>NC_133040.1:1065000-3465000 GCF_048771995.1 Taeniopygia guttata | reverse complement strand
CCCCTTGGCTATTAACTCTTCTCCTTCACCTGTGATCATGTTTTCAAGTCGTGTTTTTTTCTAAGAACTGCAATATGAGTTGCCTGGGAAGAAAAAAGCACGAAGCCCAATATGGACTTTGAAGAGATCTTTTCTCTTGGGCCATGATCAAAGGGACTGGGGGCAGTTTTGAAGCTAATACGGACAGAAGCATTTTCTCGATGAGAGGACTGCATTGCATTGATCTTTGCATATTGCTCTGTGTTTTAGAATCCAAATGGGGATCTAACTGTAATCTGTTCCACTTATCAATACCATGAGCTCCTAGGTGATAAGCTAGTCTCACATATCTGAACAATATTAAAGTCCATGAAGATTCCCATTGATTTTTTTTTTTTTTTTTTTTTTTTGTGGAGTGAGGTTCCAGCTTAGCCTTACAGTGTGCCTGCCAGGTATGTTTCCCTGCTGCCCCTGTGTTTGTGGTGGCATCCCCCATCCTGCCTTCTGACAGGGCTCGGGTTGCCCTGTGCTACTCAGGTTGCCTTTATCCATCCCCTCCTTTATTTCCTTCTTGCAGAGGCACGCTGGGCTCTGACAAGCAGAGCATGTGAGTGCACTCTGCCCTGTAATCCAATAGGACGTGTGCATTGTGCGTGCTACAGGCTGGGCCCTGTGTGCAGCACAGGCCTCTGCTTTTGGTCCAGAAGGCTGATTAGGAGAGACATGGTGCAGAGAGCAGTGTTGTGAGACAGCCCCGTGCTGCTTCGTTTCACGTCGGGTATTGCCTTAGCTCCCTGGTGTTGGTTTGGAGGATGCACAGAGCAGACCTGAGTCACCACAGCTCCCTGCACAGTCACTGTCTGTGTTAGTACAAGGTGTGCAAGTCCAGTCAGGCATCCTGGGGTGCTGAGCTGACAGCACAAGACTAAAAGGTTACAACATCTTCACGTTTGTTTTCCCATCTCATCACTCTCATCCTCTGCCAGCTCTGCTGTATGGATTCCAGTGTCAGGGATTCAAGAAACTATTGCAAGTGATGGTGAGTTATACACTCAAGGTGGGGAAGAACTGTCTCCTAAGAATAGATCTGAGAGAGAAAAAAATAAGAAAATGCTAATTAAATTGAAGAATGTGCAAGAGAAAGGATGGATGTATCTCCTACAGACTGGGAGAGACAATGTGGCCTTGGATATCTTATCAAATAGAGGTTATGGAGGACAGAGCATGCAAGGACAGGGGGAAATAACATGCACTATCTATACACATTTACAATTTGTAAAGCAGTTTGAGAACTTTCGCTAGAAGATTCTCCATCACTGTAAATGTTCATCAGTGATTGTCCAATAAAGTGGTGGTGCTAGGGAGGTGCAGGAGGAGTACTGAGGTCTCGTTTTCCCAACTTCTGTTTGTTATTTGTGGTGGTGTGCCTGCAGAGGAGCTAATAACAGTCTGGGTTGGTTTTATTACCATTTTAGTTCATTATTTGACATTTTACTACAGGCTTGATGGTCTAGACCCTCACTTTGGATTTACATGCCATCTTTATCTCCAAGCTGCAGGTCAGGATACATTTGTATGGAATAGACTGCAATAGACTGTGATGAATGCATGTTATCTTGTGTGCAGCCAGCTCCTAGGGTTTGTATGTATTTGCTGTAATTAAAATTCCTAGTAAATGTATTCAATAACCCACACACATGCACAACATTTTAGTGAATCCTTGTACTCTTTTTAGGTAGAATGCATCCATTTTATAGATGAGGAAGCTAAGGTAGAGGGGGAGTAGGCAGGTTCTTCATGGTAAATAGCTGTCAGTCTGGAGATAGAGATCAAGGACATAAAGTGAATGGAAAGAACTGGCATATCAGCACATACTGTGTTGGAGTATAGGTCTGGTATGTTGCTTGTGCATGAAGTAGCCGAGTAATTACATTCTGGAGTAAATTAGGATGCATTGTGATACTCTGTCCTTGTGATACCACAATTATATCTTCCCTGTGTAGCCAAAATAATGATTTATGGTTCTCCCTGGAAGCACAGAACTGAATTTGCCATCAGGTGTGGTAGCAGAGCTGGGGGAGACAACTACATTTTGTTCCACTGTATGCACATTGCATCCCCAGATAACCTCAGCGCTGAAAATACAAAACAATCTGGCTAAAATTAAAAACTGCTTCTTAAATCCTGTCTGATGTTGCCTGAAGCCTTTTGTTCAGTTTATCTTCACAAGGTCACTGAGACAGAAGAGTGCATTCTGTGAGCATGCTGGCCTGGAGCTTTTCATGCAGATGCTTTCATTTAACATTTGGGACATTCTCCTTCTCCCTTAGGTCTCTTCATTTGTACTCTCCCTCATTTTCTGTCTCTCTGCTCTTCACTTTTGAGTTCAGGTTCGCTCTGATCAATACACTTAAGACTAAAAGCTATCCCCTTTTATTATCACCCTAACCTGTAATCATTAATCATAAGCTTTCTGTGCACCCAAGCTGTCATGGGTTGGAGACTGCTGGTCTGTCAGAGCTGCCACACGAGCTACCCTGTGTTCTGCCTGCAGCACTGCCCTTGTCTTTGCTGTCATCCTGCCACGTGGAGTGATTGTCTTGCAAAACCATGTGTTTGAAGCAAATTCTCTTGCAGCTTCTTTCAGTGCTGGCAGTGTGATCTTGGGCTACTTGCTTAAGTTCAAAATAGTAAATTCACATTTCTTTGATTTTTTTTAATAGTCAAGAACAAGATGTGCTCTGAGAGACATCCAATGTGTTTATAAGGTGAACTTCCATTAAGATGTTGGAAATTGGAAGCCACATTGAATACTGAGGCCAAATATTAAGATCTCATAAAAGTCATTAAGTGTGTGTATTTGGCATGTGCTGTCTAGCATGAACACAGCATCAGGGGTCTGCATGTGCAGCAAAAACCAGTGTGAGAGAAGAGCATTACAAAAAGGTGATGTGCCAAGTGAGAAGTTGGACCTAGAATTCTGAGTTTCATTTTCTCCAGCTCTGCAATGGGGATAATTGTAAATACCTTATTCATAGATATATGTCAAAAATTAGTAAACTGTCCACTTGAATGTTGCTATTTATCAAATATGGTAAAACTGCTGCTCTACAGGAGAGATCTGTAGGCAGCACACTTCATTTGCAGCAAGCTGCTGCAAGAAGCTAACAGCTGCTTCTAAACTAGTTAATTAAATTAATCAAGAACTAGAATATTAGTTTAGATACTTCAGGAGTCTCTTCTGTTTCCTTTCCATATTAGGGAACACATAACTCAACTGTGAACCAGATAACTTACTATGTAATCTGCTGTGTAAAACCCCCATATTTAATACCTCCTTAACGGGGATGTTAAGATGGATTAATTATTCTTTGTTCTGGTCTCTGAAGATAAAGGGTAATTACTATTAATTATGTGTAATTGAAAAATTGCTCCTTCACAACGACTCCAGTAGCATTAGCAGGATTTTAACTTTTTGCTGCCTATAGGGAGTCTTACAACATTCCATAATGTTGTGGCAAAGCTTGCCATAAACTGAAGAAGGGTCTCAGCAAGTCTTACTCACTTTCCAGCCCACACCTGAGACCAGGATTTTCAGACACAGCAGATCTTGGAGCAGCCTGCGAGACAGGACTCATGTTTTGTTCTGTGCTGAATGCACTGAAACAGGAGGTGCAATTTGAAGGGATGGTTGTTAATTGAAGATGCTGTAAGACTTTTCCTCTGTAAAATTCCAGAAATCTGTGGAATAATCACTAAAGGGAAAGTATAAGAAAACAACAAACAACCCCAACAAAGTGAGAGATTGCCTATCTGGGAAGGAAGCTTATGAAAAAAAGAAAAAAACCACCCATGTCTCTTTAGTAACCAGTACATCTTAGACAGCAGAGGTGTCTGACAGAGTGGAGACTGTGTTGAGATATTTGAATTTACCTGAAAAAGAAAAGAAAAATTAGAATTTTTACAAGAGCAGAGCACTTTCAATTGTATAAAATTAGTGGATAGGTTTGCCTGCAGCCTGAAATTCCTAACAGCCTCGCTGATTTCTGTTGTCAAAATATGTAGGTATATAACTTCCTTTAATTACAGTATGAGCTGGGCACCTTCCTGTGCATAAAAATCTGACCTTTAAGCTCTCCAGGCAAAATAAGGATAATGGCATTTATCTACTTCAAGGAGTGCTACAAATAAATTATTATTATGCACTTAGGCAATATAATAAAAGAGATAACAGAAACTCGTATGGCATAAACATAGCCTACCCTGAGTAACCTTTTTCACATATGAGTTGGTGTAGGGGCCACTCTGAAACAAAAACAATGCGTCTGGTGCTGCTGTCATCTTGCAGATCTTTGCTCTCTGCTTTTCATCTCCCCTGAATTCCCATGAAGAGATTAAGCCAAGGCCCTATTTTACAGTAAGATGTATCTGCTTATGTTGATGCATATTGAATAATCCTTTCTTTACGTGGCTTTATGTTTAACTCCAGCAGCCTAGAAGCAGTGTGGGATCAGAGTCTTCCACAGAGCACTGGGCTCCCTGATGAGGGAGGCAATGAAAAACATTTTCCAGTGTATCCATCACTCAGTGCTGAAGCATCCTGGAGCAACCTTATATAATGCGTGCCTGCTGCCTGCTCTGGCTGGGCAGCGGCAGTGTGTGCAGGGGAGGAGGGGGGCTGTGCAGGAGCTGCTCAGTGGGGTACAGCCAGGGCACCCCTTGGCAGCTGCAGGGCCTTGGCTTGTGCTGGTGTCAGCTTGGTGCAAGGAGTGTGTCAGTCACTGCCTGGCTGGGGCACGCGGGTCTCAGCTCTTTTCCTGGCCCACTCTGACAGAGACCTCTCTACCCGTCTGTTCTTGCCTAGATCAAATTTTAGCTGCAGCGTCCCACAGCCCCGCACAGCCAGTGAAAACCCCTCAAAAGCAGAGTAGGGTGCAGTGTGAGGTGTGATTTGGGTGGGGAGAATCAAGAGCGACTTTGTTTCTGCTGTGCTGACTGGGGGTGCTCACAAATGCGGTAAATGCAAACAGATTTCCAGAGGCAATGGCTGTTACAGATCAGAGAAGACAAAAAGCACTGGGAGCGTCTGGCCTATTTTGGGAAGCTTGCTAAGGCTTTTTTAAATTTTTTTTTTCAATTTTTTTTCCTAAAGATGTGCTTGCATGTGAGTCAGAGTGTCAACATTTGCCACTTCTTTTAGCTATATGCACCATGAAGACTGAAGCAAACAAAAAAAAAAATATATCTTGCTGGATTTTCAAAGCTGTTGCCACCAGTTGCCTTGAGGGCACAGGAGTTTGAGCTACATTTGAGATGCCTTCTGCCTGCTGCTGGTTGGTTCCAAGCTAGAGCTCCTGGTGATGCACATAAGAACCTTTTCTCAGTGCTTGATAGCATCTGCCACAGTGAGATGATTGGAGGGAATTGACCCAGGGTACGTCCCTCAGGCCTCCTCAGGAAAATTCCACAGTGTTCATGCTGGAACTCAAGGAGTTGTTTCTATGTGACCTTCTGTGTTCCTGTTTCATACCTGTGATGCATAAAAGATCATGTTTATCCCTCTGTAACATTAGTGACTTAATTAGAGCTGAATTTGGTCCTAGTGTCTCTGAACATGAGCAGCTTCCATCAAGTCATCTAAAGGATCATATCTGGTTTCTTCTCTCTCTCAGTATTGGTGGCATCTGGTTTCATTTTCCATCTTTCCTAAGAGAGCTCACTTTCCCTCACATTTCAGCATATGCTTGTTGTATGTCAGCACCCTGGGCTGCCCACGTGTCCGTGCCAAGCCAAGTACCACTGCTCCAGCCAGCAAGACACAAGATGGTGTAGAGACAGAATGTGAGACACATCAGCAATTACATCAGCAATGATTGTGGACTATGTGTAGCTTAAAACCAGAACCTGCTTACAGGTCAAGAAACTAAGCTGGAACCAGTAAAGTGTGGGGCTTTTTCCTCTGTGTAGGATGTGTAGAAATAGCAAGACTTTTATCCTGTAGAAATCAGTGGGTTTGCAGTGTGGCTGCTCTTTGCCAAGACCAAAACTGGCACTGTAGGGACACCATTTTCAGGGTAAGTGCCAGGGAGGGACCCTGCTGATGCAATAGTGCCACACTTGCAGCATTGCAATTTAATGTCCAGCACTGTCTGCAGGACATCCCTGATTATTTCTGAAGATGCTGGCATGGGAAATTTTTTAGATGTCACAGTTTGTTTCCAGAAGATGCATTGGCTCTTTTAACTTGTTCTAATTCTTCTGCTTCCTTCTTCCCACCCTGACTACTTGGCCAAACTACAAATTTTCTCAGCTTTGTTTGTGGCACACAGAAGGACAGCTATTCAATCAATAAATATTAAGTTTTTATTTTATTTATTTTATAAGATGTAGGATTTTTTAAAAGCATAAAATGATGATTTTGAATATTTATTAGATTCCTCTAATATATACGTTCCATTTCAACTCTCAACATTTTTATGTATATTGCTGCATTGATAAATATTGCTATTACTTGAAAAAGAATATATACTCTCTGTTGTTTCTCTATTATTATTATAATGTTATCCAGAATTGTAAGATCAGCACCTGTGAGTCAGATCACAGACAGTAACAAAATAATTTTAGAATGATTTTATTTAATTAATTTACTTAAATTATACATACTAAGCACTTTTATTTTTGGGACTTGCAGGGTGCAGGTCTTTCTCTGTAAGTGTGGGGGCAAGTAACTTCATTAGTCTTTTAATAGTCTCTTAGCATCAGAGACGTATGGTGTCATCTCATATTGAAGATCATTTTAAAATAAAATTGCAGCAATTTATAACATGGATACAGAGCTCCTGCTCCTGTTAATGTTCCCTCCTACTCCACCCCATATTCTCCAACAGAAAGCTACCACAGTGACAAAGACAGGAAATTGAAGGACAGGTACTAAATCTCAAGTTCAGTTCTTTGGTGCCTTTCACACATTATAGCTTTATAGAGGAGGTGATGTTTTGAGGACAGGGTATGAGTAACTTTAGATTAAGTAATGGACTTAAGAACTTCCTATGCAAGCAGACTGTGGCTGTCAGTGCCGAGTAACCATGCCACTGATGCAGTCTGCTGTTCTCTGTATCATTATTCATAAGCTGCCATGCCGAACAGCAATCAAACTCCTCAGGCTGTGCTGAGGGGATTATCACACTCTCAGGGTGGTTAAAGTCACTTTGCCTCGAGTCTTCTGCCTTTGTAAAGTGCCCAAGGCTAATCACTGTGAAATGTGACGCCTGTCATGTCTTCTTGTTCAAGTATGTGCAGCAGGCCTGTCATTCACTGAAAGCCTTAACATCTGTTATTTCATGGTAATCCTCATGCATCAGGCTTCCAAATAAGACACCGGTGGAGTCCAACAAGGTATGGCTGAGCCTTGGTTTGCATAATTCCCAGAATGCAAGGCAACTTGCTCTCCCTTCTGAAATCATTAATAAGCAATAAGAATATTATATAAGCTGGCATCTTTTTTTAAACCATGATAATTTCAAATGCTATTATAATTAGGATGAAGATGAGAGTTTGAGCTGGGGGAGGGAACAGAGAAAGGATTAAGCTGATCTCCACCATGACGTTAGAAGGTAGCTTTGTCTGCTATATCCTAGTTTGGACAATAATGGATATGTTTTAGAAACATGAAGAGGCAAATGGACAATTTATTTAAAAGTATTAATCCTTTTCATCCTGAAATGTTATCTCTTGCCATAAATAGGATCACAGTTCTCCAGTCCACTTACATTCTGACTAATTGACCCTGTAGAAAAGCCTGAAGAGCAATATGCTTGTGTTGTACCTGGTGACTATTGGCTACATAGTGGGTCTCATAAAGTGTACAAAAATATTCTGTGGCCAAGAATATCTTTGCTTAAGCCAGAGTGATTACTTGGTGATTGAGACTGCAGTGCTATCACATCACAAGACATGGCATCTTGGGTGGCAGGTCCCAAGCCTGACAGATCAGATGTGATACTTTAATAAAAAAATGTTTAGTGTCTTAATCGAGGAGGTGGGACTTGCTGGAGGAGGAAAACCAGATGCAAATATGGTTCATGGATGTAACTAATAGGGCTGCTTCTTTTGGAATAGGGAAGATGTAAATAGGCACTTGTCAAAATCGTTTCTCTCTAATGCTGCAGCAGCCCTTGGATCTGAGCATGTTCCTGATGTTCCCCCTCACTCACATGCACGAACACGGGGAGGCAGGCGGGAGGAGGCAGCTGCACTGACACACTATGGGGTTTGCAAGAACACGATGGCAATTTAGAAGAGCGATTAAAAGATTGCAAACATTTATTAATAGCTTTGCTGCTGCAGCAGCTCTGCCAGAGAAGCCTTGCTTCCTCTGGGATGCTCTTACCTCCTGCCTGTTCCCTTCCAGAGCTTTAGAAATTGAAAAGTCAGGTTTGGACTGGGTTTCAGTTTAAAGCCATCATATTGCAGACTAGATTAACCCACTACCCAGGTGAGGGGACAAGGGGGACTCAAGTGTGGGAAAGAAACAAGAGAAGGTACACAGAGCAAAAAGATTTTTTCCCCAACTATTTCTTGGTCTTTCTTTTCTTCCCTGTGCTGCTTTCTCTTTCTTAAATTGTTCCTCTTTACCCATTCCATCTCTTCTCCCTTGGGACAGAGTGATATTTTGTTCAGTGCATTGGCACTAGATTCAGATGGGGGCCTACAGTGCCCTTTTTATACTGTATAACAAAATCAATGAAAGCTGGGCATAAAAGCAATACTGGAGAGCATCTGCTGAAAATTCTGCAGAGCGATCTAATTTCCTAACCCTAGCATAATCAGTTCCTTTGTGAATCCCATGACTCTGTTGATGTCTCTTCAGAGTTTTAAGAGTGGGCATAGGGAGGAGGTGAACATTCAATTATATATATTAAAAAAAAAAAAAAAAAGAGAGAAGAAAAATAAAAATAAAGGAAAGGGCAATTGGCAAAAGAGCAAGAAATCACCTTAATCTTCATGCTGATCCTGCTGAACAGCAGTAAGCACTGTAAATTAGATGGGCGATTCTGATGGTGGAGCGCACAGTGTCTGAGACATTTTTATCCCACAGAGCAGGTAATGGTGACTGATTGATACAAGTTTGCAATAGGAGGATATTTATCCTACACATATGGTGACCTCCTCTATATTCCTACCCACAGTAAAATAACCAGTTTCTTCCTTTTTATTTTTCTTTTCTAAACTGCATCCTAAGAGAAACCAACATGTCCAGACAGGCTAAAAGGAGTATACTTTTCTGTTAAACAACAAAGACAGCAAATATAAATGCTGTGTCCTGGCCAATATTTGAAGTCCTGGTGAATATTTGAAGTCCCAGTCAGCTATAGCTCAGTTGGATGACAGTGCACTTCAACTGTGGCATTTCCTGTACACTGTGGTCAAGCAACTGGACGAACATTGAGCATCAGCACCTTTCTACCTGTGCTTAACTTTTTAGTTCCATCAGGAGAATTTTTCTTTGGTTCATACACTCATTTTAACCATTCCACCTTGCAATTTTAGAAAAATCTTGTTGCATAATTACTACATCTCTGCTCAGTGCAGTAGAATAGGCAGAGGGGAAAGCAATGTGGATTCAGTGGATCAGAAAGGAGAAAAAGTTATGATGGTGAAAAAATGCAGGAATGAAATTAGAGTCAAATTATGGGTCCTGGCTTACTGTTGCCTGAACCTGCTGTAGCCTGAGGTGGAATTTTTTAACTGCTTCCCCTGATCCTCAAAGTTTTTAGTTTAAATATTTTCTTGGTCAGTTTTCAAGTGTAGTGTTTGGAACTTGATGGGTATGAATTTTTGTCTATTGCAAGGGAGTGTTGCTTATGAACACTCCTGGTTACCTCTGTTCACCTTGTACAGCATGCTCTTTGTGGGAAACTGCACAAGCTGAGACAAAACAGAAAACATCCTCCCATGGGATGTTTAGGAAAGTCTGTATAAATTTCTGAGAGATTGGCAGAAGAGTCTAGGACTTAAAAAGGCTTGCTTTTCTAGGAAATATGTGTAAAACTTTGAACAATCCTAGGCTAGAAGACAGAGAACCCACCAATATATTTGAACTAATTGCTTGTTAACTTTTTGTCTTTAGGAGCTGGAATTCCCCTTGTTCAGAGTAGCCAAAGGATGACATCGATGAGGAAGAAACAGACCTGGAGGTTAGAGAGGTACCTGGTCTCAGGTAAGAAAGAATATAGATAGGAACCTTCAAGAACCAGTTCAACCATATTTTGTCTGATGGTTGCAGCCCCTTGCAGGCAGTAGCAGCTGTATAGCTCAGCTGCTGCATGAAAATTCTCATCCTTCTCTAGCAGTAGCTGTTTCATTCCAGTTGGTTTCAGTACCTTTAGTTTGCTGTGTGTGACAAGAAGATGGCTCACAGTCCTGTGGCAATTAGGACATGTGTTGGTGGAATTGTTTTGTTGGGATTTTTTTCATGTCCTACAGGGTGTTTTGGGATGTATCAGCCTTTACAAATATTTAAAGCAAGAAACTGTATTTCATTAGCATTTCCCTCTTCCATCAGGATCTTGGCCTTTACTAAGGCTCTTGCCTCCCATATTCCTAGTTTTCTTTTTATGAATTGTTTTCATGCTCATTAATAAAATTCTATATTGTGCTTCTTAAATATCAGAATTACCATTCTCTTAGCCATAGAACTGTCACTCTAGCCTTTGCCATTGGCATTCCCAGGTATTGTTAGGACAGATGCTCCCTCTGGGTACACTGGTCATACCTCTGGAAGTAATTGGAATTGTACTTTGCAAATGAGCAATAAATATTGAGATATGTCCTGAATCTTGTACGGGCTGTTATCTCTACATCCAAGTGGCAAGTAACAAGACTACAGCTATGGATAAAATACCTTATTCTGTGATTCAAATACAACAAAGGACCAAAGTATTAAGTTTCTGAGAAGTAGCAAAGTGAGGCTTTTGTGTTATTGCTCACTGATATGGGAACATTGCAAGAGAAAACAGGTATCATTCTCTGTATCCTTGTTAGGAGACAGGGAAAAGGTAATAATGAGGAATGGGAAGACAGGTTAGAGGTAGTAGCAGAAAGGAGAATTGTCCTTTTATGAGAGCCAGGTACCAGTAAATAACTTTTAAGTGCTAAGAAGGTGGTAGAAGGCAGGACAGGAATTTTTTTCAACGTTTAGATTCTTCTATGGAGTAAATCAGTTCTGTTTAGGAAAAAAAAATCATGGAAGATAAAATATTCCCTGACATTAATATAAAAATTATGAAGCTGCACATGATGAACCTATAAAATTCCAGAGTAGATATTTTTTAAAACTCTATCAGAACAAAGTCATTAACTTTTAACATAATGTATCTTGTTGCTTTCATGATGAATTATAAACTGGAGGTAAAACAAAGAGGCAGCTCATGTAAAGCTGCATCATCCTCTGCCTTTGTTCAGACAACACTGTATAACTCAGTTGTATAACTCAGCTGGTAGCAAAACATCTGCCAAGCTCTGTCATTGTTTAACATCACAGCATGACCTGAACGCAGACTTACCTTCTGCCACCACAGAGTGCAGTGCTGGGGACCACTGGCAAGGGCCACAGGGCTGGGGAATATTGCTCTTGACAGCACCACTGAACGCTGGCAAACAGAGAGAACTGAAATACATTGCTTTGTTTATTCTGTTTGTTTGGATTTTCATCACCCTTACTTGTTTTCAGTTCAAATAACAGCTATTTGTGTATTTTATTTTTCAAGATTTTGCTTGCAAAGGTTTGACTTTAACTGAACTGTTCAATTATGTTGATTGTGTGTGCTGTTGTCCAGAGCTTGCTTTCTCACACAATGCTTGAGTGAGCAACACGATACAACCATTAAACTTAGTTTATGGAAAACATACAAGAATCATTTTTATCACATTGTCTTAAACTATCCACATGAAAGAAATGTAGCAGATTTCCTCATGTTCTGTCTCCAAATCTTGCTTTCTGGTGTTTTTGTTTTGTTTTTTTTAAGAACGGTAATACTGGCTTCAGGACCCTGCTTGTGTTCTTCTTTAGCATAGACTTTGTATTTTCCTCCCTTCCTGATATTATTTTCCTTCCTTATAACCCATATTTGTTTAAATTATTTACCCCACGGTTAAGTATTCATGCCCAACCCCTTCGGTCCCTGATAAGCACAGTAAATTACTGTGATTTTCTTGACTAGGACTTGTGCTTTACTTACTTACATAGGTGTTGATCCTAAAATTCATGAAACATCTATCTTTATTGTCTTAGGTTTGAGAAAGGACATGTTTCAGGAGAGCTCCATCAGTGTCTGAATAAATTCAACATGAACAAACAATCATTAGACTTTCTTTACTCTGGGCATCTGGTGTCCTATGCAAGGTCAGGAAATCACACCAATCACACCCTGTTTTCCTGCAACAGTACTAGAAGAGATACAGCTGTCTGTCAGCTGGGTTAATTTCTCTCACAATGGAATAAGCAAGTCTGACTTTTCTTGTTAAAATTCTCATGTTATTTTATCATAGGGAATACTGAGATGCACCTAGTAGCACACCTCACCTAGAGGTGAGGGTTTGTCAGCTCACTTGCTTGTTGCTGAGCCCAATTGCTGAACAATGTCACCAAATCTTGGACAGGAAAAAGTTCTTTGTAATCAGAATGAGAAGTTCACTCTCAGAGATCTGTTCAGTCATTTCCATAACAAACCAATTAATGGGTTAGAAGCTCAAGCTGAGAACCAGAATAGTGTGGATAATGATGTGGACAAAGGGGGTTGAAGTACCAGTGTACACTTCTAAGCCCTCTTGATGGATGTTACATTATTCACAAAGCAACCATGGCTTTTGGGTGCTTATGAGTAATGACTAGATCTGGATTGTTTAGTGTCCCTGTCCCCCAAGGCCACTGCCCTTTGAGAGAGAACAGTGTGTACCACAGTGTTTGGCAGCCACACTCCCAACCTGACGCAGTCATTTTGGGGGGGCATGGAGCTGGCAGAGATGACTCATTCCGCCTCAGTGGCTCATTGAGGAGCTGCAGGGAGAAGCTATTTATAACCAGACCTTTCAGGTTCAGTGCAGCAGCATCTTCAGCAGGAAGGGGACAAGAATGGGGATGGCACATAAGACTTTTCAGATACAGATCAACCCTCACCCCAGTGTTGTCCCTAGAGCCACATAGCCACTAGCTGACTCCGGCCAGCATCTTTCCCAAGTGTTTTGCTCAGCTGTCTGGTTGCCGTGGTCCTGTTGCAAGATTCTGGTGAAAACTCATCAGCTTCTCAAAGAGCAGGGAGGCAACTGTGAATATCATCAGTGTGAACAAAACACAAACTCTTTCTACTGTGGCTTCGAAGCTGACACTTGCTGATTCTTTCTGACTCATGGCCATAGCATTATCACCTCTATCTTTTCTTTGTCCATGTTTATCCCTGACTCACCATTAAGATGAACTCTTGTCATGGGTGTTTTCAAACAGGCTTTATGCTGCCAGCAAATCCCATTTAAACCTCCTGAGGCTTTTCTTCTATACAAGCTAACACTATAAAACTTCAGCTGGTTTCCTGATCTTGCTGTGGACTCATTTCATCTTTAGGTGCTTCCATGACTCCACATGTGAAACAGAGATAATGATACCTCCTGTGTTAAGCACAGTGGGATCTGTAGTGATGAAACACCACTTAAGTGGTTGTGTTATTATCAGAGTCACAGTACAATAGGAAAACATTTTACACAACAGCAGAGGACAGCATGTGTTAAAGAAAATATTTTCTACAAATGTGTATGTCTTTGTATCTAGGTAACTCTGGACTTTATCGTGAAGCATATTAGCACGCATAAAAACTTTACGTCAAATTAAACTTCTTTGAGTTTCTGTTTTCTTAACTGGCTTTTGAATTCAAAGCAAACAAAGCACCAGGGATCCTGTTGTATAAATGCCTACCTTGTTATTTTTCTACCTCTGTCCTATTCTTAAACCAATTTGCATGCATGTCTGGAACTGGGCTGGAGTTAGATGGCTCCTTGTCTCCACTCTGTTACTTCTTCCCATAGTTTAAATGCTGCATATCTGGCCCTTTATCTTCTCTTTTTTTCCTCTTTACTTCTTTCTTCCTCTCTGTTCTTCATTCAGTAGACAATTGGCTCAGCAGTGTGCAGAAGTTTGATCAGTGTAAACACTCTGTGTTAAGGCCATTTGGTGGATCCATATGGGTTTCCTCGGTGATCTCTCTTCTGGCTGCCCTACATCCCTGTGCTATGGACCCAATGCTATAGTAGCCTTTTTACAGTGGGTTGTGTTGATTATCTTCATACAGAAGATAATAATTCTTGCCTTCAGCATTGGCAATGAGTGAAAGGAGAAGTCTACATTGCATAAACCAAACAGTGCTGCAATGATAATTTATATCTTGAAGTCCAGCTATGACATAGCAGAGATGTGTGAATGTGACATGCACCTCATGACCTGGACTGAAGGTTGCCTCTGCACTGTGGTCCAAACTCTTCCTAGCTGCCACATTATTTTCTGTAATGTCTGTTTCATTTTGGGAAAAGTAGGCGTTTGGCTTTTATGATTGCAAATAAACTTCCAAAACATCAACAAAATGTAACTGGTACAGAGATATTTGTACCAGTTTTGAGAAAAAGAGACCATATTTCAGTGACATGAGGTGCAGTGTTTTATGGGGGTTTTTTTGAGGGGTAAATTAAGGTGCTTATAACTCATAAGTGATTATAAGTAGAATGTCAGTTTTGGTCCTCTTCTTCAGCAAATTTTACACGGTAGATAAAATGGTTCTTAGAGCCATTGGTTTATCCTTTTAGCAGCTGCCCTGTCTTCCCTTTGGCACTTTGGGTAGCCATGAGTACATGAGTATGGAAGTACAGCTGGCTCCCCTGGGTGTCTCATCACTCCACTTGGCCTGAGGCTTTTGACATACTTGAGCAGACCCCTGGAAGGGGATCCCAAGGACGGTAAGTTTGACCAGAGAGTGTAAAGGAGATGTGTTCAGGTTTGACTTCATGAACCCAGAACCAAGAGGGCTGGGGCGGGGGGGAACCAAGAGTGTTCATACATGTTGGAGCCTGAAAGGATTTACTTCCCTGCATTTCCAATTGCTTGTTTTCTATCTGGGGAAAATCCCTTTTGACAGCCCAAGCGGTGAGCTTCTAATTCCTGTCTCCGGCTCATTTTTCACTTCAATCCCTCAGCGAACGGATTTTAATGCTTGATGGATTCAAACAAAATTATTTCTGTTCCTGTGGCTTTGCAAAAGCCTCTAGGGTGTGTGTGTATGTGTGCACAGGGGAGGAGGATGGGGCTTGTTTTCGTTACACTCCAGTAAGCCTCCGCTCCAAGGGAGACCTATTTCATTTCTTCATTAAGGGCTTTCTTGCTGATGATTCCCCTCATGCTGTCCTCTTGGCTCTTGGGTCACAGAAGGACTTGTAAAACATTTGCTGTTCCAAGGGGTACAGGATGCAATGTTCCAGATCAGTGTTTCTGCAGCAAGTGGGGATTCAGATAATATGACCATACTGTGCTTCCAGGAGTAGCACTGGACTGGAGGGAATAACTATGAGAAAACTTTCATCTTTCCCAGCTCTCACTGGGAGTGAGACAACACCACAGGCTGAGGGATGTGGTTAGTGACTGAAGCATTATGTGGGTAATCAGTAGTGTTTAGGATTGACATCTTGTTTGAACATGTGTTTGAACAATTCACCCTACTGCCATTGTAGTGGAAAAGTGTTGCTTTTTATTACTTCTTAAGTTTTCTTCAATTTATTTAATTAATATTAATTAATTTTAAATTATTTTCCACGTTCTCTTGCCAGCAGAAATCACTGCAGGGAGCTGTGCAGAGGCTCTGCTTGCATAACATTCAGTAATCAGTCAGAATTTCAGCTGCTCAATGACCATGTGTTTCTGCTGGGCTTCTTCCACAGAGTTCCTGTATCTGGGAGGCTAAACTATTTAAATGCTCAGTATTCAAACCAGATCATTGTCATCAAAATTTACAAAACAATCACTCTATGATACACAGCTCTAATCTAATAAAGATTTATAACTAATAAAAGCTAAATATCCTCATTATTCTTTGAAGAATTTAGAGTGTGGCATAAAGTTGATGATGTCTGCCAATGTATAAAACTACTGTTGTTAGGATGTGCTAAGTCTACTTGGTGATACCATATCTAGATTAAGTTGTTTCAACTTATTATAACTGCTCCCAAGCTGTCACATTGTCAGTCAAGGCAAAAATCTTGTTCCTGGAGTTGGAAATGTATTCTGTTTCTTTACAGCATATGCCTATCTTCTAGGACAACCTCCTCTGTCCACAGCCTCCTGTGAATATTTGTTTAGAGTTACTGATCATCATAGATGATGATCTGTATTGTGTCATGTTGTAGAGCTGGTGGATCTGAGGACTACAAGGTGTAACTTGCAAGTTTGTTCCTTTTTATCTATCTCTTTGTATTATTTCAAACCCCTAGTTCCTCTTCTAACTTTAGGGTTTTTCAGTATGTGTTCTCATTTCTTATTTTGTTAAATACATTGTCTACAGGTGAGAAGCCCTATTTTATTAGTGTATTTTTCTAAGATGTTGCATCAGAGACTATTATTTTGCATTATAAATACTCAAAATTATACATAGAGTATGTGTGGAAGTTTTAGTTGTAAATACAGTAACAGTACTTCAAGAATTATTTATCTAGTTAATATAGTCTTACTTGTAATTGTATTTTTATTTCAACTTTGTCAATAATCCTCAAGATTTCAAGCCAGGGATAATAAATTGAAGTGGTAATGAACTTTGGAACTTCATTAATAAAATGATGCAAGGTCTGTTAGGTGGAAGAGGACATTAATTTATGAGCCAATAGATACTACTGGCCTGAAGGCTTCAGTTGATTGTTATAGCAAAGGTACAGGCAAGTCTCATTAGCATCTAACTGCAACAGTTTTATCAACCAGGTTTGCCAATAAATGACAACTTTTTTAAATACTGATTTCTACCACATAATTGAAGTGAGGACAATGGAGACTGGAAGTTATCCACAGTGACAGAATACAGTGTCAGTACCACTGAGAAAGCAGCATGTTGGCTTTTCACTTGTCTTTTTTACTTAGTGACTGAGACCAATAAACCTTTCCATCATTGGAAAGTCTGAGAGATAGGACTGGTCTCTTTCATCTGGAAAATCAGTATCAAGCTTTTCTCTGCATTCCATGTTATACCAACTTTCCTACCTGTGCTGCCATTGGCTCAAGTCTAGGGCTTGCTGTGCCTCTGGCACACTAAACAATATTCTTTCCACCACCCTGAAATGCTTTTCAGCCTCCTATTTACTCATGTATCTAGTCTCTATAACCCTTTAATAGTGACACACTTATCAGTGTCATCTCTGAATTTTACTTGGATATTCCTTGCTGTACTTGTTGTTTTATTTTTTAATTGCATGTAAGGCTGCACCTAGCATGGTACTCATGTGCCATTGCCCAATGTAATAAATATTTAATTTCATTTAAAGCTGATAGCATATTCATTTCCCACTGCAACACTGAGCTTTCCCCTATGAACATTTCACTGGAGGTGGCACTGCAGAGGTCTTGTCCGTGTTGTGCAAGCTGCTTCTGGCAAAATGTGCAAAGCTGATCCATGACATTTCTGGCTTCTTCTGCATGCCAAATATATTTTCAGTTTATCCCGGTTATCATAGACCATGTGTGGTTCTCCATGATTTGATCTTTGAGCTTACATCTCTCAGAGCTCTTGTATGGCACATTTTGTATTTTCATGGAGTTTAGATCTGACTTGCACTTAATTTTGGACTGGATGACTGCCAGAGGCTGGTTCTTTGACCTTCTATCAATTTTGAAAATTTTGAGGGTGAATAAATTCCCTTATTAAGAGGACAAACCTTAATTTGGATTTTCTGAAAAATTCTTGGTAGAGACACACCTTAGTAATCTTTGAAAAGGTAAGAATCAGCCAGGCCACATGCATTTTTTCAGTTTCACCTTATTTTTTTTATTTGCCTAAAGAAAATAAGTTTTAACATTTAATTTTTACGTGAAGTGCACTATCTCATCATGTATATGGATTTCTAAAGAGTCACTGCCAGAATTGACTGGAACCTCTTAAACATTTCAAATGCATCAAAATTCAGTATTAAGAAAAATAAAGCTTCTGATTGTCTTCCTTTTTACTGGCATACATGGCTTTTAAATAAACATGGATTCATAGCACATACACATGCAATTTATGATTTCCCAATTGCCTTCTGTATTTCCAGACTTTCAGCTCTTCAGAACATCTCAGTAGCTTCTTTTCTGTTGAAGTTACACCGCATGGCATCTTTTTATTCCTGATACCATCTGGCATTCCTTAATCCCTCTGCACCCAAACTGTTTTCAAAGTTATTCCTTATTAGTGACGCATTTCCAGCTGTCTCTGCTTAACCCAGTGAAGGCTTTTGCCGTGTCCCTGCTCCCGAGCCTGGGCAACTGAACCATTTACAGTCACGGTGGCCAAGGCTATGCCTTGGGAGGGAACATGCTGTAGGCAGTCCCTGCACTGGAAGTCATGGTGTGGGAATGACACACTGGCAGAGGAGGTCAGTCTCCAGCTTCTTCCAAGAGAAGGACACCTTTTAATAAGAAATATATTCATAATGCAGCCAATACTATTTGCCTGATTATGGTGTATTACAACCTGATGTTTCAATAGAACACAGTGAAATTATCAGAGCAATTGTTCCCATGAGATTCACAGAGAAATGGCCCAGGGTCTCAAAATAAATAACCTTTAGGGCACTTCCTTGAGATATTGTTTTTGGAAAATATTATCAATCTCCAGAAAATAAATCTAATACGCCTCAGTTTGTTTATGTAGCATTGAGTCCTGTAAACATTCATGCTCATTTCTCTTGGCCACTGCTCTGATGTGAAGAGCTGACATCACCATTGAGTGACAAAAGTACCAAGTGGGAATTCTGTTCTCACATGCTCTTCCCAGGACAGCCAATATAAGCCACAGGGTTGTAAATGAGCAGATGCTTTTCTCTTCTTGTTCAGATACCTTCTGTCAGAGGGCACATTGCTGAGCAAGAGTCTCAACTCCTAAGTTTTGTCTTTTTTCTTCTGCACAAGTAGCTGCTGCTGCTGTTATTATTGCTATTATTAATCATCAGTATTGTTATGTGATGCTGCAGCTCTATTCCCCTTCTTCCAAGATGTTGTTTCTGTCACTGCCTTTGATCACAACCGAGAAAAAGGCTTTGACATTGTATGTATTCCCCTAGCCCACTGCAAAGTCCTAATCCTTCTAATAGCTGGAGGTTTTCAGTTTAAATCTTTTATTAATATTCAGTCTTAATTGTAAAGCACTTCAGTGATATCCAAAAGCCTATCTTACATAACAGTCTTATCCACATTTGAGTTCTTCAGAGCTGGAGTGTCAGGAAAAACCTCTGTTTGATCTGCCTCGCCTGTCATTAGTCCTCACGCCTTTAATGCAAAAACCCATTAACAATATATTTCAACTGTCTAAGCTCAGATAATGTATATTTTTAAATATTTGATATTATTAGAAAGAGTATGACTTGCTGTCATGTACATATTTAAGTGGTGTCATGAGCAGAGTCTTTATAAAGTCTTCTGGGAGCCTTGTTTGCATCTCTAAATCATCTGGAAAGTGAAAGAAGCTATAGGAAATTGAGGTAATTAAGACATTTCATAAAGTGGCAGTGATGATAAGATCCTACTATGCCTTAGGTTTTCCTCAGCTGGGTAAACAGGCAAGAGCACCTGGAAACTGGGAAATACTTCCTTCCTGATGATGAATATCCCAGAAAGTCACTGGAAAGTAATAAAAGAGAGACCTTTTTGCTAATCAATAATACATTTTTAAATTACGGGTTTTAAGATTTTAATTAATTGTAAATGATCATTCACTTTCCTCTTACAGTGATTCACCTATTTTAGGAAATTGCCAGCTCTTCCCAATGTTTATATATTTTAGTAAAGACTAGGAGTGAGCCTTCACACTAAAACTGGCGTATTTACAATATGAACCCTTCATGTTTACTTAAGGAGATGGTTTTCAGAGGATCAATTCAGCTCAGACATATAGTGTCCAGACTGAACAAAGCCCAAAGTGCAAAGATAGCCTGAAGTGAGAGCTTTTCCAATAAACTAATGTAGAAAGCAGAGTTCTAAAACAGTTTGATGTAACTAATAAGCAGATAAAAGAGAGATATAAACTTGTGCTTCAGACGGTAAATATTAACATCTCCTTAAAATCCACCTAAAAGGACAAAGGACATACCAGCACATGTCCACAGTTTGTATGTCAGAGTATGTCAGAGGCAGATTTCTGTTTCCTCCAGCTTCTGTACATGCTGTGTTGAAAGATTTTTAGAAGCCTGCAATACTTTCTCCTTTGCATCTGAACAGAGAATCTTAAATCCAAAATCCTGAGGACCCCTTTGGAAAGCAGATGTTACTTCCTGTTCTTCACATGGAAAGGAACTAAGCCATAGTGCAGTAAAGCTGAAATCCTTGGAGGAACTCTTCAGTGGGGGGAAGTACCTGAATTTATCATTCCTGATTCAAGCAAAATTTTGGGCAGTAAGGGTGGTCATGAACTCATCTTTTGACAGCAGTTCCCTGCTTCACACTGGTGTATGTTGATTGCCTGAAAACTGTGAAGCTGATTTTTGACACTGCACAGCTAAAACGACTTAGTCTGTATGAGTTATTTTATCCTTTAATAATTATATAATATAAATGTTTCTCTAGATGTTGAATTGTTGGAAATCACTAAAAACCTAAATTATTCAATATAACTTGATAATTGTACTAATGAGATTTTGTTAGATACAACATAGCACCCCTCTGAAATGAAGAATACAAAGCACTTTGCAACAAACTTATTTGTACAGTTGACAACTGAAAGGTAATTTAGGCAGGGTGATACTACTGAAGCTGTTTTGTTCAGGACATCAGGTCTTCTATTTAATTATTGAAAAAAAATTAGATCCTTAAAGATAAGGAATTCTCAGTGCCTCTGTCTAGTTTCCTGTGCCAGTGGCACTGGTAGCAGCATCTTGTCCCTCTTGCTCCATGAGCCTGCTGGCTCAGCAGGGAGGTGGGCATGCGTGCACAGGAGCTGTTTCAGCTGATGCTCAAACAAGGTGTCCTTCCTCACTGGCGTCCTAGGGCTGTTTGTGATCTGAAAGGCACTGCTGGCTGCTGACAAACCTGACCACATTTTGTAACTCAGCTTCCTTTGTAACAACTTTTCTTTCTGGTTATAAACCAGACGTGCCAAACCCTGTCTCTCCCTGGAGCTATATTCTGATTATAACTGTGTTGGTTATGTACCAATATCAATGTTCATTAAATAAAAAGATTTGAGAGAGAGCAGCTCTATGGAGAGAGAACAGCCACCCCAGAGATAATGAGTGATTCACTCCAGTTGATCCCAAATGCATTTCAACTCACTATAGTTATTTCTTACTCTTGCCTGTTTGTTGTATAACTGAGTTTACATTGTATAATGGAGTTGTTCCATGACACATTCAGTTGTTCAGCCCATATTTTAGTTGTTGGTGTTGAAAGAGTCAAAGGATGAAAGCAGTGCCTACTTTTATTCTGATTTCCCAGGTGCATCAAAAGTGTCAGTATAAAATATGAGGACTGATGTATGATAATCTTGTTACACCTTAATACTTTTCCCACTGGAAAATGTCCCTCTCCCAAAATAAATACAAGAGGTCTTCTTTGCCAGGAGACTGGCCTGAGATCTGGCTGCTAGACAATGGGCAAGCAATAGTAATTTATTCAGCTTTGTCCCTAAACTTCCAACCAAATTGCAAGTATCTGGCCTTCAGTGCTGCTCTCTTTCCATTCCCTGAACTAATTCTTAAGGCAGTTGATAAATAACCTTTTTTTCCTATTTTTTTTTTTTTTTAACTGGCAAAGATTAAATGTTCCTAGTTGGGAGAGGAAAAAAAAAAAAAAGGCAGTCTTTTTACCTGATAATCAGGAATACTTTTAAATGCAGCTGAAGAGTCCATCTGTCTCAGATATAAGCCTGAAGTCCAGATCACGTTTCAGAAAGAAGTAACTCCATCACATATGTAGTTTATTGTGCTTGTAAAACATTTGCATGCGCTTGTGAAAAGCTTTGCTCTTACCAAAGAGCTTTGCTCAGGTCTTCTGAAAAGTGGAAAATTATGAAGTGATTTAGTTTTCTCCCTCCTAAGTTAATTATTGCTCTCAGTGTAAACCAAAGACAAGCTGATCAATTGAGCATCCCTTTGTTATTTACTATTTGTCATATTATAGTTTTATGCCTCCATACTGTGTCAAATGAAGAGAGAGAGACCACTGCCACTGTTAAAACCACGTCAGTTTTGCTTCAGTGATTTTCAGAGGTTTGGGGTTTTTTCCTGGAACCTATACTTAGACCTTTAATATGTTTCCTGCCTGCCTTGTGGTTCATCTCCACGTGCACAGCAGTGCTTTTTACAGAGATGTGACTGTGAAGTTGACTGTAGTTTGGCAACAGAGATGTCTGATATGAAAGAGGTGACATTTGCCAGCCGTGGGCTCTACAACTGCAAAGCTGAGCCATCTATATCAGCTTAATTAATTGCATTCCTAGCTGTATGAACTGAGACTGAGACTCAAAAAGGGTGTGTAGGAAGGAGGTAGGGTGAGGAGTAATTCCAGGAAAATAATTTACTTTTGTTTCATTCCTGGAGTAGGGAAGGCTGGATCCTTTCATATGAGTCTAGCTAGAGTTAGGCCACACATGATAGCTCAGGGAACCCAGTTGTATCTGTTCCATTGAAAAGCAGAATTTCTCTTACATCTTCTTTCATGTTATTTTTTTTTTACAAGCTAAGAAAGGGTTGGGGCATCATCTCTTTGTGAAATGTGGTCTCCTTCTCTGACTGGCCTCTCATGTGCCAACACATGAAGTTGTAAAGACAAGGTCAGATCTGTGCCCTCACAAAGCATCACAGTGAAAAGGTTTGTTGCTTCTCTTTGGAAACAATTTCCCTCTTCCACACTCATGATTGCACTTACCTGTTTTTCCCACTGCAAACTTTGTGGACACAGCCTGGCCCTCTTGCCAGTCCTGTATATTTACATTATAATGTATGGGGAGCTTCACCTTTGTCCCTACACACTTCTTCTGCCCCTTATCTCTCTGTCATCTGGTTTTTCTGCAATTGTGTTTTTCCTGTCATTCATCCATTTCTCTTGTGGACTGTTATTTTTGTTCCATTGCCCTTCATCCTCCTTTCCCATTCCTGTAGGCTTATTACAGGATCCCACTGCAGCCTTTCCACTTCGATGCTATTTGACCATAGAAAACAGTGACATTCAATTTATCTGCCACTGTCCTGACAAATACAAAGGGAAGTTCTTCCTTTGCAATCAGGATGCAAGTAAACGGAAGGATGGATTTGAGCACAGGGATTACAGCTGGAACAATAATGCCTTTGTAATACTGTCAGGATTATTCCTCTCCTGTGGAGAAAAACTTGAGGAGCAAAACCAAGTCTTCAAGCAAACAGAATCTCCAGCTGTCAATGCTTTTGCTTCCTCTGGAGGAGACACATGCCTGTCTAAATACAATATGCTTGAAGACCAACACTTGGCATCTATATGACTCTTGAAACATTATGTGTTTCTAAAATCCTCTAAAAGCAATGGATGGGAAAGGGAAAGACCTTAAATGAGGGCTAGGCAATTCATCTTTTACAGGACAGATTCCTGATTAGTATCCTGATTCCCAGCCCAGTCCAGCTTAGACTTCAGTTTGCTTTAGCAATTGTTTGTATGATATCATACTTATCCTAGATGATTATGTTCTTGAAAATGCAGGCAGGAGAAATAATAAAGACTAAACAAGCATCACAGACATTTTGTGCCTTCCCATCAACAGCTTGCTGGAGACTTCTTTTAATGGGCAGTACTCACACATTTTACTCTTAAACTCCTTTTCTAGGCCTTTAACTGAAATGGAATTTGGGGCAGGCAATGCAGCCCTTGTTTGTTTTAACAATATTCCCATTTTTGTCAAAAATCTTCTCTATGCACAAGTGAAGCCAAAAAGAATTGACCAAACCTTTCCCCCGAAAAATGCTCATGCATTTGCTCACGGGCTTGCTTTTTGATAAGCACTCTTACAGAAAGCCACGATTTTACATTTACAGGCAGTGCTGTTTGTCATTGCACGCTGGAATTGGATCTACCTTCCCCCGCCAGCCTCAGGCTACTCGCTTGCTCCAGAATCCCCCAGGTTGGGGAGGGAGCACAGCTCCTCTCTGGCTTGGCCTTGGACTGAATCACACGGATAGTTTAACTCAGCTCTGTCTCAGGAAGCAGTGAGCGTGCATGTTACATAATATAATCTTCATGTCTTGAGGATTCAGGCCTGTCCTCTTTTGTGCTGCCAGATGGAAGAGGAGCCACGCTCTCTCTGGAGAGATGTCCCTACACATCTCGCTGCTCAGCTGTGCTGGAATTAATGTGCTTCTCTCTGCAGCGGGGCACTGTTTTTCCCTGGCATTTGGCTCCAGAATAACTAGCTCTTTAGTATGCAGTGGATGCTATACAGCCACTGGGATCCCAAGATTAATTTGTCTAGAAAAAGAGATACATGAAGAACCTCCAAAAGGAATTTGTGGGAGGATGTACTCCAGATCCTCTCAACAGCTATGGTTTGTTCCCAGCTGAAACCAGCTGAAATACAGGTGTTGTGGACAGCCAGGTTTCTGCTTTGTACTCTCACTCTGTTCCATTACAGTTTTTTCAGCTGCTGCTGCTGTTTTGTTACTCAGTTCTGTAACATGGCCCCTGACTGCATTGTTATTGCCTCTTTAGTTAGGCCGTTTCATGCCCTGATCCCTGACGTGCTCTCCAAAGTGATGAATCACACCTGCACTAGTGAGTCCCTTCTTGCTAATGAGACATATGCTCCAAATTCTGCAGTGCTCAGTTGATTGAGGCAAGGAGCTACAACCCACCTGTAGACAGAAATGGCACTACAGTCCTCAGGAATAGCTCAAAAGACCCCCAGGGAGGGTGAGGGCAGCGTTAGTCAAGCTAGCAAGAAATCTTACCTGTGGGACTTCCTCACAACAATGCCTCATCAGCACCAGCTGTAACTCCAAAAACAGCAGCTTCTCTAGAAGCAATGTTACATCCTGATGGAATTAACTCCCCAAGACATGGAGCTATTGAGAAATATTCCCTTCAGCCTCCTGCTACTGCTGAGATTCCTGGCAGAAGGACCTATGTAGCAGCCATGGCTCCAGCAATGCAGGTGCAGTAGGGAAAGGCAGGAGTCATGCTCATCCACCCATGAGTAGTGATTCTGCACTACTGACAACAAACGGGAGCAGCCTGTTCTGAAATAAAAACCAGCCCACAACAAAACCCCAAAAGGTACCTTGGCTATAATTAGGAGCTGAAATGATGCTGCAGGTTTGAGTGGAAAGTTGGTGCTTGAAAAACGTCCCTGCCATGAACCCCTTCAACAGCCCATTCAGCCACCACAACAGCTGCTGCCAAGCGTCCTAAGCGGGAAGGGGGCAGAGGGACCAGCCTCTTCTGCTCTCTGCCATCCATAGGATGGATGGAGGGCACCTTGGGCAGGAATTGCACTTGGCTGCTGTGCATCTGATGCTGATAGCACAGCTGACGAGAGGAAGCAATGCTGAGCCAGGGCTGCAGCATCTTCCTCTTTCCATGGCAGCTTTGCCCTGACGAGCACAGGTATCTGTAGTGGTGGGGGCACAGCAGCACAGGCTGCAATGGGACCCCTGGCTGCAGAGAAGTTGCACTTGTATTGTTGAAGAGAAGACTGTCATCACATAGTAACTGCTGTGCATGTGCCAGCAAGAGCAGAGTGAGCATGAGTAAGCTTATTATGCGATAATCACACCTTCATCTTTCTGGGTGGATAAACTGCTGAGGTATCCAAGTCTGGCAGTGAGGCACAATCACTGTCTGAGGATGAGCAAGAAGCAACTGGGACCTTTCCCCACTGGAAATGTCTCATTTGATGCCATTATCTCTTTCTGTTTTTAAACAGAACATCGTTATTGAACCACCTGTTGCCACTTAATTACCTGTGTTTGATTACAAAGATGTTAAGTAATCGGCTTTTTAGGTACAAACTCCTTCATTTTTATATCCTTGCATAATGTCCCCTAGCAAAGCTTTTATGTCCATTTCAAAAGCTGCATTAAAACTTCTCCTGTGAGCTATGTCAGGGACACAGAGGCCCAGCCTCCTCTCCTGAACTTTGTGAAATCTGGATCAGGACTTAGAATCCTCTTGGTTATACTGATCAGACCTATAGCTGCCGGCCTCTGGGGCAGTGTCCACCGCGGCCCCGTGTCGGTAGGCTGAGCACACAGGTGGTGCACACAGGTGGTGCACTCAGGTGGGCCACGACCCCCAAACCGTGCTGGGTCCTGGTTGCGGTGCAAAGGAACTGTCCGAGGGGCACACGTGTGGGCAGGTGGGTCACCGCGCTGGGCAGGGGTGCTCACCTATCCGGCTCTGCCCTCGGCGGCACTGAGCTCCTTCCGGGGAAGCCTCGGGAGTCAGGCCTCCCCCACCGTCGCCCCCGGGACGCCGCCAACCCCGCCGTCGCGCCGCCGGGGGCGAGGTCCCGCGGCTCCCGCCCGCCGCCGCGCCTGGGGCTGCGGCCCGGCGGCCCCACCGCCGTGCCCGGGGCTACCGGGCCCTGCACGCCCGCCGCGCTGCGGGAGCGCCGCCCGCCGCCGCCCGCACCCCTCGCGGCGCCGCTTCGCCTGCGGCGCGCCCCGGCCCGAGCCGGCCCCCGGCGGGGGCGAGGCCCCGTCTCACCTGGAGAGGCGGTGGCGCGGAGGGTGGGGGGGCAGAGCCCCGGAGGGGGAGACGGTGCCCGCCGGCCCCCGCCGGAGCGCCCCTGCCGCGGCCTTTGTCTGCGCTGTCACATGGGCCGCGGTGCGGGATTTAAGCGGGTCTCCGCAGGACATGCCGTGAGCGGCGCGCCGCAGCCCTGCCCGCAGCGGCAGCGCTCCGCCCGGCCGGGGATGCGGCTCTAGCGGCCCCGCGATGAGCGGCTCCTCCATGGCGAAGAGCGAGTCCCGCACTTCGCTGCTGAAGGCGGCGGGGAGCCGGCGGGCGGCGGGCGGCCAACCCCAGCCCCGCGGCAGCCGCGTCCGGGACGGCAAAGGACAAGGCGGGCAGATGGGGAGGGAGCCGAGCCAGGAGCAGCTCCCCGGCGAGCCCAGTGCCCGCAGGCCGCTCTGCCACCCAGGCGCCCGGGAGGACGGAACGAGGGGCGCGGGGAAGCTGTCACATGGACGGGGGGAGACTCAGCCCGAGCCGGCGGAAGGAGGTCCAAGGAGAGGCAGCAGCAAGGAACCGGTGCGGACATCCAGGCAGCATCACCACCTCCCGCCGCACGCCAGCCACGGTCACCCCCAGGACCAGCATCAGCTCTCAGACAGGGATGGGGAGGAGGCAGAGGAGGACTTTTTCTTCAGTCACAGGCAGAGGTCCAGCAGAGAGTCCCTGAAGCTCTCGGAAGGCGCTTCACCTCTGTCCAAATCCAGCAGCAAGTGCTCCACCAAGTCCAGCGGCAGCGATCGGTCAGTGGAAGCGGATCCCCTCATCCAGCAGCTGCACCCCATGCTCAGCTCGGTCTTTGGCCAGGTAAGGGGCAAAGCGCCCCTCGCCACCCACCCCTCCCTCTCTTCCCGCCCGCTTTCCCTCCGCGCCCCCTCCTCCTGCGGCTCACGGACCTTCGGCTCCTCGCTCCGGAGCCCCCCGCGGCCCCGGGCACAGCCCGCAGCTGTAAATGCACTGCTTCCTGGCCGGCCCTGCCGAACTTCTCCCGGCGCTGCGGCACGGCCGGGGGCGCTGCGGGGTCGGCCCCGAGGAGGGCTCCGCGCCGGGGACGGGGCGCGGGTCAGAACCCCCGGCACCCGCCCGCCCGCGCCGCCGGGCGCTGCGGAGGGCGCTCTCGGTGGTGCTGACGGGGGAAATGCCGGTGCTTTTCCGGGGAAGTTGTGGCTCTGCCTGCTGAGGGTGAGAGTCAGAGAAGCGGGTTTTTAAAAGCTATTTACTTATTAGATTCCATCTCTCTGGCTCCCCGCCTTGCTTTGCTGTATTTGTTTACATCTCCTCATGGTACATTTCTGTACAATCAGCATATGAATCATTTCTGATGGCAGAAGCTGTCAGGAGAAGGTAGTGGGGAGGACGACAAAAAAAAAATCCTGACCCAATTCCGAAGCCTTCCCAGTCACTATGTTAGAATGGAACAGATGCTTTTGGTGTTTGCCAGCTCTTTTGGTACAAAGCTGTCGCTTTTAGCTGCTTTTGGTAGTGAAATTACCCAACACGGTTACCCTCTAAAAATGAAAAGGCAGAGGGAGACAAGCTTGAAATTTTCTTTTAGAGACATCTAGGGATGTTACTGAAAAATGTAATCTCTGGGAAGATTAATGTAACTGCAATCTTCCAGAAGCACAATTATAGGTATAAGCCAGTAGCCTGGGTGGCCAAGTTCCATCCAGCCATGGAAATGATCAATTAAACCAGAATTATGATTTCTGGAGTTTGTTATCATTGAGTCTTTTCTTTCTTTCTTCTCTTTCTCTCTTTTTTTCCTCCGCTTTTTTTTTTTTTTAAATGTGTGTTTGGGAGGCTTTGCAGGAAGCCCATTCAGACTGAGATTATGGAGAGAATTAGAAAAATTTTTGTAATATGGGACTGTTGTCTATTTTTGTTCATCTTGACTTCTCCAGATAAAAATCAAAGCACATCTGTTCTCTCCAAAGCACAGCACTTTTCCATCCTCACTGACAGTCTGCTGTTTAGGAATTTTACAGTTGTATTTAACTTAAAACAAGTATTACCCTCCCTGTACCAATGGTGCATCCAAAGTCTAGATTAAAATTTTGTTGTCACAATAAGGAAGAAGACTGGTTAGCAGATTGATGCTCAACCAGGTTACAGAAAGCCATATTCCAGCCTCAGGCTTTGAAATGCATGTTCTTGGCTCTGACTTACACTGTAGTTCTGAGCAAAGCGAAGATGTATCCAAGAAAAGATTTTAAGTCTATGGAGCTGTATGTTCCCAAAGCATCAGAAATACAAACAAATTCATGCCAGGTCTCCCACTCATGGAAACTCCTCTGGTTTTGAGCTCAGTACTTACCTGAACAGCATCTTTATTTTACCTGCTCTGCTGCTCGCATCCCACTGTCAAAAGAAATTTCTGAAAGCTGTACATGTAGCAAAATTTACCTGTGGTGTTCAACAATGCCCTTTACTGGAATGAGAGCGATGCAATCCTAATTTTCACTTTTTCACTGAGTACATTGCACCAGTGCTTACACGCACACACCAGCATCTTTCTTTTGGAATGTAGTGTTATTTATTCCATTTTCTCTCTGTATTAATCTCTTACTTGCTTTCTTTGAAGTAACTGTGACAGAATGAAAATTTAGTGGAGATTTTAGATCTGACTTTTAGGGCTGTAGTAGATCCCCCTGTACAGGGTCAAGATAGGGAACTATAATTTTTTATAATTTAGGGCACACAAAGAGCTGGTTACATGAGATGCATGAAGATTTTTTTTTTTTTTTTTAGTGATGTCAAAATCCTGGAATGAATAAAGGCCCAGGGATAAGATGTGTGGAAATTCTGCCATGGCACAGAATGATACAAATTTTGTTTCTGTGAATGAAGAAATAAATGCCCAGCATTTTGTAAAAATGTGTGTGAAGGTTTGAAGCAGGCAAGGATTTACACCTGCAAGAGCCCAGTCTGCAGCCTAGGCTGTGGCAGGGTCATGGGTGCAGACATGTCCAGGGTTGCAGTCTGAGGCTGCAGGTGCCGTAACACCAGTCTGCTCCACATTGTGATTAGAAGACAGCAATGGCTCAGCAGATAATTCATTTAATATGAAAACTTCTTTCTAGCCCACACAGCCCACTGTGAAACAGTTAAAACAGTAATTTTGCAGTACAGAGGAGAGGAGCACAGTGATGCATATCACAGCAGCAGAGCACTGTGGTCCAGCAGCACCAAGTATATCTTGTTCCAGCTCTACAGATGTGGAACATCATCTCTCTGTTCCATGGTGGTGCAGTGATGTGGTCGCAGATGCAGACACTACAGTAGTACAATCAGATACACAGAAAAGATTGCAGGGATGACTCCATGGAGAATGTCATTATTGCAGTAACAGCAAAAAGGAGCAGTTTCAGGACTAGAGGGTTGTGTCTGAGGGAGACAGATTTGTAGCTGTGCAGAAAAAAAGACAGAGTGAAGGAAGAAGCGCTGTGTTTATATAACCAGCACAGCAATATAGTGCACTGTGGGTGTGTACTCCAGGAGAATGCTAAGATACTGCCAGGATACAGGATGCAGTGATATTTTATTAATTTGCTTATGCTATATTGGTGCAGTGATGTTATAATACCATTAAGCAGTAATACTCTTTTAGGATATTTTACCATTTTGTAATTGAGTGGTACAGGAATTAACAAAAGTAGGGTAGTGTAATGATGCATTAATTATAAGCCAGGATGTCATCTTAGCCTAATGACATGCTTGCACACCGGCTCAGCACAGCAGTTGCAGAGCAGTCTGCTGTGGACTTTATGCTGGGTTGGGATGCAGTGCGTGCAGCTCCGAGTGTCTGGAGAACACAGCATTGACAACGCAGTGCTGTGGTAATGCAATCCTGGGGCAGAGCAGAGATGTGATACTGGTGCCATGTGGTAGGAGTTTGGCAGTGCACGGGTGCGATAATTGTGGAGTGTTGTAGCCTGACAGAAGAGTTTAGCAGTCTACTGATGTAGTAATACAATATTCCAGACTAGAGCCATTCTGTACAGCAGTGATCGCTTCTGGTGTGATATTTGCAAAGGGCTGCACTGATCTGACAGCACCATCCCGCTGTAGCAGAAGGCAGCAAATTGAGTATTACCACCATGCCGCAGTTTTTGGAAGCACAGCTGAGTTAGCAAGAGGACAACGCCACAGACTTACCTGGTGACAGTGAAGTGTGAGTATGGGCTGGTTTTATGCGGGACAGTGGGACAGTAGTGTCTTAAAGTGGCCTTACAGTGGTAGAAGCTCAGTGCAGTGTGAGAGCAGTGCTGTGACTCTCAGGTGTAGATGGCAAGGGATGTGTGTATGATAATGCCGCAAAGTGGGAAAGAACAGGGAGCATAAGGAAGATGTTTCATGTGATTTTGGCCTGATAGGATAGTGTTGGAGTGGCCAAGTGGCAAAAGTGTGTTGTGAAGCATAAGGGAGCATGCTTATTACCCCTGCAGAGCAGAAGAGCATGAGGGTCCTGTAAGTGTCTCTAGTGTGGCTACAGATGATGGTTCAGCAACAGAAGAGGAGTGGTGACCCCTCAGCAGCTGGGATGGTGGTGAGGTGGCAGCCTGGCAGCAAGACACAGTTTGTTAACGTGACAACAGTAACAACAGCAGCACAGAGACCGGGACAGCAGTGCGGTGGCAGCAGGACCGCAGTGCAAGTTTTGTGGCATTCCTGGGGCAGCGGTGATGTGGCTGCAGTGCCCACGGTGCAGCAGCCGCTTGGCACCTGGCTCACCACGGCTCTGTACAGGGACTGCGGCACAGACAGACACCGGTTCTCATCGCTTCATCCTCCTGTGCCTCAGCGCTGGGCTAGCTGGCAGCTTCGAGAAGAGCTTTTTCCGGGCATTTGCTATGCAATATTAATTTGTAAGCGATCCTGCCATGTGAGACCTGAACGTTTTCAGAGCCGTTTAGCTTTCACACCCTACTTGACTGTTAAATTTTTCAGTGAAGTGATTCCCCAACAGTTTTCTGTCAATTGCCTCTGGTAGCATGGGGATCAAAGGGGTCAAACAATTGCCGTAGAGAATCATGAAATATTTACAGGGTTCTGCTGTTAGCACTCTGGCCAAAGGAGCTTTTGTATTTCTATTTGTTCAGGGAGTTTAAAGCCTCTCCTGCACCATCTCCCATTCCTGATTTATTGTCAGTGTCCACATTACCATTAAAATAGGGAAGGAATCATTCTGCATTTCCTGTGAAATTTTCCTTTTATTTTCCTGCTCCATCCCCCTTTATTCTTGAGCTTTAGACCTTAACACGTTTTAACGGACCTTACAGAAAACTGGGATGACAGAAGTGGCCCCATTTTGGGACAGGAGGTGACCCTAGGCTGCCTGTGTGGAAAGCATGCCAAGAACTTTCTCCTCTGACCAGCCGAGAGCGTGTAGGGAAAAGGTGCCTTGTTCAGCCTCTCGCCTTTCTGGTCTTCTCATCTGCCAGATAACTGTTCCCTCCAGTGTCTTTGGCTTCAGCTGATTATAAAAGGCATTTTGCCCAAGAGCAGTCACTGCATCAGGACCATTCTTGGAGATCCATCCGTGGAGATGCAGGAAGCCCTGGCCAGTCCTGCTAGGGTAGAGTGGCTCCTGGCTTAGTAATGGAAGTTTTCAGCTGTCCCTGTGTATTAGCAAGGGAGGCTGTGTTGTCTTGGGCTGCTCTGGAGCAGTGACGCCAGCAATGGAAACTTTCAGGTGTCACGTTGTGGGGTGGCGAAGTGAAGGTGAAAGGCCTGGGTTTCCAGGTGCTCATGTGCTGTGTTGTGCCTGTAAGGCAGGTGAAGCAGTGGCATGTCAGGGCTCGTGACAAACTGAGACAGTCTCTAACTAAACTGCTCATTAACAGTTAAATCAGCACAGTAATTTGGGGTGAACAGACTTCTGGCTTAGCATGACTGACCGCCGAAGTGATGCTGGTCCCGTGGCACCGTCTTAGCTCGCGTGGAGTATGGAGCGTGAGTGAACAGATTAGGAGGCAGAAAAAACGCGGAGAAACGCCGCATCCTGCACCGACTATTCCTCCGTACCTTATGGCACCTCTAAAGGCTCATACCGGCCCCCAAAGGGTCCCTGAGGGCGCAGGCGGAGAGGGAAGGGAGTCCCCATGGCCACAGGAGACACTCCCGCGGACAGCAGTATTCTCTCCGCTGCTGCCCATCTCTCCGGGGCTCCCGGGACCGGCGCTGCGGGCGGCCTGTCCCGCACGCACTCCGCCGCGGGGCGCCGGGACAGCGGGACTGCGGCGGCCCCGGTCCCGGCCCGGCTCCGGCGGCCCCGGCGCGCCCCCGCGCGGCCCGCCCGCCTCGGCCCGGGCCCTTCCCCGCCCGGCGGAGCCACCTGGACACGGACCCGCCGCGCTCCGGGCTCCCGGGGCATGCCCTGTCCCTGGGCCGCCCGGTGAGTGTGTCAGACCCGGGGGGAGCCCCGCTGTTGCCGTGAAGTAGGCCAGAGCCGCTCCCAGCTGCGTATTCACAGCGGTCCGGATATGTGCGTGGGGCCCGTACAGCTTGCGTGCTTCCATCCCTGCATGAGTTGCCACAGCCCATGTCCATGCATGTAGACTGACATAAAAAGCCTTCATATACGTGTCTTGTCTATGTACACACAGCCTGCTCGTGCAGTCTCTGCTAAATCTTCTGTGTGGCTACACAACCACCTCTGTACACGCTTATGCATTCCTGTGCTTAAAACATCGCTCGGCGTTTGTGTGCACACCTGCCTGCTGACACCTGGCACACCTTCCAAGGTAGGTCTCATGTTTTTATATGTAACGAACTCAGACACAGAGAAACACTGTTCCACTTGAGCCTATCCACTTAGTTCCCCCTTTGCTCAGCTTGGAGAAAAGTTCATCACATTTATTGCTTTTAAAGAGCTTGAGGGATGTGAGCCAGACGTACAGAATCACTAAGGGGCAATGGATAAGCCTCCTGCCTGCAGTCGGTCTGCCAGCAAACATTAATCTTTGTCAGTGATTTACTTTTTAAACAAATCTGTTTTAAAAGGCTATAGAAAGACATAAAAATAAAACTAAGCTAAAAGAGCAGTCATTAAATATTCTATTCATGAAATATACAGCAAGTATGATCTAATGCACTGAAATACACAAACCTTCTGGTTAGATTCAGTTTATCTTTGGAGAGGAGAAAAAAGCTTTCAGTAATAAATTAATCATCATTTATATAAGTTCACTGTCCATTTTGTTAAGCTTTACCACCTTGATTTTTATTTCATGCAATCCTCAGTTTCAACACAATGTCAGGGAAGTTAAGCTTTAGATGTAGTGTCTGGGCTGCGGGTTGTCAGCAGAATTAGCTGTGATTCTTTGTAGCATTCCAGCTTCAGTAACTGTTTTTCCCTGATGCGTCCATGAGTGGTATTGATTTCCAATAACAAGCAGCTATATGGTGTGCATTCAGTAAAAGATGCCTAGCTAACTTTGGGCTCCATTTCAATGATCCTCTGACATTCCTGTGACCTTAGAGAGCAGCAGCAGTGTCCATGAACCTGAGTAATCCCTCAGTCAAATGCCCCACTTAAAGGTAAAGAGCTGTCCTATCTATGGTCATATTTAGATTTTTAGTAGCTTTCTGCACCAGCATAAGACCATGAACTCAATGCTATCCATGAATTAAGACATTAGCAATATTCTAATATTTCTTCCACCCATTCTTCCCCTAGAGCACTTTGCATCTTGCAACCATCTGTGGAAGAAATACACAGCATTGTTTCATCCCACTGAGACAAAACACATTCTCTGCACTTGGAAGGAAACAGGCAACTGTGTAACATTGGGAAGCATCATGTCACAACAGCTGAAGGCAGGAAGTAGAAAAACACCAGTAACCTCAATGTGTTCTGCTGAAAAAAGACACAAAGGGTTTAGATACTTTGGGACCAGCTGCGTTGAGATATAGTCAGAGACCTGGGATACACAGTTTGGCCCTTTTAAAGGTGCTGTCAGGTCCTTACTCAAATTAGAAGAGAGAGGCATATCTCCGTTTTAGGGTGGCAAATCTCACTTAATGCTGCAGGGTTGGTTTGGAGTATTTGGTTGATATTGGTTTCCAGGCTTCTGCTCATCTGATGATCAGTAGCACCTCAGTGTGCCAGCTAAATAGTGACCCCTTGTCCCTCTTATTTCCAAAGAGATGAGAGAGCTGGGCAGAATTAGCTGCTTTTGCAGTAGTCACAGTTGGACAGAGTGCAACAAAATTCCCATATTCTGTAGCAAAGACAAGGAACTACATAAGGTTTATTTTAAACAACCTCTGTGCTCCACATACACGACAAATCTTCACAGCAGCTTCTGAGCTGTCAAGTTTGTACTTGTCTTTTTGTAGCCATTGATGATCTTTAGGATCATCATCAGCAAATATCCACAGTACATTGTGGTCTGGCCAACGCATCTCCTGCGTAGGAACTTGGAAGTTGGGCTAATGCAAAATACTTGTATCAGATCTGCAGGGAAGGTGTCAGGAGAAAGCACGTTCCCATCTATTTTCATCTAATGCAGAATGAAAGCCAGCTATTTACAGACAGAGCGGTTCTAAACAGAAGCTGACAGGCAGTCCAGGCTTTGTTACCTTGAGAGGGATAGAAAATATCCTTGGTCTTTTAAATAAACATTCTGCTGTTTGTGATTGATTATGATCCAATTGCTCTAATGGAGGAGAATATTATGCACAGCATGAGTCAGCAACACTTTCCTCCTAGAGCAGCTGATAGCAGAGAAAGTTCCCAAACTTTCTGCAGAATTCCTCTCACTAGATGAGAACCTGGACTGCATCCACCAATACCTGCTCGTGCCTCCCCTTGAGATGGACCTGTACTTGTCTGACTGGCATATGGAACCATCCAAAGTTCATTTGAGGTTAGAAAACACAACTCAAGGTGCAGCAAAAGCACTTGGGAGCTGATGCAGAAGAAGAAACTGAAATCAGTCACAGAAGTTCATAGTGCCAGTGCATGTTCAGTGGTTGGGAGCTTCAAAATGAGGTCCTTGACTGAACTGGCAACAGGAGGATGTTGCCTAATCCAAATGGCTGAGTTCATTCAGTAAACAAGACAGTTTCTGTAAAACTGTATGTTCCTGTAAAATAGAGACCTGTAGCCACCAGATAAAGGGTTATTGGAAGCAGATTTGAAAGCTACTAATCCATGTGTGCATTCTCCACTCTGTCATAGTAAAAAGTACAACAAAAATACTTGCCTTGTTAGGATAAAAAAAGTAAGGGGATTATTTTAATATAATACATTTTTGAAGCAATTAATGGGCTCTTGGTAGAACTGTGGAATTCAGTGAAAAGGTACTAGGAAAGAGTTTTCCTGCTTTACTATACAATACCATTACCTACTGACATTGCCCTGTAGCAGTATTTATGTTGTGTTGAGAACAATGATGTAATGTTCCAGCACATGAAGGACTGTGCACTGAAACAGGCCTAGCACCTGAACAGTCCCCATACGAATCCATACTTCCACTGAAAATTTTTGCCAAGCAAAGCTACAGTTTGATAAGCAATCACATGTCTTGGGTTGATTTTGTTCTTTCTGTTGTGTCTGTTGGATATTTGCTGCCGCTGGATAAAGCTTCTGGCACCTGCCAAGTGATTGGCTATGAGGAGTTCCAACATTTTCCTATGAAATGAGCATTTCTGCCAAAGGTGCCAGCCCAAAGCACAGCACTGCTGCTTTTTAAAGTATCCAGACATATTAAACCACCTAAATCATTCCATGTTCCATGCCAAGTCAGCCAGCCTTCTCCCTTCCATGTGCTCAGGTCAGTCAGTGTGCCAAATGCTTCTTTCCCATGAGCTGACACCTTGCTCTGTGCCAAGCTGCATCCCTTGAGGTCTCTGCTCTCCACCTTGGGCCTCGGGAGAATGGGAGGGATGCATGAACAGCAGCAAGACCTGCATTTCACAAAGTTCTTACAGATTTTTAGAAAGTTTACAGCAGAGACACAGACCTTAAAAGAACAGTGTGATTGCCACAAAGAACAGTGTGGGAAAACCAGTATACATGCATGTGCAGCCCTCCCACATGCATACTGACTACCCCAGATATAGGCATACCCACAGATCAGCACCTACACAGAAATGTTTCTGACACACTTATTCTCAGCATCTTATTCTCTTACAGCAGCGTCAGTTGGAGGAAGGGAGAAAATATGCTCCTTCTAACCTAATCTTCTGATGACCTTTCTGCCAACTCCACTTTCCTTGCCTATCTTTAAGCTGCTTGTGGTGGTGATGGGAACAAGATCCCACTATAGAGTGATTTTCCTCCTCAGAGCTCAGCAGGGGCTGTCTGCTAGATTGTGGTATCCTGCCCGGTTGCTCTTAAGACAGTCAGGGTAAATAAGGAGATAAAAAAATTGTTTATGATTGCATCTCTTGGGCCTCTTGCATCTCCACTAAAGTTCTTACAGAGTTGAAGGATTTGTGACTGTTCTCCAAACCTGGTGCACATGGGCTCCTATTCCCTCTTCCCTTCCTGCCAAGCCTGGCAGGAGGTCTCAGCCCTCTCACTCTGCCCTGCACATTTCCTACAACTGCCTGTAACTGTAGGGAAGAAAGCTGGAGAGTAGGCAAACACAGCAATGGCTGTAGCTGGCTCTGAATGCTCTGGTACAAGACAGTATTTAGAGAGTCACCATCTCGCTGAGAGGCTTTTAGAGCTCAGTAAGACACACTCCACAGCTGTATTCCAAAGCTGTCCCACAGTAGTCTGGGAACTGTGATGGATTTTTCTGGCAGGAGATGTCTGACTCCTTTCTTTCCCTCCCTCTCTCTGGACAATGTGGGAGATGGGCACTTCTCAGTTGCAGGGTGTTCCTGGCCTCTGTGCTTCCTGTCAGGGAGAAAGATTCATTAGCAGCAGAAAGGCAATTCTCTCTCCTCTCTGCTCTGGAATTGAAGTAATTTGTCTCAGGAAGGAGCCCAGGCGCCTCACTCGCTGTGTGGCAGCTTCTGCTCAAGGGACACAAGCACTTCGTCAATAAACAAGGAGCCTGGGGGATGGCTCCAGATGACAGAGGACATTATTAATGACTGGCACTTTGTCAGAGGGTAGATCAGCCTCCCATTAGCTGCGTTAAGAGGGGAAAGAGAAATAGGTCTAAAGATGGAAGCCCGAGAGCAGTTGGGAGTTTCAGCATCCTCCTGCGAAGACCACACTGCAAGGCCCAGGGCTGGCACAGCCCCCAGGGAGTGACTGTATTTTTCCTCAGCATCTCTTGCAGCAGCAGGAGACAGGCCCAGCTCTGGAAGAGTTTTGCTTTCCACCCTAGCATGGGTGGGCTCTGTTATGGAGGTCTTCCCCTCTGTCCCACTCTCAGTCAGCCCTGGGTACAAGGGGTGTCTTCCAGCATGTCCTGCTGCAGTTTCATGTTTTGGAGAGCCTGTGGAGCTTTGTGGAGCTCCTACCAACATCATTTAATAAAGAAGGCATTGAGGGAATCTAAGAGGAGGCTGTCCCACTGTCTTCACTCTTGAGAAGCTGTTAGTACAAGGAAGAGCAATAAACACCATTCCCTATGGCCATGCACTTCTGTCTGTGACTAACTGGAGAAGCTGTGGACTTTTGTCATACTTAGACTCTTAAACTCATCTCCTTAGGTGGAAGAAGCCTCTAAGCTCTAAAGCAACTGTTGAGTCACCTTAGAATCATACTTAATTTGCCACAGCACCATCAGGGTGGAAGGAGAAATCCTTGCTTTGTTTTGACATTGGCAGTTCATCCTTCTCTGTCCTACAGCCCTAGAGCTGCCAGGAGAGTGAATCCTTGGCTCCTTCACAAAAAGCATGTGGTGCAAGTACTCAGCCTGTGGAGCAGGTCTTTGTAGAAGCTTTTGTTTGGAACCACACTTGCAAACAAAGATGCGAAATCTTTCAGCCCAACACCCGAGTGTCCAACCAGCCTGCTGAAAAACAGGGTGTAAGATCAGTGTCATCCTGGTCTCCAAGGTGTTTGAAGGAAGTAGCTCTTCATACTTCTTATCACAGTGGAGCTGCAGCTGTGGTGCCTTCACAGCTAAAGCTGCATTCACTATCCTGCTCAGATACTATTGCCTGAGTGAGATTATATGGTTTTTGTGCAATTTAAGTCTCTTCAGACTGAATGCTTTTATGCTCAGCCTGAGATCAGGAGAAAATATACTGGGGACTCATCCCTTTTCTTTCAGAGATTATTCTACACTACAGGCATAAAGTCCAAAGTTTAGAGCCACCTCTAGGCTCAGGTGCCTCTGATTTATTCCAGGACTTGTGCTCTTGCAAATGAAATTAATGGATCTGACATCAAAATTCTTTGATTCACATTATCTTACCTGGGGCTGTTTAGATTTAAGATTCAGGTCTGAGCCCATCTTCGCAGACTTGTGTGGGTTAAACTGCCAATTGATTTTTACTTGCAGAAAGCTGGAGAAACTTTACTGCAAGAGTGGCTCAACGTCTCTCCCTTGTGGTTAAATATTACTGTCCTGGGACTGAGAGTGTTGTAGGGTCCCAGGACAGCTGTCTCCAGGCTTGCTTCCACCGTGACAGAAAAAAAATCAGACACTTCTAGGTCTGCTGGTATTTATAAGCTGAAACAGGTCTCACCCAAGTAAATTTCTGCTCCGAAACAAGCTGTGGTCTGCTCCAAGCCCCTAAGTGGATTGCCTTCTGGCCAGCCTAGCGCTGTGGTGATTGAAAAGCCGAGAGGAGTTAGAAGGGGGGTGGGTAGGGATGCAGTGTTCAGAAGCTGTGTGGACCCAAACTAGCTAGATTCACGGAACTCATCACTGAAATCACTTCTTGCATTGCCTCTCTGTTTTAATTCTCCCTGAAACAGCCCTCTCCTATGAGCAAAACAATCTTGCCTGCAGATTGAGGGGGGTGGGAGGGATTTGAACATTAATCTGATGTAGATTATACATCCGCCTCCCTCTCTCCCCCCTTCTCACTCACTCTCTCTCTCCCTCTCTCTCCCTCTCTTTCTGTCTGTTTCTCTCCCCTCCCTCTCCTTCCTGCTTCATCTCTTCAAGAAAGTGAACATAAAGTAAAATACGGAGAGAGAGAGGCAGAGAGAGAAAAAGCTCCCTGAAGAGGGAAAGCCCCAGCAGCCAGTAGCTGTTTGGATTTGCCTGGTGCTGCCTTTCTTGCTTTGCTCCCAAGGAATACCTTTAATGGGATCAATTGCTTCAGTTCCTTTATAACCAAGTCCACCGGAAAGGCAGCTTCAACATATTATGGGCAACTGTGTGAAGTCTCCTCTGAGAAACCTCTCTAAAAAGGTATGTTCCCCGAATCAAAATGCACTGTGCATTTCCAGCCCTGCTTCTTGGGATGGGTGACATTGTGGGCAGATGAGAATGGGAGGTGGGAGAAACACAGAGATGAGTATGAAGGATTCAGTTTCTTCACCAGACTTTTTCTGTAAGAGCTGCTCATGCAAGTGCAGCCAGTAGAGCCCAGGATGCTGAGAGCCATAATATGTATAAATAAATGTGTGTGTAGGCTTGTGTCCTGCTCACTGTGTGTGTACAGCTCTCCTCTGGGTACTTGCAAGCATGTGCTTGTCGATGTGCACAGTGTGCTGACACACTTCTGTCAGGGCATCTTGATGTGTGGGTGTATGTGTGAGCTTGTGCGTGTGCACGTGCTTTGGCTGAGAGTTACCTGCTTGAGCAATCACGTGTGTCATGGGTGTAGGGACATTTATGCATGTGTAGTGAAGGGTCACGAGTCTGCACGAGTTGCCATTGCTGTGTAAGAGTATGCACACCTATGGGACCATCTGAGGTACGTGTGTGTCCTTAGCTCTTTACGTCTCTGCATTGCATCCCGAGTGCCTGAGCAGGTTTACTCTAAGTGCAGAAGTGGGGCATTTCTGTCTATCACACACATGCCCTTGCTTGTATGGTGCTGTGTGTGCTCACCTGCTGGTGCACGTCCTCACAGAAGTCTGTGTGTAGACATGCACATGTTTTTATGTCTGTCCATCCTTGCATATGAAACAATTTGTTTTGTTGGTATGTGTTTGGATACAGAAGCATGTTCTTCTCTCTGTTCTGCTTGTCCATGCATCTGCTTGTGAGTGGATACACTAGGCCCTGGCTGTGTGTTTGTGCATCATGTTGCACATCAGTGTGGCCCATGTGTCTACATGCTTGGGCCCAGCTGGACTTCACCTGCGAGCTGCCACGTGTATCTGTTAGGATTCAGCCCACAGTCTATTCTGCTGAGGTTTTGCAGTGGTCCTGGGGCAAACTAAATCCAGGAATAATTCTGCTGTTTTGGACTGGGTTGAAATGAGAGTGACATGCCCCAGAAACATTTCCTGTTTGACTGAGGAAGATCTTACAGCACTGTGTACCTGTCAACCACACGGTTCTCACTTGGCATTGCTGCAAATCTAACAGCTCAGCAAAAAGCTATGCAGTTCATTCTCCATTATAAAGTTATGCTGATCATCCAAAGTATTGCAATGAGATGCTGCCTCTGTGGAGACCTTGATGACAGTGAAATGCCACTGCCATCAAGATGCTTTATCCAGGAGATCTTACCGCCTGGGAAAGCTTCTCTGTGAGAGAGCTGTCTGGGAGAAGACCTCCATCGTGGAGTTTCCTTTGGCTGCATTTTGGCATCTTCTGTTTAGAAACACAATTTACTTGTTATCTTGGCTGCTGTAAAGAAAGCCAGTAATGGCTGTGGGGGAGCTGGGGTACTTGATGAGGGAATTCATTACCAAGCATTTAGGCAGTGCTGAGACCAGTCCTAGGTCAGGGTGACCTGCAGGGAGATGTAGAAATAGCTGAGGTTCACCCAAATGTTGCACATATGAAAAATGAACTTGGTTGCTTGTAGGTTGCCTTCAACTTGGAATAAAGGGAGTTGGCTGCAGCTGTACAAGGCGATTACAATTAAAGTCTGACAGGTAGCCAGGCTGCTTGAATTGAAGTAGATTCAAGAACCTGTAAATTGTGTTGTCAGTCTTTGAAGTAATTTATGGCTTTATTCCTAAAAGCTGCTTCAAATAACTCACTTTGTGCCCACTTACAAGGCCTGGGATGTCAGGACTGAAGATCAAAAGTTGTTGCAAAGCTGAATTAGAGAATTTCTCAGACATCAGTCTAGTGAGCTATGAAATAAGGCACTCATCCTGATAGGTCCTGGTACTCGGCCATTCTTTTCATCGCAACAGGCATGATAATAGTGGAGACTTTGCAGATCAGTCTTAACATTGCCCAGTTTCACTTGGCTGTTATATGATCCCAGTAGTTTATCTCAGATTTTACTTTGAGCAAACTCATTTTGCTGAACTGTTAAAGAGGAGGGACTGCAGACAACATGTGTGGAAGCTGCTCTTGAGTGACAGTCTGAACTCTTGAATACATGATTTCAACCCAAAATTTGGGGTTCACTCCCAGGCACCAGCTGGCTTGATCTAGGTATAGATGACACCAGGTTACCTTGCTTGTTCAGGCTTTGACTCCCTGTCTTTTGCTGGAAGCTTCAGTTTCCTGTTTTCACGATGTCCCTGCAAGTGACTGTGGAAGCTATCCTGGCTGCTTTTCCCTCCAAGAGATACTGCAGCTGGGATTGAGGCCCCTCTTGGCTTGCTGTTCTGCAAAGTCCCTCTGACACTCAAGCCCAAAATGAAGTGAATCCTGGTGTGCTTCTGCTGCACAGAAATTAAAAGCTTTGACATGCAGGTCCCTCACTTTACCACACCTCTCCACCACTATGGCCGTCTCTAAATCAACCAGGTCTCTTCCCACTCCATAATCTGCTGGTCTGACACAGCCAAGAGCTGGACTTGTCCAGGAAGGTTAATGGTCCTTCACTAAGAAAGGACTGGGAAAGCCTGATCTCCCCAGTCCTATTCTTGCATTGTCTTTGTCATGCATACTGCTGTTTCCCCTGTAGTGGGTGGCTGATGTTTCTTTGCCCCATACCAATATCACATCTCCCTTGCCCTGTCTTCTGCGATGTAGAAGGAGCATGGTGAAGGGAACCTGAGTGGATATTTTCAGAAGAACCTGTAAGACTGCTGCCAGAGGGAACACTGAATGCCATAAATCCTGCCTGCAGTGACAGGGCAGAGCAGGGAGCCTCACTGAGATGTTCACCTTGGTATTCTGGCACTGCAGCAGTTTGTCTGGTCACAGTCCTCAGTGGCTCAACTGTTTGTCAAACTGGCAGCCTCTATTGAGACAGAAAAATAATGGGGTGACTATTATGAGGTACTGCTGTATAGCTTGGTAATAAACTATTGACTGGAAGTGTCAGCAAATTAACATTTGGGGCTGTGGGGCTTTGCATCCTTCATGTGGCTTCACTGGAAGTAAACACAGAACTGATGTGGGGTATTTAAGTGATTCATATTATTTGGTATATTAAACTGAAAGATGTGCCAGGAAATAAAGCTGATAATTTTGAAAATATATTGCATTGATGTCACAAAGCTGTGTAGCTCAACACAGATGTCTTGACATTTAGCTGAGCTAGTAATATGCCATTTGTGGATGGATGCTCATCTTTTGGTTTTTTAAGGACAAATGTCTTAGGTGTCAGAATTAATCAGAGACCGATTCCTTTCTCAGCCACGACTGCAATGAAAATGCTTTTCTGCTTCATCATTTTCTTTCTCCCTGGCTTGCTTTTTGAGTTATTTTTGTTTTGATGTTTGATATTCACATGACATTATACATGAGCAGATTGGTGTAAGACTGTGTACAAAAAGGCAAATTACAAACCATGCATGCAATGTAATAGCACATGGCAGACACAGCAAGTAGATACAATAGTCTCAGACAAGTGTGAATGGGGGGTGTTTGTGTCTGGTCTTTTAGCCTGAAAATTTACCTCAGGCTTTCAGGAAAGGGTTAATAGAAACTCTGACAAGTGACAGAGCTTCTCTGATCACCCCTGGGAGTACTGGCTGTAAAAGTAGAATCATTCCTGAAGAGAAATCTAATGTATGATTAATGTTTATTCTGTAAAACCAAGGGTCCTGTGGGTTGTGTTGGCTTTTTATAGTTGCATGGGAATATCAGGATAAGAGTTTTTTTGCAGAGCCAGGGAAATGCATTTCTATAAAAGGAAAGCAGCGCCTCCTTATAAAATCCAGTGCTGGATTCTGTTCTGGAGCCTTAGCTTAGCAGGACGTGTGCACTTAGAAAATGTGCAATTGCAAACACTCAAAAATGTCATGCCCGTGTCTGATCTCCACTTTGGGACTGTCAGTGATTAAAAGAGGCCAAGGCAATAAGTGCCTCAAACGGTGAGGATGTAACTAATTAGTAGCTGCACAAGGCAGCGTGAGCCTGCAGTTGGCAGGGCCACCTGATGCTGTAAATGGACTTCTGAAAACGTGATAAAGCGTGTGATGCTGTGTTGCTGAAAAGTAACGTGGTGCCTGTGCCGTGGCTTTGTGCAGGCTCTGCCTGGTCTCCTGGGGATACCCTGGCCAAGCCGGCAGGTTGGTCTGCCCGGGGCACAGGCTGGCACACGTACTGTTCAGTTGGGATGTGCTTGTCCTTTGCAGCTTGTCCAAGGCAGTGTTAACTCGGGCTGATTGTGGGAGTGTGGCACTTTGGGCTGTGTCTGGGTAGATGTGAGCACTGCTGAGAGTTTGATGTAATTTCAAAGAGAAATTCTCGTGGTTGGTTTTTCTTTCAGCTTTTGAAAGTGAACTCCTGGACTTACTGCTTCTGTACAAATCCTAATAAGCCGGGGGGGCGGGGGGACGCAGTGTGCACCAGATGAAAGAAATTTAGCAATTATGTCTCTGCGAGGCGGTTCAGTAAAACTTCAGAGGAACGAGATGGGGAGGTAACATGGTCTGTTGTGTTGTTTGCTTGCTGCTGGTTGGCTGGGAAGATCCGCCATGACGAGAAGACGAGCTATAAAGCTGTCCAGACGAGCGAAGAGGGGTCGTCGGCTGGCGAGTACCAGGGTCCGCTGATGGTGCTGGCCCAGAACTGCGCCGTCATGCACAACCTGCTGGGGCCAGCATGCATCTTCCTGAGGAAGGGCTTCGCAGAAAACAGGCAGCCTGTACGTAAGTTACACCCAGCGGGGCGAGACACGCACAAAGCCACGTGGACGCGAGTCGGGGATGCGGAGCCGCCCCCGTGCTCCGTCTGCGTGGAGCTCTGTGACTCCCAGCCCTGGATCTCGAGCATCCCGGCTCCAGCTCCAAGTGCAAATACAGTCACAGGCAAATGTCTAACCTGAAGGATGTGCACATACCCTTGTGCCTAAATACCAAGAAAGGAGGATTCTAAACTTGCAGCTATGGAAAATAGATCCAAACCTACACTCGAGTAGCCGTTATACGAATTCAGGAAAAGGTTTTAGGACTTCATGACTTGCATAACCATATGGACTTTTCCTGAGTCCAGTTCTTAAAGCTCTTTTTCCAGCAAGACGCCCATCTCTCATTCCCAGCTCAGATTAGCATTTAAAGCCTAAATTGCCAGTTAAATGCAAATCAGGGCATCTGTATTGGGAACAAGCTGTCCATATTTGATACTGTTCCTACCAGTTCACGGTGAGCACGCTAGTATCAGCAGATACAAGCAGACAGCTGCCTCCTCACAGATACCCAGACACAACCTCCTGTGCATTGGCATACCTAGCCTGACACTGCAGCAATCCCAGCCAGTTAAACTGAGGAACATCAGGCTATCCTTGTATTTGCAAATAGTGCCAGGCTACCAAATGTTATTACCCTCCCACACAGAGAGAGAGAAATAGCAAAAGCACTTCTATTCATTCAGTCACACCTATTGTAACTAGGTGCTCATATGCATCCAGTGTATGTATTTATATACAAACCATAAAAATATGTGCTTGTATGTATGCACCCCAATATTGTGTCTTTACAGGAACTAAATGATATTTTTGCCCCCAAATAACATGAATTTAATGACAAGCAGAATTTAATATGATTAACGCACCTTTTATGGATATGTATGAGTGAATATGCGCATTGCCAGATATTTACCCAGTGCCTTGCATGTTCTTGTGGTGAAACAAAGCTCACCCCAATTGCCTCAGAACCAGAGGTTTATTGCCTCTGTAAGAAACCTGTGCTTTACTTGTGTGTTGATATGGTCATCTACAGCTGTAGGAGACATGTAGGTTTTTATTTCTGAAAACTCTGCTTCAACCAGCAACTCAAAAAAGAGTAATTATGTGTCATTATTGATCAAAAAAAGGCTTTTGATCTTCCTAACCTTCAGCCATTAAGTGATCACACAGTCCCTGTGCCAGGTCACTAAAACATGAAACACCTCTCGCACAAGTACACTTGCTGACCTGCACAGAGCACCTGTCACAGGAGATAGGTCCAGCTCCCTAGTGGACAGCTGGACAAGTGTCCATCCTGCTTAGGCCATGGAAGCTCACTGTACCCTGAGAGGTCTCCAAAATAGGATTAGTGATGTCTCTAAGTACCCTGATGTAGAATAAGTGCATCTAATACATAGCTTTACTTTTACTGACTCTCTAGGCCGACAGGATTTCTTGTACATAGAACAGAAATAAATGAGGGTAAGACCATTAAGTATAATGGACTCTCTGGGGGTCACCTCTGCTCATATCTAGGATCTAAACTCTTGGAATAGTTTTATTTCTTTTCTCATATATTTTCCGAAAGCTTTAGAGAGATTCAGCACATTTTATCCCAAGCAATTTTACTCCTTAATCATTTTAGGGGATCTTTCAAATTTAAAACAGAAAACCTCTTCCTGATGTTAGTTATCACTTGAGTCAGATTTTTGGAGGGACATAAGCCCTCCCCCTCCTTCTGCATTTGCAATCTCTGGCAAATGCAAATTCTTTGGTGTGCAAAATTAGAGACAGTGCTGAAGCCCCCACTTCTGACAAGTGTCACTGATGTCAGTTACAATGTGTTCTTCAGAGAGGGAGGAGGAGGAGGAGGATGGTTTTGTGAGGACTGTGCTGGAGGAGGGCCCGGATCCTACCCTGGCCCCTCTCACAAGACAGTAGCTACCACGGGTGAGTCATGACACCCTTTGTACCACGGCACTGGTGCTCACAGCCCTGCACCTGCTGTGCACCCAGCCACTATCTCCAGGGATCACTGTTTGCAGTGGAATAAAGTGCACAAGGTGCTGGAACTTATAATGGGTGGTTTTCTTCTGTTATTTTGCCTAAGGCAGGAGGGCAATTATGCCTCCTGCAGCCGGTCTGAGGAGTTTGAATTGTTTTATTACTTGGTATTGATGAAGCAGAACAAATGGGATGACATGTTTGAAAATACCAGGTCTGTGAAGGATGAAACGGCAGAGCCAGCACGCTCTGACAGTTCCATCCAGCACAGAGATGCCTCTGGGAAGGTTATGAGTGGCAAGCTGGTCATTTCTCTGGCACAGCCCACTTCTGCACAGACGTAAACCAGTATGCGTCCTAGTTTGCTATGCACTCTGAGCAGCTGCCATTAGAGTTTCCAGAGGAGCCTGGGTTAAATAGCAAAGAATCATCCTTCTCAAACGGATCAAAGGCACCGTCTCTAGGCACATGTGGTGAGGCTGGAGGACACCTGGAAGGCAAGGAGAAACTCCTCACAGTTGAGAGGAAAAGCTGAGAGTGAGACGACAAAAGAGATCGCGTTTCCGTGTTTCCAAATTCTCAGATGTTTTGGATTTGCCTGGGAGCCCATGAGATGAATTAGAAAGAGCATTTAAACCAGAAAGCAGTGCATTTCCATGCTCACATCTTCTTCCTGGTGCAGTGTTGGACTTTCCTATACTCTTATATCCTCCCCCTTCTTCAGAGAAATTCAAATTGGATGTTTGAAGTTGCAGTGTTTCCTGAACATGGTGAATCCTTGTCCTGTTTAATTTGTAGATGACCTTGATGATGGATATGTTGTGTGTCTGCCTTCATGACTGGTTTCAAAATGCTTGTATATGGAGTTGAGGCTGGAGGGAAGGGGGAAATTACTACCTTTTTTTTGGGACAGATTGTAGGAGACATCACTGAGACATTGACTGTGAGAAACCTCATGGCTGTTGCTGTCCTGCCAGAAGGACAGAGATCAAGCAGTGATCTGAGCAGATGATGGTCTAAACCTGCTGGTTACAAGGACTGCTTCCAGCTGCTTTGATCTGTGTGTGTCAGCGGGAGTGGCAGTAGAAATACAATCAGAGCTCCAGAGGAGATCATAACTGCTACAGGGACAGTCTCTGCTCCAGAACTTGGTGCTGGGGAATGATGAAGCAGCTTCATGAAGGTGCCAGTAATACCATCAGTGGGGAGGCCACAAATCATGCTGTGTTGGTCCAGGTCTATTCTGTTCAGGGACCACCTGTCATTCCTCTGTCCACCAGATGAGAGGGAGAGGGGCTTGCAGAGAAATCTGTGCAGATTAACACCCCTCTCTTTGGGAAGGAAAGCTGGGAAGCCTTCCTAGGTAGATGGTATTAAACATGTCATCACCTTCTTGTTTCTTCTCTCACTTTCTGGCTTGTTCCAGAATCCTTTGTACCAACAAGTGCTATTTTGAAACTATGTTTGTGGCCAATGAATGTCTTTAACATAATGTGTTCTCTTTTTGCAGGATAGAGAGCTGCGTCCGGAAGAAATTGAAGGTAAAATTTGTTGCTCCTTCTTTGTCCTCTTTCTCCCTGCCCAGTGAAAACCTATTGGCTGGCCCTTTCATGATGGTCCCCATGGGTTAAAATGATTTGGGGCAAATCAAGGGAGATGATTACTAGAATAATTCCTGGAAACCCCAGCAAAAGAAATAATGTATAAAACTGAAAGAGTTCTGACTGTGAAGGAATTTGCATCCATTCCATATTCTTCAGGGTGAGAGGATAAATAAGTAATGGGATATTGGCTGTGAGAGAACTCCAGCTCCCACAGAAAATGTTGTGGAGCATGATACTATAATATGACTCCAAGGAAGCTGTCTTACCTGCTAATTCCTACAGTGAGAGGTATATAATAGATGCAGAGGTAAATGTTGGAAAAACATACTAGTTGCAGTTTCTTTAGGGAGCACAGTTTAGCAATGAGAAGCATATTTGATGCTCGTAGTCCAAGCAAGCTTTCCAGCCAGGAATGGGCCAGCAGCACTGCTGACAGAAGAGCTTAACTTTGCTCCAGTCATTGCCTCATGCAGGGAGATCTGGTGGGAAAATGCTGAGTATCTTAGAGAGTCTGGCTTCATAAAGTGCTGTTTATTCTGGGGAGTTTTCTTGGGAAAGGTATTTCAAGCTGTCACTGACAACATTGTTCTTCCTTTCCTGCAGAATTAAGAGAAGCCTTTAAGGAGTTTGATAAAGACAAGGATGGGTTTATTAACTGCAGGGACCTGGGGAACTGCATGCGCACTATGGGCTACATGCCTACTGAGATGGAGCTAATAGAGCTATCCCAGCAGATCAACATGAACTGTGAGTAATACACACCCAGCTGTACCTGCCTGTTGCTGCTGCACCCTGCATAATTTCCTCAGGCTCTCTTAGTCTCTGGCTGCCTCTTTTCCTTTGGATTTTTCCCCTCTTCTTTGGTTCTGATTTTCATTTCTTACCATCTCTCCTGTTTGTTTGTGGTCCCTAGAAGTCGATGCCTTTGTTTTTGCTTATCAAAGGGACTGTGTGGACTGTACTGTATATGGGAACAGTGAGTGGAAGGGTTGTCCTTCTTGCTTCTGTTGTCAGGTATAAAACTGCCCTTAATGTGTGCAGTCAGGCACCGGTGCACAGGTTCTGTGTGTTGTCACATTGAAGCTGCTGTCAGATGGTGTCGGACTGAAGAGCAAGCCTGGGAAGATTGGGATGCTTCATTTAGATGGGTGATGGATGGGCTGTTGGTCTGTGGTGGTTTTTTGTGTATCTGCTGTGTGCCTGGGGATGGGCCGTGAGTGAGCTGTGCTGGCAGCATCAGATGGGAGTATCTGCTGCAGTCATGGAAAAATGTGACAAATGCATCTGATTCACTGTAACTGTGTTTGTGACCCTTGTCTTTCACCATCGTTTTTGTCAGCTCTCATCTGTGGCAGGGCAGGGTATCACCCTCAGCCAGGTGGGGAGAAGCATATTTAGTGTATGTTATTTCTAACACGGGATTATGTTAAAAGGACAAATTACTTGGTCAAGGAAACGAGAACAGCTGTGACATATTCAACCAGTCGCACACAAAAGCAGCTGATAAACCTGGCACACAACTGCTTGGGAATTTGAGAGTGTTGCTGACAGCTCTCAGGGCACTAATAAGTAAAAGAACTAATACAATGAATAAACAGTTGGACATACATTAGCTGCTGTAATGGAGCAGGACTGCATCACTGCTGCAGGGCACTGCCCAGGCTCTGCAGGAACATCACGCTGTGCCCTTGCTATGCCCTTTGGCACAGGCGCAGCAGAGTGTTGCTATAAGCACTAGAGCGATCAAGCCTCTGATATGTACTATGTGATGCAATAAGGGTGTGACAGTCCATGGCAGCCCAGGATGGAATAGCTTGGGCTCATTCTGCCCAGCCCGTAATGCAGAAGATACCTCTCATTTTCCTTCCACTGTCCCACACCTTCTGCGCTTTGCTTCCTGAAGGGCCAAGTGCTCTCTGAGGCACACAGAAATGCAAAGTGAGTCCTGGTCTTGGCTAACTTATGGAGTTCTTACACACAATCTTTCATCTTGTCCCAAGTGGGTGGCCATGTGGATTTTGAAGATTTTGTTGAGCTGATGGGACCAAAACTTCTAGCGGAGACTGCAGACATGATTGGTGTAAAAGAACTCCGTGATGCCTTCAGAGAGGTGAGTGATCTCGTGTGCATGCCCCCAGAGAAGTGAGCAACACAAGACAGGATAGAGAGAAGACTCACTGGAGAAGAGAAGAGGAGGAGGAGAGAGCAGCACAGTGGAACATCTAGAAAGAGCCCAGTCAGGCATGGAATAAGGGAAGAGCAGAGAATATTGCTAAGATAAGGGAACTCTTGAGGCAAGGAAAAGAAAAGAAAAGCTGGTGCAGACACAGCATTTGCAAGGGTTTTCTGAGGAGAAAAGACAGACTGGATCCAAAAGATACTCAAAGAAGAAAAAGGAGGGACTTGGAAGGAATGGAGAAAATACAGGGCACTCAGGAGCAAGACAATACAAAAACCAATCCAGAGCAATATCTGTTTCCCTTAACTGTATTTCCCCTGCTGGTATTTTTCATGTACTTGCAGTTTGACACCAATGGAGATGGGGAAATCAGCACCAGTGAGCTGCGAGAAGCCATGAAAAAACTTCTAGGGCAGCAGGTGGGTCACCGGGATATTGAAGAGATCATCCGGGACGTGGATCTGAATGGAGATGGGCGTGTTGATTTTGAAGGTGAGAAGGGATCAATGCTCACTGTCCATCTCTCCTGGTGTGAGTCAGTTTCAAATCAGAAGCTGAAGACTTGCATGCTCAGATCTCAGGGTTCTGAAATATGGAGAAAAAATAACTTTATTTTTTCAGTCAGATGAATTGTTCATTTGTGTATCATCTCTTGCTTCATCTCAGGTTCAATTGGATCTCCATAATTCTAGCATGATAAGAGATAAAACCTGTCATACAGAAACAGATCCTGGTGCACACATGCTGTGCCTGCAATTGTTTTATGGGGCATTTTCCTTTCTTTAAATCTATTGCAAGAGCTGTGGGGTGGCTGAATTGCTTTGGAGAATGCATTGCACCTTCCATTTCCTCTGGCTCACCTTTGTTATATGGCTTTAGAGAGAATTTGTTTCTGTGCCTTTATGCCAGAAGATGGTCACATGCTAGCTGTGCTCACTAAGGCTGCAGATATCTGATCCATAGGTGTCATGTTAAATCCTAGAGATAATTAATTTCTTCTCACACTTTTCATGCCAGAAGGACTTTGAAAAATAAGAGTGGTTAGGCTACTATCCTAGCCATTAGCTGTGGCAGGAGCAATATTAATAGAGCCCAGGGTTTCTGGCAAGGAAGCAGCTGATATCAGACAGCTAAGAAGATGTAAGAGCTGGAAGGTGTGAGAGTGTGGCAGGCTGCTTTTTCCCCTGGTAGAAATCCAGATGTCCCTTTGCAGTAAGGGTGAAGTACAGGAACTATAAAATTAAAGTAAAATGGATATAATTTTTTTGGCTCAGCAGTATTCCTGGGTCTCCTACATGACAAAGCATCTCAGTCCTCAGGATTACTGAAGCCTCTGAGGGCTTTGAAAACATTAGAATACCACCAGTGTCTTCCTAGAAAGTATCTGGTAGCTGCGGTTGTTCTAATGCACTGGCTGATTACAGACAGTAGCTCTCCTTGTTTCCCACAGCTAAATTATGTTAGACAGCTAAAATACATGAAATGCTATCCCAGTATCAATTTCTCTGTGAGTTACCACTTTAGTTGTCAAAGGACACTTCTATCAACGGAAAAGGAGAAGTAAAGGGGGTAATTTCCACTGCCCTGCTCTTTACAGAGTCATTAGTTCTTCAGCAATTCAAGTGCAGAATGAAAACACATTTATATTTGATGGCATTTACGCTCATTTTGAACAATTGCAATTGTCTTCAAAAACTTCAGGGTAGTCAAGAAATAGATCCAGGGTATCCTTACAGTTAACATGTATCTTTAAATACAAGAAGTCCCTTAAAGTGAACTTTTCTCTGCAAGAATGCCTGTATAGATACTGGCACAACACTCATGCTTTCCCACACTGGTATCTCTGTGAACTGGCAAGTTTGCTAAGAAATCATACTGTGTTCCCAAAACTGTAAATCAAGGTTCCCTGAAGTTACAGTGAAGGGAGACAATGCTTGCTGTAGTGTTGCACAAAGAGTTGCTTGTGCAAACAAGACCGTAGGTGGCTGGGAAGGAGTCCAAGGCAATGAATTGACCTGCTGGAGGGATCTTATCACCATATCTAATGCAAGGACTAAAGCCCATGTTGTGGGAGCTCTCAGGGCCAGTTTTGGAGCACACAGACTTTGCTGGCAGCCTGGGGACTCCCAGTCTCACCCTGAATGAGAGCTGGGCTGGAGACCATGGATGCCTTCTGGTTCAGGGCTGTCTTGTGTTGTTGGTTGCAGAGTTTGTTCGCATGATGTCCCGTTGAAGATTATTCTCAGCTAAAGAAGAATCAGCACCTTAGAGAGGGCAGAAGAGGACCTAGATGGAGCATCTAGCCCCGATGTTCCTACACGAAGGTTTATCGGCTGGCTGCAATTCGGACATTGCAAGATGACCTGCTGCTCCTCCCTCATGGTGGTCCCCATGCCCCTCCACCCTTTCACACTGTGAAAGACTTGCAACTTCCTACAACTGGAACCATTCCTTGAAGAAGATTGCAGGAAACTGCAGGGCCAGGACTTGCCATGATGCTTTCATGGAATATTTGCAACTTTAGACTCCTCCTCCCCAGCTTTATTCTCCCACCAGCTGCTGCAAAGCAAAAGCAGGAGAAATCCTCTTGGCTTGGTGGATGAGAGCAAAGCCATTGGGACTGGTGGCAGCCTCAGGGCGTGCTCTGCACTTCTGGGTTTCCCTTGGTGAACCGTGTCTGTGTTTGCTGTCTCAGTGTGTGTCTATCTATGTGGAGTTATTTATGCTTCCCCAACACTTATTTGCATCTCCTATGGTTATGTTTACCAAAAGTAAATTCAAATATATGTCTTGCAAGGGGAAAGTGATAAATATGCACGTTGAAATGATGTGGAGCCTGGATGTCCCTGTGAGAGGTTGTGACCGGCCTGGGGGAGAGGGCTCGGGCAGATGCACACCCCAGTGTCTGCACCAGGATCCAGAGGCAAGTCCTTGGGGAGTCAGTGCTGGCCACTAAGTCTGTGTCAGGACTCTGCCCTCCTTCTCGCTGTCCCCAAAGGGCCTGGAGGTACCTCACAGTGAGGGAATGCGAAGGGTCCCCATCTCTGCATCTCCTCCACTGGCATGGACACAGGTGAGAGCCCCTGCAGTATCGTGGGAAGGAGCAATGGGAGAAAGGGCCCAGAGGGGAGCTGGGTGGGAAGGGGATAGGCAGCAGTAGCCCACCTCACCCTTTTCAGCTCATTCTAGACACAACTGTGAGCACATGTATGGTGGGGCCATGCTGTGAGAACTGAGATGTAACTCCACTGGTGCTGGGGATTGGCTGAGAGCCTCTTTGTGTAGCAGTGCCCAGCTCTCCAACCTCTTCACACTCAGAAATGCTGCACATGTCTGCAATAGTGAAGACAGTAGCCTCCAGGCCCTACCAGGTGCTTCCAGGCACATCAGATCTTACCCTCCTTTCCCCAGGATGCTCCCAACCTACCTCTCCCTTCCCCTACTCTACCAGACCTACAGTTGTTTCCTTCCTCTATACAAAGGCTCAGTCACAAATTGCCAGGATTAATTTCTGTTTGGCTTCAAAGGGCACTATCATCACTGTGTGTTTCTTGGTGTGACTGGGAACTGTTTTCCTCTTGGTTGCCTCCTTACTCAAACTGGGAGGTCAAGGACCAACATCTTCCTGCTTCCTCCGAATCTTTCACTTCCAAGGTCCTCTATCAGATTTTTGGGGTCCACAAATCCATGTCCCAAAGGAATATTTTCTCTTTTGCTTTCCTGTTGCTGTGCCAACCAGCTGTAGTGATGGCTGATGCTCCAGTGACAGAAAAATTATGTTTCTCCTTATACTTGTCTTTGTGTGCGTGTTTACTTGTGTTTGCACAGGTGTGTGCACTAGGAAGGGTTTGTGTGTGTGCACATAAAAGCAAGGAGTGCAGATAGGTACCTGGGAGTGAAGCAATAGAAGACTTTGTATGCAAATGGGTGTATACCCACTGTGTGTGTTATCTATGGAGCTGGTCCCATCTTAGAAATGTGGGTGTGAGCCAAGAAACTGGAAAATGGATATTTACAGATTTCTACTGGCTCAGTAGCTGTATTGTTGAGGGTGATTTTGGAGATGAGGGTGATACATTGAACAGAGTCCGGAGTCCTGGTATGTTACAAATGTGTTTAGGGTGATAATGGGGAGGGGGAGCCGTGTACAGGCTTACGTCTGCCAAAGGGAGTGCTAGTACACAACTGTGCTGCACTTGCAGGGGAGCCTGTTGAGGAAGGAGCTGCTTGTGCATGTGGAGCAGGACAGACAGCTGTGCTGCTGCCTGTGTGCTGCAGACTGCTGTGCCTGCCTGTGGGCGCTGGGGATGGCTCGGGGTGCATGCCTTGTGCCACAGCCAGCTGCAAGAGCCCAGTGGATAGTCAGAGGCCACAAGTGTGGTGGCTGCTTCTGCCTGCTCCTTCCAGACCCTGCCCTGAGCAGTCACATCTTTTGCCCGCAGCATCGGATGGCAGGACAGTGTTTATTTAACATGTCTGGAGGCTGCACTGATCCACAGTGCAGCATCACGGTGGCTGGGCATCTTCCCTGCAAACTACGGCCACTTTCGCTTAAGCAGGTCCCTGTGTTTGTGGTGTGGCAGAGCTGTGCCTGTCATCCCAAGAGTACTAGGCAAAGGCTGGCTGCAGGACACCTTTGTGTAATTGCAGAGGCAGTCCTGGAACCACAGCTACTTCTGAGGAAAGCTGAGTCTGCCAAATCATCTGTAGCTCTGTTCTGCCAGGTCTCACCATGATACAGTGAACAGGTCAGACAGGGCAGGGCTCAAAAGCCTTCATTTTTTTTTTCCATCAGAAGCTCTTGAGTTCCTGCTGCTAGCCTAATTTTACTTTCACAACAAACCCCAAATAATCCTAGGGACTTTTACTATTTCCTTGTGTAGACAGAGGCAGAGATTAAAGATCCAATCTAAATAATCTAATTCCAGAGATAATCCTTTTGCTCTTATCTCCAATTTTGTACCAGGGAGCTGCTTCCAAGGAGCTCTGCATGGCAGGGCACAGCTGGTCCCTTGTGGGCACCTGAGCCTTGTAGCCCTGTGCCAGTTGGGAAGGCTATGGGGCAGTGGGGCTGGCTCACACTTATTTCTTAGATACCTCATTAGCCATGAGGCCTGCTTCTAACCCACATATTTTTGCTGCTGTTTTTGGACATCCCAAATCCTGATCCCATTTTCCAGCAGTAAATGGCTAATACTCTAAACATGTGCCCCTCATTGCTCATGAACAATCGGGGTGCCAGGGAGACCAGGCAGGACTGATTCAAGACAGTCATTTTGGCACAGCTGTCAGGGGACAGGGAGAGATCAAGGGATTGAGAAAATGACCCTGAGACTTTCACTTGTAGGTTACTGGTGTAAATCCAGCCTGCATCAAGGGACTGACTGATGGCTCAGTGGATTAGTAATAGGATGGAGCCTTTGACATCTGGGGCACAAACTGGCATCAAGCTGCTGGTGTGACAGCAAGAATTGATTTGGGACAGCAGTGTAGGACACCACAGACACAGGCCAAACAGTGTCTGCCATCCTCTGCCAGGAGCTGTGAGCCCTGTGAGCCAGGACGAGGGGCTCCTCTTGCCCCAGATGCGCACAGACACTGTCCCTCCTCACTGCTGATCCCTCGTGCTTTGTGATGCACTACTGATTCTTGGGAAATGATCATCCAAGCTAGTTTTTAGAAAATGTTCACCCTGGGAACACCTGGTAACACTTAAAGTGTTTAAGTGCTTCAAAGTTGTGTTCCTGACCCACACATCACAGTTGAAAGTGTAGGATTAGGGAGGCTCATTTGTAATCAGCACAAATGAGCTCTAATGAGGCCTTCCTCAGCCTCACCAAGTGGACAGCATTGTCCTGGACATGGCTGCTTGCACTCCTTTGGTAGCAGGACTTGGGGGACACCCAACAGGTCACAAACACAGCAGGGATACAGGAGATTAGCCTGGATTTGATCAGATGCTGCCAGGGCTGGGGACTGTAACGCTGAGATGATTTGCCAGGAATCAGCATGAGGTGGCTGAATCTGGAGAGGTGGTAAGTGTACACATTTCATACTACTAATCTGGATGTGCTTTCCTAAGGCACCCTGTAGTTTTAGGAACCCATTCCTTGCAGCAGTGCTGGTGTGGGAGTGCAGCAGTGCCATGTCTGTCCTGGCCCAGTTATATCATGAGCCCAAGAACTGATGTCACAGCAGCAGCAACATGGTTTGGGATCCACTCCAACCTGGGCAGAACAGACTGGGGAGCAGGGGGGGTGGGTGGTTACGCATTCTGCCAAACAGTTCACTTCTCCAAGATAGTGTCTGGTTAAGAGGCCCACAGGTACATTACAAAAGCAACAAATGCATTTAATTCTCAGTCTGCAGCACCAATTTTTATTTATAGAAGCAAATGCTTTGCAAAAGACTTGAATTAATAAAATATCACTGGCACTTAGGAGAAGCCACTGCTAATGCAGCCGGTGCCAGGAGCATAGGCCAGTATCTGATGCCCCAAGGAACACCATGATCAGACAGAAGGGCAAACATTAAGTTATTTGTTACCCCTTTGTGTAGGGAGTGAGTTTCATTCGACCTCTCCCTGGGATATCTCACTCCAGCCACCAAAGACCTTGCCAAGGTCCTCCAGAAAACAAACCCAGGATTTTACATTCTCTTATAAAGTCCAAGCCAGGGATCAGCCCGCTGGCAGTGTCACGGTCACCTCCCTGCCTTCCCCTTCACTGGAGGCTTTGCTTCGCTTGTGGTGCAAGATGCTTGCACACCACCGGCTGCATCGCTCCTTACTGGGCAGGCAACTGCCTATTTCCTTACTCCATGGCGGGGGCGAACAGGAGAACCAGCGTGTTCTGCCAGGCAGCGAGCCGGGCTTGGTAGCTGCTGTTCAGAGCACAACGGGCACGGAGCTACCGGGACGTGGCAAGGAGCCGCCCCCGACGGCGGTGGAGCTCTCGCTGTCCCAGGTCCGCTTCCAGCCCCTTCCCCGAGCACAGCGGGTCCGCTCCGGTCCGCGCTGCCGCAGCGCCGCCCGTTGCCGCGGCAACCTTCCGTCTGCGCTTCCCGCCGCCGCCCCACCGTGCTCCGCGTTCCGCCGCGCTGGAGCACCGCGATTGGCGGCGCGGAGGGGCGGGCTTTGCCCACCAGCCGCCGGCGCTCAGGCCAGCTCGCCGGGCTGTCCCCGCTGCGGACACGGCGCTGGGGAGCCTCGTCCGTCTCCGCCGCGCCTTCCCAGGGGAGCCGGTTGCACACCCGCTCCGCTCCGCTCCCTGCACGGGCGGTACCGGCCCTGGCGCCCCGGCCCGCAGGGACCCGGCTCCCCGCGCCACTCCCGCCGCTGTCCCCGCGCCGCTGAGCCCAACCCGCCCATCGCCACCGCTCATTGGGCCGCCGCCTTATGAATATTCAAATACAGCCTCGGGGCCGTCTAATGGCAGGCGGGAAGGTAATTAATATTCTCGTTTCGGCGCGCGGATTGGCCGGTGCTCGTCCCGCCCCGGCAGCGGGGTAAGCCGCCCCCTGTCGGCGGCAGGAAGGGGCGGGCGCGGCGCCGGGAGCGCGACATGGTGGGCGCTGGTACGCGCAGGGCGCCGCTGCTGCCGCCCGTGCTGCTGCTGCCGCTGCTGCTGCGGGGCGCGGCGGGCGGCATCGCCGACAGCGTCGTCTGGGCCGTCAACGCGGGCGGCGATGCCCATGTGGACGTGAACGGCATCCACTTCCGCAAGGACCCGCTCGAGGGCCGCGTGGGCCGAGGTGAGGGCGGGGGATACGCCGCGGCCGGGGCATTTCGGCGGGACAGCCCGCGGGGTCGCGCTCGGCTCGGCTCCGCCGGCGCTGCGAGGTCCCGCTGTGCTGGCGGGGTCCGGGACCCGCGCGCCCCCGGCTCCGTCCTGCCCGCTGCAGCCGCGGCGGCTCCGTGGGTGTCCCTGCAGGACGGCGGGGGCTCCTTTCCCCCGGCCGCCCGGGGACGGTCGTGGCCCGGAGGCAGCGCCGGCACTTGTCACCAGCGGGACCACGGCCACCCTTGTTCTCCCGCCGGGCCCAGCTGGGGCTGCATCCCCCGTCCCCGTGGCGGTGCGGGCCCGGGGCCCCAGAGGCGGCAGGATGAGCCCTGCGGGATGGTGTTCCTGCCCTCGGCCTGCGGGGTTGTGTAATGCCGGAGGATAAGTGGCTCCGCGAGGGCTGGAGTGGGATTTCGGCTGGACAAGCGGCGGGAGCGGACAAGCTGCCAGCCCTGCCGCGTGTGCCCGCCGGTCTCACTTTCTCTCCCGTTTTCCACTGAAGAGCCCGTGTTCCACAGCAGGATCCGCCGGTTCACAGCCCAGTGCGCAGCGCGCTCGGTGCACTGGGAACAAGCTTTTCCAGCCCTCTGCAGCCGGATCTGGGTCGCGCAAGATGTGAGCTGATGCTTGCAGCATTCTGGACCCGACAGCGAAGAGCATCGGGCTCGCTGGAGCCCTGGTGCTGGGCCCGGCAGGGGGAAGTTACAGCCGGCTGGTCTGTTCCATGCCCCAGTCTGTGGCTGGGTGTTCAAGGGCAGGGACATGAGCAGAAGTAGGGGCAGATGGGAACTCATCGGCTGCTCTAACTACCAAGTCAGTAAAATCTTCAGCCTACTATTTATGACAGGATGGAGAAGTAATTGCACTTGGAGTGCCTTTTCCTACTTCCCCCAAGACCACACAGTTTGAATTGTGCATGTTTCTGATAATTGGTGTACCAAAACTTAGTGGATTCACTAATATATTGAAAAGCTAGCTGTGCTGAGCTGCTCTACTGTCAGTTTCAGGTGAGTGGTGGAATGTGGAGATGAGCTCTCTGTTGATTTTTGAGTCTAACTTTTGCTGTTTCCATGTAGGATGGTGAGGATTTTCCGTGCTATACAGCTGGAACTGTTATTGCTTGTCCTGCATGAGTGCCATCCCAAATGGAGAGCCTTTTGGGCACATTGGATACAGTGGAGGTCACATTTAAATTATAATACAGTTTTTCACACCCATGGGAGCTGCTGCTTCAGTTGCACAGGGTGCCTGACCACTGTAGGTCAGCTTCCCTTCATAGACCTCTCACATGTGTGACTTGAACGTCGTTATGGACTTGAATTATTTATTTCTGAGTTGAAGAGAAAAAAGGGCCTTTTTCAAGCACATTGTGACATGCACCTCCTTTGTGGAAAGTCCGTGGTGTTTCCTTTGAGCAATAGGCTGTTACAGTAATCCTGCATCAGCCAGTGGTGCCAGGCACAGTGGAGACTTTACCCCTTTGAGCTCTCAGCTGCCTTTCCCTCAATGGCTTTTTATTGCACCATTGTTCATTTACTCTGGGCTCCTCTCTGTGTTGATAGACATGTAAGGGCTATAGCAGAAATATATGGCTTACTGGGAGGAAATGACCTAGGGATAGTAATTCTCAGCTGTACTGCCTCTGGGCAATTTAAAACTTTTTTTTTTTTCCAAGCCTCAATTCAGCCGCTGTGCCCTAAAGGACTGACTGTGCTGATGGCAATTACAGAATAGGCAGGTGCCAAACATAGTTGAGTTACAGCTTGGTGTGTACTGCTTGCTCCCAGTGAGCACCCAGCATGCTGTAAAATCCATCTAGCTTCCACAGTTCTGTCAACAGAGCTCTGACATGCAGGTGACAGGTCTTCCTCTCCAGTTACCTTCTTGGCTATTAAAGGACTTTCTGTGCAGGCTTTGCTTTAATAGGAGCTGCCTTCTGTAGAGTCCTTGGTTTGCTATCACCGTAATCTGTAGCTGGCCAGAAATATCTGTGTGGGTGGAGAGGTTAAACTTTTCACCCTCTGTATTTCTGGTGGTTAGAGTCCTTAGTCTTTATGCCCAAATTTGAGTGGTAAAGAGAAGTGGAAGATTGCCTGGGCAGCTCTTTGTGAAATAGGAGACTAAGAACTGGCATTAATTTCCTCTCGTTTGCATTGGCTCTGTCTTTGGCAATGTGCACTGGGTTAGTAGTTCTTGTTTTGTCTTGGCCAGTGCAGTGTCTGTTCCCATGGAAATGGGGGTGGGAGAGGTCAGCAGAGAACTTCGTCTGGATCAACTTCTGCCTGAAGTGCCGTGCCAGTGGATGGATGGTGTCCACAGTCCTCCCTCCTGCCCGTGCTTCTCTGGGGAATTGTTTGATGTGCAGCCCTGGAGGCATTGCATCAGTTTGCATTTATACAGGAACCCTGATACAGTAGCATACCAAGTGGGGTTAAAGTTTTTGGGGGCTGCTGTAGAGGTGGTGAAACACTGAAAAGAGGCAAATTTTGTGATTTCTCTGATTTTGTCAGATGTCCTTTTTGGGCATGGTGGGGCACTTCTCAGGGATTCTTTGCATACCTGCAGACAGCACCCATTTCAGCTGGGTGGCTCTGAGAACATCAGCTGATGGATCTGCTGGTGCTCTTGAAACACTTGTGTATCTTTTTTCTTCCTTTATCCCATCTTCATGCTGACAGGTATTGTGGGGCTGTGGTGTGAAGAAAGGGCTTTGTAAGATGCCTAATGCTTTTCACCCTCCTGCCATTCCCTAGGTTCTTTGCTGAGGGGGAAGAGTCACTAAAGCCCAGTGCTATCAATTGCTAACTTCAAATATGTTATGTCAATGAATCGAGTTAGTCCTATGCTAGCTGTTTTAGTTTTGTACTTGGAGTCTGAAATTTGAAAATATTTTTGTAAAAATATTCTAGGTATTTTCACTCTTTAAAGCAAGAGCCAATGGCCAAGTCCTTTGGCTTTGTGATATGTTTTTGAAACAGGCTTTTCTTTCTGAAATGGTGAGAGTGAACTTACTGTGTCATAGACTGCAGCGTGTCTCCAGACCTGTTTTCCTACATTTCTTGGATTTTGGGACTTTGGCTTCTTGTGCTTCTGCTCTGGTAGTGCTGCCACCTGGTCAGAGCAAGCAGGGGAGACGGGTCTGATGGGTTGTAAGTGCTAATGCCACTTATGGAGTTAAGCGCTTCAAGAATATATAAAGTGTTTCTTCCTCAGAATGTAACCCTTCCTCTCACTCTTTTGTGCTCAAAACCCAGCTTCTGACTATGGTATGAAACTGCCAATCCTGCGGTCCAATGCGGAAGACCAGATTCTGTACCAGACAGAGCGTTACAATGAGGAAACCTTTGGCTATGAAGTTCCCATCAAAGAGGAGGGTGACTATGTGCTGGTGTTGAAGTTTGCAGAGGTCTATTTTGCACAGTCTCAACAGAAGGTAAGCAATAGCTCCTTGTGTGTCTCTGATGCAAGTTCCTGGCTAAGACTGTGTGTGCTCAGGTTACCTCTGCTGCTTTGCATGCTGGAGGAAGGAGTAAGTTAACTTAGGTCCCAACCTCTCCCAGCCTCTGAACCTTTAGAACTCTCTTCTGCATTCTAGCTATACAGTTGGACTGGAAAACTTAACTTCAAAGCATTCAAACAAACACGTGTAACTAAACATAACTAGCAGTAGAGTTTTACAACAAGTTCTTTTTCTTGAACACTTGATTCTGACTAGACAGCAGAGTTATGCTGGAGGAAGTATTGAATAAATTGAAGCAGGGAGGTGGTCTGGGTTAAATACCCTACTCAAAACAATTTTTACAAATGTAATAAGGCTTGCTACTGGTTCAGTCTGATCCTGAAAGCAGAGTTAAATTCATCTGCTTATTGCTTTTTAGAGAAGAATAATCCTTGTCCAGTTTTGAAATCCCTCATGTACAGAAGTGGAAACAGAAGCAAGCAGAACTCAAAGCCCTGTGATAAATTGGGGTAGGAGTGGTTTGTGTTTTAGTCTGGCTTTCTTCTGATTCTATCGGTTTCTTTTGGGCTGATCTCCTTAAGCAGTGTGCTGCTTTCCTGCCAGAGAAGTATTTCAGGGAGCAGAACTGGTGGTTCTAGCTTACAGAACAGATGCAAAAAGCAGCCTCAGATTAAACTGAAGGGCTGAGGCATCTTTGGTTCCTCTTCCTTCATGTGGTTCTGCTGGGATTCCCCAGGTGCTGCCTGTAGTTTGAGTCATTACAGCCCTGAGGAGGACTTTCACTCTGAATTCACAGATGTGGTTAGCAGTTAAACATTTTACCTCCTTCAAACCCTGTGTTCTTCACCAGCTTGTTTCCTCTTCTCTCTTCTGCTGCAGACTGTTAGTTAGAAATGGCTTCATTCCCTAGGGTGTGGTGTGTCACAGCCACCCCAGAGTGGTAAGAGCAGATCTTCAGACAGGAGAAGAGTTGTGAAAGAGAAGCATGAATAAACCAGAATAAAACTGTGCTGTCCTCAGGTCTGAAATGCTTATTTAGGGGTTGTTTTAAAAGGAGAAGGCAGATTTCAGAGTATTTGAAAGCATTAATAATGCTTTAGTGTCTTTATCTGGCTGCTTTTGGGCTTTGAATCCTTCCCAAAGGAGTGGGCCAAGACATGTTACAATGCTTTCTGATCCTGGGTGCATAAAAAGCAGAGACCTTTCCTGTTCTGTTCCCATTTCAACTGTCACGTGCCTGAATCTGCTCTGACTCTCTGTCATTTCTTCCACCCTGAAGGTATTTGATGTTCGCTTGAATGGCCACGTGGTGGTGAAAGACTTGGACATTTTTGACAGAGTTGGACACAGCACAGCTCACGATGAGATCATTCCCATGAGTATCAAAAAGGGAAAACTGAGTGTCCAGGGGGAGGTTTCAACATTCACAGGAAAGCTCCACATTGAGTTTGTAAAGGTAATAAGCTTTTCAGGGCAGAGCCTTGATCTTCCCTTTGCCGTTCTTATCCAGTCATGTGGTGCTGCTGTGTGCTGGAGGGGGAGAGGCATTGGTAGGTGGGGGGACCATTCCTTATCTCAGAGCTGCAGCACTGACTGCTGCTTTTGCTTTTTCTAGGGCTACTATGACAATCCGAAAATCTGTGCCCTCTACATCCTGCAAGGAACAGTGGAAGGTAAGCACAGTTTCTAAGCCAGAAGGCTCTTCCCCCTTGGAGAGCAGCCTGTTGCTTCTCAGACTATGAGATCATAGCTTTTGCTGACCCACATCTGCCAAAATTGTTTCTCTTTCACTAAGTTCCCACAGAGTGCAGTTGCAGAGTGAAGTAGGTGTGTTCTGTCCTCATTCTCTTCTAAGTCACAAAGCTTGTGTCATTTTGGAGTGAGAAAAACCAATTTGTTTTGGAATTTCCTGTATACGGGGTAAAGGAGAAGGGAACATGTCTGGTCAGTCTCAGCTTATAGCTACAGATAAATACCCTCTGGCCTTGGATGGCAGCAGCAACCCTGCAGACAAATAATTTATGGTTATTTTAGCTAGTGCTTAAGTATTTCTCACCTGGAGCTTTGTTTTGCTTTTTCAGCTTTAGAACAAGGCAGTATTTTTTTCCCAGATACCAGTTTGGCTGGATAGCTCCAGGGAGTGCTGGAAAGGTCCTTGTTCTTTTATCATCCTCTTCATAAGTGAGCTGGAATTGGAGCCCCTCTAGCTCCTGAACTAGGAAGGTTTAGGATCCCTCTCTGACCAAAACATCAATTTGCTTTACTATGGGATGGTCAGGTGCTGCTGAAGATTTGGTAAGAATCTTGTGGTCAGGTGGCACCTGCAGCTCAGGCCCAAGGCTCAGAAGGCGGGATTTAGTGAGGCTTGGCCATGCTGCTCTCACAGCTCTAGCTTTGAGGGGTGCAGTGATGTGGAGTAGGACTGTTTATGGAAAGGGTTGTTCCCATTCCTATTTGCACCTGTATCTGCTGGTCCTGCAAGGCAGCAGGTGCTTGTTCTTGACTAGGTCTTACTGAGCAGCTGCAGTATCTGAATGTGTGCTCTAAGTGTGCTTTTGTGCACTAACTTGTCCCTGTGACACATTGATGACGTGGAAGGATGAAGTTATTCTGCAGACTGGATCCTTGGATGCTCTTATCTTGCAAAGAAAAGAATTAGTGGTGTGATCCTCTGTGGAAGAAGATATTCCTCTCTTCTGGGGTGTTCTGGTTGTGGTTTCCATTAATGGGGTCTCAGGTGCCCTCTTGCCAATGTTCATGTTGGACTGGGGAGAGGGGAAGGAAGTGTCTTGAGTGAACTCCCAGTTTACATCCTGCCTGCTTGCAACCTTTTGTCTTGTTCAACAGATGTTCCAAAGCTGCAGCCACACCCAGGTCTGGAGAAAAAAGAGGAAGATGATGATGAAGATGACTATGATGATGGCTCCAGTGTCAAAAAACAGGCAAATAAGAACCGGGTTCAGTCAGGCCCACGCACACCAAACCCCTATGCCTCGGACAACAGCAGCCTCATGTTTCCTATATTGGTGGCCTTTGGTGTCTTCATTCCTACCCTCTTCTGCCTCTGCCGATTGTGAGAGCAAGCCCCACAGTGCATCAGCCCAGGGGCTGGGAGGGAAGGAGTTGGACCAAATATGGTTGCTTTCAATTTCTCCATATTGTTCATAATTTAAGGGAAAAAAAAAAGAGATGATTCATTTGGAATGAATAGCAATGAATAGCAGGTCCAGGTAAGAGGGAGCTTACCTTCCCCCTGCCAGCAAGCAGCAAGGCCCTTGCCTTCCCCTTCGCACCATGTGCAGCCTCTGATTTTCCCTGGGGCATCCAAGAGTGAACTGAGTCCTGGCTGGGTGTGTATTGGGCCGTGAAAGCTGATGCTACCAGTCCTGGGCTATGTCCTACACTGAGAGAAAGCCATGTGCTGTAGGATCTCTGCCTTTACTGGGTGGAATACAGTTCATTAAGCGGGAAAGCAATTCTTAAAACAAGGCTGGGGTACACATTTTGTCCAGGAGCGTGGAAGTGTTGTGGTGCTGTTGGGTGTCAAGCGACTGCCGAGGACAGAGCCTGGCTCAGCATCTCCCTGAACGTGTGCAACACTATGTATGGTACTCGCCTGCGTGAAGATACCAAGGCTCCAGACCAGCCTCCGTAGCGACGGTCCCCTCCTAAGACTGCAAGCTGCGCCAGGAGCAGAGGGATTTATTTGGCCTGATTTGCTGCACCAGTTGGGAGAGACTTTCCTAGTCTGGCAGTTGCAATGTTTGTTCCATCGCAGAGGGATTCTGCTGTAGCCTGCGAGAGGCTGACATTGTTAGCGTCTGATCAGATGCTGTTTTCTGTATTGATTATGGCTTTTGTTTTCTTTAATATCCTTTTATTTTCAAGCGTTTTGTTTTAAGCCCAGTTCCTTGTTTTGCCTTTCCTAGCAAGTGACCTCTTCTTTGGAAGAAGCTGAGAATCAGGTGAACTAGAGAGGAGGTTCAGGACTTGTTCCTTAAACTTCCTAATGATGAGCTCCCTTCTCCGTGACTCTAAACAACCTGTGCTGTAGGATAGAGCAGAGCAGCCTGGTGGATGCTCCCTGTGGTCTCTCATTCCCTCTGTAGGGACCAGCCCTGCCTGTAGCAGTGAGAAATGGAGGTGGTCCGTGTTTGCAGTGAGTGGGTATGACCTTTTTCATATTCAGGCCCTGTAGTGAAGGGGCAGATGTCCAGCTTTTCAGTCCTGCAGAACAAGGTGGTTCATTGCCATCCAGAGATCTGGAAGTGAGCAATGTGCTGGAGACAAGGTCACCTGCTTCCCCCAGAGATATTTCTGCAAGAGGCTTCTGTTTCCACATGCAGAGCCTGTGCCTACCTGGCAGAGGCTGAACAGAGCGAAAGCCACTGCTGTGCCTTCTGATCCAGAGCTGCAGGCCCTGAGGAGCTGCCTGCCCAGAATCTTGGCCTTCAACATGTTGAGCATTTCTGGTTGACCAGGAAGGAGATGTTCTGTGCTGGAGCAGGATCTGTCCTAGGCAGGGTTGGGTTTTTGCAGGTCAGCTTTGCTGCTGCTGAGCTCTGGGCTTACGGAGTGCTTTACCTCATGATCTCTCTGTTGTTCTCAGAAGTGTTCTGTCTTTCCCTGGAGCAGTGGCACTGAGCTGTGACCTCCATGCTGCTCTACCTCTCTGGGCCTGCATTTTCCTAGCAGTTGTTCCTGGGTTTGATCCCCTGCAGTGGCTCAGCCTTTCTTTGAGCTGAGCAGGGTCAGCAGAACTACCAAGCTTCTGGCAAGGGAGCTGGAGGAGCAGCCTGTTCTGTTCTGCTGGGCCCAGACAGTCGAAGCCTTCGCTTCCTCTTATCCCTCAGGCTGTGATAGGAGCTGTCAGCTCAGGGTCTCCAGAGTGGAAGCTGGGGGAGGTGACAAAATGCTGCTCTCTGCAGCAGTGCCACTGAACCTTGCCTTTCTGATCACATCACTGTTACAGGCCTGACCCTAATTCTGTACCTATGAGCTGAAAAACAAGGAGGATGCTACTGATCTTCTCTCCAACTGCACATGGGCTAGTTTGGGACAGAAGGAAGAGTCCCCACCCCATTTAAAGCAGAATACAGGCTTTAGAGAGAGCGGATCTTGAAGAACAAAGCTTAGGATGGAAGGTGGTTGGCTCATCTTCTAGCTACTATTAAAATCCTAATACTTTTAAAACTATTATAAAATATGAGCTCTGGTTTGTTCAGTGTCAGTGCCTGCAGGGATTCTCCAGCGTTTTTGGGATTGCTCTAACTGGATTGAAGAGACATTTAGATCTTTATCAGTTTTGAGAACCATGAACTGTGCTGATTTGTTAAGCAAAGAATCTGGGGTTGAAAGCAGGCATCTCTCTAAGGAGCTGCTCTCCTCCAGGCCTTTTAGGGTGCATTTTTTTTTTAAGCATCCTTGAAGCAAGGAATCACTCAGCTTCTTGTGGCTCACCCAGTAATCTAAGCACCTTGCCTTCCATGGGCGAAAGGGTGTGTGTTTAGATGTGCAGAAGTTGGAGACAAGTCTTTTAGGATAGTTTATCCTGGCCTCTCCTAGCAGCCAGGGCACCCATTTGGTGCCATCAGCTGCCCCAAGGCAGAGCTGTACAGGGTGTGATCTAGTTTGTTCTAGTTGCTCAGTTCAAATAAATTTGTCTTATTTGATTAAGAATAGGGAGAAGAAACAGTTCATCCTTCATGGCTTCAATTTAGTTGTTTTGACTCTGGTTTTGTGCATCTTTCTCACTATAAAGCTGGTTTCTGGCGGGTTCCTGACCCTGTTAAGGTCCTATGAGCAGTTTCCTTCCTGGTCCATCCCCTCCTGACAGATTTGCTTTGGAAGGAGCTTCAAACAAAGCATATGGGAGCACCAAGGATGGTGGGGGCTGGCCAGTCAGCACCTTTCTGGGAATGGAGTACTCCAGCTCCCTTGGCCATCTCTGTCTCGTATCTGCAAGCCAGACTCAGGGATGTCATGAGGTACCTGGTCCTGACCAGGAAAAAAAAATGTTTTGGCTGGCTGTGGCTTTTTAGAATGAGTGTTTGAGGGAATGTCTAAGACATTGTTTAACTGAGACAGGTCAGAGACAAGCCTGTTTGTGCTGTTTCCTCTGCCAGCAGCAGGCAGAGGGAGTGCCGCAGCGTGGGGAGCTGGGTCTGAACAGACCCTGTCTTGATTCATGTTATGTAGAGAGGGACAGATACGGCAATTTTAGTAAAGTTTCCACTTAATAAAGGGAAAATCACTGTCTATGATATTTCAGGCCTGGATCCAGCCTCAGCATAGTGGTTTCAAAGCTTATTTTAATTGTCCCATCAGCCCCTCCTTTAAGCCAGGCTATTGAAGTCTTCTGTGTGTGTGACTAAACATCTCTGACCCTTTTGATTGTCCCAGGTGGCAGTGAACAGAAAGCCAAATGAATTCCCTTCTCTTTTTGGTGCCTTTGTCTCAGGCTTTGAATAAAAGTCTATTTGATGGAGCTTCTTTTTTTTAAGGAGCTTCTGAGTTTTTTGTTTTTCTTCAAGGGACAGGCATTCCCTGCCCTTGAGATCAGATGGGGACTGTCTCCCTGTCCCCAGATGCCAGCTCTGGAGGTCACAGCTGAAGTAGAGAACTGTGAGCAAGTATCTTTATTTTCAGCCCTTAAAGTCAATGGAAGAAAAGTCTAGCAGGGGATAGAAGAACTGGAAGAGCTCCTTCAGGTCTGGTCTCCCCCAGAAATCGCCTGAAGGCAGGATGGAGAACTTCCAGACAGTCTGGTGCCTGGGTGTCTGTGCAGTTCAGAGCTGAGTGAGTCATTCTGGGTCCTGGTAGCTGTTTGGCACGTACAGCTTCTGGGTGCAGAGTGGGGCTTGGGGGGTCCTGCACCCCTAATTTACTTGCTGAGGTCTTGCCCTGTGCTGCTTAGGTCTGAACAGAGCAGGGACCTGTGCCTTGTCCCTTAGCCTATAAGTTGAAACAGGATTGCAACAGCCAGGGAAGTGTCTTGCTGCAGGAACTCTGGGCTGATCAAGCCTGTTGCTTATAGAAAACAGCAGGAGGGAGAGAACCATGAGAGCAGCTTCAGCTCTTGATGTGAGACAGATTCTGAGCAGCTGTGAAGTACCAAGTGTTTCAGGCTCTGTTTGGGGCTCAAATGTGGGAGAGATCCATCTGCTTCTTGCACGTATGATGGGGAGGGAAATACCCTTGCTGAGAATCCAAGGGAAATGGGATCTGGGCCAGCACTGAGCTGATTTACCTACTGGCACTTCTGCATCTCCACAACAAATGCCAAAGCCTAATACAATTCAAGGATGCTATTTTAACGTCGGCCTGGTTCCACCAGTCTGTCTCCACCGGCTGGTCCCAAACAGGCTCGCATAAGTATTCTCAACGGCACAAACACACCAGGCTGGAGCTGTGCAGGCTCAGAAACGTGATCACACAGATGGGCCTCCTGTGCTGCACCCCTGCCTTGTGCTGCCCAGCAGGTCTGGGGCACATGCATTCACCTTGGATCCAAATGGATTTGACCCAGGAGTATTGTAGCATTGAAAGGTGCTGGGATGGATGGGAGAGGTGAAAGCAGGTCCATGTCTTCCGGGACTCTGGCTTGCTCAGAGTTTATTGCTGTATATTAAATACTATTTTTGGAGATTGAGGGGAAGATGAGGGTGGGGAGGGATGTGACGATGCTGTCCCCAGTCTGATTGGTGGGATGCTACTACAGGTTATTGATAGGTTTTGATTTTTTTTCTTCCCAAAAAGTGCTTTATTAAAAAAAAAAAGTCAGCAGAACAAGTGCTTTCCACCCTCCTAGAAACTGTGCTGGCTGATCAGAAAATGTGAATAATCTTTTGCAAACATCAAAGGTTTCTGCTAAAGAGTTTATGTGATGGAGATTTGAAAGCAAGGGGCAAAGTCCAGCTTGAACCAGTTTAGCTGGAAGAGTGTGAATCCAGGAAGTGAAGATCTCTCTCCTGGAGTAGTTCTGTCACACTTAATGGGGATGTGCTCACTAGTGCTGCCATGGCTGTTCTGTCACATTGTGCAGTTCCTGAGCTGGTGTTCTGGAGCAAAGCCGTGGCTGGAAACTAGCTGGCAAGTGGGGGACTTGAAATTTTTGTGGTTTCCTCGGGGCTTTGTGCATTCAGGGCTTTCCCATTTGAGAAGCAGCTGGGTTGGTTAAGTAGCCCTGGAGCCTGTGAGAGCAGAGGCAGGATTTGTGCTCCATGCCAGGAGGCAGCAGCCAGGACTGTTAGAGGTGGTGGTGGTGCTTGGTTCCTGTGGGGTAGCAGCAGTCAGCGTTGGCACATGGTCCCATCACTCCATTGTGCCTGGCTGTGGATGTGTGGAAGTGACCTCTGCCACTGGCATTAAGGACACATCAAAAATTACTTAAAGCTGCAGGTCTAAGTTGTCTGTAAAAGCTGAAGCAGTATGAGGAGAAATCTCCATCTGTACGTGTCACCAGTACAAAGGGTTTTTGAGGAGGATTTTTTATTTTACTGCCCATTGTTTTGTGTTATAACAACTTGCAGTGACATTTTTTAGTTTGTTTTGCAGCAAGCTTGGGCCCTAGGTGAAAAGCACAGATATCTATTTCTGATTGCATTGGCTTTGCAGGGACTAGTTTGGGGGAGATGGGCATGGGGGTGGGTTATTTTATTTTTGGTACACGGTAGCAGTTTTATTTTTTAATTTTCCCAGGATGTTTGGCTGAGGGAATGTTCTGAAATCTACTGTCTGGCAGTTTAACCAGCAGTGTGCTTAAGGAAAATAAACAAAATTATATTGTCACTTGGATGAGGTGGTCCCTCTTTTCTGGTGGTGGGGGCAGAGGAGCCCCTTCTGGTTTACACCCAGGAGGGAGGCTGAGCCTGGCTGACTGCTGGGTAACGCCATGCTGCTGCCTCCAGTACGGCCCTGGTGAGCTCTTGCCTGTTGTTTTGAGCGATAAAGTGCAAATCGAATGGTACAACATCCTCTTAAAAGTACTGATGTGGTTGTTGCTTCCTGCTCAGAGCCGGAGCACCAGAGAGATGTAATCTGCTTTCTGGGGCTTTGCAAGCTGCCCCCCTTTCAGCTTGAAACCGTGTCAGAGGCAGCTGGAGCTGGAACAGAGAGAAAGCAACAGCCTTGTGCTCGGGGTGCCTGCTCTTGGGGACAAGGGACCCTGGTACCATGCAGAGAAGGTGCTTCTGCAGAAGGCCTGGGTCTGTCCTTCCTTAGGGCACAGGATGGAGCACCAAGCCCGTGCAGCGAGGAGGATTTAGGAGCACTGGCGCAGGCAGGTTTTTTTTAAATAACATTTGGCTGGCAGTAGCCAGAGTGTGCTGCTCACAAGCCACAGCAAGCGTCACAAATCACTGCTCAAAATCTGCTTCTGGTCATCGTGAGCACGTTCAGTGTCAGCTGGAGGACTTCCAAAAAGAGGATGCAGACGTTTGTTCTTGCCCTGTTCTCAGAGGGCTGGAGGTGACTCTTGGCAGCTCTTGCGTGCCTACTGCGGGCTGGCGGGCTGCCCCTCTTTGGGAAGAAACATATTCTTTCCTCCATCTGTTGATACCTTGAGTCCCTCCCCAGTTCCTCCCACCAGGCTGGGGAGACTCGTCCGATGTCTGCCGCTGCCACCTCCGGTGTGTGGCCGTGGAACTGCCTGACCCGGGCCACACGGGCCTGTCGCTGTCCCGCTCCCCAGGGACAGCAGCTGGGGTGTCCCCGGCCAGGAGCGAGGTGTGCCCTCCGTGCCATCCTCGTGCTGACGGTGCCCCTTCCCGAAAAGTTCTTGCCACCGTCCCCTAAAGAGAGCAGGGCTCTCGGGGCATGCCTGCTCTCTGTGTCTGGGCAGCGCTGCGGGTTCAGGCCATGCCTTCAGAACCAGGAGCCCGTGTGGGCAGCGAGGGGCGACCACAGCGGGACGCGGGCTGGCAGCCGGCCGGGGGCGATTTTATTTGTTCCTTGTGTTGCTTTCCCTCAGATAACTCAGCGGCTGCCGCGCCGACGGTGCCCGTGCGGGGCTCTCGGGTCACCCATCCGGGCGCGACGGCGGCGGGCCCCGCTGCGCTTCGGGCGCGGCGTTGCCCGGCAACGGCCCCCGCCCCGCCCGCGCTCCCATAGCTACCGAGGCGGGCGGCGGCCATCTTGGCAGCGGCCATGAGCGGCTCCAGGGCGCGGGCGGCGGCGGCGGCGCCGGGGCCGGACAAGAAGCTGCCGCCGGGCTCCGCGGGGCCGCTCGGCCGCCTGCGGGGCCGACGCGGATCAGCCGATGCGCCGCCACGGCAGCCCTGGACCGAGTCCGAGTTACTGGCGCTGGAGACCGTCCGGCCCGAGCACGTCCTGGGGCTGTGCCGGGTGACGGAGAGTGAGTGCGGGCCGGTCCCCGCAGCGGCGGGGCTGCGCCGGCCGGGCCGGGCCCTCGGCTGGGGAGCGGCGGGGACGCGGCGGCTCGGGCGCGCTGGCCGCGGCGGCTCGGGGTGCGCCTCCCGGCAGCTCCCGTGCAACTTCCAGAAACTTTGAGGACTTCTGTGTTGTTTGCGGGTTTTGATTTGTTTGAGGGCTTTTTGGGTTTTTTTGTTTTTCCTCTGGACTGCTGATCTCTGCTTTTCTGTCCCGATCGCATCCCATTCTTGCTCTGCTACCTGGCACTTACCATGCCTTTGTTTCTCGCATCCTTAATTTTGTCCTGCTTTCATGGAGCTTCTGCAAAACAACGAGCAGTACATAGCTTATCGGGCTGGGGCTAACAAAAAGGCATTTGATAAGTGGTCACAGATGTTTTGAAATGTTACTATATTTTTTCTCTCTCTTCTAGATTATTTATGCAAACCTGAGGACAACATTTACAACATTGACTTCACCAGGTTTAAGATTCGGGACCTTGAAACTGGAACAGTACTTTTTGAAATTGCGAAGCCGTCTGCTTCAGGTACAGCATGCTAATGTTGTAGGGAGGATAGAGAGACTCAGAGAGCTGAGAGGTTACAATGCACGACCCATGCAAACTGAGCAGAAGGGTCCTTTGGCATATGTCCTGATGACTAAATTCCTCTCCTTTAAGTGCAGGACTGAGTTTATCTCTGCTGAGAAACTTCTGATAAAAATGTGATTATTGTTGAGTGGGAGAGAACTATTGACTGGCAATCTTCCTTTTTTGGGCTGGTTATAATAGAAATTAGTTAATGTGCATTGGCAGTTGTGAGGGGGTATATCCTGTGAGATTGAGGGGAGGGTGGCTCCAGTTCTGGAGCCACCATGGCTAGGCCAACTGTTATGCCAAGTCTTTTCTCTTTCACTTCGTGCCAGTGTAAGTCTCAGACCAGGTGTTAAATGTGTTTACATTCAGTACCTAAGCAGTAGGCAGCTTGTCCTGATATACCCACTAGCCACTATCACCTCAGGTGTACACAATGAGCAGAGTAACTCCTGGTTGGTTTTCTAGGTGTGTTCACTCCAGGTGTGTTTTCTAGAGCACGCTGAGGAGGATGACGATGACAGCAGTGAACTGGATGCAAGTGCAGGTCGCTTTGTTCGGTACCAGTTCACCCCAGCGTTTCTCCGTCTTCGGACTGTTGGTGCAACGTGAGTATGAGTTCATGAAAAGAAAGGAGAATTGGATGTTTACAAAGTGTTACTTGACAGTTTATAACAAAACTGGGTTGAAGACTTGAAGGAGCCTTTCTTAGACTACAAATATCAAACTCTCTGTAGGGAAGTCTTGTGTAGCCTCATACCCAAGGCTCTTCCTGATGGCTGTTTTTTTCCTGATTCTTCATGCAGAGTGGAATTCACAGTGGGAGAAAAGCCAGTGTCAAACTTTCGAATGATTGAGAGGCATTACTTCCGAGATCGCTTGCTGAAGAACTTTGATTTTGATTTTGGCTTCTGCATCCCCAGTAGCAGGAACACATGTGAACACATTTATGAATTCCCTCAGCTCTCAGAAGACCTTAGTAAGTACCTCCTTTTCCATACTGAGTGGTGTTTTGTTTGTGTGTGCATCTGCTCATTCTCTCCCTCTACTTGTGAAAGAAGTTGTGACTGGGATTGAGGGTAGAGGAACAAACAGATACAGGTTCCCAGTTTAGCAATGTGTAATCTTCTCTGAATTAGGAATTTGTGCTGCAAAGTCTCCTCCTTTGAAAATGAAAACCTAAGACATGTGCTAAGTCACAGGCTGCAAGAACTGATCAGAGTCACAGGACTGACATGCCTGATGCCTCATAGTGTAGCCCAGAAGAAAAGAAAACACTGAAGAAAGGGTTCTTTTTATAGCCACCCATCTGTTTTCTGCACTTGCTTGTTAGGGCTAGAGCCTCCTGCTTTGGAATAGAACTGGTTCTTCCCTGAGGTCTGTTTTTAAGCCTGCTAAGATCTCTGCAAATACAGATTGCACAGGGTATGTTTGACCTCAGGGGGTGGATAGAGCAGAGGCACGGGGGCCCTTCTGGGGCTGCCCGACTGTGGGGAAGGTTTGGGGTTTTCATCCCACCTGTGTACGTGTGGGGAGTGCCACAGACTCACTCCTTCTGTTTACAGACGTGATGGTTGCTTGGCTCCATTCATGGCTCTGGCAGTTTCTAAGTTTATTTTGAGTGAGGTTACTTCACTCCCCCTCTGTTTGCTTTTGACAGCACTTGTCCTGTGAATGGGAAGAAGGAAAAGGGCAGGCTGAGCCTTTGAAGTAAGCTCAGAAGAGCAGTTTGTTTCTCTTCCTTGGGTAGGGCAGAGCATCAGCCTAGTAAATCCAGTGGAGTGGCAGAGTCCTTTTATCCTGACTGTGGCTGGCTGTTGAATGTAATGGAGCTTTCTCTTTCACAGTCCGTCTGATGGTTGAAAACCCGTACGAGACGCGCTCGGACAGCTTTTACTTTGTGGACAACAAGTTGATTATGCACAACAAAGCCGACTATGCTTACAATGGAGGACAGTAATCATTCTGTGTGCTGGATGCTGTGATGCCCTTAACCATTCCAGATGTGCAGGAGTGGACTGGAGTTGCAGTCTCGTGCAACGAGGCTTCTTGCCAAACCTTTTCTCTGTGGATGAGGCTGAGAACATGAAGCAAAGATGACGGCTATTGAAAGGAAATCTCCCTGCAACACCTCTTTATCTGAGACTCAGCATTTCCTGCCTCTTCTTCTCTGTTCCTGGCTATCTTCTAATAACCTTGGTTAGGTCAGTGATCAGAGGGACTCCTAGACAATTCTTGCTCTTAGTCTTTCTAGTTAGGTTGCACCTTTAATGCTTCTGATGTTTCACTTCTTGGATGAATATCCTTTTTCAAGAGGTCAGATTGTTTGTGTTAAGCTATTTCTTAGCAAGAAAATCTTAACCCTTCAAGTAGCCAGTGATGCTTGAGGAGCAGATCTTTTATTCAGTTGGATATATAATCTCTTCAGTGGCGGTGATTTTGTTTGTTGCATTGCTGACATTGTTTTTTAGGGTGCATCCCAATATTCTCCAGTGGGAAAGAGACTAATTCACCTTCTAAGCAGTGCAGGAATATTCCATCTGCCTCTGGGGGCCTGAGCTGCCCCTAAGAACATTTAAGCTCTGTTTTGCCTGAGATTTCACTAGAGATAGGACATAGGGGAAAAAGGGGGATGCCCCTCTGATAGCATTTCTGTTTGAGCTTTTGTGAAGAAACTGTTGAATTTTGGAGTTCAGGGGTCAACCTTAGAGGTGATGTTAATCTCACTGTATTTACCATTTCTCCTTTTTCCCTTTATAGGATTTTTTGGCCCTTGCTACAGAATGTATTGCTTTTTAGGTAGACAGCACATTGTCAGCCTGGCTGGGGTGAAGGTGTCACTCTGGTGGGGCTTAGAGGAAAAAGGGAGAATGTGGAAAATCACTTGAAAAATGAGTAGGAAGCAGAGTTCAGTCTACACTTGTAAACCTGACTGGTTTGTCAGAGTTGCTGTGAGCAGCACCAGCTCATTTTCTTTGTTGCAGTGGAGATATTGATAGCTAAAAGCTTCCCAGGTCAGATCACTCAGTGTTACAGAGTGGGATCCTTGGAAAGTGAGAATGTACATGGTTCTCTTTTTCATTGTTCCCATCACTGCTCTGCCTGCTCAGCTGCTTATTTATGATTTAGGAAGTCATGCTGCCGAGGTTGATACCACAGCTGTGTTTGGGATCTGGCAATGGGAGATGGCATCATGCAGTGGGAAGAGGAGGACCAGCTGGGCAAGCTCCCAGCTGTGCAAAATCTCAGCTATCAAAACCTTTTTTCCCAACTGTGCAAAATCTCAGCTATAAAAACCTTTTTTGCCAGTTTTGCTGGCTCTCAAGACTGGTACTTTTCCTGTCCTCATGCTGGGCTGGTCAGTTGTGTCTCTTGTTGGGGCAGTTTAGGTTGTGTCTAGACTGGAGACCTTTTCTAATACTAGTTCCATTTGTTCTTGAGACAGTTAAAACCTAACTGTTCAGTGGTTACCTGTTGTGCTAAGAAGGATTCAGCATAGTTTGTGTTTTAGCAGGATTGAGTGGGGTGGACATCAGAGCCTAGAGCCTGTTCATTCAGACAGGAATAGGAAAACCACTGCCTTTACTTCCAGATTAGTGAAAGTAACTTTGGTGTGGAACATCAGCTGGCATCAGAGTAAGCAGTGAGAGTGTGTAGGGTAGCAGACATGAATGAATTTCCAGTTCTTAGGAAGATACTTAATTATGATTAACCACAACAAATGACCTGTTCTGGGTGGAGCATTAATCATGAGCAACCACAACAAATGTCTTGGGAATGTGGAGGGGCAAGGTCTGCCTGATGGAAAGATGAAGAACTATTCTGCCACCATCGATCCCCTCCAGCATCTCCACAGGCACTAATGCAATCTGGTTTAGGATCTTCAGGATTAGGTAAAGCTGCTGTTGAGGTGGACCTCGAGATGCCTCTTACAGTGAACACCTTCCACAGCCCTCGTGCTGTGCCTTTGAGGTGGGAAGCATTTGCTTTGCTCTAAGTTACTCATCACAAAGCAGAACTGCCTGGAAGTGTGTTTTTCACCCTGAAGTGTTCAGAAATAATGTCTGAAGAGCCTACTTGTTATTCCCTGGCAAATTTTAGCATATTGAACTGAATTTTGTAAGTAGTATAAATCCAGGTGCCTTTAAACGTTACTTTTATAACATTTTCTACATGAAGCAGCCCCTCGCTTTTCTTACGAGTGTGACGGTTCCCATCTGTTCCTCTCGCTGCTGTGAAGGTTCCTCAAAGGCGGACGGGCTCGTGACCGGGGCGGGCGGGGGCGCGCACGGGGCGGCGGGGGCGCGCACGGGGCGGCGGGGGCGCGCAGGGCGCGCGCGCCATCTGGCGGCTGCTGGCGGCGGGAGCGCGCCGCGGTGCCGGGTCCCGGTAGGAACGGAATTCCCGTCCTTGGCTGTCAGCAGCGGCGAGGAAACGGCACTTTCACACTGGTGAGTGTGTTAGCTGTTCAGCAATAAAAGGGAGAACTGGCGGAAAAACGAGCGACTCGCAGGCAGCAGTAGCACCCTGCGGTTTTTAGCTGAGTTCGTTTGCTTTGCCAATTCAGGTCTTTGCCCTAAAAGCATGCTGCAGGATAAAGTCCCTCCAAGAGGGCAACCCAGCACTGAAAAAGTTGGTTGTAGTTCAGAAAGTCAGGGATTTCCAAACTTCTGTCCCTACTTTAGTAGCTTAACTAGGATTCTTTTTCTCTTAGGTACTTTCTATAAAGCCTCTTTTCCTTGTGGCAGGGATGATTTCTTTGGTAAACGTGGTTTAGCAGACCGGTTTCCTTCTGGAGTGTGTGCTCTGGGTCAAAGCTACTCATGCCAGTGAGCTTGGAAGAAATTCCACTGGGATCACATCCTTGACAGGTGGATGGTCAGTTGTAACCTGGTGCTGCAGGCAAAGGAGATGCTTTCAGTATCACTTGGATACTGAGCAAGGAAAAAGGTATCAAAGACTGCTTCTCTCAGGTTTTGTGCTGAGTTGGAAAAACAAAAAAGTTGGGACCATACTGTGTTCTGCTCAAAAATTCAAAAGAAAGGGACCAAACCCACAGACTCATAGTATGTTTTTTCCAGTATTTGTCCTCTTATTAACCGGGACCTCTTTTTCCCATTTGTGAGGCAAGGGCTTTGGATCCATGCCAGCAAACTTCCTGGAGAGCTATTTTCATACCTTGAGTGTTGAATATATACTGCACCTTGTGAAGGAAGGTCATCTCTTGTATGGACTGGGTACTTCTGTCCTTGTCCTCAGTTTTCGGTAGGAAATGTCTTGTGTGTGTACTTGAGGATTTTCAATGTCTCTTGTTGCCGAGGAGCAGCAGCCTCTTCTCTGGTGCTTGGGGATGCTTATTCCATTATCTGAGGGTTCAGGAAGGATAAAACAAGTGTTTAGTAGTCAGAAATGAAGGAGGAAGGTGGTGGTGGAGCTGTAAAATCCAAATGTAGCAGCTCTACTTCTCAGCTCTGTGTTCCATCACGTCTTCAGCTGTTTCCCAGTATTCTGCCCTGCTCTCCTGTGACACGGAGCTAGCCCAGAGCCTGGCTCGCTGTCGGCTGTGACCTCGGACATGAACACTGCTGTCTCTTGTCCTTGCCGAGGACAAGGCTGAGTGATGGCAGCCTGGTGGAGTCAGCCCCTCTTCGTCTCCAGCAGCCGGAGAATGAACACCAGCAGACGCCCTCCCCGCCTGCAGGATCCCAGTGCTGTTACAGGGCACGGATTTGTATCTCGCGTGCGGCCCTGGCGCTGCTGCCGCGTGGACTTCTCTGTGCTGTCCCGTTCGGACGCTGCTCCCGCGGCCGTGGCAGCGCCGCGGGGCTGTCCCGGTGGCCGGGGTGTCCCCGCGGGGCTGTCCCGGTGGCCGGGGTGTCCCCGCGGTGCCGCTGTGTTCGTAGGCCCGTGGTTTTGTCACCAGCAGTAGCAATAAAGGACCTTCCCCTCCATTCCCTTCGCTCCTCTCCTTTGCTCCCGCTCCCCGCGGCCCGGCGGCCCTGCAGGGCGGGGCCGCGCCGCCAGGGGGCGCACGCGCGGCCCGCGCTCCCTCAGGCGGCGATGGCGGCGGCGGCGATGGCGGCGGTCGCGTCCCGCTGCGGCGGCGGCGGCGGAGCCGCCCGGGGTGAGGGCGGCGGTCGCGGCTTCTCTCTGCTGCGGCCGCTCGGGGGGGCCGCGGGGCACCCGGGAGGGGCGGGAAGGGGCCGCGGCCTGCGCGGGAGATGGCGTCCCGGCGCCCTTCAGGACCTGGCTGAGGCGAGTGCCCTCGGGCACGGGAGTGGCGCCGCCCTCCAGCCGGGCCGCAGCGGAGGCCGCGGGGCGCGGGAAGTGCCCGGGGTGGGGGGGCCCTCAGAGCCCCTCACGGGCCCGCGCCCGCCCCAGGCCCGCTGTGAGTCCCCTCCCCGCTTGCAGCGCTGGCCCTGCGGTGCCGCCGGCTGCACACCGTGTACCAGAGCGCGGAGCTGCCCGAGACACACCAGATGCTGCGGCAGATGGTCCGGGACTTCGCAGAGAAGGAGCTGATGCCGCTTGCAGCGCAGCTGGACAAGGAGCATCGCTTCCCGGCCGAGCAGGTGGGTGCCAGGGTTGGGAAGGCACGGCTAGGGGCCCTCTTCCTGGTGCCATGGGGCAGGAATACTCGGACTGAGGCAGAATGTATATCCTGCTCTGGTTTAGCAGAAAATATAAGTTTAGAGCAGCTCGTTGCTCTGAATGTGGACGTTGTAATTCCCACAGGACATTTTGAGCTCTTCACTTTTGTGTTTCTCTGTATCTGACTTTAGTACCACTGAGTTTTTAGTTATCTTACCAACTTATTTGTGGGACTAATTAATAAAATTAATCAAATACTTTTGCAGACTGCACATAATAGTTTATGGTGAGGAATCATAGATTACGTGAACACATTGCAGATAGTGAAAAAAAGCGATCAGGGGGTACATGCTGCTCATCCTCTGGGGCTGTGAATAAATCGAAATTCCAGCCAAACCAGTGATTTCTCATATGGAAAGACACACCAGTGTGCATGTTAAGCAATGAAATACAAAGCTCCAGCAAAACAGATCTTGTTACATTAGCCAAGAGACTCCAGGCAAACACTGTCGGAGGCATGAGAGTTTTGTCACATTCTCCTTTCTATTAAGGTATAAGGACGGTAGACAGGAAAGTCACACTTACCCTAAGGAAGAAAATAACTTTACTCACTGTTCTCATCTGAGAATTTTACATTTGATTCTGAGTCTTTTGACTTGAATATGTAGGGGAAAGTTCAAGATGCAAACGTGTTTAATAAGATGAAGCAACACACATAGAATCAGTGTCTTGTTCATCTTCTGTATTTAATGTGGAAAATTGGCGTTTTGGGTGCCCACATAGGAGGGGAAATTATGTATCTAAAAATTCTCCCTGGTTCCTCTAAAAGCAAGCAGAGGTTTATGGTGGCAAAGCAGGGGGTCTAGCTGGGGAACTTGGGGTCGATTTATTGCAATGTAATTAAAAAATTCTCTGGGAAGCAAGGTCTGGCTTTATTGGGAATGAAAAAAATCACCTTGCCACCACTGTTTTCTGCAGTCATTCATTCTGTAAAATTTTTCCTTTGTGCAGTCCTAGGCTGAAGCTCAGCAGACTCAAAGGTAAAGTTCTGATGATTTTTATCAGCTAGATTTCCCATTTCTACTGACAGGAGACATGCAAGGGTAGATCTTTGGTGGGAGGATGGAGAAATGCTGGTGGAGTTCTGTCTCTGTATTTCACCGTCAGAAAGCTCCCCTCTTCCCAGTACTGAAGAAAGCTCTAAACAAGCAAGACCTAAACAACAGTGACTGCATACAGCTCCTGCTAAGACACTGGGATCTGGGGACACTTAGCAGTTTGTTCAGATTCCCATTTCACTAGGAATTTTGTGCATCTTTTCCTCTGGGTGTAGCCCTCTCACGACATGTCTTGCTCCCCATGTGTCTGTATTTGCTGGCACACTGGTGCTGCAGAGGATGGGACCTGTCCATTCCCCATGTGCAGGTGAAGAAGATGGGTGGCTTGGGGCTGCTGGCTATGGACGTGCCAGAGAAGTACAAAGGAGCAGGCCTTGACTACCTAGCCTATTCCATCGCTGTGGAGGAGATCAGCAGGGGCTGCGCGTCCACGGGTGTCATCGTCAGCGTCAATAACGTGAGTGTGGGGGCAGGCATGGAGCGAGGTTGGCATGGCAGAGGGGTGTTTGGGAGAAGTGGATGTGTTCCTGTGGTGGGTTCTCTGGTGTGTTGGAGAGCACATTAGAGAGCTACTCGATTGTTTGTACCTTCAAGAGGCACTAACAGCACTAAATTCTTAAAGTCCCTGTATTTAGGGCCAATACTCAAGTTTGGCTCCGAAGAGCAGAAGCACCAGTGGATTTCTCCCTTCACCAGCGGAGAGAAAATTGGATGTTTTGCCCTCAGTGAGCCAGGTGATGTGACTGTTATGGTCCCTATTGCAAAGAACATGGTGTAGCTTCTTTCTTTGGTCAGGTATAGGATGACTTTGAGGTCTTTGGAACTGGAACAGTTTGTAGAAGGGTGGGTTATAGCAGTTTTGTGTGAGTGGAGTCTCAGTACCCAAGATATGAATTGTCATCTTATGGTCCCTGCTGAAAATACTCACTCCGTGTGAGCAGAGCTCTGGACAACATCTTGCACATACGGGCCTTTGCCTGTTCTGTGGGGGGAACAGTGGGTGTGACACTGCCACAGTTCAAGAGGTGCCTTGAGCTGATGGGGTGCAGGTGTGGGGTGGGTTTGCCCCCAGTGTCACCAGTGACCTGAGACTTGTTTTCTGTTGCTTTGCTCAGGAAACGGCAGCGACGCGGGTGCAGCCTCCACTATGGCGCGCCTGGATGGGGATGAGTGGGTTCTGAACGGTACCAAGGCCTGGATCACCAACGCCTGGGACGCCTCGGCCACAGTGGTGTTTGCTACTACGGATAAATCTCTGAAGCACAAGGTGTGATAGTTTGTATCAGTCAGGAAAAAGGCATGGCAGTGAAGGAGTTTTGGAGAAGCACTTTGCCATGGCTGGGGCTCTGTTTTTAGAACCGTGCAGGCATTGACCAGAAGAGGGGCTGATGTGCACTGGTTTTGTTTTGTCTCAGCTCTCCTCTCCCTCCTCCTGGTTACCTGGACATGTGGCTTTTATGTAAAATGGAGGGAACCTGCTGACAGCCAAGGAAGTGGGAAGGTAAGACACCATTGCTAAGAGTTTGGGTCTTGTTGCAGGGCATTAGTGCATTCCTGGTTCCCATGCCAACAGCTGGGCTGTCACTGGGGAAGAAAGAAGACAAACTGGGAATCCGAGCCTCTTCCACTGCTAACCTGATATTTGAGGACTGCCGAATACCCAAGGCAAACCTCCTCGGGCAGCCAGGAATGGGCTTCAAAATTGCCATGGTAAGAGAGGGATGGGGTGCAGCTGTGAGTGTGTACAGCTGTAACTCCCAGGCTTACCGTTTTGTAAACCATTTCCAGAGGCAGTCACTTCAGTGAGGAGTGCTTTCATAAGATGTTTTGTGTCATGTTAAGCTGTTGGCCCTTCTTGCCAGCATGGGAGGAATCATTCCCAGAGCTTGATGAATGTTTAATTTACACAGATTTTTGACAGCACTTCTATTGTGGCAGTTTTCAGCTGGAGCAGCTGATACCACTGAGTTGCTGTGTCAACAGGGGGGAGTATGTTTTAATCTTTCTTCTTTCCCAATCCTCTGTTCCTCCAGTTGTACCCATAGATAAAGGGAAAACATGGCATTTCCCCATGTGAGTACTGTGGCAGAGGAAAGTTGTCCTGGAGGCCCACAGCAACTTCTGCAGAGTGTCTCAAGGTGAATGACAGCTGAGTTATGGTGTGCATGTGACTTCTGAGGAGGAGAAAGGCAGCTGGGAACAGCTTTTTTTTTCCTGCAGAGAAGCACTGTCCTTTTACAGTGGTCATTGCTCTTTCTGGAGGGGCAAAACACCCTTTGTTAGCCTGACATTTTGAGTTGAGCTCCCTGGAGCAGAGCCCATTCCATTATGTCCAGAACTAAAAGTGGTTGGTGACTGACAGGTTCTTTTAAAGACCTTCAGCCTAGGGTTGAGAAGATAAAGCCTTTTTTCCCTGTGCTGCAATTTCTTCTTGTGCACAGAGGGGCAGAGTAGGTGTTCGAGCTAAGTCAGGTAATTGACTGGGTTCACTAATGAGTTTGAAAAATGCTTTCACATGTGTGTCCAAACGATGAGGGTAAAAAAGGAAAATTGACCAGATTTCCAAAGTAAAATCAGCTGCAGAGTGTGTTGGGTCTGCTTGAGTTCTTCCAGCCCCTTCCAGAGCAGATCCTTGTTGTGCTGCTTCCCTTATTTTGCTCCCTCTGTTTTTCTCCCAGCTAATAAGCAATCCCTCTCCTTTCTCCTTCTATTGTTGAACTCTTGCCTTCTCTCTGCAGTGGCAGTGTTTGTTACAGCTCTCTATTCCTACATAACTGGGAACACTGTGAATCAAGGAGGTCTCTGACCAGAGGATTTTAAGGCTACAGCAGCTTTCCAGCTACATCAGAAATGTGTGTGTACAAGTATGACTTGACTTACATGTATTTTGTGTCTTTCTCAGCAAACTCTGGATGGAGGAAGGATTGGTATTGCCTCACAGGCACTTGGAATAGCACAGGCAGCTCTGGACTGTGCTGTGGATTATGCTGAGAAGAGAATGGCCTTTGGGTCACCCATCACAAAGCTTCAGGCAGTACAGGTAGGAGGAGGGCACACTGTGCAGTTCCACAGGGTGCTGGGGCTGGTGGAAAGTGTGTGTGTGGGTTTGGTATCAGGCACACAGTGCACTTTGTGCTGTCTGGGATAAACAGGGTGATAATTCTGTTTTCAAAAGCTAAAACTAATTGTTGGGACAGAGGCTCCTTTTCCTTAGATGGCCCCAGGGGTGGAAGAATTCAGCTGTCCCCTTGTGCAGGCAGAGGCCCTGGGCCAAAGGCAGTGTTTGTTGTTGCAGTTCAAGCTGGCAGACATGGCTGTAGCCTTGGAGGGTGCGCGCCTGCTGACCTGGAGAGCTGCTATGCTGAAGGACAATGGAAAGCCCTTCACTAAGGTATTTCCAGCCCTGCTTTTGTCCAGCAGCCACAGCACAGCACACAGGCTCAAAGCCATAGAGCATTGCTGTGCTCAGTGCCTGCCCAGCCAGCGCCGCTGGGGTCTAACCCCCAGCAGCTCCTTGGGCCCACTGCCCACCCTTGGGCACCTCCTGAGTTCAGCACTGGTTGTAGCCAAGGGGAGAGGGGTGGCTGCTCTCAGCTGGCACCAGCATCAGGCCTGTCTCTCTGCACAGCTGCTCTGTGAGCATTCAAGCTCCTTGTGCAGGTGAGGGGGTCCTTTTTGTGACAGCTGTACTCTCAGTGATGTTTTCCTTCCCCAAAGGAAGCGGCAATGGCCAAACTGGCTGCATCAGAGGCTGCAACATCCATTGCTCATAAGGTAACTGTCAATTGACAATTCTGACATATGTCATGTGGGAAGGGACCTTGGATGTCTTACAAGTGCTCTGGGAAGATGGGATGGAATTTACTAATTTATATTTGAAATACACCAACCAAAGCAAGCAACCAACCCTATGGCTGAAGCCGTTTAGCACAACCATCTTCACAGGTTGTGGGGAAGTAGGAGGATGGCAGGGGTTTATACTGGCCTGTGGCAGCTGTATTGTTTAAGTGACCTGTGCCTGCTGCTGTCCAAGGCAGTGGCAGTTTTAAGAAGGGGCAGCAATGTGGGAGAGAGCATGGGGCCACTAGTCATCATCACTGCACCTGGATGAGATCCTCTGTTCCTTGGTTTAGTGCCCCTGGCTTTCATAAAGGTATCTTAGAATATGGATCGCTAGCAGATACATCTGAAGCAATTACTTGCCCATCTGGAATATCCATATTGTTCTTGTCGAGATCAATCCTGTGTATTCCTATGATCACAAATGAGCTGCAGTCATCCCCGTATGTCCCACCTCCCCATTATGCTTGCAGTGAGCTCAATTACTCTTAAAACGGCTGTTTGTGCACATGTGCATTCTGTAGAAAACAGATTTCTTGACTCCACTTTCTTTCTAAGCTGCTGCCTTTGTTTCAGGCTATCCAGATCCTGGGCGGGATGGGCTACGTGACAGAGATGCCAGCGGAACGGCACTACCGCGACGCTCGGATCACCGAGATCTATGAGGGGACCAGTGAGATCCAGAGACTGGTGATTGCAGGCCAGCTGCTGAAGGCCTACCGAGGCTGAGGGAGCTGCCCCAAGTGTGTTGTAATGGTGCATAGTGATGGAGTTTGACCCTCTTGAATGAAGCTGTTGATGGAGGTTTTCCTCACCAATGGCTAACTGACCCTCTAGTTAAAATGTGCTGATTCTTCTTTGGACAAAGTGTGGCGCACTGAGGATGGACTGAGGTTTGTAAGTGATGGCTGTGAGTGCAGGAAGGAGGAGGCAACCTGTGCTCATAGGGCAGCCTGAGGCTTTTGCTAAATGGGACTATTTGAATGGCTTGGTAGTGGCAAAATGACAGTACTTGCCAGCCACTGCCTGTTTTGCTAAATTTGTCACTACATGGCACTGGATAACCAGTGCCAGAGTTAAGAGATGCTGCGAGCCATGACCCCTGGGCCCTGCTTCAGGCTGCTGGTCATGTGCCTCTGCAGATCAGACTTCAGTGGAGTTCAGGTGTGGGATGCAGCTGTCTGTGAGCTCCTAATGGGACAGCCCTGCACAGGGCTCTTCTCACTTCCAGCAGGAGAGGAGCCAGACAGGAGGACATGCAGGGACAACCCCCACACAGAAGAATCTGAGCAGAGACTGTAGTTGCTGTATGCACAGATTTGAAAACACAAATAATTCCTCGATCTGGGCCAGCAGGGCCCAGCACCTGCTCACGCAGCTGCTCTGGGATGTAGGGATAGAAGCAAAAGAAAGCAAAGAGGCAGTGCCTAGGACTACTTCATAAAAAAACCCAACCGAACGAAAAAACCCCTCTGCTCCCAAATCTGCTTCTGCAGTATCATCAGGAAAGGAAGTGCCTCATAGGGCAGTAACAGCTTTTAATCTTGACATGTTCTGGGCAACGAGGAAATGAAGAGATGACACGCAAACCTCACCAGGAAGCTTTAGCAGTAGCACATCCTCAATCACTGATCATTGGTAAGACATTAACTTTAGGAGCATCAACAGCCAAAGGAAAAGCTCTAAACCCAGAAGAAGAGGGAGAGGATTAAGATGAGAGCCGATGTGGTCTGGTCTGCCTCCTTGTCCAAAGAAGTACACTAGAGGGAAATGGTTATTTTCCTGTGGTGCCATTAATTTAGACTTGTGTGCAGAGAAGAGCAGGATTCTGTTACACGAGCAAGCAGAGAAGACAAATAAAACCTGATTTTAAAGGACCATCACTCCCTCATTTTTTTTTTCCAATGCAAATGTGAATTAACTTAGAGTAATTTCTTCAAGTCCCAAGATGCAGGAGCAGAAACCAGTAGGGCCTGCATGCACCAGTGAGACCAGTTCTTAGTGAGGTCAGTCATCCCTGTGCAGAGCGCTGGAGGGCAACAGCATGTTGGGGCAAGGGCCTCAAGTACTGAGTTTCTCCTTGTTCTACTGTGCGTAAGGATTGACAGAACTTGCCACAGGAGCATTACTACTGGAAAATCATTCCTATGACCTTGAATGTGCTGTAAATTATGGAGGGCTTCTCTGGATGAAGCTTGATTTCAGCCTATATTCCCTCTTTGATTGCTGCAGTGATGGTACCTGAAGATGTGGAGATACTATTTTACATTAACTTCTCCTTGCAGCCACTCAGAACAGGACCTGCAGGGATGTGAGGACTTCAGCAATGCAGAGTTCCTGTTACGCTGCGCTCCAGCTGAATCCCCAGTGAGCCAGCACTGTCAGTCACACTTCTGCCAGCCCATTTCCCCTCTCGTCCAGGTGCTTCTCTTAGATCTGCTGTGCTGTCAGTGCTTGCTGATGCCCCTCTTCACCCTCAGCCTCCCTCATTACCAGCTCTAATTTGCTACAGTTTCTCTGCAGAGCAGAATGAAACCATCGCTGTCACCCACTGTGCTGGCTGTGATCACCTCAGCTGACAGAGAGAGAACTTACTTAGGTAGCAAAAAAAAAAAAAAAAAAAAGTGTGCAAAAGCTTTCAAACAAAAGCTTTCTGGAAGTTTTTCCCTGCTGCCACAAGGTTCAGCAAGAGCACTCGGTGCCCTGTGACACTGCACTGCTTTGGGGGTAAAACAGCATGATTACACACACAATGTCCTAGAGCTCCCGGAGCAAAGCAGTGGCTTTGCTCAGAGCAAGATACTTCAAGCTTACTCCTCGCTGCTGCCTGCTGAGAACTTTGTGTGATGAGTGTGTCTGCTCCTCAGGGCTGTTGCAGAGGAACTGCTGAAAGGGCAAAACACAAACGAGTTTTGCAGCATTAAATCAGCAGCTCTTAACCAAGCCACCCTCAGACAGCACAAACCCAGGTGTGGGCAGGGCCAGGCTCTGCTTGGAGAAAAGGGTCTGTTCACAGGTGAAGCCCCACCTTTCTCTCAACTGCCAAACTCAGCTAGCATTGCAAAGCTGGGGCACAGAGATGGGAAAATCAGGTTGTACATAAATTAGAAACAAGTGGGGAAAGAGATAAGTCACTTTTCAAGAACAAAAGCTACACTTCTCAAGGACTTTGTGGTTTTGCCCCATAATGCTCTAGGAGTACATGAAACTGGTTATGAGGCATGAAGCAGGTGGAGCCTGAACTAGAATCCTTTCTTAGAAAACATAGTTACAGTAACTAGGAGTTCCTGCCGTGCCCTAGAACTGATAGCTTTTGTATCATGTAGCTCAGACTCTTCCTTGTGAGTTCCCTACAGACTAAAGGGAGATGAGCTGATCTGAAAAAAAGACAAATTTATTCTGATTTTAAATTAGATCTTTGCTTCACCTAAGTTGAGAGCCCTCTTAGCACAGACCTGGCAACAGCCATGCATTCAGGTTATGTTGGAATTTGGGAAAAATATGGAAAATAGTATATTTAAAAAACATCCTGAAGTAAAAAAGCAAAGTGCCAGGAAGAGCAATAGAATAGACATGGAATAGTGATAAGAAAATGTGACAGTGCTGTTACTTGAATGAAAAAACTAATTTCAAATTCAAATTTTGGAAGTCATCATGTTTGTAAGGCGAAGTCTGACCTTAGGGAAATATCAGCATACAAAGGACCATTTCTAAGCTTACTGTTCTCAAAGATGCAGCAGAGGACCAGACCTGTCAGCAGATTTGTACACAACAGTTCTGGTCCGTGTCCTAATAACTGTGCTGTAAGAATGCCCTGGTCTATCACTTTTTTTTGCCAGCACTTTACCTCTTGCAAGGAGATTTATATTAGTCAACTATTAAAATAGTTATTGTTGACAGCTTTCTAGAAGAAGGGGCAGGCAGCTGGGCAGTCTCACTGCAGGACCTTGTGTCTAGTGCATTAAGGAGCTCAACAAAGAAGGCATCAGCAGCTGTACCAGAGCCAACGGGGACAGGAACCCAGGTCCTGCACAGTCTCCCAAAATCCAGAGGACCCAAAGTACCCTGTACAGCTTGATCCTCAAGCAGAGGAGACACATCAGACTGGAAAGACATAGACCAAAGGTCCATCTGTACAGGGAGGGCCCACAGCTGAGCAGCCAGGTAGGATCCATTTCTAGTCCCCCTGAATGGTTTGAGGACGGAGAGCTGTGGAACAGAGCTTTGCAGCTTTAACTTAAAGCTCTGGGATAGCACCTTTTCTTAGTACAGTTAAACCTCAGTGAACCTCTGCCAAGCACCAAAATCCTTTTCCTGCCAGCTGAAGGGGCAGCAAACCCCTTCCAGTGCAGTGGGTGCTCACCTGGGTGGGGCCCAGCACAATGTGAGGGGCCGGGACAAGAGGGCTCAGTAAGGGCTCGCTGAGGTCTCCTGCTGCAAGAGAAGGGCACAGAGTGCAGGGAGGCAAGACAGCTTAACAAGGAAGACCAGGCTTTTTTGGGAAAGCTAAATTAATTCTCATGAAGTATTTATCAATTAGCACTTCTAGAACTTCCTCCAGAATGCTTCTCTAACTGTAGAAATTGTTCATAAAGACAATTAGCAGGCATGGCCTAAAAACGCAAAACAGAGAAAGACCTTGTATTTTAATTCCAGAGGAATTCCAAAGAAATAATTCCAAAGGAGGGAACTGCTGTGAAGCTGATGGCGCCTGAGCTGTGCACAGTTGTCAGGTAGGTGCAAAGGCTAGGCAGATAAAGCTGCAATGAAGTGGAGCTGAATTTGTTATTCCACTGCAAAAAAGCCCTTTTTATTTGAATACCCACCTCAATATTTTATTCACTTCATGTTTGAGGTATAGCTCAAAACTGATGCCTTTCTACTGTCCCAAGCAATTCTGGGACCTGACACTTGTCATGAACAGATAAAGCAGATTCTCATGAAGAACTATTAATTTCATTTAAAAAATGACAGTTACCTGAGGATGACCACTGCAGGCACATGGTAGAGGGAATGCTTTCAGCTAAGGGAAAGAAAAGAACTCAGGGGGAGTGTGTGTGAAAGAGAGAGATGATGTCCCAGTGTCCCCCCCTGCCACCCCCACCCCCCCAGCTTTGGCTGAGCTGTGTCTTACTGTTTATCCTGGGACATTCCAGCTGTCTTGGAAGTGCATCCCAGCCAGCTCAGAGGCCTCAGGGCCCCTGCCACCTGTGCCAGACCTGCCTGAGAACAGAGGAAGGGGTTAATTGATGACATTAATGACAGCACACATGTGGCTGGACAAAATTTCCTGCCATGTGTTCTTCTACCACCGACAGTGGTGAGAGCTTCAGGTGTTTGAGCAACCCCTCCCTTACCTGGAATGAAACTGATCCCAAAGTCACCTCAGTGCTCAGTCAGTCAGTCTCCAACATTCCTCCTTATCCCATGCCACTAACACTTCCCAGCATCTGTCACATAACAAGAGCTGTGAGCCCTCAGGAGAGCTCCCCAAACCCCACTTGGCACAGTACTTGAAAGGAAAAAAGTTTAGTTACCTCAGGGAGAACTTTCAGTCAATAAAGTAACAACTGGAACTGCTGGTTTTAGAAAAGAAAGAATAAAATCCACATTTTAACAGGCTACAGGTAGAAAGAGTCAAAAAAACAAATTCCAACCAGTCACAACAGTAAAGGACAGTTTTTCTTTTTTTTTTCTTTGAGGGGCAGGGGCATGGAAAAATACAGCACACTAATGAAACAAAATGCAAAAAATACAAAAAAATAGAAAATAGAAAAAATGTATTTACAAGTGATACATTACTATGATCAGAAAGCACAAAGACAATTGCTGCTATAATACATGCACTGGTCAAGAAGGAACTACTAAAAACCTGCAAGGGAGCTGTTTGTAAAAAGAAAAAAAAAAAAAAAAAGATTAAAAAAAGGAGGAAAAAAAAAGAAAAAAGACACCCCCACCTCCTCCCCCCTCAGACACACAGGGCTGAGTTTGAACTTTTTTCTTCCCTAGTTTGCTACATTGATCAAATCATATATCCCCTAAAGTCCATGGTACAACCAGTACAAATACTACACTTGGTTTTAAACTGCAGGTTCAGTTGTAGGAGGGGGGAAAAACAGCAGCTCATTGTAGATCCATATACATAAAGCCAGAGTAACTGCGCTACATGCTAAAAATTACAGCAAGCCCCTGTCTGCTACACAGCATGATCTTAGCAGGTTTTCCTTTTTATTTATTCATATATATATCTATATGTGTGTATATATATATGTATAAAAATCGTGCCCTTTTTCACTGCAATATGACATCTGGGTGGAAATGTAACTTGTTACAACAAATTTTTATATGTATACTGCAAGAAGTCACTCGATGTCTGTGGATTTAATAAGTAACCTCACACCACAGGAAATATTTAATAAATCAAAAAAACCCAATATTGTGACAGAAGACCTTCTGTCTCAGTTCTTTTCAAAACCGAAGTCCCACAGGAAACTGGTCCCAATGTCCATGAGGGGTTCTCTGAAGAAGCCTCGGTTTGCTGAACTGTTTTTGCGTTTAGTGTTCACAAGTTTTTGAACGACTTCAAGCCGTTTTTAGTTTCAAGTCTTGTCTCTCTTCCTTTCTCACAAAGGTAATAGTCTGGTACTAATCCATCTGAGTGAGGAAAAGAGGAAAGTGGCTGCAGTTGCACAAAGGGTCCCCAGTTCCACATCTGCAGGGAGATATGGAGTCACACAGAGCTCTGGGATTTCAGCTTTTGTTTCTTTCACTCCTTTAATACAAAGTCCTTTCATACGTGTCCCATCGCTGGTACCTTCCCAAGTACCAGCCAGTCCAGCTTTAGGAGACAACAAAGCCACAAGTTAAAGTGAAAAGGACCAAGGCAGAAGTTCAGGTCACTTCCTGACTGTTCCATCATACTTCCAGGAAACGGGAGCTGCTGGACTTGGAGTGGAAAGGCTCAGACCACATGCGACGTAGATCACCCTAGGCAGGGAAACAGCACAAGGACCGTGCCCTCAGAAACACTCAACTCTGCTTAGAATTCACATTTTAAAATGCACACAGAATTGCAAACACATCTTAGAGCAAATCTATTCTTCACCTGTTTTGCAAATTACAATAAAGACAGTAAAAATAAATTCTTTCCCTGTCAGGCCAGAATGTCTTTTAGAGCAGATAAACCCAAAATAGGTTTCTGATGGGAAGGAAATAATTACTCATGTTGAAAATCCTGCCCTTTCTTATGTTCTGCTCTGCAGAGTGCTAGATGCATGCTTCAAAAACAGCCCTGGAACAGGAAAATTAAATTTTACAATTTCTGTTCAGAACAGGTGACTGAAAAGAGGCAAGCAAGGTTCTGCCTCTCCAATCACTGTTCAAACTTTGTGCATGTGGTATTTCATGACCAACAGGACAAGGACAAATTCACTTATTCAATTAAAACAGAATTGCATATTTCAGAATTTATTTTGATTAGAATTACTGGTACTTTATCTTTACATTAATGATCTTCTATTTCAGGAACTCATCTCTCACTTGCTCAGTGCTCTGAAAAGAAGACTGACCCAACAGCAGTGGTTACTCTGTGCTGGGCCAGGACAGCCAGGGACACACATCATCCCCCTGAGAGCTGCTGCCAGTGCAGGGACACTGACCCTGCTGCCAGCTGCCCCAGAGCTCCCTGCTGCCCTCCCCTCTTACCTTTAAATAGGCCATGGTGAGGAGTGGCAATAAAGTGAATGGTACCAAATAGAGCAGGGCAGGCTGGGCTGCCCGGTGAATACGAGAAGCTACTGTTGCAGTTAATAAACCTATAAGAGAAAAAAGTCACTATAAATATCTTCAGGTTGCAGGTGGATGTTCTCAGCATTTCATCCACTGAGGCTTCCTTCACCCCCATTCTGAGAGACAGGTGAGGAAAAGTTACTTCTCTGTGCTTTGCCTTCCCTGAATGCAGTTAAAACAACAAAACAGTGAAAAATTATTCTGTTTTAGTATTAGGCTGTGTTGAGCCACTTGGTCCAGTTTTGGATCTCAAACTAAGCCAAGAATAATTCAGAAAAAATACAGCAAAAGGTGGAGGGGGAAGCTGACTGCATGGCACTGAAATGCTGCTCTTGAGACTGCTGGTCTGTGGCCCCTGGCCTGAGCAGTCAGGGCTCAGAGGAAGGGCTGTATTCACTAGGAATTACTTTCCTGGACACTTGCCAGAAGGGAATGTAGGGGGAAAATCAAGGTGTGGGGGAAGAAAGGCTATTGGTAGGAAATTATCTTGCCTTTTGAGCCTCAGAAGGGCCGTGGGAGGTCAGGATATGCACATGCATGCCCTGGCTGGAGGGAAAAGCCTATTTTATATTAGGCAGAAAAGGGCTGGCTACAGCAAATTATAAAAAGCACTCCAGTTGTAACTATTGATGATTTTCTGTATGTACTGCTATGTCAAGATCAGAATACAAGAATGCAGGAATTGCCTAGGTGAATTGCTTAAATTTGCTGCGTAGTATGCACAGCATAATTTATCTGGAGACTTCCATATTTTCCCCATCACTCAGGTAAGAGCTACAATGCTTTTTATGCCAGTGAAGCAAAGTGCAAGTGCTAACAAAAGCACACTGATACTCTCTTTCATCCTCTAAATAAAATACAATAACTACAAAAAAAAAATCTTGAAGATTATAGAAGGGCTTTTCTCCCTAGACTATGCCAATAAAAGCAAAGAGAGGAGGATTAAAAAGAACATAACCAAGCATCCTCTCAAAGCCTCTTTACACTTGCTTTCATCATCTTTTAAACCTACTACAATAATCCCACATCTGCTCACTTAGGCAGCTCTTAATATTGAACTAATTACTCACCTACAAAATAGCCAATAAGTGTGCAGTGAAAGTAGGAGACCTTCTGCATGCGCCCAGAGATGTTCCCTGGTCCTGGGGCGCCGCAGGAATCGCTGTTGGCTTGTTTTTTGTAGTTATCGTAACGCAGGACAAAGCAGAGCAGAAGCCCTGGCATCACAATATCTCCAATCCCCAGCATGGAGAAGTGGCTGCCTGTGGAACTAAAGAGCAACTGGAATTGGGTTCATGGCCAAAACAAAAGGTGATGAGCTCTAGACTCCTCCACTGTGGTTTTGAGATCCACTGACCCAGTATTTCAGTCCTCTCCTTCCTCAGTGCTGATGGGAGGGACCAGCTGGCCCTTTGATCTGACTTTTGATTACCATTAAAGTACATCTTCATCCCCATGCATGCAGATCTAAAACAAGGCAGTACACCCATTTTGGACATTCAGACAAAACAGAAAACTAGTTTTGCCAGATTCTCAGAGAAGAGTCAACTGAACGAAAATCATCTATATCTTAAAACCAAGATATTTTTCATGAAAAATTGTTCACTTTGTCAACTTTGTGATTTCATATCACAAAGTTGACAAAGTAAACAATTTTGATTTTATCGCTGCAGACAATCAGCGATAATCTCTGTAATTTCGGCATCTCAACAATAACACAGTAACAAAACTTACTGCCTGCCTGCTGCTGCACTGAGCTTACTGCCCCACCAGGCCCTGAGCGTGTCTGCTTACAGATGTGAGCCACCAGGGAACCCCTGAGCAGCGACATGTGGAATAATCTCCCTTCAGCACTGCGCTTGCCTGGTAAGCCACCCTTGCTTAGATCAGTCTCCAACCTCTTCCCAATCATCTGCGATCACACAGTAATTCAGACTGTTCAGATGTTATACTAAACCTCACATCTTTTGCTTTTAAGTGTGAGGTCATACTAGCAATCATTAGGCTGCAGAACTCTCACAAATGTCAAGAAGTGCATCCTGCTCTGAACAGGGCACCTTTTACCCCAGTCAGGGTCCTTTTGATATGAATAAGCAAAGTGTCCAGTCCTCACTGCTCATTATATTCCTTGATTTTTCAACAGAATTACTACTAGTAAGGATATGGAGGGAAAACATTTCTCATGTACTACAGTAAAAGAAGCTTTTACCTTGGGAATACAAGTTTGCCAGGCAGCGACAGACGGGGAACATCTCTGCCGACATTTGGTCCCAGGTGAAGTTTCCGGGATAACACATCCAGGGGGTTATCAGCTGGTTGTGTGGCCACTTTCACCATAACATTGCTGTTAAAGATGTAGGCAGAAAAAAAGACCTGCAGAGCAAGGTAATCAGAAGTTACAAACTGCAATTATACAGCAACGCAAGCTGAATGTATTTTTGCTTTGCTATTCAAGAAAATAAAGGCTACTTTCCTGATGATGATAAAAGGCAAAATGTATTTCAAAAATTCAGATAGAAATTTTTAATCCTCAAGAATAACTGGAATATATTTTCTGATATCAAGAGATCCTTTGGTAAAGGACCCGTCTGGACAACAAGCAGATAGTGTGGGATGGCAAATGCAGATAAAAGCACTGTGAAAATTGAAGGAATCTGCAGAACAGAGAAGAAGGTGAGTACAGTGCTTACTCATAAATGGAATGAGGCAGCCCTTGTCTCCAACAGGCTTTTATGGCTTTGATGCTACAGCTCATCCCACTGGAATCTCTGGCTGCCCTGGATCAGAGCAGTCAGTGGGTGCTGCCCTGGATCACTGCTTGGTGTTGTGCAAAGGTAAAATAAACTCCTCTTGCTATTACAGAACACATTCTGTCAGGTTTCTTGTAGAAGTACACTAAGATTTTATGCCACCCTGTCTGGCTGTTTAAGTCCATTCGCATTCCTGTTCTGCAGATTTCACTGCTAATTAGAAGTCAGCACGTGTGCCCTGTGCCAGTGTGGACACAGCTCTGTCTGTGTGTGTGGGAAATGCTTGTTGGCATCTTCAGCCAGCTTTCAAAATTTGAGGTCCAAATTCCGTTCTTTTTTTATAATATGCAGAAGCCAAAATATTCTAATCTTATTATCAAGGAAACATTTTTGTATCCTGTTGTAGAATTCAGCATCTCAGAATGGAGTGGTGGAACCAATCTTCTGGCTTTTCCAGATTTCCTCAATACCAGTATTGAGGAAATTTCCTTCATACCAGTAGTATTCATATAAAACAGGCCCAAGGCCGATTACAAATCCAAAGCATAAAACCAATTTTAGCAAAACAAAACCAAACACTTACCCAAAAGACATCATAAATTAGTAACCCAGAGAGCAGCAAGCAGGAAACCTTCAGGCTCGGCAGCCGGACAAAGGCTATCATTGCAACACACAGGCCCATAGCCAGAGCTACAAAATGCAAGACATCATTAGTTCATTAAAAATAGCAGAACAAACACAAAAACACCAATCCCAAGAAAGTATCTCCCCTCCAGGACCCCAAAGAAGCCTCTGTTTGCACTTGTGCAGCTCTGCATGCACTAGATGACTGTCTACCATTTCCAGACAGTGACATTCTTCTTACCAGGGTAAATCAAAGTCAAAATACATTCAGGAGCCAACTGCAAACACATCCCCTTGGAAAGCAGAGATCCCTCTGCAGGCACAACCGCCTGTTCCACTAAACTTCCACCACCACCACAAAGAAATGTTTCCATGTACTATGTCCTAGAGACGCCATCTCCCCTGTACAACCCTGACTACCTACTTTAAAACAGAGGCAACAAAACAACTTTGAATTCTCTGTGCCCCAAACACAAACCTCTACTTTTCCTCTACTGTGTTTTCTAAGAAATGCATAAAATAAATAAGATCCCTGAGTCTTAATTCAGAAAGGGCATGGCTACAACATGACTTGTTACAACTTGGTCTGACAAAAACCCACTCAAACCAAACTTCTGCTTGGGCAAGACTGTGCAAGACTGTCTTAATATCATGAAACGTCATCACGTAGAATCCAGGATTTCCCAATAACCAAAATGTGTGTGACAGCTTAGGAGAAAAAATATGGGTAAGTTTTTTCTTAATCCCTCCTAAGGGTGAGTTTTCATCCAGATCAATGAGCTGAACAACATGACACAGCTCAGATTTTCACTCTGTACCAAGGGGAATTTTGTCAGGGTAGAAAGGTAAGATTTTAAACAAAAACCCAGTCTTCACATTTGTGTCATTGCCTGCTTCTTTGAGCCCAGTCTCACCAGGGATACTCAACTGACAACTGAATGTATTTCTACTGGTTACAAGTAAATCCCCGAAGAAATACTTAAAATAAAACAAATTCTAAAAAAAACTTAAAAAGCAAATCAGCTCTCATCTATGATATCAGTCTATTTGCAAGGAATAATGGAGCCCTGCTGGGATCACATTACAGTCAATCACGCAGACATTTGTCACAAAATGTCTTTGTCTAACATGACACGGAATTTTTCAGAAGTTACAATCCCATTTTTGCCAACTGGAACTGCAGGGGAAACCAATTCATTGTGCACATGCCCACCAATGTAACAGCTGGACTCAGCCAAAATGGACAAATTAACCTCTCAGGCTGTAATTATGGGGCTGTGAAGCCACCTACCACTTGTATTTCACCTGAAAGGTGGGAAGATCTGCCATCCACTCACTAGGGAAACACATCCATCCACATTCAAGGGATAAACATGTCCTAGGCCCCCTGCCAGCGTGGCTGCCTGCAGTGCCCAGGGGCTGCATCCAGCAGTTCTGCCAAGCCCATCTTCTCTCCTGAGAACTGGCAACCTTAGCACAACCCCAAGTGTCACAGCAGCGAGTTTTAACAAAGCAGTGGGGTCACTGACATAAAGATGTACCCTGAGTCACAAAACGTGAGCAAATTATTGGGGTTTAAAGAATTTGACACAGCAAAGCAACAGGAAAAAGAACTGCATTCAGTAATTCAGTATAGCCCTCAGTTACAGACTTCCTCAGCAGAAGAGCAAATACAAGGGAACAGACTGTTTCAAATCAAAGAGGCTTCTCTAAAACCAGTGTTAATAATAGCTCAAGCAAGCCTATATTTAGGAGAGGATTTCCAGGTTATAATTAATGAGAAATGGAAATACTGTAACCAGTATGAGTTTTATCTATTGTTCACACACTCCATTTTTCTCTCACTGAAGTGAACACAGCCACATGCACAAGGCATCAAACAAAGCAAATACTGGGTAGAAAAGAAGATGGAAAAAAATCCTTCAGCTGACAGTGACATGCTAATAATTACACATGCTAATAATTACACAGTTTTGCAAATGCTTTAAGAAATACTGGTAAATTTAAAAAACAAGCAGGAATGCCCGAGAGGGGTACAAGTAATATGGGCCGAAGTGCAGTCAATGGACTTCTCTAAATGAAAGCCAGCTTCCCTATCCAAGCTCATGTATAGTCTTGACAAAATACATAAGGCAGATCTGCACTGAAATATACTTCAAATCATTAAGAAAAAAGCCAAAGATGAGAGAAAGACAAAAAGAGGGTAGAGCAGCGACACAACCAGCAGCTCTGGATTGGAAGTGCTGGGCAATGGGTTAACAAGGCTGAATAAGAAAGCACTGGAGGAGTTAACTGTCAATTAACAGAGCAAATTAACTCCAGAGTCCCTGCAAACACAGTCCTTATGGAACAGGGGTATTCTGAGGATTAAGAATATTCTTGCATATGTGGTTAGACACGGGCAGCTTTCCAGCTCTCCTGCATCTAGAGCCGGTGAAAGCTCAAAGACGCTGCTGCTGCAGAGTCTGGTTTACAAAGCACTGTGTAAGCTGGGGAGGCTTTACTTTCACCAGGTGAAGCTCTGATCTCATGAAAGTGTATTTTAAAAGAAGGGAGTAAGAACAGAGGCCCAGTTGCTGCAGCAGCTCCTGGAGTATCCATGACCATGCCGTTCATTCTGTAGCTACAGATATTCCATACATCTATAGCATTCCTGTTGTACATCTCCAGCTCTGTCCACTATTTAGGAAAGCTTTCATTTTAGCCAGGCTTTACCAGGGAACAGTGACCACCGTTGGTGATTCTGTGTTCCAGCAATCTGCTCTGAGAAATAAGCATTTCAGTGCCTATAAAAGGTGCATCACCACATGCCAGAACAACCCCTGGAGCCAAGATGGGCTCACTCTGCCCTGTAACACGTCCCTGCCTTTAGAACCACTTCAGCCAAGGGCTCTGCAGGCAGCAGCAGGGTAGGATTAGGGCACTGAAGGCTGTTCCAGCAGGAACAGCCACACCTCGATTTCATAAGGCCTGGGAACTACCAAGAAGTATTTCCCGTGTTGTCCTCGGCTGTCGAGCTGCAAAGCTCTTTCACTGACAGACTCAGCCAGAGCTGCCAGGCTGCCTCCAGGACAGGAGCACGGGTGAGCCGCGCTGCCAGAGCCCCTGGCGTCCCCAGGACTCAGTCACAGAAGGCAGAGACCATGGGATCCACACACGGCAGCACACGATGGGGACTAAAGCTCCGGTCTGATTCCTGACAAAGGCCAATAAAAGCTACTCCCTGTTTAGTGTCACTGGCAAACACTGATTGAATTAGATTTGAACAAATGACAGGAGGATCACCTATATAGTTCAAGTTCCCTTAATAAACTACATAAAATAATTCAAAGCAAGACAGCAGCAACACAATTCAGTAAATCATAAAAAACCTCCAAGAGAAATAGAAGCCAGACACCACTCTGCACAGGCAGCTCAGAGCTCTGTAGATGAATTACTGTAAAGTCCAACATGTCAGACTGAAGCATTCGCAAAAATAACTATTTTAAATTAACTGCTTCTGCTGATACCTCAGAGTAGACATCTCCTCAGATTCTGCCAAAATCCACACTTGACATTCCTTTTCGCATTGCAGCTACTGCAGCTCAAGGGTCAACCTCAATTTCATGGTGGGCTACTCTGCTTATCACAAAACAGACTTTGCATTTTTTCATTTACCATCTGCTATTTTAAAAGGTATTTCCCTTTCATACAACAGGTGGGACTTCCAAAGCAGCTCAAACCATGAATGAAGCATAATGCCCCCATACAAAATAAAGAATGATGGTGCCATGAGAGGTTTCAGTGCTAAGGATGTGCTCCTGCTACCTCGTTTAGAAGGAGCTGTAAACTGACGGGATGAATGTTTTCTATCGTAACAAACAATTTCAAGGGCAGGTAATATTGTTGCAGCAATTTTTCCTCAAGCGAGCACGACCTCAGCATGCCATTACACCACGTCCTAAGCCAACTGAGCTGCCTGACACTGCTGAGAAGCAGAGGTCCTGCTCCTGGCTACTCCTTCATGCCTTTGCTATCATATCTACTCCATCCCCTCAGATTCCATCATGCTGCCACTTACCTTCTGCCAAATTTAGCACACACCTGACTACACAATAATCCAATTCATCTCACTGCAGCTGCAGAAAAACAGGCTGGCAAAACCCAAGTATGCTGCCATTCTAGTGAGCTGGATCAGTTTACCATGTGATTAACTAAGTGCCAGAGCTAGCACAAGAGATCTGGAAGGCAGGAGGGAAGCATGAAGGCTCCTTTTTGGAATAATAAGCTGTGAATTCAGGTCAACCACCATGAAAAAAACCACAATAAATCACACCCTCAAGCCAGCTGGCTGACTGCCAGTTTCACCCATCTCATCACACAAGGCCAGCATTGCAGAGATCAAAGCCAACCAACTACTGTGAGCTGCTTCACAACAAATTATTTGAGCATCAGAACCAATAAACAACAAGATGCACACCAAAAATTAATCCAATTTTTAGAATCAAGCTATGAATCATAAACAACCACTGTCTCCACACATCTTTAACTCAATCTGGCAATTCACCCTACACCACACAGGTGCAGAATATCTTTCATGAGTGTTCTGGCACTTCCCTGGAAGCTTTTACAAACCAGAAAAACAGGTGTTCCAAGCACTCCCCTGCCATGTTCCTGGCAGTGGCTCTTCAGGGAGTCTGCCACACAGCTCAGCAGCCAAGCCATTAACAATAGCAAATTTCACCCATCATCACCAGGCACATGATGTGTCAGAAGAGGCACAAAACAGCAGTAAAACCCCTTAATTCACATACTCACCATCCATTAGGAGCCAGTGGCCAGTTAGGACCCAGATAAGGACAAGCATCACAGACAGAGAAAAAGAGAGCAACTCAGCAGCAGTGAAACGCCCACAGCAGCCAAAGGAAATCCTAGAACAACACACAAACATCAGCTGGAAGACTTTATGTTTCCATTTAAAGAACAGAAAATGGACACTGTTGGAACATGGCTCAACTGCTGATGAAAGATGCCAAGAACAACTGAAGGGAAGTTCCTTTGCCACAAATAGGTACCAAAACAGCAACAAAATAAAAGCCTTCCTCACATTCAAATACTGTGTGTGAAGCATGAACTGCAGAGATGGAAAAAATCCTGTAAATCTTGGCACCTCTCCTGAAATCGCCAACATTCCTAGCACCACCTAAGATAGTGCTTTTAGCAACATGAACTCAAATCACAAGGTTAAAAAATAAAATTAGTTTCAAAACAAGACATTAACAACTGTAATTTCCACTGGATTTATAGTCTTCAAAGAAGCCAGCATTAAAATCCAGAGTCCAATGTTAACAAACATTAAAATCCAATGCCAATTCCAAACTCCAAAGTCTCAGCCAAAAGAAGCCAAACTTATTAAAAATCACTGTTGGAAAATCTAGACCCATGTAATGGTATTACACTTCCCAGGCTGGGAAGTGACTTACAGAAATTGTGCTTCCTACTTTCACAGTGGAAGCATAATGTTGGCACAAAAAAAACTGCACAAACATCAGTCCTGAGGTTTATGGTTATTAAGGAATTCTCATTAAAAGAAAGAAACACAACACACAAGAAGAGGAGCAAAGGATTGCTCAAGTCCTTACTTGTTTTGAGGCGAACAAGGCCGTGTTAAGTACTGGCACATCGGGAGCAGAAGGAAAGCAAAAGCTATTGTTGCAAGGACTATGAAAAGAAGAAAAGGTAATATTAGGACATTCAGACCTAATTTCTACAGTACACAAAGATGCTTCTCCAATTTGAAAAAGCTCTTGCAACAATGTCCTATTATCATATGCTCAGTATTATTCCAGCATGAGCAGCTCAAAGCTCTGAGGTTTTCTGCACAACAGTGAGCCTTCAGACTGAAATAAAACAAAAGCTCTCAAAGGAATGCAACGCCCCATCCCCGAACCCTAAAAAAAAAGTCTTAAATTTATTCATGATCATTTCAGCAAAAAACCCCCAATTTTCACATATTCTGAGAAAAAAAAAATGACTACAAATTAGTTCTGAGATTTTCTTACAAATTTTCAACATATGACACGGACATAGCATAATAGAGGGGTTTTTCCACTTTTTAACTTGGATAGTAATTTCTTCCCCCATCTCACTCAAAACTCTTTATTCATTACTAAAACACAGTACAACTTCAAATAATTTATAATCAGTAGCTGGCAACCTCAGTTTTTTAAAATATAAAGTGCTTTAGGTTTTTGAAAACAGAATGATAAAATAACGTAAATATCCAAACAGACTATTTCCATAAACATTTTCTTTTTCAAGCAGCATACTTGTCCCACCCACACATTTTTTAAAACATTTAGTAACTGCTGGTATTTATAATCATTTTTCCTTCCAGTTTTTTTAAAGGACTATTTAAAAGGATGGAGCACGAGGGCGTGGAGACACAGACATGTCAGCAGCACACATCCAAAACTGCAGCAAGAACAGACTGCCATGAAAATAGAAGCTTTGTAACTTTTTGCCTGCTGCAGTTCAGATCTTTGTGCTGTCTTCTACTTGTTCCTTTAAAAAAATTTGTTGCTGGTTTTTAAAAGGGATTTTTCTTCTCTTCTCAAGTGAAGACTATGGGAAAGAATCAAACATTGTCTTACAGTTTAAGCTGTTCTCTACACAGTTTAAGCCAACCAGAAAAAAATTCGTTTGGTCAAACCACATCTTTCCTTTCTGGTGGGAGGAAGATTTGAAACAAAACAAAAAAAGGAGAACTTACTCTAAAAAGAGAATTTCGAAAGTGTCTGCATACAAACAGTACTATGAAAACTCACAGTTCTAGCAAGATTTCAGAGGGGGGAAGAAAACCACAGCGGTAGGGAAAGAACGAACATTGTGGCACCTCTGCACAAACTGAACTAAGAACCTCTTTGGAGGTGCCTGGCAAAGAACACTGCCCAGGAACCCTGTGCCCCTGCTGCCCCAAGTCCTGCCTGCCCTCCCTGCTCCCTACCCTGCCTCCCCCAGGACAGGCTCAAACTTCTTTGCCCTTGGAATCTCTCCTCTCCTTTCCTCCCCTCCAGCTCTGCCCAGCAGGGAGCCCTGCACCTCCTGCCCCGGTGTCCCCATGCTGGGCTGGTTCAGAGTGGGAGTTAAACTGCACCAAGGAGCTGCTCCCAGCGTGGCTCCTGACTGTTCAGGCTTCCAGCCCCAAGGCTCCCATCCCCTCCAGCCTCAGTGATCCAGCTGGGAATCCCTCGGCTTAACTCCTGCCTGCAGGCAATGCCAGCTCTGGGGCTCTGCCCTCCGCCAAGAACTGGGTCCTGGCCTTGGCTGCTTGCTGCACCTACACTTGCTCCTGACTCTTCTCTGAAAGGCAAATCTCTGTGAGAGGAAGATTTGAGAGGGCTTTAAGAAACCAGACATCCGCTGTAATTTAGAAGTCCCCCACATCAGCCCCTCCTAGCTACAGAGGATGTAAAATAGCATGACCTGAGCTTGGTGGGACCAAGTTCCACAGCCCCAGGCTTGCAACTCCAGCAGGGTCCCTCCCCTGATACAAGCCCAAGGAAGAGCATGAACCCACCATAAAACCAGGTTCAAGAATAAAGATACCCAAGAGCACTGACCCCCAGTCCCCTGAGACCTACAACAAGCCCCAAGGGACACAGGATCCTCTCATTACACACAGAAGTGTTAAAATAAAGTTACAAAATCCAAGGTCATTTTAAAAATAAATCTACCAATAACCCCAACAAGTTCAAATTCCTTGTTTGTCATAAATCTTTCCTCAGAACATCTTAAATATTTGTTTGTATATATTTCTCTCATATCTAGCATACAGTAGAATCTATCTGAAGTATTTTTTTAATAGGAAAGAACAGACATGTCATAAGTTATAAAAACAGAATTCAACATGTCTCTACAGGAGGTAGAATTAGACAGGCATCTCAAGACTATAGATTTAAATTTCACCATCAATATCAGCCCTGTTTAAGAGGCTGGCACAGCTCAGGAGTTAAACCATAAGGGCAAAGCCTGCAGTGAAGTAGGAGAGGATGAGAGGTATTCAGGAGTTTAAAAATCTTCACAGACTCAGTATGTGCGGTGAGTACAATTTTTAGAAGCTGCTGTGTATCTGCAGCAGTAGGAAGAATCTTGTTACTCTCAACAGCAGCTGGTCTCTTAAGAATTGCAAAAATATAATAGGCCAAAATTTTCCAAAAAGCAATGCCCTGGCATTTATTTAAAAGACAAAATGTAAATGCTAAACAGGACTAGAGGATCTGCAACTTATTTGCAAGTAAATTTCAATTTTGTTCTAAATTCAAGCAGTGCAAGAGACTAATATTCAAATGTTAGTGAGACCAGAAACAGAGAAACTGTATTAAAGCAAAACCGAAATTAAAGTAGGAAAGAAGTCTCTGGAGAGGATCCTCAAAGTTATTTCCCATGAAGTGCTTCATGTACAGTTCTGAGCATCAATTTATAAAAGTGAACTTCATGCAAAACAACACATCTGGGCACGTTTAGACCTCTGGCAATTTATAGTTCAGTAGGTTTAGCACATCTCTCAGTGGAAAATGCTTCTCAAATAATACTTGTTTATTTATAGCTACACAGACATGAAAATACAACTGTGAAACCTGACAATTCTTCTTTTTAATGTACTGTGATATGTATTATAATTCTTACCAACAATATTTAATTATACCAATACTTTCTGTTCTATTGCAAATCTTATAAAGAGAAGAAAACTTAGTCACCTGCTGTGCATATTGTAAAGACAACTTGAACTGAGTCGAAGAAGAAGAACATAACTAGGAGAGACACGGACGCTCCGATGGGCAGGAACAAGGCCTGGGTGGAATCGATAGTTTGAATACCTGCAGGAGAGAGGGGACACTGAGCTCATGTTTGGTGGCACACAGGGACACAGGCCAGCACAGGGCACGCTCCTCTCAGTGCTGCTGCACCAGCTCTGACTTGGTGCTCTCCGCGCCCAGCACAGCTGCTCCAGCTGAGCGCTGCAACGGCCCCGCTCTGCAGAACTGAAAGTTCACTCTGATCTCCTGCCACAGACAGAGTGAAAGACAAGCTGTGAAAATTAACATTATTTAGGGATTAGAATCACTTTACACTGAGACACATAAATGTGTTGAACAGAGCATATGTAAGGTTTACTTAATCTCTGAACACAAGGTGAAAAGCCTGACCAGTGCTAGGCTGACCCAGCTCGTGCAAAGGGTGCCACAGCTTCAAATTCCACTTGGGCGGAGGCCACTATGCTCTTAAATTTCATTATAGGCTGCAATAATGAGATAATATCAAGCCTAACAATAAGGGGCAGTTTTCAAAAAAATACCCAAGTAATTTACCTGTTTATGAAACCACCAGGTCAGTGAAGTGCACTGTAATTGCCTTTTGCTAAAAACCAACACAAATTCAGGCTTGCATTTCATAACTGGCAGTAATTTTAAACAGGGCAGAAATACTGAATTATTTTATTCTTAGTATTTCCCTCACCTCACTCATGCAGTGTGACTACCAGGGATGTTAATCAGGACAACTTTTACTGTATTTCTGAGTTTTCAGAATGACCAGCAAAATTGAGAAGTCCACCTAACCCCACAAATTCCAAGACTTAACCAGTCTCTGTAGCTATATTTACATTTGATTCCTGGGCAGGGGGTGGGGGGGAAGAAGCCATAAGCAGCAACCCAATTAGAAATATAAGACACTTCTACTTGCAGAGCAGTAAAGTGACAATAGGGAACATCTGAAGTAGTCACTTGGTAAGTGACCAATGGAAAAAAAAAAACAGCTTGACATCAACTGTGGTATCCTAAACTAATTAAACACTGCTGTATGAAGGGGGTTTTAGCAATCCTGGGATTTGAAGGGTAAGCCTTTAGGGTCGTGAGACATACGCAGTCAAGTAAATATACACACAGATTGTGTGTCTGTGTTTCTGTCTGACAATGTGTCTTATTTTATTGTTTCCTGTGAAGAGTGGCAAGTCATACAAATATCAGGTTACCTGTATGACTCAGTTACCAATGTATCTGATTACACTGAAAAGCCTCAAACACACATGAAATACACTCACTATAACTTAGTATCTGTTATAAATATTCAACCATTTTCATAAAATAAAAGCTGAACAAAAAGCATGAAAGTCATGACAGTTGCACATGGTCATGTCATTTGTTAGTTCATATAATGATCTATTGCTCTTAAACATAAATAGCACAATAAATTTTAAAAATAAAAAGCAGAAGAACTGAGTCACTTGTGATTTCTACATTGCTGAGGTCTGGTACATTAAGGTAAAGTACAATGTAGATAGTCCAGTGATGACAGTGTGAAGACACCAAAATTCTCATCTGTGACTTAGATCTGATTCCTCCTGCTCTGAGAAAGCACATTTATTCACATGTCCTTCAACTTCCCAAGGGAAAAACCAAACAAAACAAAAACCCAGAAATGACACACTGCACACCACCTTGGCATCTGGGAATTAGTGCCTGCAGCATTAAATGTCAGAGTTCTTAATTTAATTTCTGATCATTTTGACAGCTAATCTCCTTAATGTGCTTATTCCCTAGCCCCAGACTGTCTTCTCTTCCTTCCCAGATGCCAAAAGCCTCAAATGCTCATTGCTGTATCACCAAGCACAGCAACCTCTTTGCTCTGTGCTGCCAACAGAAGCAGTGCTGTGACAACTATTTAAATTCCAAGAATCTACATTAGAAAAGACAAAACCAGCAAGAGACACGTACAAATATGTTATTTCATTCATCATTTTAAAGCTACACTTCTGGCTTTAAACAAAACAAGCTTAGCATTCAGGGTTTCATGCACAGGGCTTCTTACTCCTGCCTTCTATACCCTGGGAACTATTTCACTCTAGAACCTTTTCTCAAAATATGGCAATATAAATTGCCTTCAGTTAAACTCAAGTATGAATTTACAACACACTGTGCACACTGTGTTCCACTCAACTGATTGGCTCCATATTTTTACCTGTGAAACTGTGCATGTCAGATGGCCAAGCTGCCTGCAATCTATTTATTGACCACAGAAGGGACAGTCACCACGCAGGAGCTGACATGTTAATCCCACTCTGAATAGACAGTGTGCAGACACATACTTTGTTGTCCATTATAAATGAGTTGCCCAGAGCCATGTGAACTCTCTACTTCAGTTTCTCTACCGATGAGGTGAATCCCCCTCAGGGATTTGTCAGTGCACCCTGCAATCACTCCCTGCTTACAGACTGGCCAACACGCCACAGCAATGAGCTCCAGCCAAAAAGGAATTACACTCCCTTCTCCTAACTGTGGGATGGCTTTTTTTCAAAGTAGAGCTGTTTCCATTTCCAGTCAAACCGGACAAATTGTGCCACATGCAATTTTTATGCATTATGGAAATGTTATGTTGATGTTTTAAATTCAGCTTCCACAGGTGTGACCCAGCCGTGGACAGCAGTGTCAGAGCACAGCGAGGTGGGGAGTGCCCAGACACAGCCTGGAGCAGGTGAATCTGCAATGCAGCAGCTCAGACACACACACAGGTGAAGCAGGAAGTGCAGCACTGAGGTGAAGCAGGAAGGGTAAGGAGTAAAGCTGATCCTTACTGTTATTGGTGCTGTTGCCATTAAAAGACCCAGTGGTGCTGCTGTTGTCTTTCTCTTTGTCTTGATTCTCAAAGTCCATGTTCAGAGACCTGCAGGGAGCAAGGCAAATGTGACAGATGAGTTCCAAACGCCTGTTTAGGCTCATCAGCTGCAGTCTCATTCCCACTGCCACAGCACCCTCCCCCTGGAAAAGCCCTGTAATGCTGGTTATAAGAAACAACACCAGACACAGTGGGAAATTAAAATAACTGCAGTGCTTGGTTCCAAATGAGGCCCCACATCCCAGATTCTGACAGTGAGATCAGTCACCACAGTGTCTACACTGGGGAGTGTTGAATATCTGTGCTGCTGCTTGTTGTTACCTGATTTCTGGGAAGTGCAGAACATGATGGAAGCACAATAAACATTTCAATTCAAAATTTGAACTCTTTCCAAGTTCTCATTTTTTTTCCTTTTCTTTCAAATTTGACTATCAGGTTTCATTTTTAAGACAATAATATTTCCTTCCTTGAAATGTTCTTATGAATGACCTGAAATCGCTTTTAAGTGTCTGCTTAATGTAAGGTCTTACTTCACTGAAAACATTTCAGCAAAGCCTAGAAAATAACCATATATATATTTCACATGCACACAGATGACTAGAGGAAGCTCTGAATAAACAGTACCATTTAATACACTTTTATTAATCCATAGGAGCTGACAACACTCCCCTGAGTAGACAGCTCAGCTGTTACTGATTCATCTTTTCATGTTGATATAAACACTTTTTTAAAGTTCCAGTTTAGGACACTATTCTACCCCTTTTGCCACAGTCCTTCACTTTGATACAACTTCCAAATTATATTCTAACACATTTGGCTTAACTTTCTGAAAAGGGGGAATTTCACTTAAGGTCTTTTTTGACCAGCAATAATTTATATTGTTAAATTCAATGCGCTTTTTAACAAAAAATACCAGCAATCAAGTTTACCACGACAGTTTCTCACTGATACATGTATGGTATCCACGACTTAGCTGCATATTGATTTATTCAAACTAGCTACAGAGAACCACCAGAAGCACTGTGCATCTCCCACTGTACAGCTCCTGTCTTAAGCTTACAGCAGCATCCAAGTATTTCAATAAAACTTCCAGTCAACAAGCATTAAACTTCTTTTCAAGTTTACCTTAACTAAGTTACACAAATTAAACAAATTCTATTCATTTATCAGACCAGTAATAAATACACCATGGTCTTCTAAACTATTCTAGAAGCGCCACAGATATTTTATTGCAGTGCATTGATCATCTACTGCAATGCACAGGTGAGCAAGTTTGTGCTGCAACCCCAGAATCTGGAATTAGGCACAATCAGGTCTATAGGTTCAAGACACATGTGGTGTATTAAAGACAGAGGGGTTGAGCAGCTTTACTCCATAAAACAAAACCAAGAAAAAGGCTCTTCCAGCACAGAACTGGTTTGTTTCCTTTGATTCTATTAAGCAAATGCCCCCCAACAGTGTTATGAGATTAAAGCAGCTTTTGGTCTCAGGCAAAACATGAGGAAGCTTCCACCTCAGACCCATAGTGCTTCTACACAGATCATAGATCATCAGCTAAAGAGTTATGGAAAATACAAAGAGGCAATAGAGAACACTAAAATTCTAACAAATTAATCTGTTGTTCTTAGCTTGTTCTTCTAAAGATCTCTTTGCTCTGCCCTTTGTTTGGAGTGCCTCCACCATTCATTCACACTCCCTTTTTCCCCATTATGCATTGTAGCTTTACAGTTTTCCTCTCAAGCTATAAAAATCTGGGAGGAGGCTGACAGCCCTCCAGGACTTGGTCCAAGATTCAGACAAACAAGATAATTCTTTTCTGAGTGCAGTGTTTTCTTCCCCTCTGAATTAGCACAGTTTAGCAAGACCCTCACACCATCATTCTCCCAGTGGCATCCAGCAACTCGTAACTTAAGGGATTTCTATCAGCAGAGAAAATTGGAAATAAAACCTATCAGATCTACTGCTCATAAACAACCTCAGCCCCTTTCTTTTCACTGCCATAGTGTCAGCAATTATTATTACCTATAAATATCCCTGCCTCCAAAATATGCATAAATTAGGAAATTACTTTCACTTAACAACACAGCTGCTCTTCCAAGCCAACCTCTGAATAACTTCCAAGCATTTTAAGATTTGGCTCTTCCTCTGCTACAAATTATCTCTAACATAATAAAAAAACCTGAGAAGCCATCACTAAAACACCTTCCAAGAAAGTTAAAAATCATACTGTAAAACAAGATAAAACTACTGGGCTGTAGAGAAATGGCAAGCTGGGAAACATTCGCTGTTTTGTTCAAGTTTCTACTGGGCTCCCAAAGGGAGTGTTGAGTCAGCATCTCCCCTGGGGCACTGAGCTGCTCCATTGTTTCTGCTGTGGATCCTCAGAGCTCCAGCTGGTTGCATTTCCAGTGCAGGGTTTCAAAGCAAAGCCAGTCACCCTCTCACAGGGAGCCCCTGGGGAGGGTTACACTGAGGCCAAAGGAATGAGTAAGCTGCTGGCACAGCACTGCCTGCAAAGTTCAGATTCAACTATGGATCACTCCACTGCAGAAATGCCTCAGGGAAACCCTGCAGGAGATTTCTTATCAAGCAATGGAGAAAATAGGAACACAAGGGTATATCTATAGAGGCACCTGCAGATACAATTTATTGAGATGTTCCTCCTTGCTCTACCAGTGAGGACAGGCACCCATCTGAGAGCTCTGGGAGCACGGGAATGCCACAGCCCTCAGCACACCATGCTCACAGGACACTGGGTTCACCATGTGAGCTACTTTCTATTCACACCCACACTTTGGATACTCAAAGCCTAGAGAGAGAAGGCCCCAGGGTCATCCCACAGTTCTTGGTTTGGCTCAAAAGCAGGTATTTGAACAGGTAGATTCTGGGTTAAATCCGGCTTTACATAAGCTGAGAGCCCATGTCTGGGGATGTGATGGGATAGAAAAAGATTTAGCTGTTGCCTGCAAAGTAACCCCAACATTAAAGTCACAGAGAAGCATTTGGACAAGAAGGTGGCTGTCCTGCCCTCAGACACAACCTGTTTCAAGCTGAGCTTACCTCTTTAAAGATCCACAACTAACACATCTACTTGCATGCTCCAGTTTACAGCTCATAACGGTTTAAAGGATTAGACTTGCCCCTTTGGCAGGCAGTAATAAAAGTATGTCAGGTTCAAGGACTGAGAGCAGTCAGACTGTAATGAGAGAGACGTTCAGGAGGGCTGGAAGCTGAAACTCCTGACCCGGCACAAACGTAGGCAGGAAATGCTCGCTCATGCACAGTCAGAGAAGGGGAACTCAACTCTGCTGCTGCACTTTGTTCTGGTTCTGGGCTTTACCCACAATTTATTATACATTCTTCAGAGTATACTGGGGGTTTGGGATTTTTTCATTTATTTTTGACAAATGCTATTTCTATTAATAAGGACAGTGGACCAAGGTTTTCCTTTGTTCCCCTGACATTGCCTGCCTTAGATTAGACCCACCACACACGTGGATTTTATCCTGATGACTCACACACCCAATTCTTTCTGATCCTATTACTGCACTTCTGTTCCAGCCACAACAACTCTACCTGCTTCTTTTCAGTTGAAAATCAGAAAGCAAACCCACCTTCTGCAACACAAAGGTTAACTGAGGAGTAGTGCTATTTTCTTTTTGGCTTCCAACAGCTCTGCAGGAGACAAGCACTCAAATCCAGATGAACACACCACTGCTGACAGATGAGAATGAGCACCCTAAGCTGTAACTTTTATCTTTCCAGCACATCAGTTTTCTAAGAAAGTTCATCTGCTTTGCCAAAAGTTTTCATTTTACTACTTTAAGAATTTCCAGATGAATATAATTTTGTAACTTACTACCACACTTCAATTTTTAAAATAACTTAATTATGTTTCAGACCTGTTTGTTAGCACTACTGCACAATTTTCTGTAAAAAACTGCTTTTGACCTCACGCACTGATCAAAGGCAATCAGTTTGTCCAAGTCCCCAACATAACTGTGGGTTTCAGCTCAAACACCTGCTAGAGAAACCACATATAGGAAATAAACTAGGAAAGTAATTTTAAAACTCTGGGGCCCTACTTTGGTCTGTAACTTACATTGTGGGGTCTTCAGGATGCACGCAAAGGCAAAAGACTAAAACTGGACATTTCCTCAATGGATTTGTATCCATCACCATCCCACTGCTCCATCCAGTGAGTCAGATTGCCAGGTGAGTCTTTGCTAGGTGAGGAGTTTTAAATGTGAAGCATAGGACAAAATGCTAAGAGCATGTGTAGGTACCAATAGGAAGAGGATGTCAAACAGCAGGGGAAAATTTTGAAGGGCAAGGAGCTCCAAGAAAGACAAGCAATTGAAGTTCACACTCCTGCTGTTTTATATTGCACTATGTTTTCATAATTGAATTTTAAAAAATGCTATTGCTTCTTGCAGCCAGATGCATAGCTCCTTTTTACACAATAGCATAAATTCAAATAGTTAACAATTTAATTAGTCCCTCCACTATATGCTAATCTGGCTCCAAACATGAAGAAAAAACTAAACAAATTCAACCTTTGATTAATTTTTTATTCTGATCATCTCTAAATTTTGTTTTCCTAAAGCCTTCTGTTTTAATTTCACCAGCAGTGCTGTTACCTAACACTTGCTAACAACAACAGACAGCTCTTGCAAAAAAAATTGTCTCTTTCATTATATGACTTTATTAACTTACAGTAGTGATATAAAACCTCTTATCCTAAAACAGCTGCAGCTTACATCATATGGATGAGCACAGCTATCATCTATTTCAGGAATACTCAGAGCAGTCCAGAGACTCTGTAGTGAGTATGAGGCCTTTTATCACAGTGAAATGAAGCCATGTTCTTCAAGAAGCAGAAAGAAAACCATGCTGTATGTAAGTTTAAAAAAAACCCCACTTACATATTGTCATTCTATTGTTTTAATGTGTCAGTGCAAGCCTCATTCCTTAGGTGCCACTACAGTAAAACAAACTCTATAATACAGCATGCAAGTCTAAAAGGATAATTGTGTTTTCTCTAAACTATACTCAAGTCTCCTAAAATGAGGCAAATTTGATTTTTGAAGACTCAAACTCATCCTGCAGCAGTTCTCAGGTGCTGACAGTGTTTCCCACTTCTCCATGAAGCTGTGACAGTCCAGCACACAGCACTGGAACTCGGGGATCGCTGATCTACAGGACAGGTTGGGAATCACAGGAGAGCATTTACAATGGACCACCACTGGCTAATGTACAGAAAACTCTGCTATCGAGAACATTACCTTCTACCTGTCTCAACAGTCCTTTTCTACTCTCTAAAATATGATTTTACAGAGCTGTCCTCAAGGACTGACTTTTAAGCTATCTTATACATGCTTTTACCATGACAAACAATTACATCTTTCAGAAACCCCAGCTTGCTGTTATTTCTTCCTTTTCCATTTCCCCCTCTGAAGCAAATAAATTTTTTTATGCTGGCTATGTCTGACAAAGATACAATGAAACAAAAAGGCATAAACTGTATTCAGTCACTTGCAATATTTTTACTTGAAAAATAAAAACTCTGCAGAACCTTAAAAAGAAAATCTTACCTGAAACTGCCATAGACTATGAGGAGAATAGAAATCAGGAAGGTAGACACTTGACTGGAATCCACAAGGGAATATGCCCTGGAATTAGAAAAAAGAAGGCAGGTTTGTCATTGTGAGTGTCCATTTCTCCAGTGCCATTTGCTAATTCTTTTTCTTATTTTAATACAAATACAGAACCGGATGACAAATCATGGCAGCTCCCTCTGAAGTTCTTGTCTCATCTAAAATACAAAACCTGTAGTTTGTGAATTAACTTTTTATATTCAAGGCTGCAGCATGAAAAACCTGCACAGTCACCGAAGGACAGCTCAAAAGCCTTGTGGTAATTTATTCTGAACTCACCAGATTCAGGGTTTTTTTCCTCAAACTCATTAAAATTACTTCAATTGCAGCTATTGCAAAACCTGCATGTCAATAACAGTAACCCGTTTTCCATAACACTTCTTACATCTTCAGAGTGGCAGCATGGCAGTTAAGGCTCACTTAGCTGGGGGGGAAAACCCCAAACAAATAAAAGAAATCCCCCAAAAACCAAAGCCCAAACCTCAGAACAAGCAGGAACATGCATTTATTAAACCACACACAATCACTTCCCTACTCCATCTTGCAGATCACTCAGTGCAGGATTACTGATGGACATTTCAGCAGGAAGCTTAAACCCAGTTTTATCTGATTGATTTCCTACTGTAACACACCCTGTTTAAAGCATGGAAATATGAACATTAATGCAGCAGAGGCCACTGTGCTGGCAGGGGCACAGCAGGCAAGAGGGAGTCACTCTGCAACTCCCAACAGGTTTTCCATAACTTGTGCTAAAGTAATGGAAAAGAACAAGAATAATACACAATGTTAATTGCATTTGTCTTATCCTACAAAAGACATAACTAAATACTTCTGAAACCAACAAAAAAGCCTAATTTCAGCACGGCTATGGATACGGAACAAAAATAATTGAATTACATTATTGTTCCAAATTAAGTACCACTGAGCAAATAAAAACTGAAGATACAAAACAGTTAAAGAAACACTCATCCCATTCCCAATTCAAAAGCAATTTAGAGATAATTACCAAATCACTAGATACACAATTTAGAATATTTTCTTTTACTATATAAACACAAATGTGAATCTTTTACTACAGATACTCAATATTAAATATCACTGACAAAAAGACTGCCTTTTCTAAATGGAATTACATACTTGTGCAATAAGCTTTTAAGAAATTAGAAACTGCTTTTGTTAATTACCATTAATAACTTACACATAGCTCCACATTAAAAGTAAAAAACAGGTATCTTATTTTCTCATAATGTTGGCCAACACATAAAGACAATCTTAAGTTTTAAGTATTGTATTTTCTTTGTATTTATGACCTTCGGTTACCAGGCTGTGGAACAGAGGCCTAAAAAGCATCCATGAAGATCAATATAGTGAATTGCAAATACATGCAACATAATAACTCAGCACTTACAACCAGTGCCCATATAAATGTTCAGGTTATATACAACATAGCTCACAGCACATTATTTTCATGCCATGGTTACAGCAAAACTTGCACCAAAGGAAACAGCCTGAGGACAATCCCACTGGGTGTATGTCCTGTTTCTAACTCTGACTTCAGAGGGATGCATTCCCTCATCCAGCCTTGCACAAAGGGAAAGGAAAGCTTTGTATTGTTTGGGTTTGAGAATAAATAGCAGAACTCGTATATTAAAATACTCAGAACCTCCACATCTATGAGAAAAATAAAATTAATGTCATTTCAGAATGGATTAAACATGGCCAGGGTTATCCACTGAATTTTATTAACTTATGTTCATAAAATTTTATCTTCACAAATCGGCAAATACTTTTGAGATGAACAATGTTTTCTACATAATTCTTCATTCAGTGACAACACTGGAGGCTATGATAATTAAAATGCCATTTTGTCATAATTTTAAACATTAGTCAAAACAACACTGCAAATGTTAGAAAGATTCATAAAACAGAGATGATACATGGACCATGGATCAGCCCTGTGCATAATCCATAAGTTTTGTATTAAAACTGGAGCCCTCTGGTTTGATGAAAGAAACTGAAGAAATGCAAGCCCATGTTAAACATCCCAGCCCTGCTGCCAGGCTGCAGTGGTGCCCAAGACTGCAACCTGCTGATTCTGTGCAAGGCAGGAATGAGAATTAAAGTCCTTCCACCCTGCACAAGTGATGGCCGACAGAGTAATTAGAAACTCATCACAGACCAGAGATGTTTCCTGACCACCCCTCATAGAGATCTTGGAACAGGACAACCTAAAAGCTCAGAGTTGCTACCAGGATAATGGTCTGGGGAAATTCATATTCACTGATATTCCAAAAACAGGGCCAGGGAGATACAGTCACACTTTCCTTCTTCCTCAGGCAGCTGGAAAAAGAACAAGGCAAAACACACAGAGTGTGACAGGCTGAACCAAGAGAGCAGCTCAGGCATGTCCAGATTCCATGCAAAGTTTCCAACACAAGTAACCCACAAGCAAACTTGAAGGATAATTTTACAATGCCAAAGTGAATCTCATTGTAATAAAACCTTGCATCTTTTAAACATTACATTTCCCTACATCATTTAAGGTATTGCACAAGACCTGAAACCAGAACTGCTGCGTAAAATCCTAACCACTGACTGGATGGGCAGTTCATTAGGAGACTAAAAATCCTTGATCCCAAATAAATACTCCCTAACACATTAATCTACGTTAGAGGTAATAAGCAAATTACTATCACATGAAAGAATAACTAAGTAAGGTTACTTCCAGTTTTTAATATTATTCACAATGACAGTGTCTTGCAAACCGATTTGTAATTTTAACTGAAATTTAAATAACCTTCTACAAACCCAACAGATTCCACATGCACATAATGGGATTCTCCTATGGGCATATTTCAAGTATGCAAGTTCATATGCTCTCACAGCCAAACAGCATCAGTGCCATGTTCTTCTCAAATGGCATCAGCCAAAACCAGAACCCACACCAATGACAGTTTTCAGAAGCTGCAGTCACATTTAAGCAGCCTCTCACTGCACATATAAAAATGAAACCAGCTTCCTTCTAACAAGGTATTTCTGTAAAACTCTTAAATCTTAAATCTTGGAACAAGTAATGAAAACATATGCACAGAAAATGCCTGTAACAAGCTTGTGCACAGTTATCCCTTGACTTAAGTACTGATTTTAGATGCAATTCTCAGTACTTACAACACAATAATCTACAAAGAAAATATTATTTTTCCTCCTCAATCTGAAAATTAATACTGGATAAGGCCATACTAAAAGCTATTTTGAAGACTGACTTCAGTGCAGTTCACCTGTGTGTCATGTTACAAGAACAACTCCCAACTTACTTCCAAACTTTAGCATATGTGCAGAACACTGCTCAAAATACAAAGACAACATGGGTTTTCCCAAGCAAGCACATCTTTCAAGATTCTTGCACTACCACAGCTGAAATTCAAGATCCATGTAAGGAAGCTGGTTTAAGAATTACTATTAATAAAGCTATCAGATTCTTACTTAAGTAACAAGTAACTAATTATTACACCCTAGTACTTAATAAAACCAAGCACTTTGGTGCCTTAAGACTGTTTTCTCAGCCAGCTACTGAGAGGTGACTCCCCAGTTGCTTCCTCTATAACCTGAAATCTCACTCTGAACCTGCATCTTTACATGGCTGAGACCAATTTTCCTAAATTCTCTGCCATTAGGCATCTATTTCTGGCAGCTTCATGGGCAAGTGCTCACAACACAGAGCCTGCTAAGGCATGCCAAGCCAGAGACACAGCAAGCACTGTTCCATAACATATTCTATGTGTCCGCCCTACAGCCTCACAGTGAGAGCATTGTGCAGACAACAATCCCAGCAGAGCTGTCCAGCCTGGCACAGGCTGCTCCATAGACTTCACCTAGAGAACAATTCCAGGGGTGCCCAGCCGCTGGGACACACCACCACTCCCCAGCAGTAACCACGCAAAACACACCACAGCACTCAGGGCTGGCCTTCCAAGCAGCACTCTCCCCTCTTCTGGGAAAAAATGAATAACTTCTGTATTCCCAAGGGAACAGAGACCCACTTCATTCCCAGCTAGGGAAGATGGTAACCACTAATCAAAGCTGCCACAACAACAGTAGTGATGCCACACTGAAGACACTTGGAAGCTCTTTGCCCCTGTCCCTCCAGGTCCAAGCTCACCTGTCTCTGTGGACCCTACAAGGTCTCTGCTATCTGCCTGTTTTCCTATTATGTACTTTTGGGGGCTTTTTTCTTTTGCATTTCCACTCAAAATCACCCAGCCAACATAAGCACTGGTTTTCATGTTCCAGCTCTTCCTTATCATCAAAAGACAAGCAGTTTCTGGGTAACAGTCCTTCCAAACCTGCAGAAGGAAACCTCAGGCAAAGTCTGGTAATTCTTTTTGCCCTCTGTGTTGAGCAGTAAGAATCTGCAACTCACTTTGTTCAATGAAGACCCAAACTAGGAACCAAAGGTGTCTCCAGGTGACAGTGCAGAGCATCCCCCTCTACACAACCTACCTGTCATGGGCAATCTGAAATGACCACAAGCCAACACAGCCATCACAAAAGCAACTTCTCACCTTTTCCAACCACCTGTTCTTCTTCATCTCATCTCTGCACAACCATCTGCAAAACCACAACACAACCCCAGACTGAGAAACCGGTCTCCCTGAATAATAATGAAGAACAAATAGGAAAGTTTCTCAAGTGATTCAGACTCTTCATCTAGCCCATCTCTGAACATAGAATCAAAGAGAAAAGACTATTCAGTTTCAGCATTAGCTTAAGTACCCCAAAATTATTGCTCAAAATATCAGGGAAGTTTTATGTACTTGGAATTAAAACCCCTGTTTGCACAAGATGTCTACTAAATGTATGATCATAAAAATTCAGCCCATCAATGAATAAGTATCACTCCTGACTTCCAAGTACAAGAGAAATTATTGTGAAGAATTCTGCCAAGGGGGTAATGAGAAGCCGGTGCCCTGAAGTTTCCATAGCAATGCACAGTAAAGGCCTTGGAAATGAATCATTCTCATACAAAAGCTGCTGTAACAGCAGCAAGACAAACCTTCCCTGCATACTTACCGTACCTATACAAGAATGCAAACAACAGAGCAACAAATAAATCTTAGTGACTCAGAAAGTGCAGCAGATGAACTAAGTTCACTACAGCTCAAATGAAGAGAGATTGCATTTCATCACTTTTTTTAAATCAGTGATCAAAACATCCAAGAGTTCACAAGATTAAGGAAAACAAGACTATAAAAGGATGGTGAGCATACTAGATAGGCTTGAATACAGATGGCTTAAAATAGAAAAGCTTTTGCTGTGTTTAATGGGACCAAATCTTCCCAAATCTGTGTGTGATATCACAGAATCACAAATTCACACTGGGAATGTAAGGAGATAATTTAATTCACTGATCTTACTCTGGAAGAGACAATCAGTCATGACAGGCGTTTACCTCATCTTTTGTTTAAAAAACTAACTGGTGAAATTAAGGGACTTACTTGACACGTAATACAAGTCAGAAAGACTACAATTTTAGTCCACAATTTTTCTCCTATACAGAATTCCTTTTCAAAACTAATGGAGAGCTTTTCATACTGGCCACATCTGGGGTAAAGTGGATCTATACATGAATGAATATTTCCACTCACATATTTCAGTTTCTGAAGGATGTGGCTGCTTGAGAAGTGACCACACAAAACTTCAAATCTTCTTCAGCCCACATTAAATCCATGACTATTTGCCCAATCAATATGGTACTCTTCACCTGCATTTCAAATACCACCCTTATAATCAAATGTCCACTGTCTCCTCACAAGGTAAGTGACAATAATCCATGCCCAACAAAACATGCACCCCAATTCTCTTGGAAAGAAAATTCCTCATAGGTGGTACCAGCATCAGAAGAATGATGACAGGGCACTTCTCTCTGCCTCTCCCTCCCTGGTCTGTATTCATCATTCATTCTCAGAACTTGCTGAGGGCACACATTCAGTGTGAGGGTCCCATCTCAGCTGATGGGCAACTCTTTCAAAGGGAAATAGAAAAATCCCCAATGTAACACAAAAATAATATTAAAAAAAAACCCACTAAACCAAATCAGAACAATCAGCTTCTGCTGGAAATCTGGTGTTCAATGTCAAAATCAAGGATGGACAAAGTTTCCACTTCCCTCCCTCCAAGGGTTTCATGTATTTCAAAGCACTTTTAGTCTGTTTGTTCCATCAGTGATTGTCTTAGCAACAGAAAAACAGAAAGTCAAGAAACAGCAGTTTGTAAACTTGAAGCAAGTTGAAGAGTATTTCTGCACTTCCTCTGCCCCACACCAGGTTTTTAGAGCTATTAACTCCACACAGAAAACAACATTCACCCCTCACACAGCTGCACTGATCCAATGACTGTGGCTATTTTGGATCATGCAGGAATGTGCCACTCATGAGGAAAACATTTTCCTGAATCTACCTGCTTTGTAAGCTTTTAAAACATTCTACTATTTTATTCCTTAAAAAGAGTGTGTGATAACTCAGTGGTTAGGGCAATTTATTGCTAAGAGCAATTCATTTCTGATGCTCATGTACCTGGCATCTGTGAGCTGCCACTGTAGAATTCTTTATTGAGAGCACAAATCAAACTCTAGGACTCCGGAGCACAGTCCTAGGGCACATGAAAGAAGAGCACTGCCATGGACATGAAGATCAATTACAGTTAATTGCACAAATATTCATTTTGGTTGGGGGGTGGACTCACTCCATAGGTAAAACCAATACTACTTTTTTCCTTTACTGGATTCCAGGTCAAGGGTGTGACTAAAAAGCCTCTTTCAGCTGCCTTACGTGTGTAAGATATATACATATTTAAGAGCCTCCATTAGGCTTGCTGCCAAACCAAAGTTAAATCTGAGTGTAACAGTTAAAGGTATAATTTTAAGTGTGAAGTCATGGCACCCACAGCTGTAAACATATCTCAACACTATTCTATTCTTCAGTGTGATTCATAGGAAAAGCAAGCAAATTGGTATGGCTTTGCCTCTGTTAAAGGAATAGGTTGTTTTCTAAAGCAAGTTTACAATTTCATCTCATTGTCACATGCAGATCTCACTGTCATGCTAAGTATGAGTAATTCATGGAAACATGGGTTAAGTCAGAAAATAAAACAAGTTTAAAGTGAAACAAAACAAAACAAAGAGAAAAGAGTAATATAAAATGTCCCAGTAAAACCAGACTTTCCTACACAGAGTCTGTTAGGGCTCAGGCAGGCATTTCAAAATGGAACCAAAGAAATTCTGCTGTTTAACAGGCAGAGGTCCCAGAACACCATTTTCACACTATTAACTACCATACATATATTTTCCTACCCATACAATTTTAAATCCCAAGCACCTCTTCTATTCTTTCCAGAAAGCTGTTTCCCTAAATTATCTCTGCAAAACCAAATTCCAAGCTCCCAACTAAATTGCTAAAAGCAAACACTCCTCTGAGCTCACTTTGAGAGGAAATTGAAGTATCCAGTAAGGCATCAGGAGACACAGTCTTGAAAAAAAAATATTTTCTGTTAAAAACATTCTCTAAGCTACTCCTTTGGTTCACCCGACTGTTTGCCAACAGAACAAAGAATAACATGTTTCACAGTTTTTAGGAATTACAGCCACTGGAAGATTTCCAGATTTCACAAACAGCTTGGAGCACTTGTTTCCTTGCAGGAATGGGAGCACAACTTCCAGTCCCTGCATGGAAGCATAACAATACTTCAGTCATTCAAAAGAGCATTATACCAAATCAACACAGGATCGTGCTCACGTACCTCAAAAATATTTTCAGCTCCTGATGTCCCCTGAGCTTTGGTGGAACCACAGTCAACAGGATATTTGGGAGCAAAATTTGCAATCAGTGGTTAATGGAGAAAAATTAACCAGTACAGCTTCAAGTAAGTTGTACTGGACACACATATCTGAGTGTGAAGTAGCCTGAACTAAAATAAATATCCAAAAATCATATGGATTGCCTTTGACATTGTTGCCACAAAAAACACTGCCTTTTTTATTCCACACTGGAATGGGAGCCTGGATACATAATTTTTATCTCTTACCTAAACACACACACAAAATACTTTTTTGACTTTCCTTATGTTATTGAGGAGGGTTGGTTGGTTGTTTAGACTGGGTTGAGAGTTTTGCTCTAAACTTGACAAATGAAAAAAGATCTGGGAACCTTCCCTCCTGTCTTTCTCAAAGAGAAAAAAAACAAGCAGTCACGAAAAACGGAGCATGCTTTTGCTGCCAAATGTATGTGACCACCAGCCAAGGAATCCTCTCCAGTAGCAAGATTTTGAAATTGTATCACCAGGATTTTGAAACTGTGAAAAGTACATCTATACAGTGATGTCTGCAATAGGGGACCTCCCACTGAATGAGTATAATTTCAATGAGTTAAACTCAACAAGAATATGTGGAAAAACACATTTGATATCAAGATACAGAGCTTGTTAGTAGCAAATGTTTTACTTGATTTTATATTTTAATTGTGTCATGATTGTTTTAATTGAGCTGTAGCAGATCAGGCAACTTCTACAACACTGGCATCCTGATGCAGACCAGCCCCAGCAAACTGCTGAGCCAAGGTACAGCCCTGGTCCTGTTTCCTAAAACTCTTGTTACTTTTATCCCTTCCTGACAATTAAATCTGAAGGACTCCAGCTTATAATAGGATTTGCCTACGTTGGTTTGAAAATTGAAAGTCTGAGGCAAGGAAAGTCTAAAAGGCTCCACTGCAAATTGTATCAACTTAATTTTGCTCACCCCTGACTTCATTAAGAGTTTTGCAAACAAAACCTGCTTTTTCAAATACTTGCCACTACAATTAGCTTGCGTTTTGATACTAAAACTTATTCATGGACAGCAGAAAAAGAAAGAGGAAGAAAAAAGTCATCACAGCCCCATTTTTGTGAAGCAAGTTTTCATTCAGGCAGGCAGCTGCACAATCAGCAGGTGTGACACAAAGAGAAAAGGAGCCAAGATGTGGCCACGAACAAGGGGGAACTAAAAACCTTTTGGGAACAATTTACAGTTAGATCTCACTAAGCACACTGTAGTACACACACCTGTAATGCAAGCTTTGTTGGAGCTAATGTAAATTAAACACAACTAAACTTCCCATCTTCCTGTGACCAACCTTCCATGAAGAAGTAAGCACTGCTTTAATTAATTTTCAAAACAGACCATAAGTGCTGTAGCTGTTGCAAGATGTGATAACATTTTATAATATTGTGTGCTATTTCAGTCCTTTCAGATTTGGTTTTCACTAGTAAACTACAGACAACTTTGCTCCAGCAGCACAGCTCCACCACAGTACAACACCTCGAGGCACTGGCCATTCACTAACAATAAACCCCAGCACCAACAAGAAGTGGGGTATTCAATGAGGTACAAGAAGCAGCCATACTGCATTTGCAAGGGCAAACTATCAGCTTGTTTAAAAGATGTTTGAGGATGAGAAAAAGGTATAAAACCCATTTGCTAAACTAATTAAAGAAACTGTATTGTCTTTAACAGTATTCATAGTTTATCACTTTACAAAAGACTTCAGTTTACTGCAGAGGGTAGATTCAAATTTTGTGGTATTACCATAAAAACTGCCAAACAGAAGTACGAATACAATGTTTTTGTGAAAGAATTCAAATCAGCAAATATGAGAACAAAATGTAAATATATAACTATGACAATGCACATAAGGATATGTATGAGACATCTGACAAAGCAAAAGAGTTGCAGCTTAGCTGCAAGAAAGAACTGACCACACAAGGAGACTTTCCTCATTGAGAAAACTGTTTCCATCTTCTACAAATAATCAAGAGGAGGACTGGAAGGAGGGAGAAGAAAGGAGGTCAAATCAAGATCTGTTACACACAATCCTCTCCTGCCAGAGCCACAAGTGTATTTCTTCGTGTAAATTTTCAGATTCCAGCAAACCAGTGAACTCTGCAAAGGTCAGTCCAATATTTAGCCTACCCCAAAGAATTGCTGAAACAGCTCTTCTCTCTAAATTACCACTTTGAACTGTATGAATTTTCAAAAAATAGCCCTTTTTACATCACAAAAAAAAAGCCAAATAAGGGTGTGGTTACCGTAATTGAAGTCTACAAAGTATCACTGTGCAAGCTGTCTACAGTTTTACGTTAGACAGCCTCATCGTGATCCAAATAACATTGCGTTTCAGAAAGGGCCATTTGGAAATGTCAGTGGTTATCCTTGGCACAGGAAAGTTTTCTGCAATTTTGATGGCTAAGACCTCTTTGGGATATAAAGGTATCAATTTATAGCCCAGTCATATATGCAACCTGGAGTTTTCAATCACTTGGTGGTCCAGCTCTGCATTACACAGAAGGTTGCTCAGTGCTGGGTTTCATTTTAAGGCACTCATTCTAATTACAAGAAAAAAAATAAACACCTCCCCAGAATCTTCACCCTAGGCTCCCATCTATGTTTTGACCTCTCTAAGTCTTTCTGTACTTAACAGAAAAGTTCATTAGAATGACTATAATCATACAAAACAGGAGGATGCTCCCTACTCCTAGTTTACAGGAAAACACATTTCCCTGGCAGAATGAGTCCCAGCCTCTCCCACAGAAGAATCCCCCAGGCCCTGAATCCCCATGCAGGTGACACAGGAGATGTTGGTGACCCAGCAGCTGCTGCTGCCAGCCCCAGCTCGGGCACAGCTCTTCCCCCCGGGCTCAGGGGGTGCTGCTCCTGCAGAAGGCCGCTGGCACCGCAGTGCCAATGCTGACAAGCGATTTCTCTCATGACTCAACACTGCCAACCCAGCTGCCACACCACAAGTTCCACATTCAGCCAACAGATCTCAGAGGACCCTGTGCCCTAAGCTGATAAAACATGGGAGGTTCTGTAACTTGGAGTTAAATATTCATCCCAGTCCTCCTTGCTGCTCCATCTGGACCTGGAAGACAGTGGTGAACAAATATCTCCTATCTGCCTCACAATTAAGAGATTGGTATATAACTTTGCAAGTTATTGCCAAACAATTAATGTACCACTTCTGATAGTGTGTTCTGTAACATTGTCTACATGCACAATAAATTATGTTTTCACTTAAGGAAAAATAAACAAAGAGAACCAAATCCAACCTCTCTCAAATAGTCAGAGAACATCAAACAAACTCATAAAATTGGACACAGCCTTACTTTTGAGTATTTTTAAACCATGACACTCAGACTTTAACTTTTTCTAAATTTAGAAAAGAGGGATTGGAAGACTTCAGCACTACACTTGTTCATGTCAAGAACTCCAAGAAGCTACTTGGGCCTGTAACAGACCCAAAGCTCTGCAAGAGTGTCAGGTTGCTTTGGCAGACACAGGCACAGAAGTCAAACTAAGTTGAACTGGTCTATTTTCCAAACATACAAACATGATCAAAAGGCACAAAAAGTATAATGCAGAAAGTATTACCATTATTCCTGATAATACAAGAAAAAAGTGCTGGTGGGGCAAAAATGAGCTTCAAGTGGGTGAAGGAACTGCCAGCAATGAATCCAGAATATGTAAGGTATGTTTCCTTTCTTCTTTGAAGCAGAAGCACTGACTGAAACATGCCTGCTACTTTGCTATTTAAGTGGAAAGACAAGGAGTTAAAAAGAAAAACCAACAAAACAACAACAAAAGCAAAAAACCAAACCTTCCATGGAGCTAGAGCAGAAAGCTTGAAGTAAAATCTCACACTTGTAATATTGTAATGATAATATTTCATAGTTCCAGTACTTCATTTTTTAAGAATAATGCACTGCTATTCATAAAACCAGAAATATAATTCTAAAATAAAAAAGCAATGTAATTTGCATTTTGAATAGCAAATGCAAGGCAACTTCTTTACAAATACTAAACTCGTTTAAACATCAAATAAATTAGCACCTACACTACTAATATACCAAAGAGCAGCTTTTCACTACTGAATGGATCCCACCCAGAGAGAATGCACAAAGGCGTATTTGAACACACCACAATTCCCATGCCTAGTTCAGTTACAACTGAGGTGGTACAAAGAGGGAAATAATAAATAATAATAAACTGGGAATTTCCTCCTGTTCTGATGCAACTCACACCTTCAAACACAGGACTCTTAATCAATCGGAAGAAATTACTATTTTACTTACCATAGAAGGACAATCCAAACAAGCAAATGTGTGTTTATTAGAAGAGGAAAATTTCTGAGCATAAAGCACCAAGATGAGATTACACACAAATACAGCCAAGCAATGCAGTATCTGTGCCAAAGGCTGGGTGACTCAGGGTATCACGAAGCAGGAAACAGAACTTCAGCTCCAATTGTTAGCATGGCACTAAACGCACATAAACAGACTCTAATGCAATTACCTTGTTAAAACTGCATATGATGTACTACAGAAGTCAATTATGGTTTTACATTATGAGCATTATGATTTCCCCACACTAGTGAACTTACTAATGCCAGTACTTTGGACAGACACTTTTTTTTTTCTGGAGGTGTTCTCTCAATTTTCATTTTTTTGAGTCATGTGGTGCAAGAGCACACAATCCATCCAGCACAGAAGGGAGAGAGGACTGCTGAGGGGGAAGGCAGGCTCAGATATTAATTTAGTTTCAGTGTGAGCAGAATTATTAGCCTGTCACTGGGATGAGTGCAGGATGAGTTTCTAAGATGACTAGGAGAGACAGGAACTGAGTTTATTCAGACTAGAAAAATACACAGTAAGGGGAGAAGCTGGCTCACAGGCAAAAGGAAACACAAAGTGGAAGAACTCTGACATTAAAATGACCTAAAATTGTCTTACTCACAACAGGGGAACCTACACTCTTTCCCAGCACCAAACTGCAAACTGATCCAATTTCCCCCTCAAATCCAAATTCTTTTTCCAGTTAATATCTCCATAGTCACAGGAACACAAGTGATAACACAAAAAGTAGCAGTTCTTCTTCAAAGTTTCACCCACTGTGCTTTTTTTCGGGGAGGGGACACCAAAACCCAAAGAACACAAAGAGCAAGTGGACCAGTTCCAAATGTATTACCCAGTATGCTCTTTTCAGTCTTGAGAAACAAGAAAAAGAAGGAGAACATGTCCTACTGCTCTTTTGTACTCGCTTATTCTAAACAGTAGAGGTTTAATTAAATGATAATGTTCAGAGATTATTAGAGGCATCTCACATGCTGAGCTGGGCCTCCAAATGCTGAAATGCTTATTCACACCAAATTTTCTTAACAGCAGCTGTCATGTCTTCAATATTGCACCACATAAACCTTTTGGACAAACTGAAGTACAGGAGACTTCATGTAGAGGACCAAATAAAATCTCCGTTTGACCAGCATCAAATTACACCCATTTGAAAACTGAACTAGTTTTATCAGAGAGATATTGTCATTTCATTATGTATCATTCTCCTTCTACAAACACAGAACTGAAATGTACACCCCAGATCCAGCATCAGACAACACACAGGGTGAGTCTGTAATACTCTGCAAACCCAGGGATAGCCAGGCTTGAAAACTACTAGAAATCCGAAATGCTGTTTTTACTGAACAAAATGTTTGACTTTTAAAAAGCAAATTTCTAGGTAAAGGAAAGTTCTTTCCAGCTTCACTAATTTGCACCAGTCATTCTAAATGCACATTTCACTAATTCAAGCTGTACCCCTTTAATGGGTGTTTTAGGCTAGAGAAACTGCAACACAACAACTGCAACAGAGCAGAGATCCACTTCTAAAAAGATTTTTTTCCTTCAATATTCATTAAATGTCACAGCAGAGTCAGATTACATCTTTACCAGCATAAACTGAACCCAGACAAAACGCCAGTCCAGCCCTGACAGGAGCAGCCACATCAGATTTTTCAGTAGTTACTAAAAATCATGACACTTCCAACCACAGAGATAGAAAGGCAAAAACATAAATGCAAGCCAGGTTAACTTCTATTTTTTCCATCTTTAACAGGATTGCTTTGAAAAGAGTGAACAGACATTTTAGTATGAATTCTGAACCCACAGGAGCAATGATCTCCAATTTTGACATTAACTTAAAATAATTTCCCCAAGGATTAAGGAATTAACAGCTCAATTCTTTTAGGAAAAACACAGAACTGCTGGGCTCAATGGGGGTGTCCATGCAGCAGCAGGCTCAGAACAACTTAATATATGCCTGGCATCCAGGAGCTACTATAGAACAAACACGATGTGGTTTTGAACACAGGCTGCTGATGCCATACAGAAGACTCAGCTTTCCAGGAAATTTTACATGCTGGAAATTTTACATGCTAAATTCTGATCCTTCACCATCTGTTCCAATTCACATTTTCATGAAATGTATGTAGCAAGTAACAAAATACAAATCAAAGTGACTGACCGGATTTAAATACTTCAAATAAACAAAGCAGTCTTTTCAACTTGGCAACAGTCTCCCACTATCAAACAAGTGAAATCAAACTGTATTTGTGGGGAGGAACAATCTCTTATCACACCAGCAAATACACAGCTGGAGAGACAGAAACCTTTCAGCACGTACACACAGGAGTTCTGATATCCTCAAGGGGTACCTAAAACACCTATGTATCAATGAGTTTTAAAAATTGCCTCCCACTAGAAACAGATTTACCATTTTATCAACAATATCAGAAAACTAGAATAGTAACTAAAATTTGCAAATCTGACATTTTCCTGCTGAAGGAAAAAAAAAGAGTATAGAGCTAAGGACACTCACAATGTACTGAGAAAATAAAAAGTTCTCTAAGGAAAATAAAAAGTTCTCTAATGAGCACCGGGAAACTGCTACAGGAGAAAAAAAAACCCTGAGCTGGAAGTGCAATGTTTCAGCAATCAATATTTTCATAACACATTAGCATATTTTCATAAGACTTTTGACCTAGCTATTCAAGGTCCAAACTAGGCAGGCAGGATTCATTTTAAAAGCAGTATTGTGCATAATCAAAGGTCTAAGACAGCTCATACAAGAGAGACGTCAGCCTCTTTTTGAAGTCATTTCAGTTTTAATTCATTTAACTTTCACAATTTACCTCGAGGGTTTTTTCCCATACACATACAACATATATGAGAAAGACTTAAAACCATTACATACAACTTAAATTTTCTAATCCAAATCCTATATCATACCTGCACCATTTTTTAAATTTCTGAATCCAGAAAACTGTTTTTTGTTTTTGTTTTTTTTTTTTTTTTTTTTTTTTTTGCAGCCAGAATGCAAACACCTGGAGTCTTAGAAACATTTCAAATATACGCCTTATGTCCCCCATAACCACTCCTAATTTGACCTCTGCTTGGTTTCATCCCTGCTCTGGATTCCAAAGTCTCAAAGCCACCTACAAAAATACTACAGAGCTAAGTCCTCCTGATATCCTTCTGTAATCCCAGAGGTACTTTAAGAAACAGACACTCTGAAAACACCCGAGTGCCCTGAGAGGGCACAGATTACACTCTGTTGTGCTGCATCTATATTTCTGCTTATATTTCTTGCTCAGAAACAAAATGCTTTCAAGAAAAAGGTTCTGTAGTGAACATCCAGATGTTTAACTTTCCTAAAAATAACCAAGTTCACCCTTGGAACAGTCATAATTCCAGAGCACCCTTTGGGCAAAAGCACTCAAATCAGAACTAGAACATAAACTCACTCCAACCAAAGTTAAACTCAGGAGAATGCAGTAGCAAGATGACAAAGCTGATTTGAATATTAGAGCTTTTGGTTGATTATTGAAGACACCTACTAAATTTAGACACAATTCAGTGAGTTTGCCATATGCATTGATACCTGTACCTAAAAACAATATGCTACTTTGAGACCAAAATAATATTAAAATGCTATTTAACTTTCATAACATCATTCAGATTTGACTGTACAGAGTGAACAAAGTTAAAAAAAAAAATATCCATTAATCATCCTTTATGTTTTATTTGAAAACTACTTTTGTGTAAGAAGTAAAGCACCATGAGGATGGAGCTAACACAAATTTTAAGCTGTTTTTAAAATACTATCTCATCACTGTTTGGCACTGGGGAGACTTTTTAAGTTAAGATTTTATGCATGAGCAACTGCAACTTGTGTTGCACAGGATTAAGCACAACAACAACAAAAATCACAACAGCTCAAAGTTTGACATTTTTCCTGCCTGTTTCATTGTCTATATTTTAAGACAGTTCTAAATAAAAGTATTTAAAATGTAAGGAAAAGCAAATAATTATGCAAAATGAACAAAGTTGGGCAACATTTTAATACGAGAGAGAAGAATGTGACAAAAAGGTGACAGATATGATATGTGGATGAAAAAATGAAGAGAACTTTACTTCAAAGTGAACTTCCTTTACTCAAGACTGAACACTGGTTTGTCCAAATATTTTTCTCTAATAGCTCCCAAAATTTCTTTTAAATATAACAGTATGACCCTTGAAAAACACATTTTCAACCCCAAACCAGTTCTAAAAATACCAAACACATACAGAACCATGCACCTCTTAAGGCAAGGGCTCTCATTTATTAGTAATATTGCAGGACATGTTGAGGTTGCACTTTGCAAGTCAGAGCCAAGTTCTCAGTCAGCAATCAGGATTTGCTGGCACCTCAGCAGGTAGATGGGAACAGTTCCCTTTTGTTGGAACTGCCATGCTCCCTATAAATTTGTCATGTTCAGTCAAATGGACACAGGTTATCCCTCTTCTGGGGGCACCTGGAGCCCTTCACTTCCCAGACCAGTTCCCCACACAGTCAGTGGAGAAGGACAAGCTTCTGCCCAGAGCTGACAAGTGTCCTCTGCTCTCTCCATTCCCTTCAGGTATTTATGCAGTCCAGGAGCTGAAGTTTAAAATTTAGTTGAAGTGAATAATCTCTCCATAATTTCTGATATGTTTCTGGTATATACCAGTAAGAATTCAATTAATCTATGTAGGTTTTGTATAATAAGTCGGTATTTTCTGTCTGATTAATAATTGCAAAGGAAAGAAACATTGGATTAAAAGTAGTATGATTTTAAAGAACTACATGCAAAGCATGCATGCAACCTGCAGGAGTTTTTGCTCAATTCAGTTCATTATGAAGTTTTCATTCTTTTCTCTTTCAACAGCTCTCACTTATTATGTTCACCTAAGCAACCCCATGGGAAACCACAGACATTACTAAATATTAGAAACTCTGTGGAAGGCAAATACTGGATTTGACCAGGAATGTGATGACAAAGAGTTTGCTCTAGGCTTCTTTCATGTTTTAGAAAGCCAATTTGCTTTCAGTTCATTTTAGGGGGAGAATGACATAGATTCCAGAGATGTAGTCAGCTATATGAAATCTTGCTTCACAAAACAGAAAATATGAACCACAATGTCTGCTCTCCCGGGAACAGAGGATAAACATCTAATCACATAGGCCCTTACAAAGGAAAACATTATCTTTTATTAAGAAGAAGGACTAAAAAAACATTCTTTTTCAATATTAGGCATTTGATTTTGTGCAGTAAGTGTGCAATGGCAGTACAACTCGGTTCCAGACGAGGTGCAGTATGAACTACCACAATGCCATTGATAAAGCTGATGATTTTAATCATTTTCTATCAAATAAGATTTAGTAATAACTGTTTTTGAAGAGAGAGAAAGTATACAAATTACCCACCAAATTTCAGACAACATGGAATTTAATTCATCTTACCTATAACAGGAAAAGAAAAAGAAAAGCAGAAATAGTATCTGGCTTATGATACACAGTTACAACATAGCACAGAATTATTAGTTTTAGGGTCCCCACTATTACATGTGGACAACCAAGACACTGCCATAAGCCTTCTTCAGTGTTGATACTTCCCTGGTGCTTAACACATACCTTAATGAGGTCTTCTCACTTCTCTTTGAACCCCAACCAACACCAAAATAGTCTGCTGGATTTAGTACTCATTTGCCAGATTGTGCAATGGCTTCCCATTCATTTCGCAGTTACAAAAGAGTTTCCTTGGGGTTTGCAAGACCTGTGTAAGAAACTCTGCTCAGCATGAAACTGCCAGGCATCAGTTCTACAGGGAACTCATGGCCTTCCCAGTTTCAAGCCCTCAGTACTTTGAGGTCTCTCTCAATGTGTTTCTCTCTTGTGAAACATAAATCTAGCAGGGGCACAGTGCTGCTCCTAACCCTGTGCCTCCATATGCACCAGACAAAACACGTCTGGCTCTTCCCTCCTCCCTTCAGGTGATATCATGAATCAGAAGGTCGTATATCTTCACCGGTAAACCGTGAGCCACCTTGGCAGTAGCTGTCCTATAAATTTATAAGACAGATAAATTGTGAGCATAAGTAAGCTGTATTCCTTCCCTGCCCATCTTTCTGTGTGATTCTAGCAGTGTCTTAATTAGCAGCATGAATTATTTGCCATGCTAATAGGGAGATATTCAAAGCACAGAATGATAATTTCCCTGAAAGTTCAAACAAGACACTGGCTGGAGATGCACCTCCTGAGACATTATTAGGAAAAGACAAATAAAAATTTAAGCATCTCTACCACATCCAAGGCCAGACTATTGCACAAGTGAAAAATTTCTTTACAAAACACAATACAGGTACATGAATGCTGCAATGCTTCTCACTGTGAGCTACGAGAAATGTAAGTAACTATGTCTGGAAAAGTCCAAGCACAACTGAGCTAGTTCCTAACAATGTTCAGACAATTGTCACAGGCAAATTGTGGCAAAAACACAATTGTCTGTGTTTGCTACAGCAGTGTCTGCAGCAGTTGATTACAGACTTCTGATGTCATATGGCATAAGCCATTCAGTAGCAATTATTTTCTTTCAAGGGGTTAAACAGTTATCAATTGCTAAAAGGAAGAAGGAAACACAACAAAAAGTCCCCAGCCCAAGCAAATGCCCCAAAGTATAGAAGCCATTCCACCAAACACACACACACACACAGCAGCTCCTCACTTCCATTCTGACTGTATGGAATGTGCCTTAGTGTGGAAATTACACCTGGTACAGAACCCAACACTTGTTAATAAGCAAAGCACATAACTGATTACCCTGTCTCTAAACTCTGCTGATAGCATGGACCTCCAGTTCTCTCTTAATGTCATGAACACAGCACCAATCTTAAATCCAACCAACACAGTGAAAAAAAGGGTTTCTCAGCTGTTCTATTCACATGTTCTCCTTCAGAGAGTTTTCCTACTTTCCCAGCAGGGAAAGCCCAGTTTGGCTGGCAGCAAGGAGAGTCTGTCACAGATCTCAACCAGAGCAACACTTCAAGAGGAACTCAGAACCACACCACTACCACACAGCAACTGAAACACCACCTTACCCAGCATACCTTCACATTCATGAGATCTTTCCTCTTGGAAAGAATGGAACCCAATTCAGTTTGGTCAATTCTCTAATAGCAAAATCAAAAGCAACTTCTGATACATTTAAATCTTACAAAGCAACTTGAAAGAAGATTCCTTTTGTGAAGAAAATTGCAAGTGGCATTAGAGTTGTGCAGGATTTTTATCACCATTGGTCTCAGCCCACTTGCCTTCTATCAGAAATAGGTGGGTGGCATATCCTTAAGTTTAGTAAGATTTTTTTTTAAATAAAGAAAAAAGACCTAGTTACAACATGCTAAAAAATCCTCATCATCAAGAAAACATCCACTCAGCATTGACTACTAAAAATATCTCAACATATATACCCAAGCCACTTTTGGTTACAAAACATCTACTACTCAAAGCAACTTTTGTTTCCAAAACAAGAGCACTATGAACTTCTATTAGTTGGGCATTTTGCAGAGTTACTGTCCTCAGGTGTCTACAACTACAAGAAAATCTAAATATTTGCTTAATTTTACAGTACTTGCACAGAAAAAATGGAGGACATCACTCCCTTGATAAGGTGTCATACTAGCTAAGATACATGAATTCACATAATTCCTACAACTATTTTAAAATTATTTCCTTTGTTCCTCTCTCTGTACAAGATGTCAACAAAAGAATTAACAGCCACAGAAATGAAGGAAAGTTGGATCTATTTGGATGACTTGGGGCACTGTTCAGTGGCCAGAGGGGTCAGGAAATTCTGTGATCTCACTTCAACAAATTTGGAAAGACTATAGCACTGCAGCCTTTCCAAATTAGTCATATAGACACTATAAATAGATTGTCATGGAGTTCTAGAATCCTGCTCCTCCAAAGTTATCCACTTCCTATGCAGTACAAAGATACAGGACATTCAGAAACCAGTTTCCTAACAGCTCTGAAAAATTCCATTACAAAAAACTTCCAATAGCTGAACTACAATCAGCAAAATAAGGGCTTCTATTAACAACAAGAGATAACAAATTTTCACACTTTATCCTAATGAAAAGGAACTGTATTAGTGTCTTCCAGAAGTGGAGCAGTAAGTTATTTGAACCAGGTTCCAGACAACTGAGTCTTTAACATAAGAAAACACAGCCTGTCTTCTATTAATGCAATTCAGCCTCATCCCAGACACTGTCAGCCATCCAAGTCCAGAAGTGCCATTTTTCTGAATAAGGTTGTTCAGCCTAAAAACTCTACACAACTAATTACCCAACTCCACCCTTCTCTTGGTTCTCTACCAGCCACATTATCCAAGAGTCAGAATGTGCTGCAGAGCCAGGGCTAAGTTCATCTAAAGTGCAGCTGAGGCAGGCACATCATCCCGGGCATATTTATTGACAATGTTCCATCATACACAGAATATTATGGTTGTCACAGTGCCAGCAAGCAGTCAAAAAAGGACAAAAGAAAACAGATTATTATGTGGCAGAAAGGGAGGACTCTCAGGATATACAGGGCAGTTCTTGTTGGCCTGCACTGCTTTGCCAAGAGCCCCACAGCAATGCTGTGCTTAGACTGTCCCTCAGCCCGGCCAGACCAGCCCAGTCTGACACCTGCCAAGGTGTGACCTGAACTCACTGCTCCATCACTGCACCAAGAGCTGCCACTGCCCCGGCTGAACAGCACAAATAACCCAGCACCGCAGACAGGACAGGCTGTGTCGCCTCTGAGGACCTCAAGAACAGCTTCACCTTGAAAATCTTTTTATAATGCTCTTTAAGACAAATGTGCAATAGTTTTGGCAGCTTTGCTTGGACAGGTAACAACACACTGTGCAAAGGGACTACTTCAAAATTTATGACAACAAATCTTACCAAATCTATAATCTGACTTCTTATGGGATGCAAAGAGGCAGGTAACAAACTAAACCAAAAAAGTTCAGACCAAAGTATCTCCATCTGAACCAACACAGAAGAACACACACAAAAAGCACAGCAGGTTTCCTCACAAGCACACAGAGGAATACCATATTTGATCTGTAACTGATCGCTTGTGCTCATCCAGAAGCCAAAACCAGAAGATTAAGTTGATCCTCTCTGATGTGTACAGTTTCACTCAAGACACACAGACGATACTTGAGTGAACTAACTCGCTCTCAAAGTATTACCTAAAGACAGCCTGTGCAAATTAATGCTTAACTTCTTTACCTTTACCAGCTCCATCCTTTATCCCCAGGTTCTTACTCTGGCCATCCCAGGGTTCTAACCAAAGCTGCAGTCCAGGAGACCAACCTCTCCCAGATCACCACAAAGCCTATGCCCAGTTCTGGACTTGGTCAATCTCAACATACCAGCAGTAGAGAAATTCTTCCATCTAACTTTGTTTTAACTATCTGGAGTATAATACTCACTGCAGTTAAGGACTAATAGAAGAAGGGTTTATTCACATTCATAACATTTCTTTTGTAAGTAACAGAGTTGGTCATGCAGAGCAGAACTCTGACAGCAGAATGTGCTGCAAATCCCATCTCCTTGCCAAGTCACTGCCTCCTCATAAAGTAAATGCAACAACTGAAGAAAAACAGTAGTTCAGAGCAAGAAAGAGCAGGAATATTTGTACTAGAACCATACAGCTGGTTTATCTGTGAGATACAGGTTTTTTGGCAATGAATGTGACAAAAGGTTAACATATACATACATGCAGGCACTACTGGGTTAACACCTAGAACAGGTCCCAGGAAGACAACATAGCAAAACCTCCAGGGTCTCTATCTTTTCCCTAAACTAGGAATCATTACTTTGTAGATTACACAGGTTAAAAAATGCAGCTCGCCTAACTGATGAAAGAACATTCACCCAAGACTTGGTGCACAAAGACATTACAGAGTCCCCGCATGTATGGAGGATATTGATCTGAACACTACAATGCTTCCCAGACAAAACACATCCTTCCATCCCAATATATATTAAAAAGTCTTATTTGGAGGTTTCATTTCCACAGCAGTTCTTGTACTTAAGTTATGAATTTGCAGAATACCATGATACTAATAATTTTTTTCAAGTTATCAAGATGTAGCCTCTCTAGTATGAAAGAGGTTGATTGTTTTTATCACAGAAATCAGAAAACAGGATGTTTTCTCACCTATAGTGACTCTACTGTTGACTTAAAAAGCCAAACCAAAACCACACCTCATACCTCTGACACTGAGACTGGTATTTATTGATTATGCTCTTAGAAATCCAAACTCTTTTTAGCAACATATTCAGAAGTCAGATAAAAAAAAAATAAAACTAACACCTAATAGTTTAATCAAAGCATTTAACAATCACGCCTTACAATCAGCAAGCCAGAACTAAAGTCAAATTGACCAATATGACCTCGTCCGAAAGAGCAGCTCTGAATGCTACTGCGAGTTGCTTTACTCACACAGTACAGGATTACTGTGTGATCACTTTATCACTGCCTGGGAAGAATGAGACATTATTTTATCAACATTCCATAAAAGAATGAGTTAACACCATCAGCACCCAACTGTGACTCTTCAGTGATAGCGGTAAAAGTACACTCCTGTGACAGTCAAAGCTATAGAGTAAGCAGCCTGTCTAGCCAGATTTAAGCATCTTTAATCATGCTGGCCCTGTATGAAGACAAATTCATGTTGTCAGATGATGGCTGGTGAAATTCTGAAATGAACGTGACTATTGACAACTGCACCAAGTCCCGAGGGGATTCAGCTGGCACAAAAATACAAAATACTGACCATCAAAATGGGCACCCTACTTCTGTCAGCTCCAACTGAGAAGCAAACTCAAAAAAAAAAAGGGTCTTGAGTTGTCCTGAGTTCAAGCGGCCAGGGCCTGATTGCTGCCTCACAAACTGTGTGCAGAAGCACAGAACATTCACACACCCGTGCCAGGGTTACGGCAGCTGGGTCAGTTCCAGGTGCCAAAACCAGGTAGCAGAACAGAGACTGTTTTCAACAAACTCTTGCCCAAATAGCTAAGAAGCTTTTCTTGTGACAACAAAAGTAGGAACATTCTTTAAAGAGGGTGTTTTGGAAATCTTATGAAACTTTTTCCAGTAAAGCCCCCTGCAGAGAAATAGTTTTGGTTTATGCAGACTCTTTTCATCTTTCGATTCAGCATTAAGGTAGCCCGCTTTTTTTATCTGCAAAAAATATAAAAATAAAGAGAAAGATAACTAGCTGGAATACTAACACTGGGGTTCTTCTAAGGCACTTAAGTATGATAAAGAGCATCTTTCTGTTCTGTACCATCTGTAACTGCTTACAGCTGCATCTGCTTTAGAAGTAGTCAACTGAGCAGAAAATTAAAGAAAAAGAAGTTCGGCTCTTCACTATTTAGCTTTAATGTTTCCTTTTTCTTGAACAAAAAAAGCACTCTTTAAACTATTTTCAACATAAAGCTTAATTAGATTCTACTCTTCATCTTCAAAACCCTGCAGAGATCATAATGTTCCCCATGAGAGCTTTTAGCCCTTTGTGGTAACTTTTCCGAGCAGCTATTCAAGTGAAGGTATAGCACCAGCACCTCAAGGAGAGTTCAGGGAGCAGATAATCTTTCCTCCAGCATACAGCCATCAATCTGAACTTCAAAAAAGGACCAGAATGACCTTGCGCCATCAAACCTAGAAAGCAAGACAGACACACCTCACCAGTCTGCAGCACAGGCTACAGAAATCCCTATAAGCCAGCTCTGTTTGCCTCCTGCTTTTTCACTTACCTCACCTTTAGCTAACAGTGACCTAGAGAAGGGACTTCCCATTGACTAAATAAGTCTAAGTCACACTACACCTATTTTATCTTGCCAACTGGGTCTGACAGAGATGACGGTGAGATAAATCACAACTGAAACCTGAAAGTGGCACTAGTAAAATCACTTCTTTGTATAACAACTCACTATTGAGTTTTGGTCTTACACATCCAATATGTATAACAACTCACCACTGAGCTCTGGTCTTATACATCCAATAGATCTGTACCAACAGCTGTCTGATACTAACTACAATAATGACTCAGAATTCACTGTTGAATTTCTACCCACTACTAAAGTTTCCAGATAAATTCAAATCAAGTCTTAAGCCTGGGCTATCTAGCTGACCAGAGATGTCAGATGGCCAGGAGCCACAAATACCAGAATTGCGTGGAGCCATAATTCAGCAGCTGCATTCACCTCTGTCCTGCTAATTGCACTATTGCAGAGCTCAAACATTTTGTAAAGCTGGTTCTTGTCCAAACTGTGCTATCTCAACTGGAGTCAGCTGAGCTTATTATTCCAGTAATGACTGAAATTAAAATAAATCCTGAGGATACACACTTGCTACTAGCTTAACCCATATAGAGAACCCCGCTGCAAAACTGTCTGTGCTGTAGAGAAATGTCACTGCTGTAGAGGAATGTGCACCAAATTTACATGCTGAGATCACTTGATTTCTTGTAGCACCTGAAACCACACTGCACCATGAATCCACATGTACAAGCTTTTGCTATTCTAACATGAAGCTGCTATTTGCAGTACTACTGCCATGAGAAAATGGTGTAAGCAGAGCTCCCAGACTCCTGTGATTCAGTCAAACACTATCAATTCTTAACATTTCTGTTGATCTCTAAACTTCTGAAATAGTTTGAAATATACTTAAAATTATGTATCATTGCGAATTTACTAGAAGTCACCTGCTGGCTAGTTATCACATGAAAAAAAGGACTTATTAAAGATACTTCTGTCCAAAAAACAGCAGAGTACATAGGAACGAAGAAGGAAATTTGGACTTCCAAATTGAGCAAGGAGAGAAGCATTGAGTAAAACAAAGAGGACTGCAGGATGCTTACCTTTAACAGTCAGTACTTAACACTGCACTGAACTATTTTTTCCTTTTATATGAACTGAAGAATAATCTAGATTCGAGCCTATTTCTTGAGTAAGTAAGGTAAGCTTGCCAACTCCTGGCTAAAGTTGAAGACTGTGTATGAACAGAGGGTGGAACCCCCTGGGTCTCCTCCTGCTTCCCCCACACAACCTTCTCTGTGGAAGTGCCTGCAGGAACATGGTTATGGCAAAAATATGGAAGAGAATCCTTTCCCAGTCTTTGGCTACATACCCGCCTGCATGGAAAAATAACTTTTTGGGTCAAAAGTCTATGAACCAGCTCCAGGAAGTAAAGGAAGAACATCCAAACCTGGAGTCACAGTAGGAAAAAAATGAGAGACAAACAGTGTAATTTTCCTTTCAGATTCCACTGGTCAGGGAAAATGCTATACAAACTCTGAGATATGATTTTATCTCTCCAACTTCTACATTGTCACCTTCAGTAATGGAATCTTAAGACTAACACTGTACAGTAGAGAATCGCCTTAGTGCATTCCCCCCTACTTTATTGCACTGTCTGTGACAGTTTTAAAGAATCTCCTGGGAAAAAAAAAAAAAAAAAAAAGCCACTTCAGCCTTATTTAATACATTTATTATTTTGCATCCTTGTTGCTGTAGGATAGTAACAATGTTTACTTGGTTAGTTATCAGTTACAAAGGATCCCTCCAAAGAGCCAGCACAACATTCCGACTTCTGACAGCCCTGTCTATACCCTACCACTTAATGTGACACACAGATATGGAGGCTATCCAAGGGAATCTGAGACCTGAGGCATGGGTCTGGCCCTAAAAAGAAATACTCAACAGAATCTAATAATGAAGATGACAGCAACACAGCTACACAATTAATGAGCTCTGGGATAATGTCATCATGGTGGTTCTAGCAGACAGAGACACTTAATGTATGGTGAGAGCTGAGCTGCTCTCGGGAGGCACAGGAGGGGAGGGAGAACCTTGGTCTGGCAGATCAGAGTATTTGAGGCACAGACACCAAAAGATTTAGGAGAAGAGATCATCAACACAAGCACCCTTGGAAGAATTAAAGAGAAAGGGGATCAGCAAGTGTTGCAATGACACATTGCTCCATTAATCTTATTAAATCATCACCTTTCCGAGGCAGTCTGGTGGCCTGGATCCCGTCCAGCAGCCCGTGCTTTGCTCCACGCAGCGCCCATCACCGCCCGACTCGCTGCACATTTTAATCCTCATCACTGACACCAAACCAATGTAGCAGCAGAAAGAAAATGTGCACAACTTGCTTCTACAAATTTCACCCTCAGTTCTTAGTGGAAACTTTCCTCATATGTCACTAAAATCAAATTAGGCTGTTTTGACTGAACAATTTGTGCCAATTATTTGCTTTAGATTATATTGCAATGCTTAGAGTCATCATAAAATGTCAAGGGACAATAAAAGCAATGGCACCTATGCCACAGATGCTGACACATCACATTATCAAAATAATGATATAAAATAGCAGAGATATTGAGAAAGACCAGAGTCTGCTCTGCTCTTCTTCCAAATTTCAGGAATTAAAAATCACTGCATTTTAAAAAGAATTACACACTTTTTAAAGTACTTTTTGTAGGAAGTTTTCCTAAATAGCCATTTTTTTGGCATTGTGTTTCAGTGACAAATGACTGAGTTTTCAGCAACTGAATCGAGTATTAAAAATGGTGGTATTCACCAAAACACAACTTAACTCAATAGCCTCAATTAATCTGTATGGTGGTCATCACAAAATTCCTCAAATTCCAACAGCATCAGACTGCTTAACTCACACCAAAATCCCAAAGTGCACAAAATAAGCAATATATTGGATCCTACACTTCAGCAGAAGAAAGAGCTATTCTCAGGTCCATCAAACCTCACACAAACCACAAGAACAAGTATTGATATTGGTGGATCCACACACCTAAGCACTCATCTGTGACACAAGAAATCATATTCGGGTCATCTTCTGTTCATGGAAATTCAACCTTTCATCCCCAGAAAAGCAGCCTGAACTACCCCCACAGACCCTTCAGTCTTCCAAACAAGGTTTTTATCCAGGTCTCTGCCAATCCCAGGCAGAAAGGCATGCCTGCCTTCTGGCCCAGCAAATATTTACAGTATTTTATATGAAGTGAAAGAGATTTAAGTGGACACACAAAACTCAACCTCTGAATAACACATAGTTTGGTGATGAGAACACTCCCCTAGAAGATGAGAGATGCAAGGCCAGAAACCCTGGGGTCGGAACTCATCTCCTGCATCCTAGCCAAGATCTCCAGTCACTGGGTAAAACTGAAGGAACCATTAACTTGTACAACCACAGTACCTGAAAAGGTTAAATGCAGAACTGACAGAAATCTTAATTAAAATAGGTGACAGAAATCTTAATTAAAAGAGGTACTGCACACCAGCACAAAGAGAACACTGATTTCTGTTCTTTAATTTTTTTCTTAAAGAATTATTAATATATTAGTAAATAAAGCCTTGCAATTAGCAAACACTGTCAGGAGGATTTTTTTCCTTGTGCTAATCAGGCACTATACACATGTACATTCAAGTTACTGTAAACTTCTACTAATGCCATGCTCTTTGCTTTATTTGTCTTTCAGCCCAGTGCTGTAGACAGTGCCCTGTCTACATGATACACAGCTTGAGATAGCAAAAGCTCCAGGGAGGGTAACAAATAAATGAAGTGAGACTATTCCTGAAAGACAAACATATGAACTCTAAACTTGATATTCTCAAATTTACTGAGGTTTAAGACACTTTTCTCGTGCTAGATATTCACACACATTCATACAATGACATCCTTGTTCTCAGGAGGTTCCTAACAATCCTTAAAATGGAACGTGGCCGGTAATTTCAGCTCCTGAAAAATGCAACATTAAGGGCCAAACTCCATGTCTGCATGCCAGGATTTCATGACAGATTTTTGACAGCAGCACAACAGAATTTCATCTATGTGCTTTGCAATCTGTTGCCTATCAAGCGCAGAATTTTAAAAATTCAGGTGAATTATTTGTTTTCTGTTGTAAACTGCCTCCCATCCTCGGAAAACCTTAGTCAGTTAAGGTCTCCCAGACTAAACTAAGCAAACAAGTAAAAAATCTTGAATGCAAAAAATTATTTTACTAGTACTTGACAAGTTCTGTCAACAAGCTGTAGCTCCTCTTACTCCCTGCCCTCCCACATACACATCTAATCCAGCCAGCTAAGACTTGAAAGCACCACCTGAGTCTTCTGGAAGAAACTGCATTTTAATTCATGGCAGCAGCATGTTAAATGCTTAATTGCAATCAAAGCAAATTCTCAGACCTCTGAATCCAGAAAGACTTCTAACACCAATTTGAATTCTCCCAGGAGCAAAGACAGCACTGTACATTTACACTTATTCCAAAACCCAGTAGTTTTATTGATTACTCTGACACATCATTAGATTTAATTTCCACCCCCTTTGCATTATGAAGAGAAGCTTCTAAATATATCATTTCACTCATGAAACATTTGATGGCTAATACAAGAATCATCCCACTGATTATAACATTTAAGAGGGAGTTCAGTTGTTCTTAAGATTAGTGACTCAATACAGTGCCTTCTTCTTTTGTTCTTAGCTTGCCCTCCCAGTCTGTCTCCTAATCACCACCCTGAGAGGGCACACACATTGCATGGCAATCCACATTACTTTTATACAACACTCTTGGAAAGAAAATATTAAAAATACATTTGATTTTGGTGTAGAAATCCCCTTCTTCATTCTTCACCAATGAAGGAAGCTGTGAAAATCTTTTGTGCATTCAAAGGGCAAAAAAAGAACAAAGCAATCTCTATTGCCAGGCTAGGCAGCAGTAAAAAGGAAGGGGGTGTTACATCAGGCCTTGAAAAACACTAAACACCTACTAACTGAAGATAAACAAGATAAGAACGGTGCTGTGCCTTCCCAATAGGCTACAGCACCACAAAATGCTAGAAATTAAGGACAGACCAAGTGTTTTACAAAGTAATGATCTATGTCTTGCTGTTTCCATACTCATCTGCTGTCATACTTCCAATAGCTTGGTGCCTGAAGATAAATTTCTTGGTATTTACTAATCTCTTACACACACACATACACACACTGCTCTGTCCATGCTTATTCCCTCTGCTATAGCAGAAACTTTTGTCACTACCAGTCCCACTTCCTTGCTGGAGCACAGACAGGAAGCAAGGGGAAAATGGGTATTCAACAACCTCTTTCCTCTCCCATTCTATTCCACTTGCAGAAAACTAATTTTAGCTCTTACTTAATCTACAAAATCATGAGCAACCTTGCCATGCAGCAGTATGGTACACAGCTCTCCTCTCCTTTCATTTTTGCAGGAACTTGACAAAGAAAGTTTTTCTGTTCGCCACTGACAAGCATTTGATTTAAACACCCTTTCTTTTTAAAAAGTCCATATTCTTTGAAAGAATATTTCCATCTGGGATTTATCCCACATTTCACATTAAAATTAGTTTTTCCAGGATGACAGTACTCTTTTTCACCAGCAAAATTCTCAGCAGAGCCTCCTTTCAGGATAAGACACCTCTATCTGAAATACTGGTTCAGCAAGATAACTTAAGACACTTAAAAAGAGTTAAATAAAAGTACATATGGTTATAGGTGCGGGCACCACTGAAGAAAAGAAGTTGTCAGAAGAAATATCTTACAAGAACACTGTCAAAAGATAGCTCATGTATTTAAAACTATGAAAGAGATGGGGGGAAAGCTTTAGTCTCTCCTTCTTATAGTATCTTAATAAAATAAAGTAATTGCATTCAGTTCACTTGGAATTTAAAATAAATATGCAAACCTACCTTAAAAATCTCAGATTCATATGTACAAACCAATAAATAAAGCAATATGAGAATTAGTTCTCATCTCTTGAAAACAGCATCATTAACAAGACTGTCAGTCACTGCAATAAGCCCTATTTCTCATGTTTGCCAATGCTCATGTCCACTAATCACAGCTGGCAAGTACATTTTTTCAAAGTAATTTTAACACAACTGAGACTTTTTTTTTTTTTTTTTTCAAAAAATCAATCCCACAATAAGCTTTTATCATACCTTGTGAAGCTACAGTGGTTCAACAACACATGCAGACAGTTAGGGACAGAAAGATGGAACCAAGCCTTATGCACCTGGACAAAAGGGAAGTGCTGCTGCAGCTGGGAACCAATTTACATCCATGCAGAGACAGGGGCCTGAAAGGGTTTTTCTCAATGCCAGATGATGCATTTTCAGTAGTGAAATAAGGATGTGCACAGCAGCTGGACACTGCACCACAGAACACACCTGCTCTTGGAAAGCTGCCTTTGTAACACAGAGAAAGGACCAGGTCTGCCAAATGGACAGGATGGGATCAGCCAACTTCCAAACAGAGCTCCTGCACCAGCTCCAGGGCACAGCTCTGCTGCACAGGAGCACCAGCCTCCTCAGGTGACAAAATGCACACTTCTCCTAAAAATGCTAAAGCACTGGTCAATTTTATGCTGAGCTGATCATCACAACTGTAAATAAACTGAGGCATGTATAAGTAATGAAATACCCACAGAGAAGAGAGCATGACTGAAATTGGATTTTTGCTCTGTCCACTTCTGCCATAGCTTCCAGGCAAGGCCACACAAGGCCCAGGCAAGGTAAAAATGCAAAGTGACAGAAACCTCAGATCCATGAGGACACCACAGAGAATACAGATTTAAAATTATAGGGTTTTAAGCATCATGTCCTCATTCTACAACCTCAGTACTGTAAGAAAGAACTTCCATTCTTCAGATCCACCTAGCACAGCGAACACTTTAAATCGCAAATTCATTCCCTTAAAATATGCAACCTGCAGAAGAGGAAATCCTCTCACAGCCTCTGTTAAAAATCCTCCCTTTAGACTATTACTATGGCAAAAACACTCATTCAAAAAAGCAAAGGAGTTAAGATCAAAATAATGTATAACTGACATTTTGTTTCATTTTCTTCTTTCCAGAAAGCTGACAAATCCAAGAGTTTATGAATTTATAATTTCATTCTGCAATTAAAACACACTAAGACACATTTAATTGAACTACATTAAACTGCCTAAATCTGTACCAATATTCATTTACTGTGTCAATATGTAAATTATCTTTTAAGTCAAAAGAGTTGTCCTTTCACTGCTATTTTAAAGCAGACCAGACCACTGCCTGAACTGAGCTTGGGAAACAAAATAAGAGCATCTAAAAAGCAGAAGACTGATACAAATGTTGGTTCTTGACAGGGAAGAGACAAGAGAGGGAAGAAGGGGCTGACAAAGTCTCAACATGTGGCAGAACAGAAATCCCCACAGGGTTCCAAGTTTTGAAAAGTAATGGGACCATTCAGAACAGGGATATTTGTTGCATGTTCAAACCCTTCTCCACATTCAGTACACACCAAGGTCAAAAACTAAGACTTAACTCCTTTTTTAATAAGGGACTTATTTCAAAACAAGTAACTTTATTCAAAAAATCTAAGAAACAGCTCTGGATGACATCACTGGATTTAAAATGCAGTGAGAATATCACAATAAATTGCTGCAGTGGTCAGGTCAATAGAGATGATGCGCAGGTAAATTATTTGAGGTATTTTGGCTGTGATCCACAACAGAACAAAACCCCCAGATTTATAGGAAGAAACTGCACCTCGTCTCTTTGATCCACTGCCAGCTAGGCCCAAGACAGTGTCAGGACACAGAAAAAAATGCCCTCTCATTTGCTATACTTCATGTCTTTCCACAGGAACTGGTCTCTTCCTCGTCGTTCTATTTCCTGTACACAGACCAAGCCTATTGTCCCTAGGTGAAAACACACACACATGCCACCGACTTACCAGCCTGCGCCGGCATAAATCTCCCTTTAGGCAGAGGTGACCTGCAGCCTCAGAGCCGTGAACGAGCTCCTGTCCCTCTCCAGGCCCGGCGGACGGCAGCGCCGGCCGTGCAGAGATCAGCTCGCACGGAGCCCTCCGGGACAGGGGGTGACAACCTGGCCAGTGCTCCCGGCGATCCCCTCTTTCTGCCCGGCTGCCGGCGGGGGGGATCCGCACAGCCCGGCCGCCCCGTCCCTCCTCCTTTCCCCTAATCCCTCCTCCTCAGCCGCGCCGAGCCCTCAGCCCGCAGCCCCTCCACCAGCGCGCTCCTCGGTGCCCCGGCCCCGCCGCAGCCCCCGGCCGGTCCCCCCGCCCGGACCCCGGCCCCGCGTGGGGCCGCGCTCGGCCCGACCCGGAGCCCCCCGTGGCCTCGGCCCCGCGGCTCACCAGGAGTAGGTCTGCTCCGCCATGGCTGCGGCTGGGCGGCCGGCGCTGGGCTCTGCGGGCGGCCGGGACCGGGCTCCTCCTCCGCCTCCTCCTCGCAGGCTCCGGGGCTCAGTGGCGGCCCCGCTGCGGCTCCCGGCCCAACATGGCGGCGGCTGTGAGGAGGGAGGGGAGCCGAGGGGGGGGTCCCCGCGCGAGCGGGAAGGGCGATGGTGGCCGCGGGGGCCGGCGGAGGCTCAGCAGCCGCGACGCGGGGCCGCGCTAGGACGCCGGCGGGGCCTCATGGCCGGCGGGGCGGCGGCGGCGGCGGCGGCGACGGCGGCGCGGGGCGGGGCGGGGGCGGGAGGCGGCGGCACCGGGCGGCCGGGCCAGGCCGCGCCGCGTGCCCGCGCTCGCGCACGGCGGGGGCGGAGCCGCGCCGAGGGGCGGGGCCCGCACGGCGCGCGGGGTCACGTGCCCACAACAGCTTCACGTGCCGCCGCCGCCGGCCGCGCGCAGGCGCAGTGGGGCGCGGAGCCGCCTCAGGCGGCCAAAGGGCGCGGGCGGGTTCGGGGCCGGGGCTCTCCGGTGGGTTTGGGACCGGGGCTCTCCGGTGAGGAGCCGCGGCTCCCGGCGTCAATCCCGAGCTGCCGTTTCCGTTCCCGCAGCTCCCCCGGGCTCGCAGCCGGGCCGGGGAGTGACCCCCGGGAGAGCCGCCCCGGCGCGGCGCTGAATTCCCGTAGCCCGCAGCAGTCCGCGCTTTCCCGGGGCTCCTCTGAACGCGGGGTGCGCGGTGAATGCACCCTTCAGGTAAAATAATTCGTAACTGCGTTGTTAATTCATCAAACGCACAGGTGTTTCTAGAGAGTACTGTATTTTTGGATTTGTGGACTTTGAAAATGAGTAAAATCAACAGGATCAAATGCTCAAAATGTTTGGTTTTTTTTTTTTTTTTTAAGTAAGGAAAATAACATTCCAGATACTTTGACCAAATAAAAATCATGTGCTTCGTTTTATCACCAGCTCGCTATTAAACCTGTGTGAGTCTTAGGCAGAGAAACTGCTGCGTTGATATTGGTCTGATTCCTGCTGCCAAACCCTCAGCCCCTCGTTTCGTTTCTGCCAAATGCAGAACTGGTGCGTTTTGCTGGGTTTGCTCATGTCAGTAATCCTCTCCTCCTGGGAGTTCACTTGCAGCAATTTTGTGCAAGTGGGGCTTTGCAGAGCTTGGATCAATTGTTCCCATCCAGCTGTGCATTCCTGCTCATTGTCCCTTTCAGCGTGGGAGGGAGAACAGCCACTTTGAACATACAGTTAGAGGTAATGTAACTGCATCAAATATAAATAGAAGCACAAATGCATGGGAATGATAAAAATAACTCTTTGTTTTAAAAACAGGAATGAAGAAATTCTAAGCCTCGATAGAATCTTCAAAAAAAATAATGAGACACTGGGACATTCTCATTGCATCTACAGGAATGCCAGATGCCTCTGAAATTTGGAGCCGACTTTAGTAGTAGATTGAATAAATTATTTTCATGCTGTCCATCTCATTTATTCTCTTAAATGGAAAAACTTTAGGCTACTGGATGGTCATGACAGAGGATTAAAAGGAAGGAATGTCTGTTCATCTTTGTTGTGTCACCAGTTGCTGTGTAATCATGGGCAGATCACTTCATCCCTGCTAGCTCAGATCCTTAGTCAGTACAGAGGAAACTGCAAAGTGTTGCAGCTACCTGAAGTTCTGGGGACCTGCAGCAGGAGGATGCTGCACATGCAACACAGGTTTACTTGGTCTTGGTGGAGAGAATGCCTGGGACTCCTGTGCTCCAGTTAAATATGGCTTTTATTAAGATGGTGCTGGACACGGAGGGTTTCTCCCCCTGTATCTTTATGCTTTCAAAACTAGTGATAGGGGTTGTGTCACTTCAGCACCCAAATCCTCAGTGTGTTTCCCAGCCCTTTGGCCTCATGGAGAGGAATGACCTTAGAGCTCCCAACATAATCAGCTCTTTACCCACTTACTAAATCTGTTTGAGAATGGGATTTATCAGCCATGAGGTGGAAATGCTCCTAGTACCTGTGCCTGACTGGGTCACGGGATCCCTGCTGGGGTCAGCCCTGGCAGCTGGGGGTGCTGGAAGGATGAGAGGGTGAGGAATGTTAAACTTTCCTCCCATCCAGTTCAGGCTGGACTAACTGGAGAAACTTCCTGCCCTGATTGATCTCTGCCCTCGGCTTGCACCCTGTGCACAGTCCCTGTGCCCATCTGGGTAGATCGGCGAGCTTTGGTGGGCATGAGAGGAGAAGGGAGGAGTCCTGCTCAGAGCTGGAACAGTGGGGTCCACAGCCCATTCTGTGAGTTTGGGGGGAAACTCTGCTGTTCCCACATACACATATCCCCTGTCTAAAAAACAAACATCTCAGGCTTTGGGTAGGGTTTGCACAGTAGATACAGTCCCTGCTTTTGTTCTCCTCAGCACAGCAGAAAGACCTGCACAAATGCTTAGATAATAAAACAATTTTGAATCCTCACTCTTTTGTGATACAAACCTGAATGCCTGGAATGCCTGTTGGTGCTACCCTTTTCATTGATTATAACAGAGTAAATGTTAGAAGAAAAAATGACCTCTCTCCTTTTAAATCAATGCAGAGAAAGATAAATCAGTCTTCAGCCTTGTCTTGATACTAAGGAGCCTTCCCTAATTTTCATTTTGCTGAGAAGGATGTAAAACTGATATTGCTATCTATGAAACAATATGCCTGTTTTGTGTTCAGCTTCCAGTTTCTCAGTCTTGCAAAATTTCCAGCACATTAATTTGGCACAAATGATTTATAGCTGATGAGCAATTAAAGTATAATTTCTTTCCAGCATCTCAGGCTTTGTGACTAGACTATTAAATGATTTTGCAAGCTTGCTCTATCATTACAGGATAGCGATGGGATGAATTCACAGGAGAAATTTATTCCTCCCTGCAGACCAAGCATCTACTCTCAACTGCAAACTGGAGCACTGCTTGCACTCCTCATATAATTTTTTCATTGTATCTTCTGCACAGTCTCTCTTTGGACCTACAAGAGAACTTTAGTCTGAATTTTAGTGACAGTTTACTCTGACATTACAAAGTCCTCCCAAAATGCCTGTTCTGCCTGGAACCTTTGATGTAGACTGATGCTTTACTTAGACCTGTCAAGGTATTTCAGAACTAGCAGCAAACAAAACTCTTTTAAAAATTATTTTTATATTTGGAAGGGTAGCTCCCAGAGGCAAGCATGGTAGGTAGAGAAATATCAGATGAAAGTACTGGCTACAAAGAGTCCTCACCTCCAAGCTGTTTAAATGTCAGCAGATGACATTAGCTAACCATGTCTTGATTCTGCTGTAGTGGAGGTGGAGAGAACCACCAGAGGAGCTTCATGTAGACACTTCACCCTTCAGGAAAGGACATGACAGGTATAGTTGTCAACCCTGCTTTGTTTAGGAAGGAACAAATAGCATGGACAGGAGCAGAAAAGGAAGGAAAAAAAAAACAAAAATCAAGAGATCCACTTCTGACTGTACAGCTGGGAGCGATACTAGGCTATTTGCTTGTAAGATCCTTGTGGGATTCCCCTTTATAAAACCTAATTACAATGTGCAGTGACCGTGTGTGACACAATTCTCTTCACTACCACCTAGTGGGAAACTCCTTCATAACCCAGCTCCAGAGCTGCTCCTGATGTCCACCCTCACCCTCAGCGTGATGGTAGAAATAGGGAGTAAGTGGAGAGAGAAAATGACAGATGACTGGGAAGGAGGACACAGTCCTGTTTCCACATACAGAATGTGGTAGAGGAATGTGTAGAGAAAGTTTGTCATTTAAATCCATTTGCCCGATGGATTTACCACATCACAAATCCAAGCCCTGCATCCAGCCCAGCCCACTGATGAAAAAAACCAGCTTCCTTCTTGGTAAAATCACATTTTCCAGTTATACTCACGTATTTACACCAAAGACTGCTACATTAGAATCTAAATGGGCATATACTGGAAACATTAAAACCATGTATTCAAGCAAGTCCTTCCCCACTGAGATACTCAGGGTTTGCACAAATAGCTGAAATCCAACCCTGTGAAAACAAGGTATAAATAACAATTATCTCAGATTTTTCACACTCCTGTGTGCCTTTTGGGACTAAGCTCCCAATGCACAGATAATAATCGGTTTTGGGACTCATGTAGCTTTTTTCCCCCCCAGTAACAGAAATAAGGGTGAAAATTATCATAATAGCTCTCACATTTCAAGGACAGGATTATGTTAATGTCTTTCAGGCCAGTAAAGCATTTATCAGTCACAGCAGGAAGAACAGTAAAATGGTAAAGAATTATTAAAAGAACCATTTCTCCATGTTTCATTTGCCAATGGCAATTTTACCACTCTATTCAGGGAATTATATGAGCTCCCTCTAGTAGCACTTTTATCATAAATATATTTAGACTTCTTGTTTCCTTCTCTGTGTGCTCCTTGAAGCTGCATTACACTGGCTTTGTACCAGCAAATTACTGTGTTTTTCATCATGTACACTTCATAATAGATATAATTCAGTACATTAAAACATCAGAGGTAAAAATGGTGTTGATACAGGACTGAGGGTTTGGGAGTCTATTCTGCCTTCCATGAGGTTCACAGGACTCTGCTGTCCCTCACTGTGAGTTTGCCCTAGTGCAATAAGCAGAATACAGATCAGTACACGTAAAATAAGAATAATGTTCCTATTGTGTACCCATTCATATTTTCATGCAGTGTTTTCAGTGTTAAGTAATTCACTCACTTTATTAGATACAGGGGAGAAGAAGAGATTACTTTGGAACAGTTAATACAAAAGCAAATACTGTAAACATGAGAAAAACAAGCAGGTATCTCTTGGTGTCTTCAACTTTAAGTTTCCCCTGTTACAAGGACCAAGATAATATTAATCAGAGTGACCTGAGAATCAAGTCATGACCTAGGAAGTGGTTACAATTAAGGAAATCAACATAGAGTAAGCACTGATAATAGATAAAAACGGGTATAGGAAACACAAGTCCCCTTATTTCAAATATTCATCCTCAAGGCATAATCCCTGAGTACAATTCAGTTTCAGGAGAACATTGATTATGGCACTCTGCAACTGAGCTCCTCCTCCAACAGAACTATAATCTAGTTTCCACCCTTGACCTCTGCCATTCTCTCATCAACTCAAAACTGCACTTGTAATAATCTGAGAAATATGATATTGCAATCTTTAGTGCCAGGCTATAAAACAGGGATGCTGGCGAATTCAGAACAGGAATCCCTTTCAGTCTGACCCCTAGCTATTTCTGCCATTTAAGAAACACTGAAAAGCTCACTGGTTTTCCTGCATTGAGGATCTGAAACAGTGGGGCAGAGCCATTCACTGGCACAGCCTGGCAGGTTCCAATGAATGGAAAAATGAAAGTGGGTAAGTTTATTTGGTTTTTTGCTAATTGTCCTACAGTTTAAAATGGACAATCCCAATAGACCAAGAGAAAAAGCCTTTCAGGATAAAGTGATACAGAATATTTACCACCTCTTCAGTATTTGAAATGTTTCCTTGTTCAGCTAAGCGTTGTCCACATGGCATCCAGTTGTAGCATTCAGGGAGGTCCCATCATACAAACAGATGTGCATTTCTGGTTTTATAGACTTCAAAGTTCACTGGTCTCAAAAAAAAGCTTCTAGAGCTTAAGTTACTCAAGACAAGCAGAAGCAGCAGCATCAGGACTTCTGGGTGCATAAGGAATCCTTGAAACCACATAATATAGACCTAATTTCTTGCTATGCTGTCTTCTCTTTACAGCTTCTATTGACAAATATTGCTGTTCTTTATTTAAAATTAATGATCTGTGTTCCCCATCACCCCTCAGACATTCAATAGGTTTTATACACCAACACAATATGGCCAATCTTAAGAACAGTGGTAATATTTTCCACCTTGGTTTATGTAAAAGAGATCACCATGCCACAGAGAGGCAGAAATAAGTAACACAGAATGACAGCATCTCCTCTGTCACATATTGCAAGAGCTCCACAATCTGCTGTGTCTGTTTGCAAAATCCTTGAATTACAAGGACATATCATGCAGAAACTGTATGTCATGGTTGGATACTGTAATTACAATTTAAAATTACTGTTATCAGCTGGTAATGTTGTCATGTCTACCTGAGGGGCGGGAATGAAGGAAAACTGTAATAACAAATAAAATACATGGAAATTGCATCAACACACTGACAGTACAATGCCAAATACGCTCAGCATTCTTTAAATACTCTTGTGATGGGTGCAAAACCAGCACAACTCTTTATTAAGAGTATGACCCAAAAAAAAAAAATCCTTAGAAGCTGAAGTTGTCTTTACATTAATGTTCACAGGAACATTTCTTCAATAAATGGTTTCACATGGACTCGGAATTCTCATTCGCTTTAGCCACACAAAGTCGTCAGTATCCATTAGAACTTTGTTAACGCCCTGCAGGGAGGGGACGTGGTGCTCTGGGCACAGACCAGATCTGAAATAAAAGGCAAGAGTTAACACAATCCCGCCCGGGGCCGGGAGGGAGGAGGGTCCCTCTGCAGGAACTCTGTCCTGCAGCTGCTGACTCAGGAGCCTGGAGAGCTCCCGGCCAGTGCTGCCCACGATGGAAAACAAGAGCCAAGGTCCTCTGCAGCGCTGTCTTGGGACACTGCCCAGTCTGGGGACAGCCCTGCCAGGCTCTGTTTAGCTCAGGCTCCATGGGGCTGTACAGACACAGGCAGTTGTCCCGGCAAGCTCCCATTGAGACCACAGCTTTACATCCTCCAAGGGATCACTCGCATGAGACACTCGTGCATCGAGCCCACATGTGCACATCAAGTTACTCCCTAATTTAGCCACTCAAAGTAGATAGATTCATTCATATAATTTCAGACAGAAAAGAGAATTTAGTCAAAAAGATTCCTGGAGAATTGTTTTAAGCAATTCCAGCCAAGCCAGGGATCGTGTTTTAGGAAATCACCCAACAGGTGGGAGCAGAACCTCAGAGCAGGGCTGGTATCAAGAAGGGATGGAGGCAGATGATAAAGGGGAACCACAAGCTTGCCCAGAGCACTCATCAGAAGCAGTCAGGCAGCTGATGATAGAACAGGAGTTTGAGCATGACCCAGCACCCAGGGATATCCTTTATCAAATACATTAATTACAAGCTCAGAGGGGCAAGTCCTGCAGTCCCCCAGATTGTGTGGGAACACTGCTTCTGCTCATAGTTGAGCAATAAACACAGCAAGGTGTCGTTTTTGAACATCAAGATACCCAGCAGCCAAAGCCAGAAATGAAAATGTCACTCAAGTCTTGATGGTCTGCCACAGAAATCAGCTGGAGCTTCAGAACACCATGTGAGGTTTGGGAATGTTCACATAAAGCCAGTGGTCACTTCCCCCTCTTCTGAGGGTTGCACAAAGACCAGTGCAGCCCGTGTGGCTCTCTCTCAGCCCAAAGCCTCTGGCAGGGCCTGACACTGGCTGTACTTCACCACTGCCAGAGCTCTGAGCAGGTTCTGTGATATTCCAACAGCAGCACCTTGTCCTGAACCATGGGCAGCCAAGCACAGCTCCTCCTTTTGGGTACTCCACCTCCTTCCTTCTCCAAAACGAATGGGGCCACAAGTAAGCCGTGCTTCTCCATCCCCATCTTCCTAGTTTTCTTTCCATACTCACTTTTCCATGATGCGAATTTTTTATCCCTTCATTTTCTTCTCCTTCTGTCTCCTGCTGCCCTCCCTTTCCCCCTCCCCCTGCTTTCTCTCCCTCTGCACTTTGTGAACTGCTGCAGCAGTGCTGAAGTCCAAAGTTCAGTAACTTGCTAAAGCACACAGATAAATATGAACCTTGGAGAATTTACATTTGCTCCAATGTAAACAGATAGCCAAGGGTCCCTTTATCAGCACTGGCTGAGGACAGTCGTGGGGGGTCTGAAGTGGCTCAATTTTGTATTTTGTTTTTTTTGGGGGGTGTAAAGGCGGGAGGCTGCGCTGTGCCCACTCTCCTGACAGTCGGGCGCGTTACCTCAGGAACATGGTGTAGGGAAGCTGGAAGCAGGATAACCCGAAATTCAAACCCAGGAGACACCAGGCTGAAGACCATGGTCTCGAAGCTGACTCATCTCCAAGTGGAGCTGCTGGAAGCGCTGCTGGAGTCGGGGCTGACCAAGGAGACCTTGATCAAGGCACTGAGCGAAGCGGAACCCTACGGGCTCCAGAGTGAAAGCCAGCGCGCTATCAATGCCCTCCAGAGTGAGAAAGGGGAGCCCTGTCCCGACATCCCCAACCTCCCCAACGGAATGGGGGAGTCCCGGGTATCAGAAGATGAAACCTCAGATGACGGAGAGGAATTTACCCCTCCAATAATGAAGGAGCTGGAAAACTTGAGCCCTGAGGAGGCTGCTCACCAGAAGGCTGTGGTGGAAAGACTATTACAGTAAGGATATATTTACTGCTCCTCTTTGCTGCTTTTTCCCTCTAAATCTCTTTTCCTTTCCCCTTCTCCTCAGTGTCCCTAGTATTCACAATTGATCTAGCTGCACAGAGAAAATCTTCACCCAAGCCAGGACTAGCAGCCCCCAAACACCCCCAAATGCTTTATAAATGCTCAGATTTTCCTTTTATCTCGCTTAAAATGCATTAAGGAAGCTATGGAACCTGATTACATATTTGACATGCTTATAGCATCAGGCTTCAGAATAGTCCAAGGCCTGTATAGCTCTCATATCTTTTACTGAATTTTAGGGGTTTGGATTTAAATTTTTAATACAATTCACAATTTCAGTCATCAGGAAGGAAAAAAAAAAAAAAAAACCTGGTCAATCTGAGCTGGTGCTATATTTGTATGAATGACACAGTGAAGTTGTAATGTTTCCCTGCTGTATTTAAGGAGAATTATATTGTTAATTTTACTGGGGTTTGCTATAGATTATTGGCCAAAGCCAAATCAAGAGACCCTGTCCTTGTTGCTCTTTTGAGTGTGAAGTGCCCTGACTTTGGTGGGGATTTTTCCTGTAAAAAGCACACACCAAATACATGCAGAGGTTAAACCTGGACAGAACATTCTGCTTCTACCACCCACTGCCCATCACAGTTACAAAGTACATACGCAGCAACAGTTACAGAGTTTGCTGCCACATAAAATTTGCCTTTGCATACAAGCATTTTTGAGATCAAAAGACAGGGAAAGCTCCCTGAATCAATAAGCCTCACAATAAACTCAGAGAAGCATTCACTCAGTTTTCCATTTGGGATTCTTACTGGGATACAATCCCCATGGGAGACCCAAGTTTGTCCGAGCAAGGATCAGGCCCATCCTACCATCCATCACAACAGATTCCTGACTGCTTTAGGGCTATTTTGAAATGACAAGCTGATAGAAGACAGAGGTGCAGCAACATCCTGCACCTAAAATCTTCACTAAAAATCCAGCTGGGGAATTTCTCAGGCTTTCTGATCACTCTCTTTCACTTGCCAAGGAAACAACTGAAAATATAACAGCAGAAGCAAACATCAAATCCCACCACAAAAGGCCGGAGCTAAGAAAAGAGCATGACAAGAGTTAGAATTCCCTGTAAATACTTAAAAGAAAGCTCCCTGGCAGACTGGGAGTTGAGGATTCTGCAGAACCCAAGAGAGGAAAATTCATTGGTCAGCTCTTACCTGGGTGGGAAAATATTCCCAGTAATTCTGTCTTCTTCCTGGCCCAGTATGTCTCTCATCTTCTGTACTTCCAGCTCTTCCACATCTATAAGTTTTCTCTACTTCCTTTACATCTTTCAGATTCTTTTTACCTATTTCCCTTCTCTCCTCACTATTGTTTCTGCTGCTATTCCTCCCATTTTGTTGTGTCCTTGGCTGATTCTCTCTCTGCCTCCCACTCTTTTTCTTCCCCTCATCCTTGTCTCCTTCTCATCCTCCTGAGTCTGCGTACAGGTCTTGGGGCAGTTTGAGCCCAGTGGCACCGGGCGGGCCCTGGCTAGTTACTAATTATCCAATGGCTTTATTATTTCTCTTTTGTCTTATAAATTTATAGATGAAAATACCTTGATAAGCTTTTTGATCATTAACTTTTGATGGTTTATCAAGTATTTCTCCAGAAAGGAAGCCATGGAAGTTGAGGAAGACCTCCATGGTTTTGTCCCTTTTCTCTAATGAGTGGGTGAAGCAGACTGAAGTGACATCTGCTGTGATCTAAGAACAGACACACAGATGGAGGCAATTCCTTCTGGTCACCCTCACTTCAGCAACATTTCTGGCTTCTGATCCTCCCTGCCTTTCTAGGATCTTGCTGCCAGTCTTCCCTGTGCTTACCAGTCTCACCACAAGTCTTACCTCTCTTCCAAAGCTGTGATATTAACACTTTTTGATGTACAGTCAGACAGTGTGCTGAGCAGCATTTCCATTTCACAAATGGAAACTGAGGTACAGACAAATTCTAGGACCTACCTAAACCCCTGAGACAGCACAGAGGAGACTGGGCAAGGACAGGCATCTCCTAAGCCTCACACTGCCTCTTAATTACACAGGCTTTACTCTGAAACATCAGAGATCTCTGCCATCAATCTCCCCCACCACAGGATAGAGCAATTCACTTCTGCTGTTGACAATAGGATGAAGACACCAGTAGCCTCAGTGTCAGAAAAAAATTACAAGTACACTTATGGAGGTCTATAACAGATTTAAATTAATCAAGTTAAAATGAAAAGAGTAGGAAGCCTACATTGACATATTTTACATTTCTCATAAAATCAACAGAATGTCTAAAAATCTGTTCAAAGCACCTGAACCAGTATCAGGGGTTGATAATACCCAAGAAGTTCTTATCTACTAATAAACTTTTTTGGTTTTAAGACCACACCTTTCCATTAATAGATTTAAAGTAATGTCCTTAAAATAGTACTATAAGTATTGTAAAGCAGGGCAGAATAGTCTATGGTAGAAATTACTTCCAGCAATAGACAAAAGAAAGGCAGGCAAGAATCTCCATGCCCAGGGATTCCCAGCAAAAGGTCAATACTTGCAAAACTATTTCACCATCTACACATGGGTTTCAAACGCAGAAATCAGATGGAGGCAATTCTCCCTTTAGACAGAAGCCTCTTTGGGCATTATTAACAATTCCTGGTCTGCAGACCAAATTTTAACAGACAGATTGACTTGTGGGCAGCTATTGCTGATACAGGAAAGTCTGTGGTAATTGCTTTATAAAATAGAATCAGGAAAACTGTCCATTATTAGGCTTTCCAGGAGCTGGGAAGAGAAAAAATTGTCAGCACCAAGAGACCAACTATGTCTTCACAGGACCACTGAAGCTGAAACTGGTTTGAAAAACTGGTCAAAGCTGAGTAGAACAAACAAGATACACTCACAGGACTGGGTGCACCCATGGGTGTTGATTAGATTTTGTCCCTACAGAGAAAACATGCTAAAAGCAGTTCAGATAAAGGTTTCTCTAGCAGGGAATTAACATAATTTCATTTTGTCCTTTCATATGTCTCATTGATCTCCTGTAGATTTACAGTTTGAATAAAAACATTCTTTCCATATCAATCCACACACAAAACAAATTGCATCTATGATAAGAAATAAATGACTCAGTAGGGAGGTAGAGCTGTGAGGAGAAACTCCCAGACATTCCCAGAATATAAAGCAAGAAGGAGGCTACCTTGGGGGAAGGGATCATTCTACTGCAGGTAAAGCAAATGAAGAGAGGCATAGTGATAATCCACCTGTAGGGCAAGGGCTGAAATTCCATTAGGAAAGAGAGAAATTGAGATAAGCAACAGATTTCCCCTGGAAGCAGGGATAAAAGCATGTTTTCCAGAAGGAAAAATGAAAACACAGAAAGGTCCAGTCTTTCCCCTGCTTAGAATGGCTCTAGTTGGGGAATCTGGAGATGAAGATGCCACACCCCTTTCATTTCCACATATAAACCAAGATGAGGCAAACCAGGCCAAGTTCAACAGAAAGGAACGCTGCCAGGATGGATGGTCTTACCTTCCCTCTGCCCAGCCTGGCTCCAGGCTGGGCACTGAGTTGTGGAGCAGCTCCAGAGGAAAGGGCTGGGGATGGTCCTGAGCACTTCCCAGCTCTGAACCTCTGCTTGAGCAGGGTCTGGTCCAAAGCAGCAATTCAGAACCCACCTCAGGGAAATGAAGGCTTCTCCCACCTGAGAATCAGAACAGGAAAGAAGGGGAGAGAGACAGAATGAGGAAGAGGAGAAGAAAGAAAAGAACAAAGGAAAAATAAAAAGTCAGGAAGAGTGAAGGAGGGAGAAGGTCCCCTGAACGTTACATCTCCAGCTCTCTGGAATGGGTTTTCTTTAATGCTAACAACTTGATATTTACTTTCCATTTAAATTTGAGATGTTGCTATAAATTATCAACCAGCCTCTTGTTCCCTTTGAGTTTATAACTAACTACCTGGGTTACTTATTGTTCAGGTAACAAAAGGGAGGTGAAAACGCCCTTAAAAAGTGACCTCAGAACTAAGAAAATGGGAAGCTGACATGGAGAGAGGACCCTGGCCCCCGTGCTGGGGATGAGCCATGGAGAAGGGCTATGCTCACATGGCAATAACCAACTGAGAGCAGGAGAACAAGACTTCAGAAGACAGAAGTAAAAGCTACCTGTGTAAGACAGATTACACCCTGGAGAACAAGACCCTGGGGAGACAGTTTGCTATCTGAGGAGAAAGGGAAACTAAAAGGCAGAAAATTGGAGATGATAGGGAAGGAGAGCTTGGGCAAAGCAGACCTATTTGTGCAGTTCTGACTCACTGTAACAATTGAGATTTGGCTGTAACAACAAGCAGGAGAACTCAGTTTAGAGTGAAATCCTCCCTCTGACAGTCAATGCTATTCTTACAGACAGTGAAAAAGAAGAGGTCTCAACTTCTGATGTCTTAGGCTGTGATGGAGGCTCTGCAGGTGGAATTGTGTATTTGAGCAAGGGTTCAGCTGGCCAGACTGTCATCACTTGGACTGTGGTGTACCCTTGGGCCTGAAGTACTTGCTGCATTGGTTTTGCAGACTGGCCTTTGACAACCAACAGAGTAGCCAGGATTTCATACAGCTGTCCTAGGAAATCACACTACTAAGATCCCCTGCACTATTTTGCATCACAAAGCTCCCTGCTGTGTCAAAAAAAGACAAAACCCACAAGTCTTTAACCACTGTGAGAAGAGACTCACAGAACTTACTGTTTATTCCTGCCACAAAATGAGGATCTCAACAGAGGAGACAAAACTGACTTGACTGGGGTGCAGAAAGGAACTAGCATATACAGAGGCTTCCATCAGTGACAACACAGTCTTTCCTCTTCCTATCTGAGCCAGAATGCAAACCAAAGAGGTCAGCTTCCCAGTCAGAGGCTTTTCTCCTCTACAGAGGGACTTGGACAATGAACACGGGGTGCAGGTGCTAGCCAGACTATCACAAGTACAAAGGCAGGAGACTGGTTTAGGCAGCAGAAAGGAAGAAGCAAACAAACAAAATGAACCACAAGTAAAGAAAAGCTTTCTTAAATTCAGCTCATTTTGACATTTTTGAAAGTCAAAGACAGTTAGGGGAAGATGCTAAAAATCAGAAGCCTCTATGGCAAGTGCTCCAATGTAAAAACGTTCTATTTTAAGCAGGTTTTCAAAAAGCTGTAACTGACACCATTTGTGTCACACTTTAACTGCTGTGGAGCTTGCTCCTTGGACTACACAGGCCCTGGGAGAGGGGCTGCAGGGGAACAGAGATAAGGGTGTTTGTACTGAGAGAACAGGTGTGGACTTTGTCCTCCTTATCACTGTGCAGCCTCCAGCAACCTCCTGAGTCAACAAAGCCATGAACAGCACAGTTGTCGCCTGTTGCTCAGACATGTGTGCTCTTGAGACAGTTTCTGCACCGTCCCAGGCACCTTTTTTCTCCCCACTGCTCCTTTGATGCTGGTGTTGAATATGACACCAGTGTCTTCCTACAGCACTGCAAACCATTTCCTCCAGACACTTCACACAGAAGGCACAGAAGGATGCTCTTGTTCAAAGTGAGCCAGGAGCTGCTCTGCAGAGGTGCTCTGGCACTGCTTGGATTTAGACTGATGGGTTTCACATCTTTATTTCTACTGTGACTTTCAGCTAGGGTGAAATCAGTACACATAAAGTCACAGTCATGTTTTCTCTATTTTCCTCAAGAACCTTAATGGATATTCTAACTGGATATCAAAAAGCCCAGAGGATCACATTAATTATAAAATCCCAAACTGTTCCTCAGATTTTGTGAGCAGGTCTTAAATAGTTCTATTCCCTCAGCTGTTACCCAAAGGAGGGCAGCAGTAGGAGGAATTAGTGGTTTGCCTGTGGTTCTACATTGCATTTAGAAGCTTTGAGTGGATCTAGGTGTGAACCAATGTGTTTGAGTAACACGTAGCAGATGTGTAAGAACATAATTCTGGATGATTTGTCATATACATATGCATACAGAGTTGCCATGTCACAGCATAATGACAGCCTGTTTTCATTTGCTGAATCATTGCAAGGCAACCCAACCTGGACCAGAATCAGCGAATGAGTCAAGTTCAGTCTAGTATCACAATCAATCTGTCTTGAAAAATTCAGTACATCTGCCGCATCTGCTTTAATAAGAGGGGGATAGAGAAGAAAAGTAATACAGGGAAAATACAGGGAAGAGAGAGGTTGCCTCTGTGTATTGGGAAATTCCCCTGGTAAGCAAAGTCTCCTCCTAAGGGAAGACCTAAGCATGTACAGACAGCAGTTCAAAGGAAGCCAGTGCTACATTTTTTGCACTTTATCTCCAATATGATGCAGTTTTACCCTGCACACAGAGTCAGAACTGAGCAAGGCACACTGGGGAACAGCTTTCTCCCCTGCAGGCAATGAGCACTCTGGCCTCACCAAACGTGATGGTGATGACTGACAAGTGCCACTCAGGAGCTACTACTGCACTTCCTTGAAATCCAGGTCTGCTGAGAGCAGGTGTTTGATCTCTCTCCCCTGAGAAAGGTTTTCTGTTCCTTCCAGAGAGGATCCCTGGCGAGTAGCAAAGATGGTGAAGTCTTACCTCCAGCAGCACAACATCCCTCAGCGTGAGGTGGTGGACACCACTGGTCTGAACCAATCCCACCTCTCACAACACCTCAACAAGGGCACTCCCATGAAGACCCAAAAACGGGCAGCCCTGTACACCTGGTATGTCCGAAAGCAGCGAGAGGTGGCCCAGCGTAAGTATGGCAACAACTGCTCTCCTGACTCAATTTCATAAAGGATTCTGCTTGTCCTTACTCCTTATTGTTTTCAAGGAAAAAACTCCCTTGCCCCTTTGTGCTTGCAGAATTCACACACGCCGGCCAGGGTATCCTGACAGATGAGCCCATGGGAGATGACCTGCCCACCAAGAAGGGAAGAAGAAACCGCTTTAAGTGGGGTCCTGCCTCACAACAGATCCTATTCCAAGCCTATGAGAGGCAGAAAAACCCCAGCAAAGAAGAGAGGGAGGCACTGGTGGAAGAGTGCAACAGGTAAGGGTGGGTGTGTGTCTTTGAGGAAGAGGGGCACAGCAGAGTCCCTCTGTGTTCTTGGTGTTCGCTGGTGCCACTGTGAGGCAGGCCAAAGGTGCAGCACTGGGTGGCACCACTGACACCAGCCACCTTTGAATTAAATGGCACAGCTGATCATTGTTTGTCCACAGAGCACAAGGAATGCCTCAGGACCCTTCCACACAGTGTGCCAGACCACAGCCACTTTGGGCCTGTGCATTTACTTTGTGTCTCGGAATAAGCCCAGCTCAGCAAGGCTCTTCTTGTGCTTTTCCCAACAGGGCAGAGTGTATTCAGAGAGGTGTTTCCCCCTCTCAGGCCCAGGGACTGGGCTCAAACCTGGTGACAGAGGTCAGAGTTTACAACTGGTTTGCCAATCGCAGGAAGGAGGAGGCTTTCCGGCACAAGCTGGCCATGGACACTTTCAGCGGACCACAGCCCACCTCTGCCCCTCCTCTAACTCCCCACAGCTCCTCCTCCCTTCAGCCACCACCTGCTCTCTCACCCAGCAAAGTTCATGGTAAGAAACAACCAGAGGGAGATCTGAAAGAGAACTGAACCTCCCCAAACTCAGTCACCCAAACTGTCTCAAAGTCCAGCCCTTTAGGAAGCGAATCTACAGGTAGAAAAAGCAGATTTGTACAAGGGAAGAGCAAAGGTGACAAAGAGACCATGTTTCTGGGTGAGGAGTGGCTAGAATGTCAAGGGAGATAAAATTCAGTAACAAAACCCACAGCCAAAGCTTCTCACTTACTGTGAGGCCTCCCAGGTAGCAGGCATCAACCCCAAACCCTCAGCTCCAGGAGTCATCACTGCCTATCAGAAATCAGTTCTGTGCCCTTTCAGTTATGTGTGCCCCTTACTCCTTTCAATGCCAACCCCATCAGACTCTGTGACAGAGGTTTTAGGCATGAGGAAAAGTCATTCTCCATCCAACAAGAGCACAGCTTTTTCAGCTTCACAGGCCAGAGCTGGGGGTTGCTCTCACTCTGGGAAGAGATGATCTCTCTACAGGCACATTCAGAGGAGTGGCTTCCTGCTCCCTGCAGCACTCACAGCCAGTCAGTGTGTGAGGAAGCAGTAACACCAAATTTCAGGGGAAAGTCGGGGCAGGGTGTGAGTGCCTTTTCTTCTGGTTCCCCTACTGACCATTAACTACCTGCCCAAATATCTGGTGGCAAGTGCCTGCAAAGGAAACTGAATTTAGTGCCTGCCTAAGTTTCTCAGTTTCTCACTTGTGACAACCAGTTTCCCTCCTGTTGTGATGCAGGAGTGAGGTACAACCAGCAGCCAGCCAGTGAGGCAGAGTCCTCCAGCAGCAACCACCACGGGAACAGCTCCATGGTGACCACCCAAACCATCCTGCATCAGGTTTCTCCCCCCGGACTAGAGCCCAGCCAGAACCTGCTGAGCACAGACACTAAGCTGGTAAGTGATGGATACTCCTGTTCTACTGACTTGGAGATGTTAGGCCATCTGCCTGTGGTCATAATATGAACTAATCATGGGTATTTTTTTCTAGAATGTTCTTAAATCCACCTTATGTTTCACAGTTATATGTAAGATATTGTTACATAACCTGTTATGTAACAACATGTTATATTAGAGTCACTCTGCACTGACCATGTAAGACCAATAGTCCTGAGATATATGTGCCCTCTAGACTGTGGTGAGGGCTGGAATTAGAGCATGAAAGCAAGAAGGCATTTCCTTATGAGCAATTAAAACAGTCTGCTCTGGAAACACAGCACTCAAGGTACGACAAGATTTTTTTCTTCCCAGGAAACCCTATTCTCTCCTTCTTTCCACAGAGAGATTCTCATCTCTAACTCTTATTTGGACTCTACCCATCCTGAGAGTAGATCAGACCAGTGGGATTACCAAAACACAAACTCATACTTACATCTAGCTTATCTGTGAAAATGAAGCCAAAAAGCCTGTACAGCAGACATGTACTGGATAACTAGATTGCCTCCTCAAAGCCAATTTCCTCCTGAGATCTGACCAGACCTTTTCCCACATCATTTACAAAGAAGCATCAGAACTACATGACTGATCATTTTCAGTCTACACATGTTCCCTTGTTTTCAGAGAAACAGCAGAAGTTTGCATTAGCAAAGGCTGGCTGGAGGCAAAGTCAAGGTTGCTAAAAATAAGTATGATTTAAATCTCATCAGTCACTCACTTTGCTGGCTTTCTGGTCTCTTGGTGAAGAAAATAAGTCTTTCACGAGGTCCTGAAAATCTTCTATGTCAGTATTCTAAAACTGATATCAAGGTGGTTTGTCCCACTGTTTAACCTCTTGGTGCTTATTCTTACTAAAGACTCCTTACAGCTTTTCATCTGAGGGGAGAGAAAAGAAGGATAATATAAGGCATTTAACTTTATCAGCCAAACCACTAGAATGCTTTTTTGCTCTTCCACAATACTATGACTACAGGTCCCAAAAGGAAAGAGGAACTCCTGGAATCTGTGTGCTGAACTCTGCTAGTAGAATTACGATGTGAACTTACCTGAGCCTCTTAATTTCTCTGAGCTTCACCTTCTGCCTTCAGCTATGAAACAGAAGATGATCTTTCCCTATAGAGAATGCAGTGGGCTTAATTTCATTCTTACAATTTTTTAAATGTGAAAGCACTAAACCAGCAGGGATTTACTCTTAGTATGTCAACAGCTGACCTGTGCTAGTTAATTGACGAGCAGACAAGGATATGTGAAGCCTTTCCAGTTAGCAAGGGGGAAGAGCAGGAAGAAAGGTGTTTATCACAGCTTTGGGACCTGTCGGCTGCAGGTGGCACATTCAGGGCTCTCCTTTCCCGCAGGTATCAGCTCCTGGAGGAACCCTCCCTCCTGTCAGCACCCTGACTGCCCTGCACAGCCTGGAGCAAAGCCCACACACGCTGAGCCAGCAGACACAGAACCTGATCATGGCCTCCCTGCCGGGGGTGATGGCGATCGGGGCGGGCGAGACCCCGTCCCTGGCACCCGCCTTCACCAACACGGGCGCCTCCACCCTGGTCATCGGTGAGTAGGGGCTGCAGGACTCTGCTCCTGCACCCACAGCAACACCTGCCTTCCTTGTTACAATTACCTGCCCCGTTTTCAAAGCCTTACCACTAACTTGGCAGTGATACAAACCAGAGGAAATGGTCACCAAAGATCAGCAGCACTGCTGGCAAGTACCACTGGGATTAAGGATAGATGTTCCTCATTCATGGGAGAATTAAGTTACACACAAAACCCACGTTTTAAGAGTAAGGGACTTTTACAATCTATTCCTATGCCAATGTTTTGGTTTGCAGCTCTTCGTATTTCTAAATATAAATATAATACTTCCTTAAAATTATGAAAATTAAAGAATGTTCATAGTGCTTGAAAGACAAAACATCGTGTTCCACTTCCTGCAAAGAGCAGCATTTGCCTTTGGAATTCACAGCAGTAATTACTATTTTTTAATATTTTTCACTTTGACAGCTTTTCTGGACTTTTACGAGATTTCTTTTTATTCCAAGACTAGTCTACTGCCAAAGTGCATCTCATTAGAGGAAAGGAAAATAAAGTGTATACCCTTTTCTTACACTTTCTTCCCAGGAAGAAAGAGGCCTTGTTTTGTTCCATGGTGACAGCTGTGAACTAATTTGCATTTCTTCCCAAGACTATGATATGGATTTGAATTCTGTGCAAACAAAAAAAAAAACAAAACCAAAACTGGAGTGCTGGAGAGACCTGCTGATTTACCGGGTCTGGACAGTTGTAGGAAATGGCAGTAATGTGTGAAAGCTTCTACCCCTCTCACTGATTCAAATTCCTTAATTTGGCAGCCCTAGCAAAAATAGTTGAAACTCCATTTCACGTGGCTGGACAGCTACAGCCTAGTTATCTCTGTTGCCAACAATGTCATAAAATAAAAAGAGTAAATTAACTGGGCACTGAGGTGATGCTCTGAATTTATTTTTGAGCAAGACCTCCCTGGTGATCACTAAATTGGAAAAGAAACTATACTGGTACACAAAAATGTAGAGAGGAACAAACACTGGAAACCAGAGGTGGGTTTATGCAGGTTTTTGGACATTTCCACTTCACTCTCACATAGAGTTCATGCTATTCTCAATCACAGACAATCAAGGGAACACCTGAAAAGCAGGATCTGAAATCACCCTGCAGTGACAGGCTGCCCCAATGGCTGTTTCAGATGCTCCTACTGCTGAGCAGCCACACTTCTCCCACAGTGTGGGACACCACTGGCATCAGTCCTTGTTTTCCAGGCCTGGCCTCAACCCAGCCCCAGAGTGTTCCTGTAATAAACAGCATGGGGAGCAGCCTCACTACCCTGCAGCCCGTTCAGTTCTCCCAGCAGCTGCACCCATCCTACCAGCAGCCCCTCATGCAGCAAGTGCAGAGCCACATCAACCAGAGCCCCTTCATGGCTACCATGGCTCAGATACAGAACCCTCACGGTAAGAATGTGAACTCATTTGTTTAAGTAAACAAAAATAAAGACACTGTTCCTTGAGTGCATTTGTTGGGTCCTTGGGCTTACAGCACTCTTTTCCTCCTCTGTTCTTGTTGCTCTAATTATGAAATTATTTTTCTATTGCATTTATCTCCCTGCCCCTCCACTCCCAGCATTTTGGATATAGACATCAGGTCCCATTGCATGAGGAGAAGAACTCAGCCAAAGCTCCAGCATCCACATGATGTTGTTTTCTTTTATGTACAGCTCTTTATGGCCCCAAATCTGAAGTGACTCAATACACACACACAGGCCTCTTACCACAAACCATGGTGATAACAGACACAGCCAATCTCAGCGCCCTGACCAACCTGACACCAACTAAACAGGTAACAGCTTTTCTTTAGCCTTTGTTCCCCCTCCTGAGAGCTGCACCAGTCTGCAGGCAGCTCCTTGCAAGTCAAAGAGCTTTGGGTGTGTCCATGCCATCCCAGTAGAAGCATTTTTTCTTATCTCCTGGCCCTGCTGGTACCAGCAGCACTGGAGGCACAAGTGCAAGATCTTCACTACATCATCCAGGAGGATTTCACCTCCCCAGAAACTGCCCTGCTCAATGCTTCTCTCACAGCTGTTAGAAGGGATGTAGAAGGCAGGCACTATTAACTCTCTTTTCTCCAGGCATTCACACCTGACTCAGAGACTCACACAGAGTCTGGGATGCACACACCAGTGTCACAGGCACCAACAATCCATCTACAGAACCAGGACACAACAATCCAGCACCTTCAGCCAGGCCCACGCCTCACCTCGAGCCCTGCTGGTAAGCAGCAGCCACTGTTGTGGCTCTTAAGCCTTGTACTGCCTAGTTTTTCTAGCCAACACTGTAAAATCCAGTTAGAAAATGGTAACTGGGGCTCTCAATTCCCGAAATTGGCTCTGCCAGTGTCCTGAGGGGTTTGAAAAGTCAATACAAGGAAAAGATTCAGAGCAGAGTGCATGTAAGGCCAGACTGTGGAAACTGGGCCTTTTAGAAAGGCAAATATCTTGAAAAATATAAACAAAAATCAGCCTCAATGAGTACCAGTCCTGTGGGCAGTTTTCAGGTCTGAGAAGCCCAAGACTCCCTCATGAAGACTCCAATTGGGTCTTCCCAGTTCTAAGAGGAGAACTAGGACATCATCTAGAATTCTTAGAACTGAACTCTCTGGAGCTTGCTGTCCTCAATGTTTTCAGGCTAGCCTGGACAGAAGCCAGGTATTTAGCAGCACACAAAACACACAGACAAAAGCAGTTATGTCCCTAAGTCAGGAGAGCACAGCCATGCTGGAAATGGGGGTGTACATGCAATAAGGGGCTGATGAGAACCTGCAATTGACTTCTGCCTGTACCTTTGGCAGTGTCCTCCAGCAGCCTAGTGCTGTACCAAAGCTCTGACTCCACCAACAGCCACAGCCAGCTGCTGTCATCCACTCACAACGTCATTGAGACCTTCATCTCCACACAGATGGCATCTTCCACCCAGTAACCACCACAAGTAGCTCCTGAGTGACTGCCACAACCAACCTGCCAGGTGCAACTCCAGCCGTGCTTGCCATCACAGCCTCACACAAACCCCTACTCAGCTGCCTCCAGGAGAGAAAAAGTCTCAGGCTCAAGACAGAAAACATGGAAAGATGATGCTGGCACTGCTGAAATCCACTGCCACCCCCTCCCATCCCCCCCCCCCCAAAAAAAAAACAAACCACAGCAAACCCAAACCCTACCAGCCAGCTCAGAATGGCTAGACATCCTTTTGTGGCTGCCCAAGAAGGAATCCCAACAGTGCCAGGATGTGGATGGGACTTTATTTCAGCTCAGCTTTCATCAAGCTGGGTCTGTATAAACCTGCCAGCACCAGACTAAATCATGTGGGAAAGAGCAAGGCTGAGCTGCCAAAGAAGGGACACCACCTTTAAACACTCTCCTCCTTTGCTGCAAGGAAGCACCAACAGGAACTATAAGAAATAACAGCACCTTGGCAGTTCCTGACTTTGCAATGAGAATAACCAAGAAACAGATTTGGGAATTGCTTAGCACAAATCTGTCAGTATGGGATCACTGACAAGCTACAAATCCTTAATTAACTACCAAAATACCAAACATTCTTGGTTAAAAATGACCTGCTCTAAAATCATGCTATCCTAGTGGAAATGGCTTGGTTGTTTTTGATATAGCTCTGCTTTGTTTTAAATGCAGAAATTAAAGTTTAACAGCTGCAAGGAGATTCCAGTTCTCTGCATAAACCCTGTGGATTCTCATCTCATCTGACTTGCTGAATGATTTGCAGGATGGCATTCCCCACTGGTCCCTGATGCTGCCCAGCACCTGAGAGGTTCCCATGCTCCACACAGAGTAGAGGCTCCTCCAGTTTTCTCTATAAACATTCAGCTTGGATTCATTTTACAGACCATGGCTCATCTCAGCTTCCATTTAGGCTTGATTTGTAGTTCTTGGTATACAAATAACTACCCGGGGTCTAAGAGTCGTGCTTGCACTAAGTGAAGAGTTTTAGTCCCAAGGATCTACTTATGTAATTCCTCTTCTAATTATTCCTCTATTTACTCTCAACATCCACATCACTGATACATCATTAGCCAGACATTAATACAGCCCCAACTAACAAGTTTTTGTCTGTGACTGAAACTGAGCTACTCTTTCAACTGTGAAATGCATGAAAAACCTTGAGACTGGAAGGGAGAATTGAAAACTGCCCAACAGTGAACTCTTCAGTTATGATATCTGGGAATACCAAAATTGCAGATATCCGTGAAAAGTTTCATAAGAGTTTTCTCTAGATACCATCAACAATTTCAGTAACAAGATTCTCTGAGGAATTTTATCCTAGAATTGTTTCCTAATTTCCCATGTACACCAGTTGCAAATATATCTAATTTCCAGTTAGCATAAAAATAAACTCAAAACAAAACTAAATGTTTAGGCCACCATGAATTTGAAACCCCAGGTTTAAAATTCAGTACACTGAAGTTTTAACTGCACATAAGACGAGTAATTTCTGCTGGCCCATTCTGTTAAGATTATAAGCCAAGTTTCTACTTAGTTTCTCTATTTTTGGATGCCATCTGTGTTTTCTTAACTAAAAACCAGCAAGAATCTTACAACTATTTCCCATGCTCAAAGGGGTACACTTCACTCTTTTGGTTTCTCTAATCTGGCTTTCTGAACTTCTGAATTGGGCCAATAAGTTGGCTTTCCTGAAACCCAAGAATCTTAAAAATATAAGTATGTATCAATAACAGTTAATCTCCTGAAACACTGGGAAATGAAGAATAAATAGACAAAGACAAAGTGAAAATGACCAAACTTCACAGTATTTCATGGAGACAAATGTCATTAACCAGCCCAAACAAGGACTGAAAGGTGGTTTTTAAATTATGTTGAAGTCCTTCCTGTAGCAATTTCATAGCATTGATCACCCATCAACTAAAAAGCCATCCTGAGCCACCTCTATCTTTTCTGGGGACAATCTGAATACAGCAATGGTTTAAAGCCACTGTTGTACAAAACCTTCAAAATTAAGTAGGTCCAAGAGTGTAGTAAAATTTAATAACAACAGATGCCATAAAAAAAAAACCTATACATGAAAAGAATTTTGAATAGAGACAACTGGAACAGTAGGATGCATTTACACCAACCCTGAAATCAGCTCACCACACACTGTTTATGTGCAGGGGTCCTGGAGAGGTGCAGATTGCAGAGGGATTAGTAACACAGCAGGTTTCAAAATCAGATTGTTCTGATGATCACAGGGAAAAAATAAGGGGCCCTGATTTCTGACAGGATGCTTTTGATAAATGAGTCTCCCACAGGCTAGAGCTATTCTTAGCAGTCTACAAGGAGGCAAAAAAGTAGCTGATCACCTGTTGCCATGTAAACCAAATTCAATTCATCATACACTTTCTCCAGAAGGGTTTCATGATGTGAAGGAACAGACCAGGAGGAATGCAGCTATGATCACATCCCTCTGCCATGTAAGTCTGGCACAGTATTTAATCCTTTTAGATGGGGCCTGCACAAGCAGCAGCACAGCCAACTGCTGTGTGAGAACAATGTTCCCTTCCTCAGGGATGCCAGTAGCACAGGAAGTCACTTAATTAGTCTCTCAGGCCACTGAGCTTTTAGAACAGATGCTTTGCCAATTAATTTTCCCTCATCTGCAGCAACTCTTGTTGTTAGGTTTTCTTTCAGTTTCCTTCACCCATCACAACCACCTGCTGTTTGCAGAGCAAAATCATTCTTTTTTCTTCTTCTTTTTCTTCTTCGCAGCTCCTGGCAGCACAGAGTTCTCTCTGTGATGGCTGTTCTGTCTCTCCTGCTGGCCATTTGCAGACACCAACCGAGGCAAATCTTTGCAGATCTGGTCACACTCTGCTGGGTCTATTATTTTCTCTTGAATATTATTGTCTGTCCTCATTTTCTTCTTCTTCTTCTTCTTCTTTTTCTGGTTGGGTTCTACATAACTCTCACTCTGATCCTGGCTGGAGCCCTGGGACCATACAGGGAAAGCACTTTGCTTCAGAATATCTGCAGCTGACACGGCAGCCTCCTGGCACCTTTGCCACTCTTGCTCACTGTCTGTGTCACTGGAAAGGCAACAAGAGGGAAGGAAGTTGTATTGTATTTTTTCCTTGAATTCACCCAAAACTTGAACAGCAGAATAATCTGAGATGAGAACACACAATAAACACCGGTGGCTCTGGGACTCCCACACCTACAGTTTGCATTTAACCAGTCTGAAGGCCAATGTGCTCTTTACACACTCTAGGAGGAGAAATAAAATCTCCCACAAACACTTCTCATTCCCCAACACTAAAAAAGAAACAAAATTCTGGTCTAGTCAAATACAGGAGTCAAAAATGCACACTTCTCAAGCTCTTCAGCTTCCTATTCCCTTGTGGGAGTCTCAGCTGCCTCTGAAATGTGGGATGCAGCAGTACCTGAGGAGCAAAGCAGCTGCCAGCACCTCACCTGGAGCTAACTGGCCTCCTCCTCCTCGCTGCAGGGCAAGGCTCTGGTTTCCCACAGTCTCCAGGGACAGAGGAAGAAAAGAGGCGAAAACCTGAAGTATGGAAAGAGGGGTTTTAGGCAGAGGTGGAATCAATCAACTGCTCTTTCCCTGGAAGCCTCAGTGCTGTTTCTGTGTTTCCACAGTGCTTGACAGCAATTATTTGGGACTGTGTGGGAGGACCTGGGGCACAGAGGTCAGAACTGAAAAGGAGCAGCTCTCATAGACACCACCAGAAGTTCTTTCAGAGCAAATGTTTGAGTCACTGGGATGCACTGTCCTGGTGATGAACAGGATCCACCCCACCTGTCAGCAGCCAAGTCACAAAACAGCCACAAAGGCTGAGACTGGAACTCACCATCATCTTCAGAGTCAGACTGTGCCAACCAAGTCTGTGATGGTCCTGATGAATCCTTCAAGACAGTGATGACACTAAACAGAAAATCCCAGTCAGATCTCAGACAGGTTTGTGCAAACTGAGCTACAGGTGGGTATTTCTGGGAAACAAGATTAGAGGGAGATGTTGCACAGATCCTTTTTTGTTAGTGAGGCTGCCTCAGCTCCCTGTTTCCAGAGCAGACCAGGCCTTCTCTCCTCAGCAATGAGGAAGAGAAGAACAGTTTAATAACAGTGTTTCTGAAGCCAGCTCTGAACAGCAGGAATTCCAGCTCTTCAGGGCCATCCTTGCCCAATAGACAGTGGCAGCCCAGTACCATTCTGCCAGCACAGCCCTGATTCAGGGACTGGTGGAGGATGTGAGAACAAATCAAAGGTTCTCCTGCCAGCCTTTACAGGATGGAAGTCTCTTTTCTCCCCACAAGATGTTCACCACAGAGGCAAATGAAGACACCCAGTGCTACACAGAGAGTTCTGACTAGATGGGCACAACACATCAGCAAGGTTAGGTCACAGAATACTGGAAGTTTGTACTTAATACAGGCATGAAGGAGACAAGATGTTGACTTTCCCGTGTTTAGCACACAAACACATCAGTGTAACTGACCCACAGAACACAGGTTTCAAGCCTTGCACACCAGTACCTGTCTAGCATGGTTCCCAGTTTCTTTGCAACGTGTGCTCTGAACTCTGGAGTTGTCTGGAGCTCATTGTCACCCTCCTCACGGCCGATTGCCTCACGCCCGTTTGAAATAAGAACAAGGATTATCTCTTTCGAGGCCAATAATATCTGTCCCTCTCACCCAAAACCTTAAAAACATATTATCCTGTACATATTTATGCATCATTTCAGATTATGGTTGGATTAATTCCCCAAACAGAAACTTCCCTTTTCAGTACAAAGTATCATAAGGTACAAAGTCAGAAGCAGCAAAAATATTGCACATTAATTTTTTCTTCATGGAAACATTACGTCTGAAACCAGAAGCAAAAATACCTCAAGCTTGGCTGATCTTTAGGCTGCAACCGATCCTTTCTAAAGCCCCCTGAAAGGAAAGCAGCAAAGCACACTTAGAGACTTGCCAGAACCTCCTTAACCCCGGCCAGGCACATGTCAGAGCATAAAAACAATGCCTGAAAGACAGCCCTGGGCCGCCTTCGGGGGAGAACAGTTATGAGGGGAAAGGGGAACTCCCCTCAGGCCAGGACTGCCGGGAGGGGGCTCTGGGCCGGGCTGGAGGCCGGACACGGCTCGGGAGGGTCGGGCAGAGCCCCCTCGCTTCTGAGCCCGGCAGCGCGGCACAGAGGAATCCCCACGGGTCAGGAGGAGTTGCGGAAAGGGCCGGACCGGAGCGGCGGGGCGGGGAAGAAAGGGGAGGGCACACCGCAGCGCGGGGAGCAGAGCCCAGTTTGTCCACAGCCTCTCACCGCCGCACGGCTCCGCCCGCGCCGCCGCCAGCGCGGTGCAGTCCCAGGCAGCCTCCCGGAACCGCGCGGCCGCTTCGCCGCCGCTCTCCGAGTCCGAGTCCGAGCCCGAGCCGGTATCGCTGTCCGGGCCCGAGACGCCCCTGGGCGCCGCCATCTTGCAAGCGCGGGGCATGCTGGGCGCTGTGGTGCGGCCGCAGCGCATGCCGGGAGCTGTAGTCCGCCCGCATAGCATGCCGGAAGCTGTAGTCCAACACCGTCCCTCATACCCGAATTTCATAAACTCATCCTTGTTTTAATCAGCTTTTGGAGGATTCGGTTAATGTCTGTGGGGCCCTGGTTACGTTCTAATCAGTTACTACACTGACATGAAAAGTTTTGCTGGAGCATAGAAGCTGTGCCAAGCCCTGCTGGTGGAAAACGAGAGAGCTGCTTTGCCAGAGATTTTCACCGCTCTGCCGGTAGGAAGGACTGCTTTGTGTGCTCCTCATGCCATCAGCACTGTCACGTTACGTGCTACATTTTCAAGTCACCTTGAAATTTTCTGGTGTGATACAATGTGTTTGGTGATTCTAGGTGGGCTTCTGGATAACCATTTTGCTGTGGGTTTTGCCAAGCCTGCGTGCAGGAAAACAGCAGGAAGATTTCGTATAACTGTTTTTATCATGCTGGACACTTCCTGGCTTGCACCTTCCAACCTGCACACCAGAGCTCTGCACTCTCAGGCTGCCTGGCAGCAGACAGGCCACTGCCAATATCCTTGGGCTCTATCTGACGGGCTCCCTTGGCACTAACTTCCCTTAATTTCTTCACTATTCCCTAATAAAACTCACCTGCTATAGTGGAAGACCTTGGTTTAGGATTTACCCATTCTCCACTGTGTAAAAGAACAAGCAATTTCGGGCTGTTTTGTACCTTGGAGTTCTCAGGACTGGTGGGGTGCCCTCAGAGCTGGGACAAACCCTCCAGAAATGCCTTCTCGGGCAGGTCAACTCCTCTCCCTCGCTTTGGTCCCTCTGGTTCTTTTGTTTCTCACAACTGTATACATACCTTTATCAATCTCTAAATACCTTTATCAAGCTCTCTGTTTCCGTTTCCATCCTGGAGTTTCTCAGCTCAGATTCTTTCCATCCTGAACCCGTTTCTCAGCTCAGATTCTTAGCACTCTACACTCCTAAGTCAACAATTCGTTTCCCTCAAACTTCCTTCCTTCCCTTTCCGTCCTTCCTTTTCCGTCCTTCCTTTTCTTTCCTCCCTTCCTGCTTGGGCCGAGCTTTCGCTGCGAGCTCCTGGCAGCGCCCGGAGCCGCCGTTCGGAGCGGCCCCCGCCCCTCCCCGGGCAGCAGAGCCGCCCACGCCCGCAGGACCGGGGGTCGCGGCGGGGGCCGAGCGCGGGCGGAGCAGCCCCGGAGCAGCCCACGGTAACGAGGGGCCGGGGCTGAGGCGGGCCGCGGGCAGTGACACCGGCCCGGCCCGCGGAGCCGCCGCGCTCGGTGGGGCGGGGGCCGGGCCCTTCCGCCGGCCGCGCTTCCGGGCGGTCAGGTGACGGGCCCGGCGGAGCGGCGCTCGGCACGGGCGCGGCGGGAGCCGCCGGTGAGCAGGGCCGGGCCGGGCGCGGTGTGGGGAGCCGGAGCCGGGCTGCGGCTCCGAGGCCGAGCTGGGCCGGGCGCGGGCGCTGGGAGGCCGGAGCCGTCCCCGCTCCGGGTTAGCGGGGCGGGGACGCCGCGGAGCCCCGGCCTCGCCCGGTGCCTGTGGAAGCGCGGCCGGCGGGCCCGGCGTGTCCCCGAGCTCCGGGGCTTTGCCGGGGCTGCCGCAGGTGCCGGCGCCGCGCTGAGCGGGGCCGGACCCGCCGCCCGCAGCCAGAGATGGCTCTGGGTATGGCTCGGGGTATGTCGCGGGCGTCAGCTGCTGGTGCGGGACATCGGATATATTTTGAGATTTGCTCGTATATTAAGACTCGCTTGTTACTTCTTAAATCACGTCTGTTGTATATAATAACTGTTGTATTTGATATTTTTGCTGCTAACCTGGGTTAGCCAGGCACGTCTGTCTCACACGGCGCTGCAAACCAGGAAAGCGCTGGGGCAGCATTACCCAACTGGTTATATTCCCTTTTTTTTTTTTCCCCTTTGGACTTTGTGAGGTAAGAGGATAAATTCTTTGTTGAAAGATTTTTCTTGGAGTCTATATTAAACCTTTATGGAATGGATAAAAAAAAAGCAGTTTCTTTAATCACCTGAGGGTTTTTGCTGTTTGCATTTACAAGGTACATGGACTCCTCGGTGTTCCCAAAAGAGCCCTTCAGCCTGGCAGCACTGACTGTAACACAGATGTGCATTGCAGAATCCCAGTTCATGAAACGAGGCCAGCAAGGGCACGTTGGGCTGGAAGGCAAATGGCTGCTTTTGCAAGAGCAAGTGATCACATGAATTCATGTTTTGGGACCACTTTGTGGTGATATTAAAATGCAGGTGCCCAATACAGGTTACCGGAAGTGGAAAGATGAAACTTGAGAAATGTTTCCAAGGAGTTAAAATGTAACATGTTTGGGGGAGACAAAAGAGTAAAAAGGTAGTGAGAGATAAATATGTATTTAATGATTAACAACAGAACACTCATTCGTTTGTTAAAAATATCTAAAACGACTGTCAAGAAGTCAGTGCACTTTCTTCTAGGCACTGTCAGCAATTTTCAGCTAAAGTTACCTGGTTGTACTTGAAGCACGGGCAATTGTAATATGTTAAGTATCAGATTGTTGTTAAATTTATGAGTGGGCATATTTATATAAGCTCTCAGTAGTAGTTTTAGATTTAAATTGATTTTCTAATTTGAATTTTCCTTTTGTAAAATTTTTCAGTGTCAGAAAATGACACTATTATCTTAGGGATAAGAAAAATACACTGACAAATCTTCTTTTTGATTTAAACTGCAAAAGGTTCAGGAACTAAATCAGAACTTGTTTCATAACCAAAACAGATTTAGATTATTTAAATTTCAGTAATCTTAGCTAAAATAAAATTTATTAGGAAAGAAATATGGAAAAGGGTCTTTCCTGTGGAATTGACATCCAACAGTGCTGCTCTTTTTATTTCATTGTTATGGCAAAGAGGAACAAACTTTGGGTTTTGTTAATAAACTAGCCAGACTTCTATATTCTCACCAGAACTTTTTCTCATTTTTCATGAAAAAAATTAAATACTTGAGACATCCTCATGTCATGCTGTGAACACGTATTCCAGCACTGTTTTCTATAGGTGAAGTTAGCTTCTGATTTATAGTCCCTCTTTGCCTTTCTCAGGTTGAATTAGCATTGAATTAATGCTGTTTCCAGCAAGTTTTTTTTGTGTACCTTAACTTATGGTGAAAACTCCCCTAGCCTGTCTTGAAGTGTTTTTCCTGTGTTTTGAGGGCTGGGCAGTGTACTTTGTGTACTTTGGCAAATGCAGTCATTTGCTGAGTTCAGAAGTGTGATCCTTGACAGTAGCCACTCAGCTCGTGCTTTCCTGGTGTACAGTAGATTCACAAATGAAGTTTTTAAAATATTAGGGGAAAATTTCTTTCTGCCTGGCTGTTAGTGAGATCCATACCCAGCCCATGGACATCCCCAGTCCCCTGCACTTACTCTTGTCGTGGACCTCCTGTGCTCTCAGCTGTCACCACACGTTCAGGTCCTTTTGGAGTTCCACCCTCTCATGTACCTCCACTTCCATGTCTTCACGCTCCACCAGGTTTCTGTATTTATTTAGGAAGCCTACTTGCAAATGAGTTCCTTGTTTCTTAACTGTTCCTCTGCTGCCACTCTTGATTCTTGGCTGTAGTAAACGTCAGTCATTTTTCAGAAAAACCTGTTGGGGTATAACATAGGGATTGTGGTTTAAAGGAAATAAACAGCTAATCCAGATGGCTTTTATGAAACAAAGATAATGTTTTCCTGTAAATATGTAGAGAGCAAAGAAGTAAGAAAGAGAAAAGGCAAGATCTCAGAGCCTGCAATTAGGTATCAGCTGATTTTTATATCCTTTCCCTTGTTTTGTTTGTTGCTCATCATGCCTCCAGGGTTGATTTGGAGACCTGATCTGAAGGACAAGTTTGTAGCAAACCTTGACTGGCATCCCTCAATTGTGTTTACTTAACCCCAGAAGTCATGTTCTATCTCAGTGTACTCACAGTCTTCCTCCCAAACTCTAAAGCAAATTGAGAATGGGGTTGGTTTGGCCTGTTGTGTTAGTTGTTGATTTTTTTAGTTTGTGATTTGCATATGGTTTGTTTGTTGTTTTTTTTTCCGTAGAGAGTTTTGTCTCAGAGTTTAAGAAGTTTGAGTGACTGTTCGATTTTGAGCTCATTGTGTACTCAGAACAAGTTCCATTTGCAGTTGAATTCCTACTTTAGGATTCACAGTATACTCACAAGCTACACATTATATGATTTTCAAATGTAAATTTAGCCAGTGGAAGCTGTTTCACGTTTGCTTCTTTATCTATGTGCAGATGTACAGAGCCCAGCAGCACTTGTTACAGACCAGTTGTGTTAAACTGGGATATTCCAGGGACAAGAGCAAATGTTTAAGAAGGCTTTTATAATTTTTACTGTTGCATTTTGCTATGGTTTTGCGATTTTAAATTGGTTATATCATAACAGGTCACTGGGCCCCATCAGCCAATGAAAAATACTTAGGATCCCCAGCAGAGATTAAGGAATGACCCTGTTCTAGGAAAGGAGATTCAGTGCCTGTTGCATTACGTCATTTTAATCTTTCTTCTGTCTAAGCCATCTTTATTCCATATCATTACTGATATTTCTCTGGATTTCTTTGTCATCCTTCTTCATAACATTTTATTTATTTGTTGTAGTAACTAAAACTGGGGGCTTTTTTCAGTAAGTTTTTGTGGAGATACAGATTTTATCTTTTTGACAAGTCTTCAGATTCATTGTGTTAAGATACAGAATTTAATTTGGAAAAAGGAACTTCTTTTCCACATTGGTATTAGGGACTCTGAATGTATTTATTTATTTGCTTGTACACATCCTTTCCTTGTCTTAGATGTCAAGATGTTTCTTGTGACCACTCCATAAAGGGATGCAGTATTTTTACAGTGTGTTGAGCTCCTTAGTTTCAAGGAGGTTTTCTCAATTTTTATATTAATATATATAGGTCCAAGTTGATAAGTTTTCACTTAACTACTGAGCAAGACAGGCTGAAGATTCTGGTTTTAAGGATGTGTGAAAAATCCAAGTGTCTTTGGCATACAGTTTGTGGGTTGGCAGCATTTCCATCTGCCTTGATCTAACATGGATTTTAATTCTGTACAATGAACTGAGTGTAAATGGAGTCGTGGTGTGAAATGCTAAGAGTCAGCACTACTGAAAGCAGCGTATGTTGAAATGCAGCATCTGTGAATACAAATCTGCTCTTCTGGGACACTGTGCAAAATGATGTAACAGAGTGAAAAAGCTCTGCAGAGATAGATTTCACCTGCTGTAACTGAGTGTTTGCTGCAGTTCTTCACAAGGCCCGGGTGTGATACTTTCCTGACCATGCAGTGGGATTGTATTGTAGGAAAAAAGCCATTGGCAATAACAGCTGGAAATCCTGAGGCTTTAGTTTGCTGAGCTGCAGCTCTGCTACAAAGAGGCAACACTAAGGAAAGCCTTTAGTGCTTGGGGGGTAAGTTGGAAAAGAAATTACCTTCTGAAAAATTCATGTTGCCCTTTGGAAATGCTTCACTGTTTGTACACTTGCAAAAAATTCAGATAATCTGAATCACCTGTTGGTTTCTCACAGCTTTATGTAAGTATTCCTGTTCCTGCAGCATCAACATGATGTTAGAGTTTCATGAAAAGCATAGTGAAATATTTTAAACATTTTTGTTTTAGTGAATTAATTTCTCTAGCTACTGAAACTCTCTTAGTTGTTGGATTGCAAATCTTGTATTGGCAAAAATGTTTCTAGAAATGCAAATGCCTTGAGCTCAGTCTCAAAGTTTTAGGTACTGTGGAATTTACATATAAAGGAATTGCACTGTAGAGGTTGTTGCTTCTGAAATAAAATAAATGTTGTTCTTTGGTAAATATGATAATGTTAATGAGAGATGAAAGCATGGAAGTAAAATTCAAGCATATTAAGGTAAAATTTTTAATACTTCTGCATTACTACTTTGCTACTAGATTAGAAATGTTTAATAGTTTGAAAGTACTAGGAATGTTTGATTATTAACACTGCTGTGATAGCAGCAATATACAGCTCAGGAGAGAATGCAAATTCTAAGCCACCTTTGCTTGCCATTATTGTCATTTATATTCCAAATTAACAAACCTTGAACTGAAAATTCTGCATTGTCAGTCTGTTCAAACTGTTTATTACTTCATGATTAAATTCTGCTTCCGACTTTCCTCTCAGTTATAAGTTGTGTTGAATTTTGGAAGAGCATATATGACTAGGTGAGCTCCTTCTCCTTACAGCAAAAGGCATTTATGAGAAAATACAGGGGGGTTGTTTTGGCTGTGGATGCTTATCAGTAACAGTAAAACACAGGTCACACATCAACCAGGTCATACTGTGGGACTGTAAAGTAGCTTAGTTTCTAAAAAAAGATCCCTCTTGGCTATGTTAAATTAAAACCATCAACAACAGGATTCAAGAGCTTCTTAGATAAATCACTACCAGTTTGGAATGGGGCCAGAATACAATGTTCATAATGCCAATAATTATTTAGGTTTGTTTGGTTTTTACCCTTTCTCACAGCTAGGATTCCAAGAAAATTTTCTTGACCTTGTTTGGGCAGTCCTTGAGGATGGCAAGCAAAGGACCCACAACTTCTGCATCAACAAAGAGCTCCAGTACTGGAGGGACCAGTGGCAGCAGTAGCAGTAATGGTTCTGGGGACAACACTAATCAGGACAACACTTTTGAATGCAACATCTGTTTAGACACTGCCAAGGATGCTGTTATCAGCTTGTGTGGGCACCTCTTTTGGTAAGTGCTGCAGCCCCACACATCAGCCAGAATACCATCTATCTGATCCCATAAAAACCTGTGATGTTTGTAATTCTAGAGGAGGGACTGTGGGTTTGGTTTAGGAGAAGCTTGGGATTGCTCCTCAGCCGGCTTTCTTTGCTTGTGTTTCAGGAGTGGGGTTCCTGTGTCTTAAACTCCCTGTACTGCTGGATTATTGTGTGAAAGCAAACAAACAAGCAGCCCCACACACACAATTCAGTGCTCATTGATACTGTTTGCTTATGTGTGTTATTTTATTTGTGCTGTCTGGCCTAGCACAGATATGTTCTTTAGACCTGAATTCCTTTCTGACCTCTGCATATCTGGGTTCTGCAGGCCAAATTGTAGTTTCTCCTATAAGATTGGTCTTTTTTTCCTTTGAAACCATAAAAAAGAAAAAAATAGGCAATAAGCTTTTACATATGGGCAATTTCTCTTTTCCCATGATTTTGTGCTTGTGTTAGGGACTTTTTAGTTCTTTAATTTGACTTAGAAATAATGTACAGCACAGATATAATACATGTGCAGAATTTTGGATGTGGGTAACTTGGTTTGAATATACCCTTTCTTAAATGTGAACAATTTAAGGGTTGACATGGCCAAATGTGGGGGGTTGGAGTTTATTTTACACAGTGGGCTAATTCTTTAATAAAAAAGAAACCTGAAAGTGCTTTTCTCCTGTGAAAATATACATAGAATCTGAAAATCCAGGATTTTTTTGGGGGAGATGGAAAATCACTGACTTAGGGCATGTTAAGATAAAATAACATTAAATTATTGCACAAAAGGATTTGGAGTAATGGAACCTTAAAGGTACCAGGTGTCTTGTCTGTATGGTGTTACTGAGACCATTTTGAAAGCAGATGGCTGTTTAGCAGTTTTATCTTGTAGTTGCTTATCTTTGACCTTTTTTTAATTTACCATAGCAATTTAATCTATATAATGGGAATTTCTCTGCCTTGAGCAACTGAGTCTGCTCTCAATAGCTGACCTTGCTCTGAGCATCAGGTTGGACTAGAGGCTACCTGAGGTACCATCCAGCCTTACTTATTCCTTTGATTCTGTGAATGTGGCTGATGTTTCAGCTCATTTTCTAAGATCCTAAAGTCTCATTATTGACATCTTGCTCATTTGCATCTTTACTTTAGGATAGCTTTTCATGGTTTTAGAAGAGAAAATTTGTACAATAAACTCTAAAATTAATGCAGGCTCTGTCTGGGCCTTTGGTGTGGATGAGGACCCAGGAGTAGGAGATACACAGAACCACATTAGGAATTTAGATTGCATAACCTGAAAAAAACCCAGTGGAGATCAGTCTTGGGCTGCGTTTGCAAAAATTATTTTAATGGGAGGCTACAGAACTGGCCCAGCTGGATTCCAGGATTCTGTTGTCACCAAGCTGCACTATCCCTGTCCGCTGCACATTTGTCATATAGAGTTCAGTAACTAATTCTATTTTCCTCTCTTTTTCTGCTCTGTGAACAAATTGTCCTGGGAATGCTCACAGTTGGCCTTGTTTACACCAGGTAAGACAGGTTTTCTTTTACTTTGTCTTTCATCAGCTCCAGTTGCTCAATAAAGCCCTTGGTTCTCTGGAATATCCCCCTCTTTTCAAATGTGCTTTTCTCTCCAGGGCAGTCACAACCTGTTCATGCAGCTTAATGTGCAACAGCTTGCAATCTGCTCTTTGAGCAACAAGAAAACTTAGATTCTGTTCCACTTGCCTCCACTTTTGAGTTTCTTAAACCCTGCATAATTGTAGTTTTGGTACAATTGTTGTTGGAGCTTACAGGGTTTAGTTTGCACGTTTAAGTGCTGAGTGTACTTCTCTTTGTGTGCATAGTGTTTGACATTGTGGTAGCAGTACAGAGAAGGTGGATGACAGGAAGGCTATCTGCACTAGCCCTTGGCCTTTGTAGGACTTTTTATTACTTATTTTACTCCAGCACAGATCTGAATGTGTACACATCAGCAAGTTGTTCCCATCAGAACAGCCTAAGTGCCAACTCCACTTCGGGGAGTACTTGGCACTTACTAAAATGTTTTGCTCCAGAACTTTATGAGAAATTGCTACAGTCTTCCTGCCTGGCTGCAAATCAGGTTTTGCATAGTTATTTTTGTGGCATTTTAGTGGTTTTCTTATAATTTCCTTTCTTTTAGTGGCTAGAGACCAGGCCAAACAGACAAGTGTGTCCTGTGTGCAAAGCAGGAATCAGTCGAGATAAAGTTATTCCTCTGTATGGAAGAGGTAGCACTGGGCAACAGGACCCCAGGTAAGAAACCTAAATGCAACTCTTTTCATTTGAAAATTAAAGATTAAACTTTAGTTTAGGGTCAAAAGATTAAGCTGTTAAAATGCTGGATTCACAGTTTTAAATACTTTGTCAAAAGACATAGATCTCATATTTCTGCTAAATATTTCTGGCTTTTTTAGGGCCTGGGTTTGCACACATTTCTTGTTCTACTGGCAATTCATTTTAATTTGAATCAAGTGTTAATTATCAGTTACAAGTGGCAGGTTGCAGTGATTATTATCTGACTAGAGAATCTTATATTAAATGTTCATATCCTCAGTTTTTAGCCTTTGCAATGGGTGTTTGTTATTCAAAAATACAGCATTATGTGCTGCTGAAGGTCCAAAGCTGCGTGGTTGGCTCTCTCACACACGGCTCCAGCTCTGCTGGATGGCTCCAGGAGACTGTCTCTTATGGTGATTCTGCATTATTAGCCAGGCTACTGCAGATACTGTTGTCACATGTCCTTGCACTTGAGCTAATTTCACCACTTCCTGCAGAGAGAAAACTCCACCACGACCCCAAGGACAGAGACCTGAACCAGAGAACAGAGGGGTAAGTGATCCAACAAGCTTGAGTGGTTTAGTTGTTTTTATTGCTAGTGGTATTTATTCACCCTGGAGGACATAATGTGTGTGAGAGAACCTGCATGAGGATCCTGCAGCTTCCCCAGCTGGTTGTTCATGAATCATTGGTAGCTGTGGTGTGGCAGAGAGCTCCATTCCTGTGGTACCCTTTAGCATCCCAAAGAACAGCCCGTCTTGGATCGTGCTTCATGAACGCAGCCCAGTGCGGTATCACTGGAAAAGCTTTTAATGCTTGATTGTTTTCCATGTTTAAATACAAGGAACACTTTGCTTTGAAAATTCGTTGTGCAAGTGTATTTCTGTCAAAACATACGTGTCATTAATTAATCCATGTATTAATTTAGATTTTTGACACTGACACCTGCTTCTCTCATTTCTATGGGATGTTACTGTACCATGGCATTACAAGCAAGAGGAAGTTGATATCTGTTGGATGCATGTTAATTTGAAGAGGGATCAGTGGTTTTGTTGAGGAGATTACATAGGGTGAATGTAAACAGCAGCTGGCACAGATGGAGCAGACATGGGAGTAGGCGGTAGGACAGACCACAGCATTCTTCAGCACGATGGCAGCAAGCAATGACCTGATGAAACAATGGCACATTTCCATGTAACTCAGCCTGGGGTCCTTGGAGAGGATTGTCTCCCTCGTGCTTCGAGCAAACAACTCTGCAGGGTGTGATTAAGGTGCATTTCTGTATTGAATGTATTGGGAGCTCAGCTGTTCTCTCTCACTAGAGCATTGCTGCCTTATTAAATCAGCTCCTGTACCTTACTTGAACCTTTCAGGTGGTGCTGCTGTAAATCAGAGGGATGGGGTGTGAAAGCAGGGCAGTAGTGGTGCTATTCTCTTCATATCCTGTACCTGCCACAGAGAGCTTTGCTGTCCCTAGAGTTAGTGGCAAAATGTTTGAGAAGACTATGGTCAAAAGACCAACTCCTCAAATCAAGGTTCAACCAAGAAACATTTGGCTTTTATTGTATAAGTAAAACCATCTTTGTCCTCCCATTGTTGGTGGTGATAAACCGGAGGGTCTTTCAGAACTGGTATCACTGTTACAATTCTGAGGTGAGAGGACAGCTTGCTGGATTACAGAGCTGTGGGCCCTCCACAGTCATGACACAAAGCCCCTAGATTCACACACAGTCAGTTCTCAAACAGCACACTGCTTCTGCAGAGCGGGATTCATCTAAATTCAGAGCACTTATCTTTTGACTTGATGTGGTATTTCAGTCTGGGTCGCTCAAGGTCAGTGTTATTGCATTGTAACTTCCTTTTTTTCATCCTTTCTTATGTCTTGCATTCCTGTCCCAGGTTATTTTGCCACCTTAATTTGAGTTCCCATGGTAAATTTTTTTGTGGTTTTCCTTAAAATGCTCTATGCATCCCACTGGGAATTTATAATTTCACTGAGTATTTAACTGATGCACATGTATCGCAAATATCAATTTAGGTTATTTTCTTAAGTACCTTTCTTATGTGGCTAACAGCTGTTAACACATGATACATTGTTAAGACATTCTAAGTGAATTCCTTCTGGTGATTTTGATACATTGGCAGATACTTACTACTTTAAGTTGACAAAGGTTACAGTTGAAAAGCACTGTCCTAATTTGTGGCCCTCAAGCAAGAACTGCAGTTGCTAGTTTTCATTTTCTCAAGCTTTGGGTGAATTTCCTGCTGTCTGAAACATTTTAACCCAGGAGAGCTAGGGGGATCTCTACAAAAGTGTGTCAAACTGAAAGCTGCCAGACAGCGTGACCCTCCTTCTGCCATGGCAAAGCCAGTGAGAGGGAATGTCTGCACCTCCACAAAATACTCTGAAATAGGCTCTAAGTGATTACCTTTTTTGTCTTCTGTTCTTTGTTCTCTGCAGGGATTCCAGGGCTTTGGGTTTGGTGATGGTGGCTTCCAGATGTCGTTTGGAATTGGGGCGTTTCCCTTTGGTATATTTGCAACAGCATTCAACATAAACGATGGGCGACCTCCTCCAGGTACCACGGATCCTTCTCCTGCCCCATCACAGACAGACATTTTACAAACTCTTAAATAACCTGCTAAATGGCAAAATATTCTGAGCAGTAACCAGTGTTGTCAATAGAACCACTAAATGAGGGCAAAAACACTCTGTAGAGAGCGTGGTCTGTGGCTGGTATGTTTTGTACACAGACTTATAAAAGAAGCAAGTTTGTCACTTCTGTATAATTTGCTGAAGGCCCTCCTGGGAGACCAGTGACTGCAGAGAAACAGTGGCACTGGAGACTACTCTCCTCTAATTCAGATGTCTCCTCTGGTACACCAGCAGACTTTTCCTGAAAAATGTGACAAATTGGACTAGACTTTCTAATAATAATAAAAAGAAGTCACTAGGGGTGTATGAAGGAGACCCAGTTTTAAAAACAGCAGGAAAGTACCATTTCCTGAAAGATGAAAAGGAAAAATTTTAACTGGTGCTCTGTACCACCAAATTATAAATGCAAAGATTGTTCATTTTTCAGAAATTTATCTCTGAGACAGTCATCTGTATTCTGCAAGAAATAACTTTCCAGTGAAATTATTTCACGTTTTCGGTTAAGAAAAACCAGTTGGTTACTCCAAGGGGTGACCTTGCTCTCTAACGATGAAGTAATCCCTAGAGAACCTCCTCCCCATCTTCACTGTAGACAAACTGAATCTGTTTTGAGCAAGAACACGTACTGCCCAGGGTTTTGTGAACTTATTTTGTGAAAGGTTATACCTGGCAAATCTGGCAAATTCATATGGCACGGGAATTATGAGGAACAAACTCATTCTTCACATCACACCAGCGTTGCCATGGTCCTGTGCTGTCCTTGGGTCAAATTATCCTCCCTGTTAGCTATAGTTCAGTGTCCCCTGAAAATCTGCTGGGGGTGGGACTGAACTAAGGAATCCTGCTTCAAGATACTTGTCTTCCTTCTGATCTGCCCATACAGCCAGCCAGGCTGAGGGTAGGAAGTAGCAACTTTCTCACCAAGCAGATCCTTTGCATATTTTTCAGTGTATGAATATACTATATTCAGAATATACACAATCCGAGAGAAAAGGAAGGAGCTGAACTGTTGTTTGTTTTTTTTTTACTTCCTGTTTTCCAGCTGTTCCAGGGACTCCTCAATATGTGGATGAGCAGTTCCTTTCCCGCCTCTTCCTGTTTGTGGCACTGGTGATAATGTTCTGGCTGTTGATTGCATAAATCTTTTCCATTATTCTATATATTCATGACCAACAAGGCCACTGAAACAGTTACAAACTGCATCCCCATCCCATTTTAAACTTCTTGGTGTCTGGTTCCATAGCTACCTATGGGCTTCAGGAACTGGTGGTACCACAGCACAATGAGGAATCTCACATTTTGCACCAGAGTTGGTAATTAAAACATTGGTTTAAAAATGTATTTCAGCTCAGATATCTTGTACAACAGGTTCCTGCCACAAACCATGGGCCTAGCGTTGAGCTGCACTCCGAAAGGGAGTGCTGCTTTGAAATCCTGTGCCAATCAGTGACACCAGGTCTGTGGGATACACAGTTATCCCAGCGCAGACTGGGCAGGTAAGGAAACTTCTCCAGTGTCACCAGTGTCTCCTGCTTTGCAACCACGATGGATCTGCCAGAGCTGCAGATGTTATTTAATGTCTCCATCAACATCTGACCTTCTCCAGGAAATCATCTGCAGCACTGCTGAGACTCTCTGGGGCACAGCATGTGATGCAAACGGAACCAGGCCTGGAGACTGGTTTCTTTTCCGTCTGTTATTTCCTGGTGTGATGAAAAACCCTTCCTGATGGTTCTGATGGCTGTTAGAAGAAGGGATACATATTTATGCTGCAATTTTTTAAAGCCTGAGCATGCTGGAGCCATCCACTGGAAGATTGTCTGGCTGTGGAGCCAGGTGGGGCTGCTGGACCCAGCCCAGTTCCTCACTGACAAACAGTGTTGTCTTCCCCAGCTCTGCGCAGCACCTGTGGCTGCACTCGTGGATAATCCCCTCACAGCCTCGTCACTGTAGCGACATTTATCTTTCTCAAGGCTTTGAGACTTTCTACAGAAGGTCATGTACTCCAGATAAAATCCTATTACAGATCTGAGATCAGCTTGTTTGGGGAGAGGAATAAAAGGCATCTTTACATGAGTTTTGAGGTAAAACTTGTCATACTGTAAAATTACACAGGAGGAGACACGAGATCCTGCCCTTGCCAGCACATGCTCAGTAGGGAACATCTGGAAGACCTTCTCTCTGCAGGTGCACACAGACCTTCTCCCGTGCCACAGCAGAACTACAGCGCAACAGTCTCTGCAGCTAAAATCTACCAAAGATTTTAATTTGAAGTGCTGGAGGAGACCACAACTATTAATGTGCTGAGGGGATATTTCAGAAGGTGAGCAGTCTGCAGCCGCTTTGGGATCCTGTTGGGTATCCAGCTTTAAAGAGTACTCCTGATGTATTTGTGTAGATTCCTTCAAAACAGGTATGAGAGATTCCCTAGCAAGATGAACAGTTCATATTTCTCTGACTAGGCAATTCCATTTTTTTTCCTCTTACTGTCTATAGATTTTTTTGATTCCGGCCACTCATAGTCATAATGATTTCCTGCAAGATGAATGTTGTGACTTCCCTGGCAGTAGACAGAAAAACTGAAAAGCAAATCAGTTAATAGAAACTTCATTTCAATACCTTGGGATTTTTTTAGCATATGGAAGAGTTTCCTCGGCAGGACACCTTTAATTAATTGTTATAGAAGTTTATTTATGTAATTATAAACTGTTTCCTTTTAGCGTCAAGGCAGAGTATGACTGAAGTTTAACTTGCCTACCTCCAAAATTCCATCTGGCAAGTAGAATGTTGCAAAGCTTCTGCAGTGTTTTGTCATGTCAGATTTATACCTGACTTAATGATAATCTGACAGAATATATTGCTCAGCTATTTATAGTTGAGGTGGTGCTTCAGCTTTTGTTGTGTGACACTTCTGAGTAGCTGAACTTTGGCACAGGGTTCTTCTCAAGTGTGTAACTTGGTAACTGGGGCCCTTCCCAGGAGGAAAGGCTGTTTTGTTTGGTTGTCCTACAATGTCGCAGCTTTGGCTTCCTCTCCTGCGCAGTCAGCACCACCTGCTGATGGGGTGTGACAGTAAGGGATGGATTCCTTCTCCTTTTGTACGGAGAAACTCGATGCTGAGAGGTTATGCAGGGAGGAGAAGCCTTTATCCCGTAAAGAGGATAGAGAAGTGACTGCAATAGATTCAAGAGGTACAGAAATATATTTAATTAATACATTTTAAAAACCAGAATTTTAATGGATTGGGGATGGGGAATTTCCATCTAGGAGTGAAAGAGATAATGGATTTAGAGAAGGCTGCAGAAGCATGACCGAGAGCTCTTATTTTCCGGCAATTCAAGGATGAAATAGTCTAAAAGTGTTAACGCTTGGTTCCCCCTTTCCCTGGTGTGCTTTTGTATGTACCCCTTCCCGTAACCCGACCGCACCCGGCCCGGACGGCTCGGTTAGTGCGTTACCGTTGCTCCTCACTAATTTTCACTGTTGTGAAAGTGATTTAGAATTAAAAAATGGTTTTACATTGAGCGGAGTGCGCCGCCGTTCCTTTGCGCTGCCTCGGGGGCGGGAGCGGGGCCCGCCCGGGGCCGCGGCACGTGCGGGGCGGGGCTGCGGGCGGGCGGCGCTGCCATTGGCCGCGGGCGCGGAAAGGGCGGGGCGGGCGGGGCGGAGCAGCGCGGGGATTGGCCGGGGCGCGGAGAGGGCGCCGCTGATTGGTCGGGGGCGGGCGCGGCGCTGCGGAGAGGCGGGCCCAGGTGCGGCGGCGGCCGCTGGCGTCGGGCGGCGGCGGGCGCGGGATGGAGGCGCTGCCAGGTGAGCTCGGGCCGGGCCGGCCGCGCCTCCGCGGGAGGAGCCGCTGCTGCATCGGCGCTGGCGCGGGGCGGCCCCTGTGGGGCTCGACGGGGCCGCTGCCTCCTGAGCCGGCTGGGGAGCGTTCTGGGGCCGGCCCGCGGCTCCCTCCAACGCGTGGCACCGCCGGTTCCCGAGGGTTCCCGGCGGGTCTCCGGTGCACTGACATCCGCAGGACGGCCGTGGGAGACGGGCGCGTCCCGCCCCTGGGCGGCCGGAGCCGGCCGGGGTCGTGCAGCGGCGGTGCCCGCGGGCCCTGCCGGTGCCGCTCACCCCGGCCCTGTTGTCCCGCTCCATGTCCGCCGGTGCCCGCGGGCCCTGCCGGTGCCGCTCGCCCCGGCCCTGTTGTCCCGCTCGATGTCCGCCGGTGCCCGCGGGCCCTGCCGGTGCCACTCACTCACCCCGTCCCTGTTGTCCCGCTCCATGTCCGCCGGTACCTGCCGGGGCCACGGCGGCTGCTCCTCGCTGGCCGCCTCTGACACATTCCTCCCGTCTGGGAAACTCGACAGACCTGTTACATGGATTATGTCCGTTTGCGTTTCCTTCGCACTGTTTCCTGCTCTGTTTTCTTCATTTCCGTCGTTTCTCCTGCATACTGAAGCAATTTCTGTTGGATTGAGGACTGTTCGTTTCCGTTTGTGAGCTAATCAGCCTTCCTGGGTACACTTAAAGAGATGTAGCACTGCAGCTGAGAGTAGGTGTAGTTTCTTCGTGGAGTTCCGAAGCTGATGGGTCAGATTCTGTAAGATGGTCGGGGAATAATTTGTTGCTTCTGGTCAGCTATGGTGTAATAATTGATCTTTAAATATCTTTAGTAGGATCCACAGACAGTTTTTACACGTGTGTGTTGTGCTGGTGACACTGAATGGGAGGGGATGGAGCTGAAGAATGTTTGGTTTGCAGGTAGTTTTGGCCTGCAGCTATTTCAGAAGTTCAGCTGACTTCCAGGGCTTGCCCTGCTTGGGGAGGAGAGCGTTGGCTGCCGGTGCATGGATGCACAGGCAAACGGAGCTTTGCCTTTTATTCCCAAGCCCGTTTGGTGTGCTGAAAAACCATTTCCTTTATGGGACAACATGGATAGGGTCAGGTTTTTCCATGGCTCTCCCAGCCTTTACTCTGCTGTGCAGGTCTGAGCTCAGGTGCAGTGTTGCCGTGTGAGATCAGTTCTTGGTGTTCGGGATTAGCAGAAGGGCACAGGGGCAGGTGATGCAGGTGTGGAGCTGATGCACACTTGGGAACTGAAGTAGCAGCCTACAGCTCTTGTCACATTTGAAGGAACCCTTTGAGCCTTACATCTTTATGGAGACCTTCCTGGGTACTGCTGCTCTGCTGGTGATAGTGGTGCTTGTAGCTGAGCAGCAAATGGTTTTTTTCCCTGAAATAGCTATTTATGTAAAAAGTGCAAGATCTTCACCCTAGTTAATTTTCAACATTGTCATTGACCTAGACGGTGGGGTAAAGGTGCATGGAAGGTTGATGGCTTCTGTTTTGTGTAGCTTCAGGGAACTTAACAGTGGTATGAACTTGCCTAAGCAACTACCAAGTTGTACCATTCTTTGGAAAAGGGAAGTCCGTGGTTTGTGGTTTGCTTTTCTAAGTGCACCTTTTTCTTTAATGCTGCCTTGCTACAAGGAAACTGTTAGTAGCAGGAAGAAACAGGTTTGGGATCTTTTCAGCTCTCTGACACATTTCTTGTGCCATCCTGTGCTGAACTAAGATTCTTGACTCTTTAATATGCCTGCACTGCCCTTGGGATTTTGGATACCATTTATCTGTGTGCCAAATGTTCTTTGTGCACAAGCTTTCATTCTGTTTTTCTAGCTTGCTTGCATCTAAGTAACCAGCTCTCTCTGGGGCTTTCTGGCAGTTCTAGCAAAAACTATTATAGCTCTATTATAACTTTTATAAGTATTTTCTGAAAGGGCAACAGGCCAGTAGCATCACTCCCCCTTCCTAAGTCTGATGGGTAGTCTGATGTTGGCTGTACAATCTCTATGGGATTATTCATTCAAGAGTGTAATTCCTTCCTGGTAGTCTACTTGTTCTCTACTGAATGAAGTTTGCCTTTCCTTTCTTTCAGTTCTGGGAAATCCAGTTAATTATACAAATGAGAGCAAACGTTATGTGCTGAGTCAGTGGTGTGGGGGAAGCAGTAGCGTGGCTTCCTGGCCTAGCATGGCTCTCTGTTGGAATTGTTGTACTAGACCAGTGTTGCCTTCCTGAAATCTCTGCTCTGACAGAGCTGTAACTGAGCTGTTTTATGTGAAAAGTCATAGTCTTCTTTTCTGCAGAATGTGAAGAAAGAGACGTCATGTCTGGGGAAAAAAATATACAAGATATCAGAGTTTGATTTGGGAGTTCCCACTCTGGGGTTATAGACTTCCTGCAGCCTTCCATGTGGGAAGGCTTTCCTGTCAGTTACTTAAGATTGTTCTTTATGAAGGATGTACCAATCTTTGTTTTCTCTGGTGTAAACTGGTTGCTGTTTGTCCCCTTATTGCTGTGTGCAGGTGAAGAAGTCTGGAGATGCCTGGGATGTGGGGACAGCATTGCTGCTGGGCAGCGCCTCCACAAGACTGTCAATGAAGCTTGGCACATCTCCTGTTTCCGGTAGGTAAAGCTGCAGCCTTCAAACCCTCCTGGTGTTGTTCCACTGGCTGGGAGCTGGTGGTGAAGTACCAGCATGAGCTGGGAATTCCTGCAGTGATCTCTGTGCCTGACCTGTTCCGAGCTCGTTTGTGCTGTACCCCAGGGACAGCATCCAGTCCTGAGAGCAGCTGACACTGCCTGGCAGCGTGGCTGCGCTGACGCAAACGGGATACAGATACAGTGCAAATAAAAGCTCTGATTTACTGGTGGTGGCAGAAGCCATGGGTTACATGTTTGTCTTCTGCAGCATTCCAAAGTAGTGCCCAGGCAATTTGCACAGCCTGTTACTTTTTCATTGTGTGGTAGGTGCAAGGGTGTTATCAGGGTGCTGATAGAGAGGAGGGAAGAGACAGAAATCTTGCCTTTTGCTTTCTCTCCTTTGCAGACTCTTAAGACAGACAAACTGTCTTAACTGAAATCTGTTAGATAATGTTGCTGTCTGCAAGGACAAAAAGGAATATCTGCTGTGCTTTTTCCTGGTGGTAGGAGTAATACCTTTTTGGTTTTCCATGAATACTCAGTCCAGTTTTCATGCTCCAGAATCACATTTCTGAAGGGGTCTGTATTTTTGAGAGAGGTTGAGTACCTCCAGCTTCTACTGGCTTCTCTGTTGGTTTGAATATGGGGAGGCTAATGTTTTGTTATTGTTAAAGAAAGTGGGGAGAAAAGGAAGCCAAAGTGTGGCTTTGGAGGAATGTTTTTTGTGCCAAAATAAGCATCTATTGTCCTCGTTTAAAGAACAGAAAAAAAAAAAAAATACCCCAACTTTGTTGAAGGTTGATTGTGGTTATTGGTATATTTAAAAAAATAAAGCATCTCATGCTGCCAAAGCAGTGCAGGCTCAGTTCACTCAAAATGCTGTTTCAGTGACACATTAATAATCACAATAACATTTGATTTCATTACAAGTCCCAGTATTTTGGATTTCTGTTGGTTTTAGTGTTCATGTTTAGCCATAATGAAGCAGCTTTCCTTAATCCTGGTTTTCTCTTTTCCCTGAAAGAAGAGTATCCTGCTGAGCTTCCCTAGATTCTGCCAGTAGCCAAACCCCAAGCTGTGTGTGCTGGGAAATCTGTCCCTCTTGCCATTGAATGTATTTCTCTTGTGGGTCTTGATTTGCAAATGTTGTGGTACTTCTTGCTGTTGGAGCTGTTGAGGTAAGGAACAGCTGAGCTGGAGGCAAATCCTGCCTTTAGGACACTTCACAGAGGATTTGTTTTCATAGGTTATATTGTATAATGGAGGTTTGTTTGCTGCTTCTGGGCTGGTTTGTTTTATGCAAGTGATGACACCAACCTGTCTCTGAGCAGTGTAGTCACTTTTTGTATTTGCTGATGCACTTCTTTTGCTCTGTGCTTTTGGTGAGCTCGAGCACCCAGTAAAGCTGCTGTGCTCAGTGAACAGTTGGAACCTGCAGGAAAGGAAACTGCCCTCCCCTTTTTCCTAGTTCCAGGGTAGGACTGTACATGAAAACAAGTTTCCAGTTCGCACTGTGCTCCTCCTTTTCTTCTGCTGTCCCTAAGCCATGCTGAGCAGCAGTCTTGTGCCTGATATCCCAAAGCCAAACTTTAAAAAGCCTCTAAGGGTAGGAGGCTTTGGCAGTTGGTAGCTGTGAGTTCCGGCAGCTCTTGTGGAGTGTTTTTTGCAGTCTTCCTGTGGATTAGCTGACTCCCTGGCCTGGCACATAATTTCTCTAATGCTGATTGGCACTACTCCAGGCTCGTTAGCTCTGTTTATTCTTGGTCAGGCTTGGCGCTGACGTACATGAGCGTCTCTGAGGATTTAAGTTTTTGTCACTTCCCTCCTCCCTCAAACTGCATGTATAGGAGCTTTTGTCTCTGAATCCTGCATTTTCTCTGCTGTGGCTTGAGGGAAGAGCAAATCCCTGTTTGTAGATCTTGGATATTTAAACTATTCTTTGGCCAGCTGGTTCCTTAGGCTTGAATCTGATGGGTTGGATCTGGCTGAGGAAGTTTCTTAGATGTTTCTGTCACAGTGTCTGTTGTGAATTAACTCTGAATGTGCTTTTGTGCCTCTGAGTTCTGTTGAGACAGCACACGCTATCAAAGGTCACTGCTTTTCACAGTTTGACTGGATTTGGAAATTGCATTGCACAGAACTTCAAACATTACACCAAGAAAGGGAAAGATAGAAGTGAAAAGGTGTTCCTTTCCTAGATCGGGATCATTTTTACCTCAGGGGATTATTGGAAGAGCTTTTTTGATCAAGAGCTTGCTGGTTTTATTGTTTTTGATCCAACTCTTTTCCATATTGCAAAATAGAAGGTAATGCCTTGAATTATATTTTTGAATAAAGTATTATTACCAGTATTTATTTTTGGTGGTTTGTGTTGCTTTTCTGTAGTTAATGACAAATGAAATTAAAGACAATCCTCATTTTCTGTAGGGATACTGTGTATTTGAATTGGAGTAGGATGGAATGAGAAGACCCAGACATAGCTGTGTGGCTTTATCTTAAGGACATGGTATTTGTTAGAAATCCAGTTTTGTTTATTTGAAAACCACAAATTCAGATCAAGCCTGTAGACTACGTCCAGGTGGAAAATGGATGCATAGGAAGAAAATAATTAGAAATGCTGGCAGGAATTCCTACTGTAGCAGGGTGCTTAAGCACTTTTTAGGAAGGAAGACAGCTGAGGCTCAGTTCCTTCCTAACCATGAAATAACAGAGCATGTCTAGTACTGTGGTCTATAAAATAAACCTAATTTAAGTAGCCAAGCAACACTGACTTGCTGCAGAAATCTCAGCTAAAAGCCAAAGCCAGAAAAAATGTTCACAGTATATCTTCAAAAGTAGCAAAAGGTGATGGATTACTGGCGGTGATTTTACAGTCACAGATTTAAAATATACAAGTTTTTTTATACACAAACCAGTTAAGTAAAAGCTGAAAAATCACCAGGTGTTTGAAGAGAAGTGGATTTGTTATCCATGGATCAAGGGGTGCCCTAAGCTCCACCCTACTAAACAGAAAGAGAAACACTACTAATTTCCCAGTTCTAGTGATTTGATTGTCTTTCAAAATGTGATTTTTCTATACTGAATGCTGTATTTTGTGGGCTACTGAAATGTTTTTTTTCTGAGCAAAACTTAGTAAATCACTTTGATTCCTTTTACATTTAGGGGCAGGGGAAAGCAAGCCAGACAAACTTGTATGAAGGCTATGTATAATTAAACCTGGTCTGGGAGTGCAGGATAAACTGGATTATTTCTAAGGGTATTTTTATAAATCTCTTTTCTGTTTTTAGTATATCTACTATCAACTTACCTTTGAAGCAAGTAATTTTTGTGGCTTAGGGATGATCAAGGAATTGGTCATCTAACAATCTCCAGTGATTGTAGGACTTTGGTCTCCCAGACTGTCTACTAGCACTTCATTATCCTCGGGGTTAGAACCTTCTGTCTACTGTCTTCAGAAATCCCATGTTGCAATTTAAATCCATTTCTTCTAGCCATGTTCATGAAAAACAAGCTTTTTCCCCTGCTTCTGCTATCCACATAGCCTTCCCCTGTCAGAAAGCAGATTGTGTCTCCCATCAGTACCTCGAACAAGACAGAAGCCCTGGACTTAGCAGACTTAACTTTTTCTCCAGACTGTGTTTTCTAGACTTTAGATCACTTCTGTCAGTTCAGTCTCTTTGGCACAGGCCTTCATTTTCCAAAAGCAGCTCCCTCCCCAGAGGACAAATGGTTGAACAGGATTTAAAACACAAATGTGGACAAATGAAGATGTAAGCAAGATGTGTATTAGGAGGAATTTAAATTGCGGGATGTTTGGTGCTTTGAATTTTCCTTTAGCTTTTCACCTGTGAGCGCAAGGCAGGTTTATACACACGGCAGCTGAATTTGAGAGCAGGGGAAACAGCAGTAGTGATAACAGGCGGCTGAATTAAGGTAAGAGCAGGAAGATAAAAATCTCCTCTTCCCTCTCTTCTCCAGTTTCTGGCAGTTACAGAAACTTAATGATAGGGGCCTCAGAGGTGAGAACTCTTCACTAATCTTGCAGATTCCTGGGAATGTTCCTTTGGTGGTGTCTTCTTCAGCTTTGAAATTCAGCCGCTCACTAACAGATTCAGGGAGAAATAGTTGCCTGTTGGCACACAGATCACTATGACCGTTAAAGAGTTTACACATTCAAAGGAACAATGAAGCACTTTGCAGGTGGCCGAATTCCTCAGGGGACTCTATCAGATACAGGGCATCAATGACCAGCCTTTATATTTAAAGAGGAGTGGGGCATTCCAGTCCAAACTTTCTTTTGGTTGAATTGGCAGCTTGTCCTTTAGGGCAGTGTTAGAGCATTATTATATCAAGGTAATTAGAATTACTCACACAGCACAGGAGAGGCAGGATCCTTCCCTGAGGAGTTCCCGGTCTTCACAGACCAAAGCAGCACGTTAAAGAGGAGTGAGGATGCCGTGGTGTGCCAGTCTTACTGCCATATCTGCTGCTTTTACTGAGCAGAAGCCACTGCTTCCTAAACACTATATAACCTATGAAGTTTCAGTGCGTTGAATTTCCTTGGTCTGCTTCTCAACCTGCACACATTCAGGAGGGTTGCAGCCATCAGGTGAGTGTGGTGGGGATAAAAACTCTCCTTCCTCATGTGCTTTGTGATGTGAGGTACTGAGAATCATCACAGTGTTGTTCTGAAGTTGTGCTGCTGCTTAGAAGTGAGATGCAGTGATGGAGCTGAGCTTCACATCACCATTTGTTGTAGTTTACTCAAGATCTGCGTACAAGAGCTCCACGGTGCTGCTTTCAGGGGCTGACTGTATTGGTTTCAGGAGCTGACTCTTTTCTTTCAACTGCAGCAAAGCACGAGTTACACGTTAAGTGCCTTAGAAATACAATGAGGTGTTGGGATTGCATGAAGTATTTGGAATGCCTCCAAGCTGCACCCGTGCTAAGGGAAAGGCTTGCTTCAAACTCTTCAGGCATCAAGCAGATTCCTCTTCCCTCTGTCCCACACATATCGAAGTGTCTGTCTGTGCCAGGATAAGTTTGTGTATCTTAGGGCTGGCGGATGTGCTGAGCAATACATCTGTCTGCAGATATGCTACCGAGCACGGGATGTGTGGCAGTGTCGAGAGGCTGCCCGGCCCCAGCTGGCTCAAGGTATTCATCACTGGAATATCACAACAGCTGTGTGATTCATTTCTGTGGAGATAAATTTGTAATGGCTAAGATTCAGTGAGTCGTAAGTCGTTGTCAAGGTTTTTCATGTGTTCCTTTTCATTTCTTAGTTACAGTCTTTTTGGCAAAAGTTACTGTGCAGTTCTAAACCCTAATGACGAAAAAAGCTTTCCCTGCCCCCACTCAGTGATGGCTACCTGTTTGGAGTGGAAATGCTGTCAGCACTTGCAAGAGAGAAGTTGCTGATGTCTGACTTGACTTGGTAAAACAAAAATTTACACCGGTGCATTTTGGCCCCCAGAGATGGTATCTGTAAAATTACAGAAGGTCGTCCACCCCCTTCCCCCCCCACCTTTATCAGCATTTTTGAAGTACAGTCATTCTGGCAGGAATTCAGATCTAGAATGTATGAACACATTAACACCTTTTCCAGAGCCCTTTTATCAGAGACATTGTGTTCTCAAATAGGTCATAGAGACAACACAAAAAGCAAGAAGTAACAAGACATTTCTGTGTAGCCAAAGTAACTTACTGGCTGCTGCTGCTGGGTCTTGCTGCAGAAGTAAAATAATTTTGATAAGAAGTTTCCTGTTTAAATAGACATTTGACTATGTGTCCTTTGGCTTTAAGGAAGTCTTAAAATCTTTTCCTAGTTGCTTAGCTGTCTGGGTGGTTTTTATTACTTTGAAGTTCGGCTTTATCTGCTGCCTTCATTCACAGACTAGCTGGCTGCTTATCACATCTGTGGATCAAATCTTCAAAGGTTTTGTGTGAAGAGTTGGGATTTATGAGGTCTCGTGGAATGCCCCTCGGAGGGCGTTGAGCCCACGGCAGCAGAATTGCGGGGAAGGTTTTTGTGTGTGTGTAGGGGCTGCGCTGGAGGTGGGCGTGTGCTGGGGAGGTGCTGATGGCCGGGGAAGCGCAGGATTGCGAGCGCTGGCCCCTTTTCAGCACGCAACACACAGAGAATGTGGGAGACCAGAGCGCATTCCTAGACACAGACTCACCGTGCTGCTGCTTCCAGTAGAGCTGTGTGAAATGTCAGAAGGAATTAGGCCCGTGCTGGAGCTGACAAGCACATCGGGCTCTGCAGCACTAGGCTTCACTGCACTTTTACAGCCAAGCTTACCAACTACACTGAATGGGGAAAATGGAGATTTTTTTTTTTTCCCCTGCAGGAAGGTGGCTGATTATTAAAAGTTAAATTAAAAAAAAAATGTTTAAGAGAGGAGAAAAAAAGAACACAAAAAGCTGCCTAGGTTTCTGCATACTTCAACAGCGAGCAGCAGCTGTCAAATCTGCAGCCAAGACTGCCTTGTTCCAGCCCCAAGCGTCTCTGGAACAGTTTGCCAGCTGAGGCGAGCATCTCCAGGAAAAGCACTTTAGAGTGCTTGTGTTCTTGCCTCTGGAACAGAGCATGGTTTTCAGGCTGTGTTCAGGCATGCCAGACTTTGCTGACTGTACAAAAATAGGCGGGCTTGGTGCAGCAGCATATGTTTGTTGCATTTTTGAGTGTCTTGTGAGCAGCTTTAGCTGATTAAGTCACTAGAGATCATGCTTGGCTTCAGACAAACACAGTGATACAACTGGATGTGCTGTGAGCTGGAGAGAGTACTCTGTGCTGATTTATACCTCTCAGCTTCCATTCAGGAGATGATTCTGTTGAAGGATTGTAATGATCTCTTAAAACAGTATTGGAAAGAAAGTACTGTTTCCTTAGATGAAGCACAATGTGAGTTACCTCCTGCAGCAGGATGAACGGATTGTAGGTGCTGTGAAGGCAGGATAACCCCACTCACTGTGCAGGGTTTAGGAACGTATGTAGTTAATTTGATATACTTGGAGATGTGGCTCGTTGCCGTCTTTGACTCCTCCATTAGAACGTGCGGCTGCTGCAAAGACGAGTTTCACGTGTGTGTGCTTGTATTCTTTGGCCAAAGCTGCTCTCTTTCAGCACTAAATACTCAGCCCCTCTTTGGGTCAGAGCTCCACCCCTGTGAAGGAGCAGAGCCTGTTGAGGCTCTGGAGCCGCCGCTGTCCGCCTGCCATGGCTCCTCCTCCCCTCCCACCCTTGGGTGGAACCACAGAAGGGAAAACTTGCCAGTAGTTAGCAGCAGCAGAGCTCGCAGAGCCGCTGCAGCAGCATGTCCCACTAGCCCGGTTAGCAGTGATTCTGTCCTTCCCGAGGTGCTGCTGAGAGCAGAAGAAGATGGTTATAGCAATGGGAGCCAGGAAAAATCTGAAAAGGAATGAGCAGCCGAGAGACCTGTTATTCCTTGGGCAGCTTCAAAGGGAGGTGAAGTATCTGAATCAGCGCAAGAGTAAATGAGCACTGGCTGCTGCCATGTTGGCAGAACAGAACTGTTCAGAGGCAGTTGGACAAGTTTGTGGCTGATCCGGTTTATCCAGTGTTGAAGATGGGAAGTTACTTGTCTGCTCCAGCTTACTTTGCTCCCAAGGATCCCTTTCGGTAAGTCTTGCACAGGGTTAGCAGTGTGACTCCAGAGTGTGGTTCCCCCCCTGTGATGCCTTCCCAGGCAGTCAGTGTGTGAGGCTGGAAGATTGATGTCCTGTGCTCATGTGCTAGAAACAGCCGGCCTCAAGCTGGGATCCCATGTTGCTTGCAGGAGGTGACAGGGAATATTCCTATTGCCAGTCCCTTCCCAGCTCCTGGTTTGAGGGAGCAGCTCCAGTGTGTGCACAGCCAGACCTGCTCCCTTCCAGAGAGCACTCGATGTGCCACTGTACTCTGTGCCCCTGTGCTTTGCTCACCAGCAGAGGAATGAGATTAATGTGGCTGCTGCTGCTTCTCTTCCAAAGCTCCTTGTGACTGGGTGAGATGAGGTGCTGCTGTAGGAGTTCAGGAAGGTGATGTAATCTGCTGTGAGGCAGCACATAATCCTGTTTAAGAAATCAGGCACTTTGCAGGTAACTAGGGATGAGAAGGATTCTTCTGTGATATTTTGGTTAATTCAGCTTTTATTCGGTTTTGGTCCAGTTGAACAAATGAGAATCGAGAAAGGCGATAGTTCCAGAACAACACTTTGATTGCATTGCTTCTCACAGTGAGAAAAATCAGTGAGGCTGAACACAGCCAGTGATTGACACGGATGTGCTGATTAGGTGGATGGATGGTGAAAGGCACAGCTTGCACTTTCATTGTCTCCCTCCTATCCCCTCTGCTTGGATTTGCTTGTTATTGATCCTGTTCTGCAAACACTTTTGTACTGGTTTGGGAGTAAGGAGCCTATTGGTAAAACAGTCTAAGATAGGAGTAAATACTGCTGCACAGTTGCTGAGCTTCTTTAGGCAGCTTTCTGAAACAGCAGCTGCTTTCAGAAGAAGGAAAATAAGCAGACACTCATTATTTGTAATATGTGTAGGGTATTATGCTAAGCCATAGATACACCTCCTGAGTGTGTGGAAATGGTTTTGCATAGTCAGAGCTTAAGCACTCTGTCTTTCTAGCAGTCTGTTTCCTAGCGTCTGTTCTTCCTTGTCTGCTGTCTCTTACGTAGCCAGTGCACACACACACACACACTGCTAAGGGTGAGTAAGCCTTTGGGTGAGCTACAGGCTGGGCTGGTGCTTTATTCTGCAGCTCTGTCTGCGTGACTGTCCTCCCCCTGCCCTGCCTGCAGAATTGGAACCACGGCGCTCCCGAGCCTGTCTAGCGTTAACTGATCTGGCCTGACAGTGTGTGTGAGGGGGGCATTTTGTTAATGAGCCCTTCTCGAAGGGATATGTCTCTTCAATGCCAGGGATGTCTTTGCTTCCATGAAGGTATTGTCTTTCATTGAGCTGTAAAAGAGATGCCACCAGGCACCAGTTCTGCTTTTCAGCTGAAACTAGGCTAGTTACCTGTTGTGACCTGATCCTCCTACCACCCCCCACAAAACCAAGAGTCCATGGAGCAGTGATTTGGGAGCTCTTTCTGCACTTGCTGTGCTGCAGAGCATCAGGGCTGAACTCTGCACCCAGATGCTGCTTGTGGTTCCTGGAGGATGGCTGTGGGAGCCAAATAAATTTATTCTGTATAGCCAAATCTGGGAAGTGAAGAATTATAATGTCTGGTCTGTAAAATCAGAACAGGGTTCTGCAGCTCTGAAAATGGTGGCTGGGCAGCAAGAGGAAGCACACATGCAGGTATGGCTGTTACCAGTCCTCCCTGAAACTTGATCACCATGCTTTGCTACTCTGTAATAAGAATAGCAAATAATCTAGGAGAAGATTAGTGGTTTCTAATCTATAAAAGATAGAGGAGCATGGCATACTCCTTTCTTTTGGTTGTGGTGACTGGCAAAGGTTAGCTTCCTTAATATTTGTAGCAGTAATTGCACTGTCTCAGCTGATGTGAACTTTGCTGCAAGGGCACAGCCCCAGTGAGGCGGGAGAGGAAGAAATGGCAACTCTTGTATCTTCTGGGATAAAATTCTGACACATCTCTTCAATGAGAGCCTTGTGGAACAATCATGTGCTGCTTTTATCATTTGGTGAATGATAAAAGCATTGAAGCCATACCTGTGTGCTGTCAGCCAGTTTCCCACACCTCCCAAGTCCAAGCCTTTTCGAGGTTACAGAATGTCACTTTTTAAGTGGCAAAGGTGCTGCTTGGCAGCATGGGCTGCAGCCACGTCCTGTGCCTGGCAGGGATTAACCAAGCAGCCAGTTAGACCCATTCCAGCATCCAGCCTCTCCAGGGCTGTTTGCTCTGTTCCTGTTGCCTCATTGCCCAGGGTGGGGCACTGAGCCTTCAGCTGCAAACTTGTCCTGCCCAGATTTGTTTAATTACATAGCAGAGAACTGACTGCTTGCTGGCTCCACCTTCTCACCTTCATTTTGCTATGGGTGTGTTCCAAATTAGATACCAGTGCTTATTTCCGGATGGAGGCAAACTTAACTAAGTGCTATAAGGTTGAACCAAATCATTTAGTACTAGAGGAGGGGTCAAGGGAAGGCAAATGCACATGAGTCTGTGGAGCCCACCTAAACAGAATTGCAGTTTGTATTGCTTTTGCAGAAATTTTACATTTACTTAGGGAGAAAAAGGAAGGGATTGAAGGTGAATTTTAAGAGGGGTGAAGAAGGGAAGGTGATGTGCTTAAAAACAAATAAGTGACCCACCTGTGTGGAGAGAACACAGACTTTCAGAACAAGTCCTGAAATCCTGGTGAAGCAGTCTCCAGCACTGCTGTCTGCATCCCAAGTGCAGGTCTGGTCACAGCTCCCTGTTTGAAGATGTAATCACTCATGGAGCACACACTGGTACAGGCATGCATGGAGGAGTTGGATAAGTCTGAGGGATCAGATTTGCCCATGCTGAGCCAGATGTTCCTGCCACAAAATGATAGAAATCTTTGCTGTTAGTCTCCACTTGCTCTTTTTTCCCTCCCACTCACCTATTTGCTCATTCAGCATGGGGTATTTACTGCGAATGGAAGCCAAAGGCCAGTGGTTGAAGGCACTGGGATGCCTTCTGGGTCTCTTGCATACCAGGAGCAGGGTGTAACCATGACAGTGCCCCCAGGCTGGGGCTCAAGTGATGTATGTACCATGTAAAGCAATCTTAAATTACTGTTCCCTCTGCTTCTCACAAAATTGGCAGGGCCTGTTGCATGTGCTGGAGTTCTTTCCCATCACTTGGAGGGGGAACAGGATTTGATGCTCCTCAGCTGGGAGAACAAACACTGTAGAAGCCAAATACATCTTAAAGAGCAATCTTTCTGAGGGGAGGGTACAGCACTCCGTGAGGTGTGTTTTTCCCTACAGCCAAAGGCTGCTTACAAGCAGCTTTACCTTGCTTTGCAGTCTCTTGAGATGGAGCAAACAACTCTCTGCTCTCTTGGAGCATGACCAGCCTCACAGATCATCATGCTCATTACAAACTGCTGGAGTCTACAAAGAATGTCGTTGGCAGAAATAAGCTTTTAGGGAGCTTGTGAGGGGTGAAGTCAACTGTAGCTCTCATCTTAGCCCTGGGAGCATGTAAGAAGTGCTCCTCCAGTGCCACCAGCAGACCCCAGCATACTGGGTGCTGAGGGAGACCAGCTGCCTGGAGGGACACCCACCTAAACCCCCGTCCCACTGCAGTGCTTCCCCCCCAGTGCAGTAACTGAGACAGGTGCTGGGGTAGGAGACAGATGGCAGGATTGATCCTCAAGGTGTTTCTTTGAACCAGTTATTGTTGACTAACCTGGATTCTGCACTCAGAAATGGCCAGTGCCAGACTTATTTTCCTTTTAAAGTCTGAGAACATGCTGCCCAGGGCTAATGGAATAATCCTTACTGATGCAACTCCTGTCTGTGCCTTATCTCTCCAGTAAGTCACACCTCCATGCTGCTGAACTCCCTTGCCCAATGTATCTTGCTGAGGCAGGATTATTTTGTATTCAGCAAACTTTTTTTTTTTTTTTTTTTTTTTTTTTTTTTGGTTGGGGGGTTGGGGAAGGTTTGTTTCTGGAAAGGATGTAGATAGATTATTAATAATGGTTTCTTGTTGAAATAGAGGCTGACAGATATGTGAAGGATTTGGGGATTCTGTTCATGAAATCAGAGAATTAGTTTTATTTAGGGTTTTTTTTGTGGGTTGTTTGTGGTGTTTATTTTCTCATGCACTGTGATCAGCAGAAGGGAGAGGTGGACTTTAATCACAGTTAATTGGTGGATGCAGTAAGTATATAGAGCTCAGGGGACGAACTGCTTTGAAAACTCTCCCTCAATTGCAGAATGCTGCAGTTTACCTTTTGGGAGAGGCCTTCCTACAAAACAACAGAAAAACTTTCCAGATAGGTTGGTGCAAATCTAGCTTTGCATTTCAAAGGGAAGTGGGATCCTGCTTCTCAGTCCTGCTTCCTGAACTGAGGAGGCAGGTGCCCTGGCATAAGGGTGGTGCTATAGAAACACTAAGCAGAAACAGAGCAGAGCTCTTGCTGTGCTGGGCAGCTCTGCAGCTGGAAACTTGCATCCAGAAAGAGGGAGAAAGCAGAGGAGCAAAATTTGTAAATGTCGATTTCAATGTGTGGGCTTTGTTTTAAAATTTCGAAGCTTCTTTTTCTTTATACTGGTTGAATCCACCTCTCCTTACAGACCTTGGGTTTGGTGCAAATTTTCAGTTCAAAGAGCACTGGGAAGTGGAAGGGTTTAGTACATCCGTAAGTGGCAGACCTACCTGGTGGTGAGCTGCTGCTGAATATTTGTGTTCTCCATGCAGGAAAGGACTATTGATTTATGACTTGCTGCCAACTGGAACTTTGTTCTTTTGTTTCCTTCAAGGTGCTCTGAATGCCAGGATCCCCTCACTAACTGGTACTATGAGAAAGATGGGAAGCTGTACTGTCACAAAGACTACTGGGGGAAGTTTGGGGAGTCTTGCCATGGCTGCTCTTTGCTGATGACTGGACCTGTGATGGTAAGGACTTTGAAGGACTCCTGCCTGGAGGCAGAACATGCCTGCCTTCATCTCCTGAAATTTAGTTGTGAGTTATCTTAGGTATTCAGATAACCAAATAAACTGAGGGTAATAATCTCCATGTTACTCTTATCTCTAATCAAAGATTAGAAATGAAGCTTGTGTGTGCATCTTCTAGATAAAAATTAATTTTGAATGGGGGTAGCTGTTAAAGGAGGGAGATGTGAGGATCTGAAGCACATGAACAAATCAAGTGCTGAAACAGGGGACATCTGCTCAGTTTCTGTAGCACAGTGCCTCAGTGTCTCCAGGGGTGATTTTCTCCTGCACTGTGGAGCCCAAGCTCTCGGCTCAGGGTGAGCAGCAGGTTCTGGCTGTGGGAAGGTTGCCATCTAAGTCCCACCTTGGTTGTGGCCAGAGTGCTTTTTCAGGCTGACAATGTCCTGAAGCAGTGTTAGCCCCAACCGCTTTGATGCATTGAACTCTTCCTGAACAATATGGGCTCACCTAAATGCTCCCCTCCTGCCACAACCTTGCAAATATTTAGACTTTAAAACTGCCAAGAATGAAACAAAATCATTATTTTTCTAGAGCCTAAATAAAAAGCAGGATGGTACTTAGTAATATGATTGCTACCTCAAAAGGAAATACTGAGAAATGTGCAAACAATTTCTCATTGCCTGCAAAAGTCTTTGCATAATAATGTCACTAAAGGAAGTTCACGTAAGGGAAATAGAAAAATAGACCAATTAATAAAAATATTCTTTAAAGGTATTTTTTTTTCAGTTTGTGCTTTTTTTTCAGTCAGCTGGCTGGTTAAATATCTGAATTTGTGCACTGCCTGTCTGCCAAAAAAAGCCCTTTCAGCTTTATTAATTCAGGCGTAACATTAATTATCTTGCCAAGAGCAACTGAACAGGAAGGTTTAATACCTTGTTTACTAGTCTGCAGCAGACTATCAACTATTTTTGATAGTTGAGCAGCTGCCAAATACAGCAGAGGTTCCTGGGACACAAGCTTTGCTTAGAGCATTGATGTGTTTGTTTTGGAGTTCTGCAAGCAAGGTGTCATGGATGGGGTTCAGGAAAGACAAAATGGACTAATATAACTCTTCAGGAAAAAACTGCCACTTGCCTTAGAGATGTGAGTGAACAGGTTAATTGGAGAGGAAAGCAGGAGCTGCATCTGCTGATGGGTTTTGGCCCTCCTAAGCTACTCCCTTTTCTGTCTGTAGGTGGCTGGTGAATACAAGTATCATCCTGAGTGTTTTGCTTGTATGAGCTGCAAAGTGATAATCGAAGATGGGGACACTTATGCACTGGTGCAACATTCCACTCTCTACTGGTAAGAGGAGATGGGCTTTGCCACAGAGCTGCTTCCTGCTGAGTGTAAGCCGTGTTCAGCTGGCTCAGAGTGGTTCGGCCAAATGCTACTCTGAGGAATGCCAGGAAGCGGCCTTGGAGGGAGGGAGGAGTGGTGTAAACACTAAAACTATGGCTTGTGTTCAGTGAGAGAACTCAAAGGTGTGAGTTTGGCAGGGAGGGATGGGACATAATGACTTTCTTCACTTCTTTCAGTGGAAAATGCCATAACCAGATTGTGCTGACTCCGATGATAGAAAAACACTCCACCGAGTCTCTGCGTGAGCAGCTGCCTTATACACTGACCCTCATCTCCATGCCAGCAGCCACAGATGGCAAGAGGGGGTTCTCTGTGTCTGTTGAAGGTGGCTGCTCCAGCTATGCCACTGGTGTCCAGGTGAAAGAGTGAGTATGACCAGGTTTTGTGCAATACATGTCTGTGCAGAGGGAGCTGGTAAAAGTCCTGCAGCACTGTTGTCCTGAGGGAATCTTGGCATTACAGGGACGTAGGTTGACCAATAGTCATTTGTGCTTGGTCTTCATTTCAGTCTTGTGACAACTGATAATTGTATCTCTCAGTGCTGTCTTCTTCAGTCAATGCAAAACGTTTGGACTAAAATTTTACACTGGTGATATGAAGAGCTCTCTCCAAACCAGCTCAGACTTAAGCACCTGATATAATGGTAGCTCCCTGTGTTGGTAGATTAGTGGTTTATTTCAAAATACCAATATGAAAGGGAGAATATTTTTGATAATTTTGGCTAAACTGACTTCACACACAGACTGTAATTCCCATATTCAGAGTTAACAGGATGCACATCAGCCCAGATGTCCGAAACGCCATCCACCCTGCAGATCGGATCCTGGAGATCAATGGAGCTCCTATTCGGACGTTACAGGTGGAGGAGGTGGGTAGAGATCTATTCTGAAGCCTCCTTCTCTGCCTTCCTACATCTTTTCTCTTTCCTGACACTGTTCTCCCACCTTACATACTGTGTGTGTACATCACTAGTACTCGTGCTGACAGGAGGAATAAACATGAAGGCAAGCTTTGCCTTCCAGCTGGAGAGGAAAATGTAACAGATGGAAATGCAGTTAGGATTCAGTCCTAATTTTGTGGCATTCAAATGTGAAGGGAGGTAATAAGAAAAGTCTGGGGCTGTGACAGAGGACAGAGAGGCTGTGAAGACTTTCCCATGTCCTGCTGGTAAAGTGCACAGTTCTGATCCTTTTACAGGCTAATACACAAGGGCCCAGCTGATCCTAGGGACATTTTCCATTGCAAAAAAAAAAAAAAAAAAACAACCCTATTTGCTGTCTTTATTTACAAGTTCATGCTTTCTACAGATATCAGGTGATGCTGCAAGAATGTAAGGGGGGCACCATTACCTGCACTTCCCAAGGGGTTTATTTACTGTTGGCACTAAAGAGGACATGAGGAGCACAAGGCATCTCTCAGATAAATCTCCATGTAGCTTTTGCAAAGCTGTTTTTTGCAGAGCTGTTCAAGGTGGAAACTTGTGTAGTTTTTGAGCACTTCTCAGAGAAAGAAAAGTATTTAACAGAGTCATAAAATACCAGACTGGAAAGCACCTCAAGGATCATCTGGTGCAATCTTTCTTGACAAAAGCACTATCTAGAGCACTATGTTCAGCTAAAATATAAATGTGTCCAGTGTTGGGGAATCCACCACTTTGCTGGGGAGATTATTCCAAGAGCTGATTGTTTTTTGTAAAAAAATGTCTTTGTGTCTACCTGGAATCATTCCAGGATTATTTTGTACCCATTACCCCTTGTATCTTCCATGTAACTCCTTGTGAAAAGGGAGTCTTCATCTTCTTTGTAGCCACTCTTTAAATACTGGAACATGGTGATATGGTCTCCCCTAAACCTTCTCAAGGCTGAACACACCCAGTTCCTTCAGCCTTTCCTCACATGGCAGCTTCACAGCACTTCAGTCATCTTTGTGGCCCCTCTCTGGACCCTCTCCAGCCTGTCCACATTTTTTTATATAGGTTACTTGTAGCTGACCAGAAAGAAGTATTGGACAGCATAAGGAACTTCTGTGTTGCCAGTCTGATTTGTCTGGTAGGCAGTTGTGGTGCACACAACTAAACCACAGCTATGGAGTGATCTCACTGAACTCTCTCCTCTGATTCCTGAGGGGCATTCCCTGTGTCTCCTTTGCCTCCTGTAGTTTGTATTCCTCCTGCCTGCTGCTATCCTGCCTTTTGGTTTGATTTCAGGTGGAGGAATTGATTCGCAAGACAAGCCAGACCCTTCAGCTGCTGATAGAGCATGACCCTGTGTCGCAGCGCTTGGACAGGCTTCGCCTGGACTCCCATCTTCCCACCCACATAAAGACACCCATGTCCCCACGCTCCCTCTCCCCCCTGGACATCAAGGAGAACCTGGAAGGAACGCTGCGGCGGCGCTCCCTCAGGTAAAGACGTGGAAGCATTCTGACCTGCCTTGCCTCTGCACTGTACTCCCTCGCTGGGCAGCTTTGGCCTTGGGATGGCAATGACTGTGGGGACACGGCTTGTCTCTGATGTGAGCCGTGGTATAAACCAGTAGAGAAATCATGGAGAGCTTTGGATTCTGCTACACTCTCTCTCCATTCCCTTTCAGGATGACAAATGTTCCTTAATAAAGATAAGGAACTTTACTGTTAACAGAGAAAAGCTACTATGTTTCAGAGTCAGTAAATGTGAAGGTCAGGTTTTTACCAGCCTCAGATGGCTGGGGATGAATCTGGCTGAGATCTGGGGCTTGGGAAAAAGTCTTTCTAAGAGTGGACCACTCAGGTGCTCATTTAGTCTTTTTAGAGATAGTAAGTGATGTGTCTTCACAGCTTCCTCCCCCTGTTCTCAGAACTCCACCTCAAACTGCCAGTGCAGGAGAGCTTCTTGTTGTTATTAGGCAGCTCTGACTTGGAAGCTGCTCTGGATTCATAAGGAGTTTCCACAGTGCTGGGAGAGCATCTGGTTTTGGAGATAGTAAAAGCATTGGCGCACATTAGAAACTGGTCCCTTAGCAGTGAATGATGGGATATGATATGCTGGACCAAAGGTTACTCAGCAGCTTCCCTGATCTTCCTGTCATCCTTGTTTTCCAGGCGAAGTAACAGCATTTCTAAGTCTCCTGGCCCCAGCTCTCCAAAGGAGCCGCTCCTTCTGAGCCGTGACATCAGTCGTTCTGAATCCCTGCGCTCCTCTTCCAGCTGCTCCCAGCAAATCTTCCGGCCCTGTGACCTGAATCATGGCGAAGTTCTAGGAAAAGGATTTTTTGGACAAGCAATCAAGGTGAGGGAGGTCCTCAAACATTCATCAATTACTTCAAGTACAGCAATGTCTCCCTGTCTTGGCATCCTTCACCACAGTCTCGGTGGTTTTGCCTTGCCAATAGTGATCAGTCTTGGATCTTCCCTGGTTTGCTCTGAGATCCCTTTCTTTTTCTTTCCCTGATCATGAGTGTGTCTGACTGCAGATGGCTTTGACTTTGTCCCCTTTGAATGTCAACCTTGGCCATACATGTTCATCTCACGAGTCAGATTTAGCACTCCAGAGCGCCTGTCACAGCGGGCTCCTGGGTGAGGTGGGGAGAACAGGGAGCAGGCCACACTTCCTCTTATGAGCATCTTTCATATGATGTACATTCAGCCCCCCAGCATTTCTTACCCACCCTTGGTGTGGCATGTTCAGGGGTTTGCCAGGCTGATGTAGTGACCATGTCTGAACCCTGGCACAGCCTAAATGGCTTGTCAGCGTGGGGGTAGTGGTCAAGTCTTGGCATGACTCTCACAGTTCTAATCTCAATCATTCTCTTGCATTTATGCTCTCTGATCTTGACTGAGGGTACTCCAGCAGTTCCTATCCCAACATTCCTGACAGCATCAGGGACAACTTCCTCTGTCTTGTTACGGTTCTGTGAGTTCCTCAGTACTCAGACTGCACTCACCATGGGATGGGACTTCTCCCCTTACACTGGTATAAACTTGAGGTGTCCAGCCACCATGTTCATCTCATGCTTCCATGGGAGGTGATAAGGCAGCTCTACAAACAATGCTTGATCCATACTAATGAGCATATTTCTCTTCTTCTCTGCTCATAGAGAAATAACAGGTGCAGGTAAGTGAAACCTTTGCTCTGTTGCATGCTTTTGTCATCTGTGTCCCAGCAGTTACTGGCACAAAGGCATTTCTTTTCTGCTCAAATTGCCCCATGGCTATCCTGTTCTGGTGCATGCTCTGGGAGTTAAATTTGCCCCCATGGAGTTTCATGTGACACTTGTTTTAGTTTTGCTGGTATGTTAGCTTAAGAATTCCACTTAGCCTTGCCTTTGTCTCTTCACTTCCCTTTATCACTGGATATTAGATGTCCCTGGCTGAAACATGCAGTGTTCCCTGGCTCATTACTTGTGTATGGATGCTTGATTTCAGACAGGAGCAGAAGAATATTGTACTCTTGCTTCTGTTGTGTTATTCCATGCACTCACATTCCACCCGTGTCAGCTTTGTTATGTCCATGGCTCCAAACAGAACTGGTGTGTCACAGTGTTTGCAAGAACTCATAAGCTTCCAAAATACTGTAACTGGGTCATGTGTTCTGGATTTTAGTTCTAGAGGTTTTGTAAAGGCCTTTTTTGCCTCCTGCCTTTAAAACAAAAAGGTGACATTTTTCTTAGGCTTCAGATTGACTGGATGTCAAGTACTGTATCTGGTCACATACTTCTTTTCTGATCAGAGAGGCAAGGTGGTTGTTTAGTTTGCTGCAGATCATAGGGACCCAGAGCACTCCAAGTTAAGCAAACAAAGAGGAGAGGATTTCCAGGAAAATGTGCTCATAGGAATTTGGACCCTTTCTATTCACTCCTGCACTCCATGCAAGCAAGCCTGAGCTGGTTACAAAAAACCTCTATAATACATCCAAATGCCAGGAACTAGTTGGAGACAGGCAAACAGTTCTTGAGGAACTGGAAATGCTTTCCATGTCAAGAGCCAGGAAATTTATTACCTTATTATTATGATGGATTTCTTTGTGTTTTCCACTGTTCTAGGACATTCTTTGCATGTTGAGACACACTGCTCCAAAGGAGCAAGGTAAAATTAACTGCTTCCTGCCTTAACTGAACAGCCTGTGTGCACTCCAGTTCCACTTGCATGTGGATGAGAATCAGATTCCCCATAAAGACAATGCATTTATAATGCAGTTTTGCGTTGTTTGGTTTGGTTTCTGATGCAAGTGAATATTGATTCTTTTGCTGACACAGAATGCAGTTAGTAAAGGCTGTGTACAAAATGTGAGCATCCTGCTGGAAAATATTTCCATAAGGGAACTTGGAGGCATGCACCAGTGTGGAGGCTTTGGCAGCCTGTGTGCACACTCAGCCCTGTGCTACCCAAACTGGAGCCCTCAGCTCTGGGTCTTGGCATGATCCTCTGTCAGCTTTAGGTACTTTCTGTTTCACATAAGGCATCTTTGGTGAATTCCGAAAGGAGAAGTTTCACATGGTTTTCAGCAGATCTCTGAATTTCCTCCCATCTCTCTTCTTCTCTGGATGGAGGGCAATGCTACACTTCTTCAGAAGTTGCAGGAGCATTGGAGCTGTGTATTCTTGAACCTTGCCTGTAGTTGTGGGTTTTATTTCCACCAGGTGACTCACAAAGCAACAGGAAAGGTGATGGTGATGAAGGAGCTGATTCGCTGTGATGAGGAAACACAGAAGACTTTCTTAACAGAGGTAGGAGCAGGATTTCAAACAGCTTCTGAGCCAGTAGTGTGGTAGAACTCTCCCATCTTCTCCAGAAAGAGATCCTGCCAGCAACCTGGCAGGAATGAAGGCGCTGAGGAGGGAGACATTGCATGGGGAAAAGCTGACATGGGCTGAATGATTGCTGCAGTGAAGTGTGACTCACACTGGGCAATAGAGATTGCTTCAGCTCCAGTTCATTAATTTTTCAGTGATAAGAGCAGCTTCAGTCAGAAGCAAATTGAGCTGTGCAGTACATAAAGGATTTATCCCTTGAGCCTTGTGCATAAGTACAAAGGATGAGGGCCAATATCTGTAAGATATTTAAGACTCATGCTGTATTTAAGCAAAACTATTTTCTTGGTGGCTGCCTACCGTGTTTTTCAAAGTCATATTTAGCTTAAAGGCAGCTCCCTGAACACCTGACACTGCTGTTGTGGCCCTAACACACCCAGACCCAATAGCTGCTTTGGAGAGTTACACCCTCTGAAATGTTAGCCAAACTCAAGGGTGATCCCCTTAAATACTAAAATCAGGTTAATTGCACAGCATGAAAATGAAGAGGCAACAGTTAATTGACTACTTTAAGTTTGGGGTTTGAGTGTTCTCTGTGATCCCTGGACAGGACTTTGAGCGCTGGAGTGCTTTTCTCCACAGAACAGATCTGTCAGGACTTGTTCCATTCAATTTTGGGGTGGGATGTCTCTGCTTGCAGGTGAAGGTGATGCGCAGCCTGGACCACCCCAATGTGCTGAAGTTCATTGGTGTGCTGTACAAGGACAAGAAGCTGAATCTCCTCACTGAGTACATTGAGGGGGGCACACTGAAGGACTTCCTCCGCAATGCAGTGAGTATGGACACCTGGGAGACGTGTAGTCAGTGAGCCTGGCTGTGCTGATGGTTGTATCAGCCTCATGTACTCATTATTAGTCTTCTTTGGAGCTGTGTAGTAAAGCTGCTTTGTAGCTGTGGGTGAGCTACAAACTTCTTCTTTCTGGGGCTGTATTGTGTGTCTCTGAGCGCTGTAAGGGTCCCTGTTGTGAAGGAACTGCTGTCACCAGCTGGCTGGTAAGATGGTCCCTGACCATTGAGGATTTGTTTTTCAGGACCCATTCCCCTGGCAGCAGAAGGTCAGCTTTGCCAAAGGGATTGCCTCTGGAATGGTGAGTTGGACAGAGCAGACTCCAGGGTCAGGGTTAGTGCCTTCAGGAGGGTGGTGTGTGAGGGGCTGTGGATGGTGCCTGACTACTGGAATTGGTTTGTTGAGTCTGTAAATGCTCAACTGGGAACTCCTAACACCAGATTCTCTCCTTCTGCTCCAGGCTTACTTGCACTCCATGTGCATCATTCACAGAGACCTGAATTCACACAATTGCCTGATCAAGCTGGTGAGTTACACCTCAGTTCCCACTGCATGCTGCTCCTCTCCTTGGCATCTTCCCCCTTGGTTTTCTCCACATGATGTTCCCTCTTTTGTCAGAGTGGAACTGATTTCAGAGAGGCTTTGTGCCCTAAGCAAAGGAGCTTTATTCTCACACAGGGCTTTCCAGACTGATCTAGCTTTCACTGTTTCTGTGTTCTGTTCTCTTACACCCTTCTTCTGGTAGCAGCTCCTATAAGAGTCACCTGCTGAGAGTTAGTACAGCTCTGTTCTTTATCTCAACTATGAAATGTTCTCTGCAGCTGTTTCTGTTCTTTTAACCACTCCATTACCTTTTATTGGCACTCAGGATTCAGACAAGTGTGTAGGTGTGTCCACATGTGTCTTCTCTCATTTTTTTAAAAGCTGGGTCACAAGATTTTTGTGTAGTTTCATTCCCTCAAGCTGACCCTTTTTCACTTGGCTTCAGACAACCCAGGATGAAAGTCCAAGTTAATTCCTGACCAGATAAAAGAGAAAGATCTAAAAGGAAAGGTCCAGGTTTCCCCTGGCAAGTGTAGCCAGATTGATGGGATCAGTGCTAGCAACCACACAGGAAATAAGATCATGAAGGGAGCAAGTGATGAATTGGGATCATGAATTGGGTCTCTGACACCGGACATCTTGCTCTGCTCATGTGGCTGCAGGAAACCTGGATAGTTGTCCTCAGACTATAGTTGTTAGTGAAGAGAAATTGCAGCCTCTTTGTTCCTGAAAGGGGCTGAGAGTAATCAGTGGCTTGTACTAAATTCCCTGTGCAGGATAAGACAGTGGTGGTGGCTGACTTCGGTCTGTCCCGGCTGATTGTGGAGGAAAGGAAAAAGCCAACTTTGGAGAAGCCGTCTGCCAAGAAACGGACGCTGCGCAAGAGCGACAGGAAGAAGCGCTACACGGTGGTTGGGAACCCGTACTGGATGGCCCCAGAGATGCTGAATGGTAAGAGTCCAGCAGCAGGGAGCAGGCAAGGAGACAGCCTGTGACAAGGTACAGAGATGACAGGATTACTGAAAGAGCTGCTAATGTGGAGGCTTTTCTAAACACACAGAGGCCATAGCTGCAGTCCTGCAGTGCCTGCCCTGGTAAGCCTTTGCACCAGCCCAGGTAATGTTTCTGGCTTGACAACAGGATTCTTCAGGAGGGCAACAGAAGTAAACTTGCTACAATCCAAATAAAACAAAAGACAAAACAGGCCTGAGATCAAACTGAACCCAAGACCAATTTATGTTACAGCCTCATGCTTTGGAACTGTCCCTTTGAAACAGGGAATCATTACATTCTGGGATGAGGTTTATGTGTGCTGTTGCATACATCTAGGGAGAGGCCATGTGCTGCTGGGCTTGCTGAAGGCCCAGGATTCAGGTGGGAGTTGTCCAAGTGCAGGGAAATCTGGGTTTTGACATGCAGCCCTCAGTTGCAGTCATTAAGGTTGAGCTGTGACCCTTAGAGTAAAAGCTGCCCCTGCAGGAGTTGAGATGAGTGAAATACAGTGGATAAAATTGCTCTGTGACCAGGTTGGGCAGTTTGGCTGGCTGGGATATCAGCACTGTCCAGCACAGCCTACTGGGGAAGGGAGGACTGGGCTCCTCTCCTCCAGCTCAGTTCTCTGTGTTGCTTTCTTGTGTGTGGTTCTGTTTGCCTTTCCTCAAGGTCTCCAGCCATAAAGAAGTCTGAGGCTGCTTCTCAAAGTTTGTCTCAGTCCTGGCTTTTGTCAAGAGAACAGCAAAAGCATAGTCTGACATCAGCTCTGAAAGCAAGGCTGCTTACCAGCTACTGGCTTGGAGGGGTGTGTCTGTAAGCAGAGCATGGCATGCTGGAGCCTGCCAGCTTTCCCAGGATCAAAGTGCTGCCGGTGTGTAATTTACTATCTCTGCAGTCACTGCAGCAAGGACTCACTGGCTGCTGGGGAAGCTGAGCACTGGCTCCATGCTCTGTAGAGAGGCACAAGAACAGCAATCAATGGAAATGGGCAGAAGCTTTCCATAGTTATCCTTAGCATTTGCTCAGATGTGAAACAGTGTTGTCCTGTAATTCCCCAGTACAAGAGAGAACCATGCTTAAAACCTGTAATGGCAGTGTAATGCAGTTGGTATATACAGATCTTGGGGTGACCGACCCTGCTCAGGTTTAAGCCTTGCTTTGTCTCCTGTTTTAGGGCTCTCCAGGGAATAGCCTTAGTTAAGCTTGATACTGGCAGTTCCTGAAATAGCTGGATGGGGAGCTCTCTCTTTACAGAGCTGAATGTCTCATGTTTCCTACAGGACAGAGCTACGATGAGATGGTGGACATTTTTTCATTTGGGATTGTTCTCTGCGAGGTAAGACAAGGATATTACATGGCCTCTTTAATGTCCCCATCTCTGTGTACACATGGTACACCCAGATCTCTGCATCTGAGTGTGCAGCCTGTTACCTAACAGCATATTATTAGTGAATTAGACTGGGAGAACAACTTATCCTGCCTCTGTTTCCACAAGTAAGATAACTGTCTTGTAGTTTTCTGGTCCCAGTTTCTTCCTGGACTGAGAGAAGCTGTGAAAAAGTCATCAAGTTCTGACTGAGCCTGCTATCTGTTTGAAAGTAGATGTATTCCCTAGAACTGTGATGCTTTTTTCTTTTTCTGCCTCATTAAAAGAACAATCAGCTGCATAATCTCAGCAAATTCAGGGCCTCCACTGGGGATGGCACTTCACTTCAAAAAAGTGGAAACAAAAACCTCTTTGCAGGTAGATTAATGAAGCTTGCACCCTGAAGTCTGTTGGCTTAGTTTATTTCTGAGCCAATGTAGAGTCTGCCTGTTATATCAGGCTTTTCTATCTGCAGAACAAAAAGCAGCACTTGAAAGCTGCAAGGTATTTTCAGTTTAAAAGGTATGTATGACTGTGGAAATACAGATGAAAGGCAGGGTGTTATGTGTAACACAGCAGTTGCAGGAACACCAGGGGATGCTAGCACAGTTTCATTTTCAGTGCTTGGATGAAGGGGACAAAGAAAATGTCTGTGCATAAATCTTTGTGGCCTCATCTGGAGCTCTGTTTACAGTTGGCCCTCCTCTCAGAGAATGTTGTGGCTGTGAGTGATAGAGTTAGGAACCTGAAAAATCTGTATGTGGGCATAAAACAATTGTTACATTTAGAAAAAAAGACAAATAAAAGGGTAGTAGCATATGAACATTCTCTTTGCCATGAAAATTATGGTGCCAAAAAAAAAAACCCTAAAATTAAACACTTAGATAAGGAAATGAATATGCCAAAATACATAATGGGTGTTTTCTGTCTAGTTACAGGATGTAGCTGTCATGCTGAGTTACTGGCATAGAAAAGCCTGGGTGGTTATAAATAACACCCCTTCTATGATACCCAGTGAGGCTTTAAACCTAGTACTCTGTCCATGTGAAAATTTGTGTTGACCTTCTGTGTCCAGATCACCCTACAGCTCTTGGCTCTGGGCTCCTTCCCTCCTACACTTGTGCTGGAGGTGGTGAGCACTGGGGCAATGCTGGTGCAGGGCTTCCCTGTCCACCCAGCTCTTTACTGGCTCTCCTTTACCTGTAGCCTCCTGGGTGCCAGTTATGGTTGTTCTTGTCCGTCCCAGCCCTCTGGCTGTGGTGGGGGTTGAATCTGTCAGTGGCAGAACAATTCAGAATTAGAGGTGCTGTTGGCTTCTCAGCATTGTTTAGGACAGGTTCTGCACTGATCTTTGCTGATGGTGTGGTAAGATGGTTAGAAAGGGGAGGGATGGGATGGTGATGCAGGTTGCCTTAATTATCTGCAATCAGGAGAGACTGCATCATCCCCACTGTGGAGCTCCCCGAGAAGGGCCCATCATGCTGTATCTTCTGGCAGAGAGGCCCTGGGCAGAAGGAGAAGGCATCTGGGACTTCCTCCACAGCCATGGACATATCGCCAGGTCTTGAAAAAGTTTCCAGTGAAGTTTGCTGTGCATACTGACATGAGCTAGTGGCTTCATTGGAAAGGAAGAACAGAGTTTCTGTTGTTTAATGTTCACCATAATACTTTGAAGAAGCCCCTGCCTGATGCAGAGAGGTTGTTAGCACTCTGGAACTCTTGCAGTACTTAAGTGCTTCTCTCACTTTCCTAGATCATAGGCCAGGTTTATGCTGACCCAGACTGTCTCCCACGCACACTGGATTTTGGCCTTAATGTCAAGCTGTTCTGGGAGAAGTTTGTTCCTGCTGATTGTCCTCCAGCCTTTTTCCCTCTGGCTGCTATTTGCTGCAGACTGGAACCAGAGAGCAGGTAGGTTTGGGGTCTGGAGGACTCCTCTTTGGAAGCCTGCAGGATGTGTCTGTGTACCCATAGTGGAAGGACTGCTCTGCACAGAGGGCAGCTCCAGCCATCTATGGGAATGCTCAAAGGCTTCCATGAGTGAGAGGCTTCAGACTCAACAGTCTGGGAGAGAGACTGCTGTATGGTGGAGATGTCTGAAACAATTTGAAGTCAGAATAAAGAGGGAATGATTGTTCAAGATTTCTCAGGTACAAACAGTAGGAGCAGACTTTGACAGTAAGGTAAATACTGCATTTGATTTCAGTTATGAAACTTGTAGTTTCAGTTTCAGTTATGAAACTTGTAGCTTCAGCTTGTAGTGTTGCTGCCAAGTAGGTTTCAAAAGCCAGACCTCCCTGGTCACTCACTGGCTATAAAAATGGGTAGCCCTGACAGATGAGTGCTTTGTGGTCTTGAAATCTGAATGGGGAGGAAATCATGTTCACCACTCTGTACATGTTACAGGGACCTGGTTGGACAACTAGTTTAGCCTTTCCAGATGCTGTTCTGCTTCCTCTTTGCTAATAATGTTTCCTCACTGCTGCTTCTAGGCCCCCTTTTTCCAAGCTGGAAGATTCCTTTGAAGCTCTCTCTCTGTACCTGGGAGAACTTGCCATCCCCCTTCCATCTGAGCTGGAGGAGCTGGACCACAATGTGAGTGTGCAGTATGGACTGAGCCGTGACAAGCTACCTGAAAACACAACCTAGTCTGCTCATCCTGCTGCCTGTGCCACTTCCACTGGAGCTGGGATGAGCATCAGGGAGGGAGGCACTTCAGCCACTTCCAGGGCATTAACGGGGCACCACACTGTGCACCTGCTGCACTGCCTCTCTCTCCCCATCCAGCTTCCCTCCTCTTGGATATCCTGATTCACTGTGGATTCCTGGCATGTTTCAGAAGCAAAAAGGATCATTTCCTGCCAGCTGCACCTAGAAAAGCCGCTGAACACTATTTTTCTGGCTTGAGAAATATTTCTCTGGCCTTTTCAGGCTTCTTTACTTTGGTGCCTTAGAACTTGGCTGCAAGCTGTGAAGCCACCCTGGCCTGTCTGCCAGGGAGGGAATTGCTATAGGAGACTCTCCTGGGTAAGGACCAGTACTTCTGGAACAGCTTCTCCCACTGACTGCCCTGCCCAGAAAGCTGGGGAAATTGGACATCCAGCAACATGTCTCACCAGGACAGCACATGTATGTATTTCCATGTGTTTCCCAGAACAATCCACTGAGATTTTGGCCTCTGACACACATCAGCAGAAGGAGTAAAAAGCCCCAGGAATTGGGCAGCTCTCCTGAAAAATGTCTCTGGGGAAACACATATGAATTGTTGTTTTGGTTTTGTAGGCTTTTATTCCTTCTGTGTCTCTGAATACCTCCAAAAGCCTGCCTAGAAACACTAAGACTGAGCTCTGCTTGCCCCTCCTGATGGCAAATAAGGCAGGCAGCAAATGAGCCACTGGAGCATTTTCAGACCCTGCGCCTGCAGTGAATTTGCCTGCCCAAAACCTTAACCTAGGTGAAAGTATTTGAACCTGAATGTGTAGCTCTGCACTAGGCACTGGGTGTGGACATTCCTGAGTGCTTGAGCTCTTGACCTGTGGATGTGAGGTGACAGAAATGGAGGCAGAAGGTGCTTGTCAGAAAGCCAAAGGTTTGAAGTGGCTCAGACCTTGGGCATGGACAATGGCAAAAGGGGACTTGCCCAAGGTTAATTAAAGGATGGACTTGTCATTAATAGAAAAGTGCTGGAGAATGTCCCATCCTCTCTGGAGTGGCAGCTGGAGAACTAATAATTCAGTTGCTACTACCTCATTCTTTCCTGCAGATTGTGCAAGTTGCTCCCTTTGAAGGTCCTTCTTGCAGCTACTGCTGTAGCACCTGAGCTGATTCTCCAAACAGAAATTTTCCTCAGGGTCATTCTCTGCTCTGGAGGGGGGGAAAAATAGGGCTTGGAGCCATTGGGAGGTGGGTAGGGCTGTATTTTCTTCCTGTACTTCTTTTCTTCCTCCCTTGGTGGGAGAAGGAAGGAAGGAAGCTACTGCTGCAGTAGCTCACATGGTAGGCAGAACTGAACAACAAGCTGCATCAAGTTCTGCTCTAAGTCTCACAAACATCATGGTTTAACTGGATTTTTAGTGTGCTCCTTTTTCCTTCCTCCTCCTTTCAGCATGGGGTGGGGAATGGGTGGTAGTCTTTGCTGTTACTTTGGTTTCCTCCCCTACCCATGAGTTTAAAGTATTATGTAAAATAACATGGGACCACGCATCACCTGACATCAGGTATGCAAGGGGGGTGTTTTTAGTCTGTGTAGTGGTGTTTTAGAAACACTGGGGACTCCCTGTGCTGTACATCAGGCAGGAGCCTCTCTAATCTGGGTCCAGTGGATCCAGGATTGTTAATAGGATTTGCCCTTTCATTCCCCCTCCCAGGCTGGTTTGTGAGGGGATCCCTGAAGGGAGAGTCCTGGGTGATGTGTGGGTGGGGTTTATGAACGGTGATTTGCACAGCTCCACATTCTAACTAAATTAAAAAGCAGTAACCGTATGCTATTGAGAACAAGATTTTGTGGTCTCTGTGTTGAATAAAGCCAGAAGCCGTAACTTTCTCAGGTTTCTATTGTTGTCACAGAATGGCAACACCGAAACTGCCCAGATGAGGCACCATCTAGAGCACCCTTTTTTGAGTCAGTGAACTTTGCCACATTCACAAAACTGCAGAATCACAGTGCAGTGCTCTGTAGGATTATTTACCTGGAGTGAGGGAAAGGGAACAAGTTCTGTTCATTCGCTGGTTGGTTTTAAGGGTGGACAGGAGTCAGCAGATCATGGAGCCTCTCCATTTTCCTTTTCTAATCCAGGGATAAAAATACAACCTGTTTTTGGAAACATCTTATTCTGAAATATGTAGTTCAGGGGGCTTTTGTTAAGACAACAACTGAACAAAAATGCTGGCTCTGTTGGTACCTCCTGTAACCTGCTGTGCTCTGTCTCCATTGTACTTCTCAAGGGATGGAGCTGCTGTTGAGCAGGACCAAAGCAGAACTGACCCAGGTCAGTGCAGGAAGGGGCTGTAACCAAGAGTCTGTTCCCATGGGCCAGCCTGCTGAGTCACCCACAGCTCACACCCCAACAACTGCTTTTCAGGAAGTGTCCCAGTCCAAGAGCAAATGCTGGCAGCAGGGAGACAAACTCCATGCCCCTTGTCGGTGCTGGTGCATGAAGGCACTGCTTGTAGGGATTTACTTTTGGGCCTGGCAAACTGAAGTGGTACCTTCCCTTCTCCTCAATTCAAAGTCTGAAAGAAGGCAAAGGATGCTGCTCTGGCAGGAGGAATGCACAGATGAGCCACAGTCCACATAGTTATACAGAGCATTCTTCTTTTAAGCTTTAATACAAGGTAGCACAGTCTGCACCTTCTCATAATGAGGTATTTAAAACATTTTACAAAGAAATGGTATTCAAAGGCATTTAAAAATAAAATATTTCCCTTTTCTGAACCAAACGTTAACACTAAAACCCCTGCTGCCAAGTGCTGCTCCCTGTTAGGCCCACAGCTATAAAGCAGATGGCTAGAAAACTTACTTGAATGGCTTGAATCCCCTGAAGCGGGGACAGATGTTTCCCTGAACTGGCCTTGCCTTGGTGCCATTAGGCAGACACTGCAGCAACCATTCCTTCCAAACCCCCTGAAATGCTAATAAAAGTTGTTACAAAACCTCTCTAATAGGACCAGGCTCTGTAAGTAAGTAGTCTTGCTGCATAAGCTGAGTGTGTGACAGAGGCTGGGCCAGGAGCCACACCAGAACTTCAGTATCTTACAAAACAGCTGTCCTGTTCTGCCCTTAGAGCCACAAGTGCTGCACTGTGATCAGGGTGACCTCCACAGCTTGGCCACTCTGTCCAGCACTGGCTCTGTAGGAAGCCTGGGGAGTTCAAAAGAGGATGTTATCTATCCTCAGTGTTTAACCTGCTGTAAGTAACTGAAGGGCAGTTTTTCTTCACTCCACAACTACCTACCACTCACCCTGGCTTTCCTGATCTGTGTAAGTGAGCAGGAGGCACAGACAGACCCCCCTGGACACCTACAACTGCGGCTGTGCGTGTAGCACCACAGGGGAATGGAGAAGTGGCCTCAGCCCTGGAAGACCTGGATTTGTCAAGAGCTTGAGGAGAGCACTGGGGCTAAACATTCTACTTCTGGCCAAAGACATCCCTCAAATAAGCTCTTCCTTGGAAAAAAGCCTGATCCAGTAGCAGGATTCTAGACAGTGATTCCAGCTCTCAGCCACTAAAGCAAAAAGGCAGGAACTACAATCAGAGTGTAATTACCTAGCTAAATCTGACATGAAGCTCCCCTCAGTCCCTGCAGTACTGTTCTCTCCTGAGGTTCCAGGCTGAAACTTAATTAACAGTGCACACCATTAAATAGGAAAAGAACATAGAAAGAGGAAGCCACGACCACGCTCCAGGCTACAGGATCTGTGGCCAGTTGTAAGCCTGGCCCATCATCCCCCCCAGCTCCTTGGCACACCATGGAGATAGGTGGGAGGAAGCAGCAGGGTCCACCACACCAGTCCCCAGCTGGTCATGCACTGAACGGTGCCCCTCAAACAGATGATGAATAGCCCATTGCTCTGCTCCTCTGCATCACCTTCATCCGGCGTTCATCAAAAAGAAAACAAAATAGAAATGAACACACGCAACCCCTGCACTCACAGTGGGAAGCTGGAGGCTTTGCTCAGCCTGTAGCGCTCCTGCCTGAGCTGCTCAGGCACCAGGAGTCCCTGCCTGCCCCATGAGGGGGCCGCTGCCGTCCCGCGTGTCCTCCACGGGCGTCTGGTTGGTGTGCACCACAATGGTGTTCTCATCCACGAGCTCGCACGTGGGGTTGCTGAACGCTGACAGGGGCAGCGTGATGCGCTGCATTTCACGCTCATAAACCTTCTGCTCATGCTTCTCCTTCAGGTCTTTCCCCCTGCATTACAATAAAAACCAAAACACATACATGGGGTGAGGGCTGCTGCTTGGATGGAGAGTCTCAGTAAAGCTGATGGAGTAGAGAAAAAGGGACTCTGCTCTTTAAGATAAACAGTGGTTTCATCTGCATACAAAGGGCCAGAAATGTTCCCTACTGTAAGCAGAGGACCACAGCTGAGCATTTTTGAAAAACAAGCAGCCAAGTGAAGTCTGTCCCTCCCTCAAACTGGCTTATTCACTGACATTGCTGCTGATAAATGACTGTACAGCCAGGCCCATCCTTCAAACCACAGAGCTGCCATGTGTTTCCTTATCCTTTACAGTCCCACAGCACAGCCTGGTGCAGGCCCAGGGGAGAAGTGAGACAGTGCAGAGGCCACTGCTGTGGAAAAGAGCTGCTGTAACCTGCTTCATCTGAAACAAATACTAAAGCTGGTGGCAGCTTCTGCCTTTTGTTGCAGCAAATTAAGCTGTCCAGAAAGTATTAAAGCTGACTTCAGAGCTGGCCATGCTTTCTGCCACTGCAGCTCTAACAGCTTAATGCCACAACCAGCTCCTCAAACCTACCTCAGTCTCCAGCCTGTTGCTAAGTGAAGGAACACCTCAGTAATTTGTGCTGTGGAAGAACTGCCTTGCTATAAAAATGGATTTGGCATTAATAGCATGTTGTCTTCAGAAAAGCTATGTATACCAAAAACTACTAAACCCATTAAAGGTTTCTCACCACACCTAGTACTCAAACCTGCCAGCTTGCACATGCAATTTTGAGATCAAGGCAAGGAAGGAGACAGTAAACCTGCAGTACATCCCTGCTGTGAGCTCTCTGCGACTGGAGAAGCAAAGCTGCCTTTGGACAAAGCCCAACACTGGTCTATTGCCTCCTCCCACAGAGGACAGGGGAGAGGCACCACTCGCTCCTCCTGAGGCTCGTGATCTCAAGCAGGCAGAGCTGCTGGGGTTTCCTGTTCGCATTTTGGCTTCTTTTCAAAGCTGCCTACAAGCGTGCAGCAGTGGCTGCTGTTCCTGCCAGCACACAAGACAGCATTCGCTGAAGTGACACCTCAAATCAGATTCCTCGACAAGCAGTGCTCTGTTTTGCCCCTTACGTAACACTCCTCCCTCTGCTTTTTTTTCTGTCAGCATTTATTATAAACACTTACATAAGGACATGTCCCAGCTTGGGAAAGGGTTCCTTCTGCTTGGTTGTGTCAGACTGTTGTCAAACAGCCAAAACATAGAACAAACCCTCCCAGAGGAGGGAGCCTGGGCCTTTGCTTGCTGCAGTGACAATCACTGCTATTTGTTAATCCTGCCCTCTCTTTTACAACTAAGCAGCTTGTTACTGCCACTACCCTCAAACTCTGCTGAGCTACAGAAACATTTCTGTCCAACACAATAAAGTGGCTGAAAAAGAGTAACTGAAGTCAAAATCAAAATCGGCCTTAAAGTATACAGGAGCTTTGCTAAAATAAACTTGGACCAAAAAAAAAAAAAGTGCTACCTGACAGCTTCATAGGATAAAATGCATTAGTAGCAAAAAACATTGTCAATTGTTTTTCTTCTAAAGATAGAGAAGTTAGGGGAACAGGTGGCCTGCTAGAAGAATTGTTCTTTTTCTGAATAAAAGAAACTTCCTGTGAGGGCACCTGGGATGTGCTCTTTCCAGTTCTGACAAAATCCTGCTCCCCTGAATACATCTGAAAAAAACACACCAAGGTACACATGCACACACAAAACCCAAATATCAAAGAGGGCAATTTGAAACTTTAAGTGAGATAGAACATCACAATAATGGGGGAATGGAAAAGAACAGAGTTAATTCTTCAGTAGTTCTTTCCTCAGTGTGGCAAACAAACTTGCTCAATGTGCCATAATCAAGCATACACTTCTGTCCTGTTCCCTTGGGATCTGGTTGGGTCTGCAGGTGCTCAGACATTCCTGCTCTATATTCAGCAGCTTCTGAACAAAGAACAGCCACTCACCTCTTATAGATGTATCCCAAGACAATGCCAGCCCCGATGGCAATGATTATCACCATCATGATCAGCCCCAGCACATAACCTGTGAAAAGGGAAAAAAAAGAGCCAAAATTATGAGGTGGCAGATCAGCTATAATGTTGCTTTCAGAGCCTCAAAACAGGTCTGTCCTGCCAGAATTACAGGAATGGATCTATCACAGCATCCCAGGTTTGTACCTAGTGTCCCTAAGTCCTTCTTTTCTCTGGAGTTCATCTGTACTCTCTGACTGATGCCAATGACGGGCTGCACCGCAGCTGCCTCGCTCCGGGAGGGCAAGGTATCAGCTGGTTCAAACACCTGCTCATCCTCCTGGGAAGTACCAACTTCTGCTGTAGGGACTGGGGCTGTGGTAGCTGTAGCATCTGCTGAGGAGAAAAAATATATATATACAACATACCATTCACTTATGAGTACTCCAAAACAACATGCATCTTGAGAGTGGGACAGCTCTAGACTGCTATCACTGAACTGCCTTCAAAGCACACTGAAAAACACTTGTTCCCCCTTAAGTTGTTGCCAGAAATCCTACCAAAGTAGACAAGAAATGTACTCCTCCCCACACTTTCCTTTGACATGAACCTATTTAACTAAAGAGTCCAAGGAACCAGCACAGATGAAAGAAGTCAGACAGCAGAATGAAACCCAGGTTCAGGGCACGAGTCCAGAAGATGCACAATTACTTCATTTAGTGTATAGATTGATATACAGGCTGCAGCTTCAATCATGCTGAACAAGATTATGAGAACTCCATCCCAAATCTCCCAGGAGCCTATTTGTCTTTCTTCTACCTCAATCTTCCTGACACAGGAAAGTTTGACAGGAGACTTCAGCTGGTATGAAACCAACCTGGGGATATTCTTCCCTGGTCCCTGTTTGCAGTGGGTATCAAACTGATAGTCTGGGACACCACTGGACAGGCTAAGTCAGAGCAGCTCTCAGGGAGCACAGGCACTGACTAAGGACAAGTTCCTTCCTCAGTCAAGGCCCAGAAATGGCACCCAAGGATACAGGTTCCTTCCCAGCCCTGTTTTTTATCTGCTCTTTTTCATCAACAGCATTGAAAGATTTTCAAGGTAGCTCCTTCTTTCATGACATAGTTTAAATGGAAGCTGTAGCACTGTAAAAGCTGTGACAGTGTGAAGTAGGTATCTATTACCTTTTCTACACAAAACCCCCTCATTTTTGGAAATGCTATTCACAGTATGCATCTACACCTGAAAACTCACTCCACCTGCATCTCCCCCCACAGCAGGCAATGACTTCATGTGGACTTTCTATCTGCAGCCATTTTGAGTCTTCAGTGGAATGTGAAATGGAAGTACAGAAGGGAGTCAGAGACAGGAAATCAGGAGTCCTGCACAGTAACTTCACATAGGGTCAGCCAGGGCAACTGAACTAAAGTGAACTGTTGGACCATGAAAAGGTGCCCCCTCTGAGATGCAAAAATATGAAACCTATTAAACATGAAAATGGCTGAAAGGTCAGGTAACTCTTCTGATCCTAAAGCTGCAAGAATGTTTTGAGTAAGGATCTTGGCAGCAGAACATTTTTTTGCTTCATCTTTGGGGAAAAGCAGACAAAAAAAGAGCAAAGTGAAAAAAAGGGGAGGGTGTATGTGTGTGGGAAATGTATTTAGATGCAAGGATAGCAGTCTCAAGGGACAGTGGTGCGAGTAAATCTTGCAGGGCTCAGAAAGTAGTAAACAGTTCAAAAAACCCCAAGTGGTTACTCTGATGTCAGTCAACACTGACACCTCCTCTCCCTGAAACAGGCTTCCGCTACAGTTCTTTTGGCAAACTCTTTCTCACTGTGACTATCCAGGAGGAATCCAGTCTTTCCATTTCTCACCGTCATCCCTTCTAGTTCTCATTTTTTCCACATTCTTCCCCTGCACCCCGTACCCAAATTCCCATTGGCAATCCTTTAACAGCAAGAAGCTTCTTTAGTCAGCCATAACATGCCCCACAACAACAGTCTACCCACAGCTCAGCAGTTCCTAGATGTCCAGACCTCAGCCTTTTGCAACGCAGCTAGAGAGCGCTATGGTGATAAGCGAATTGTGGGGGAGTGGGGGCTTTTCACAGGCCTTTTCTGGCACTAATGGCAAAGCTCTAGGGGCGGAGCACGGCATAGCTGGGAGGCAGATGTGCACGCACAGGCGGGGGCTGGAGGGGAGCCTTGGGTACGCGGTGTTTCCGAGGGAGGTGCTGGCGTAGTCCGGGGTTGTTTGTGCGCCGGAGGGACCCACCCTGGTGACAAACCCAGACCCCAGCCGTAGGGGCCAGGCCAGAGAGGGCAGAAAGAGAGGGGAGCCGGCGGCGGCCGCTCTTACCTGAGCACTGGGCGATGTCGCAGGATCGCCGCTCGGGGATCCCGGTAGCGCCTTGGATGTAGCACCAGGGCGCGGCGTCGCCGTCCGGGTTCCTGCAGCTGTTGTGGTCCTCATCGACTGCTAGGGAGCAGCGGGGCCGTCAGCGCGGCCGCGGCACCCCCCGCTCCCCCGGGAGCCCCCCCGGCCTTCCCCCGGGCCCGGACCCACCTGCCGGGAGCGCGGCGCCGGGGCCGCTCCGCACCGTCAGCCAGTTGAGGCACGGGGCGCCGCCGGTGGCCACTTGCCGGCTGCCGCGGTAGGACGCGCCGTTGCCGCGGAGGCATTCTGCGGAGAGACGAGCCGAGCCTCGCGGACGGCCCGAGCAGCCCCCGCCGCTCCGAGCAGCTCCCCAGCACGGCCCCCGCCTTCCCCACGGGGGTGTTCCCCCACCCGAGACCGGCCTTTGTCCCCCACAAAGCCGGGCCGGCACTCACCCTCGGCGCCGCGGGCGGCCCCCAGCAGCAGCGAGCCCAGCAGCAGCACAGCGCGCAGCGCCCGCCGCGAGCCCCCGGGCAGCATCCTCGGCGCGGAGGGCGAGGAGCCGCCGCCAGCCCGGCCGCGCTACTCGGCTCCGCTCGGCGCCGCGGCGAGACCTGCCCCGGCGCTCCCCTCCCCGGTAAACAACCGCCGGGCTGCGCTTCCCCCCCCGCCCCGCAGCCGCCGCCGGGTCCTAACGCTGCCGCTGCTGCCGCCCGCCCCCAGGAGGGGAAGGGGCGGCTGCCGCGGGGCAGGGCTCGGGCCAGCCGGGAACCTGCTGCCGCAGAGGCTCCTTCGCCCCGGGACCGGTGCTCGGTGCCGTGCGGCTGTTTGGCTCGAGAGGAACTCCGTGTCCCTGGGCTTGTCTCCTACAGTCGCAGGAAAAGTCTTAGACCAGAAGAGGAGACTTTCCACACGGAACTACGCTTGAACAACTGCCTGTGGCAGGAAAAGTGTTTATCTTCATAGACCTAAAACTGTTCTCTCCCCCAGAGAATTATCATGAAGGACTAAATCCTGCCGCCCTTATTCTCCCTTTGGGTTCCCTTAGATCTAAAGATGCGTTGTAGGGGCTACACACTGCCATTGAGGCTGTGCAACTCCACCTTAAAGGGGTTTACATTCTCGCCTCTACTAATCCATTACTTTTCACTGACTCCATGGACTTCCTCTAAGACCTGTGCTTGCTTATAGAGAAAAACAAGGTAAACAGCATGAAGGTGGTTTTAGAGTAGTTCTACTGCAGGCATTCAGCCACTCTGATAAAACCTGTCTGCAGACATTTCACACAGCTCGCAATAGATACTTCTGTTTCTAAACATGTCAAGGGCTTCAGACAGTACAGTGCAAGAGCCTGTACACAGCATCTGGAGTCCTCAGCACTGTTTCTATTGCACCAGTGAAAAACAAGCCACTGAATAGCTGGTCCTGTTCAACAATAAGCTTGCAAAGGCAGCCTGGGCCAACTGATGGGTCTGTAGCCAAGGCACAGGCCTGCAGCACAAGGTGCTATTTCTGGCTTTCCCACAGAGTTCTTCCTGACCTTGGCCAACCTGCCTGCCTCACTTCTTTGCGCTTTCCCTTCCTTTCTGTTACGTGAAGTACAATCAAACCTTCCTTCTTAGAATAGGACAGGGAAGTCCCTTCTTTTAAAGTTCATTGAAATCACATGGAAACCATTGAACACATAAGAAGTCTTTCTATGTCAGGAAGCTGCTCCAGTGTTTTATGAATCACTTTTCAAGGCAGTGCTGGCTGGAGCAGGGGTCTTTCCCTTCTACTCCCAGATGTTTCCATCCTGGCAGTGCTCTCTGTCAGGCTGCTACAGGTAATTGTGTAACAAACCTGCTCAAACTTCTGATCCAACCCAGCTTCTGCCCCTTTTTCACCAGGTCATGAATGCTTTAAGCCCTTTAACAGCCAGGTCGCCTGCTGCATCCAGTCTACAATGGAGCACAAAAACATAGATGTACCAGCATGATAGAGGGGTAATGAGGAAGCAGGTCAATTAAGCAGCACTACTGCCAAGTAGGAGACCACAGGTCTTAGCACACATTTGTGTGACTCGCACTTTAACAACATGATTTACCACTGCAGAAAATTTAGTTTAGTAATGTCAGATTAAAAAAAAAAAAGATTGCAAAAAATCAAAACAGGAAACCAAAAACCAACTGCATGTGCCAGTCCTGACTGACATCACCAGCTAAGATGCAGCCTTTGTGCAATTATGCTCATTTTTTGCACAGACACCCTGCTACTGCATTCCTGATGTTCTCCAGTTACTCTCTGTAAAGACAAGGCTAACTGGAGTCAGCAAGAATTTTTAATAAGGGCTATTCAATCAAGCCGCCTATTTGCAATAGCTCTTCATCAGATTTTATGAGACAAATTCCATATAGCAGAAACTGCAGAGCCACACATGCATCCAGAGGCACTGCCTGTCCAAAACTTTGCAGATGGACTGCCAACCTGCACAATTAATATATTTTTGCTCATTTCGTGAGACTAACTAATGCTTCTATGCCCCCTAGCACAGAAAGCACCTCCTTCTGTACATACTGATACAAGAATTGCAGTAATCTCTGTGGAAACAAATCTCAGACCTTCCTAGCTCTCTCTCCTACTATGTAACAAGATAAATTTGCTCTTCTCATTACACCCAGCCAAGTTCCAGCAAACAATTTGAGTTTCTAGTCCACAGAAGGACAATGGGGAATCTGGAAGAAATACAAAAACCTTCACATTAATGGTAAAGATCAAAGTCTTTTCCACAACTGACTTCTAAGCATATTTTTTTCTTTCATCTCTAGCTTTCTCCATGATGAGGGAAGATTTATGCCTGGCAGTTTCACAGAGTCAAGTTTAATAGGATGCCAGGTGGCAGCTGTCAGAAGCGGACTCAATTGCTCTTTCCACTGCTTAGGAATAGGTTTGCTCTTCTTGCTACACTTTTAGAGATTAAACATGACATTATTTCCTATGACTTGATTTTAAACTACCCAAATTATAAGTAAGTTAATAGCTTTGCAGCTACTTCCTCACTTAGTTTACACTTAGATGTCTGTTGATATATACACACACATGTATCACAACATATCCCCACATTTTACAGGAGAATATATAGACTATTTTTAGGAATCAGGCACATTAAACATCTTCCCTAAACTCAGTGTGAACCAGTTTCAGCTGTGAGCTACCTTTCTTTATGCAAGTTCCAGAATGAACAATGCCTGCTTTCTCGCTCTCCTGTCTGTCAGCTGCTCGCTCTTGTTTATTTGTTCTATATTTTTACCTGTGGAAAAATTCAAAGTGTTTTGAGATTGGAAAAAACCAACTAAACAAACAAAAAAAGGAATCTAACAGCACAACACTCTGTGCCAAGGGAGGCAGCCCCAGATCTATAGCTCTGGAATGACTCTGCAAGGAGCCATCAAACCCACCCTCCTTCTCTGGCCATCACCAAGTGTGTTGAGATCTTGCCAGGCAGAAGTTCATCTAACTTCCTATGCAAGAACTAACATGCTTTATTACTTAATCTTACTAAATAAGACTCTGAGGGGAGTAAACAAAATGAGTTTTCTAATCTGAGTAATCTTTCCTAGACAAATTAACACGGATTGCTTAAAATGGAAGAAGTTGACCATTGCCCTCCTTGTTACAGGACATACGTCATGTTCCCCTAGCCTCCTTTCTTCTTCCCAGGTAATCAAAATAATTGTTCCAGTTTTCCCCAAAACTCCCTTTTCTCAATTTTCTGCTTCTTTCATAAATAACAATGTTTGAAATTACTAGTAGTACAATTCTGAGACCTCATCAGGAACAGAACATTAGAGCAGTTTGTGCTTAAGCTTAAAAAGATAACCCAATTTGTTCTTGTTAGAAAATGCTGATCTAAAAATAATTGTTTATTATTTGCACATGAGAAATGCGAAAAGGCAGCATCAAAACATCTGGAGATCTCAGTCAAAAAAGCTGCAAGCTTGAATGTTACTAAACACTGTTAAGTACTTGAGTACTTGTAACTCCAGCAAAAGCAGGGGTTTTATTTATTTTCTGCCTCTCTCTTGATCATGAAAACAACTCTGGGTCTCACCTGTTTAAAGGCTTCTGTAAGCAATTATGTAGGAATTGGAAACAAATGTGTTTAATTTCTAACCTAGATATAATTTTAATGTAGTAAAAGAACATCAGGGCTGCAACAATAGGATCAGATATTGACTTTATGAAACTGAGCCGAGTATAACAAATATCGAGACAGAGGCAGTGACTACAAAGGAGTCGTTGTGGAGCGACAGGAGTATCTGCTGGCACTGTTGCATCGCGCTGCTGACATGCTCAAGGAGAGGCTTTCTCCTCCCCCTTCAGTCCGACAGCATAAGCTATTGCTAAGTAAATGCCAGCCACAGCCTCCAAGGACTAACAAGGAAGTCTGCAGAAGCAAAACAACCATATGCGATATTTGAACTGGTTCAGACTGGTTCAGAGTTTGCTCCACTAACTCTGAGTGCTTTCTCTGATGAGTTTTCTGTGTGGGCTGTATTAAAAGGCCAGAGGTTTCGAGAGGGCAATCTGGATCCTATTGTTTACTGGGGAGAAGCATTAAGAGATTACCACTAAATAGTCTCGGCAATCAGTGACTGGAGAAATTTCACACAGAGTCCTCTTAACAGCATAATATTTTTGTCCTTTTTTGACAAGAACTGCCCAGTGCCTTTCCAGTTTTCTCAGCTTTGCAGGACCCAAGTGCTGACAGACATCTCTGTTCACACCGGCCCACTGTAGCAGTGGTGACCTATGGATCATCCCTCTGCTCTTTTCCTGGCTACAGCATTCCAGTCTCGGTATCTGATCACAGATTGCTTGACCTGCTATCCAATGGGTGGGTGTGTCTCATAGAAGGATACTATAAAACCGGAGCAATATTGTTAGGAAGTGGGTACAGCTGTTTAAAGATGTTTCAGTAACCAGCTGCACTTGTTTTTGGTGGGTTGTTTGTTTGTTTGTTTTTGCTACAGATGCAGGCTGCTACTGACAAAAGCCAGAGCACATATTTCTAAGGGTGGAGGAAGGGAAGCTATTTTGAAAGATACTGTGATCTACTCAGAGAACACGTAAGTCTGAGCCAAGAACAGAAGCTTCACTCTCAGTTCTTTAACTGATCTTTGCCTGACCTTAGGCAAGCTTCTGCACTGGTTTCCCATGTTAGTATTACTTATGTCACAGAGGCAGAAATTATTATATATCTGCAAAGCGCTTTGGAAGCTTCAGACATCCAATACCTACCTTATGAAATGGTTCTGTAGGGGAAGGAATCCTGGAGACAGATATGCAGGACATGTTCTCAACTTCTACATGTGTAGTGCTGACTTAGATGGAAAGTACAAATAAGCATTAATGCAGGAATTCATTAGAATGTGTTATTTGGTTGTTCTTTAAGGTATAAACATACTTTTGTAGCTTTCCTGTTTCTCAAACCACAGTTGTGCCCAGCAGCACCTGACAAAGCTATGTAGTCTGATAACCCAATTTGTTCTTGTTAGAAAATGCCTATCTAAAAATAATTGTTTATTATTTGCACATGAGAAATGTGAAAAGGCAGCATCAAAACATCTGGAGATTTCAGTCAAAAGGAATAAAGATTTCTGTTATGATACCTGTTCAAATTAACCTCCAGTGAATTGGATGGGATTATTAAATATCCTTCTACCAATCTTTCACTCACCATGGAAGCCAATTCCACAGTGAAAGCCCAAAATTCTGCTTTCTAAACCTCAAAATTAATAGAATATTACCACAGTAATAGTTAGATTTCATTGTGGAAAACATAAGGTTAAAGTTGCACTTAAATATGCAAAACTCCTACTCTAAAAAGCACTACCATTCATGTGACCTCTATCGCAAGCCATCAGAAAGGCTGAAGGTTATAAACTTGAACACATAAAAAAGCCAAACATGTATTTTCTTCTCTCCCTAGGGCTTAGGGACTAGGACTAGAGTCATCAGCATAAGAGCAGAAGCAGAGATTCATTTTGTAATGGGTCTCTGTAATTCAGTGTGAGCAGAGGAATCAGAGACCAAACCTTGCAGTGCAGATACTGCTGTTTCCTTATCAAGTGCAGGACTCAGGGACATTTACAATGCAGAGCTCACAACTCTGGATTTTCCTTCTTAGCTGACCTGAAAGCAGATAAAACCACTGGCACACAGGTACTGTGAAAGACTCCACAGGTGTTTATCTGAAGGCTGTGGGAGGAGTTGGTTATTTTGGGAAGTTGCCCTTTCTTTCCTGTTGAAGAAAGGCAAATCTGTGTTTTCTCTGGGTTGCACATATGCCATAAGCATGCAGAGACAGCTTTTTTTCATGACTGACATAGGCACGTGGACTTTTTTACATCTATTTACAAAAGCAAACACATTGTTCTTTTAAATATGTTTACAGAACAGGGCAAACCTCTTGTTATTTTTGTCTTGAGCTTGCCTTTCTTTTAGAGTGTTAAGGCTCCAACTGGGTAACACCATGAGGAGGTTAAACAAAAAGCGAGGAAGAAATAAAGGCTTAAAAAAGTTCCACTCAATACTTGCACTTATTTCTTTAGTATTTAAGGGTGTGGAGTTAGAACACTGCATTTGACCAACACTCCACACTTGAGGTAGGCAGGCCAGAAGCAAAACTCTATATATATGATCTCAGTTTTATTTCACTGCCATTCAGTGGGGACAATACCAAATTTCACAGATAATTGTTACTCCATCCAGTTATGCTAAAACAAGAAATCCCACTACACAGTGCCAGAGAAAGGATTTCCTAGTTGAATAAGGCAATCCTGATACACAGTTTTGCAATCTGCCTGCCACACTATGAATTCTCACATAGAGCTGTGGAAATGTGCAAAGGCAGAACTGTCTCTGAAAAGGAGAAGATTTGAAGATATGAGAAGTCCAGGCCATCTCTGTGCACTCATGGTCTCTACTCTCCAGGAAATGAATGCATGCAGCCTGCAGAGTTTAATTCTCTTTTGGTTTATTACTATTTAAAAATCAGGTTTTGTATCCCCTTCTACAGAGGCTTCACCTTCCAACAGAACATACAAAAAATACACACAATAGAAAAAAAAAGATAGGTAGGTAAGTTGCTTTATACAAACAGGTCCCTAAGAACCCAAAAAGGCTAAAACAGGCTCGGTTTCAATAGAAGCAGGCCCATAAATAGGCAAGAGACTTCATTCAAGTAGGGAAAGAGTCACCCATCCTCACCTAAGATCCTTTCTTGCTCCACTGAAGACAATGGGAGGATTCCCAGCAACTTCAGTAGAAGCAGGACTGGGATTCATCAGAGCCAATGGCAAACTTTTCTGCTCCTTCCCTTCCAAGGCACTGTCTCTTCCATATGGCGTGCAGCCAGGAAAAAATACCAGTTTTCCTGGCTCATCCCACACTCATATTTCAGTTGTTCACTCTACAAGACATCTAAGAACAGCCTTTTATTTTCTCTCTTATTCTCGTATTTGCACTAATTGCAGCAAACTTTCAGATTACATCAGTACCTAAGAGAAATTCTGAGCCCAAGAGCAAGGCTTGGTTGATTCCTTAAGAGCCAGCAGTCAGTCTGACAGCTTTGCAGAGGGCATGTAAAATTTGCCTGGAGAAGGCACAAGTTTGTAGACACAGCAGCCAGAAAGGTATTAGCAAGCATAAGATTGATTTATTATAAAATCACTTACCCAAGGTCACTATGTAACTGCAGGATGCTCAAGAGCATTTATGGCTGCCAGTGGCTGCATGAAGTGACTCCATGGCCCACACGGAACACAGGAGCTGGGAGGGAGTCACTGGAACATCACTGAGACTCCAGTTACCGCCCTCCTTCAGCATATCTCAGCTCAGAGCACTTCCAGGTCTCCAAAACTGCAGCACAAGTATGGGCCACCCAGGAAAAGCTTCGTTCACATAAACCCTGAGAGCAGATCAACAGTGCCAGGCAGTCTTTAAATAAATTTAAGTATCACACCTTTCAGGAAAAATGTGGCCAAATGTTTGTTTAACTTTACATTACATCTGAAGTCAGTGAGGCCAAACATTTGTGACAGAGTTCAGCAGCATAACTGTGCAGCACAATTTGGTACATCAATTAAATATTGGCACGTTCTTACCCAAAGGTTATCATCATCTCATCTTACAGACAGGAACACAACACAGGAAGAGGCTAGAAATGACACAGAGTGTTAATTCTTGGTGAACAGGCCATCACTGCCGGCCACCACAGAGCGCACAGTTGTGGTTTTTCACTGAGGTGCCATAACCATTCCAACCATCACCACAACTCCTCCTCCTCCTGGGCTGCATCACTCTGCAGTTATGTCATAGCACTCTTTTAAAGTGCTGCTTTCTCTTTTTTCTTCTTAGCCAAATAGCTCCTGCTTTGTTTTACAGCCAACAGCTATTTGCAGAGGTGCACACATCCAAGGAGGCACCACACTGCCCAGGACGTGTGGAGGGTGAGGATCAAACAGCAGGCACACCACACTTTGCCAGTGCTGGTGCTGACTCTGTAGCAGTACCTGTGGCTGCAGCCCAGGAGCACTGCCTGCCCCCCCTCTCTGCATCCCAGGCTCAGTCCTCTGGAACATGCTGCCTTCTCACAGGCACAGGGAGCTGCAGCAGATTGGGCTGGAAGCCAAATCTGTTCCCAAGGGCTCATTCACAACAGCTGAAGGATCTTGTTTTGAAAAGGATGTTCAGGATGAAAAAACATGGCTCTTTCAAGAGACACTGGAGCCTTCCAGAACTTCTTTTCCTAGTGGGTTTATTTTTTCCCCCTTTTTGCTCATTTGTTTTGTCTCTCAGGGTAGAACTGAGATTTACTCAGAGCTTCTGTGAGCTTCTCAGAGATTCACTATGAGCTTCTGCTCTGTTCAAATAAAACTCAGCTATTGTGCCCAAGAAAAAGATGAGCAGTACGAAGCTGGCTTAATTTACATTTGGGTATTGACAATGCTGTTAAGGTAAAATCATAATGCTGAAAAAGCCAGCACGTTGTGTTGTTTAGTTCTTGCTCTCAGATTTTATGCCATGGTGATGATTAAAAATATTTTATTGTTTTTGTGGGTGGTAAAGAAAAACCTTTCCTGTTTCATTACTTAAAATTTTGGTGGCTGTTTTTTACTTTGTCCATTTATCTCTCATGAAACCCAAGGAGAGTTCTTGCTCTCCATTCATTCTTCCAACACTGAAGTCTGGAGTTCCTTTGAAGTTTACTTTGGCATCTACTTCCTCAAGCAAGCACCTTAAAAAAAATTAAAGCTGAAAGTGGTATCCCACTCCCGACTCAAGACATAAGTTTAGATATTGAATTCTAGGAACAAAGATTTAGTGAAAAAACAAGACACTAAAGTTACAACAGAGCCTACAAAATCTAGGTTAGCTTTCATACTAGCAATTCAATTAGTTGAGTTATAGACATTCAGTTACACAGCTCTTCTATTCAAGTCATTCCTTACTGCTGACAGCAGTTGAGGGAGGAACAGTAATTTCAGGGAATACATGGGAAATAACAAATATTCCCTAAGTCACTGGCACTCAAACAGGTCTCAAATTGTGACTGGGCATTTACAATTATTCAAAAGATTGGTAGGAAGACCAACTCCACACCATCTTAATAGTTCTAGGCTTTAAAAACAAACAAAAAAGAAACCCATTCCCCCGATATATAATACTTTGCCCTACTATAATTAAGGCACTGGATTGAGAGAAGGAAAAATCTGTGTTCAATTTCTGGTTCTGCTATCGATTTCCCGTATCATCATTGGCAAATCACTCAGGATTGAGAGCTCACATGCACATTGCCATGTGTCAGGTGAGCCACACTGTTTGCACACATTTAAGACGTGACAAATGCAAAGTCATGTTACCTAATTTAACTCAGCGTGGAAAAAATCACATTAAATTGCTTTACCTTGCATTTGTTCTGGATTCACATTTATAAATTCAGGCAACAAAATAAGCCTGAGAAGTTTGTGCCCCCACATTTAAGACAACACTTAAGCATGCATGTAAGTGGTTTTTAGTCCTTTATCTTTCATTCATTCTCTTATAAGCATCTATTCCTTTCTGTCTTTAATATTTTGATTATGAATGATTAAAGATGTTTTCTTCGTACCTAATACACAAGGCTTGAGCCTCAGATGAGAGGTTATGAGACTCCTATAATACAAACAAGTACTACAAGTCTGATTATATAAATTTGCATGAACTGAAGTTTTCTTCTTGACATGTGCACCAACTCAAACATTGGCTTGCAGTCCCTCCAAAGAGGAAGGCAAGGAAGGGAGGGTGGCCCAAATCAGAACTATCATCTACACACCAATTAAAAATAAAATGTAATAGCAACAAGCTACAGCTCAAGGCATGTTACATACTTCCCTTTGAACTCTGAACTTGTGAGGCTGAGTTTTCTGTTTGGATCTGTCTCATATTCTATAAGAAACAGGCATTTCCCAAAGTACAGAATACAAAGAATTTGCATGTAGATTAAATTACTGTCCAAAATTGAACAGTATGCCCCTAAAGAAGCAAAAAGCACTGAAAACACACCACAGCTAAAGATCTGTCCAACTTCCTACCGGCACTAGCCTGCACCAGCCTCCTGTGTTGGTACAAATCTCTCCCATTTACACTAGGATGATCTAGAGCTGTCATTTCAGGATTGTTAACCTCCTGCCTAATTGTTTCCCTGTCTGCTAGACTGAGAAGCAAGTAGTTTTTATTCAATGTATTAATGACAACTTAGTAAGCATTTTCTTTGACAAGCAGAATACACACTGTTTTCGAAGGCTTTGTTTTCAAATAAAGGCTTTTGTTTCACCAGGTCAAATTCTGTAGCATTCAAAATTAAATTCTGATAGGTGCAGCCAAAATTCAACCCACTTGTAACACTAAAATCAATGTAGGATGAAAGTATTCTATACTCTGGACTTAGCTTTTGGAGTTGAATTTTATGATTAACGCACCTTCTTTGAGTGCATATAGGAACACTGGGGACAAAAACTTCTGTCTTTCAGCATACAGCCTCAGTTCAACAGAAATTTTCCTTGTGGATTAATTATGAGCCATTACTAAATCAGTGACTGCAGCTGCATTTGCTAATCCCAACAAATTGTTTTGCTGACTGGAAGGCCTGCTCTCTCCTGATTTGCTTGGCAGCTTATAAAGTTGTCTCAGCACTAGATTTGTAAGGTATTTTTAAATGTTTTCTCACTTTTCTAAGATGTTCTGTTTTTACCTGTCTACTAATCTTACCAGTACAAGAGCAATTCCATGAAGCTTTAGTGGTGGGGTTTGTTTGTTTCACTGGTTTTTCCTTTAAAATGAGGTTCACACCTATTCCAGGATTCTGGGAGGAGATGACTGGAGAAGAACATGTCCTTCAGTCTCCCAACACAGATTAATAGCAAAACATCAAGTCCACTGCAACATGCTCTCAATTTAGAAAGTGCTGGTGCTATAAAGAGAAAGCCATTGATTATTCATCCTTGATTTATAAGTCGAGAGCAAGTACAAAAAGTAGCTTCTTACAAGAAGGAATCTGGGTCTTCTAACTCTGTAGAATTTGGAATGTAATTCCAAAATCCATATACTTACAAAGGCCTCTCTAATTCTAACGTAAAAACAATTTGGGAATATCAGTTAAGCATCAGCTGCAGGGTTTGGATCAAAATCACCTGGGCAGTGCAGGCTGTGGTACAACACCACTTTGTGTCTCCTGCAGCAAACGAGAACCTGGCCCAAGAGGGTCCGTCCTGCTCCAGCACTGTATTAATGATGGAGATAGATATTGTTTCATGGGATGCAAGTTCGGTGCAGGACATGCGCTCTTCAGAATGGCCTTTTTAGAAGCATTCAACACACAAAGGAGTTTACCAAATCACTACTTAAACCTTTGCTCAGTAACTCTCCCAAAAATTGTGATGTAGAGAAGATTCTTCACAGATATGAAAATAAGGAATAAATTCAGGTAACTGTTCTATGTGACTTTGAGCATCAACAGCAGAACCATAATTAAAACTCAGAGTATTCCTAACTCCTAACCCTGTGTTAAACAACATTTATACCTGGGTTTGGTACATAAAACCATGAGTAGTTACATGGAAGGAAAGTGAGGGTCGAGAAATTACATTATTTCTGCACAAGTGGTATTTTCAGATTAAATGGAATGTCCAACAGCCTGAAGTGCAGCTTCTTTGCATTTTGTAATAAATTCTTTTTCAAATATATGCTGTTTGCAATTTCTTTTCATTTGGAAAAGAAAGGAGTAACAGTGGCTTTTGCAAACCTGACTAGAGACAAATCAGGAGAGCATGACTGGCCAAAAAGCCCTGCTCACTGAGAATACAGCACAGTGCAGTATGGGATTCACATATTATTTACTGGCTCTCATTTGCACACCTTTTGGACAGGTGGCTAAACTGCTCAAAAACCAGACAAAACGAGGGGATGCAAAGTAACATACTAACTTCTTTAATAGAGTCCAATCCAATTAAACCAAAATCACTCTGTGAACCCCTGGGTTTATTCACACTAAACAAGTCAGTGGTACATAGTGTTAACCCGATAGCTGATTGTGTTCATCCCCTAGGTCCCCACATGAAAAATGAGCACCAGTCAACCAGACTGTAATGGTATTTTTCCTTCCTTTTTTTTTTTTCTTTTTTTTTTATTTTCATAAAAACTATTTCTTTCATAGACTTAAAACAACCAACTAGCCAAGTTATTAATTATGGTACATCTAAAAAAAATAATCATACTAACCCTAATGTGACTGCTGCTTTACGAGTGCTCTGTGTATCGCCTTAGACTGGCTTTTCAGTAGCAATTCACTACAACAGGTCCTAAAATAATAATAATAAAGAATTAAAAACCTGACAGCAAGTTTAATGGTCAAAAGTAATAAAAACAACCTGTTCTGAAAGGTGATTTTTCTCAGCAGTTCAGTCCTGCTGCAGCACTCACCGCCTCACAAAGGCAGAAGGGGATCAAATTCTCTCACCTTCTTTAAATATTTCTGGTTTTAAAAGGACAACTGCATTGTAACATTGTAACCTGCTAGGAACCATGGGGCGTTTTAATTAATGTTATATTCAGTAATGGGTCTGTTTTTTAAACTTACTGTTTTTCTGGGGGAGTTTAGGGAGGGCAGGGGAATAGAGAGAGAATAAAATCACAGCTCCCTGTAGCTGCAGCTCCCCAGGCACCTCAGTCACTAGGTCTGTCTCATTCTCAGACCAGTGCTGGTAACTTTTGATTACTCTCAAAGAACACAAAGAAAACACCACCAGCAGCCTCTAAAGCTCCATTTGTTTTGGGTCACGTCTCCTATTCAAGGCCACCATCTTCTGTAATTTATCAGCTAACGAAGCATTTTCTCCCTCTCCCCAGTGAAGGTTTAAAGATGGGGTAGGGCATGAGACAAAGAAGGAAGCTAAAATGAATAAAAAATTCTCAGCTATAGAACCAAATTTCATTATTTCCTCTTTCATTCACAGCATCTTATCATTATAGCCAGACTGCTGCTTTGCTTTGTTAAGATCCAAGTGATCTCATTTCCCCTCTGGCCCCATTGGTTGCTGGTCGACCTCTGGATCCACTAGGGATGATGCAAATGCTGACTGGACGATCTGAAACCCAAACGACTCCAGGAGAGACATGTTCTGTTGGGGTGAGAAGGGGGATCCTAGAGCAGGACCCAGGTCCCCCAGTGGGCCACCAAGGGCCCTGACGTGCACTTTCTGTATGTGTTTGTTCAGATAAGACTTAGATCTGAAAAAGCTGCCACATTCGGGGCACGGGTACTTCTTCTCTCCTTCCATCTCCATCTTGTTTTTGCTGACTGCCAGGTCACACGAGAAGGACCCATTGGTGCTCTGTTTCTCAGGAGTCTTGAGGTCACTGGTGTCAGAGAGGTCTCCATATGAATCAGAACTCTCAATCGGGTCCGAATGTGAACATTTCTGGCCTTCTATGGGAAAAAGAAAAGGGAGAAGTTTTCAGAATCTTGGCTTCCAAAGGAAGATATTTTACATGCATTAAAATAAATTAGATTGGTTAACACCTCATCACATTAATGCCTGTCACAACAGAATGATACACACTTAACATCCAGTTCCTCATATCCTAAAGCCCTTAAGCATAAGTCCCTTTTCCAAACCACCAGGCTGTTATCACAGCAACAGCTGGGGTTTCATTAGGGATTTGTCATGGTTCTGAATGCAACCATAATGGGTCTCTGGTTCATATAACACTTCTTGAATCCCAAGGATGTCTCACAATATTTACACCTCAGACACTACAAAAGGATGGACTTAATGATGAGTTTTCAACTGTGCAATTCACTTGCACACTTCTGAAATGCTGTTGATACTTTGGGGGAGTGCCTAGAAATTTCATGAAGTACAAACAAGACGTGAATAAACCTGGAAACACTCAGCAAAAGAACGAGCTACTGCAATTTAAGAAGTGCAATTCCATTTAGTCTCAAGGAACTCTTTTTCACAAGTGCAACGCTGTTAGAAGTTAACTTCACAACCTAAAATTGTTCTGTCTTTCAATACTGCAGTGTGAAACAGCAGAGGGGTTAGGGACATTACTGAACTTATTTGGATATATTTCCTGGCAAAGCCATTGGTATGTTGGAGTCTTCCCCATTCTCCTCTGGCATTATGCCAAGGAAGTTTGTTCACACTTTTTTGCTCAGTGCATGTGAATGAGCGTGAGAAACCCAGACATGCTCACTAAAGGAGTCTCTGAATACAAACAGGCTGTACCTACTATGAACTCTAAGAGAGCAAAGAACCACTTGGCACAACCCAAACGACAGATTTGCTCTGGACTCAGCATTACAAACCTAACAGGATATGCATGAAATCAATACACCACTGAGCTGGAATAAATCTCTTGTTAAGTCAGCACACCACCCAAAACTAAAGGGTTTCTGTAGTAACTCTATCAAGACTTCAACAAAAAAAAATTACACAACTCAAGCTTTCTGCTGGCACAGTGTTTGTTTAACCCAGCCCACTGTGTTCTCCTCGGCAAGAAAAAAAACCAGAACAAACATGGCTTTGAAGAATTTTCTGATGTTTCACTTTCACCGGGAATACTGACAGCTCAAACCAAGAAGCAAAAACCTATCCTACACAGGTAAACACACTGCTTTACTTATTCAGAAGTTAAATACTCCTCAGCTATGCTTACAATAACATCTTTTTCTCCCGCCCGCCAAGTTAAATGAATGTCAAAACAAGAAAGCACCGGTACTATTATCACCCTCCTCCTCTTCTCCCCAACAACTGCATTTGGAAGTGTAAGTTTAGCTACAGACAGCTGCCTGCACGTACAGTATGGCTCCTATCAAAACCAGAAACAGGTTTGACTGATGCGATTCAAGTGGAGTGGGACTAACGAATTTGCCCTCAGGCAAAATTCAGATGCTGACTGCTCCAAGGAACAGGGTCAAGATGAACAAACATGGCTTTTTCAATCTTCCAAACTGAAGAAGCTGCCAAAGCTTCACACAGCCTTCTGCCCATTTCCTTCCCCTAGACTTGTTAAATCTGCCATCCAATGACAGGTATTACATCCTATGTGATGCTATGGAATTTCTCTGCATCTCCCTAAGCTTCTCTCCAGTATTTTCCCTGTCCTTCCTCCCTCCCCTTTCTCATGCCCAGCCCAACACCCCACAACACAAAGTTCTGCACAGAGCAGCAAGGTGCAGAGCAGCGAGTCTCTTGCCTTTGATGCCATAGGTCCTGACGCAGTGGAACGCTGCTCCCCCATTCGGGATGGACTCCTGGTGCCTGGAGACCTGGGGAAGGGGAACACCGTGGTGGGTTTTAACATGGACCTTTAAGTAGGAGGCAGAGGAGAAACCTAAACAAGATAAAAGGAGATGAGATCCTGCCACCAGCAAAGACACACATCTGCCTTCCCTGTTCCTTTAATCTTTCTCTTGCTCCTGCTCCCTATTTTAAAGCTGCTGTTCCACCAGTTCCCTCTGACATGCTCACGTAGGAGTCCTGTCATCCTCAGGCAGTAATGCAACGCACACTTTTCATCAGACTGAGTTTGCTTTCTGTTAGCCACAAAGAGAGAACAGCCTCCTTAAAAACAAATTCTGTGTAAGCAAACCTAGCAGGTGACATGAAACTTTCTGGAAAAAAAGGCAGAAGAGACATTATACAAAAAGGCACCCATGTCTCTTCACCATTTCTCTGCTGCTTTATTTATTTTAATTAAAAATGCTTTTGTCATCTGAAAATACATTGGAAGATAGTTGATTTTGTGATGTTAAGATCTGAAGGAATGCTACGTAGTAACAATCCTTGCTGGTTTAGTGTGCTTTCCCCTTAGATTACTATAGCACTTATAGTGACTTCTAGAAGGCAGAAAGCTGAAACTATTGACTTTTTAAGGTATATGCTTTTGTTCAATAGTAATTTTTGAAAAACATTTCCTGCAGTCAGCTCACCCTGAGTTTTAAGAAATATACTAGAACTCGTATTTCGTCTAGTTAACAAAAAGTACTAAAAATAAATTTCAGTATTTTTATTAGCTCTGATCTGTAAGCGCCAAACACTGAAAATAAAAACATATATATCAAACAATTGATTTCTGAACAAAACAGTGTTTTACATTTGTGCATGTGCTTTTTAAAATGTTTTTTTTAAGTCTCACAAATAGTTTTTCTTTAACACAATAAATTATCTCACCTCAATTCAACCTCAGTAAGATTTACAGTTACTACTAGTACATCTGGAGCATATACGAGGCACAAGGAGGACGAACTTTTAAAGACTTCCTACAGAGGTAAAGCTGCCACCACCAACCAGCTTAATTTTCTGTTATACTTTGAACAGAGTATTATGGCCTTTTCATGTTAGAAACATTTTCCACTAACAACTAAGAATACAGCACAGGGCTCACCATGACAGACCCAGAGTTGCAGGTTCCCCTTCTGGAGAGAGAAAACCCAAGCCCTAGACTTTTTAAAACCAATATAGCATTTACAGCGCAAGTCCTTGCAAGAGAACTTTCATATTAATAATTTCCTTAAATTATGAGCAGATATTCTACCATAAAGCCATTTTTAGTGATATAACTGCATTTACATTTGATGATATATAATAATATATTAGGAATGCTGCAAACCAAATACTACACACCTCTCTGGGGTGGATTTTCTGACTGCAGCTGTTAGTTTCAGCTGCTGAATTTAATAATGAATGTGGCTTTACACAAGATTTCCCTGTGCCTAGCACACAGAATATGCCTCTACCTCGACTTTTATCCAGAGGTTATTAAGAATTATATATCCAGGACCTGCAAAAGCAAGAACTCCATAGCAACCTGCTGAAGGGAAAAGGGGCAGGCTGCTGAGAATGAACAAGAGGTAGTTACTGTGGACCCCTGAGTTGAAGATAAAAGTACAGAAAAGTAGACACATCACAACTGAAGAAACCAAGAACATACAGCTCTCAAAATACAATGGAGCAGAATCACCAAGGCCAAGTCGTCTGGGGAATTAATGTAAGGATATTATCCTCCAAAATAATGCAAGACCTACCCTCAGACACAAAATGCTGCATTGAAAATCTCACTGGGCAGCAAGAGAATATATTCTTACAAATGCCAAAAGTTCACTGTAGAACCAGTCTTTGACTGGTGGATAAAAGGGCACAGTGTACAGATATAATGGTGACACTTCCACCTATGAGGTACTTTCCTTATTTCCCACATGTGGCTAATAACCACATGCATGCTGAGATCAACCTCTTTGATGCAGTAATGCATTAAAATCTCACTGCCAAAAAAGGACTACATGCAGGTATTCTGTATTTTTCTACACCACAACTGACACAGGAAAGTCTGAACTTGTAATCTCCTCACACAGTATTTTTTCTGAACTCTGCAGTTCTTTTTGTAGAGTACATTGTTTTATATAATGAAAACTGCTGCAAAGTGTGTTAGTTCCCCTTTATGCACTTGGCAGATGAACATGTGAGTCATCAACTTCCATCAAAACCATAAGATTGCCAACTGCTTCATGGGAAACTATTTAAAGGGAGACTTTTTTGGGGTTGTTTTCATCCTAATTTTTTCCTGAAGCACTTAGCACTGGCCTTTTTATCTCCACCAGACTTTAATTATGAATGCCTGTCCTAGGAAGATGGGGGTTTACAGACCATAATCCTTCACTCTTAAAAGTCTCTTTCAGAGCAAAGTCAGACTAATCCAGAGGATAAAGTGGCAGTATTTTTCAGAGTAGGAATGTATTTATTGCTTTATTCATACACATCTCTCCACTTTGCAAGACAGGTTATTTCTTCATACCAGAAGAACCAAAATTAAAAACATGTATAGAGAGGAAATTATCTCCCTTTATATAAATGGGACCTGTCCCTTGATGTCTTAGATAATATCTATAAGGAGAGAAACTATAGAAATAATTACAGGATGCTGATGCTCCTTGTTCAAAAATTGTAATTTGGATTTAGCTGGAACATGAGGAGCATGTGGCTTTATTTACTGGACTCTATCCCCCATGAAATGTATAAGAACTCAGTGTGAAAAATAAATTCTCATTTGTGATTGGAATATTTACCCTTTTCCTAACTAATTTGATTCTGTGAAACAATGTATGTGTGTTTGAAACACAAACCCAAAGTTCTGAGATGCAGGTGTAATTGCTAATTACCAGCTTGAGACCTGCCAAAGTCATTAATCTCTTGAATACTTTGCAAAAGTCTACACAAGCGAATAAAGTTCCTAAGGATGGTAATAGAAGATTGTGTAACAACGCAACAGGAGCATTTCTTCTTTATTTAAACCGATTAAAGAGAATTTGTCTAAAAATGTGAGGCTTGAGCATTTGTTTCTTAAGCACATTTTAGACAAATTGTTTGGGGAAAAAAACCCAAAAAAACAACGACAGCTAAATACCAAACCAAAAAAGAAAAACAACCAAAACAAACCCAAGAATCCCAGGGGAAAAAAAACCAAAACAACACAAAACCCCCCAGAATCACTTCACTGTTTCCCTGGTTTAACAAGATTTAATTGCTTCCATGATTACTCTAAGCATAATAACTTCGAGTGAGAAAACAACCTGGAAAAAAACCATCAAATCACAGCTGGTAGTTTTTTAAAATTATACTGCCACGTTGTAAAAGAAATAAGCATGATAAACAAATGAACCACATGACATGGCAAACTATTGGCTACTGCTTTCTGCCAGGTACCGAGCTGCACCCCCATCTCCTAAAGCATTAAACCTTTAAAACAACATGAGACACTTCATTAAGTTCCACAGAAAAGCCTTCAGTTCAATGGGATAAACTGAAGGAGTCGAAGTCCTTCATTAACACTGGGAATGTCACCTTTTCATCCACTTTTTTTTTTTTTTTTAAGTGGCTAACATCCAGAATTCTCTCCACAAGCAGCTTGAGCTTGTAGAGCATTCTTGCTTGACAATTACTATATCCAGAACCAGCTAAGCTTCAATTAAAAAATACATCAGCACATTAGCCAAGGGAAGAATAAACAAAACCTCTCTGCACAAGCACCTCAGCCATGTCACAGCTGTGATCAGGTTACTGTGTGTGGCTTCTGACTGCACCAATGCCTATCAAATACGTATTTCTAGTCCAGAAATTTTCCATTAGACTTCATATTGCTAGGCTCTACAGTTTAAAAAATAACTATTTAAAACAGTGAACATTATCCTTTGATTCCAGAACACTTGGGATTAAAAATTCTGCTGTCATTGATCATAAATCTATAATCAAAATTTACAGCATAAAACGAGTTTACAACACAATTGTTTGACAAATCCAGTCCGTAGCTTCCCCTTCTTATGAATTTTAACACTTCCTATGAAATTTCACATTATTCATTATTACGTTTTTTAAATCCTGATGTAAACTGAAATTCACAGCAGACAATTCTGACAACTCCCACGAAATACACAAACTGTAAGAAGAAAGTAGGTGCTTAAAGTTTGCTGTACAACCGATTCCCTATCCGTCTACAGAGAAGTATATATTTTATTTAAATTCTCACTGTACATTTAGACTTGTAAAATGTGAATAAACCACTTAGTCATTTTATTGTTTGAATGCCGGGTCTGTCTTTGTCACACTGGCTCCATTTCCAAAGAGCTGCAGTGACATCCAGTGGTAGTTAAGTTGAAATTCAAGCTTACGAATCTTGGAAACAAGACAATTCCCATCTAGCTTCTGTTTGGCACTACTTTCAACGGAAGGAGAGCAGGAAAGCACCTGGATCTCCAACAATATCTTCCATGTTGTTGCCACAAAAAGAACTGGGATAAGCTTAAGCTGTTTTTCAGAAGCCAGGCCTTCAGCTGAAAAGGAGGGCAAGCTTCATTTCACACCATCTACCTGGATCTTCAAAATCTGAAGATTTTCAACCCAGATGCCTTTTCCATTCACACTGATACCAGCAATTCAGGATTTACAGACTGTTCACCTGGAAACACCTCCCTTGCAATTTAATGCCTCATTACTCATCAACTCCATAAGCTCCCTGAACAGTCTGCACATTAAACACAGAGGAGCTTTATTTTCTCAAAAGATTTCACCTCTCTTAAACTAGAAAAAAAGAACATGTCAGGAAAAAAGACTAATCAGAAAAAACAAGATCCCAAAACACAGCAGCAATCTCTTCTAACACCTACTAGCTATGTATACTTGTGTGAACCAAAAAGACTTTTTTGAAGCTGTGAATTAATCCCTCAAAAAAAAAAAAAGACACCAATAAGTCAAAATAATTTTTCCAGCTTGCCTTACATCCCACAAAGCCTAAACTTCCAACTCTCTCCAACTGAAGAGTACCACAAAGAGATGGAAAAGCTTCACAGATTTAGTCATATGGTTTAGTTTTACATAGTGCTGCATAGAGCAGGGAGCTGGACTTGGTGATCTTTATGGGTCCCTTCCAACTGTGAAAAGCTGTATTTGTACAAATAAAGGTAAACCACATTTCTAGTGCTCTTTACAAAGTATTTTTTATACCTGTACATTAGTACAAAGCAGTTGCTTGTGTTAAGAGGGAGAAGCAGCTTGACTCTATTGCACCAGGAGGTTAAGTAATACTTAGTAATACAATGTAGATTTATGTTCAATGTACGATTCTCAACTTGACGTGTATTTCAAAGACACAAAAACACTCTTCTTCCAAACTGACTGCAAGGGCTCAAATCTAATCAGGTATAGAAAAAAAAAAAAAAAGAAGATGTATGTTGAACAGCAGCAAGGCAACTTATCATGGTTATTGTATAGGGATCTGGCTATCTAGCAAATAAAATTTGCTTCAGATTTAAACTGCATTTCTTTGGGAACTATCTGCCATGTGAAAAGGCCAGACCTATACTCCATCAGTTTCATGGTTAAGTATTCAGTAGGAAAAGCAGAGTATGTACACAAATAGGGTACAACCTCCTCCTGTTGCAGAGAGTCACGCAGCCTTACAGCTCCTCTTGAGTGCTGTCCCATCCCAGTGGAATAAAAAAATAGTTTCTTCATTACCTCGGTTACAGATAGTGCAGAAATTGCTTGGTCCTTCACTATGCTTCTTCAAGTGATCTGCCATATATGCTGCTCTCAAGTACTTCCCACACACCTGGCATGGAACTTTGTCTTCATGACATGCCAGGTGTGAGCGCAGACGGTCACGCGTGGCAAAGGAAGCATTGCAAGTCTGCAGGTATAACAAGAACCATGTGACTCATCAGCTCTGCTAACAGCACTGATATTGTTGAAGATATTTAGTATTCTTTAGAGTAAATACCTTAGATACTGTGCAAACACAAAAAATTACATGATGCACAAGCCATTTTCCCCCAGATAAAAAATTCAGAACACCAACACCTTGCACAAGATGTAATGTTACTACTCAAAAGAATTAAAGCAGCAAGAAAACAGCTCTGACACACTACAGATAGTAAAACTTACACCAAGATAGACTTGTAAGGTTTTAGCTCCTTTCTGAGGATGAAGATACTAAAATTTTAAGTAATATTTAACAGAAGAAATAGCAGAAACCACTTTACTCTGTTTACAATAAATTCTGCCATTTCACTGAGCCATTACAAGCACTTTAAACCACTCAAATGCCCTCTCTGTCATTTTCCTAAATTCTACTCTTTGATGAGCTAAATCTAACTTCAGTACACAGAATTCTATTGAAGTGTGAAGACATGCAAACAAAGGATAACAGAATTATCTGGGATGACAATATGATGCGAGACAGTAGAAGAGTCATCCTGGTATCCACAGCAGCAGTGCAGACAAACAGTACAAGTGAAGCCTCAAAACTGAGCAGGTATCAAAATAACTGCATGACATTGTAATCTGTTTTAACTTACCCCGGTCAAGATATCATATTCCATTACTGCCACAAAACAAGCTTGATTTGGCATAAGATAATTTTGATTCTATTTGCCCACTTTCCAGCTGAAATATGTATAATAAGTGAAGGTTCCCTCCCATTTTTATAACCCCAGCAATGGGCAGGCAGGCTGTGCCCACAGCCTGTTCTAGCAGCCTGCCAGTTCTGAAAGGCTTGCTCTGTCTCTAATGTGTGAAGGGAAATAAATCACCAGCAATATGCTGTACAAGGGCTTAGGGTTATAGTCTAAACCATTTCACAAGTGCAAGAGGAGAAACAAAAGCAAACACACATCAGAATGACCAGACTAAGCCAGAGCAGTGCCATTCAAGAGTGTACAGTGTTTTGTTCACACCAACTTCATATAAAATAACAGTTTTAAGAGATATAACCAGAACCCCCAAAGAAGTAATTTGAGGCTGTTCACTGTCTTGGTAACTGGGTATATGCTGTATTTTTAAATATCAGTGTGTAATTAAACCATTATTTCAATAGAGATAAGACTTGTTAAAGTAACAATCTTAGTAAAATTCAAAAATTATAATTCAAGTAAGTGGAATTGATAATACAGAAGAGGATAATGTAATTAATTACATAAAATTCAGTTAATCAAGAGCTTAATCCAAAAACCACTGAAGGCAGCTGAAAAGAACCTATCAATTTCAGCAGGCTTTACACTCATTCGATCCTGTGAGATGCTTAAGTGTGGAAAACTCCTATGAAGCTGAGGCTGCTCTGCAGCAAGTACAAGACTTAACACCCAGAGGATCAGGACTTAATGAAATTGAAAAGGCAACAGTAAAATTATCTGGATTTCTGCAACATACACAGTTTAACTAGGCCCACCAGTCAAAGATTTATAAATTACAAGTATTGAGGTTTAAGAGGCAAATTCTTGAACATGAAAGATGTCTCTTCATTTGTAATCTCAGTACACAGCGCTGAGCAAAACAGGTGCAGCTTTCACTTATTAAAGTTTTCTTGGAGGTAAGCACTCTCTTAAGGCAGGATTGCAGCACTGATACGAATCAATCTGCTGGGTATCAACTAAAGATATATGACTAGACTATCAACAGTGACAGCCAAGAGATCCATCATCAATAACTCTCAAGCTATGGAGCCACAGGAAGGTCCATACCCGAGCATTGGGAGTGCATTAGCCGATGAGAAGCAGACCAGAGACAAATCACATAAATACAGCGATGCCAGAAGTAAAACCAAATTTATCCCACAGTGAACTTAGCAAGTTGAAAGCTTAGGCAAAAGCAGTACAATAATTCATGTGTTTGGTTTCTCTCTGTTGCTGCTGAGTTGTGTAAAGCTCACCTTTGGATAAAATATATAATAAATATATCTGCAACAAAGCTTAAAAACAATAATTAAGTCCAGTGGAGAAAGCAAGAACTAGTTTAGCTGAATCATAACAATGGGAGACAGGACTAGGGTTAAAGAAAATCCCAAAGTTAACATTCAAATAGTTAATATTTATAAAAGGTATAGAGAAAAAAAAAGTTTTATTTTATGAAAGATGTGAAGGGCTAAATGAGTGCTAAGTATTTGTCATTAATTGTTAATCATAGAAGAAAACTCTTCAGTGCTTTCCTATCAAACATTGCACAGGTATATAAATAGATCAAAAAGAATATATAAAGTTCAAAAAACATTGTTTAAGAAATACCTCTTGAAGTTTCAACTTTTCTATGGATGTGGATGTCTCTGAGCTTATTCCATGGTGGCTGCCATTTTCCTGCTAATAGGCAGGAAGTAAGAGAAATTAGGACAGGAAGAAACTCATTCTGCATTGAAATCAATGGGATACGCACTGGACTTGGGATGCCAATTAAGTTGTGCTTTAATTTAACCAGCATTTTTATTTTTTATGTAATTTGCCTGATGAACAACCTGTCTTGTCTCTTAGAGGAGCAAACTCCTGTTTTCTCCCCTTGTTCTTTCACGTCCACAGATTTTCAGATCACCATTTGCTCCCAAACTGCAGCCTGACTTTCACAGATCACACGCCAAGGCCGACAGCTTCACCCCATCCTGTGGGGTCAGGAACTGAGCTGCCCCATTCTGGCCATAAAACTGACTCCCTCCTTCTCATATAGCCAGAACTCAGCTGTCAAACTGGGGAAAAAAAGTGTAAATTCACCAGTGCAACAATCCAAGGGAAAAGATCCAGAGTGCCATTTGCCTGGACACCAAAGCAACTTCTTAGATCTGATTTCTCAGCTGCTTTGGCTCTGTGGAGATCTTCCCTAATCTGAGTTTATTTTAACAGTAATGAAAAAGCTGGAGACAAGACTTTGGCATCAGGTGCTAGAGGTGCTGGAAGCTAGGATACTTGTCTAAGATCTGTGAAGCACAGCCATTATTTCAGGGGGATGAGTGCAGGATTACAAACTGAGCACTAAAAACTACTGCTGTTGCAGGGATGTTCAGCTTAAAACTATCCTGTTTCTCATACTTTCATTTATTCTGAAGTTGGGTTGACACCTTCCCATTTTTGTTTTTGTACTCCAAAGTGTACTGTGATGCCACACCAACAAAACATTATATATCACCAGTTTGTAAAGACACCTCAGAGCTCAGGTAAATGGCCAGTTTGTTTAAATCATAACAGAGCACAAATTCCAAAAATGCCATCACAGCGGAAGATTCTGGACTGCTCTGCTGTTTACTGACAGAGTAATTCTCTTTCCTGGTAAACATAAACAAAGCACAACAATAACAGGAATTTTCAACAGGATCTGAACAGATTCAAAAAGGATGCTCAATGCTGTTCAGGCTGCTCTCAGGGGGAGCTAATTTGCCAAACAAAATCAATGGGAAAAGACAATGGAAAATGGGCAAACAACATGCCAATATTAAGCTACTTTCCTTCTTGGTGGCCAGATCCTGTGTTAGATACATATAATGAAACAGATGTGTAACTGATTATGAGATAATCACAAGGAGAATATCATCAATTTATTCATCAGTTTTCATATTTGAAACAAGTTTTCAGTGACTGCATCCCTTCTGTGGTTTCTACAATATATAGCAGATCTGTGCATATTCAAGAAGACTTTCTAAATCTGACAGGATATTGCAAAACATTTTCTGCAAATACACAACAGGTCATTAACAAATTTTCAGTGCTTTAAGATTCACAAAAAAATTCACTTTGCAGGGCTAAGCAATCAAAACTCAAGGACAACCCAAGCCTGAAGGATAAATCTCAACTCTGCCTTGATGATTGTAACCTCTAGCCTGTACCTTTTAACTGAAATGAACAGTGTATACAGTATTATGACACTTTAGATAACACACAGTAAGAAAGACTGTTCTTGGAAAGTGCTATCACAAAATACATGTGTCTAAGGAAATGGATTTGAGCTTGGCTGTGCCATCTTAGCATCCATGTTTCTTTACTTCTGAGCTTAGTGTATCCTCTGATTTACACGGAGTTGATATTCAATATTCTTAAATCAATGTTAAACTATAAAAGAATAATCAGTCATCACCTGGCAAAGGACAATTCATAGCTATCCATGTTATTTGTAAACAGTGTTCATCCAGTAATCTTGGGATCAACTAGCAAAAGACTGATGAGTGTCTGTTCATGCTGGGACGTAAACATTCATCATCAGCTCATCCACAGACCTCTTGCTGTCCCCACACTGTGAATTCTTTTTATGAGTGGAATTTTCCTGTTTGTATAAATCTAACCCATAAATCATCTCAAGACGCTTGAGCCAATCCAAAGCTTTATACAGGACAGGCAGTTAAATCAATGTGACAGTTCTGTGGCCTGACTTTCAAATGTGCTGGGCTTTCACAGATCATATGGATGTCAACAGAAACCTTTACATGGCTCCAGCTGTCTAGAAAACTTCTCAGGAGTCTTAAAATTTCAAAACGTTTCAAAACTCTCACAGTTTGAAGGAAATATAGGTGTGTCAAAACGTGCAACAATGCAGATCAGGAGGCAGCAATCATGTAGGACTGTCTAGGTTCATAAAACGTGGTTAAATATTTTAGAAGAAAAAATCCTCTAACCTTCACTGTCCCCAAAAGAAAAAAAAAGAATAGAATCTTGCTTCAGCTTCTTTAAATAAATATTAAATATTTCTTCAGAAGCCAAGCATGGACACTGTTAGCCCAACAACTGTTTTAAAAGTTTGTCCAACATCTCTCTGATGGCAATGTGTGATGGTGGAAGCTGATTCTCAACTTTGTTTTAATTGATACTTCCAGGCACCTTTTAAAATATCTGCCTTTATTTGATCTTTCAAACCTTATTAACTGTAAAAAACTATATACAGTATTATGACATTGTACAACAAAGGATATTGTGATGTCATTATTTATATTCTCCCTGAGATAAAAATAGCTTCCAATTTTGCTCAGTGCAATGTTCTGAAGGCTATGCAATTTTAAAAAATAATATCTTGACACATGACGATAATTACAATTTACTCATTTTTTACTGAAGTTATTATAAAAAAATGGAGTCAGCATTGGAGCCTCCTGATGGCAACAACTGCAATTAAAAAAAAAGGGAGGGAATCATCAGTGACATCAATTCCAAGCCCAGGTGGCTGGGTAAGAGATCCAGGGTGAGACTGGGACAGCACAGTAGGGAAGAACACGTGGTAGAAGGGGGAGAGGCAGGAGGACCAAAGCTGTAGATGAGGTGAGGTGGGATGGGAGGGATGTAAAGCAGATGTCACTGTGGAACACTGTTCTTTACAAACATTTATCCCAAATCACATATACATGGTATTTCTACTGGTACTTCAAAATTGTCTGCACACATAAATGAAGTGCCAAAGATTACCCACATCATCAATCTAAACCCCTCTGGCTCCTACCTGACACTTGTGAGGTCTCTCTGAGGTATGCACCTGTTTGATGTGTCCATTCAAGTGGTCTGGCCTTAAAGGAAAATACACATAAACACACTTAAAACAAATACTAAAAATAAAGTTACAATTTTAACAGGAAAAAAAAAAAAAAGAAAAACGAAAGAAAAAAAAAATCCCCATGCTTAGTATCTATGACAATTGTAATGATATTTAACTTTCCAAGTCCCAGCAAATAACTGGGACTCTACCTTGTTATGTACCCTCTGCAACTTGCTAAACAGGCAGCATTTTATCAGAAAGAAATAATGACTGAATGTTCAGAGGAAACAGGAAATAAAAGTTATGATTTTCAAGCCTGCATGTCCCCATCCAAAATCCTATTTAGACCTTAACAATCAGGACACTGTGATTTACAGTTGCTGAATTATTTGAAAATCACACCCTTTTGGTTTTGGTCCTAAACACAGATTTAAAAAGCCAATTTTAAGCACCTCGTGCAAAAAGACTATCTAAACTCTGTTGCTGTGACACATTTTCCACCTGCAAGATGAAAAAATACTCCTGACTTAAAACTTGGTAGGGAGACTGCATCAATAGAAATAAAGTGCTCTGAACATTCCAACTAGAAGGTGCAATGGAAGAGCAAATTTTACTGTAGAAAGTTAGACCATGCTTCACAACCAGCAAAGCCTAGTTAGAAGAAGAAAGGACTTGAAGAGCTGCAGATTGTCCTGGTGGGAGTTTCTCCTAGTGGGAAGAAAGCTTTTCATTGTATGAGACCAAAACTGCTTGGAAACAAGTTCTCCACCCTCTCCTCCCCCAACTTCCCAGGCGCACCAATGAGAGGGCACGGGATGGAATTCACGCACTGCAGACAGAAAATAGGCTGGACTGCGCGGGGAGGCTCCTAAAGCCGATGCTCCAGCGCTGGGCTGGAGCGGTGTAACCGGACAGACTGGTTGGGGTCCTTCTGGGTACCTCAAGCCCAGCAACCTCACGTGCTGCGCTACTGAATACAGGAAAGGACATCACGCTTCCAGCTTCCTCTGGCTGCTCCTGAGAGGGAATACTGAAACTTTTAAGAGTCTCTAGTTTTCATTCATACTTCGGTTTTACAGATACGGAAACGGTTTTGTTGTTAACTTTTGTAACAGCATTCCCGCCTGTTCACATGATCTTACTGGGGAAAATGAGAACTACACGTGTATGTCTCACTTCCCCTTAATGACAAAAACCTTTCATACAGCAACAGCCGAAATCTTTAAGTGTCAGTAAAAACAATAAAACTTGGCACGCGGTCCCGGGTAGCACTATAGTAAGAAAACTACTTTCACTTCTAGCCACAGATGAAATTTTCATTTTGTGACCTTCCATCACTCAATCTGCAGTCCTTATGAAGATGCATCCCTAATTACTACCGATTTAAAAGAAAAAGGGGGGGGAGGGGTTGGGCTACATTTTCATAGTTTATTTCAATAACAGAAAGTTCCTTTATCAAAAAGACAGGGGACAAAATTCCACAATTTACACAGCCTGGTGGCCTTTTGATTTGTTTTCAGATCTCGAGTCCTTCCCTCACGTTAGAGCAAATCAACTGCTGTAAAAAACCGACTGCTGGTACAGAAATAGCAGAGCACATCCCCCTCCCCCCCACTACTTCTACACTCAAAGCGAGCGGCAAACTTCCAAAAAAGTTTCGAATTCATTACCTTAAGACTATAAGATACCACTAACACAACTACGTGTACCAAACTACTTATTAAATTAGCTCCCACAAACAGCGACAACAAAAAATCAGCAACATTAAATGCACAGATCTTACGTATGTTGCAGGGCAGAAACAGGATCCCCTTCAGAAGGATGTAAACCCAAAGGACACAAAGATCATGTATTAAAAGATACTTGATGCTGCAGCCTTTGAAATCTCACCTCTTCCTTCACATTTGGGTGATAAAAAACATTACGAACTAAGAGAAATGAAGGGAAGTTAAGAAAAAGAAAATTTAAAATGGATACGAGAAAAATAATAATCTTGAGATGTATTATTTTGCACTTCAACAGCACCTTCAAGCTACCTACACATCAGCGATCTCAAGACACTTCTGTGAGGCAGGTAATTATTCAATACCCATTTCACAGAAGAGTCGTTTGAGGGAGAGACTAACTGACTTGCCCAAGGACACGCATACACCAACTCTGGGACAAAGCTGAGAACCGTTAGCCAGAAGCCAGCTGACTCCCAGTTCGATGTCTTAATTACTTTTAAACCTTTCCAAGAGACTGGAATAGCATCTCAGAGGAAATGATGGAAGTCTCATTCCTTTAAACATTCTAAAGTGGGACAGTCATGCTACCCTAAGTACATTTCCAAGAGATAGGAAAGTCAACTTCCTAGGTCTCTGTTTGTGGCCATGGTCCACACAAGCACTCTCTTACCTGGAAAAGCCTTTTCCACAGCTCTGGCAGATGTAGGGCTTTCCCACAGAGCCATCATGCGATCGAACATGATAGGACATCCTGTCTTTTCGCTTGAACCGCAAGCCACACACCGGACAAGAGTAAGGCTTTTCGCCAGAGTGTGACAGCTTGTGCCGATTCAGGTGGTACACGTCCCGAAAAATCTTGCCACAGATCTCACAGGCCACCTGTTTCCTCGTCCTGCTTCTTTTTCGAGGTGCGTCGGGGTCATCCTGACCAGGAACACCATTTTCACCCAGTCGTGGGGGTGGGATGTCTATGTAGCCCAACTGTAAGCTTGTCACCCCATGTTGAGCCTCGTGCTGCCGAAGACGATTAGCATCCGTGAATACTTTCCCACAGAGACCACAAGGCAGGATACCAGCCTCCCGCAGGCCCCCTGGGGTACCAAACATCATGGAGTCCAAGAGATTGGCTTTACGGGGACGCCCTCTGCCCCTCTTGGTGCTTAAAGTGGGGGCGCTAGCAGCAACATTCTGGAAGGGTGAGGCCAGCAGTGGTGGGGATAGAGGTCCTGCCACCATGGGCAGGCGGTCCACACCCTGCAGGACAGGTAGGGAGGACTGCGCAGCAGTGAGCGCAGCCCGCGTGGCCTCATCTTCAGGCATGCCAGCAATGCCATTGCCATTGGGTGCCAAAGTGGCACCGTTGGTCATGTCAAGAGGGAAGCCGAGGTCAGCAGCACCCGGACGGAATAGCATAATGTCAGGGCGTGCGGGGGGGACGAGGAGCTGCACGTTGGACTGCTTGATGACCTCCTGGCAGATGTCGATCACAGAGCGCATCAGCAGGAATTTGGCGGCCGTCATGAGCTCCGGGAAGCTCTCCAGCCGCACCACGATGCGCGACGTGTAGGCGAAGTCCAGGATGTCTCCGAACACCTTGGAGCTGATGGTGTGCATCTCCAGCTCCCGCCCGCCCCCGGGGGCTCCGCCGGCCGCCGCCGCAGCCCCGCCGGCCGCCGTCTCCGCCGCGCTCCCCTCCGCTCCGCCGCCGCCACCACCTGCCCCGTCGCCGAGCTGCCCGCTGAACACCGACTCGAAGTACTCGCTGCAAGCGGCCAGCACGGCGCGGTGCGCCGGGAAGCTCTCGTCGCCCACGCGTAGGAGCACGTCGCAGAAGCGGCCGCCGTTCTTGCGCTGCTGGTTGAGGCTGTGCAGCACGTCGGCGCTGTGCCGGCTCACCTGGTAGGTGTAGCAGCCCGACGAGGGGCCGCAGGCGGCGGCCTCGCTCACCCGCTCCATGGGGGCTGCGCCGCCCCGCCGGCGCCCGCAGGGGGCGCGCGCGCTCTCGGGCCGCCCGGCGGCGCGCGCCGCCTCCTCCTGCTCGTTCCCCGCCCCTGCCCGGGCCGGCGGCGCGCGCGCGGCGCTCCCTGCACGGCGCGAGGGGCTCGCGCGGCGCGGGGGGGGCAGACAAAGGCTCGGGCGGCCGAGGCGCGCGCGCGGCCGCGCGAGCCCCGCCCGGGCCCGGCCGCCACGAGGCGCTGCGGCCGCGGAGCCGCCGCGGGAAGGGGCGTGCGCGGCGCGGCGGCTGCAGCCGGGAGGGACGGGGGTCCGGCGGCGGCTCCGGGCTGCCGGCTCCGTCCGTCCCTGTGTGTTTGGAGCGGAGGAAAGATGGCAGCGGCTGCACTTCCTCTTGCACTTTCACCCCTGGGGGGAGGAGAAGGAGGGGGCGATACCACCCCCCCTACAAAAATCCAGCGGGGGCCCCCCGGCTGCTGCTCCCCGACCAAGCGCCGCCGCCGCCGGCCCCGGTCCGGGCCCCGCCCGCTTCGACGCACCCTCACCACCGGCGCCGCAAACTTTCTTCTTTGGACGAGAAGACCCCCACCCTATTCACAGAGACCCCCCCTCCAGCCAGTCGGGCTCCCCCCCTGCCCCCCCGCTTCCTGCCCCCCTCCCTCCCCGCATCCGCCAATGCAAGAGCAGCCAGAGCCAGCAGGCCGGCCCCCACCCCGCCCGCCCGCGGGGGCTGGGGGCTGCAGTCTCCCCCTTCCCCAGCACCGATCCTCCAATGCCGAGCCGGCAGCGAGGCCCCCCCCCCTGCGGCTCGTGGGGGTGGTGGGGCTGCGCTCGCCCCCTCCCCCAAATATCCGGGCTGCAGCTCGCCCCCGAGACCCCCCTCCCACTGGAGAGAGGAGGAGGGGCCGGCGGGGGGGCTGCAGGCAACCTTCCCCCCTCCCCAGGCGCGAATCGTCCAATGCAAACCCTCCCGGAGCTGCAGAGGCGCAGAGCGGCCCCCACCTCCTCGGCTCGCCTGAGGAGAGCCGATCCCAGAGGGGCCAGGGGCTGCAGCGCAGACCGGCCTCCCCCCGGTCTTTCATTGCATTTCTCACCCCCACTCCCCGTACACGATCAACTCTCAGCCTCGCTAGAAGAGCGAAGCGCCGGCATTGTGGGGGAGGGAAGGGGTACAGCGGGAATTCTTCCAGTGCGAAAATGCCCTCCCCTTGGGAGCGGTTGGGAGGAACGGTACCCGCGGGCCGGGGGCTGCGGGAAGCACGGGCACCTCAGAGCCCCGAGCGCGTCCATGTTGGGCAGAGCGCTGCCCGCGGAGCCCCTCCCGCGCACCCGGGGTTCCCACGGCGCCCGGAGCGCCCCACGCCCCGGCGCGGCGAGGCTCCCGCTCCCTCAAGTTACCCTTCCCCGGGCCCAGGTTAAACGCTCCAAAAAGCACTGCCGAATTCCCTGCGCAGGGTTGTCTGGACTGTCCTAGTGCTGAATCTTCCCTGTGTGCTCGAGGTCTCTTTATGAAGAGCTGCTATTTCAACATCATCGTTATTCATTTGCATCTGAAATCTGCTTTCTGTCTTAGAGAGGAATTTTTCTCTACTTTTGAAGAAACATCTCCCCCCCGCCCCCCCCCCACATCACACACACACATTCTCCAAATAGAGTTCTTTGTTTTGTTAAAGACAACGCTTGGAAAAAAGTGTTCAAGGACACTTTTTTGCATTTGTAACATCAAGCTTAATTAAGAATGCTCGGACCACCTATTCACAATCTAATATTGTCACTTAAACTATTCTGCGGAAAATAGTGAACTTGGCGCATGTGAGGGCTTCACAAACTCACAGCCTTCCAAAAGCTCCAACCCAGCACTTGAATTAAATAGTGGTGGAACTGAAAAAGCATTCTGGGTACTGATGTGCAAATGAGTGCACCAAGCTTCCAACTTTCAAAATATTAAGTTAACGCTTAAGGCCACACAGTGCCCTCAGCCTGTACACCAGATTTCTTATGCTTTCCATAGAAACTATTTGTCTCTACTGCAGTCAGAATATTACCAGCAACTTTTTTACTGCACTTTGTGTGCACACACCCTGATATGAACATATACTTTGAGAAATTCGACGTGGAGTGGTAGCAATGCTGACAAACCCAGCTTAAATACACTCTATTATGTAGATAACACAGTGCTTGTGTACTCTTAAATCTGTGTGCCGCAGACACACACAAGTTGTACTTGCTACAGTGAAGAAAATGATTATGTTTAACTCACTAGCCAGGCTGCCAGCACAGACAGCCACGGAGCAGTTAAAGAATCTGGAATTTGCTTATCTTTCCTAGTGGCTTTGGACAGTTGTGTGCCTTTCCCCCAGTGGTTTATTAATTTGCTTTCTTTTAGCCCCCAGCCTCCTGACATGGTTCCTGCTTCCTATTTCAGTTCCCTCCTCGCCTGTTCTTTGTCTCTCCTCTAGGCAGGGGGAGGGGGGGTCTTGCCTCTCTCACAGCACTTTCCTCAGAACTTTCTCCAGTTGCCACGGAATGTTCTGGTTTCAGCTTCCAGCCCTCCTGTTTAAAAGGCACCATCCCACACACCCTGCCTGCTTCTCTGGGTAAAAGCTAAAAAAACCCCAAAGCATGGCTGTTTCTTGGCAAGTGATCCACTCACACTTGCCACGAGGATGCCAGACCAGCACACTGGGAGCTCACACTCCGAGTAGTTGCTGGATGCTCGCTCAACATGACCACCAGCACCTTGCAGTCCTGGGTAATCACAAGGGTACCGACCGAGCCCTTTGCCTTGGCTCCTCAGCACTTGCCATGGTAGTGGCTGTAGCTCTCCTCTTGGTACTTACAGTCTTTCTACACTGGCTTATTGCACCCTACAGCTCCACCAGCACACTTAAAGGACTGCTGCTTAGAATGTTTTCTGGTCCCAAACTTACCCTGTCTCAGAATACAAGACTATTGAAGCAGTCACTCAACTAGCATTTGTTAAAACATTGCCAAATTTCTTCTGAAAATAAACAGGTTCTAAACACACTGAGCAAAAATTTGGCTCATCACTATGAACAGACTTGTAAGGTTAATGTGATGACTAAATGGCATTTCTCCATACATAACTGTATAAACAGACAGGAATGATTACCTTTGAACTCAATTACCATCACAACTAGCAAATTACTTTTTAAACACAAAGTTCCAGATAATGTGAAAGAAAATTTTAAATTTCAGTTTTAAATTTAGATTTTCTATATCCAGTATTTCCTCTCATTTTTAGATGATACCTATTCTATTTTCTTTGATATCTTCTGCACTGGAATGTGCTGAACTTCTTTTGAATCCATCCCTCTTTTAAATAAAGGCATTTTCTTCAGCTACTTTTTTCAGCTTACTATTTCCTGTCTCACCTCTGCTCAAGGGAATTCCTGAGGTGTCCCTAAATGTTTTGCAGCTGCCTGGTGCCTGCTGAAACACTTTGATTGGTATTTCAATAGTATTAGTAATCTCCTTTTCTCCAAACATGTGTGTACCATTTGGGACTCCACATTGTACCATTGCTCGCTTCACTGCAGATCAATTGCTACTGGCCTTACTCAGAAGTGCAGACCTTAAATTGGTGTGCAAATATAGGAGGTAACAAAAGACTGTTACAGTTGAATCTGTTCAAACATATTTGGGTATACGTTAATTAGAGTTGAGTCATACCTATTTGTTCAACACTTTCAACTTGTGAATCTGTGTAGGTCTTGAGGCTACTGAAATTTTTCAGAATAGTCCCATTATTATACTCTTTAAGAAGGTTAGTCACTATTTCACAGGGATTATAATATTAGCAGAGACATTTGTGCATGGCACTTGTGCCAACTAATCAGTCATATGAACCATTTCCTTTCCATGCGTGTTCCACAGAAATACACAACACTGAACAGTTCGTGGCACACTTGCAATTTCAGTGAGTAGCTGTCAGTTTTTCTGAGCTTTCACCTATATTTTAATTAACTGCTACTGATATAACAAGCAATTAATTCAGCATTCATTACTTATTAGGTTGATTATTACTTAAATTTAGTTTTTAAAGCTTGCTTAGTTTATTATTAGGAATCATCCCATGAGAATGCCAACCCTAGCAGCAAGGATTCTCAGACTTGGAGACAGCAGAGTTTCCTCTGTAACCCAGACGTGGGTTTAGTGATTTGTCAGCTTTCTCCTCTAGAAGCAGATGAAAATTCTTTAAAAATACCCAGCACCCTCACAAAACTGACAGCAATAGGATGGTATATGATGCTCTGGAAAGTACACAGAAAGACTTACTGTGTGAGAAAACAGCACTGTTTGGTTTTCCTCTTTTTGATCACTGTCCTCACTGCACTCATGTGCTGTGTACTCTGTGTGTTGCATGGCAGTCCACAACAAAGTGTGGGGAGCTGATGTTAAACTATACAACTTTTAGTTGTTATACTGATTTTACACAGTCTTGGAAGCCAACCTTTGATACTTAATCTCCCTTTTGTTCCCCTCATTTCTTCAGTCTGCTCAGTTTAACATATTCTAGACTGCCTGGAACCAAAGCAACCTGACCCATTCAAAGCAAGATTGCCACATTTAGGGATCTGTGCAACGTGGAAATACAACCTAGGATTCCATCTCATTGACTCCCAGTGAATTAGGCATTCATGCCTACCTAAGCAAACCTGACAGACAACTTTTTCTCCTAAAGCATACATTACAATACAATCCTAAATATGCAATGCAAGCACAAAGGTTTGGTATTTACAGATTAACAGCTAAAGTACGTGCTTTTCCCCAGGAAAACTCCCACCTAGATAACAAGTAAACTGGCATTAAAAAAAGCTAATCCTAGAAGACAACTAGGAACAGCTACATCTTTACATTTTACAACATTCAAAAGAGACACAACTTTCTGTCTATTGGCTGAAGAGTTAATTAAGATGTGAATTGAATCAACTCTCAGTCACTTCACCTCAGGCAATCAGTATTATGCTTCCATTGAAGGTTCAGCACTATGGATTTAAAAAAAATCTTACCTTTTGATAGAGCATTTTCAAAATATCTTTCCTGCAAACAGGTATGAAGCTGGCCCCTAGTCAACTCATTATAGCTCATTATAGATTTGTCTCCTCTTCAGCATGAGCAGTTCTTCTCTGAAATATGATAGGGTTAATTAGCAGCCAGATCTAAATCAAAATACAGTTCATAGGGTAAATTTGCAAAACTGTAAAAATTAAATAAAACCAAACATCAAAACTGAACAAAAACCCACAGAAAAAACACCTTTAAATTAACCAATTCTCTATATGCCTAAAGTTGCAGTTACCCTTTTTCATGAGGAAACTCTGGCAGGTTGGTTACAGTGTCATACCTATAATTCTTAAAATCATAAGTACTCAGATTACCATTACCATTTGATACTAATTATTTTTCACTGGGTGGGTGATCGTTTCTGAGAGGATATGAAATTTCAAGATTCTTGCTTCACCTGAAATCATGATTTCATTTCCTCCCTGTCACCTTCTCCCCACTTTCTGAAATCCTGCAGAAATCCCACCACAAATCTAGAAATGCAGTCTGCAGCAAGCCCACAAACACACAGCATCAGCTGATTGTCAGTATTGTCTGCAGCTTCTGGCATGAGGTGAATTACCAAAACCACAAGGGTTGTACTACCAGAGTAGCTCTTAAGCTAAAATGACCTTCTCAGTGCACTGTGAATAAACTTGATATCCACAAGTATTTGAGTTATTTATTAGAATATAAAGAGGAGAAAAAACCCTCAAAACTGACTAGGTGAGCACTCACTGCTTATTTTTAACAAGGTACTTTATGTGATTTTAATGAAGCATACATGAGTTATCACAATTAATTTCATACTCACAGTATTTACCATGTATTGTACTATGATAAATTTCACATGGCTATCCAAAACACTTGCAAGCCTCTTGTCAATATACTTTGTTTGCATCTCACTATCTCATGTAAGTAAAACTCTTACTCAAGCTAAAATACTAGTTGTTTTAGAAAGAATTTCAGAATTTGACCCAAATACTAGTTGTTTTAGAGAGAATTTCAGAATTTGACCCATAATGAAGTAGCTTATTTTAAATGGATAGTTTGACATAAAACCTAAATGCATTAGCTCCTAAGCTCTCCTATGAAAGTGAGCTATAGTTACCATACTTGCAGGGCAATGCTATGGAAACATGAAAGTTTCAATCATTCTACAGCAACTGCACATTCCTCTTGTGCAAAAATAAAACTGAGGCACAAGTAAAGGAAAAGACTTGCTCAAGATCAGTATCAGCAAGACTGAAGTGTGTAGAAAATTAATTTCTGAAACCCATTTTCTACAGCCCTCCATCATTCAGAACTTGCTAATGAGGTATGTGCCATTTCAGTCACATTCCTGTCACTGTAGCTTGGTGAAAAAAACACTCCTGTTTTTTCCCAATCATTGATTCCATACTGTGTCCTGTTCCTTAAGTGTTTGATGAGACAGCCTTTATGTATGATGCGGTCTTTGTCCACCTGCTTTCCTTATCTTATTAAGAACATTACAAGAGAACTGCTGAGGGGATATACTTCAGGTTTATCAGTTAGTCATTCATACAACTGAGTGATCATTTGTGAGTTTAATTCCAGAGCTGAACCTTCATTGTCTGTCATCTGACATTATAGGCAATTGGTCCCAGGAGAGATTGACTGTTGTGCAAGTTACAGCCTTTAGAAGTATTCCCTCTGCTGCACTTCATTTAGATTTCCTAAATGGAATGATTGCAATTTAAAAAACACACATATATGTTTTAATAAAAAAGATGGCAATTCACATACTCCATCTTCTATCAGTGCCCACTATAAAGCTCAATTAACCTTTTGAGCAGATCTCAGTCTCCTGCATCTCCTTTCATTTGCTCTACGGTTCTACTGGGGGCTTTTATCTCTTCTGACATTATATCCAATTTTCTATTAATAATTTCCTGGATTTTTCCCTTCTCTGACTGACTTTTGTTTTCTTTTTCTTTAATAAGGTTTTAGCATTTGCACTCTATTTTCTAGTTTTGACTGCAGTCCTCAGGGGACATAATTTATCCATTCCCAGTCACCCACCCTTCAGTTATTTTTCCAGCTGTTGCATCTTATTTCCTATGGTCAGAACCACCCTGTTCTCTAAGCACCATCTCACATAAAACACCTTTATATTAAAAAATTCACAGCAGTACTCACAATAAATACGTTACTCTGTTTACAACCTAGAAACAATCTCTGTTGGACAAGCGTTTCTGAAGCTTAAAAGATGGTGCTGTTATAAATGAATATAAACTACTTCAAATATCCAAACCAATTAGAAAGTGTTAATTTGGCTACCAAAAATCAAACTAATTTTCCTTATTAATTAAATTCTTTCTCCCTTCAGGTAATTAAGGACAATACTCAACACTGAAAGAAGTTTTTAGGTGCCTAAATTCCTTATATCCTTTGCTTGAGTAACTTTCTGAGAAAAAAAAAACAACAATTTAAGAGCTTACTGAGCAGCTGTATGTTAAGAACACTACAGAAACATAAACCAGGAACACAAAAACCAGCCAGTAACTAAATTTTCACACCATGTACTTTATTGACCTCTTTGTTCATTCAGCCCCCACTTTGAAAAATAATTTTAAGTTAGACTCAATTTATGAGATTTGGAGTGAGTTTATAAGAACAGCCAGCAGTAAGTTCTGAGGTTAAACATGATCTACTGCACAAAAGAGGGGAGTTCTTAAATCCTGACTGAGCATTCAGAATCTGTATTTTTCTCAATGTTTTTCCTTTTACTAAAAAGAGCCACAAATGTGGACTGATTGTATGGCTGAATTCAGTTGAGGCATAAGCAAGTTCAACTCCATCTGAAGTAAATAGGAAAAAATTTATGCCAGGGTCAACTCTCCGTCCCATGTTGGAAAAGGATTTTGTTCACAAGGAATAATTAGAAAGCCATGAACAAATATACAGAGGGTAGGTGCATTTATATTTACCCTAGCTTAGCTGAACTAACATTACCAGGAATAGCAATTGCACTTTATTTGAGATTCTATTTTAGTAAGCTCTGTACAAGTTTATATTAATGACAGTTCCTACTATAAAGAGTTTATAACAATAAAGGCTGCTTTCTTGATTAAAATGAGACAAAAAGGGAAATGCAGAGGCAGAGACCACAAATAGCAGTGTGGTTCCCATTACACTAGCACTCTTTTTTCCCCTTTTCACTGTAAGTTAGAGAAGATTTAATGATTCCATAAAAATTCTATCACCAAAACTGTTCTAAGGTTAGTTCAATTTTGTCAGTTGTAACATACTCAGAATTCTGTCTGACAATGTGGCAGGTGTGTCTCTAAATGCTCACACTACGGGCCCAGGAGAGTGTATTTTTGGCTTTTTTTTTTTTCCCTAAAATTAAGTTTTACATTTAGATACAACCTATAGAAACAGACATTGCAATAAGTTGAGATAGAAGAGCCTTCCTGGAAAGGATACTGGACAGAAAGGTTTCTACAAATATTCGAATTTAGATAAAATATGACATGGAAATAAACTTGGAAACCAATGTCCTGAACAATTATTAAATTGTATTTCCTTGCCATAAAAATACTTTTAATTTGAAATCGAATTGTTTGGCTTCTTGTGAAACAGCCTAACACTGGAAATACTTGGCATTTTAAAGTTTGAAGGGGCCTTAAAAAAATCCTCTGTATTTAATTACCCTGCATTCAGTGCAGAGTTACAGATGTCCCTGGGGCAAAGTGGTACGGTCAGGGCTCAGCTGAAAGGAGCCGTGAGAAAGCTCCGGCATGAAATCCCGGTGTGACAAAGCACCAGCTCGGGAAGGCTCCGCCGCGGGCAGTGCGGCAGCGCCGCCCGGTCCGGCAGCGCTGCGGAACGCGCCGTGCCACAGATACACACCTGGCGAGGAGCGGAGCGGGCTGCGGGACCGACCGCGGAGAGGCTGGTCCGGTTTAACCCCAGGGAAGGGCACACGCCACCTCCCCTCGCGGGCAGCGAGACCCCCGGCTCCTCTCACACCTGCGGGGCCGCTGCCCCAGCGCACAGCTCCGCTCGCTCCGTCCTGTCTCACAGCCGAGCACCCATCGCCTCGCGCCGGCTTCTCTCGGCGCCGCAGCCCGGCCGCCCCTCACGGCCGAGCGCCTCAGGCTGGCCCGCACCGCCCCCGGGCCCCCACAGGACTCTCGCACACCCGGCCCGCGCCGGCTCCCGCCGCCGCCTCAGCCGCGCTCTGCCTCGCTCACATCTCACGGACACGGTGCACGGACACACGGGTCTCACACACACACAGATCACACGTACACGGGGCACGGACACACGGGTCTCACACACACACACACAGATCACACGTACACGGGGCGCAGACACACGGGTCTCACACACACACAGATCACACGTACACGGGGCACAGACACACGGGTCTCACACACACACACAGATCACACATACACTGATCTCTCACACCCATGGACTTCACAGACACAGATCCCAGAGATACATGAATCGCTCTCACACACACGGGATCTCACAGGCACGCGATCTCACACACGGATCCCTCTCACACACATGGATGTCACAGGCACACAGATCTCTCACATACACACAGATCCCTCATACACACGAATCTCCCTCACACACACGAATCCCTCACACACACATGGATGTCACAGGCACACAGATCTCTCACATAACACACAGATCCCTCATACACACGAATCTCCCTCACACATACGGATCTCACACACACACGGATCCCTCACACACACACGGATCCCTCACACACACGGATCCCTCACACACACGGATCCCTCACACACACGGATCCCTCACACACACACGGATCTCACACACACACGGATCCCTCACACACACGGATCCCTCACACACACGGATCCCTCACACACACACGGATCCCTCACACACACACGGATCTCACACACACGGATCCCTCACACGCACGGATCTCACACTCAGACATCTCTCCCTCACACTCAGACATCTCTCCCTCACACTCAGACATCTCTCCCTCACACTCGCCCCTCACACTCGCCCCTCACACCCGCCGTTGCCGCTGTTTCTGAGGCGGCACGCGCTCTGCACACGGCCCAGGGGGCGCTGCGCCGCCTCCCCTCAGGGCAGCGCGCGAAGCCGGCGGCGCGCGCCGCGCGCCCTTTCTCGCCCGCCGTCTCTCGCGAGAGGTCGGCAGGCGCGTGCGCGGCCGCGAGCGGAGCGCGGGCAGCGGCGGCGCTGAGGGGCGGCCGGGCGGGCCCGGCCCGACGGCGCCATGAGCGGCACCCTGGCCAAGATCGCGGAGATCGAGGCGGAGGTACCGCACCGCCGCCTCCCGCGGGGCGGGCCGGGCGCGGGGCTCGGGCCGGGGAGGGGGAGGGGTGGCGGGGCCCTGTCCGCAGGCGTCGCGCAGGGGCTGAGGGCGGCAGAGCCCTCCCGTGTGAGCCCTCGGTCCTGTGCCCTTGCAGATGGCCCGGACGCAGAAGAACAAGGCCACCGCCCACCACCTGGGGCTGCTGAAGGCCCGCCTGGCCAAGCTGCGCCGGGAGCTCATCACCCCCAAGGGCGGCGGCGGCGGCGGCCCCGGCGAAGGTGCGTGGTCCGTGCGGGAGGCGTGACGGAACTCGATCTGACTGGGGGGCTCTTGTCCCACAAATCCTGTCCGATTATCTGCTAAACAGTCATAGAATCACAAAAGCATTTGGGTTGGAAGGGACCTTAAAGAATATTTCGTTCTACTCCCCGTCATGGCGGGGACACCTTCCACTAGATCAGGAGCCCTGTTTAACCTGGTCTTGCACACTTGCAGGGATGGGGCAGCCACAGCTTCTCTGAGCAACCTGCTCTGTCCTTGCTTTCTCTAGTCCTACCCGGTACAGGACCTCTAACCATGATTTGTGGTTCTACCTAGGGCTATGGGCTGGAGCATTTCCTGAAGTGTAGATGAAAGTGTTTTTGTATTTTGGCTCGTACAATCTGCAGAAATATTAAGGGTTTTGCATGAAGATGCACCTTTGCAGCAGCCACCTGTTTTTATATATAAAGGTGTGAATTTCCTAAGCTGCAGTGCTTAAAGGGGATGCTCTATTTACACTGAACTCAAACAAAGACCACTGTGAAGCTGTGCAGCCAAGATTTTATTAGACAGGTACATGTAATGGAATGTTACAGAGTGGTGCAAGGCAATAAAGATTGTGAACAATGTATTTCCCATCCTCATCCTTCTTCTAGGAAAGCTAACTTGGCTTTTGCTCAGGCAATATTAAAAATAATAGTGTGTCTGCTGTCCAGAACATTAGCAGATAGAAAATGTCAATCATTAAACAAATATTTCTACTTTTTATTTGCAGGTTTTGATGTTGCAAAGACAGGTGATGCCCGCATTGGGTTTGTGGGTTTTCCATCAGTGGGAAAATCCACTCTTCTGAGTAATCTTGCTGGTGTGTATTCTGAAGTGGCAGCCTATGAGTTCACCACACTGACTACTGTGCCTGGAGTCATTAGGTACAAAGGAGCGAAGATCCAGGTGAGATCTTGTCTGTGAGGGTAGGATGGGCTATACAGATGCTGTGCTGTTAGGGTTGAGTGGTCTGGTCTGACATTAGCAGGTTAGAAGTGATGTGTAAAAGTGCTTGAGAATACCTTGGAAATGTTTCCATGAGGTATGGATTCTTCCCTGCTTTTTACTTTGCTCTGGGAAGAAGTTCCTGTGGTAGTTCTAATTATTCCCTGTGAGTTAATCTGTTCCACTGGACTAGAAGGGCACATGGGGTAATACAAGATACAACAATCAGATGGGAAACAGTCTTGTCATACTCTGTTCAGATTTGCAGTAGAGTCAGCTGGTTTAGAAGGGTAAAAGTAGGATTGATTTAATGAAGAATAATTTTCTCATGTGATACTTTCCTTCCTGTGATCAAACAGCTGCTTGATCTGCCAGGAATTATTGAAGGGGCCAAAGATGGTAAAGGCAGAGGACGGCAGGTCATTGCAGGTGAGTGTGTTAGAGCTGGAGACAGCAGCCTATCACTGGTTCCTTTAACACAGTACAGGAGAATGAAGGGTTCAGTCACTGTTCTGATGTCTTTAAAAAGCTGGATTGTTTGCTGGACTTGAGCTGTCTGCTGAGAAGCAGTAGCTGCTTTCATACGGTTATTTTCAGTTCTGGCTTTGTGCACTGGTTGGGTTTTTGTCCTGCATTGACACTTCAGTGAAAGCACATCGCCAGTTTTGCAGGCAGATGTGATCCCGTCCTAAACAAGGCTGCTGTTTTTATTTCCTCACCCAGTTCATTGTCCTCAGTCTGGTGTCCAAGTGGAGGCAGGAAGATTTTTTCCACCCTCTGTCATTCTTACAGCACGTAAAGATCTATCACTGCTTGGTCAGCACAATAAACTTCAGTCCTACACTGGTCTGGCTTTCAGGGGTTTTGTAGTGTCATCAGTCCACTGAGCCATCCTGTGGTTGTTTTGTCTCAGTTGTGTGAGCATGCTTTTTGAGAGGTGGCTTTCTTTTTCTGATTCTTAGTTGCTCGAACCTGTAATCTCATTCTGATTGTTCTGGACGTGCTGAAACCCCTTGGCCACAAGAAAATAATTGAGAATGAACTGGAGGGATTTGGAATTCGTCTGAATAGTAAGCCCCCCAATATTGGCTTTAAAAAAAAGGATAAAGGAGGCATTAACCTTACAGCCACAGTAAGTTGGAAGTTCTCTTTAACCAAAATTAAAAACCAAATTGCTTGAAGAAAGAGGCATTTGTAGTTGATGGTATGTCTGGGACCATGCTGTACTGTGACTTCTTTAGGAGCTGAACTGTGTGCAGTGCTGCAGTCAGTAACTTTCCTTAGAGGCCATCCACACCTCTTCTGGAGCCTGAGCACTTCCTTGCCCTCAAAACAGAGCCTCAGTTGCTTTCCACACATAACAAGTTTGAGATACAAAGGAGAATGTGCAAAAAATGCCTCTTACCTGGTGGTTACAATGTTCTTCCCGTGAGGATTGCTCAGAGTTTCAGGCCTTGCAACCCATTTACCTGAATCTTTAGAAGCATAGAAATAGCCAGAGATACCAAAAGTCACAACTCTGCACTCTAAGTACCTAAAGTGTAGTTGTCTGGGCTCTGAACTAGAAGATACTTGGGTTTGTGTTGCATCTGGTCCCAAACTGAAAGGAAGCACTACTTCCAAAATGTTGGATTGCAGCTCTCAGTGGAGCATTAATATAAATGAAGCTGTTAGGATTTAGGTCTGTTTTTCCCTCTCCTCAGGCCAGCTGTGGTGAAATGAGAGTCACATCCAATAACTTAAAATGCAGCTGTTCTTTCTAGTAATGTATATGCAGTGGTTGCTGGGTGACAGCAATGTTTATTGTAATACTTGATTTGGCTGTTAGCTCTGCCATTCCTTAACAGTGTGTCTGTCTCTGTTCAGTGTCCTCAGAGTGAGCTGGATACTGAGACAGTGAAGAGCATCTTAGCAGAGTATAAAATCCACAATGCTGATGTCACCCTGCGCAGCGACGCCACTGCCGATGACCTGATTGACGTTGTGGAAGGAAACAGGTACTGTTGGCTCCCTGCAGTCTGCATTACCAAGAAAAGAATTGTTCTTTGGGTTTGCTTCCCACAGCAGCTGAGCCAGCAATGTGGCATCAACATAGAGATAAGCTTTTTAAAAATATTTTTTCTTTGCAGTGAAGGTAGCAGTGTGCTGCTGGCAGGTTGCTCTAACAATTTCTTTCTCTTTCCAGGGTTTACATCCCATGCATTTACGTCCTAAATAAAATTGACCAAATTTCCATTGAAGAACTAGATATCATTTACAAAGTACCCCACTGTGTACCAATATCTGCTCATCATCGCTGGAACTTTGATGATCTGCTGGAGAAAATCTGGGACTACTTGAAACTAGTCCGAATGTAAGTCAAAATTGCTGCTATCTGTGGAGTTAAGTGCATGGCTGAGACTGAAAAAGGTCTCAGGAATGGATGAAGAATATTTTACAGTGCTTTTCTACCAACTGGTGTTTGCTTTGTAACCCAGAAATTGTGTTCATCTTAGCTGTTCTGTGATAGCCACAAATGCTGTTTTGAATTTGTAGGGGAATTAAAGGAGAACCTTGTGAAACCAAGACCAAAGCATATCTTAAAAAAATTCCTGAAAATATGGAACTCTAGACAAACTTCGTGGTAACACTGTGATTCCAGATGTAATCATCTTTTCAGTCTGTCATGGATGCAGCTGTCTTGACAGAACTTAGTTCTTAATCTAGAATTTTAGATATTTTTAGTACAAGTTATTCCAGGTTTACCTCATAATTCTTAGGCATTTTTGGATGAACTTATGAATGAATTTACGAATACTCATAATGCAGTAATTGTTGTCTTTTAAATTTATATCTATCTTCTTGTAATAATATAGAATATACTGTGAAAAGGCATTTCACAATCCCCTGTATCTGTGGTCTAGGTATCTATGCTATAGACTTCATCAGGTGCCTTTTTTAATATATGTTGAGGTTTTCACAGAAAAAAAAAAGCTAAGTTGGAACCATAATATTAAAGATGTTCTTTTCCAACAACTCTTGCCATTTGGCTTTTTTTAAAGCACATTCAGAAAGCTCACAAGTGAGAAACGTTTGCAGTTACAAGGGAAAACCCACTGCAGCCACTGGCTGCCCAGATGCATTTTCAGCTTAGGTCCACCAAATGTTTTACAGTGTATCCATTGTCACCACTGGAGTAGTGGGATTTGGCCCACATGCTGGGGGTGACAGTGCAAATCACTGATGAAATATCACAATGGGTTTGAAAAAGCAAGTTTTGGTATTGACTGATGGTTCCGTCTGTGTTACAGCTACACAAAACCTAAAGGGCAGCTCCCAGACTACACCTCTCCTGTGGTACTACCTTACTGCAAGACCACAGTGGAGGATTTTTGCATGAAGATCCACAAAAATCTCATAAAAGACTTTAAATAGTAAGTATTATCATAAAAGCATACATAGAATAGAAAATAACTTGCCTTCAGAGATTTCATCCTCTTCTAAACTAGAAGGGAATGCCAGGACTTTTTTTTAATGTTGAATAAATCTGCCTATGATAATCAAACTTAATACTTCAGTTGCTGTATTTCATGTTCTCATGCTCTTTCCTACATAAATGTCTTCTGTGTACTTTTAAATTTTGCTATTTAAAAGTAGCACTAGACACAGCATTGCAAAGCATTGTCCCATGCACTTGGGTACTCAGGACAAATTCAGGCTTTGTTCTGAGCTGCTTCTAACCCTGGTTCACACCAACTACTCAGCCAGGTACTTGTAGGACAACAAAAATAGCTCTGAAGCATTGCTTTCTGTATTAGCTGTGTGACAGAAATAGCTGCTATTCTGCTTGCATATCATACCTCTAAGCCTTTTAAATTTGATTTTTCTTCTTTCAGTGCGCTGGTCTGGGGTTCATCTGTTAAACACAACCCTCAAAAAGTTGGAAAAGACCACACTCTTGAAGATGAGGATGTTATTCAGATTGTGAAGAAATAAAGTTATTCTTACATGGTTTGTTGCTGTGCCTGAAATTTTGTCATTAATTGTAATTAACACCCAGCCCCAGTTTTGATTTAGAAATGGTCTTTTATTATAGCACTGTGCTGCATGGTAAAAGTGATGTTTCTGGTCAACTTACACTGCAGGGGCTTGTTCCAGCAGAACTTGCAGATGAAAAACTCTGGTTAAATGACTTTCACAAGGACAAAATCTTACAAGAAGCTTTGATTGCAGGGATAAGGTTCTGCTTCATGTACGTGTCTTTCCAAATTAGAAGAAAGTTCACACATCAGGAATTATTTGTTCTAAGAACAAAACATGAAAAACACAGGCTAAAGAATCCTATCTTAAAAAACAATGCTAGAGGACAGAGTCCCAGCTGCCTTTATCTCAAAGTGTTCCTGTTGGAATACATCAAGGCTATTAATAGTCCAGCACTAGTGGAAAAGCTGGTCAGTTCTGCTCAGGAGCAGTTGCTTTTTTAGTTGTTTAGACTAGTGGAAGTGAGCTAGCTGGTCGTGTCTGTATCACTGAAAGCTAAGTTTTCTTAAAAGAATTTCCTGCCTAGATAAAGAAGGAAGGTGCTCAAGAGAAGCAGGTTGCTCTTAGAGTGGTTCTCTTGATCAATAGAGATAAATAAAGAAGCTTTTAGCTCATGTCAAGAGTTTTTATCAAATGCATCAACCTCTAGCATTTGCTCTCCTACAAAAAGGAAGTAGGGGCATTTAATTATAGGGGTGTTTATTTAGATGCATAAAAAACACTCCCCCTCATGTTGTTATACATTCAAGAAGACAAAGTGATTAGAGACACCCACTCAAGCACTAAATCCTTGGACCAGTGCTTGCTATTCAGCCTGGTAAGGAAACATCCAAGCCTTGGTTCTACTCCAAGCATTTCCACCTGTACTTTTTCTTGATCCCTGCAGAAGTGAGGTGAACTGCTGCAGGGCTGCTTGGTTGATGTACCTGAATAGAAGGGGCAGAAGATGAGGCTGTTGCTCAGATTGAGTTTCACTGCTGTTTTCTCACATTCACACTTTGTTTAGAGCTGGTTAGTTCTACAAGTTCTAATACACTGAGCTTCATTCCTCACACTTAGCTGTGACATTTAAATGCAGCAATTCCATCCTGGCTCATCAGTGAGGCCAGTCACTCTTATCAAAGCAGACTGATCCTCCCCATCCCTGGACCAGTTGACAATTTCTGCATCTCAACTCAAACCCAGATTCATCTTGCCCACAAGAACAGTTCTAAAAATTAATCAATATTCTGACATAATTTAGTACAAGAGCAATTGATACAGAGAGCTGGTAGAATCAACTTTATTTACAGAATGTTACTGGGAAAGTGTCAAGTTAAAAAAAGTATGAAAACAATCTTACAAGGACAAGCTGGTGATTGCATGTTTTACAGGGATTGTTTTGGGAACAACCACTAGAAGTATGGGCGACCTCCAACAGCTTCCACGTTGGAGATTGCAGCTTGCTATTTCCATACAACACTGTCTCTGCTGGACTGAAACAAACGCACCACAGCACACTGGCAAGGGTTATAAAATACAGACAAGTGATTTTTTTTCCCTGCTGCTGGTTTTGCTTTCAGTGAGACCTAAGAAAGAGCAAGTCTGTGAGAGTTCTGGTTTTACTTTCACCTCTTAAAAGAGCACAATGGCCTAAGCTAGGTAGGACATGACAGCAGTACTAGACTCAACACAAGTGAGGGAGTGAAGTGAGGAACCATGCACAAGAATGGAAAAGAACATTTAACTCTTCAGGGAAGTGAAACAGGCTTAAAAGGAACATCGTATTTTAAAACCAAATATACACAGTAAGATCACAAAACTACCCCATCCTCCCCCTTTCAAGCCACAGAACAAGACTCCAAAGGCAAGTTTCACAGTAATGGCATCACCAGATGCACACTAGATTGAGGACAGTTCTTGGGACTCCCTTCTATGAACAGCACTGAAGGCAGTACAGAATACCCACAGCTATGACTGAGGAGTTGAAGGGTGAGGATTCCAAGGCTCCATTTTGATGACCTTAATAACTGGCTTGAAAGATTAAAACAAGGAAAATACTGCAGCTAAATAAGGACCAACAGCAGCCCTCTTGAAAGAGCAACAACCAGTAAGTACCTACAGACTGAAGATCTGGCTTTATCATGACTGCACCAGGTTCCATCCTCAAGGCTTTTGAAGACTAAACAATTCTCTCATTTGGTGGCAAGAGTCACAGGGAATCAGACCTCTGTTACATAGACAGCAAGATGTGGGCTTTTACTTTGAACTTTAGCTACACTGAGTGCACAGTACATGACAGAAAAATGTGAGAGGGAGACCTAGAGATGAGCAGCAAGAAAAGGCAAAGCAACTTCATCCTGTTCACTCACACTTAGGATATGCAACTTTAATCTTAAAGAAAGTCCCACACGTACAATGGAGAAAGGTCCAAACCATAGGCACAACTAAAGCTCAACTGTTATCAGCTACTCTTATGTACAGCTGTATAGATTCAAAAAGGCTATTCTAGGTGTGTATGTACAAAAGATTGTTTATACACAAATCTGTACAGAAGGGTCTATACATGTAGTTTTCTGCAGAAGGAATCCATAGCTGCTACCTCTACACTAGAGAATATCAGCACTTCATTCACATATCTTACAAAAACAAACAAAAAAATAGACACTTCCAGGATTAAACTGGCTTTGTCGTGCATCTAAATTTCTTCAGGCTTCACTATCCAAGCCATAATGGATCCTTTAGTCTTGATGCAGACATGAGACCAGGACAGGTGCCATGTGCTTTAGTCTCTCAAAAGGAAATTCTGCACAGGAGTGCTAAAAATAAAAGCCCCAAAAAACCAAACAGAGGTGAAGTCCTGACTATGGACATTCCCATCCAGTCTAAAGAATCACAAGTGTTCCACCCAGTGGTCACTGTTCACTGCCGGAATTCCAGTTCATCTACACTGATGACTTTGGATGGCATGGATGGAAGAGGCTGCTGCAAGACATCTGAACCAAACCATTTTGCAAGGCCAATGGGAGAGCCACTTCTCTGGCTGGGGCGATGGTCAAGCTGTGTGTGCCCGTGAGATAATCCAGTCCGAGGCAGCACATTTTGAGGGGTTGTTTGTGCACCAGCAGGTGATCCCTGTGCTCCAGAGCCTGTGAAATGTAAAGCTATTAGAGGTGGAGTAACACCCAGCACAGATTTGCCCTCGAGCTATCACCTGATAAGGCATGCGAGCTGAATGTGGCTTTTATTCATTCTATGAGCCCCAGGAAGTCCAGGTACCACGTGCTTATTTTCATTAGTACTCCCATAAATGGCCTGACACTGCCAGTTCCGGACACAGACGGGTTTGAAGGGAAGACCAGGATCAAATAGCATTTCCCTGCAGAAGGTGGGTAGCCTGTGGCCCAAGAAGGCTGAAAGCCTGCACACATGCTGCAAGAGTCAGATCTGTCAGTAGCAACACACGTTCTGAAACCAAACACTTCACTTGGACTTTGTTCTGGCATAACAGCTTGCACTGGCCCAAACTACTCCAGACCCACACAACATTAGTGATCATGAATAACTCAATTTAAAGTAGCTTCCTGCTACCACAGTGCACTCAACACCCCAGAAAATAGCTTTCTGAAAGTCACACTCCTGCTGTCTGTTCTAGCCTACCTGATCGTTGTAGCTGCTGTTGCATCATGGCGAGCTGCAAAGGTGTCCCCGAGCGTGGATTTAAGATGTGATGACTTGCTGTTGGTAGTGGATAAAAAGGCTGGCCAAGGATGGGAGTAGATATTCCCTGCAAGTGAGACAGGTCCACTCCAGGAGGAAGCATACCTGTTGAACACAAGCAAGAAAACTTCTTACCCGATAAGCATAAGGAACTTAATGCAAAACAAAAGGTACGTATTTAGATGGGCTGGAATTTATTGTCTGATTTTAAAGGTAAGTTCTGATATAACAAAGACTACCAGTAGTATCAGTTTGTGCTGCTCCTAACAGTCTCAAAGAGAACATGCACAAACAGGGAAGAAAAGTATGGATTACCTGCTTGCAGCAGAGGAAGATGTTGCGGATGGACCCCCTGTGCCATCATTCTCTGGACCAATCCTGGGTGCAGTTGATGAGCAGGTCGTACAAGTGGTACATGGGGAACAAGGGGTACTTGATGAACAGGACGAAGAAAAGGGCCTCCTGGTACTGGGGAGGCCATTGTAGGAGTCTTCCTACCAGCTGATTTGGGCCTGTAGTCTTGCTCTTTGGTGCAACGATTTGCTTGGGTAAGAGGTGTGGAACATGCAGAGCGCTGCAGTGCAGGTAGTTTGGTACCTAAGGTGGGCAAAGTTCCTTGATCTGCATTCTCATAGAACTAGACAGTAGGTTATCTGTAGCTAGAATTGAATACAGCTATTACAGTCCACAGCTAGAGATTGCACCTAATGAAAATTAGAGCTTGATGACTGGATTTGATACTTTGGTTCCAGAACTAGCTGAACTGTAGTCATGTATATTTAATAGTAAGCATCTTCTTTCTGGATGCTTATGGCCAAATTATTTCAAAAAGAGTAATGAGAAGGAATATGTTCCACAGAAATCCCTGTACAGGAAATTTAAATTACTTTAGAATCAGCAGTAACTCCACTTTTAATTCTTTTTTTTCCTTCTTAGGAATATTGAACTGGCAGCATAGATGAGTCAGTGCCAAAGGTGATAAGAGGTACAAGAGATCCTCCCTAGAGAAGATTGTAAGTTGGAGCTGTGCCAGAAGTCTGGCCAAAGGTGGTTTTTCAGTTTAGCTGTGTTTGGGGGTTAACAACAGCCTTCTACATCTGACATCTGCTTAGCAAGATTTGTAACACTGAAGAACCTCCAGAAGCTACTCCCACAGACCATCCAGATGAGTTAGACAAGGCCTGAAATATCCTGGCATCAACTACTACAGTGGAGGTATTTCAGCTGGACTGCTACCACGAACTGCAAGCTGCCTCTGCAGCTACCAGTGCTGAAGCACAATGCCATGGTCATTGGCCACATCAGTCTGACTGGGTCAGGCAACTGGTGTTTAACAACCTCTTACATCAGTTTGGGTGACAAAATGCTCCCCTAATCTGCTACACTTAAGAGCTTAACTGGTCTCAGCTTTGACTATTCAGTTGTCTCAAGACAACTAAGTTTTCAATTACTGGTGTAGAGAGCTGTGGAAGCATTATTGTCACTGTGCTTGTTCATCAAGAAAAGTTGCAAACAATTATGATCCAGCACTCTTAGTGTTGCTCAGAAATTGATAGGAAATAGAGATTAAACCCCAGCACTACTGGAAGAGTATCCCCTCCATAGCTCTGGCCCCTCCTCCCATAGGCTCCCTCACTTCTTCCTCCTCATCTCCATGGATCAGGAATGTCTAAAGGTAGCCTGGGTGTAACTATGCGCTGGGACAATCTGAGTCTATTCCAAATCCCTTCTGTCTGTGGTACTTATTTAAAGCCATTACAATACCTTCATTTGGTCTCTGATTTTCATCTTTAACATCACTGATTTTCATTTTCCCAGAAACTGGATCCTCTTTGCTTTTCTCTTTGCTCTCATACATCTTGCGAATCACCGAGGTAGGTGTGAAGGAAGGAGACAGCTGCAGAGAACACAGTAAGAAGCAGTGCCTCACCCAGTGCTCATTTTCCAGGCCACAGTATCTCAGCTGTGGGAGGGAACCAATTCTAGCACATCCTTTCCATTTAAAGTTCTTTTGAATCAGCTGCTGTGTACCCATGATTTTACTTCACACCTCATTTAATAGCTTTATTCTATAATTTAAGCATTTTTTTTCATTTTTTTGCAAGTCCAATATCAAAATCTGCAGCTATTCTCAGTTAAATATACATTAACAGACTTGAAACAAAATAGCTGAGCTATAGTGTAAGTTACAGCTGTTCCTTCTTTGCTATTGGTTCAGAAGAGCAACTCCATAGGAATTCCTGTAGAGCTGCTTCATCTGCATTAACTCAGGACTGATGTTCTGCAGAGAACTATTGCCTCATTTAGGTTTTCCCCCATTCAGAGTTCCATAGCACCTGTGGAAGTCACTCATTTCAATATAAACCTGTATTACTTGTTTCACTTGGCAGGTGATGGTCTGTGTCAGTCCTGAGCTGCAAGTACTTGAATGATTAATTGGAAAATTTAGATGATAACTGCATTCTACACAGTAGTGAAGACAGATTTTGGCTTTAAGCTTTTACTCATTTTCAAAATGACCCTTGAAGCACCTAGGCATTATTTCAACCCACAGACACTTAGGTCAAACACTTCATACCCAAACACCAGTGTTCTCTAAAGCATCTCACGGCTTTCAGCACTTGTCTTCTTAAAATTTAGGCACCAAAATATGATGGCTTGAGTTTTCATAACCACCTTCATTTGAACATGAGGTCAAGGTAACACTAGTGGTATTTCTTCAGTTTTAGGAAGACAGTGGTCAGAAAAGACCCTTTTCCAAGGTGAAGACATTCAGTTAAGCACAAAAGAAAACTTATTCCTGTATCACATGGCCACAGATATACAACATGGATGTGATAAACTCAGTGGCAAACCCATCTCCCACCGATTACCACTGCTGTAATCTGGTAACTGCAGACACTTTGACAGTTCTCCCTAGAACCACTGAACATCAGGTACTGACCATGCTCGTAATGGATGCTGCAGGGGCTGGAGAAGATGCATTCCCTCTGTGTCCTGGTGCAGGGGATTTCGTCATTCGCTGCTGCCTGTGAAGGGACAGGGAGTCAGAAACAGCTCTGCTCTTGGCACAGAATCAAAGGCAGCACTGCCAAGAACCACTGCAATCCTGAGTGACTAGGTGCTAGTATCTAGTGAAAGACAATACTCACATTAAAAAAATCAGTTAACAGCATACCCGTTATATTTTGCAGTCAGGTGCTCACCTGTTTCTGTAGCCATCTCTGCTTTTGTCCATTTGTGGTTTACCAAAGCCATGCTGATAGAAATTTGCTGCATGTATGGCCAAGTCATGTGGGAGTGCCAGTCCCTCTAATGCAGCTTGCTGGATCTCCAGGGGACTCATCTGAGGTAGAGTTGGATAAAAACCACACAAGTCAAAGCCTGTATTTGGCTGGGTTTTTTTAAGATACAGAAGATTGACTGCTACTAATGCCTTCACCACCATCTGCACATCAACAGTCTCTGTTTTATAACCAGGCAATAGAAGTTTCAAAAAAATTTGTACTTCAGGTACTCCAAGGTGAGCCAAATTGCAATGAGGTTTTGAGACTGTATTAAATTAGACTGTGCATCCTCACACTCAGAGTAAACTTAACAAAGCACAAACATCTGTGTGCAACAGCTAAGAGTTTCCACAAGTTAGCTCTAGACCACAGAAGACAAAGGCATGCAAATATATTAAACAAAAAGCAGTTCTTCTAACCTGTGCAGCAACTGGGCTCATGGGCTTCCTTACACCTGGAAATGGATCACCAAGCAATTGCTGAGAACCTTGTCCAAAACCTAAAGAATATAAAACAGTTGTATTTAAAAGTACTAACAGTTACTTTCAATACATATCCCAAAGTAAAATAATGCTACATGAATTAAGGATTAATTGTGAAGATTCTCAGCTCACCCCTTAAATCTACATAGAGCTACATCTCTTCCTTGTCACAGAGCTGGAGAGCTACAAAAGAGGTTCCTGGTAGTGTTTTGTAGTACAAATGGCCAAGCAGTCCATGGGAGTTATTCTTATGCAGTAGCTGAGCACATTATCCCTCACCAGAACCCACTGTGAGGTCTGGGTGATGAATTTAGCGTTAGAGACTAGTAAATGAAAGGGCACTTAGCACTCAAAAAGCAGACACTGCCCTAGCCGCCCACCAAGTGCCAGGAAGTTTTTACAGTTCTGTAAAGCAGTCTTAAAAAAACCTCAAGTAACAAGAACCCACTTTGCAACCAGTCTCACCAATGGGTGAAGAGATTCTGTGGCGCAGGTAATCTGCAGAAGCAGCTCGTGTGGGGAACACGGGTGGGAGGGGGGGAGAGGGGGCTCTCTGTGTCAGCAGAGAGGCTGCAGGCTCCAAACCACCTATCAGGCCACTTAAGACATTCGATGAAGCAGGTCTGGTAATAGGTGGACCAAGAAGTTCCTAAGAATAATTAAAGAAAGAACATTCAAAATATGGCAAATTTACACAAACTAGCTCATTTTACTACACTACAGACTGCCCTATTTATAGCAACTTAGAGACAAGGGGACTTGTGCAACCAGATACACCAACCCTGGTTTGCTCAGAATTAGGCACTCAGCAAGCTTTTCATTTTCAAGCTGTAATTACAGAAAATAATATGACAAGACAAATTTTTACGTAAACTGATCTAGTCCCTAGCACTTTCTTTACAGTACCTTGTCAGACTAATGATTCCATAATTGCCTTAAATGCCTTATTTTCAAATAATTTTTGTTTTCCCATTGGGGATATGCTTTAAAGTACTTTCCTCCCCCCAATAAGAATACCTGCAGAATATTCTTTGACAGAGGCTGGCCTGACATCTCTGGAGGTGACATTAAGTGGCTTTCAAGGCTCTGCTAAGAAATGGAAAACACTAAATTAGACATAAATACAACAAAACTCAATAAGAAACTATCCACATTTGCTTTAGTGACAGAAATAATTTCATTTGTTGTGTTAGATCACTAGTTTATGCAACAGCCAAATAAAATTTCAACAAAGTTCAGGGCTAAACTGGCTCACAGAGCTCCCCTAAGAAAAATGCCCTGTGCTAGATTGCATACAGGTATTTCACTGTGCCTCATTCAAGTTTGGGTCAAATATATGAATTTATGCAATTGTGTAAAGTGGAGATGGAATACTGAGCCATTGGTTAACTGAAAATATATAACAAACTAAGAATTGTTTGTATGTTAAAGAAATTATTTAAGATATTCTTCTGAGCATAAAAATAGCACGTTAATGTAAAGAGACACACAGAAGCAAAAGTATTGCTTTAAGTCGGAGATCAATCTGCAAATTCTTCACAGGGCAGATTTACATTCTTCACTATCTTTTAGTGAAGTGGGATGAGTCTAAAAGTCCTTGGCCATAGTTTGGCAGGAAAACCACATGCTTTAGACCTACTCAGTTGTTAGAAGTATCTTCTGGTGCCAGAAATATTGACCCACTTTCTGGGTCAAGCATATTGCTTAGGCAGTTAGTGACAGGATGAAATTTCATCCTACAATCCCTTGCAGTCTGAAGCTTGCTATCATCTGTTGTTTAATATTAATCTTCCAGCTAACAAGTATTCACTTCAGATTCATCTTAGTACAAGTGCTGTTAGAAGTCAAGTGCAAAATAATAAATTGTTCACTGACATACCTCTACTAAACAAACGTCACTAAAACTATCTGGGCTTCAGGTAAGGGTTGGTTGTTACCCCCCTGTAAACACAGGCCAGCAGAGCCATTGGCTGCACTTACATTGACTTTGGGCTGTGAAGGCAGAGTCCCGCTTGCCTTCATGCTGCTGACGAGTTTGTTAAACGCAGTCATATCCCCATCCTTCTTCATCTGTCTGGAGCCACTGACATTCAGGGCTTCTTCCATCTGCTCAGCCATAAAGGGAGTGGCAATTTTCCCCTCCTGATCCACTTTCAGACCTTTTAGCCCAGCTTCAACTTCCTCCACTGAAAGTACAACTCCTGAATGTGCTGAGAAATACAGGAGAAATACTGGTAAACCACAGTTCTGTTCTCAAGTGAGCTACTAGTTCTTGTGCAGGAGTTGAATAGAAGTTGTTTGGAAACTAGGAATAGCCAAAAACATATTTTCTGATACTGATACTAGCTGTCAAACCATGACTGATCTGCGTTTAGACTGACATTCTAATATATCCAAATTCAGAGAACTGACATGCACAACTACTGCCATGTAAGATTCCACAAGAACCGGTTTAGACTGCAGCTACTAAATTCTCACTCTTTCATTTATCCTGAAAGAAATGTTGTTGCTACATTTTACAACTTTGCCTGCATTTAATAGAGAATATTCATGTGACGATTAAGTTGGTTTATTTTCTTAATTAGAAAAGTTTCATTTATCTTATACTCCAGGAGATCAGATGGTTTTACAGCCATAGTGCAAGCCATGTAAAATTTCTGAAGCTATCATAAGCAGAAAGAATACATACTTGGAAAATCTAGATACTTTAGAGATTCAGTTACACACTTAAGCTCAGTGTGCATAAAGTTTGAAATAGATTTTTTGCTCAGAAATTAAAGCATCTTATAGAAAGATTTCACTGGCATAACCAGCACAAGGTACAGTGCTCTCAGCAGTACCTTTTTCTGTATATGCATAAACATACACGTATATAAACACCTACTGGTGCCTGACATCAAGGCTAGACATGCTTTATGGATCAGCTAACACACATCACAAGGTATGACACCTTAAAAGAAAAGGAAGAAGAGACAGAAGCATGCCATGGGTTGCAGATGTTGGCCCAAAGAAATAAGATTTACTGTAACTTTGGGCAAGGAGGTGGAAAAAGAAACAATAATGCAGACATGCAGCATAGAACATGAGTAAATATGAAGTTGGTGGAGAGGAAATGACCTGAAAACTCCACAATACTTGAAGAACTGTACAGCATTTTGTGGGAATGCAGAGCCCCACATCAGGTACTTTTGAGTGAATGGATGTTTCCCCACAGATTTTTTTTTTTTCCTTCATCCTTGGTTTGTGAGGATCAAAGTTGAAAAAGTTTTTAGTAGGAAAGTCAGACTAAGCAGAACAGAAATAGAAGTACAAATCTTTTAAAAGTGAAATTAAGGAAGTTCTCCACATGTTAGCCAACACGCCCTACTCGCAGACTGGATGCTTAAGAATATTTGCAGTGCTTAGATGCTTTCCTTCCTAACTGCTTCTCACTAATCAGAGGGGCATCACTTTTTCTTCAGTCCAGTTTACATGGCAATACATGCTGCTTGCCAAGGAGAAAACACTTTGGAATTAGAACTTGAGATTTCACAGAACACATGCATTTTGTACACTCCATGCATGCTATGGGCACAGACATACAAATTCCTAAGCTGGAGGCATCCTTGGGGAAAAAAAAAAATCAATCCCATTCTCAGGCCACTGTGCAACTTCTTAGATACTGACATTTAATGGATCAATGTGATCCATCACACTGTCAAGGATGACTGACACTGTCAGTTTTTTGGTAAAGCCAGAGTTTAAATGCCACAGTTTCAGAGCTGACATTACCAGTCACCAGTATGAAAAAACTGCAAATGGCATACACAAAGCTGGAAACTCGGATCAAGACTTGCATCATCTTATAATTGTTTCTGGCCTCTAAAGCAGTCTGATAAAGTGATGTCATCCTGTGATTAGGATGAAAAGAGTCAGTGATGATATTGTCACAATTGAGAGCTGCTGAATACTGAGTTTTTAATACTGTAAGTAAATCTGTAACACTGCCTACTGCTGGATTTGGGCAGTTGAGGTTTCCAGAATACCAAGCCTCTTGCTAGGAGATACTGCATCACAAGAACTTGACAATAGCTGAAGAGGCACTTACTGCTCTCTCTAAGCTTTTCCTTGTTGGCTGAAAGACTTGAGAGAAGAGGTTTTAAGTCCACTTTGGCTTTCTGTAGCATTTCTAGGATGTCCACTTTGTTTTCAGAGTGGTCTTCCAATGGAATGGGAGCAAAGTAGTTTCCAGAGTTCTGGCCAGGGGAGAGAATGGCTTGCTCTAGACCTGAAACAGCAAAACCAGGACCACTGCGACATCAGTTTACCAACCCAATGGCTCAAGATGAACACATACTGGCAACCAACTTCAGCATGCCACTGCAAAGTTATGCCTCACACCCCTTGCCCAAGATCAGCTGGAGAGTCATCAGGAAGCAGTGACAAGAACATTTATTAAAAAAGAACTTACAGCTGCTCACTCTAAGAGCTTCCAAAACAATGCCAAGTGCTGAAACTGTGGGTGAATTCACTGTCCTAAAGCCTTATCTGCCATCTTATTGAATGTGTAAGAAAGAATGTGGAAGGAGGCTACCTGACCCTGCATTGTCCTGCAGCCTTACCTGCTAGCCTCTCCAGTTCCTCATGAGGGGTAGATCTCAAGCTGCTTGACCGACTTCCAGAACGACTGGGATTAGAAAACCACCTGCTGAACCTGCTGGCAGACACTGAACCTTCCCCCAGCACATCTTCTATCATCTAAGGGAGGGAAAAAAGAAAAAATCTTAACATAAGCAAGATCAGCAACATCTCTGAGTAGCTTTACTGTGCAAACAAGATTCTTCTGCTACAGACAACTAGATGCTGCTCCCAGAGTTTCAAAGCTTTGATGTGCTTTTTTCCTGCAGACAGTTAACATAACCCAGCATACATCTCTGATACCAAATATTTACTCACAGTAAAACTGTAACTGAAAAAGCACAGTCAGAGCACCCAAAGGCCATTAACTACACCATTTTAATGTGGAAGCGTCAAAAGAATTCCAAGTATTTAAAAAACATTGCATTAGAAAAGTATAACTCAAACTAAAACTTCTCCTGTCCTGCAAAACAATACCCAGTTAAAGCCTGGCTCAATAGGCACAGATGCAGTTTCAGGCAGCATGTTTTCTTTTAGACAAAAGGAAGAGCAGCTTCTTCCTCTCAGAGAAACTCACTTTTTTCTTAAACAAGGAGCACTCAACAGTATTTACAACAGAGAAAAAAATAGTATTGCTCCATTTGGTTTTGATTGTTTGACTCTAACATATTAGAAGAATTAAGACAAGAAATGTGCAAACCTATGGTAACACTAGTCACAGACATATCACCAGTACAAAGAAACTCTCTTTTATTACAAATTGTAACATCTGCCCATCTGTTTTGTCAGTAGGTTTTTTTCACACTCCCTACTTTTAAAAGGAGTCACCACCTTGCACATATGCTGAAAATCAGATTATCAAATTTAAAGAACATTTACAACTTTTATAGGGAGAATGAACTCTCCTCCATTTATTTGTCAAATCACTGGCACCATATGATGACTCTTTTCTAATGCAAGCAGCTTGTCCACATTAAAGATTAGGTCAGAAGTCCATTTTTTTTAACCTCAACATGTCTAAATCATGTCTGTTTGCAGCTGGAACTCAATTTTTGACTTTTGACTGAATTGGAAGGCTGTATTCATCCAACACAGGAGTAATAGTTCTAAAAAATTAATTAGCCTCTTAAAGGTTTAAATAATAAAGATTCAAACCCTTTCAGATATACATCCTTTCAAGCACTAGTGTCTCCAGGCTCACTGCCTGCCAGGAAGTCTGCACAGAAGATCTGTTTGTTGCATTTCCCAGACTTCGATAGAAAAGGTTGTCTTCAGCTAGACTAAATTTGTACAGTGAATCTTCTCTGAACATATCTTTAATAACTTCAAAGAAGATCCATTCAGAATGTCAATTTTGAGCCTTCAAGGAATGACCAAAAGAAAGGAAAAATAGTCAGCTAGTCTGCCTCAAACACTTTGGGACAGAGCCAGTCCCAGGGATAACACCTTGGCAGAAACATCCTAACACTCCAAAGCTAAATCTCTGCAAAGTCATCTTAAACCTTATAAAGGAACTTCCACAGTGCAAGGAGTTTTAACTTTCACAAAATGCAGCTGCAGCAAAAACTCTTCTCACAAATATACCCAGTCTTAAAACCCAGAAAACTCACTGAAGCCAGGCCAGGAACACTTTTATCCAAGTTAAAGAACTCATTGAAGTCAAACTCTCCTGGAGCTGGTTCTTGTAGAACAGCTTCTCTAGGAACTTCTTGATCTGCTGGAGTTTCATTGGCAAGGACAGCTTGCACTTCATCCTCTTCTGCCACTCCACCATTGCATTCTATGCCTTAAAAAGAAAACCAAGTGACTGCTGAATCACTGAACTTGATGATTTCCTGTGGGAACAGTGCCTGACAGCCAATGCACTTGCCCAGGGATTAGAAGCACAGGCCCAAAGGAACCCAGCCCCCAGCTGATACCTCATCAGTTACACTCCACTGGCTCCTGCAAGAGAAAACAGCACCCTCTACAACTCCTAGCACACAGCTTCTAGTCTGGTAAGACTATCTAGCTCAAAAAAAAAAAAAAAGAATTGCCATTGAACCATGCACAAAACTGCATCCTGATCAGCCTGGGCTGTTATGCCACACCAAGCACATACAGCTGTTGCAGAAAGTCAACAGCTGCTGCTGTTTTTACATCAAGAATCCTCTGGCAGCTCCTGCCTTCTTGACATGGGTTCTTAATAGTCAACATATGACAAATACTGCTTCTCCTTCACCAGGAGCAAGACACTTCTCACTTTAAAGACTTCTCACCAAGCTTGCACAGGGCACTGCAAAAAAATTGTGACAAAGTTGGCTACAAACTCCTGAGCTTGGAACTGCACTACACTCCACTTATGTTGTCCACCTGCAGAATTTCTATCATTAAAAAGTCATCTCTCTCACCATACTGCAACTTTTTTTTTAATCATCCAATGACTGCACACAAATTCAAGTTTCCTATTCAATGTAAAGCTGTGTTACTGGAAGATGTATGCCCAGATCAGTGCTCCTAATGTTAGTATTACCATAAGAAAGAAAATATTTCAAGTACCTCAGAGCATTAGCTTAATTTAAACAGAGCCTTCAGCACCCAGCAGGATATAGAAATGAACAAGAATAACTTATCAACTTCTGATATCATTCAACATCCACGCAAGTTTTTTCCCCAGACTCTCAATCTCACCTCTCTTTGGGAAAAAAAAAGTAATTTATCACCTAATTGATCTTTCAGATTACTAATACCATTATAGGCTTCAGGATGTCCAAAAGCTATGCAAGCTTAAGATAAAGGTTTTCATTTACACTTGTCTGGATCTCTAACAGTCACCTCTACAGCCAGCAATCTGCCCCACTAGCAGAAGAGCAGAGCTTTCGTGAGATTTGCCCTTACCTTCTTTCAGAGAGGCCGTGCGTCGCCTCGTACGTTTTCTCCCTTTGTGATCTTCCTCCAGAATTTTATCATCAAAGCCTGTGAGCTCAATGGTTTCAGACTGACTTGTAGGCCCAGCAGAGAACCACTCAGGTTCCTCTTCAGTGTAGGAATCATTCCTTCTTCGCTCTCCAAAGACACGTTTACTGTCACCAAATTCCCTCTGAAGGGGTATATTAAAAATGTTAGCCTTAATAAAATACTGCTTCCTAAGATTCTTCCCCAACTTCCACTTTCACCAGTTCTGGATATTTTAAAGTGTGTATACAACCTCTCTGTACGTTCTGTAAGCTTTTACATTTAAACTTCACAGCTGAATTTCTGCTTCATTACACCAAAAGCTATTGATCTGCAAGTGCTTCCATAAAATCAATTTTGCAGCCTGTGAGTTAACAGTTCCTTTTTTTTAATTAAAAAAAAAGTATATAAAAAAGCCTGAAAGCATGGAAAGCTCCCATTTGCTGAGGTTAAAGACAATGCTTGTTGACAACTGCCAGGTGAAGAACTACAAATGAACTATTAGACTTTTGAACCTCTTGCTAGTAAAAGTCAGCCACAGGCAGGGTTTGTCTGATAAACAGCAGTACATACATCCCTGTGAGCTCTCTGAAGGAATGTAACTAAGTTTTGAAACACCCTTCACACCCTAAGAATAAAGGGCCTGTTTGCACAGAACACTCAGCTGCTGTATGCAGCTCACCTGCCCCTGGTGCTTTTAGTGCCCAGGTGCCCAAACTCCCCAGTTGAATATACAGTCAGGAAAAGAAGGAACAAACCCTGAAGCGTTTATCTTTGTAGTCCCTGTCACGATCCCGGTCTCTTGCGTCCCTGGAGTCACCACCCCGATGGTCTTTGTCGAAGTTCCTGGAGGAGATGATCCTGCCACTGCCGATCCTGCGGCCGCCGATGACGCGGACGCCGTCGCTGTCCTTCTCCAGGGGGCTCCCTGCCCGACGGGAGCTGACTGACGCTGTCACATGGCAGCCACCCCCAAAGCTTCGCCTCTGGGGACTCAGGACTACATCCAAGTCATCTTCTTTCACTCGCTCCCTTGGATCTGCAAGTCAAAGACCACACAAAAAGCACTACATTTAATGTGTTAGCAAAGACAAGTGAGTTGTCTGTATAGCAGCCTTCTGCTCCATAGCCTTGCTGCTATCCCAGCGCTTCTAAAGGAAAATGCTCATGATTTATCTCTGTGAAGCTGATCTAGCCAAGACCACAAGAAATGCAAACAAAAAATTTACAGTTGGGTATTGAGGAACTACTGTGGTCTCCTAGAAGTACCTGCTTTCTCACTATAGACTTTCTAAGTGCTCAGCCTTGAGTTGCTGGGAAATTGTCCCACTTGCACTTGACACATGTATTCACTATTACATGGCAAGGATAGGAGGATATAACTGACTGTTACACAGGTTTGTTCTTAGGTAATAATTACCAGAAAACCTGCTATAGTCCAGTTGGAACAATCAGGATTTCTTCGACACTTATCCTGTCCAGTCAAACAATTTTCAGAGACTTTGTTTGGTCTCCTTTGTGGTACCCCAACAGAAAGGTCTTGCCAACAGCCCAGACTCAGTTTTGAGTAATGTGCTGTAGAACACCTCACCTACTATCCTGCGCATAAGAGAAGTCCGATCTGAATCCAAATCTTTTTTAAAGCTTTCCACTGGTGAAGTTCTTCCTGAAGTTGGATATAAAGATGCATGCCACTTCTCTGGATCCCAGACACCATCACTAGGAAAATAAAATTGCAGTATTGTTTGCTACCTTGTAGTCTAATAAATACTTCATAATGCTGCTGCTGGAAACCTAGAATTCACTGGTTAGCAACCTGTACAAGTGAATTATCCTTCATACCCAGTTTTTAAATCTGCTGTAGTATGGTTTATTACTTCACACATAGCATTTTGATCTCTTCTGTAACAGCAAGGAAGTATACCTACCCAGTATCAGATTTTAAAAGACTAGTATTGGTGAAGCTTGCCTGGTACACTGAAAAACAGTTCAAGTGCATCACATGGTGCTGCTCTTAAGCATTTGGATAATCAATCTCACACTTGTACAATAAATTCATCTGAATAGTAAAGAAACTCCCACTTAATGAACTTACAAACACCAGCCAAGAACGCTCACCTCTATTTTTTAGTGAGGTACAGTGACAACATGGGAGAGTAATCCACTAAGCAAGGCAGCTTGTTACAGCCTGACCCAGTCTGTGCTACACACACACCTGTCTACATTCTTGGTACTTTTTCCTGCAAGTCTGTAAAGTCTTGTGCTGTGTGAAGTTATGAGATCCAGCAGAAAATAATCTCTGTTCAAAGAACAAAATCCTCAGCCAGAGCACTGAGCCTTTCCTAGTAGGTTAGTACTTCTTGAAACTGGACTCTGTAGCAGTCTGAACTTTGTGGCATGTACACCTCCCATCAATGTCAGAGCACTTATTAGCTAAGTGTTTTTTGCAATTTAAACTTTTATTTTGAAATAAATGTATATAGCCTTCGTATAACCAAGAAAATACCTGTCATATTTTTCAGAAAGACAAGAAGGTCTTTTCTTAGAGTAGGGACGCTCTTTAATATCCAGCAATTCCTCCTAGAAAAAAAAATTAAAACAATCAAGACATGAGTTTCAATTCACACTGAGACAAAATTTAAGTGACTCAAACCATCTATTCCAGACTGCCTGTTCAATTTAGCATTTCAGTTTGACAGCCCAGGTTTCCCAATATATGAAATACAGCACTGAAAGTTCATATTTCAGTTGTTCTACCAGTAGCCACTGACTAAACACTTACTTGAAGCATTAAGCCTTACTAGGCCAGGTTCAGTTTCTCATAAACACTCCAAGGCTGCTCACATCATAAATGTTTACGTATTCACTTCCCTAGACAGTTCAGCTTAAAAGCAACACAGGCATCATAGACATCAGAGCTGGCGAGTTCTCAAGAAGGAATCAAAATTGCTGTGGTTCAGCAGGTAAAAAAGCATTAGCACAATTTCAGTCACTGGCGTAGATCTGAGAATTCGAGACAAGCTTGCCATTTCTGACCATCACAACTCCAAGATATTAAGATATGTGTTCTACAATTCCACCCAACACCAAACCAATGCTGAATGATAACTTATTTTCACACTTTCTACCAGCTTTGAACAGCCCTTAGCTTACCACTGCCCACCCTCAGCAGTCAGTCACTTTACTGGCAACCAGTGCAGTCTCACTGCAGTTTGCTACATTCAGAAAGCATTAATAATGTGACCATCAGTGCTTTAAATCAGCATTAACTCTGCTGCAGTTAAGATGCACATTTCTAGTTACACTTATTCATTCTCCCAAGATCCCCTTTCTTCAACCTGCCTCACTCCCAACTGCACTGAATTGATTCAGAACTGTCCAGGGATCAGTGGGCAGCTGGAAGGATGAAGAAATCCTAACAGCAGACACCACACATCAGCCAAACTGAAGGAAATCCCTTCACCTTTTCCCCCCAAAAATACAACATCCTTCAGAACTTTGATATCATTTTTCCTACATGATTAAAATCAGATAATTAACTATGTGAGTTTGACACTTGCTCTAGATGGCAACTTGGTAGCTAGACAAAACCTTAACATCACTCTGTATTAGACCTCAGCAAAAAGAGTGCCATTAAAGGGAGCCTGACCTCCTGCCCACAGCTTCCCAAAATAAACCTCAATCTGTGAGGAACATCAGTGCTGTAATACTATCAGAGCCTGGTGCAGATACTACAAGCATTACCAGCCCTGTCCATCAGCAGATTGGGAATAGGTTGTTTTGCTGGCCACGAGAGGGAGTCCACAGGCTCTCATTCACATCCTATCACAATTCTTCCACTCAAGTGAGGAAAATTTGAATTGTTTCTTGCCTTTCACTCATTAGCTGTGCACCCCTGGGGGAACAGCTTCCCAAGAACTAGAAAAGACACATGTTAAACTGTAGAGCACTCCTGTAACAGAGGAGATAAATGCTGGCACTTCCATGTGTGGGGTTTTATGTTTAATTCACACACATTCTAAGCAGGCTGGGGGGAGAAAAGTGTGCTTAGCTGTTATCATACAGTTTTAAGCAAACAGCTTAGAACTACTCATAGAATGAGCCAGATACTTTCCTAGTGGTAATAAGTGAATATAAACCATTAAAGGAAATCAGCAGCATGTACCCCAAAACAGTGTTCTCTCAACCCCTAATTAGTAGTAAACTGGAACACATGAAAATGCCCTACAATGTTCATTACCTCACCATCTTAAAATATTTTGAGCTTTAACAGCTAGAGAAACTACATGATGCAAAGTATTTTAACAGAGACTGATTTCTGGTATTTCTTGATTTAGGCTCCTTGGAAACCAACTGATAAACAAGACTAGGCACCTTCTGACAATAGTTCTGCAGCTTTATCCTGGCCAGAAACTGAATTAACAAAGCTGAAGCTACAAAGGCATTGCTTTCAGTAAACAGCCACCACCAGCATGGGCTGAACATTGCTCTAAAAAGCAGAACAGAAATTGAAGCTGAATTCAGTTACTACACAAGAAGACTTAGGCAAGACAAAGAGAATAGAGTCCACTTTTTCAGCAGGGGAGCTTTAAAAACGGCTCCTCTCTTTCACTTAGCAGTTAACGGACTAACTAGGTCTCAATAACAGTATACTTCACATCCTCAAAAGTTAAGGGCACATCATTTTTAGGAAGTTAGAGAGATTTAAAAAGCTTTGCCAAGAAGCTTTGCCAGTTCTGAAGTACGTGGTTTATTGTTGATGTCTACTTAAAATAAGCCAGAGCTCTACTATCTCAACAGAACAGAGCCACAATGATAATTTTTTTCTTTAAAAAACAACCTACTAAAAAGCCAACAGCTCTGAATTCCTCAAGAAAGATAACACAGTCAGCAACAGTAAACTATCTCACCCCGTTCCACACTTCAGGCCATTTGCTGCAAAGTATCTTAACAGCTTTTCACAAAGCAATGACCACCTGTTCCCACAGCTTGCAGCCGTGGGAAAAATCACTTACCATTATGGACTCTTCCCAAAGGCATTTTTCAGCAGTGGTACCAAAACCCCAAACAAGATGTGAATCCTAAACCCTACAGTATAGCAAACTCAGTACTAGAACAATCTTTCTTTACTTGCAAGTTATTTGGCTCTTCTTCTTCCACTCACACATGTATTTAGGCATCACAGTTAAACAAAAGCACCTGTGTTAACGTTTGAACACTAAGCATTGATTAGAGTCACAACTGTTTAAGCTTCTAGCAATCAAATATGAGCAATTCTAAGGTTACAAAAGGCACCCAGTAAACATATGAGAGATCCTGATAACATCTAGAGTGCTACACCTTCCTATGAAATGGCATCTGCTGCAAGAAAAGTTTTGGTCAACTTCTCAAAAGAACACTGCTGAAAACAGAACTACGAAGAAGTGCTTGAGAAAGCTGGTAGAACAACATACTTCAGTCTCAACAATAATCTCTCAGCACAAGCTATGGGGTGCCCAGATACTAAGACAAGGTGGTGGGAATCAAATGCATATCGAGGACAAGATTGCACAACTGCATCACATTTAACAAGCTGCTCATTTGATGCCACCTTGTAAATCCTAATGCAGGCAAAGGCTTTCCAGCTTTCACCTTACTGCTTCCCTCTCACAGGAGCCTCCACCTCCCACTCTACTCCTGTGACCAAGACTTCCACACACAACTCAGAGACGAACGGAGAGTGAGCTGACCTTTGTGTAACGATGTGGGTATTTAGTTGTAATTCTGTTCAGCTCCAGGAAAGCATCGCCATTTTCAGTTTCTGTTGCACCTCCTCTTTTATCCATGGTTACTTCAAAGCCTTTGACCGCGGAGCTAATTAAAACAAAACCAACCCGTCAGATTTCAAGACGTACCTTTCTAGAGGGTGCATTTTCTTTCTAGCCTGAATCAGATTAACACTTGGGCACAGGAGAGTAGAGCCGCGCTCCCCAGCAGCGCCTGTCCCCTCCCAACCCTGCCCCTTCCCCCGGCCCAGCCAGGCGGCTCCCGCTGAAGGGTCCGAGCCGCCCGGGCAGCGCGGTCGGCCCTACCCCGGGCTGCAGCGGCTGCAGCACACGGAACACCGGAATGGCGGAATATCGGTCTGCGGGCACGGCCGGGGCGCGCGGCCGCCGGGACCCGCAGCCCCGCGGGGCCCTCAGGGGTTGGGCGCCGCTCGCCCCGCGCCGCGGGGGCAGCTCGGCCCAGGCGCCGTCCCGAGGCGCCGGAGCCGCGGGGGGGAACGGCGGCAGCGGGGCAGGTGACTCAGCGGATCCCCGCCCGGCCGCACTCACCGGCGGGTGTCCCGCGCCGCTCCGCTCCGCTCAAGGCCTCACCGCCGCCCGCGGCGTTTCCTGCTCCGGCCGCCGGCCCCACTTCTCCCCCGCCCGCCCCCACTGAGGGGCCGCACGCGCCCCGGGCCGGCGCCGCCGCCACCACCGCCCCCCCAGCCCCGGCCGCCCCGCGCAGCCCCGCGCGCCACTGCCGCTGCCGCTCCCGCTCCGCCCGGCGCCGCCTCCGCTCAGCCGCCGTAGCCGGGGCCTCGCGCCGCCCGCTCCGCACCCATTTAACGCCCCGCGCGCAGGCGCGTCGGCCGCGCGCGCCGGGGGCTCCCCCGCCCGCCGCCTGCCCGCGAATGGGCGGCGGCAGCGCTGAGGGCGGCCGGGCTGCGCTCCCGCCCTGTGTCCCCGCCGCCGGCCGCCCGCGGAACCGGCGTCTCAGCCTGCGAGCGGTGCGGTGGGTGAGGAGAAACGCGCGGCTCGGCGAGGGCCTGCAGGCAGTCTGGGCGGGCAGCCCTGCGGGGGACGCGGCCGCCGGCGGGATGCGGTGCGCGCCATGTGCGGGGTGGCGGCGGGACCGGCCCGTGCCTGTCCCGGACTGTGCCCGTGTCCCCGTGCCCGGCTTGCCTCGGGGCAGCGCGGGGTCAGAGAAGGGCGGGAAGCGGCGGGGTGGTCGCGGCTGAGATGGGCCGGGAGGGCGCTCGCCGCGGTCACGGGCGGGCTCGGGGACGCTGCCCGGGAGCGCCTTCGCGTCCCGCCGAGCGCGGCCCGGCTCCCGCGGGTGGCAGGGGCGGTCCGGCTGAGCCCGCTGCCCAGCCCGGCAGTGTGAGCACAGGGTCCCGTGTTCTCAGCCCGCCCCGGGCTCCTGTCAAGTTGGAGTCTGGCATTCCTGTGGGATAGCAGGACTAGATTGGTGCAGTGAGCGCAGCAGCTTATTCGGAGGCACCGGAAAAGTCTTTCAGTTTTTGCTAATAAGGAGCAGACATTGTTTTCAACATCAGTTTAAGGAATTTACTGAGCGAGATCGCCTGCTCCATTTATCCACAGCTCTGTCCCCGTCACTTGCATTCATTGTGCCGCAGGAACCCAGCAGGGCCACAGAGTTTCCAAGCACCTTGGGCAGCGAGGTCTGTGTAGAAACTACGAATTTCATGTAGGATCTGGTGAATAAGGTATTCTCTTCCCTGATCTTTAATGGAGTTGAATACTATAATTAAAATCTGGTTACCTATAGAATGAGAAAAATATATGAGAAATAAATTTCTTGGTTTTTTTCATGACAAAGTGCTCCATTATTAATGAGACAGGACTATTGCCAAGCTTTCTGAAGCTAAGAAGTGCTTTCCAAACAAATACACAAGGAGACTCCATGGCAACCAGTGGGCCACCAGCCTCGATCTGAGTGGTTGTTATGAGATGCTGTAGGCTTTGAGACGGCCTGAACTGTGTTGTGTTTCACTGTCACCTTAGTGCACGTCGCTGTTTTGGGCTAAAACAGCTTTTTTGGCTCCCAAAGGCACATCTGCCACAGATGCCTGTTACTTGATGCTCACAGCAGAGATGTCCAGTGGCGCAGAAGTGGCAGAACACAATTTTTTTCCAAGTGCAGCAACATCTCCCTGCCAGGCCGTTCGGCCGTTTCCCTGCGCGGGCCGGTCCGTGCTGCTGATCGGTAAATGCCGGTCACACCGGGCTGGCCCCGCCGCGCGGGGGCGCTCCCTCAGGGCCGGGCCGGGGCGGGGCGGGGCGGGGAGCGCCTGCCCCTCATGGCGGGGCCGCCTCAGGCTCTGCTGCTCCTTCCCTCCGCTTCTCTCCCGCTTGCTGGAGATTTCACCGCTGCTTTCCGCCCATCTCCGGTGCCGGTGCCGTATCCGCCGGTCCCGGGATCTGTGGCACCCCTCAGCGGGGCGGGGGCGGCTGCCGCCGTCCCTCACGGCGGGGTTGTGGAGCAGCGTTGTGTGGGTCCCCAAGTGTTTGTACAGGTCCAGCGTCCTGCTAGAAGGAATCTCATGCAGTAAAACTCCAGAAAAATCTTGCAGGGATCTGTTTTTTTATTTTCGTTTTTAAGGCTTTTTTTATTTGGTTTCGATGGTTTTTTGGGAGGAGGGAGGGGTTGGATTTTGGTTTTTTTTTGAGGGGGGGGCAGAGGGTTTTATCACACAGTAACTAATGCTTATAAAAAAATCCACTTTGGATCTCACACTTAAAAGGAGATGCCTGGCCATAATTCCAGGTGCTTCCACAGAATTGACTCTTCCCAGGACCTTTGGAAGTCACAGGGTTCCATGTGTGGAGAAGTTCTGACTGGAGGTACCTTCATTTCTAAGTGCTTGTGAAGGAGAGGAGCATACTATTTTAAAAAAGAAAGCAATAGGTGAAAAGGAATCAGCTGCTGATGGTGTCACCCTTGGTTATTTATTTTTAAGTAGAGGCACATAACTTGGAGTAGTTGTACTTTTTACAGCACCTTTCTAGCACAGTTTTGTTTAGGTGGGCAGAATTGCTGTCTTAGGATTCATATGGTTATAACTTTATCACCATTACATTAAGGCAGCACAGTGTTGCTAAGTGAGAAAACAGAGGATTTTCATGTTAAACATCTGAAATTGCATGATGCTGTTTGAGTGCAGCATAAGTCTGAATGGAAGTCATGTCATTTTTATGATACGGACTGCATTTAGCATAGATCCATGTGATGGATTCATCACAAGTAACAGGCACCAATTCTTGCTTTGTCCAAAGTTACTAAACAACATTGCAGAGCAGAGAGTGCATTTGTACTGTAGGCTTGGAACCACAGTGAAATGGGGAAATTCAGGAGCAGCTAAGCAGTAATAAGAAACTACTTTGTTAAAGACCTGAGCTGTAATTTACTTTATATTTACAACATCTTAAGATTTCCATGGGACAGAAGAAAGTTGACTGATTCTCACAGAAGGGCTTATTAGTCTCTATGGAACTTTGTTAGCCAGAAAATGTTGCTCTTAAAAGCAAAGTAAAAAACTATGAACACCTAACCCCCAAACTGATCATGAAACACAACTTTATGTGGGTTTACATTATCATAACATTTACTTATAAAAGTGATGTTCTTGAGCTTGAGATACTAGACTGGAACATAAGGTATTTGGACACAGCTGTTTGTCCAGCCACAGATTTACTCCATGTTTTCTTCTTCCCATGCTTTCCTTTTCTGACTTTAAAAGGGAGAAATGATCTTTTGACTCTTATTTTTCATGGTCACTTGCCATAAATTTTGGGGGACATAGGCTGTAATCATTAAATATATGCACCACATAACAGTGTTCCAAATACAGAAATAAAAGTACATATGTTGGAAAATTATTAGATACTCTTACACCTTAGACTTTCATACAAAACTTCACAGGTTGGATTTTTTTCAATTCCTTTGTATAATGTCACTGCATATGGTCAGGCCAGGTTTGTCTTTGGGGCAGATGAAATAATTTTAAAGGGAGTTGGGTCTAATAGGTGTGTACAAGAACTTGTGCTGAAAACTGTTTTGTATCAGTCTTAAAGTGCCTGAAACTCCTCTTCAAACATACATAAAGTTGCCTTAGAGTTGCCGTAATTGCACATCTTGATGTGAACAGAGTCTGCTGTCTGCTGGACAGGGCCTACCCCTTTCAGAAAACATTTGATAATATTTTATAGAACAAGAATTTCTCACACAAAATATAGGTCTTGTTTTCTTCCATTAACTTTTTTTTTTAAACTCTTTTGCAGCCTGCTGGAACAAACCAAAAATACTGTATTTCCTCCCAGTGATTTGTTGTTAATAGTGGTTATTCAGTTGAACTTTTGAAACTTGCATTGTTCCAGTCACTTTGTGAAAACAACTTTTTTTTCTGGCTGCAGCCATGTTTTCCCTAGTTCAGCTCAGGAGATCATTGGGGTGAGATTTCAGATTATCCTCTTCTGTTGCCTCTTCTGGAACTCAAGAATGTGTTTGTGTTTCTAATGTGCAAATTTTCAGGGTGGTGGCAGCATTTGTTTTGGGAAAGAAGCTTCAATGGAACTGGTGCAGCAAGTTTTATCTGCATAGTTTTTTTTTTATCCTTGTTTTCAGAAATTTACCAAGAAAAAATATTTAGAATTCATAAAAACACACTTGTTATTTTTCAGATTAGAACTACACGTGAAAGTAAACCATGTGATAGAAAAATATGTCTAATTTTGTTTTTTAATGGTGAATATGTAAAACCAGGAAGAGATTTTTCAGGTTTTTTTTGTTTTAAGGAGAAACATTTAAAATAGCAACAAAACTAGGAAAGAGCTTGTTAAACAGCATTTTATGTTAAAATAGAAATCTCAGTTCAGTTCACTAGAGCTCAAGAGAATTTATCAGCAGTAGGCAGAATACCTTGATATGTTTGAGACTAAAAGGCAGAAAACCACAGTCAGAACTTCTCAGTCAAGACACCCTGTGTGCGCACAAAGGCATTTCAGTGATTTCTCATTTCAACTTTAGAGGAGAAAAGAGTTGTCTGTGACCTGATTGCACTGAAATGTATCTTCCTGGTTGTGTTGAGGAAAGTTTAGAATTCCTGATACTGAAAAACACCTGATAAAGAAACAATAAATGTTTACCATTTTGTATCTGTCATGTTCTGTGTTTGATTAGATACCTTTGTTACAGACCAGGCTATTGAAATAATGCCACTTCTTTGGAGGTAATACAGTTTTCCACAAAATATTTCTTCTTTCCTTTTAAGTTCACAATCCCTGATGATGCATGAAATCCAGCAACCACCTGAGCATCAAGTTCATGCAGCTGGACAATCTGTTGCTCCCCAGCCTGCAACACATGAATTTCAGGACAGAGATCATGACAAGCCGGGTCAAGATGGGTATACCCAGAATCAAAGAAGAAAGTTAGAAAAATTCCAAAGCAGGTGATAAGTACAAAACATATTTTTCACTAAATGGAACAGGGGATCAGACCTGAAAATGTAGTAGTAGCAGTGTAGGTTACAGCAGAAGTTTTAGTTCATGGCCGTGGCAGACAGTTCTGAGGATGCCTTGTGGTAACTTGAGGACAAGGGCTGACAGTCAGATTTCACGTATTTTTTACTTTCAAAGGTAAATTTAAAAATGGCTATTTAACAATATTATTTTATATACTGCCAGGTGTAATGATTTCTTCCTGCCCTCCTCTGGTGTTTTTTATTTGCTGCTTTTGTTTGTTGAAAGAATCTTGACAAAGGTGGGATGTAATTGTGTAGAGATTAAAAGCCCATCATTTTTTGAGCAGCTGGAGCAGCTCAGACCTACTGAAAGAGTGAGGCTGCCCTTCCTGGCTGTGTGCTTTAACTAATCACCTTGTGAAGCCTTTGGTGCTTATTAGGAGCCTCCATGTGCCAGCTAGTTCAGCTAAATCCACTGGGAAAAAATGAGGGGAAGGGTGATAGTGTCAGCAACACATTAGTGAGCTGAGCTGGTGCTGGGAGAAGCTTGTGGAGATGTGGAACTGCTGAGGGGAGGTGGGAGAAGGAAGATTTGCTGGCTTCAGGAAGGGCCAGACAATAGATTGGTTCAAGTATTCTGCACTCAGCTGGTTGACTTGGGGGAAACAGTGATGTTACCACATTGAAACCTCAGAAAGGGCTGCCAGCCGGCCAGCACCTTGCTCAGTGCTGTCACTGGGTGGAAGAGGGCTGCTTGGAAGGTATTTTGGCTACCCAGCATTCCTAAAGAAGTACATCCCAATTCAAGTTTTGCAATGATGCTTGGGCCTCTTTATGCTTTACGAATTCTTCTGTTACAGGTACTAATTTCAGGGTCTAAATATTTCATATATGCATTGATCTCTGAAAACTAGACCCTTACTTTTATTACTGAAACTAGAATAAAAATTCCTATTTTCACTACTGCCTGTGAGTTTGGAGAAGAGGAGTGCAAAGGTAACTAATCTTTCCTTGTATTCCAGATACCTAGCAAGGAAGTTTTTTTATCTGTGGGCAAAAATGACATTTGGACAAGTTCTCCCTTCCAAAGCCAGGTAGATAAAATTACAGAACTCAGAGGTAGAGGTTTTTTTGTTTATTGTTTGTTTGTTGAGGTTTTTGTTTCTTTGTTTTGTTTTAAGGGTTTTTTTTTGGGGGGGGGGCTTTTTTTGTTTGGTTGGTTGTTTGGTTGTTTTTTTGGTTTTTTTAGTGGCTTAGTGGCAAACCACTGGGCTGAGAGAGTACTGGCTGCCAACAAAATATTTTTATGTTTTTGAGATCACTTGAACATTTTTCTCTGGGTGCCTTTCTTGCTCTTGCTTTTTTGTTTGTTTTTAGTAATTGCGATTAAACTTCTATTAACCAAATTAATAGGAATTGTGCTTCGATAAAGTTGACCAGTATGTGCATATAAATGATGGGATGTGATTGGGATATCTGCTTTAAATTTAACTATTTCCCAAAGTTATGATGACAGAGATTTCACAGACTATTCTAAGGACCCACATGGATCATTGAGTCTAACTCTTAATATGAAATTCAGTTAATATTAATGCTTGCAGTGTTGTTCTTAATGTGTATCTGTGTATGTTTGGTATTTGTCTGACTTGGAAATACCTGTGGCAGATAATTCCTTTCTGCTGTCAGTGTTCTGTGAGCTACTGAAACCCCATGCTTTGATATTCATTTCTTGTTTTGCATTAATTTGCATGTTCATTCTTGCTTGACCACACCCTTGGGAACAGAAGCAGTTCACTGGGAAGAATTGCATTTGGAGTAAGATCAGGTCTTTAGTCATTCAGTTTCATTTTTCTGTATCAGATATAATCTGTTTCTGCCTTTGTTGGGAAACGGAAGTTGTCCTGTGAACTTCCCCATTCCTCTTGTCCCATCTACTGAGTTGGCACTATCAATTCAGCACAATGATTAATTTATTTTTTAGGGGAAATAGATTTTATAAAGACCAGCAAGGAGCACAAGCAATAATGAATTGTCTTTCTAGAATTAAAAATCCCCAGTTCTCCATAGTTTTAATTTCTAATACCTGTTAATGCATGTGCAATACCGTTAATGCATCAAGTCCAAAAAGATAACATATAGCTCTTTTCTTTTTTCCTTTTCTGCATGAGTGCTTGGAATGACTTAGCAGCTTGGCTTGGGGTAGGTGGCTGTGAATTGCAGCTTGTGAGAGGATTGATATGTTTCACCAAGAGACCTAGGTATTCTGGGCCTAATTCTGCTGTTATTACATGATAAAAACATCAAAGTATTATAAAATCTGTTGTAGCTTTTGTATTTGTTTATATATTAAAGTATTTTGTGTTAAAATAGCAAAGAACAAGATTAGAAAGGAAAATACATGTATTGTTATCTACTGTTCCAATTGTCAGAGTAAAACATAGAACTGAGGACAAAAGATATGAATAGGTCTCAAGTCAACTGATACTCTGATATTTGACAAGTTAACAACATCTGTCTTTTATTCCTTGTTTTTATGTGAAATATTTGCAGTCAGTAGAGTGATTGCTTCTTGCAGTACTTCACAGAGTCTTTGAATAAAGTGTCACAGTAGGGTAGTGGTTTTAAATGCAATTAGATGTTATTAGGCTAATCAGGCAAGCCTGGAGAAGAGGTGGTGTAATAATCATTAAAACTGATTTGTGGTCACTCTGGAAACCTGTATGACATTTTTTCTGTCCAAATCTGTCTACTGTTTAGATGTTTTTATGGTAAGAAGATTCTTCAAAAAACTTTTGGAGAGTGGAAGGAGCAGTGGACACTTTGCAGAGAAAAGAAGCTCAGCCTCAGAGCAGATAACCATTACAGGTTAGTGAAATTACTTCCCTTTGGGGTGTGTATGAGAAATTTTCTGAAGGAGCTTTTAGTACCAGTGAGCATTTTTCATCAATGGTACAGCTAGGCCAAGAGCAATCTTTTAATTGCTTATTTTAATATTTTACTGAATGGCACTTTCATTTTTCAGGAATTTACTCCTTAAATTGATATTCAAGGCTTGGAGAACCTATGTATGCCGACAGCAAGGAAAGAGGAGCAAGTATTATGTTGCAGAGTCTCATGGTAAGTGAAGTGGTGGTAATTTACCAGTATTTGGGGACATACAGAGATGGGAGTTTCCAGTGGGAATTTTTTAGCAGAATCTCTGTCCCCTGTGCATGTTTACACCCTGAGCTCCCCCACCCCATGGTAGTGCAGTGCTTGCAGGAGCAGATGGCAGGGAGGTTCTGTTATAGGGTGTTCCTATATAGTTATTTAGGGATGCCAGTGAATAAGCTTAAGAGCCTCTCCATCTGCTCTGGATTGCACTGGTTGGTTTTGGGTAACTCGATTTTTGGTTGGTTTTTTTGTTTGGTTGTTTGTTTTGTTTTGTTTGTTTTTCTTAATCACAATATGTTTTCAAGTAGATGTTTTTTGATCAACTGTTTTACTGGAATTCTCTATCAGCTGTTGCTATAGGCATTAGATAGTAATTTCCTGTGCTTTTAACAGCACTTATTTTATATCTATTGACTGTTCCTTCCAGCTTGTGTCTTGCAATTGAAAGAAGCCCAAACTTTTGAAGTACCCTTTGTCTTATTGTGTAGTTCTTTGCTCTGGAAGGGATTTGACTTGGAGTTGTCTGTACTGGTAGCAACTTTCTTGGGTTCAGGGAATATGTTTTGCTGAAGGGAGGTTGACCCTTGTTTAAAGATGATACTGAGGTTTTGTTCTCTGAGGTTTTTTTCTCTGCTGATTTGCAGAGTAAGTTAACTGCTTGCTCTCTTTGCACATGAACGTAGCCTCAGAATGTCCTAGAGACTGGCACCTTTGGACACAAACTGACAGGCTATCCAGATTTCTCTCTTACTGAGTGATGCCATAGTATTTACAGCAGAAGCTGTGTGTTACTTGGTCAAAAATAAAAAAAAGGTGACCTGTTTCAAGGTAGGTTAATGCTTGATTCACAAGGAAATCATAAAAAGAGAAAGTCAGGGTATGTAGTGGCATAGAATCAATGAGAGTTTTTGCTTTAGTAGTGTCAATTCTGACAAGCCAACCTGCTGTGAGGAGAATATGCAGTGTGCTGCAGTAAGTCGTAAACTGGAATTTGTGACACCACTTCTGTTTTTAGCTGCATGACCAGACTGCTAAATAGAGTTGACTTGTTTCTGGTTCATTTCTCTGGTTGTAGGAGAGAATAACTCTTGAAAAGCAACTGATGAACCTGATACACTTTTTTTTTTCTTTTTTTTTAAACAAACCAAAGAGAATCCTCTAATTCTTATCCAGTCCAGTCGTTATCCTGACTATTGTTCTACAGTTATTTCCCCTTTAAGCACTGAAGACAAAGCGATTATTGGCCATTGTCCGATAATTCACGCTTCTCTGAGCAAGTGGCATGGACGGTGCTGTCAGCGATTCTGAGACTTCTCACTGTGACACCCTCGACCAGAGGGAGGGTCGCTGTCGTTTCAGGCTTTTCCACAAGGTGTCCCTGCAGGTTGAGGACACGGGAGTCGGGGCGAGCTGTGACCAAGTGGTTAAGATGTGACAGATTCCAGAACTTAATATGCTGCCGTTTTGTGTCATGCACAGCAAAGAGGCAAACTCTGCTCAGGACCTGGCAGCGCTGGCTGGTTTATGTTGATGTTCAAAGGACAAAACATGGGATGCAGTCGGTGGCACTGGCATTCAGGAGAAGAAGCTGTTTGCGGTAAGGATGAAATACAAACAGGCAGAGAGGTGTTGACCATAAGGCCATGGCTTTTATCTATGTTATCTTTTCCTAAAAGATTAAAAATACAGAGTCACACCGTGACTTTGTTTGGTGTTTTGTTTTGGTTTTTTTTTTTAAGAAATCTGTTGCTTTCTGGGATGTGTGAATTCTTCTGGCACACCCACAGACTCTGAATTTAAAAGATGTTATATAGCAGCTTGCCAATACCTAATGGGAGCCTACAGGAAGGCTGGAGAGTGACTTTTGCAAGGGCATGCAGCGAGAGTATAAAGGGGAATGGCTTTAAGTTGAAAGAGGGTAGATTTAGATTGAATATTTGGAAGAAATTCTTTACTCTGAGGATGGCGAGGCACTGAAACCTGGATATTACCCAGAGATCATGTTGATGCTTCATCCCTGGAAGCGTTCAAGGCCAGTTTGCATGGGACTTGGAGCAATGTGGGAAATGGAAAGTGTCTCTGCACATAGCAGGGGATTGGAGCAAGATGATCTTTGTGGTCTCTTCCAACCGAAACCATTTGATGAGTCTTTGAAAAGATAGTTGTTCATACCTTTTTCCAGTCAGATGAAAGTGATTTCTGGCACCACATTATGGCACCTGTGTTTGAACTTGTCTGTAACCTTATTTTGGCAGCATTTCATGGGCAGTGTGGAGAAGACAGCACTACCAGAAATGCTCTGGACATAAAATGAATATTTTGGCTCTGCAGCACTGGGCCCAGAGCCTGCAATTTCGAGTAAGTCTCAGGAGCTTCAGCTACTGCCATTTCTAATGTTTAAGTTGCACACATGTGAAAATGTTGCAGATGAATAAAAATTAGGCCTTATACTAACTTACTTTGAAAATTGCAGTACTTATGATGAAATATCATTTCAGGACATGGGGAAATGGAATGAAGCTGTTTCAGGGCAAGTTCAGACTGGACATTAGGAAAAGCACCTTCACGAGAGGGTGGTCAGTCCCTGGAACAGATTCCCCAGGGAAGTGGTTACAGCACCAAACCTCTCAGAGTTCAAGGTGCACCAAGTCCAACTTCTTTCGTCTTGCAGGACTACTTAAAACTAAATCAGATGACTGAGAGTGTTGTCCAGATGGTTGATCTTAGCTGAAGTGAAAACAGCATGGGTTTCTTTTGTTCTTTCACTGAAACCATGGCTTTTTGTCCATTTCATTAAAAAGAAGGGATGGTATTTAATTTGACCTGCACTGTAAGAAGCAACAATACTGGTTTTAGGGCAGTAGTCTGCTAAGAAAAGAAACTTGTGATTTGGGAAATCTTGTAGTATCTCATTATGTGATTCCCTTTTATATGAATATAATCTGAAAGAAAGCCTGTTGGCAAAAGTATTTTTAATGGAAAGAAGTGTGAAAGTATTTAAAAGAATGAAAAAATATTTGACGTTTTCTATGCTGACATTCCTTTGGTGTTTGTTTGGGTTTTGTTGGGTTTCTTTCCCCCTTTTTGGGGGGGAGCCTCATTGCTCATGGCTTTCACTTTTAGAACTTACCTGGAATTTCTTATTGCATGTGTGTTCTTCCTCTCCTTCTCTTTCTTCTAATTCCCTAATCTTGTCTGTTTTTTCCCCTTACTGCCTCTGCCCCTTAATTGTTCCTTCAGGCTTGGTTGCAGTGGCGAGAGATGTATTTACACACCCAGAATGAAAAGCAGAAGTACACCAGGGCAGTAACTCACCATCAGCACTGGGAATTGAGGAGATGCATGGGAGCATGGCTGGGATACCTGAACCTCCAGAGAGTAAAGAAACGCCAGAATGGTGAGTGAAAATGGTGAGTTGGGACAGAACAGGTCTCAGCCCCTTTGCTGAGGGCACAGTGATGTTTTTTTCTGTTCTAGGAGTCACTGCAATGTCTCTGCCCACCCAGGTAATGAGAATGCAGCTTGGGCTGTACACTCTGACAGACCTGGCTGGCTTAGGTCATATGCTGGACAGTCAGGAAGATCACTTTCTTTCCACAGGATTTAAAAGAAAATGCTTTACAATTCCCTTGATGAAAACTTGCATATTGTCTCTTGGATTTTGACTGAGGTATCTATGAGAAGGATGTATTGAAGACTTTGATCAGTCTGTGGACTTTCTTGATAATCAGTCAAATCACAACTCCTGCAAGATGGTACAAATTATTACACTAGTTCCTTTGTTTCTTCCCTTGAATGGGAATGAGTTCAGATATTTGTATGAATTGCTTTTTGATTGGTTGCAGTGGAAAAGAATCTAGCTTGGATATGTAGGAACTAGTAATATGAGTATGCTGAAATGTAAGCAAGTTTGAGTATGTAACTTCCCTCTCTTAAGTCAGTACAGTAAGTTACTGCTTTAAAACTGCTTTTGTGATCAATAGGAAGGATATGATTTGTATCTGAGCGTTAATGTGAATTCTTGTAACCATTTATCAGTGTTAGAGCTCCTGTCACTTGTGAGCCAGTGGCTCAGATGCCAGGATCTCATCTGATACAAATGGGCCTAGGACAGAACAAGCCATGAGTGATTTGTGTTTGTCTTGCAGAGCTGGCCCAAGAGTTTCATCAAAGCAGGATGCTCCGGAGGTGCTTCTCCGATTGGCAGCTGTCATGGGAGTGCAGGAGAAGAATGCGTGCTCACAGAAGTGACCTGGAAAAACAAGCAACAAGGATCACCTTATGGAGAGTCTTTGCACACTGGAAGCATTGTATCCAATCTGTGTTTAGTCCCTTGCAAAGACACCTTAGAAGCATTCCCACAGGGGGAAGATCCAGTTAATAAGCAGGAATGTTGTGCAGTAGCACAAGTGACAACAAACATGTTGTCATTATGTGTATGTAATGCCATACTAACAATTAATTAAACTGTTGTAATTACAGTATGTTGGCAGCTGTATAAGAGTATATTAGAGCCTGCAGAAGATAATTTATGGTTGTTAAGATAATTTATGGATTCAGTTGGAGTGAATCAGAAACATATTGTGATAAGCCAGCAAAATCTAAAAGTTTGACCATAGTCAAAACTAGTGCAGATAACAGTGCTGGACATTCAAACATTGAAGCAAATTTAGATGGAGATATAGTGCCCCTCTGTGGGAGAAGGTTGTTCTGTGTAAAATATACTTTAACTCAGTGACAGATGTGCTGTGTGTGGAAGAGGCTCAGCAGCGTGAGCTGGCTGAAAAGCACTACAGGTGTCACCTGTTGGTAAGAGCACATTTATGTGCCTGGTGGGAGCGGGTGTGGAGTGTCCCTGTAACACTGACAGTGGTCAGCAGGTGTTAGGTGGGAGAAATTCTAAATTTCAGCTATTCTGGAATCTGCCAGCTGAATCCAAATGGGGAAACTTTGCTGATCTCCAGAACAGCTATTCATCCTTTTGGGAAACTAGTGAAGTAGATTCATCTTGAGGGTGTTGGGTTACCTGCTCCCTGGTATTCCACCATGAGATTGCCTTTTCCCCTTGATTTTTTTTTTCTTACGCTGTTTGCTACAAGAATTAGTTTTTCTTCTCTGCAGTAATGTGTGCATGCTACTTTTCACGAGGCCAAAAATGGCTTGCTGCAAGTGCAAGTAGTTGAGTGTTTTGGAGTTTTGTTTAGGTTTTAGGGGTTTTTTAAAGAAAAAATAAATCCCTGAAGGCTATCTGAAAGGTGGGCACAAGCAAGCCTCCAGCTTTTTGGAAGTGAACTATGTTCAAGGTTGGATCAGTACTGGTCAGATGTAAAGAGTACAAAGAATACCAATAAACTGGTTTGGATCATGAAGTGAAAACATTAGTGATTATAAGAGCAGGATGATTAGTGATTTGAAGTAGGATGCTTTCATAATGCTATTTACCATGTTCTGTCCCCACTCAAGGGATTCTAGGATTGTAGATCAGTTCTAAATTACCTGATTTGGATTACAAATGAAAGTTGTGTTTATTTCTTGTGGCTACAGGAACTTGGCTTTAAGGGTCTTCGGCAGAATGTCCTGGACACTCGTCTTCAGCGAATGAGAACAAATTTGTCATTCTGTCAGCATCGAGTTACAGTGAGTTTGACTTTGGTTCTTGTGTCAGTTTGTCTTGAGCTGTCCTATTGACTTCCACTGTCACCTGCAAAGTACTTCTTTACTACAGCAATGGCTTTGTTCTTAAATACTAATAGCCACAGAAAATCTGTGTGAGTCAACTGCCACTCTTATATATGTTTAGGGATTAGTTTCCCTGTGTTTATGGTGGATTTTTTCTTTTATCTGAAAAACTTGTAGGAGTTTTATAAGGTTTGCTATATGAAGCAGTGCAGGAGACAACCATTGCAGTATGCAGTTTCATTAGGACTTTAATGATTTATTTCTTTGCATTCTTCTCACTGGACATCTTTGGGGGGGGGGTTGTGTCTTTCTTATTTTATTTTAGGTGCTGCAGAAGTACTGGAACCGTTGGAAGTCCCGTTTGGAAGAGAAGGAGGAAGAAGAGCAGCAGGCCTTAACATCAATGGCTCATGCCCATTATAGGTATGCAGAGAAATATTAATACAGACTTGTACAAATGGGGAATCTGTGGGCCTTTGATTCTCTTCTTAAGTATGGTAATACCCTTGGGGGCATGACTTGATGGCAACTGCTCTGACATTTTCTGTGAGTAATGAATAATTTACATCTCCTGCTTCTCTCTGGGATGTAAGAGGGAGATTGGTTAAGCCTAGCTCTGAGGTTCATCTAGTGAACTGACATTCATAAGACCAATATGTTTTCTGAAGGAATTGTCTCCTGTGTGCTGACATTCTCCCTTTTTGCTTGACAGGAGGGTGTTGATGAGACAGGTATTTGACACATGGCTGCTGAAGGCCTGCAAGCTGCAAGGGTATCGAATGGAAGAGAAGAGGGTAAATGTAACTCTTGTACCTTGCTTAGGAAATAGAGGGGATGTTTTCATAGTCACTGTCTGTGAATATGAGTTAACATAAGGTGGACTTGGTTGTTGTAAATTCTCTTTTCCCTGGTAAAGGATCAAGTCAGGGGGAAGGGATTACAACCAATATTTACTGATCACCGTTTTTAAGTTGTTTGTTAATAATAGAAACAAGTTATTATTAGAGGATTGCCATTCACATAGTACATTCACTTATTCCCTCACCCTGTAAATGTGTGTGTGCTCTCTTTCTCTCTCTCACACAATCTCATAGTTACTTTGTTGAAATAATAATAAAAATAATACTAAATGGCCAACGCCAGTCATTTAAGAAGAGAAATACTGAGAAATTAGTTGCTTCTAGGTAGGTGTCCATAAAGTTCTTTACAGGGCCCTTCATTTTTTAAGGGGGGGGTGTGTGTGTGTGCATATGTATATATGTATATAGTCCTGGAGTCTGTGGCCTTTATGTGGTCTCTTACAGAACTCCAAGTTGACAGTAGCACATGTGGGTGTCTTTGTGCAGATATGGCTCACCCTTGGTGGAGGGAGATTATCAGTTCTTGTACATTCAACAGGACTGGTTTCTGGAACTTATCAGTTCTTAGGAGTCCTTCACGTGCTATTTATCAGCTTGTGTTTTTCCTCTCTTTGGCTTGCTGCTCCTCCACCCACATGCACACAGGTACCTGAGGTTACATAGCCTCACCACAAAGGGGCTTTGGTGGTGTGTCCATTGCTGTTCAACCTCAGAAAAACAAACACTGGACGGTTCTATGCATGTCATCTTTAAGGAGATGTTTCCTGTTGTTTGTAGCTGCCTGTGCTGTGCATTCACTGCCACCTTGCCTCCATCTCAGGCTGTCCTCCATTTCGAAAGGCAGCTCTTGCGCTGCTTCTGGTCCTGCTGGCGCAGAAGAGCAGCTGCACGTTTGGAGGAGCAGGAGGGCTTGGCTCGTGCAGGAGATCACTACAGAAACCAGCTGCTGCTAAAGGCCTTCTGTCTGTGGAAACAAAAGACTCAGGAGAGAGAAACAGAGTAAGATTTATTTTGAAACAAAATTATTTGGATTGACCCTGTGGCAGCCTACTTTGGACAAACAGCATTTAATTCACAATGGTGATCACTTCTTTTTAGTGCTTTGGAGTCTACTAAGTTGTCTTCAGAAAATGAATTACTGAAAATAACAAATGTGGACTCAAGTCTGTGCTAGAAGTGCCCAGTAACATGGATTGCATTGTAGGACAAATAATTATTTTTCTTATAGGAGGCTCAAGGAGACAAAAGCATTAAGATTTCACTGTTCAAAGTGTCTGCAGCAGACTTGGAACAAGTGGAGAGAGGTGAGAGAGTTAGTAAATGGGGAAGAGTGTGAAGTCTTCCTGTTGTGTTTGAATTGCTTGTACCCATATGGCTAGAAGTTAAATTGTTTATTTTAAACACTAGTCATTCCTAGACTCTTCTCCCTTTTCATGTGGATAAAACCAGTTTGGTGTGAGTGGAAACAGGAACTGTGCAGGGAGAAGGGGGAATTCTTTTTGTTCATGTATCTAGATATGGTGAGAATAGGAAAATTGTTTAGATGTACCTGGGAATGTAATCAGAGTTAGTGTGATGAAATTGTCCCTACCCACTACTGGGTATGTCTTTCTCAAAATTCAAGTTAAAAGTTTGCAGCCAGGCCTTTGTGTATGACCTGTATTTGTGTTACAGGTTGTCACAAACACTGTCACAGAATACTTGCATACTGAGTCCCTTTTCCTTACCATGATATGAAGTACCAGATGTGCCTTGCCTCATGTCTTAAAAATCTATGAGAATTTTATAGTTGGAGCTGCTATGTTGGTGCAGACCTGTTAACTTGAGCAGTTTACATGAGTCTTCAAGAGGATTCCTACAAAGGGCAGGGAAAAAAAGCACCTCAATTAGGCCTTTTGGGGACAAAGCAGAGTGCAGTACCAGTTTGAGTGAAAAGCTGTTACAGCAAGGTGAAAGATTGCTTCTCCAGAGAATGGAAATGCTCAGTTTCCCTCCTCTCTCTGCCATTACTTGTTTTCCCTTCTTCATGTGTATGTATCTTTTGTTTTTTTTTTCCATTTTCTCCTTCTAGTATGTGGGACATCAGCGTGAGAAATGGAGGAAGCTGATGCAAGCAGATCTGCACTATCAACGTGTGTTGCTGGGCAAGACCTTGGCAGCTTGGAAGGTAGGATGGAGCAGCCTTTTTGAGGCACTTGTCTGTATGTGCTGTAGTGTTTCAGTGAGAGCTGAAGAGCTGCCATGCTCCTTCACTGGAGGCACATACACACCACATGTGCAAGCCAGAATGGAGGCTCTTGTATGCAGGGCTGTATGAGCTCTGGCATTGCTTTTTGGAGCAGAACCACCAAGGTAATCTTGTAGCACTGGTGAATGGTATATCACAGCTAGCATTAACTATTGTGTAGTGACTGCTTGCTGCAGCAAAGCAGCATTTTATTTCAGTGGCTGTATTTTTTCCCCCTGTGCTTTACTGCCAGTGCTTCTTATGAGTTAGTAAGAGTTAGTTAGATGCTAGTAAGAGTTTCTAGATGTTGCTTCTCGTCACAGGTGTTAACAGTTGAGGTAAATTTACCTCTCAATACTGATTTTTTTTCCAGATTTACCAACAAAACATACAGTGCATTTTGTATCAAGTAGCTGAGAAGGAGAAACAGCACACTCGACTGCTGCTGCGGTGAGCCTCTTCCTAGGCAGCATGAGAGAAGTGACTGCACTGCAGTCAAATTCATTACTTTCTTTCACTGCCATGAACTTCTTTTGTAGCATTCAGAATGTTTGGTGCTGGGAGTGGACTCTGCCATGCATTGCTGTTTCTTTGCATGCAGATCATTTAGGTAAAAGAAATCAACCTCTTCCTGTTTGTTTTGCTTGAATATTTTTTAAATCTCTGATTAGTCCTGCAAGAGTCATCAGACATCAAACTGCATCATTATGGTATTAACTACATCTGTTAGGATATTAAAGCAGCCTGGAAGATGCAGAGCCTCTCTTGCATTACAGTGATTAAAGATATTATCACATTGTAGATATTTAGTTACTTTATTTATTTTAATGCTATACAGCCTGAGTCACTTGCAGAGCCTGATTGGCTCAGCTGAAAGCTGCTGCATTTCAGACTGTGTTCTGTTTTGCACTGCCTTCTCTTCAGCAGAGACCTGAAGGGGCAGAAGTTGGTTTGCACTACTGAATTTATAGATGCAGCTGGTTTTGGTTCCCTTGTGAGTAGGAAAGTGCCAAATGAACAAGTGAGAATCATTCTTAATGTGTTTAACTTTTGTGTGTATTTTTGCCTTCAGACAGGTGGTGTGTACGTGGAGAGAAAATGCTCTTGCTCTTATACATGAATCTGAGGCAACTACTCGGGCAGATGAGCACTACAGGAGAACAATCCTGTCAAAGGTAGGGTCTGTACAGCAGGTGCCAAGGTCTCAGTAAAGGTGCTGGTTCAGGCAGGGGTCAGATAATACAATTAGAAGGACCAAAAACTTAAATCTAAGAGCCACTACTAAGAGAGATCTGCAAAGTGGGAGTCTCATCTTATTTTTACAGGTGTCTCTGAAACTTGTCACTGTGAGCTCATGGTTTTTTCTTTCCCTTTTTCTCATTCTTTAGAAGGAAGGAAAAGCCAGTAGCATGATATAGCATAGTAGTATTGGAGAGATGGGGCAGGGAGGGGATGGATGAAAGAGAAGACCACCTGGAAAAACGCCAAGGGGACCCTCTGAAATACTTTTGCCTTTAATTTGTAGGACATTCTGTCTGCTGAGCCTTATGTGAAAAATAAGGTGGAAATGGTTATGTTACCAGCAATGGAGGGAGTACATTGTGTCCCCTTCCATTGCAGTGCCAATCTGTGTCCCATCTCCTGTTTGCATTGCATCCTTAGGTGCTGCTGCAGTGGAGAGACACTGCCTGGCTACAAGCCTGTCACCGCCATCTGAAGGTGACAGCTGTGGTGGAGGCCAGAAAACATTTGGATTTAGGTGAGCTGGTGTAGATGTTGAACTCTCAAAAGTCCTCATTGTCTGTGAATGAGCCACAAGCAGTATGCTGTGTCATCTGTACAGATTAAGTTACTGGATGGTCTGTTGGCTTACAAAGGATGTCCCCACAGAATGGAGAGTGAATTGGGACTCCAGTGATCTGCTGAATGCTGCTTGTGTTACTTTTGTTTCTGTTTGTTCTTTTTACCTTATAATGGATGGTAAAACTTCCTTCCTCAAAGGAATTTCCATTACTAATTTTGAGAACCTCAGACATCTGTTTTGAGCACAATGCAAGTAGTCTTATCAATTACTGCTTCACTCTTTCTCTAGTAATTCTTACTGAAAGACCCTCAAATTCTGCAAGCATTTTCATGGTACCATGGTACATTCTTGACATGAGGACTCTGAAGCACAGAGGGCTTTCCTAAAGGTTGTAAAGAATGTCAGTGGCAGCAGGGAAGACTTGGAGTCACAGCTCCCTGTGTGTTACAGGAAGTGTTTCACAGTTCTCCCTATACTGAATACTGTCAGTGCTGAGTGTTTCCAAGTTGAGTATTGCTGAAACAGTCGGGAAGAGTAGCTGATCACTTGATACACTGAGATTAACAATCTCCCTTTTCCCCTAACAGTGCATTTACAGAGCCTGTTTCTGCACTGGAAGGAATTGATGAGGGAGTCTCTGATGCTGAAGGCTCAGCACCACAGGGCAGCACAGCACCACCAGCAGCACCTGCTCCAGAAGTACCTGGTGAAATGGAAAAATTATCATCAGCAGCGCCTTGGGAAAAAGGTGAGAAGGATCAGCAAACTTCCCAGCTTGTGGGAAGTTAATGGGTATGGAGGAACACACTGTGCTCCCTGGTGGAGGGAATGGCAGTCCGGGCTGAGAAGGAGCATGAGAGCTTTGTGTACTGAGGAGGAAGGAGCATGGCTGTGTCTTGCCTGAAGTAACTCATAGACCTAACAGACTTAACAAGGCAACCTGAGCTTACTGCAGATTAAATCTCTGCTGGGCTCAGTGATGTCTGCACATGGGGTTACACTGTAGGGCACTTGGGTATTGAGGGTGGCCTCAACAGAGCAAAGAGAGGGTGATAAAGGCTGTTTGCTAGCTGTTCCAACAGCATTTGGCTAGATAAATGGGGTTTGTCTGCAAGTGACTCACTGCTTTGGTTGCCTTGCAGCTGCTGCAGAGAAGGGGAGATGAACTAATGACTCATAGACTTTGCTCTGCTTCCTTCTCTTGCTGGAAAACTCGGGTAAGGAATTTTTCCCTGAGTAGACATCTAGCTTCTTTGCCAGTCATCCTCCCTTCTTGTTCTGTTTACCCAAGGACCAAGAAAACTTTATATAAACATTTTCAGAATTTTTTTCGTTCAGCTAGCACGAGACACTTTTCTATAGACTGGGTGAACTGAGGGTGTTTCTGCTCTGGCTCTACCATCACTTCCTCCTTGCTTGTGCTTTGGCTGGTGTTCCTGGTATTGAGTATGTGAACTCCTAACCTGGTTGCTGTGCATTTTTCCCCCCTAATAGCTGTTGCAGCAGCAATGGGAAAAGCAGAAGACAGTGCAAGCATTGTGGCACTGGTCCCTTTCAGTGCAGAGAAAGGTAAGGGGCTGTGCAGGGCAGGGGCAAGCAGGTGAGTTTGATGTGCAGATCACGTGCAGATTTGACTGCAGTCAGCAGAGTGCACACTGAATGTCTGTTTCCTTTCCTCTTTGGGGTGCTGTATATTACTTTGGGGTGCTGGAAAACTCCCTAAAATTTTGTAGCTGATTTAAAAATAGGCACATTTTTCCCCATCTGGCCTCAGCTGACTTAAATCTCTGTCCCTTTGTCATTGTGGCAGTGTCCTGCTGTTGCTGTAGCTCTGCCTATTCCTATCCAGTGGAAGGGAGAGTGTTCTGTCTACAGGGGGAGTCCCTGGCCTGGAACCTGTCTGTGTAATACTCACAGCTCTCATTGTTCCTGTTTTAGGTATTTGATGCTTGGCTCAGGTTTGCCAAGGGGCAGCAGGAGAAGAAAGATGGCACTGAAAAGGTCACACAAGTTCACCACACAGCTCCTTTGAGAGAAGGTGTAACCTGTGCCTTGAGAAACACTGCTGGCATCAAACAGCTGCAGGGACAGGTCCATACCCAGCTCCAGCTGGAGGTGAAAGAGAGATTGCACAGATATATATCCAGAACCAGGCTGCTGTGGTCTCTGCTCTGTGTGTGGGATGTGTGTTTGTGTGTCTGTGCATGTCCACATCCCAGCTATTGTTTAGATCCTGCATATACTTCTATCTCTGGTTCAAAGCATTTAATTCAGCTGAAACTAGAGGACTTCAGACTCATTGGGAACCTTTCTTAATAAAACTATTTTAAAACTGGCCAATTTCTGCCATAGACAATAGTCCTGATTGAAACCTTTGCATGTGGGTCAGGTCTCTAAATTCTGTGCTAGAATGAAGCATTAGAGACTACATCTGATCTTGTCTTAGCTTTAGCACTGCTTATACCTTCATATGTGGGCTTGTGTCACTTCTTCCTTTGAGTATCAACCCAGCCTTGTGTGTGAAAAGGATGCCTGTATTGACTGCTCTCTTCTTGCTTCTGGGCAGCATTCCCAGCTCTTTTCCAGGTTTTTAGGATACCAGTTGTTCCATTTGCTAATGTGCAGCTTGCCTTAGTGCAGAAGTACCCAGTTAATTTTCCTCACCCAAATGTTACCACAGTGAACCTCTTTGATTTAGTTTAGAGAGCTGGTATGGCTTGGAGGGCATCAGAAATCTTCGTTCCTTCTCCATGGTGCTTCCTGCTCTCAGCCATCAGATGCTTTGCTATTCTTTGTGTTGGCAGGCAGCCTGCAGTCTTCACCAGTCAGTGTATTGTTGTGCCATGCTGTGGAAACAGAGGCTCTCTTCCAGAAATTAAATAAGCCTTTTTCTTTTTTGCCACCTCTGAAGAAGCAAGTGACATTTAAAAATCCTGATATTAGTCCTGAGACAAGAGAACATTCATCAGAGGAAGAGCCATGGCCTTCAAAATGCAGATATCTACCACTTCATCCTGCTGAGGGGGACTCAGTTCTGCGTGGCCTGTGAGTGTAAATTTCCAGTCTCCCCCGTTTTTCTGGCATATAAGTAACTTTGCACATATGTAATCTGTCTGTCTCATTTGTGTGTTTCCAAGTTTTCTCATTGATGACTTAATTCCATCCTTAACTCTGGCTCTGCATCATGTGGCTGGTGGTACAGAGTTATACATAGCTGCTGTGTAATTCAAAGCATCAGCCCACACACAGTGAAGCTATTTGTGACTGTACTTGCCAGTGACAGGTAGAACCAGCTCAGCTATAGACCTTCCACTTTGTGTTTCTCAAGGCAGAACTGAATTTGTGGAACATTGGCCATTTGTCATAAGAACAGTTATACAGAGAAACATTGAAAGATACCTTTGAGGGGACTTGGGCCACTGGGAGAGCTTATCTTGCCCAAGTGATAATGTCACTGTGTCACTGGAGCTTTTGTCTTTTTTGCACTGAAGTCATGTGATGAAATGATAATCATCAAGATCCTGGTGTACAGAAGCTGAAGTTTCTTCTTGCCCCTTTCTTTTCCCTGGGGAAGCTATTCCTTAAAAAATTCCTATTATAGGGCAGTTGCAAGGAAGAATTGTCTATGAATCTTCTCAGTGCAGGACAGGAATCCTACAGGGAAATAAAATTGTAACTTCACATTGCTTTAAGCAAGTATATGCTGCCAAAAGAAGAGTTTCTGCCTTGTTCAGTTGTATTAATTCCACCATTCTTTGTGTTGGCACCACCATTCACATGGTAAACTAGATTCTCACAATACAGGCTGACACTTAATCTTTTAAGAATCAGGATTGCATGCAAGGAGAATGTTGCAGAGCAGGGATGAATGATGAAACAAGGACTGTTTCTTTAGCTGCAATGCCAGCTGATGCCAATTTACAATAATCATAAGTCTGGGGCATTCTTTGCTGTTTTTCTTTCCAGAAATGCCATTCAACGAGCCAGGTTACCACCACGGAAGCCTGCCTTCTCTCTGGAATCTCTAGAAAGCAAGGAACTGCTGGGACCTCCTTTTACTAGGTAGAAAATCTAATTATAGAAGTAAAGAAAAGAGGGTGACTTGCAGTGGGCATAGTAGAGCAGTTAATTGGAGAGCTTTATGCAAAGGAATGACAGGAGTCTCCCCTTTTTTGCACTGACCTCAAAGGACAAGGCCAACAGCTGGCAATGTAAAGTGACTTTATCCTTCTTCCTGTACAGGTCAGAGGTGCCCTTTCAGCAGACATCTGTGAATAAATGTCCTGCACAGACCAGGAATTTAATGCTGACACCTCACGTGGAAGAAAGTACCTGTAAATGTCTATCTCAGATGGACAATGCTGCTCATCCCCATCCCTCTCTCACTTGTGCTTCTCTCCCTCCATGGACACAGGACATGCACCGAGCTGGACAGGGGCCAGAGCTGTGGTGTCCTGCATCTTTCATGTCCCACATGAAAGCTGGCTCAGAAGAGGTCAGTGTATTGCTGAAGGAACAGTTAGTGTGTGTACTGGGCTGCTGCCAGCAGGCCCATTCCTTATTGCTGTTTGCTTGTGGTTCTTCTGAACTGCCCTGGTTGAGCTGGTTTTCACTTGTTCTAGCTGTCATCTTTAAAGCTGACCAAGTGAACTGCCTCTGAATGCCCAAGAACTGTTCACCCCTAGTCTGAAGCAATCCACATGTGGTGTTCTGTATTTCATACCTTTTTCCTGGTTGTCTTCCTAGCCAGATCTTTTCCTAGCAAGTGATGTGAGGGTGCTGCCTCTTTGGAATCCAGAGCAGTTACAGTTTGCTGTCCAGATTGCAGGGATTTAAGAGAAACTCAGCTGAGGAGCAGTGGGTGTTTCTGAGAGCTTCAAATAGTTGAAATTCAGTTAACCTGCAAGTAGGGGCTTGCTTTTTGAGCTCCTTATTCCACACAGAATGGGAAGTTTTAATATGGGTGAAATATCTCCCTGCTAGAAATCAAAGAGCCCATATTTTAAGCTATGCTTCTTCTGTGGGATTTTATGAGAGAGGCTCCTCAGCACCTACAGGAGTTGTCTGAGTGGGAGTAGGACTAAGTAGGTCAGACACATCCTACTTGTAGGGCTTACTTAAGAAAACCCTTTGAGAAAAACCCCAATATCATTCTAACCTTCTAGAGAGGAAGTCAGCCTGTGAATGGTCACAAAGGAGCCCATTCCCAAGACTCTCAACAGAATTCTGTGGAGAAGTTGCCACCAAACTTGCAGCCACATTTGCTGTCACCTGAAGACTTGATGGGAAAAGGGAGTCACCAGACTGCAGGTACATCCTCAGATCCAAACCGCAGCAGTTGCTCATCCTCCTCCCTAATCTATATGAGACTGCAAGTCACTGCCACAAAATGTATGGGAGACAGGGCAATCTTGTGTGCCAGCATCAGGAGGTAAAAGGGTACCAGTGCTCCTTTCTGGGAAGGCAACTGCAGTTGTATGGATTCTGCTGAGTCTAGGGGCTAAAGCCCTGCTCTAGGCATTGAAGGATGGGAACTGCTTGAACATTCTTTTAGCAAGAATGTGCTCAGGTGCTGGGGTGTTCGTATGTACAACAGAACTTGCTTCAGGAGGGGAAGTTCATCCAGTAGAGGTCTCTGAGATTTCCCTGTATTTACAGTATGGCTGTAAAGGGGACAGATGGTGTCTAAGCGCCTCCCATTGTGTTTAAAATTACATCAGAGCATGATATTTGTTCTGCAGGACTACTGTACTTAATTACTTCTAGACTAAATGTGAAGACTAAATCCTGAACAGGCCAAAACAGTATCTGTAGTACTGAACCATCCACCAGAGCATTTTGTATCTTTTATGTGTTCAGACTGAGTCTTCAAGAGCTTGTTCTATTGTCAGAACTCCTGCCCTCTCACTGTACCTGATCTTTAGGGTGAACAGGTACATGTCACAGGGTAACCAAACACATGAAAAGCAGTTGGGAGGGTTCCTTTTTTCCTGTCATTAAAAATATTTTCTGGGTTTTTTTTGTAAGAAGAAAGAGTGGATGTCTGTTCTACCTCCATTGCTTGTGCCTTATGTCTTCCATTCAGCTGAAGGGGAAAAGAAGAAGCACAGTTCCAGAGAAGAAATGATGTTGGAGAGAAAGGTGGAAGTTGAACTCCGGCATATCCAGCAGCAGATGCAGTACTACTACAGCAGGAAGCAGGAACTCAAGTAATGCACCTTTAGCCAGCCTTCCTTCATGTTGTCCACTCTGTTGCACTTTTGCTGTGTACCTACCCTGGAAATAATCTGTTCACAGTAGAACTGTGAATGAAACAAAGAAAAGTTCCAGAGCTTTTTGTTTTCTCCTTTAGAGTTCACTCCAGGTGAAGGAGAGTATGTGCATAACTACTTCTGTAGTCAGCCAAGTGGTATAATTATACCTTTGGCTGCTCTTGCAGAAGCATGTCAAAGGTATCACTGCATGTAATCAAGACACAGTACAAATGAATAGGGCAGAGCTTTAGTTTAGTAACTTAGCTTCTAGTTATTTTATCAAGAGGAGTGAGAACTGAGCTTTTCCAGCTTTCTATTAAAAATTATATATGGCTGGTATTTGGTAACTGCTCTACTAGAACAAGAAAACAAAAATGCTCAAAAGAAATGGTGCTTGGGGGGCTTTTAGCTGCCAGGAAAGGAAGAAGTCAGGGACTAGAAGCAGGAGGTGGAGATGACAATTTTCAAATTCCTCTGCTTTCCAGCGTATTTTGGGTTTTGGGGTTTTACCTTTTTAAAAAGATTGTAACCATTGACTGGTTTGAGACAAAAAGATGGGTCTTATTGCAAGTATCAATTGCAAATCTAAGTTGGCTTAGACTGTTGAGCTCTTAGTTGGGATAAGAATCCTTCTAATCCATTTTATCAGGTGCTGTCAGCAGCAGGCACAGATTCTGCAGCAGTGGCTGGAAATGGGCACGCAACCAGGAGCCCAAGATGGTGTGCAAGGAGTTCAGGAAGAATTGGGTCAGGTGTGTACACAGCATTTAAACTGAAGCTACTGAAGTGATTGTCACTGTACCATGCACTTAACCTAAAGGCGGATGGTAGCGGTGAGGAATTGTGTAGCAAGCTGCTAGTGAAATGCCAAGGGGAATTTGTAGTCAGAAGCAGGTTGAGGAGCAGAACAGGCTGTGTCGATGCCTCTTCCTGCTTGTTCAGAAATGTAACTCCTGCTCCAATAGACCTTTCTGAGGCTATTTCCAAGGTATGGATCCAGCTTTCATATACTCAATCTCAAATTTTTTCTACAATTTCTCAAGACAATTCCCTGTGTGCAGACTGGACCTGCACTGCTTTCAGGCCCCAGGTTCACACAGCCAGTTGTGGGTTCTGGTACCCCTGACTCCAGCCAGTCCTGAGCTGTTCCTGAGTGACACAATCTGCCACGTACTGGGCCTCAAGTGAGATAACACAAAAGCTGCTGGAGCAGCTCTTGCTGTCAAAAGAGTAAATATTGCCTCACTGTACAAACTTACGTTGATGCTGATGCACTTGTGTTCCCTTTCAGTTGCAGGTGAGGATCAAGACTCTCACCAAAGCCCAGCTGGCCGAGAGACATCACGTGCAGGCCCTGCTGGCCCGCCTGCGAGAGATCCAGCTTGCCCTGGATCTGTAGTGCACCTTCCAACCTCCCAGCTCAGGGGTAGGACTTTTTGCCCCTTTCATAGGAGGGGATGAGGGAAGAGATGTATCCATTCACAGTTCTATGTATGGCATTTTTATCTGATAAATTAAGTGAAAATAATTTTGCTTTTTTATTGTTACTTTAGGCAATCAGAACTAAACTGGAGCTACATCTACCTCATGCTGCACTTGCAATACCTTGTTTAGATTACCTGCCATGCCACAAAGATAAGCAACACAGATAAGACTCTTTATTTCAAAATGTTTGCAATTAAATGAGTTCGTGTCAGTAAGTCATACACTTTGACATACAAAAATACCGTGCTACTGATACAGTTGAATTAAATGGATTCTCCATGCAGGAGAAATTCACAGCATTATCAGTACCCTCGAGGAACTTTTTCACTCCTGGGGTGCATTGCTGCCCCTGCATCACAAGCAATGTTGGTTTATTAGCTTGCTCTGCACAGTATTAAAACCATCAAAACAACAGCCACTTGCATGCTGAATCCTCTCTTCCTTCTGAGATTTCTAATAAAGCAAACATCAAGCAACCCTTCCTCCATCACTAGGCTAATATTTACCTTCAGATACTATGGATGATGCTGCTGAGTAGGAAGAAATTAAAGCTTTAACTTCCTTTGGCTTTGTCTGGATGTCATAAACCCCAGTGGAAAAGAAGGAAAAGATTCAGCTGTCTTTTTCTCTCATCCACTGGAAAAAAACACTTTCTCTTGTTAACATGACATTGAAATTCAATCAAAAAGCTCACCCTAATTTTATCCTCTTGGGGCTGATATTTGCCTTACTCTTTTCTCACTCTCAAAGGTTTAAATAACTTGTATCTGGTACTTTACTGCTGCAGGAGTAAACTTGCTAATACCAAGAATTTTAACAAGATAGGTGGCTGAGAGCCACTTCAAGCTTTCAAACTCCACCCTGTGTGAGGAAACACTGACTCCTGGAGCCAAATGAATTTTCTCCTGCTTGTCACCCAAACAGCCACCCTCATCTGACTCATGCTGGGCTACATCACTTAGAGGCAGTTTATCATCGCTTCCTTCCCGATGACAAGCTAAGCATACAGGACTTGGCAAACTGGACATTTGTACAACAAAATTATATTCTATTTTCTGCAGTGCATACAAAGAAGGGTTTCTTTAGGAGATCAGAGCTTATCAAAGCCTGTCATCTCCTTGAAGTAGCAGAAAAGTAGCTCAAGCAAGGAAGTAGTATGAGAAATCTTTCAGAAAGCACAAAGGCAGGTTTCATAAGCGTGTCCACTCCAACAAGCTCTGGATAGCAAAATCAGTTCTAAATGTTTGAGTGCTGGGACTTGAAACAGTTTATTCTTAAAAACCGATTTATACATTGCTTTAAAATTCAATTCCTCTTCACTTTGGCAGTGGTTTTTGTCAGTGCCACATGCAGTAGATCCAAGGTGTTAGATTTTAACTCTTCTTGATGTGAAGTCATGAAGAGGCTTTAAAATTTTACAGTGGATTAAGCTTCAGCACAAAGATTTCAGCCCCCAGCACATTCCTAGCATTAAGTATGAGTGTAGAAGTCAGAGCCAGTGTGGTTTTTTGATTTGTATTTTGAATAAGATGAAGTTGTTGCCCAGTTAAGGGAGGGACAGACTGGCACCTGGGAAGCAACAGGGGATTTCTTTAAAGAGCCATAAATATTTTAAACACAGTCAGTGCATAGGACATTTCACTCTGTACAATAAAAATTGGTCCTGAAGTAGCTGAAGCTACTTGTTCCTTTAACAGAGGAACAAATTCTTCAAGAATTTAGTGACAAAGTAACAAGATACATAGCAGAAAGAAAAAGCTTACTTTAGTTGCCATCACATTACCCAGCAAAAATATGCCCTGTGTCTTCTAACTCCTTAATCCAAGAGGTGAAGTTAACTGTCTTTCATAAAGACAAAAGCTTTAAGGCCTGGAATAGCAAAATAAAACAATGGATTAGGAAGAGGACACAGAGCTTTGTCTATCTTAAAAAAAAATTGCAAGATGACAAGTTCTGTTGTCTGGAATGTAGACACTGTTTTCAAGTTTAAAATACAGTGCAAAGTCCATGTTTGAAGGGACAATGTCAGACAAAAGAACTAAAGCTGTTTAACAGTACAAAACTCAGGATGAGTGTCACTCATTGTACTGACTGACTGTTGTACATTTTACTTTGGGCCATGAAGCCACAACAGCAAATTTCCCTGTTTGGCCATCTGTGCATTCAGAGACTGCTTTTATCTAGGAATTTGGGTGGAGTTTCTTAGAATAAAATAAATATGAGAATATATTCTTTACTCAAGGTCTGAAAAATAGATACTGAAGGTACAAGGTCTGACTCAGCCTGTCAGTGTCCCTTTAAATACAGGTAATCTCTACCTCCACCCTTTCCCACTGCACCTGCCTAGGAAGGCTTAAAAGGGACTTAGAGGCTGTAAGAACATAATTATCCTGTGGCACATTCAGGGGAGAACATGAAAGACTACAGGCACAGAGTGGGCCTGAAACCACCATGGGCAAGATCTTTAAAGGCAGCTGTACCAAATACATCCATGATCATTCAATTCAGTTTCTACATTCAGCAGCAGGTGAATGTAGACCAAATACTTTCAAGTTTAATGCAGCAGTGACATCTTTTTTCCTCCTCACCCAGGTCCTGCTGAGTGATACAAACTTGGTAAATGAAACACTCAGTGGTGTGAAGAGTCCCTTTTTATAGAAAATCTTCTTGCTCAGACAGTTCCTATAGAGAGCCCAGTGCTTCTCCAAAGTGGATTTTTTGTCCAGCTTTGAGGTTGAATCTGAAGTCCTTGGGTGCCTCAAAGATTAGTACGATTGTAGAGCCTAAGTTAAATTCCCCTAAATGTTCCCCTTTCCTCATTGGGATTCCCTCCTTGTTGTTGTTGGATATGAAGCTGAAGTCATTGTAGGAACCTTTAGAATAACTTGGACTGTTCGTGTGCAAGTCCTGTACAGAGAAGGAAGAAGAGAAGGGTTTACTGGAGGATTTCAGTGCTCTGTATTCATTCATCACCACAGCTGTGGATTGTACACACACACATTTTCCATGCACAAACTCACAGTTCAAAGGTGCAATAGCAATATTTTAAAAATTGTCTATATTGGAGACAACATTGTTTAGATCAGTCTTACAATATCACTACTGTGAAACACCCTAATTTCAGGGTAGTAAGATTTTTTTAAAAATTTTGTTATGCTGCACCAACCTCAACCATTAACACCAGGAAGGTGCCTGCTATGACTCTGCTCACCTGGTCAAAGTAGATGCGGATGGAGCCCACGTTTGTTGCTCCTACAGCTGTTAATGAGAAGAAGCCATGTTTCCAGTCACCTGTAAGGACAACCCTCTCATTGTGGCAGAACAGTTCCTTGATCCAGCGAGCAACTCCAGGATTGACAGACATCAGAGAGCCTGAAGAAGTGAGGAAAATATTCAGGTTAGCTTGTCTGGTTTGTAGCAATATTGTAATGCCACTCAGATCATGTTTTCAGTGTAACTGGAGCTGATCCAGTAAACAACTCTGTCAGTTATTTGTAGGAAGAGAGGCAAGTGCCAGGCAGAGCAAATGAAAGGGAAGTCTGTGCTGAAAACAAAGGGGTCACAGAAGGATGTGTGTGGTGGGTCAATCTCTCTCTCATGGTGTTTGAAACCAAATCCAAATACTTAGGATTTTGCTAGATACCAAGAAGTAAAATATTTTTATCTGCAAGAACATCAGATCCCAGCTCCATTAGTGTAACAGTTCGGTTGCATTTTCTTTGCCAAGCACAAGCCAAGGTCATATTCAGGTGCAAACTGAGTAAACAGTGTTTGGGAACAAATCAGGTCAGCGTGACTCAAGGGGTACTTCAAAACTCAAACAGTTTGAATACAATAATTACAAATTATCATAATTTGTAATTATTACAAACAATTACAATACAATAATTAATGAGCACAATAATTACAAATTATTGTAATTTGTAAATTACAAATACAAAATACAATATATTACTGTTTTCACCATTTTTATGTGATTTGCTCTGGTAAACTATAGAGCTGCAAAAGTCATTACTGTTTGAGACAAATCACTTTTCTACCATTGTCTATCATGTTACTGTACAACTTCTGCACTGGTGTGTCTCGTTCTGCAGAGGCCCATAGCAGTGCTCCCCTCCATAGCTGCTCTGCAGTTTCCTAGGAACAGAAACCAACCTGGGAAATGCCGTCGGTGTGACACTGTCCAGTCCGTGGGTGAGTGGAAGCAGTGATAATCCCCTGGTGCAAGGTAAATTACACAGTGGTAGAGCTCATTCCCCTCCTTTGTGACCAGTTGTTGCTGAAAAGTGTTACCAGGTGGGGCTGCAGAAAAAGCAGGGAAAGGACGGGGTTAAAGATATTCCCCCTGAAGTCATCTACCAAAGCCAGGCAGTTTGTGTTAAAGCCAGTGCAATATTAGAGGTTAAATGCAGCCCACATGGCTTGGTGAGACTACAAAAACATAGGTTTCATGCAGAAATCAAATATTTCCAAATGTTCCTTTCCCTTTACAAGAAAATTAGATCCTGGATTATTTCAATCACAATGAAAAATTTTATTTTGGAGTTTGCCCTTCCTTAAGCAAAACAGCAGAAACTGAAATCCAGTACAACATAATTTTTATTAAAGCTATCCTTTAAGAACACAATTTGTGAAGAGTCCTCTAAGTCATTAGAGGGGTAGTGCTTGAGCTACTCCTTGTTAAGGATTAGCTTATCCAGTTTTTGCTAGCCAGTGCTTGGGCCCATTTCAGTGTGACAGCAGGAGTGCTGAAGCCATGGTACAGCAACAAATCTTGGAGTTAACTGTAGGAACCAAGCAACTCGGTTCAGATCATCAGAATGAGCCTTGTATAAAGCCATGGTGAGAAAAAGAAAAACTAGAACAGCGATATGGTTACCCGCAAATAAAACAAACCAAAAATCAGACCTGCTTTTCTGCTTTTGTTCCTGACAATGCTAGAAAATGTTACTTTTTTTCATCACTCTTAGTCTTATGATTTCTGAGAGCACTGCAAGGGCACAGCAGAATAAACGCAGAACTGACACAGAACTCACCCTGGCTAAAATGCATTTCGTCTGTGGAGATGCGAGGTCCCAAGAAAGATTCCAGAGAATAAGTGACCCCTTTTACTTGCTCCACTTCACAGTTTTTTACCTGTCCGAAATTAAGGATCTTTCCATCAGAGGGACTAATCTACAGCAAAGAGAAAAAATGGAAACAGTTAGCAGTTCATTAATTGCTCAAGAGCTCTGGGGGCTGAGGGAAGTGGCAGTGCTGGGTACAGCTCTCCCTTCCCTTCACTCACCACACTGTGCACACCGCAGACTGGCCGTGCCTGTGGTTTCAGCTTCCTGCGGAAGAACTCGCTGAGGTTCCTGTAGTGATGCAGATCCTCCACAGCTGCCTCCTTCATGTTGACCCCGAAGGTCCAGATGTACAGGCTGTACACCGGCTTCCGCAGCCACGTGGGCAGCTCCACCTGGTTCAGGCGACCCCAGGCTCGGGAGAGCAGCCGCGTTGGGACCGACTTGTACAGGGCAACCTGAAGGGAGAATTGCAGCAGATCAGTGCTCTCCCCACCGATGGCTTCCTTGCTTCTCCTCTAACACAGGAAGGAGCAAACTGTTCCTGCAAATCCCTCCTTTGAATTCATAGGTTACAATTAACGTTTAAGGCAGCAAAAAATTTACACTGCGCTTCATCCTCATTCCCTCCATTTTGGTGAGAATAGACAAGAGACAGGATGAAACTTAATATAACTTTAAAGTGAAGCCAGAATTTCCACTCCTTTGCAGGCTGAAGCACCACATTAAAGTTACTGGAAACTGCCCAATGCAAGGCTTACAGTAAAAAGAGACATTGCACATATTCTAGTAGAACGCTAATCAGAAAGGTTTAATATGACCAATATATAAATTTTTGTGAGTAACTAAATTAAAATTGACTGGAAGATAACTTCTCAGTGTTGGATGACGTGCTCCTCAGATGCAGCTGCTACTGAGGGTGTTTCTCACACCCAGTACTGTGTGTTGTATGCTCTAATGACACAGGTACCATCAAAGAAATGTACCCACTGGATGCAGCTACACAGGTTAAACTTATACCAGTCTTATTCCTTCTCTCACAGCAATAGGAGCTGCTAATTGCAAGAATATAAAGTGCCTTTATTTCTGTAGAAATACACCTTTAGACTTGCACCAAAACCCACGTTTTAGCAAGGAAAACAAATGAAAAAAAGTTGGCAAGAGGTATCTGCTGTTGATGGAAGTGGAGAGATGACAACATCTTTCTGTTGATAATTCCAGCAGACAGCTCTTCTGGGGTTTGTGGTACTTGCTGTCAGCCAGGAAGCTCACATGGCTATGATGTAACTGGGGGAAGCTGGGGAATATGGACCAAGTGAACTGAACACTCTGAAACCAGTTTTGCAAAGGAAGTGGTGATCTGCTGACTGGTGCTGTGTTTTTGAACAGCTACATTCAATTTTCAGCTAAAAACTTGGGATTTTTCTTAGTGAGAGACATTTATTCTCAATCATATCCTTCATGATTAAGTCTTGCAAAACACAGCCATAAACACAAACAGAAGTATGCACTGGCTCCATCATACCAAATACAGCAAATTAAAATTTCACTTACAAAACACTATCCTGTGTACATACAGGGATATTTCAGAAAGGAAGTACCAACCTAATCTTACTTCAGATAAAACCTTCTAAATGAACAGTACTTTAGGTTATATAAGCTGAAGTACTGAGGAAAAATATGTTGCCATTTTATTTGACATGCCCTACACTGTATTCATTTCTAAAAATTAACTTTGCTGTTTTCTACCAACACTGAAAATGTACATACAACTATAAAATCACACCAACTGTCAAAAGCAGTATTTCCTAGCAGCCCCTTCTCTTCAAAGGAGCCTGGTTTTCAAGTTGATGGGATCAAACAGAACAGATGTTCAATCAAATAGGTTTAAGAATGGCAATTTTGTTTCTGTTTGCAATCAAAATACTTCCTTGGTTGTTGGATTCTGAAATTGCAAATTACTATGTGCAAGGCACCCTGCTCTCAACAGTGTCAGAGCAGAGATTTGTGTATCATTTGGACATGCTGGACTACAAATGCTCAATAAACTCGAGGAACAAACCCTCTTGATGTGAAAATAACAAAAACCAAGAGACCATTTCAATAGGACCAGGAAAAGAAACTTGCCAAAGTGTCTTTCTTGTCCTAGCCCTGATACTGTGAGGTGACTGAATTCCTTCAGAAGTTTCTGTTGACTTTCCCTGTCTGTTAAAGGACAAAGTAATTCCCTGCTCCTGAAAAAGTCACCTGTCTGTGAAGCAATTAATCAACACAACCACAAACAGTAAAAACTACACAGAAGCGCAAACTGCACCTCTGCTTTCACACCAGTGAGCACCAGGCTGTCCTGCATGCAGCAACTCTTCCCCCCAGCTGCTGCCAGCTCCTCCAGGACACAGCTCCCAGCCACGGCACGCGAGAGACCTGCTGACACTTACCCTGCTCACAGGCCTCCATCCCACTCTGGTCAAGGGTTTAAGAGCACCGAAAGGCAGAAGGTAATAGAGAATAGTCAGAGGCCAAGAACGGAGTTTCAGAGCAGGCCTAGACATACAGCTCAGCTGGCCCAACCTTCGCCTCAGGGCCAGCTGGGGGAATTGCAACCTGAAAGATTACATACACAACATCAGAGGGTCAGGCATCTCAGCTGCAGAGCCACCAGCTACAGACAGCTGGGTGAGTTATTCCTGCTAAATGTTGCTTAATCTTTGATACTACAAGTCTTTACGCCTTTATTTTGATCAGTTTGTCCCCTTCCCAAAACAGAAGAACAGTTTATCTTAAAAATAAAAGTCTTCAATCCAAATAATGGTGTTCACCCTCATAGGTCATGTTACATGAATGACACCCTCAAAAATTAAAGGTAAGACCAGTATCCAGGTCTTAAAGCCTTCACTGAGTATCCTGGTTCCAAATAGGGAACATGTGGACAAAGCCAAGATTTCTACTACTGCACAATAATCTAGTCTCCATAGCCCAATAAACAACTCCCCTGCCTCATAACCAGCTGCATCTCTGACTTTTTTTGTTACATGGATGTCCTGACTGAGAGAGACCTCATTTTGCACAAAGGGCCATGGGGAGAAGTTGACCTTCTAACTCTCACAGAGAAAAGCTACTCAGCTTCTTAGCAGAGGACAGACATCAAGGGCCTCAGTTCAGACCCTCGCAGGAGGTCTGGATGCAAAACCCTTCAGGTCCCCATTTATTCTTTGGCTTCTACTCATGAAAAAACCACTGGCATTTCCAAGGTCACATTTTCTAATGGGAATCTGTCTCCCTGAGGGCAAACTATTCAAATGACTGACTGAACTCCTGGCTAGGAAACTGTTCTGCAACCAGGACACAGCGAAGTGCGCACGCAAACTGAAGTGGCACAGTCTGGCTGTTCCCAATGGCTCGCTCTCTCAAGGGATCCTGTGACATTAAAGAAGAACTACAAAATACTGTGTATGTCTTTCTGAGATGGACAAAAGCTGAGAATTTAAAAGGAAATTTTATTGCCAACTTGTTATTTTCAAAACTTGGATCAGAATTAAAATATCAGGCAGACAGGTATAACTGTCACCACTTTGGGATGCAAGATGGTGCTTTTGGCTCAGAGATGTTTTTTCTGCAGTGAACACAACTTCTTTCCCATGAAGAACTGATAAATAGAGAATGATTTGTGCATCTTAATGCAACAGGGAAAAAGAACCCTGAGCAGAAGTGCTGTCTTAGCAGAGTTAATGCAGGCTTCTCAGCAGGAGGTAGGACTGACTTGACATGGGAATAGGAAGGGACACTTCACTTTCTGCCTCCCATCCCTACCACCCAGCAGCCTGCAAGGGCTGGCAGGCCAGGAGCAGGGTTGAGTCCCGTTCTCCCCCTCCCGCTGCTCTCCCCCCCTTCACTGCAGTCGCTCCTGGACCAATCCCTGCAGAGCTGCATCGCGTTGGAGCCCTCGGGCTTCTCACTGCCTTGGCCTGGTTTCAGAGCGGCCCCTCAACTAATTTTTCCATTCTCCTAGTGAAAGCGAGTAGAAGGGAAAGGAATGGAAGCTTCCCCATTCCCCTTGTCATGGAACAGCATGCCCTTCTCTGCCAATACAATGTATAAGGAGCTTTATAGTAATTAGGCCAAACAAAAGCTTCGCAGATGGCTCCCGCTCCTTCTGCCCAGAAACCCTCCCTGCCTCCCTCCCGCTTCAGTCACCATTCCTGCAAAGCAGCAAACACTGAACAGTACCTGAAACGAGTTCTCCTACTTGGTGTCCCACCGGCAGAGCCAGCTGGGCCTGGACTCCCCAGCTGTGGGTGCTGGTCCCCGGCACAGCTGCTGCTGCCGCCGTTCCCTGAGCGCAGCCTCCGGACATGAATTTTAACTTTGTGGAGGTTGTAGCAAGAGGGTGGAGGGTTAGATAAAGCTTTGTAGTATCTCACCATTTCCCTGTGTGGAGCTCTGGTCCCTGCAGGGTGTTTGACTGACACATCGTCAGGGTGACGGCTGTTGCAAGGCTCAGTCTTTTTTCCTCTACCTCTCTTTCCTTTGCTTGCTCCGGCACAGGAGAGAGGACACGGCGTCACAGTTCCTAAATCCCCCGCTGGTTTGTCTCTGGATTCCCTCTCTGTTTCCCACTTGAATCTCTGCTACGAGAGTTGCAGCTATTGCAAACAAATAGGCATTGTGTCACATTTCAACATCCCACTACAAAGCCGACTCTGCACACGATAAAAATGAGCTGTCCATATGAGCAGTCCTTGCTTCTTGCTAGTCCGGGTGGCCATTGAAACACAACTCCCCAAAAAACACCCTGCCGTCTGTCCCAGGCTGCTGGGCAGCAGTGCTCTAGTGAGAGGAGCAGCCAGCTGGCCTCGCACAGCTCATCCCAGCGCCAGCCTGAATGCAAGACTGGCAGGAGGAGTGGGGCGGAGAAGAGGAGGAGGAGGAGGAGATAACTCCCAGCTTCAATTCTGCAGTGCAGCAGCTGCTGCTAAGAATTCTGGACTGCTGGGCACCAAAAATCCTTTCCTGATCTTAGTGTCCAGCTTGTAAAGAACAAAACAGAAGGGAAAGGAATGTCCTTCTATTTTACAGCTCTTGCCAGACACAAACATCTATCTGCGGAAGCCTCCTTCCATCTCAAAATACTCAGTTAAGGGAACAGGTAATGGACATTCTTCTACACAAAACATACAAAATAAGCCAGTTTTAAGGCCAGCTTGAGAACTGGGTATAAAAAAGTGTTATGTGACTTTTAGTACTGTCACAGTTTTTATGTCCAGTAGAACTAAAATACAAAACAGGAAAGGAAGCTGGTTTGATTTTTAAAGACCTAAGACTGCACTGTTTCTAAGCATTCTAAACATACAGAGAAATTTCTCTCTTTAATCCTAAAGAACACACCTCAAACATTGGTGTCTGGGTTTGGATTGTTAAGGGAGCCCTGCTTCAAGAAGTGGAAGTCAGATAACTACATGTCACCTCAGGATTAAACCAAATACTCAGTACAATTTCAGGGCTGACTCTCTAGTGGTTCCATTTCACTTCTGCTTTCTGCTAAACCTGGGTTGAAAACAAACAAAAAAAAACCCTCCTTGTTTCCAAAGCTTTCTAAGCACCATGAAAACTCTGTGGCTAACAGAGTAGATCAAAAAGAGCACTGTTGCTCTGATTGAGGGAAGGCTTGTATTGTAATAGGGATAAGGCAGGAGGAGTGGGAGGACCAGCAGGAAAAGCTAGAATTAACTAGTTAATGGCATCCCAGTCAGGCCTCAAAAGGAAAATACTCAAGCAGTAATTGTGTATTTTGATTGGCCTTCAACTCCAAATATTACAGATACTCCCTAGAACCACCTCTGGAGAACCTGCATTAGAGTATTTTTCTCAGGAAGAAAACTTCTATATGGTATTCTGTGTGTCAGATAGTTCCAAGACCTGTGTGTATGTTGTTCTAGATGAATTTTAACAACTTCAAAGTTTAAAATATCCCAGCTAACTGAAAGAAGGGAAATTTAAGATCAGTGAAAGCATTCAAAATATACTCCTTCCTCCCTGAGCCTTGTGCCAACTCTTTTTGTATTCCTATTTAAAATATCATTTAGTCTTTCTCTGGCTGGCACAAGAAACTCCTACACAACAAAATGATGCCATCTGTATAGTAAAATGCTGAAAGCAGTTAGCCAAAATCCTATCAAAATTCAAAGAAAAGCAACAAGGAGTACATGGGAGCTAGTTCTTGATTCATTGGGAACGTTAGGAATTACCACTCGTAGACACTTAATTTTAAACAGCAACAAGCTAAATCCTCAACATTGTTTCAAAAGAAACTTCATCAGACCAAGACAAAATTATTTTTCACACTGAACACTTGTGTTCACAGAACTGTGGGGAGAGAGTTCGTTTGGCACTGGTTGAGCTGGGCAGGAGCAGCAGAGCAGCCAGGGTGGAACTCTGCTCCCCTTCCCATCTCCTGTGCAACCTTCACCCTCACTGCTCCCCTTCCCATCTCCTGTGCAACCTTCACCCTCACAGAGAGAGAGCAAGCAAACACATCTTATCACTTTTGTGTCAGTGCTCTTCCCTTCAGGATAAGGGAGATAACCCACAAGCCCTTTCAGTAAAATTCAGTTTTATTCCTCAAAAGGCTTTTAAGGAATTATTATATTCTCAGCTGAGTAAGCCTGATTCTAAGGAAGCATGTAGCCAGATAAAACAGCTGACCTGCTCCTTAAAAAAACCCAGACACTGAAATGTTCTACAGCCTGATGAAGTGGGCAGTACCACCCTTCAGTCCAAAACAAAAAATGTGGGGCAAGAGAGATTCCTCTCGAGGAAGGGAAAAACATGGGTGTTAGAAGTTTTTTTCCTCCACTTCTTAAAAAACTGCACACAGCCAAGTAAGAAGTTTCTCCTAAGTTTTGTTCTACTCCCCTCATTATATTCACCAAGACGCCACCACCTGAGTCCTGCTGAGGTGCTGACATGCCTGGCCAGTTGCCATCCCTGCTGTGGCTGCCCCAGAAGTAACATGCAGTTCCTACAGTGTAAGAAGGCTGAAATGAAAAATCCACCCTGAATTTTCCTGCTTTCCACGGGGAAAGGAACAAGAACTGCTCATCCAACAGCTCATGACAGAGAAACTCATATAATGGCATCTCAATAGCTGGACCTCTTGGGATGCAGGCAGTGCCCACAGCCTATATCAGCTTAGAGATCATCAGCTTAGATAAAAATCTTTAAAATGTTTGGTTTGTAGGGGTTGCACACCATTACCAAACTCCCTCACCTGTCTGAGCTCACCAGAATCCATGCTGGGCAAAAAAAGCAGCAGTTACCATATGAAGTAATGAATCCATAGAGAATTACTATCTCATAGAGAACTGCTAATCTGCCAGCTATGCAACAGGTTCTACTTTGTCAGCTCAAATAAGCATCAAATCCAGTGACCTCTTTTAATTACTTGTCAAATAGTGAACTACTCAAGTCCTTCTCTCAAGTTTTAAAAAACAACAGAGTAAGGCAGTTGCAAGAAAGACTAATATGCAATTGAACTGCAAACCTGCAGCCTCGGTTTTAAACCGTAAGCATGAATCGTTAGGCTTGGAATGTGCTGGTCAGCGTTCAAAGTCCTCTGGTCAAACTTTCTACATTTGGTCACAGAACTACTGTTTAAAAAATGCACTGAGTGCATCCCAGTGCCAATACCCAAGTGCCAGCAAAAACTACGGTCTTGCGCTCAGGGGCGCGGTACTCGGTGAGCGTTCCTTTCCCAGCAGTACATCATCCCTGCTCCCACCCAAGCTCCGCAGGCAGCCCGGCAGGACAAACGCTGGATACTGCACACCCAGGCAGCAGCTCCCGAACACCGAGGGCACAGCAGAACGGTCCTGCTGCTGCAGGGAAAGCTGAGCGCTGCCAGGGCCACGGGATCGCCGGGGAACCTGAGCGCTGCCAGGGCCACGGGATTGCCGGGCAGCGCCCGCGGCCGCCTCGGCTCCTGCGGGAGCGGTTTCCAACGGGACCGCTCTCCGCGGGCTGATGGACCGCGCCGTGCTCGGCTGCATCTACCCGTGGTGTCCGAAATTCTTTACTTCTCATTTGAAAAAGCCTTTCTATACATTTTCTCTTCGTGTATTAGGAAAAACCCTTTTTATTGCTTTCCCCTAACTTTACAATGCTGCTTCAGTTAGTTTGTATAAACAGAGCAGGGAATAAAATAAATATTTTAGGCTAGCCTAACTGGACGACTGGGTTCTGAATTCTGTGAAAAAAGCCTGTTATACAGTCTCAAAGATCTTCTGCGAAGCAAGGAGATACAGCTTTATTTATTTTAGAAAGTGACATGAAATTTGATGGCACCCTTTTAATACTTTGTAGTAGTAATTTCCAATTAATGGTTTAAAACAACACTCTCCAGTACCACCTCCTACTACCGCCCCCATTATTTTAGCTTAAGATATCGGTAAAGCAAACTCTCAGCACCATAAAGGATCTCTAAAGGAAGCATAAGCCCCGTTACATCCTCCCCACAGAGCAGCACCCGGCGGAAGCTGCGCAAGAGCTCCGGCGGCTCCTCGGCCCCCTGCCCTCCCCGCGGGACTCTGGACTGCGATAACGCTGGTCCAGCAGACTCATTCTGTTTCAATCTACTCAGAGATTACTCATGAGTCGACTTTGGAACACCATTGAAACTTCCAGCAAGCCAAAGTGAATCACCCCTTGACCGCCAGCCCTCACACATCTGCCCTGCGGTGCGGTAGCCCTTACCTGATGCTCAGGAAAGTCTCCTTCGTCCCGGCTGTCCGCCTTCACTCGCCAAAATACGACACCGACCCTTCCTTTCAAAGCAGTTTTCAGACACGTGAACAAAGTTCAGCGGGCTGCGAACCCCCCCCGTCGCACAGCCGCCCTCCCGCCCCGGTCTCCGGGCAGGGAGCGGACGGCGGTCACCCCGCGGCCCCGGCCCCGCTCCTACCTCCGCCGCTGCCCGCGCTCCGCTGCCGCCGCCCGGCCCGGCCCTGAGGAAGCGGCGCGGCCGCGGCCCTGCCCCGCCTCCAGCCGCTGCTCCGCGGCTCCTGCCCGCACCGCCCCGGCCCCTTCGGAGGAGGGGCCAGGGCAGCACGAACGCAAACGGAGAGAGCGGAGGGCTCCGAACACGGCGGCACTCTTGGGGATCAGCGCTCAACTTCCCAAAGAGCCGCTGGCCCGGACAATGGGCAAGGAAGGAGACTTGTCGGGGAGCAAGGCACCGATGCGGATTCCGTGCATTGCACAACTTCCCACCGCGTGTCCGGGTGTGGGAACACAATCCCACACAGGCACTGGCAACCAAAGCAGCAAAGTGTGCTCCAGTCTCACAAGCTGCTTCCGAAACGCTCGGAGAAATTGCTCCATAAGCCCAGCAAAGCGCTCAGGAAGATGCACAGGAAGTTGCACGAGATAGAACAGACTCATCTAGTCAAATGGCCTTCCCACTGTTTAGATTTTAAAAAACCCCATAAACCCAAACTGATTTGGTTCCATTTTCCAAGACAACTGAAAAAAACATTTACACCATTGCCGCCTTTACACAATCTGATGCCGTTGAAATGTCACTGGTTTAAACATTTTCTGACCATCTTTCTTGTGTACTTTGAACCACTTCACAAGGATTTTTTTTTATAATTGCATAGATGCGCCAATAAAACTCCAAGCATCAGAATCTGGGAGCATGAATGAGGAATAAGAGACCAACTGGAGATTATATTTCTTCTTTAGTCGAATTAAAAAAGAAAAAAAACCAAAACAACACATATTCTTCCATTATTAGCTTTTTCTTGAACTTGAAACACACCTCTTACCATAACACTGAATGTCTCCTCTGGGCCAAGAAAAGCACCTCTGTATTGTACTGACATATGAACTCCAGTATCCTCTGTTATATAAATACAAGCACTTCCTTGACATCAGTAGGAAAGACTGTTGTTCTTACCTCTAAGAATCCTGATCCTAAACCTATGCTCAAACACTCTCCCGGTGAATTAAGTTGTTTTTAAAAACTGGCCCGTGACAATAAACTGCAGTTTGAACACTTCAGCTCACTCCCAGAGACCTTTACTGTGCTTTCCTGGCACGTGTCACTCCAATAAACACTGCTTTTTCCTTGCACAGAACAGAGCAAACTACAGGAGCAAAGGACGCCTGTAAGTTCCACTCTCAAAACACTGGTTCATCTGCTCTCTCAGTTCCTCCAAACTCCTTCACTGGCCAAGCCTTCCCACAGTAATTCTTTGATCCTGTATCGACAGTGCCCCGTGCCCAGGTAAGGTGAAGCAAAATGGCTCTAGTTAGCATATGAATGGCATGCCATGCATGCAGATCCCAGCCAGGAAATGTCCTGTCACAGCAAAGATTTGGAACAATAAGCTTCCATTCGTCTGATAAACATCTACCTGTCTCCCTCCAAGCCTTCTGCTTTACCTCATCTAATTAAATGAAAGCTGATCCCCACTGGTATTCACAGTAGGAGACACTAAGGCGTTAATCAGCTCAAGCTATTAGCGACAGAATGTCTCTAAGAAAACTACACAAAGAAAATGTCTGTGCTAAAGAAACAGTAGTTCTGTCTTTCCCTGTGGAGAAACTTAAGGGACACTTGACTTGCACCAGATTAATTCCCCCCACCACCACCACCATTCTTTTATGAAGCTCAAGGAAAACAAAACCACCCAGAAGTGTACCGACTCTGTAATTCAGTCAAAAATGATGCACACCTCAGTGAGGATCCCTGCATGTGCCTCTGCTACAGGGAGAGCTTCCCTGCCAGCTCAGCAGGGTTAACACCAATTACTATCAGTCTTCTCAGAAGCAGGGCAATCTGCCTTACACACAGAGCTGGCAGGTGGAAGATGGTCCACATTCCTACAGGAACACGAGGCTGGTACCCTGTGATCAGCACTTCAGAGCAGCAGGCCCAGCAGTGAGGGCACACGCACCAGTTCCTTGTTATGTTATTACTCTTTCAAAGCCCATTCAATCACACTTGGTCTCTTTGCCTATGCAAAGGCTTATTCTGCCCTAAAAAGAAGACAACACCCCCCTTCCACACCCCTTAGCATGATGCAAAAAACCGAAACAATGGAAAATGATAGGTCAGAAAAAAAACCCACTTCACTCTACAATAAAAAGGAACAATGCAGCTCTTATTTTTCTTGAATCCTTCATTGTTTGGAATAGTTCTTGCAATGTGTGATCACTGTTTCTCTTTGCTCTTATTTTTCTTGAATCCTTCATTGTTTGGAATATTTCTTGCAATGTGTGACCACTGTTTCTCTTTTTCCTCATAACTATTGAGCTTCCTTTCCCTCCCGCAGAAGCATTCAACAGAAGGACTGGGATGTCTTGTTAGCCTCTCCTACTAGGGTCTGCTGCATTTGGGGCCCTGCTTATCAGTTTGAAATTCTTTGTGTGTTTCCCCAAATACCTTAAAGCTGTTTCATCAAAAGCAACACTCTTGGCTTCACCAAATAATAATAAACCAGCATATCAGTATAATGAAAGAAGGCAAATGCAATAAGAGAATTACCCAATTTCATACCAAAAAGTAGGAACAGTAACAAAAGAATATTTGTTTTCAAGCACCAAACTGAATTGACATTGCCTTGTTAAATAAATACTCTGTGGACACTTACCAGTTTTTTTTCAATCAGAACCCATCTAAAACAAACCTCAGCAAGAAAAGAATATACAGAAGACAGATTTACAGACAGATTCCTCAGGAGCTATCACAGGCTAAGCTGTTAGCATCTGGACTGTCTGGATCATATCTGGTTTTGGTCACTACAGAAATTTAGGGATTTCAGCCTAGTCTCCCACAGGCATGTGGCCAAATCACTCACACACTGGCAGTGTGCTCAGGAATGCAAAGAAACTGGAGTGCCAGAGGTCATGCTAAAGCATCTCCTACACAACCTTACAATCCTAGAATCTTTAACTCCTTGCCTTCAGAAGTGGCACTGAAGCCGGCACTCAACTGGCTGTCTGGAAGAACACCACATATATTTTAAACTGTCCAACGTGGAATTGAACAATATGCTTAATACTTCAAAGGCAATACAGTAGTTACAGGAAGTCATGAAGTATTTACTTCAATGCTGCAATGGGTGTTTGACCTATGAGTACGATACACACCATCTGCAATTCCACAATAATTTCTCAACTCCTTGGAATCCAAAAGGAAAAGGCAAAAAACCCTCAGGATCAAGAGGAATTACAGACCTAAGTGAAAAAAAAAAAAAAAAAACTATAAAAAAAAGGTCTTCTGTATATTCATTCAAGAAACAGGTACGATTTTATTAACCAGGCATTTATTCCATCTCTGCTTTCTTGTAAAGCACATATGGGTCAACCACACTAAAAGATGGAGGTGTTGCTGGCAGTTCCTAAAGTATCATGACTTCAGCCAAATGATTTACTGAAGTGACAGAAACTTCAGATCCATGAGTTGTCAAGAGCATGTTGTCAGTAGAGGCAAATTAAAGACTGCTGTGTTGAAATGGAAGCAAAGGAGCTTCGCATCAAACGTGGCAGAAGTAAAATTGCCCCGATTTTCTTACCTCCCATTCACTTGCAAGCTTCACAGGCACCTCTATGCCCCTCTTCTCCAGCTGTTCCAACTTGTAATCCTCATATTTTCTGTATCCTGCATATCCTCCACCTGTAGCTACCAGAACATGGAAGGGACGCAGGCGGAAGACTTGTCCCACTGGAGCAGTGTGAAACTTCTTCCTGTCTGTAACAGAAAAAATCCAAAAATCCCAGACTTCAGGAAAGAGAACAGCTACACAGTAAAGAGAAAGCAATTCTATGCAGTGAGGGATATGAGCTTGGGTGATGAAAATGTGATTAGAAAATAAATCTGACACAGAAGGTATGTACAGATGCTCCTGAGTACTTCAGTTATTGTAGTTTACCAAGTTACTGTAACTCAACTGACCAACACTAATTGGTCATCTGTGGTTTTAACCTCATCCCTGTCCCTGCCACCCCTCATGCTTCCAACATTCTTCTCCTCAAAATATGTATAAAGTGTGCTCCCTGAAAGCCCCATGGAGAAATACATAAAAGTAGTGTCTGACGGCACCATCATAGTTTGCAGCTGTGAGAATGTTGCTACTATGTAGAATAATCATTTACTGGGGAACAATCTGTGGTACTACTGTGAAGCTTTGTGCTTCTCAGTCATTAAAGCTTTCACTACAGTTAGGGAATCCCCAGACTCTATAGCTAACTGTAAAAGGGAAGGAAATGATGACCTGTTTCAGAGCAGGCACGGTAACAGGAAAACAGGCCCGTTTCTGCTGCAATTCAAGTCACCACGTGAAACACAGAGATGTGTAGTATTACATCTGTTTTTTACTGAGTAACTACCAAGCTCCTGCCTAAGTCCAGCCTTGCAGTCACTGTGAGATACAAGGACATGGTGGGGTCACTAGGCAAGAGACCAAGCATGGGGCAGGCACAACCTCCAGAGAAAACAGATCTGTCCAGGGCTAAGTCAGTATTAGACTGTGCTGCTCATGTCTGTCTGCCAGTCAGTGAGAAGTTCTCAGCAATGAGTACAAGTCACTACCTGACAGAAAATGCCCAGAACAAATTCTTGATACTGACTGCTGTCATTTCCACAGCAATCATTAACTTGGATGCACCAGAATCAAACCAAATGAACTTTATCTTGCTCCATCAAAGTCAGGCTTCTTAGGGTTTGACTATGAATGGATGCATTAGCAGCCAAAAGAATTCAGTCAACACCAACTCTGTTTCTAGGCACACACAGAGACAAAGCACAATTGTTTTTAAGTCTGGAAAGCTTTAGTCCTAAGGAATTGAGTTGGTTAGAAGCATTCAGCCATGATGCTGCAAAAGATGTCAAACAAAAATAATAAAACAATTCTTGCCCAAATTTAGTTTTATCAAAGTAGTATTTCTTAATAATTTATTTCCTACGCTTGTGATTTAAAATACTGCTATATATCCTAAATGCATCATAAAACAAAACCAGCTTTGTTACTCCACTAAAAAAAAATATTTATTTTCTTGGGGAGAAAACCAAACTCAGTAAACAAACAAGGAAGCAACTACAGTTACAGTTAAGATTCTAAAAATTATTAGTTCCTAAAGAAAAATGCTCAGGGAAGCAGAGGGATCATTTAGAACAGCTGAATGTTTAAAAAGACAGACTTACTTGAATTTAAAAAGACTCTACAACCTTTCAACTTTGCATCACCATTTCAACAGAAATGTCTGTATACACAGACCAACGATACTCTTTAGCCCTAAAGCCTTTAACTCCCTTCCACCACATCTTTGGTTCTAAGTTAGCAAAGCTGCCCAGCTATTTCAGCAATTTCACAAACTCCCTAACCAAAACCTCGCAGCGGGAACAGCTTTTTCTGGTTTGGATCCAGAGAGAGGCAGTTTCTGCTTCAAAAGCATTGATTACACCCATGTGAACATTTCTCTTCCTGTACCAGTGGCCAAACCATGTGGTGTTCCACAAGCCACAGCAAACACAATTTAAGTTGTTGATAAATGAAGAGTTGACTTTTCACCATCTCCAGCATTAATGAAACAGCACTTCTGTAACTGGTCTCCAAAACATTATCATTGCAAAAGCATCCAACATGCTTTTTTGCCCTGACAAAACAAAATTCCACACCATTCCCACATAAGTGGATTTCACACAAGTGTACAAATTCTAAGACAAGAACATTAGTTACTGATTCTGGCAACAGATCCAGGTTTAGGCAGCTGGCACTGCTTAGATTTCAGCTGAACATCGTGTTTCTAGTGATGCTACTGCTGCTCCCTGGAGAGCAGCATGGGAGTGTGTGGAGAGCTCATACCTTGGCACAAGAGCCACCAGCAACAAGTCCAGGGCAATGTGCTGGATGCAGGACTGTCAATGTACTAATAACATTTTTAGATACTACCCTAAATCTGAAACTCTCACAGATAAAGCCAACTTCTTCCAGAATTCTCTTAAACACTGAGTATATTCAGCAAAGGAGAATAAAAATTAGTAACAGTCTCCTTCTCTGGAACAGGTGAAAAATACACAATCTCTCAGAAATGCTGGAAAATTCAGGATGAGAAAGGAAACTGAATAATGGCAGGAGAGCTCTAGCTTATGCAGTTAGATGCATTAACATAAATGCTGCTTCATTGCTCTGACCAAATTAAGAATTTCTTCCAGGACATGACAGAAACACTTAGAGGAGGCCATTATAAGGGGTAGAGATAAAATTACAGAAGAGTTATCTTTCCTTTAAATCCAAATCAGAATATAAAATATCAACGAATTAGAAAATGTCTGGATAAAATGACCTTTTCTTCCTTGTGATCAACAACTTTGCATTATGTCTCAGCTTCCAAGATTTTTTCTTCTGTAATAACTGATTTATAGACAACAAAGAGCTGCTGTTTCTATTCATCTATGTAAGCATATTTTTCAATAATGAAATATATATGATATTCCAGACAAAGCACTTGGACAGGCAAGTTAACCAAAATAAATGGTTTTGGAAAATGGGACCAATAGCTCAGCTGGCAAGGAAACAAAAATTGAAAACTATTATTTGTGATACTAATATATGGCAATGCACACACAAGTTTACAAATATTCCTTAAAAGCAAAGAATAATATTTGATCTTCAAAGCATTACCCAGCTACAGAAGCATCAAGTGCAAGTACCATTTTAACCAACATTTCAAACCTACTTTGATTTCTTGATCTATTAAAATTAGAAGTACAGATTGAATAAAAAAAGATATGTATACATTTTCTTTCTTATAGGGCTGTTAAACTGCTGAAATCTGAATCTCTCAGACTTTTCAAGGTGAACAACTGATGAGAGCAGCACTACAAAACAGGTCATACAGTTGAATATTCTAAATATGCATAAGTTTGATGTTGTCCTTCCCAGTAAGTCACTTCAGTAGGTGTGGAAAGCACAAAAATTATTGCTCATCAAGTTCATTTAAGTGGGTTTTTTTAAATGTAAAAGCACTGTCCTAACATGAATCTTTCTGGTAAATTATACTGTGTTTAAAACAAAATAATTTTTGAACTCTATACTCCTGAGAAAACTAACTAAAGTGCAGGAAATAATTAAGCAAAATAAACCTATGACTAATGTGTTTTAATTTGCTATACAGGAATCATCTTCACTAGAAAAAAATTTCAGATGCTTTGTAAAGTTTGAAAACAAAGAACAACAACAGCTCATAATGAATCTTATGAAAAAGGTAAACATGCTTATTTTACTATGTGGAAAACATAATTTGGAAGCTTGTGTCTAAGGAAATGCCATTAATTGTTCCTTGATGCTGGACTCCCACTCTTTCATTTAAAAAAATTCACCTTCCCCAATTTGAGACCATAATTTGCCTAACTTGGAGTGACCCTGAATTTAAAACCACTTGTAGCTACAAGCCATCACTTACCACTGAAAAATGTCCTTGAAGGAGGCTGCTTCCACAGGACTCCAGCTCTAACACACAGGTTCTTGTGCACCAGCAAGTTACAGCTGCACAGCAAGCTGCAAACACAACAAACAAGAAAGGGGCTGCTTAAGTACAAATGTTTAATAATGCCAATGTCAGCAGTTCAGTGTGGTGACCATCTAATATTGAGCAGCTGAATAACAGGGAAGAGTCTACTCAAATTATCATAAAATTTCCACAGAGCCTAGTTCCTTTTGGTCTACTCCTTTCCTAAAAACAAATTGAAAAACCTGACAATTCAACTGCACCTGTGGGTATTTAATGATGCATCTTTTTACTTTCTTTTTCTTAACAAATATTGACATGTTCCTCTTGGGCTGCCACAACAGTGATACTTTTCTGAGTATTGTAAATGCTGATCTTGCCAACAGCCCTTTACAGGTAACTACTTAAGTTATCAGCATGTACTGTATCTTGGCCTGTTTGGAGCTCTAAAATGCAAATGGAGTGGTAAATTTTATAATTATTGTTTAGTACTTGGGATTAGTCCATTTCCACTGGGCTGCTACATTTAAGAACCTCCTACAACAGCACCTGTACAGAGAGACACTTAGAATTTGGTTCATGTAGCTTTTGCTTTACCATCCTGGTGGGAAGGAGGAGGAGTACATAGAGAAGTTTTGGATTCCATGAAGAAGTAATGGCATTTATTAGACAAATGGTGTAGCTGAAAAAGTAAAAAGGCTGCCAGGCACAGCAGCTTTTCTTTAGAATTTACCTTACCACTCTGTTCCCTGTTGAACTGCAGTGAGAGTGGTTCTGCCTCTCTGAAAATACATAAAATAGACTTAGAACTGCCCAATATACAGAAAGGGTTCACCCAGGACTTTTCATGTGTTTAATATATAGTGTTTAATTTCATGTTCGTAATAAATCTGACAAGAAGACATCCAGTTGTACAAGAACTGATCCAAGTCTGTAAATAAGCATGTTTAAACAAGTATTTGACTGTAGCCTGGCAACATCCTGCTGTCAGACAGGACCACAGGGAGGAGAGGGACAGTGTTCTCACCCCAACAGGCTCAGATCCTTAGGAAGAACCAGATCTTTGTGCAACCTGCTCATTCTAAGGAGGCAGTGCCACAGCTTGGATGTCTTCATCCGCCCTCTGGCCTTTCATCTGCTCTTGATCAGATACGTGGAAGACACAATTACTTTAGTAGCTTACAAGCTTACATCACTTGGGGCCATTCAATCTCAGTAAGTGATTATTAAGAATTTAAAGACTTAATTTCAGGTGTCTACTGAGTTACATATAGGCATGATCCCTTTATTTCAAAAAAGAATGTACAGATTTCTTGTCTAGAAGTTACATCATTATGCCAGCACACTTGATAACTATGCTTTAACATTAGCCAAGGTCCAAGAGCTAAAGTTTTCTCTTATCCCCACAGCAACAGTGTCAGAATATCTCACTTTGCCCTTCATCTCCATGGTCTCTGTTAAAATCCCTGCATTAACCCAAACAGGACAGGACAGACCCTCCCCAAGGCGCAGATTCCTGTAACCACGTGCTAAACACGCCTCATTGCTGCATCATCTCCCAGGATGTTATTTCCTTAGCAAGACAGAAAAAGTGTTCCCACTGCTGCAGAACCTGTATGTTCTATAGAGCAACAAGTTGTAATTTGTCATGAACAACGAGGTCACCTGATGTTCTTGGGTCATACCAGGCCTACACTAATTTGTGGACTTACAAGGCCTGTTTTACAACATATTAAAACACTTGGGATAAAAGGAACACTTGCTCATCAGCAAGCTGGGAGCCTATGGGCTACTTCTAAGGGGTTCAAAAAATAAGGAACTAATCGAATTAGCATTAGACTTAAATTTAGCAGAAGAGTTTTCAAATCCTAAAAAGTAATGGAAAACATTATTAAAACTTAACTGCAGCCTAAAGCATTAGTATTTGAGACATTTATTAGCCTTCCTACATAATAGCCTACACAAAAACGCAGCCAGAACAGAACAAGTTGTGTTGGCTTCACAGGAGCAGCCGAGAGCTGTTCTCACTGCTGGGGCAGGGCAGGGCACCTGAGACTTGGTATGTCCTCAGACAGTTTAGGGATACAACATGTAACTGTAAGCTCTTACCAAAATTGTTTTTGGTGTCCCACACTGGAAAATCAGTTTCCATCTTACTCTGAAACCTGCCTAAAAACAGGCACAGACAACAAAACTAAACAGTCTCACCTTCCCTGCTCCTGACAGCCTGACCTTGATGGGTACAAATGCATGTTGGAGTATTAACCTCCAGCCTCTCCCAGCCGACTGGAGGCTGATGGAAAAGGAACTGCCAAGGAATTCCATGTTAACTGCAGCCCCTCTGTGTCTTCAGCCATCTCTGGACGAGGGACAGCTCCTACTGCCAGCACTGAGGCCAGAGGTAACAGAACGCTCCGTGCACACGGTGTTTTCTCCAGGTTTTGAGAGAAAGGGGAATAAGGGGACTGTGTGTGCTATTCAAGAGCAGAGAACTGTGGCCGAGAAACAGCATTCCTTAAGCTGTTTGGTTGCTATGAAAAGCACAACCTGTAAGAGGATATCTCCTGTAGAGGAGTATCCGTGCCCGGCCAGGTGCTTCTCCTCACAGCCACCTCCCCGGCTTGCATAACCCGAGGGGCTGCAGCTGCTCCCCATCTACCGACTGCTACTCAGCACCTACACACTGACAGCTACACACTGCAAAACCGAGTTACAACTACACAAGGCCACACGCTCCTCGTTCTTAGAGTACCTAAACCCCTTATCTTCCTTTCCAGCTTGGAGAAGGAGGGCAAGGCTCCTCACACATGCCAAGGGCAGGGCCAAGGCTGCAGAGACAAGCGCACTCACCCCGGTAGGGAAACGTCAGCGAATGAGGGGGGCGAGATGGGGGCGGCTGCGGCCCCCAGCCCGGCTCCTCTTCCCCCGCGGGGTGCCGGCTGTCAGACAGCGCTGCCGGGGCCAGACAATGACAATGACAGTGACAATGACAGTGACAATCACAGTGACAGTGCCCGTACCTGCTCCGCGCCGCGGCCGCCGCCATCTTCCCACGCCGCCGCCGCCGCGTCCTCTGCCGCGTCCCGAGCGCGGGGGCGGGAACAGCGCGGGGGGCGGGAACAGGGGCGGGAACAGCGCGGGGGGCGGGGCCAGGGGCGGGAACAGCGCGGGGGGCGGGGCCAGGGGCGGGCCCGCCCGTGAGGGCAGCGGCGGGTGTGAGGGGGAATTATTCCTGAGGGAATTCGCCCTGTAGGGAGCGGTTCATTCCTGAGGGGAGACCCGGAGTGGGGATGCGGGTGCGAGGCTGTTCTTCAAAGCGGGGTTTGATCTGTGAGGAGAGGGCTGTTTGTGCGGGGGAAAAAAGGGCCGTCACTGAGGCGATGTGTAATGGGGATAGGGCCGACCCTGAGGCAGCGGGATGTGGGGACATTTTGCAGGGGAAGTAGAGTGGGGACAGAGCGGTGGTTCCTGAGGGTTTGTGCTGTGGGGATGGAGCTGCGGGCTGTGCCCAGCGGGAGGAGGGCGCTGCTGCTGGGAGTTCAGGATGAGGCGGGTGGGGCTCAGCTGCTTTTCAGCGCTGCGATTGACAGACAGGTAAGTTATTTCCCCCAGGAATATTAAGGCAGGGATTCTAGGGGGAGGACACGCGACATGGGGTGGACACGATGCTGTTCCTCCAAGTGAGGTGTCTGGTGGGGTACTGCAGTAACACCTATTCCTCCTCTGCCGTCCTTTGCCTGGATTTTGCCTGGCTGCCCAGAGTGAATTTTATAGAGGTTATTTGGTTTTCCACTCTCTTAGATGCATCCCTAGATGAATAAATGCTACACTGCTGGGAAGTAGCTAATTCCCTTTCTCTGACTGTGGCAGTTTCATGTGGTGAATCACTAGGGAAAGAATTCAAGAGTCCTGACTGTGTTTCCACATCCTTAATGCTTTAACACATAGTCCTCAGGCAAGCTGATTAATTTAATATAAATTCCTGATTTATGTTTGTTTATTTTCCTGACCAGGCCTAAATGAAGTCTACAACACCTTCATGTGACTCTGCCTTTTTTTCACATCACCATAGGTAGTAGTATCTGTATAAGTATCTTAAACACATACAGGAAAGCCTTTCATTGTTAAATATGTGAAATTTGAGGGCAAATCCAGATACAGACCTCATGAAACAGTAATATTATTAGCTGACTGAATTGTTGTGATTTACATATCCTGTACATAATGGTAGGACTGGCAGGAAGTAAAACCTCAAAGAAGATGGGATTTGATGCTGTTAGGTGCTTTGGTTAGCCTTGCAAGAACCATTAGCTTTGATGTGTAAGTGCACCCCACTGACAGACAAGTTTCCCCAGATCTGACTGAGAAATGATTCAGAGGTTAAGGTGCAGTTAAATGTAACTTGCTTGTTTATAGCATAAAGTAATTGTCACAAGGCTAAACTGATTAAATAATATGTCCTGATTGAATCTTTCTCCTTGGAATTAAAAGTAAATATGTGGACACGTAACTGTTTTAAAATTAATTATCATGTGTCTTGTTATTACATTTATGGGTTTTTTAACATCTGGTAAGATTATATAGACTGCACTCAGGGAGGGATAAAAATTCCTAAGGGCACTGAGCTCTGCTAGGCCTGTGCAGCTGGGCTAAGTCAAAGAGGGGATTAGTACCACACTCCTCCAGCAAATGAGAGACTGGAGATCTTGGGCTTGAGAATGTTCAGGTGATGCCTTAAGTTTTAGCTTTCATATTTTCCAGATTCTATACTGCCTTAGAGTGTAACTCTGAACTTTATATAAAGTGCTAGCAAGTTCTCTTCACATTTTAGTTAGCCAAAACAATAATTTTCCAGCCCAAGAGCCAAGGACACCATTGCAGCTTCAGGCCCCAAAAGTGCAAACAAGAGTGAATTGAGGAGACCAGTCTGGGAGGATGGGACTTCATAACCTGAAGCTGTAATTGGGCAATCAACCCCAACATGGAAATGGACCAAAACTTATAAAAGTGTGAAAACTCATGACTGGTTGTCCATCTTGGGTCTTTCTTTGGTAGAGCCACAGCTGGGCTCTTGCACTGCCCAAGGTGTATCCTTTGAAGGCCTTTAATAAATACCTACTTTATTCCTTTAACTCTGTCTAGCCTCTGTTCCAGGTAGTGCAGGGAGAAATCAGGAATGCCTCAGGCTGGATGGGGCTTGGAGCAACCTGATTTAGTGGAAGGTGTCCCTGCCCTTGGCAGGGGGGTGGAACAGGATGACCTTTAAGGTCCCTTCCAACCCAAACCATTCTGAGGTTCTCTGTAACTCCTTCTGTGGTCAGATCAGTGGGAATCAACACCTCAACAAATGTTGCAGATCTAGAGAGGGAACTTGTGAAACTCAAGAGATGTGCAATACGTGAGTGTGAAAGAAGCAGGTGGGGAATGATGACTGAATCACTAGGGAAGGGCACATAAGGCAACCAAAGAAATCAGGTAAATGTATCTGCAAAAATACATGAACAAAACACCAGGGAAATCTCTAAGATGGAGAAGGAAAAGAAAATAGGATAAAGACTCTATTCCTCCAGAACTCTTGGAAGAGTTAGTTCTTTCCTGAACAGAAAAGAAGAAACCATATTAGCAGTATTTTATATATCATCAGATACTTCTGCTTATATATAATACATAAATAAATGTATTTTTTTCTCTCATATATAATATATAAATATAGTGGTGTCAGAATGAACCATATTAGCAGTATTTTATATATCATCAGATACTTCTGCTTATATATAATACATAAATAAATGTATTTTTTCTCTCATATATAATATATAAATATATGTAATTTTTCTCTGCTATAGAATTAATGATGTTAATAGCTGCTGTAGAGTAATTAAGAAGTAATAATCCTTCAGGTTAAGCATTAGAAAATAGGGGAATAAAGTAGTTTGGATAAGATTGCTGGGCTGGAATGGAATGAAGATACTCAAGACAGTCAACAGTGTCCCAGCTCTGTTCTGAATTCTTAGGGAGGCATAGGATTACTTTTTGTTTAAAATTACTCAGTAGATAAGCCATTATCAGGTGAAAAGATAAGAAGGACCCTTCAGTATTTTGTAGAGCTATATGATCAGTAGTTTGGACAATTCACTTAGCTTTAGGTATCTTTTTTGTAAGTTAGGTGTAAGTCTTGCCCATCTCCCAGAGGTATTTGGGTGTCTTTTGAAACAGAAGTACTATTTCTTTTTAAAGCAGAGGTTTACATTTCTTTGTGTCTGATAAGGATAGAGCAGAAAATGCATGGATATTTTCTGTCTTCGGGTGGGAAAGGGACACAGTCTGTTTCTCCTTTGCATACAAGGGTATACCATCCTCTGATTGTTTCCTTAAATCTTGATTTATCCTCGTTGATGTCTTGTTATCTTCCAGAAGCTTTGGTCATCGCTGTGGAATTCCTGGTATGAGAAGGCAGAGTCAGGGTAGAGAGAAGATCCTTGCTGAACTGCTGCAATGATGAAGACAGTGATTTTAATTGTCCTAATCACCTTGTCTTTGCTGGCTTCAGGTAAGGCTGATGCAGAGAGGGAGAGAGAAGGGTTGCCTCTGGGTGGGTGATGTTCAAACTAATAGATGTTTTGGTTTTGTTTTCATTTGTGCAAAGAAAGAAGTTGCAGTTAAACTGTGCCTGTATTTTTTCTGTTTGATCATTGGCAGATGGTGACCTTTTAGTTTTGAAGCAGCTTGATACACAACTTCCTTAGTAATTCAGTGAGGGTTTGTTTCCTTTGAATAGTTGAGATCTGCGTACTCGTTAGCGGTGTCAGAATGAAACAGTGGCCCTAAAGCTGCTCAGCTCTAAAACCACTACAAGTTCTTGGAATTGTGCTGCATTAACACCAAAACAAGTGGAGCACTAATGTCTAATGCTATGCTCAAAGAAATAAAAACTTCAATGATTTGATTGTACATATTGCTAGTATTAATAGTTCTCCAGAGAGTCAAATGCTGAAACATCTGGAAATGACAATGGTAGAGATGTTGTGGCATTTTCTGTGTGTTCAGTCCTGGTTTTCATTAAATGGCTTAAGATTCTCTCGAGTTACATAACTGCATGCTATTTTTGTGTACAACAATCACTTTTCCCCCCTCTTTAAGTGTCTAGTGTCTTCTTGGAGATACATATGATGATATAGTTCAGAGTAGAATATATTTCAGAGGAATAATACAAGATGGCATAATTGCAGCCTAAAGCAAAAGAGGAAATTTTGTTGGCATGTCTGGATTCCTTTAAGATGTAGCTTTATCATTGGTTTAAACCCACTGAACCTCCAAGTCTTTCTGAAAAAGGAAGTTTCACCTTCACCTCCACCATTAAATGTATCATTTCGGTATGTGAAAGCACCAGAGGAAGCAGCAGAGCAGAGATTAAAAGCATGGCCTGTATTGACAGCCAAGGACAGCAGTAAAAATGATAAACCCCAGGGAATGCATGTTCACATCAAGGCTGGAAGGTCTGTGCTCTAATAGAGTCACATCCCAGTTGACTTGTTAGGGGAAAATCTGCACTGATGGTTACCCTACATTGTGTCATTCCTTCTCTTGCTGTCCCAACAGGAAAACAGGCCGTAGCCATAAATACATCCTTACCTTTGGTTTCTCCTAATTTTGGGTGGCAGTCTTACCTAAAATTCACTAAGGTTGAAGCAAGGAAGATTCTGTGGTGAAAGATTTTGCCGTAATAATTGCTGATTCTTGAGAAATCTGCCTAAAACTATTTGGTTGCTTTCAGTCAAAAGGAAGCAAAGAGATATATTAAAAATTCAGCATCAAACATTATCTTCATGTTAGGCAAAAGTGACCTTGGTCACACGTGGGCACATCTCTTGGGTGCCTCTAAGTGTGTGGGTATGTGAGTGTGAGTGAGGACAATAAAGATATTGGGAAGTTAAATAAAATAGAATAACCCCTCTCTTCCATAAGGTGTTAATCTGAGGGTTTTTGATGAAATCCTACAAATCTTGACTTCTTTTTTGACCCTACAGGAAAGAAATTCCGATGGTGCACCCTTTCTGACCTGGAACAAAGAAAGTGTGCTGAGCTTTCCAAAGCACTTACAGCTGTGCTGCCCCTCACTACTGCCAGTTCCTTTACTAGGATTTCTTGCATCAGAGCCCACAATACATATGACTGCATTGATAAAATCAGGGTGAGTTCACAGAGACTTTAAAAACTGATTTTGTATCCAAATCTTCTTGGAAAAGTAACAGGTAAACAGAAACTATGGGAAAATAAAATGATCCTGAAATGATTGAACTGCTTATATGACAGCATATGTGCTTACATGACACATCACTTGAGAGGCAAGATTTAAATCCTGTGAGCACTCTACCAGATATACTGTTTTACCCCAGAGAATGTCTTTGCAATCTCCAATAAATAGAGAAAGCTGCTTGGAAATAAATAGACAAAAATAAACTACTAAATTAAAATTTGTTCAAGCAGAAACTGTGGTCTTGAAACTTCTGTTTGTTTCCTTGTAAACACACTTGTTTTGATGGTTTTTCTGTTAATTTAAAGGCAAATAAAGCAGATGCTGCCTCCTTGGATGCTGGAGATGTTTACTCTGCTGTAAAGCTGTACGGTTTGACAGTGGTGGCAAAAGAGATCTATGATCAAGGTAGGCTGGTAAAGCTGAAGAATAAACTGTACTTCTGATTTGGCTAAGAAATGGCTCTAGATTTCCTGAAAAAAAAAGTCACTATGTTTTTTATTAGCTTTGTAGGAATATGGGGGTGGCTAATAATTGTTTCTAAAATACTTAATGATGATGAACAAAATACCAGTGGTACTTTGTACCCAGTAGCCTTTCTGCCTGTGGTACTGACAAACTTGCATTGTTTGTTTGACAGGGTGCCATGTAGTCAGTGTATGGTTAAATTCCTAGCACCTACATTGAATAGGCCTAAGATAATTTTTTTTTTAGCCATGTTCACTGAAGTAGTTCAGCTCCTCTTCAGGGATGGAAGCTGCAGAATTGAATTTCTTCCCCCGTTCTACATTTTGTGCTATTGCAGGAAATTGTGTGTTTGCTGTGGCCATTGCCAAACGAGGAACTCTGGATATCCAGAGTCTACGAGGTGTGCGAAGCTGTCACAATGGAGCCAGGTGGACATCGGGCTGGAATATTCCACTTGGCTTTCTCCTTGCAAGAAATTCTCTTTCCTGGGATGAGGCCCAACCTCTGAGCCAAGGTAGGTGATAGGAGCCATGGGGCTACCTCTGACCACAGCAAATGTAACTGAAATGCCAACAGATGTAGGATGAACTAATTATGGCCATGACATGTTTGGCCCCTTTTCCTCTTCTGATTTTTTTTCCCATTTGACATTTTTCTTTCTTTTTGTTTTGTTTTGGTTTTGTTCCCCTACACCTGCAGCAATTAGTGAGTATTTCAATGCAAGTTGCATCCCTGGAGTTGGTGTTGCTGCTCCCCAGTTGTGTGCTCTCTGCCAAGGACAAAAGTCCTATGTCCGAGACAGGAACCACTTCTGTGAGACAAGCAGTAATGAACCCTTCTATGACTCTGAGGGAGCCTTCAGGTGAGCTTTGGGACGCTGGGCCTGAATTCACTTTTGGGGGAAAAAGAACTTTTAAGGTAGGAAAGCCAGGTGAAATGTTAATAGGATGGCATTTGTCTTCCTGCAGGTGCTTGAAGGATGGAGTGGCAGATGTTGCCTTTTTAGATCATCTAAGAATTATGAGTGCCACAGGTAATCTTAAAAATGCAGTTTTCTTTTAATCTCTGGCTGTGCTCTTTCCTGTGCAGGTGTTTGAGGGATATGCCTATATTTTTGGCTTTTTTCAGGGAAAATTCAATCCCTGCAAGCAGTTCAGGGGTATTTCTTGGCTCTTCACACAACTCAGAAAGAAACAGAGCAAGAAAGTGTGAGTGAGCAATGATTGCTCATAGGAGATTCTTAAAATGGGAGCGGACAGGTGATTTCATTAGATGTGTCTCTGACACACAGCTGTCAGTATTTGCTTTGCCCAAGTTACAAGATTCCTTTTAAAATTCAGTGTCTTGAGCTGCATAACTGTGAAGTTCCTGTACACCTGTCTTGTACTTTTAAACTCAGTTGAACTCTGTACCAAAGGTGGTTAGCAGTAATATTTGCAGGTAAGTATTTTAAATAAATGTATTTACAGCAGTACAGCTTAAAGAGTATTTTGGAGCAGCTCTGGCTGAGGTCCCTCTCTTTGCTATAAGAAGTACTTACCAAAGACAACTTTCCCAAGTGTGCTTGGTACACACCATGCTGCCTGCATAACCTTTAGCAACCTGCACTGAGAAACGTTTTCCATCTCTGTGCCTGCTGCAAAGTCATGGCTCTGGTCACAGATTCACGAGTGTCTCCTTGTTTCAGAGTCAGAACAACAGGAATATGAACTCTTATGTCCTGATGGGTCCACAGCTGAGCTGACTGAATACAGCACCTGTAACCTGGGCAAGGGGCCCGGTCGTGGTATCGTCACCCGCAACAACTTCCAGAAGATCACCAACAAATTTCTTAGCATGATCCAAGTGAGTGAATATTATAAGCTGTCTATCTCCAGACAGTTTTTTCTTCCATCTTTGTGTGGCAATCATGACCCAGGTTGCCTTTTTTCTTGAGAATTTTATAGTTAGTGTGAATAAAGTGCTAAAGATTGTTTGTTCTGGGGAAGGATCTTGCATTGGCTTGTGTACGGTTTTGCTTTTTTCTAAAGTGTTCTTCTGTAGGAGGCTGAGAATAATCAGTAAAAAAGGGGAAGATGCCATAACACACAAACTGGAAAATGGCTAATGATGTTTATCCTGCCATGGAACTTGAATCAATTTTTATGTAGCTAAGGGAGACTCATAGGTTCAGGCAGGGCTCACTTTTCTTCATCTTTTTTTTCGCAATTTATAAATAGTATTTGATATCTTGACCACTAATACAAAGGCAGGGAAGGCTGAGGCTGCCTGTTGCTGGAAGAATGAGCAGATTTGTTGCCATTTAAAAGTGTTGTTCTTGTCCCAGCGCCTCTTTGGGCATAAAGGAAAGGAAAGAGCCAGATTTGAACTCTTCAGTTCAGCACCGTTTGGGGGAAAGAACCTGCTGTTCCGAGATGCCACTCAGCACCTGCAGCTTCTTGAGGAGCAGCTGGAGATTGCCTATGTCCTTGGTCTGGATTATGTAGCTCTCCTTAAGGGACTCGGCCATGAAGGTGAGAACCATTCCAGAGGACTGTAGCTAAGGAAAGGGAAGAGAAAGTTCTCCTTCCATATTATTCCTCCCTGCAGACACAAATGCATTTACCTGAAAATCCCCTTAACATATCACAGACTGGTGCACTGGTGACATGATCTACTTCCATTTCAGGGAGCTCTTTGGACAACAGCGTTGTGCGCTGGTGCTGCATCAGTGATGCTGAGCTTCGCAAATGTGAGGAGTGGGCACTGAACATCAGATCTGACCCATTAGTCTGTGTCCAAGCCACTTCCATGACCAAATGCATTGAAATGATCAAGGTAGGAGACTCCTTCTGCTCAGGGTATAAGACTGCACAGGGTATGTGTATGTCTTGTCTGAACTAAAGAGAGGAAAGCTAGCTTGAGGAATAAGTGGGAATGAGAGGGAATTTATACAGGGGAATTTCCAGCCAGTGGAGAAGTCCTGCTGCTTGGATACTCAATTCATGCAAATCCTGGTTTTGTTATTTTCTCTAATGCTGTTGGCAGAGTAGTGAGGCTGATGCAGTCACCCTGGACGCAACACATGTGTACATTGCAGGGAGATGTGGACTGGTGCCTGTAGCTGCAGAATGCTATGGTGAGTTCTCATGTGACCTTATCAAGAAGAGAGGGAATCAAAAAAGTGCTGTTAAGAATATAGTTAAATTTCCACAGTTTGTGATGTTTTGTGATGGACGCAGGAGTCACTGTAAATGTCCAAATACTCTTCCCAGCTGTTCCACTGTTTGGTCTGTTTATTTTATCCCTTCTGTTAAAGGGACAAAGGTGCTGACAAGGCTGAAAAGGATTACAAGGGTTTTGAAGGAATGCTGCCATGTAAAAGGGATGACAGCAGTGGCAAGATCCTTAATGTTTATCTTTCCTTCCAGGGGGAGATTGTGCTCCAGCAGCTGAGGCCATGGAGAAAACAGGGAAACTAATTCATCTTCAGCACAAAGGTAACAGAAACTTTCTAGTGTTTATGCAGGAATGTATTTGCATGTTGGTTTAGAATAAAATTTTCTGTGCAAGGACAAGAACTTTGTGTCTAATCAGAGAGTGTTAAGTTCCTGTACTGTAACTGAAAATACTGTGACAAGATGAGGGAGGGAAGGGGGGCTGTACCCTTCTGGATACTTAATTGCCTTGGTATAACTGGTTGTTGTCATTATTTCACAGCACTACCACCGGTTTATGCTGTTGCTCTAGCTAAGAAAAGTGCCAAACAGATTCACATCCATAACCTTAGGGGAAGGCGATCCTGCCACAGTCACCTGTACAGTCCTGGAGGATGGTTACTTCTGTCCAGACACACAGTGGGAGCTTGGCAGAATGATACTGAGAACTGTGATATTGCCTCTGGTAAGGGCTGCTCTGGCTTCTCTCTTAACTAGACCATGAAAATCTGAAGCTTAAATTTGTGAGTAAACTAGAAAAGGGGCCATGAGGATCCAACCAACAACTAATGACTACAGTTTCAGAGGGTGTTGAAGCAGCTTTTCCTCATATTTGACTATGTGTCACACTATTTAGTCCTCTTCTTGCTAGTTGTTAGGATGAAATTCCTTTCCTGTCTTTTCCCATATATGAAGAGGCTTGGGGGCACCTTGCCTTAATCTCATCTCAGTTTTCTTTACTCAGCTTATCAGAATTACTTTTGGAAGGGCTGCATGCCAGGAGCAGATGGAAACCTGTGCAAGGTGTGCATTGGAGATGGTGAGGTGGAAGGAGCTCGAGTGTCCAGCAGATGCGCTGCAAGTCACAATGAACGTTACTATGGCAATATGGGAGCACTCAGGTGAGTTTTTTGTGAGAGTCAGCAATGCAGAACAACAGCCAGAATTGCCTTATTATTTTGATGAGTTTTTTGAAGGCCTTTTTCCCCTATTTGTTAAGCATCTGGCTGTATAAACTTTTGTTAGTGTGTATTTTATTTTGGTTGCAGTTGCTATGGGATGTTCAGCTGACTGATGGTTTAAAATTAAACCATTTCCAGAGCAAGGCAATGCTTCCAGATATGTAGGACTTAGAGCATTGGTACTGACTCATTAAAGGGATGAAAGAAGACCAGAAAGCAGAGGTGCTCTGGTAAGAAGCAGTGTAGCATACAGGAGATAAGTAAATAGAGAGGAGATAAAAAAATAGTTGAAGACAGAGGCAGGGAAGACTATTAAAGGTGAAACTTTTATGAACGCACTCTTATGAAATATACACAATGCATTTAGTTGAATTCCATTCTCATTCCTGCCTAGGCATGGGTGAAGGTGCACATTGTGCAGCAGCTTTGACTTGGGAGCTGCTGTAAGGAATGAAAAAGATTGTTCTAGCAAATCTCTACGCTGAGATTACCAACATATGCCAAGGGATTAGAGATGAGAGGGATACTTCCAGCTACTCCTGTTTTAGCTTCAGATGACTGTCCCAATGTCAGCCACCATGTAGTGCTGTCTTTGATCACTTTTTTTTTTCCTTGCACTAGGTGCCTAGTTGGCAATCCTAGTGGAAGAAGCTTTGGAGATGTAGCTTTCCTGGAACACTCAAACCTGCTCCAGAACATAGAGGGTGAGATGCAGATACTGTCTTTTCCTTTGAGAATGTTAATTAATGTCAGTTACTTCCCACAAAGCAACCATCACTTGTGAGGATCAGCCTTTACAGGTTTAATCTAGGTTCATGAAGCCGTGTTTGTAAATGGAAGATTGCTAGAAATTTTCTGCATGTAGGCGTTCCAGTAAAGCTCAACATTCAGATACCGTAGGGGAAGAAAGAAGAAGAATCACCCAGTGCAAAGATATGTATTGGGAAAATCATCCTTGGAGACTGCACTAAATTTCTGGAAGCTTTAAATTTCAAAGCTTTAAAAGGCAAACCAAAATATATTTTTCTTAGAGTCAAAGAGAAAAGGAACCCTCATTGAAGCAAAATAAAATTCTATTTTAGGCAATTTCAGTAAGAGAAGAGACTTTTCTAAGAGAAGAATCTCTCTAATATCTAATGAAGGTATAAGGGGCTGGAAACCCACAGGCCTTCCTGCAGCAATTAGCAGTTTGGGCATGCAGGCCCAATTGCTTTGTTTCCAGAAAGGAATCTGGTTACAGATGCAGATGAGACATGATATGCTGTTCATATGCTTGATATTATTCTGGTTTAGTTGATAGGTGCAGCTTAAGTTCACTGACCTCAGTGAAGACACTACCCTGGTCCTTACGCATTCCTAAGAAATGACACATAGCATGCTGTGTTTGTTTTGAACACATTGACTAAACTTCTCCTTCTCAAGTTTTAACATTTTATTTGAGATTCACTCTCTCTTCTGCTTTAATTTTTCAAAAGGATTACCTTTCACTTCATTTTCTTTTCAGATCTGGGCAGCTCTGGTTGGGCAAAAGGTTATACCCCCCTTGACTTTGAACTCTTGTGTCCGGACGGAACACGCGCCGCAGTCACGGAATGGGCAGGCTGTAACCTTGGCCCCATTCCCCCCAGCACTGTCATGACTCGCCCAGTCACTGTCACTAAAATCTCTGACTTCCTACTGAAATCTCAGGTGTGACAGGTAACAGGGAAAAGCTTGGCATGTTACCATTTGTTATGTACAACTGCTGAAAACCCTTTCAAGATGAAAAGCTTTATATACTAGTGCTCTCAGATCCAATACAAAAGAAAAAATGTACACAGGAGATTGAGAAACTAGTTATTTGGATACTTTTAAGGGGCATTTTGGCACCAGTTCCCATTCCACAGAGGCCACAATTTTGCTGAGAAACAAGGCACTGCAAAAGTGCATCTTTTTGTACTAATAAGTACTATTAATAAGCCAAGCTGTGAAACTTTTGTTCCTTTTCTGTTCAGGAATCTCTGGGAAGCAAATTGGATTCTGAATTCCAGCTCTTTCAGTCCTGGAAGTATGGTGAAAGTGATCTGCTTTTTAAAGACACCACTCAGTACCTTGTTCATGCAAGTCATCTGAGCTATCAGAAGATCCTTGGAGACTCTTTCATTCAGCTGGCAGAATCAGTGTTTAATTGCACACCTGCAGGTAAAGTCAAGTTCTTAATTCAGAGTTAGAGAGAAATGCAGCAGGCAGCCTTCTGTGCACAACTCTGACCCTTTTGTTTAGACTGCATGGAGAAGTATGTTCTACCTGAAACTGTTCATTACAAATTTCTAAGGAGTCCTGTGTTAGGCTTCTGCGAGACTAAGTTGGTAACTGCAATTCAAAAGGGGAATTTCACCTCTATTCTGCTGTTTTAATCAACAGCATCTGAAGAACTTACTACTTTTGAAGCTGATAGCATCTCTCAGTGTATACTTTCTTACTGGTTTGTAGGCATCTTGGACTTCTGCAAACAGGATATCTGTGCCTCCTCATCCAACTGACAGCTCATACAGAGGCTTTGCAGGGCATGTACCATCAGCATTGCTGCCAAGAACAAGGAAAATGTGCAAGTCCAACCAATCCAAAGCAATTAGCAAGAAACAATCATCTCCAGAGATGTGTGCTGAACACCTCCTTGTCTTTTTTTTTTTTTTTCATCAGATTTTATGTTTATGATGATGTAATACTACTCATATATCATCCCTTTCTTTTTTGGAGCATGGCAGCATGGGGAACAGCACAACCAACAGCAGAGAACTAGGATCAGCATTGTGGAAAGAGCAGGGCCAGTACCATGGACTGAAATACAGACTTGGTATGAGTAGTACAGGTTAGTTGGTAGCATTTTGCCTTGTTTATCTTATAAATAGTTTCCATGCAAAAAGCCCAATCAACTGACATTTTGGTAGTTGCAACATTGTCTTCTGTATCTGTGATTTTGGTTGCAGCTCAATAGCCCCTGCTGAATGCGCATCTATATTTCTTCTTTAACCAATTGTTTTTTACTAGTAAATCAAAACATTTTTTTTCTCACAATAAATGTATTACACATTTAATAGCCAGCACAGCTGGATGCTTGCAGCAGTGGATATTCCTTTGTCAAGACCTCCAACCATTACTTTATATTGATGCTTTGAATTTAAGATTCTCTGAAATGTCAAAATACTATCTATCAATTAAACACCAAAAGTTTTACAAGCAGAAACTGCCTGAACATGATCTGAAGCCTTTTGAACAGAAATCATCTGTTCATCATCACTTTCCTGTCTTGTTCCAGTATGGTTACAGAGCCAAATCCTCAGATGCATTTGCAGCCAGCAAGCTGCAGCCCTGAAGGAGCAGGGAAAGAGCAGGATGCTTCTTTAGGCCTCTCAGGTGTTCCTGCCTTTCTTTCCTAGAGCTTCCCTGCCATCTGTGGGGCCCGTGTGACACTGCACTCGGGAGAAGACAGTTCTGAGAACACGGTGAAGAAATGCATCTGGCAGCCTAGCTCTGCCAAGAGCAGCATGCAGCTGATCAGGGATAAATTAAAAATCTGGGTTATACACAAGATTTTATGGGTTGGGAGGGGAGAGATCTTTTCTGACACAGACATTACCAATGCTTACTAGGCCTTGATGATCCCATGCTCCAGCTTTGATTCACAAGCATCAGTGTGCCACCTTGCACAGCCTGTGGTACATGAACCACTGGCCAGCCTCAGTCTTGAATCTCAGATCTGAGCTGAGCAGAAACTGTTTGTGCTTTCTGTGCTCCCTGGCTCTTGCTACCCTGCTTTCTGAAGAGAGGGATGCTGCCTCAGTATTCTGAATAGTAGCCGAGATCACGCTCAATATCTCTCAGGCTGGGATGAAGAAACACCAGAACTGCTGCTTTGTGTCTCAGTAACAGCACACCCTGTTACCAAACAGTGCCGATCTCTTTGGAGATTTGGCCTTTCCCCCTGCATGTAAGACATATTATCATGCATATTTACCCATACAAGCTTAAAGGCCTTAATAACCTGAAAAGTTATCAGAAAAATTTATTTCCATAAATTAAAAACACACACAAAAGAAACAGTAAAATTTTAGATTCACACAATATTGAACATAAACAAAATGCCAAGAGCATGATGGAGGCTAATGGCACAAATGTACAAATTCTCATTGAGCTATTTGTTACCTTGATAGCATCATACAGACTTTTAATCCACAGTTACTATCCACATTCTAGAAAAGCACCTGGAACATAATATACCAAAGGCCCACCTGAAATAAAATACAATGAATGAGAACTGCTTGCAGGAAGTCATATCCAGCAAGCACCAGAACTCAAACGTATGCAGACACAAGCCAGCCAGGAAAATGCTGTACCATATATTAAGGAGCTTTAGCTACTCCAGTCTTAGCATGATGAAAACTATGATTTCTTTTTCTTCTTTCTTCTTTTTTTTTTTTTTTTTTAAAGTGATCCTTCCATCCCTGACAATCAGCAAATTTATCAAAGAGCTGCCTGGCTCTACTAAGAGACAGGACATGGCAAAAGCTTTGCAATCCTTTTCAAGCTGTTCTAGTCAGTCTGATGTACTTTCCATGGTGATACAAAAACTGGAATGGGTCCACTTAATGAAAAGGCAAGTGTACATATCCTTCTTTTTGTACATATTCTTTTTCCTTTTAATTAGCTGTGACAGAAGCAGCTCAGAATGGCAAATGCTCAGCTTTTTCCCAGTTATCACTCCCAGTGTACAAGCAGCAGCCACAAGGAACATAGCTGTTCCCTGAGTGCTGTAAACAGAAACAGAGATGGGAAAGGGAAAAACAAAAAAGTGCATAAGCAGGACTGACACCTGTATGCTGGAGAGGGGAAGAGATACTTGGTCTCCACTGGATTACATTGTCATACAAACACTAAACCAAAAGAGAATAATGCTGTGTATTTGGGTTTCCACAAACTAAAGGTCTGCGAGAAGCTAAACAACTGCAACATCATTTTGCAACTCCTCCAATTACTGTAAACTGAAGAGTATTTGAGTGTTTTCTTTGCTCTCTCTCCTGTAGCTTGTAGGAAAAAAGTTAATAAATCTTATTTCAATGCAATCAGAAACAAGAGAGAGCCGGGAAGAAAAAAAAAAACAAACCCACCCTAAACAAAACTCAACATAACCCAAAGGAAAAGACTCAACACATTCCATGTTTTGAAGCACATTAGAGGTCTGAACTTCTGGACCCAAGTCTTTCCCTCCCACCCCAATCTTTATTTCCTTGAAAGCCCCACTAAGGTTACAGCTTAATTGTGTCACTGGAAGCCTCCCATATTAATAGAAGGTGAATGAATACTCTGTAACAATACCATTCTATAGCATAAATCCATAAAAATATATCTCACTCTTGCTACCACTTCCAACTGGTCAATAATTGGGTTAATAAGCCAGCATAGGGAAACTTTCAAACATTTTTTAAGAAGCAGTAGATCTTTGTTTTTTAGGGATTTCTTTTTACAAAAATAAAGAGGATCAATTAGAATGTTCTACATCAGCCCAGTAAGTTAACCAGAAAAATACTATGTCAATATGTTCAAAGTTTGCCTTGTTATTTTACCCTCAAACTCCAAACACTACTACTCTAAATGTGCACTCCTCTTTTCTTCAGTCTTCCTGATTAAAGATAATTAGCCTTCAAAACAAGAATATAAACTTCTACAAATCCCAGCACATAAACTAGGAGAAAACAAACCCAGATTAGATTTCTTTCAAGACACAGGCACAGACAGTGTACTATTCCTCTTCCATTTCTCTACTCAAAGCTCTGAAATTCAACAGATTGCTTGTTAACATTTAGTTTTCTGTTTGGTCGGTAACAGAAGTGGTAGAGCAACAGAAGATAATGATGGTACTTGGAGTCCTGCATTTATTGGGACTTTATAAAAAATACCCACCCACTAGATATTTGCTCAATTTGAAGGTAAATAGAAACTCTATTATATGGGTAGATAAATAAGAAAGTGCAAGTTCAAATGACAAGTGAAAGAAAGAATAGACTAAATTTGAGCATCCCAGCAACAACAGCTTTGCCTGAATAACTTCTCTAGGCACTAAGGGACAGAAATTACCTGAACAGCAGCTAGCATTGGAATTATGCTTCAAGTTAAGTTTAACAGAAGTTATGCCAGAAGGGAGCTCTCTTCCTTCCAAAGGTAGAGCTGAGAAATTGGCCAGTGCTGCATCAGATAATTGCATATGGCCTTACATGACAAAAACAATGTCCACATACTCGGAGGCTCTTGGTACTGCACTGGCTATTATGTACAACAGTGCTGTACAGAGAATATCTAATTATGAGCTACAAGAATTGTAAATCTAAAATGGTAAAAAAAAATCCTTCTTGTTGACATTGAAATCAAGTTAGTATGAATGGAATTAAAATAACTTTAAAACAAGTATCAAAGATTTTGCTGGTCTTCCCTGCATGCAGCAGCTCAGCTCAGTTAAATAAAAATCTCTGCCTATATATCCTGCAGCTTAACACCCTCATGGACTAATTACCTTTTCCTCTGGAGAAGAATTTGGCATCAGCCAAGTAAGTAAAAAAATCTTCTCTTTTGGAAAAAATAGTATTGGGCACCATTTTTCCTTAAAATGTTACCTTTTTTGAGTTGAATCATGTTAAAAGAAGCATATACAAAGTGCAAATTATTTAATGTCTAATTATGTGGGGCTTCTGGTGCCTGGAGCCAGGAAGGGCAAAGAAATTTAGAAGGAACCTTCTAAGTTAACAGAAGGAAGAAACAATTGAACACAAACCTAGACAGCTACTTTTAATTATCAAAAGGTTAGTGGTATATTAATAATGTGTTTGCTAAAATTTTTCTTTATCAAACACCATATCTCTTTTGTCAGCTTGTTAAAAACAGCCATTACAGTAACAACAGCAGACTCAAATGTGCAAATGATCTGGAGTACAGAGTTCTAGCATCAGTGAAGGTGCACTACTTCCTCCTTGACACTCCTACTCTACCCCCAAAAGATATTTAAACATAATTAATTAAATATAAGCAGTAATTTCCAGAGGTTGAGAAAGGATGGGTAAATTTCATATGGCTGTGTTACACTCAAACAGGGACTTAAAAGATTCCCTCCAACAGCATTAAAAAAAAAAAAAATAGCACCTTAAAGAGGGTCACAGCCAAAAACTGATTATCAGATGTTAGAACAGAGTGGCAGAATTCAGTAGATGAAGCCAGTATGAAGAAGTCAGTAGATGTCTCCCAAGGAAAACAATACTAAAGAAGCTGACTAGACCGTTTCCAGCTAAGTGACTCCCTCAGATGGTGGAGGCCTGCTCCTGCTCAACCTCCTCTGCAAAAAAGGCTTCAAGGTCCATTAGCTTCTGACTCAGAAGAACATCTAACTCTGCACTCTGCAGTGCAGCTCTTTTTGCTCGGGTGAAACTACCCACTGCTTTGATTTTGCCTCGTGTCTTCCTTTTCCGGGGAAGAGTAAAGTCCTGAAACTCTAGAATCCTCTTTCTCTTCTGCTGGCTGACAGAGATCAAGTGTCCATTTTTCTCCTTGGGCTCCTCAAAGATTGTTTCCAAGCTCCTGGTAAAAAAAAAGAACAGAATTCATGAATACCATAGCAACAGCCACCATACACTGACAAGGAGATGGGGGGATTTCATAACCCAGGTAAACACACTTCTAACTTTTACATTTTTACAGCCCCATCACACACCTTACACCTCCTACAATGCACATTACTGCTAGCCGAGTTGTTATTGCTGCACAGACATTTGGGTAGAATCTCTTTGTATTTCAGTTCTAAAGCACAATTATAGAATCTTAATTTTACAGAATAAATACATGTGAACATTTGATGATAGGCCGTTATTGTTAGTATTTTAAAGAACATGTAATTCCCTTTGAATTTTGGAAAGTAAGTACCATACTTTGATGGAATCCAGAACAAATGGATAGATGAAAAAATATACAAGTCCATACTTAACCAGCTTCAAATTCTTAGTTCATATTATATTTCACTTTTTCACATTCAAACGGTAAAATATACTATTTTCAAATTAACTTTCTCGGGCAGTTTAAACTAGACCAATTTTAAGAATATATCTCCCTCTTAGCATTCATACATGTTTCATCTCCTCTCTCGCCCCCCCCCCAGTAAATTTACATTTATCTCAATTTTTCTTATTAGGAAGCAGAACCAACCTGGCAGGAGGAGGGGACTTATAGTTCTTGTTTGTGTAAATTTCTTCTAAACTAAATTCTTTCTTCTTAAGCCTGAAAAAGTAATGACAAATCAATCTAGAAGGAAGAATCTCAACCTCTCTTCACAGCAAGCAGATTTTCAAGAAACAAGTACTGTTTGCATTCTGTGCCTAAATGCTAACTAATTATGCTTTAGCTAACTGGGGACAAGGAGGAATGAAAAATGAACTCATTAAGTACATAATTTCATACAGTGTTTTTATAAGGTCAGTGTCAAGACATGCCCTTTCTGCAGAGATCAATATTTCTTCCAGCATTCGGTGATGATTTGAAATAATGATGCTCAAAAGGGGAAATCCCCTTCACCTTTTTGTGAAAGCTGAGAAGTTTTACAGTTTAACGGATTAACACTTCATCTATTGACACTGATTTTAGTTATTGACAATTACCAAGGTGATCTCTGAAGAAATGCATTCCTTTGTCAAAGGTGGTAGCTGTGTTTAGGACAGAAGTCATACTAGATTGAGTATGACTAATCTGACCAGTATGACTAGCAGTCACACTAAATGACTGATTGGAAAACTTTATCAACATCTGGCACTGTGATTCCCCATACTTTCACTGAACCAATGCTTCCCTAAGATCATACCGCAAACAAACTGAAAAACTCCAACACAATTTGCATCAACAGAACTTCCTAACAGATCAGTTCATCACACTGTACACTGCAGGTTGACTGATTTTTACTTTATCAATAAAAACTTCTTTCTTCTTTAGAAAAATGATTGCATTGCAGCTTGCTTTTTCACATTTTGCCTAAACTCCAGTCAGCACATTTGATCCAGTTGATAGAGCTGCGTCAATCATTTCTTGTAAAGGAAGTAAACATCAGATGTCACTAAACTGGGGCTGTATAAAATAGTGGTGGTAAAAGAAGCATTTATTGAAATGATTACTCATATGCTTTGAGTCCATTCCAGAGGTATTGCTCACCTTTTTGGTTTGGGTAGTCCCATTGGAGTAAGGTTAGGGTCTGGCTTAGGAACAGTTTTCCTGATTCGGATCTGTGAGACTTTCTTTGGCCTCTTTTCTGGCTCAGTCTTAAGAAAGAAAGATGGAAAAGTTAAAATCAAGGAAATTACAACCATACCAGTCAACAGAATTCTCTTTTATTCTGAATATACATTATCTATAGAATAAACATTCCTCTCTGGTTTGCCACCTTGTTTCTGCTTGAATCAAAGCAAGCAGCAGCACAGAGTAGGACTTGCAGCCTGTTTTCTCTCTTCATCTTTAACAGTTACTTGGTAATATCCAGCAGCAGCAGCTTCAGCTTCTGGAGAACCAAGAGTCTGAGAGATCTAAAATATAAAATGAACTAACTTTTTTCAGTTCTGTGTCATCTTGGGATCTTAGACAGGCTGGAACAGAAGCATCTACTTCATCAAGGGCAGGGATCTGGAGCTCAGATGCTGAAAGCCTGGGGGGAGATGGCAGTGACTCTGGAAGTGCATGAGGCTTTGGTAACGGAGGGAATGAAGTTTCCAGACTGTAACAGAGAAAGAAGAGAACAGGTGTAGATTGATACCCAACTGATAATGCAACAGCATTCCATGCTCTCAGGAGATGTTCCTAAGTTGCATATGGGCACAAAAAACCAACACATTTCACAGAAATGGCCCAAGTAAGTGAACTCTGGTACACACATACAACCCAAACCTGCTGCATCCCACATTGATACTGACACCAACTAAACTGCCAGAGTATTTGAACGTGTAATTTTAAACCCACTCTTTTCCTTTTCATACAGCTAAACAGTATACATCTCTATATATCAACTGATAGAAAGGGATCAATTCTCCTTCCACCAAAGCAAATTTCTTTGGCACAACTATTAATCATACTTTTTGTTTACAGATAAAATACAGCTTTGACACCTGCCATCCCTACACTTAGAAGGAGTAGAAGGAAGTTTCAGCACCTATCGACCAGTTGCTAAGGTAGAAAGGACTTATATCCAAGTAAGGAGTCAAACTTCTATAGTTTCACATATTCAGTTCATAAGAAGTGGCACAACACGGTTGAAAGTAACAGAACTGTTCTGTGCAATGTTCTGTGTGGTGTTTGCATAACTGCCCCTCCACTCCTCCATTACATTACCCAGTCAGCTTACCTCCCTCACTCCTTAATCAGAAAGCTGTTCTGGGAGTGAACTGCCAAAAGCTGAAAGCCAAAATGACATAAGCAATGGCTTTCTGAGGAAGGTTATGATCCCACTACTCAGAATAAATACCAACATCCCAGATACTCACCGTATCGCATGGCCTGCGATCTGCAGTGCTCCCATACTCTGTACAGGTAAGTGTGGTAACATGGCACAGCTGGGTCAAAGAGGAATGAAAAAACAAAACAAAACAAGACAGACAGAAATTAGGTCTACACTATAAAAAGATGAGGAAAAAATTATTAGTATAAACTGGACTGTAAGACAAGATGCTCATATCAGGAATGAGAATGAAAGACTAAAATGATACAAAAGAAAGCCACATCTGCTCTTTAGGCAACTAAATTTCATTGTTAGGAAAACTGTCTTGCTTTCCTTTAAAAATGGTAGTAATGAGAAAAGGAAATAAAGGCACAGAAAGAGAGTGAGACAGTAATAATGAAAGTAATAATTATTTCTACATAGTGATTAAAGTCTGAAAATTGTAATTCTTTATATGAAAGTCTACATTCCTTACTCAAAACCTCAAGTTTTTACAATTAAAGTAGCCACAAACCTTGAAGGATTTGGTTACTAAAGAAAATAGTGCACAATGGCAACAGTAACAGGTAAAAGGAATTAACTCCCTGCTGTCTCTTAACAACCACAGCCTACAATACCCTTACTTGACTGGAATAACCAAAGGCCTTTCCATAAGGGTTGGTAATTACCAGAATTCTATGGCATAAAAGTCAGCACAGCAGCTCTAAGTCCTTTGATATTAAGCTTTACTTTTGTGCCCATACTGTTAACAGCAGGAAATCACTTGGGACAACTTTTTATTACATTCAACAGCAAATCTTGTATTTGTCGTTCTCTCAAACCAACAGTGAAATGCACTTCACTGTTCTAAAGCAAAGATGTTACAGCCAGACTGAAATTCTACAAAGGAAATGAAAACCAGCCATGCTGGAAGCACAGGCCAGTCCAACTATACATAAAGAGGTCAGAAAGACACGCTTAATGTGTTTATCACTTATGTCAGAACTGTAACATTTTGTTTCAACATTGCACTCATTATTTCAGTGTTACTGGAATCTGTATAAATAGTTAGAGACAGAGCTTATTGTTTTATGCAATAATAATACAAAATTACAAGGACAGAAGGAAATCACTTTAGAAATTTTTAATTCAAATAAGCATTAATTAGAAAAAAACTTCACTGAAAGAATGCTTTTATTATTGACAGTGGAAGTTAGGAACTTTAGTTCCTTGTTCTCCTGGTTATTAAGAACACTAATTGTGAGTGAAATATTTGAAAGAGAACAAATCTTTTCCAGATGAAAATGGCCTGCAGGGAACTTTTTGATTTTTCTGATTTTTAATTACCTTAAAACAGGTAAGCATTTCTTTTCAGTGGTAGCTGAAAAGGTTTTTATACTGCACCAAACATACTTTTTATATTTATGTACCAAACATCTGAGTGGGACAGATTTACATCTGCTTTATACACACAGTTTAAGGTGTTTTAGAGGAAAAAAAAAAACAAATTGAGTTTTAGGGTATTTTAACTCTGGATTATTTTTCACTTGAAGTGAAGATGTTTGATTTGAATACTCTCCCTTTGGGAAAAACATCACCACTCATAGCAAAGCATGCACTTTTCCAATGACTCCTCATGTCAGGAATAAAATCCTCTTATACATTAGTTAACTGGATATGCTGCCCCGAGCTGCTGAGGAGCCTGCAGGCTTAGGGCTGTGGGAAAACCCCCAAGGAGAGCATGCCTCAGCAACACAAACACTGAATTCACCATATACACACAACTAAGTTTTAAGGAGATGTTTGTTTTATTTTTAACAATATGTTATTTTTAAATTTAGTGCTCAAAACTGTACTTTACTGGTATGATCAGTTTCAGAGTATGGTATGAAAATGGAAGCAAGTCCCATAGAATGTGCTGCAAAAGTTGTCTCTATGCCATTATTCAATTTAATTTTTTTTAGTGCAGACAGCTTTAGAATGGAGCACTCACACCTGTGGCAGACATTAGAATTGATACCAACAAGTGATAAAATTTTAGGCATGTTACCCATTTATACAAAGCAAAGTGCAGCATTTGTTATCTGGCAAGATTTTTGGTCACACTTGTGTCAATCTGTGACATAGGCTAAATTCAACAGTTCTCTACAGACTGCCACACTAATCAAAACAATTAATTAAATAGACTTTGGTACAGTGCCCATGAAGCTCTCTGTCCAGGAATTGCAAGGTGACAAATCAGTGACTGAACTGCCCTATGTTATTGAGGGATAAAGGTCAAAATCTTTTCTCAAGGGCATGGAAAAATCCTGTAACAGAGCTAGGAACTTCTTTCATTCTTTTTATTAGCAAAAAGATCTTAAATGCTCATAACAAAGTAAAAATTAAATATGCACAGTAGATTTCAGTCCTCTTCCCACTCGTAACAAGATTGACACACAGAGAAAAATTCATTACCAATGTTAACTGGAGCTACATTTGTTTGTGCCAACATCACATATGAAAAGCCATAGCATGCATAAAGAGGTTTCAGTTAGCACAGAATGGTCATGGAATACAATTAAAATTGTTACTGAATGACAGAGCCCCACCCTTTACAATTCTTCCTAACCTGATATTGAGTATTTTACAGTGGTTCCAACAAGTATTTGTAGCTCAGACCTCTGAAAAAAACTTTCCTACCTCAGAAATCCAGTTCCTCTGCAGTCACTCTGAATACACCTAATGAAGTAGCTCACCTTTTGCATTATATACTCTGATGCATGGTGTGTATATTTTGCAAGGGAGAAGAAAACAGAGTTAGCCATTCTGCCAAAACAGGATAGTATTAAAGAAGTGAAGGCAAATATATTTAAATTCAGCTAAAAGACTGTTCTGTAAGAAAGGATCTTCCACGTTGAGCCATTCCTGGAGCAGAATGTGTAGATCTGGAACCGGAGAAACTGACCCTCCAGTGCAAGCTGCAATTACCCTCTCCCTCCCAAAAAGGAGCAAGAATATACCCTGCACACATTTAATCTCAGAAAGAAGTTGATGGGTTTTACCTGTTCTCGATGCCCACACTTGGCTGCCACTTGCAGTAACTGGAATGGAGAGGAGTGATTTCGGAAGGACAGGCAGAAGGACCGTGCTGACTCCATATGGACAACACCCTGCCCAATGAGTATGGCAATGAGGAGACGAGCTCATCGGACACACACCTCGGGTACCTGTCCCCTTTCAAACCCTGTGCCAACTGCGATATAAATAGTCTCTGGATGGTAGGAATATGACTGGTTACATTTCTTCTTCTTGTCCAAATCCTGTAACATCCAGGGGAAGAAAGTGCTAACACTGTGTGAAGGCCAAGCCTGGAACAACCTCCTCTTCTTCCAGCTACAGTGTTTCTTCCAGGGTCAGGATGAACAGCAACAGTCCTGGGGGTTGTAGTGGAGTGAGAGGAATGAAGCTCATTATTTACACGGGAATCTTCCTTGAAAGCTGTTGTATCTGAACAGCTCTGAGACAGGAGAAAAGACAAAGTCCACTTTGAAGCTGGTGCTGGCGTTTCTCTGAAAACTGGGCTGTGATGTACAGAGTGCTGGGATGTAATCCCTCTGAGGTCTGTCACAGGACTGGAGTCCAATTTTATGTGAAAAGAAATTGGGAAAACTGAGGGGTCCAAGAAGGAGGCTGGAGGCTTGTGGCTTAAGTCTGAAGAAAATATTTTGGTAGTTTCTACAGGATAAAGTGCCAAAGGCTGAAAGCTGAACATCTTGGTGCACCACCTGTCAGCCCAGCGTGAGTGTACGTTCCTGTTAATGCAAGAAAAGGCTTCCAAGAGATTTTTAGATCTACACTGACTGTACCTGTCACCCACTGGAAGAATTTCAGAAGAATATGGCAGAGGTTCTAAGTTATGGCTGCTTTTGGCAGGGGCCAGGAGCTTGCTGGCCATTGCAGACAACTTCCTCAACAATGCTGGTTCTTTGGTACATTTTCTAAATTTCATGCTGTTCAACAAACTGCACCTCTTGGCCCTCTGCCTTGGCATATGCACAAATCTCATGGCTGTTTCCTTTTCCACTGTCAGTGGTTTACATGGAAAGTACAAAGATTCCAGAAGCGGCTTTTCCTGTTTAGGGAATATTTCCAGGGGAATCTCAGAGACAGGTAAACTTTTAATTTTTCTTTTTTTTGTTACAGTTTTTAGCTGACACAATGTGGGAACTTTTTTGCATGTCCTTCCAGGTTGTATTTTTAATGGAAGAGGTCCTCTTAGTTTATTTGTAGTTCCTCTTTGTTTATTTGTAGTTCCAAAGGCACCAGGGATCCCATCACACCCTAAATTAAGGTTCAGGTTTTCCATTTCTGAATCCTGAGTCTTCAATAATTCTGAACTAATAAAATCTGTGGTAATCTTTGGCCTTTTAACTTCTTGTAAAGTGCTATGTAGTTTATTTTCACTGCCTCTTACAGCAACAATCTCCTCTGAAGCATCTCCAAAGATTGTATTTCTAGATGTCATCAACTCAGCTGAAGAGCTGCTTAAGAGTCCAGAACTGTGCAACATACTGGGTTGCAGTATGATTTTTGCTTTCTCCTGATGTTCTGACTTCTGTTCTTTTTGTGCCTTGCCCAGCTGATGTAGTTTCATCTTTCCATATTTCTTCTGTTTAAATACTTGACCTTCCTCTATTCGATCAAGTCTCTCTGAACATAAAGCCCCATTTTCCTTGCAAATTGCACGAGTTGGTATTTTGGCCTGGCCTTCTATTACTTCCTTTACATTATCTTTGCTCCATGCATTTAATTTGCAAGGCACACAGGCTTCACTGCAAACCGTACAGTTTGGGGATGGTTCTTTGCAACTGTCTGATAGTGTGCTCAGAGGTGGAGAAAACATGGGCGTTGTATCATCCTGCACTTCTGGGGCAGCCCCTGTGCCAGATACAGCTCCAGCCTGACAATCATGCACAGTTTCTGAAGGTACACTAGTACCTGCTAAGTTTGGGAGCTTTGTATAATTTTGTCTTTCTTTTGAAAGTTTATTTAGTTTGGATCTTGGGATTTCTTCCAAAACCTTTCCATAATTCTCAGTCCTGAGGGAGACTATTTTGCTACCAGACTCTTTAGAATCTTCCAACAAAGCCCGTGGACAATCTTTGGGCAACCTTCCTCTAGGGGCTACCTCTTTTCCTATCATCTCTTGTACACAGGTATTCTTAAATTTCTCTTCACTGAGAGGACTTTTTGGTGAGCTCATGTCCATGTCTTTCACAGTTGGCATGCAAAGCCCTTCACCTTTCAGACTTTCTTTACTGTGGTCACAAACACTTGAGCTTTTGGCACCATTCAGAGAGCCAGCTGCTGATTCATTCCCTGAAGATGGAACCTCAATATTGCTGGATTTTTTCTTAATAGAAATTGTTACAGAAAGAATTTTAGTCATTGAAGTATCTTTGCTAAATTTTTTGCCCGCAGATGAAATATCTCTTTGCATATTCTCCGGTGACATACACAGATTTTCTTTCTCAGGCAAAGAGATGTGAGAGTTCAGAGCTGACACAGTTTCTGAATCCACCCGAGTCTTACTAGAAGTTTCTTGGATGTCAAGCTTTTCCGAATGGGATTCACAAATACCCCTTTTATCTTCAGGGTCTTTACTAGGCTCAAAAGTTAACTGTGGGCAAGAGTTATTTAAGATAGGAGTTATACTCAGACTTTCTCTGTTTTCTTTATCTGAAATCACATCTATATTTCCAGGCTTATCTGTATTCTTAAACTTCTCTTGACCAGGAGGACTTTTTGGTGACCTAATGTCCATGTCTTTCACAGTTGGCATGCAAAGCCCCTCACCTTTCAGACTTTCTTTACTGTGGTCACAAACACTTGAGCTTTTGGCACCACTCAGAGAGCCAGCTGCTGATTCATTCCCTGAAGATGGAACCTCAATATTGCTGGACTTTTTCTTAACGGAAATTGTTACAGAAAGAATTTTTGTCGTTGAAGTATCTCTGTTAAAAGCTTCAGCTGAAGATGAATCACAATTATCTCTTTGTGTACTCTCGGATGATGTACGCAGGTTTTCTTTCTCAGGCAAAGAGATGTGAGAGTTCAGTGCTGACACAGTTTCTGAATCTGCCTGAGTCTCAACACAAGATTCTTGGATGTCAGACCTTCCAAAACGAGATGGACCAACACCCCTTTGAGCAAAAATTTCTTTACCAGGCTCAAAATTTAACTGCGGGCAAGAGTTATTTAAGATAGGATTTATACTCAGACTTTCTCTGTTTTCTGTATCTGAAAGCATATTCCTATTTTCTGGCTTGTATGAAAGACTCCCATGAATTGATGAAATTGGCAGAAATTGAGCATTAATTGTATTTTCCTGGTTCTCCACCAACCACTTCATCTTCGGCACAGATTGCTGCATTTTGTTTCCTGCAAACGCCAGCTCTGCTTTCTCTTTTGCACATTGGATAAAACAAGGCTGCTGTGAGCACTGTGGTTTGTCATCAGAAAAGTTTTCTTCAAGAGCTCCTTTAGTGCTTCTTTCACATCTGTTCTCATGTTCTTGTAGTCTGATTCTCTTCTCTTCAATTAGATCACTAATGGAGTCCATGTATCCTGAAGAAGAATCTTCATTTTTCACACCCATTAAAGAGTCTAAACCCATTACATTCTCTTGTACAGCTCCTTTAAACCTGGCTTCTCTTACACATTTATGGTCTAACAGAGGCAGGTCACCACCTGTTTTTAGCAGAGCCTCTTCACTGTGATTAGGATCAGTTTTGTCTCTTTCCACAGAACAACCCATGATTTGTGAGCCAGTGTTTGGTTTGTTGGTTAAACTTTCTAAATGTTGCTCACTGCCCAGCACTGGGACATCAGACTCACTCTGACATGGATGAAACTGATTTCCCAATGAACAAAGGGTCTCTTCTGTTTGGCCAGCACGTCGTGTTGGAACATTCATGTTGTCAAGTGCTGGCTGTGGTTCACAGGTTGAAGTGCTACACTCGGAGGGATCAGCTGTGAGCAGTGGCATTTCTTTCTGATCACGTGTGTCGAGTTCTCTCTTCCATGGGCCTAACAGAGAGTTGTAAAATCCAAAATTATGAGCACAGATGTTTTTGTTCAAAGATCTGACTAATAGCTGTTCACTAGTCCTATTTCTCTGATTGCCTTCAGGAGTATTTGGGGAATCCACAGCTCCTGTTTCATCAAATTCATCTGTCTGGGAAGCACGCATGCCAATCTGTTCTTTTGCCTCATCTCTGTCACAAACTATTTCACTGCCCATTACTTTACAAAGATCAAATGGTTCCACAACCTCCATATTCTTATTTGAAATCTCATCTCTTGCCAAGGTAGCATTAGACTTCTCTGCCGTATATGCTGAGCAAAACATGTTTTTTCCTGTGGGAATATAATTTAACCCACGCAGAGCTATACGTCTGTTGCCCCAGTCATTTTCACAAAGAAGAGATCCGCGTGCCAAAGGGGCGTGTGCTTCTGGAAAGATGGTTGCCTCTTTACTGTTATATCCTGATGAAGACACTGCTTCCAAATTACCATTTTCTTCAATTTTATCAACTTCAACACCAAAAGAACGACTGTTCAGGAAAACTTCATCCACACTCCTTGATAAAACACAGTAAGTACTGGCAGCTGTACAGTGTTTTTTTATACTCTTATTGTTACAACAACATGTGTGACAATGTTCATTTTCTAAACCAGTGTCCACTCTCTCCATATTTCCTGCAGAAGATTTTATATTCATTTGGGATACTCTGCTTGCTGTATTAGAGTTAACAAAAGTCATGGAATTTACAGAAGACTTGAATCTGTCTTTATGAAGCAAAACTTCAGCAACTTGTTCTGCTGTTGTTCCAGAAGCACCAATTAATTCTTTTCTAGACCAATTATCCCAAATCTTGTCCCTGCATGAAACTTCATTATTAGTACAACGAAGACACTCATTATAATGAGGTTCTCTTGATTTTTGTAAAACAGGAGGTAGAGTTCCATTTAGTGTATAAAACAAATTTGTTTTGTTCCCAGTAGATAAGCTGTCATTGCTATCAACTTCTGCAGCCCCAACTAAACCACCAGCCAACTCTTTTGATGTCGTATTGCTCTCAGATTCCTTTCCAAGCAGTTGTGCCTTGGGTGAGTCTTTTTCTAGCTTGGTACTAAGATGAAGACAGCTGTGCTTACTGAGAGGAGGAATTTTATTGCTAGTACTATAAAAGCCCACGTCTCTCTGCCCAGTTTCATGGGAAGCAATGTTACTCGTTTCCACCCACAAACTATTTTGCTCAGAATTAGAAGCCTCTTGAGCTTCAGGCCAGCTACAAATTTCAACTTTATCCCACACAGCAATTTTTGTCCAGACTTCAGCTGCTTCTTCAGATTCAGAGCTGTATGATTTTCCTATAGTAGCAGTTAATTCCCTAGGATCAGTTTTTGCACTAGATAATCCTTTGTTCCTTACTGCCAAGATCTGCTCTACTGGTACAGATGTGGACATTTGGTTTTCTAAAAACCCAGTTCCATGATCATAAAGAGTGTGATGTTTGATGTTTCGGGGAAGGTACTTCTGGGGGGTTTCACTGATAATTCCAGGAACTGCAGAACTGCTTTCTAGAGGCGTATTTCCAAAGTCCAGATAACAGATGCTTTTCAGAACTGGACATAAAACTTCAGAACTCTGTGTGGAGAGTGTTCTACAGCTTTCTGCTGAGAACAACTCGTGAGGTTCATTTTGTTCAGGTACAGGACCCTTAAAGAAGCCATAAGCATCATTGTCTTCATCCTGCTGACAAGTCTGGCAATTAGCAAATGACATACTGAATTCATTAAGAGGATTTCGTCTGGGTAACTTTTCTTCTCTAATCTCCATAACAGATACACCATTCCCCCCTGTTCTCAATGACATGGCAGCATGGGCTTTTGACCCACTATAGTCACTTGTTTTTTGTGGATGATCTGTAGCTGCTCCAATGTCCATGACTTTTATAGGCTCTAAAAAACCTAAGATGCTGGTTTCTGAAACCCCAGCTCTGGCCATGACTGTGTCTACATCTGGGCATTGATTGCTCTCAGGTGGAAGACCTTTACTCACTCTGTCATTCCTGTATCCTGCTTTACTAAATATCCTAGTCCCATCAGCCTTCATACCTTGTACTTCTTCAGTAACCTGTGGCAGAGTTTCAGCTGTCACCTGAACATTTGCTTGGTTTTCTTCTGCATAAGAAAAAAATAAAGCAAATCAGAACCATATGCTAAATTTAGAAGGCATTCAGCTTATTAAGTACCTTTTGTTGTTGTACACAACACTCCATGCAGTATTGGTTACCAAAATGTTCTTAGAAGTGAGAATTGATGCTAACAATTTTACTACCAGTCTTTAGAGGAAAAAACAAAACTACTCCACCACAATGGTGGTGGAGTAAGGCAAAAAATCCAATCCTTGTCAATACAGACATTTCCATGAGCAGCAGGCATTCCAAGTCCTGTACATTTCAGATTCCTCTAATATCAAGCTAGGAGAATGCAGGTCCTGTAACTTAACACACAGGAAGCCATGGCCAACATTAAAATAATGCTTATTTGTAACATCAAAATTCAGCATAGGCTGGGGCTCAATCTGCTCCAGCCTAGAAATAGGGCTGGCCATTGTGCATCCATTTCCATTTCTTCTTCCTTGGAGACATGTCTGTCAGTAACTCAGCCATAGAAAAACAAGACATATCTCATCTGCTCAAGTAATTTGGATTATTCATAAACTTTTTTTCTGTAAAATCACAAAGAAGGTGCTAATTTAAAAAATTACAGTTACTATAGAATATCTTCATACTCAAAACTTTACGGGGAACATATTTACTGAGACTTCTGCAGATCTTTTCCCTATTTTCTAGCAAGCACCAAGACTAGATGGCATTTATCAGCTAAATACAAGTTTAGGTAAAGACAGCACGGAGGGAAAATGAAAATAATTACTAGATGCAGGAAAAGTGACCAAAGTACTTGGAGCTAAAACATTATGGAGGATTATAATGAAATTAATAATTACTTTAGCTGTCCTCTTTCTTTGGATTCTGCACTTTTCATTGTACTTTTTAGAACACTCAAAAAGAATAATACTTTTTAATAAATATATGCTATTACTGCTCTCATACACTCCATCTTTGAAACTAAAGGAAATGCTAAACATCTGCTATTAACAACCTCTTCTACTTTAGAAACAAGTAACTGAAACACATCTTCTACAGAAAAGGTCTTGAAGAAAGTACACACCCTGCCAGGAGAAAGTACAGCATTAAGGTTTGATATTGTTATAGTGACACAGGGTAACGCTTTCTAAATGAGCCATCCCACAATCACTCATCCGTTTAAAATCAACAATAAATAACTGGGAGAGAAGCAGGGGCTGGATAGGGATGTATAGCTAAAATAACTACCCGTGTTCCTCAGGGATTCTGCAATTTCAGTGCAATAGGTTCTCAAAGACTTTGCCTCCTGCTCATTTAAGTGAGGGTCCTCCTGAAACAAGACAGAAATATGGATTTGGTTAGACGTGGTTAGTTATGGTTAGGCAGAAAAATGGTTAGATTTTCTGAAGTGTTTCATGTGTCAGGGACTGCATCTTCTCAGCTGGGTTAGCTCAGAATAAGAAATTCACTAAGAAACCTCCAGACACATCAGCCTTGGCCAGAGGCAGCCTTGCATTGCAAGGGCTTCACACAAGCACTAAGGATGTATCCCCAAAACATTGCTGTATTTAGCAGATAAAATTTAAGTACATGGCTTAAAATGCAAATTGTTGAAAACTGGAATGAGAAGACAGTCTCCATGTCTAGTTCACACGCCCAAACCACTACCACCAGACTTCTGGGAAGATGTTTGCATTTTCTGTCTCTACTAGAACTACTATTCCTTGGGCTCAAAACCACAAACCCAGGAACAGGTGACCTAGATCTGCCAGCAAAACCACCCAACCATGATCCCACAACCTAACTACATGCATTTAGAAATATGTGAAAACTCATCTTGAAAACTGAAGGACTATAAAGAATTTAATGATTTTAATTTCACAAAAGTGATAAATCATTTTTTAAAAAATGTCAGCTAAATCAAACAGATATCAAAATTTGGAATTAAACACAAAATTATGCAACATCCAATAATTAAGTTAAAACCTTCAGCTATGCACTTTTATCTGTTACATATCTGCACCATTCCAACAGTATTTAAGCAAGCGAAAACACTGGTATTTTAAAATACTGCTGGTCTACTGAACTATTGTCTGATGTTTCACTGGACCCACAATAATCCAGACACTGACACACACACACACACCCTGGATGTGTCCAAGGCCAGGCTGGACAGGGCTCTGAGCAACCTGGTCTAGTGGAAGGTCTCCCTGCCCATGGCAGGGGTTGAAACAAGGTGAGCTTCAAGGTCCTCTTCCCACCCAAACTCTTTTATGATTCTATACTAGAAGACACAAAAAAGAACCAGGAAACCCATTACCAGACCCAGTGCCTAGCGGCTCTAACCCTAAATTCAAATTATCATGCAGGGATTCATTTCTGCATTCACTTACTTGTTCTGACCAACTTTCCCCCAGAGTTAAAGGGCAACATTCAGCATGATGGGCCTCAGCACCTTGTGCCTCTTCATCTTCTTTCTTCCATCCATCACTAGAACAGTCTAGTTTCCTAAAGTGTCCTTTTCTGCTTTTTTCATTCTCTGCAAGGTCTCCAGCCTGTAGTAATTCTTCAGGAAAAGATTCTGCTGGCCCATGAGAAATCACCTGGAGCACATCACCCAAATCCTCTGTCTTCTGGCAAAAGTTTCCTACGGCAGCAGTCCATGGCCCATCCCTGTGTGCCAGCACCGGTACTGGCCCATCAGACTGTGCATCTAATCCAAGGCTGGGCCCTGGCACTGCCATGGGTTCCCTGGAGATGCTCTCTGGCAGTCCAGTGTACAACTCCTCTAGTACAGCAGACACAGAAGAATCAAGGGGAGACTCCACCCCAGATGAGAGCATCAGGGCTGTTGAAGATCACTTGCCCTGAGCTTTTCAGTTCATCCTAAAAATAAAAGCAACATTAAATCAATGTACATTGGACTAACCATAGAAAACCCTGAGCTGGAAGGACCCTCAAGGATCACTGAAATCCAGCTACTGGACTAGATTAAAAGGAAAAGCTTAATTCCTCAAGATTCAAGTATATACGTTTAAGAAAGATACTTCCAAATACATCTTTAAGAAAGGAGCTGAGAAAGATTTGAGCATGTAAGGAAATGCTTCATGAACAAAAGAAGAGAGTAAAGCCAAAAAGATATTCCCAAGCCTCATTTTCACATTCAAACATCTCCCTGCAGATTTAACCACATTTTCTGAATAACATGAGAAGAGGTTATAAAGCAAGTCACCGGGGCTTGTATCAGACATCCTCCTCCTTCACTAGAACTAAAGCATTGTTTGATGTCCTGGGATTTTCATGAGTTTCTAGTCTTTGGAAACAAACTCCAACTTTTCTTCACATCCTCTGCCTCAAACGAACAGTCTCTAAGCCACCGGCCGGCAGGCTGTGCCTCTCAGCTTCTCTCATGCGAGCACTCTGTCCTGACACGCGGTACAGAGGATGCCTTGTGCCAGGGCACAGCCCCGGTCCCGGATCCTCGGTCCCGGGTCCTCTCCGGTGCGCGGCAGCTCTTTGTGAGCACGGCACAGCAGCTCCGGCCGAGCTGACACCGCTCCTGTCGGCACCGGGAAAAGCCCGACGGGAAACGCCGCCGTCAAATCGCTCCCGAAGGCTCACGGACAGGAACGGACTAAGCCAGGCCTTTAGAGGCCATCAGTTACTCAGTGTACCAAAACACGGGCTCATCAGCCGAGCCTTGGGCTGTGCTCTAGGCAAGAGCAGCCTGTGCAGAAACGGGCGAGACTCGCTCCAGGCTCCAGGGAACACGCGAGGCCACTCGTCCCCGGGACAGCATCGCCCCGCCGGCGGTGCCGCCCGAGCGCAGCCGCGGCAGGACCGGGGGCGACTCTTTGTGCCGAGCGCCGCAGCAGCGCCGACGGGCCCGGCCCCGAGCCCCGCTCCTTCTCCGCGGCAGCAGCCCCCGCACCGGCGCCCTGCGGCGGCGCACCGGAGATCGCCGCGCTCGGTAATTACACAACCGCCGGTGTCTCCCCCGCCCCCGGGCTGGGCAGGGCCCGCGCCGGCACAGCCCCGCGCCCCGCCCGGTGCCGGTACCTGAGCGGCGGCGGCCGCCGGCCCCGCTGTGCGCGCCCGCCGCGCCGCGCCCCGCGCGCATCACTTCCGCATCCGGGCCGGGCGCGGGCGGCCCCGGAGCCGCCGCTGTGGCCGCGCCCCGCTCGGGGCGTGTCCCGCCCGCTCCGTCCCGCCGTGGCGGCGCCGCTGTCACGTGGCGCGCGGCCCCGGACGCGGAAGTGCCGCGCGGTGCCCGCGGGACGCGCACCGGCAGGTCGGGGCCCCGCTGCGCTCTGCTGTGCCCTGCTGTGGTACAGCCGCCCGGGCCCGTGTCCGCCGTGAGTGGCACGGAGCGTTGAGGTGTCCGGGCTCCCCTCGCACCCGGACTGCGCCGTTCTCCCCCGTGTCCTTCCCCCGGGGCTCTGGCGTGAGCCGCCGTGCTGCTCGCTCTGCGCTGCTGCCCCCCGTGCGGGTAAGGACCCTGGCGAGCCCGACCGTGCCTCGCCGCTGCTCCGGGCAGGAGCTCGGGTGTTTCCATGCGCTTGTCTTTCCCTGTAAGCGAGCGGCCGAATGGACGCAGCGGTTCCATGGCTGCTTAATGCCTGTAGGCACGGCAGCGGACTGTAACTGATTGGGTTTGTTCGCTTTCCGCTCCGGCCCTGCTCTTTTGTGGCTTCCCCGGCGCGGGTCTGCCGGCTCGCAGCACCAAGCAGCGCTTCTTTCCAGACCCGCATCAGTTCCAGCTCATAGAGTTTGTTTTAACAGATTTTAGTTATACGGGTTTTTTTTCCCACCACGACTTTGTAGCTCGGTAAATGATTTTCTGCAAAGCACAACCCTTTAATCTATTTGAAAAACACACTTTTAGGTCCCTCTCTCCTGGTGCCCGTACCTGTAGCTGCCTCGCAGGCGCCTCTGCTGGGCGCAGTTCTGCCGCGCTGCGGTGAAATCGGCCGGGACGACGTGCTGTGTTCACGTGCAGAACACACACAATGGTTTTGCATTGACAGGAAATCTGTGTTTGCTTTCCTTTCTATGTTAGATATGCAAGATGCCTTTAACCGTCTTGGCTCGAAGCATCTGAGAGGAACTGGAGCTCAAGATGAGAACCAACAAGGTGTACAAGCTCGTCATACATAAGAAGGGGTTTGGAGGCAGTGGTCAGTATCTCCTACCTCATAACAGTGAGACCAACACTCACTTAATTGAAAGCAATTGTTTTATTGATTTTTTTAAACAAAAGAGTGAAGATGGAACTTTGATGTAACAAGCAATATTTCCAGCCAGAGTTTGGAAAGCTCTTTCTAATAACAGGACACAGCAAAATAAATGAATGTTTATTGGAAGAGACCAATATTGTATCTAAAAAATAAGATAGTTTTATTTTTTCTTCCTCACTTTTGTTGCAACACTTTTCTCTTAATCTGGTGGTTTGGTCGCCCTAATGAGTGACATATATGACAGTGACTTATGACTGCACATAGATGTGTTTCTGAGCCTTAATAACAGTGCCACTGATTGGATTGCTCACTACTTCTAGACTGTTAATAAGTCTTGTTGAGATTCTATAGCTGTCTGCTTTCCTGCTGATGTTTGTTGTATGAAGAGTACAGAAGATGATTCTGGTTCCCTAAATAAGGCACAGTATTAGCTGAACACTTGTTTTGTGAAAGTTCTGTTATTTGAGTTGTTTGTTCCTGCAGGAGTGGCTGATCTGAAGTGGCTGGGTAGGGACTCCTTCATGTGGGGAATAGAAAGCATTTTGCTGATGTGTTCATCTTGGTTTGGTGTGTTTATGTATGCTGAGCTATTGTATGCAAACATGCAGGTGTCTGTGTTTAGTATATATCTGTTCACTGCCCTCATCCATTTATGTCTTGTAGATGATGAACTGGTGGTGAATCCTAAAGTATTTCTTCAAATCAAGCTGGGAGATGTTGTGGAAATTGCACATCCCAATGATGAATACAGGTGAATTCTCTTTGATGATATCAGTGAGGTGGGAGCACTGAAAGGATCTGTTCATGTGGAGAGGTTTCTATAATGAAAGGCTCTTAGGGCTGACATAATTTTGCTTCAGGATGCTGCCATGATTTTTTCCTGCCTAAAGAGAAGTAAAGAGGTTAACTTTAGAAAGAGTGCTTCCTTAAAATTTATGGAATTCTTTGTGTTTGGTGTTAATTTGCTGATCTTCGATAGGCCAAGTAGCACCTGAATATAGAATCAACAATGTCTGTATCCTCTTCCTAGATCTGCTGTTACCTAAGGATTATTCTACAGTATATCCTAGTCAAAATAAAAATTTTGTGGCCTTCTTGTAGGAACTTGTTCATCCTGCAGCCTCTATCTGAAAAGCGGCAGTACACTTGTGTGAGGATCTGAGAAGTTCTTGCGTGACCCAATTTCCTATTTGTAGTATCATCTTTACCTCAAGAGTACCTTATAATTATGAAGAGTGTAAGGAGCAAGATAGAGACAGGTGGAGAGGATGATGTATGAAGCTTTCTAGAAAATACTAATGTTTCTCTTTAACTTATCCTGTGGTCCATGTTACTAAATAGTTTTGAGTGTGTGATTTACCAGAGAGACTGTTGGTATCTCAACTTGTCTACTTTTCTTCTCTTTTCCATGCTAGTCCCCTGCTTCTCCAAGTGAAGTCACTTAAGGAAGATTTGCAAAAAGGTAAAACTTGAGACTTACGCACAGTAGAATCATAGGAAGGGTGACATGACTGGGCTGTAGCTTTGATTGGCTAGCATGTGTATTTAATTTCAGAAGAAAATTAATGTTTTGTCTGTTTAGCAAGGGAAGAATTAGAATTTTAACAAAAAATGGGCAGTTGGTTCTAAATCTGCTTTTTTTTTGGGTAACGTGAGTATGGTTTAAACAAACCTGGCATTTTAGCCTGAAATTTGTGTTTCATGACAGTCTCACTGTGTTGGTTTTGTACCTGTAAAGCACTTGAAACCTGCTGGGGACATTGACTTCTCTGCTGTCCTCTCTTGTTCTTGTGGCAGAAACGATAAGTGTGGATCAGACAGTTGCACAAGTGTTCCGCCTGCGGCCGTACCAGGATGTCCATGTCAATGTTGTTGACCCAAAGGTGTGTGGTTTTGCCACTTGTTTCCATCCATTCCATCACTTGACTCAAATCAGAGCCCTGTGATTTTCCATCTATGGTAGTCTGGGGGAAGAAAGGCATTTATTTTTTGTTGAAAGAAATTTAGTCTTCTTCCCTAAGAAAATGAGCCTTGGACTTTTGTATTACTTTTTGGTTTTTTATGTGTTTCTTCTCTCCCTACAATTTCTGCTCTCTTTTTGAAATCTTATGATCCTGCTTCAACAGAGCTTGGTAGAAATGTAGACATTTCACATATTTTTAAATTTCAGAAATTAATGCGAACCAGGCATGGTAAAAAAAACCAGAAGGTGGCCTAGTCAAAAGAAGAGCCATGGCCTGGATTTGCATTATTTGATACCACAGAACCTCTTAGAGGCATTTCCTGTAAATGTCTGTAAAAATAGCTATTAAAAGAGCTACAGTCAGAACTTGTATTCTGCACAAGACAAAAATCTGCAGGAAATGAGGCTTCCTTAATGTCATGAACAAAGGCAGTAATTTATTTCACCTTCCAAAATGCACTGAGACTTGTAGCGCAGATTTAGTCCTTGGGCTTTTTCTGATCACATTATGCAATGTTTTGCAGCTCACAATAGTTGAGGTACACGCACAACTTTGATATTTATTTGTATGGGCTTCCCTTTTATCTTGCAGTTTTAGGGATATTGACTTGCTTTTGAATAGCCCTTCTTATAACATTGGTAATTAAATGAACAGATTGGTGGGCCCTACTTAAAAACAACCAGTAAAATTTAAGCAGTGTTTTTCACCCATTTCCCAGGAGGTGACCTTGGACTTGGTGGAGCTGACATTTAAAGATCAGTATATTGGGCGTGGGGATATGTGGCGACTGAAGAAGAGTTTGGTAAGGCCCCTGCTGCCCTTGGGCAGGGTGCAGGTGATGAACCTTTATATTTTGTTTGCTGTGAAAGAAAAGAAGTGCTTTGCAAAATGCAGAAAGCCAAAGACAAAGACAGTGCCTGCAGCTCCTGAGGATCTTGTGCAGTGAGTGGCACACCAGAGTTAGATAAATGGGTGTAAATGTTGCAGAAAAACAAACCCCACCATTTCCTACTCCACTGGTATAATTTTGATTACTGCCTTGGGCACTGAAAATGCTGTAGAGAGTTTTAAAACTTATGTTCTGAATTGTAATGATTTACTACATTTGGAAGGAATTGAATCCAAATGTTTGTCAAGTAGAAGTATGCTGAAGTGTCCCTTCTCTGAGAGTACCACTTAATAAGCTGCTGTTAGAATATCTTCTGCCTGCATCTCTGAAGTGCAATCTTGGACTCCTCTAAGTGCAGTGAATTAGGCAAATGATTGCAGTTAGAGTTGATCTGTGTTAAAAGTGATTTTCTGTTGTCTATTACAGAGGTTCTGTAGGTTGAGCTATTAGTAGTAACTACACTGAATGGATTTTGTGACTTCTGTCATAAAAATTATGTTTGAGTGTGAGTGGTTTTTATGTACATTGTTCTCACTCTGAGCCTGCTCTTTTTCTAACACATATAATTCTTCTTTCCTAGGTCAGCACATGTGCATATGTCACCCAAAAAGTTGAATTTGCAGGTATCAGGTCAGTGCCTCCTCTGAGGGCTTACTGTGACTTATTGCTTTAGCTTCATGAATTTTAATTGTCCAGCTAGAGACTCTTCTCTGAAAAATCCTTTGTGTTTCATTGTTCTCTTACTCATCTATAGATTTCTGTCTGCACCGCGGGGTGGGGGAAGGCTTCTATCTGGTGTGGGGTAAAATAAAATAATAGTAGGGCAGCCAGCTATGCTTGTGGCCTCTGATGGAGGCCAAATAATTTTCTTTTATCTCTTAGAATATTTACCCCTCTTCCCAAGCTGTATTAATAATTCAGAGGCGATTACTTCAGTTGCTGTTTGAGTAATACAGGGACCAGGAAATGTGCAGATGCAGAGGGAAATGGCTGTTTGACATCTTTTGGGTTAAACACCAGGTTTTAACCAATAAGTCATCCTTATGACTTATTTGACTGCAGATGTTGGTATATCTCTTACTTGCTCAAATTCTGATTCTCTAGTCTTCATATTCAAGTATTCTGCACTTCTTTTCTTGCAGGGCCCAGGCAGGTGAACTGTGGGTAAAGAGTGAGAAAGTCACTTGTGGATACATCAGTGAGGACACCCGGGTAAGAGTTCAGCAAACAGGGGGAAAGTAGTTTTTCCCTTCTTTTCCTTTCCTGCCAGGATTTTTGTAATTCTCTCTTGCCTGCGGATTTGTATGGATCACTGGAATTGGCTGGGTTGTAAGGTGAAGAATGGCAATAAGTTCAGGACAATGAATAATAATTAAACTTCAGCTCTGCTGTGCTGGCAGCACCAGGAATTACTTGTTTCAGTGGAAATGCCAACTTGTTAGAGGGGAAATTCCCTGTGATGCAAGGCCCACAGTTGTATGAGTTGTTGTGTAGTTAACCTCTTCATTTGGACCTTCTAATGAATGTACTTGGTTTTAAATAAGGTCTTGCATTCCTTTCCAGGTGGTCTTCCGCTCCACATCTGCCATGGTTTATATTTTTATCCAGATGAGCTGTGAAATGTGGGATTTTGATATTTATGGTACGTAGGTAACTGTGGCTGTGGATGGTAGCAACTGTCCTTTCTGCCCCTACTAGAAAACTGCCACTGCTATTTTCTTCTACCGCTAAAATATCCTGCCTTTGGCCTAAGCAGTGCTCCAGGGTGTGTTGTGGTCTTTCTTTAGATCCTTCCTTGCAGTGCCACCCATTTCTGTCCCTGCCTGTGCCATCCTTCTCCTGTCCCTGTAGAGCCTGGGTACCATTATCTCAGCCACGAAATCACTGTGAGCATTGGAAAGGTTTTCTATGGATATGAACGTGTTGGGTGATGAGGGCAGGTGCAACTTTGTGAGTCCTGAAGCCAGAAATGTGTGGAAGTCCTGTGCAAAGAGGGCCTTGATGTTTTAGATTTCTCTTCATATTGGCTTCTTGAGGAAGTGAAACCTGCCTTAGCCCAGGTTGAAGTTGGTAACTTCAGCTGGAAGTATTACAGCTTTAGGCATTAAGAATGAGTCACTTCTCTGTGTCATCCTATTTTTTTTCTGGCTTAATTCTTCAGCAAACCTCTTGCCACTTCCTTTGACCATGTGTTTAGGCATATGGAACCGGGCAACTATTCAAATCAGAGCAGGGGATCCGTTGTGCATTCTATGCCTAAAAGACAGTACAGATGCTTTCCCAGCATGCTGCAAATGTGTTGAAAAAATGAATTAAAGGTCTGATTCTTCTGGCATTAAGTCTCATGTTTACATCCTCTGAAAAAAAATTATTCTTTTTAATCTTTTTATCATAAAACAGTCATGGTTTTTAATCTTTTTACCACCTTAGTGATATTGCCCTTTTTTATGCACACAGCTGCTTGAGATTTAATAAATATAATTGTCCTAGAATCTTAGGGCTAGATATGCCCCATATGTAACTTCTATAGGTGAACTATTGTTATCTGATGCTTGGGAGATTTTTATTTTGCAGGGGATCTATACTTTGAGAAAGCTGTGAATGGTTTCCTTGCTGACCTCTTCACAAAATGGAAGGTAATACTTGAGTTCAGTTTTAATTTTTTATTTTTCTGTAATTGTTAGGGGTATCTCTCTGAACAGTAACACTTCAGAATATCAAATTGCTGTGGGTATAAACAAACTTTGTCATCTGTCTGTTTTATTAACAAAAATCTTGGCAATTACAGAGAGGAGCTTCTTTAGAGACTCGTGGAGAGTGCTCCTGGTAAATGTGATATAGCCAGGCAGCACAGAATCTGCAGGACAGACCATTTGTTATTTCAGAGAGGCAGCTGGAGCACTAATGCAGATCCATTAATGCAACAGTCTAGGTTTTGTTAGTCACCTTTGTGCCTAGGTATGAGGGAAGAAAGGCTGTTACTATATGTGTATATACACAACTTTCTACCAAATGTGACTTTTAATGTTTTCTTTTTACATTTGTTCTTCTTGGACAGGAGAAGAATTGCAGCCATGAAGTGACAGTGGTTCTATTTTCAAGAACATTTTATGAAGCAAAATCTATAGGTATGCAAATTCTCTATTTTCATGTTTCCAGTTTTAAACCTATCTTGTCTCTTGAAAGTTGGTCACAGGCTGACAGGGACTTTTTATCTTTTTTTCAATTGCCATATTCAAAGTATTCTCTATCAAGCACAGTAGGTACACAGCCACTGTTATGAAAATACTCCCCTCAGAACATTACATAGAGGAGTGTTGCAATTTTTTCTCATCATACTCAAGCTGTCATATTGGTTTAAAAGCAGTTTTTTATTGTATAGGAGGTCTGGTATTTCTCCAAGCATTTTGATTTTTAGTTTGCTTGCTGGAGGCTTTGTTTTTTGTTGTTTATTTTTAATGGAAATAACAGCTTTTTTGCTGGAAAAGATGAGTCATTTCTATAGAAGAGCATGAGATGAGATGTGCTTTTCCTTTAATTTCAGATGAATTTCCTGAAACACATCGTGCATCAATTCGGCAGGATCATGAGGGAAGATTTTATGAAGATTTTTACAAGTATGTTTTCCTCCCAATTCTTTTCACCTCTTGTCCAACAGTGTACATGCAACCTGATGCACCCTTTTGTGCATTTTTTTACAGTTTGTTCTTCCCTTCTCACTTCTTTCATGGGCCTCATCAGGCTGTGTTTTTTCTAGAGTCGTAGTTCAGAATGAGAGGCGGGAGGAGTGGACGTCCTTGCTTGTGACCATTAAAAAGCTTTTCATCCAGTATCCTGTGCTGGTACGACTCGAGCAAGCAGGTACAAGAATCTTCCTTTCCCTACTTTTATCCTTTGCTCTGTCTTTCTATTTTTTTTTTTTTTTTTAATTTTTAGCTTGTCAGTAAACTATCCATTTTTAGTTGGAGTCTGGTGTCATGCTACTTAGTGCTCTCCTGGCTGGGCAATTTCCCTTGGTCTTTCTGTGGAACTTAACATCAATTTTGCCTGTCATTCTTGAACCAATAGTATTTAGTACAGATGTATATTTCTGTGGGTTTTTTATTATATAAAGCTGGTATACAGGAATGATGATTTTTTTTTCCCCCCTTCTGATTACTTTTCCAGAGGGCTTTCCTTCAGGTTACAATTCTACCTCAGCACAAGGGAACTACCTGGAGGCTATAAATCTTTCATTCAATGGTAAGTTACGAGCAATGGGTAAAAATATATAGGGAAAGAACCATTAAAGCAGCTGCCAATAAATGGCTGTGGGCTGATGTTATTTTTCCTTAACACTGTGAAGAGGAGGGGAATATTAAGTGGTCACCTGCCTTTCTCTGAAGGAAACATGCAGGGTGTTTTGACAGCATTGCTGCGTTCTCTCTGGCAGTGTTTGACAAGCACTACATCAACCGCAACTTCGACCGCACGGGGCAGATGTCGGTGGTGATCACCCCCGGCGTGGGCGTGTTCGAGGTGGACCGGCTCCTCATGATCCTGACCAAGCAGCGCATGATTGACAATGGTAAATAACTGCCTGCACCTCTCTGAGGGCAAACACACATCTGGGAAAGACTCAGCTGCTGCTGGCTGTGAAAAGTGTCTGCTGTAAGTTGTGTGCTCTGGGAGGAAGGGTTACAGCTGCAAGGCTTGTGTCTGCACTTAGTATTGAAATGAGCAGATTTTCAGAGTACTTAGAGGCATTTAGGTTCTTTTGGTTGTGATAGGCTTGCACCCATACAGGTGAAGTTCTCTTTCTCTTAAAGGATAATCCTGCATGAGTTGCATTAGTTCAGGAAAATAATTTCTTATATCCCCACAGGTACTGTTGGTTTGTAGCCATATCATGGGGCCATTAACTGCCATTTTTCAGTATTATTGCCTCTGATTAATATGATGTGAATACATACTGGGTCTTAAAATTGGTGATCTATTTTGTCTTAGTGTATCAGTCCTGCTTGGTCGATAGCTGAACTCTACTATTGTCTGTTTACAGGGATAGGTGTGGATTTGGTGTGTATGGGAGAGCAACCCTTGCATGCTGTACCACTCTTTAAGGTAAGGCTGCTTTCCCTTCTCATGTTCTGCTACAAACATTACTCATTTTGTGACTGTCTGGATACAGTTAGTTGCTTCTGATTACTCTTACAGCTCCATAATCGCTGTGGCCCTGGTGACTCACGAATGGGTGATGACTACAATATCCCACACTGGATAAATCATAGGTAGGGGAATTCTATCAGCTTTTGCTTAACACTTCTGCTTTGCTTTACTCCTCACAATCTCTTGAATTCTCTTATCCCCTCTGCTTTCCTTGAGAAGCAAAGGAAATAATACATTACTTTTGCAGAACTCTGGGATTAATGCAACCTAGCAGAAATGACAGGGTTTTCAAACAGCTGGTGTGAATCACTGCAGTTGTGTAAATCAGAGTTGTGTGAATGGCACAGTGGAAGTTGGTGTGTTTCTGTAGAAAGAGAAAATGAACTGGGCAATGCAGGGTTAAGCATATTAAGAAGTGTCTAGACTGAGGCTGTACAAGTATCAAAGCCCTGTCTTTAGGTGAAGAGTAGCTTATCTCAACTATCCCTCAGTGTTTTCCATACTTTTTTATGCACAGAAAGGTATCCCTTTTTCTCTATCCAATAGCTGACTCAGGTTCCTGGTCTGCTTACTGAGTAGCAAACCAACTGTGTTGAGTTCTTAAAGCCACACTATTTTTTCTTTCAGTTTCTACACATCCAAAAGCCAACTCCTGTGTAACAGCTTCACTCCACGGATCAAGCTGGCAGGAAGGAAGGTGGGAATCTTTCTGATCTATATTTTCTTACTAGCTTGTCCCAATACCTCTTCTCAGTCAAGCATCACAAGTATTCCAACAGCTGAAACTAAGTTTCTGTGTTAAAAGGCTGTGAAAGCAAAGCTTCAAGGTTTGTTGTGGGGATTGTGAATGAGAGACTAGTTTATAGGTCTTTCCTTCCTAGATAAAACTGGGTGAGAAATGTTTTAGCCACCACGAAAATTAGTTTCATTCTGTGACAAAGATCTCTATGGAGAGGAAGAAAGGTATTGAGCATTGTATTTTTCACACAGGTTTGTGATCAAATATCAGTATTTAATATTTCTGAAGTTCTCTGGCTGCCTCACTGAGTCAGCAAGATAAACTTTGATCACACTGGGGATGTTTCCTTAGAACATACTGACTGATTCCCTTCCATCTGTCTTTTCTGTTGCTCTCTTTTTTTTTTTTTCCTTTCTTGTTTATTTTTTGGTCACTTCACACTTCCTTTGTTGGACCCTCCAGCCACTGACAGAGAAAGCAAAAAATAATCGTGATGCCTGTAAGTAATTCTGTTCTGGAATGATCTGTCCCACTGACTCCCAGAAGTAACAAACAGCTGCAGGAAGACAATGACACTTTAGCACAAGGAAGGGACAATTGTTACAGAAAACCATCAAACTCGTATTTGATGAGTTACTTGCATGTGCCAGTTGACTTCTTGACAATTATTCATTTAGTGTTTAGGATGTATGGGGGAAGGCATTATGGCCTTAGCCAGCCTGATTCAGAGGCACCAGCTTTGATAATTGAGCTGCTCCAGCTGCTTTGCTTATGACACCTTGGGATTTCTTTTGGAATAGATACTTTCCTTAGGGGTGAGAGATGGATACTTTGCCTTGCAGATCTTGAACATTCTTGAAAGATGTTCTAGTGCTGTATGATTTTTATTTCAGCATTAGGAGCTCCAAAGGATGCTGAGAATGCCTTGCCTATCCAGGTAGATTATGATGGCTATGATGCCCAGGTGTTCAGACTGCCAGGCCCAGCCAGAGCCCAGCGCTGTGCCACTTTCAGGTGAGAGGCTTGGGAGTGCACTGGTTCTGGAGTAGCCATGTTATGTGTGCTTGATACATAAAATACTTGGAGAAATACAGGGAGAATTGATCTCTGCATGCTCACAGTTGAACAAAAAGCTTCACCTGTACCCGATCTTCATGACTAATTGTCTGGTGTTTTACTTCTAAAATAGTGTGGGGGGTCTAGGAAAAGCCATAAATGTATTTTTTTTTCTTTAAATTTTAATTGAAGTGGAATAAAACTAGTAACTAGTCTTCCTAGCAGATTTTGCAAGGGGGTTAAGAAAGTATTTGCACATTAGACTTGCACAGAGCTGTAGAAATAGATTGTTTGATGCATTGGTTAGTAACTGGTGATTAAAGTGGTAAGAAATCCCCCCTGATAATGATGCCAGTCTGAATGAGAGAAGAGGCAGAAAAGCTGAGTGCAGGTTCTCAACTATTCCATGTCCTTTTGTCTGAGGAGAAAGACTGATGATTGTCATTTCCTGGCCAAATTCATTGAATAAATGATAAATTTAATTGCTTTTTCAAAAATATGGGGTTGACAAGCTTGTTTTGAAGTACTTTTTTTACTTTGCTGCTTTCAGTAATATTGTCTAACTCAGAGCATGTGGACTCTGGTTAGTATGTTAATTTGAGCAGCCTGTAGGGACACATGCTGAAAGATGGCAGCACAATTTAAATAGTTGATAATTCAAAGTAGTTTCCATATAGCTACATGGTTCTGGCACTGTAGGCTGAGGTATCTACTAGGCCACATCTCACCCAGGTTGGTGTGGTGTCTGTAGGATTGCAGAGGGAGTTGAGCAGGTCCTTTCACAGCCCTTGTGCTGGAAGTGTTGCAGTGTTCTTGTGTTATGTTGTGTGATGCACAGAAGTATAAATTACCCAACCAGTCAAAAAAGATAGTGATGGCTTCCCTGTAATGCTCTTCTTGAGTTCACCTGCTGAGCATTGAGTCTTTTGCATGACTTGGGCCTGTCCCAGCCCCTGATGACCTGGGGATTAATCTGCCTTTCCTGTCACTGAGCAGGTCAGTGAGGGAGAGGGAAAGCCGCACCAGGAAGAGCTCCAGCTCCTACGACGTCTCGTGCAGCCCCTCCCTGCAGAGCCGCACGCTGCCCCCGGAGGAGGTCAGGAGCCAGGCTTCTGACGACAGCTCTCTGGGCAAGATCTCCAACATCCTGATGATCCCGCGGCCCCACCTGCACCAGTGTGAAGTCAGCAGCTCCTTGGGCTATACCAGCACCAGAGGTCAGCCTGGGGCAGGTGGGAAGGTGCCTTTGGTGGGGAGAGGAGGGGGAAGTTTGTGTTGGCCGCTGGCAGGCCAGCCAGATGTATTGGCACTCATGGGACAGCTTTTCCATAGCTGCAGCTGGTGTGCATTCTCCCTTTGTCATCCTTGTCCAATTCCATTGCTTTTTTTTAATAGCTTGTCCTAAATAGAAGTGTTCTGACACTGATTTGCTCTTTTCCCTTGCCTATTGCCTTCTTTAGTACTTGACTGTTCTCCTGTGCCTGCCTGCAAGTGTGGACATACACAAGGAACTTGTATTATCCAGGTCACCTATAATCTATTGAATGAGAGCTGCCCTTAGCAGTGAGCCCTGGGGGACCCTGCTTATAAAATTTCTCTGTAGGGATTTGTTGTCATTAAGACTCACTTTCTGGATCCTTCCTTTTGACAATGTACTGCTGAGCTGTCTCAGTGTGTTAGCAGTGCTGGCACTCCTCTTTTCTTCCTTTCCAATTTAATTTTGTTCTCAGGCAATGTGCACTATCTTCCATAAACCCAGCTCATTTCTAGGTAAATTGTATTCCTCCTGCAACTGTTTCATCTTCCGTAAAATTCTATCCTTGAAGGCTCTTCATGGTTTTTTCATGACATGCTGTATGACACTGATACCATATTTATCCTGTCACAGGAGTTACACTTACTGGTGTGGAGCTGCTCTCACACAGTGTACTTGACATCACATCTACCATTCATGTATTCCCCTGCTGTCAGTTAATACAACTCTTTTCTTTCTTTGATATTTCTGTGACTCTTTTAGTTTGAAGGATGGTTGTGTGACCCAGCTGAAGGTGTTCAGCAGGATAAGGATGTATGTGGATTAGGACTGGCAGGGGGGGGAAGAGTCAAAGAAACTGAGGTTTTTCACATGTTGTATTTGACAACATAGAATGGTAAATAAGACCCTTCTCTTTGGGATTTCCACTTGTTGGGCAGAGTAATTGATACTTATCTATCTGGTATATTTTTCTCTCCTGTTTCTAAATAACTGCACTTCTGTTCCATGCTGAATAGTGACAACTAACTGGTGTCTTGTGGAGATCATGTCCCATGTCTTCTGGGAGGAATCCCTGATTTCAGTGGTCAGATCTGAGTGTTACAGAAAAGGCATGTGTACAAGGCTCAGCTGTGGCTTCGATACTCATCCTGTAGTTTTTATGTCAGTCTTTTGATTTCTCAAGAATTCTCTAAGGTCTGAGTAGCCCTTCATAATTGTCTTAGCAAGTGGTTTCTTAATAGATTCATTTAATAGAAGCTTACAGCAGTGCTGTAATGGCAGATGGAGTAATGGTTTTTCTTGTCTAGGTTCTTGTTTATATTGTAACTTTCAGGCTGGATAGGAATTGCTTTCAGCTTCTCTGCCTGCTTATTTCTTAAGTCTCCTTATTTCCCCTTACCCTGGGCAATCTTTATATCCCTGAGCGGTTAATTCCCCTGTGCTTGGCTCCTGCAGGATCTTACCTGGCTTGGTTGTGTTTTGCAGATTTCCTCGAGAACACGCTGGAGTCTCAGCAGCGCGACTCCAGCGCTCCGGGGCGGTTCCACGTGGGCAGCGCCGAGTCGCTGCTGCACATCCGCCCGGGGGGGTACGCGCCCCAGCGCGCCCTCATCAACCCCTTCGCCCCGTCCCGCATGCCCATGAAGCTGACGTCGAACCGCAGGCGCTGGATGCACACCTTCCCTGTGGGTGAGCTGTGAGCTGCACATCTGCCTCTGGGACTTTGCCTTGTCCAGGTTTAGCACAGCAAGAGAGACAGGGAGACCTCTGGTGCATTAAAGTGCTCTGCACACTACGCTCATTTGTGTACAGGCCCGAGTAACCCTCTTTTGGGAAAACCTCTATTTGTAAACAAGCAGCAACAGCTACAGAGCAATTCCCTGTTGAAGGGAGCCTAACCCTCTAGAAGGGAATTGTAACTACAATTTCAGTTGTTTTTCTGATGATGGATTGTTTGCATAATTGTTTAATGCCCTGTATGTAGACCCTCCAAAATGTTTTTAAAATATTTTGCTTCACTTGTTTCAGAGGAGACGGCAGAGGTTCAAGGCTTTGAAGATTTTGTGAACATGCTTTCTTAATGTCCATTAGCTCTCATTGCTTGTGCTGTTGGCAAAAGAGGGGAAAAGCAACTGAGGAGTCAGTGCTGATGTGGTGATCAGTGATATAATTGTAACTGTGTAGGTCCCTCAGGAGAAGCTATCCAGATCCATCATCAAACCCGCCAGAATATGGCAGAAATGCAGGGCAGTGGGCAGCAGGATTTGACGCATTCCTCTGCGGAGCTGCTGGAGCTGGCTTACCATGAGGCAACTGGCAGGTGAGCCATTTGCTCAGTCTTGAGTGTTGGGTTTGTAGACCATGAGATCAGGTCTGTAGATAACCAGCTAAGCTTTATTTCTCTCCTGAGGGGACGTGAGTAGCTGGTTCTTTGCAGTGTTTTGGTTACTGCTGGAGGCAAACAAAGAGTATGGACATTTATGGAATGCTGTCACAGCCTGCTCTGTGCCGCCCTTGTGCCATTCCATCTTTGCTGACATCAGTGAGGGAAGACCTTGCTTCCAGCCCGGGCTCGGCTGAGGCAGAGGGCTGAGGGCTTGTTGGTACATTTGCTAAAAGCAGGGAATGGCACGAGTGAGGAAGGCTGTACAAAACAGGCTGCTTTGTTTCCCTGCAGACACGTCAGCTCTCGGCATCCAGGGGACAGTGCCTCCTTCCTGAGCTTCAGCGGGACGGAGGAGTACGGGAACGGGCTGGGGGCCGGCCCGGGCGCAGGTACCGGGGCGGGGCCGGTGCTCGGGGGATGGGGCAGGACTCGTGGCACATGGGGGAACAGGCACGGCAAAGCAGGAGGAATTAAGAGTGATCTGTTCGTGCACTTACTTGGGCTTCTTGGTGTATGGTAGTTCTTTGGGTTACTTTGTTGGTTTTAGTTTTGCTTAATGTGTCTCTACTTCTCTAGGTGTGTCGTATATGGTTTATTATAGAAAGATGCTCATTGTTTACTGATAATAAGCTCTCAGGCAGTAACTGAGTTCCATAATAAAAGAGCAGTGATGTTCAGACACAAAAAATAACTAAATATGCACTGGTGTTCAGAAGCCTTTTTTTTTCTTGGTGGGGTTGCCTTTAGCTGTTGTCCTTTAAGAGAGATGTGTCTGTACTTCCAGTTGAAGGTTACCTCTATCTTCCTTAACTTACCCAGATACCTGAATTAGTGAAAATTCTCAACATTTCTTTTCAGCCCTGTAAATGGAACAACATGCCCTATTAAGCATTCTGCTGTGTTGTCTGGTTTTTTGTGACCCTCTGCTTTTGAGGATATGCATTTCAGTTAGGCACATGGAAAAAAGTTGAACTTATGGACTACAGCATTCAAGACTTATGTTCTTTTCTCAAAACCAATCTAAAGATTTTTTTTTAAGAATAAACTCACCCTTCTGAATTACATTGGATTAAGACAATTTTGTTTTCCAGAGCCATAAAGAAGTTAACAGACTTAATTTTCTTATGCCTCATCTTGTACTCACATAGTCACATTTTAAATTATTTTCTGTTGCTTTCTTCTGTGAATTTCTTCTGATTACATTTAATTTTATTGCTTTACTTTTTTTAGTATTTTCTGGCTTTCAGATAGGCTATGTTTGATTTTGCAATTGCTAAACTGCATTTCAGCTGGATGCAGTTTGCACAATGTAAATGCAGAGCAGGTCCTGGCAATAAGCATGCTTGCATTTATGGAATTTCTTTGTGTCTGTAGACCCTCACCTATCTATAGGGGCCACACTGGGTACTCAGTGATTGGACTGAGACTTCTCACTTATGATTTGAGTCACCTATGAAACAAAGCAGTCTGGAGTGGGGCGGGGGGGGGGGGTGGGGGTTGTGTTTTTTTGAATTTCCAGAAATGAGATTTCTAGTTGAGTCTGGTTCTCCTCTGCTGCCTGCAGCATGGTGTGGTGCATCAGGGGCTTCAGAGTGGAAAATGATCCCATCTATTTCCCTCGGGCTTCGGGACGTTGTCGCTGTTGCCCGCAGATGGAGGTGGTAGCTCAGACAAGGAAATGCTGTTGCAATTCCCGGTGTGGATGGCAGATGGCAGGAGGAGCTGGTGGAAGGTGAAGGACACTCAGAGCCAGCTCCCCTGCGGGTTACTGGCATCCTCATGCAGCAGATATCCACCCTTTCTTTTACAGGGGAACAGCAATGGTGTTGATACCCATTTCCTGGGTAAATCTACCTAAGCTAGTTTTAAACAATAGTACCTTTTAAATATTTGGAGGCTTAGTGAAATTTTTATTTTGTTAAATGGCTTTGAAGGCAGCAGTTTTTCTTGTCTCCTTAGCATCTCTTTTTCTCTTATGTGCCACACCATCTGTTTATAGGAGCTTATATATACTTTTCAAGATGTTTCACCATTTTAGGGAGGAGAGTTTTGTTTGGGTTTTAGCTACTGAACACTTCTACTGCGATGTTCAAGTTTCATCCAAGATATATTTTTTCCTCATTAATTGGCTTAGTGGTTTTTTCTGCTGTGCAGAACCCTGAGATTTTCCATGCAGAGAAATTCTGTATCTTAAAACATCATCATGCTTTTGATTTATTTTTATTTGAAATTCAAGAGAAGTGCATAACTGCTTAAAATAAAAACCATTTCTTCCTTGTAGGGGTGAACCTCAAATCTCAGAACAAGGATTCCTTGGAAGATACTGTCTCTAATTCTCCAGATCCAAGTAAGCAGGAGAAAGGTTTGGAAGAGAGTTTGCATAGGTGGGAAGATGGGAAGGGAAAGGGCATGTACATATATAGAGGCATCAGGAGGTGGTAGGCAAGAAACTGAGGAGCCTCCTTGGCTTTTGGCAGTGGTTTATTTTGGCCTGCAGTAATTTGCAGGATCTGCCTGCACTGTCTCACTTTGATTGCAGTTCTATAGTTCTTAAGAACATGTGAAGCTGTTTGTTGTGTTACAGCTGAAATTCTTTCCTTACCAGACACTAGTCTGCAAAAAACTAAGGCTGCTGAACTCTTTTCTGCCTCTCAGTGTGAAAAGTTTGTTTGGTACCAGCTTGTTGAAGTGGAATTAGTACAGTCAGTTTCTGAATTTGGTACCATTTACTGAGAAATATCTGCCTTCACTTCCTAGAGAAACAAGTGTGTCACTGCTCAAGAAAGCATTTTCTTTGTGGTAGTCTGTCATGTATTACTTTCTTGTGCAGTGTTCCTGCCATTGGTGTTAACAGTTTTACAGTAAAATAAATTTCTGTCTGTAGGAGCTCTATGACAAGAAGTTAAGCATCAGTAGGTGATACAGATTGTTTGAATGGGGTCAGAGTGTAATACATTGGTGAGCTGATGATTTGGTATAATCTAGTTAGCTTTTCCTTTTTAATGTCTACTTTTACATCCCTGTAATCTCAAAACTGCAGCATAACTCTAGGAAAGGGTGTGGGAAAAGATTGCTTTCCAAGTTACTATTTTTCTGATCTTCCCACCCCTCTGGATATATCTTCTGTTTTTATAACTGTGGAAATACTCCAATTTCTCCTGTTGCACTATTCCAGAAAGAGGCTGGTCTGTCATTCTCTCTCTCCTCCTCTCCAGCTCCTTCTGTAGTTGTCTAGGATGCAAAACTGGTCTGATTTTCTTGTTCAGACTTGGAATGATCTGTTTATTAATAATCAGTAACTGCACCTGACTTGCTGTAATTTTGGAAGAGCAGTGGCTATGTCAGCTCTAGCTTTCAATAAAGAGGAAATTAAATGTATTAATTTTGAATGCCTTTTGCATGATGGGGTTGAATCAGCATGTGCACTGCATTGTTTAACAAACTCTGTCTCTTTCTCTCCCTCCCTTCTTCCCATCCTATTTTCATTTTCCCCTTCCCATTTCACACCCCTTTTTGTCCATGTTGACTTCGTGCCAACTCTGTTTCTCGTCTCTCATTCTTTTTAATTCTCCTCTTCATGTACTTCTTCCATCCCGCTCTGCACCCTGTTTTTCCACGGGTGACCACACGTGCCCCCCCTGTGTGCCCCCATGACACAACGAGGCAGTTCTGACGCTGTCTGCTCCCCCCATAGTGCCAGGCTTCTGTTGTACAGTTGGAGTGGACTGGAAATCCCTGACCACCCCGGCCTGCCTCCCTCTCACCACGGATTACTTCCCCGACCGCCAGAGCCTGCAGAACGATTACACCGAGGGCTGCTACGACCTGCTGCCAGAGGCTGACATTGACAGGTTTGGCCAGCACCTCCTCTGTGCAGTCCTTGCTTAAGGAGCAGGTGATGGAAGAGGATCACTGCAGTCTGTACAAGTGAATGATGGATTGCTAACAGAGCAGCAGAATACTTACATTTTTCTTTTTTTTTCCAGTGATAGCTTTGGACCTTTTCTGATGTTACCACCTGACAGTATGGTGTGCTCTGTAGATTTGATGTTAGAAATAGTTTGGATACAAATTTTTATGCCTCTTTTCTGTTGTGTTTTGATAAAAATATTCAACCTCAAGCTATCATCTCTGTTAATCTGCTTTCTAGCAAATGTTTTGGAAACACTAAATGAGCAAATGCATGTGGACACAGTATTTAAGATGCTTATCCTCCCTCTAATGGATATTTAGTTTAAAGAATCTTGTTGGAAAACAGAGTTAGTTGGACAAATAGAACTTGTCTGCTTGTCTCAGAGGTCTCTGGTAACTATTCTTTCTTAGGGTTAGATGGATTTTTTAAATTTTTTTTTTACTGGAGCAGTCTCATTATCTTAAACTTCTTTCAGTCTTTCCATAACTTGTAAGACATCAAAAGACCTGCTCGTGTTCCTGCTTTATGGAAGCAAAACAAAAGTATTAATCAGGGTGGTTGAAATACATAGGAATTAATAGGATTAATGAAGAAACACCTGAAAGAAATATCAGTAGGAAAGCAAAGTTCAGAGCAGGAGCTGCACTACGATGAATGTGTTCTCTAACCCCTCCCTGCTCTGCACTTCCCACTGTGGGAGAGGCTGGAGCATTGCTGCCCACTGGCATTCTGAGCTCTCCTGAACATATACAAACTGCACTTAGACTGCCTGCAAAGTGCTTGAAAAGTTATCTTTGGGGAATTTATTGTTCGACAACTGCTGTAGGCAAATTTGTTACTAGTTGCCAAGCTGCTTTCAAAGGCAGCAGTAAATATTGCCAGACAGTTCATCACCCTTTGTCAAAAGGTGCCTCTTTTCCCTCCTGTTCCCACAGTAGGTGTTCCCAGGCACAGGCCTCCAGGCCCCGGAGCAGAGATAAGAATAGGTTTGTGGTCAGCTTCCTTATTCTAGTCTGCTTAACCTTTGTGTCCAGGAGGGATGAGGAAGGAGTGCAGATGACAGCCCAGCAGGTGTTTGAGGAGTTTATTTGTCAGCGTCTCATGCAAGGCTATCAGATTATTGTGCAATCCAAACCGCAGAAGCCGGCCCCAGCCGTGCCACCCCCGCTCAGCAGCAGTCCCCTCTACAGCAGAGGTGAGTGACCTGGCCTTGACAAGTCAGGCTTTCCTCTTCTGCCAGTCCCAGTAACCTCGAATTAAGCACATCCACCAGTTGCTCAACACTTTGTTGGCTCTTCTTTGGTGGTTCTGCCCAGGGAAGTTCTGAATGGGTGGTGTAGGAATCCCAAGTGCTCTTTTTTGCTTATGATATCAGCAAATCTTAACTGTAAGAGCAAAAGACTCTTTGTGCAACTGCTCCCTAAAAATGTGGCCTGAAAGATGCGTTTAGGTTGTGCTGAGCTCAGACTCCCACTTCTGGACTCCAGCTCTGGAGTCTCTTTCTATAGGTACAGTTTGTTGATAAAATTGTGAGATCTGCAGTAAGCTGAAAGGGTTTTGCTTTTTACAACTAGGTCTTGTGTCAAGAAATAGACCTGAGGAAGAGAATCAATACTGGCTGAGCATGGGCCGTACTTTCCACAAAGTCACCTTAAAAGACAAAATAATTACTGTGACTCGGTACCTGCCAAAGTGAGTATCTCTCTGCTTGAGCAGTTTTCTGTCAGTGTTCAGATGAACATTCTTATCCAGCTCTGTGCTTGCTTGAAAGAACACCTTTCTTTTTACGAAAAGAAAGAGAAGCATCAGTATCAGTACTGAGATTAATGCTTGTGCCTGATCTTTTAGGTATCCATATGAATCTGCTCAGATAAACTATACCTACAGCTTGTGTCCCTCACACTCTGACTCCGAATTTGTCTCTTGCTGGGTAGAATTTTCCCATGAGAGACTAGAAGAGTACAAGTGGAATTACTTGGATCAGTATATCTGCTCTGCTGGTTCAGAGGATTTCAGGTGAGAGCTTCTTTTCCATCCAGACTGTTCTGTGTCCTAATTGCCTCTTTCTTTTTGACCTAAAATTTCATCATCAAGTTCAACCCACGAATGCTCAGTACCCCAGGGAGAATATCTGGCCTGCTTTCACTGTCAGCTTCCAGCAGCTGTTGCCTTGTGGGAACCTTGCTCTGTGTTGCTGCTGTGTTATCTGACCTTTGATACAGATTCTTGATCTCAAAATTCAGCATGAACTTCTTTTTTCCTCTGCTACAAATGCAAAGAAATAAGATAGCATTTTGCACCACACAGATGCTTTTCTTGGCTTCTTACTGATTTCTGGATCTGACTCAAAACTTCCATTTATTTTGAAGCTGTTGCTGGTTTGCTTGAGTGCTGGGCTTGACTTGCAGTCCTATTCCTAAGCTGTGGAGCAAGTGCTTACCAGAAATGTGGAATATCTCCACTAGTATCAATAGCTTTTTTGATATCTTCTCTCCACGCAACCAGTCTTTATCATCTTTTCTTTTCAGGTCTCAGTCAAAATACCTCCTACGCTAATGTGCACCTTGAAAATTCTTTTTTGCTTGCATATTTTTAGAGAAAAAGCTTTTAGGGCCTATCTTTTACAGAAAAGAAAGCATATCTCTGTGACAATTACTCTGTGGATAGCCTTGTTGCCAGTCCTTTGCATGTGTGCTCGTTTTGTCTCGGGGATAGCAGCAAGGGTGCTCGCTGCACTCACTGAAAAGCGCAGCAGATATAAAGATTTATACTTTAGATTCTGGAAAACCCTTCCCAGGAAAGCGCTGACCTCTGTCCTGCCTTCCACATTCCTGCAGCCTTATCGAGTCGCTGAAGTTCTGGAGGACGCGGTTCCTGCTGCTGCCCGCCTGCATCAGCGCCACCAAGCGCATCATGGAGGGCGAGGCGCACTGCGACGTGTACGGCGACAAGCCCCGCTCGGACGAGGAGGAGTGGCAGCTCCTCGATGGCTTCATCCGCTTCGTGGAGGGCTTGAACCGCATCCGCCGCCGCCACCGCTCCGATCGGATGATCCGAGTGAGTCCCCGCTGGGGCTGGGGGTGACCCGAGCCGCTGACGAGGCGTTAGCAGGAGACCCGGGTGCCTCCGGGGCAGGCTGGGGCACGGTGCCCGTGTCCGTGCCATCCATCCCTAAAGTACATTGCTGACCCGTGTGCTGTGTCAGCTTTCAGACAGTGGGGCTTAACGTACTAGTTTTGCATCACAGAAGCGGTGTTTTGGGAGAGGATAGAGAGCCGTTTCCTTCAACAGCTTGAAGGAAATTTCCCTGGGGTGAGCATCTTGTGCTGCTGTGACTGCACCCAGGCTCAGGGACAAGCCAGGCTCCTCTGCACTGTCTTGGCCTGGCACTGCTCTGTTTTACACTGTGGCCAGTCTTTTGTTACCCACGAGCCTGATGCCTGCTCTTTGCAGGTGTGCTCTGCTTTGTGCTGCAGGTGGGCTTAGCCTGGGGGCAGCACTCTGCCTTGTGATGCAGACAGTTCATCCAGAGGGGTCTGAGGTAGTTAAGCTGGTCACTTCTGGGTTAACCTGGATTGGTTCTGTGCTGCAGATTCAGGAGAAGGATTGGAAAAAGAGAAATATGTGAGTGAATTTTTTGGTAGACAGTTTCAAGAGGCTGCAGAGAAACTGGCTAATAGGTATTAAATCCTGTTCCCATTCTCACAGCAAATGGGGTAATTTATTTTGAAGCAAATTCAGCTTTTCCAGAATAACAAACATTTTATTTTCAGTGGTTGAACTCCCTTTTAAAAATGTGCTTAATAAAGCCCTGCTGACATGAGATGTTGTGTTCTTGCTTTACTAATTAAGCCTAGCTTGACTAAGTCTGTGCTTCCATTTTTTCTTTGTTAGAAAGGGTCTGCCATGAAAGGCTTGCAGATTGCTGGTCCAATTCCCACTCACTCCCTGGAGCAGTCTGGGCCTCCCATTGGGAAAAAAGGAACCTCAGCACTGTCAGCTCTGCTGCAGATGGAAGCCAGTCAGAAGTGAGTCTCTCCAGGCTGTGTGAAGAGCCAAGAACATCTTTCCTGCACATTGCACCTGGGCTGGCTAAAGCACATTTGGGGAGCCTTGTCTCATGTTGTGTTAAATATATGAGAGATTAATATTTTTAATGCTAAATTAGTATTCCACATGCATAATAAGACTGAGTTCAAAGGTCCATGTTGTTTGTGGGGGTAAAAGGTACTTTTGGAATGTTGGATCTGTGCCTTGGTGTGTGGGAAAGCAAATACCTGAAAATACACCAGGTACCCCTCTGCAACAGTTGCCTTTGGGGGGGAAACTGACACAAAGTATGTTTGATTAAACTCTGTATTCCTTCCTTTTCCTTTAGGACGCTGGGGGAGCAGCAAGCAGCAATGCTTTCTGGGAAGAGCTCTGGCCAGCCTTCAGAGAGCGGGAGCATTGCTATCACACCCACCTATATGGACAGCCCTCGGAAGGTAAGGACTTCCTGGGCTTTCTTTAGCTGCAGTTTCGGCATAAGAATTTCTCAAATAATCAAAGATAATTTCTCTGAGCAATTGGCTACATCATACCACATCTTACTCTAATCCAGTAAGGGCTGCTCCTGTGCTGGCTTTGTGTGCAAGGGCAGAGGAATTCAATTCTGTGAGAGTGACAATGGTGTGGAATCCCTGGCATGCTGTCTCAGCATTTTGCTGATGTAAGTGCTGTTTGCTAATTAGTGCATTTCCTTTGCTGGTAGCACATTTCATTTCAGTCATGGCTTGACTGTTGGGTGTAGCAGTACAGTGCTGTGTGCATCTGTGTGCAGGCTGTGTTGGAGAGCAAAATCAACCTCTGGATTGTGACAGTGTGAACGCTGAGTGGGATTTTAACAGCAGGAACTTGAGTCCCTTGCCTCTGTTTAGAGGAGGGGGTGTGTTCCTGAGAAGTGATTTAGATGTCATTCCTTCACTGGCTGGACTCCAGGCTGGAGAAATGGTCTTCCTGGAGCTCTCTTGAGACACTTAAAGAAAAGACTGTGCTATCCCTCAGCCTTTCTGAAAAGTGTCATGTGAGACCCAGGAGAGCAGGAACTCTGGCTCCAAGTCCAACCAGAACTATTTGGTTATTTTTCTGTGTTCTGACATGAAGGTCTTTCAACAGAAGTAAGAAGGAACTGAATAAAGGTAAAGGACTTAATGTGACTTGTCTTTGGGTTCAACAGTTCAAATATTGCAAAGAAAAGGTTCTCAGATTCACTGTTATCACCCACTTATTTCAGCATTTTTCTCTAAGCATTTAATGTTTCTACATCCACTGTTTTGTGCACCACCAGGAACAAGTATTGTGTTGTCCTGGAGACCTAGATATTGAAAGTTGAAATGACAGAGCAAATGTGATCATCTTAATACTAGATACTTATTTGTAGTATCAGTGTTTGGAGAGCGTAGATGAGAGTCTGGAGCAGGATGTGCTAGGTCTGGAAACCTCAAACTGACTTGAGGCATGAGTGCAAACTTCCTTATCATAATTTAGGCTTTGTATGCTTCTCTTCTACCATTTTGAAAAATCAGCTTCTCTTTTTAAATACAGAAATCTTAAATGTCCCTCTCTACCAGTAAAACTGGTGAAAATTCCATGTGAGAAGCAGGAGAGAAGAATGTTGTGTCCAGTTGTTCTGCATGGCAGAGGGGGGAAGAGGCAAAGCAGGCTTCCCTAGCAGTGGCACAGGAGTGTGCTGGGACCAGATTAGCAGAGTTTGTGCTACCAGAAAATGCCATCATGAGTAATGTTGAAAGTAATGTTCAGAAGCCTCTTTGGAAGGCTGTCTGGAGACTCTGGAAGAGTGTGTTATCAACTGAAGGCCTTTCATGCTGCAGCAGTAAACACTCCTGTAAATATTTACACACAGGGACTGGGAGATAAGCAATTGCAATCTCCTAATTGATGGCTTATGCCTGTTGGAAAGATGCCAGTGAGCAGGCAGCATTGTGCTCACTTGGGAACAGCAGCAAGTGTGTGCCTCGTGTCACAGCCCCTGCAGGGCTCCTCAGCACAGGGAGGTCTGGCTTCCCACACACTTGCAGCCAGAGAATTGACAAATTATCACAGCTGTGAGCTCTGCCAGCAGCCAAGGGAGCAAGTCCTTTTCTAGGATGCCCTTTAGTGCTTGAGTTATTCCAGATGAAAACTGAGCCAGTGGCTTTGCATCACTTTGTTTCAGAGTAGAATTGAAAAGTCACTTGAGCCAGTTACTGAGCAACACTGGGTGGTTTTAACCCAGTGAGTTCACTTGGTCCATGATCTGTTTGGGAAATCTTTGCCCTTATGGATCCAGGGCACTTAGCTCTGCTTCTGCACAATGTAAATTCCCAGTCATGCAACCCTGGCATTGATTCTTCCCAGAAACTGTTTTATATGTACCTACCAAGGTAAGCATCATCTTAACTGCAGCCTAGACAGAAATATTTTGCCAAGGGAACAGAATAAAGAATTGCAAATAAGGAATGAAAATCTAGATGAGTTCCACTGCATTGTCTTATGTGATAAGAGAATCGTGACACATCTTTGAATAGCAGCTGGGGATAAATTCAGTGGGGTTTGTAAGTAGGCAGGAACATAGCAGTGTCTGCTAATTTTGCATGAAGTATTAAACATAATACAGAAGAAGAAATAACATAGCAGTGTCTGTTAATTTTGCATGAAGTATTAAACACAGTGCTGGAAGGATCTTTGTGATGAGTTTTTCTTCCCTTTCCTTTGCACCATACCAGACCTGCATGTAAGAGGAAGAGGGTGCTTCCTGAAAAGTGCTCCTTTGCCTGTCCCTCTTTATTATTTGAGTGTCAACAGATCAAAAAAAAAAAAAAAATCTGTCTTTCTTTGGATATTTGTCATTACACCTGTGATTTCTGTATTTCAGTTTTGTATTTGGGATGGAAGCCCCCATACTTCAGAGCTCAAGACTTTCTCCTTTGAAGTATGGAGGGAAGGATGCAGTTTCAATGGGCTTCTGATCAGTGTGGGTTTAAAAATTTTGGGATGCATCTGTGCCAAGGAAGAGCAATGTCTTGTTACAGAGAGAGAAAGTAAAGATGTGTGTGTGAGTAATTTCTGATGCTGTGCATTCTGCTACATCTGACCTTCTGGGTCATGGATTTGCATTCTCCTCATACTTTCTCTCTGTTGTAATTTCATACTTGCACAACCTTGTATTTGCTTTTCTTGAACTCCTTGTTCCTGTTGCTGTTGCCATTAATGGGCCTACTTCCTCTGATGCCTTCAGGATGGGGCCTTCTTTGTGGACTTTGTTCGCAGCCCACGCACAGCTTCAACCTTCTACTCCCAGGTTAGTTTGGAATGGGTGTTGTCATCTCTGGCTTTTGGATTGAGGTGATGGACAGCATTTGTGTCCTGAGCTTAACACGCTGTGAGCCTGTGTTAGTTTCTAGATACTCTCATTGAGACTGAGATGTACAGCACTGGCAGAACAAAGTGGCATTTTTTTCCACCATTCAGTGTTTGTGCTGTGTTCTGGATGTTTATGTACCCTGTCTCACTGTCCTTCACTGTCTTGTCAACTACTAAAGCTGCTCTTTTTGTTTTTCAGTAAGTGCTTGTTTTCCATCTTTCCTCACTGAACAAAATGGCAACAGCTCACTTGTCTGATTCTTGGCTAAATTTCTTCTGTGGTGTTTGACAGGTGACTCTGGAGATATCCAAATCAAATTGTGTCCTTGGATTCCTGAACAACCGAGGCTGAAAATATATAGTATCACCTTGGTTTAAAAGAGTCCCTGTGACTGAAATTGTTTGTCCACTTAACACCAGTTAGGAATTAGGAGTAACACAGAGTGGCCATAGGCAATGTTGCTGCTTGAAGTGAGCCCTGAGGAGGGAGAAAGGCTTTTGCTGGCTGTGGGCACTGTAGAGTTGACCCTGGAGCATCTGCTGGTTTTGGCTGCCCAAAAAGGGACATCTGCCATTAGAGATGTTTGGGGTGTGAGAAATGGCATAAATAAAGGACTTCTGGCAGTCAGCCCTAAGTCAAGCTACCAGCTTTGTGATTTTTTAGCTGTGTATGTGCTGTGGATTCATCACAGCAGAGCAGCCCCCGTGTTTATACCAGCTTGAGTTAGAGTTACTCTGCCGTTCGTGTTCTCTCCCCCACCTCTCCAGCTTTTATATAATGTGCCTTTACTAAACCATACGTGTTAATGACAGATGGCAATTACAGCCTGTACTTAGCTGAATCCTTCAGCATTCATGCTCTTTCTGAAATGATTTTATGTTAATTTTGTGAACTATTCAGTCTACCATTGGAATAGTGCGAGTGTTCCTGCGGGAGGAAAGTGTTCCTGTTGTCTTGGCGACGTAGGTGTGGGTGGGTGTCAAACAGCCTTCTCATGCTGCCCTGAGAAAGGAGGGAAGATGAGCTGGTTTTTTTTTTTTTTTTGAGTATTATGAAACTTGAATTCGTGTGATACATATGCATATTTTTGAGAGTTAGACTTGAAACTATATTTGCTAAATGCTTACTACCTTCCCACAGTGATAAAGTGTCCTGTTGTGTGCTTATAATCATAGTTATTCCCTTGGGTTGAAAATGTCAGGTTTGGACTGGTGTTGCTGGTTTGCCAGTAGTTCTCTCAATGCAATTGTTGCTGGGTTGGTGATCCTCATCTTTATTTGGGTCTGAATTTGTTGTTTGTCAGGAGCTCTGTAGTAATGACAAAATAAGACTGTATTTATCCCTTCTGCATATGCTTGTGCTTCCTTAGAGTATTGCTTGCTGTTGACTAACTTGGGCTGAGGCTCGGATGTTGCACGGAGGGGAGAAGATGGGAATGGATTACCTGATGAATTTCATAGAGATGCTGCTGTGTTTGCTCCTCCCAGGTCTCTATCGATCAGTCCGTTCCTGCAAGCTCCGATGGCAGCGCCTTGCTCCCCACGGGGCAGGTCCCTGACAGGGGCAGCACCCAGGCCCTGGGGAGCACCCAGAGTGCTGCAGAGGCGGGATACAGCACAGCTGGTGCTGCAGAGGGCAGGTAGGAGAGGCACAGCAGTGCTGTACTGCAGAGCTGTTAATTTCCAGCCCCTTTCAATGTCAGGGAATGGGCACTTAAACAGGAACCTGGGAACAGGCTGTGCTGTGCCTGTCAGCACGAGCAGGCGTTTGTCACAAGACCTTACTGCAGCATTTCCACGTGCAGGAAGAGTGGTAGTAAAATAAACCCTGCAACCCAGTTTTCCAGAATTAAATGAACACAAGGCCTGATTTCTCCACCCACAAGAAGGGCTTCATTCTTCAAGAAATGAAGAAATTCCATTTCTGAAATCTGCTAGTAGGAAATCAGGCCTTGAATTGACATCTTGTCTGTTTTGGCAAGGGGTGGGGGTGCTGCAGGTCTCATTGGATTGAGTAGGTTAATGAAATCCAAGGGGTTCTAACCTGGAAGCAAGACACTGGGGAGGAAGCAGTGTTGACAATAAACTTTATTAGCAGCTGTTTCCTGTGGTTGTATATTACAGTAAAAAAAAATTAGCCAACTTCAAAATGTTTGCTCTCAATTGCTGCTGAGTACAGCTGGATGTGACACATTGTGCATTGGGTCCATATAGCAATGTCCTGGTGACCTTGGGGGGAAATACTCATCTGATGCTTTTAGTTGTCCTTCTTGAGTTGAAAAGGAAATAAATGTGGGAAAGTCATTGTTGAGAAGAGAGAGCAATTTTCTTAAATGTACATGTTTGAACAAACTAGCAGCTTCCTTGATTTTTGAACGTGCTTCTGTTTACTGCCCAGCTCCCAGCAGTGTTCAGCAAGTGCTCTGACTTCCTCCTCCACTTTGGTAGAGATTCTTGAAGCCATGAAACACCCCACGTAAGTTTTTAATATAAATGTGCTTAAAATGTGATGAAATGTTTAATAAGAGGCCATGAGAAGTGGAGTCACTCAAAGGAGAACCCCATGTCAGCTGTTTAAGAATTTTAAGCTTCCTTTTGTTATTCAGTTCCAGACTCTCTAATAAGGAATTTTATAGAAATTGAGATATGAGCAAAGACTTCAATTATTAGTCCCAGAACCTTGTCAAATCAAGAATTCCCAGTAAGTCACTAAAGTGCTGTCAGTGACAGCTCTTCATCTTGTTACCAAAAGCCAATGAGACATCACTCCAGGGGCACTGCATTTCTTGTCCCGTATTCTATCCCCCCTCTCCTTTTTTTTCTTTTCCCCAGCAGTGATTTTTGTCTTTGTTACTTAAAAGAACTCTTGGTCAATCTGTGTTAACACGTGTGGCTTGCTGTGCTTCAGCACAGGGATCCAGCTGCTCTCTGAACAGAAGGGCCTCTCCCCCTACTGCTTCATCAGTGCAGAAGTTGTGCACTGGCTGGTGAATAACGTGGAAGGGGTGCACACCCAGGCCATGGCCATTGACATAATGCAGGTAAGAAAACTACCCAGGAGCATATGGAGGGCCAGACATGCCTTACTCAGTGAAAAAAGTAAAGTTTTAGAGCAAAGCATAGCAATAATTTTTGTTACTTATTAAAATCTTCTTATGGAGGAGTACTGAAAGCAGTGCTCAACAGAATACAAGATAATTATGACATTTTTTGGATTCTCTATCACAAAACAGCAACATATTCTTCACTAGTAATACATCTTTTTTTCTACTTATATGATAATTCTTCTGTTTATAACCTGCAATTAGCTGGTACTTACCAAGTGCTCTGCATGGTGTTGGAATTGAGGCACTAGGCTGTGATTTGGTTTTCCTTTCTGATAATTAGTTAATAAAGTTGTAATAAAATCAGCATATGACCTTTTGGATCTGAAGCAGACACACTTTATGCAGGAACACTGCTTGTATTCATCAAGGGATTTTTCTGTATTGAACTGTGTCAGGGGCAGAAGGCTGGAAATGTTCTGGAGTTCATTCCTCTGCTGAGATCCCATATCAATTAACAGAGAACACAGAATGCTTCCAAACTCTTACCTTCTATAAATCCATCTATAAAACCAGAGCAGGGTATGGGAGGAAGACAGACATCTGTAGAAAGGTCAAATGTAATTTCTCAGGGAGATAAGAAATTGGTACATTTGCTGAATATCAAGAGATAACTTTGCTGGTATTGTTAGGCACATATCTGGACAAAAAGATGCCAAGGAAGAGAAAATTACTTCCTAATGTTCTCTAGCAATCTTTTTATGTAAGTGGAAGAGTGATTTCCTTATCATGTTTGCTCTGTTCTTTCTTTTTCTTTTTCAGAAAATGTTAGAAGAGCAGCTTATTGTCCATGCATCTGGAGAAGCTTTACGAACCTTTATTTATGGCTTTTATTTTTACAAGATTGTTGTGGACAAAGAACCAGACCGAGGTCAGCATTGTTATTACAAGACTTTCCTCACTATCCCTTTGCATAATCACTAGGCTGTTCTTGATTCTTAGTGGTGCTGCAGCAGAAATGCATTTTGGGAGCGACCAAAATCACTGATCTCAAGAGTCTGAGAAATCTGGCCTTTTTAGTTAAGGGAAAAAAAAAAAAAAAGAAGAGCAGAAAACATAAAGTAATTTTATCCTGCCCCTTTTTCATCAAGAACTACTTTTCTGTCTGAGCCTTGTCCACTTGTTTCTAACTGGACTTCCCTTCCCCTCGTGCAGTGGGGCTGCAGCAGCCTGCCATGTGGCACACAGCTGCCATGGATGACTTCTCAGCCTTCCAGAGGAAATGGTTTGAGGTGGCCTTTGTGGCAGAAGAGCTCCTGCACTCGGAGATCCCGGCGTTCTTCCTGCCCTGGCTGCCCAGCCGCCCCGCCTCCTATGCAAGTAGGCACAGTTCCTTTAGCCGCAGTTTCGGAGGACGGAGCCAGGCAGCTGCACTCTTAGGTAGATGCACAGCACAGGTGACAGCTGGGGAAGTTCAAGGGGATAGTTTGAAAGGGGAAGAGCAGCCAGCCAAGGGTATGATCTCACGTGGACCAGCAGTAAAGCTGCAAATTTCATGCTGGCCTTACAGTGTCTCGCACGTGGACTCGTTCTCATATGCTTTAGGTGTGTTTCACTGGCTGGGCAGAAAACTTACTTCAGAGTACTGGAATACAATAAAAAGTATTTCTTAAAATATTTCTTCTTCCTGAATTTAGGGAAGGAATTCTTCCTTCTAGAATTTGGGGAGGAAGATACTTTGTCTCCCTGCAAATCCAGAGAGACTGTTCACAACCTGTAAGGAGTATGGAGGGATACGTTTTGAGAACAGCAAAGCAACCAAACTGTTCTTAAAATTACATATCTAATTGCTTCTTAGGGGCAAAAGCCACAGTGAGGTCCAGATGTGTTAGAAGTTTTCTGTGATGTACTGGAGGCTTTTTAGGTAATCTGAACCAGACTCCTTACATTAATGAGTCTGTGAAGCCCAGCTGCAGATGATCCCTGCGGTATGGAAGCAGTAGGAAGATCTTGCTGCTGGGCACAATCCCATTAGTATCTAATGTTCTCTAATGTGTGCAGAGTAACCCTGACTGCCTCTAACAGCCCATGAAACACACTGGCTGCGTGACTGACCCTGTTGCTTTGTCAGCTTCTTGTTACATTTCCAGGCCAGCCTGAGTCACTTGCTTTTGTTCTTCTTTCCTTGTTTAAGAAAAAAATCATTGCTATGGAACTGCAGCTTCAGGTTTATTTAGATGCATCTGTTAAAGGCCTAGCAATTAAGGATGAAAATAAAAAATTTGCTGTTCTCCTGTTGTGTATATTTGACCTTCTGAAGAGAAGTGCCTTACTGCTGGTATAGTATCTCTTAAACCTGAAGTCACAGTAATCCATATGTATTTCTGAGAACCTTGTTTGAAGAGGAACAGCATCAGAAATCTGAAAGCATTAAGGATAGGAAGTCTGAACTAATGGTTAATTCCCTGAAGTCAACATATGCAGGTTATTTTCCCTGTCACATGATAAATCTGTTGCCTTGGCTGGTATCCAACCTCATTAGCTCAGTGGCTGGCTGGAGCTGAAGCCTGAACTGGCTGGCATGAAAGTATTGTGGGGCCAGATCCTCTTCGTGGTTTGATCTCTTACTATTTAGCCTGAGAAAACCAGTTCCCATTCCCCTGTCTGCTCTGTTGTGAGCTGAGAAGACTGAGACCCAGCAGGCCTGCAGCCCTGGGCATGAGTAGAAGTGTGCCTCAGTGTCCCCTTCACCTTTCATTTAACACCAGCCAGGAACAGTGTATCCTGCAGCATGTGGTATTACACACCTGAGTAGTTCTCTTTTTCCTTTCAGTTGGGATTATGTCCATTTTACTATTTCACTAATTTGCAGCCCTTGAATGAGTGATAAATGCCTTCAGATTGCTCTTGTGCAGTCTGGGTTTTCCAGGACTAATAGTTTCTTGTAGAAAAATTGAGCATGGAAGTTTTTTCTTGCAAAGGAACTGGTTTAAATGATGCTTCTGTGCTGTCCCTCTTCTAAACAGTATTCCAAAAAACTTCAGCAATTCATCTGAGGTAAAGAGCTTTACTAAACCCAGATGACCCCTGGTCCACGTGACTTCATTTGTTCCTCTCTTGGTCTTGATTAGGTTGTGGTTTTTATTTCTTCCCCTCCCCACCTTCCCTAAATGTCAGGCTGTGACATAAAATTGCATGCAAGCATTGAGAGCTCTGGAACAAGCTCCATGTATCTCTCAAATCTTTATTCCTCCCAATTTCCCAACCACTTGCCCAGTGACTGTCCCCTTTCCCTTCCCAGTGGAAGTCTGACCTGTGATGCAGCTAATCTTGTCCCTTTGATTTATAGCAATGCATGCACTAGCAACTGTAGTCATGTATGTAGTGGAGTCTGTGACTGGAGAATAACCTGCCTGCTCCTCTCCGATTTGCTTAGTAAATCATTAGTTAAATACTCAATAGTAGAAGACAATTTGGAAGCAGGTGAGTCCTCTTAAAGTCTGACCTATGGAAGCCAGAGTATATTCTATTGGAACAAGCTGGTTGTAATCAGAAGCTTCTGAATTCAGTCACATGGACATTTCTCATCAGTGTTTAATGTATTTTTGATTAGCTCACCTCATTGAACTGGTTTCCTTTGGCTTTGCCTGTGAACTGCAGCTGCAGACGAGGCAGAGAGACAGTCCAGCCCTAACAGGGAGGCTGCACTCTCTGGGAAGAGCAGCAGTCTAAGGGAGCAGGGAGCTCATTCTTCACAGTGTGCTAGCTTGGGCACACTGGGCTGTGGTATTATCACTGACCTCTTGGCTAATGACCAACACCTACCTGGCTGAGCTGCTTTGGTTTCACAGCTTCCAGGATGTTGTTTTCCAACACACTTTGTTACAAATTTGGCACCATAACCTCCTGACCACAAGTATGGTATTCACAATATCACAAAGGAGCCAGAAAAATAAACTCTCACAGTGTTGGTCTGACAATACCAGATCAACTCAGAAATTGCAAATTACACATTTCCCAAAGACAAAAATGGGTCTTATTTATGAAACAAAACTGGGTGTTCTTTCATTTTTGTTGTGTTTTTATTTTTCATGGTCTGTGCTGCAGCGATAGCAATTTAAAGGGTCTCCTTATAACCTTGAAAGTGCCTCCAGGTAACTTGCAGTAGCAGTGAAGGTGGGAACTTTCCATCTACATTGAGGAAGGATTTCAGGTTGTTTTTTGTTTGTTTGTTTGTTTTTTAAAGCATCAAGCCATCAAATTATAAGATAATTTAAAAGCTGATCCTATCAAGAAGTACACATCTACTTCAGCAAGGGATAACAATATGCATCCCTCATGCATGCTACAATAAAAAGGGCAGAAGTTTTCCCATAGAAGCCTTGCAGCCCATTGTTTTCTATCAATTTTTAACATTACAGAAATGTTAAATTATGCATTTTTCTAAAGAAAAGTTGAAGGTGATGGTGTGTTTCATAGCAGGACTTTGGTCTCTAAGTCAGGAGATCTGGGTTCTGCCCCCAGCCTTGCAGTCCTCTGTGTGACACCAGCCAGGTCACTTCCCCTGCTGTGCTTCTCTCCCTCTCCTGCCTGATGCCTGAGGGTTTCTGTCAGGGATGCTGGGGTGTGGGACACAAAGGGAGCTGCATCTTGGGCACTATCCCAGCCCTTACTGCAAAGCACTAGGAGCTATTGCAGTGGTCAGAATGCTGCTGCATGTCTTGGCTGACTCTTTGTGCTTTTACAGAAAGTGTTGGATGTGCACTTTCAACAATGCGGTAATGTGGGATATTGATATAGGATGAAAGAAACAAGAAGTTTAATTTCTAATCTCCTTTAGCTGTGGAAAGTCCTGGAATGCTCCTGCCCCATGTAACAGCACCCTGTTGTGCTTTCTGGTGGAGGCATATAGAAATATTTGGAATGTTTTGGCCATGAAGAAGCTGGTGTTGTCTAGCCATGCACAATTATGGCACCAGTTGCCTGTAGATTAACTGCTGGAGTTTTGGTTCTTTCTCCTTATTGCAGCTGAAATGTCTTTTGACTGCTTGGGGAGGTGATTCTGTAGCACGTACCCCTGACATGAGAAATACTTCAGGATTTTTGTCTTTTGTCATCTGGATGGGCTGCATTCTGGGACTTTTCTGCCAGCTCAAAAATTCCTGGGGAGGAATGGGAGGACAAATTAATTTCAAATTACTTATCTTGCTTCTTCTGTTCTCTTCATCCTGTCTGCCACCTTCTCTTTAATGCCCCTTCTGAACACTGCTGTCCCTTGGCTGCGCAGCTGCCACGGTGCCCGAGCAGCGGACGGTGACGCTGGATGTGGATGTGAACAACCGCACGGACCGGCTGGAGTGGTGCAGTTGTTATTACCATGGCAATTTCTCCCTGAACGCTGCCTTTGAAATCAAGTTACACTGGATGGCAGTGACTGCAGCTGTTCTTTTTGAGATGGTGAGATCCTGCTGTTCTGGACAGCCACAGAAATGCTTGTCTGGCCTCTGTGTCCCTTAGGCAGCTGGGGACATTGTATTAGGAAGTCTTAGGGAGAGAGACAGTGGCTTGCATCTGCCTGTATTTCCATAAGTAGTTTTCCTGGTGGTTGTTTGCGTTGCTGCATCTGGTCAGCATTTATCTCACCAGCTATAGTCATTCTGTCTGCAGGAGTGTGTTCTGTTTGCAGTGGGGTTTATGCACAGAATGCAGAGATCAACATAGGTCAAGGTGATAAATTTAAGTCCCCCTTAGGCAAATTTTAATCCCTGAGCCAGGTCTTTGGAAAAAAATCTGTTTCTCATTACATTCCTTCTATCACCAAACCTTAAAACTTTAAATCTCAGTGGAATTGCTTTCATATCAGGGCTTTTCCAGGCAATGTGTTTTTCCTGCTCAGGAATGTTTTAGGGTTTTTTTTAACTTGCTGAAAACATTTTGAAATGAAAACATGTCACTTTTAAATTTTTAGATTTCATTTTTAGATTTTTTCCCTAATGTAGCTTCTGTAAAAGTCAAACTATTTAACACTAGGTTTTACCCCACCCAGCCAGACAGCACTAGGTAGTTGGTTTTGCTTTTATTTAAAATCAATTGCAATGTTCCAGTAAAGCAGAAGTGTTTAGCCACTGGTGATAAGTAGGCTGAATCAGTTCCTGAAAAATGTCCTATTTTAAAGTGCTTTCTGATTGATGGAGCACTTCAGAGAAAGGAAAGCCTGATGTCTTGTGCTTGTACTGCTTTGCTTGCAAGGACGTTGGTGTGCCTGCCATGCAGAGCAAGCTGAGCCTGTGGAGAATTGAGCATGTCTGATCTATTCTTGGGGAATGAGTTGCTCTTATGCACATAAGTGCCCTTCGTCAGCTGGCGTGTGTGCTATGATTCATTGTGTGAATTTCTTCTCAGGTTCAGGGGTGGCACCGGAAAGCCACCTCCTGTGGCTTCCTGCTCGTCCCAGTCCTGGAGGGCCCCTTTGCTTTGCCCAGTTACTTGTATGGGGACCCACTTCGAGCTCAGCTGTTCATCCCACTCAACGTGAGCTGCTTGCTGAAGGAGGGGAGTGAGCATTTGTTTGATGGTAAGAAATGCACTTCCTTTTACCCCTCAAGGTACTTTGTGCAAGCAGGTCACTGGCATAGCTGACATAAAGAAGCTCCTTTACCAGCCAGCCTTAGGTGGCTGAAGGAGCTGTTTTTACAGGTCAGCAGCCCCTGAGGAAAGAGGTGCTGGAGGAAGCTGTGCTGGCAGGCTGATGGTGGGCAGCAGGCAGCACCAGCACAGAGGAAGGGTGATCTCCCCAGTGATGCGTACCCTGCACACTTTCAGACCCGTATCCAGTAGCTGTTGTGTTTGACAGACTCTTGTGTCTGTTTTGCTGGTAGACCCACAGCTGCTCTGCATTTGTATCCTGCATTTGTTTATTCTCCCCCTCCCTAAGACTGGGTTTTCACCACTGCCATCCTTCTTTTGTTGTTGCTATGGTTACTTTAATGGTTACAGTGTTTGCACATGAGATTAAGCAGAGCAACTGCAATCTCCTTTTCTGCAGTGTGACCTCGCCCTTTCCAGTGAGGCTGTTGTGGTAAACCTCAGGTGGAACCACAAGATCAGAGACCTGTCCCCATGCAGAGAAGGGCAAAGTTGCATCATGAGGAGGAGCAATTATCAAAAGGCTCTGTTTTAACATAGTAAATTTGATATTTTCAATAACCCTTGACTCAGTGTCCAGGTGTAACTGTACAATGAATGTGACAAATCCATATGCTGTGAGGTCACCATAGCCCAACTGACTGAATTAAGTGTTTTCAGAGCACTCTTGTGATACAGCAACCCACTCTTGTTTCTTGCCCCCTCCCACACCCTCCCCCCCTTTATGTTCTTCTCCTTCATCTCAGGAGACACAAATAATAAATTCAGACATGAGTCTGCTACTGGAGTGCACCAGACACATCTCTAAGAGACACCTGACAAAAAAGTGTGACTGGAAGAAATGACAAGGGAAAAAAAAGGAGTGCACTGAAGCCTCCAGAGGAAAACTAAAGACTTTAAAAGGAAGGAAATAAAGTAGCGTTAGTAGGTAATTGTTACTTTTCTGTTTGTTTCAGGCTTCGAACCAGAAACATACTGGGACCGAATGCATCTTCTTCAGGAAGCAATAGCTCACCGGTATGTCTGCAGTGGAGTGGGGTGACCAAACAGTTCCTGTCTCCCTGGACAATGTGGGATGAAGGCCTGTGCTGAACAGCCGCTCCTGAGTCACTTGGGTTCTGTGCTGTCTGTGTACAGACTGTTAGTCTAAAATACAGCCTCCGTGCCCCCAGGTGGTTCTGTGGGTGCAAGGGGCAGCTGTCACTCCTTAGGAACCATACCCTCCTCCTGGGGAGAGCCTTGCCTTTGGAAAGTGCCTGTTGTTCTAAGTTAGAAGCAGAAAGGCTGTAAATAGACTCTTTCTGAGAAGGAACAGTTATTTCCTTCTTGTGTATTTAGCACAGTCTTGAACTGGATGACACCTGATGATTGACAATAGGCAGGAGACTAGGGTGGGAGCTGTATGGAGGAGGAGGTTGGGCCCAGTTCAAGAAGGAATTGTTGGAAGCTTTGGATACTATCTAGCCTTATCCCTTTTTATTGAGCTGCCAGTTTCTTTCATGGTGTAGATGCCAGGGTTTTTTTCATGACAAAGAGGGCTGCCTTTTGTAATGGACTTTAGCTTGGAAATCAGCTTTCATTAGTTTAGAAAGCAGGAGAAGACCAAGTATCCTACAAACAGCAAAAAACTTCCAGGTAAGCTGCTTGAAGTTCTGTATGGAATGTTGTACATAATGAAAATAATAATGTTGCAGCTCTAAACATGCCCAGGGAACATCTGTCTTGACTATTGCTCTTCCCTCTCTCATGTGCAGCTGCCCCATTTTGTCAGAGACTGCATGGAACTGCTGCTCTTGTTTCCAGCTCGAGTCAGGCCAGGGAGCAGTGTGGAGTGACAGGCTTTCGCACTGTGTCTGGCAGGGGCAGAGAATATTTGGAGAGGCTCAGCTCTCTTCATCACTTTTCCTTTTGCCTTCAGGCCATAAGAAAGGGATAGTGGAAGGATTTCCTCTGGTGCCCCTGCCTTTGGCTGAGGAATTCTACCTGGAGCAGCTCTTTCTATCTTTTTCTTTTATTTTCTTTTTTAATTCCTCTTATCTCTATTTCTTCAGATTTGGATTTGTACAAGATAAATATTCAGCCTCTGCATTCAACTTCCCAGCAGAAAACAAGCCCCAGTACATCCATGTCACAGGTGAGCAATATTTGGAGGCTCTGTGGCAAGGAGGGGGTTATTACAAACAAGAGAACAATTTTACATGTGGCTTTTGTTTCATGTCAGTGATGTTGGTGCTGTTCTGTCCCTAACCAGATGACAAGTAAGTGTGTCAGAAAACACAAACCAGAAAATTGGAGGGCAGTATGAAAAGCACAAAGTGTTGCTGTTAATAAATGATGTTGATTTGAAATTCTGCTTCACAGTGGCTTTGAAACTTTTCTTTCCAGAAGATGAGGAAATTTTAAAAAATAAGACAAAGTTTATACCAAGGTCAGTGTAAATAAATGTGTACCTAGAAGCAAGAAGGAGGGAAAGGTGTTAGGACAAGTCAGTGCTCTGTTCTCATGCTTAAGGTCTGTTGTAGATGCGTCTCTACCCATACACACTGTGTGGGAGATAGATCAAGCATTTAGGGTCTGCTTGCTGAGATGAGAAAACAGTGACGGGAAGGCAGTGTTTGGAAAATTGCAGAAGAGAATGGAAATTGATGGGATGTTAGCAAGATGGATCAGAGCCTACTGAATCTTTGCTTCATTCTGTGCTTCTAAGAGAAAGGCAGACAAAGTGCACTCCCTCCCAGTGTTAGACAGGAAGAAGTAGCACCTAACAGCCAAGGGAGAAAAGTGTATCCCATTTTCTCTTGCTAAAAGGCAATTAAATAAAACTCGGGCCAGTTTCATTTGGGAATTTAATGATGCAGCTTCCAGTAGTAGGAGCTTAGGTCTGTCTCAGACTGAAGTGCTGTCTGTTTCCTGCAGGGACAGTGTTTTTGCAGCTGCCATATTCCAAGCGGAAGTTTTCCAGCGGGCAGCAGCGGCGCCGGCGCAACTCCACCAGCTCCACCAACCAGAACATGTTCTGTGAGGAACGCATTGGCTACAACTGGGCCTACAACACCATGCTGACCAAAACCTGGCGCTCCAGCGCCACTGGCGACGAGAAGTTCGCAGACCGGCTGCTGAAAGACTTCACAGACTTCTGCTGGAACAAAGACAGCCGGCTTGTTACGTTCTGGACTGATTGTCTGGACAAGATGCATGCTAGTGCTCCGTGAATAGGGTTGTATCTCTTAGGGAGACAGCTAGAAGCTTTACCTTGTGGCAAGGAAGTAGAAGTGAAGAGTCTCTCTGTTGGATTCATATTGAGGCTCCAAGAGGACCTGAGCAATACTGCTGTTGATATTCAACAGAATTTGATTAAGTGCTTGGAAAAAAAAAGAATTTGAGCTCTTGGCTTGCCAGTATCTATCACCTGACCTTAGCTTGGTTTCAAGTAGCTACAGTCCTTGGTTGCCAAAACTTCAGTTAGAGCAGAGGTAAAGGAGGGACAGTGCAAATGGTTTTCAAGGGCAGTTGGATTCAGCACAGTGTGATGGTATCAGCTTCCAGTTGCTGGAAAAGATCGGTGCCAGGTGGCATCTGATGTGCCTGGCAGCAGCCTGCCCCTTCCCCTTCCAAGGTGTACCTGATTGTGTGAATATGTAAAATAAGATGTGAGAGATGCTTGTTAAATTTTCATACATGTAAATAAGTAAAATGCAGAAAATTAAGTGACCTGATGTTTTGTTGTAACTCCACAGACAGCAATACAAAATTGGTGAGTAAAAGAAAACAATGGCCAAAAGAAAATACTGCTTTCTATGTTCAGCTCAAAGTTCAGTGCTGGGGCTTTGTCTTGTAATCATGCAGGATTTTCTGTCTTCATGTCTGGACCTAGAGCAGTGTCACACAGCAAGAGCAGGAAGCCAGTTACTGTCTTGCAAGGCCAGCACCGAAGCCTAAGGAGAAATCAAGGGCTCCTGAGCACAAGTTGCTGCCGAGGGTTATGGGCAGGTTTTTAGAATGTGTCTACATGCCGCAAGGGGAAGCTGCCTGCGCTCAAGCGTGTAGCCTTGTCTTTGCAGGGCGTTGGCAGGAGTTTGTTACCGAAGTGCAGGTTTAGGGTGAATCACAGCGGGCACCCAGCCGTGCCGTGCCGTGCCGTGCCGTGCCGTTGGCTCCCCTTCCAGATGGCTCTTCACTGTTACATGTCCTCGGGAAACTGGAATGAGGGGAGGACCGACACCTTCGCGGTGGTGTTCAGATCTGATTCAAGGCAAATCATAACTGCTTCAAATGTTTATCCCCTAAACTGAGTCAGGATGATTCATCTGTTTTTAGACAGCACCCACCTATAGAAGGTGGGTTTGAGCTGTGCGCCTCTTCATTCAGTCTCTGTGTCACAATTATCAGTGCTTGTTTGATCCCCATTAACGACTTAAAAATACTCTCTACTATGGAAGGAACTTGCTATTCCACACCGTTCTACATCTCTTCTGCCCTGCGGCAGCCCTGTGCGTGCAGGGTCGAAGCCGTAGCGGGCTGGGGGTGGGGTGCAGGGGCAGCCTCGGAGCCCCGCCTGAGCGGCGTCTGGGAGAGCCCCGGCGGCTCCGCGCTGACCCCGCCGTGGCCTCGGCGCCGGGAAGCGCTCGGACAGTCGGTGACACTGAGCTGAACCCACCGAGGGCTGCGGTGATCACGGGGTGGGAGCGGGGCGGCTGCCGGGCCCTCGTCTGGCTGCGGGAGGAGCAGAAGGGGCTGCCGCGTGCAGCTCCTGCACTTCGCAGCTTTTTCCGGCGTCTCGTTCTGCCCGGCGGGGCTGGAGCTGGCCCGAGGGTGCGGGGAGTCGCACCGGCGTCCTCTTCCCAGGAAAACGGGCCAGAAGCAGCCCCGACGAGGGTTTTACATTTTACAGTAACTGCGGTCTGCCCGGGCCTGTCGCGTGCCATTTTGGAGAAATTTCGGCAAATTCATTTCAGCTGAACGTCTCTGGACTTAACGTTGCGGTAGTTTTAACCTGTAAGTAGTGGATGTAAACCCTAGAGTTAGTCTCTGAGTTTGGGGAAAGTTTAATGTGTCTTTCTGAGTTCAGTTTTCTCAACTGCAAACCAGGTGTGTCTTTAGCTTTTCAGGGCGGCTTTCGACCTTATTTTATTTTAAACATTTTGAGGTCCTTACGCTGCTTTTAACAGCACAGTGAATTTCTTTCCTTAAAAAAAAAAAAAAAAAAGCATACCACAGAAGCTAAAAATACGAGATAAAGAGTTTTTATCTAACCACAACTTCGTGCATTGCATAGAAAAAGTTCCAACAAGACATGATGATGAAGCAGTTCATGGCCATGTTAAAGAAGAATGAAAATGAGCATCCCCCACCTACCAAGCTGTTGAATCTAGCAGGACAGCTTTGCCAGGAGCTCCAGAGCTCATCTGCTACTCTGGAGAAGCTGGTTGAAGCCGTGATGGAATGCAAGAACAAGATAGATTTTCTTACTAACATCCATGTTGTGCGGGCTTGTGTGTCCGTTCATATCCATAAAGGGCAACATGATGCAGCCTGCAGACTCCTGGAGGTAGGGATGTGTTCTTCAGTTCTTCATGGAAATAAAAAGCTATGTTAGAAAAACAATAGTTAGAGCTGTTAGTGCAGAAGTACCTAAACCGCGGCACGCGGAGCACTTCCAGCTTGTGTAAGGCAGTGCGCATTGCTGACCTGCCAAAGCCTTTGTTACCGGCACTTAGAGTTAATCGGCCAAGGGGAGGAAAGTAACTGGGTGATTATGGTGGTGGTAGCAGGATTTGTGTTCTACTGTGATGGCTCTTGGAGTTTTTCACAATCTTAGGGCTCAGGACATAAAAATGTTGGGAAGCCCAAGATTAGGGGGCTTTGTAGGGTGGGAATATATGAAGAAGGCTTGATGGTGCCGCTCAAGGTGAGGGATTTTTGGCCTCTAGATCCGGTAATGTAGGTCTTTTCACCAGAGTAAAAGAAGGAATTAGGCAACTGTCTGTGTACATGAGGGAAGGTACAGCGAGCCATGTGCTTAGATAATGCTACTAGGGCTGTCATACCAGTAGGAATCCCTGAATACATTTCTGTTGAGGGTTTTCTCCTTTATGCATGGTGTGAGTGACTCTCTGGAAAGGTTTACTTACACACAGTATTGTTTTAGTATTGCAAGGCAGAAGAGAAGGAAGAACTGGTGAAACTTTGGCATGAGATTCACTACCGGAGGGTTATGGAGAAACACCAGACAGATGTTCTGACACCTCTGCAGAAATTCCGTTGTAGGAAGAGGTACTTCATAGCTGGGCAACCAAGATTATTTTTTACTCTGTAGTTTCCAGATGCAGGGGCTACAGATGCAGGGGCTTGTTTTACACCTCAAGATGCTGCTTCTTGGTTTTTCTTGGTGTTTTGACCACTTGTTGCAATGTGAAAAAATTCCCATTAATGTGAATTATTCCTTTTGGGTCCTTTTAAATCCCATTTTCTCCTGTGTACAGGAATCCTCCACCTATTTCCCTTTGTCCTGAGGGTTTGAAGAATCGAAACTATTCAGAAGAAGTACGCCAGCACCTGTACAAGTTTGCTGCAGAGGTGACAGCAAGTCCAGACAAGAAACAACGGGTAGGGATATGCTAGGGATACTTCCAATCAAGTCTCTTTGTCACAGAAAAGCAGGACACTGCAATCAAGAGTCTATAACTGGTTTAATTTCTAAACCTTTGTTTCCAAAAGGCTCATTGGGGCTGGGATTCCTCATATTTGATCTTTCCGTAAAGGTCTCTTTAAAAAATCATCAGGTTCATGCTAAGTAATTTCTCGTGCTGTGGAGAAATGTTGAGGGGCAATAAATTTCTCACTGGGTTTTTAACAGTTTTAATTTTGTAATGATTGAGCACATGCAGCCAAACAGCCATCACTCAGCATAGCTCTATTACAGTGATAAATAGTTCTGACTTGACTGAGTTACAGCCTATATAAAATTGCACTCTGTTCACCAGAACATATTTTGTGCTGACTTTTCAAATGCTGGTAATTAGATGTGATAACACAATAGGCTGTGTTGGTGTATGCATGGATCTACCTTCTTTGGACAGGGACAGGTTTGTAATGGAAGAGATGTGTGAATTAAATCAACAAGCACTGTTGATCACTACCTTGCCAGGTGAGGGCTTCAGACTTTGGTATCTGCCTCTGTGAAGCTGTCATTCTGTAGGAAGAACATAGTTTGGTGAGGGCATTATCTGGTGAGTAGTATAGAATAGCAGTGGCTTCCTTAGCAAACAAATTGTCTGGGAGTGCAGGGTGGAATTTGTGTTTTCTATCAGCTCTGAGTTTATAAAATGGTCTCCTTGATGGGATCCACTAGGCCTCTTAACTTCACTAGAGACCTAGTGAGTAAATGTCTCTGGCTTTGGAAAGTCTTTTGCTGGACTGCTTTTGGAACTGAAGGGAAATGCTTGATCATTTGGATGTGATTTCTTTTCCTTTGATTTCTCCCTGCTCCTGGGTTTGCAGGAGGGATTGGCTCGGGCCTTGAACCTGCAGCCAACTCAGGTCTATAATTGGTTTGCAAATTATCGACGACGTCAAAAATCTTGCCTCCTTCGTATGGAAGAGCTCAACAATTCATGTCCTGAGAGGGCTTTGGCTTCCCAGAGAAATGAGCCACAGGATAAAGGATCTGACACTCCACAAACTGCAGGTTTGTCTCTTCCTAATGGGTTCAGGATGTCGTCCAGAGAGGTGAAAATCACTTTAAATTCCCTCAGGAAGGGAAGGATATTGCTTCTTCAGAACAGCATTATGTGCTGATGGATCAAGTGGAAGCTGCAGGACTCTGCTTCAGTGGAGTGCCTCATTGTTTGGCTCCAGGCTGTCACTCCATAGGTGCAGACATTGCTCACGCCTGTGCAACAACAGGGGAAAAGAGATGTCTGGCTTTAAGGGGGCACCAAATGAAAGCAAATACATGGGAAGCAGCAGGTTTTAGCTCTCAGATTCTGGAATCAGAGCAGTGTACTCCAGGAAAACCCAGTATTTCCATGTCCTTCCACAGACACATAACCAAACTTCAGTCACAGGGAACACATGGGGTCTTGCTGCACTTGGCAGATTGGACTTGTTTTGTTGCCTTTTAGAGTAACCATTAGCATTGTTTCACCTGCCTGGCCTGTACCTTTCAGATGGATCTCGTGCAGGCAACAGCCCTGAGCAAATTGAGATAACTCACATGCCCTGTGAGCCAGGATGCGAGCAACCAGCTGCACCTCTGTATAAACCTCCTGAAGGAACATATTTAAATATGCTGGAATCCAGGTGATGTATGGCATCTTTACAGTGACAGTTCAGAAATGAAGCAACAATTAAATGTATTCATGGAACTGACCTATGTGTTGGTTCCTTGGGGACATCACTTGGGAGCCTTGCCACCACTGATGGAAATGTTTCATGTCCAGTCAGAGCAGTTAATCTCCCAGCTGTGGAGGGCAGGATTCAGAGGTTTAGCTGGGGGTCCCCTTTTGGCAAAGCAATGTGTCTGGCTGATTCATTTTCTCCATCATTGCAGCTATATGCAGAGCCCTGAGCTGTATGAAACTGGAACAAGCATGGCTTTGTTGGCCACTCACAGCACTGAACAACCTGTACCTTTTGGCACTGCGGCTGTGATGGAACCAGGAACCTGCTTTGGCTCTCCTGTGCTGCTGCCTGGAGAAGCAGTGAGCAGGGCTACTGCCAGCCCCTGGCAGGGGAACTTTGTCCTGCACTCTTATGAGTCCCTTCCGTCTGCCAATTATTGGCTGCCCATGTGGTGGGCCCCTTATGGCACTGAAGGAGTCTCTGACTCTGCGTCGACCCCAGGTGTAGAAGGTTAGTAAAACTGCACCCAGATTGTTGACCTTAAGATTTTCCAAGCTTCTCTTTTCATTGCTGTAAACACTCTTGCTCACTTAAGTATCCTGATGAGGAAGAGCAGGGCTTATTTGGAGCTGTGGAGTTCTACTTCCATAGTAGTTCAGTGAGAAAATCTGTTGATTTAAGGTGTTAAAGCAGACATTCTTACCTACTCTTTTCCCTAACCTGCAACCACTTCCATTAGATAGTGGTGGATTCCTTTTAGTGTTTCCATTGAGAGAATCCCTCCAGGTGTTGTCTGCTCACCTTGACCTTTTGCAAGCTTCTGGGTTTTTAATGCCTGTCATCATTAAGTATTGCCTGAGAAAAGTCTGGGAACTTAACTGTGACATGGTGCTTGTCTTCAAGCACATGTTTTCACTTTCCTCTCCCTCTTGCTATTTTTTCTCTCTTTCTCTTTGTCTTCTTCCTGTCTAGTCTTGCTCAGCATTCCCACATTTCTTTTCTTCTCCCTGTTCTTCAGAATAGGCTTGATAGAATGCATAAGTGATGCCCTCTTGCTTTTGCTGTAGGTCTGTAGAGCAGGAAGGGCTGTAACTGCCATTCACCCAGGCTCTGGTGAATGTGGAGCAAGGAGAGAAGGAATAGCTGGGTCAGAGGTTGGGGCCATGTTATCTGTATCTGTACTTGTGTTAACACGAGCATTTACTTCAGCAGGTATCAGAGTTCCCTTGAGCACAGCCCCTCAAGGTGGCTGTGTCGAAGCCAGTTCAGAAAGAATCATTCAGCAGTCAGATTTACAGGATGAAAGCTTAATCCTTAGAGGAGGACAGCTAGGGACCGTGGAATCTATTATGCACAGGTAAAAGGAGGGAAAGCACAGGGCTGCCTAAAGGCAGGAATAATAATGATGCAGAGTCCAGCCATGTCTTGATACCCTGTTGAAGAGAGTTGCAGAAATAGTGACATACCTCATTCCCAGGGACTGCTTCTTGTGCCCATCCTTCTTTGCCAGCATTTATATCTGTGCATGGGTAACTTTGTCTACGTACACATGTGTGTGTGGCACAAAGGAGATTTGGAACCAGCCTAATCAGAGAAGATATGACCTTCTGTTTTTTGGGCAGGTTCAGTTTCTGAACTATTTGCTTGGTTTTGGCAGAAAAGCATAACCTGTACTGATCCAGTGAGGGCTGGCTCTGTTGGTTCTGTGGGCTGGGTTGGTAGGGCCTGTACTTAATCCTAAAATAGTTTTTGTAGCTTCACAACCTCATGACAAGATTATTCCATAGTGCAAGCTTTCCAAATTGGAAGATGGAAAGACAGGCACTGTTCTCTCTTTGTTTTCCACCTATAACAAATGTTTCAGATTTCAGATTTTCTCTGGGAATTGAGATAAATTCAGAGAATGCAAAACAACAAAAATTCGTGCCATTTTCCATATGTTATACAACTTCCATAATGTTACATAAAAATAAACACTGCCAGACATTATGGGCTTCCTTTAATTTACTGATCTGCAAGACAGAGCAGGGGTAGCAGCCTCATTTTATAACCCTTCTGCTTGACACTGACCAGCATTTGTGCCAACATTACATAGTCAGTATGTCAAAAAGGGAGGGAGAAGAAGCTTTATTCCCACTTTAAAAATGAGGAAGCAGAGGCACAGAAGGCATTGTGGCTTGTTAAACAACAAGTAAATGCAGTGATTCACTGGAGATGAAGATTGGTAAGGCTTTGGCCTCAGTTCCCTGCAGAAAACATTTCTGCCTTTTACCCCTGTTTCTCACTTGGCCAGGTGCCTTGTTCACATTCATGTCAGACTTCTTGCTCTGAATTGCTGGGGAGAACCTAGGTCAGGCATTGTAAACCTCAGGCTGAGTTTTAGGATCCACAGTTTTAAACAGTGGCTAAAGATCATAAAAGATCAGCAAGGGTTGCTAGCAATATTTTGGCTGGATTTAAAATTGCATGTTCTGACTCTGGAGTGAGCTCATGTTTATTTTTAAAATATGTTCTGCCAGTAGAAGAAATCTATGGTGAATGTCTCCTTGTTGGGTATGTCAGTGTGCCAGGCATCCACACACCCTTTATCATATTCCTGTGAGGGGCAGGACTTGCTGCTTTGCTGGCACCTTTTGGTGAGGACATAGTTATTTGAACCCTATTTGTAAACACTGTTTAGTGGCCTGGTCCAGATCTCCCCAAAACCTTGACCTCCTCAAAATTCCATGAATGCTATGGAACATCAATCTTTTTCAGAAATGATTGATGCTTAGGCTGTAATTTCATTTTGCAGTTTCTCTCTAGGGAGCCAGGAGAACTCGTGTGGGTAGTCTTGGGTAAGATCACTGCTCAGTCAGTGAGGATCACCTGTGTAATAAGGCAGAGCCCTCTAACAGAGTCAGGGATTAGAGAAGAGTATTGTTAGCAGAGTCCTCTTGAGCAGTCATGGTGTAATGACTCCTCTGGGGACTCGTGGGGGCAAGAGATCAAACTGTCTGATCAAGGCAAATGAGTGTTGCTGTCTTGGAAGGACAGAGCAGTGATGTTATCCTGGTTTTAGAGGTAAGAGTAACACAAAGAGAAGGAAATTATTTAGCCAAGATCACCTATCTGGAGTGGACTCCGTGTTATGCTCTCCTTGCTTCCTGAGTCCTGGGATAGAGCTGCAAGTCAGCCAAAGGACCCTTAATCTGCTTGTCTCATTTTTAAAAATGCTCACCTGGAAAGGATGTGGCCTCAAATCTTATCAGAACAATTCCTGTTGATTTCTTTCATGGGCTTTTTACAGCCACTCCTACGCACCTGGGCTGTGTCCAAACCTCTTCTGATCTACAGGGCTGTGAGGTGGGAGTGTGAGAGGGAACCAGGCTGGAAGCTGACTGTCTCCATCTGCTTCTGCTGCCTGAGAGGAGGGTTTGATCCAGCAAGCGGCCTGGAAGTCCCCGTGGGACACCAAACAGATGCTCCCCTTTACAGATAGTGGTGTTGCATCCTCTCTACTCTGCAAATCGGGACAGGTGGAATGTAGCCCAGCTAATGGTTCTTGCAGAGTGGAAATCTTGTGCCTTCCATTTCAGAAAGAAAAGCACACTGAGCTCTATGGAGCAGTGCATTCTGCATTTATGAGCCAGCATATTGATTTAGAAAATGTCAGTGCCGAGATGTTCATGGCAGCTTACAGCTTCTGCTTGCTGGGATTCCAGCTCAGAGTGCTGGGATCCTCCTGCAGCTGGGCTCTCCCCTCTGGACAACCCAGCATCCTGACACAGGCAGGCAGCAAGTCCCAAACCCCCAAACCCACCAACCAACAGAGGCTACTTTTTGGCACGTTGCATAACTGAATTGCAGACTCGTTGCTAAGGCCACTGTGCATGTCGGTGTAAGTGGGCTGTAAAAAAGCATGAGACAAATTCTTGAGAGGGTGGGAGAGGGAGTTGAGGCCATTTGTCATTAGGAAATGTGTCTCTGAATGCAGCCTCCAGCAGAGGAGTCGCAAGGCTGGCTGCTGGAACCTGGGGAACATTCCAAGGAAGGGCAACTTGACACTTATCCTGTTGGTTGTACTTTTTTCCTGTACTCTCCTATTGGGCACCTCTTGTGTGGGCCCATATGGGCACTCACACCTTGGCTATTCCTGGAGGTGGTATGGGCACTGTTGTTGCATTAGAGAGACTTTTGAGTTGGTGATGATGGGAGAGAACATCCCATTCTTGAGAGAACAACCCAGTGCCTGCTGCTTGACCCAGTGCCCACAGACTGATCTGAGAGGCTGGAAGAGCCTCCAGGGGCATGTGGATGGGGAAGCCGTGTCCCCAGACTCCACTGGTGGCCTTGGAAAGCTGCAGCAGAAGGGCAGCCAATGTTGTGTCTATGTCTAAAGCCACATATTTTGACTCTTAAGGTCTCTACTTTTAAAACATGTTCCAGGAGCTTTGGTAGACACCTCCTTGTTTATGGATAGTGCTTTGGGGCAGAAGGAAAGTTGCAAATTGAGATGTGATATATACTACTCCCTATATACTGCTCCTGGTCAGGGCAGTCTTCCCACTGCAGAACCTCTATTTTCAGGCCATAACAATTTTGAGAAATGGGGCAGGTGTGTAGACAACAGAACTATCAAATGAGCAGTCTTGCCAAAACCCCCTCTTGTCCTGCTGCAAAACATTACAGTAAGTGGCAAATAATGCATAAATACAAATGCACTTGTATATAATATGTATAATATTTTTTCCAGTTCCTCTCAGACTGTGTTTGGCAACCCTCAGTGCCCACCTGTTTCTGCACCCTGTGTGGAAGAAAGCCAAGCCCTGGGACAAAGCCAGGTAAGAACACACCTAAAGTTCAGAGAAAGAAGCTCTGTACACACGATCCCCTGCAGCTCTCTCAGAGGAGATGTGAAATCTCATATCATATTTAGTATGAAATATGTTTGATCTAAGCCTAGCTTCTGAAGTCCAGTTCAGAGCAAGCTGGGCATTCCCTGGCTAACACCCAGCAGATAGTAGAAGGAAAGGTGATTTTGTTTTTTTCTACTTGAATTGCTAGTCAGACCCTAATTTTACTAAACATGTCATTGAAATGGTGGCTAAAAGATCCTGTGCACATCCAAAGTGCCATTTAAATTTTCAGCATTGGAGGGCTCACCTATAGAACAATCACACAAAGATGCCTTCTTGAGGTCCTCCCCTCTAAGGTGTTTTACACAATTTGACTCTGTTCTCTCAGATCTTTTAAAACGTTTAATGTAATTTTCATTTGCGAGTCTGTGTTATTGCTGAGGAAAAGGAATTTTGCACTGTTCTGAGATGGCTGATAGCAGTATACAGAGCAGTGTGATTACTGGCCAGGATAAAGAAGGTAGTTCCATGCTGTGGGTGTAGTCTGCATGCCTTTTGATGGGGACTTCAAAGCAGTAGAAAATACAAGTTAGAAATCTTGTGCTTTCAAGGGGATGGGAGCACATCTCTGAATTGTTACCTAAAAATAGGACCCAAGAAAGCCCTGTCTAAGCTGTATAGTGATGTATTTTTTGGCTTCACGTATGTTGGTGTAACAGTCAGTCAGCATCCATTGCTGTTTCCCTTTCAGTGTGAGCTACTGGGGAAACCTTTTCAATAGGGATTACAAAAAGCAGGACCCATATCTGCTGGCCCCATTATGAGAAATGGCTGCAGCTCTGAGGGCAGTAACAGAACCTCTTCTGAGCCTCTGAAAGCATCAATATAAAGATCTGTATCTTGGAAAGGAGCCTTTTTACCAGCTATAATGTAAGCCAGACGAGAAGGAAAGCTTTGGGCATTAATAATGAATGAGCCTTTTCTAAGATTCCCAGAGCAGGCTGTCTCTAGCTAGTTTTCATCTTGCTGTTCTGCATCCTTGCACTGATTTTTGCAGTGGTGAAGAAACATGACACTCAATACACTATGGGCTGGGAGCAAGATACTGAGTGATGCTTGTAGATGTCAAATGGGACATCTTCAAATCTTTGTAATAATTACTCAGTTCAAGACTTCAGAAAAGCAATTTTTGCATATTTTAGTGTGTGCTCTATGAAAAGGAAGAGCTTGAATGGGTAAGTGATTTTACAGCATTCTACAGACTTCCTGGGCACTTTGCTTCTTGCTGAATCAACTTACTCTGGGCTTGTGGCAAGAATAAGCAGGTATTTGGTTCCTGAACCACAGAGATGCAGATGAAAACTTTATTTTGTCCACACAACTCAATTTTTTTTGTAGGTCATGCATCCTGTTAGAACCAAAATGTGAATAAAATGAAAGCAAGCAAACAAACAAAAAGTGAATTCATTTTGGAGATATTTCTTTCTCTCCCTGAGCAGAGCTCCCCTATTCAGGACATCACTTCCTTAATTATTTAATTCCTGTCTTACCCTCTGTCAATTACTGGCTTTTATAGGAGCCAAAGCCTAGGGCAAAACGAAGGGAATTGGTCTGCTCTGAATTCCTGGGAGCTGGATTGGGCATGGATTGTGCTCATCAGTTCCACACCCACTGATGGATTACTCTACCTGAACTTTGTTGCTTCAGGCACACAGCCCTGACCAGTGCCATTCCCTCCCCTAGCACACCTTGTGCTGCTGTCTGCCTAAAGGAGCTCTTCACCATAACCAACTGTGTTAAAATCATACCTAGTGAGGCTTTGGTTCCTTCTCGTGTCTTTCAGGTCCTGGAGGATCCAGTTGTTGACTCACTAACCAACGACATGTTCGAGGCAGCACGCCTGCTCTGTGAATTTTCTGACAGTGGACGGATGTGACCTGCCTGCAGATACACTCCATGTGTCTGCAGTTCCCCAGGAAATACCCCATTGCTCCCTTATTTTCTGTTTTCTTTTAATAGAAGAGGAGTCTGACAGGGAAAGGAATAGAGTGAGGGAGAAGGATGGAGGTGTTTTCAATGGTTACAAAGTTTGGTTTAGTTACAGTTTTATTAAGAATTTTGCAAAGGATAGAAGAAAGCAAAGATGCACTGTGGACTGTAGGTTTTTCTTGGAGCTGTCTGAAGCTGCACTGTAATTGTTAAAATTACCAAGGCACTGGTTCTGTGGCAGTAAGATACATCTAATCATAGCACTGGCCAGATCAGAGTCCTTGGTTGCATCATGAAGGTAAATGAAGCCCCTGTGCTCAAAGGAGTAAAATTTGGTTACATTGCCTTGCAGTGGATATTAGATAACCTTTTCTCAGGCTTGGAAAATAAGGTCTCAGCCAAGTGCTGGTAAAATACTGCTATTTCTTATCCCTGTCTTCCTGTTGTACTGCAGGGTGTGACTTCTGAAGTGTTCTGTACTCCGTAGTGCCACAGGTGACATGAGCTAGCGTACAGCAGAATTTTCAGTGCTAGGGCATGCCATTGTATTGGTGTTTAATACAAGAAGTAGAATGTCAGGCCCTTCATTCAGGTTTAAAATTGATTCTGCAAGTTATAGGGTGGGTTTTTGGTATCTTCCTGAAGTGTTACTGTTTTTAAAAAAAAAAAAAATCTGTATTGTCAAATGGATCCCCATTGCCAAACCTCCAGCCTGGAGATAGAGGAAGAAGATGCCTCCCTTACCTTTTGTTATGAAGTTTTCAAGTAAAGATTTTCGCTTACTGTTTCTCCAGAGTTCATTTTTTTCAAGGTAAGGCTGTGAAGTGATAACTTTCACAAGGCAGTTATGTACTACAACGCACGACCAGCTGCCCTGGGGACACTTGGGCTGCTGAGAGCCTGGAGCCTCCATTATTTTGGCGGCTCTCACTGGGAATAACCCCTTCTTGTTTGTGTTTGGAACAGCAGTGCTTGGAAAGCTCACACGAGTTGTTTATTGCCGTCAACAGCCGGGCCGTGAGTGAATCCGGGCATCCCTACAGGGAGCAAAGATGTCGGGCTCGCAGCGCCCTCACGAACCCCGCGAGGACGAGCCCGCCCTGCCCGCGCGGCCGCCGCCGCCCGCTCCGCGCGGGGCTGTTCCCGCCGCCACCGCCGCCTCCCATTGGCCCGCGGCCGTTGGCAACAGCGACAGATTTATCCTGCCGCGCTCTGATTGGCTGCCGCCTCCCGCCGAGCCATAGCAACAGCGGGGCGGCCGCGACCCCTCAGGGGCGGGCGGGGTAGCGGGGCCGCGGCCGCGCTTCTGCAAAGCCGTTCCGAAAAGCCCTCCTGAAAAGCCCTCCTGAAAAGCCCTTCTGCAAACCCCTTCTTCTGTCACCGTCCCTTCTGCGGCCGCGGTGCAACGGAGGCGTGACACGGTCAGAGCCTGCCAGCGACGCGGCTCCATCCACAGGCAGCAGCCCCATAGCGAAATTCCCACTGGGTCTTGCTGGGCCGCTGTCTGAGATCCCAAATAAGGTACTTTAATTTTCATCCCTGCTGGTGACGTGTCACTACAATGACTCTGATTTAGGGCAGCCAGTGGTACATGGTACATGTGGATGAAAGCCAGGGGGGTTACACTTCCCTGCTGTTGAAGATGTATTGGAGTAAAGAGGAATGACGCCTCTCTTACAATGAGATGTATTTTCAGTTCCTTTCAAATACTTAGTTCTGTTTCCTGTCAGGAGAGATAAGATTAGATTAAGATTGCCTGTGTAGAATTTTTAGATAGCTGTCATTCTATATAGATTCTTTTCTAAGAAAGCAACCCATGCTAGGGAATGCAGGTATTTTGGCTTGGCATATAAGTGACCTTTGTTCTACCACATTAACAACACCAGTGTCCTAAGACCTCGTAAGTTTTAAAAATAGTTCAAGAACACAGTTGTTTTGAGTTTTCAGTTAAAAAGAAGGGGCTCAATTCAGCAAAATTCCTCAGGAATGCTAGAACAACAAGTCTCTTTTCCAAACTAACTTAAAATCTGAAAAAGAATTTTCAGCTAAAGCAGAATTAAGGCCTTTTCTCTTATACTTAATGAATTTCATTTCTGAATTTGGTACAGTTGCTCTCTGGAGGACAACTGAATTTTCTAGGTCTTTTCCCAGGTGAAATAACTTATTACTTTTCTGTAAATTAATGTTAGACAATTCAAAGTTTGATATGTAAAATCAAGCAAATTAAAGTTTGCATCCCTTTAAGAGATGTAAAGTTAAGTGGTTGAGGTACAGTGTATTTTTGCCCACTATTGCCCCATGTCACCTAGATATTGAACCTGCACATAGCACTTTTGAGGAGCTAATTGCATTTAGACAGGAGTTTGCAAGTGGTGCCTACAGATGATCTCACAGGACTTGGCCATGCTGGGTTACAGGGGCTGAGCAGGGTTCAGGGGTGGGGTGCTGCTTCTCCATCCATGAGCAGAACAGATGGGGTGCCTGGCCATGGAGTAGGGGAACAGAACAAGTGAATCTGTGCTGAATGCCAGTAGTGCTTTTGACCTCTGCCTGTGTGCTGCTGGCTGGAGTTCATCTTTCAATGAGAGCCTAGTGGAATTCTTTCCATTATATTCACATTGTTCAATTCTGTCTTACCTCGTTCTGGTTTCCTAGATGTGATTCGTGTCCCCATCATGTTCTGCTTTCCCTGTCCTACCATCTGTAGCAAGCTCTGGATGTGTTTATGTTGTTCTTCCTTGGAGCTGTACTTGGAAGCACGCTGAGCACGTGGCTGACCTGCCCTGAGCTGAATGTGCTGTACCTGCTGTTGTCATTCCTCCTCCTCCACATGGCCTGGCCTAGCAAAGGAAGGAGCTTGCCCTAGATAGAAAAAAAATCAAAGTTATTTTTATCTTAAAATGCATATAAGGGCCCAAAGTACAGTGCCTGTATGTGTTGATTGGTCACAGAAAGGGGATAGAAATCTAGGAGCACTTTCAGAAGTTCTGTTACCAGACCCTCCCTGGGGTGAGAGGAACACTTTCCCAATGGGCAGCATCCATGTTGTCCAGCACTGCTGCTGCAGGTGGCTTTTCTCTTGGCAGTTGAGCAGACAGCCCTGAGCCTGGCAAGGTCAGAGGCTGAGGGTGGTTCTGCCCTGGAAGTGTGCTGTGGAAATGGCTGTGTGGAGGTCCTGCACAGCAGCTGCCATGAAAACTTCCCTGAACAAATCCACGTCATTGCTACAGGGGATCGAGGATGTGAGCAGCAGCTTTTCCTGCGTGCAGTCCCTTTGGCAGTTCTACTTACTGTCACAGTCACTGGTGCATCCAACCACCACTCAGGGCAAATGTTGGGAGACACAGCTTCAAAAAAGTATTTTCAGACAGTCTCTTGTTCTGGATGCCTGGCTCACCTTTCTTGGAGCCTCATTTTTAGAGGAAACGAGCACTTTGTGCAGTGACTTGAGTAGGGCACCCAGAATCAGAGGCCACTTTTGAAAATGTCGGCAAAGGCATTTTGTTTTATCTCTGCACTTCATTAGTCTTATCCCCAAAGTCTTTCATGTTATGTTCTACAGTGAAAGGTCATTGTTTCAGATCAATCATTTTCAGTGGGATTTAATCCAGTTCTAAGTCAAACTAATCCATTTTGGTAAAGGTTGAAGGGCAGTGAAAATTCATTTGTTAAGACAGATCTGGTCTTGTTTTTTAAATGTGGCTGTTGATGCCAAGTCCTTAATTGTTTATGCTCAGCACAAGGTGTCTTTCAGAGAGGTTCCAGATATCGTAGGATTGAGTTATTTTGTGTTCATATTGTTCTTTTATTTCCAGTATTTTTGTAACACAGGTTGTTTCTTTTTCCTCTTACCTGTAGAGCCTCTTTTCAAAATGGTGCTCTGGTGGCAGCTGCTGATAAGCAGGCTTTTTCATGTTTTCCTGTTGAAGCTTGTGAATTCTGGTTACTTTCCCCTCATTATATAAAGAGTAAAGCTGCATTCTTCTACCTGGGCAGGACTAGCAAACACTGTAGTCTGAAGTAGCTCATGAGGAGTTAAAGCTAAAGTTAAAGGAACTTAAAGGAACCCCCACAACTGAGCATGCCTGACAACCCCCTGTGCATATCCCTGAATCATTCTGGCAAGGAAAAACTGCCATCATCTTTTATTCAGATATAGTGCTGTTTCCTCACTGGACTCTGAAATGAGCAGGTGCTGGAAGATAGCACATTTTGCCAGAGAGTTCTGAGGGTTTATCAGCTTGTGTCTGCACAGGATTTTGAACATGCAAAAGGCTACTGTGTGTGAATGCTGAATGGTATTAAATAGACTACAGTGATCCCAAATAGGCTTTGGGGTACAGACTTACCCGTTCCCATGTGGGAGCAAGAGCTTCACAGGTTTTATACAAACCAGTTCCCTTCTGTTTTAAAGTTCTTCCCGTGCAGGTTAATAGATACACAATGTACTTCACCACAGTGCATGGCACGAGCCCTGTTGCTGCTGCTGAGCAGCACTCAGGCAGTGTCATCTTTCTTCATTCTAGGATTTACCCTTGAGTTATGAGGGAGGTTCTGTGAGAGTGATTCAAGATTAATATGAAATTGAAATATGACAAAGAGTAGAATATTTTCACACACTGTGACAGCCTCGAGGCTTGTTAAACTGTGGTGTGTGGCTTGGCTAGAAGTATGTCACTGAAATTACAGTCCCTTGTGGTTTGGGAGAGAATCATCACACTACAGCTACACCCACTCCTATCTCGTGCTCTGATCTTGTCGTTGGTTACACCATCTATCCTCCTGATGCACATTTATCTCACTTTACTGGGGGAATGTGCTGCTAGAATTCTAACAATAAAAATTACAGCCAGTCCTAAGCCTCTGGAAGAATCTGTCCTTACAGCACTATCTGAGCATCATGCCCCATGTAAGGGCCAGGCACAAGTATTTCCAAGACCAGATGTTAACAAACTCCATCTCTTTCTCTTCCACAGTTGTCTCTACTTCATTTGCTGTGATGTGGAAGCTGGTTAACCTCCCCCACCAGTGGGTGGTTTCTCTTCTCTCTGTTTCTCAGTATCTTGTCCCCAAGACTTTCATCATTTAGCAGTTCCCTAAATAAAACATTTCCTTGCTGCAGAAAGGAGAGGGAAGATAATTTTCTCCAGGGGATTGGGAGGATGGTAGTGGCAGGAACTTTGTAGCAGCACTGCTGTTGTTCCATGAGTCTCGGAAAGAGTGGCACAAAATGTGTGTGCTCCCTCCTAGCTTCAGGACAACAAAAGGGGAGGTTTGCCACCGTGGTGAAAGCCTGGGAATGGCACATGGTGGTTTCCTTGTGGTGTTGCCTCTTCACCAGTGTCCCTGCAGCTAAACATCAGCACTGGGAGACGGCCTCTGAGCCAGCTGTGGTGTCCCCAGTGCCCCTGTGCGAGTGAGCGCTGAACTGGAATGGCATTTCAGCAGGGAGCTATTTATGGAACATGGGTGCTGTCCAATAATCAGATATGCCTGTGGAGCAGAGCCACTGCCTTAGGTCATAGTGCAATTTTCAGTGCCATAAATTTCTCCATCTACAAATTCTTGCTGGGTGTGGTCACTCTGTGAACAATTCTCAGTCCAGCCTCATGAGAGCAGTATTCCTGAGTTTTGATGGGAATCATGGAGTGATGCCTGGCATCTGAGCTCAGCAGGGGAACCACAGTCAGGCACTGCTTGCACTCCATTCGGCACTCTAATAAAAGAGCTGCTGATTTTTCCTTTCCATTTTTGTTTTAAGACATTGTGACTCATAAATATTGTAAAAGATTATAAAACTCACTGTGTGAGCTCTAATTTCTGTTTATTTGTACCTCTGTGGAAATGTGGAGCCACTACTGAGGGTGAAGATCCAGAGCACTAGGCACTGTGTGCACAGGAGAATATAGGTACTCTCCCCCAGACCTTGGATGTGAAATGCAATCTCTTCCCTTTCTTTAGGTTACAGCCAGACTGTGGAAATGCTGCACACAACGTTGCCTTATTTTAGCACTTTTTCTTGAAACTGTTGAATTTAGTTTTGTATCTGGTTTTAGAGCAGTGAGGTTACACATGACCTGGTGGATTCAAGGTTAGGAATTTTTGAGATGCTTTAGACTGAAAAGTAGCTGTTTTACAGAAGCCTGAATTAAGGAAACCAAAGCATTTAATGAGAATGTTTTGTGCATGTGTAGATATATCCACATATATTTGGCAGATTAATGCAGATTGGTTCAGTGGGTGAATAACTCATTTTAAAAATACTTTGTAATCCATTTCCCTGGGGAAATGTACAAGACTAGAAAGCTGCTGGTAAACCCTACATATTTTCAGAGCTGTTGGAATGCTTTGCAAACTGACTAATCTCTACTGAGAAATTATTACAGCTGCAAAGGTTCCCAACTGAAGTGAACTGGGCAAGGAGGATTGGCACATCTGTCACTACTCTTGCCTAGGGGTCAGATGCATTAAAATTTGTATTTTGACATGGAATTATGTATTTTCAAAATCACATCTTTGCTGTCTATACCTAAACATTTATTCTAAGGTAAAATCAATGCAAGTTTTAAAATAATTATGATAATAAATTGAACTGATGCTTGGGATCCCTTCTGTTCAGGTTTTGGATGTCACTGCCTTCTCTTAGAAACAGTGAAAACAAAATCCCAGTAGGAAAAAGCCCCATTTGGCTTGCTGGGATGCATGCACAGTAGTGTATGTGTTTCACACTACTGCAACAGATGTTTCCAGAATTTTCTGGCAATCAGTTTATAACTTACTAAGTTTTATCTTTCATGCCTTATTACATATAACTATAGTTTATTCTTACTTGTCATATTTATGTCTTTTAACAAGACAGCAATATTCATCTAATCCCTTTAAAAACAGCAGCATTTATTTTAACTGGCATTAGGGTTTAATGCACAAAAGCCAGCAGCATTAGAGTTAAGGCTAAAAACTTTTGTCTGACACAAGGGACTGGATTGACTCATTTGAAGTAGTGTGAGAGTACCGAGGGTAGCGGAGAGCATCGGGAGGAGTGAGAGCAGCCTTGTCCCTGCTTCCCGGGTGTACTACTGGACTTTCTTTCCTTGTCTTTGCGGGCGAGGACAGATGTGAGCTTCAATTGCCACAGGTGCTCCGGTGCTGAACTCTCTGCTGGTGAGCAAACCTTTCGCTCGGCTGCACAGCAGCTCCCCGTACCTTCAGCGCTGCAGGCATGTTTAAATGCTGGCCAGGTTTAAATGGGAAAAGTTAATCTATGATTTATTGTACGATATGAGTAACGTGGCTCCCAGCGTTTCTGTGGACACCAGCAGCAGTTTGTTGTTTGTGCCAGGTTCTTACCTTGAGATAATTTTTATGTAAGAATGGTAGTCTATCAATCTGCGAAAGCGGAGCTTGACTATTACACATTAAAATACGTAGTAAAATTGAATTTAGCTGCATCTCTTAGGTAAGGTAGTAGAATTGGTCCGTGGTACCACCCCCATAAGTCGGGCTGTTTCAAGGCAGCCGGGATGCGAGATACACTTATTTCCCCGAGAGAGGCACAGCCGTGCCACCACTGCAGGCTGCGGCCGCACAAAGCAGACGCGGGCAGGGCAGGGTCGCACACGTGAACGCGGAGCGTGGTCACCCCGACCCGTGGTCAGCCAGCCGTGTCCCGCCCGTGCCCAGGCAGGCGAGGCGGAGGCGGTATCGGTGTCCAAGCCCGTGCCGTGCCGTGCCGTGCCGTGCCCCGTCCCGCAGTGCCCGCGCCCCCCACCCACCTCCACCTTTGCAGCAGGAAAATGCAGCACTCCCAGCGCGCATGCGCAGCCCGCGGCCGGCGCCCCGCCATGGCTATTTATAGCAAGTGACGTCACCTAGAAATAGAGCGCGGGGGAGCGGCGCCCCCTCCCCTCCCCTGCAGCACCGCGGCTCCGCCCCCTCGTTGCCTTCCCGGCGCGCAGGCGCGGGCGGCGGCAGCAGCGCCAGGCTCCGAGCCGCACACGCCGCGGTCGGTCCGGGAGCGCGGCCGGCGGGCGAGGGAGCGGCGGCCAGCACAGCACAGCCCAGCCCGGCACAGCACTGCCCAGCCCGGCACAGCTCAGCCCGGCACAGCCCAACGGGCGGCTCCGCTTACAGTTCCTGCTCCCGCCACCCGTGCGCGCCCAGCCGCACATCCCCGCCCGCCTTCCGCTCTCTCTGCCCAGCCCGGCAGCCACCACGGAAGCGGCCATGGGGGACCGAGAGCAGCTGCTGCAGAGAGCCCGCCTGGCCGAGCAGGCGGAGAGATACGATGACATGGCCTCGGCCATGAAGTCGGTGAGTGGGGCCGGTAGCGTGGCGGCTGTGGGGCGTACTTGGGGAGGAGTGTGTAGGGGAGTAGCGGCGGGGGAGGGAGGGAAAGGAAGTGCGGGCTGCTCCGAGGCGGGGTTGGTCCGGGGAGGATGCGAGCCGCCGGGTCCCACCCGTCGCGGTGAAGAAAGGAGGGCGGGAGCAGGAGCCAGACCATCCCGCCAGGACTCCTCGCCGCCGTGTGGGGCGGTGCCCAGTACTACCTGCCTTCTGCAGAGATGAGACAAAGAGTAGCCGGTCCAAACCGGACCTAGCACCCCCTTTCAAAACCTGTTTCCTTCCCCCTCCCCATTCCCCCGTTCCCCGTGGAGGCTGTCTCGCAGCCCTCCCGCTCCCCGGCTGTCCCTGCCCCGGGGGTGTGGCTGTCCCCACGCCCTCCTCTCCGTCTCCCACCGCGCCAATCGGGCTCGCAGTGAGGCCATTTGAACGCCGCCCGCCTCTGCTGTCGGAGGGAGCGCCGCGTTCCTTCTCCGCTGCACATGGGGCCCGTCCTCGCCCACCCCCCTGCCACCCCCACGGCGCGGGGGTTTCACCTTGGGGCGCATCTCCCCTCTGGGCACCCGCCAGCGTCTGGGGGCGCTGGTCCTGTGGGATGGGCACTGCGGCGGGGGCTGGCTGGGGTCACAGCAAGAGGAGCCCCTTACTCTTCTAGACGTTTCTTTTGCCTCCGCACTAACATCGGTGACTCAAAGGTAGTAGCTGCATCCAGGTGTGAAAGCTACCCCCTGCTCCAGGAGCATTTCCCGAGCTTTAACCTTGCCTTTTTGCCACTTCTTTGTAGGGTAACAGTTTCTCGGTGCATTCCGTACCCTGTTGAATAATGAAATGTGTTTAAACAATGTTAGATTTGCAACTCTGCTCCTTTCAGAACCAAGCAATGAAAATTATTTGTACTGATCTGATTGTACTGGTGCATAATAAAATTGTAGAATGATCAAACCTGTTATGTCTAGTTCCTTTTTTGAAAACAAAGCATTTACACCATCTGAATGTTACGGGTAATGTTAGTGCCACTGGATGCTTAGCAGTGTCTTTCCATATCAGATTACAGTTGGTTTGTTCTTGCTGATCTGTCCTCTGTGAACACCAGAGGCCCCAAGAGGAACTGTTTCTCTCGAGAGTTCTGCTGTTTAAAGGCACAAGATGATTTTATTTTGAAAAGGAGCAGCTTCAAATGGAGTCCACATTTTTATTGTAAGAATGTCGCCTCCCTTAAATGAGGGCAGCAAAAAGACACTAATTTTTCTGCTTTTGTTCACTTTTGCTATTATGTTATAATAAATATTACAACCAGTCCAGTTCTAAAACAGTGATACTTCTGAGTATCTCAATACCACAGACACAAGATGTTAAAAGAAGGTGTATTTACAATTCTATCCCTAGAGTTCTTGATACAAACAATGTAAAAGTAACAGCTCTTCTTTCAGTCGGTAATTTTAAAAGATGAAATAGAGAACTCGCTAAAATGTACTGCTCAAGAAGACAATTTCTAGCTGTTGTAGAAAGCTTTATATGTCTCCCAAGAACTGCAGACCTACAGTGCGTGTATGGTCTCTGGGCACATGTGAAACCATGAGAACACAGCTGCTTTGCTTTAGGAAATGTGTAAATAAAGTACTTGCAACTGGTGTGTATGTCCAGTTGGCTTCACACTGTTCTAATTGCTATGCAAATTTTGCTTCACCTGGAGCTGTGGTATTCTCATCTGTAATGCCACTTCTGCTCGCAAATAAGTTGTGTGATCATGTAATTGGGAGCTCAAGAACAGTTTGTAACTAAGTGGAGTCTTGAAACTTACAGATACTTTTAAAATACAAAAAGCAGTCTGAGTTTAAAAGCAACAGTTCCCTTATTTAGAGCTTTTCTTACACTGTTGCATGTCTGTGATGTAGCATCTGTTATTTGGCTTTCACAGATGTTCACTTCAACACAGCAATTTCCAGAATGCTCTTCAGTGTTGAGGTTGATTTTGTAGGTCTGAGCATAATCTGTGGAATGCTCTGAGGGCTGTCTGTCCTCACACTTCATACTTGTGTTTCAGTGACTGCAAATAACTGAGAGATAATTCAGAGAGTTTTTAATCCATATAGGTTAATATTGAAGTAATCGTGCAATCCAGAGAATTTAGACTTCCTCCAAAAGGAAGGAAATCAGTACTCTAACTCAGAAATCTATTCTCCAGGATATCTTGATTTGAAAAGTTTATTTTTTTTTCCAAAATCTCTGCTTGTAACACATCTGATACCTGTTAAAGGTGCTATATGAAAGTAGTGTGCTTTCAGTGTCAACTGAAATCTGAACAATTAATTTCAGTTTTAGATATTACTATGCTTTACAATACAGAATTTAGCTAACACCTTGGTAGTTACTTCAGAAACATAAAAGTAACAAATGCTTGTTTTAGTGAAAGTGCATTTGCCTGATTTTTGACTCTGCCACTGGAGAGTGACAAGGCTGCTGTTTCATCTGTCAATGTAAAGCTGGAGAAACATTTCTTTTTTATTCCCATCAATTATTCTATAAAGAAAAAAGCTAGACCAAGTAGCACTTGTAGCTTAAATAAGGAATTTACTGCTCAATACAAATTTTTGTTGTTGTAAACTTTTTTTTTTCATGGAAGAATTCCGGTATTTTTGATTGTAATATGTAAACAAGAGGGAAAAGAAATAATTGCTGTTACAAATAATTGTGTACATTAATTTGTAACTATTAAAATAATTTTAACAGCAAATAGAGTCATATTTAAATGGCATTCTTCCATGGGGCATGGTATTCCCATTGCATTAAATGCTGCTCCCGGATTCCGGCTGTTTCAAATAAAGCTTACACGGTAGGTACAGAATTGCTTCTCAGCACACTGGAGAAAGATGCTTTGGGTGTAACTGTGAAATGCTTCAGATGATGCAACAAATGTTTCAGCATTCTGAGATTACAGCACTGAGTACCCTTTGGTTTAGATAATTCCAGAAACCATGAAAAATTGTAGCTGTGTAAGCCCTTCGGTTTTTGGACAGTATTAATCCTAAGAGGTAGTGCTTAGGACCTCTATTGATTTATATTGCTTTTCCAATATAGCTACATAGTAGTAAAAAATAATTTACTTTTTAAAATTGGTAACGTGAGTAATGTGAGATACAGAATTTTAAAATTAGTCACGTGAGAAATACTACACTATGAAATAAATTTGAGTATTGAACTAAAGTTTTTGAAATAAAATTAGCTTGAGGTTCTAGTTTGTTATGTAGGCTTTATCTGTCTGCATATATAAATGGACTTAAAAATGTGGGATATTCTGTATTTTTAGTACCTATCCCTGAGTGTCTGGTTTGGGGTTAATGAAGTGTCATTTGTGTAGGAGAGGGGAATGAGTTGTCTTTAATGTAAGCAGTGCTCTTCCCTGCTGGGAGATGACTTCCTCATGGCCTTCTCTGGGGTACCTGTAGCTACAGAGCTTCCAGTTCTTGGTGTAGAGCTCTGAAACCACGTGATACAAGAAGCCGATCTGATTTAAATTCATTAGTCTGGTTTGTATTTGTCTCACAGTGATGGACTGCATAACTTTGTATCAGGCAAGTTTTACTAATTTAAGCTGACTTATACTGGCTCAGGTACAATCATTTTTGCATTTTGGTTCAGAACTGGCTCTAGCTGAGTGATGTGCTCTGGCTGACAAAGCCATAGAATCACAGGCCACTGACCTGGATCAGCTCATGGATGTGCTCTCCGTTGTGGAACATTCACTTTGGGCTGTTTTCTGTGTGGAAGGAGCTCAGCTTGGTGTGTGGCCTTTGTGGGATCACACACAGAAGTAATTTCTGAGCTGATGGAGTACTGCCACACTCATTAGCATGTGGAGTTAGGAATTCCAGGGTTATAGTCCTTTTATATGCTCCCATTTTGGTCACTAAACAGTGAAAGAACTGTTAATATCTTTTACTAGAGAAGACTCATGTAGGTTGTGGTGGAGATTGTTGAGGAAAATATTGATTGGAAGCTATGATGAAGATTCTGAAGATGTCATTAGAGTTTATTCCTGTGCATTTCATCCTCTATAGGCTGCTTCTAAATCTATTAGGACAAGCTGAGCTGTGTCTTTTGGGAGTTCAGATTCCTGAACTGTGGAAAAATAATTTTGGAGATAAAACGAATTGACTTAATACATTTTAAAAACAAAACCTAAATTTGAAAGTAAGTTCTCTCTTACTGTAAGAGTTATTTCATGTAAAGTATTTGTTTGGATCTGGAAATAAGCACATTTGTTAGAAGGTTCACTGCCTACACCAGCAGTCTCAGAATAGTGTAAATATTTGTGACTTGATTGTTTGTAGTATGTAAGTATTTGGCTGTGAACACTCTGGTACCTGTAAAGCAGTGTAAATGTGCACATTTTAAAAAAGAAATAATTAATGATTTTAACAGTGTCTGAGCAAGGACAAGTTTATTTTCACACTGAAGTACATATCCTTAGAATTCTAGTGACTACTTTTAAAGCAATATGCTTAAGGTAGAGGAGTTACATTTTTCACCCTAATTCCTTTGAGTTTAATTTCATGCATATAAATTTTAAAAAGTAGATAGCCTGAATTAAAACATAAGTGAAATAGGCCTAAATATACAGTATTAGAAGTATTATCCTTCTGTCTCAGCTTTTTGAAGTAGCAGTTTGAAGTTGATCATGGTTTTGTTCTTGGTTTGCTGTCCTATATTTATGCAGTGTCTTTCATGTTCTAACCCTGGAATTTGTCTGCAGCCACTTAGCAGAAATCGGGGTAAATTTGTGTTACACTGTATAATCACTAAGTGTCTGAAAGATACCATGAAACACTAATTCCATTTGTGCTGTGCAGAGCTTCATGACTGCAGCGCTTCCATCTCTGCTGTCAAATGGAAGCAAGCAGCAGGAGACAGAAATGGGAGAATTTCATCAGCTTCCAGTGTCGCTGCTGTGCTCCAGATTAAAAAAACTGGTGTTCTAGGTACATTTAAATTCATCACTAAGTGTGTAGTCTGTATAATTGCAGCAGACTTCCTGAAAAACCTGAGACTTCCTCTGTGATTGCGTCTCCATTACACGTTTGACTCAGTTTTATTCAGTGAATGTTCTTTGCAATGGCTTCTAAATACCCCTTCTATTACTTCAAAACTCTGGGGGTTTCTCTCTTAAGTCCTGACTGCAGAAGAGTTTGAACTTTCAATGTTACAAAGTTACTCCTATCTAGAAGAAATTTTGAATCTTGCACTTTGTGATGAAAGTATTGAAGGAAGTTTGTACGCTCTTCTCTAAGGCAAACCCTTTAAATTTGCTCTTTGTCTGTATTTTCAGGTAACTGAGCTGAATGAGCCCCTCTCAAACGAAGATAGAAACCTGCTGTCTGTAGCCTACAAGAATGTAGTTGGAGCTAGACGATCCTCCTGGCGCGTCATCAGCAGCATAGAGCAGAAGACCATGGCAGATGGGAATGAGAAGAAGCTGGAGAAGGTTAAAGCCTATAGGGAGAAGATAGAAAAGGAGCTCGAGACAGTCTGCAATGATGTTTTGGCTCTCCTAGATAAATACTTGATCAAGAACTGCAATGACTTCCAGTATGAGAGCAAGGTCTTTTACCTGAAAATGAAGGGGGATTACTACCGCTATTTGGCAGAAGTTGCTGCTGGAGAGAAGAAGAACAGTGTCGTGGAAGCCTCAGAAGCTGCCTATAAAGAGGCTTTTGAAATCAGTAAAGAGCACATGCAGCCCACTCACCCCATTAGGCTTGGGCTGGCACTCAATTTCTCAGTGTTCTACTATGAAATCCAGAATGCCCCTGAGCAGGCCTGCCTTTTAGCCAAACAAGCCTTTGATGATGCCATAGCAGAGCTGGACACACTAAATGAGGATTCCTACAAGGACTCCACTCTCATCATGCAGTTACTTCGAGATAACCTCACTCTCTGGACGAGTGATCAGCAGGATGAAGAAGCAGGAGAGGGCAATAATTAATAAGCTTTCCTCTGATCCCTCTTTCATCCACTTGGCCATCCCCATCATCACCAATATTTCCTTGCCACAGTCACACTAAATATCTAGTGCTAAGCATATCTGTATTGTACAGCTGTTCAGATCTGCTGTCCACTTTATCAAGAAGCAGTTTCAGATGGGTCTTCATGGGCATTGATGGATTGATTGGTTTGTTGGCCCTATTTATCTTAGTTGCACTTGAGCAGTGCAGAAGGAGGCATTTTTAGTTTGCCTGTTGATTGGAAAATACAGGAAAGAATAATGGAAAGTGGTTGAGGATAACTAGATTCCAGTTAAAGTTTTCCATTTGAAATGAGCTGACAGTTCTGTTAAGCAGTACATTTTGTGCATGCAAAGTAAATTAGCCACCCCAAATTTTTTTCAGTCAAAGAAAACAGCTAAGCTGATGTGAAATGACAGCTCTGTTCATCAGTTTACAATAAACTGTTTGAAATGTGAGGTTTCAGTAGCAATTTGGTTTTTTTGCCTCTAACTTATGTGCACAGTTTCTTTAAATGCAGTGCATCTACCTAAGAGTTTTGATACTTGTAACCTTTTGCAGTTGTTTTGAAGAATCATGAATTTATTTTTTTGTAAACTCTTTGGCTGTTTAGTTGTCTGTGTATTCTGACAACTCTATGTCAATATTTGCCCATGTTAAGATGGATGACTGGGAAGCCAGACTTCTAAATTAAATGTTTTGGAATTAAGTGAATAAAATAAAACGCTGCTTCAGGGATGTTATCTCTACATGAGCTGTCCTGTCTTTTGTTCAGAGCAGAGGTAGAGTTATCTAACACGTCACTGATGAGTTAAAACATTTTTAATCAAAAGTTTAATGAGAGGTTGACACATGGTAAACAACACAAAAACACAACGTAGTGTGCTGAAAGAAGAAAAACCCAAACCCACAAAACCTAAAAGCACCTGCAGTGGGGGTCACCTCTATTAACGTGGAGTTTCCCAAGGTGGTATATTCAGTTGTTTGCTCAGTACAAGAGCTGCTGAACAGCTGTAAAGCACATAACTTACCATATCAATGCAGAGACTTGTGTTTGCTTCTGTCCACTGCAACTTCTAAGCTCTTTCTCTGAAGTGCTGATCACCAAATCAGCTTTACATTTGAGTACCCCAGTAGCTATTTCATATTTACCTGCTTCAAACAGAAGCAATTCTTGTTGCTGAAGACTGCTTTTCTCTATTTAGCTCACTTAAACCTAGTCCACAAACTTAACACTGTTTTTGTTTTCTCCCAACAGTTAGAGTACATGTACGTTTATTGGTGCTGTAGACACTTCTGTCATGGTATGTCCCAGAAGCAGGAGAAGTTAGCTGTATCCAGACTGCCACTGGCACCTGAGCTAGCTCAAAGGTCATGTAAGTTCTCATTTATCAGAACTGGTAGTTTTTAATTATAGAAATAATTATTGCTGGTCAGAATTACCCGCAATGACTGCTTATACTTTTTAAAAGCAGTGCACTAGTTCTTTTTAAGTATCCAGAGTTTTAGAATTTTTAATGGTAAGTTTGTGTGCATTTATGTATTCTATCATCTTAGAGACAGTTCTAACTTTATTATACCAGTAAAATTTGCAACAATTGAAAGAGTAACACAACATCTGATAAAGATGAAAATATAGGTACACACCTTCCTACTGCCCCCATGGAACCAAGGTAAAACTTGCCCATAAGATTGCCTTTTTACATAGAAGCACTCCAGATGGTTAATAAAATATTGGCAGTTGATAGGTTTATTTCCCTGTTGATAGAAGTACCTGTCTTTTTGTTACCTTTCTTATTAATATTTTTTCTTAATTCAAAAGCCAAGGGGTCCTTTCTCATTTTAGTTACTGTTTTGTGCAGACCCTTTATCACAAAACCATGAGCATTATGTAGTTTGCAAGTGAATCAGCAGGTCTGGCATCTGGACTGGCAGCTGAAGGTTGGCTGTTGCCCTGGTGCATAGGATCCCAGGTGGAGAGCAAAGCAATTCTGCAGAATGATGCTGTGTAGCAGTGAATTGGAGTCCCAGTAGGAAAGCAGATACTTCTCCCATGTTTTACAGCTGTCAATGAATGAGCTGATGACATGCAGAGCATGTTTTTGTGGTTGTGTTTTGGTAGGAGTTAGAGAGTTTTCTATGGAGCAAGAAAACAAATGCTCCAGTGCAATCCATATCCTTGTTTTCACTTCAGCAGCTTTTTCATTTCCTGGGCCCTGGGATTGCTAAATGCTGTTTTGTAATCCTTACATTGATCTGGAGGAAACCAAAGCTCATGAATAGCACGTCGATTCCAGTATTTTTCAGTAGACCACAGGATTCAGGTATTTTGGAACTGGTATTTCTCATAGGTGACTCCCAAGTCATGTCTTCTGCCTATCTCTCTCTAAAATAAATAAAATCCTAGGCTATGCCAAATTTATTGTTTGAAAACACCAGAAGTATTCACCAAAGGTGCTTAGTTGAAGTTCACAACATTATTTGAAGCAGGGGTAATTCCAATGGAAAGACTCAAAATTGAGTGACTTTCCCCCTGTCCCCAGGAGGGACTTCTTTATGTGTCCTTGAAGGCATAAAAGGTTCTTTGCTGCTCTTAACATGGTGAGGGTTTCATTAGTGTCCATCTGAGCAGTACTCTTGCCCAGAACCACAGTTTTTTTGTCTTTCACAGGCAATCTTTGTTGAGAGATTCAGTCATTCTGAGGGTGTTGGTATAATATTAACAAGGCCTGTGTATATCCTTGATTTTTTTAGCAACTTGACAGCTGCTAACAGTAAAGCAGCATTTTCTGTGATGTTAAAGGAACTTGAAAACTATGGCATAGTCAACCCTTAAATTAATTGTGTGGTCTTTATAGGGAGAGAGATACTTTCAGTCCATGTCCTAATCTGCTCAAATGTGTTCAAGTTTCACAGAAATGGTTGTGGTCATCTCTCAGAGTACAAAAACACCCACACCCCATTGAACCACTGGAACAAAATGTGCCCATGCTATGGGACACTAAACCATGTACTGAGGGGCTGTTCTTCAACATGAGCAGTAGCACTGAGAATGTGAAGGTTCTAGGGAAGCAGAAACCTTAAGAAGAGAGATGAGATTGGAGGCCCATGGTAACACATATCAGGACCACAGTTCCTCTGGTAAGTAGCCATTCACTCTATTACAACTTGGGTCTCACTATGGGTTTGAAAATAGATTTTCCACATTGCCTTTCCCTTGCCTGTAACTCCAGGCTGTGGTTTTCCATCCTTATTACTCACACCTGTGATCTACATCTCTAAGCTGGATGGACTGACTTCCAGAGCTCAATCTATTTCCAAAGGAGCATGAGGGCATTCCCTAACCTACTCTCAGGGCCTCTTCCAGCAACTGCAATAGGCTGCTTTATGATAATCTAGAAAAAAATTATGTGAGTACACCTCACACTGAGGAAAATTAAAAGCCTGGCTGTATTTTAAGTCATGTAAGAGAATGACTTAGTGATAATGGAAGTTAGAAGGGCGAAGACTGATGTTATACATTATAAAGTATTTTCTGTCAGCATGGGACCAACTGGAAATCTTTCAATAAACCAATTTGAGTTTAAGGACAGAGAGAAAACAGGAAAAATATTCCAGTGCTTTGTATCCTTGTTTTTTTGAAATTCTATCCACGCCACATATTTGAATTAATTTAACATAATTGATGAGGAAAAATTGGCTAAACCACTTCAACAACACAAGAAACCTATTTGGATAGATCTTAGGTTCATTGAAGCAGCTCCTTGAAATCAGTGGCAGATTTTGAAGAATGTGAAGTTGATTATCTACATAATTGACAGAGGATGTTTAGATTTTGTTCTGAACAAGCCTACAGTACTTGAAGTTCCATAGATGCAGATGGTTCAGTGTCTGAGCCTTAATGATTTCTGAGATAAACAAAGATATTTTCTGAACACTGAGGTCAAGCCAGGTAAATTTTGAATTGACGTTAGAAATTGAACCATCTGTTAGAAATAACAGTGTTTATTATGACTTTCCTATATGACAATTGTGATTTAATATTGAATAACTAGAAATGTAGAAATACACTTAAATATATATATATATATATATATATATATGCTTCAAATATACACATTTTTCTAAATCTTCAGTGTTACTTGTCTTATATGTTAGTCTAAATGATTTTAACTAATGCATATGAACCAGCTTGGTCTGTCTCAACTCAAACATTATAGCCAGATGAATTATTTTCATTCAGTTGGGTTTTTGTAAACCCCAGAGTGCACCAAAGCAAAGCACTGTGGATACTTCAGCAGTTAATATATATATTTTCTTATGGAGGGAATCATTAAGAAATCACTTATGTACTGTAATGTACTCAAATTAGTATGAGCTATTTTCACATAATTCGATAATGTGATTGATTCCACTTTAGGACTCAATCTAATGGTAGTGGAACTCTTCCATCTCTGAAAAATTAAGTGGTTTAACAATACATCTAAGAGAAGAAATATATCAAAATATATTGTCTATATGACTTTCAGTGATGTTTTGCCAATTATAAATATTAAACATAATAATTATTTATAAGTTATAATAAACATATGTTATTAGAAATATAAGCCTATTATATTTGCAGTAATTGTCTATAAAGATTGTGGCATTTAGAGAACTGCGTCCTTGTTTGAACATGTGAGGAACATCCTTTATTCAGGGATTTCTCCAGCAGAGGCTACTGGAAGAGCAGGGATGGCAGAGAAGCATTGATTCCTTTCCCAAGCACGTAAGGCACACATTGGAAGGAAGCAGGATTGCAGGGGGCTGGCAGAGCAGCATTTTCCTAACAGGCTTTGTGACTTTTGTTGTGCCTTCCAGCACAAAAGAACATCTGACTCTTGCAGAGGGCAGAGAAGGAGATGGATGGCAGTGATTATCTGCTTTCCCTGCTGAGTAAAATGGATCATGTTCTCCCTCTGCAAGGAGAAACTTGTACTTGCCCATGTTTTCTTTGTTTTGACTCTCAAAAGAAAGCCAGATCTGGGTGGTTATTTGTTTGTGAAATACAGCCCAGTCACTCCAGTGGCACCTGCCCAGGGTGTGGGGCCTTAGAGCAGCACCCAGAGGGATGCAAGGTGTGGACACCGTGCTGGGGCAGCCGGGCCACCATCTGTAGTGGCTTCCTGTCTCCGTGGCAGCAGAGCCACCTGGAGCAATCATCTCTGTTCCTGTCCCTGCATCCCAGCTCCAGAGCAGGGAGCAGAAGGCTGGGCCTGCCTTTGGCAGGAAGTGGCCCAGGTCTCTCCAAGTGTTTGCTGGCTGGCTGTCCAAGGGGTCAGTGAGATTCCTGCATGTCCTCAAAGAGCAGAGACCCCTCTGTCTCTAGTGCCACCCCAAGCTTTTTAAGGACTGCCATCTGCCTCTTCTGAAAAAAGTCCTATTAAGCCCCTCTGGGCTCTAAGATGGTGTGGAAGGATTGGGGAGTTCAGACTTTTTCTGCCATTGGTATCATCAGAGCCCAGCATTGCTGAGATGATCGTGCTGTGGCACCACTGCTGAGTCATTCTCTGGGTTTCCACAGCTGACACTTCCTCACTTTGAGATTGGCAACGAGCCTAGGCTAAAAGGGGACAGAATTAACTTATTTTTAGGTTAGTGAAGCTGAGCTTATTATCCCATTGTTAGTTGTGTTTAAAACAATTGCTTTAAATTTTTACTAAACACATTATGTGTGTATCTATGTTGTTAATTCTGCCATAAAGATTATGGATTAGGAACTGATTAAGAACCACTAAAGTACCAGATCTCTGGGTAAGATATAATGAATTATTCATCCTGTTATCCTAGTGCAATCACAATAATGCCTCGGTGCTAATTAGCAGGTGGATGGGCTGACACAAAGTAAGGAATGCCCAGGAGATATGTTATTCAACCTATATTCTGATTCCTTGTGATAAATACACTTTCTGACCTTACAATTTATTTCTTACTCAATAGAAACAAGTCTTATTTTTCTCTCTGTTATTTAAACTTGTGTTTTTTAAAATCAATTACTTTTTTAGGGCTAACTAGCCTGAGACCTGAAGCTTTTAAGAGCTTCTGGGACAGCTGCTGCAAAGTTTTACTATTATTTCTCACTATAATACTTTGTCCATACTGGTGAGCTGCATGTTACCAATTCTTCTATTATGTGCGATTTTATTGTCTTGTATCAGTCAGAGCAGAATTTGTCTTATTCTTAATTAACCTAGAACTTGTATGTGCACTTGTAAAGCATGGCACTTACTGTGGGAATGAATTAGATATTTGTGCATATTAATCTTTGTTATTTAGGGCAACATAGTTTATAGCAGATTTGTTTTTGCTTGGCCATTAATTATTATTCTAGATTTTCATCTTTCTCCCTTTTAAGTAAATTCTCAGCATTTTGTTTTACTTAATGTTGTCATATATCATTGTTCACCAAAGAGATTTATCAGAAGTCAAACAAAAGGACATTTTGTATTTTGCCACATTTCTTAAAAATTCCTAGTTTTTGAAACAAGACTACAGCCTGAAGCATAGCTTAATGCAGCTGTTTCAGTCTCACACCTCAGCCTGAAAAAACCCCATCTCACAACCAAAACAGTCCTCACCACCTATTTCCCACTTCTTTTCTTCTCTAGCAGATATTTTCCTTAATTCTGTGCTGACCCTGCTGAGCTTTCCTTCCACTCCCATGCAGAAATAATTCTGATAACTTCATGAAGATGTAACTGGTTTGTGAGACCTGTTGATTGTATGGGAATGCCCAGCTTAGCCTGATTTTTGTGTGAGTTGTGCAGCTGACTGCTCCATGAATATCTTTTGATTTAGGGAGGAAGTGTATGAGGACAGAAGAATAACTTGGGGGAACCACTGCTGGTCTTCTTTGTGTCTGTCTCTGGTGTTTGTGTTTCCGCTCATCAACAGCGTGAGATATTTATTCTCCCTTTCCTCTCCTCCTCCTCCCCTTTTCCTGTTTCTCTCCCTCGGCCACCACATCCTTCCTAGTGCTGCTTATCTCTGAGAATTTTTCTTCCCTCTCTCAGTTCTCACTCTGCTGTGTGTGATTAAGCACCTGGAACATTTCCAGCCTGATGACTGCAGGGTTTTGCAATGAAACCCCTTGGAGATTTACTGAGTGGGCTGCTCTGAAGGAGTCGGACTTTATGAGCCCTAATGCCTGCCTCTGTAGAGATTTGGAAAGTGCTTGGCATATTAAATGCATAAACAATCTGCATGAGGTCTTGAGGTACAAAAATGTTTCCTTGTGACAAACTATACAAAGTCCTTTGTATAGGAATGTGCTCTTTTCCTTTGTGCTGAACTGTACAGAGAGCTGAGCTGGTGGGCACTGCTGCCAGGGACTCTGTGGGTTAGTCTGAGACAAATATCTCATCTACAGCCATGCTCAAATTAGGTTTCTAAGCTTCACATTATTTGAAGTTTGGGTCTGAATAGACCAGCTGAGGTTCATCTGCAACTGTAAAAAACAAGTCACTTTTAGCAGAAGATGTCACAGCTGCAACCCTGCAGTGCTGAGCTGCAATGTTACAATCACAATCCTTACATCTGATTCTACATTAACTCCATCTGAAAAGAGTGGTGGAGGGCAATAATGGTGCTGAATAAACTGTACTAAGGTTTTTCTTTAGAGAGACTATGTGAGGATGCCTTGATGGATGCTGGATGCTCTGTGATAGACCTGAAAGCTTTCTCAGGAACACTGCTCTAAGCTTGAGCCTGCAGGCTGTCCTCAGAAGCAGAACTTTTTGTTACTTTATCTTGCACTCAAGGCTGTATACACGGATAAAACACTGTGTATCAGTAATGCTGGCCTTTTATTGCCAAGAAGCTTTTTCCCAGGAGTTTATAGCCATTTAACATAAAGCTGGCAGTAACATTGTCTGCTGGCTGAGACTGGCCAGAGCTAAAGCAGGATTGAATGTAGAAAGGGTATTTGTACTCAGTAAATTCAAATATTTGGGAGTTTAACAGAATTGGAAGAAGATCTAGAAAATCAAAAAGAAGGGACACTCTTTTATCTTGATGAGGGTCTGAAGGAGCTTTCAGTAAAGGGAAAACACATTTTCATCTGTCATCTGGCCAAGTTCTTATTATTGTGGCTTCAACTACAAAGAGCAGAAGGGAGAGGGCAAAGGAATCTTCTCCTCAAGCCCTGTAGAGGTGTGGCAGCAACACCTGGTTTTTGGCATTGCTGTGAAAGAGCCCTGGGTAATCAGTCAGAGAATGGAAATATATTAGAAAATGTACCTTTATATTCTATGTAGTGTCTTTTCCCTCAGTGTCTCTCTGGAGATTTCTGACAGTTTCTTCTGGATTGTCAGAAGTCCCTCCAGTAAATCAGTGTTTGAACCATGCTTAAACTTCCTGTGACCATGCATGCTTTGATTCAGAATCTCTGACCTAAATAACGTATTAGAGATTAGAGAATTAAGATTTTTTAGCAACAAACTGTTGTTCAAATTACTTAACATTTCTTCTTTTTTGTCTTCTGTCTGTTCTTCAATTTGTCCATCCATTCCTTTTCCTTGCACCTATTGTTGTTACAAAGTTCATATTTTTACCTCAATTATCTTTTATCCTGCTCTTCCCTGAGCCCTCCTTTGTCCTTTCTGACCTATCTTCCCACTTAAAGTACTTTCTTCCTGGCCTCATGGAGCATTGCCATGGTGACCAGATGACATCACTGCACTAGAAGGGTTGCCTAGGAAACCATATGATGTCATTGCACTGGAGGCAGTTGCCATGGTTACTGAGTTGGCTGAGGTGACTGGGAAAAAGGGTTTGTCATCTGATGGGTGCCAGGAAATGTTCCCATAAACTGGAATAAAGAAGAGACTTTTATTTATATTTTTATATTCCAGGGAGGGCTGCCTGTGACTCAAAGACTCCATTGCTTTATGTCCTGTGACTTCTCTGGCTGGGCTGTTTCCATTGGTCTCTGGGATCTTACCCACCTGTTTCTACTGTTGAATGTTACTGTGAACATCAAACCATACCAAAATGGAGAAAAGCTGTGGTGGGACTGCAGTTTCTATTGCTCTTTGTTTTTCTCTCTTTGGTTCCCTTGGTTTCTGAGATAAATAGCCCAGCCCAGTATTTATCCCAGCAGACATCAGAGGTGCTGTAACAGTGAATGTCACAGCCTGAGCTTGCTGCATCTGCACCGGGCTCTGTGTGTGTCTGTAATTTGTTTTCCACTTCTTTCCTACCTTTCCCAATTTCTATTTCATCATTGCTGACGTGTACCTGTCTTATTTTAATAATTCCAGCAGTTCCCAGAAACATCTTATGTGAAAGGTGAAGCAGAGGTTAAACAAAAAGTAGGAGGCAGCTATTAGAGATGGGAAAGGTGCTGAAGAACAAGTTTAGTGAGTGTGTGTGATTCATGTAAGGATGTGGGGATGTAAACAGTGGTTAGCACTGTTTGTGATGTGCAGATCTCTACCTCTGTCAGCATTTGTGTATGTACATAAACATACATGCAATTGCTCTGTGGACAAGTAAATAACTTTTTATGAAAACAGCTTTTCCAAGATTTCTGCAATTTGAGTGTCTTGGGCATATTAGTCAAGTCATGCATGTGTGAGTGTGATTCACATGTCAAATAAAGTCTGTGCTCTCAGTAGCCCTGCAGATGCTCTGGAGCTCACTAGAAACTAATTACAAACTTCCCACTGAAGTTCAGGGAACGAGCCATTCTTTGGCCCCACTGTGTGCAGACATCTTCAGGCTGAAAATCAAAATCCTTACAGTTACTGTGGAGCTGCACACAGGAATGCAGTCAAAGGAGCCATGGAGTGTGCTGATGTCAGGCCAGGTAACAGGAATTTAGGGGCACCTGAACTATTGACTGAAATCCAGGGCTCCTGAAATGTTAGGAGGATGCTGGAATGGGGATAGCAGCTCAGCTTTGGCAGAACTAGGAGGAAAATCCAAAAGAGGGTATGTAATTCATTGGGCAGGGAACAGAATTTCCACTTAGGTATGGGGAGAAGAAAGACTATCGATAGAGTTTGGGGGTTTTTTATGTTTATCTTGGATTCCCCTCCTTATGCTTTAAAAGTACTGTTTGATTGACTGTTTATTTTTTCAGCATACTGAACAAAGCAATCTCAGCCTTTGTGTCAGGGTAACTGTAAAAGAAAGTTGTGCTTCATATCTGAAATAATTTAATGTCATTTTGATCAGATGTTAAGGAACAAATCAGCTCACAGAGGGGCAAAGCAGCAGCCAGTCAGTGCTCAGGTCTTCCCAACAACCAGGTGAGACATGAATAGTCACTTGCTTGTGCTTCAGATCTGTGTGTAAAGCCCAATTCTGGTTTGAAAACAGTGTTTAATCAATTGACATGCTGTGGTGGGGTTTGCAAATCAGGCTGCTCTGTTCATGGTGAGCCAAGGGACTTGCATCACTGTAAAGTAAGTCAGTAATCCTGGCCTTTCCTGGGCTTTAATGGGCTGGAACAGCCTTGCAGGTACTAGTCTGGGATGTTGCTGAATCTGTAATTGGAGGGATATTTGACCCTACTGTTAATGGCCACTTGTGTTACTTTTTCTGTTAACTGAGGTTCAGAATAACCCCTGAACTTGAATTTGTTTTATTTCAACACTGTACCTGGCAACTTGAAGTTATTGTATTTAAGTACATTTTAAACATTTATGTTTGGATGACATTTACTGGTAAAATATGAGAAAGCAAGCAAGAAACTAGACTGTTTGTTTAACTGTCAGGGAAAGGTTGGTAGAGCTTATGGGGTTTTGGTAAATTTTACCTGAAATCCATATTTTTATGATTCATAGTCCAGCTTTTCCTGTCTCTGGACTTTCACCAATGTCAGGTTTCTGTAAATATTTAAATAATAAAAATTGAAATAATTTCAATAATATTTAAATAATGTATGCTGTGTTGTAGCAATACTGGAGATCTCAAGTGGCACAGAATTAGAGATTTGTTTTCCTCTAGTGTGAAGCACTTGGGGTTTGTGCATGGTGAAGTTCTGTGAGTAGCAGTGGAGGTTTGTGGTGCTGCAGGACACCTACAGACAGTCCTGTGAGAGCTCAGCTTTTGCTGACTAATGCTTCCATCTGCTGGAGAAGTTTGTTTGCACAGCGTTCACTCTGTACTGTACTCAGAGAAATAAAATCTTGCTCATTAAACCCCCACATTTCTCTCCTTAATGAGTTATTTTCTCATTTTTTCATGCAAATACATTGATTTTTTTAAAGAACAGCATGAGATGGTTACTCTGTCTTTGCATTATTTTTTTATTATGTTGTGCAGGAAAAGTGTGCAAATAGAAAAGCCCCTCCCCAAATCATAAAATTTGTGGAGAAAAATTTGTTCTGTGTTATTTGTTTTTTATGATAGTGTTGTTAAGAGTAATGATATCAGAAACCTTTGGACTTGATACAGTGACATTACAAATAAATACAGCATTCTTATGTTAGATAAAAATTTTAACTTTATAGATATAAAACTAGATATAAAGTAAATTATCAATTATATAATATGCTTATATATAAGATTAGATGTATTAATTTTAGAGGAAGCTATAAAGATGTAGATTCTTTTATATAACATAATCCTACATAAAGATTACTTACTGAGATATGTTTATATTTATTTAAATATATTAATTCAATACATTATAAAAAGAACAATAAACAAGAAAGTCAGAGCACTTTGCCCCTGCCTTCCTGCAACCTCTGCAATTCTGTGTCCTTTGGGATCATCCAAATGATGATCACTTGATAGTTCACTCGATAAAAATTATCCATTGTACATGTGAAAGTTTGAGATGACCTTCAACAAGCCATGGAACACATCAGCTCCATCTCCTTCACATCTTTGGGCTCCCCAGGGCAGTTGTCATTGGGATCTTGGACTTGGCTGGGCAAAGACCACCAAGTGCCCTTAGCTTTAAGGACTTGGAATCAGGGTCAAACACCAAAAAAAGAGATGGATTTTAGGGACTTAATGTTTTCAAAATGATGAGAGTGGTAGGAAATACAGACTTTAGATTCGCTTTTGTTGTTCTTCTACTAATAAGGAGAAATAACTCAAGATATCTTTCACTGATACGTATCTATTATCTATCTAAATACTTATCTATTTTGTAAGTAAATTGATCCCATGTGTGTGTAGGTTTGGGCTTTTCGGAAAATAAGCAGCTTAGTACTTCTAGGCAGCAAATATTCTGCTCTGGGTGTTGCAAATGTGAGAAACAAATTTGTGACTGGTAGGAGCACTACAGTCTAGGTTCCAAATCCATCATTTGTGTGGACAAATAGCTCCTGTTTACCTTGGCAGCCATCAGGAGCTATGTTTGAGTGGGATTAATTGAACTGGATGTGCAGTTTAAAAAATCACATGGAACCCAGAGGCAAAAGCTTAGGCAGTTATTGTTTTCCTTGTGTTGTTACTTCACTTGCAGGAGCAACAATATCTGAAGCTGCCATTGGTAGTAATTTAATAAAGAGGATTTTCTTGGATTTAAAAAAACCCAAGCCCAGGCTGTCCATCATCATGTTATACATGCAGATAAAGGCAGAAGGAGTGCTTTTCCCTGAGTGCCCATGCAGGAGCACATTCCATTGCTGATGTCTGTGCCTCAGTGTTTTGCCTGTCAGTATCTTTATGGCTCACATACCTTAGCAGGCTGTAACTCACACCTGCAAGTCTCTGCACAAAGGGCTTGAATTTCTTTTTACTACCTGTGAACTGAGATTAAGCTACTTACTCTCCTTGTTGATGGATGCATTTGGTCTTGCTGCTTCAAACTGTTTTCTCAAGAAGTTATTAATGATTTAGTATTTAGCCAATTGTCAATTCTTAATTTTCATTAAGAATCTACTTAAAGTAGCCTTAATTGCCTCTTGCATGATGTCGTAGCTTTGGACAGTGCCATATCCCAGGGAAATTATGTTTTTTATGTGCTTCATGTAGGATTGTAAACCTAGATGTTAGGATGTTGTTTGATGGACATCATTCAAATCATAAATTGCCATAAAATTTCAGAACCAGTTCCAGCAGGTGAAGAACATGAATTCAAAATTGTCATACCCTGGTTGTCAGTGATCAGATTCACAAGAACTGATGACAAATTTTTCTTTGGATAAAGTAATAGGCAGAGAATGTTTTCCCCTGAAAAGTGTATTTACAGCACATTAAGCACAGTAATGCTCCTTGACTTTGGAGATTATATTGTTTATTTTAAAGGAAGAAAAATGTCTGTGTGTGTACAGGAGGTGGGGGAGGGTGAGTATTGATTTGAGCAGTTGAGTCATGGGAATCAATTTACTTTTCAGTTCCTGGAGAATGGCATTGCAGCTGGTGGTTTGTGACTGCCTCATCCTTTGTGTCATTGATGGGGCAGAGAGCAATTCTGTTCTGAAGCAGGGAGTTGCTATGCCTTGGATGCTTTGTTCAGCTGGGAATAATGATTTGTTTGCAGTGATTGAATGATGTCAGCAGCATTCACAGGTGAAGCTGTGGCTGATGTACCTGTTTGCAAGCTTTCTAGATGTTGTCTTCTCTACACCTTTGTGGTTATAGAATGTCCTGAGCTGGAGTGGAACCACAAGGATCACTGATTCAAAGTCCTGGCCCTGCACAGGACACCCCAATAATCCCAGCCTGTGCCTATGTGTGTTCTCCAAATGCTTCTGGAGCCCTGGCAGGGTTGGCACAGTCTGGGGATGCTCTGTTCTGTGGTGTCAGGGCTGGTTTTCAGTCTCATTCTATTCCTTCTTGGGAACAGCAAACTGAGGCAGTTTTGTTGTGACATTCTAAGCGTTCAGTGATGCTCAGCTTGGTGCAGGAGCAGCTGGGGACTCCTGATTACACTGATGGAGCCCAATGGCAGAGAAACAAGACAGGGTTCTCTGCCTACACCATCTTGCCTGATGTAGCGCTTTTGCTGCCTTCTTTCCTTCCCTGTGCCACCTGTATTGGTTCAGTGCACACCATATCCATTAATATCAATTCTGCTCAGTCTGATTTGCAAAATATCTCTCATTGATTGTCTCTCTAATTGTTCCATTGTAAATTCTGGTGTTCCTACCACCTTCTTTTTTTCCTCCTTATCTATTAGATCTTGTTTCCACAAGCTTAAAGATCCTTTTGTTGTGTTTCTTGGTTCAGATACAACAGTAGAACACTCTTGTTCCATGTTTGGAATTGTTTCTTTCTAAGTTTCTGATTGCTTTAATAAATAAGCCAAACAGATGAGCACTGATTGTAACTTTCCTCTTATTTTTGGTGCTGATGCCAGTGGATGTCAGCCTCCCTTAACTCTGAGCACTGCATGGATTACTGGTTAGTAAATGTTTTAAGGTGCTTATGAATCACATGATTGTACTCTTCAGTATTTGCTTTAGCCTTAGCTAGTATGTGAATGACAATCTCAGAATATAAATTAGTAAATTACCTGGTACTTTGTGTTAGAGGTTCGGTGTTCCACCCCTTTGTTGTTTTCAGAGTTAGAAGGTTGGAGCCAGCCAAGATTTATGTGATGTTACTTTTTCCATGGATGTGATGCAAAAAAAAAAGAAAAAAGAGTTCTTCATCTCCTATCACTAAACCTTTCCAGCCCTGTACATGGAGCTTTTCTATTTGTTGTGAAACAAAATGTTAGAAGTGCTTAAGAGTGGCACTGTGATGATCTCTGCTGTGTTAGCTGTCCCTGTGCATATTCATCACAAGTCTGTTTTTTCACCAGTACAGTTTGTGTAGTTTAGGATTTCTTTTCTGTGGATCTGGGATACCCTCTTGTGGATCACAAAGCATGTTGAAGTTCTGTGACAGATTGCAGCCTACTTCCTGTAATGAGTTGTTTCGTAGAAAAACATGAAATAAAATAAGTAACTTGTTTTTTCTCCAAGGTTTCCTCAGGATAAACCACAGTGCAACCTTACAAATGTAATTCCTGGGATATAATTCTGGTTTGTTTTTTGTTGTTGTTGTTTTTTTTTTTAAATGTAGAATATTTAAGTGGCTAACCAGGGAGTTAATGAGATTTACTGATGTAAAAAAGTGGTCTTTGCATTAATAAGGACTTAGATAATAAAAGCAGGAACCTGCAGCTGGAGCACTTTTATCAAGACTAGGGAAGGCTCTTTCTCTTCTGCCAGTGTGGTCCTTGCTTTGTCAAAGGGTAGATACACTCTTCTGAATTCATAATGTTTTAGAAACCTTATCAGCAGGGACCTCTGGCATGGTCCTGTACAAAGCTCATGTACAAACCTTATTAAAAAGCACATATGTTTGTTGCCAAGGAAACATAAGCCATTAAGCCCTAGGAACATAATTCATAAAAACAAAATTTTAGCTATTAACATCTACTTTCTCCATTAGTGCCACGAAACCTCCATGAAACAGCCTTGCAGTCTCCAGTTAATGGATGTGACAGAACTGGGCAGGAGGAGGGAAAAGAGGAATTGCAATTCACTGAGCTCCAAGTACTCAGTGAGGAGAGTGCAGCACCAGGTTTGTTTTCATCTCTTGTGCTCAGGAGGCACTGAGCACCTGTTTGTCCCACTCCTGTTACTGTTCCTTATCAGTCACATCAAAGACAAGTCTTTGCTAAGCAGGGAAAGATCAGGCTTGCATTTTCCAACAAGTCTATTTGGAATATGAAAATAAAAATTAGGCTTGGGAAAGGAAAAAGTGAAGTATTTGGTACTGGTTTCAAATTTAATATCTTAGTAATTTTAGGTTTTACTTTTCTGGATTTAGTATGTGTATTCTGTTATAATTAGCACATGTTAAACAATGGGTTTAACATGAATTGTGCTTATAGATAGCATTTTTAAATTTTTTGGTTCTTTTGGTCATTCTCAATTTGTTCTTAAAATCTGTAAGCTGTATTCTTCCTCTTCATCCTTCTCTTTTTGGGAATTAAATTGGATTCATTAATTGTTTTGCATCCGAATACTGCAAAGTACTTAGGAATTTCTTGTGAAGACTCTACTGTGGCTACACAGGTGTTCTGTGCCAAATTTCCACTGTACTTGTGTTCTAGGAAATATTTCTAGGAAAAATAATTAGGAGTAAAATGAATGTGGCTCAATTTTTTCCTGGTCTAAGGTACTGGTTGCCACTCTAAAGTGCTGTCCAGGACCACAGTCAGGATCCTAAGGCTGGCCTGAGTTATTGTTGACACTTTTTAGTAATGCATGTTCAGCTTTGGGATCAAGAAGCCAAAGTGAACTCAGGGTCATTACTGCACTTTATTCTCAGCCATTCCATGGATTTTGAACCATCACTTCTGGATTTGAGAGCAGAATTAACATTGCTGTCTGGAAAAAGTGCTGAATTTACTGTAGTGGGGTAAGGCTTATGAATCACTGGGATATGTAGCCTCAGTCTGCAAGTCATCCATCAGCAATTTAGTGTAATAAATCAGTTACATTCAGTTGATAAATTCTATTGCCAGCTTTTCCCAAAGTTATTTGGGCACCTCTCCTGCAGCTCTGGAGAGGTCTGTGTGTGAACTGGACAAATGGTGGTTAGGAGCTCCCAGACTTTGCCCCCACAGCCCCGATGTGGTTTCAGCTCCCATACAGTTTTGCTCAGATTAGTCACAATGAAGTTGGGCTCTGAGGTGCACTCTGTTTTCTCCAGGGTTTGATGGGCCTTTGCCTGATAACATTCTCAAGGATTTGGCAGTGAGTGATTAGTAAAACATGAGTATATGGCACTATTGAGTTTTTCAGCTCCATAACTGTAAGAATTACAATTTGTCAAATCTCTGACTTGTGAGCCTGTGATAGCAGACCTGAGTGCAGAGATGAGCTTGTCAAACAGCCTTGTACAGTAGGGTAGATTTAAAGAAAAGGAAACGTGTCAGGGATCTCCAGATAACATAACTTAGTTTGAAGTGTGCCTCCAGATAACATGAAGGGCAAGGCTACCTTCAAAGCTAGATCAGTTGCTCAGGGCTTTGTCTGATCAGATTTTGAAAACCGCCAGGAACAGAGATTTCTGTCTTTCTAGACAGCCTATTTCAGGACCTGAGCACTCTACACTGAATTTTTTCTCTTCTCTATCCCCTCGTGATTTCTCCTGCCCCAATCTGACCACTGCTTCTTGCCCTTGCACTGTTGCCTCTAAGTGTCTTTATCTTACATGTAATTACCCTTTAAATGTTTGATTACTACTACTAAATGTTTGATTACTAGTTGGATTCTTTTCCCAAACCTTCTCTTCTTGAGGCTAAACACACTCAGACCCTCAGCCTCTCCTCACATGCCATGTGGTGCAGACACTTCACTATTTAGTGACCCTTCCCTGAGCTCTCTGCAGGTTACCAGTGTCACCTCAGTGACAAAAAGCCCAGGGTGGGACACAGTGTCCCACAAGGACAAGCAGGGCTCCCTGTCCTACCTGCTGCCAGTGCAGACATTGCTGCTGCAGTGTTAGTGCTTGCTGTTAGCACAGGGTACAAAAGGATGTCCTCAAATGATCTGTGTCCTGAAATCCATGTGTTTTCCTCTGCAGAGCAGGAAATCAGGACAATTGTATAATGCAGAAGTTCGTGGAGAAGTTTGTTCTTTGATATTAGCTTTTTTCCAAGTTCAGTGTCTGGGAAAACACAGAGCTACTGCAAGGACACTTGAGCCTCATGAGTGCCTGGATGCTGTACCATTTCTGATCTCCTATTCAAACACAATATGCCAGGCTGTGGCAAAAAGCATCCTGAGACTGGGAGAGACAACATTTCTGTTACTGGTGGGGACTCCAGTGCCTATTTGGCAAAACAGCAACCAGCATAGAACAGGGACTAAGCAGTGACCTTGAAACCTGGCCCTGCACTGCACTATTTTCAAGCAGTTTGGGACTTCAAATCTGCCACTACAATCTGGGAGGTGACCCCAGCCATGTAGGAATTTCTTGGCCATTTGTTATGGATGCACAAGTATTAGTAGCAGGCTTCCCTTGTGCAGCTGTAGGGAGTTACCTTTACTGCTCTGACAGTGAAGGTGTCCCTTCCTGTGTCCAAAATGTTGAAGAAGTTTGTCTTGATGGATGTTATTTAACAGTGATTTGCTCATAAAGGTCACCTCAGCTGTAACATGGTCTGAGGCCGTGGTGGATTCACTGAAGCATCTGACTGTGGTGAAAAGTCTTACATGGTAAAATGAGTCTCCTTTCTCTTACTGCCAGTTGTTCTGGACTCTTAATGAATCATTAACAAGTAGTAAAATAATAGCCATTCTAAATGACTTGGGTGTCCTGTGATTGTACAACAATGATTATTAATCTCTACCCCTTGTGATCTCCTTGGAGAAAGTACAATTTAAGTACTATTTCAGTCAATTGAGGTCATGTCTAATGTATGAACATGTAAAAGTAGCTTTTTATGTGTTTCCTAATTTGGATACTCAGCTTTCTTATAGAAACTCCTATTACTGACAGATAGGAAATCTCTCAGAATTTTTGAAAGTGTCAATTTTAGGATGTAGAAAAAAACCCTAAAAAGTTACAAATATACAATTTTTCAGCAAACACATGTGCTATTCTTCTGACAACTGAAAGGGCCTCACTGGTATTGTCATCAATTTTTTTTTTTTTTAATTAATGTGTGATTTGTTTGCTCTCTAAAGTATTACCATCAAATTTTATCTGTGAGCACAAATGGAAGCTCAAACTCTTAACTGTCCCTCTGGGCTACACCCAGAGTGTTCTGGAATGTGCATCTCCCATTCTATCTGTGATCTTTGCATGATGTTCCCTAAACATTTACTCTTCTTTTGCATGAGCTTAAGGGAGGACCACTGACATTTGAGGAGTTAGAAGAGATTTTTGCTCTTCTGGGACAGATCTGTCAGAGCAGATGTGAGCTTGTATTCCAGTGGGATGTATTCCCTCTGCGTGTCATCTGTCTGGGTGGTGCTGGAAGCTGCATTCTTGCCTGGGGTGACTTCAGTCCTCCCCTGATCTGCACAGGTCAGTCTTACAGTCCTCAACACAGTTTTCAATAAGCAATGTTCTGATGATGTGAAACGTTTTAACTGATACTGAAAAATGCATTCCAAATTTTACACACCCTTCTTAAACATAGTGTTCTACACGGTGCAACTGCATGTGAATCACCCCAGTTCACACCTGCAGGGTTGTGAAAGTACCAGGTTTCAAAGCTCCCCGCCTTGTCCCTCTGTTATCAGTGCCAATCTTCCTGCCAGTGCCACCCTGCTCACACTCCCAGCCTGTGCTATCAGCCAGGCTGTCAAAAGCTTTATTCCATGGTCCTTGTTTCTCATAGCTCCACATATGGATTTTGTGTGCTGTGCTAGTGTATGGGGGAAAGCACAGGAATTATTACTGTGGGGACAAGAAACAGAACAAGTGCAGCTGCTGGACAGGCTGGATGGAGTTAAGACCTGTTCTGTGGATCCATCACAGATCCTGCTGGGCCCTGAGCTCCCTGGCAGCTAAACGGGCTCTCAGAGCTACCCAAGCCCACAGGAGCTTTTCCTTTCAGCAGTATTGTTTGAAAAATAGGTGAAGTTGTTATGTTCTGCTGTTAGAATTGTTCTTTATTAGGCTCTTACTGACTTCCCACTCCTAATTCCTAATAGTATCCTTCTCCGGCTTTAAAGAAGTAAACTGCAGAAGTGAAGTCCCCATAAAACCAAAATTACTTTCATGAGGGTTTTTTTGGAGGGGATGGGGAACTAGGGAAAAAGGAAAAGCATTCCAGGGATTTCTTTCTGTTCCTTTAGTATTGGTATAATTATCCTATATCTGGATGTGTCATTGTTTCCATTTAACACTGCTGAGCTGAATAATTTGGTGTATGATAGTAAATGTTATGCTAGGCTGTAGCTATAGATTGCGCCATGGGTTGGATGGATGAAAAATATTGCTGTAATGACTGGTTTGGGTACAAATGATGATTTTGTATCAAATCTTGGAGCAAGAGCCTCGCACCACTGAAGAGAAAGATGAAAGGATACAGTGCTGAATTTTTAGTTGCTTTATGGAAATTCTGGGATGGCAGGAGTGCACAGAACTGCTCCAGGAGGTTTTCTCCGTGAAGAACATTTCTTCTGGTGGAGAACATCCCTAAGTGAGTCCCACTGTCACCCCCTGTATTCCCTCGGCTCTGTAGCAGTTTGGGGAATACCGGCTCGTCCAGTCAGTCGGGCCTTCTGTTTGCAGCTCACAGATAACAGCGAAGATACGGCTTTTGAAGCCAGTGTATTCCTAAATATTCTCCTCCTTGTGCCTGAGTGGTGCATTCTTAGGCGTAATCAGCCTCTGTGCTCCTGGAACAAAGGGACAGGTGGCTCTAACTTAGGGAATGCTGATGGTCCTCCACTGCTGCCTCTGCTTTGAGCACCGCAAATGAGCACAAATGAGTTTGAAACGTGAGGTTTCAACCATCAGCGAGCTGCCTGCAGCCGGGGTGAGCTGTGCCACAGCTGGGGAGCTGATCTGCCTCAGCAAGGGCTGCAGACGTGTTGGAGAGTTTCCTTCCCGTGAAGAGACAATTATATTTAATTATCAGTTTGTCTGTCTCGGTGTAGCTCTTTACATCACCAGGTGAGGAAACAGATCTCGCTGCTCCCGTAAAGAGCAAGTGGGAGGTTTTTGATGCTCTGCTGCCAGTAAACACTCATCTAAAAATGTGAGCGACCAACCTGTGCCTCAGTCAACATCCCGGAAACATCCACACCCATCCATGGGTCATCCCTCATCGTGTCCTGATGTCTGGTACACGTGGAGAAATCCTCACCTCAGTGCACACATGGATTGAAATAACATAGATCTAATGGAGAAAACTATTGATTTCTGAGCTCCATGAACTATAAAGCCTTTCAGGAATGTTCTTCTTTCTACAAAATGACCTTTAAAGTCTATCCAAAGACTGCATCACACTTATTGTGGGGGAGGTACCTCTGCAGAAAGGTACCTGGTAATTTATTGATATTTTTTGTTTTCAGATATCAGTATATTTTTCACACAATTCTTTATTGCCATTTCTCTCCTTTCTTTTCCCAACAGTAATCTTTTTCCAAATAATCTGTTTTATTGTTGGCTGGGAGGATGTTGTTGATTTGTTTGCTTTTCCTTCCCCCTCATAGGGATTTATTTGCAGTCAAATTTTTCACTTTTATCCTGACCAGAGATTCCTTAAAGAATATTTCCCCAGGTTCTCCCCAACAATGTTTCCTGTTCTCTCCCATTTTCAAGAAGCTTCATATATATTTTGTAGAATATTATTAAGATTTTTGTCTCCATTTAATTTCTCAACCAAACACTTTACAAACATTTTTAACTGAAGAGCCCCTGGGACCCTGTGGAGCGAATTAGACATTAATATTAGGCTATGACATTAGTAGATTATGGTCTTTTCCCCTCTTCACTTAAATTTCTTTAATCAGATGAAACTGTCAGATAAAATAAATAATAATATATTTGTTGCTGTTTATTGCTGTAGGGCAATCAAAACATCCCCACAAAGGCTGAGGCTGTCTGTTGTTCAAGAATAATTACATTGGGTTTGATCAAATCAAGTAGGGCAACCAAGGCTTTCATTGGGTCTCCTGGAAAAGTGGAGAATTATTTCAGTGGAAGGGGCCTCAGCAGCTCAGCTCCTGTTCATTTCTGTCCTGTATTTTATGCAGTTGAGATACTCTTTTCCCTTAAATGTTTCTGGAACATGAGTGTTAAAAATACTTGTGAGAGCTGGGATGATATTGTGCAGCTCCTTTGCATAATTCCTTCTGTTATTCAGGTTTAACAATAGTAGAAGCATGCATGGCAGGCCAGCATGTATCCATCTCTGAAAAATGTTTTTCTGGACACATTGTTTCAAGGGAAAGGGGAAATCCCAAAAAGGATTAGCAAGACTCTAATATATACAAAATATAATGGATTAGATCATGAGGATAATACATAATGGCCTGTGTAATTTAGTCTATTATTTATGAGATAATAATGATAATAATAATAATAATAATATTTCTGTTTTAATGAGAATGCTACTCAATTGAGAAGTTGCTTGTGGGGGATTAACCTGCCCTGCTATCAGGTGGCTAAACTGGTGACAGCCTGCATTGGCTTTGGGGAGTAATTTTTAATCTGTTATTCAACTTTATTAGACCCAGTGGAAATTTCAAGCCCATCTCTTGCCATTAGTCCTCCTCTGTTAACCTCCTTTAATATAAAAATTATTAAAACACTAATAAACCAAAAATAAATTAAATTATGTGCTGTCTTGGCCCATTTTGTAGGAAGAATGCAGCCCTGAGATTGTTGTTTTTATAAGATTGGCAATGCTGAGATACTGCAGGGCTGAGTGTACCTAGTGATCACACAGAGATAATGAAGTCAGTTGCTGAAGAAGTGAATGTATTTCCTTGCTTCATTTCTGTTGGTCTGTCTGTATAGAGACCTATTTTTATGTCCTGATAGTTCTCCTCTGTAGAGATACTAATCAGAAAATTAGTCTTTAAAGTGTTCATTTTTGTTATCTCTTTTGTCTCTTGATAAATACGTGGTTTTGTTCATGTTTCTTAATCTGATCCTCTCCCTGAATAAGAATAGAATGACCTTGCTTTCTTTCAGATAACCTTTTAGGAAAACACCTGTTTTCCTGCTGATTTTTTTTTCTATCTACGTCATACCTACTGGACTTCAGCTCTTTTTTCCTTTTAGTAATTCCTCTTCAACTGATTGCACATTTTGTTTTCCCACATTTTTGTCATCCTTCTGTGACTAATTCTTTGAATTAGAACCAGGTTCTGCTCACTTAATCAAGATTGCAGAAGGAGAAGATGGACTTTTGACATCAAAAAAAAGGTGTTGAACAATTCTCTAACTGCCACCCTCAATTATTAGAAGCATATTAAGAAACCTGTGCTGAGAGCCTTTGTATTTATATTTTGTCCACTTGAAAATATGAACTCTTTTCCAAGTTCACACCAGATGACTAGGAAACCATCAAAGGAGGATAGACAATTTACTAACATAGTATATGGCCTTCTGCAAATAAAATAATTACGAATTTTTGTCTGTGTTTGTCCTTCGTTACTTGTACAAAGCATAAGTTAGCATTTCTGAAGAGCACCCCAAAGAAATCTACTTGCTTTATCAAGAGATGTGGAGGAGTGCCAGGGAAGAGATTAGAGGAGTTCCTCCATGGGAGGTACTTTGCATGCTGATGCATTTTTCCCTTTGTTTGTAGTTTATTTGTTTTACCATTGCTTAATAATTTGTCATCCTCAGAAGGAAGACTTTTATGCACAAGTTTGTAAGAGGCTTGGCTAAGTGCCAGTAACTTACATTTTCTGTGCTACAGCTCCATTTTCTGAGGACAGCACAGCAATTGCAGCTTCTACACAGTTCCTGGGTAGAACCCTCCGGAATGATGAGTGACCCACAGAAGCACATTGCTGGCTGAGAGTGAGGAAAAGAAATGACTGTTGTGTTCTGATGGGTATTCACTCATCACGTCAGGAGATTCACTCCTGCTTATCTTTGAAAGCTTTAACACAAAGAAAGATTTAGCCTATTTCCAATCTGAAAACCTGCCTGACTTTCAGTGCATACATTTTTATGCACTGAATTCAAGCAGTGAATCATTGGGTACACCAACAACCTACAATGCTCCAGGTTTCTCTCTGGGCTGCAGATATGAGGATGTGGAGATGAGATATTCAGAGCCTTGACAAAGCTGCCTCCCCTTCTGACAGTCTTGTAGATGATGTTGGTTTCTGCTTAGTTTCTGTTTGTGGCCTACAGAAATAAAAAAAAAATTGTTTCCACTGCACATAAAGATAGGAATTGTGTGATTAGTATTTTTTAGATGTTGATTCTCCATTAGTGTTTCAAACCTTGGAATTTTGTTGGTGTGGCCACACTAGGAGCTGTGGACAGAGGCTGCAGCATTGCTCAGCCTCTGAGCTCCCTTCTACAGAGGCTGGGGTGAGAACACAAGGCACATCAGGGTAGATCAGTTCCTGACTAATGTTTTCCTTTGCTTGCCTCTGTAGACTGACACAGAAATGGAATTCATGAAAACCAAACTTTTGGTTAGCTGTAAGGAGCTGGAGGAATATGCGTCAGTCTCTGTAAAGAAGTGCCATCTGCAGCCTATCTTAGGCAAACTGTTTCCTGATAATTAAGGTTAGTAAATAAGTCTTTTATTTTCCACTGAAATACACAGCAGGGAAGGTCAGAACTAATGGGATTTTTGGATGCTCAGCAGCTTCCAGGGTTAATTTTTTCTCTGTTGGATTTAAAGCTAACATTTCACAGTCATGTAGGACAAACTGAAGAATGTGTTTGGGAGAGATGCCTAAACTATCAAAGGGTAGCACTGTTTTATAAGAGTATAGCTGCTCAAACAATAGAGAGATTTAAAAGTTTCACTCTTTTAAGTAATCCCATTGTATTATAGGTTCTTTGCTGCTTTTTATTAGCCACAATTACCACAGGGTAGTTTACCCAGGAGAAAATCGTTGCCAATGAACAGAGTGCCAGCCCTCAATTTCATCTCCGAGGAAATAACACCTGCAGGATCAGTCAGGCCTGCTGTGCTCCCCATGTCCTTGACTGCTTGTTCTGCTCAGTGTCACTGCAGGTCACATTTTACATCCAAAAGGCTGTAAATGAATAATGATTCCCTAATATCAAACAGGGAATGGGACTCTCAAATATCCCCAGAGCCCAGAAATGTGCCTGGCACCCAGATACATTGTTCTAAATACCCTGGATTTCTCTGACCCCTTCTAGCTCAGACAGGATCATGGGCATCATCTGGGGAAGCTTCCATACTCAGAGCTGTGAGAATCTGTCTATAACCAGTGTGTTCCACATCTTTGTGACCACTTGTTTTGCTTAGCTTAATTCTGAAGTCAGAGGAGCAAATAAAGGCAGAGAAGACCCAGGCTCTCATGAACTTTGAACTTACTCAAATGTGAAGCTGATTAGCTACAACAGAGAGAGCCAACACATGGTCTAAACAGCCTGAAATTCAGCCCAGTAAGCTCCTGGGTCCAGGTCTTGTGTTCACATGCATCTTTACCTGTATCAATGTGAGACATGGAAGCAGATTCAAGTTTTCTTCTTCCTGGAAACGCAGGTCTGTTTCTCCATTGACTAATGCTGCTGGGTTGAGAGATGACACAGAGGTTGTCCCAGATCCTGGACCCCTGGGTTTTCCCCTGGTGCCAGGTCACTCCTCACAGATAATTGCTTACCATCATCAACTAAAAGAACTACATCTTCCATGACTAGATTTACAGGTACAACCACTTAAAAAAAAAAAAAAAAGTATTCACCCACAGTGAGGTAAATATGCAGGTTTATTGCAGCCAAGCCACTCCTTTCTGTGTCATTCCTTCTCAGACATCTGCTCGTGGATGTTAAAACCCTGAGCACCTTTGGCAGGGACACTGAACTGTGAAATCTGCAGCACCTGTAACAGAGGAGGACTCTTTGGGAAAGAGTTGTCCAAGGAAAAGCAGCAGTTTCAACTTGTGTCCCACTGGAGACAAGTGAATCTGAAGTTATATATTATATACGACATAGGTGATGACAGCAGTTTATCATTAACCTGAACTCTGCAAGAAGCACATAAGGAGAGAAAGAAGAAGAAAGCCAGAGAAGCAGCCAGGATGGAGCCCATCATAAGGATCAACAATGCTGCAGACATCTCTGTTATTGTTGCCTACTTTTTGGTAGTTCTGGCAGTGGGACTATGGGTATGTTGGGATTTTATTTTACTTAATGAGCAGGTAGATTATAGAGTCTTGGCAAAATAGCTTAGTAAGGGGGAATGTGTAATTATATAAAGATTTTGATGCTTAATTGAAATAGTTAACAAGTGCATGGTGGGCAAAATGTGGGCATTAATTTACATTAGAGGGGATGGTGACCCGGGGAGGCATCCCTTTGAGTGGATGAATGGAACCAGTAGGGAAGGTGGAGTGATGGGGTTTGTGTGGGATGGAGCCGAGAGATGCGATCGCTAAAGATCAGCCAGGGCCCCTCTTAGGAGCAGGCTGGGCCCGAGAGGTGGCGTTTGCCCGCGGAGCACCGGGGCTGCGGGGAGCTTTGGTGCTGTGAGGTGATGCCTGGGAAATAGTGGGGAGGGGGAGTTGCAGGGGTGGGAAGGAGGGGACGCCGTGTGCGGCGGGGGTGGGGTGGTGGCGTGGCAGCACCGGTAACGCGGGGACAGGGACGGGACAGGGACAGGGACAGGGACAGGGACAGGGACAGGGACAGGGACCGGGACAGACACAGGGACGGGACAGGGACGGAGACAGGGACGGGGACAGGGACCGGGACGGGGACAGGGACGGGGCAGAGACCGGGACGGGGATAGGGACAGAGACCGGGACAGGGACGGAGACAGGGACAGGGACGGGACCGGGACGGGGATAGGGACCGGGACGGGGACAGGCACAGAGACCGGGACAGGCACAGGGACGGGACAGGGACGGGAACTGGGACCGGGACGAGGACGGGGACGGGGACAGGGACAGGAACGGGGACAGGGACGGGGACAGGGACAGGAACGGAGACAGGGACAGGGACAGGGACGGAACGGCAGAGCCGCCTCGGCAGAGGCTGCGGGTGCCGTTTGAGGGCAGCGCTCCGGGGCTGTTTCTGGGCTCCGGGATGCAGAGACATCGTGGCTGAGGGCAGGACCAGTCCCGGGGCAGCAGGCGCTGCCGGTGCTGCAGGTGCTGCCGATGCTGCAGGTGCTGCAGGTGCTGCCAATGCTGCAGGCGCTGGCAGAGCCTCTGCTCGGGCCCCAGCGCCGCGCTGCCCCTGCCCTGGCCCGGCCCCGCTGCGAGGGGAGCCCGGAGCCCCGGGAAGCGAAGCGCCGGGAGCCGGGGGAGAAAAGCAGCTCCCAGCGCTGGGACCTCGGAGCTGAAGCGTTTGAGAGAATGGGCCGATGCACTGAGCTGCAGTGGGGGGAACAGGGGAACGGCTCTGAATTCGGGTTTCCCTGGGGCAAGCCCTCCTGGTCACCTGAACGCCTGACCAGTAACAAGCAGAGAACAGGGATTGCCCTTCAGGAATTCTCTGCTTTCCAGGAGAATCCCAGGAACATTTCACAGTGCAGAAAAGTCAGCTGCAGAACAAACATCCCCTTCTAACAATCTGACAATATTTTGAGGGGCACCACCAATTTACAGTTTGCACAAAGTGGACGCAATCTTTTCTTTGCCTCTTCAGCGCAGGAGTAGAGGCCAAAATATAGCTAAAAATCTGAAGCCCCAGTCCATCAGAACACCCTGTTGTCTGGCAGGAGGGGGCTCGGTCTTACCATGAGAGTCTGGCTGTTGCTGTAGTTGAACTTCATGTTAAAGGTCTCTGACAATAAGGGGCTGATCTCTGGCTTCTCAGCCATTGTGTGCTGAGTTAATTCCCAGAGCCTTTTCTTTCCAGCCATGAAGACACTGGTATTGGACAAATACGTATTCAGTTACAATACACACAGTTACTGTGTGTAGTTAAATGTAAATCCATCATATTTACTTCCTTTCTTCTGCATCAGAAGAAAATATATGGATAATTTTCCCAGGTCTTCTTTCTTTATTTACCTGTTCAAAGTCCATCAGAGATGATAATGGAAATTCAGTAAATAATGGCTCAAGGTCACTAATAAAAATTGGAGGAAACTTCCCTCTAAAGCCCATCCCTTGACAAAGACAACATGAGTGTGTAGAAAGGAAATTTTAGGTGGTTTCTTCTTTTGGAACTTCAGAGGGAATCAGGTACAATGCCGATATCACAACAAGAAAACAGATACCTGTAGGGGAAGGACGATATTGAATAAAAAAGCTGCACACTTTCTGTTAAACTTGCACCTAATAGTCTATTTTGATGCCTGAAAGCAAAGGCTTTTCACCCCAACAAAAAATTCATGTGAGCTTTTACTTGAGTGTATTTTTTCTTGGTTAAATTTAATTTTATTTATTGTTTCACACTATAATGAAAGGTGAAGGAATGCAATTTGAATGGTTAATGCAGACCTAGATAAAAGATTAATTGTTCCATTGTATTATTTTCTTCATCATAAGGTTGTTCTTTTTAGCCACTCTTTCTTTCACTTTACCCTGCCTGTGTGTTTTGTTATCCCTTCATTCTAGCTGTTTGTTCTCAGCCTGTCTATAGCTTGCCTAGTGCACTTGAAATATGATTAAAGCCTCCTTTTTCCCTTTTTTCCAGGCTATGTACTCCACCAACCGAGGCACGGTGGGTGGATTTTTCCTGGCTGGACGGAGCATGGTGTGGTGGCCGGTGAGTGCTGTGTGCTGTGAGTACAGAAAACCCAGGCTGTGCCTCTGCACCCTGGCTCTGTCCAGCCCTTACATCAAGAGCTCTGTGACACTGCTGAGGCTGTGGTGGCTTTGTTGTGTGGCTGCAAATCCAACTCTTTCTCCAGCTGTGGTGTCACAGGGCAGGTGCACAAACAGAGCCATGGGATGGGCAGGGAAGAGTGCTGGGGGAAGTTGTCTGAGCTGTCTTGATTATGTGATCAACTTTGAATATAAATACACTGGTAATGTCAGTACAGACAAACCCAGTGCTTTGCCTTTCATCCCGCTTTAAAACTTTTCAGCATTTGGACTCCATTCTTTTCATTGCACTCAAAGCTGGCTCATTTTAAGGTTATCAGAGACAGGAATTAATTTACTGAAATTTCCCCCTTTATTGCTTTATTGTTTCTACTTTTGGTAAGAAGTTCTGGTCTGTATAAGGAGAAAAAAATCCTGGAAATGTTCTGATGTGTTATTGGTACAATATATTTTAAATGTATTTAAAGATTAGCTGTGGCTTACCTTGATTGTCTTCTGTGGATCTCTATTGTCTTCCAAGGTAGAGAACAGGAGCCAAAGCTACAAAGTGTTTTTAGCCATCCATTCCATCAGGCTGTTTGGCAGAAATGATGTTAGAAACAATTGTCTATTTCTTCCTGATCATACAGTCTCTTTAATATGAAAAGCAGACAACTTAGACAAACCTGCATTTTCTGTATTACTGGAATACAGAAGATGGAATCGTGTTTTACATGATTCCATTTGTTTGAATGGAATTCCTCAACACTTCTGATCTTGCATTCAGTCTCAGAAAATGTTTCTGCACTTCATTAAGGTTTGGGAGTCAAGACTCCACACACATTGATTCAGTTACAGGACCAGAAGTCTGAGAGTAAATATTGGTTCCCTAAAGATTTAGGAATTTTCTTGAAGTAGGCTGCAGAAGCACCTTGCAGTCCTGTGCTTCAGAGAGCTCTCAGCCTTTAGAAAGCATGGGGACAGCCTCTTTAAGGACATGAAAAGATTAAAGGCCAATGACAGTAAAAGATTTCTTCATCTGATGTAGTAGATCTAAGAAAATTCAGGTTCCTTTGGAAGATTGAGGAAAGAGAGTTTCTAAGTTATTTTAAGATTAAATCAAACAGATTACTCTATTTAGCTGTCACTTGAATCAGGGGGATGGTTTTAACCTTGTGCCATTCTGTTTGCCTGTCAAGGGGATATGAATATCCTTTTGTGCAGATGTAAATAGAGATGGAGGCAGCAAGGCAGCAAAGACTCACCACAGGAAAGTTCTGTCTTGCTCCAATGGCACTGAGAACTCCTAATGATCCCCCTGAGACTTGGGGGACAGGATCTGACCCCGAGTCCTCTGCCAACACAAACCCAACAGACTCAGCAAGCTCCCCTCCTCCAGGGGAAGCCAACAGGGATCACCCCACAGTTCCTGCCAGGATCCCCTCCCTCCTTCCCAGGCTCTGTGAGCTCAGCATGGACAAAGTGCTGGTCCTCGGTGCAGTCCTAGATCTCTTCAGTCCTTCCCTTTGGAATGCCAGGAGTGGCTTCCCATGCCATAAAAATGAACTCTTCTTGCTATTCTTCTTCGTATCACTCAAAATAAACAAACAGCAAGCACTCCAAAACCACAAACTAAATACCATGTCAGCAGCACCACCCTGGAAAGTTTGCCTTGGATAAAAAGAGATTCCAAAACACCAATTCCCACAGCTTAGCAGGTAGATGGGATGTCCATCACCCAGGGCAAACTGGGCTGAAATGATGAGGAAATCAATGAAAGTATAGAAAGTTTAGTCAGAGATGTGAACTCGGCTCTGCAGCTGCTAAAGCTGTGTGTGATGTCTTACTTTGTGCTTTGACTTCTCTTTTGTGCCAAGTCAGGGCTAACCTGGAATAGTTCTGGATAGCCTCAGTGCATTTCCACAGGCAGGGTGGGGGCAGTTGTTTCGCAAGTGGACCCTTGTTTGTCAGATTTCTCCCCTGCCATTTCAGGATAATGACCCTTGTCATGTAATTCCTTTCTGGAACAGAACAAAATGAAGAAAAAAATCCTTCCAAAAACTTGGTATAAACTGAATTCCCCTAAACTAATTGCATTTTTCAGTTGTTGTCTGTATTCTATGCTCTGCAGGGCACCCACAAGTGGCTTTTCTGGCCCTAGAGGGAAGGAGGCTCAATTAGCAGTGTATTAGGATCTCTTATTGACAAGCTGGGAAAGGGATTCTCTTCACTTAAACCATATAATATCTGTGGTTTGGTAGACTAGAGGAGACCCTGGTAATGAAGGGCTAGAGATTATTCCTACTTTTAATATGGATTTTGAATATTTGTCAGTCACTGGCAAACTGATTGTGATTTGATTTCTCAATGTATAAAGTAGGACCAAGACACATCCTGGGCCAAATCTGTCCTGCTTTGTCTCTGATTGTTTTGCTCCAGCAGAATCCAGGAAAGTTGTTCATCATTTTGCAGAACCAAGCCCAGAGACAGTTTTCTGGCTGAGGTGAGAGCTCACTTCACTGGAATCACTGTCCTTGTGCAGTGGCTGAGTAATCTCAGTAGTTCCATGGTTAATTAGGGTAAAGGGATATAAGAATATTCTCAGAGATCACCTGAAACTGAAATCTGTCATTATTAGCCATAATGTAAGAAATGCTTACGAAATGCTATGCCCTTTACACTGTCTTCTTGTAGAAACTGAGAGAAGAATCTTCGAGAAACTGGTTTTGGTTTCTTGGGCTTTGAGGGAAATATCTTCAGGAAAGACTCATGGCTCTTTAAATCCTCATATTCAGCTCTGCTTTTTTCCAAAAAGAGACAGAGAAGTTCAAGGCAAGTGACAGCTCTTTAGCAATGGGCCTTGCCAACTTCAGCTTCCTTTGCCAGATGAAGGAGTTGGGTTCAGCCAAATGCTTCCTGCCATTGTAGGACATGAAGTATCTGTTCCTGCAGAACAGTCAGCTTTGGTAGCAGCCACTCTCACAGGATTAACATCCCTTCATGCACAATTAAAAAACCTCAAACTTTTGAAGCTTTCCTGCTTTTGAATTTTCTTCTTCAGGTTCTGCAGTTTTGCAGACAGAGCTGTCTGCACAAAATTATGGGTTACCTTCTACACCTCAGTTCCTGAGGCATGAATGGTAATAGGACAAAGAGTATCTGCTGGGCATGTGAAGGCCAGCTCTGTTAAAAAGATTTACTGAACATTAGTGCAGGGTCAAGGGCACTCCAAAGAGAAATGTAACTCAGCTTGTTTCTGATCATGTACATTTAGATCTTTGTCAGACAGATAAGAATTAGGGGCAAAAATCCCAATAGATTCTTACTTCAGCTGTGCACAGCTTATCTTTGTGGCCATCAGAACTGACCACTGGCATGATTTCTCTGATCTCTGCAGCCAGTTAAGTTTTACATAGTCTCAGATTCTGCCCACTTGCTGAATCTGACACTGCTATGAGGAACCAGGAACAACAATTCTGCTGTCAGTAAGATTTTCACTTCCTTTACTTAGGTAAAGTAGAAAAATGAAGTAATCAAAGCAAAGCTCTGATAGAAAAGTGAAATCAGTGAAATGGATTTCTACAGAATCCATGAGACTTTCCAGCTGGCTGGGAGGTGCTTCTGTCTCAGAGTACAAAGTGGGGAGTATAAAACAGCTTGTGAGCCTGAGCTGTTCCAGGTTTGTTGGAGCACAGACATTTTGGTGATTATTGAACATCAATCCCTCCTGCTTAGTACGCTGGGAATTGTAAAGATGTGGCTTAATTGGGTAATAATGCAATTCACAGAACTTTCAGATTAATTGGGAAAGAAGAATAAAAGCCCACACTTCCTTCTTTGGGTCTCAGAGCCTTGGAAGTGTGGCAGTAATATTGCATTGTACTGATTTTTCCAAAGTGACTAAGGGTGATCCCCAAAAACTCAGGTAGGAAAAGTAATGCCTTTGCATCAGAGTAAAGTCAGATTTCAGGGTAGAGCTGTTAGTTAAAGAAAAGCATGAACAGTCTCAAGGAGCAGGAATGAGAAACGTGTCAGGGAAGAGGGATTTGAGAAGCAGCTTCTGCAGGAGTGACCCTGTGGGGGGAGAGGATCCCTGCTGTTCTAAGGATCAGTGGGGAAAGGTTTGGTACTGAGCTGATGCCTTCAGGAGGGTGGGCACGAGGGCAGGGGGACGTGCTGGCAGGTCCTGGCAGGGAGAGGAGGCACAGGCTGTGCATTCTGCACACTGCCACTGCAGCTGCCACTGGCCTGCAGAGTGCATCCATCCAGCTGGGAATGGCCAGGGCTGGGATGTCACTGCATCCTCCACCTAATGACAAGAGCAAGGTGAAAGAGTTAATGAATAACAGGAAAAAACACAGTGGTCATCATCTGTTTCAGGGTGGTGCTATTTCTGCTGAACAGAATGCTCTTGTTAAGGCCTGACCTCTTAAAATATATTTAAAAAGTTAATGTTCCACATTTGCCTCAGGTTAGTTCAGGTTTTTCATCCTCTTTCCCTCTTAGCAGCTTTTGTCCCTTTCAACCAACTTTCTTCACCTTTCCTCCTAGATTTGTCTTTAAAGTCAGTTCACTCACACATTCACAGGGAATAGTTCCAGAAGATTGTTTCCCTCTGCCATTCCCAGTTCAGCCCAGAGTTTTTAAGTTGTTCAGCAGCATCTACCAATGGCAATTCAAGAATTCCAGTAATCAGCCTTTCCAGTACAAAAATCCCACAGCACTAAGTTCTTCAGCAAAGCAGCTTGGGCCCAGAGCCCATCTACCTTCTTTCCTCATCCTTAAAATATGGCAGATGGGAAATTTCTCTTTCCTCTCTGGCATCAGCAGCCAAGGGGGTGTGAGGGTATTTGGTCAGCACTCTTCTTGCTGTGACTGTGCTGCAGATTTAAGGGTAACCTGCATTTTCCTGGCTATAAAGCCATGTTCTCCCTTCCCAGGTATATGACATAACTGAAACCTATTTTTTAAATTGTATCCGTTATTAGTATATGTTGATCTTAAAGTTCTGCTGCACTGGATGTTCCCTAATTCAGAGAAAAAATTTAGGATGTGAATGTGGGATTTGCATTCACATTCTTTTGTCCTCCTGCTGGTCCTGAATATGTTGGTAGTTTTGCTTTGGTTTGGTTTGGTTCTGTATTTTTCTTTCAATACAATGTTATTTTAGATAAATTTGAGGACACAGCATCAGCAGCATTGCCTGCAGTATGTCCTGAGGTTTCAGGCACTGAGCCAAAGCTTGTGCCTGTCAGTTCTCAAACTTCTTCTTTAGCTGCTTTTGTTACTTGGATCTGCCTTTAAGCTTTTGAAACAGGAGAGGGAACACATTAAACAAAATCAGAGATTAATGTTGTTAATATTTTCTGGTGATTGTATTTCTAGTAACCTAGATTTAAGTTTAATTATTTATCTCCAAGGAAAGCATTGGTCAAAAGTGCTAATGCTTGGTATAAGTGGCACTTTTTGCTTCACTATCATTTCTGGAAAACTGTTACTGTCACAAAGAGGTTAGAAGAAACAGAGGTCTTTTGTTTGCCAATGTTTGCTGCAAAACTTATCAGTCCTGTAGAAATGTCATATGATCAACTGGTTACAGTTCTGTAGGGCACAACTGGCTTTTAGAAATGTGTAAAAAAATCCCAAATCCAGAACCAAGTGAACTTAGAAACAGAAATTTCCTGTCACAGCAGAAAAACAGTTTGTCTGCAGAAAAAGACTTGAAGAAATCAGGAGATCAAACTGGGAAAGAGAAAAACAGTAAGCCTGGAAGAGAAGGAGTGGAGCCCTCTGAATTGTATTTGTGTGTTGCAAATAAAAATAGGGGAGGATAATCTATTTGTTGTCAGTGATCAGGATTGTGGGTTGAAGAGCGTGGTTGCTATTTCTGGCTATGCCATTGCTCTGTAGAATAAATCTGCTCTGCAGAGATGGAATTCTGTGATGAAATCCTTCATCCTCCTGAAACTCAGGTGATCATCCCTGTGCTCCCAGAAACATTGATTGAATATTTTTTGCCATTCAAATCAGTTGGACTCAATGATCCTTGTGGGTCCCTTCCAACTCAGGATATTCCACGATTCAGATGAGAGCATTAGAAGACATCAGCAGGAATTCCCTTGGCTGGTTTCTATGTGGTTTTCTTTTTAATCCAGGTCGTTGTTGTTGCTGTTGTTTTAGTTTTCAGAGGATGTAAGAAAAAATAGAGAAGAATAAAAACTGTTCACTTCATTTTTCCATCTCAGAACTTTTCCAGCTTCCTTGTCTTTTGCCCACAATACTCAATCCAGTCCAACCTCTTTTTTATGCCTGGCTTCTCACCCTGCATCATTCAGTACCTGACCCAGTAAATTATCACTGGGTATTTCTGCAGCCTTTTAATGTGTTCATTTTGAGGAAATGAAGCTCATTCCTTTTCATCTTTTCTATTGTCTAAGATACTTGATTAAGAATTAGATCTATGTGAATGTCTCCTGCCTGTCTGTAAACCAAGAGGAACCTTTAATTTTTTTAATCTCTCCCTGTTCACCAATTCCTATGTTCTCCCTACTGTTCTTTTTGTATGATCAGTGCAATATTTGGGGGTCTTAATGATCCAGCACTCCTTAATTCTAACTCCTTGGTTTACTATTGCTTCTAGCTTCCAGAAGCATTTTCTCAGCAGACATTTCTGCTATGCAGCTTTCAGAATTTTATTCAGTAAGCAAATACTTTTTGGCTAAAAGTGAACCAAGTCCAGCTCTCACCAATGGCACATTTGGATGCACAGGCTGTGCAATGTGGAACAGGGAGTGCAGGTTTGACAAGTGGGGATGCCCTTGTCATTCTCTCCTTGAACAAGGAAAATCACAGTCTTCTTCCCTGATTGCCTGGATATCATCCCAATGCCAGTTTGGCAAGTTTTGCAAACATTTAAGAATCTATGTTGATGTAATATATATTTTTGACTCAACTGGAAGATATTTTATTCAACATCCTCTTCTCCCTCACTATTGTAGATGTGCTGGCTGGAGGCTCTGGTTTCAGTGGGAGCAATAAGTGGGAGTCCTGAAAGCTGTCATGGAAGTTGAGTGTCAGTCATTCTCATCATCACCACCACCACCACAGATAGCTGTGCCAAATGAAGGGGAATTTTTAGCAATTCCCACAAACATAAGAGCCAATTTTTGTTTTTTCTCTTGCAGATTGGTGCTTCTCTGTTTGCCAGCAACATTGGCAGTGGGCACTTTGTGGGAATAGCAGGAACAGCAGCAGCTGGAGGAATTGCCATCGGAGGATATGAGTGGAATGTAAGTGGCAAATATGTCAGGGAAATACTTGTGACATCTGGATTATCTGCAGAGCTTAATCGAAATAACATTGCCTAATAATTTAGGACTGTCAAAGTTTGTGCTTGGCAGCACTTGTTTTCTGCACAGACCAGTAAGAGCCAATGTAATCCAGTATTTAACCTAAGCCACTGGAAAAGGTGACACTTTTCTGTTGAGGTTTTTTAGAGAGCATTTGAACCAAATAAGTTGGTGGATTTTCTTCTCTATGCATATCTTTTTATTACTTTTAAAGTATTTGTGAACAACATTTTCAGACTGCAGGATGCTGGGAAGAATTTATTAGGTAATCCATGGTAATTTTTGCAGCAGTTTGCTATGTAGAAATTATTGAAGGGGTTTTGATTTCTTCACAGGCTGTAAGGAATTTTGAACATCCTTCACAAGCACCTGCATTCCAAAAATATTTTCTTCTTTACCTTCTCCTTCCTGGGATTATGCTCTTGTTTTCCTTATGGTTCCAGTACAGGGTAGAGATATCTGGAATATATCATTTTTATATAAACGAGCTTCCCGGAGTACCAGGGTCAGTATAAACTGCAGCAGCTCAGAGGCTCCGTGAAGGACTGCAGCCGATTTCCTTGTGTTGTCAGGCTCTGTGGGTGCGGCTGACAATGTCCTTGTTGTGACAACGACACAATTCACCTGTTTCACCTCCCTAATTCACCCTCGGGGAGGGAATTAGCCGTGACACAAAGGGTTGAATGAGCCTCCACAGGTCGGTACTTCCCATTGACTTCTGAGCAGCGAAAGAATCCTCCCACCCTGGGCGATTTGGCTTGTGTTCCTTAGCTAATAAATGGTTGTTGCAAATAATTAAGTACTGGTATGATATAAATGTTTAAGGAAAAGGACAAAGCTTAAAATGAACTATACAAGATATGTGGTTTATCTGTCAGCTCCCTCCTGTTGATTATATTCAGGCCGATGACAGACCTGATTCTCATTTTTACAGCAGAACAAAGCACATCAAAACAGAACACAAATCTCTAGGGCCCATATCCTTCTGCAAACATCTCTAACACTTTCTCTCCTGCGAGATTCCTGCTGGAACGGTATCAGTGCACAGTGTACAGCAGTGGTTGGTTGGGAAGCAGCAATGATGTCTGTGGGTGTTTGAGCAGACACACTGCAGAGCTCATGACTTACAGTGGCACAGTTAATACACATAACAGAAGTAATGAAAGTAATACCAAAGTTGACTGTTGTCATCCTTCTGTGTCCCTGTTCCATTCAAATTATTTCTATTTTGTATCAGAACAACAGCAGAAGCTGACCCAGTATTTCTTGTCCATCTTACAGTTTTGACCTAAGGGCAGAACTTAAAAGATACCGTTTAAAAGCCCTCTAAGCCCTGTGGACAAAATAAATACAGAGTGCAGCTCTGAGGGCAGCAATATGTTTTATATTTGTTGGTTTAAGTATGTACAACTCGATATTGGACAGCATTCCAGCCATTTAAGTCAGAAAACTGTGTCATTGCTATAAGTAAGATCAGTAGTTCACAAAATACACATGGACACACAAAATATATTATTAAATTGTAATATGAAAATACAAAATATTTTATAAATTGCATGTGGTGCATTCTGTACAGCCTCTGAAATTGTTGTAAAGCATTCAACCATCCTGGGCTTGCTCTGAAGAGAGCAAGCTGTAATTCAATATTAGAGGGCAATCCTGTGAGGAGAAATCAGCTGGTTTTGGAGACAATATATAATCATGTGGGACAGCTAGCATGAAACCCAGGCTGCATTATACCTGATAAAGTTTTTAGCCAAGATTCCATCCCCAAATTTTCAACTGGGAATCAAAGGACAGAGCAGAAGCTCCTTCCCCCACACCCCTGCAGTACCCAGGTTTTTGTGATTTCAGTGGTCTCTAGCTGCTGTTGGCTCTGATAAATGGTCTTTGGGAGCAGTGTCTAGAGGCAGGAGGCTAATTCAGCTGATCTTGTCTTGGCTGCAGGCTCTGATATTTGTGGTGGTTCTAGGATGGATCTTTGTACCCATCTACATCAAAGCTGGGGTAAGTCAAACCACTGCATTACCTCTGTCTTTGCTGCTCATGCTTACAGCTCAGAGCTGGAGTATTGCAAACTCATTATGAATGGCACGAGATCCGAGTGTGCCAGAACAGCACTTTGGTATTTCTGTGTACTTGGAAAATGAGGATTCTCTGTTCTAAGACCTGAGCTGAGAAGTACCTGGTGCTCCTTCCTTGTTCTCCTTTGATTCCTGGAGCTGCTCTTCATTGAAACTGCAATTACAGTCTCCTAATTTTGTGCTCCACTCTCACAGTATCTAAGTACCAAAAAATCTTCCTCTAATTTGATTTGTACCTGTTCCCCATTATCTAAAACCTCCTCTACCTCCACAGGTGGTGACAATGCCAGAATATCTGAGGAAGCGTTTTGGTGGGAAACGGATCCAGGTCTACCTGTCAGTCCTTTCCTTGATCATATATGTTTTCACAAAGATCTCAGTAAGTAAAACTTCTACAGCAATTTCTTCCATTCTACATAGATCCAAAGAAAAGAAATGTCCTTTTACAATATTGCTCTCATAACTGGTCAAGCATTTCAGATTTGGAGCTCTTGGCTGAATTAACAACTGTAAAATTATGATTTTGTGTTTTCTTCATTCTGTCCAGTGAGACTCTGTGCTGCAATCCAAGGTTTTTCCTTCCTGGCAGTTTCTCTTGATGCTTATTGTGCTTTGTCCATTTTTTAAAGTCTTAGGGTTTACTTTTATATTTGGTTTCCTCTAGAAAGCATCAGAGTGGAGGGAAATTTGTAATATATTATGGTCTGTTATCTTAGGGATCTGTGAAACCCAGAGCAGGAATTTTTGTCCCTAGATTTCATATTTATCTGTTTTAGTATCCCCTGGTGAACATGCCATCAGTAATATAGATGAGGAAAAAGAGCAAGGGGACTATGGATAAAAAAAGAATAACAAGAATTAGAAAATGGAAGAGTGGGGAAATTGAAATGAGGCAAATTGTAACAGCTGATGTGAAAGGAGGGAAGAGGAGAGATTCTTTTAATGGACAAGTGATTGGTGTAAACTTTAAGGTACTACAAAGTTAATGTTTATTAAGTAAATGGATGTGTTTCTGTGGAGTAGTAAAAAGAGCTGGTATTTTCCATATGTCTTGAAAGTACCAAGCTTCTAAGGAAGTCCACAGTTCAGGCACACTTCAGTCTGTTGTTTTGCAGAAGTTGTCATGGCAGATTAGTCTTTGCCCTCTGAATGGGAGCTGAGTGATAATAGTGCAATTTAAGCTAAAAGATTGGCCTTTTGCTCTCATTCTCACATTATAACTGATCCTTAGAGAGGTTATAAATTAAACAGGTTAGTAGTGTGTGCTGGCCTCAGAGCTGGACTTCTGTATATTTCAAAAGGATTAGAGAGTTTGCTGTAGGTGTGCTCAACTATCAGAATCAGAACTCCTGGGTATGACACAGAGTTCTGGACATTCCAGCAGCAGAGGAGCTCCTCCAGTTAGTGACTCACAGTCCTTTTCAGCAACACATGTTGGTGGTGAGCCTATCAAGGTGCTATGTAGGTTCTGAATTTACTATTCAGCTTTGATTTGCAGCCTGTGTCGTGCCTGAGGCTCTGATTATGGGATTTTTCACTGTTTCAGTTGGGGTGTCCTGTTTCCAGGGAAAACAGGTTCTGCATATAAGCTTCCAGTGTAGCCATGAGGATCAAACAACCTCTCCATAGGCAGGGGATCCATACAGCAGCACTGTTACAGGTGCAGGTTACCTGGGCCCCACTCTGCCACTGGCCCACCCCAGCTTCCCATCAGCCCCTTTATTCCAGGTGTTTGTGGGGAAGTGCCTTGGAGCTCGGTCTCTGTGCTGTGCAGGGGTAAAATATGGTGTTCAATTTCTTCTAAGCATTTATTTGGTTGCTCCTAACTGCCCTGAGCAGCTCTGGCAGTGTCTCTGCCTGTACAGGTGAGATTCCTGGAGTGTACAGACAGATACCTGCATTGCTGCCTCATGTGCTGCATTTGGATGGGCAGGATCTGCCCAGGACTGATTCACTTGCTCTGGCTGATTCAGATTAGGCAGAGCAGCCAGTCCTTGGAGGTGTCAGGTGCTGTCAGAGGATCTCAGAGTAGGTTTTGCTATGCCATGCTGTGCAACACCATGTCCACAGGGTGGCCAGAGCAGGGAGGGAAGGGCTGTTCCCTGCTGGGCTGTAGGGAGCTGTGCTGAGGGGAGAGGCACAAGCACAGCCTCCCTGCCCACAGACACGTTGGATATCCAAATACATCCACGTGTTGACAAGCCATTGTATTTTACTTCCTGCAGCGCTGCCTTGGCAAACGCTCCTTTGTGATTTCTGGGGCTCTGAGGTTTGATGGAGAAGGATGGGCTGCTGCCCTGCCCTGAATGGGAGGTCACACCCACCAGCAATTCTCATTGCCTCTTATCCTTGCAGAAGAGTGGCATCTCTTGCTTCTGGGGTAGTTATTTCATGTGCTTCTTCCTTGCTGTGTTGAAATATTATGTAGTGTACTTAATAATATAACTATAGCAATGTTTTCTAGGAAGCAGAATCTCATATCAGGTCGTGTGACTCCTGCTGTGCTTTCTGGCCCAGTGCCACCACTGTGTGAGGATCTGATTCCCTTTGCACACCTCTCCACTGTCCTTTCCATTTCTCTTTCCGTGCACATTTTCTGTGGGTTTTGTTGATTTCTTACCATGCTTTGGGGCTAATCAGCCACTTGACAGACAAGGACATGCTGCAAGGAGTTCATCCTTGGGATCAGGATACATATGATTTTTGAGCCCAAAGGATTTCTGTCATACAGAAATTTCTGCTCACACGGGGACCTCACCTGTACCTGCTCCCTAAGTGTGCAGCACATTGTGAGCAGTGCCCATAGCAGCTTGCAGAGGCTTTTTAGCCACTGTGTTGATGGTCTTGGTCATTATGCCAAAGGAAATGGTCTGGTAAAAATAAAGTATTGATGGATAGTAATAGGCTAAGTTACGACAAAACAGAATTAAGGTCTGAATGTTTTTGAAGAAATCAGAAATCATAAACTGGAACTTCTGAATCTGTTAGAACATTTTCTCTCTGTTCATTGTGCATAATTTCAGTAGGAAAACTATGGGCATAGACTTCCCAGGGGAAAGAGGAAGAGAAGAATAACCTTCTCCTAGGAGTGACAGGGCAGCGGTTGAGTAGGTGCTCCTGCTCTGGCACCCACAGAATACATCCAGCTGGCACTTTCCTGGCTGTGGGTGTTCCTTTGGGATCCCTGCCTTTGCAGAGGTAGCCTGTAGTGTAAAGGGAAGAGTGACTCTAATAAGAGATTAGCTAAAGATTGTCTATAAAAGACTATGAATGAAACAGGGAAATATTGGAAGGCAATAATCTTACTGGAGAGGAGAAGCAGTGAAACTGGAAGAAACGCAGCAATTTGAAGAAGTTGATACATTTCCCAGAATGCTCAATAATTAACTATACATTTCTTCGTGGGAATCATTTTAGGCACATCAATATTTAATGATAAACTAAAGCCAAGAACAATAAAAGGAAGGTCAGGAACACAGACTGATTAGTGGTGTGAAAAGATAAGAAACAAATTACCACAGAGAGATGTGGGGCAGAGGATGTGGTCTGACAGCCACTGGGGTAAGAGCTAAAGCCCTGGCTCCCAGGGCCAAAGGAAAGCCTCGAAGGAATGTGCTCCAGAGGCAGAGTTTGGGAGTGGGACCTCCGCTGTCCCTCGCAGAGCTGCCTGCTGCCATCGGGGCCGCAGAGCTCCGGCCTCTTCCTCGTCCTTCAGCAGGAGCCCGGCAGGTCCTGCCCTGCATCTCCGTTCAGTGTCTCGGGAATGAAGATGGTTTTTCTCTCGGCATCTCCAGGCTGCAGCCCGCCCCGTGGGGGTGTGTGCCCGGGCTGGGCTGTGATCCCGGCTCTGGCCGGCCCCGGAGCCCCCAGGGCTTGGGCAGAGTTTTGTGTCTTTGCTTCTGCTCGTGAAGCCCACGGGGACCTGCTGGCAGCTGAGGATGGCAGTCCCTGTGCAGAGCCCTCCACGGGCGGTGTGGATGCATGGGGAGGAGGGAGCCCATGAGCTGCATGCTCAGGAGCAGCCTCTAATGAAAGCAAAATTTACAGTAAGGCATCACAAGTGCAGCAGGGCAGGTTGTTCTGATTGCAAACTTGTATAAATAACATTGATGCCAATTATCTCTAAATCAGGAACTGATTTAATGGGATTAACGTCCCAATGTTACTCTGAAACCTGAGCAGTTGCTTCCTTATGCAAGAACTAAAGGTTTCCTCTCTTAGCCAACTGCTGTCAGTTCTTCTGACAGGAACTTTAAAATTCTGTTTGCCTTTAATGCAAATGCACCATTTGTCCTGAGCCAGCAAGACGAGCTACACCACACGTGAGCAGTAAAGGGAAAGAGATTTGTGGGGTGACACTGAACAAAGAGAATTGTGCCATGTCTTGGAGGTTTCACACAGCCCAGCCCTTCACACAGCAGCAAAGGGAACTCAGTTTTATTTGTTTTGAATCTGTCTCTTAGTGCCTAAGTACTGAGCAGCGAGGTAACTGTCTAGAAAAAACAACCCTGTTAAAAAAGGCCTGGAAATTCTCTAAGAAGTGTTATACCTCTGGTACTAAGAACTCCACAGTTCTGAGGGGACGCTGGCAGGTGCACAAAAATGGCTTCTATTTTCTTTTTGATTTGTGTGTGCAGTACTACAAGGGGCAGAGTTGTGTATTTCAGTGCCCTCACCATGGAACTATAATATGTCACCATGAACCTAAACATTGCTGAACCTACCATTTTTTCTTTTCTAGGCTGACATCTTCTCTGGAGCTGTATTTATCCAGCTGGCCATAGGGCTGAATCTTTATTTGGCCATAATTATCCTGCTTTCTATTACTGCTCTTTACACCATCACAGGTGAGTTTGCAGAGTAGTCTGATAAATCAGATGTTGAGGGAGCTAGAAGAAAGAGAAACAGAGAAAAAGGGAGAAAATAAAACCTGAAAGGGGGGTTATTTATAGTGGTCCTTGAAAGACAGAGGTGGTGGGAAAAGGGAAATAAAGAAAAAAGCATTTCCACTGAGACATTTGCCCAGGGCTAACTTATTTGTTCTGACTTCTCTGCCATCAGGTGGCCTTGCAGCTGTGATTTACACAGATACCTTACAAACATTCATCATGGTATTGGGATCCTTTATTCTCATGGGATTTGGTAAGTAAATCAGATGAGTTAAACTGGAATGTTCAGCCACAAATCTTGCAGTGGCTACAGGAATGAATCCTGCAGTGTGAAACTGCTACTTTAACCAGGAGGTTTCAGCTCCTGTATGTATTTATCAGGGAAGAAAACGGGCATGTTGCCAAAAGTCAGGCAGCTTTAGTCACTGAGTCACTCTGTCTCCCAAGCACAAGTGAATGTGTAAGGTAATAAACAGCATCCCATGACAGGATTTTTATGACCACATTAAGGAAGCTTTTCTCCTCACACTCTCAAGCTGTGAGATTTCAGTAATAAATCCTTTATTGCTACTTTTACTTTCTGTGTTGCAGCATTTGCTGAAGTAGGAGGGTATGAGGCTTTCATGCAGAAGTACATGGCAGCGATTCCATCCAACGTCTCCTACGGGGGCATGGAGGTGGATCCCGCGTGCTACACTCCTCGCAGGGACGCCTTCCACATCTTCCGAGACGCCAGCAGTGGGGACCTGCCCTGGCCAGGCCTCGTCTTCGGCCTCAGCATCCTTGCCATGTGGTACTGGTGCACAGATCAGGTAATGTGAGAGCCCAGCACCTTGCAAAGGCCAAACACAGAGCTCTGTGCTCCACTCTGATCTTCCCCTCTAATGCAAAGCTGGCCCACAGAACTGGCTGTTATTTCAAGACTCGTCAGTGACTTTTCAGTTCCTGGTCTCAAGGCATCTCTCACATGTAAGAAAATGGAATGGGTGTTCTTTCAAATCTTCCTGCACACTTGTGCCCAGCAGATACTGTGTCTGCCTCCTTTCTCATTTTTTATGCGTGACCATGTGTGAAAACGGAGAGGTTGGGCTGTGAACACTTACTTAGGAAGCCATGGAACAAATGACCCTTGTTAGACTGGGTCTAGATATCATTCCCTTTTCAGTAAAACAAGTTTGTTTCCTATATATGCAGCTTTCATCTTTGCTTGCACAGTCCTGGGGGGATTCATTATATGTTTGGTCTTTCATCTTGGAGACTCTTCCCCAGTCATCCTTCCTTCTCTAAAACCTACTGTCCAGTTTCCTCAAGAGATCACACTGACATGAGTAAAGAAAAATGTGCTCCTGCAACATCTGAATGTGCCTCTAAGAAATGATCTCTCTGCATCCTGAATTGTGAGAAAGATCATCATGAATTCTCAACAAATTAACAAAATCCCCAATGTAACTGTATTTACTGCTCAGTTAAACATTCTATTCCTTTTTGGCTTTTTAGTCTATCTGCTTTAAAAACTTCTTGTGAGAGAAGTCTTACCCCTCAAACATGCATTGGATAAGTAATATTTTCCTTTACTTATTTCAAATATATTATTTGATTTTCATGTAGTTTTCATTTTTCCTAGTGGCAGAAATGCTAAATAGGCTCTTGTGCTATCACAGAAGTTAAGAAGCACCTTGCATGTGGAACATGGCATGGTGTGATCATGGAAATGTTACAGCTGCCATGTGTCATTGACAGGTTATTGTGCAAAGATGTCTCTCTGGCAAGAACATGTCCCATGTGAAGGCTGGCTGTATCATGTGTGGGTACCTCAAACTCTTGCCCATGTTTATCATAGTGATGCCTGGAATGATCAGCCGGATTTTGTACACAGGTATGATATGAATACGGAAATGCAAAGTTCTTGCTGCCTGCTTTTCATTGCCAATCTCTTTGTTCCTTCCAAAATACCTGTTGGATTGTCATCTTCTCATCCAAATAGTCCAGGGACCTTCAGCTAGCTGCACTGTTAGAAGCCCCAGGCCTTCCTCTTTTCTCTGATCCCAGGTTTCTGCTAATACTATTGCTGTCTGTTTTAGGGGAAAGAAATTCCACAGTGTCCCTCCGTAGCTGTCTATTTGTTACAGCCCCACTCTGACTGAATGAGTGGAAAATGCTGTCCGGGACAGATACCATGCTGGCAATTGGAGGGACAGGGCCATCAGTCACAGACTACAGGGTTTGGGCCATGGGCAGTCCCAAGGGCAGCATGGGGAAATGCCACTTTCCCATCTCCCTGACCAGCAGAGAGTTTGGCTGTGCTTGGCAGCAGGCAGAGGAGAGAGGTTCAGGCTGCAGGGAGTAGGCTTGTGTTCCTCTGCTTGTTTTTCTACTTAGTCTCCTTATGTTGTTCAGCCCTGGTCTGACAAATGAGTGTAGATTTTCTTTTGACCTGCAGCGCTCGTCAGTATTCTTTTAGAGAGGAAGAGAAGGGAAGAGGCTTAGAATCACCTTCCTCCCTGCCAGCAAACCAAGGATGAAGTCAAACGTGTCAATCTGGTGGCTCAACACAGAGATCCATTCTAGAAGCTCTGTTAATTTGGGAGCAATCTGTTGTTTACGTGACCTTGTCTCAGTGTCTCATTATCCTCTCCTCAGATGTGGTGGCTTGTGTTGTGCCTGAAGTCTGTCAGCGCTACTGTGGCACCGCAGTGGGCTGTACAAACATTGCTTATCCAAAAATGGTAGTGGAGCTTATGCCAAATGGTAAGACACTGTCTGTATTTGTTGTTTCTTTGTTTTAGGAAAGCCAGACAGCAAAAACAAGTGATAGAGGGAGTCCAAGATCCATATTTAGTTCCAAAATTCTTGCTAGAATTATGTACTATTAACCAAAGGGGCTGTCTGTATTAGCTGTAGGTGCAGAATAACTCCACACTGACAGTGTCAGCTCTCAGCTGGCACACACTGCCTGCTGAAATGGTAAATGAGCTCCCTTTTTGTGAAGGTACAATATAACCTGCTTGGCCAATGATTTATTAAAGACTCTCTGCCAGGATCTCTGAGCTGGAGGCCTATTCCTGTGGTCCTCCTGCCAACCCCAAAGAGATAGGTGCTGGCTCATAAGGCAAAAAAGCCAGTTTTTTATTACAGAGACCATGGAACTTCCCTGATAGCTTTGGTACTTTCCCATCCTTTGATAACCGCAGTTAAAATCCTGCAGTACTTCCTCATGCTCTGTGACCAGACCAAGCCACCTGGAAAAGTGTCTTACTCTGGTTGCCAGACAGTAAAAGAAAGTAAGCATTTTTTGGCAAATACCTGGTTCACAAATATAGAACAAGCAAGTGAGCACTCTCCTGCAAACAAAAGGAATTATTTTTATAATTGTTGGGAAGAGTCTACTTAATATAGTTTTCTTTTTATTCCAGCATTTAATCAGGCAGAATTCACTAAAGAAGTACCTACCTGCTAAAAGCTCAAGGGTTTCCCTGGAACTGCTGTAGCTTTTTGCAAGCTCTGCTTGCCCAGCAAGGGAATGTCAGGCACATAAATGTGCCAGACATGCTCAGAGCTGGCCGATGGAAAGGGTCAGACCAACAGCTGGTGCCAGGTGCTGAGGCTGTGCACAGAATGCTCACCCCCGTTCCCACCTTTGTGTTCCAGGTCTGCGGGGTCTGATGCTGTCAGTCATGCTGGCCTCCCTTATGAGCTCCCTGACATCCATTTTTAACAGTGCCAGTACTTTGTTCACGATGGACATTTACACCAAAATTCGGAAGCGGCCGTCTGAGAAGGAGCTGATGCTGGCTGGCAGGTGAGCGCGTCGAGCCTCCCCTGCCCAGGGCGAGCGGTCGGTGGCTGCGGCCGCTCCCGGCAGAGCTGCCCCGGCCTCTGCCCAGTCCTGCCCCGCGCTCCCTTTGGAGCACACCCGCTCCGCGAGGAGCACACGGGGTGCGTGGAGCAGCCGAGCTAATTGTCGCTGCTTCCCGCTGCTGTTCGAAGGAAAATATTTTAAATCACCTTCCTGGGCTCCGTGCTGCACCAGGCTGCAGTGTCAATGAGCTGGTTCTAGTTCGTCTGCTATTGGTTTGTCTCTAGACGTAACAATCACAGGGGAAAAGTGATTTTGTATGTTTTGATTGCATATTTAACCATGTGCTGATGGGTATTTGACATACACAATGCCCAATTTGGATTTCTTTTGTTTGTTCAGTGCTAATTTGTCATTATAATTGATTTCACTAGTTGAAATACAAAATGAACATGTAAATTATTGATTAATTGATGTTCTTTTTTTCTTTCTGATAGATCATAGATACTTCTAAGCAGATGGCTAATTGAATATCTGGCTATGTTTACAGGGCATTTATGTTACTCTTAATTGGCATCAGCATTGCCTGGGTTCCCGTGGTGCAGTCAGCTCAGAGTGGGCAGCTCTTTGATTATATTCAGTCTGTTACCAGCTACCTGGGACCTCCCATTGCTGCTGTTTTCCTGCTTGGTATCTTCTGCAAGCGTGTCAATGAGCAGGTAAATGCAAATTAGGGAACAGGTATGCCATGTGTTCCTTTAGGAACTGAGAGAACTGGTTTTTTTTATTTTTTTTTGTTATGAGCAACTTCTTCCTGTTTTTTTTAATCCCAGTATAGCCCAGGGATTTTGTGTCTCCATACCCCAAAGCCTGAGGTTTCAGTGATGAGTTGGATAAAGTTCTTTTATAGTCTGATAGATAAACAGTCTCCTAGGAATTCACAGATAGCTCTGAAGCTGAGGTTACCTATCACTTTCCCAAGAAGTGTGCTAAAAGGATTATCTATAGACACCTATTTGAAAGTTTTCATTTAGGATATTGGTCACCAAGCTGCTTTACCAAACAAACCACCTCTTACTCTTAAACTACCTATCCTGTCCAGTTGGGTTTTGAATATGCCCAAGACTGGGAACTCCACAGTGTCTCTAGGCAACCTGTTCCAATCATCAAGCACCTTTACAGTAAAACAACAAAAATAATTATTTTTAAACAGAATTTCCCATATTTCAGTTTGTGCCCACACATACCTGTGTGTCTGTTATACTTTGGGCTGTGGTACTGTACACCAGGCACCCACCAAGGCTGCTGAGAATTAAGTAATTACTCAGGGCCATTAGCAGGTAAGCCAGAAACACATTTCAGGAGAGATGACACAACATTCTAGCTGGTTCCATCATGCCAGAGTGTCAGGGATTAAGACCTCAAAGGTAAAAAGGTATGAGAACAGCCCCTGGGGTGTGCAATCCATGGCTGAAACCTGTCCTGTAGAAGGGGACAGTTGTGTGGAGCCAGATGGACTGTGAGAAATGGTCTGGACGGGGTGTCCTGTGGTGTGCCTGACATCTCAGAGCTGTTCATTGCCCCTTTCAGTTGTACTCATACACTGAGCTGTAAATAAGGTCACTGAAAGCGTCTGAGTTAAAACCCACACACCAAAGCCATTGTAACACATCCATGTTACTACATCCATGTTTCCTCCAGCAACTGTTTGAGACCTTAGAGTTTATTTCCATGCTTGAAATTACTAATTTTGATCCCTTCTTGTCACACCCTTGTCTGCAGGGTGCCTTCTGGGGCCTGATCATTGGGCTGCTGGCTGGACTCAGCAGGATGATTGCAGAGTTTGCCTACGGAACTGGCAGCTGTGTGGCCCCTTCCAACTGCCCCTTCGTCATCTGTGGCATTCACTACCTTTACTTTGCACTGATCCTCTTTGGGGTTTCTGCCATCGTCATCCTGGCAGTCTCCTTCATGACCAAGCCCATTCCTGATGTACATGTGAGTATTACTGCACTCCTGCTCCTCAAGAAATGGAACACAATGAAACCACCAGATCGTACTTGGTGTGTAACCTCCAACACTTCAGCCACCCCAGCATACAGCTCTTGTAAGAAAGCAAAGGAAATAGTCTTCAATTACCTGTCACAGATCTTCAGTGACTCCTAACAGCCTGGGACATCCCAGACATTTGGGATGCTGTGGTCTTACAGCCAGCTCAGGTGCTGGCCAGGCTGGTTGGTCTCTGTGTAGTCAGCCCTTGATCAATTCAAGTCCTTTTGTTCCGTGGCAGCTTTACCGCTTGTGCTGGTCCTTGCGGCACAGCAAAGAAGAACGGATTGATCTTGATGCAGATGAGGAGCAGGACAGAGCTGATGAAAAAGATAATGAATCAGGTAACTGTTGAATACCTAGAGATTCTGTCATATATTTGAGTATCCCTGTTTCATTCCTGAAGAAACATTAACATGCTTGATAATTGAAGAGATCCTCCCTCTCCCCAGCAACAAATCTTCAGCCCCCACAGATTTAGATGGCTCATGAGCTGCCTTTTCCAATCTCTCAAGCTCAGTGTAAATTAGAAGTGAAGTGGATTTGAAGGGAGAAAATCTTATGCTCTTGCTATATTTGTGGCAGCTCTAGGAGAAAACCAATGGCAGTGCTCTGGGTCAGAGGCACTGTGCATTGGCAGAACTGTGACTCCAGCACTGGGAGGTAATTCACCTGCAAATAGTGGGTTGTAGTCAGGATTGAAGGAACCATGAAAGCAAATTGCAAACCCACCTGCTCTCTTTACTGGGTTTCTGGTTCTGCTCTCAAGCTCCTTTTCATCAGTATTCTCAAATTAATTTATTTGTCTTTCAATTCAGAGTGTAGAAAATATTGAAAAAATTGAGTTTAAGCTTTGAAGCACTTTGCTTCCCCAATACCTGGCCAAGTCTCTGGGCTGCAAAAGGCCCAAGTGCTTTCTGCAGAAGGCTCTCTTGGAACATGTAGAAAATCCCTCTTTTCCCAGATGAGCTGTGAAAACGCAATATTAACCTAATTCTTGTGCTGTTTTGTACTAAAATGCCTCCAACTGAATTATGACCATAAATCAGAACAGGAATGTTCCCAGTCCCAGAGGTCAAGTGTGTGCCATGATCTGTACTCACCTTTCCTGACCAGATTGTTATTCCTTCCAGTTAATGAAGAAAACCAGGAGGACCCAGGATGCTGTAGGAAAGCTTACAACTGGTTCTGTGGCTTGGACCAACAGAAGGGCCCCAAACTGAGCAAGGAGGAAGAAGAAGCACTGAAGAAGAAACTGACAGACACCAGTGAAGTGCCACTGTGGAGAAACGTTGTGAATATCAATGGCATCATCCTCTTGACTGTGGCTGTGTTTTGCCATGCCTACTTTGCATAACCCCCTGATCACAGTCCTGGAATTGTACTGCATTGTTCAAGCAAAAATGATGGTTTGTAGATTTACACAATTAGATACACATTGTATTTTCATCATCTACATTTGTAAAACGTCAGAGTGATTTACTCACTGATTTTGTGATCATAATTTCAACAATTTAAAGATGAAGGCCACTGGGATTTCAAGAGAATTTCTATTTAGACATTGAACCAATCTGGGGCTAACTGAGGTTCAGAATTTCCATCCAATATTCTCTCTGCTCATGATACATTTCATATTTTAGGTTCAGAACAAGGCTGCATGAGCCATATTTAGTATCAGGTTTTGTGAACTATCTTTTAGGGTTCACGATACTATTTTGATTTTCACCCCTTCCTCTGATCATTCAATTTTCCTTTTCCTTTGGCTATGATAATCAGATTGCAAAAAACTCACAACCACTGCTGAGGGACTGTGTTACAAACTCAAATTAAAACATTGCTATTGTCCCTCCAAACATGGGATATCTTAAGTAAAGGATTTATTCATAAATCAATGTATTTGATACTACATATAACTTTCCATTATCAGTTTCCCCCCCTTTTTCTCACTTTCCACTGGGTTGTGTTTCTCGGTTTTCAGTGGAACACTAACCTCTAAATTGATCACATTTTGAAACTGAGAAACACCCATCTTGATGATCCTAAGAAGAATTTTGCTTACAGCAGATTATCTGTTTAAGGTTAACTTCCAAAGGTCCTCCTCTCTTGATATTTTAATATATCCCTTTACTTGAATGTGAATCTTTTTATACAAAATACATGTATTATATATACACAAGCAATACATTATGTATATGCACTATGTATATTATATATATTTAAAATATGTATTTATGTGTGTGTATATATATTTATTTCTTACTGATCAATTCCTGCCCTGGTGTGTCAAGGACCTCTTTACTGTGGGCTTGGAGTCAATGCACTGCCTCTGTCTCTGGACTGTGCTGCAAACCAGCCCATGGTGAAACATCCACAGTACAGGAATGCTGGGCTGCATTTTGCAGATACTCTGTACTGCTTTTCTGCAAAGCTATAAATCTTTCCTCTGAAGATTTCATTGAGAAATAGGATTCCTGCTGCATGGCAGCATGAGTTAGCAGTTCAGGAAGGAGAATAGTCACAGCTGTGGGATATCAGCTAAACCAGGCTCATTGTCTCCACTTGATAAGTTTGGTACCAGCTGGGGACACAGGAAAAGACAGATTTAACACTTCAAAGCAAAAAGCAATAGATCTTCTTTTCATCTCATTCAGCTTCCTGGGGAATCAAGTGTAGAAAGAAGATGCTGGTTGCTCAGTCAGGCAGTGCCACAATTCCCTGTTCCTTTTTGCACACGTTGGTGGGACTGTGCTGTCCCTGAGCATTCCCGAGGCTCTGCCACAGGATGCTCCGGGCTGGCAGCAAGTGCAGCTGAAGGGGGAGGCAGAGCAACCCCTGCCCACCACAGCACCCTGCTCTGCCTCCTGGGCTTCCAGCACTCCCACTTCTTACTCTCCTGGCAGGATCTTGGCTTCATTTAGCTCTAGCCCCAAATGCTCTGGATTCCAGCAGTTGCTGCTCTTCAGTAGAATTGATGCTCTTCAGCACAATCCCTTCAGGGTCCTTTGCACAGGCCAGATTAAATCAATATTTCAGAAATACCAGTGCAAACCTTAACACAGTGACAGAGTATTTTAAAGACCTTGGAATTAATTGTATTTTATGAACAATGAAGACTTGTATGTATTAAAGAAATTGTATGTTTTGAAGTATTTGGTGTACACAAAGTGATGGGATTTTTATATAATATGATGGAAGACAGAGAAACTTCATTTGGTGTCTAGGTTTTGGCTCTGGGTAATAGTAGTGAATGAAAAACAAACAAGTAAGATGTCACTAAGGATTGCTCAGATCCCTCTTTGTCATTCTTTGCTACAAAAATATGGTGAAACTATAAAGCTATTTGGATAAAGGCAAATAACACAAGCGATTTCCTGGCAGTCTGAGCAGCCTTTGGATGACCTCCTGGTTAATCAGGCATCATTGCATGATTTTGGTCCTCAGCAATCTTAATTCATTCTGGTCTGGAGGTGGATGTTGTGGAGGGAGGTGCTCAAATGTTTACATAAAGTTTGACAGCTACTGTTGACTCCTGTAATTTTGTAGATTTTCAAAGAAAAACTGCCTTATATTGTGAACAGTTGATAAAACTGTTATATAATAATATAATGTTTATATATATAATGCTTAGCTAACATTAAATGCCAGCTCAGGTTGGTAGCTATTGCATTCATGATTTTAAGGAAGAAAATGACTTTCCTTCAGTTTTCAGGGGAGCTGTTGTTGGGAACACTCAGCTAAAAGCAGTACCTTATGCTGATCTGGGCATTGTCATGCTTTAGAAGTGGGAACTGTGAGCACTCCCTTTTCCCCAGTGTTTGACTATACATTTGAAATACTTCTGGTTAGTGATGAGACTCCAAATAAATCTCTGGCTCACAGCACAAAGTACCTGCATGGCATGTGCAGCTGTTTCAGGGGATCTTGAGACATCCCAGCTTACCCTGTCAGGTAAGATACATGGTTAAAGCTTATTTTAGTGGACTTTAGTTAGATATACAGAATTATTTCAATAAAATATAATATGCACTTAGTAGCACTGTCAGCAAATTGTGACATTGCTCAGTAAAGAACACACACTAAACAAAATTTTCCATTTAAGAAATACTACATAGTTCTTAAGAAAAATCCTGAAAAAGGGTAATCACTCTTCAGTTGGTTTGTATCACCCACAAAAATGTATCCAACTATCTCACAAATGTTCAGTATTGATGATGATGAGAACACCCTGTTCTTAGCAATCAGGATTTGGGTTTATTCCTATTCCATTACTGAAAAACCTCATGCACTGAAACTCGAGGGGAGGGAAGGTCTGGGGCTTTGTTTGGAATGAATCTGCAGTACCCATGAGTTGGTTTCAAGCAGACTGTCTGGCCATGGTGAGTTAGGCCATGGCACAAGGCTGAGCTCCTCAGGTGCAGGTGATTGTGGTGATTGTGGTGATTGTGCAGCCCAGCAGCTGCTGGGATTGCCAGGGAGCTCAGCTCTCTGACCTTCCTTAATTGGCAAAACCAGGAGTGCTCCTATAAAGTAAAAGCCAACACAAAAACGAGGAGCCAAGCGAAACAATAAATCCATGTATTGCCAGTCACTGTATTTGAAGGGCACTTGAGATCATTGGATTGAAGTGTGGAGCCAGAGGACTTTAGAGCTGACATTTCTGGGGACAGCCAACACAGAAAAGGGTTGGGCACAGGCTGTGGGGTGACAGCAAAGCTGCTCTTAGGAAAGCTGCTGGGTGCTTTAATTTGCTTAGTGGGCTCATGTGCCAGCTGCAGGTGTCTGTGCCCTGCAGTGTTCTCTGGGGAGCAGAGAACCCCCAGAGAGGGAAGGGAGCAGCAATCAGAGACCTTCCCTTGTGCTGAGCTGAAAACCTGTAGTCCCAGATTTAATAACAGCAGGCAATACACTGCTGAAAGAGATGGGAAATGCAAAAGCACTTGGCTTTATTTGGTGATTCCTGGCATTTTCTTATGGAGTGTGTATTGTAGGCCTGTGCTAGAGAACCTAAAGAACAGACAAAACTTCACTCACTCCAGTTTCTACTGGTTGTTCTAATGCAAGACAGCATAAGCAGTGCCTGTAGTTATCATCCTTATTACTAATAAAAGAGTTTACCTTTTTTGTGCCTCCTGAAGAACATTCCTTCTTGCCCTCTACCATGGGCAGCTGTGAGAAAGAATAATTCCCCTGGAGCTCCTGAGCGCACCCTCCCCTCACCTGGCACAGCTGAGGCCAGAGCAGCTGTGCCTGCCTGGGTCAGCACCTCCCCTCCTTTTCTGAAGGTACCTGGAAGAGCTTCAAGCTGAGGAGTGAGTTTCTTGTCACTCTGTGCAGCATTTTTGTTTACAGTATTGGAGCCTATAACTTTAAAAATGTAGCTTATATGCAAGGTATGCTAAAACAAATTATTAAAATGAGTTTTATTCATTCAAATTGCAAACTGTGTCATGCTAAAAATAAGTCATGTGCTTTGACCATAATAGCTTAATTTGTACCTGTCTCTGCCATTCTTGTTTAATGTCATTAGCCAAATCTGATTTTCCTAGACTATTTTGTCCTTAGACAAATCTCTCACTATATGATTTTTATTTTTTTTCATAGAAAAAGGTAGTGGTGGGAAACAAATATACTCCCTGCTTTGAAACGTGAAGAGATGGAATTAAAAGCTGCCATTTACCAGAGCAGAACAGAATGATTTCCACCCCTTAGCCTCCTGAAATGAGTGTGTATTTGCAAGAACAAAGAGCCATAACATTCATAACCTTCTGGAAACTGTTAGAAAAAGTTCACTGTGAGCTCTGCCTGGGTGGGATACCAGACTCTACAGGGAAGTCTTGTTTCCCATGGATGCAGCTGTCTTGTCTTCTGGTGCTGCTGAGAACTGCTGGGCAACTGGTTTCAAAACTCAGTCTGTGTAGAGTGTAACTGCATTAATTCCAGTATTGACCTGGGTCCATATTAATTATATCTGGGCCTTAATATTTGTTGGCTTCAAGCTAAAAAGGCAAATTGATTTAATGATGTTAAAAATCTGCCTTGGTGCTAAAAGCCATAGGAGCATAGAGCACTGGGGAGGGCAAGTGCTAAAACCAGAGACTTGCTGTACACACAGCATTTCTGTTTAACTGGGGTGTGGGGTGCCAGATCCCAAGATGTTAATTTAAGTATTTGTCATGTGTTTGAAGCAATCCAAAATGATCTTCAGTATTTTTGTGACCAAGTCCATGGTAGTTTTATTATGGAGTCCAGGGAAAGTGTTCATCAGCTGTTCTTTGATCCAGCCAATTGGTTTACTGACTCCTACAGTGCTAATTAATTCCCAGCCTCATGAAATGGGGACTCTTGTCTCTCATCCCAAAGCAGGGAATTAGCCCTCAGCACACCGCCTGTGACTTTTGATTATTATATCTGCAACCATCTTTTTGTCAGTAATGCAGTTTTGTAAATAGAAAACCCCAACTAACAGTGGTTAACAGTGGCTGTTCCATACACAGACTTTAAATTCTGGCATTTGCAGAGGCAGCACGTGGTCAGTACAGCCCAGGGGAATTCCTGTCTGTGTTTGGAGTGTGATGGTTTCATGTTGTCAGGTGTTAACAGTGCCAAAGAATTGCTGAGACAAAAGCTGACATGTGGGAGGGCCCCAGCAGTGTCCATATCTCAGAGTTCACCTGAGGCTTTGTTCCATTTCTGTATTGTGTGTGTAAGATGAGAACACTGATCCATGTAGAGGCTTTTTTGGGAACAGTTTATATTGTCTTTAAAGCATTGATCAGGCAGATACTTGGAATGCACTACTTAAGGTCCAAGTCAATTTCTTCTAGTCAGAGTAGTTCAGTGAATATGGTCTTATTCCTGCATCTGAACAAGCGAATTATCTTGGGAACTCACTGAAGGGTGAAACCTTAATTATCAGGGAAGGCTGTGACAAGGTTGGACCTGGGTTAAAATGATGATTGTTACCAGATTTTCCTGCAATTCTCTAAGAACAGCTGGGCCTACACTGTGCTGCTCTAGTCCTTTAGTATGTTATTAAAGCTTCCTGGCTTCTCTTATTGAGTTAGATGCACTTTGGCACCAATATGTATTTTGTATGAGTGCCTTATGTGTTTAAAAGGCAGAGTTTTTCCAAGATCCTGCCTGGAGGGAATGAATCCAACTGACTCAATGCTTTTAAATCACATCCTTATAGGAGAGGAAATTCACCCTTTGGTTACATTATGGAAGAGAAACATTTTAACTGTAATCACTCCTACAGGAAGAGTTTAAGGGTAATGCAGTTTGCAGTGTGACCCTGGGTTTGGATGGAAAAGCAGCCCTGACAAATAACCCCTTTTATACACCTGATGCAGCTTCTTTGTAGCTACAATTCTGGATATAAAGCTCCCATGTGAGAACAAAACCCAAGTGAAAACAAATGGGGCTTGCTGTGAAGCTGTGCCAGCCACCGTGTCACATCTTCCTTGGTGGCTGAGAACGGCCAGGGCTGTTCTGCTCTCCTGTTGGAGAGGCTCCAACTCAGCTTTACCAAGGGATACCCTTGTAAAGCTTTCTGACTTTGGTCTTAATCCCATGTTCAACAAATGTTTGCAGCAAAGTTCACGTGAATTCCTGTTAGATCAATTTGTCAGTACACACAACACTGATGGAGGGGTTAATTGTGAACCTTTCTAATACAATTAATTATTGATAAGTGTTTGATAGGCTGAGGTTTTTAAAAAAAGACAGAACATTATGAATAAAACAAAAAGGGTTCATGTCTTTTATCATAGGAATATCTTGGTAATTTGGGCAATAACTCCTAGTGGAGAATTCCACACTTCCTAACTTTTCTCCATTTTTCTGCTTGTGACCTGCAATATGGATGTGAAACTGTTGCCAAATAACTTTTCAGGAGAAATTGATCTAGAGCAAGTGAGGAAGGGAGCTCTGGTGTTGAAGGTCTCATGTAATCGTGTACCTTTTACATCCAGACAACAACAGAGGGCAATAGATCTCTAGAAAAGATCGCGGCTGCAGGAGGGTTTCCAGTCGATCACGGTGATGGCGATTTCGGCAGCTCTTTGCACGGCCTCACTGGGATCATCCAGACACCTCTGAAATGTGTCCCTGTGATCCAGCAGTGTCTGGCGGCCCTCTGGCAGCTCAGCCAGCAGGGTGAGGGTTTTGATTGCATTCAAACGCGCTTTGCTGGTTTCCTCAGCAACCAGCGTCAGTAAAGGTGGAATGGCTTCAGCATCCATGGCTGAGGATCTCCCTGTAGGGAAACAAACTGGCTTTGAAACGTGGAATGACATCTAATCATCATCCTTTTGGACTGACACGTTCCATTCCCTGCCTGGCTATGGCTCAGAACAGCCCTGGAGATGCAGTGCACAGAGGTAGAACATGCTCTTTTTTCAGAGACTAAGGTTGGCTCCCAGCTGTTTATTTTTAAGGAAAAAGATTTTTCATGGTTAACTTTATCTGCCTTGCACATTAGTATTTAATTTGCAACAAATTATCCAAAATTACATGAGGCATTAAATGATAGAATAAACTGTTTTGGAGGGGGGTGAGGAGTGGAGTTTGCTAGATGCCCTTAAGAGCATCCTCCAGTCTTTTATTTTTAAAAACACTTCAAAGACCGAGATTCACTTCTGAGTTGTCTTTGGAAGCCCGAGGAAGGCTTGCAGAGGAGGACTGTAACACAACTGCTGTTATTGAGTCTTTTATGTCTAATTACTCATTCATCACACTGGAAATTTAGCAGTTAGTATTTACTGTGTCATGTAAGTTACTTGGGAGAGCTACAGACCTTATTAATATTCATTGCTCTCCCAGCTGTGAGAGAGGAGCTGCCTCTAATCCCAGAATGTTTCCAGATAGCAGCGCTCCTCTACTGAGCACTGTGCAGCTCCAGCTTTCTGGATCTCTGTGTGGTCTGGACTTGAGTAGAAAATGTTCCCCCTCTGCAGGGAAATTATGCAGGTGAGGTAGATAAATAACTTCTTGACCTACTTAGGGGAATGAAATGTGAAATATCCTGTCCCCCCTAGGCACTGTGACGAAGCAACAATAGTTGCTAAAGACAGTTATAAAGAAATGACGCACTCTTAGAGTTTCTAGACATGTCAGAAACTGAAGACTTGGGGAGTAGGGAGGGCAAATGTTTTGTTACTTAGTTGCCCTAGAATTGGATTTCCAGGAGGTACCCCAACAGAATTGCCTCTGTTTCTCACCCTGAGGTGTAACAAGAGCAAACATCAGCGCTCCCGTTGAGCTAACTTGAACTTCGGGCTGTGTGTCTTCCAGCAGGCTCACCAGCACAGGAATCACCTCTTCTTTGCACACCTCGATTTTCCCCTCGGCATGAGAACTGTGGAGAGAAGATGGCTGAGTCCTTGAACTGAGCCTGCTGCCCATGCAGCCCCCTTGGCCACCATCCCGGTGCCACCAGCACTGTCACACGCTGCTGTGCCCCGTCCCGGTGCCACCAGCACTGTCACACGCTGCTGTGCCCCGTCCCAGTGCCACCAGCACTGTCACACGCTGCTGTGCCCTGTCCCGGTGCCACCAGCACTGTCACACGCTGCTGTGCCCTGTCCCGGTGCCACCAGCACTGTCACACGCTGCTGTTGCTGGTCCTAATTGCAACGGAGCTACAAACCTGGCTGGTGAAGCTTCTAGACATGTAAAAACCTGCTAAACCAGAGGACTAAAATGAATTCTTCTCCCAGTTCACTTTTCTCTCTTTCCAGCCTCTCTAATGAGGAGAATATTTAATGTGGCCCAGCCATTGCAGGGACCTAGAACATAGCTCATATCCATATTTCAGTTGCATTTTGCTTTCTTTCCATGACTCATGTTAATGATACTCTTTTCCTCTAATACCTCTCTTTATTATAGGGCATGAGGAAATGTGTAGTGCCAGTGATACATAAACTACATCAACTGCAGACTCTAAATTAGACATTTGTTGAAAACTTATTATATTTTCTGATTGCAGTACAGTGGACTTAAGTTATTCCTTTCATCCATTCTCTGATACACAAATTTAATATCAAGATTGCTTTTTCTGATCCATCACTAATGTATGTCGCAGCCTGTGGCAGAAAACTATTTCTGTTTTCAATCACAGTGAAAGTTTCCAGGGATCTCTAATTTTCTGAGAGAGAGCACTTTTCCAAAAACATAAGGGAGATTCTCCCTACCTCCATAGTGGTCAGAATCCTGTTTCTACAAGATTTTTCATGTAAGAATTTTTTCCTAGCAGTGCTGTACCAGGAAAAAATCCTGATTCCATTGCCAATACTGAAAACAAACAGAAGGAGAAGGAATGACTGATCAGCATCTGCTTTCTTCAGTGATTTATAGCAGTTAGGAATTTTTAAAGCTCCATGTGTCCCATTTTGTTTTACCCATGTGTGCATTCAGGCTGAGAGTGCTTTACATATGAAATGTGGCAGCTTCAGTGTGTAATGGAACACAGTTGTAAATGAATGGCATTTATTTACTCCTGAATTAGTTCTGAATTTACTCCTGAATTTACTCCTGAAAGAATTAGTTCTTTCTTAGACTAAAGCATTAGAGATGTTTCTTTACCTGATTTCTAAGAGGACCCAGGCTGCTTTGCTCCTGATGGCTGTGGAGGGGTGTGAGAGCTTTTCCTTCAGCACAGGAACAGCACCAGCTGCCAGGGCTTCAGAAACCTCCACGCGGAGACAGTTGGAGAGGGTACCAAGGATGAGCTCTTGGATCTCATCCAACTCTGTCTGCATCTTCAGGACCAGTGGGGGAATCAAACCAGCCTGCAGGACACCACCAGCCCCTGCAGAGTGTACAGGAAGGAATGTGGTTGAGAGTTGAGTGCTGTTACTATTGCTACCTGCACCTGGAATTTCTTCAAAGGGTCAAAATACATGTGGGAACTCATTTCCTTACACAGAAGTGGGACTGAGAGATGGAAACTACTCCAACACTCCCCTGTTATAAATGTCATCTCAGCATTGCTTCTTTGGGAAGCTTCCCCAAAACTCCTCTAAAGAAATCAATACCAGGTAATAACCAACATGAAAATAGCTTTGATGTTCCCAGTTTCTCTGTAATATTTCTCCCAAAATTATCCCTGAAAGGAAAATACAGGAATTTTATATACATTACAAAGTTACTTCTATGCAGCCTTTCTAACTGTTCTCAACATGAACAGATACTAAGAGAGGCAGAGATGTTGGCCTTTAGAGCTTGTTCTTTTATTCTCCATGGTGGTTTCTGGTGGGGGGAAGTCAAGATTTTGGGAACTGTCAACTTCCTTACATATTTCTTTGTAGTAGTTCTGTCAAAGCAAAAATATAAATTCTGAACTTTCCAGCAGTCAGTACTCTTGCACTGGCTCCTAAAATATAACATCAAAGGCAGAGGATCATAAATTGCCCTGCAAGTGATGTCTTTGCTATGAGCAAGAGTCTGATTTGTACCATTTCTCACCCTTTACTAAGTCAACACTGCAACAGCAATGCCAGGGGAAAGCAGAATGTACTGTCCACGAGTAACTATGTGAAAACAAAATTCTCCAGCTTGTCTTGTTGCTAAGACTGATTCTTTAGTTGCTATGAGAAATGTGGCTCCTTTCAAAGTGATTCATATATGGTTAGATAAGGAAGCTTTGTGGATAAGAGTCATCAAGGTATTTTCAAATGAATCTCCACAGCAGAGACAAGAGGGAAAGACATTTTAATGACCCTTGGTAGTGCATAAGAGAAATCCCTCACCTTGATAACTGGGTGAAAACCAGGATTCTAATCTAGAGGTTATTCTGTTGTACATATTTCTGAGGCTTTGCTAATACTGAATAACTTCTTATGGTACTGACTTATTAGGATCCACATTACAATACCAAAGCAAAGAAATGCCTTGGGGTGATATTACAGCTCTACTACCTGTGCTAAATTTGGAGGTCAGTTTCTGTGAGAATTCAAATAAATAAGGAAAATCAGTTGCAAGATAATTCACGTTGAAGGCTAAGAGCATTTTACAAACAAGGATTTCTCCTTGTGCCAGAAAGGTAAAGCAGGAAAGGAAAGTGAAACAATGTTCTTTGAAGCTGTGGCTCTGTGTGTCACTACACAGGGGAGTTGGTGCTTTCACTGTGAAAAAAGCCCAACCAACCCTATATTGTTCCCTGGAGGAACAAAAGAAATTTGTCAAAGAGTAGCTCCAGCCCATTTACACTGTCCCTGCAGAAGGATGTGATGAAGGACACCTGCACTATTGCTCTGCAAAGGACTCTGTTGGAGGGTCCCTGGGAAGGAGGCCCAGCTCGTCCATGACCAGCATCAACCCTCTTGAGAAGGATTGCTGGGGTTTGGATTATACATTAAAGGTATAGAAAGGTTTTGGCAGGTTAGACAACAGCAGAAATATATCTGGGAATTCCCCATGCCTTATGGAATGCCAGGCAGTAGGGAACCCACTAGTGAACTGCTCCCAGGGAAGCAGACTAAAGCAGTTAAACCATATTCAGAATTCCTTTAGCCACACTTCCCATCAGACTTTTGAAATGTCCTGTGAAATACAAGATTTTTCAAATGCAACTTTTAAAACTCCTCCCAAAATTTTTAATGAAAAGAAACTGTATGGCCTGAGTGCATGAAACTGGGATCCCCAGACTGCTCCCAGTCACCATATGCACTTCTAAGTTCTGGGTGGAAATCAGTACAGAATCTCAGTTTGGAAGGTACAGTTTCAGAGGAAGAGCAATAAATCAGATGTGACAGACTTAGGCTCACACTGCCTGTTGCAAACCCCTGTGTGTAGCCTTAACTCACGTGGATCCCAGTGTGCCTTGCACAGTCCATAAGCAAACCCTTTTTGCACAGACACACTCGAACACTCTGGTTTGAGCCCAGAGAAACCACTGCTTGATTTAACTTAACTTTCCTTCTGTCTGCAACAACTGCTGCTGTAGCATTCCCTCTACCTCCCTCGTGCTGGGAGATGTACTCAGCTCTTTCCTGGTTTTTGTACTTGCTTTCAAATACTTACTAGCCATGTTTTAACCCATCATGTTAAGTTACGTTTTCACTTTGCTGCAATTCCCTCTTTTTCAGGACTTCCTTCCTAAGTTCTCTCAATTCTCTTGATCACTTCATCATCATACAGCCAGGAAGTATAACCAGCATTCAGGTTTCACTTTTTTCTGACTGGGTGTTTCAATTATCCTTAATGTATTCCACCAATACATTCATCCAGCCAGGGCTGCTTTCACTGGCCCTTGGCTTTATTCCTTCCAGTTAATGTTTATTGACTTTCTTTGCCTCAGTCATCCCTCATTCATTGCACTTCATGTCTTCTTTTGGTGCTGGCCTTTACTGTGGCGCTGCAGTCCTGGGTGTGAAACCCAACAAAGCCACTCTGTGTCTGTGCCCATAAGCTGCTGAGATAATGTACCATGTTGTCTAGAGCAGCTTTGATTTTGTGCAGTCATTAAGCAGGATTTATTCTGGGGCTACTGGTAGTCATTTTGTCTGAACACTTGGGATGTTCTAATGTTTTTTTTAAATTGATTTTGTTTTATCAGGCTGGGTCTCTGTAGCAGGAGCTTTTTTGTCTACTGTTTTTGTCAAGCTGTCTGACCTCAAAAACTGTCATGCTGCTAGAGGGAGCTTCCCAGATATAAATATAGAAAAAAAGATTAATTGTTTGACCTTGTCAAAAGTCTCAGTGTGGTGAAGAGAAAGAGGGTGGAGAGGAAAGGCCATCAACAACAACAAAAAGAGACTACCTAACACTGAGACTGAGATTTCCAAGTGGAAATTCGTCATGGTTTTCCCAAGGGAACCACAGGTTGAAAGGTCTGGAGAGGGAAAGGGAGGAGACAAAATCAGTGGCAAGTTGTTTGGGAGTCACTTGTAAATGAGAGAGGTCTCAGATCCTTGGATCTTAGTGGGTGAGCAATAAGAGGGGAAGGTAAGCTGGAGTTTCGGGTAGTCCTGTACTGAAAAATACAGTGGCGTCCTCAGGATATCAACTTTTTCATTAAAATATTGCCTTTTCAAAGGGGTTGGTCTGTTGCAGAGAGTGTTCTAGTTGCCCTGGGCCCAGTGAAGTAGTTAGGAAAAATGTTTTCAAAATGCAAATAGTTGCATTTGCAGCTGCATAGTTAACATCATTATTGATCTGTTTTTCTGAGAACTTGTAATCTTCCCTTGGGCTGCTTTTTATCTGAGCACTCATCTCTTCCTTCTCATAACTGTCTGGCCACTCTCATCCTCCCTTTCCTGATTTTTTTTTTCAAATCGGCCCAAAGAGGAGTTGCCATTTATTCTGTTCTCTCGGTATGGCTGCAGGGCATGTAAACAAGTTAAATTTAGTAGAAGATGAAGGAGTTATTTACAGTATATAAGAATGGTGTTTTATTTTGGTTTTCAATTAAATAAATCAAATCATATTGCAAATCCTTTTCCTTAAAAACGCTGGTTTTCAACTTAAAATTATCTGGTCTGAAGCATGTGCCTTATGCATAGTCACAAAGTGATAACTGGTGTAATAGAAAATAGAAAAATAATATGGAAACACAGATTCTCTGGAATATGAATCTTTGTTGGCACCTTGCATGTCTCTCTGCGTTGGTCACACAAGTATTTGAAATGCTCAGTAAAGGCATTTGTGCTTAGGAAGGGGCACACAAGAAAAGCAAAGCAGAGCCATGGGAAGGGAATCTGCTGCCTGGCATCACAGCCAGCTGGCACAGCCCTGGGGGAGCTCACTGACTGAGGAGCCAAGTGATCCTGACTACACTCCTAGAGCAGCAGCTCTCTTGCTTGCCCTACAATCATTTATCACTATTGCAGAGGGAAGAAAGGGTTCATTACCCTTGTGAGCCACCATACATCATAGACATGGCTAACAGTGCTCAGGTGATGCTTCCTTGGTGCCAAGAGTGATATTTTGAGTGGCAAGATGAGCACAGGGGATGCTGCCCCTGCACACCTTCCTTAATGACTCCTTGCTCACTACTGTTTAAATGGAAAAATATATAATTTATTCTGGGAAGATGTCTGAGTCACCTGTCACAAGAGCAGAGTTTATGAACCTTGTAGTAGCTTACTTAATGTTAAGATTCAGCATTTTGATTCTCAGTGCTTCCAGCATTATGGCTGTGTCAGGGAGAAGACTGAATATAATACCAGAAATACTATAAAACTGGGCTGAACTTTCTGGTGAGTTTGGAGCAGGAGGCAGACCACATTCAATGAACTACAGCTCACCTGCCTAGAACCCATCAGCTTCACCAAGACTCCTACCTGAAGAGGATAATTCTCTTGACCTCTTTGAAAATATTAATATTTTGCTCTTCTTTGCAAGAATAGTTCTCTGTCTCTCCATGACAATTTAACAGGAACAAACAGCAGTGTCCCAAAGGATGGCTGTGTCTAGAGACAGAGGCTATTTCTTATCTGAAAGGACTGAGGGGTGGGAAGTCTCTGTTTACATGAACTAAATAGCTACTGGGATATTAAGAGAACTGAGGAAAACACTGCAGAGATTGGATCAGACTAGAAATAGTAAACAATTCTGTATCAAACCATTTCAAATGGAAGCATTGGCTGGAGGCATTTATCTTATGAGGGCCCTAGGGATTCACCTGGTACAAAATCACCACCTCAACAGTAGTATCTGCCAGATCTTCATTAAAAATACAAGAGCTTTATAAAACTTTATAAGCTTTATAAAAGCACTATGTGATCTGCTTCTGAAGCCACTGAGAATTTTTCCAATACTCAGGATTTTGGGATGCTGTCTGAATGAAAGACATGACAGAAATTAAGGTTATAAAAATATTAAAAAGTCAGCAGTACCCTGCAGGAACACATAATGTGGCTGCCTCTGGGGATGATTTAAAAACCCAAAATGTTTCCAGCATTAATAAGGAACAGGAAAGATTGGTCTGATAAACAAGAGGTTCCTAAGCCTCAGTACATAATGAAAGAGATTCCTGCATATCTTGTTTTTGTTTTTAAAAACTTTGCTTTTGAGTGTGGGCAATTGTAATATCAAAGCACCACTGAAAATTTAACATATAAACTACATCTGATATATCTGCATTAGTTTCTCTGGTATAATTTATAAATCACAGAAATAGGTTACTTAAAAAAAATGTCATTTTGATAGTAATTAAGACTGGCTGTGACCACCTGCTTGAAAGGAGTGGGTTTAATTATTTAAATCATTCATGGCCAATGAAAAGAGGAATAATATCTAAAGAATTAAAAAATTTTAGTCTACAGAATGTATTTTATCATCTCTCTAAAAAACTCTGGGGATAAATTAGATAGAATAGACTTGTGTTTCACATAGAAATTTTCTAAAATAAGAAGTAAACCCTGGGTTCTGTTTTTGTACAAGAACTATCTACAGTCCAAGATCAATAACTGACCCAGACAAGTCCCCTCATTCTGACTGAGGGCAGTGTCAGACCCTTCAGTGGGAAATCCCCCAAAACACAACGGTGGAAATAATGAAATGTGCTGTCTGCTGTGATAGTGCACAATCCAGCAACTGTGGATTGCTGCTCATTCATATGGAATCTGAAGGCAGTCTCTACATTGAAAGCCACTTTTCCTTCTTTTACTGAAACTCTCTTGACTTGTTATCATATACAAGAAAGCAAACAATCAAAATGAAGGTGAAATAGTTTTTCTTCCTAGCTCAAGTTGTTGATAGTCTGCCTGTAAGTTGCAGGATAAGCTGTGCTATTTTTTTAGGGGTTTTATTTAGCCCTTCTGTACTCCAGGTGCTTGCACCTCCCTTTTAAGTAAATTTCTATAAGTTTTCTAAATTTGTAACTTCATCTATAGACACGCTCAGAGTCATCCTTGGTACTCAAATGTGTGAATGCATGTGCACACACACACAGCATGCATTTCACTGATCTTCCATGAAGATTGATCACACAAATTGGGAAATTGCTTGGATTTTATTTCTCTGACAAAATATCTTTATCATTTTCTAAAAATAATAAAAATAAAAGAAAAATTTGTAAGAGTTCACCCAGAGATTTGGGATTTTTTTTTTTCTTGCTCTTTTAGATGAAGAAGGAAATGTCACCCTGAAATTTATTAATTTCCTCTGCAGGGAAGACTTTGCCAAAATACATGGAGGAAGGAAAACAATCTGACATGTGCACTACTTGTGCCAAAGTCCTCAGATCAATAACTGTAGAGAAAATTAAAGCCTTAAGATAACTACTCCCAAAAAGCTGAGCCTCAGCCACTCCCATTTTAGATTTTCAAAGTCAGAATTTGTCCTTTTTTATTGCTGGTCAGTAATGGACATGTGAAGTTCTAAAATGAGACTAAGAGGGACCAGTGCAGCCTTTAACCACAAGAGACTCTTGAATTTCAGCTTCACAAGTACCCACTGTGGCATACAGCATTCACAGAAGGCAGAAAACATTCTGAAGAGAACCTGGATTGGCACATCCACAAACGCTGTCTTAAATCTTGGATTTTGTACTCTATACCAAGCACGTACATCAAATGTTTCCAGTTCCTGTAGCAAGTTTCAGTCACAGAAAAACTGATGCTGTAAGGTGAACGTGACATTATCAGTTTGACAAACATTCATATGGTTATTACTTCCATTGTGGCAATTTTTAGAGATTCCTGTGGAGAAAGGTCTGCCTTGTCACAGAGGTTTGTAAAGATGTGTGAGAACTCATTTCCTCCAGAGATGATTGTCTGGTTTGCTGAGGTGGAAGGAGTGGATGGGGAGGAGGGGGGCAAACATTTGTTTCAGGCAAGTCAGTTGAACATCTGAGAAACTATTCAGAGCCATTTTACACTAATCAAGAGTTTGAAACTTTAAAGTCCAACAGTCTTACAAGCCCCTAATGTGAGAGCAATACACAATTGCAGGTTTTCAGAACTTCTGCTGAGAAAATAGGTTGAAAGAAAAAGAAATATTTCCTCTTTCAGGGCAGAATGCCAAATAATTAAAGCAAAATGAATGAAGTTCAAGAAACAGTTTTCTCAACCATTCTTAATTTCTGTACCTGGAAGTTATACCTCTGCAATTAGAATTTTGCATTACAAAAAGGCATTACACAGTCAAGTGACCATTGGAACATCTTGGTTTTCTTTAAGGTTCACCTTCTGTAACCAGCGAATTAACCCCACAACTTCTCAGGCATTAAAGAACAGTTTTTTCAGTTTTGTTCCTCAGGAGAAATATGTCATTAACATGGTGAAAGTATTCTCTGAACCTCCATAATACAATTAAATGGCAAACCATCAGAAACAGAGGTATATAAATGAGAACATTTCCTATAGAGTTTTGATTATGCTACTGTCAAACATTAAAAATGAGAGGCTTAAACAACCAAATATCTAGAATTAATTATGTGTCAGAATCTGAAGAATTTTGTCCTGAAAATTAACATAAGCTTGCTTTGAAGATATGAATCATTGCACAGACTGAAAACTGAACAGACTGAAAGACTGCAAATACTGGTAGAAGAAAACAGGAAGAAATTAATGGGAACATGAATTCAGTCTCATTGTGTAAACACTTATTTTTTGCAATTTCTCCATTGTTAGAAGGGTGAGAGATATGTTACATGATGTTACATGTTTTATGATGTTATATGTTATATCATGTTATTTTAAAAATAACCTGATAGAAATTTCAAAGAAGGAACTGGACAAATTGTAATGCTGGCAAATCCACTGCTTCTCTTTGCTGGTCAGGCCTGCTGGCAAAGCTGCAATAAGACAATTTTATCCTACAGTTCACACTGCTTCCACTGATGCCAAGATGAGCACAACTGACTGGTGAGAACTGATAAAACCTCCTGAAAAGAAGAATATACTACTACAGGTGGGTGAAATCCTTTTCTGCTTCAGATGCTCTGGTTTGGTAATTTTGTTTGAAATGAGAGCAGAAGAAGCACATCTTGATTGGAGCCACAGGCCCAGATGGCTGCACGACATGAGTGGAGCTGGGTGAAAAAGCAGATTGAGCCTTCCCTCTCCACTCAGACCTGCTACTTTGCAGATTCCATGTTTTCCATGGGAAGACATGTTCTTAAGGAAAACTGCTTTCTGTACTCAATGAAAATTGCCTTCTGTTTAGACTGAGGCTCTACAGTAGTGCTTTCCAGTGTCTTTTAGCCTATATTTTATTTCAAGCAGTGAAAAATGCAAAAACCCTAATTGAATACAAGCCTGCCAAGGTGTGAGCTGCTTTCAGGATGATTTGTTTTTTTAAAGTACCTCCCCCTCCCCCCGCCCCCCCCCCCCCCAGTAAATGTTTGGCACAGCAGCAAAATGAAGCTGTTATTTAACCTGAACTAAAATATTAAGTCTAGCTTCTGTAAACATGCCAGATTAAGCATAGGCACTTCAACAGTACTACTGATGTGCTTATCTATTAGAACATTATATACAGAGGATTCAAAACACTGTTAAACAGAAACAGAGAACACATTTTGTGTGTCTACTTTGTACTCTCTGTAAGTGGGTAGGTAGATAGATAGGAAGCTCTCAGAGTTTATGGAGATGCAAAACCACTTGTGGGCCTGACGTTGAATAAGTGGATAAGTGTGTAAACCAATTAGTCCTGACTGCAATATTGCAAATTTTTAAAGAACTGGACTGGCATTTGAAGTCCTCATAGTAAAGCTACCTGGATGGTCCCAGTTCTTCTTCCATAGCTTCCCAGAATTACCTTTGTGTTCACAAAAAAAAAAAATTGACCCCCTTTTTCTTTTTTTAACTACCAAATAATTTCTGTTAATCAGACACAAGGAGGATATAGAACAGATAAATAACAGTGCCTGATGAAATTGTAGTTATATCTTGTGGTTCTTACATGAAGTAGAATTATGATGCTTAAAATACACAAGAAAATGTGAAGTCCAATTATAACATTTTTTTCTAAGTATCTATTAGATTATATATAATCCTTCTGAGGGTCCAATTTGGTACTTTGTCATCTGGTAAGAACATAAATGGCAAAACTAAATATATTTGAAATCAATAAATTTCTTTTTGTTCTTTGTTATTACAAACAATTTTAAAACCCCACTAAATGCCTACCGATGTCCTCAAGTGGGAGAGACCTACTTTCAAGCCACTTTTCAGTGAATATATTTTATCATTCTTATGAAGTGGAAAACCCCCAACCAGGAAGATTGCAGGAGGGAAGAGGCTACCCTAAGAACAACCAACAACATGTTGCTCAGACCACTTTAACAGAAGATCTGAAGCTGGTACAATTTGTTTTAAAAAATTCCTGGCACTCTTTAATTGCATCTCCTGGGACTAATTCCCAAAGATCTCTGTATTTTGATCTCAAGTGATTTTTTCTCTTCAGCCTTCATGGATCCTTTGTTGTATACTTTAGGAAGTGATCCCCAATTTGGGTGAGTATTTGAGGTGGTTTTTTTTTTTTTTAAATTTTTATTTTTATATATATAACATAATAATGCAGCCTTGAAGGACAGGCTCTTTACAAAGAACTATGTTCCTTTATCTTATTTCACAGTATCACTGTAGCTTTCTTCCCATGGAGGCTCTGAAGGAATAGGAATGCATGGATCCATCCCAAAGCTTAGGATAAGCAAGGACTGCTGTGGAAAGTTTCCTGCACAGGAAAGCCAAGGTATCTCCAGGGCTCTGGGAGAGCAGCTCTCCTCCAGCTGCTGGATTTAATGTTTGTTTTTCTCAACTTGGCTTCAGTAGCAACTGCTGATGCAGCAGCTAAAACAATGAGCTGCAAACACAGTAGGGATATAATAGAACTGTGAAGGGAGCGATGTAAAGTACTCAACATTTGTAGGGTTTGGTTGTTGTTTTGTTTTTAAAGAAGTTCTTTTTTAGTTGATTGTGATATTAGATGTAATGCATTGTCTGGGTTCACATTCTCAAATAAATCTCATGATTTGCTCTTATAGGAGGAGTAAACTGCTGATATTAAGCAAAACCCTCAGTTACCTGATGGGTGAGAGAAGATAAAAGGGTGAAATCCTGGTAGAAAGTGAATTTTCCTCCTAAATGATGAAGCCAAATGAGGTCAGGCAGATACCACCTGATAGAAGGTGCATTCATGATTTTTTCCCCACCATCTCACAGTCACTGATACAAAGCAACAATATATCAGATAGATATAAATACCAGGTCCCAATCATCTGTTCATGATGCTATTTTAAACTCTTCCACGTGAGAAAAATGGTTAAAAATAAAAATACAGCTCTTTTATTTTCTGTTAAATGTTCTGTTCAGTTCTTCATGCTGAGAGAATCACAGACCTGTCTATAAATATCTAACCCAGATCTACAATTGCTTGTTAAAAAGAGAGTGTTTGGTAGAAGATTGAATGAAATACACTATATCTTTTATTATATTTTTATTACAGACCAGATGTGGCCTCTGTCATTTGGAGATGTATATTCACCAAGAACACTGCATGTGTGCATATAAATATTTTCATGTTGTCATGGTATAATAAAGGGAAATTGATTAGAAAAATCCCTATGGGATTTTCCACTTAAGGGCACATTTTTGTTTTAGCACTATTGTCTTCAAAATAAACATGTATGAATGTATCTATTTTGATTGATCCAGCAGAAAGCAGCTGTAAACAGGCAAGGCTTTGGCTTTTGGTTCATGAATAGCCCTGGCAAGTTGAGTGAAACTTGTGCAGCCAACAAGCCCAGGAGGTTGTGTCTTGGATGCTGCACCTTCAAACGCTGCTCCCTTCAAACTCAAGCCTGCTCTGGCGGGGAAAAATGGTCACCTCGCTGACATAGAAGAGGAAATGGAAATCCAGTCAGATTGCACAGGCCCCTAAAATTACTCTTTATATTTCCACACAAACTATTCACTCTCTACAGTTATTTCTGTGTATTCAGTCTACCTGTTTACAGACCACAACATTCAGAGTCCTGGGCTAAGGACCTGGATTTCTGTGCTGTTTGACTTTGGCATTTAATCACCTGTCCAGGCTATTTGGAGACTTATTTCTCTTTACATTCCCGTGGGAGCTTAGCTACATGTAATGCAATCAATACATGCTGAAAGGCCCTAATTGAGGATTTCTGGATGCAGGACAAGGAAAGACTGAAGAAAACTTAGACATATCTGCTGAGGTATTTTTCAGTCATCTTGGTTTTTAACTCTGCCATTAATCAACAGCAAGCTCCCATATGGTAGTGTTGAAATAACAGCTCCTAAACTTCTCAGACTTGTCTCATTACTCAGGTACTGCATGTTTGTAATTCCTTCACTGCCAGCATTTGATCTATACTCTGGTGCCTCCCTCAAAGCTGGAGGAAAGCAGGTGTTCTGTTCTAGCAATGGAAAATGCCTAAAGCTGCTCTCTCTGTAGACAGCATGCGAATGATGATCGTCCTAGCCAGGATGATGGTGGTTGGTGCTTTATTTCTGCCACAGTTGGTTAGTGTGTGGAAGATGCCTTTTCTCACATATCAAGTACTATGCTAAAGATACATGTAATGTGACAGTTTCTATAGTAACTACTTTATGGAATTGCAGATTAAACCTGTACACCTTGTTATTGTTCTTTTATCCTATTATCTAGACTACTCAGTTACCACAGATACTTTTTTTATTCTATTCCCTTGCCAACATAACTATACCAGGGATTTATGCATTTGCAACTAGAGAGTATATATTAAAAATAAAACACTTAGAAGTTTAAATTGACCACTATCTGATCTTATAAACTGAGATGTTTGTGCATGTATATTGAAAGCTAAAATTTCAAAACAAGACTGTAGAAATATTTTTATTAAAGCAGGTCAAAATTATGATTTGAATATTATTGTTTTGCTGGGAGAACAAAGCAAGTTATGTATTTGACATTTATTTTCTAACAAATTTTACTTGAACAAATTTGCCTAGATGTACTGGCAAACTTCTAATATGAATGACATCTAAGATTCCTTATTATAGGAAAATTTTCTCAATATGGTATACTGATTTAAACATGAAATTATTTCATTATTATAATTTGTCAATGCTACAGCTCTGCTGATAATATCAGTACTGGAAGTGATATCATTTACAGGAATCAGATGCTTTCTGCTTTGTATTATGTTAGCCTTATTGTGGGAAAAAATGCCTGCATCCCGTCTGCATGTGACAGTCTCTGTTGCTATCTCCGGCAGAAGTGTATCAGTTACAAATCAAGCTTATAAAATCAGCAGTGTAGGGAGAAATCAGCTACTTGATCAGGGCTGCAGATTCAACAATGCAACTAGTACTGTAGCCAAAAGGAAAAAGACACTAGGAAAAATGTAAAATATGAATGGGGTAAATCCATTAATGAGATAAAAAGAAAACGATACTCATCGTTAATTAAAGAAAAAAAAAAAAGCTGTAGTAAATTACACATACACAAATGCAAAAGGCAGAAGGGGAAAATCAGAAAAAAATATCCGCCCAGTACTGAGAGCAACTGAGTGATGGTAGAAGTGGAAAGCAAACAGTAGATAAATTCCGTGTAACTAAAGAAACTGTTTTTTCTCCCTTTACCCTTGACCGTATCCTTCCAACACGTATGTGACTGGTTGCGGAATCAAGCCTAAAACTCCTGCCGCTGCCAGAGCCGGGCACTGCTGTGCTGCAGCGAACATGGACCCGCGGAGCGGCCCCGGGTGCGGATGCAGTTGTGCAGCGGCAGAGCCCGTGGCACGTCTGTACCCGCACATTATGTAACGCGCGAGTGCAGCGGAGCGTAGAGCCGCGGAAGAGGCACAAACCCCTCGCCAACACCCATCTCCTCTGCGCCGCGGCGGGGCGGGGGCTGCGGGGGCTGCGGGGGCTGCGGGCCCGGCCGCCCCCCGGGCGGGAGCCGGAGCCGGAGCCGGAGCGGAGCCGCCCGCCGGCCGCGCCGCCCCGCCCGCGGTACCCCCGCCCGCGGTACCCCCGCCGTTGGCGTGGAAACGGGCTGGCGGCTCCGGCTCCTCCTCCAGCGCCAGCCCCGCGCTCCCCCTGCCCGGCTCCCCGGCGAGAGCGCGGAGCACCTCCCTGTCTCCCGCGGGGGGCCGCCGGACAAGTGCTCCGCGGCCGCCTTTAGAGCAGCCCGGCTTTTTACGGTTGTGTTTTCTAGGGAGAAGATGGGAAAGGGCAGGTTCGTGCTCCTGCTGGGGCTGCGGGGCTAGTCCCTGCAGTCGCGGTGTGTCTGCTCGGCAAATCACAGATGCTGATGTGAAAAAGGGCCAAAGCAGAGGAGAGGCGTCAGTGGATGAGGCTGTTTGTACTGATGGATTGAGGAGGTGGAGGCTGCCTGCCTGGTGCTGGAGAGGTGAGTGCAATATTCCGCATTTCCTTCTCTCTTAAATCAGTTCAGTGATCAACATTTCCAAAATAAAAAGGAACTAATATAGCAAGAAGAAAAAAAATGTTATTTTGAAACAATAAGCTATGCTTCTGCTGGATAAAAAACACGAGTGTCACAGTGAGGTAGGGACATTTCGCTGTGTGTAGACAAAAAATAGTAAGGGGAGGCAGGCTGCTGATACAGTGAAAATGACCTTCTCAAGGGATACTGGCCTTCTATTAGCTACTGCTTCAGCTTGGGCCCTTCTTCTAAAAATTAAGTGGTCTCCCATTCCTAGCCTGAATCGTAACCCATTAATAGCCAATACCTGAGTCTTAATAAGATCCGTTGCGTTCCCTTAATGATTCAGAAAGATAATCCGTTTGATTCTGCCTGTTGGGAGAAGAACCTCCACGCTATGTAGCACCTCCTCCCAGGGAAATGCAGCCTGGATAACATTCTATCAGAAAAGACTCCTGCTGCCAAATTTCCGTAATAAGTCCTCCTGGTAGCAGTCTCATCTGCTCATTGGAAGGCTGTGTGGCTCTGCAGAGCCTGGGTGCGTTCCCTCTCCGTGTGTGACCATGCATGTAAAGGAATGAGGAGGGTTTATATTAATCTGCACCTGTGGACGGCTCCCATCTGCACTTGTGAACCACAAGTTTTTTGGTATCTTTGCATTTGCATTTTGCGTGAGCACTTAATACACAAAACCCCCAAGCCTTCAATGTTAGCTGAGAGAGCTGCAGACAAATAGATGTCAGTTTAATTTCTGCTCATAGAACTGATCTGATCTGCTTTTGGCTGTTTCACAGTAGAAGACGTTTAATGTGTGTTCTTGCAGTATTTATTCTGCAAGATACTGACCTATCTCAACATCTTCCTGGGAAGATTTGAGAAAAAAATCCCTCCATAATTTCCTTATAATTGTTTATATCCATTTTCTGATAGCCTCACACCCACAAATTGATTTTTATTTGGGCTCAGTATTTCGCGCCATTGTGGGTCACACCCTTTGGGTGGCCATCAACATTTCATCCATAAAGGTTACAACAGCAGGTCAGGTGCTGTGAATACCTACTTGTGGATCACAAAGGGGCAAAAAATGAGTGTGTATTTTGGACTTAAGGGAAATTTTGTCTGACTTTATGGATATAGACATTGGAAGTACGAGCTGATGCCTTAGGAGCTGTTATAGGCAGAAATCCTCACTTTTCTTCAACAGGCACAGATTTGACAGCTGAACAGACACAGCTCTGCAGAACAGAGAGTGTTTTGCCATTAACTTGGCTGTCTCCATCAAATCATTTGTTTGGAAGCTATCATGCAAAAAGCTCAGATCCCTGCCCTTGGATTAAGGACATTATAGGAGGAGAGGCCTATATATATAGAAGGATGAAGATCTAGTCTTAAAGAAGCCAGCGACAGGTGTAATCAAAATAAAACCTCTTAGTTATAAGGCATATTTATGAGAAAAACTCATGCTATCTTTTCTTACCAAAGCACTGATTGCATTTTCAGAGAAGAAACCCCTCCTGTGTACATATGTATGCTTATAAGGAAGAAAAGCTGATTAATTCTGTGCAAGGCATAGAATTTCACTCTGACAATGAACCTTACAGAGAGGAATAAACTCCGCATGCTACGTAAAGAATGCTACACCTCTGGCTGAGATTATGTGCTTGTCACTTCACAGGCCAATGGTGATAAGAGTTGAATAAGTCTTCTGAAGATACTACCTAGAATTTTGTAAGCCTCCAGGACAGTTTAATGTTTCAGTTGCAGACCTTGGGTTTGAATTTAGTGTCGGCAATCTAAAAATAACCAGCCAGGTAGCTCTGAAGGACTGAAGTGAAAGTGTTCTGGTTGTCTCAGTTCTGACTATGCACTGATGGAACAAGGTATGTTAAATTTTAAGAAGTGTAGCTAGAAACAGAAATTTGTCCCTTCTTAAGCAATCTACCTGCTAAGTGGCAGGGAAGGGGATAAGGATAACAGAAAATTCAGTAGGTAATAAAAGCTCAAATCCTTAAATGGTGAAGTCAGCTCTTCCTCTGAAGCTTAAGCAGATAAGGATTTTGACAGCAGCCTTGGTTGATACACAGGGGTGAGGCAATATAGGGAACGATGCTTTATTCTCTCTCCCCCTCCATTAATTAAAGGGAAATACTGCCAATTCTTTTGGGTTAAATCACAGTAATCCCACTTATTTCAGATGAGATTCTTCAGATTTATGTAACTGAAAATGAGAGTTGAATCTGACTATTTCTGCTAAAGTTTTGCTTTCACAGGAGTCACTGGAAGTTTTGTCATTTATTTCAGCTGGAGAGAGCCCAGGACACACAGTTTCACTGATCAGGCTCTCCCTTGCCTTTAGGAACAGCAATGTTGAACAGTTTTTTAGCTGGTTTATGTGAGGTCACAGGCTCAATGACAAATTCAGTAAGTTTCTACTTGCATCACAAACTAATTCATAAATTACCAGTTACTTGAATCATGCTTTTTTGCTGAGAAAATGGGAGTGTTATGAGTGTTATTCCCATGTTAAGGTAGACAGTACTCACCCTCAGCAGTAATAGTTTCTACACAAGCAACTATTTTCTTTTTCCTAAGAGAAAACTTATTCAAAGGCCCTTAAAAATCATAATCTTGGCCTATGTGCATAAAATCATATTTACACTTAACAGAATTGTCCTATTTTTATTTAAAAAGAAGGCTAAATTTTGTTCTTTGTGATCCCCAAAGTATCCAGAATAAATCCACATCCATTACTAGTTACAACAGATTTCCTTCACTTACTTGAGAGGATGATATGACTTAAATTTTGTATGTTATACTCAAAGTTCACATTTTTATTAAACTTTCCAGAACTCAAGAGTGGTGATTAGGAAGTCCAAATTTCAACTATTATATTGATGGAAGAATAATCCCAAGAAACACTATACTGTTCCAAAGCAACCATAATCGATCCTCTTTGCAAAGTTCCCTGGCAATTTAAGGTATGTGGAACAGACAAGATGACAGAGAAGGGCTAAATACAGTTTGATTTGTTCTGTTATTGAATCAGGAGTTGATATATATTAACAATTTAAGTTGTTTTAACTTTCAAGTGGAATCAAGGACAGAATTTAACCCTTGACATGAAGGTTACAGAGAAAATACTCTTCTCTGAACTGTTGCTTTTCTTTCACTCTGAAGGGCACTGGTGGAGTTGGATGGAAGGAACAGACTGGTGATGGGGCCATCTCTTCCATTCAACCCAGACTTCAAACATTGCCTACTATTAAATAAATTTAAACTCACAACTAACAAAACACATGACAAAAATTCAAAAAACAACAACTCTATACGTTGGGGTTTTTTAACTTTTTCAGCTCAGAGCATTTTCTGTGGTTCAGCAGGAGCTTGAGTCTCCTCAGAATCCCATTTTATTATTTCGTATTGGACACCCAGTAAATCATTAGGGAACATGGTTTTACCCAACAAATCCTATTTGCCTTTTGTTTTCTCTTTAAACCCCTTATACCAGCGAGTTGTTTCTTCTCTGGATTCCTGAGCCATCACATCAAAAACACAAATGTGATAACTTCCACATGATTCTACATTGCAGAAATAACCTGCTGAATTACCAGGCAACACCTTGGCCAACAGAAAAACTCAAAGAGGCAAATAGAAAAATTCTAAGTATTTGTTTTGCTCACACATCAAGAATAAAGACTGGAAAGTAAATAATGATTTCATAGGAATTACAATTGGTTAATCTGTTATTTTTACAGTGGATTTATTAAGTAGTAATTGCCTGGACTTGGCAATTGGAAGGAATTATTCTCATCACATTCAGACGTCCATAACATGGATATGTACATACGGAGTAGCTGTTAAGCTGTTCCCTTTTAGCTGGTGGAAGAAAAAGAGATTTCTCCATTGGAGTTACCCAGACTAGTTTCTGACTACCATGTTAGCGTGAGATTGAGCTGACCTCTGGAAATGACAGCTCCTCTCCACTGCCTCTGAGGGAAGCACTGAGTGAGTAGCTCTGAGGTAGCCACCTACATGCAGATGCTAAATCTGCACAGATGAATCCCACTCTTGCTGTCTATAATGTAATGTTTAACCAAGATTTACTAGTTAATGATGAAGATATTTTCACGGTTCACCATAAATATTTGTAAGTCATAATGCAGTACCCATTCCCTACCTACTAGCCCTGTTTCCTTGATAGTGACTGGGCTGGCATTGTCTTCCTCCTCCGAGTATCTCAAAAACGGTGTTGGTCATGGCACTGGAAATGCTTCACTGGAACAGCACCAGTAATCCAAATCTTTTATCATTTCCTCCTGGTGACTCTGGCAGTATTCTAGCATATGTTCCCAGTGCGTTTTTACTGATTTTCTGTGTCTGCTTTCTGTGTTTCCAAACCCTGCCCAGACAATGTGGAATAAGCACCTTTATCTTCATAAACCGCACGAATTCAAATACAATTAGGCAGCATAGCAAGTGTTGATGTACAAATACAGTTGACACAGTTGTGTTGTGGAAGGAAACAACACAGTGGAGCTGAATTGATTACAGTTCAGTGTCATGGCACAGTAACAAAAGCCCAGCTGGATGTTTAGCTCTGAGAGGGCTTGCTGTTCAGAGGGGGCATGCACCTGGTTTTTATATTCCTTTCTTTAAAATAGAAAAGTGTGTATGATTCAAAAGGATACTTACCTACCAGCTAAGGGAACATCTTTCTGAAGATAATACAATTTGAGCTATTAGGTTGGATTTTTCAAGTAAAGAGTTTTGTCTCTGAATATTAACAGCTCAAGTAATATAATCCAAATATTGGAATGTGTTAACAAAATATGATTTCTTTTGGATGTATAGTATCTATTTATACATATATATGCATTAGAATTTGTTTTTTTGTTTGTATGTCTTATGAGGAAAGAAAGACTAGGATACTGGTTGTAGCCCTCTCTAGTGTTTATGTTACAGGACAGGATTCAAACCAATACTACCAGAAATATTTTTTTATATCATTTAAAGCACTTAAATTAAGGTGTATGATGCTAACCAAGTCCATTACAAGCTAAAATTTTCCAGAATTAACACCATTGCACTAGAGCATCTCTCGATACTGCCAGCAAGTTGATTGTTACAACAGGGCCTTGGCAAGAAGATTTTGTCTCAAGATGCCTTTCTGTGCCTGACCTTTTAAATTTGGCAGAGTTCAGGGTACCACAGCAGAAGCCATTTTGTGATGGGAAGATCTTCATATATTCTTATCATTGCTGAGAATCTATTGAGCTTCCATATTATATTGCTCAGTAATGGCAGAACCTCACCTTAATCAGTAATTTCAGAGACATGTTTTTAATCTCTTTTTCAATCCATCTATGTCCATGAACAGATAAACTCACCTTAATTTGTAATTCAGTGACATTTATACAGGTATTTAAAATTCTATGGCTAGCCTACTCCAAATTTGAACAATTGTTCTATTATATTGTTTCTGTTCCCTGACTAGATGTGCAATAAGTCCTCTGATTATGTTTCATACTGTGAATGTTCCTGAAAGCAAATCTGAACTTTGCCTCATAGCTGTGACTACACAGGTGTGTCAAGTTTGCTTTTTGCGTGTGTGCTTACAAAAAGCAACAGAATACTGAGGACTTTATGTAATTTTTTTTATGTTACAGGAACAAATTTTTGGCTAGTAGGTTCAAGGGATCAACAATTGTTTTCAATGTGGCAAGACTTGAGGCTGATGTGCAGTTCAGTATTGTATCAGAACAATATTATTTGCTGTCACAGGTCAAGTAAATATACAATGGTCTAAACAAATTAAAGTATCAGGTAGTATCAGGAAGAGGTAGGAATCAGTGACTTTTAACACTGCAGACTACAATTCTCCCTTTTTCAAGAGAGGCCTGATTGTACCCTGCAGTCCCGAACGGTGCAAATTCTAGATAACAGAAGTTAAAACATCTATAAAGTAATAACAGTAATAACCTACCATATAGACAAAGAACTGAATTATTGGATCTCTTACAGTCCTGTTCTCTGTCAGCACATGTGGGTTATAAACTAAAATTAAATGTTTACAGAGGATATTCAGAGGATATTACTGTGGTCTGTGACAAGAAAAACCTCACTCTTTGCTGTATCCATGGCATAGCAATTCTGCCCTTTTCCCACTTCTGCAGTCAAGGAAACCAAGAACAGCCACTGATACTGTGGCCTCTTGGGATCATACTTGGAAACTGTTCTAATTCACACTGCCACTTAGGTAGCCCCAACCTGGCTCAACAATAAAGGCTGGATCACGAAAATTCCTTTCTCCCTCAGATGAAGACTAGAAATGTTTGAGTTTCTCTGTATTTTTGATTACTTTATGTTGCTTTTCTAGTTGTGTCTTCTGATACTGGAAAGTAATGAACACCAAGTAGAAAATACCAAAATATTGTAATTCAGAAATCATTTAGACAGAATTGATCTGGAAGAAATGGGTGATGCCCATTATAGTAAAAGTGTGCTTTGACGGGGAGATTGGGCACACAGGCATGTGAAACTCTGGGACTACCTTTAAATATTGTAGATTTAATTACCAAGTGATGGGAGAACTTCTCAGTGAGCAGGACAATTATAGTCTCTAGGTAGTTTCATTCAGTATCTTCTTTGTGGTGTTGGATACCTCCAGTGACAGGAGCCTGTAAGTCATCAAAGCTTATCTATACAACTGTAGCTTTGGATTCTGGATACATTATGTTTTCATTATTAACCTGTGAAGAATTATTCACAGACCTCATTGAAAGTTTACATAAACAAGTCAATTAAAGAAAATAGTAAAGTATTTGTTTTAAAGGAGACCAGATGGAATGCTGTCTATCTATGCAGCACTGTTCTTACTCAGCTGTGAGATATGGAGTGCAAATGGAATTTCTTAGACATGGTGTTTATGATGTCTTTATCTATGTTGCAAAGATTTATAGTTGATGGAGGTATGTTAACAATACATCAGTTTCATTGTTTACCTGATGTCTGCATCTTATTATCAGAATTATAGATTCCATAATTTCTAAGATGTAATTTAAAAGGATACGTTTTTTTTCTGAGTTAGGTAGTTACAAAATACATAGAAAATACTATTTTTCACTACAGTTTCTTAAGCTTCTATTGGGATTGGTTAGAGGCAAGTGGTGATCAACAGAAGACAAGATATAGAAGGTCAAGATTGAAAGATTTCAGAAAATAATACAGGTGTGCAAGAGGTCAAGGACTTGGCTCTTCCTTTTAACTTTTACAAAAACCTTTAGAAATGTCACCCTTACAAATGATCTCCCTCCTGCAATCAACACAAAATTGGGAAAGGATAGTTATTTTTGTGCAGAGCACTAGTTAACAGTAGACATGAGACTCTGAAATACAAACCAAAATTGTACCTCATTCTCATAAACTGAAAAAAGAAGAGTTCTCAGAATAGCCAAGGAGACACATACAGTATCATGATGACAATGTACTGACTTTTCAGTGCCACTCCTGTGTCTCTAATAGAGCAAAAATACTTACAGCTTTTAGTGGATGTTTCCCTATTGCGCTGAGCCTTCAGCCAGCAAAGAGGTGACACAAACTTGACACAAACTGGGGTTTACTTCTCCTGAGCTATTTGGCACAAAATATTCTTTGGGATGAGGAGGAGACTGCCAGTAGGTGTGTGTCAGTGGCACTGCATCCTAATGGGATTGCTGCCAGATGGAAGAGATTGAAACCAATTTGGAATTGCTGTAAGGTGGGTTTGGGTTGAAAGCTAAGCCAGCTGGGAGCTCTATAGTTATTGTCTGCCTTTGTGCCTTTGGCAGAGGTGGGGAGATACCTCATCAGGCACTCTCCTGGAGTTGAGAAGTAAGAAATTTTATGTGCCTTGTTTTCTGGAATGCCTGTAGCTTTTTTGGTGTAGATTATGGGTTGTTCTCTTACTACTGAGGTGTATCCTGAAGGCGAATTTTTCAACCTTGCTACAACAGAGATGCAAAAGTTGTTTGAAAGTCAGGGAGGGCTTTAAAAGGTAGCCCTTTTCATAGTTAAAATACTGATTCCAGTCTCAATTTAAGTCTTGAGGCATGTTGTAAATGAAACAAAACGTAACAAAAGCTGTGCTTTTAGGCACAATTGTTCTGGTAGTTATTAATCAAGGAAGAATGTGATACTTAATCAGAGGTACCTGACATCACTGAATATGTAGACCCCACACCTCATCCCAGTCAGCCAAGTAATCTGAGTGCCCTCAGAGATGTCCTTGTAGTCCTTTAATGAAGTTTTCAAGATGAATTATTGTTCTGCTGTGCATTGTGGATATTTCCCTCCCATCCTCTCCCCTTGGTAAATCTGCTTTGTGAGTTTAAGGTGGATTTGGAATCCCTACAGCTGCAATAGCTTTTGCACTGTTTTGACCCAAATATGGCTCGCTGAGAAATTCGTGTCCAGCCCCTCTGCAGAAGGCTGGATGTGCTGTGGGTAACCTCCACCATGTGTATTATTTCATGTCCCAGATCTGTGCCTATTTCACAGAGCTGCTTCTACAACAATATCAACAGTAGATTTTTAGTGAGCAAAAAGAAATAAAATGGTGAGTCATCAGCTTTTTCCCTGCATATCTCATCTGTGTGAAATGCAGAATGCTAACTAGAATAGTTAGGCATCAGCGATAAAATTCCAGCTTTATGTGCCATCTTAATAGTAGGCTAGAGTGTCACCAGAAGTATTTTTTTCCTGGTAATATGAGAAATGAATAACTAAGGATCCACTGCTGAATAATGAATAAACTAAAGGCTCGATTAGCACCTTTCAGCTTTCAGATAATTTTAGCGCTGCAGCTGCTTGAGTCAAGAAGAGATGTTACTGAGAGTAAAAGGAACAGCAAAGCAACTACCACTACCTGAGATGCTGCTGTTAAAGCTGTGCTGTGAGGGTTATGGTGTACATTTGGCTGGTCAGTGAGGCTCCCCCTTAAGCTGATAGGACAGACTCATGCAGATAAAAACTGCAAGATTTGAGGATTTTACTATTAACAATAGCAGCAGATCATGTGTGTAGTCTCATAAATCAGCCCATCAGTTTTCAAAATATGATTCAAGAGCCTGCTTCAAACAAAAGGAATGAAATGACCAGGGTCCCAAAATTCTGAGCTGACCTCTGTGTACCTTAAAGAGGGGACGACAAGTCCGGTTAGGGTGTGATACAAAAGGGAAACTTTCCTGACCTGAGCAAAGGAGAACTTGTACAACAGAAGAGAGATGGATTATTTAGAGACAGAATTGAAGGGCTAAAGGATCACTAAAAATACTGGCTGCAGGACTAGGAAGTATGCAGGACTACAAAGAATAAAAAAAAATGGGGAAAATGTCTGAATTATGAGAATGCCCTTACATGCAGCACAACTTGAACAGGAGGGAGCAGTGATTACCCTCCTCCCCCTCTCTCCCCACATACACCACATATACACAGAAAAGTCCTGGTAGTGTTCATAGAACACCAAAATATCATCACTATGTGCAACAAAATTAGAAGCTACACCTGCTAATATTACTAGTAGTGGTACCGTTACCAATGAAAAATAAAACATCAAAAAAAATTACTGGATTTTGGTGTGTCCCTAGTAACAAAAATAAATCTATCATTCATATGTTTCAGGTTTGGGGAAAAATAACAAGCTTGCTTGAGGCTGAAAAATAACGACTTTGTGTAGCTAAATCTAAATCATGGTACTTCTATGTTAAAGTAAATACCCAACTAAAAATCTACACAAACTTCCTCAAAAGATGGACTTATATTTAGCAGCTTATTTTGTTACTCATCAGTTGTAAAAGTAATTAATATTAATGAATATACAATACCTAAATTTTTGTATTTGTTTTATAGACAAAAAAATCTATTCTTGGAATTATAAGAAAGCCATCCACAATTTTGACAGAATCAGTATAACCCTATGAATACATGAAGCCATCCAACCAAGTCTTGTCATAGCATGACTCAAAATGGATGTGGTCAATCTGGCCTCTGCTCTTCTAAGATTTATGAAACTAGGAACAAACATAGTGAATAACAGCAAAAGCCAGGCAGGGAACATGTGCACAGAACAAAAAATTAATGTTGAAACACAATGATACTGATAATGCTTCAGCATTTCCTAGAAATACAGTCACGCTGAGATCATACAAAAGCGGGGAGCTGAAAATTAAACTATGTTCATATCTATTTTTACAGAAGTTCTCACTGTAGATATTCCGATATATGAAGAGTATGAATCATGCACTGAATACTAAATTTTCATCAGTAAAACAGTTTATATTGCTGGTACTTTGGTATCCTGCTTGCAGTGTTGTTAAATACATTGTTTTTATTTTCATCCTGTTCAAAACCAAATACATTTTGGCTCATTTTAAAACCTACTGAAGTCAACAAAACCATTACTTTTTATGGTAAGCAGGTCACAGACAGCACTTTACAGGGTTTGCAGTGTTTTTACTCTTATTTTCTCTTAATAAATACTGTCACTGTTTCTGGCGAGGAAGAACTATGAATACCCTCACCCCAAAGTGTCACTTTTCATTGGGTGTCATTTCACCATAATTACTTAAGTTCCTCTAGCTCATTTTACATTCTCATTTTGTGCCACATAGAAATATTTTTCATCTCAATAGAAAAAGCAAGGTTGAGTAAGAGGAATAACTTAACATTATCTAAGGAACTTAAAGTTCAAGTGAAAAACACACTGAGACCATTGCTAGAGATGTTTGCACTGCTACTTTAGCTTCACTTTTTTTGATAAATCAGGCCTTCATCCTCTTCAAATCTGCAACCTGCATCTCCATCCATGACCAACTTGCTTATTAAAAGGCTTTTTAAAAAGACTGATGAAAGGAATTTAACCACCAGTGTCCTCTAATATCCATTGTATGTTCAACATAAGCTGCTTATAATCAATCACGAGTGAGGAGCCAGCAGGGAGTGACTGGGATCCCTGTGCTGTGGTGGTGGGTGTGTAACTGCAGCAACTGCAGCTGAGGTGTGAGGAGGGTGTGATCACCCCTCCAGAGGGAGAGAATTGAAAGGAGGGACTGAAGAGAAACCCTCGTAGCTGCTAAACCTCAAAAGGATGTTAGGTTCTTTCTGGCAGCAGCAATTAGTCGGTGGTGAGCTTTTGTGTTGGTGTTTTGTTTTGGTTTTGTTCAGGGGGAGGTGTTAGTGGAGGAAAAGTGGAAGCTAAAGAGGTTGATGCATCAGATACCAAGGTCTTTTTGATTTACTGTGAGTGAAAAAGAACATAGTTTCTATAGGTCTCTACAGAACTTTATCTAGATGGCAAAATGATGGCCTGGCTTGGCTTTTGAAACCAGGAGCTTATTGGCTATTGTACAATGTTGTACTGAAATGTTTCTGGTTGCAGCGTTATTTTCTGTGAAGTAACATATATCTGTGTTTTGGATTTGGCACAAAGCAATTTCATACCAAAACCAGAACATGGGTAACTTCCTTCATATTCATCTTAGAAAAAAAGGTTCTTTGAATTTGAGAGTAACTCCAACAGCAGCTCAGCTGTCTGAGATGTACCTGCCGAAGCTCTTGCAGGCAGCAGGAGTGTACGACTGTCAGAGCTTCTGAATTTCAAAAGAGAAGCAGAATGAGACCAGGCGTAGGCTGCAGCTGTAATCTGTGCTTGGTAGCATCCAAGTCCTCTCCCATGAGTCACACTGCTGAGAACATCGTGGATTCTCTTTAGCCTCTTGGGATTTATTTTTTTTTTGGCCCTGGACTGCAGTCTAATACTTCTTCCACTTCTCATCTCCCTTTTGCAGATAAAATCATGTTTAATTTGGGTTGTTAAGAAGAAACCTAGAAAATCCACAGTTCTGATGTAGATACCTTCTGACATCGTTCATATGGTTAATTTTATGTGTGGCCTAGGGCTGGAAAATACTCTCTACCCTACCTTCCCAATTAATCCCTGATGATAGCCTTGCCTTTTATGCTGATAACTCTCTTCTTTTCTTTCTCTTATTATATTAGGAACAGCATTTTAATCCATGATTCTGTCTTGTTGTGAGGTTAATAAAAAGTGCTGAAGTTTTCTTGTTCTTCCTTAAATTCCCTTGTCCTTCCCATCATGAGAACTATTGGCTTTATTCTTCCACTGTACTGTTTTCCTCTCTTTTATTTTGACCATCTCTTCGATGTTTTCTCTGCACCGTGTTGCTCTTTTCTCTCATGTTTTCATTGAGCTGCTGCCTCTGAACTCCCTTACGATTCATGTGAGTCTTCTATAATCCTTTTTTGACATTTTCTCATGTTGGGAACTTACTGCTCCTGCATACTCATTCAACCTATGTCTGTTTTTCTGTTTTTTCATTCACCAAGGTTCTTTTGATTTGTTCTTTGTGAAACATTACTCATTCTCTGTTGCTTAGCTTCCAGCTTTAACTATTACATTGCCAGTCCTCCCATGCTCTCACCCAGCCTTTCCATGAAATCAGTATTTATTACTTCTACTGAAATGCTTCCTGTATTTTGCTCTTCTCCTTCCCAAACCTTTTGCTCTGCCTCTCCCTGCAAGTCTTGCTAGCTTTCTGGTTCTGATCCACTCCCAACAATGTTCTTTCTCTAGCAAAACCATTCTGATGGAAGTCTGATGATCTAGGCAATTTCTTCTGCCATGAATACCCTGGATTTATTATCTCCTTTTTTTTTTCTGTTTTTTTTTCCCTCCTAGTATAATTAAATTCCATATGTGCAGACCCATCTTTACAGATTCTGAGTCAATCCTTTCCCTCTGGTATTTTTTTTTTCCCTGTGTGCAGATTTCTGCTGATCTTATGCCAGTATGATATAGTAAGATGTGCCCATCTGCTCTTCTCGCCTCATCTTTCCTTCCTCTATTGCTATCTCTTCCTTCTTTTTTTCATGGATACAGGATTCCTTGCTTCCTGTGTTTATATACCATTAAATTTACCCTAAAAATCTTACCTAGCTTCTGTGACTTGATTCTCTCATTCCTTGCCTTAATCTTTGCTTTTTCTCCAGTTCTTGCCCTTAAAACCAGCAGAACAGTTGTGATGTATTTCCGTCTCCAAGATGCTTTCTTATGCATCATCACAGATAAAACTCATCTGTTGTTTCCAGGATTCCCATTTGCTGGAGCATCTTCTCCTTGCCTCTTGCTTGGCATTGAGCTTCAGCCTTTAAATCTTCACTGGCTGCTTTTCTCTATTGCATTAAACAAACCTCCTGTCTTCAGGACACTGTTATCTGTACCCAGACTCTCATGTTCTCACTACAGGGATTCCCATAACTCATGCCTGTTACTGGAACAGCTAAAGCAAGCACGGTTTGGCTTTATTATGTCACTTTTAAGGCACAGGAAGAGAGACTTCCTTTTACAAGGCTATACTGCTCTCCTGTTACAAATCCCTCTTAAAATTTCTTTTGCTAAAACTACTAAAATGTCCTTATCTTTCATAAGGTATTGTGTGCAATAAAGTTGTATGAGTGATAGGAAATTTGCCATTATGTTCAAAAAAATCTAATGTTTACTAGTGCTTTTTAAAAACAATGTAATAAAATAATCTCCTTAGCCCTGTAAGATTCATGAAACAGCAACCCTGTGATAGTGAGTCTTAGCTCTTGAATCACCCACATAGGGCTTATGGGTCCCACTAGTGAAAAAAAAAAAAGCCAAACAGCAGCACTAATGAAGACATAACCTCCACTGCTGTCATCACCCAAGTGCTTACAAAACACTGAGTGGCTACTGCATTTTGTTTGCTGCTTTACTGCACACTTTTAAATGGGTCTGATGTTTGTACATCCCCAAAGCAGATGCTGTGTGTGTTGTTTCTTCTCACCCTTGTCTAGCAGCCAGGATTTCCTGCACACCCACTGCTAGACCCACTGTAATATTCTTGTTCTTGTAATGCTTTTTGATGCCAGTCTAAAGGTCACCTCGAAAGCGGCTGCTGTGGCAGACTCTGGTTTAGTCAAACCGCTGTGAAGCACAGCAACTCCCCGTGCAGCCACTGACACTGCTCTGGGTTTTTGGCCATGCAGCTCAGAACAGAACTGTGGTGTATCTGGCTCTATTCAAGAGTCAGTCAGTCTCATGCCTGGTTGTGTTGGTGCTTCTTCTCACTGTCTCACTGTTGTTTGTGGCTGTTGTTAAAATACGTCATAATTTAAATAACTGCTAAGTATTTTAAGTATTAATGCTTCACAGGATTTATGTTTCCAACTTCCTTTAGTAAGTGGGGTGTGCACAGTTAAAAGAAAAATAACCAATAGATTTTTATTGAATGCTTGGTTTATAAGAAATTATATGTTTTCACTGTAAGTTCTTAGGTTTCCCTATATCATGGATGAAGCCTATATGTTAAATTTTGGCTGGGTGATATACTTAGCCAGTGGATATCCCGAACCAGTATAATTTGTATTGTGGTACTGCTAAAGTTTGTTGGATATTTTCCAAATACACAAAGATGTATTTAAGATCATTTAAGCTAATGAATAGAATATCTGCAGCAAATCTGGTCTGTGCCATGTCAGGCAGACTCGATCATACACTGATAGGTCTATGCCTATACAGTAAGTAATTTTCTTTGGGTTCTCCATTATCTCCTTGTAAAACTTCCTTTGCCATGTATCACAGAATGGTGTAGCTATGTGGCAATTCTATTAGTTGAGCTCACATTTTATGCCACAAATCTGAGTATTTCTATAAAATCACAATGGGAATCAGCAGATGAGAATATAATGGACCTACCAATTGTTCTTCTTGCAAGGGTGCTGAAAGCAGACGGAGCTGGAAACAGTCAGTGCTGGTGACACTAAGGAGCTCATGGTATGGCACCAGTTCTGATCAGTTCCCTTCTCATCCCCTGCCTTGAACTGAGTTCTGGATTAAAGTTTTTTAATAATTGTCCTTTCACCTCCTTTGACAACCTTTATTGTAAGAATCCCATCCTTACACAGCAGTTTCTGTTATTTGGTATTGTTTACTGTGGCCAAGGTCCTGTGCCATGAATATGCATTTCTTGACTCACTTTGCTATTCCTCTCATTTTGGTATCTTTTGCGCAGACATTAATAATTTCTTGGCTCTGTTTTGGGGAGTCGGTATAGAGGATAGGTCCTATTTTTCAAATAGAGATCAAGATGGATCAAGTAAAAAAAGATTCCAGTCAGCTAATTAATTAATGACACTTCTTTCTTCACTCATCTGACTAACAGAATATACATTTTAACTGCTGCACAAAATAAACCTCAAATACATCAGCTTTCTCTGCTGTTTTCTTGTTCAACAACTACATCTGTCCCATCCTTTGTTTTGGGTGAGATTATAGTGCCTTAATGTGTAGTTGAAAGTTTTGTCATAACTTGAAAATACTTCCTTGTCTTTCCGGTTTCAATGATTGTATAAAGAGAATGCCAGTAATATCTGTGGCCACAGTTGTAAAATAACTTTCTTCTGCTAAAAATGGACTTCAATCGCCATACATCAAACAGTAATTTCTGTGAAGTTATTTCAACCTTGTATTTCTACAGCATGCATGTCTGGGACTTTTTCCTGGATGCCCTGATCCGAAAATCTGGACCGATTTTCCTATTTCTTGTGAGCCTCAGTTCTTTTATTTTTCTCTCTCTCCCTTAAAAAAAAAGCCTGATTAGTAGAACGCTTTATTTCTTCCTCAGTAAATGCCTTGGGTATGTCCTGATATATCACACTCCCTTGTGTCTTCTTCTCTTTCATTAATAGTATAAAAATTATTGAAAATTAAAACATGCAGAAATAAGGTTTTGTTAAAGTACAGAAATTCTCAGTGGATGTGCATAATCATTAGAAACTGATTACAGTAGCTTGGCTTACACTTGTAGGTCTTATAAGAGTTCTGTGCTATTTCTTGCTAGATTTGCTTGAGTTTGCTTTTACGTGGGTGTAAAAGCTTTTTACTGTATGTGAATGGGCAGGTGGTCATGAATCTAAATTATTAGACCACTTGCATTTGAGGGATAATACAGCTTTGTGCCTACAACTCCAGCTGAAATTCCTGCTGCCAGCAGCATGCTGTGTGCAAGTCTCTGTGCTGTGACAGTCACAGCCACTGGTTTTGTTCTCAGATTAGGAGTCACTGCCTTTCTACAGGATCGAGGGGGAAACATCTTTCCAGGCAGGTTCTGTAACTCTGTGTTCCACGGTGACGTGTCAGCAGCTCATGAATCCAGAGACAATGCTTGGATCTTTCCTTATGGAAGTGTTTACAATTCAGTTGTGGTGGTGTGTCATTCTCTTTCCCTGTGGCTCTTCTCTCTCTGCTGCCATAACTTGGGAACATGCTGGGAAAAGGTGTAAGTGTTTATATTACACACACATGGATCAGTTTGCACAAGCCAGGAGTGATGGATGGGGCAAAGAGCGACCCCAGATATGAAACAAACAATAATGACTGATTTTATTGGTACAAATGAGTGGTCAGAACATGGCAGCAGTAAACAGCTTAATGGACTTCAACACTTTAACATAGTAACCAGAGCAGAATTTTGTTCAGGTGTCCTTCCTACTCCAGGAATTGGTAGCATTCCTCTTTTGATAATGGCAATAGATCAGGATTTGGGGCATGTTAATCTTATCTTGTGGGAAAAGCTACTCATTCTAGTGATGACAAAATAGCCCATCTATATCATCAGACTTAAAAAACCATGTTTTCTTAGACACACAGATACAGTATAATCTACTCATTTGAATAATAAGATTTTTAAAAACAAAATTTACACAAGTGTGCAAGTGAAAGGAAGCAATAAGGCTTTCCACTAGAGTAACTGAAAATACACTTACCTAATTAGCATCTTAAAGCCTTAAAACACTTACATGTTTAATATGAAATCTGATTTTAAGAATCCAACGAATTCTAGACTGCCTTATTTTCTGAGTGTATTCCAAGAAAAAGTAAACCTGGTAAGAGGAAGGTCATCTGTATGTAGCCAGGGCAGTAAACTCCAGTAATGGAATAGTTTGTGAAGTTTCCTGAATTTTAGAAAGTATTGATTGTGAACATGAGAGATTTTTTTCACTGTGTATGGGAAAACTTCTCAAATACACAAAACCTTTTTACTGTAGTGCCTATTTTAAAAGAGAATTTACTACTCTGCTTTATGAAGTAATAATATAATCACCTCATTGTGCTACTACTTGAAACAGTGATATCCAAATATCATTGCAATATAAGCAGTAGGAATGACTAGAAGTCGGGGGGGAAAAAAAAGAAAGAGTGTAAAACTAATGTGTATTTATATACTCCTGGTCTTTCCTATAGTGAGATTCTACTTTACCTTTTTTTGGTGTTAAACATATTAATGAATGGCAAACAAAATAGTTGATATGTAAAACACTGTGGAATATGAATGATGCATCTGAATGTATTGTAGAAATATACAATAGGAAATATGCCACAGAATGTATGAGCTGAATGAAAGCAAAAGATTGTTCCTGAGAGAGTCTTTCTACCCAACCGTTTTTCATAAGTGTTTGAGGCAAATAACATCAAGTTTAAAAAAGATCTGCTTGTCTTATATGGTCATAAAATCTCCAGATTGATCCTAAGACTGCTGCCTTTTGGCAGGAATTTGTGCCCTCTTGCTGCTCGTTGCTAGCAAGCCTCTTTTGTTCAGGGTGGAACTGAGAGAATAAAAAGAAGGAGCCTCGTGTGTTTATTGCAAAATTCTTCACCTGTAATCACTGCAGTGCATAGAAAGTGGCATAAAGGATTCAGCAAGTGGTTTATCAATGACACAAAATGAGGCTTGTGATGATGAGGATTTAAAGGAGGACGGGTTTGAAATGTGTCAGAATAAGTGTGATTACTGGAAGCAGCTCTGATTTTTTATATAAGTAAAATAAGAATCTGCCCTGATATCTAATACAGGAATTTCATTCTCTCTGCCTGGTTAGAAAGTTATTCATTAAGAAACAGCTTCATCAATTCTAATTTTTCATTTTTGGTGATTATTGGAAAAAGTGACTTATTTGAAGAAAGTGTAACTCCTGACTTGGGAGGGTTTTCCTTTCCACATCTTCAGAGTAAGTAAAGTTGTGCTAATTACAGTTCTATTAATGTGTACACTAGTTTTTAAAATTTTCACGGATTAATCTGTTCTTCACGAGCTAATGTCCTCTCATACAAAGAGAAGTATGATAAATATAGCTGATATTAAGACTCTTGTAGAATTTCAGACCAGGTAAAAGAAATACATGATGCATTTGGGGCAAAGGATTTGGATGTCTTTACATGTAAGATGCTTAATTTGCCAGCCTGTTCAAGCACTGTGGTCCCTATAGGCAAAGACAAGGGACAAGCACTTCAAACTGCTGTGGAGAGGTGACTCTCTGTACTGACTGGATAGTTTAGAACAACTCAGAGTAAGATTAGTTTAGAATATAATTCTAACCATATTCTAACAATGGTTAGTTAGAAAGTTAACTACATGAGGTTGCAAGTAGTTGTAGTTATACTTCTTTTCTCACAAAAGCTTGAGGCTCAACATGTTGTTTGGAACATTCTATCTCTCTCCTGGTAGTGTGGAATCATTCTCTTTAATATGTATTTTAATTTATTGTCACATCTACATTTAAATATTGGTAAGTTCAAACAGGAAAACTTAAAAAGGCTTGTAGGGCAACTTTGAAAATGGTGTTGGGAGACTTAGTTTTATTAAAATGTAGTCGAAAGTTTTCTTTAGTAGACTCTGCAAGTTTCTGTAAGGATCTCAGTGCCATGTACTTTGGTTTGCAAATACACTCACTGAGGAGCCTCTAGGCACAAGTAACCAGGCAGCAGGAGAGGTGTGCTAGGGCAGCACTCGGGGAGGAAGCTGTGACATCTGTGATTCTGCTGCCCACTGTGCTCAGAGCTTAGTGAGAGCAGCAAGCCCTTCCTAGAAGAGAGGCAAATGATCACCAATCAGCTGTTAGTAATGTGTTTTCCCTCTGCCAGAGTAACTGCTTCCTGCTGCTGCCTTCTGCAGAGTTCCAACTAGCAGGCTTAAAGTCTAATCTGGGAAAGAATAATTGCTCTAACAGTCACTGAAAGCTCTCTGCCCTTGCTTGGGATGGTGTTTCCTGTGCTTCTTGTATGAAAAATTCACCATGTAGTCTCTGTTCTCTTTTACTGTAGCTCAGAATTTTCCTGTATTGAAATGGAAAGAGAGGAGGCTCAAAACCACTTAGCTTGGCTATGGAAAGAAGCTTAAAAAGTTTGCATCTCTTTATTGATTAAGCAAAGATGCAGGTACTGTGTTTAACAATGCTGTTCTCCAAGGAGAAAAAAGAAAAGAGCTGTTACAAAGATCAGCAACTCTTCCTTTCTCAAATTCATGAAGCAAAGTTAATCAGCATCTTTTGAATCTTAATTTAGTTATTTAAATGTTCAGTGGAGATAGATAAGATGAAAGAAAACTCAGGAGGATATCTGAGTACAAGATACTGATATAAATAGAGAGCCTAGGAAAAGTGGTTGTGAGTTTTCATTTTCTGCTTCAGACAAACCAGAGAGAACAGAACTGTGCAGGAAAAGCACTGCCATAAGCTCTTGCTGAGGGAGAAACTGGGGCACAGCTCAGCACTGTTTGTTTTCACGTAGGTTTAGATAATAAAACACAGAAAGCTGAAAGGGAGATTTGATTTGCTATTGTTCAGAAACCATACTTCCTTTGTCTGTGAGTTTCAGCTGTCCCTATGCTTTTACTATAACTTTAGATATTTGCTTTTCTTTACATTTTTTTTCCATCTGTATTTTCCATTTGGCATAATAAAAGGTTTGGAAGACTAGAAGTGGAGTAAAAAGTGAGTGGCTTGCTGCAGGAAGCAGACTCTCTCATTCATTTATTTTCCCATTGTTTGGCAGGTGGAAAGCACAGATTTACAGAGCTGAACAGGATCAGCTGAAGAAGTGGGGGAAGAGAAACAAAACAAGTACAGTACCAGTGAAAAGAGTTTCAGCTTTATCTTGCAGCATCACCACAGCAACCAGAGAACACGATCAGAAGAAAAGTCTAGAGCAGAGAAGGCAAAAGTGCAGCTTCTTATCTTTGGACAGAAGGTAGAAAAATCATTATGCAGAACAGAAATGGTATTTGATGGTTCTAGACAAACTGTGGCAAAGGGAAGTGTCCCATCATTTACAGGAATGTGCCACAGTTCATGCACTGGAAAGGGGAGTGCCATGAGATCTGCTGAAGAGACTATTTCTGTGGCTGCATACCTACATGGGTTTGCACCCTTGCTGGGACTCAATTAGGTGGCTGTAGGCATTGGGGATCATCAGGTATTGGATAGCGACCTTCATTCCATTCGGGGTGTACCTGGCACGAGAACTGAAAGACGCTGCAGATCTTTTTGAGAGACGTCAACAGAGTGAGCCAATCTGCACCCTTCCCTTCTGTACCTGCCTGCTGTACCATGGGATGTCGGCAAAGCTCTGAGGAGAAAGAGGCAGCGCGGCGGTCCCGTAGGATTGACCGCCACCTGCGCTCTGAAAGCCAGCGACAACGAAGAGAGATAAAACTCCTCCTCCTGGGCACCAGCAATTCTGGGAAGAGTACTATCGTAAAGCAGATGAAAATCATTCACAGCGGTGGCTTTAACTTGGAGGCCTGTAAGGAATACAAACCTCTGATTATTTATAATGCAATTGACTCTCTCACACGTATCATTCGGGCTCTGGCCACCCTCAAGATAGAATTTCACAATCCTGACAGAGCATATGATGCAGTGCAGCTTTTTGCCCTGACAGGCCCAGCTGAGAGCAAAGGGGAGATTACCCCGGAGCTGCTGGGGGTGATGAAGAGGCTGTGGGCAGACCCCGGTGTGCAGGAGTGTTTTTGCCGCTCCAATGAGTACCACCTGGAGGATAACGCTGCCTACTACCTGAACGACCTGGAACGGATCGCGGCCCTGGACTACATCCCCACGGTGGAAGATATTCTGCGGTCTCGGGACATGACCACAGGGATTGTAGAAAATAAGTTCACCTTCAAAGAGCTGACTTTCAAAATGGTGGATGTGGGTGGACAGAGATCTGAACGCAAAAAGTGGATCCACTGTTTCGAGGGGGTTACAGCAATAATTTTCTGTGTGGAGCTGAGTGGGTATGACTTGAAGCTGTATGAAGATAACCAAACAGTAAGTGCACCTTCTGCTCCTTGCTCTCTTTCCTTCTTTTCCTTTCTCCTTCATCAGTTTTTGGGCTTTTATCTCCCCCTCCTTCTTTCCCTCCCAAGGCAGTAATCAGTAATCCCCAATCATTAGGAAAACCTGGAAGCTATGGTTCCTTTATTTGGATAATTTTCCCCACTGAACAGTTAGTTATTTAACGGTACTTTTGGGAAATGGAGGTGCTCTTCACATGATAGCAAATTTTAAATTTTTTGGTGCCTTTAGCTAAAAGTTTACATGGTTAACTGTTACTTCAAACACCAGTTACAAAGGTAGGCAGTAGTGACATCCTGGTGTACAGGGATGGTTCATTTGGACACCACAAAGGTCCTGGGAAATGTCGAAGGTAAAATACTAATAAGTGACAGTTTCTTCCCCCTTTTTTTTCCAGGATTTTCAATAGGAATTTGGGATTAAATTACTTTTTAAAATTAATTAAACATGTTTTTAATTAGTATGACATTTTTATATTTAAAATTGTATTTGTTTCTCGTTAAATGGCTAGTTTGCCTTGTCCAAAGAACAGCCATTCCCATTTAATAGTCTTTAATGTTGTAAGCTTCTGGTGTTCACAGCACACAAACACAGTAGCCATGGGAAATATATGAATGCTTACAGATACACAAATATGTATTTGCTGTGACTTTCAAAGTGCCTGAATTAAGCTACACTGGGGTTTTACTTCAAAATTTTTTTGACAGCCTTGCAAAACATGCTGTTTAAGAGAAGGGAGTTTATAGGTAGGAATGCACGATGGCCCCTTTTTTGTTGGTATAGCTTATCACATATATGGTATTTCCCTATTCTTATCTTCTGTAGTGATTTTACTGTCTATAAACAGCACTTCTATTTTCTTTTCTGTACTATTCTGATGAGCCATTCCACTGTCCTGTGCATAGACTTACCATTCATTATTTGGAGATTGTTTTCTTGGCATTAGTGCCTTCCTATTGTAACAGATTTCTGTATCTACTTTTTTGTTTAGTAACCTCATCTTGACATGAGAGAAGCATTGCTACTAATTCTTTCTCCTCATTTTCAGATATATTAGGTACAGTATTTAACATTAGACCCTGACTAGGAGTTTCTTGCAATTTTGCTTTTTCTGCCTTACTGTTCAGATTTAAAAATCAAAAATAGCTACCTAAAAAGGCAAAAAATCCATATACTCTGAAAAATCCTTATGAGCATCGGTCTATACAAGACCAACAATAGAAACTACATTGGTACATTACTGAAACTGCAACACTGAGACTACCACTCATGAGAACAGCCCTACAAATGATGGAATTACAGAATGTAAAATGCTTCTTGGTGTAGTATCTGTGGTGAAGAGAACTGCTAAATAAAACTAGTCTACTGCCAACATAACTTACTGCTTGAGAGAGCATGTAAGAATCTGGCTGATTTATAAACTGTGAAAATTGAGCAAATGATCTGTATGAATATGAAAACTTCTGTGATCCTGTTGACAGAAGTGGAGAAATGCTATGCATGAACTCTGTCTTTATTGAAGATGCGTTAAAATAATGATTGACAGATATGGTAAAAAATGAGGGGAAAACCAGTTCTGCACACTGTGGGTTCTGATTTTAGCTCAGTCGTGAAGTCTGCTGAGGGTGAGATTGTTGTAGTGACACCAGTGAGCAGAACAGGAGAACAAAAATAATGCCCAAACTATTGGCTGCCTGGACAACTTTTCCTTTGTGTGACATTTTAAGTGACTAAGTTAAATTTATCTGCCTGAAAACAAATAACAGAAGGGGAAGGCTGACTTTTTCAGGGGCTTTTGTCTTTCTCCTGCTATGCTTTATTATGGGTAACATCACTCCTAGGATCAAAATCACCTGAGTTGGCAATTTGTAGACCTGGACAAACCAATATTTTTGCTTGTTTGTGAACATATGTGATATTTAGCTGTTTACTAAAGAGAAAGATAAATGAAGAATTATGGTTCACTTTTTTCCTCCACCATGTATGCTCTATCACTCTGTAACAACATTTTTTCTGCTTATCTAGGGTTATTTGGAAATGTGATCTGTGTCTGGTTTCATTTCTACAATATCTTGGGAGGTCTTTCCCTTACCTAATCTAATAAATTTAGCTTTATCATTCCATGCACCATAGCTAGTTAGCATGACTCAACCACGTAACAGCTGCCTCTTCTTTTGACAATTGAAAAATTGTAAAATACCTTTGGGTTGCTACTGATTTATTGTATGATTATTATTCCTGACCAGCACTCTGAGAAGGTTGCCTTAAGTTTTTATATCCCATGCTGATGTTCTTCTCTACTATGTCAAATAAATTACTTTTTTGTTTTTCATGGTCCTTAGCAGCTGATTGACCCATTGTACCTTTCATTACATATTAAGATGCCATCTCTGGCCTTTGATCATGTTACCTTATCAAGTAATAATTTTTTTGCCTTCTTATATGTTGCATCCTGCACTTCCGAGGGCACTACCCGTTAATATCAAAGTGTCTCATCTTTATTTCAATTTCTCTTTAAATGAATGTGTGCTAGAGAATGTTAAATACTGTGTACTCTCAGAAGTCAGTGCTGCTGCCTGTCCCCATTGAAAGGATTCTTGGTTCCTTTGGGAGTCCCCACCTGTCCAGCTCTGTCCTGCTGTACATTTCACAGCTGGTTTTCTTCCACAGCCTGTACCTGCAACAGGCTTTGAGACTGAGAAACATTTCAAAGGTGCAATAATGAAGTTCATAATGAACTGAGTTAAACAGGAGTGTGTGCCTGAGAATTCCTGAGGTCGGTAGCCACAAGAGATTCACGTGATGCAGGAGATACCAAGTAAAGGTTGTACAGGTCTAAAAATGACACTGGTTCAGTAATAATATGAGTGTGGATGTTAGAGGAAAACTGCTTGCAGGTAACAAGTAAATTTTAGGTTTTTTGGGGCTATTTTTTTAGTATATTTCTAAAAGGAAGATGCAAATGAAAAAGAATGCTGCAGCAAACAGTTCAGGTTGGAATAGGTCTCATGCAACACTAATTGCTGGGATCATAATCGAACCTCTCAATTATCTAATGATAACTGGGAAACCTTCTGTCATATGTCAGTTGTATGAATTTTGAACAGAAATCCTGTTTCTGTCAGGAATTTTTTTATCAATTAAACAACATTGGTAACATTTTTTCTGCCTTTTTTTTTTTTTTTTCCCTTTTTTTTCCCCGAGGCCAAATACTTAAGGGGCTTATTTGGCTTTCCTGGCAGTTCAGCTTTTTCAGTAATTCAGGGTATTAAAAATCCTTTCTGGCATGCAGTTCTTTTTCTGCAATGCAAATAGTCAGGACAGAGGGGAAATTGTGATCTGTGTGCCCATAGCCCTTCTAGCACCTGTTATTACCAGTGGTAAAACATCATGTCAGGAAACATTTTTCTGACAAAATAAGTCACTTGAGAATCCTAGGAAAAAATTGACCTACACTGTTACATTTTTTCATGAAGCTTTTCCATTTCAAGACTTTTCATAGTGAAGTTTGTGTGGGAGCAAAGCCTAGATGACTTCAGTACTCATGTGTGTTATCTTTCAGCACTGCAAATGATATTCTAGCCTTTTTGCACTTAACAAAGTAATATATATAGTCCCTTACCCAACTTTAACTTTATATAGTAAGGCACCACAATTCCAGCCTCAGGACTTGTATCTGTCTGAGCATGTGCCTTCTAAAATATGTAAACAGCAGTAAAATAATCAATATACATAACAGGAAATTATTGGTTAACTGCCAATTTGCAGGTTTTTTACTAGATATTCTCTCAAGTCTGAAGATTTATTTTTGTTTACGTTGTTCATTATAAGTGTATGCTTCTTATGTGAATATTCTCACATAGAACACATGGGACAGCAATTTTTCATATTTTGGATTTGTTGCCATACCCTGAGCTTTACATTCTATGTAACTTCAGATACTAACAGTAACTTTATATGCTAATAACTCTGTCTATATGTTCACTAAATTATTTCCTCTAATTGGGAAAAAAAGTAATAAATATGATAATGTGCCACACTATGGAATACAAAACCCAGACTCATTCTAATGCCATTGTATGTTTGCAGGAAGATGCCAGTATCAGATTGTAAAAGCCTGGGAAGCTTTCCTGTGAGGCTTATCTATTTCATGTCAATAGACTAATCCCTAAGACACCCCTGTATTTAAACCTACAGATAAATATTTCTGTCACTGTAGAGCAGTAGAAGAAATTCACAGGGGCAAAACCCGAAAGATTTTTGCCTGTTTTGGAAAACCATGGCACAGAAGTAATGGACCTACTGGGCAGTATTTGCCTGCTTTGGTATCCAGGGCTAGCTGTCAGACTTACATCTGAATTAGATGACTGAATTTCCTGATGTATTTAGGTAACAGCAGGTAATGGCGAAAATCCCCCATGACAAATGCCTGAGAGAAGATGTAACTCCCGGGTTCTGGTCTCTGTGACTGGCTGTATTCAAAAATCCTAGACTAGGTAAGGTGTTTTGCTGTGATTTTTAAATGAATCCCAAGCTTTACAGCACTAAAGTAAATAAAACACTGAGGCATCAGGAGTGGCAGAATGCTCCTATCAGGCTCAGAATAGTACTTAGGTGGAAAGACTTGGGTACTGACAGATGAATAAACAGAACTTAAGCTACAGTCTCAGTGATCCAGTAACACTGCTGCTCTTCAAACTGTAGAAGAAAGAAAAAAACCCAAACAAAACCCAGCTGAATTCCAGGAATGCCTATCAGTGCAGAGGCAGTAAAGCTTGCTCTGTAAGTGCAGGGTTAAAACAGCCACCAGTCTAATACACATGAACACAAGGCACCTGTGGAGCACTGGGAGAATTGTAATGAGTCAGAAAGCCACAGCCACTGACAGGCAGAGGAGCTGATCATACACACTGGATAATATCAGTAGGATAAAGAATCAGTTTGTGAAGAAAAGGAACTGAGTGTCTCTGCCTCTCTCAATGGGGTTGGAAAGCCATGAACATCTTCTCAAATATATTGTATAGGAAAGATCCAAGTGAAATTGGAGAACTGGTTATAGCAAGCAAGGAGCTGGAAGAGGAATACACCAGAGCAATACAAGGTTCTTCGACACCATATTGTCATCTTTACATGCAACTCTCTAGATGACTCTATTGTAAATAATTTCCTTAAAAGCAAGCTGTAAATTTGCCCTCAAAGAATCCCTAGAACATTAAGGAATGCCACATAATCTTAGGGCTGTGAGGCACATGTGACAAGCCTGACCTAGCCTTATGGAAAATATGCTTCTTTGACAAGTAGAGGTTTAATCTTCAGAAGTTAATTAGATTCTCTGAAACTTAATGCATATCAAGTAGAGTGGCAATCAGTTTTACTTCTTTGTGATGAAAATACATAACTTTTAATGCAAACTTAACAATAAACTGAGCAACTTTTAAAAGACATATGAGAAACATTGATGATATAGATGTAGCTTGGAAATTCACTTGACTGCATTGTAAGGGGTCAAGATCCCACTGAAGCCCAATGCCATAAAAAGAATAATGTGGTTTGAGTTTAGAATCTTAGAATCCATGTAGTGGGTAGAGAAGTGTCGATATCATCTCTCATAATTCTGTATGCTGTCTACTTAACAGTCACAGTGAGTAGAAAGTAGAAATGTGCCAACATAAAAAAAAAGGAAAATTCCATCCTGGTCTAGAAAAACAGCTACTTTGGGTTATTTTTGTAGGTGTATAAGCTGTAACAACTCTCTGTGGTATGCCAGCCCTGGGGAGAGTAGTGGAGTCCAATTAGCCTTAAAAAAAAGCAGAAATGCTGGAACAAAGGAGGATCCTTGCTGCTAATACAGCTTCAGAGTGAGTTTTGGTGGTGGTGGATTTTTCAGAACTTTCCTCCATGATTACAAGTCAGTAATTTAGATTGCAGGTTAAACCAACAGCCATGTCAGGCCAGCATTGGCCATGGACTGGTCCCTGAGCATTCTTGTTCTTGGAGGGTTACCGGATTCATCACGTTCTCTTTTTCAAAATTTACTATTAAGTTTGTCTGCTGCCTTTACACTATTATCCTTACAGAGTAATCATCCTAATAACCTTTTATACCAATCAGTGCAACATTGGCTGAGCATGTTCTGACTCGAGTTAGACAGCACTGGTAAAAGGAGCTGTTCTAGGCCCTGACAGAAACTTTACAACTTAAGAAAATGCAGATATTTGTTATAGGCTGTTGTGAGCGGTGGTCAGTATAAGCTATAGAGTTTTGCAAATACAAATATTTTATCACCAAACCATACCTTGAAATATTCTCATGGGTAGTTTGAAGCAGCACTGAATCTAGACTAGAGCCTTTTCAGATATAACTTTCTTTGTTCCTGTTTTTTTTGCATATAAAATATTCTGTGTACGCAAAACTCTTACCCAACTTGAAACTCATTTTACTTGTTTCCTTTGTAAGGATTATTAGTGACTACTCTCTGTCAATTCTGCAAAATCCCTGAACTGAATTAATACATGAATTTAAAAAAATCTCTGTGACTTGGCATACAGCTGAAATTAATTATAATTCTGATATAGTGTTGTCTTAATCCTGGCCTGTGTTCATGGCATGTATTAATGTAGTGTTATCTGTTACTATAGTTACCCCTTCTGTCATTAAATAAGATATTAAATAAGCTTGGCCATTAAGCAGATCCTATACACTTGCAGACATTTAGTAATTTGCCCTTGTTGCTGCAGTTTTACTGCTTTCAGCCTTTTTTTTTTTTTTTTGATTGTGTGCTGCCAAGACTGAATACGTATGCCTGTATCTTGGGAAAGATTTTTGAGCATCAAAATGCATTTTTTGAAAGCTATTAATACGCTCAGTTAAACTTTTAACTTGTCAACCAATGACAGTGTCCCCTGATTATACTTCAAAATTAGCAGACAATGAATAACTCCTCTACTCCAATTAATTCAGCTCTCTAACTCCTGTCACTTATTTTTTAGATATTTAAGCTTGATACTGTCCTTTCTTTCCATTATTAAGCTGATTGAAACTACATGCTTTCAAAATACACAGTCCACATACTCTCTGTACTTTTTCTCGTTATTTACTGACTGGCCATATTTTACTTTGCTAATAGGAACCAATTCCCAGCCATTTCCCATCAGTAATAATAAACTCTTGATAATAGTTTAAGCCAATTTAGCATAAAATGAGAAGCTAGAATCCTTCAGTCTCTCAGCTGTGGGGAGAAAGCTCGTGCCTAAACTGATTTTGTAGCAGGCCATGGTGGTTGTGTCAGATGTGCTGCACCTCCTCCAGGACAGCTGGGCCCTCAGTTCAGCACCCTGATGTTCTCTCCCTCTGCTCTTTCCCTGCCAGCACAGCACTGGGTGTCACAGCTGACAGTGGCTTCAGCCTGGTCCTGCCAAAGCTCCCAGTGCTTCCAGCAGCCTGAGCTTTGCAACTCTGCAACTCTGACAGAGCAATGAGCTTATTTCCATTAATATTTCCCCAGATCAGTTGGAATTCTGCTGGCGTCAATGTTTATGCACTAGCACTCTGGTAATGCTGATTAGGGATGTCATTGGACTTGTCAGAGTACACTAATTTTTATAAAGCCTGTACTAGGTGTAGTCTGATAGTGTGCATTCTCCTGGCAGTGCCAAGAGAGGGAAGGCCAAGTGCCTTTGCTGTTCTTCAGAGATCAAATCAAAGTAGGAATTAGAAAGAAAGAAAGAAATAACCCCTCAACAACCCACATATGGAAAAAGGAAAAAAATCCAACTGAACTGGAAATGTGAGAGGGTAACAAAGGAGGTTAAAGATTTGTTTAAAAAATATCAAATTTAAGTTGACAAGAGTAAATGCTTTGTGGCTGTGCCTAAAATGTCCTGGAGGCAGTGTTCTGCAGAGCATGTGGCTGTCATTGCTATCCAGCAATCCAGACTGAGACTTAGAGCATTTAAAAAGGTTTCAAAAGGTTAATTAGTTTTGTAGAGCTAAAAAAAAAGTGAAGTCCCTGCTTAATGTATAAATACCTGAAGGACCAAAAAAATGCTCAATATTTAAAGAAATACGTAATCTAACAGAGAAAGGCAAAGAACAACTGGCTGGAAGTTAGGTCAGATAAACACGGTCTTGAAATAGTGGGGGGTTTAATTCTGTTTTTTTAGGAAAGAGGCTGAACCAATTTTTCTCTGGCAGCTAAGTCTGATTCAGCTGGCAAAGACATAAAGGTTATTGATGTGTTAGAAATCATGGAAAAGCCTGATCATGTCATGATTCCTGGTCATGTGTAGGAATAGTGCTCATTCCTCCCAAGAGGTGGTTGGATCAGTAGCTCAACTGAAGTGCATCTACACCTATACCCACAGCATGGGCAACAAACCAGGGAGCTGGAAGGCACTACACAGCAGGAAAACCATGGCATAGCTGCCTTCACAGAAATGTGGAGGGATGACTGGCACCACTGAGTGCTGCAATGGGTGGCCAGAAACTCTGCAGAAGGAATAGGAGAGCTGGTAGGTGGTGTGCTGCTTGAGGCTGTCTTGGCACAGCAATCACAAAGTGAGTGTTTGCAATTCTCAGAAATCAAGGAGGGACTCAGCAGAACTGACACCTTGCACTTGGCTGTTCAGGAGACTGGCTGTCCCTTGAGGGGACAGTCCTGAGGCCAGGAAAGCTGGACATCCTTCAAGAAGGAAATTTGAAAGGCACAGGAGCAGGACAGGCTGTCCCCATGTGCTAAAAGATGAGCCAGTGGGGAAGAACTTGCCTGGAAAACTGTCTGCTCCTGGCTTAGGTGGGTGTAGTGGTTTAACGAAGAGTCCTGTAAAATATACAACTAGATGATGAAAATCCTTATATTTATATCATAATACATGCAGCTTAATAGTTGAAATACTTGTTTTACTGAAGAAACAGTACTGGGAAATTTTACAGAATTCCAGCAGATTATATTGTAGATGCTGATTTCATTTTATTGATAATAGTTTTCAAACAACAAAATGAATTAAAATATTACTACCACTGTTTTTAATATGAGCAAAACCAGGCTCCAGATTTTAATTCTTTGTATTTTGCTTTCCTGATTAATTCTTCTGTATTTCTGTGCTCTTTGCATTCATTATTTGCTGTGAGGAAATTGGTAATTTTTATTAGTATGAATTTTCTTTATTAATACTGCACATTCTCAATTGTTTCCATTATTGGTAAATAGATCCTGGATGATATCTTGCTTTCTGACTCATGAAGCTGACTTTCCTATTTAGAAATCAGTTTTATATGCAATTTGTTGTATTGCTCAGTGTACAGGTACAATACAAATAGGGAAGCTCTTGTACAATATCAGAGAGAAGTGAGGCACTGTACAGCTAAGAAATATAGAAGAAAAAAGTATAGCTTTCCCCAGTTTGATTTTTCAATAATTCTTCCTCATCAATAGAATTATTTTCATGAATAATTCATCCCCAATCTGTAATACCACTATGTCACTTTTTGAAGTTGACATAGCTCAATAACAGCTCCTGCTAAAAGGGCATCAGTCACACAGCAGGGCAATGTCAAGTGAGGTGCAGCTGGCCAGCAAAGAGAAGATGAGTTTTAAGAAAGTCTTGGCTCACCTACATGATTATGTATTGAATTTACAGGCCATGCTGGTAGATTGCTAATATTTTTCCACTCTTTATTAGTTGGTATCTGAAGTCTTTCCTATCCATAAACCTCTTTTTTTTTCATTTTTTATCCCACTTATTAAGTTAAAGATGGCATAAATTAGTTTTCAATTTTGCACTAGAGGCAGAAAGATAATTAATAATATGATTTTTACATTTATGCAGTAGTATTTTTGCTTAGGATCCCTGTCCCATGTCTTGAGGTTTTTTGCTCCAAAGTAGCCAGCATGTATCTTGAATGGAAGGTAACTGAGTCATTAGTTAGAGATTTAGTTGAAAATTATTCTGTATCTGGATTTTACAGATGGTATGATTTCTGTTAGTTGCAGGTTCTACTTAATGTGAAGATTTTAGAGAAATTATAACCCTTTTTTCCACTGAGGGCTTTTGCAAGATGCCTTCTCAGTTTGCCTTACACAAGGGATTCTAGGGCATGCTCATTAAGAAGTGATCAGAGTTTTCTGGAACAGCTTGACAAATGCTTTTATAATTCTAGTGTTTTCACTATTATGGAGATGATTATCCTCTGAACAACAGAGAAATTACATGATTATCCAAAAGTGCAAGCTGGATACCAACAGGTTTTCTATGATAATAAATCCTAGACATAAAATACCTCCACTGTTCTTAAAATTCAGTGGTAAAGTGGTATCTGTGTCATACAGCTCTGATTAGGGCATGGGGCATTTCTGGTGGGAGACAAAAGGTAAATTTTTAAAAAATGGAAGTGTCATATAATGACAAATGCACCTTCCAGAGAGAATGATTGGGCCACTGCTGTCTAAATCCCCAAATGTCTCCTCAAAGGATCTTTGCTTCAATAGTTGTTTAATGTCCTGCTGTTCTCTCTCGTTGTTCAGCAGATGACAAACACTTCCTCTAAGTCCTTGCTGCTCCTTTTGATGTGCTCCTCTTGATTCAGCGTTGGTATTTACGTCATACATTGCTGTTCCAGGAGCCCAATCCCCAGAGCTGAGGCCTGAATGGCAGCACCATAATACAGAAGTGTGTATGACAGGGGGCGTATTGTTCTTTAAATTATAGTTATTAAGCTTTACAGATGCAGTCAAAAGAGCATATCTGCAGTGACTCTACAACAACAATTCCTAAACTTTTCCATATTATAATGTTCCTTTTCTGGGTTAGAGCAGTGGAGATGAGGGATTTATTTATTGATTGTTCTATCAGCTTGCATCAGTGACTTAATCTTCCTTGTCTGTCTTGCTTTTCTCAGTTCCAGATGTGTATGGCTTATAAAAAAAAAGGTGTTTTTGGAAAGAGATACTTCTTTAAACAATTTTTTTAGCATAAAAATGTCCCAGAGTATTTGTTGTATGCAGAGCTTGGATAATTGGTTTAGCAGGCTAGCATATCACTTGTTTGAATGTCTTTCAAAAAAAGGATTTACCAATAAACATGCCAGAAGTCAGGCTGATTTTATCGATGAAGACTAATAAACATTTGGATAGATTTTCATTGGTATGCAGTGGTCATCTGCCTTATGATTTGCAAATTTTTTTGAGAGTAACTTCATGCAAAGAAGTCAATACAGCATTATTGACTTTGATTATTAAAAGGGACAGTATTTTGACATATTTAACTGTTTATTTTCACAGACTTATCCTTTAAAAATACTTTACATTACCTCTAGTAAATGTTCTAAAAGCAAGCTTTTAAATTATACATCTATTTACTGTTTGCTTTCATAAATTTTTAAAAGTTGCCTTTATATTGCATACTGTACTCCATTCTCCTTGAGGGTCAAAGTACTGCAGTGGAATCTGCCCATACAATGGTGTTTTAAGGACTACAGTTTATATTTTGAATCAGAAATTCAGATTTCCTAGAATATAAATTCTTGTTATCCCACTAGAATTTTAGTAGTGCTTAATATCTAAATCTCTGTAATGAGTAAACAACCAAAATAATTAGTCTGAATAAGATTAATTAATAAAAATATAGATTAAGTCAATGTATTTTCTGCTTCCAGTTAGATTTTCAAAGATTAAAAGAATGTTGAGGTTTTATACTTATTTTAGAACATTAAATGTACTCAGGAGTTCAAATGTATAAGAGCCATTTTGAAAAGGTAGAATTTTAATTTTGTATCAAATATTCTATTTGCAATAACTAAAAGGAATTAGAAGCTTTATACAAGTAAGATTTCAAAATTTAATTAAATAGTTTGGAGTTGTGCAGTACTTTTTTTCGTTAACAGAAGTAATTCTGTAAGCTTAAATCATCTCTTCCCTTGAGAAAGGGTTCAACTTCTAATAGCAAAATCTTAGAAGCATTTTACTTTGCATTGTTCTGGGAAATCTTGTAATTCATTCCTGCCTTCTCTGCAGGTCAGGTTTGTCCTCCTATCCCTTCTCCTACCACTGTGAGGAATTTATTCTGGGCCTGCTCTCTCCAGAATGCATTCGCTTACACACATGATCATTTACAGACAAGAACCCTAAATTTGACTGCCTGCTTCAGCAATACAGCATCTGTAATTTAAACTATTTCTTTATCCCTTTTTATGAATATTTTAATGCCAAGAATATAAGCACACTTCTATGCTATTTCCATGGAAACCTGAAGAGGGACTTGAAATGAATGCAGTGGAAAACAGAAGTTGGAGGAGAAGGCATCTTGTGTTCTCTCTCTGTACTTAGGACAGGTTCAGGAGCCACCAGACCAAAATTATTTTCTGTTATAACTGGGTACAAAATTAATTACAGTATTTCTGACCTAATATTTAAACACTAAGTTGAAAATAGGAAGGCAGTACACAACCCAAGAGCTTTTTCCCTTTTAATGGGTTGAATAGAAAATCAATCTACACTTAAGAAATCCGAGAAATGGACAAGTGATAAGCAGCCTTACCAATAAATGAAATCCCTTCCAGCCTGAAAATGCTGGTAACTTGGTTAGTTTTCCTCTTTGTTTCCTCTGCTATAAGTAATTCTCAGAATGTCCCTTTCTTGATTCAATCCTAGATCTATTAATTAAGAGTCCTCCAACCAGACAGGAGTTATTTTACAGAGACAACACTAGAAGCTGATTTGTTACAAAAGACATCAGGCAGGATGCCGAGGCTACTGCATTGTTACTCTCATGGAGTAAACATTTTTAAAAAAGTTAGTATTTTTTTCAAAAGTTAGTAAACATTAAAAAAAAAAGTTCTGTAATAACAGAAATAATCAAACGTTCAAATAGCTTCTCTTTTTTCCTTCCATGTTGCTCTATTCTGTTTTCCAACTTGTCATTACTCCACCAGCACTTCCTGTGATTCCCCTTGTGATCCCACAAGAACCAGTTCAAGTGAGATGTTAATGTTTTTGAAATAAGCCAATAAAGCTGTTTCTGTTGTCTCCTGAGAGCAGGAGAGTCCCATGAGACACTTCTTTGTGTAACTCAGTCTCAGCACATCTCACACCCCTCTTGATCTCAGCTATCAATTTCAGCTGGAATTACTCAATGGCAAGATAAAATAAATTATGTGATATGTTAGATGTATGGAATCCCTCAGTTTAAGGAAAAACAACCTGGTCTCACTGAAATTCACACACACAATCAACAGGGAAATTTGGTGATGGATGTACAAAAGGCACAGCCCTATCTTCTAGCAATGCAAATTGTAGGATTAAAGTACCACAAGAATTTTTCCCAGTGTAGGAGAGAAGGAATTTTAGAATAATACAAGAGTATCCATTTAGAAGTAGCCACAGCTAAGATTCTTTCTCAGATTCTTTCTCTGATATCTAGAGAGACCCTTAAATACACCAAAATGACTCTTACTGTACTAAACTAGTCATGAGGAACCTGGGGTCAGGATAAATCTGCCTTTCTTCAAATGGTCAAATGTATGGTGATTTAAAAAAAATTATTCATTTGCAGGGAAAAAATATTTTCAACCATTGTTATAAAATAAAAGCAATTAAGAATTTCACTATTTTAACAAGATCTTTATATTTCAGATGGCACAGCCAGGGTCTCAGAGGTGCCGAGTTTTTTCCTAATTCCTTTGCAAGTTTGAATTATTTTAAACTGTGCAAACTTCTGTGCTAATATGAATGGTACAGACCATTATTATGGAGATCTGCTCAGCCTCTAATGGTACAAAATTATATAAGCACTGTTTCTCATCTGGAATGTACAAGTCAGAGGAGGAAACAGCACTGGAAGAGTGAGGAGGTTGGGAGTAAGTTTGAATTGTGAAGCATTGTGGGTTAAGGATGAGGTGGAGAGGAGTTTAAGTGCTCTGGTACAATCAAATAATCAAGAGTTAGTAAATGGGAGAATGTTGTTGTAACTTTATTTTGACTGTCTTGTTTGTGTATATTTTGATTCCAACTTTATATTGATGATAGGTTTTTTCCACAGATTTTATGCCTCTTTCAATGAATGCAATGGTTTTTCTATGATTAATGGGGGCTCATGTGATAAATAAGAATGTCAACTGCAGGACACTGCCATCATCTCTAGCAGAGGGAGGAAAATGTGAAATGAATGGAACAGAGGGTTACAGGAAAGCAGAAAGTGAATGTGGCTAAAGCAGTGGAACACTACTGAAAAACTGGACTAGAACCTGGCATTAAGTTCATGTTCCTTTTTAGTCCCAAATGTGTTTACTAAATGACAATTTTCTTAGGTACACATTCTTCCTTACTCTTCTCAAAGGAACCTAATTTGAGATGCCGTGATTTGATTTTTAGTAGGTCTGATTATTCAGAGGTACACTAGATATCACTGATATATTGAAAAACCTATTAATCTTCGTTAAATACATTAATATATGTGCTGAAAATTTATGTTCTAGAAAATTAGATTGGGTGTCTAGAATTACTGGGTTCCTTCTAACTATAATTTCTCATTGTATGGATTGTTTCTTCCCTATAATTTCTCATTGTATAGATTGTTTCATTCCCTATTTATAAGTTCCTTTCAACAGCACCTCTTGATCTGACAACATGCTGTGGAAACAAATGTAGTCAATGAAATACTCAGATACAATAATTATAAGCTTGAGAAGAAACCAGTAATTCTGGTTTTTGAGCAGTTCATAAACAGCAAGTCTATAGTAAAGCATGAATCTATAAATTGAGTTGTGACTCTAAAGACAAATATTGACTGGCACAGGACATTGTCCATCTTGCAAGTTGAATGAGACAGCTCAGTGAAGAGAAAATGTGTTCCTATAACCTGAGACCACAACATTGTGTTCTTTGGGGTTTTCTTAAATACAGTCCTGGTCAAACAAAATTATTTTTACTTCTTTTTCTGTAGCCCAACAGTTTAGAAATTTTTTATGCATTTTTTCAGCATACATCACCATTTCTTTCATTCTTCTCCAATTACTCTGAAATAACTTCATAGAAATTATCTCTTGAAACTGATTTGTTCTGAATCCCAGTAATGTTGCTTAAAACCAAAATAATTTATTGAAAGTGAAGACAAGATTCTCCATGATGCTAAGCATGCTGGTTTTGCACTCTTAGTACTTGTCTCAGTTTATGCAAAAATCGCCAAGATCAGACCCAGATTCAGGCCCTCTGCTTGAGGCTGCTTTGCAGTTTCCCTTCAACTTTCTTCCTCTTGCCTTTTCGTTCTTGACTCTGAACACTGACCTTTGTGCCCCTCAGCCTTTGTTTCTTTCAGGTTCGTAGGAGGCAACCTCAGAACCCCCACAATGGGAAGAACTTTGTGAGAATTACAGGCAAGGGTGCTAAAAATACCCACTTGCTCCTGCTACCTTAATCTTGCGACATGGACAGGCTACAAAGGGAATGCAGCTGTTGTTCCCACAAGAGCTCTTGCTGTGCTAAACTCTGTAAGCATCCTACTCAAAATATCTTCAAAGTTGCAATAAAACAAGAAGCCAGTCTCCTGCAAGAATTTCAGCTGCCTAAGCTGTGAGGGTAAGAGGCACCTCTCTTCACATGTCCCACAGTCTGAGAAATGGTCTCAGGGTTTGTGAGACTTTTTTTCCCTGCAGTGAATTTCTCAGTATAGAGGGCCATTTACCTTTTTTGGTGTATAATAGGCTGCTTTTATTGTTCAGATACTACTGAAGAATGAAATGACTGGCCAACTCATTCTGGTGAAAACTGGTTCAGCACCAATGTGAACCAGTCTCTCTTTCTTTCTTTCTTTGTCTGTCTGTCTTTCTGTCATTTAAACACTCCAGCATTGGACAATGCAAATTACTAGAGGTCAGTACTTTAGTGCCAAGAGCCTTTGCCTACCTTTCAATGAGAAACACTCACTGCTTCAAATGATGGTGAAGTGTGTGCAACAAACTTTTTCTAAGCTGGGCAAGACTAATGGGAAAGGCAAAATTGCCTGGGAACTGAAGTGATTTCACATGGGTTACATAAAGGAGAATTTTTCACCAACAGGGAGATAAACAATGATTTCTCCCTAAGGATGAGCTGTTCTGACAGCCTAAACACACAGACCAGCTGTACTAGGTCACAGCCAGTACCTGCAGCAGTTTGTGTCTGACTGTGGGCAACAATGGACATTTAGGAAAATTATGGGAACAGATCAAGCATACACTGATATTTCCTGGAATTTACCCTCCCAGGTAACTGAACAGCAGATTGCATCAAGATTTCTCTGTTTAAGTGCCCTTTTAATTTAATTGCTTCTTGAACCCAATTACACTTTTTTGACTTTACTATTATGATTCTCTAACATCTCATGACAGAGTTTTACATTTAATTATGCACTGTATGGAAGGAATACTTGTCTGCTGTCAGATAAATGAATTTGATGTTTCTTACTTCTTGCATTGTAAGAAATGGTGAAAAAATAATCTGCTATTCAACATTTCCATACCATTCATGGTTTTATAAGCTCTGCCATGTTCTTCCTCAGCTATTTCTTTTTCCAGATTGAAAAGAACTAGTTTATTTAACTTCATATGAGAGTCATTCTATGCGTATGATAATTCTTGCTGGTTTTCTCTGTTTTCTAATGCTACTGTTACAAATGACCCTCATAAAGATCCAGAGAGTCTTGTTTGAAAGCTGGGCTTGAGTGTGTTGAAATGAAAACTTACTTATTTGATAAGCATTCTTTATATCACATGGGTATTTTCTCCAGAGAAAGGGCATTCACAGGCACGAGATTTTGCAGTCTGTTCCCCTGCCATTTTAGAAAGAAATATTAATTTCCTCTTATGTAGCCAATATATTGTTTTACTTCAATTAAGACAATTGTCAGAAAGCAATAGTCACCCTATTAATACCCTTTCCCACCCTGTAATGTGTTAGAAAAATGCCCATTTCAAATAATGTGCAATGAAAAGTATTCTTTCTTTACACAGACAGTATCAGCAAAAACTTGGGTTATGAATAAACTGTACAAAAGTAGGTTAGTCAGTAGCCTGAAAGAGTGGATAACCATTTCTCTTTTCACTTGTGTATTCCTGTGTAGTTCTCTTAGAGATTTCTGCCCTATTTCAGTAGCTTAAGGGCTATTCCAAGGACCAGAGAGCATCAAAGTACAGAAAAGAGTAAACCCTAGATATTCCAGAAAGGCCACAACTCCATTCATTAATTATCTCCTTTTCATCCTGCCTTAGCAACAGAATAGTGACTCTTTCCATCGAAGGACAGCCCTTGTGCTTGAATTCTTCTCTTTGGGAGGCAAAGTTTGAGACCTGCTCAGAACTGTGTATATAAAATTGACTTATTTATGCGTTCAACTATAAATATGTTTTTATATTGCTTGGAATTACAGAAATGTAGGCTGTATGTGATCCCTAAAGGTCTGGACTACTGCCAACAGTAAATCAGGCCAGCTATGGCTTTATCAGTTAGTTGAGTGAAAATCCTCTATGGATGTAGATTTCACAAAACTCAGCAAATTGTTGCAGAGCTGTGCTAGTCTTCTGGAGAGAACCTAACATCTAATCTGAACCTCCCAAACTTCAATTCATGTTCATTGCTGCTTATTCTTTCCTCTAATACTGCTGGGGAAAGTTCTGTGTCACCATTACTTCAAGTAATTGTAGGCTGTCCCCTTTGGCCTCTTCTTTGCCGGCCCAAACAAGCTCAGCTCCCTCAGCCTCTCCTTGAAGGTCAGAGTTAAGTTCTGTCTTCTGGGTAGATGCAGCCTGGAGATTAGGAAGAAATTACTAACTATGAAGGTGGTGAGGCCCTGGGACAGGTTGCTTGGAAAAGCTGTGGATGCCCCATTCCTGGAAGTGTCCCAAGGCCAGGCTGGATGGGGCTCTGAGCAACCTGGTCTAGCAGAGTGTGTCTCTGCCATGGCAGGAGCTGGACCTAGGTGATCTTAAAGGTCCCTTTCAACTTAAATCATTCTTTGATTCTATAAATGTCTAGACACAGAAGGCTGACAGTAAGCTTAAGGGTCTCAAACAAGGACAGCCAAAGTCCTGGACTACTTTATGTGTCAAACTGTGCCAATATTTCAGCTTTGTGGAATATATGCTTGAAATGCTCCTTTTACCCTTGAGCTAAGCAAGCAATCAAAAGACCTGGGAGAAAACAAAACCAAAAAACCCACCCCACTTCAAAACACTGAGTAAATGTTGAAAGCAAATTAAATATATTACCAGGAATAGAAAAGCTGGACTCTATTACTCTATAAAAAGCTCAATCTAAGGATAAAACATCCAGGTATTTACAACTGAAATATGGATTTAAATGATACGTTCAATATATTTTCAAGAACTGTGACATTTTAAATAAATATGCTTTTATCAAGAAAATGTTCTTAAGTTAGATTTTTGCTAACCTCCAGAATTATGCAGCTTGCTTGGGATACTGTACAATGCTTAAAAAACTCCTACCCCCCAAAGCAAACATAGGTATTATACGCTGCAAATATGCTGCTTAGAATGACATGAAGATCCTAATTTGTACTCAGGAAATCTTAATTTGCTGGCACTGTGAAAGACCCTGGAGATCTATTTTTATATTCCCTTTATGGGATGTTTGCCCTCTTAGTACTGGTTGTGCCCCAAAATGATCCACAGAGGAGCAGACCATATGCACTCATAACTCAGCAGCCAGAGGCTTCTGTAGCATGAAACTTTGCTGACTTTGGGGCAGTAAAAGCACAGTGTTAACAGTTGTTTGCTGAGCAACTGAAACACAGCAAGCCCTCCCTTAAGGATAAAAACCAAGCTACCTGCCCATTTTGGGTGATTCTCTTGGGTGCACTGCCCTGGCTGGAAACTGTCTGGGAAATGTGTAGGTTTTATTATACTGGCCCATTAAATTTCTTTTGTCAGCAGCAGCAGCATTACTTTGCCAATCTATCCCTATTACTGCTTCCCAGAAATGTTGACTTGCGTGGCTGTTCTGTCAGACACAGGACCAATATTGACTGCCCCATATTTCTATTCTCTTGAACATACCTTTTTCTAGAACTTTCCTCTGGACTTGGAATTCTCTTATGGGTAGTGATAAATATAACACCTATCACATGCCCATTTTGTGACTTCTAAATATAATTGTCCTGCACTTCAGCTTACTTAAGAGATATGTATAGCCAGTCACAAGCAATAAATCAGCCTATAAGTATTTCTCCATTTCTGTTTTGCCCCTTTTCTTGTTTGTGGAACAGCCTTTAATACTCTGGCCAGACATACAGGAGTAGCCTTTGTCTGGATCTTCTAGCATTTCTGTGGAATGATAAAGGTCCCACCCTTTCTGATCCTTGAACTCAGTAACCTTTTCACTGTTCTTCGAAGAGCTTTTTATATATCCTTTCTTTAAATTCCTTCTAATTTATAGGTCCTAGCCGAAGCACCTGTTGTCCTGCTCCTTTGCTTGGAAATCCTCTGGCTCAAAATCTAATCCTTCAGTCAGGAAATTTAATCAAACTTCTTTCTCAGCTCAGCTTCCTTTACTAGAACCATAGCTTGGTGTCAGACTGGACTTAGTAGGATTAACAATTCTGCATTGTTCCTGATCTAGGAATATAAAATAGTTTTTATAGATAGTATTAAAGATTGTTTTACTCCTGTCTGTCACTGGCACAAGTATTACACATATGTGACAACTACATACCAATGTTTAACTGAGCATGCACTCCTAAGACATGACTTGCTGCAGGCCTGAAAAGTTTCAGGATTAATTTTCAAATGCTCAGGACTCTGTTAAAGTAATATTCCCAATTAAATTTGCCTTGTCTGCTTTAGTCCACAGTAAGCCATAATAACACTGCAGGGTTTTCTCAGTCACAGAGAACATACATGATAAAATATTCATGATGTTGTTCATTGTCATCCTATACAATAGCCAAGCCTAATGGTCCTCTTGTAATTCTCATTCACACTGCCAGATTCAGTTATCATCTACAGAGTTCTATGTAAAGACAATAGCAACATTCAACAGGAAACCATCATGGGAAATAGTAAGCTGCACTACCACTTTATAAGGTTTATTTTCCCTTGCTTCTCTAAACAAGAGGTATCAAATACTGACTACTGCCTCCTCTACCAGTTATACATTTGCATGTAAAAACTGTAAGTATGAACAATTACAGGACATTATCTTTAAAATAAAGAAGAATTTATTTGGTAGCTTACAAATTTTGTTTGCTAATATTTAGTTTCCTCCTGATTTAAGAATGAATCTGATTTTTAAAAAACTCAAAACAAGCTTGTTTCATGCTTAATAACTTCTTTTGTCCTCACCATAGACATAGATACTCCCTATCAAAATCACACAATATTTCTTCAGGGCTCCACTTCATAATACATGTTTCTCAGCATTCTATAAGCTCATTTCATAGTAGTGATTCGATACTCCTACAATATAAAACCCTTTCAATTTCCCTTCATTGTGGTGGCATAAACTAACATGCTATGTTAGGTTTTCACCTCTCTACACTTCACAGTCCTCCTATATGCAGGACATTGGAAGGCGTTTTGGTAGGAAGGACATAAATAGATGGCATGTGCAAGTGTGTATCTGTATGATAGGTGCTATATTGACATTGCTACTTTTACTTATCCAGAGTTCCTTCCTATTTTGTTTACAACGTGACTGAGCAGGATTTCCTGCAGTGGTTTTACACCAATGTAATACATTGTTTGGGTGATGGGATAATGAGTTTGACTGCTGGGAGAATAAGTTAAGCTGCTAAGTGACTTAAGAACACTTCTTAGTGAATTCACAGTGGGACTTACTCTTCTATGTCACCTCTTCTAATTTTGACAGTTTAGAATGCCAACATTTTCCAGGAAAATTTTGGGCTCCTAGGATTGGGAAGAAAAAGTTTAGAAACCAGAACAATTTTGTCTAGTCAAATGCCTATTGCTTACCCCATCCCTTCTGGGAGATGTCAAGGCTAAAAACAGATATACAAAGGACAACCCAGGTAAAGAGTTTTATCCCAATTTAATTCTATGTCAGTGGGGCTGGTAATTTCTTTGAGAGGGGTTGGACTAAGTCTATTTACTTCTCTCCAACAGACAATTTCTTCTTTTGAATTTTTAGATGAAAGAAAATATTAAAAACTCATTAAATTATTGCAAGTTTTCCCATTTTGTCCAGCAGCCACCTGAGCATATACATTCTGGTAGAAGTCTTCTTCCTTTGAGCAAAAGATGAATCCTACAATAGTTTTGTATACCTCTTAGCCAGCACTCAGTCAGGACTGTCCGACTGCTACACAGGAAGGACATTTCAACTAGCACTCATTGTAGTCTTTTTTACAAGAGTATCTATTTGTATTTACCCAAGCTATCACTTGCTTTCTGTATTTTTGTTTGTGAAATTCTTCTGTTTTCCCTCTGCCTTTACTCAAGCATAGCTTGAATTCCTGAACTGCTTTGACTATGAGCATCCTGGGCAATGGTATTTCCTTCATTTGTTTTGTAGACTGTCATTATTTCAGAATGGATTAAATTTTTTTTTTTTGTCTATTAACCTTAAGAAAAAACATCCAACTGATTCAATCACCTTTTTACCCCACTACCCTTCCTCAAATACTTTAGCTTCATCTGCTTTCTTCAGAAGATTTTAAGTCATGGATCTCTAAAGAAGATATTTGAAAAAGAGAGATTCATGCCATTTAGTGAAATAGCTCATAGCTATCAGCATCTGCTAAATGTCAGCCACTATTGCAAGGAAAGTCTCTACAGGAAAATGGCAATAGCTTCCACTGGTTATTCCAAGATTTACTGACATTCAAAGATTTTCTAACTTTTCTAGAAAGTAAATATTACTATTCCTGCACAAATTTTATTCATTATTGTTTATGGCTTACACAAGATAAATTTTACTTGGTTTAGTTAGGGTTTTCAAATCCCCAAGTGCCTACCAGTTTTAAAATAATGATGATGAAAGAAATATAATGACTGAAAGATGAAATTCTTAAGCTTTTATACAAATGACAGTTAATTCCCCTATTTGTGATAGTTTCTCTCTTCATAATTTTTCATTTTTAATTTCAAAGCTCTCCCAGCTGTGACTAGAAAGCTTTAACGTGAAAGCTGAAAGGAGATACTACATTACAATTTGGCTCCATTTACAAACTCTGTTCTTTTAATTACTTGCTATCTTGATAACTGGGTCTTCCCTTTTGAAAATGCTTACTTGTTCAGAACTCTTTCCTGCTAAGCACACCTCTACTGTTCCAGAAGATGACCAGGGATGTTTGTGCCTCTGCAAACTATTGGAAGCATAGAAGCAGCCATCTGTTCCTTAGCATGTTCCTTTCCCTTAAGCAACCAATTCCTTGTTCTTATGCTCAGAGAAGAATTTGCAATTAGCCCCCAACAAGGCCATCTGGGTAAGGCATTGACATTATCTTGCTTATCCCCCAGCTTGTGTATAATTATAAAATTACAGCAGCACATTTTTTTCTGACCACCTGGCTATGTACTCCCTTCAGGATTCCAGAACTGGAAAAGACACTGCAGAGAAGAATGCCTATCATTATTTTACTATGTTTTATTACACCTTTGGAGGTCATATAACAATTTCTTTTTATTATAATAAGCCATAACCCTCTCAAGTTTACTTTCCCTGTGATATGTAAAGTAATTTTACAATATTGTCAAAAGCAGAAATGAGCCTGTTATGCTGGGAGTTTATGAGTGGATATACCATGTATGTTTAGTGTCAGCCTTGACCTTAGAACTGTGGATATATCACTTAAGATATGGCAAGAAACCATGTGGGATGAGGAGATGGAGCAGTGCTGGGGAGAAGGACTCAGGGATGCTGGTGGGTGAAGGCTGGCCCTGCCCTGTCCACGTGTGCTGGGACGCAGAAACCTCCTTGTGCTGGGCTGAGCCCCCAGCGTGGACACAGGGGATAGGGGGATTCTGCCCCTCTGCCCCACCGGGGTGAGAACCCACCTGCAGAGCTGCATGCAGCCCTGGGGTCCCAGCACAGGAAGAACAGAGTGAGTCCAGAGGAGGGCCACCAAGTTGATCAGTGGGATGGAGCACACCTCATATAAGGAAAGGCTGAGAAAAAATGGATTGTTCAGCCTGGAGAAGACAAGGGTTAGGGGTGACCTCACTGTGGCCTTCCAGTACATGCAAGGAACCTGCAAGAAAGTTGGAGAGAGACAAAATACAAGGGCCTGCAGTGACAGGACAAAGGGGAATGACTTCAAACTGGAGAATAGTAGATTCAGATTAGGTATTAATAAGAAACTCTTCCCTGTGAGACTGGGGAGACACTGGTACAGGTTGCCCAGAGAATTTTTGGATGCCCCATCCCTAGAAGCGTTCAAGGCCAGGCTGGGTGAGAGTGGAAGGTGTCCATGGCCATGGCAGGAGATTTGGAGATAGATGGTATTTAAGCTCCCTCCCAGCCTGAACCACTATATGACTGTAAGATTGTAAGACTTGAGTTTTCCTTTCTGATAAATTTCTTCATTGTTCAGTGATACATTTTCCTTGTTTGGCTATTAAAATCATGACCTGGCTTTGGGGAGTTCATTTCCCAGGGTATATCACACATTTATACCCTGCAACCACAGCCTAGCACTGGCATAATATCACCTGCATCTTTATTGGAAATGGTTGTAATCCATCTTGGTTGTAAGATTGTAAGCCAATCTTGGTTGGCTTACTTGCTTTTTAACTAAAAGAAATGGTATTCAGTTTAGTTAAGGATATTATGACTTTCAGATATTGAGCTAATATTAAATACTACATTGAAGAAAAATGTCAGGATCAACAATTTACTAATATTTTCTTTACATCCTACAAGAGATCACCAAGTTAACAATAATTTAAAACTGTCTGCCCTCTTGTATGTGTTCATAATATCTCCCAATTTATGGAAGGGTTTCAACTCTCTACTTTTGTCATTGGGTTACAGATTCCAATGGAGGATTTGGTAGTAGAGGGACAGTGTTATGATTCACTACAAAATACAGTAATAAACACAAACATCTTAAAAGGCAATATCCTGTTGGTATGATTATTCTGAGAGTTGGCCAAAAACCTATATTAGCTCTAAAAGATTTTTTACAGACTATTAGTAGCAAAAGCATTTTGACTGAGATAAAAATTTCTTGCTTGGTTATTTATCAGCTACAAAATCAGGAAAGGAAATCCTGATTATTTGAAAACAGATCTATGATGTTTCAGGGGATTATCTGTTGTGTCGGTGTTTGCACTATGAAAAGAAATGCACAAACATATTTTTAAAGCTATGTTTTTACACCTATAAATCTGTCTCTATATAAACTAGGCTGGAGTGTCAGATGACCCCACCTTACAAAGGAAGAAGTAAACAAACAGCTCCTAAATCAGAACTGTCTGCCTGAGCTTGTGTTTCAGTATGCCTCGAGAGGCTGGTGAGTCAGCTTTGCCCCTGGCTGCCCAGGCAGTGCCAGCCTTCCCAGCACTCCCAGGGCTTTGGGGATGACCAGAAACTGCCACCAGCCCTGGGTTTCACTGTAAAAACAGAGCTAAATCAGAGCCTTCATGGAACTCAGAGAACACACAATGCAATTCTGACCAAGGTGACCCTTTGCAAATGAAAAGGAGTAATAACACAAAGTGAGGAAAATATAACAGGTAATTTGAAAAGCTTATATAAACCAGTCTGCTCCTATTTCAGCAACTATGCATTTTTAAGGGGCGTTTTTTTAGTATACAGTTTTAGTGTAACAATAACGATAAAACTGTTGAAGATTTCCTTTGAAACATTTCATTTTCAAATAAAACAAAATAAAAAATAAATCTTAAATAAATTATATTTTTATATTAGTTTTTGTATAATAAACAGTGCATGATTATTATTTCTTCCTCTTAGCAGGTGACTCTACTGAAGTCAAGGGAGATGCACTAGACACAACCGATACAAATTTCAGGAGAATTTAGAATTTATATTAGAAATACTTTGTTTTTGTTAAAAGCCAAAGTTATCCTCTTTCCTCCACTGTTTGTTCCTTCCAAACTTCACAGTTAAACAACAGCAAAAATGCCCAGGCTCTGATTTTTTTCATCCCCTCTGAACACAAGCCAGACAAATGGAACACATACATATTTGCAAATAGTCTTGTAAACCATATATACCCCTGGCTTTTGATATCCCAAATCCCTGCTGTTCACTTACCCTGGATCACTCCCATGACTCATGATGTATGCATAATATTTTCTGAAATCTAAACAGGCTAGAAAAATATTGACCTTGCCAAAATGCCTGATTATGACATTTTCTGTATCTACTTTTTTACTGGAGTGATATTTATTTTAATAATATATAATATTGTCTGTTCGAAACATTACATTTATTTTCACCTACTTATTGTTGTAAACCAGCAACAAACAGCCTCCCAAGAGCTTGGTACCATGGACAGCTCCAGCTGTATCCATGTGTCACAGTGGCAGCAATACCCGAGGAACACTCAAGACAGCCACTGATTTTTTAAAAAAAGACCTCTCTTCCTTCAGTCTGCAGCAGCATTAGGTTTTAATTTCCAAACATAATTGTGGTGGTCATGCTCAATTGTTCTTAAATGGACTTCACCTGCTCAGGGCAGCAGACAGAACTGTGAGCTTTCCACAGTTCTGCTGAAGCACTATTGCTGACACTGTTGTTTCCTCTCCTACAGAGTCGAATGGCAGAAAGTTTGCGTCTGTTTGATTCCATCTGCAACAACAACTGGTTTATCAACACTTCCCTCATCCTTTTTTTGAATAAGAAAGATCTGCTGGCAGAAAAAATCCGACGCATCCCCTTAACAGTCTGCTTTCCTGAATACAAAGGCCAAAACACTTACGAGGAGGCAGCAGTCTACATCCAACGCCAGTTTGAGGACTTGAATCGCAACAAGGAGACCAAGGAGATCTACTCACACTTCACCTGTGCCACTGATACCAGTAACATACAATTTGTGTTTGATGCAGTGACAGATGTTATCATTCAGAACAATCTCAAATACATTGGCCTCTGCTAAGAATCCTTGGGTTTAATCTGTTTTCCTGGAGTGATAAAAAATGGGCTCACTTCTTCCACTTCCAGTGGAAAAAAATTGGGCAATGCTTAATAGCCCAAGGAGAGAAAAGGGGGAAATCTGATGTATGAACACGGTTCCTCTTATGCCCCCTTAACCTGCTACATCATTTTCCCCAAATATATGTTCTGGAGAGTGAGAGCCTCCTCTCCAAGAAAACCAAACACCCCCAGTGGAAAAAAAAACCCAACCAAAAACCCCAAACAAAAACAAAAAAAAAAGAGATTGAGGCCAAACTCTGTGGAGATGTTTCACCACAGTCACTGCACTTTTATTCCATTTGTTTCATTCCATTTCCTACAGTGGGAGTGTTATCATGTTCTGTGTAAGAAATTACTCTTCACCCAGTTGTCCTAAAATTTTATTGACGTAAAAATATAAATCTAGTGAGTGACAGATGAACTTGTTTGCAGGGTGGGGAGCAGAATGCTTGTGTCAGGGAGAAAAGCTAGTTCAAACCAGAACCTACTAAATGAGAGTGTTTAAGCAAAATACTACTTAAATCTGTAGAGAGTGGGCATGCACCCACGATATTGGTATCCACAGTCAAGAGTATGTACACATCCATCATGTATGCACATGCACATGACTCTCAGCATATACTATGTACACACCTCTGCTTTACTTTACTGTTTCTCATGGACACCTTGCCTATTAAAGGAATTGTTGGTGCGCAACTGTTTTGTGAGTTCCTAACTGACTAGCAGCTCTTTCTGCTCTTTATGGCTTCAAATATGCAGCAAAACTATATGAAATGAATCTTTGAATAGGCCAAATTAAGGTCGGTGTTTCTTCTACTGTTAAGGAGTTTTATACATCAAAACAGTCTTCTTTTACATCTTTTTTTGCCAAATCTTGTGGTGTTTCATGAAAAACCAAATTATATTTAAGAAGTAGGTTAGTGTTCCTTTTTTAATACAGATTTAAAAAATAAATCACAAAGCAATTTTTTAAATTATTGTTGTAGTGTCTGGATTGCTGAATGTGAAAGTTGCCAACGGACAATTCTGTTCCACTGCTCCAAATACCTTCTGGGTATTGTAATATTATAACAGATTTCCCAAGAAGCAGGAGCCATGGAGATTGTGTAGTGTATAACCTCAAAAGTCTTTTTTTGTTGGTTTTTAAAATTATTTTTTAAATGTGATGTGTTATTAGAAGGTTAAAGATGAGCGATATGAACAATAACTAAATGTCTTGTTATTTCAATTTAATAATTTAAATTATTTACAGTTTAGTGAAGTTAAGGAAACTGAAGAGATGCAATCCTCAGCTCCAGGTTTCATCTCATAAAGAAACACTACTGGATAACATTCCTGCAAAAGTTCGAATGCATAAGAAGCTCTGTGGGACTACACTGGAAAATCTCATATGGATTATATAGACCTGAGTCTTTGGTCCTTTCCCCTGCCATAGAAAAGACTTCTTAAAGACATCAGTGTAAAGTTGGTGTGTAAATAAATGTTTGATAACTGTAAAGCACATACGTACACAGAGACACAGACACACATGCACACTGGAAAATCACCTTCTACTTTTGTTCCCCTTATGTACTATGATTAGTGCAAGAAATCTCAGCCAAGGGCTCTAAGAAAATTAAAACAAAATGGTTAATAACATCAATATTTAAAATGTCCACTTCAAAAATAAATAATTCAAATGGTACTGAATGTGTCTATAGTGTGTTCATTAAGTAGTGTTACAACATTTACTTAATTGGATAATGCTTGTGAAGTTTTCTTCTAATCTGTCTAATTTTGAACAAGATATTTTATCCCTGTACTGAAGACATGGGGTCCCTTTAAGCATTCCCTGCCGATTGTTACACCTGGAGAGTAGAGGCAAAAGAGAAAATGAGGCTCTGCCTTCAAAGTCTAAAGATGCACAGAGATCTGTCTGTCATGACACACAGAGAGTTTTTAGGTCTCACTTGTAGTGAAGAGCTGCTGCCTGCTTGGAATATTTGCACTCAGACTGCTTGGCTTGGCAAATTTACTAATCTGTAAAAACTAAATCTGTACACAGTAATTGCTGGTACAAGTTCCTCTAAACTTTGTATACTACTAAATTGCTATCATTTACCTGGGAAATTGTGCAGTATTTCTAGTCTAATTTGCTTTTTTACATGTAATATCCAATTATTAGTTGGCTGAATTGTGGAAAAGGTGGGAAGTGAGTCAGGGCTCCCTTTTCCTATGAATGGCCTACTAGATATTGTGTCTCCTTCACCTCTTTCTTTCATTGGACTGTGGCCTATTCAGATTACTGAAAGAGGAGACGAGAAAATGCCAGCATTCATTGCAGCATAGATTCAAAGTAAGAAAGCTGGATAAAACCAAAAGTGTAGTCAATTATCAGGAGGGTAACAAACACTTTATATTAAAAAGCAAATCTTTATTCAACTAAGAAGGTCTTTCTACCATAAGTATTAGACATGACAAAGAGGAGAACCTAGGACATTTTAACAAAGGCCCAAGAGGATTTCTAAAGGAAAGCAGCCAGTTCCACTCCTCATTGAGAGAAAGCTATCCTGGAAAGGAGAAATGAAAGTGAAGCACCACCTGTGCTCCTACTTGACTTAAAATCAGAGGCATGGGGAGGAACAAAGAAGTAAATAATTATGTTTAAATAATCAAGTCACATAATTATGTTTTCTGAATAGCAATTTCTTGCTATTAACTCTCTAATAATTCAATTCCTATGATGTTTTTGATTTTAGTATTCTGAGTAATTAATGGTTACTCTGTTTTCTCTCTGAAGAATTCAAGATATTAAAATAAATTATGTTTTATACAGAGTTTTCTGTACAAAAAATTCTGATTGTGTAAGAAAACTGAGGCATAGCAAAGCTAGAGCTAAAAAGTCTGTTGGCTGAAGACAGGTGCTGAAATTAAATCCCTTGACTCTTAGTCATCCACCTGGATAAATCATGCAATACATTTGCATCTATTTTCTCAGTTCTCATTTTTATCAGTGATGTAGTGCACTGCCACCTGAAAGAGCTGCATTAATACAGCTGGGATTTCACTTCACCTGGGCAACAATGACATTCACAGAAGAGATGTCCCATCTGCTGCAGTAAGAATGCCATCTGTCCTTTCAGCATTTGCACTCCATACAGCAAAACAAGTTTTGAAGGGAAAAATGTATCCTTAAAGAGTCCTTATCCACACATTCAATTGGTTATGATTTTTCAAAGGTGAAAGAGTGGAGACACTAAGAGTCAGCAGTGTAGGAGAAAATATTATGTCTTGGACTCTTCCCAAATAGAGGTTCTGGCAAGCTTAAAAATCCATTGCCCCATCCATTCCACCTCAATCTTTGCCTAAAAGGATTAAGTACCCATAAATGGCAGGATAGGTAATGGGCAAGTGTTAATCACACCGTAATAAAAGATATTTTTTCCTAGAACTATTTCTGCAGTTGCTATTTCTGAGGACATTCATCATTGCATAACACCCTTTCACTAACATTATCAACTGTTATATATGTCAACTAATTGTTTTTATAAAGAGAGGAAGTTTTGATATTAATTTCTTTAATATTCCTAATTTTTTCCTCCTGCTGGCCCTTCTCTATCTTCTATCCTACTGAACACATATATCTGTCTATTTTTGTCTTTCTTCTGCCCATTAATTTTTTTTCACTAAGTTGTTGTTCATTCTGGAAATGTTACTCTTCAGTGTTCTCCCAGTCTTTGTGCATTCTCCCACCTTTTGGTTTTTAACTATCCCACAGTTCCTGGAAGATACTGGTACACGTCTTAAATTTAGGAATCAAAAATACTCAGAAAGTGGATTTGCTCAAAATAATCACATTTTCCAAAATTATTCCTGTTTGGAGAAAGACCAGGTGGCCTGGCATAGAGCTAGCTGGGTCACTGACCACTTCCCAGTTAAAACAGCTACACTTCATGCCAAAGGCACGTACAGTTTCTGTTCCTTTTTGTCTAGCACAGAACATGTTGCTTTATTGGCCCTGCAAATTACCTGAGCTCTAGAGAACAGCACAAATAGAGCTGAGGAGTGCTGCAGTAGTTGCTGACCTCCTCCAGCTGATCCAAGGTACACCTGTTACCCTAGGACAACACCCTATCTCATTTTCTGGATGTGAGATGTAGAAGTGAATGCAAAGAGAAAGACAGTTTCTTGGCTAGCTGAAAAGGGCTGAATTACCAAGAAGACACTATTTCTGTATCTGTAATGTGTCAAATGAATTTGTCAGGCCTTGTGACTCTTACTACTTACTGGAAAATATTTGTGGTTAGCCATGATACTTCCCCGAATTGCCTCACAGCAAAAAGTTTTGCACCTTTTCATTTTCCTTTTAAATTGCCCTCCATATGTGAGTCTATTCTACATTGACACAATTCTGCTCCAGGATTTATCTTCCAGCATGTATACAGGCATGTATATTTTTATAGATACATTATATTTTTATCTAAATAAACAGAATACATGGCTCAAAAAAACACCTTTTTCAAGAGCAATTACTCAGAGCTGCTTTTACAGACTTTTCCATACTGATCTTCACCAAGTTGTTTAGCCCAACGTTATTAATATCCTTCATATTATTGAAGATTTTAAAAAGGATTGCTTGCAAGTAAAAAATACATATTTCGATTTTTCAGAATTCATGTACAATTAGTAAGGCTCTAAGCTTTCATTTAATTCTTTTTAAGCATCAGTAATGAAACTGAATTTCTCAGACAATATACTTTGCTATGAATTTAAACAGCATGGCTTTTTAACTGATAATTTCTACTGAAATTTTGTTTTTAAAAGCATAATTTTTATCAACTGGAAGAGAAGTTTAAGACTAATGTTCAGATTAAAACACTTATGAAACAAATGCACTGTGATGAACAGCTGATCCACACCTTGAACAGAAGGGAATAAGTGAAATTTTGATGCAAGATTCTGAAATACTAATTCAAGCATGCAGTGCACTCTGTCTTGAGCAGGTGGCCTTAACGTGCATAAAACCTAAGAAAGTAAACTAAGGAAAACTAAGATAAGCAAAAATAGACAAGATACTGGTTTAAAATATGAGTTTCAAGGGAAACAGAATAAATTAAATTTGGAACATAGGTGAATTAACCTGATTTCCTCTCTGCGTTGTCTATGCAAGTACTTAACTGCTTAAAACCTCCTACCTTCAGGTAATTTTGCCAGCATGTCAAAAATCTGATGGGTGTTCTTCCGACAGATGTCTACTGGATCATCCAGGAGCCCGGCGAGGGCAGAAATGACTCCACTTCGTATTAGCCCTTCCCTAAAACCAACAATGGAGGACAGATTTAGCACAACATAATAAAACTTGCATATGTTTGACATATTTAATCCTCACTCACTGCTCTTCTTTATGCTGCATCTGTCTGACAAAACTTAGGAGCTCAGTTCTTATTTCTCACTGAAAAATCACTCCCCTCACAGTTCAGTAAACTTTGGGATTGCACCTACCTGCCAATACTATGCAAAGCCATTATAGAGAGAACTTCTGTTGTTTTTTGCCGGACAGTTTGGTCTTGATGCACCAGCAAAGTCTTCAGGCTAGCCAAGAATCCTATGAGACATCAGAATCCATGTTAACATTTCTTACTTCCAGCATTAATTTGAAATAACAATATTCATCATTTATCTCAAAATTTGAAGTGCCTCAGAATTTTCAGCTTGTCCTGACAGTGAAATTCTCATTGTCATATTTCAAGTAAGGAAGAAACTTCCAAATTTCAAGGCCTACTGCCAAAAATGTCACGCTACAAACAAGCTCCTGACTCCTTATCAAGTTAAATCCTAATCCTGCAAATATAAAGTGACATAACTCTAAAAATAAGTCAGTAAAGCTATTGATGTCTTTAGAAAAGCATGTTTTTGCAGGATTGACACTCACTTGTCTTTTTTGAACAGAAATAAATGTGGTGAACCATTAGTGATTGTGTATGCACATATGGCACTCACCAAAGCCAAAAAACCTAACAACCCCAAACTAACAACAATCTCACATTGCTTTGGCAATCAACTGATCATCAAATACTAACTTAATAAATTTTGAACATGACTAGTCTCTTTTATGAGGGGAAAAAAGTACAAAGGAAGTAAATGGAGAAAAAAGCAATAGCAAACAAAGATTTTTTTTCTGTGTTATACAATGAGCTATGTAGATATACCACAGACTGCTAAAAATTGCAAAAATTAGCTTGTGGTTAGGGGCTTTTCCCCCCACAAAATCAATACTCAGGATTCTTCCAGGCTTTCAAAAAGTTGTGTCCAGATGTAGTCCTGATGAGTAAGATAAATTTGGTTATATTCCTTTCTTTTCTAAATTCTTATTAAGTTCCAGGCAAGTGGGTGATGATGGTGAAAGGGTTCTAACTTTGAACCAATTAGGTGGGAGGTTTTTTATTAGCCTATGTTAGGAATTAGCTAAAATCAGAATAAAGTCTGGGGACATGGTTTAGTGGGGATCATGGCAGGGCAGAGTTACAGTTGAAGTGGATTATCTCAGAGATCTTTCCCAACTTTAACAATTCTATGATTTTATGGAAAGAAAGATTCTGCACTACTTTTGTATTTAGGGGTTGATAAAACTTACAGGGTAGATAAAACTTACAGTGAGGCAGTGATTAATCCTAAAGTGATGATAATTCTCATAATAACTGTCATGTATATGGTATTATAACATTCTTTACCTTTCTAAAGTGATTTTACAGTAAAACAAACAGGAAATTTGTGGCAAGCACGTTTCTCTCACTCTCAGGATTTTTCGTAGAGGTGCACAGAAAGAAATGAAAGAGAAAACAATTTCTATTTCTGCTCCTTGTTTTTCTTATGCTGAATGTGTTTGGAGAATTGTTTAACTGGAGTGAGTGCTTGATTGGATTCTGGTGAGGATTGCTTGAGCCTGACTGCCAATCCAACTCACCTATGGCTGGACTCTCAGGAGAGGGTCACAAGTTGTGTTAGAGAAAGTAGTACGTAGTTTTAGTATCTTCCTTTTTATATAGTATATTAATGTATTTTAGCATAGCTATAATAAAGAAATCATTCAGCCTTCTGAATTGAGTCAGACATCACCATTTCTTCCCATGGGTTCACCTGCATTTACAATAGAAATTTTTCCTGGGTATCTTGCATCATCAAAGATATTGTAAGGAAAAAGTAATGGAAGAAAGTGGAGTTGCCCCCTCAGCCTGCTCCAGTGTGTAATTGCTAGTGAGAACAGACCACTTACCTAATGCTATTGCCTGGTAGACTTTTTCTGGGTCGTGGACCAGATCGCAGAGAGCCATCAGCGCCCGCTGCTGCGTCAGCAGCTCAGCAGACTGCAACTCCTCATTCAGTTTAGGAAGGGCCCTCCTCCCAAAGGCCAGAGCAGCTTTGGTGGGGTCTATATCAGGCGGGAGGTAGGCTGAGATACGAGGTTGTGCCATCCCAAATCTTCCTGAGAAAGATTCTCCCTATCCCTAAAAATAGTTCAAAATGGCTGTACTTGCTGACTGGGCAGATAATGTACCGTAAAGACACCTACTGACTTTAAAAAGTGCTCTGTGTCCCCAAGGAGCTCTTTTAGCAAACATACACTGTCAGGAAGCTGTGAAAGAGGCTGGACTCGTGCATCATCAGCACTAATGGGTGTTCATCTGCTGAATTGTCTTAATCTGGTTTAATTCTCACTGAACACTGTAAAGAAAAGAGAGAAGAGATAAAGCTTAAAATTTCAAGGATGGTGTTAAAATTGATAGACAGAATGCTTTTTAAAGGATTCAAGTGAAGCAGTCCAGTGCCCAAAATCAGAGGGGACTCAAAATAATAAAATTAAAGCAAAGGAAAACGAAATACCTTTTCTTTCCCAAAGGGAAAAAAAAAAAAAAAAAAAAAAAAAAAAAAAAAAAAAGGCGCATTTTACAGGGATCTGGTTAAAACCTGCCCTCAAAATTCGGTAACGTTTGATAGACTACGTGAGGGCTGCCTCCCCCTCACCGCCCTTCCCTCAGTACGGAAAGCGCCTCAGCTGATTGAACCCTACGACCTCCAATATTGAAAACGGCTGACAGCAAAAACAAAACCAAGAGTTAAAACAGCGTCTAAACAACTCCACTTCTCCCTTCAAGGCAAACGAAATTACTAAATAATCGAAGGCGCCGTGTGCCATTACCGAGCTCCGGCTGCCGCCCCTCAGCGCCGGCCGCCGTCAGCGCGCGCGTGCCCTGGTTGCCACAGCGCCCGCTCTTTGCGTACGCGCCTCTTCGTGAATAGCGACCAACGCCGCCGAGCCCCGGGTCCGGCTGCGTCACCAGCGTGAGCGCCGCGTTTGACAGTGCCCGCGCCGAGGGGGTTACGTCAATGGCGTAGTTGGCGGCGGGGCGGGCGGGCGGAGGCGCGGCTGCTGAGGGGAGCCGTGAGGGGACGGAGGTGCCGCCGTGAGGGGACGGAGGTGCCGCCGTGAGGTCCCGGAGTGGCGGCCGTTCTGCCTCGGTGTGCAGGCTCTGTCCTCGCCCCTTGTTTTCAAAGTAGTTTTACTTGAACAAAAATCAGGAAAATTCAGAGCGAACAAAATGGTGGTCGAGTTAAGGGTTAGAAATACAGCCGGCAAGTGCCTTGGGGTAGAAGGGCTGAAGGGACCGCAGTAGTTTTGGACTAGGTTTTCTTTCCTAATCTTCTCCAGAATGTCACTATGAACAGTTAGAATGTGTAGTAAGGGTTTCCATTATTACTTAGTACTTCAGGGGAAGGTACAAGGGAAGAACGGATCATTGCAATGTTGTGGCGCAATTTATCACAGTTCTGGATTGTCAGATGTTATCTGGCATCACGGAAAAAACTCTGAACGGCTTGTGCTATAAAAAGATAGTGCAGATAGTGAAGTCGTTGAGATATTTTTCATTATGTCTGAGTAACAATTGTAATAATCAAAGTTCTTTGGATTTTACAAATCCAAAGTAATTCTGATCAGCCGGATTAAAATGCATCACAGGAATAGGTTCTGGCTTGTTGATCTTCAAAATCCATAAAAGAAAAATTGCTACTTTAAAAAGGAAAGGATTCATTTTTCTGCAACATTTTAGAGCTGATTGTTTACTTTACAGGTGATTTACCTGACTTAGATTAGACTTCACTAACTATGTACTTGTAAAAGTTCACCTGATATCCACAGGAAGAACATGAACTTTTCTCAGTGTCAAAAGAGCAGAACCAAATCAGAGACTTGTCCCTCAGTGTTACTTCTGCTTTTGGTGTGAGTTGTTCTGTCTTGTACTTCACTTTAGCTTGGAATACTGATTTTGTTAGTAGTCATGATGTTAACTTATTTTATGTATGCCTTCTGAATGCCTTCCTCACATTTTTTGTCTATCCACAGAAACTGCTGGCACTACTGTTCCTGCAGTGTCGAGATAGAGAGGGTTGTAATGCCATGGAGACACTGTGTTCTCATCCCTCCCTGGTGACTGAATCCCCTTTCAGCTCTTTAAGAAGAGAAAATATGCATAATTCTCAGTATTTTTAGCAGCTTTTTATTTCTTAAATTCTTTTCCTGTAATGGTGTGTCTTACCTGTTGATATGGTAAATTTGGATATGCTTATGTGCATGTGAGATTTAGATTAAATACATTAAGTATAAGTGAAGATGGCCTCTGAATTTTGAAATGTATCTTTGTGGTTGCCTTGGTCCCTCCTGTACTTTGCATTCACTGAGATGGTTGACCTGTGGTTTTTGTAGTTTAGTTTGTAAAAGAGCTCTAGGAGAGGAGCAGTGAGTCAGTCTGTGTACACATGACAGGTGTTTACCAGGCTTAGGAGGTGCTGAACTACGACTAGAACATGCAGAAAGAAAGTTAGTGTTTGAAACCCTTACCAACTCATGGAGTTATTGTTTTCAGAACTATACTAATAATTCTGACATTAAGACATTAATTGCTGTAAAATCATTCAATCTGGCCAGAAGGGCAGGAGCACAGCAAAACAAGAGTCTAGATCTCTCAAGTTTTATATGGTCACAAGTAGCCTAAGTAGAACTCTCCATATGGTAATAGATAAATACTGTAATGTCACCTTCTTTGGTGAATAACCCAGCTACAAATCTGGGTTCTTTGTGGGAAAGTGGCTGTCTTGGTACAGTTGAGATCATATTTGTGCCTGAAGGGATTTAAAAGCAATTCCTCATGGAGGAGAATAAAACATTAATTCTAAGTAGTGGACTAGTTATTCTCTAAAGCATTATTCTTTATGCGTGCTTGTAAAACACAACTGTAGAGTTTTTTCTTCTGTACTTGCTCACTGTTTAAAACTACTGGTCTACGTTAATGTGCCCTTTAACCTTTTTAGTCTGCTGCAGAAGTGGGAGAGGCTTGTCTCCTGGTTCAAAACCTCTTCCAGCTTTATCAAATATGACTGTTAGAATGGAACAGCTTTATTTTCTCCTGAAAGTTGAAAATTTAAATCCTAATAAAATACATAAGCAAAATCTTTTAGCATCCTAAGTTGCACTCTGGCTTCCTAAATGCTGTCTAAATTACTGAGTTAATTGACAATACCTAGGTAATGAAAAATGGCTATGTAATTTCTTATTCTTTGTCTTTGGTGTTTTTTTACATTAGAAAGCAAGATTATTAATGAGTAGAAAGATATTTATATAATTCAGAATGTCTCATTAGTGGCATGCGCATTCTGACTTTAAAGCTGAGATGAAGTCAAGTTGAAATGCTGAAAAAATCCCTTGGGAGTTTCTTTATAATTGCTGCTATGCTTAATATTAGCACTGTGACAGTTCTCCACTCCATTGGTTCCTTGTCTAATAGGTTAATCCTGCTCTTTGTATCCATGTATACAACCATATTTGAAGAAAATTGAATCCTTATCCAGGATTAGGGACCATTGGGTTTATTGAGGAGCAGTTTCTGATCAAAGGAATCTGTATGACCACTAAAACGAATTTGTTGTTTTAAAACTACTGCTCTGTGTATGGTTAAATTACTCCATCTCCGCCTTCCCGGTCTGTGGAAGAAGGGGAGGAAGGGAATTGTTGCAAACCTGTTGCTATGGCCACAGAGCAGGGCTGGGCTGCTTGTGCGGCTGGAATCCCGCTGCATCAGCTGCTGCTCGGTGAGTCCTTCCTTACACTTTGCTACAAGATGAAAATGCTCCCATTAGAAATGTTCTTTTGAATGCCAGTAAGAAATCTGTACCCTAATAAGGGTCCCCTCCCCCAGCAGCCCACGAGGTTTCCTTACATAACCAAATTGATGTATCTCAGGTGAGACATCTGAATGCATTTGTGATTTTCTTGTGAACATTATTCTTTTCCCACGTCAGACAGATTTTATTTTTTCTGAGATGATCTTGCTTTCTGAGACGAAAGTCTGATGTTGTGCCAAGAAACATGGCAGCTTCATCTTTCCTCTCTTCTTCTTCTGACCACATGAAATCTGGGATTCCCTAACATTAATTAATGCACTTTGTGCAGAGGCATTTGAAACAATGATGAGCAAGATTTTTAAATTAAACACTGCAGAATCCTTTGAGGACTAAACTGCAAGCACTTGGGTTAAATTGTGTGAGCAATTCTCTGCCCTCCCAGGGAATTAGAGTTGGTGCCTTGTAGTTTCAGAAGGACACTGTTGGCTACTACAGCTATGTACACTGAGGTGGTCCTATTTACATGAGAAGCAGCTTTCCCTCCATGCAAACTGAGTTGAAGAACCACCAGTTCTTAAACTTTCTTTCAGCTGTATTGAAAAGATAAAAGGAAAAAAAAAGAAAAAAAAAAGACAAGTCTGCCAGTCTGCCAGAACTTGGTTAGGCTTTATCATGTTGTCCCTGTATTGAGGCAATTCCTGAATACTGTGCTTCTCTTTATGTATTTTCAGACTTGTAGAATTTAACTGAACTTGGAGAATGAAGTCCAACCTAATGCATTTGGTTCCCCCAGTGAGTAGAGGAAGAATAATCTCCCAGTTTCCCAAGGTAAGCATTTTTTATCCCTGTGGTCACAATATGTAGCCGCTGCTACACTGATCTATCTTTCCATTGTGCTAATATGGTATTTTAATTTAATGTACACTTGTTGTCTTCTGTTAAAATTGTAAATGATTTAAGATTCTTTCAAAGTTTAATGTGACTTCATAGTCCCATTCAATGCTGATCACTTTAATAACAATCTTCATTCTTCTTTCTAACCTTTACAAAAAGTGACTCTTGTGACAGAAGTATTATTTTACAATATTTGGGGTTTTTTTCAGCAAAACAGTAATAATTACATGCATAAGAACTCCAAGACTGAGGGCAAAGAGGAACCAGAGCTGACATTAAATTTGCCAAAAAATCTAATTAGGAGTCTTAGGTTAAAGAATTTAAGGCAATTTTAATTTTCTGTTTGTTCAAGAACCTTAGTCATACAGTAGATCAAAGGTAGTAGGCACTGTAAAAACACAGACAAAATACCTTTGATGTCCCCAAAGACTTTTGTATTTGAAGTATAATAGAACAGTTAAGGACAGGGAAGGGCAAGGAATTACCACTTGTTTTTTCAGTTGTTCAAAAGATCCTTTTAAGGGAGTTCACTTTTTTTTTTTTATTTCCATTCTTGATCTCAGCCACATATTTTGCTTTCAATTTTATGAAAAATACCACGGGTATTTTAAGCAAATACAAGGTAAAATGTATTTTCCTCATTTTCAACTAATTCCCAATTAAAGAGTTATCAATAAAAACAGTGCTTCACACTTATAAAAGATTGAAAAAACTTCACATTAATGATGACTTGCCGGTGGTATGCTCCCATCCGTGTTTGTCTTGTGTGTCAGATTGCTGGGACAATTGAAGGCACTTTCTCACCTGAGATACAGAATTGTGGCAGCAGCTCCCTGGCCCCAGAGAGCAACAGACAACTTTCTCGGGCCTTTCTGGAAGAAGTCTGTGAGAAGATCAGAGAAAAGAACGAGAAACAATTATTATCTTAACTTGCTGCACCTGTTGTTGTGAATATGTGGAATGTGTTATGGAGATTTGTTTACCAGAGGGTGGTTTCTTAATTAGCCAATGGTGATGGTGTTATGATTGAAGGACCAGTTAGGTCCAGCTGTATCATAACTGTCTATAAAAGCAGTGGGTTTCTTAATAGTGGTATATATAATAAAGACATTGATCAGCCTTCTGTGAATCAGGGAGGCAATGCTAATTATTACCCAGCCAGGGCCCGCTGCAACAACACAGAATGATGAGCAAATGGATTTGGCCATGGGTGCTTAGGCAATGCTGGACGCTGACACTCAGAGAGGTGCTCAAAGGATGGTGTTGTCCCGAGGAGTTTTTACAAATACAGCTCTGGGGAAGCCTTACTGCCTTCTAACCCAACCTACCCCTTTTCTTATGCTAGGAAAAACCTGTTCTTGAACAATCCTTTTATCTGTTTTTCCTTGCCAATTTGACTTCTTGCCAAGTAGCCATCACCCAGTTTGTCCCAGCAGCTGCTCTCTCTTTTCAGTGGTACACACCTGAGGCCTGTCTGCAGTTTAAAGAGCACTTCCATGCACAGGTCAGGACTGCTTGTCAGCAGAGCGCTGGAGCAGATGGGTACGTTTGTAATAACACAGGTATGCAAGGAAGAAAGTATTTTAAGCTCCTTATAGCCTCCTTTCCTCGTTGGCTTCCCCTCCCCATTCCTCATATTCCTCACTCCAGTATGTTTCAAGGCAGCTAAGCCCCTGCATAGGACAGTTCTCTGACCTGGTCCACAGTACATGAATTGAGTGCCTCTTCTGCTGGGATAGGTAGCATTGAAAAAATGGTGTAGTAGTTTAGAAATGAAAAGGTTTTTAACACCTCTTAAATAAATGCTTAGTTCAAAAGATCTAACAGATTCAGCCTTCTGTGTTCTCTGCAGGTGTTCCAAAGGAGTAGTTAATAAAGGCTTTGGAGGGATATAAAGGCAGCAGTTCTAAGTTTCTTGAAAAATCTAGGAATCTGGTTTTAGCCTTTTTGAAGTATACGTGCTGAGAAGTTCTGTTAAAACGTTTCTTAAAACTGGAGCAAAATTCTGGTAAATTTATAGCATTTAAAAATCATAATAAGCTGATTTATACTCTACTAATAATCTTGAAATTGTTTTTTTCCCCCTGCATTATCTCTCCACCAGAACTGTTAGTATTATTGATTTAATCTCTGAAGCAAGGCAAGAAAGCTAAACTGTGTTGAAATCATCACTAGTCAGTTAAAATAAATAACTGTACATTTTAGTGATAAATACTTCTGGTTTCAATGTGAAGGATCCTCCATAAATTGGAGCTCCTATGAATACTGACAATTAGCTCACTATTCCTCTAGCTCTAGAGTTGCTGACATGAGACTTGTCATGATATCCATCTTTAAATGCAACTTTATATTCATTTCACTAGGGAGTCTTACTAAAAAAAAAAAATTAAATGAAAATATGTCACCCTGGGAGACATCAGTGACTTTATCCCTTTTTTAGAAACACAGTCACTATCTTAGTTTCATGTAAATTTCTTACAAGCGTCTGGACAATTTTCCAAGTAAGACATGCTTTATTGAATTGAGGTATTTTTTCCTTCCATTTCCAACATGTATTTGTTTGGGATTTTTATTATTAGGGTTTTTTTTTTTTAATGTAGTTATACAACTCTCTATGTAATTTATTCTGGTAACAGGCTATAACTAAAAAGCTATATGTTTTGTCTTTGTGAATAAAATTAAACTACTTTTCTGTCACTGCTTTCTAGATATGATTATTATCTGGTCATTTAGGTCATTTTTAGGTGGAATGGGGGTAGGAAGGGCAGCCAGAGTGTTTTGTACAGTACTTGTAAAGCTTGACTGGAATAACCATTATCTTCCTTTTCCATTACCCCAACTAATAAATATTTATTTGTCATTTGGAAGGCTAGTCTGATGAATTCAGCAGTTAATGGCTTTATTTTATACTCTCCTGATAGTCCATCATTGTGTTAAATGGTCTGATCAAGGGAGTTTTTTTCCCCCAGTACAAATTAATGGAACACACACCTCTAAACTATCACTTACTCTTTACCTTTTCCCTTAAGTTTGTTGATTTTATTTAGTGTTTTCTCGGTAACAGTAATCAGGAGCACAGGGGCCTGTGGTCATCCAGTTAATGTTGACTGGTACATATAACTTTTTTTTTTTTTTTTTTTTTAATATTAGTCATGCAGTTTACCAGTCAATTTTTCAGCTATTCAGGATAGATAACTTAGAATCAGCATCACATGGAAGTTGATGTAACTAGAAATAGTATTCAATAGAAGATTAAGTCCTTTGTTAAAAAGCCATTCCATAATAGAAAAGAACATTAAACCTCTTAAGCCATTTTTATAGCATTTGCACAGGAGATGTCAATCCAAGTTTTGGTCAACAAATGAACTTAAATTCACTTATCCACCTGGATCTCCTAAAATCTCACAGTTTCAATTTTAAGAATGCAGGCTGAGTCACCTAAGGCCCATCTGCTATATCCTGTGGGAGAGCCTAGAGCAAAGAGGATTATTTGCATGAAGTCAGGTTCAGATTAATATTATTCCAGATAGTCAGAAAATGTATCGGCTCTAACCCTGCGAGTTGTTTTTCCCAGAGGCACAATCTGCAGTGTGTTCTTTTATGATCAACAATTTCTTATTTCTGCTCTTAGGACTTCATTGGTACTATTAAAGTCAATGAGAAACTTGGGATAAATTGGAATGCAAAGGATGCAGATACACTGTGGTCTTATGTGTAAACTTATGTAAAATTATGCCAAATGCATATACTTGTAGTCAAGCAATTTTAATAGAATAAAATTTGTTCCACTGAATTGAAATTAAGGAAAAAAACAAACAAACAAAAAACAAAACCAAAAAACAAACCAAAAACCAACTAACCAGAGTAAGAAATGGAGTGTTTCTGCTCCAGAAGGGTTTGGTTTTTGGTGGTTTTCTTTCTCGTAATTCAATACTCTGATCGTGCAGCACAGTGGCACATAGATAAATTGAAATCACAGGTACGTGTGCTCCTCACTTGCTATTTAAAGATCTAAATCAGAATTTTTAGCAGGAGACTGTGAAATTACTACTAAAACGATGTAATATTTTCAAATATTTATAACAGGCTGAAAATATCCAAAGTGGTTGTGGTAGGAGATCTGCATGTTGGAAAAACCAGTCTTATCAACAGGTACAGTATATCTCAGCTGATGGTTTGATTCTCCTGTTTCTCAAATAAATGTTATAATGTTTCCATTGCTGGCTTTAGAGCAGTGCTTCATGGCCCTGGTTTGAATCTGAACCAGTACTTTGTGGTTTTCTTGAAGACAAAATGAAGTCAAGAGTATGACACAGTCTTGATACATGAACCACAGAAAGCTGTGCTCTAGCAATTCAGTCAGTATATGTTACATTCTCAGGTATTTTTATCCAGTCAAATATGATACAGTGCTTTCTTAAGGAATCTAGTCTAAAGGCTAAACAATTAGAAAACAATTTCAGTGTCTCAGTCTTGGTTTCATTTGCGTCATTATTTACAACCCAAATATATTCCCTTGTAACTAAAACTGAAGATACTGTACCTCCCTTGAAAGCCCAAAGATGTTTTGTGCTGAGTCTCATATTATCCTGAGAGCTTACTAGATATATGTGCTTTCTAGTTTATTAAACAGTATCTCCTTTTCTTTTATTAGTGTCTTTATGTTTTTATGTCTGCTTCTACTTTATATAGTAAATCCACAGTTAGTTTTTTCTTTTCTTCATAATTTGCCCTAGACAGTGTTAGTTTTGCAGCTATTTGTACTTGTCTTACTAGTATTTAATCCTCTTTTTTTTCAATTGTAGATTTTGTAAAGATAATTTTGACCGAGACTACAAGGCGACCATTGGAGTAGATTTTGAGATTGAACGTTTTGAGATAATTGGAATGCCATATAACCTCCAGATGTGAGTTGAAAGAGCATGGTTAAGCATTGCACAGAGTACAGTCTCAGCAGAGCTTGAATTGCTGCAGGCTGTAGTGGAATAAAGGTTTTAGAAATATAATACAATTGCACAAAGAATAATGTGATGTGAAAAAAAGATTCTGTCTCTGGAGTTGCAGTTTTAGTAGAAATTTGACTCTTGGATTTCTTATGCCTAAAAAAAAATTGCAAGCTTGTAAATGAAAATTCATCTTGGATGTCTTTCACTATTTCAGTGGAGTTCTGTCATTTTTAGTCAACATTCATGAAAGAAGTGGAAGCTTTTGTCACAGCCACCAGTGCTTGTGTAACCTCAGTCTGTGATTTGAGTTTAGTAGCCACAGTGAGCACTGAACTTGTCTTTACAAGGGGTTTTATTCCTGCAGTTATCAAAATTAATAAGGTGTCCAGTGATTTCAACAACTCTTAATTAGCAACTAATTAATTATCCCTAAATCATGGAAAGGCTGGAGTGGTTTTATTAGAATGTGAACCTAATATCTTTGATTTTCAACTTTGCTTGTCAGACTAGTGGGAATCCTGCCCTTTTTCCACCTGCTTTGGGTCTGTGGAGTGATATCCCTTTGTGTTTCTGGTGGCCAGAAGCGTTGTTCTGTAGAGGGCATTATGGAATCATGTGTAATGTAACCTAGTGCAGAAATAAGATGCTTTGCATGAGATATTTTAGTGCATGAATTTTAAAAGCCTTTTTACTTAGGAACACTTTTTTCCCGGTGAGATCACTGATGTAAATAGATGGCTCGTGGTATTTATTGAAAAATCCATTTCCCACTGACTTCACTGCAATTGTCTTTGGGAAGTTTTGTCAGTTGCTATCCTTTTGGAACTTGAGTCCCTCTAAAAATCCAGACTCGTGCATCAGCGTTTTGTGAGCTGAAGCAATAGGGTCAGGTTGCAATATCTGCAAAGTCTTCACAAGCTGGATAGAACATTTCCATATGATAAGCACTAGTGCCCCCTCTTGCTGAGAGATTTCCATACAAGATATATTTGCAAGTATCCATGACTGGCAGCACAAAGCTACAACAAAACCCAAACCTCTGTAATGCTGGCAGTATCTGAAGGCATTAATGAGAAGGACGTTCTTGATTTTATGTAATGGTGTCATTAGTACCTGATGGACTGAGCTACAGGTCTCTAATTTGTAGTGTAGAGACAGATAGCTTATCTAGCAGTTGCAAGAGCCTAACATGGGCTAATACATGACTTAGCTAGTATTAGCACAGAAAATTTACAAAACTAGATTGCCCTAGAAATACATGCAAATTACATAGGTGAAAGAAAAAAAGTTTTAAGGAAAGGACATTACCATGCAGAATACAAATATTTGAATTGTCTCCGAAATTATTAGTATTTTTTAAGAAAAGGTACAAATGGTGTTTGCATGTCTTCATTGACTAATAGAGCCTTACTATATTTCTATCAGCAGTTAATGAATAACATGTTCCAGATGGTGACACTTCTCTGGTATCACATTCTTCTCCGCCTTGTACCAGTCTGCTGCTTCATTAACATGTTTACTCAGGTTACCCTGGGTTTCATTAACCTGAAATTTCTCTTTTCCCCCTGTTGCACAGATGGGACACAGCAGGTCAGGAGAAGTTCAAGTGCATTGCATCTGCTTACTACCGAGGAGCAGAGGGTGAGAGCAATATTAATTTGATCCTGCTTTTGTTAGGAGGCTGTATTTTGTACAGCAACCTATATCCATATATGCTCCTTGGGAAGGTACCTTGAGACACACTGTGGTGGAATGGATTGCTCTTTGTTGCAAGGAAGAAGGGATGAAGAAGTTAATGACTTGATGTGTTGTCACTATCTGCAAGCTCTGAGTGTTCTGATGATGCAGTGATAGAAAGTGGCACTTGTGACTAGGGGGGAAAGAATTTGAGGTCGGGTGAGATTAATGCTGGAGTTGGAAGTGGATATTTCTGGTTTTCCCTTTGCTAAGAGACAATCCTGTGGTAATTTGTGGTCCCAAAATGAAAGGGTTGATAGCGCTATAGACTGCAGACTATAGATATACTGTTGAAGACTAAGGACTTAGGTCTTATTGGGTGCTAGAAAAAGAAAAAGAATGAGCAAATGGATAGTCTTCCACTTCCTATGTGTTAAATCTGTTCTTACACCTTATACATAAACATTCTCTCTGTTTAACAAGACAGGTTGGAGAGACTTCTGATACACTTTCTAATTTAATTACATTTTTTTCTGTTCTTGTCTTTATTGCAGTTATAATAACAGTGTTTGATCTGGCTGATATCCAAACTTTGGATCACACCAAGTAAGTTTCTGCATCTTGGCTTATCTTTTGAAGGTTTTTACAGCAGGTTTAATTGCCTTCCATATGTAGGTGTTAAGAGCTTGCTGGATCATGAGCTCTTATTGAGCTAAGAAATTAAAAATGACAGTTACTAGTTTGGATTACATAGGGAGGGATTTTTCTGAAGAAAATGCAGAACATAAATTTGAGCTGCTTACACTTGACTCCCTTTAAAGTCAGTGCAGAGAGAAAGGCATTTCAGTAAAATCTTGATCCTTCCAAAGCTAGACATGCAGGAAAAGATGAAGTGCACTCCAAAAGCATTTTTTTTACTTCATATTTATTTGATATAAATAGAATAACAGGCTGGAATCTAATGTAAATGAAAAAAACTGATGAGATGCATCTCGTGCATAATGTCTCATGAGTCTTTCATTTTTTAGGTGCACTCTTATCCCCAATTTTTTTTCTCTGGTTTCTGTGATTCTGATGGGATATAGGCTGTCAAAAAGAGGAGAGGAAATAAAAACCTCAGGTTTACATACAGCTAAACTTACTAGTTCAGATCCTTGTAATGATTTGGTTACAGCAACACAATAATTGTTATGAGTAAACTCATTCTACTTTTAGTGCAGGCTGCAAAGCCCTGCATGGATCTATGATCCACACTGCTGTCACAGCTCAGAGAATATGTATTTCTAATGTGCTGTTGTGACTGCAATGTAGGTACAGACTTCTTTACAACCTGTACTCTGTCTTATTTGAATGTGTACTATGGTGCTTAGCTCATTTACATAGGACTTTGTAAAATAATATATATATTAGTGTCTCTGCTTGGCTGAAAGTAATTGAAGCCTGTGAACCTGATTTCCCACACACGCACACACTCCCTTCCCTCCTTGACTTGTGTTGGATGACTCAAGAGAAACTTGATTGCCAGAGTAACAAGAATATAAAAGCTTGTGAGACAAGAATCATACAGCCTTCATAGGGAGCTGTTTTATAATGCTGAATAGATTATTTCACTCTTTATTCCCATTTGTATCTAACCTGCTATGTGGCTCATACCTTTTCAGTTGCTTCTTGCTTTCTTATTCCTTATTTGCACCAAACTTTGCCCTCTCCCTTACACTGAGAAGTAGGCTCTCTGGGTGCTAAAATGATTGTTGAATTTGTACTCTGCCATGGGTATGATTTTATGAAGAAAAAAAGGCTTTTGATACGCTCAGATAAGTTCTTCCACTCAGTTTTCTTGTGACCTTATTATCTGTCATATTCTCGTCCTGTACTCCTTGTTCCCTCTGACTGATTCAGCCTTTTTTTTTGTTTGTTTGTTTTTGGTTTGTTTTTTTTTTTTTTTTCAGGCAGTGGTTAGAAGATGCATTGAGAGAGAATGAGCCAGATTCTAGCTTCATCTTTCTGGTTGGAACAAAAAAAGATTTGGTGGTGAGTAAATTGAGTGCAGATAAGGAAAAGATAAGGAAATCAGATTTTCCCTAGTTCCTCAAGTGATTTCCCTTGCAAGTTGTTCACAATGTCATTGAGATAAAGACCTTGAGTGAAAAACTTAAAAGGTAAATTGAACAGCCTTCTTGAAACCAATTAAAGAAGAGACTTTCTGAACAAAAAAAAAAGGTAGTTAATGAAATATTTCTTGCATGACATTTTCCAAGCATATATAAACATGCATAGTGGTCTTAAAAGTTTTATTGTTCTGTAAACTGTTCATAGGTTTTCTTCTTTCTCTCAATTTAAAATAACTGCAGTATGAAATTCAGAGCATTATATGTATTTTTGCTATGCAGCAAGCCTGACATGCTGGATATGAATCCTAGAAATACGGAATTCTAAGATAGATACTCACAAGTGAATATTACAATTCAGAGAGCTGTTGGAAAAATTAGAGGGAAATTGGTTTTTAAGGAATGGTGTGTTCATTACTCGGGGACAGGGAAGGTTTCTTACTTAATTGATTATCACATAATTTTCAAAAGAACAGGTGAATGCAGTATCTTTACACAATTCTCAGTCCTGTCTTTCTGTAGAAAAAAGATTTTTAAAGCTTTGAAAACAAACTTGTTTCTTCTGTTACTAGTTGGTCCCACAAATCTTCTGCTGAGAATGATGGGATTACAAGGATTTAAAGACTGTTAACTGAGCTGCTGACTTGATAGTTCTTTACCAGGGAATGTGTTAGATACAAGGGTCACTTCTTAACTCTTGTTTTGTTTCAGTGCTGTGGGAGCTGAGTGGAGACTTCCATTTAAAGCCAGTACTAAATAGTTGAATGTTCTTGCAGTCAAGTCCGATTGCCCAAGTTTAGGCACAGTCAGAAAGGCCACTGAGCAAACTGGAAGCATCACAGTGTAGGTGCTATGGCAGTGCCTGTGTGCTGTTACCAGCCCAGGCACACTTCTGTTCAAGCTGTTCCGTGTTGTTTGCCCAGTCAGATGCTGTGTGTGAAAGGACAGAGCTGGATGCCATCCGTTTTGCCAAGGAGATGCAGGCAGAATACTGGTCGGTTTCAGCCAAAACAGGTAAATTACTGCAAAGGATGTAAAAATAGCATAACCGCAAGGACTGATGTTGGAGTGGGAGGAACTTATTATCCCACCATTGCCAGTTTTTTTGTTCTTCTTGTACTTTGTTCTTATGAGAAACTTCAGTCTTATTAATGGCTGATTTTATTTGACCATTTGTATTTGTATGTGTGCTTTCACTTTCGTGTATGCAGAAGGAAACAATCAAGCTGCTTTGCAGTATCTGAGCATGTATAATTCATAGATAGTTACATAAACACACATGTGCACTACTACTCAACGTTTGCAATGGAAAAATATTATACCACAAAATTAATTCTCTCTGTTGCTGGCTAAAAATAAAGGTGCAGCACAGGGTACAGTATTCCAAAGTAAGAAAATTAGAAATTCTTTCTGCACTTATCAGAATGGGAGATGGATTGTTGGAGAGGCCTGTTCTGTCCAAACATTGAGCAGTCAGCTGTTCACAGATGTGCTTGTTATGCTTGATCATCTGTTGATATGCCTTTATAAAAATACATAATTTCTGTCTTGTTTCCTAGGAGAAAATGTCAAAGAATTCTTTTCCCGAGTTGCTGCTTTGGCCTTTGAACAGTCCATGATAAAGGAACTGGAGAGCACCCCTGGGCACAGGACCCAAATTAGGGCAGGAAATCTCATCAGTATGTGAAGTTTTGCTTTTTGTGTGCGTTTTTCTTGTTTATAGTCCGAAGGATTGGGGAGGTTTTTCAAGCATTAGAGCCAGTTTCAAACACCTGCAAGCATATTTATATCATTGTCTGCCCAGATTTTATCCTACAGGAGTGACTGGGCCTGCATTCAGCTTTTGTTAACCTTAATATCAGATGGTTTAATTTCTTGTATGTTTTTATATGATTTTATAACTTTTTGTTTCCACAGAGCTGGGGAAGAATATTGTGGAAATTCCAGAAGACAATGCTCAAGTCAGCCTGAGTTGTTGCTAACTGTCAACTGTTTCTGCGAGTGCAACAATGCTCTTAAACCAGAAATAGAGAGCTTTAATTTTAGAAATGAGGGAGGAAAAATTTGCCCAAACTTTCTTGCTGAGAGTTCCCTTGCTGCTGCAGGCTCCCTGTGCTGGGGGGTACAATAGTGATGTAAACATTTCTCTGTGTAGCTGAAACATAGCATCCTTCTCTTAATGCAAGAAGACATTGCCAGTGCCATGGGCTCACCTGTCTGCCAAAAAGGCTTGTAGTCAAAAATGATCTCATTTTAGTGTGTAGTTTTTTGATAATTCTCTAGAAATCTTAGCTAGTAAAGTGGCATTCTCTCATGGGAGCAGGAAACAGGTGGCAGTTCAGAATGAAGGGTGGTATCAATACAGTTTTGCCTTTTAAAACCATCATGTAAAATAACTCTAATTGCTTTTATGCATTCCAAGTATTTTAAAACTATTTGAAAATAAATCTTTTCAAGTATCAGGCTTGGAAGTACACAAATGCAGACTGCATAGTTTCCACTGTGGTTTCTCCATACAGGAAAAATGTTTATTACTTTTCATTTTCCACTTGAGAATCAGAGCCCAGTATTAAACATTTCCAAGCCTAAAAGAAGTGCAGGTAGGAACTTTGTTGTTTTAACACAGCTGTCTATATTTTGAAAAATGTTGCCAGATAAGACTGCTGTTCTTTTCCATTCTCTTGAATAAAAAAGAATGGTCACACAGGTGCATAAAATGGAAAATATATTATTTCCCTCTAATTTTTCCAATAGTTCTCTGAACTCTAATACTCTGTTGTATCTAGCTTAGAATTCCATGTTTCTAGGATTCATATCCAACATGTCAGGCTTGCTGGCATAAAAAAATATATAATGCTATAAATTTGATATTGCAATTATTTTAAATGAAGAGAAGGAAAACCTATGAACAGTTCCAAGGTACTGTTTCTTAGGATATTGATTCAATCATTGCAGAAACAACAGTATCTTTAGAAAGAATTCTAACAGGACTCAGATTTGAGACGCTGAGAAATAAAGACATTTGTTAAGGAAGAAATTCTTCAATCTGAAAATATTCTGGATTCTCTGCCATTTTTCCCACTTCTATAAGAAATGGGAAAAAGTAGAGTAAAGATAGCTTGAGCATGCTTTTTATTACTTTTTCCTTTTGACGTAAGTTAGAGCAGCTTCCTAGAATATGATGAATAGAGATCTAGGAACTCTGTGTCTTTTTTTATCAGACAGTCTTCACTTTGGCAATTGTGCTGTCTGTTGGCAAGGACACAAATGTAGCATTTGGTGGAAAAAATGAATCTGTGAGGGTACAAAAGGAGCTCTTTATCCAAATGTATAATATTTCGACCTTATGATGTTCTATGCAGTTGATAAATTCCAGAGTCTTTTTCACAACTGAGGTGAATTTACACTGTGCTTATACCACAGGCCTTGGCTGAGTGGACATGGCCTTTGTGTTTCCTGAGCCTGAGTGAGAGTGGAGATGGTTCACTCTGCTGCAGCAGGTCAGGTTAAGCTGGGCTTCAGTGCTGACATGAGAGAGACAGTGATTACACTGCAAAATGACTCAGGAACAAATCTAAGACAAGATCCATTTTTGGGGTTTTTTTTGTTTGGTTGTTTTTTTGTTTGTTTTTTTTTTTTTCCTCGCCAAGAAATATATCTCCTAAGGGTTTCTTCTGTTGCTGAGCTCAATTATTGTACAAAGTCACAGAGATGCAATCTCTTCAACAACATGATCATGTTGCCTGGGAAATCAACTGGGACAGTTTTTTCCTAGGGATTCAGCACATTGCACAATGTCATTACTGTTTTGTATCATCTGGAGCTCCAAAAACTTCACATACAAATGTAATAGTCTATCAATCATCAGCTATCATGGAACAATAGCCTGAGTCTGTTTATTAAATGATGGATGCTTTGAGACTGGGTGTTTTTTATTTGGTGGTTTGTTGGGTTTTTTGTTGTAATTTTTTGTTTGTGTGTTTGGATTTTTTTGCTTGCTTGGTTGGTTTTAAGGGCATTTTTAACACCCCTGAAACCTCCCCTGCAAATAACTCCATATTAATAATTTATCATCTAAGACGAATCTTGGATCATGTTGCAAATGACGAGTTGCTTAGAAAAGCACAAAGGAAACTAACTATAGAAAATCAATATAAATTTGTAAGTTCTACCTGGCCATTCTATCAGCAAATTAATTGACTTTAAAGAAGCCTTAATATTTTGAAAAACAGTGCTGAAAAAACTTTATTAACTCTAATTGTAGGTAGACTAAACCACAATTTCTATGCCAGTTGAAATCCCCCCAGTGATCATGGCAACAGTCACAGTTTCGGCTTCCTTGTGGAATTTGCAGGTGAGACATTGAAATAAACCTTGGAGTCAGTCTGAAGCTAAGGTAAAGAGCAATTGTAACAATCCATTTCCCAAAAGAAGTACTGAAGTTGTGCTGTTTCTTGTCTTTAATAAGTAAAGCTAATGTGTTCATGGATTGTGGATGCATTTGTGCTGAGCAAACCCACTGGTAATGGATCAAAAGCCATTTAAGAAAGCCACCTGACAAAGTTAATTTCTTACTATAAAAACCTGCTCTTTTAATTTTTAATGGTGTTATTTCACCTGTTGAGTTATTATTTGACACTTAAGATATGATTGTTTATACTTACATAGGTCATGGGATTCAGAACTCTCTGAATCCTGTTGGTTCCCAGCTCAGGTTTACATCGTGGTAGTACTGGAGTCCATTCTCCATTAATAAATCTGTCCCCTTTGTGTTTTCGGCTTCCATTAATAGTTAGAGGTTGTCCTAATGTAACACACTGGTGAGCGAATGCTCTGAGAGCACGTAAGTTAAAATGAAATGTTTGGCAAGTTGTAGGAGAAGATGTATTTGGTGTGGTGGAGAGGGTTGATAACTTTCCTGTATTTTTGGCCTGGAAGTTGTTCTCACATTAAGAAATTGCCATTGTCTGAATTTGGAGAAGGAGAGTTCCTTTTCTCCCCCCAGGTTCATAGAAGGATTTAGACTGAATGGGACTTCCCCAGACTTGTCAGCTTTATCAAACTCCTCCAAGAGTGCTGCTTTGTGTTAACAAAAATACGATTTTTTTTTTTTAGTTTCAACCACATATTAATCAGAAACCATGTTTTGTTTCTTATTTTAAAAGCTCACCTTATATCCTACGGGTTTTTGTTTGTTAATTTGGTTTTTTTGTCCTCAAAAACCCGCGGTTCTTCCGCGTGGGATGATGCTGAAGACCCAGAGCCAAGCGGCTCCTTCTTCCCACCAGAGGGAGCCCGGCGGCCGCTGCAGGATCTGCTCCGTGCCGGCTCGGAGGCGCTTTGCGATCTCTCGCCGGCCGGCAGAGGGGATGTGCCGGGCAGGCCGGCCCGAGTTTAGCCCCTCATCGCAGGATTCTCAGTCTCAAATCACAGGTATGTGTCTGCCACCGTAGTGTTAAAGAAATTTTGTATCCAGTTAAAATACTCCTCTCTTCGATGCATAAAGTATCAGCAAAAATACAGAGAACTTCAATTCCCAGGGGAATTTCTGGAGTTGTGCTACCTCAGTAGATAAAGAGGGTGTAGCTGTTTATCAGTATTATTCACTAAAAGGTAAGTGTGCACACAGAAATCCCTCATGTGACTCATTACAGTTTTTACTCCCTCCAGAAAGGACACGAATGTCAGAAAAGTGGACCCAAATAGAAACCACTCCAAAAATAAATCAGAATGGTGAGCCTTCAGTAAAAGTTCTGTATGAATTCAGAACAGATCCCAGTGATGTCACATACCTGCTGTTGTTTATAACCATGCCAGTAAAATCTTATTATTCCTAGAAATACATTGCATGTCGGAATTTTGTTGGTCCAACTGCCACTAAGCAAAAAAATAGTATCAATAGAGAAAAGGCAGTTTATTTCTGTGACAGATTGAGATGTGTTGAAAGATTTATAGAGTTATTTATTAAACATATAGATTTTATAACTATTTAGGTCATAATCTGTTTTCCATATAGGTCAGCCAATGCCTGTTATGTGTTAAAAGCTGAGGAAACAAGTGCAGGAAAAGCAGTTAAAGCCAGGAAACAAAACCAAGAGCGATGAACTATGCAAAAGTGAATACATGAGTAGCCATTTGTGATATAGCTGAAAGTACCCCAAAATATTTTCATTGGCGTATAAAAAAGCATGGAGAGGAAAACTGTTTAATGGATTTTGAAACAGTACATATCTCAAAGGTAAGAGAGCTACTCCAGTGGAGTTGTGCTTTTCATTCCTATGGGATTTCATTGGTTCTTATCAGGGCTATATCCCACTCTCTTTTCTAGCAACATGTACCAGAAAAATATGCTTCACCACAAACACGAAAGGAAACAGTTTTATGGGGGATATGATAGGTACATATCATCTTTGCCTGTCCTCCAAACAGGCAAGATGGAGCTTTGGTTGTTTTTCACCCTTTTTTTCAGAGGTTGAATTAGTACATGGAAAGGACACATGCTGTAAGCAAGGTTAAGAAGGAAGTGTGATGGTGTGATTTCAGAAGGAAAATAATACCCAGCACCCAGAATTCTGTTTAAATCATTTGCCACCCTTCACCCAGAGGTGAAGTGTGGGACTGAGTTACTGGGGCTAAATAATGTACAAGACAAAAGTGAGACTAATGCCCAAAAAAACAGCCTTTATTGTCAGTATCCGAGTAGCAGCTGCCCATCTCAGAGATCCAGTTTATAATTTACTGGCAGGAAAGGTAGGATTGAGGGAATGACAAGCGAGCTACTAACCAGCACTTACATGAGTGGGGGAAAACGTGACCTTTGAAGGTGAGCTGCATCAATGCCTGGGGGGAGACCCTTGTTATGAACATAAGAGAGAGCATAGAGACGTGCTGATGTTTATACATAATATATGAGGGCATGGCTGTATGGACGGGAATGGATACCTCCCTATGCACACAGGGCTGTGTGTATGGCATGTTCTTAACCAGTCTTAGCTACGGTCATATCCGTACGGTGTGAGGATGCCCAGGCCTGTGGCTGCAAGGGCGAGCGGGCGGGACTGCTCACGACTTTGCCTTTGTCTCACGGAGAGCTGCGGGGAAGGCGCTGGGGCCCCCCACCCCCGCGGGTCCCCCGGCCCGGCTGCCCCTTTAAGAGGCCCCAGTGCCGTGTCAGTGCCTGCGCCGGGTCCTTCCCTCCCCTCCCCTTCCGCAGCGCCGCCGGAGCCGGGCCGCGATGTGCCGCCGCGGGCAGCGGGGGCTGCGCCGCCGGGGGGGCTCCCGCGGGGCCGCGGGGCGCTCGGGCACCGCCGGGTAGCGGCGGAGCTCGGCCGGGACGCGCCCCGCATCGCCGCCCCGCGCGGGGACCGTGTGCGCCCCGAGCGCAGCACAATAGCCGGGAGGAGGAGACAGGGAAAGGGGCAGGGGGAGAGGAGGAGAGAGAAAGAGAAAGCACAACACGGGGGCTGGCGAGGCAGCGCGGAGCGGAGGGCTCCGAGCGTGGCCGCGCTGAGGACCGTGCCCAGGACGGCGGCGAGAGGAGGTGGGTGGGGGGCGATATTTACCTTCCCTCCCCCGCCCCGAGCCCGCTCCTTTGTCCACGCGCTTTGAAGTGCTGGGGGATCGCCAGGGTGGGAGCATTGTTGTTCGCCAGCAAACGATCAGTCATGCTGGGGAGAGAGTAGCGAGTGTACGCGGGGCTGAGGCCGGCAGAAGCCGAAGGAGACGGGGAGGAGAGACGATTGCGAGAGAGGATTGCTGCCTGCCTCCCAGTGCCCTGCATGGACCGCGAAAGAGACGCGCTGAGTTGACCCTGCCCGAGCTGTTTCTGCTTCTACATGTGAGATCCGGTTGGTTTTTTCTTTCCACCTCTTTCTCTCCAGCCTCCTTCTCGTATTCTCCACTTACTCCCGTATGCAAAATGGTGGACCCTGTGGGGTTTGTAGAGGCTTGGAAAGCACAATTTGCAGACTCTGAGCCTCCTAAAATGGAGCTGAAGTCTGTGGGAGACATTGAACAGGAACTGGAGATGTGCAAAGCATCTATCCGGAGACTGGAGATGGAGGTTAATAAGGAGAGGTTCCGCATGATTTACCTGCAGACTCTTCTGGCAAAGGAGAAAAAAAGCTATGATAGGCAGAGATGGGGTTTTAAACGTGTTTCTCAGTTGCCTGAAGGGGGTGCAGAGCAGCAGATCCAGGACCTGCATCATCACCAGTCTGCTGACCAAGACGAATATGAAAAAAGCAAGTCACATCATGGGGAGGAAAAGTTCAAACCAAGGATACCCTCTATGCGGAAGCTGTCTACCCAGAGTGATGGGTCAGACCTGTCGCCTTTGGACAGCCCCCACCATGGAGAAGGAGAGCAGGACAGGTGTAAGTACTATGGTGAAGAGAAACTGAAGAGAGTTGTAGAAGACATGGAGAATCGCTGTGATACAGATGGCTCTCCTTCAAAACACAGATCGGCTTCCAGTCGCAGGCTGGTGGGATCTGCTGAGAAGGAGGGATCATTTGAACCTAAGGAGAGAGGGAACAGCACCAGTGTGGCAGCCCTAAGGTCCAATTTTGAGAGAATGAAAAAGGTTAATTCACATTCTTCTGGTGAAAACAAGGATGTTATTGAAAAGCCCTTTTATGTGAACATGGAGTATCATCATGAGAAGGGTCTGGTAAAGGTCAACGATAAAGATGTTTCTGATAAAATAAGCTCCCTTGGTAGCCAAGCCATGCAAATGGAACGAAAAAAGTCTTTGCACTCCCTGCCTTCTAACATGGTACCCAGCTTCAGCGAGTTCCAGAGGCCTGCCTACAGGGGAAGGTCCTCAGAGAGCAGCTTTGGCTACGATGGAGAATATGAGGATGCTGAACTGAACCCCAAGTTTCTTAAAGATAACCTGATTAATGCCAATGGCAGCAACCGCTCACCTTGGCAGCCCATGGACTTTCAGCCATATCAGAGTATCTATGTTGGTGGAATGATGGGGGAAGGAGAAGGGAAAGGACCAATTCTGCGAAATCAGGGCCCACCTGACCAGGAAAAACATCTCACGTGGCCCAGGAGATCTTATTCCCCCAGAAGTTTTGAAGATATTGGAGGAGGGTATACTCCTGATTGTAGCTCTAATGAGAACCTTACCTCCAGTGAGGAAGACTTCTCCTCAGGACAGTCCAGCCATGTCTCTCCCAGCCCCACCACTTACCGCATGTATCGGGATAAAAGCCGTTCCCCCTCCCAGAACTCCCAGCAGTCCTTTGACAGCAGCAGCCCACCAACCCCCCAGTCTCAAAAACGGCACCGGCAGCAGCAGGTCATCGTGTCTGAGGCCACTATTGTGGGTGTACGAAAAACAGGACAGATCTGGCCAAGTGATGGAGATCTGCCCTCTGCGAGATGTCACCAGGACAGCTGTTTCCACGGGGATACAGGTGTGTACCAGCTTTTTGCTTAGTCTTTTAAATGTAGAGAGCAGGGAATGGCATCGTGGAAATGAATGGGAGACCCTGGGTGAATCACCGTGAGGGGGCAACTGTTTCATGTGAGAATTCTGTGTTTAATTTGTAGTTTTGCTGTTTTAGGAAGATCATACAGAATATATGTCACACTGCATTTTAGGAATTCAGTCTGGATTCCCAGAAGGGTTGATTCAGACTTCTTTTGAGAGGATCAATGGAGTCCCATGTTAATAATTCCTTAAAGTATCAGTCTGAACACTGAGCTAAAAAGGGGCCAGAACTTCACCAGGTATTCACCATCTGTGGTGAATTCACCACCAGTTTATTCCCTCACTCATATTTGTGCACTATGGAGTAGTTAAACTCTACCTTAGAGGTGGTAGTGGGCCAGCAAGCCACAACCTGAGGGTTTTGCCAGAGCTTTACCGATAATGATGCTGCTCCCACAGTCTTGTTTTCTCCTGTCTGTGTTAATTGCAGTGCTAGTTTCTCGTTCTGTCTCGTGTCAGCCTTCAATTAGAGCTGATTGGAGGTGATGATTGTGCAGCTCTGTTCTTGGAGCTTTCTGCTATTGCTGAGTGAAGGAAGAACTTGGAATACCAGGAAGCCCTGAGGGAAACATTTTAACTAAATTTCAGCAGAATAGAACTTTTCATTTGGGGAATAATGGGCAATGTTTGAACCCGATTTTATGTAACTCATTCAGGCATGCAGGTGTGTCTGTGAAATCACAGTGAGTTTGCAGCTGGAAGAGGTATACAAGGAATTGTATTAATTTAGATGCAGTTTTTGAATGATGTATGTGGATGTCTGAACCTATTTAGCAAGGCAAGTCATGTAATGTAAATAGTATCTTGTGCTAACACCTGTAGTCTCCTACACAGTAAATGAAAATCAAATCCAGGAATGAAGAAAATAGGAATGTTTGTTTTGACAGATTTCTTTAATTATAAATCTGTGATTTCTTTCATGGGTTTTCTTTGTTTCTTTGACTCTCTCATTTTAATAAGGGATTAACATGTTATTTGTCAATGGGACCAAATTCCTGTAGTAGTGAGTGAATTCAGAGGCATGTCAGAGATGTCACTTTCTCAGGTTGTGAGAGTTTGTTCTCTTACTTCTCAGCAGAGTAACAGCTTGAAGGAGATGCCTAGTTTTACTTTCCCTGCTGATTGTTTTTGTCAGCAATACTTTTGGGAGCAGCAGTGGAGAGAGAACTCTTCTGTGCTGCCATCCTCTTATCCTCTTGTGTTATTGGAAGGCTGGGCAGTTGTAATGGATGTTCAGTGTACATGGAAGCTCTGCAGCTCCTCACAGTGACTTCTCCCTTATCAGATTGGTTGGACATCTCTGTTTTCTCTCTGGGACTGCTGCATTCTTCCTGGGTTTTAGGGAGAGGCTGAGTCTTGTGCTCATTTGAACTGAGCTCTGCCATCTGTCTCTGCTCTTGTTTACTGATGCTCTTTAGATGACTGGGAAGCCTCCTGGCAATTTCAGTTTTTGCAGAAGGAAACAATGGGGTAAAAATAACAAAGGTGGATAAAGCTTGAGGATCAATTCAGCTTTCAAAAGGCAATAGATAATTTTTATTTTAAATAATTTACCTGGGATTCAGTGATTAAAAAAAAAAAGGCAGCTGAAAAGACAGAACACATACAATTCCTGGATGCACTGGAAAGCTTTGTGTCATGTTCCTAAGGATGACCACACATTGCAGGAAAGGACAGAATGTAACTGATCCACCTTCTGCTTTCCTCAGCACGGGGGGGTGACATGGCAAGCTTAGCAGGAACTTTCACCAGATGGCTAATCAGTACTGTCTTGCACATTAGCTGGTGGCAACTTTTTACTTAACTGAAAAGGCTTATGCCTTCAGGAGGGCTGTGTTTCTGATTAATTCCTACTGAGCATCATTTTATAGGAATTTTCTTTCCTTCCCGATTGGGATGAATTTTGATCTGAAACCAGTTGGTAGCAAGTCCTTTTCATAAAACAAACAAAAGGCCTGGGAGAGCACTGTGTGATTATCTGGCTGGCTCCCATTCCCAGCTCCCCTGCTCTGATGCGGGCTGTTCTCCATCACCACGTGGTACCAAAGCCATTCACAGATCCAGACAGATTTTCCAGCACCTGTGGTTCAGTCACTGGTTCTGCCAGGCTTCCCTAAAGTTTTGCTTGAATAGAGTGCAAGTTTCAATCACAGGAGGTTCTGGCCAGCCTTCATGTTAATTAGCATCAAGTGGGGTTTATTCAACAGTACTTGACTTCCCTGTGTATTCAGATTGTTGTGTGTTTTCTGGCTTTGCCTTTGATCACTCTTCCCTTAGTAATGTTGAGTGGACAGGTGCAGTGTGAAATTTCCATCTGGATCTGTCCCAGTGCACCTTGAGCTTGGCCAGCAGACACTTCTGTCCAAGTTATTTAATGACTTCACAGTTAAGTGATATTTTCCTGATTTTGTATTACAAAAAAAAGGATGTAACTCTCAAGTGGATGGAGTCTGAGCCAAAATTTGAATCTGGGTTTTTGGAGGTGGCTTAACAAAAACCTTAAAGCAGACCAAGGTATAGTAGGCTTTCAGTTTTTTCCAAGGAGCAGCATAAGAACTTCAGGGTTGAGAATTGTTAATAGCTGTACTTTCTATTAAATGTACTTAATGAAGCCTGGGCAAAGATATTGATATTAGGATTAATCATGTATCATTAACTTCCTGTAGTGGGAATAGAAAAAAAAAAATCACATCTTGACTTTGCATTAACCTTGAATATCTTTACTGTGATTGTGAAGAAAGAACAAGATTTTTTAAATTCTGCCTTCTGTTAAACATTAGTTGTAGAAGTAGACATGAGAAAAGCCACTCATTGTGCATTTCTGCTTATGGTGAAGGGGAAAGTTGCACAGTACTGTTATGGAGCAAGGAGATCTTGCAATGGCCTCAGCTGGGACAGTTCTGAACTAACAGCAGTTTGTTAATGAAGAGCACACTGGAGCTGTTGCTTGGCTTTGGAGCTTGCTGCATAAAATCAGTGTTCTCACTCTGCGTGAAATGATTTTATCTGTCTGCATAATAACATGGGAACTTTCTGGAGTCCACATAAATAATATTTACCTGTACAGCTGCCTCCCTCAAGGTGCCCTAGGACTAACTTCTGTTCACGTGAGAAGACTTGGTGGTGCTCTGAGAGAGTCCTGCCAGGCTCTTTGTCTAGACAGCCACCAACCACCACAGTGCTCAATATGAGGTCAGTTTGGGGATATGTGTCATTTAATTCCATTGGAGTGAGGTTTTACTTATTTTAGCCTCTACTAAATGTGGGAGTTCTGAATGTCCCTTTCTGGAGAGCATGGAACGTTCCTTATTTTTTAGTGAGTTTAATGTAGGGAAGGGAAAAAGCAGTGGAATTTATGTGAACTGCAAACCTCACAATTCCTGTTATGTCAGCAGAAGGCCATTTACAAACTTCTGCTTACCTAGAGCTGTAGGTTCTTCAGTTTTTGTGTGCCTTAAATGCCTGACCAGATAGGCAAGCATATGAATTTCCTGCTCTTAAGGCAAACTTGACACTACTTGTTTGTAAAGCCCCAAGAAATCATGTAGTGTGTCATCATGGGAGGACCTTATTCTGTACCAGTTTCTGCAAGGGTTTGCTTCCTGAGTTATTTGCATCCTCTGAGATCTTAGTCAAGTTTCTTAATTCTGCACTTCTTCCACCCAGTATTGTAGTCTGTGAATTTTAGTTTTGTGATGTAGTTTGAAAAGTTCTTTACAGGATTTTGCAGATTCCTGAGGTAACATGTTGCTGTTGTTCAGAAGCACAACTTCCCTTTGAGCAGCCGAGGCAGACTTCAGTCCACTCTGTAGAGATTCTTCTGAGGAGCTGGAATGTAGAACTTTTATAATGTGCAGATTGCTTGTTAATTTTAAGGCCTGCTGGGCCGCAGGTCCTGCTTTCCATCTGTGACATACACTGGATCAATAATGCAGTTTAAATTTTCCTGACACTTGTGTAGTTCATTTTGCTATTACTTTTTAAACATGTTTTAATCTTTCTTGTGATGATCAGTGATTTCTTAGGAGCAATGATGCCAAGATGCTGTTTAAATGCAATCCCCCACCCTGCCTTGCCTATCAGCATTTTAGTGGCTTTGGAGATTATCAGGATGCTTGCACTACCACTCCCCTCTTCTTAGTCTGGTGAAGAGCTCCCTCTCTTTCTCTTCCAGATTTCTCTTTCCCTACAGCAGAGTTTAATGGAATCTACAGAGCTGCTTGATGTCCCCAGTGACTATAGTGGACTCTGAAGTGTTTGTTTTGTTCCTTCTTCCACAGAGAGTTGCTGATGTTTACCTCAGGCCTACTAGAAGTAATAGCATGTAGACAGATTTTATTTTATCTTTTCTTATGTTCACCCTAGATCAGGTACTTCTGCAGTCACAAAGCACCTGCCTTTGAAATGGGAGTGTAACCATTCCACATACTAGTTGTCTGGTACTGGGGAGCCCTGGAGACTGCTGGTGTCCCCTTATCTGCCTGTGAGAAGCTCATTTTCATGGTCCATGACAGGGAGATCAGAGTGGGGCTGCCTTTCCTATGGAGTAAGCAGACAGAGAGCTGTGAATTCTGCAAGTAGTGGGTCAGAAAGCTGCTTGTCCTCCCTGCACCCTTACCAGCAGGTCCAAAGGGGTCTCTGGCAGTGGACATGAGCTCCCTTTGTGCAGCTGCCACTGCTGCAAGAGGGCTTGTGCCTATGGGAGGCAGGCAGTGGCCTGTGGCTGGGCAGGTAAAATGTATTCCCAGTGCAAGCTTGAACTTTGGGAGTGGTATAGGAACTCAGCTGGGGCCAAGCAGCCCCAGAGCCACAGGATATCCATGCAGCATCCATGCTGTGCTGAGCACAGACTGCAGTGCTGTGCTGGATACAAAACTGTTGGACCCGGGTGGTTGCAGCTTGATGATTTCTCAGAGCCAGGGGCCCGAGCCCTAAAGCTCTGAATCACTTTTGAAATTATTTACCTGTGTGTGTAGGTGATAGACTTTAAAGCAGTGAATTATATTGGTGAATGAAGTGCTTTGGTCTCCTGTGTCTTGTCATCTCTAGCAAAGCTGTTAATGGTTTTAATCTTGAAGATTTTTATTGTTTAGTGTAAATATACATCATCCCATGTACAGACTTCCAGGGTGCAAAACTGGAATATTATACTCTTAATTCTTATAGTTATGCTATCTCAAGCTAATGGTGAGAAAAAGCTAAGAGCTTGCTAATTTGTGGAACTAATTGCTCTACCATTTTTCCTAAGTGCTTCCATTTGTCTTACATCTCTGGTTTGGATATTTGGATAAAATGCTAAGTACTGTGTTCAGTCACTCCTTCATTGACAGCTTGCTTTTCACTGCCACCAGCCAGTTTCACTGAGACCTGAGCAAAAGTAATGAAATGTTGACTGGAATGGCAAGGAGGCATCCTGAGTAACAGATTTGGGATGAAAGCAAAATAAGTTTAAATTAGAAAATTTGCTAAACTTTCGAGTGTGGGTAAGGAAATGCTTATTTTTGACTACTGGGCAGCATACTAGAGCTATATACTGACTCTTAGAAGTAGTGTTGTGGTGGGAGGTGTGATTTGTAATCCAAATTTGGCTTTGAAGGCTACCTGAAAGATGGGGCAACAAAGGAGGCCTAAGCCTGTGAAGGTTTGGGCCCCAGTAATAGGCTGGAAAGACTTCTTGCAGTTTACAGTTTGATCTCTAATGCCCTCCCTTGCTCCCCAACCTCTTAGGGGTAAACAGCTATCATGCAGAGGCAAGGGGGACCTGTATTTCAGCTTCAAGGAATTTTGGAGGTCAGTCCATAAAGGTTAATGAGGTGAGACTTGGCAAGCTGTTTGAGAATTGCTCCATTTCAATTACCACAGGGTAGCATATTGCTGCTCATGAGAATCAGAGTGTTGATTGGAGGCACAGCTTATCTGGAGCTTGCTTTTCCCCAGAGAAACCAAGACCAGCAGTTTGGGGTTTTTTTTTTACTGTCTCCTCTTTGATTTGTTCTGCTCAGTCAGATAAGCATGGAAAGAATAATAAGGGTCTGATCCTGTTCTTCCCCTGGTGAAATGTAAGTAATCTTATGCTGGCACATGTAGGAAAAGAAATGGTGTTCCAGTCCAGGTTGAATGGCAGATGGAGGGGTAGGCTGCAAGTGACTAGAGAAATGCTGGCATGGATTAGTTTGGGTTAGCTGCATGTGAATGAAGGACTTCCAAAACACCAGTTTAAGTGTCTTGGGTTACAAAGCAGGTTTTGGCCAGCTCACTGATGACAAAGTGATTGCTTTCCTGATCATATCTTTAAATTACAAGTGATGTGAAAGTAACCATAAGCGGTAGGTAAAACCTTGAATGTTAGTCTGTCCTTCTACTGAGACAGTTTTACAGATTCATAACTTCTGTAATTTTCTTTCAAATTGTATTGGGTGTGTTTTAAACAGTAAAAGTGTCCTGTGTAGGACAATGTATTGTATTTCTGTCACAAAATCTGGCTCAGTTTGCAGATCTGTCTGTTATTAAAACAACAAAGCATGTCTACCTCTCCCTGTCTTCTTCCTAAATGCCAAAATGGTATCTCTCAGACCCTTTCTTAACCAGGTTATGGCTCATGGAGTAATCAGATTATTGCAAATGTAATTGGAGTCCCTGCTTTAGAGGAAGCTCTGCCCAAATGTGGCAGCTGGAGTAAAGTTAGTTGCTCATGGCTACATGGATACTCGAGGAGTATGTGTGTGAGAATCCACGGGGACTGCCCTGTAGGATGAGTGAGTTGTTAAAGTTCAGTGTGTTGGTCTATATTACTGAATTGTGCCTGTTGGTATTACAGGCTTCTTGCATAGTTGTTACTTTTTGTTATTTTGCAGTTATTTCACCAATCTCTGTTACTACTGGGTGGGGTGGGTTTTTAAAAAATTATTTTTTTTATCTTGTAGATGAGAAAGATTATTTTCCAGAAGAGCAGATCCACCACAACCTTCTTTCTTTTAAAAATAATACTTCTTTTTTTTAACCCTCATAATCACGCCATCCTCTTCAGGAGCTTCTGTCCAAATTCTGAAGTATCCAAAATCCACAAATTACTTGCAGATTGCTTTATGACAACAGCACAGTAGCAACTATGGTAGGCTGCTGTGGATCACCCAGTATTATCTGAAATCTAAGCAGGCAGCCCTTGCGGGAGGAGTTACTTAATAGTGAGTAACTTGTGTGCCTGGACTCCAGCTCCTCTCTTTGAGGTGTGGAGAAATGCGCTGTGCAGCCTTGGCTCACTGTGTGTGTTTACTTCTTAAGAACTTCAGAATATTCTAGACTGCTCACTGAAATGCAGCTACTTCTCTGATGAGGTATTTACCAGCTAGTCTGTTATCAGCAATTACGTACGCCCTTGGCTGCAGAGTGAAGGAAGGAGTGCCCATTTTGAACCCACAAGATAGGTGAGGCTGGAGCAGGCTGTTGTTAGGAGAGTTTTAAGAAACCCAGCACACAAAAAGCCACCAAAAAACAAATCCCTCAGTTGCCTACAGTCACATCTGTGTCTTCTTTTGAAATGGGCCAGCAGCTTCCTAGGGTAATCTGTTCTGAAGGAAAATACCTTGTTCCCTGGAGCATCAGGCTCCAAATGTATTTGAGCTGCTAAAAAGTGAATGTAATTGGTCTGTTGTCACAAGGGAGGTGTCACACACAAACACAGCGCTGATTTGCTGCAGTGCAGTTACATGGCAGGGTCTGAGTGACTGCCCAGCAAGGCAGCCCCTGGCTGGGCTCAGGGCATCCCAAAAGAGGTCAGATTATGATGCTTACAGTGAACCAAGGCACAGAACACTTGTTTCTGTGACTCTTAGTCCAGCTGCCTCGGCTCGTAATTCATTGCCTCATTTTCAGTTCTGCTTCCTGCTAACCTAGAGCTGCTCCAGAAATTTTTTTGTAGTGGCCTGAAGTGACATTATGACATGAAGTTTCAGAAAATAATATGCTCAGAACAGTAGATCATTGTTGGAAGACTTGGATGTATTTTCCTCTGTCTTCTCCTGTCACTTCTATAAACTGTCCCCTTTGTTTAAATCCTTTTAGGTAGAACAAGTATGGGAGTCCCTTACCTGGGTAGGACACTTTACACTCGGGGATGAAATCACTGATGTTCTGAGAAAACACAATAATGCCTTAATGTTTTTGAGGAAATCATAGTATTTGGATGAATAAATTTGTCTTTGCCAGCTGTATCAATAACTTGGATTTCTAGATTAGCCAGCAGAGAATGCCCAGCTGCAAAATTCTATTGCAGTTCTCCCACCTGAGCCTAATTGTGGTAGATACCAAAGCCAGTGCTTAGCTGGGATTGAAGATGTCTTGTATCATCAGCATCAGTGGCTGCAGTGAGGAGAGCACATCTTACAGTCCATTCCTTGTTTTACTTTTCTTGGTTTTCTTTATTAGAAAGCTGGTGAGTGAAATCTGAATTGCAAGGAGGAAAAAGAATCTAATGAGCTGTTAGATGAAAATACTCTTTTTAGCCTGGGGACATACACCACTTCTCTAGTCCTGGTATTGATCATCTGTGGCTCCTGCTATGGGGTAAATGGGTACTGGGAGGGGGGGAGAATGTTTTAGTCACTTCCAGAGTATTGTCTCAAACACTTCCTAAGCTTGAGCAAGAGCCTCTCAGCTTACATAAGCAAGATCCTCAGGGGCCCTCGAGAGCTGCTTCTGACTCTGACAGAAAGCTGGTGTGCACTTAATGTGAGCAATACATTGGGCTTAACAGTCACCTGAATAATTGTTTGGGTGAATCTTTTGTTCAGCCTTTTCTCCATTGGCATCTTTCCTGAGGAACTTACTCAGGGGAATGAAGTATACTGAATAACTCATTTGAGTTCTCCATTGTCTGCTCTTGCCCTCTTTCCATGAAACCTGTGACTGTAATGGGCCCAGAGGCAGATGCTGCTCTAACAGAACTCATGATAAGCATGTGTGTGATCAGGTGAGGGGGCTGGTGTGTGGCAAGGAGGATTGTGTTTAGTCCTTGAGTATATCCAGAAGAGCCAGTGTGTGCTCAGCTCAACAGGGAACCTGGAAACCATTTGCTGTCTTACACTTATTCAACGGTTCAGTTTTTTTCTGGCAGAAGGGCCATTGGCAGATCTGGCTGATAGTCCCCATCCTCTTTTCAGATGATAGGGATCAGGAAAATTCCTTGTTTTTCCTTTGGTGTTTCAGGTGGTGTATTGAGCTACAAGCCTGACTGCCTTCTTGAATTGATCTGTACTGCATGACAGGGATGAGAGACTGATTGCAATTTTGAGATGCTTTACATGGTCTGGTGCTCTTGGCGTTCTGATGAGGACTGGGTTCTGCTTCATGTGAAAGCAGAAGGTCCCTCATATCTTATGAATTTATATGAGGCCACAGTAAAGACAATTATTTTCTACTTCCCCTATTCTTAACTGATGTTTTGACACACAGTGCAGAGAATGCAGACCTGCCACTGCACCTGTTTAGGCTTTGGAGAGGCACTTGCTCTGACGTGCTGAATTTCTTGAAGGTCCTCCTGAGCACAGCTGAGCAGTTCCACAAGCCCATAAGCCTTTTCTTTTGTAGTTGTTGAGAAACTACACTGCTTTATATAGAAATATTTACATAGGATTTAAACATCACTTTGACCCTTCCTAATCCAAATTGATTTTGCAACTTCTGTACGCACTGAGTGAAATACTCTGTCACAGAGCTGAAGTCAACTTGCTCTTACCAGTTTCTCTGTATTGCTAAAAGGGTCAGTGTTCTCAATAGGAAAAAATATCAGGAAAGAAGGTATGCATTTGGAATAAATAACAAAGAAGGAGCAAGAGAGCTTAAAAAAATTTGGTTGATTGTTGTTTGTTTTTTTTTTTTTTGCTTGGATTATTGTTTTTTGTTTTTTTTAATAGTTGAACACACCAGTGGCTACGCTTGAGACCTCTAACAGTGTCTTGGGAAAGACTTGATTGAGGTCTTGCTGATTTCTGGTGACTGTTTTGCTGTGAGTGAAGCTCCACAGCACTAGCTGTTTGTTTCTATGTAACTACCTGAACCAGAATTTCCCAAGATACTTCGATTTTGAAGTTTGAACAGAGCTCTTTTGAGCTCTGACTTCAAAAGCACTGATAGGGTCTTCACAGGCTTAGTTGATAAATGTTTTAAAACTGGCATGCATGCAGGTTGTGCTGTTTCAGTAGCAATACTCGTGTGGCTCAGAGCTATGCTGGGCAGGCAATTCAAAACTGTAATTTTGTTTTGAAGTTTCTTGTACCTCTTGGAGGACTGTATTAGCTGGCCATATGTATCTGCCATGCCTCCTGGTTAGGTGCTATGGAAACACTAATGTAATTTGGAAAGCATTTTTACTTTATTTAATAATTCTTTTAGCCATCCTGCATCAGTCATCCTAGAGGGGAAAATGGCCTGACAAAGTGATAAAATGGGTTTTACATCAAAATAAAAATTATGTTCTTTCCAGTTTGTCCAGTTCTCTGAGCAAACTCTCAAAATGAGACTCTCTCAAAATGAGTTTTGGTTAGGTAGGGCTTTTTCAGTATTCATGGGGAGAAAAAGATGTCTGTTATGTCTCTAGAGTATCTGAGGCAGCAGCAGAAGGTGCCTCCTCTGCTGGGCCATGTCTGCAGGCAGCTGAGGCTGTGTCACACCCCGCTGTGATGGAGTGGCACTGCCCTGTCCTGTGTGCTCAGCAAACCTGCCCTAGGCCTGACCTTGGCTACCCCAAATTCACTCAGCCTTGAGCACTGACCTATACATAATTTGTTGTGGTCTCTGCTCAAACTGAAACTCGTACTAATGTCATCTAAGCTCTGCTTTGTTTTGTGCTGATAGGTAAACATAATAAAATTTCTACTGCAGATAAAGGGTTACACATCTTCTTCCAGTCAGTGTCCTCCATTCCTGAGCATGTTAGAGATCTCAGTATCTCCACTTAAAGCAAAGAAGGAGACCTGATTATCTGTTACATAAATGTGTTCTGAATATTTATGTGCATGAGAAGAATCTGAAGAGGAAGAACTTTTAACTTGAATATTTTATTCTGTATATAGGTGTTCCAGACTGGTTTCAATATATGTGCAAATATGCACTGATGCAAAGATTCAAGCAAATCTAAAGAGCTCTACCTAAACTTTGTAAGGAACTTTTCCTTGTAATTAGACCAACATCTGGTTTAGGAAGCATTCTGATGCTAAAACTGGTTTTCCCATTAATAGACACTTGCCATGTAGGGCTGATGCACATTGAAACAGGCTCATTTAATAGTCTTTAATAATTGGTTGCTTTGTGGTTGTGTTTTTTAGTTTGTAAGAAAATGAGTCATTTGCAAGTTTTTTTCCAAAAAAATGTAAAGAATGAAAAGGGAACTTAAAAAGAAAAACAGCCTTAGGTTTATAGCAAGCTTTTATTAGTATAGTGATTTGCATAAATAAATTTCCAAGTGTATTAATGAGGTAATATGCAGCTCAGTCTTTTGAGGGTTTTAGCTGAATTTTGGTGAGCTCTAGTGTACTGGAATCAAATTTGATGCAGTTCTCCTGGATCACACTTTAGTTAGTAAATTAATTAACTTCCTCTATAGGTATGTGTTTAGAAATCGTTTTGTATCCATGTTTAAAGGGAAAATACTGCCAAAAAAAACCCCCAAAACCAAAACACAGTGGAAAAAACCTGAGTTCTGTTGCTGGAGGGTTTGCCCTTTCACTGATTTCTACAATTCATATGCTTGCTCCCACTATTTCTCTTTTTCTACTTAATTCTGTGTTCATATTAACTCATTCAGTTTCCTCTTTAAGTAAATAAGCCCAGAATCTGGGGGCTTTGCCTGTGGCTGTGGTTGCTCCTTATGTGTTAATCTCGGTTTTCTACTCCTTCCTTTTTTTGGTTTATATGCTTAAAATTTGAAGCATGAGCTGCCTTGTCTTACAACATATATCCGTGTATGTCTTCCAGTATTTTTGTATTATGCCCCTTGAGGCTAAATCTTGATTTAAATTGTGTCTGGTGCTAAAGCCTCATGCTGTGACCTGCTGCCCTGTCAGGCGTGCCAACAACTGCTCATTTCTAGCTTCATGCTGAGAACTGAATCAGGGAATTTATTTGTGGCACTTTTGGGGCTTTTGTTTGGTTTTTTCTGAGCCAAAATCAATCAAAGAAAAGAATCACAAAACTCACCCAACCAAAGCACAAAGCTCCTCTAAGCACAGATCATAATCTATCCTCTTGCAGATGTTGCTGGTGGGGCAGTAACTGATGGGGTGGTGTTGGGGCAGAAAGTGTAATGCCATGAAAGATAATTTACACTTCAAGCCCTGGTCCCCTGCGACTCCAGGGCTGTTAATTCAAGTAACAGGGGTGCATTAATGCTGAGAAGTCTTGTTTAACTTCAGCAATTTCACTTATGACTATCCAGCTGTTCTGGGGCTTCACAAAGAGGTTTGGGGTGTCCTTGGAGCTGGATAACTCTTCCCTAGGAAGATGCTTTGCTTCTGTTGCTGGGGGAGTATGAATGAGTAAAAGCTGCCCAAAAGCTTGCAGATATTTAAAATTGTTTTGTAGAATAAATCTAAGTGGAATGCTAGGACTGAAAATGGGAGTATTTACAGTAAGTATTTGCAATACTGATGACATCTTGGTCTGTATGAGTGACTCCCCTTCCAGTTGCCTACGTAAGTACTTTGTGGTTTTAATTGTTACATCAGCAAATACATTGACTACTTATGACTAGGAGAAAATGGAAGCAAAAATACAATTGCTCATTTTTACTAAGACTTAAAAAGGTGACCAGCTTCTGCCAAAAGGTTGTTTAGGTCATAAATCATCTCAAAGGAGCACAGGAGGGATGCCAGGTCAGCACATCTTTTAGAGGTGAGTGGACCTCCTTCAGTAACTTGTGTTTGCTTTCTCTGTGTGTGTGTTCATGGGCTAAGATTTAATGCATTTTTTTATGATGTAATTAAAGTAATGAGACATCTGTAGAATTACATCTTACAACTATGTGAATATTTTCCCTTGATGAGTGTTTTTGGAGTTTTAGAGGTCATTCTTAGGCCTTTTTACATTTATTTGCTTTGAAATAGAAAATGTAATGTCCTGGCCTAATAGTGCAGCTAAGATTTCTGTCACATAGTGTGATTTGTGTAAAAAGCTCGGTCTTGCACAAAGAGAGGGCAAGAGTCACCACCAGGAGAAAATACATGTAGCTTCCAGTATTGAAACATCTTTACAGTTTCTCTGTTCAGTTTTATTTTGAATGCTTACTTGACTCCCAGATAAGACTTCTATTTTTACCTGTGATTGCTGGCTCTGCAGAGATTTGTGAACTCTTCTGACTTAACTCTGCTGAATTCCTGCCTGTGCACCAGCCAGGTGCTACATTTTTGGCTTCCAGCTTCTTTTGCTTTTTCTGTTCCTGTTCAGTCCACAAACATGGGAAAAAAAGTGCCCCACCCTGCTGACTCATTGAGGCCAGAGCAGTCCCTATATTCCCGAAATAGGATTGCTATCTGAGGCACTTTGGGCAACTCAGCAGAGCTGGATCTGGTTCTTTTCTCTAGAACCTTTTAAAATAGCTGATTTCTTGTTCTTGGCTGTGTGCTCTGCCTCAGCCCCAAGGTGTTTTCCTTAGCTTGTATTCATTTAAAGGGCTTTTACAACAAATGCAGCTGTTGTAGAAATCAACTTGTATGTAGAATAATCCTTTTAACAGGTTTATTCTGATACTCTGTTGGGTGTTTAAGTGGATTTGACTGCATTGTTTAGTTTGTCCTTGAAGATGGCTCCAAATGAAACGTGTCAGAGTGTGTCCTATCTGTGTGTGCATACCAAGTGTGCCTGGGAGATGTCAGCCAGTGCCGTAGGCAGTGGGGAGGAGTTGCTATTTGTAGGGGAAAAGTGGGGTTAGCAAATGATTCCTGCTCTTTAACACTGTGCTGTCTACAACTCAGTCTCTCAGACAGTGCTGAGAAAGTCTCGTTGCTCTGCCAGGACTCAGCAGCCTGTTACAAGGGCAAACTCATATTTTTTTGCCTGTTCTTCTCTTCTCCTCCCTGTACAGCCTGCAGGTGTCCGGTGGCTCACCCCAGGGGCAGCTGCACTACTGAATGTATCCCGTTAGCTTGATTTGCTTTGGGAGCAAAGGACTGTGTGAAGGCAAATATCAATTATTAATTCTCGGTTTTAAAAATACACAAAGTGACACACTTTTTGTCTTTGACTGAAGTAAACAGCAGTCTACTTTCTGTCAGCAATGCTGTGCAACCCTGTTGAAATGCCTTGAGTTTTGAGTTCTTGCAGAAAAGTACATCCTGGAAAGGGCAGTATTTGGCAGTGAAATAGTCAGCAAAATGCCTGGAAAAGAACATTACAACCTTGAGCACAGCCCTTTGGAATGTAGCAGGTTCCTGATAAGGCAAAAATTGGGTGGGTGAATGTTTTTCGGAGAAGCAGGCCTGAAGAAAAGAATAGTGTTAAGGATGGTAGGAGTCCTGTGCTTAGAGAGTCCTGGGGTTTGTTCTAATTATATTGAAATATAGTTTTAATAGTATGAAAGTCTGTGTGAGACTTGTGATTAAGATCAGTTATCTACTTTTAAAAGGATAATTTGTCATTTTATGTTGCAATGTGCAGAATTGGTGGCTGGCATAAAAAAATGCATGTAAGGATCCTCTACCTCTACATGGGAATGGGGAGGAGAAAACTCAGTCTGAAGTTTTCTGCACAAAAAATAAGGATACACACTGTTAAAACTGGGGGTTTCTTTCCATATATTCTTTTGCACTGCTATAATGATACAGGCTTATTTGTTCTTGGGATCTGCAGGTGTTTAAGAAATGTGAGTACATTCCCTGTCCATCCAGGGAAACTAAGGGGGGTTTTTTGTCCAAGATCATCTATAGATGACCGGTCTGGGATCTTGACCCTGGACTTTAGTTTTGGTTCTAGAACTTACTGCATACATCTCACCCATGATGTGAGGTGGTATCATCAGTGCCAAGTTGGCTTTGGCCCCTCTCATTTTGCCAGTGGTGGTTAGATCAGTAAGGCTTCACCTTTCTTTTCACTGTTTCTGCTAGAGCACTGCTGTGGATAGGGCCTAAAGGGCCCTGGTTCCTTAGCTCCACAGCCTTTTTGTTGGCTTATGCTGCAGGATTTGGATGGTAAAGAACCATACTGGTGACCACATCTCTTATGTAACCAACTGAACAGCTATTTTTTTAGTTACTAATGCTTGTAAATGAACTGAAGCTATAAAGTAGTTTGTATCTCATTACCAGGCTCCTTACTGGGGAGCTCTTCTGTCTTTCTTTTTTTCTCCCAACATTTCTATGGCTCTTGGCATGGTAGAATCCATGGGTCTGACTTTTATTCTCTTACTACAGTGCAAGAGCCACTTCTTTTGACCATAATTGTTGTTAATTGAATGGTAATTTGCAATACAGAAATATTATGGCAGGAGAATATTTCAGGGAAGTCCGATCTATTCTGCCACTGGGTTTGCTTAAGAAATCAACCAAGCCTTTAGCTGGCAACAATAAAGGAGACAGGAATTGAAAAAATTTAATTTTTCCTGTGTTACAGGATTGACTGCTAGACTAACCGGCTTTTCTTATTTGCAGTTCTCCAAAGGCAGATCTGTATGGTGGGGGTTTTTTGGGTTGATGTTTGGTTTGGGGTTTTTGTTTGTTTGCTTCGGATTTTTTGTTTGCTTTTTCATTTGTGTTTTAACTGCTTAGAAAGGTGCATTTACAGTAAAGTAATTTGTGTTTCAAAATGACTTACTAACCAGTAAGTTCCTGCCAGAACAGTACTCCCCTAAATTTTAAAGCCTTCCAGGTAGGTCTCATTAACATTCTCTTGCAAGATCAGTGAGAGAAGCTGATGTACTCAGCCAAGAATGCAACTGTCTTGTGATCTGTGGTATATTACCAGGCCTAGAAACTTTTCAGTTTCTTCCTTGCAGCAGCTTTGCCCAGGTTTTCACTTATGGTGTGGTTGCTTATTTATACCCTTTGTACCGAGTATTTTTTCCAAAACTCCATTATTGTGTGCTCTGCTTTTTCTACCTCTTAAGAAAAACTTTAAAATCTGAAGTTGCTGATGCTCTGAATCAGCAGCTCCCTAAACCAGTTCCTGTGGTAAGTCTGTTTACAGTAGTGTCAAGAAATAAGGTGGCACTGTTCAAAGGAAAAAGAAATACCCGGCCCTCAGGGAATGTATGGTTCGAGAGGAGCAGCACCTACACAGCTCTCCTGACTCTCCTGGGAACAGCCCTCCTGAGCCAAACCCTCTGCATGTGCAGCACGTGTTGGTTCCCCACTTGGCCTTTCATCAGGACAACTTGGTTTATGCTTTGGGAAATTGCTTTTGTCTTCAGTGTTATTGTCCTTTCTGCCCATCTGCGTGGTCTGAACTGTCAGATACTTAGCTTAGTGTCTCCTGATGCTTTGCTATGATTTTAGTTGGTTGTTTTTTTTTTTTTTCCCCACTGCTGAAATATTTTCATGTTGCAGTCCCATGAAGTGATGATTATTTCTGCCTGGGAGCAGAAATGTATCTTCTCCACAAGTGGCTGTGGCCATCTCACATGGTGTTTCCTCTCCTTGTTGACAGTTTTTGATTGTGGTATTTTTCTCCCATCTCAATGCCCTTTACTATTCTGGTATCTGGTGTCTGTGTGCCATGCATTATTCAGTTCCATATGTAATTAGTTTCCTCTTTGGTGTTGATTTGTCTATCCTGAGCCTAATTAAACCTTAATTGCTCTCTGACACCTGTGTAAGGATTCTTTCTGTGTATGATTTGCTGCTGCACAAACCTGCACTCCCTCATTAGACTAGCTTAGCCATACCCTGAGCTAGTTTAAAACCAACTTTTATTTCAGAGTCTTTGTGTTCCCGTCTTAACACTTTGCTTTTTATCTTTCATTTCCCTCCATCCCTTGGCCATCATCTTCTTCTACTGCAATGCACTGTCCCTTTTGGGACAGCCCCACAATGTGACTGGGAGAGAGGAGGGTGGAAGGTTGCAATTACAGCAGCAGCCTTGGGGAGCCCTATAATCATGTGAATAGGAGCATGTGAACTCTTGGAGGGGGCTAATGGACTTGGCAGAGATGCTTCTGCTAAAACAGTTATTCTTTATCCTTCATAGAAAGTACGTGTGTTTGAGTATCAGGTGACGGATGGGAGTCAGGCTGTAGTAAAGAATGTATGAACAGAGAGCAAAGAGCTTTGAGATATATGAAAAGGTGTTAAAACAGTAAAACTACCCTTTATCTACTCAAAGCCTGTTGTTCTGTTACCCTTAACCTTTGATAGCTTTGTATTTATTGTCCTCAGGGGTCACCATACTTCTACAAGTTGCAGAAGAGCTGTGCTGAGGAGCAGTAGGGTTATAGGAATACACTGCACCTGAGTTCCTACTCAGTACAGCCTTCATCGAGAGGCTTTGTGAGACTGCTGCCAGCACATTTGTAAGCAAGGCTTAAGGAAAGGGCAGTAGTTCTGTGGATTGCATCCTTCTAAATTGCTGCCAGAATCTTTGGGTTTTCTTTGTTTTGTTTTTTCTTGGACTACCATTGCCCTGGGGAATCACACATCCAGTACTGAGGTGGTAGGGAGACAATGTCTACGAATCAACAGCATAACAAGAAAGAGTATCTGAGTTCTGTTGCTCTGCCTTTGTCTCTAAAAAATACTGTGGCACCATTTCTAGCTCCAACATTCAGGGAAGGGTTTTCCAGAACAAGCTGTTGGTGATCAAAATGGACCAGCCAGAGGGAGGGTAAGGAGCTGTCACAAGCCAGGATGAATAGGTTGCTTATCTGATCCATCCTGAAATGTCTCATCTGTCACAGGTGTCAGAATCTGGGTATATGCTGGAGGATAAGCTATATTTATGTAATGTCTTGGAGGGTGTGCAAGAGAGAGGTGAGGCTAAGGGGGGAAGAGGTGACATTTAATCCCTTGCTTGCTGAACCCTAAAGGTTTGCTTTGTGCTGATCTGCTCCCCTGCACTTCCCTCCTACTTTAATGGCAGCGTTGAATGACAAATGGAGGCAAAGCAGTGAAAACAGGAAACATAATCCCTTAAAAATAACTGGTGGGAAAGGAGGAAAGAAACTAAATAAAGGAACCCCTGCTTTCATGGGGCAGCTCCACAGAACAGCTAGTTCATGCCAACAAGAAGGAGCCAATATTCTCTGAGGTCACCAGAGAGTCCTTTGAGCTCCTGGAAGGGTGAGGAAGACCTAAAAGCAGGGGAGCTGGGGTCTGCTCTGTGTTGTTTTTAAAGAAGGTTTAGAACCACTTCTCTTGACTGCAGTGTGAGGTTTGGCTGGGATATGATTTGCATTCACACATTGTTGCAGGCTGCAGAGACCCTCACTTTCCTCTGGCTGTGAGAGGGCAGCCTTGCTTCTGTGTTGCCCTGTGGTCACTGGGAGCAGGAGGGTTGCAGGAGGTCTGGCTGCAGGAGCTGCATCTGCACACGGAGGGAGCCATTTGGAGTGGTGAGGGGCTGCTCAGCAGGACCTGTGTTGCCTCAGACTGGTTTTCTCACTTGGCTGTCTCTGGACCTTGCTGCTTGTTTCTGTTGTGTAAGAGGGGATGGAGTGTCACAGTTTTATTGCACACCCAGCAGAGTCACTCTTTGGGGGGTGGACAGACAGAGTTCTGGTGGGCAACAAAAATCTCTGTCAATGGAGCATTTTAGCAGGCATCATGTTACTGCTTGGCAAGGTTGAAGGCTTAAGATTTCCACATAACTTGATTAAAGATGGCAGACAGAGACATCCTACCAGTTCATGTGGTTTATCTTACAGGTCTTTTGATGCCATAGCATTGGGGAGGGGTGTTGAATGGAATTATGTCAGTGGGAAATTCTTGAGGTTGAATAAAAGTGAAGAATACAGAAAGGGGAATCTCTAACCCACTCTTACACCCTCTGTGAATAGTAGGTGCTGAGTAGCTTGTGGAGAAGCTACTAACCTAAACTGGTGAACAAGGTTCTGCTAGAGCCCAGCCTTCCCAGCTCTTGTCTCCTGATCACCTTACTGGGGATGGTAAAAAGCAAATTTGCCTTCTGACTGTGTTGATTCCTGTTCAAGAAAGGAAAGAAAGCCTGAAGGGAGCAGGATCCCTTTGGTATGGCACAGAACAGTGAAAGAAAGTGGGACTGTTGAGGGGGATGTGCTTTACCTCTGCACCTCTATCATCTTTTTGTGCAAGATGAAGATTTTATTTCTAAACGGTAAATTTCTTTGTTTTGAATGTCACTTACTGCAAAGGGACACCAAATCCATGGCAGAACTGCCTGTGGATGTGTCTGAAATGCACCCTGTGGCAACTCCCTTCATTAGGAACAGCCAGTGGCACTGCCAAGCTTTGGCTGTGTTCACTGTTCTAGTTAACTTTGGTTTAGACACCTTTCCTGAAGCAAGCTGGGTACAGTTCTCCTTTTTCCCCCCCTCGATCTGTGAGGATGAGGGAGCTCGAGCAGCTCTATAATATCTCATCTGAAATAGCTAGAGGAAGAAAATAAGTGACATGGATCAGTACTTTGAGCTTTTTCTTTCCAAGTGGAGCCCATGTTAATGGAAAAATGGTTCCAAACCTGTGCCCAGGAACTGCCAGGTGAAGACTGGCAGCCACAGTTGCATGGAATGTGACAGCAGCTTGGATGCTGCAGAGTCTGGGCTCAATAAAGGGATACAAGAAAGGCAGATGAAAAAGTTGGATGACTCACCTGTTTATTTCTTGTTTTCTTAGGACTTCTGCTAGTGGGGTGTGGATCTATAGTAGTGTTAATTTAACTGTAATTAAGTCAGTGTTTGAGACATTTACCTGTGCATATTTTTAGGTAGTTTCAGCCACTACTTGTATGTTTGTGTCGGTTTAAAGAGTTTGAGAAATACTGTTGGTGTGGCTCTTGCACTCTAGCCTCTCTGCAGCTATGCTTCCATTCTGGACTTCCTCAGAGTGCTGCTGCTTATGCATTTGCCTCATCTAACCCCTGTTAATGCAAGAATTTAGTGCTCAAATTTCTGCTGCCTGGCCTGCCCTTAAGTTCGCAAGAGTACATGCAGAAAACAGCTGGTGGACCAGCTGTGACAGCATTAAAAACCAGTAGGTGCTGTCAAAGCTGAGCTGATGTTCATTACCTGAGCTCTGCTGTGGAGTGAAACTCCCTGCTTAGCTTGGAAATTGCAGGATAGGTCTGAGAGGAATGTGATACATATCTACATTTGAGTATCACTGCTTACCTGAGTTCAGAGGAGTAGCAATTCTTTAGCTGAAGGAACCCTGAGGACCAGAGGAAGGCACAGAAGAATTTTTGAAAGGGAACATTTCATGTGTTACCACTGACTGTGGTAAATGTTACCCAGGCATGTTTCATTTTCTCCCATTGTCCCTCCTATGGTTACTCCGCCAGTTTTGCATTTTATCTGATGTTTTGTGGCCTGAACTTGGAGGATTTGGCTCCAGGGAAAGCTGCAGCTTTTCTTGCTGCTTAGATTCCCTTTCTGTGGCCACCACCCTCCAAACTCGCTGTGTTGGCTCCAGCTGGGTTCTGCTGAGAGCTGTCACCTGTTCAGCTGCTGCTCCCGTCTGTGGCTTTGTCACTTGCCACCCAGCTGTTGTCTGAGGAATGGGAGCTGTCACACACCCTGGGGTGGCATCTGCTGCTGGCTCTGGGGCAGGACTGGGGCCCTGCAGCCTCATGCCAGTGTTCAGGGCCACTCGGGCTTGTTCTAGTCCTTTGTCACCTGCATCTGCCTGAAGCCTGGCTGGTGGAAGCTCTGGGTGACTAAGGTGCTGTGTCAGACAGCCTTCTCTCCACTCCTTTTCCCAGAAAGGCTGCAGGCAGGTGAGATTGTACTGTGATTCACATTTTCTTTATAAATTCTCTAGCCTTAGGTGGACTTGGAATTTCCCCAGCATTAAACATGAGCCCTCAGAATAAATTACTGCAAGCTGGAGGGAAGGGGAGGATGCCAATACATGGCATCTGTGTGCTTGCTGTGTTTCCCCGTTTTCCTGAGCCCTTTTTTGTCCCTTGCTGATGCTCTCCCCTGGGTGTGCTGGGGAGAGCCCCCTGCTCCCAGCCCCCATGGCTGTCCCTGCAGCTGCCAGGGGGGGAGGCACAAAAGCTGCCTGTGCTGCTTCGGGGGACAGCTGATGGCTCAGCCCTGCTTTAGGAACTTCTGCTCGGCTACAGGTGCTGGGTGGGGATGAGCACTGCTGCTGTTTCCTTGGAGAATGGTGGGAATTCAGAATTTTTATCTGCTCCACTGGGGAGTGACAGAAGGGAATCCTCCACAAACATGCTTTGAAGGGTCTTCAGCCTTTTCCTGCCCAATATAGCAAGATGGGATTTCCTCTGCCAACTACACAGATTAGTTTGTTAAAAAACTGTGGATTGATTTTGGAGCACAAGTGCCTTTGTGAAGGTTGCTGGGCACATCTGGAACAAGGGTTATTTCTCTCTTAAGGGGAGGAGTTTGCAGTCAAACTTTGCATTTTGAAAGTTCTGTGCATTGTCTCAGTATATCCTGTCACTTGTAAATATTCATCACCTTCGAAGAGATGAGTGAGGGTAGTTCTGAGCCTTTCCTGAGAAAACTACCCTAGAAATCTATGTATTTGTTCAACTCAGATTAGCAGCTATTTGGATCAGTTTGGAATCTGTTGTAAATTAAGGTGTACAGGCAGACTTTGTCCTTCTATATTTGCTTCTGTGGGGAAGGTGGAGGATGATGAGAAGTGGAGTATGGAAGACAATACTATTTTTGATTGTGAAGGGATACAAAGAACTCCATTGTGTGAATGCTGAGGTGAAGGAGTTATCTTTGATAGCAGCCCTTTTCTCTACAGTCTTTGTTTAGGTACTGCTGAGAGTGTGCTATCTCCAGGCACAAAGGAGTGACTTAAGGACAGTGTAAAGTGTGACAGAGAGTTTTCTACTTGTGCTTTAAATAGAAAACTATTGCCTAATTACATTAATATAGTTGGGTTTAAAAAGCTTGAGAAGACTACTGCTTGGATAGACAGCCACTGAAAGCTGTGAAGATTAAACAGAACTGAAATTGTCTTTTCTTGTGTTTGTTTTCACTGATAAACTTCATGCGTCTTCTGGCAAGAAATTAATGCTCACCAGGAACAGAATGTCTGGCTCTCCTGAGGTGCAGTCATTTCTGTAACTTTTGCACTGCTGAGGTCAATGACACTCCAAATGACACTTAGTATCTGTTACCAGAGTTTCTTGGTTTAATTTAGTTTTGTTTCTCCCTCCCTGGCACAACATGAGCTGGTTCTTGCATTGGCTTGTTTCTTTCTTTCAGCTTAGTGGTAACCACACCCAGAGTTCAAGTCTCAGCACACTTTAACATTCCTAATTCTTTAACTGCTGAAACACTGATCAGAAAGTGCCGATAAATTTGTTTGGAGGAGTACTTATTTCTGCCTGAGACTGAAGTATCTGGGAATGTACTATAACCCTGAAAATCTAAATGTGTCGTGTACACCTGTGAAATCCTGGTGAAGAAGGCTCCTCAAAGCTCTGCCTGCCACATTTGAAGCATTATCTGGGTGAAACTCTGTGATTTAGAAAAGTCTTGTAGTACCAGCTCTGAAATCCTGTTCATTGTCTCATGTTGATTTGTCCATGTGAACTTATCAGAAACTCTTCTAGCTCAAAAGACATTGGTCTAGAGAGTGTGACATCACATATTGAAGTCTGATTCCAGAATGTCTTAATGCTAAATTGTTACAACTGAATCAGTATGTTCCCTTTGCATGACATTTAATTAGGGATGCACTGTCCTTGGGAGACTTTTAGCTGCAAAGCTGGATTTAAGAATGAAAATTAATGGATTAGCTGAACAGAAAATCTGTATCTTTTGGGTTACTGTTTTGTATATTTTCTTTGCCAAAGTCTATCTTAGTCAAGGTCAGATTTTATACTGAAGCTGAAAACTGGTATGAGACAAGGGTAATTTACTGAATGAATTGTTACTGAGGCTTTCAAAGTCATGATTTATCTCTTAGCAGGAGGCCAGACTCCTGGTGCTGGTACAGCAGAGTGGTGTTCTCACAGTGCTGTCCAACTGGACTGGCAAGCTGTGTCCTCTTCTGCCAGGGGATGCTCCTTCCTCCCTTTTGGTCTCCCCTGCTCTCTGGGGATGCAGTTTTGCTGTGATCGGAACTGAGGCTGCAGAAATACCTTGGTAATTTATTAATTCCACATATCAGAGCAGCAGCATATAAAGCATGTAATGTTGCCTTTTTCCTGTAGTGATGTCTGATTTGTGCCCCTGCATGGGCCTGGCATCAGGCAGGTTTTTGCTGGAACTGGCATCCATTCTCTTTGGTCCGTGTTGCCTCTGGGGTAGCTGTTTCCAGAACCATCTCTTTGCACTATTGCTCTGTCAGTGCCTACTTAACCAGGCTCATGGTTTGTTCATTGTCCCTTCCTTTGATGTCCTTGCTGTCACTGTAAGGTGATACAGAGGGAAAGAGGTTTTTATCACCGCAGTAATCCTCAGACAGCTGGTTCTGCTGGTGGTGAAAAACTATTTCATACTCTCCAGGAGGCTAATGTCTTCAGAATTTGTTGAATAACTGTGTTATGACTGCAGGCATAATAAGCTATAATTGCAGATAAATGCATGTACAGGTTGGTGACTGGCACCATTTTTGTGCATGCATAATGTCCTGATCTGTGTTCCTTTGGATAGCTGCTGCAGTCTGGTCTCGCTTGCTCCACTGTGGCAAAGTGGAGAGGTTCTTCCCTAGGAAATATGGTTTTACAATGTTCTGATAGCAAAACAGACAGACTCCTTCACATGTGCTATGAAAGGTGTGCTTCTCATGTTATGGTTTGCTGTGCACACACTCTCAAATGTTTTAAAAGTCCTGTGGAGAGTGTTGATGGTTTTTATGGTGGTTTTTGGGATTGCAATGTGCAGAATATATAATGGTTCAGCAGTAAGGCCTTTTCTCTTCACATCTGTGTGGTGCATAAAGTGTGAATTCATTTAAAACTCTTGTGTCAAAAAGTACACAATCTCATCTTTTACATCCAGTATTGTCTATATGCATAATGTAAATTTGTTTGTTTCCAGGGTCAGAGCATAAGAGCTCTGACCCTGGAAGGCTTTGGCACTATTTAACTTTTTCCTACTTGCTAAATGTACAAGCCTTGGTTGGAGTGGTTTGGTCACCTGGAGCATCACAGCTACCCATGACAGATGAGAGTTATCCTTTCTCAGGGCAGTCTGTGCTGAGGCTGATGCAGAGCTTCTCTTCCAGAGTCAGTGTAAGGAGGCACTGGCTGCTGCAGAGCTCTGTGCAGGCCCTAATTTCCCTAAATATTTAATTGCATGGTGTAGGTTACCCATTGCTGTGTGTTAGTGTGGTCTGTGCTGTCTGTGTGTGCTGCACAGTGAGCTGCTCGTGCAGCCCCTGAGCTCACTGTGTGCCTTGTCAAATCTGAGCCTCTGTTCAATGACTTACCCCAATCATTGCCCCAGGGTTGCTCCTTTTCCTCACTGAAGGGCACTTTTCCTGTTTGTTTTAATTATGAGTGTTTCTTCTTTCTATTTCAAATAAATGCTGTATTTTTTTCCTAAATTGACAGGCAGTCTTGTAGTGCTCATCAATGGCACTGTTAGGAGCCATTGATTAAACAAAATATTTGGATTTGCTTATCTAAGTGTTTTTCTTTACATAAACATTTTAAAGAATTGCACTAGGCCAAAGGATCTGCAGATCTTAGCTGTGCCTGCATGTACATACTAAGAGCATCTTGCTTTGTCTTTGTGTTTCTCCAGACATGTTTTTGTTGTTTTAATTTGGATTATTCTGCAAATTACTTTCTTGTCTCAAGTAATATGTGCTTCAAAGCACTGACTTTTTAGTGTTTCTTCTGACAAAATGTTCTGAGATATAGTCTCACTAGCTTCAGTGAAAAGAACTTTCTCAAATTAATTATAAGAATCTTTTTCTGGTAGCAATTTCTTAGGTATTTCTTGGTCCTGGCCCACAGGTATCTCAGACTTTTCACTTGGGGGAAAAATCGATCTCTGAGGGAGAGACCAGACACATACATTTTTAAGCCCACATAAGTAAATATTTCAGTGCATTATGTGTAGGAATCACCTCAGGAGTTCAGTTCAGAAATATCTCTGAAGTCTAGACTACGTGCTGAAGATCAGGGCTGACAAGCATCCACATAGGATTTGAGTTAACAGAAGAAACTAGCTTGGAAGTGGAAGCATAGAGAAAGTCTAATCAAAGTGCTGGGCAGCATTTTGATGAACAGAGCACGTTATTGGAGTGCAGAAACATAGTCTCAGCTGTTTGGCTAAGTTTCCAAATGTTTGGTAGTACAGATTTGTTTTCTTGCATTTCATTTCTGTGAATTTGTTTCATGTTAAGTCTAAAGATGGAACTGCAGATTTGTAATGGCAATTGCCATGCTGATAGCTGTCTCTAGGAATGTGGCAACAACTAAATAACACTGGAGAATGCAGCACATGAGCATAAATGAGAAGCACAGTTGTTGAAATGGGCTTAAGAATTCACTTAATCTGCTTCTGATTTCTCCAAATGCTGTCTGCCTTCTTTTATTCCAGGGGACAAACATTATCTGTAAGGATGGGCAGGGTGACAGGGGCATTAAAAGTGCATCTGTTCTGTTATAGCTTGAGGTGGTGAGAAGTCCAGGCTTTACAGTGCCATGGTGTTTGGAGTAGATTTCCTTTGCCTGTGGGCAGCAGCATGCGCAGTTAAGGGGCACCAATTAAGTTTTCACACACCCCTCTTAAATCATTCTATTGTATTTTGGGACAAAATAAAAGGCAGGACTTTGGCATTTCCTGACATTTGTTGAAGTACTAGAACTACAGTATATTTTCAATGCCCCCCACCTCTTCTATTTTGCTCAGTCATCTCTTTGATACTCTTTAAGTGATGCTGCTGCCTGTGCCTCTCTGCAAAGGATGAGATGGCAAAGCTTCCTCACCTGTTAGACTGTGGTCTTCAAATTCTTTTGTGTTAAAGGGAGTGAATGTGGCAAAAGGCTGGTTTGTAAAGCTTTGCCAGTAAGTGTTGCTCTCCAAAGAATGGCTATGCACATCAGCTATTCACCCTCAGTTTTCCTAGGGAGGAGAACTAATTTTCTTTCCTGCAGAATTGTAAGATTTAGTTATTTCCTGAGCCTAAAATAATGTGCCCTGCTGCTTAAACCTTGTTAGCAAGCTTAGACTTGCTGAAGAAGCATTTGCTTCTTCTGCTCCTCAACCTATCAGGTTTTCAGATTATCCTTGCTTGTGTCCTGCTTGTAGAGCCAGGTGGAAAATAATAAAGCCCCTCTGCTTATCTGTGGTCAGCACTGACTGAAAGGGAGAGCTTATCTCTCCTCCCCATGTGTCCTAGAGGAAGCCAGGCTGAAGCAATGAATCCCATTCCTAACAACAGGAAAACCCAGAATTTGACTTAAAGGGGATGATTGATTGGAGAAAACAAACAAACAAACAAACAAACAAAAAAAAGACACCAAGTGATTGGGATTGGTGCCAAGTGGCTGCTGAAGTTCCATTTGTGGCTTGCTCAGGTGTGGCACTGCCCAGCTGCCTTCCGCTGCAGCTCCAGAGCTCCCAGAGCAGCACTGCTGGAGCTGCACCAGCAGTCTGGCTATGTGTGCTGCAGGTCACAGCAGCATCCCACAGATTCATTTTTATTTGGTTTTTTCTGAAGTTTTGTTCTGGAGAAGCATGTACAGCAGGTTTCAGCTCAAGGAAGAGCAGAGACTTCAGGTGTGAGCAGAGGGGTGGTGCAGGATATGTACAAGAGCTGGCTCAGTCTTAGTTAACCTTCCTCACACGTCAATGCTGTGACAGCAGATGTGATGTTGTTTTCCAGGGCATGATTTCAGGAGAACTGCAGGTTGTGTGGGAGGCATGCCCTTATACAATGACCTTCATACCTGTAAGCTCTCAAAATAATAATGCAGAAGTGTTCAAGAAGATGTCAAGTCAGTTACTGTGTAAACTTGTCTGAGGACCAGCTTCTGGGACTGGCATCTATCAGGGGGTGTGGAGAGGTAAAAACTGGAAGCATAATGAATTTGAGACTGAGGAAGATTTTTCTCCATGCCCTTGGAGAAGCTTTGACTAAAGGATTGGTAGTAGAATAGGTAAAAGAGGAGTAAAGTGCTGCATCCAGAAGAGCTTGGCTGCAGAATAGTGCCTTGAAGGGGATAATATGCAAGATTTTGGGGGTCCTGGATTTATGTAATTCTGAAATTCTTCTCTTGTGTATAGCAGATTGTCTTGCTTGTTTCTATAGTAACTTAAAGCTGTGTAGTTTTCCTTGTCTCAAAAAGCTGTTCCTGAGTGATGCTTTGGGATTTCTCTTCTATGCAATTGAATAATTTGGCCCTTAACTGTATAGGTTATCCTAATTCACCTAGAAAACCCTCCCTGCTATGAGGAGTGCAAGTGAGAAGCCTAAGAAGAGTTAGTTACCTGTAGGAAGTGACTTTTGCCAAAAAAAAAAAATGTAAGGAGATATTTTTCTAGCTTTTACTTTACAGTTCTGAGCATAGATAGCTATTATCTCAATTTAAAAATGGAGAAAGTCAAGGCATTGCTGGATGCCAATCTGGCTCTCCTAGAGTCAAACTGTTCACCTGCAGAACAAAAGACCCTGATCTCAGCTGTTGTCTTTCTGTAAGATGTCTTTAAAGTAATGAATAAAACAGTATATTCAGCACATCTGTACATGTTAGAAAGTTAAAAAGCAATGGAAGAACTTGGGGTGTTGTTTAAAAAGCCATATTTCTAAAATATCATGGTCTTTTCCTATTACATGAAAGGAATTGCTGTCCCAGATGGTTGGACACAAGGGGATTTGGTATAGAGCAGGATTTTGTGCCATGTATTGTCTTAGTAACCATGGTGCCATGCTGTCAAACCTTGCAGGAGAGTTTCCTAGACACTTTTCCAGTGATTGCTGTGAATCACTGACTCTTTTGTTGTTGTTGTTGTTTTGTGCATCTACTAGATCCAGAGAAGTACAAGTTCATGGTGCCAGTCTCATGAAAAATGAACTGCCCGGGTGATACTGGAAGTAGGGATATTTTTTTGCCAGAGCAGTCTGATTGCATTCAGAGAGCTGTGATGTTATAAGCAATTGAATTTAAGTTACTGGAATACTTCTAATTTCCAGCAGTCCTGGAGGCGTGGAAAGTGCTTTCTGCCTTGGATTTGCTGCATGCCAGGGCTTCTTTTCTCCAGCTGTCATTCTCAGAGAATCCACCTTCTCTTTGCCATCCGGTCTTTTTGGATTGAATTCTCTGTTTGTCACCAGCTCTTCTAAGCCTTCTGTATCTCCTCAGCTGAGATTTTTGTTCCTAGCCGTGCAGACAGAAGTGTACCTAAATTAGGCTTTAGTCCTCCTGGTTTGCAGCTCTAGCTCAGCATAAAGCTGTTTCTCTGTAAATTAGTTTTATCCTTTGTGGTGGAATTTTGCTACAATTCTGATGTTACCAGGATCATTTATTAGCCATTACCAGGAGAGGCATTAACTAATATGCAGGTATAATCTATTACAAAGGTGAATGTGTTCCCAGGTAAGGGAGAAAAAGGTTTCAGTTTCTTTAATGGGGTAAAAATCTCTGTAGCCAGGAATTCCTGACCCTTTGAATGGAATACTGAGGGAACATTCAGAAATTACTGGGATTGTGCAGAAGAAAGTTGTTTGATGTATTTCCATTTGAAGCAACTTCTATTTCATATTTTTTCCTCAGTGTTTTCTTCCATTTCTTCTGGACAGTACTGCAGGATGTCTTTGCTGCATTTCTTGCAAGGAATAACATCCCCAGAAATGCCACTTCTTTTTCCATGTGCGAGCTGTTTTCTTCCCTGATTGAGAGCCTTGGTGTGTAGGACCAGGCTCCTGGGCTCTGCTGCTTAAAGAATGGAAGAGGTTTTGGCCTTGGTTGCCATTGGTATAATGCTCCTTGTACCTGGCATGAGAACAGAGGGAAAGACTGGGAACAGGGAAATAGGTTTGACTAGACCTGTTGTTGCCATTTAAAGAAACTAAGCAGAAGGGGCTTGTCCAAAGTGGTTTCTTCCTTCCCTTTTACCAATCTCAATAACCATGGGCAGTGGAGAGGGAGAAATTTAAATTACCCAACAAATAGATAGGGAGTAAGTACTGACATCAAAGCTTCTATTCATGTGTTCTCCTCCTCCTTGCTTCTCTTAAATAATATATATTTTATACACAGCTTTTGGGCCTATTAATTGAGCTGGTTTTGGTAGGTTCAAAATGGGAATGTGGTGTTTTGAGGCTGGGCACTAAACCACAGAGCTGAGCTCACTGAATGGTGCCTGAAGTTTTATGGCCTTGGACTCCCTTCGCTTGCAGGCCTCCAGATGTGGAGCACAACCCACACTGGCATTCTTAGGATTTCTGTACTGTATGGACAGCATTCAGTAGGAAAAGCAGATTATTAATAGAATTTGAAGGAGGTGGGATCTTCACTGAAAGTCTCCCCTCCCAAGTTTCTTCCCAAGCTGCATAGGGCAACCTGCTGTGCTGGAAGCAGCGGTTTCCTGGCCTTGTGCAGCAATGGGGTATAACATTCTTTCCAGCATTTTTGTAAAACAAGGATAGAGAAAGAGGAATATTGACATCCAAAAACTTTTCCAGCCTTTTCCAACCTTGTGGGCCAAGCAAGGGGAGTCCCAGATTTTTGGAAGGCAAGAAAAAGCTTCACATTCTGTTCAGAAAGTAGCAGTGAGGAGAGGCAAACTTGTGATCTCTAGAGGGCAGATTTGGGAGCAAATACTGGGGGAGAGGGATATTTAAATCCTGGACTGCTCATATGCCTGAAAGGTGAGCTTGGGTTTGAATAAAAAGTTGTGCATCCAGGGGAAGCTCATTTTGCAGTATGGTCATTCCAAGTTTTAGCTGAGGAGTGGATTTTAAACCTTGTCCTTTGAAGGCACAAGCTTGCTTAATGCCAGCTAGTGCCCATCTCTCCACATTGCCAGTTCAGGATGGAATTGCTTGTGCTTCCATGTGACACTGGTATCTGCTGCTTGTTCAGCACACCTGGTGAAGAGCAGCATTGATCCCTCATGCCCACATGAGACTGTGCTTGGGATGCCAAGACCTGCTGGTCGCCAGTGAGCTCAGGTTCTACCTGTGCCATGCCTGCCCTGGAGTGTGGGAGTGGGGCCTAAGCTCCTGTTTTAAGGGCTGCTCTGGGGTTGAGCCCCATCAGGTGCACTGTTGGTAGCTGTAGAGTTAATTCTGTCATTTGGCAAGGCCCTCCTACTGCAGTAACTGCATTGCTCTTCATCCCCAGGGAGCTGGGCTGTTGTGGCTGTGTTACCTCCTGTCTGTGCCATCCTTCCTGCTAGGACAAGGGCCAGCCTCGTGTAAAGAGCCCCCTCTGAGAGTGGCTGATAGCCAGCAATCCCTTTAGAAAAGTCTGTGTGCTGTGAGAGTGTTGTGCTGCAGATCCCACTGTTACTAAATTTTACATTTCACCCTTGGCTTTTTGCCAGGTCCCATGGGGATGTTGGTTTCCAAGAAGCAGTTACAGAAAAGGAATAGTGGCTGCTCTTTGCTAGGGATCTATCAGGCAGTGCTCATCCTTCCCTGGGAGGAGAGGGAAGCAGCTCTGAAAGGAAGGATCACTTGTTAGGCTCAAATCCTCCTAACCAAGACTCCACAGCAGCAGGGATGCTTTGTGGTACTCGATTAAAATAGTCCTTGTGGGAGCACTTCAGGTCCTGAGACTCTCCCTGCCTTTGCTCCCATGACCTTTTGTACCTCTCTGAGGCAGAACAGTGTGTGCATGGCTTCAAGCTAACTTCAGGTTTAGTCCCAGACTAAATCTCCAGGCTTGGGAAGAGGGACCTGGCAGCTGAAGGTCCTGCCATGACTAGCAGAGAACAGGGACAGTGACTGAGGAGCCAAGTCCTCTGGTTGACACGCAGGTTATGTGATGTCCAGGGCATTGTAGTGCCACCCTTTGATGAGGCTCAGCTGTGCTTTTTGCTTTTGCTCTTCTGTTCCCCTCCCATTTGTCAGCATCAGGTGCTGGAGAACTGCCTTGTGACAGAGTTGAACAGAGTGTGGGTCCTTGTGCTCCTGCTGGAGAGGGATGCAGTAACCAAAGGCAAGAGCCCCATCTGCTTGGCATACACCTGAGCATTGGGTGCTTTAACCTCTGAGATGCAGTGGCTGGGCACAAGGGTATGCTGGCTTTACCTGCCAAGTCCTCACCTTGCTCACTGAGTTTGCCCTTCAGCTTCATGACAACTTTGTGTTTAGATTCATTAATACATGTGGATCAGCAGTGCAGGTGATTATGAAACTTGACTTTTTTTCCTGAGCTGTTACATTCAGGAGTAATATGCAAATGGAGTGAATTATGCTTGTTTTGTTTCTCTTCTTGTTCCCATCTGTTAAAAACCCTTAAACAAAAATCAAGTTATTCCATCGTCTTTCATCTCCACAAGGCTGCTCTTAGAAGACAGCGCTGCCTTTATAAAGTGCTGAGGTCCAGCCCATTTTTATTTTAGGATAGAAGAGGCATAGAGGCTTGTTACACTTCCTGCAGCTCCTGCTGTGTGTAGCCACTTGTGGTCCCCAAGCCCTGGGTTGCTGATGTGAAACTAACAACTTAAACGGTTGTGATTATTAACAGGAAGAAAGTGCCCGAGGATATTTGTCATCTCTTTTGTGTGAACTGTGTTTCTTCCATTACAACTTGATGTCATTCTCTGTGGCATCTTTAACACCTGCTGTTTTTATAGTCAGTACTCATTTGACTGAAAGCTGCTTGGCCAAGGATCTAGGCTAAAATCTGCTCAAATAGCTCGAGTCTAAGTCTTATTTTCATGAGTTACTTGGGCTTGTGTGGTACCAGTGTGGTCCCAGAAATTCCCCATTTTGACTTGCATTCCCAAGATTCCTTCTTATTTGTTTTTAATGTTTTTGGGATTAGAAGGAAAAGTTAATATTTGGGACAGAGAAGGAGCCTCTGGAAGGTGGTGATTGTTGTTTTATGGTAGTGATGTTGCGAACAGGGTTTGCATTGCCACATACAGCTTTTGAAATGAAATATGTGCCCACTGTGCTGGGTGGGTGCATTTTATGAGCTAGTATGGAATCTGGACTGGGGCATGCCCCCACTCCGAGGAAATAATCCCCAGGTTAAAGTTTATTTTTCTGGGGACTGTCTGTCAAACCCTGTTCTTGGGGCAAGATCAAACTTTCTACTTATGTGAGTGGGTGCTGTGCTTGAAATGATTGGCTGGCTAGTCCCATATGGAAACTTAGAAGTAGTGTGTCTGTCTTTCTGCTGTAGTAATATTGACAGGAATCTTGTCTAATCCTATTATTTCTTCAGTATTTCAAACCTATCAGAGTGTTTGAGTCTGTCAGACAGTGTAGTTGTTGTTTAAAATTGCTGCTGAAAATTAAAGGAAGCATTAATGCAGGAAACGTAGTGGTGTGCAGAGGTTTTGTAGAAAACAGTGACTGCGCTGTTGAACAGTATCTGCTCTGTGCAGCTTGCAGTCTGAAACGTCACAACTTCTATTTCAGGGCTGTGGCAAATTGCTTGAAGCTTTTTAGGGCTGGACCAAGCATCAACACAACACGTCTTCCAAGTTTCTGTAACAGTCCCAGTAAAGCAGTATCTAAATATAGTGCTGATGTACAAGTGTTCCTTTATTTTCCCCTGTTGTGTTTTACTTGCTTCTGGTTGTACTTGTGTTCCATTTAAAGATGATTAGGCTTTTTGCTGAAGTTTTCACTCAAAATATTTGACTGTCTGCAAACACGAGATGAAAGGCAAGAGATGAAAATAAATAAATACATTTCCTTTAAAAGGAATGAAGATTTGAGGCAGCTGTGCTGCATGGAGGAGTGCAGCCATCCTTCTGGGCGTGTGCTCCCCTACTGGCACAAACATTAGCTGTACATACAATTTACTCAGTTCAGAGCAAGTATCTGGACCTGGCTAATTTTTTCCCTTTCAAAATGGTGCAGTCAAGTAGGAAACCATGGCCTGGATCCTCTCCCTCTGACAGGGGGGCGTAACTGTGAGGATTTCTTCTGTTGACAAGTGATTGATCCCTCCCAGTAAGCAGTTTATCCCATCTAAGATTTTTGTTTGCTTCCGGACATACCTCTGGACTATAGAAGGAGTTTAGGTTGACATAATTTCTAAATCAATTCCTTGGGGGTAGGTGGGGTTAAAGTACCTTCCACTGCAATACAAGTTGCTGTAAATTTCTATATCCCACCTCTGTTAATATGAATTGAATGAGGCCAAAGAGTCATTTAGGTCTGTATTCTTTCTAAGGTGTCTGGTTAAGGTGCCAAGACCATATGTGTACTTGTAATGCATTTTGGCACCAAGTTCAGTTATCTCTTGCCCCAAATAAAGGACATTTGGAAGCTCAGTGTCTAGAAGATTTTGGATCTTGTCTCAAATATTTGAAGTTTTTCTCTTCATAGTTATAGGCTGCACTCCATAGAGCTTCTGTTTGTGTTTCTGTGTTTGTAGAACTGTTCTTCTCTCAAAGTACTGATTGCAGTGTCAGTTCATGCAGAACATGTCACAGCCAGGGTTTGCACAGGCCAGCTCCCTGCAGCACTCAGCCCAGCAAAGGGCTCAGGGCTCCCTGGCACAAGGGGAGCTGCTTCCCATCACCAGCTGCCCTCTGGGAGCTGCCCGGGCAGGGGTGTGGGTGCACTGGGGCTGGAGAGCTCCTGAAAACAGCCCCTGTTCCTGCTACTCCCACATACTTGCCTTTTTAATGCTTTGTTCTCTAGCAAAATGTTGCTTGTAAAGGGGGGAGGGAGGAGATCCCAGGCTATTATCTGCTAAGTAGGTCGTAATTCTGGTAAATAATTGATTTTTTTTTTTCAGGCTTGAAATCAGAAGCAGGTCTTAAGTGCCAGTGTCAGACCACTGTGATTATCACTCCTTCTGGAATTTCAGTGCTTCAGCTTGAAGGATAGTTTTCTGGCTCTTTTGGGAGGGGTGTGTCACTAGAAATAAAAGGAGAAAGTCATTCCAAAGCCATATGGAGAAAGCATTTCTTTTGCTGTGGTATTGGTTTTAAAGTTTTCTTGCTTTAAACTAGCTCCTTTGAAAATTCTCTGCTTCTGGCTTCTGTTATGCTCTGAAATAGCTGCTCAGACTCTTCACCTGTTTTTATTAAGCAGTGGAATTTGGAAATGCAAGTGTTAACAGTAGCAAGCATCATCATTGGCTGTGTCTGCTCTGTATGAGACTGTCCATGCTGTACTGCTTAATCTTTTAAAATCTTACCCTGCTGTGCAGGCTGCTTAGTAGGAGTCTGCTGTGGATTGCTGGGGTTCAGCCTGTATTTTAGCAGACCAAATCCTGTTCCCAAATAGCTGGGAAATAGCTGATCACTCTTCTTCTGTGGGGTGTAACTGTAAATGTGTGTGTGTTCATGTACAGACACTTGGTGTATGTGTTTTGTGGTTTTTAATTCTGGACAGAGATTCCTTAACAAGCTTTTTCACCTCAAGGGAAAGAGCTCTTGTGCAGGGATGTGGGGTGTGGAGACACACTCCCCTGGAACTCTGTTTATTTTGTGACTTGCCTGGGGGTGAGTCCTCCCTGGGCAATCCTTGGCTCCATCACCTGCAGTACAGCAATAGTGCAGAGGCTGCTCTGGGGCCTGCAGTGGACAGAGCTGCTTTCACAGGTAAGTCCTTCTCCTGCTTTGCCCTCTCCTGCACCAGCTGAGCTGAACTGCAGCCTCTGGCTGCCCTTGAAGAATGTGTGTGTGTGTGGCTGTCACAGCTGTTCGGGCAGCCAGGCTCTGCTCCTGCCTGGCTCTGTGTATCCTGCATATCCACAGCTCTCCTCAAGTGCTGGGGAGCTGTAAGAGCTCAGTTCTTGGCCTTGGTGCAAAGTTACTGAGTGAAACAGCTTTGTGACTTGCTGGGCATGAGAACACTCAGTCTGCTTTAGGAGCTCTGCTTGGTATCTACAAGTCTGGGTACAGAACAAAGCTCTTGGGGGACACCATAATCTACACAGGTTTTGTCTTGGTAGGGATTGATGTGGTCCTGTTTTCCTTTGGCTGGAATTTATTGGCATTTTAGTGCTTCCCATTGGCATGTCTTCAGAATAATTTTTGGCTCATTCATGCTGTGGGATGGCAGGGCTTAATGAAGTGCTGGTGTAACACATCTGTGTTACCAAAACAAGCTCCCTCTTATCCCATGTTTTAATAAAATCTGAACAGCAATGGATCTGTCAATGATACTGAAGTGTAAACCAGCATTGTTGGTGTCTGATGAAGCACACCATGAGCTCAGACTGAGAGGTCTTTCCTCTCATCTGCTTTTCAGCTTCTCAGAGAACTCTGGCACCACTGTGCTGCTTGTTCTTGAATTGTGTTTTTCTAAAATCATTCTTAATAATAATTGGAGGAGGACTTCCACTTCTAAAAGCAGGTTCCACACAGAAGCACACAGTTTGTGGAGAAGGTGGTGTGGCATGTCAGCTGAGAACTTCCTAACCCAGAGCAGACCTTGACCTTCATCTTAAACTAGTGGTTTCAAGGGGAAAGATACGGGGAGAAGATGGTGTTTATTAATGCTGATAGGAGGCTGTGTTCCACCTTCAGCATCTTTAATTAAAAGAAGTTCCTATAACTACCTTGCTATGATTATGAATGACACAAAAGTGTTTTTTCTTCTCCAGCCAGATGACAGGAAGGCACTGAGCTTGGGCAGCAGCTGTGTTCAGAAAGGGTTGTCAGTGGTGTAGGCAGAACCATCTGCCCAGAAAGGCATTTAGCTTGGGCTGCTTTTTCTAGGCCAAGATAGTAAATCAATAGCTTATTTTTGACAGTGTTACAAGTAAGATGTCAATGGGTAGGTTTACAGTGTAAACAGGAAGAGGGAGCTACCTTTATTGGCTTCTTAGTGTCCCAGATGCATTAGTGAGAAAACAAAAAACAATACTGAAAAAAAAAAAAAAGCCAAAACAACTAATCCTTGAAGATCTAGAAACACAACAGTGTTCTTATCAGACATTTTACTGTTTCTTTTAAATAGACTTTAATACCCCCCACTGCCTAGGGCTGACCCTCCCTTCCCTTCTCCCAGAACTGTCAGCTCAGTTAAACTCTTGTTTGAACAGGCCCTTTCCTCTCCACATGCCAGGACTGTTGGTCTGCTCTAGTTAAATACAGGAAAAGGTGTATATAGAAATGAGGAGGGGTTTTAAGAGATCATGGGGTGAGAATTGCTCCATTTTGTTTCAGTTAATTTTACAATCTACTTCTCTGGAGATTCCTGTTGCCAAATGTTTGAAATGACTGCAAAACTCTGAGACAACTCTGAAGAGCAAAATAGTAAATGTTATGCTGGTCATGGTTGGAATTTTCTTCCATTCATCTGGCAGATGACAGAGCCACCTTGGGTATGAGAGCAGCAGCACTCCCAGTGCAGTCAGTACATGCAGTTTCCACTTGGGCTTTGTTACTGCTGGTTTTTTTTAGAACTGAAACGAAGGCTGTAGTTTGAGCACAGCAGTAGTGCTGACCTGAGCAGTCACGTTTGCTGCATCCCACCTCTGTGTTCTCAGGCTGCTGCATTGTGTGGAGAGGATCAGTGAAATGGAATAGGAACTGCTCTGCCTTATCAAATAACACTCTTTCCAGTTATTTTTAGCTTAGCCAGCTCCTACTGTGGTCTGCCATGATCCCTACAAATGTGATTTAGGGGACAGTGGGTGGACATGGACAGGAACCTACTTACACAGGGGAAATTGCTCGAATCCTAAAAACTTTAGCCCTCATAATGAAGACCCTGCTTTTGTTGGGAAATACTTCTGACTTCCAGGTTCTTCTCCTTACAGCAGTGCATGGTTCGTTGTTGTTTACTTGTTTGGTTTTGCTCTTGGTGTTTTTTACCTTATTTTTCATGGAAACCTTTTCTCTCAGTCAGTTTGCACCTCTGATCTAGTCAATGCTAAAGCTCCTGGTGCCTTTGGCACAAAGCCACACATACTTCTGAATGTAGCTGCCTGTCCACGTATCTCAGTGCTAAAAAGTCTCTACGTGTGAACAACCAGGCCTAAAATTTGCTTTCTTCCTGTTGGACTTGAAGTAAATGAGGACAGCTAAGCTTGGTGCACAATCCCGAGTAATGAGTGGAAAACTGTGAAGGTGTTCCAATATGCTTTGGGGTTTCCTTTGCCAAGGACATCCAGTGGCCTGACTGCCAATATGAACTGAACATGGAAACCTTTCCAGCTTGCCTGAGAAAACATAGAACAGGAGAAGAATCTAAAGGCATAGATGTTGTAAGGAAAGAGATTCATTTTCTGCTCTCTCTAAGGCAGGAACCTGACGTATCAATCTGTGTTATGGGGTGTCATGTTGTGCCATTATCATTCAGTGGCAAACAGGAGGAGCAGTGAAAAAAGAAAAAAGGTAGCAGGAATTTCACTGCTTTGGGCCCTGGCCTGCACTGTGAGTGTTTGTGCTCTCTTCCTTGAGTGGGTGGTGGTACCTGTGCAATTCAGCTTTGACCAAATTTCTCTGTCTTTACCTGTAGGCAAGATATCTGCAGCCAGTCATGCTGGGAACATCCCTTCTTCATGTATGTGTGTGTTTGCTGTTTAGGGCTCTAAGTGGGGCCCATTAAACCTTGTAAGTGCCTGGGAGGACGTGCAGCAGCCCCTGGGACATAGGCACTGTCAGCTGTCACAGGAACATGCTCAAGGCTTGCCTTCTTCAGTGGCAATGGGTGTGACTTTGTCTCCTAATGTCAGTCACGCCCCACTGCTTGTAGTATATCCTAGAATTTACAAATGGCTGTGGAGACACCCTGTATTTGAAAGGCCACATCTAAACGTGTAACCTGTTATCCACCTAATCACAGCTGTTATCAGCTGGACTCCCCTGTCTGGTTTGTGCTGTGCAGTGGTTGTGCTTCCCTCCCAGTATTTCAGTTGGATTGAAGCTGCTCGAAGTGTCAGATGTCTTGGAGAGGTGGGAATGTACACCTCTGCTGCTGCTGCCCGCTGTGCTGTGCCTGGTGCAGGCCTGGCTGGGTGTGAGGTGTGTGTGACTCCTCAGCGTGCAGCGCTCCGGGGCTGCTGACCGGACTTGTCAGGAGTCAAGATGAGCAGCAGGGAAGTTGTGCTGGCAGAAGGGACATCCTTGGAATTTGCATGCTACAGAGCAGTTGTGTCTGGACTCTGCTGGATAATCAGGTTAGCTTCCTGGATTTTTCTAATGACTCTCAGTAGCTGTAGTGAGCAGCTGCTTCTGTCCTGTGGGAGGATGCCTTAGGTTTCCCTGAGGTGGAGAATGGCCTCAGTAGTCCCAGCTTTCACATAATGGGTGGATCATGGAACCTCTTCTGCATGGGCATTAGATCTGCGTGGATGTTTAATCTGTCCCCACAAATACACCAATGACAGCAAATGCAGCATGTTTTAGTAGCAGGCTGCTACAAACAGATCAGACCTGTCCTCTACTCTCTGCATGAACTTTTCATGGAATATATGGGCAGATTAAAGAACTCTGATCTTTTTTAGATGTTTAATGATCTGAGTTTGACACACCTAAAAGATTAAAAGTGGACTGCAGTTAATTCATCTCCTAAAGACTTAAAGGCGCTGTCTGCTATGAGGATAAAGCTCATCTGTGGTAGAGACAGAAGTTTCTTGGAGGCTGGTTAACATCCATGGCCTGGGATCCCCCCGGGGGAGGGAGGGTGGAGAGAACCACCAGCTGTCTTCTTGCTGCTTCCATATGCAAGGTACATTGCTTTCTCCTCCTTCCATCTCAAAAATAAGAAGCAGTTCCCAATCTGCACATACACACTTGACTCACATGTGAGTCTTACCCTTCCTTAGCAGACATCGAAGCATTGTGTAAAATTCACATGTCACAGGTCTTGATCCTGCAGCCTCTTCACATGGTTGGGAGATTACTTACTGGAATGAGAGAGCAGAGGGTGCAAACCTGAAATGGATGTTGGTGGGAAAATCTGCTGAAATTTTGGATTCACAAACTCCTTTTTTGCATGCTGCATAAGCTGCAGTTGTCATTCCAGTGTTCAGCAATGTATTTAGAAACCTCCCTTCCTGGGGTGCTGTTTCCCTTTTGTTCTTTCACATCTCCTGCAGAAGGGACAGTGCAGCCTATGTGAAGCTGCTTGGTTAATTCTGGGTTTGAGCTGATGGCTCTTTCCTGGCGTGAGCTGTGTTGTGTTTCACTGCAGCCCATGCTCCCAGTGAGCTTCTTCAGCAGTGTGAGGGATCATCCTCTGGACATTTGCAGTGATGGGGTGCCTGGTAGGAGTCTGTCAGCACTGATAACTGGCTTTGCTTCGTGTGCCTAAAGGAGAAACTTGGTCTGAGGCCATAGGCAGGCTTGGAGCTAGCTGGTTTTGGATGGTTTTGTCTTTGATTTTACCTCATACTGAAGAATGAGTTTGCAAATTAATGGGACTTTTTGTTGCTAAATGAATTGGTTTTGTACATGAGGGGGGGCTTCAGGGTTCACTGAACATCCTTACATGTAGGTGTACTGTCTTTATATAGAGAAGAGATAGAAGGGATGAAGAAAATAGTTTGTTTTGAATCTGTTTAACATCCTAGCAGAGCCTTTTCTTCGTCCATACAAGAAAAATAAAGTTTTAGGGATTTGACATGGCAAACATATCTGCTCTTTTTCTTTTGATACTTGAGCTTTGTGTCCTGGGGGACAGGCTCCTGGTATAGCTAAACACCATAATTATCATTTGTAGATCTCAGTTTTGTGTAAAATTGTATATATCGAGTGTGCTATTTCCTGGGTTTGGAGATGATGATTCAGGATATGTCAGAGAAATAAGTAAGATATTTAGCTTTCCATAGCTTAGTTGTTATATCTTTTAGAGAATGGTGCTGTATTCCCCAGGCAACTGAATTCACAGCCCATGCACACTGATGTACTTGACGTGTGCTCAGCACTGGGCCTGAATCCCTGATCCTTCTCCAAGTAGCCTGGCCAGCACTAAGAAATAAAATGACATGTTTCTGTATTGTTTATCACCAAGTAAACAGTGATATGCAAAAGCTGGAGCTAAGGTTGGAAGGCACATTAGTAACTTAAAGGTTACAAAGGAAAAACAAAAATAGAAGGGGTGTTGCATTCCAGTAACTTATCCCTAAAGCAGCCACGTGTAAATCCCAGGAATTGAGAGCTTCAGCCTGAAGGAAAATGAAGCAATGTTTTGCTTCAGTTGCAGAAGCTTTTTTTAAGTGTACCCACCCCATATCTACTGTGTGTGTATCCTTCCAGTTTGGATTTCTGAGCCATGAACTAGATCACAGAGCTGATCCAGCTTAGAAGGGAAGCGTCAAAGATATTTTTCTTTGAGCTGGCTGAGTTCTTTATCTGGACCACAGGCATCTGTGGGGTTGCAGAACTAAGGGGATAAGAGGGGAAAGGGCAGCGAAGTGGTTTATGGCTTGGTGGGGGAAGCCTAAAACCCTATTGCTGCCAAGACAATGCATTGTCAAACTATGGCCTCACACATTCCCTGACACAGAAACACGAGGGTGCAAACTGCCTTAGCTCTGTTCTGCTCTGCAGCTGTGGGCATGTTTTTGGAGTGAGTGTAGACATTACAAACTTGTGCTAGCCATGGTACCATTCACAAAGAAGCCACAGTGATGTGGGGCTTTGGCAGGATGTACAGCTCCCTTCCCCCTCCAGGATTCTAGGTATTTACTTAGGCAGGCAGGTCTGAGCTGCTGTGGCTTCACTGCTCTTTTAGCAGGATTAGCTGGAGCACAGCTCGCTTGGAATCTTCTCTGCATGCTGCTGTTAAGCCTCTCAAGCAGCTATGGATGTTGTGCTGCTGTGAAAGTATGACATGTGCATTTCGACCATTGTGTGGCTGTGGATTAGATGCAGATTATCTTTCTTTTTACTTAGAAGTTAATTTCTTTTACCCTTCCTGCTTTTGCATTAGGTCTATGATTTCATATTTCCAAAGAATGAATGTGGCACCCAGCAGGAAGGGTGTAGGCAACAGGGCAAGGGAGCAGTGTTGCTGTGCTCTCTCTGAGTGCCAGTGAATTTGTAAGTGTGAATTTGTTAGATTCTTCCTTACCCCCCAGCCAGGTGAAATTTGAAGCAATGAGGGAGGGAAGCAGTTTAGAAGAGGGGGAGGCACAAGGTCACAGAGAAAAGGAATATTATGTTTGTGAAAAACAAAAGAGAATGAAAATGGGACAGAGATGGAAAACAAGATGAGAGGATAGAAGCAGTAACTGAGGAGGGAAATGCTAGAGCAGACTCCTATAAGCTGAAGCAAAACAAGGCCAGGCTGTTGCTGTCAGAACCAAAGGTGGAAGTAAATACTGGAGCGTTTTTTTGTAGACTGGGTGAATTAATGATGAGCCTTTGTAGCCCCAGGCGGTTCACAGTGCAGGAGAGTGGTACTGTAAGAGAATGTCAGAGGGCCAGGGGTAGAAATAGCTCCTGTTGTGAGCTGAGAGGGCTCATTTCTGCAAGTCACAGCTGCTGCTCTTCTCTGTGGGATGGGATCTCTTGCAGGTTACTCAAAGAGGAGAAAGGGCTGTGCCCGGCAGTGAGATGAGAAGCAGAGCACACATGGAGCCGTCTCCTCGGTGTCTCTCTCAGGTGCTCTCTTAGCACACCGTGATGGAGCCCATCAGCCTCTTTGCCTGCCCTTTTTCTTGTCAGCAGTTACCTGTTGTTGCTGTCCTTCATCTTCCTTTGGCCTTGATGGCAAAGTTATTGATAGCAACTCTGAGCCTGGCTGGCCCTAAAATGAGAATAAAAACCCTCTTAATGCTCACCTTAACAGAGCCACTGGCTGAGAACCTGAGTGCTGTTGCTTGAGCCCATGTGCTGTCTCCACTTGCCACCGAGAGCAGCTGCAGGTGTCAGAGCAGGTGAGCTCCTGGCTCTGATCTCTGCTCTGGTGCCTTGCTCCCAGGTGGAGCTGAGCAGCCTGTGAGCATTGTGCTGGCTGAGGAGATGTGAATAACCCAGTTTCCCTGGCAACAGCGGGCTCTTTCATCACAGAGACACAAGGCTACCTCTGTTCCTGGTGCTCAGGCTTGCGTAGCGGATCTGGCTATGGCAGTACTTTGCTTTTCTGGGAAAAAAAGGCAAATAAAAGCAAGAAGGTCTTTCTGCCTTTGAGATAATTAAAATCTCCATAGGTAGATTTCAGTGCTGCATTCAGCAGTAATAGAAAGAAGGATAATAACTACTTCTAAGCTTTTTAATGTGTGAAGAATCCTTGGAGGATACAGAAATAAAGTTTTAAATTCTGTATGGGGCTTTATGAACAGATCTCCTAGCAGTCTATGACACTGATAGATTTGCAAGATGACTTATTTTCTTTTTTATGGCTAGAGAGACAAAGTGATTCAAAGGTAGACTGAATCTTGTTGCAACGCTAGGAATAAATATCCCTCTGAGCCGATCCTCCAGCTCGCATTTTCCCTCCAGTTTCAGGTAAAGGTTTTCCTGTGCAGTAGGAGACAGAACATGTTATGGGAGGTAGAAGTGTGAAGCTGTTTTTTAGCTGGAGAAAGTGAGGAAAGTGGAAATACTGTTACTCACTGCAAGCCTTTCTGCTAATGTATTTTAGTCTGCATTTACTCCCCCACTAACAAAAGTGGAGCAAACTATTCATTTTGAGAGTGAGCACTGGGAGTGAAAAATATATTCCTGCCTTAATTTCCACACAGCAACTTGGTCTTGTTACTGCAGGAGTGCAGAGAAATGGGTTTGGGTAAGAATAGTTTGAAGAAACTCGGGAGTGTGGAGAAATCCGTTTGGGTAAGAATAGTTTGAAGAAACTCCTGCAGGCAAAAGGAACCCTTCCTTGAGTGGGCTTGAGGCCAGCAGAAGTGCCCAGTACTGATGTTCCTCCTTGGATAGCACCTGTGTTCAATGATCAGTGATGTATCACAGGATTCTTGGGTTAGAAAGTTCCTGTTTTCAGCAACTCCCATTCAAGCTGCTGTTTAGCAAATCAACTTATATGGTGTTTTCTGAATGGTTGTGGACTCTGGAAACCTCTAACACCTGGACCAAAGTTCCTTCCAAAGAACAGATACCACCTTCCCTCTTGTTGCTGTGATTGTGCACAGTCTAACAAGAGCTCTGAGAGTTTGAGCACAAGGTAATAACTCGAGCAGGTGGGTGACATAAAACTCACTGAGTTTGTTAAAATAATATTGCCACAGTCCTTCAGCAGCCTCAAGGCCTTGTACCAGGCTGTTACTTAGCTGGGTGGCATTTGGAACAAGCTGAGACAGAGGCTCACATCTACAGTGAGTTTATTGTTGGGTTTTCAGTATATTGTTTGTGTAAATTCCCCGGACCAGCTCTCCCTCCTGAAAAAGCCACATAGATCAAGTTTTATTCTGTTCCACATAAAGTTCACATCTTTTACTGAAATGAGTCATACTTTAACTGAGTTTACTGTGAGGGAGGAAAGTGGGCTTTAAAATGTTACTCCTCCACCCTGCCTTAGTGATGTATAACAGGATTATTAGTATGCTTGGCAGCAGCTGCTTATTATTTTAACAGAACCTGGATATTTGTGAAAACAAGAAATAGCTTCTGCTTGTATTTAAGTGTAACTGTTTTTCCTTTTTTGATGGCTTTGTCTTCCAAAGGCTCACTGGCTTCTGTGAAGGCGGATCTGGCTTATCTCCTTGGGGATATTTTTCAGTTTGGGAAGAAGGGTGGCATTCTGTGACGTGTGGCTGAAAGAGGAGGAACAGCTCTGCAGTTTTGTGGACAGTGGCCCATGCATGGCTGTTACTGTCACACCCGGGACACTGCTGGGCATTGCCAGGTGAAAGAGCTTCACAGGCCCATGGAGACTGTGGTGCAGTGTCACTGTGTAGACACCAAATTTGGCTCCTTTGTGTATATTTCTTTGTGCAGAGAGATGAAAAGCCTTTTAACTTATGGCAGAAGGAGCTGCTTTGTTACAGATTTTTGCATTTTCTCTGTACACAGCAAGTAAAGATGGCACAACCAGTTTTGCTATTCATTTTTCCTGCAGAAGTTAATTGCTGTCTCATGCAGTAATGGTTAGCTTGACTCCTCATACCACTATTCTTTCCTGCTTGTGTTCTGGATTGTTGTTTTAGGGCCTTCTGCGGGAGGGGAGACAGGATGTATAGAAGGGAGCAGTGTGGTGGTTTGTTTATTTGTTTAAGGGGTTAAGTTCAAAATAGGAGGAGGGGCAGTCAACAGAAGAGGACCTTTTAGGATTTTATTTTTGCCACTAGGTTGGTTCACTTGACATGTAGGACCTCTCTTTCCTACTCTTCTTGTTGCTGAGAGGTATGGAGAGAATTACAGTTCTCCCCTGAGTTATGTATTACCTATCTTACCTAAACTGGCAGGGGCATCATCTGCTCTTGATGGGCAGAAAACCCAGAGTCTGTTACCCAGGAGCTTCCTAAACTCAGACTGGTAACTTTTATGGAGCCAGCAAAAGCATTTATTTTGGTGCTAATGCTTTTGAAGGAAGATGTGAGGGAAAGAGCTGTAATTAAATGACCACTAATGCAAGAAAGGACTTTGCCTTTTAGGCCTTAGAATAAGTGAAATGAACTTTTGGTGACAACATGAATTTAATTACATTTACTCCTCTCCTTGATGTGTGTTTGACTTTGGGTTTCCTGATAACTGACCCCAGCAGCTGGGGGGCCGTGCCCGTGTTGCCCAGCCTGTGCAGGCTGAGCAGAGCCATAGTATAACAGGAGAGCCCCGATGGGAAACGATGATGTCTAGCTCCAGATCAGAAGGCTGAAGGATCTGCTTTATTAAAACTATACTATATTATATTAATATACTGCTTAAAGAGATACTATCTTATTCTACATACTTACTTCTTACTTACGTATCTAACTAACAAAAAAACTTGTGACTCTGCTGAGAGCCCGAGCCACAGCTGGATCCCATTGGTCACTGAACCCAAACAACCTTCACCAGAATCCAACCAGCAATCACTGCAGGTAAACAATCTCCGCACCACATTCCACATAGGGAAAGCAAAGGAGCAGAGATGAAGATTTTCTTTTCTCTGTGCTTCTCCTGAGCGCCAGAATTCTGTCTGTGTGTCCAGAGAGCGTGCGTGTCACCAGAGCCTGTGCTGTGCTTTGCAGATGCCCCGTTCCGGGGCACCCCGCCCGGCTACGCGTACGATGCTGACCGCGCCGAGGAGCAGCAGCGGCACCATGACATGATGCCCTACATCGACGACTCGCCGTCCTCCTCCCCACACCTCAGCTCCAAGAGCCGCGGCAGCCGCGACACGCTGTCCTCGGGGTCCCTGGAATCCACCAAATCGGTGAGTCCCTCCCTGCTCCAGCACAGCCTTGCAGCATTGCCAGGGGTGGTCGGGCTTAGCGGGGCTGCCAGTGCTGTGAGACATCACCCGACACGATACAGCTCTGCCTGGTGTTGGACATTGAACATTTTAGCTGATGCTAGGCCTGAACTTCATGGCTCACTGTTGTGTATATGATTTTTCAGTCCTTTGTGCATTTTAGTGGAGAGAATTGGTGACTAATTGCAGTTGAGAGGGTCTCTAAATAGCAGATATTTTGGAAAGGAGGCTGTGGAATGAAATACATTCATACATCTCTGCATGTGAGTTGTCATTGCCTTTCACAACGAAAATAACAGTTATTTTCACTTAGGATAAGGGGTTTGATCAAGCATCTGGAAGACATATTTCCTTTACCTTGTGAAAATGGGATAAAAAGAATTAAAAGTGCTAGCTCTGAAATGGTGACTTTAGCTGGGAGATGGCCACTACTTGTAATGGATTTGACTATTCACTAAACAGCTGTCTATATAATCAATTATCATAGATTAAAAATATAGAAGGGACTGCCTTGCCTTATCTGTGGCTTAACATGGCCCTTCAGTCTACCTTGCTTTGGTTTTGCTTCAGGTTCAGTAGCATGGCTACAGCTTGGAACTTCAGGAAAATTTCTATTTTTAGTTTTACAATATCCTTGGTTCTGCTGTCTTCACAGTCCAATATGTCTTTGTTTCAGCCTGGATTAGTCTCTTTGACTTTCAACCTTTTGTTTCTTTTTATCCTCTTGCAGTAGATTGCAGAGCACTTGAGTCCCAAGCCGCTGTTTTTCTGAATATTCTTTTCATATTCAAACTTTTGGGTTCCCCAAATCATTCATAAAGATATTCAATAGCACAAAGACAACTGTCACTTCCTTTCTACAGTACTTCAAAGAAAATGTGCCAAACAATCTTGAATTCCCACATTGTAAATGACACTTTGAAATCTCTCATCCAAGTGTTTTAACTTATGTGTTGCCTTTATATTGTTCTTTCCTGTTAATTACGATATCATGAAAGGTAATTATGGATATTTTAGAGATATCAATGTACATGTAAATCAACACCATCATGATTATCAGGAAGTTTTATTTATCTTGCATCAAAAGGCAAGTCTGAGAAGTGCCACCAAGCATTATTGTGCACATCCTTCTGCTCTCTGTTGATTACTGTCACAGCTATGCTTACTGATTCCAGGATGAATTCTGGGCTAAGAATCCTTCTGACACAGTGTCCTTGTTCTTTGTAATTTATAAAAATCACTGTCAAGATCTCTTAAAGTATTATTAAGTAGATACATTGTTGGTGTTTGCTTAGTTTTATTTGACTGTAAAGTGTAGAATCAAGTTAGCTGCTTATGATTTAATGAATTCATTTTGAGATGCTTTCTTATCTCTCAAGATGAGAATTCTTGTGATATGTAAGAGGCTTTTGAGTGAAGAAATTATCATTAGTAAATCAAAAAAGCTCCAAAACCATTTTAATATTGACTTGAGATTTTCAGGTTATGCTTCTCATGATGAAGGAAAAAACACTCTGTGAGTACACATGACTGAGGCTTGTCTTCAAGGAACCAGTTATGACAGTGCCTGTGACTGGAGGCCTGGAGGAGACATTGCCTGATAGTTAATATTTTTCTTTATTTGTTTGAATATTGCCTCATAAGCATTTAACAGTAGTTAATTTAAAAGTTACTTTAGTAATGCTTGAAGGCTGCTTCTTCAAAAATAATTTTTAACATAAATTGCTGCTTTCTTTTCTCTGACTATAAAAAGATGTTTCATGGCTTCCAAAAGAAAGAGGTGTCCTGATACAGATTGGACTTCTAATCATGAACCTCAGCAGTTTCACTTACAGATCCTGTCTGTAATCAGTCCACAGATGACAATCCCTGTGACAAGCAGAAAGAGACTAAATTTATATCCAGGTATTTCCCAAGCAAGTTAAACTTTCAGTCATCATGAACTGTGAGATGGTTTTTGCTGAGCTATGTTTTCAGCTATAGTGGAAAAGACATCAGTAACAAAATTAAGTGTCAAACACACTGCCGAGCCAAACATAACATGTTGGACCAGAAATACCAGGACATATGTCTCTTCCATTTTCTCTTGTACTAAACTTGATTAGCAGAAAACATGTTTTGTTTAGATGTGTTTGCTTTTAAAGTTGTCCTTCTTGCCTTTTTAACTGAGGTGCCTGCAGTTACTTCTGAAAATTTCAGATTATTTTTATGACCAGAGTCTGGAAGTGAACTGCATGCAGCAACACAATGCATGCACTACATAAATAATGGCAAAACATTAAGATTGTAAAGTCATTAGAAGTTAAGAACTCTTGAATCATTATGATAACTTTGAATTACTCAATTGTCCCATCTTTCCTGTGGGCTCCTGCACTGTGCAGTGGATGAAGTGAATGATAGTCACAGGATTCAATATTTCATCTCCAGAGCTGTGCCTTATTTTCATCTCTAGAGTGTGCACCTTATTTACAGGACACTGCAAACTCCAGTCTGGGTACAAAAGTATTCATTTCCATGAAGTCCAGATACAGCTGGAATGCCACACAGGTCTTAATTGTCCCTGCAGTGTTCCTGTGAGATAAGAGGATGGTATGTTCACTAACCACAGCTAATCAGGGCAGACAGGTTATGGGAGAAGCATCTGCTAATTTTGGGTGCTTAATGTGAGATGCGTAGTGTTCTGCAAAACCATGCTCTGACTTTTAGCACAGCTTTCTTCACATTAAAGTAAAATTCCTTTAATTTCACTTTGCAGCCAAGAGTTAACAGCACTCCAATCAGACACCCAGAAAATGGAAAATGTAGCAAACAATGATATTCAAATTTTTTTAATATAAATCTAAGTAATTCCCTTACTATCACACGGGCATTGCAGCATTTTGCTGTGATGTTTATCTGCCTTAACCATGAGACCTCTTGGGGACTGCATTTTTGCTATCTGAATATTGAGGGCATTTTGCTTTGACTTATTTTATGGCTTGCTCTGCTGGGCTTTGTATTTTTCTGCCAGGTGTTTGACTGAGTTCTTCCACCTCCCTAGAGCAGCTATAGCCTGTGCTTGAGTAGCACATCAGGGCTCATCTGCTCTGTCCAGCCACCACAGAGAAAGTGCAGAGTGCCAAAAGCAGTGTCTCTTGCTAGAAGAGAATGAAGGGAAACCTCCTGGACTGCTTGTGAAGGAGCTTCCTGCTGTTCCCTCAGTGTGTAGGGTGACCAACTCCCAGCACATTCTGTTCCAAAAACTGAGGGTTGCAGCTGACTTCCAGAGGTTTGTGGTGGTTGCACTTTGTCACCTGGGCAGTGTTTTCTTCTCCCTCCTACCACCTGCATCTCCTGAGCAGACAAGGAGATGCTGCCTGCTCTGTCTCCAGGGGGTGCCACTCCAGCCACAGCTGGGGCATTCCCCTTCCGCCTGTTCCTGCCCACTGCACAAACTGTTGCTGTGCAAGGAGGAGGACGAGGCTGCACTGGCATTGGTTCTGTCTGGGACCCAGACAGGGGCAGCCAACACAGATGTTTGTAGAGTGGATCTCAGCAACCCTTGACTTGTCATTTGTGTGGAAAGGAGGCCTTAACAAATGTTTGTAGGGTCTGACTCAACTTGCTCTGTTTCTTCTGGCTCTTCTAGAATCTCAGGCTGGGTTGCTGATGCATGTCCTGCCATAAAACCAGTGCTTTTGCCAAACTTTGCTCTGAAGCAAGCCTACAGGGACAATGGGAAAAGGAGAAATAGGTTCCACTAATTCTTAAGTTGTTTGTTTATTTAACTTGAGAAGAGATTTAATTTTCCCAAACCTTCCTTTCTGTAACAGCTGAACTGTTATGATTGAACTTCACAGAAATTCTGGAAACCTCTCTTGGAAAATGTCAGCCCAAATGTTTGCCAAATAAGACAGTGCTGGTAGATTCAGAAGGTGTCAGACTTGGTAAAAAATAGTGGTAACTCACTCCCAGAAAGAGAGAAAATGTGTCTGTCTTTCCCATGCAGTGAGGGTGAAGAGCAGAGAAAATACCTGGATTAAGTTAGAGGAGGACAGAGAGAGGGCTTGCTGCAGTGTTCTTAGGCCACAGAAAGGTGTACGGATAGCTGGAAAATCAGTGACTGACACCCTTCAGAAGAGAAGAGTTACTGCCAGGAGTTTTGGAGTGGGTAACTTGCAGCCTGGAGGCTAAAGAAGATTGGGAAAAGGAGGAAGCCTCACTCACTGTTCTGGCGCTGCTCCTTGTATGAGGAGAGGTTGCAGCCCTGGGAAGTGCAGAAATAGGAAATGCTTTGAGGATGCTCCCCAGCAGAGGCAGGCTCAGGGATGTGCCTGGGGCTCTGTGGAGGTGGGTGCAGGGCAGGCAGTGGAAAAGCAAAGCTCATTCCACTGCCCCGGGAAATGAGGAAAGTCCCTTCTCAGGAATTTAGAGATGAGTTCTTGACAAAGCAGATCTTTCCAATTCTTGCGTATATCAAAGCAAGGGAAGCAAGAGTGCTAAAGCTGAACGACTCCTTCCTACTGTCTGTTCTGTTTGGAGGAAAAATTGGCTGGTACTTACAGGCTTTCAGGTAGAATTTCTCTTTCCTTTTCTGCTGTGCAGCATTGGCAGCCATTGCCTGTCCTCAGATCAGATCCCTTTGTTCCTGTTGTCTGCCAGCTCAGCAAGAGCAGGGCTGTGGCCGAGCAGGTTGTGGATTTTGCTCCTAGCTTGGTCCCAAGGGGATGCAGAGAAGCTGACCTATGAAGCTACAGCAGTAAATGGGATTACTGCTCCTCTTGGTACCACTCTTGCTAGCTTGTCCTTCCCCCTCCAGTTTTTCCTAATCTTTCTCCTTTCTTCCTCTCAGTATTTGAATTGGTTTGTTTGTTTTGTTTTACTGTCACTTTCCCCTCACCACCACCAACAGATGAAGCTTTTCCTTTTTATTCTCCAATTCTTTGCTCCTTAAGGGCTTTGCCTGGATGTACAGCCCTTCCTGAGGAGAGCTGGCACACCAGTACTGATGTTATAAATAATGTTGGCTTCTCTCCCTGCTGCTTCCCCTCGCCACATGGAGCATGATTAGCTTGATTACAGAATTTGCCCCATTTAATATCATCAGGACAATGACACACCTCCAGCAGAAGCTTTCAAACATATTTACACTTAAATATTGAACGGAATGTTTTTCTCCTTTGTAAGCTGTCCTTATGGGAAACCTTGCCTTTGAACACATTCATTGCATGGTGTATGAACAGCCTGTACCAAAGGAAGAGTTAAAGTGCCTTTTATACGCCCACTTTGAATCCCTGATTCTCTTTAAAGAGCTGTGTCAGCAGCAACCTCTTTGCAAAATCTTACGTATTGTGGTTTCTAGATTCTTAATCTGTGCTCTTCTAACATTTGCAAGAAAACAATTATTGCTGTTGATTTAAACAAGAACCAGAAAGGCCTGAGTTCTTTAACCAGAGTCAGGAAGAGCTGAATCTGTCTAAACCTTGGAGCTGGTGAATGTCAGTCTTGCAGTAATTGAACACAACACACTATGCCAACCTGGTTAGTAAACTAAAGTACTTGGGCTGACAAGCTGTAAACACATTGAACCCAGCCATGGCTCGGGGCCAACGTGTGCTCTCTGATATCTCCAGAGCTTCCAAGCCCTCTCACTGACTGTGGTTCAGGTTGCAAGATTGCAATGTGACTCAATATTTTTGTTTTTAAGGCTTTGGAATAGCAAAAAGCACCACCCAGTTAAGAAGAGAGGAGAACACCAGGATCTTACAGGCATGAGATACCTGTGTAATTTCCTGTAGCCTGTTTTCTACCTTCCTTATTGTTTTGGTGTTTTTTTTAACACAGTTCATGAGGAGTGGAAGCAAAGCACTGATGTCTTGTTTGTTCAGATCTGGCTGGGTGCTTGGTCCTCATGGCTCCCACAGCAGGGAGACAGAAATGCTCTGACTGCTGCCCTGGTACAGTCCTGTAAGATTTATTCTGAAACACGTGGGTAGAGAGGTAGCCAAAAGATGGGAGGGCAGTGGAGAAAGGCTAGACATGGACGCTGCCATCAAAGGGGCAGGGACAGTCAGAGCATGAAATACCAGTCAGACTTCTACAAGTGGAAAACAGGCTAACCAAGCTGGGTAGGAAGCATGGGATGGACTGCTGACCACCTGGCACTCCCTGCTGAGTGGTTAGAGTTTGCCAATACAGGCTGTTCCCACTTCCTGCTGGGAACATCCCATCTGCACTTTGGTAATAGGTGTATTTTCCCCATCTTCTGTGGTCTGGTAGATGTGGTACCAGCTCCTCCACTCAAAGCAGCTCAAAGATTTCAGGCTGCTCCCTTCTTGCCAAGGTATGGGAAAGGAGTCCTCAGCCTTGGCAGGTCTCCCTGTACTGGTGGGGAGCTTGATACTGATGCCCAGGATGTTCCCTCTGAGCAGTTCTGGCTGGAGTGCAGGAACAGAGGGGCAGCGAGGCTGTTGGAGTCAGTGTTGCTCTTTGTTTCCCTTCTGTGCCAGACACAGGCAAAGCAGAGATGCCCTTGGCCCAGAGTGCATCACAGCTCGGCTGCTGCGTGGGCAGACAGTCTCTGCCTGCTCACTGCTGTCCTGGTCTAGGTGAGCCTGCTCCCAGGTCTGTAAGTGAGGAGTGTTGTAATACCAAATAATAAACTTACTCTTCCTCCTGATTTTGGCACCAAGTGAATTTCTGAGTCTTGGAGTACATTTCATAACAAGTGTGACTTAAAAGGACCCTGAGGCTGAAGAAGCACAGGGGCTGTTTTCCAGATGTTCATCGTGCTCCACGCAGCCGCAGCTGGCACTGTGAGCAAAGGCCTCCCTCAGCAGGAGCTCTTGTCAGGACACAGCTCCTGGGAGGGAGCAGCAGCAGCAGCACAATGCACAGAGCAGCTCCCTGGCGGTGCATTGATCCCTGACACAGCAGGAGCAGGGGATCATCTTTTCACACTGGAGGAAGCTGTATGTAAATTTGAGGTACGGCATTGGAGATCTTGTAATGTGCCCTGTGATTGTTGGAACAACTCTCCTGAGGGTTTCTTGAGCAATTGCTGTGCAGAGCATAAAGCAGCCAGGCCCTGCCCCGTGTCCTGGCTGCCTGTGGCCGAGGCTGCACTTCTGCAAGCATCACACTTGGAAAAATGCCCCTATTATCAAAGGACTAGAACAAATCCGTGGACTTTGCACAGTGCCAGTAGTGGCCAGGAAGGAAGGGCTGCAGTGTGTCCTGGGAGATGTTTGTCTCTCTGAAAGCGCATCTCTTTTAAAGGGAGGAAATTAACATTCCGGCAGAAAATACCGTCTCCGTCAGCTGACGGTGCCCAGCAAGAGCTGGCTTGTAAATTAAAGCTTTTACTTATGAAGAGAAAACTGTTCTCAGTGCTGTAAGGAAAACTGTTGTGCCACTGTCGTGATGGGGAAGTTTAAGTCATTTAAATAACTTGTCATTGTGTGCTGCTCATTACAGATGTTACAAACGTACCCAGCTGGTTTTTTAATCCTCACCTCCTCCAAGAGAACCTGGTAAAGATCATTATAGTGCTGTGTCAATATTGACCAGATACCTCATCCTCAGCACTGCGGACTTTGGAGCACTGTTAGTTTTTCTCAATGCTTCTTTGTGTAGCTGCACGTTTTCTTTTGTAAGTGTTGTAAGAAATCTTTGAAAACCAAGAGCAATTGTGTTTTTCTTGCACCAGGGCTGCCACATCCTTTCCTCTTTGGATGAAGGCAATCTTTGTTAACTGTCTTGGGGCTGCCTGTCTTGATTACGTGTGTGTACAATGCCTTACAAAATGGTCTATGAGCTGGACATCCAGGCAGTCCTGGCACAGAGACCATAAGGAATGGTCACAACCTTGTTGAACATTTCTATGCCAGTCACACAGGTGCTCCATGGATGCACAGTCTGCTGCAGTGCTCATTTTACCATGTAGTTTGTCACTTGTGTTTTTCTGAAGTCTTCTGAATACTGACTGGTGAATTACAAATTTCTGCCTTCTTTGAGATACCCTTTCAAGATTTTGAAAGGCACTGTGGTTCTTACTGAATGTCACTGAAGGCTGGGATGCAAAGAGAAGTTCTTCTTTCCATGTAGTACCTAATGTGTGTGTAAATCTTGCGCATTTCCTTAGAACAGCTTCTGTCTGCCACTTTTATTTAAGAGGTGGTGGTGGTATTTGACACCTTGCAAAATTTTTATGTAGTTGCTGCAAGGCTTTTAGGCTAGAATATAGCTTGTAAAATTTAATGAAACTGTTCAAAAATCAGGATGGTTATTGATGAGACAGAATCCAGAAATATCTGGGAGCGTGAGGATCTGTTTCTTTCTTTGTGTTGTGCGTAGGCTCAAAGTCACACTCAGGATGTGATAGTTCTGCAAACTGAACCTCTAGCTCAGGTACCTCATCTGTACATCTGCAGAGGACCCTAAACTAAGTGGAGCTTTTTTGGGGACAGCTGTAGGGCTGTATATTCAGTCACTAGAGTGGAGTGTACTGCTCTGCTTCCTGATCCTCCCACTGTGAAATCAAAAGCTGAAGATTCCTCTGGATATTAAGAGTAGGATGGAACCCCAAAAAACCTACCCAAATCCCTTGAAAAGCATGTACCCTTTCAGAGACAGCTTCTGACTCTATTCTTAGGGAAATTTAACAACATAGAAAAGCTGCAGGAGTCTAAAATGCTATTTCAGTGAATGACAGAAATAAAAAGAACTGGGCTCTGTAAAAGGGAAATGTTTCTCATTATTTATTACCTCCATTGCTTGACCAAATTTTTTTTGAGTTTTGGGAAATACTCAGTTTCACTTTATCAGGTTAAACGCTTTTTCAGGTAACAGTTTTGAGAGGAAGGATAATTGAAATTCAACAGAAGGGATTACTGCTTCTCTTAACACTTCATGCTAGTCTTCCCCATTAGCCCTTGAATGTAGTTATGTGGGGTGTTTCCCCCCTCTCTTTCTTCAGTTGTTTCAGTAAAGAACTTCTTCATGGAATCCCAATAAGAAAGTCAGCATGTGCATTCCAAGCCATGCTGATTATTCCATTCTCTCACTAAAAATAGACACTGTGCTAGCTGGCACTGAAAAATAATTCAGGGAATAGTAGAGAGTGGAGGAAGAACAGCCCCGTGGAGCCAGGTCAGGCTGTGACCGTGGCACACACCTGGGAGGTGCAGAGGAATGATCCTGTCTGCTCACAGAAACACAGCTTTGGAGAGCTCCTGTGGAGGGAGCGAGGACATTGCACAGAACAAGGGCCCTAACATTTGTTTAGGAGGATGAATTCTGAATTTTTAAGTTCCATGTTTTGAATTTTGTGAAGAGGTCTAGGCACCTAATTGAGACACCACAGTCGGATGACTAAAGCTGAAAACTGTAAATAATCTAAGTGGTATCAGTTGCTGGTAAATAAAGATTTCTTTAATGTTTAATGTTTGCATATTTCTAGAAACATGATACTGAGCACAAGTAGATGTTTTGGTTTTTAGTCTGAAAGTAAATTAAAAAGAAAAAGTGTGCTCTGGTAAACTGAATGGTCCTTTACTCTCCATCCTCATTCTCGGGCTTTTTCTTACTCTCCCCGCAACCTGCTCTTTATTTTTTTAATTCTTTTTTTCTCCTAAATAACTTATTTGTAGAGTGAGCCAGACCTGGAGAAAGGCCTGGAGATGAGAAAATGGGTCCTGTCAGGAATCCTAGCCAGTGAGGAAACCTACCTGAGCCACCTGGAGGCCCTGCTGCTGGTAAGGCTGGGGACAGATGCCAGTTCAAACACTGAACTGAATTTTCACTGCTGCTTCTATCCAGAGTTTCTCTGAACTTCACATGCCGTGGGTTACAAGGCACTGGGTGCAAAAGGTACCTGTTTCTCCTCCAGCAGAGAGAGAGGCTTAAAGGAAGGACTGGATGTGGCAGAGTTTGGGAGCTGTTAATGTGGCAGTATCCAGGAGCTCTCTTTAAGTATCCTGTGCTAATTATTACATGTTGGTGTACAGTTGGACAGAGATTAGGGAAATGGAGTGCAGAGGGATTTTAATTGCAGCATTAATATCCAGGGAAAATCCACCTACCAGGGGTGGCTGGTCCTCATGAGAGAACTTGAACATGTCTAGCTTTTAGAAGTTGTATGAATGTAGATCTCACTTTTTATTAGGATAAAAATATGGAGGGATGAATGTTCATGGTTTGCATGATAATTATTTCCTTCTTTCCTCATTTCTTCCTCAAGCCTATGAAGCCTTTGAAAGCCGCTGCCACCACCTCCCAGCCCGTGCTGACCAGTCAGCAGATTGAGACAATATTCTTCAAAGTGCCTGAGCTCTATGAGATCCACAAAGAATTCTATGATGGGCTCTTTCCCCGAGTGCAGCAGTGGAGTCACCAGCAACGTGTTGGGGACCTCTTCCAAAAGCTGGTGAGTACTGCCATCACCAAAGGTGCTGGTTCCCCTCACCCATCTCACAGGAGCTGGAAGTTCCCTCTAGTGACTTCAGAGACCAAAGGAATCCGTCTGTGGCTGGAATAGGTGAGAGGTTTCTCACCTCCTCACTTTGCCCCTACAGTGGAGGCCCTGCAGCAAAAGTGGCTCTTTCATTGTAATTAAAGACTGCAGCAAGCTGTGGTGGTAAAATAAATACAATTTCACATAAATGTTGCATCTCCACGGTTTCTGCAGCGTCCTCAAAGCATTTCCTTTCGATGGAGATGGGAGAGTGGCAGTATTGCAAAGTGAACCAGCAGTGAAGCATTCCTCATTACTGATGAACTCCCCCACACATCCTTCCCTCTCTCTTGTGCTTTGCTCTACCTGGTGCTGATTTATGCTCATCACCATTGGCTTTGCTTTTCTGCCACTATCCTGGCCTTTCTGTTCCCCTTGCATCAGTTATGCTGATGAAGTCAACCTGCAGCTGAGAATCCTCCAAGCAACCTCAACAAAATTCTCTGGGTGCAGAAAGAAAAGGACAAAGACATATACAGCATATTCCTGAGGCTGAATTAAAATTGCTGAGTTTCTGAGCCAGATGACAAATTGTTTGCATTCTAGGAGGTTTTTTTGGCCCCTTTAGCCTCTCCCCTAGCATGTGCAGAGAGCAAAGGATTAAAGGAGCTGTTCTTTCCTTTTTAGAAAAGAAAAGAAGCTCTGCATTCCTGAGGTGCCTCTGGTTCTCAGGGTAGGAGTGACATTCCAGTGAGGGGTTTATTGGCTGGGGAGTGTGCTTTACCAGGCTGGATCAATTGTTAGCAGCTGTGTAGCCCAGCATCAGCCCCATCCCCTATGGAGCAGGAGGAGCTGGCCTGGAAGATGATGTTTTCTGTACGTGCCAGCAGCTCAAGATGAAAATACAGGAATCTGCTTTTCACTGCCAGCATGTTTTAGCCAGGAGGGGTCAAGTTGGTGCCTTGGTGAGTAGTTCATGGTATGCAATTTGAGCAGCTGGTTTGAGAGGACAAACCCAGCTGCTGCTGGGTGCTGAAGCAGACACAGAAGGCTGCTGGAAGTGGCAGCCTCACAAGCTGCCCTGGATGTGTGGTGCAGCAATGGGAATAGCTTGGAGAAGACCTGAATGTATTCCTTGGCAGGGTTGTCCAGCACTGCACACCTACTCAGGCTTTTGTTTTGGACCAGTTCTTATTGCTGGCTGATCTCTGGTGCAGGAGTTCAGCCCTCACTCTGCTCTTATGTTCCCCTGATTTTTCTGCATTTGTGACAGAATTGTTGATTTTGTTGGACTAGCATTGGAAACAAAGGAACAAATTGCCCTAGTGCAGGAGGCTTTGAGCTGGCATAGCAGTTTTAGTTTCGGGTGGTTTAGTACAGCAGTGGTGGGAATTGCAAACTCTTTGCTGGACGAGATAAAACTAATAATTCTTGGCAGGCACTGGGAAGCAACTAGATGAGAGAGACAGCAAGAACATCAGGCTTTATAAGGCATCTACACTGGATGTACATCAAATCTTTTGGAGCAGACAGTTTACTCGTGGTCATGTCATGCAGTCTGATGATAAACACTGAAATACCCAGATGTCCCTGGGGACATTAATTTTCTGTACTCTCAGCAAAAAACAGCACAGTAGATTGAAGTTACAGATAGTGGATGCAAAGAATTTTAGAATTCCGTGTGTTCTGGCACAAAGAATGATCTATTTGCAACATCAAATTGACTGTTATTACACCTTTTCCTGTTGAGAAAAAGAAAAGATGCCAGGCATGTGGGAGTGAAATACGCTTCTCATTTTTGGAGAATATATTGTACATATTTTTTTATAGCTAGAAAGGAAACTCTTTAGAGCTCTTTTTAGAAATGAAGACATATTTAGCAAACATCCTCACACTGATAGGCCTCAAAAACAAAAAATGTCCAAAAGCCAGCCATTTCTACCAACTCTTGTTTCATTTTCGGTGGGTTCTTTTTAATTGAAAAAAAAAATTAAACCAGCATGTAAATGATGTGTGAGCATTATTGCTTTTATTGGAAGCTCTGTTTTTAATGAAAAAGATGTCTTTGTGATGACACATTCAGAGGAGGAAAATGAAAGCTTAAAAAGACTGTTCAGGAGTAGCAGGAAATGAAAGAACTTTAAAGCTCTGCCATGTTAGCTGGCATCATCCAAGTCTGAATGGCATAAGCCCTGCAAATGGTCAGTAATTCTGACAGCAATGTCTTCCCAGGATTGTGCTCAGTGGCAAATACAGATTTCATTCTCTCCATACTGCTGGGGTCATCCCTGGTATAGGTGAGCACAGTTTTCTTCAGCTTCAGTCATAACTGTAATTTTGTATAAGGGTTGAGATTGGTTTCTAGTACTTCAGTAAAACATCATCTAGGAAATAGCTCACTGTTTCTCAGCCCTTTAACAGAGTTTTTGCTGGGAATGTTGTTCTGGGAGTGGCTCCACAGAGAATGGGCAGCACAGTGGCACAAAGCTCCACAGAGAATGGGGAGCACAGTGGTTTTGGGAGAGAGCAGGAGAGGGAAGGAGCAGTGGGGAAGTTCCCTGCTCTGCCTCTTGCACATCTGGTGCAGCAGTGCTGAGGTGAGTGCAGCCCCCTGGCAAAGTCTCCTTGCTGCACCCTTGGCTGCTGCCCGGCCCTGTGGGCTCAGGCTCCGAGGTGTGCCCAGCCCAGCCTGGCAGCTGTGCAGCACAAAGCCAGCTCTGCACTCCAGACAAGCTTGGAGGCTGCCCAGGGATTTCCCGTGCTGGATCTTGTGTTCTCTGGTGTGAATATGGCTGAGGTTCCTAAGTCAGCAAATGGGATCAGTGCTAAGACTCTGTGATAATAATGACTTACTACTGCACTCTGTGGCCTGTTCCATTCTCTTCTGGACCAATTCCATATTCCTTCTGCTGGAAAAACTGCATTTTCTGTCACCTAGTGCCCCAGTCACTGCCATCCAAACAGATTGTGCTCTCTTTTGTATTTTCAGCACTCTGCTGCCCTTATAATAATGCTCACTAAGGCAGATATGGGTAATATCTGGGTTTCATTTAGTATATCCATCATGCAAAGGCCAACAAGTAGCTTACTGGGGTCACATTTGTGCTGTTGGGCTGAATCATTCCTCCCTGATTCATATGTTGTGGCAAAAAGCCAGCAGCTCCAGTTACATCAATGAGCTGCAATATTAATAGATACTAATCTGGCAGTTCAGAAGGGGAAAATAGATGTCAGAAATAAGGATGTGTCACTCTCATAGGCTTTCACATCCTTCACAAGTAAACTTGTTCAGCACAGGGTGGAACTGGGTGCATGGGGGCACAAGTGCTGGTTGGACAAAGTTGAGAGGTCAGAGATGTCATTCTGGGCCTGCTCAGCATTCCCTGCAGTTGTTTGGTATGAAAGAAACATGACCTGATCGTTGGCTACCAAGACTGACCATCCTGACCTGCCTTCTTCCACAGCATTCATTATATTTTGTTTTGCTTCCTGCAGGCCAGCCAGCTGGGAGTGTACCGGGCCTTTGTGGATAACTATGAAGTTGCTATGGAGACAGCAGAGAAATGCTGCCAAGCCAATGCTCAGTTTGCTGAAATCTCTGAGGTAATGTCACGGTGTTCAGACACACGAGCTGTCTGCCTCTGACTAATACCCTGCCATGTCACTCCTGTCTATTCTCCAAGTCCCTCTGCAGCCCTGACTTCTGGAGGAGTTGTGAGCTCCCACAGACTCCCTGCTTAAGCTCGTGCTCTTACCCTGAATTGTGCCCTGGGCTGGGCACAGACACAGCCTTTGTGTGCTGTCCCCACCCAGGGAATCTGCTAGAAACTGGCATTGCTTTCAACTTCTCCAGCTCTGTGCCACCTTAATGCAGTTCTGGAAGGGAAAGCTCTGTGTGAGTTTCTCAAATGTTTCTCTTGCTAATGATGATTCTGGCTGTGATATAAAAGCCATCCTTAATGGCTTGCACAGTGGCTGTCAGTGGGATTGCAGGCTTCACTGGCATGGAGAGGAGAGGGTAATTCTCTCATGAAAAAGGCAAGTGTGTCTACCATAAATCTATAATACTATTCTCTGACCTGCTCTGATTTCCTGCCTATCAGAGGAGTACCAGTCTCAAAGCATTTTGAATATTTTTTCAGGTCTCTCAGAGCATCAGCTTTCCCTGCAGTGCATGGTCTCTTTGACTCTTTGTATTGTGATTATTTCTTGAAGAACTCAGGTGCTAAGAAAACATGAATTTCATATGTGTCTCCTTAAAAACAATCAGATAAATCATCAGAGCTGAGTACTGCCGGGGCGTTTAGTGCTCTGAGAAAACTCCTGAGTACATTCTATATCACATGTCCTGTGAGACTTATGAGAAAGAGGTAGAATACGATCTCTTAGTTTTGCTGTTTCTGACAAATAATTCTGAATCATGTCAGTATCTACTGTATTTGGGATGATGGCGATGGTATTTCTGCATTTGTGTCCTGGTGAGGATTTTGGAGCTGAGCACATTAATGCATGGTATGGCCCATGGCAAAGAGCAGAGTCACAGACAGTATTCCTCTGCTGCTGTGGAAGAACTGACGTGTCCAAGGTCACCCAGCTCTGAGTACAGGAGTAAGAAGTATAACCTGAGGGTATTTAATGCCAATCCTGTACTTCATTTATTGGTGCTGGGACAGTGGCTGTGTCCTTATGGGCATCTTTAATCTGCAGGTGATTTCAAAACTCCCTCATCCCTGTTGCTGTAGGTGGTTCCCTGCTTTACTGCTTATTAACAGGTGCTCCTAAGAACATTGCTCAATATTTGAGATGTGTGGGTGCCTGTGACATGGCAGTGGTGGATTTACCAAGAAGGAAAGTGCATTTTTCCATCACTGACTTGAACTGTGATAGGGCTTTCCTCCTTTCACACCTAGGCCTTCCCCTGGAGGAGCAGATAGTCTGTTGTGTTCCCATGTGATATTTCAAAGTGATTGACCATCTGCTACATGGGTTTTCTTTTTCTTTTAGAATCTAAAGGCCAGAAGCACAAAGGAATCTAAAGATCAGACGACGAAAAATTCCTTGGAAAGTGAGTGATCCATGGAGAGGAGACTGGTGTGTCAGGACTGTGTGGAGGCTGTTGCCAAACCTCCACCCTCCCTTTTTCTTTTGGAATGCTGGAAGGTTATGGAGTCTGGGGCTCTACCTGGGAAATCAGTTCCCTTTTGCTAAGTAGCAGAGCTCGTGCAAAGCAGGCTGCCTGCATGGGGAAATGCCTCCTGGCTTCAAACATCTGCTACCCAATAATAGCACCAATGCAACCCCAGCAGTGATGGGGGCACTTAGAGAGCCTGGCCAAGATCAGGTTCCACGGTGCTTGCCTTTGTACACATGAGTAGAAGACACCCCATGCTAGAAGGAGCTTCCATACTCACTCTTCCTGATATTCCTGCTTTGTTTCCACAGCTCTGTTGTACAAGCCAGTGGATCGAGTGACCCGCAGCACACTTGTCTTGCATGTAAGTATCTGAAGGGAATTTTTCAAATTTTAGACCCCTGTCCTATTTTCTTTGACCTTCAAATTTTCCCTGGAGCTGCAGGACTGCGAAAATAAACCTGTTGAGCTGCATAAGAGCCTCTTCCCTTTACACCAAGGAGATGGAGTCCATGGGTAGGATGCTGCTATCTTTGCAGTGATGTCACCAAGAAGTGCAGGGTATTTTTGTCTTTATCTAGAGATAAAGCCTTGCTCTCATCTCTATGAAGAAGCTGGAGCATCTTGTCCTACAGCTTTGGTTAGGGGTGCTCGAGCTCTCCTGCCATCCAGTGCTGCCCATGAGTGTGTTCTCTGTTTGTGTTCCTGCTGTCAGGATTTGCTCAAGCACACTCCTGTGAGCCACCCTGACCATCCCCTGCTGCAGGATGCTCTGCGGATCTCACAGAACTTCCTCTCCAGCATCAATGAGGAGATCACTCCTCGCCGGCAGTCCATGACTGTAAAGAAAGGGGAGGTGAGTCTTCCTGTCTTGTTATTTTCTCAGTTTCTAAATACTGGTTATGTCTTTTCTGTAGAGCTGACTAGGAAGTTATGCTGTTAAACTGTTTGTTGCTAAGATACAGTTTATCCAATGTCCTTGTTCTCTGAAGGATGTGGTACAGCTCCCTCTGTTTTCTTTTCAGAAAACAGTTTGAAAACCGAGAGGAAAAGTATGATTAGAGTTTTTGTCCTTAGCATTGTTATAATCATTTGTCATGCGTAATTCCTATGATGCACATTGCCATGCACTAAATGGATTTGTATTTTACCTGCAAACTGAAATCAAATGAGAAGCCTGGGAGGAGAAAAAGATGAGGAAACATCAGAAGTCATGAAAGATAAGAAAAAGCTGTTTTCCAGAATCTTCATTTTCACCATAAAATTAATTTTCTGCATCTTTATTCTGAATGAGAGTGTTGTAAATATGACTGGAAAGCAAAATGAATGGAATGGGTTGGGAATGCCAGAGAGATTATTGACTCCTAAGAGTATAATATATATACAACCCTTCTCAGCTCTGTAAGGAGCTGGACTGTGCCCAGAAAGGTCTGAGATGTGCAGATCCTTCACCTGCATGCATACAGGGAGACCACAGAGCTTCTCTGTGGTAGAGTCTGCATTCCTCAATGGCTTGATTCAGCTGCCTCCAGTAAAAAGGGATTCAGTCCCTCCTGATAAAGAAGGGCCAGGGCTGGCAGAAGTGTTGAGAGCAAGAAGGATGTAGGAGATTGGACACAGAGAGGTGCAGCTCAGATAGTAACGGTGTAAGAAGAGCTGTGGCAGCATTCCAGACATGGGCTGATCAACAGTGACCCAAATTACCCTGTACAAAACCATCTCTTACAAAGCCCAGGAGATAGTTAAGATACCATGAACCTTCATGATTTATTCCCAAATCCTGACAGCTAAACATGCTTGCTTTTAGCTGTTAAACTCATTTTCAGCTGACAAAAGGTTTGCTGGAAGCTGCAGTTCTGGGAATTTGGTGCACTTTGTCCTGCATGTCTTGCTCATTGTCTCATTTTGTCAACCGAGGACACCTCCAGCTGAGAAAAGAAAAGGAGGGGCTGAGCAATTGGAGGCTGAGGTAGAAGCTCAGCCATCAGTCACCAGTGCCTCAGTGACAGGGGATGGCCTCGTTAAAGTGGCTGCTGATTGAGTCATAGCAGAAAGCACAGGCTAGAATGCCCCTTGCAGGGGAGGGAGCAGTTTGTGTTCTCTGGTTGTCTGTCAGCATCTCAGTGAGGGATGCAGGCTTTGAAACGTGTCATGCAGAATCCTAATGAGGTGCCAGAGCCCAGGCAGAGGAGCAGGCTCAGGAGGATGATCCTGCTGATGGCTTTTTGGAGCAGTGTATCTGTCAGATCTTAGAAAGCAGGAGGCGAGGCACGGCAGGACTGGGCTCAGCAGGCCTGGTCACACTCTCACTGTCCTGCAGTGACTGCAGGTATGATGTGGGGAGGGAGGAAGAGGACATACCAGAGGAGAGGGTTGTGGGTGTGCTGGGGGGGGATTTGGAAGCCTTTGTGCCCTCCCTCACTGCACACAGCTTTTCCCAAGCCCAGGGAACAAAAGGACTTCCCTTCCACTCTGGCAATCTGACCATGAATATTTTCTTTAGTCGTTTGGCACCAATATCCCACTTCTATCAAAGCAGTAGTGCCCCATTTGAACCCTCTGTGTCCTGAGAGTAGGTATGTTCACTCTCCATGTAGTAATGCAGAGACACAAACTGCTCCCAGCTACTCTGTGTGGGTTAGTGATGGCTGTTCCTTCCTACAAGCTGCTCAGCTTGGGGTCATAACTGGGTTTTGTTTATGCCTGTAAATCTTTCCTTTTCTACTTATCCTTTCCTCCCACTCGCCTTGCTGGTGCTTCCCCCGGGGTGACAGGACAGTGTGTGGATTGCATCTCCTAATTGACTGCTCTCAATGCATAATGCATTTTTTATTTTAATGAATCACCAGCTCGCTTTGATGGCTTTTTTCATTATTTGTACTCCTCCCATTGAAGTTTCCTTGGTGGAAAGGAAGGAGGGTAAAATAGCCTTTTCCTCTCATGTATTGCTTAGGTGCTGATCTCAGTTATCTTTTTTTCCCAGTCCTTGCCTTTAATGTGGAATATTTTTTCCTTTTGAGTGTATTGTGAGGAGGAATCAAATCTCCTTTGCCAGCCTCTTGCTCCAGCTCTTTTTTTCAAGATTGCTTTGAACTGGGGGAAAGCAGCCAGTTGTTAATCTCCCTAGTGACAGGCTGCTAAGGAGGGGAGTACAGGTCAGGAGAGAGTACAGGCTCATCAGCAGTGTTGTTCTCTTTTGCAGAGGTGATTCCCTGCTTTGGGAGCAGTGACTCAGCCTGCCCTGCCTGCTGGGCTCTGTGTGTGATGCCAGGTGTCCATCCTGCACTCCAGCCCCCCAGTTCTGCTGGATTCCAGAGGCTTTGTTCTAATCTAGACTTATGTACAGGAGCTGGAAGGTTTATGTCATGTGGTTTGATTTGCTGGGCTGGATGAGTATTTCAGGTAGTGCAAAGAGATAGGAACAAAGGGAGTAAAATCCCTCCCCAGAGGGCCAGAAGGAGCTGCATCAGGGAAGGCAAAATTGATGCAGTGAACCTTTGAACAGAGAGTTTGGTCCTTGCTGACTGACAGAAAAACCAGCCGAGCCTCAGCCCCAGGCTGGCAACCCAGGGGAGCCAGGAGGGCATCTCTGGCCTTTGGAATCTGTTTCCATTCAGCTTGATCCACTACATTTTCTTGCTCCCTTCTTTTCATCCCATCTTTCTACTTTCATAGTTTTACCTTTTTTACAGTTTTTAAATGAGTTATCTACAGGTATCCATTTTGCTAAGCCTCTAAATAACCAAGCAAATGCTTGGTTATTTGCTCTAAGCAAGTGGAGGGGAAGGGAGCCTAAGTAGCCCTGTACTTTGTGGCTTGGAATGCGAGTGGTGGAGTCACCCAGCCCTTGGGGCCATGGAATGGGCATGTTCTTGTCACTGCTGATCCTTCTGCACCACTGTTGTCTTGGGTTAAATAAGGAACAAGGTTAAGGTTTTACTGGGGACAGTGCCTTGGGGAAGAAGGAAAACAAATGCATTGGGATGAAAGATGTGCCACTGTTATGTGCAGAGGGAGGGCAGTAATAACCTTCTCTAGTTTTACTAACAGAGCTGCTCTAGGTCCTGCACATTGGGTTTTTTCAGCTAAGCCCAGATGCAAATGACTGTATTGCTTGTCTTGGCCTGCCAGAGGTCAAGGCTGGTATTTCCAGCTAATTCAGTGCATTTGTGTAAAGCAGGAATTAATGAAGCAGCAAAAAATTCCAGAGTTCACTTGGTGGTCCCTTTCCTGATGCTGCTCCTCTTGTGCTCTTTGCAGAGTGTTGTTCCAGGGCAGTTCAGACCAACCTGAGTGTGGTGGCCTTGTCCTGGTCATGTCCTCCCACCCTCTTTGGAGCGTTCATACTGGAGTTTATGTGATCCCACAGCAGCATGGAGGAAATGAGCCTGGAGTTTTGGGTCACTGCTGGCTGAGTGGCTTCATGTTTGGTCTCATCAGCACCACTTCAGACACAAGGGAGCTGACAGGCAGCTTTTTCCAAAATCAAGCCCAGTAGATCACATCACAGATCTGCTTGTGCTGCTGTACACCTTTGTCCTTGCCCTGGGAGAGGAGAGGCTTGGCAAGCTGCTCTCCTGTGTTTCTAAATGTGGTTTTAAACTGCAGTCGAGGGACTGGCTAGCATTGCCTTAGGCTTCTGTTTGACTCTGTAGAGGACCAAGTGTGCTAGAGAAGGGAAAGGACAAAGGACATGTGCAAGGGAGCAGAAGTGCAAACTGAAGCCTTTGAAAAGCTGGAAGTGATGCTTAGCCACAGCCATGCACAGCATGGGCCTGGTGCCTACTGCTCCTGGAGGCCTTGGGCAGATGTTGGCAATAGAGCACTCAGAAATTATCTTGGCTGCTTCACACTCTGTCTTACAGCTGGAGACAGAGAGCTCCTGGTGACAGGAGCTTTTGGAAGAAGAAAGAGGCCATTAAAATGCTCAAAGAGCAGCCAGTTTAACTCCCTAGGAAGAGCATCCCTTTTTTTTTATTTTTGCAGTGCTGGTCTTGCAACACACTTACACACACGAGGAATCATTTTCTTCCTACGCTCTGCAGAAAGCCAAACCACCTCTTCCTCACTGACATGTGCCAATACCCATCTCCTGGTTTTTCCCCTCCTCCCTGTGCCTCACACATGTCCCAGCCCTTCCTGGGGCTCTCACCCACGCACGCTGCAGGCCTCTGCTGTCACCACATGGGATGAGCTCTTTCCTCGGCGCACGAGCGGGGAGGTGGCCTTTTGTGCAGCTGTGGGTCTGCTTGAGTAGGTTTTTCAATTCCACTTTTTGTAATGTGTCTCAGACAAGCTGGCCACACTTCCTGGAGTTAATCAGTCTGTGACAGCAGCAGGATTTATCATATGCAAACAGCACAAAAACACTGTAGGATGAATAGATGAGCACACAGGTAGTCGTGAGCTTGGTAGCAGAGGAGGGGAAGATGCTCAGTGAGAGGTAAGAGGAGGAGGACAGCAATAGGCAATCCAAAGAGGATAACCAAGCTCTGGAAAAGGTACAGGGAGAACTCTTTTGTTCAGAGCACTGAGGTGGGTGGGAGAAGAAGCAGATGAAAACATGCAAAGAAAAGCAGGGCTTGGAAAAGAGATGTTGTACCAGTATAAGAGCTTTGCAAGAGCCACTGAAGTTAACAGCACAGGCCTTGTGTGAGAGATTAAAGATGATCCTAATTCACTCTATGATGACACAAAATCAAGACTTTTCTCCCACACTTCCTGGAACATCTTTTTGAGGCTGAGCTGAGCTCCTGTGCTGGACACCTGACAGACTTGGGGGCTGTCTGTGGAAGAGAGGATGTCACTCTGCCACTTTCCTGCCACTGTCTCCCTATCATCCTAACCTTATGTTCTCTTGGATGTTTATTTGGTGTTTCTGTAGTCAGTGTTATTTCAGAGTGTTTTAGGAAATCTTTAGCACCTTTGGTTACTTTACCAGAGTAACTCTGGGAACAAGGTAGAGTGATGGTTTCCCACGGGAGAGCTATGTACTGTATGTCAGTACAGCAGGCTCACCCATCCAAAAACCTTTGTGTTTCAGGAGACCTCATTTAACAGGAGGCCACCAAAGGAATAGCTGTTGGTGGCCCTGGGTGGGAGCAGCTGACCAAAGTCCTGGTTCCAAACTCCAGAGCTGAGGTGGCACAGGCCTCTGAGTGCCACAAGCCCTGCCTGAGGGGGCTGCTGGCTCCCCCAGGGTGGGAGAGGATGGGCTGACTCATGTCAGGAGGTCCAGGAAGGTGCCCTTTGCTCCCACACTGTGGGGTTTGGCGGGGATCTGGTAAGCCATTGGGAAATCCTTTTATTGTTTCCCTCTGACCTGCTGAACCTCCCGGCAAGATGATTCATTTGCAGCAAAGGATATGCCCCTTTGCTGGAAGTGCCCCTCCTCAGCTCCACGGATGCTGAGCAGCCTGGAGCATGCCTGTTTTACCCAGCCTTAATGAAAGTTTTCTTTTCCAAGAAAAGCTGGTAGTGAGGAGATATTTCCTGACTTGATCCACAAATGTTTTCTCCTGTACTCTCCTCCCCAGATGCTTGGTTGCTCTTATGGCAGTTCACCCCTGCTGCTTGCTGGAGGGACACCTTCCCAACTAGCTCCCATGAGCAAGAAGATAAGAAGAATTAAGGGTTCTGGGAAGTTCAGTGTTTCTCTCTGACTGACTGGAATATCTCTCTTTCACCTCTTTCCTTCTGTTCCAGTCAAGCTTAGGAAGTACAGGCTTGTTCTCTTTCACCCAGCTCTTTTTGTGGGACTTTTTGCTGCCTCGGGGTTGCACTGTGTCTGTGTCACTGATAGGATTTGGTTCTCAGGAGTGCTAACCCAAATAAACTCAGTGTCACCTCAGCCCCAGATGAGAATGTGAAGGTTGTTGGGTCACTTGGCATGCAATGGCTGAGCTTTCTGCTCGGTTTCTGGGGAGATGTGCTCTCGGCAGGGTGCTGGGCTGGGCCCTGGCTCATCTCACACACTGCCAGTGCCTGGCAGAGGCAGACAGAAGGTCAGGTCAGGACTGTGCCCTGTCAGTGCCAGGCAGGGAAAGGACAGTGCCACATCCTGCTGGGTAGCAGAGATGAGTAAGCTGTGAGAACATCTTTACACCTACAAACAATGAGCAGAGGTTGAGCTGGCAGCAAGCAGCTATTCTCATTGCTCCAGAGGAGCTGAGCTGATTTGCAGTGTAATTAATATGCATCAGATCTAGAAACCTGAGATCAGGGGTTTGGCTTGCTCAGAAAATATCTTTCCCTTCTTATTATTATTGCTCCCAAATGAAATTCTTTGCAAAAGTGGAGAGTGTTCTTGTGCTACTGACAACATACCTCATCCTGTTTGTTTATTTATTTTCAAAGCTCAGTGTTTCTAGTTTCCTGTCTGGGGCTTGCTCTCCCAGGCAGGAGGGGAAGGCGTGCTCAAGTGTCCATCAGCAGCAAAGGCATTAGTGCAGGCAGGAGTTCTCTCCAAAAGCACTAAGAAGAAGCCAGGATGATCACACCCACCTAAAAATAAACACGAACATATGTACAGGCCTTTGTGAGCTGAATCACTGCTGGATGCCAGATCTCCCCAGAGTCCTGCCCAGAGATGGTGCAGCAGTCTGCCAGGGAGCAGCCTTGCTTCCTGCAGCTCTGCGAAAGGTGCAGCTTTTGCTCACAGATTTAGAGGACCTTTGTGTAATGGAAGGCAGCACCAAGATGAGCTGCTGACACTGCTCCACGTGCTTTTGCAGGTAGCTGTGGTGCTCTTGTAGCTGCAGATGGGAAAATGCAGGCTCCTAGTTCCTGTCAGGAAGTGTAGGGTGCTGTGGGACAGACCATGGAAAGAAGAATTATGTCTGCAAGGGTATTTCTTTGTCGTGTGTTCCTTGCCATGATGCCTGCTAGGCTCAGGACTGATGTGGTTTGTTTTAATTTTGGAGAGCTGAGATGGGAAGAATGGTAGGCAGGAGGAGAGGCAGCGTGGGCGTTTGCACTCCCACACCCTCGGCAGGGAATGTGTTCAGGGTTTGTTAAGTCACGCAACAAACAGAACCCAGGGACATCACCTGAGAAATGGAGGCATCACTTCTGGTGTGGGTGACCTGGCCTTGCCCGGGGGAGCTGCTCCCGTGGTGCTGCCCCAGGAGACCCTTCTGTGTGTGTGTCAGTGTGGGGGTCCCGGCCATGGGGCAGGGCAGCAGGGACTCGGGTCAGTCCTGAGCCTGGGGCTGAGCAAGGCTGGCAGTGAGGCAGCTGGGGAGGTGCTGGTTAGCCCTGGACAGGGTTAGCAGAACCCTCCTGTCTCCAGCCACAGCACTGTCTCGGCAGATGTGGGATGTCTGACATGTCACTTTGGGATGGCAGAGGAGCATCCTCTTGGCTGGAATAACAAAGGAAGTACAGGTCAGGAAAGAGTTCCTTAGGTTACCTTAGCACGTGTGGGGAAGCTGATGGTTGCTGCTTGTACTGGCTGTGAAGTGAGGCAACACTGACAGTTATACATATTGGTGGAGATAAAACTTGCCTGGAGCTGAATGCCCTGACATCTGCTTGAAAATCAGTGGGCAGTGTCTGTTCCAGGTGTGCACTGAGTCCTGCTGATCCTGACAGCACAGTGGAGGACCTGAGCACAAGCAGGGCATCAAACTCCTGTCGTGGTCACTGGAAGGAGCACACAGCCACCTGTCCATGTGCCAGCATTCCAGGCTTTTGGGCTTTTAGCTATGGAGTTGTCTGTCCCGCCCCTCCCCCATGAGGGAATTAGGCAAGCAGTGGTTCTGCTTACCAATGTGTGTCCCTTCTTTAGGAGGCTGTTAATGTCCGTGGAACTAGAAGCAGGATTAAAGGCATCAGAGCTGTGCAGCTTCTTCTCATCTTCTAGGTTTGGGGAATCTTTATATAATATATAAAGAAGATTCTAATAGGCACACGAATAGACAGATGGTGAGGGTGCATCCAGGTGGTGCTTTGAAAGCACAGGCTGATAAGAAACTCCTGAGAAGTTTGCCAGATACACATGTTCAGGAATTGTCCCTTAACAGCACTTGTAATGAAGAAGCAGCCACGGCGATTAGCTGTTAATGTTGACAGAGTCGTTCTGTGGATGGGAAGGGAAGGGGTCGAAGAGAGCTTTGCTGTCCCTGCTGGGGTGGCCGAGGCTGATGCAGAGGCTGGGAAGTGACTGAGAGAAGTGGCTCTGGGAGAAGCGGTGTGTGCTGCTCTCTGCTGGCTCGGGAGGGGACGATCCACTGCCGGGGATTCAGGGACTCGAGCTGGGCAGTGACTCACAGCAAACTGCACCTGGGCTCAGGGACAGGTGATGGAGAGAAGCCCAAAGTCTGACCCAGCACCAGGCAGGGGAGAAGATGCATGGTTCTTTCTGCCTCTGGGAGAGAGGCTGCACCAGGGAGCAGAGTTGACAGCAAGGAGTATTTAACAGGCTTTTTCATTTTTCTGAATTAGACAAATGTACTGAATTTGCTTGGTAGGAGTTGAGTTTAAGGACTGTGTTGCCCCAGTGTCAAATCTGGAGCTCGTTTTGCACTGAAACGTTTTCTGTTTTTTTTTCCCCAGCACCGGCAGCTGCTGAAGGACAGTTTCATGGTGGAGCTGGTGGAAGGGGCTCGCAAGCTACGCCATGTTTTTCTTTTCACTGACCTCTTCCTGTGTGCCAAGCTCAAGAAGCAGATTGGAGGGTGAGAGTTTCCTTTTGGACTTTATGCTTTGCACCTCGCCTGCAACAGAATCCTGGGTTTACCCTGCAGTTTTAGTTGCATATGGATACCCCAGACCTGGGTAACCATAATCCATAAGAAGTAGTTAGATAAGAAATGATCAGCAAGATAGGAATGTTTACTGTATGACATCCTGTCTAAGGATTACCTTCTAATTACCTTCCTGACCCCTCAGGAAAGGTAATTCCTCCCATCCCTGCCCTACCTAGGAGAGCAGGATATGTTGTAGCTGCTGGTATTCTGGAAAAATGTCATTAATTTTTCTATTTCCCCTTTCTTTTAATAGGTGACATTCTTCACTTTTTTTATGACTAGGGCTGTTAATTTTGGCTTTGTAGCTACAACCTGTTAACAGTTTCACAGAAAAATGGCAAAGGGGCAGTAAACAGACTATGTGTCAACCCCAAAGTGCAGCTATAAAAGCAGTTTTGCTGACAATTTTCACATGTGAAGGGGGAGGAACTATTACCAATATACTTCCCTCAAATAGGGCTTCTCTTCATTTGGTAAATGTTCTTCTTGGGAGACATCTCTTGTCTTCTTGCCCTCCTCAAGAAAAAAAGTTACACCTGCTCTTTTCAAAGCACATGCTTCTGAGGAATGAACATTCAAAGGAATGGGACATTCCCAAGAGTGGATGTTCCTGACAGCATGGGTGAAGGGAGAGTAAATGACATGAAACATGTAAAAAGTGAGTTGCTTATCCTGGTGAAATCCCTGGAGAATGGCAGCTATGAGCTGTAGTTTTTCTCCTCTGGTTGGATTACATGGAGGTTTATATCCATTCGTTCACCTGCCCCACCTTGGCCCCAGCTTGGGCAGGAGAGAGCTGGGTTCAGATCCCAGGGCCAGCAGGTCACAGGCGTGGCACAGCTTTAGAACTTCACCACACCAGAGGCTTCAAAGAGAGAGCACGCAGGACCAAAATTGTCTGCAGGAGATGGATGTGGTTTCTTAGGATGAAAAGAAATAGATAACAAAATGAGTTGCCTTTTTATGTGCTGTACCAGCTACTGGCCCTGCTAGGCTGTCTTGCTGAAAAGCAGCCTGTTGCCAGACTTTTTCCATATGGGAATCACAGTAAAGCTGGGCCAGTATTTGTCTTCTGCATTATAGCAGGGAAGAGCTTGTGGGAAGGACTGGGTGTTGCCAAACACCAGTAGTAGTAAAAGGTTTGGACCTACTCCCTTTCAGAAAAAGCCAACAATATGACTGCAAGTGGTACATCCCGCTCACTGACCTCAGTTTCCAAATGGTTGATGAGTCTGAGGCAGTGCCCAATATCCCACTGGTACCTGATGAGGAGCTGGATGCCATGAAGATCAAGATATCCCAGATCAAGAATGACATCCAGCGGGAAAAGGTAAAGGAGTTGAGCACTCCAGGGCAATGCAGACACAGAGTCTGTGCTCAATTGAGGTGCTGGTGGCAGCTCTCCCAGGGCTGCACAGTGTGGGGAGCAGGCTGCAACAGACTGTTCAGCAGGGGTTTGTGATGGCCAGGTGCTTTGCTCATCCAAGTGCACAGCCTGGGTGATGCTGCCCCGTGAGGAGGCAGAGACAAAGACCCTGTGGTTGTACCCAGCAGCTCCTCTATTCCTATGAGCATCCATGTGGAGGGCAGGGATCTTATACTGAAGACATGAAAAGGGCTGGGAGTGTTATTTGCCAATTTCTGGCTGTTAAATTATGATCCTGCCAGTGATTTTGGTCAGAAGCCATATACTCTTGAATTTTAGCAGACTCAGTTATGCCTTTGAAGCTTTTTCCTACTTCACTGATGTCAAAGCAGCAGCAAATGTATAGAAAACAACAATTATGCTGACAGTCAGACCTGGACATGGTGCCTCTGGGTCAGGCTTCTCTTTGCTTGCAAGTTATGTTTTCTGAGAGCTGTTAGAACCCAAACCTTCCTGGAGCCTAAAAGAGGAATAAGAATTTGAACACTGGTGGTGTGTAGGGCGGGATACGAATAACATTGATCCTGCTGTGGGAAGGTTATTCCCTGCACTTCTAAAGAACATGCTTCTGCCTCTCAGCCCTGGCTAGCTTTCAAAGAGGGCTTTCTGGAAAAAGTATTAGAAAGAACACTTTGTGGAAGCCATTTACTCACCAGCTGCAGGTGTCTGAGATTCATGCTTTGGTGTATAAGTGCTAAACAAGATACGTGGCTTGGTTTGGTACTGGATTTTATCCAGGAAAAAACGTGTTTTTAGCAGACCTCTAATGAAAATGGATCAGCGAGGGGTGAGTGGGAGAGTTCTGGGATCCCTCTACAGAAGTTCCTTAGAGTCTCCTTAGTTAAGGACACTTGGAGGACCTGGCGGTGCTATAGCTGCCTGGTGACATGATGATACTGCAGCCTCTGGAGAACAGAAAATACAGGGTACAGCTGGGACAGTGGCCACACACCTCTGCACTTCAGCTGGGACAGCTGGAAACAGGGAACAGAGCCCAGTCCATGTGTAGAGATTCTGCAGATAATGCCTTTCTGAGCAGCTGGGAGTTCTGTGGATCCTATTGACAGCATTTCTTCTGCTCTAGGGCCGTTTACTTACTCAGAGGGTAGAGACTGTGGATTTCAAAATAGCAGGAAGTGTAAATGAGGGCAGATTTGGAGAATAACACATCCTCTTCTCCCTCTCTCCCACATCCTTCAGAGAGCCAATAAAGGCAGCAAGGTCATTGAGAGGTTGAAAAAGAAGCTGTCGGAGCAGGAATCCCTCCTGCTGCTGATGTCTCCCAACATGGCCTTCCGGGTGCACAATCGCAACGGCAAGGTGAGAGCACCCATCACCCCAGGGGCCAGAGGTCTGTGGGCTGGAGTCTGACTGCCCCTGCTCCTGCACAGCGAGGGTTTGTGGCCTCTAGTGCGTGTCCTCAGAGCGCTTTCCAAGCAGCACACACCTCACCCTTGCTGTGCCAAAGGTTATGATGGCATCCTTTAAGGCTGTGACTAATTTGCATACAAGACTGGCATTTAAGAAATAACCATAGAAATTAATCCCCTGTCTCAGCACCAGTCCTGATGGAGCAATAGGAGCAGACCTTCACATGAGGTTCAGCTCTGCAGCAGCTTCCTCCTAGACTGTCTTGTGCTTCAAGGCGTGGCACACTCAGGGCAGTGTCCTCAGGGCTGCAGCTGCCCCTGCCAGGCTCCTCTGCCAGGGGTGTTCCCTGCTCTGGCAGTGCTGCAACCTCTGCTGTAACTGTGGCAAAGGAGTCACAAAGGAGTGTGTTACTGCTCAGTGAAAAGCCATGAGTTGGTCGCTGCTTCCTGACTGTCACTGCTTCGTCAGTGTCTAGGCCTGTGCTGGAGGCTCTTGGCATTCCTGGTGCAGCTGAATTCCTGTTGTGAGGAGTAGCACAAGCTGCCATGGGAGCTGCTGCAGGGCCACAGCTGCCCTTGGCAGGATGGGGCTCTGCGAGCTCTGACTGTCCATGTTGGTACCATGGGCACGTTGCCAGAGCCAGCCTGTTTTGACAGAGATGTGCAGGAAGAGGGGCAGGAGTGCAGCAGAACAGTTTCTGTCCAGCAATTTGCACTGGGGGAAGGTGGGAGTAGGCAGGCCCTGACCTCAGTGGTGCATCAGACTAATGCATACCCTGTGTTCTTGTGTGTTCCTGGGTAGAGTTACACATTCCTCATTTCATCGGACTATGAAAGGGCAGAGTGGAGGGAGAATATCCGGGAACAGCAGAAGAAATGTGAGTATCCCTCAGCTGTCATTGGTACAAATACTGTGATCTTAAGAGAGTAGGGCTCCAGAGGATGAGCTGTGGGACAGGCTTCCCTGCCAAACCAGAGATCTGCATTGAAGTCCACAGCACAATATGGATGTGTCCTGTCTGAGGCTGTTTGGGTAACTTCTGCTGCAGCAACATGTGAGGAGTGTGTAGAGAGCAGTTAGGAAGTAAACGTGTGTAGGGATTCTCCCATTTAGCCTAGAGATCAGAGCTCAGTGCAATTCCACAGACAGGGAAGAGCCACACCCTTTTCCCTTCCTCCATTCAAAAGAAACTTAGTTACTTTTATGGCATGGTGTTTTTGGCTTTACAAGGAACCAAGAACCCTCTATTTCCTGTGAACCATCCTAAGACTTTACTTGGACAAGAAACTAAATGTGTCCCCAGCAGAGCTGGGCTGCAGCAGCAGCAGGGATGCCCTGAGCACCTTGGTGCTGCTGCTGAGCAGTGCCCAGGGAGCTCTATCCCATGTGCCCAGGATGAGGGGTCATGCATCCAGCCTCTCCTTGGAATTTTTACTTCTCCCTCTTTCAATCTCCATGGCAGGCTTTAAAAGCTTCTCACTCACATCAGTCGAGCTCCAGATGCTGACAAACTCCTGTGTGAAGCTTCAGACAGTGCACAACATTCCCCTCACTATCAATAAGGAAGGTAAGGCCTTTGGATTTTGCTTTCACGTGGTGTAGCTGCAGTGAAACTCTCCCCCTGCCTGATTTTGTGCTTTCCCCTAGAACTGCTCCTACTGTTCCCTTTTGCTACAGGTTGCAGGCATCCTCCATTATACATTAATCAGCCATTAAATTGTCCTTGCATGCAGCTGTTGTGCAAGGTATTGGAGTGCCTGGTGGGCCCTAGCCTGGAGCAGCCTTGAGCTATGTCTGAAAATCCTTTGCAACAGCACTAGTTGGCCAAAATTGTGTTGGGGGCCATCCTAAATTAATACATAGTCTGCTAGTGTAGACTTAGCCTCTATAATTCACTTCTTCTCCTTTGAAGTTCTTCCATGCTGTCTTGCTGATCTTAGAACTGTTACTGTAAAGGCCCCTCTGTGCCAGAAGATATTACAGGTGTCAACTGTGGAACAGTCTCCTGTCTTGCTGAAATGGTTGTTGCTTGCTCCTGCCATCCCTGGGGACAGTTCACCCTCTGCTCAACAATCTGTGTGATATCAGTCTCATCATTCTCACTCTTGGCTCCACTGTGAATGTAACAAAATCCCTTGGGTCTTTTGTACAGATGATGAATCCCCAGGTCTCTATGGATTCCTGAATGTCATTGTCCACTCTGCCACGGGATTCAAGCAAAGCTCAAGTGAGTTGCAGTTTTGGGGCACACAAGGGGTACTGATGGGGGTGGATAAGCCATGTGCTGGGACAGCTGGGTGTGGACTGCAGAATCTGTGGTGATGGTCAGGAGGAGAGGTGTTTTGGGGAACTCGAAGTTCCTGCTCTTAACTCCCAAAAAGATCACCATCAAGGATTAAGCACACAGCCTTTGCTGTTAGGCCTGGTCTGTTTAAGCAGTGTTTGGTGATTACCTAGCTGTTCTAGAAACAAGTCAGCCCTTATCCTGAATTCTTTCAACTGTATTTTGTTTTGCAGTGAAAGAATGAAAGGTGTTCTCTGGCATCCAGAATTTTTGTTGGGAAGAAAGTGGTGTTAAAATTCAGGGGAATGACTTGACAGAATGCTCAAAAAAGGTGACAGAGCTTCCTAAGGGCAGCTGGGCTGATCAAAGCGATGAAATTTGTATGGAATATGTTACTGGTACTAATACAGAGATGACGGAAACTAAGGCACTTGTACAAGTGATTATTGCAAGTTAGGAGATTCTAGATATTTTTTTTTAAGTTTTTGTCCCTGTCTCTGCTCCTCAGATTTGTACTGCACATTAGAGGTTGATTCTTTTGGGTATTTTGTGAACAAGGCCAAAACTAGAGTTTACAGAGACACCACAGAGCCCAACTGGAACGAGGTAGGTTTGATTTTCTTGATGTGACTTGTTCCATGTGCCAAACATCAACACATGACAGGCAGAAGACCTGCCAATGAGGGAGGTTGCTGCATGCTCAGCACTTGTGCTGCACATGCTGCTTCTCAGAAAACACTTCTCTGCCAGGTTCATTTGGCTGTCAGGGCTTGCAGAAGGTTTTCTCTTGGATTAGCTGTAGTTAAACAGTTTGATACAAATTAGTCTTGTCCAGTATTTCATCTTTTAAACAGATGTATGTTTGATACTTGATAATTATTTTTTAAACACAAGTAAAAATATGTTGAAGGAGATGGTTTTGTTTATTTGTTGAGAGGGAGAAGAATTAGCTATAGACATTTTGCCTGTTTACAGCCAGCTTAGACCTGCTGGTGAGCAAAATTTCTTACAAGGAAGGTGAGCACATTTGTGTCTTCGAATAATGCTTTGCTGAGACCTGTAAAACTAAGGAGTGAGCCATCTTAGTCTCCAATTTGACCACCTTATCGATACAAAGTACAATTTCAGCTTATTTCTAGACCAATTCCAGCAGGGAGGAGGTTTTGGCTAGTCCTTAAGTGTTCTTCTGATGAGTATTAAAGAGACTGTATTGATTATTCTGAGAGTGGTGTCCTGCTGTGATGCAGCCATTGCTCTTTCCTTTCCTGGTCCCCTGCAGGAGTTTGAGATTGAGCTGGAGGGCTCACAGACACTGCGGATTCTGTGCTATGAAAAGTGCTACAACAAAACCAAGCTCACCAAAGAGGATGGAGAGAGCACAGATCGCATCATGGGGAAAGGACAGATCCAGGTAAGACTGCTCAACTCATTCCTCATACCCTTACTGCAAAACATCACAGGACTTTTGAATCCTGCAGTTCACTGCAGAGGTTTCATCTGTTTTCTGATTGTCTCAGCATTGAAGATTTTTCCCTCAGATAGTGAGGTATATACGCAGTGTGATTCACAGGCAGAAAATCAGCAGCTTTGTTCCTCTTGCTTTGTGCCCTATGTCTGCTCCATGGAATAGCTGCTTGTTTTGATCTCTCATTTGCCCATTAACTTCAAAACTTCCACACCACTGTATAGGAAGTGCCCCTGGCACTGGGCACTGGTGAAGATGCTTCATTTGTGACAGGAGGATGCAAGAATATTCTCCCTACTCTGGAAATCATGTGCAGAAAGGCTGCCATCTGTGTGTGCTGGAAGTTGATGGATGTGTTGGCCAGGACCTGGGACAGCTGCCTGTCCTAGTGACTGCCATGCCCAGTGTGTGGTGTCCATGGCAGCAGGCAGCATCTGAGAAACATTTCTATTGCTGGGAATTGGCCTGAGACACTTTGCATGGCAGATGTGTAATACAGTGGGGGAGGTGATGATTGCAAAGGGCTGCTGCTCTTGGGGAGCTGCTAAAGCTGTGTGCTCACTTTAGCTGTGATAGAGCACTAAAGCTGGATGTAGGAGAAATCAGGCGTTGTGTGGAGGAAAACATGGGCAACATATGTCCCCCATCCTGTTCTAGTTTGTTGCACTGTCTGGCCACAACTTCAGGAGGGTGTTTAAATGCCTGCTCTGAGGACACATCCTTTGTGTTGGAGTGACTGTTGAACAGAACAGGGACCCTGCCCGGATACTTTTCCTTCCATGTCATGTTTAAAGACCTCACCAGTTGCCCTCGATTTAGGCCTGGCTGTTCATTTCCCTGTGGATGACAGCTTTCCCTGGGACTGGAGTGATGGTCATGCCATTTGTGGGATCGCAGGAGCAGCTCAGAGAGAGGGTGACCTGTGGGATCACATCCCACCTTTGTTCTGGCAGGTTCAGTACCTAAATGCCTGATCAAAGCCATCTCCTGTTTTCAGGGAGAGCTTTTGTCTCAAATGCGTGGTGGGATTTGAAGGGAGCTCGTGTGCAGATCAATAAATGCCAGCACAGGCTGGCTCCTGTGTGTGTGTCTCGGCTGGCCAGAAATCCCTATGTCCCTTCAGCTAACAAAGGCTATTTTCCACAGAGCTGAGCAACTACAAAAGAGCAAGTTTTCAGCCCTGAAATGCCCTGGAGATTTATGTGCTCATAGCAGAGAACCCTGAAATCACTGACCTGCTAAATTCTACAAATATGTTACACAGAAAGATTAAAAAAAAAACCCAAAAACCACCAAATAAAATCTTTTAAATTTTTGGCAATTTTTTTTCTTCTCACAGCTGTGGGCATTTTTATGCACAGCAATTGTATATTTTTGTAAATATATTTTATACTTAAGTAAATAAAAATACTCTTTGATGGCAATTAAATATTAATTGCATCTTGATTCTTTTAGAGAAGCCTAGACAGTGTGAAGGTTAAAAAAATCAATTAAAATGTTTTTAATCAATGTACAAATGTTGCATTCTGTTGTCTCATAAAAGGCAAATGCTAAAGCTCTCTTGTTTTCTGTAAATCCCCTTTGCAATTTATAAAGAAACTTGATGAATTGCCAGAATAACTCCTTAATTTTCAGTGATTTCTGTCTCATCATGGATTTCAAACACTGTTGAATCAAAGAGAAATCATATGAATGTCTGTTAAGATTTTGGATTGATAAAAATTATTAAAGGTTTTGATTTTGGTTTAGTTCTATTTTTGAAGTTAACACCATTTCTCTGTTAAGAAACCATAATAATGCAATAATGAAATCTGATTACAGCCTGAAGGTTGGCTGTTCTCCCAGGTGCTTTTATATCAAATTTTGTTTACCTTAGAGTTTGTAGTTTATCCTGGGTTTCTGATTGCTGTTGCTCTGTCATTATTCAGCCCAAGTCTGTCTGTCGAAAGGTCTGTGAGGTTGGGTGAGGGTTTTTTTTTTCATAAATTCCTTTTAGTTAAAAACTCTGGGAACATGAAGAGTCGTGTCTGCATCCTCCTGTTGATAAAAACAGAGAAGTTTCTCTTTTGGCCAAATTGCAGTGTATTGTTAAGCCGTGTCTTATTGTAAATATTCAATTTCCCACTACTGGGAATTCTGACTCACCAAATACTCAGCCTCAGTGATGAAGACAATCAAGGAGACTAGGACTGTTTTGGCTGTAAAAGTGTTTATTAAATCTCTCTGTTACATTATGGCAGTGAAGGAAGGAAGGCTGGAAATTGGTCCATGTCACAAGTTTCCAGGAATGGGAAGCAGTTTTAATAGCTCCCATTGCTCATATTTTCTTTTCCTATGGAATATTTTATTTGTCTGTCTTTACAGCCAGATGCAAGAGCTGCTTCTTTCCTGCCAGTCTGCAAGTTTTTTATCTCTGAAACATAAACCCATGAAGTTTTAGTGTAGGAGAACCTCCTGTAAATGTAGGAGTGAAGTACTCACCAGACCTGGGCACAGCAGTGCTGGGTGTGCAGTGTTGAGCTGACTGGCACACATGGCTTGGGGCTTCTGTGCACCTCAGGCATGAGAAATACTATTCCTGAGTACACTGTGAAACTGAAATTGCTGGAGGAGGACAGAATGGAGATCACGTGATGGGAGGAAATGTGAGGTTTAGTTCAGCTCTGGGCATAAGCCCCTCTCATTGTGAGCACCCTGGGCTTTCCTTTCTGTTGTTACCTTGCAGTCCATCTTTGGCACTTGGCTGGCCCTTTGGCTTCTTGCATTTTGCACTTCAAGTGGCAGGCACATCTCCGTGTTTGGAGTGCAGCAGCCTTTTGTTTGGCATTGAGACTGTACCAGGTGGGCACATTTGTCAGCAGGACCAGCCTGGCCGTGGGAACCGTGAGTGCAGTGGTACTTCACCCTGCGATCCAGCTCCTCCCACTGGTGCCTCCTAGAAATGCCGTTTCCTTTGCTGTTTTCTTTTTCTGCATGATCAGCTCAAGCTAAATATTTCCTTCTCCCTCACAGCAGTGCTGGAAAATCAGGGAGGATGTGACCTTAGATCACTCATTCTGTGCAGCAGCACCATTCCTCTGTTGCCTCGCAGAACAATCACTCTTATCTGAATTATCTGGGATGTCTCATAGCAGTGCCCATGGCTATTTCAGGCATTAGGTTGTTTTCCATGTAAACCAAAGTGTCCCATGCTGTACCTCCCAGATGTTAACTTGGAAACCTTTTACTCACTCAAGCTTGTTTAAACAGTTTGCTGAAGCAGAACATTGTCCCAGCAATGAAAATAGGGGGGAAATGAGGAAGGCAATGGGTCATGGCTAAAGGGGGATGGTGGAAAAGATTAACCTGTCAGTGGGGAGCTGTGAGAAGAATGGGATTATGGCAGGACTGGGAGTTCCCAGCAGCAGTGAGACTCTGATAACATGTATGTCACATTAGTTACAGTTCAAAATTGATGGAGTGTAAAGTTGCCCAGGAAATTTAATAAAGGGAAGAAGTAATGTGAATGAATACATAAAACACACTAACCTTAATGTTCCGCAGTCCATGGTCCTTCATTTCCACTGAGGCTTCTTTGGTTTTCCCTCCTTCTGCATGTTTTCTTTTCTCTCTGGGGAAAAGAAAATCATAATCAAGCTCTCTGTGGTAGTTTCCTAGGGCAGAGCATAGACACCCTTCCTAGTGCCTGGCTTGCATTTGCTTGAGAAGCATCCTCAGTTTGCCTTTCTCCAGGTTCTCACCACACTGCTGTGCACTCTCAGCCTTTGCTGACTGCTGTGCCCTGTCTGAATTCAGCTGAGCTGCTACGAGGACCAGAGACCTGTACTCAGAAACCCCTGTGGTGCTGAGCTGCTTTGTTCTGCTGTGTTTTGGGCAGGATACAGAGAGGTATTGGCTTGATTCATTAGTGAATTTGGGGCCATAGCTTGCCACTGCAAATACCAAAGGCCACAAGGGGACTGGAGGAAGCAACAAACAGGCAGAGTGGTTGGTTTGTATTTTCCTGTTCAGCATGAGCTTTTGGTGGGGACTGTGCAAAGAAACCCATAAAGTGCAGTCTGTGAGGGTTTTAGCAGGTCTGTCCTATTTGCACAGAGCATGGAAATAACACAGTGGCTCTGCTTCAACAGAGATGGGGCAGGTCACTCAAACCAAGCAACTGTTTGGACGAACTGTGTAGAGGAGCAGTAAATTCCACTGACAAATGCAGAGGCAGCAGCTGCACAGTGCCTCCCCTGCTTGAGCTGGCACAGCTTGCTCAGAGCTGCCTCCCTTTGCCATGCTGGCTGTGGATTGCATTTTTCTACTCAGTGTTCCTTCTTTCAGGTCACTGATCTCCAAATCAGGCCAGAAGACTGCATGGCCCCATTTGTCCTCTGTGTTGGAGCATCACTCTTGCTAGCTCATTGTCCTTAGTATGCTTGCTCTCTCCCTGCCTGCTCTAGCTGCCCTTTCCCTCTGTTGCTCTTGCTGGCCTCAGAAGGTCAGTCATCACTTGGGACCACGACTGAAGCTTGATTGAAATCCCAGTGACAGTTCTTGGTTTCCTGTTGACTCTGTTATGTCCTGCTGTGACTTATCAGACTGTTAGACCTGATCTTCCTGTCTCACTCAGTGTTGCTGAGAGTTTATTCAAGCTTTGCTCTTTTAATAGCTTCCATCATTTTGCTTTGTTATTTAAAAAGCACCTTGGAGGAGTTTGGGGTTTTTTTCCCCTTAATTACTGTTGTTATTACCAGTGATTTATGCAGGGTTGGCTGGGTCAACCAGCCCTGGTGCCTGTTCTCCCTGGCTGTCCCCATTCAGTACAAGGCATTCTCCAGCAGGAGTCTTAACAGTAGGAGGGAGTTCAGGGGTCCTGCCAGCTCTGCAGGAGAGTTCAGAAACAAGGGAGCAAGAGGCAGCAGCAGGTACATGGAGGTTTACTTGTGCTCCTGGCTCAGCCCCAGCAGTTATCCAGCAAGGAAACAGCTCTGTGAGCTCTCAGCTCCAGCAAGGAAAAGTCTGCGAGTTCTCAGCTCCAGCACTCTGCTTCTGCTTATTCTTTGCAGCAGTGCCAAAGTTACTCTTGAGACAGAGCAGGATGGTGTTTGACTCATATTTTTTAACAGCTATTTACTTAATTGTGTTTTGTGCCGTGGCAGGAATTCCCTGGTCATTGCTGAGACATACCCAGTAATACCTCTTAGCTTAAATAAACTATAACTGGATTCTGCTGGACTCTTCCTATAAAGTTTTTTGGCAAATATTCAAACCCTCTTTCCCCTTTAGTTTTAAACTATAAATAATATAACTCCCTGCTATAAATAATACACTCAGTGACTCTGTTCTAAAAGCGTACGGAAAACTGGTTCTCAGCAAGGGGATTGGCTGTGACTGTGTCCATCAGCAGGGCCATTTTGGCAGCTTAACCAGATGACTCCTCAGAGCTGGAGATCAAGCTTTCAGGAATACTTAGCATGGTTACTCCTCATAGGAAACCAGACACTTCAGAAATGGTTTCCTCTTGATTCTGGGAAAGAATTCAGTTGTTGAAAGAAATCAAACTTCCAGCACGGAAGTTCAGGGTAGAACAGCCTAGAAACTGGCCAGCTCGTGGGGCCCTTGGCCAGCCCCACAGGCGGGGCGGATCTGTTCTGCGGAGTTAAAAGCAAACCCCCTTGGCGAGCAGTCCTGTGTTTGGGGTCACTGAGGCACTGAAGCCAAGCACTGCTGCCCATCGGCCCCCTGGACCTTTGCACAGTCCCATAATGTGGGAGCTGCAGGTTACTGACAATTCTTTGCAAGGGCTCTTCAGGAGTTTCTGCCAGCGTTGCACCTACAGGAGCCGGTCCAATTCGACAGGGAAGCATGTGTGTGCTGGCAGCATCTCACTGTGGGCTCACGTCCGTAACAGAGCGCGCAGGGATAAGGTTGGCCTCGCTTGTTCTGTTGCTGCTTGGGGTTTCTGCAGTGGGAGGAAGCAGGGAGGAACTTTGCTCTCTGTGCTTGCCTTTCTTTGGGGAGTGGGGAAGGTTAAGGTGGGGGCTTGTCTCTGTAGCTGTCAGCAGCACTGCGCTGCTCTGTTGATGATCTGAGTGCAACCATGACCATGTCTAAGCTCTCCCAGAATTTCCTGCAGCTGCCATTGTTCCAGCATTTCCCTCCCCTGCCAGAGCTCTCTGGCCCTTCATGGGGCTCTGTGGGAGGGGGAGCTGTGCTGCAAAGCGGCTCTGGTTATGACTGCCTGTTTGCTGACAGCAGCAAACTCTAAACAGAGTTTGATGCAGTTGCCTCCTCCTGGTCTTACTGTGCCTCCATGTTCAAGAGCCAAGTGTTACAAAGCTGTCTCAGGAGGCACTGAATTCTTGCTTTGGCTGGTTCCAATGGCGGATCAAACCCCCAGGGAGACAGCTCCTCCTCTCTCTTGCCAGTCTCCCTGAAGCTGAGTGCCACTCCTCAGCCCTTCGGATGTGTTTGGGCTCTCCCAAGGCAGTAGTGGAATTGCTGGGTGACGTTCTAACACTTGAGTCAGCTGCTCCCCAGCCCACAACTGTCCACTCAAGAGATCAAGCAAAGCTGAAAATGAGAGATTGGAACTTGTTTCTGTTTAATGAGTATTTGCAATAGCAGGGCCTGGTCTTCTTCCTGCCTCTATGCTCAAATAGAAATGAAAAGGAATAGGCTGTTTGAAGGACAACTTTCCATGATTTCTCAGCAGATTCAAACATTGGTTGTGCTCCCTGAGGTTGCCTTTATTGTTGCGCAGACACTGCTCTCATATTGCTGGGTTTTCCATGTGTATGAACCCTCATTAGCCCGTCATCAGCCCTGTTTGGAGAACTGTACAATATCCAAAACCTGGTTTCCCTGAAACCAGGGTAACTTTGGAGTGTGGGTTTTCCTATGGAAAAGAAATAAACAAGGTAAAAGTGATTATGCTCTGCTCACTTGCAGAAGCCTTCCAGGCTAGCTGGTTTCTCTGAAGTCTGTTCCTAGCTCATGGGTAACTTCTGTTTTCCAGCTGGACCCACAGGCACTGCAGGACAAAGATTGGCAGCGCACAGTCATCTCAATGAATGGGGTAAGTGTGGCAAACAGAAATTAGCTCTGCTTCTGTACCTCCTGTGGGCTGTATTTCCTTGCTCTTCATTGTAGCATGGAATAAAAAAAAAGTTTACAAAGTAACAGCTGTTCTTTTTGGTTCAGGTGGAAGTGAAGCTGTCAGTGAAGTTCACCAGTCGGGAGTTCAGCCTGAAAAGGATGCCGTCCCGCAAGCAGACGGGCGTGTTTGGGGTCAAGATTGCTATTGTCACCAAGTGAGCTGATGGGTCACATTTCTCCCCACTTGAAACACATTTCTTGTGTTTCAGGAAGACAACTGGCCAGTGGGGTGCTCTTGCCTGTGTCCGCCTCGAGGGTTTGTCAGTCCAGCCTGTTCCATTAGTGTAGGAGTGTAGATGTGGCTGCAGACAGGAGATGCTTTACAATCTCTGAGCTTCATTTTTGCAGAGATAAAATCCAACGTGCACACAGGCTATTTACTGACAGCCTATCTTCTGAATTCCGGAAATCCCCCTTGCACTTGCCTTCTCTATAGTTAGCTGACATGGTCACAAATTTCCAGAGCCACTGAACAGTGATGTTTCCTTTCCATAATCAAAAATGTTCAAGGTCTTTGGATCCCATTGTATTATTTTAACCCCTGATCTTTTGTCATGAATCATTTGCCAGCAGAAATCTGTTTGTTCTGTTGTATTGTTTGGGAAGTGTGCTATTTCCTCCCCATGGTATTCCATCAGTTTGAAAGCAACAGAGTTGCTATGTATCCAAGGACTGTTTGGGAATCCTCTGATTACCTGGGCAGAGTTCGTAGGCTCTGGGGGCACTAGGACCTGGCCAAGAGCTCAAGTGCTCAGGGAGGCTGCAAACAGCCAGAGCAAGGCTGAGACAGTCAGAAAACCCTCTTCAGTTTTAAAAATAGCTCTTCAGCTCAATCCTGATTTCCTCAGACAGCTCAGACTTCCTCTCACCCCATTTTCCAGAAGAGGTTTGCACAGGAAAATGTCTGGGTGCTTGTGGCCATCTTGGCTGGCTGGGGAACAGGCATGGAGGGCCTGGGCTGAACTGAACTCTTCTGTCTGGCTTTCTTCAGGAGAGAGAGGTCGAAGGTGCCGTACATCGTGCGGCAGTGCGTGGAGGAGATCGAGCGGCGCGGGATGGAGGAGGTGGGGATCTACCGCGTCTCTGGGGTTGCAACCGACATCCAGGCTTTGAAAGCTGCCTTTGATGTCAGTAAGTATTTGGGTCTGATTTTTCCCTTTGCTCTCTGAGAACCTGCCTGAGCTCCCGGTCAGGTGGCTGTGCTATTTTTAATCTTATTTTGCCCAAGAAACATTAAGAAGTAGAAATTCTCACTCGAGGAAAACAATTTTAACCCTAGCTGCATATTTTATTTACTGATCTAACCCAAGGCATACAACAGGATGGATCCTTGTACCAAACAATGCTTTTTTTATTCTTCCCAGCAGACGTGAAATGATGGCTTTACCTGCCTTGCCAAATCTTTGTAAATGGCAGACACCTCTCTGGGGGAAAACATCAGCAATCAGAAGTCATAATTTCTTCACTGTTGTGAGGTGTCCAAATTAATGGAAGTCCTTAAAATAAATAATGTTTTGTGAAAGCCAGTGTTCCTTAGAACTAGGAGGGGTATTTATGAAACTGGGGTTGCGTGGTCAGGGTTTCTCTCCCTCCATCTGGACTGATGTGCAGGCTTAGAAAATTAGATCGCTTTGAGCAACCTTTGCAAAGCTGTCTTTGATCTTGAGCAGAAAAAGGCTCCTTACTGGTGCTACATTTAAAAGAGTGGCCTCTATATCCGAAAATGCACCCGAGATCAGGCAGGTGAAATGCTTCCAAATTGCTGAGGTACAAAAAGTGAAATTTTTCCCTACTTCCAGCTTCAATGTGATGGTCCAAGAACTGTTCAAGCCACATTCCAACAGTCACAAGATCTGTGCCAGACACCAAAATTCACCCTCCATGCACTTTTCCTTCAGTTTCTAGTGAAATTTCCTTCTTGTGTTTTCTTTTCAATCACCCTAAGATATCAAAAACCACTGATGAATCACCGCTAGTGGAAGTAAGGGTCTTTCACAGTTTGAAAAATAACTTTTTTCATTTCTGTTAAATGCTGGTTTACACTGCTTTATGAAACCAATGCTGGTTGGTGTTTAATTCTGGGAGAGGGGCTGGTTTTGTTGTACTTAATAGTAACAAAATGGAAATATAAGCCCTGAATTGCCTTAGCTACACTCAATGGGGAGTTAGAGAATCTCAGAATCTCTTCATCTAAGCTGTTAGAGACAGGGAATTGGAACAACAACTGCTGTCAGTAATAAAAGTTGAAATGCATATAAATACAGTCAAGTAGGGCTTGTTCAGATCAGGCCAGGTCTGCTGGCACAGCACAGCCAGCCCTGGGAGGATGAGGTTCCCTGGCTTGATGTAAAGCAATGAAGTGTTTGCAGTCATTTGTGCAGTGCTTCTCAGCTGGAAGGTTGCTCATTTAATCCGGAGAAATGTAAACAGGAAAACTCCCAGCTATTTGGGCAGAGACGAAAGACAGACCCAAAGCAAGGAAAAGAAGGAATGCAAGGCCAGCAGTCCCTTTACCCTTCCTCTACTCTCCCTTCTTTCAGATAACAAGGATGTGTCAGTGATGATGAGTGAGATGGACGTTAATGCCATTGCAGGCACCCTCAAACTGTACTTCCGGGAGCTGCCGGAGCCCCTCTTCACAGACGAACTGTACCCCAACTTTGCTGAAGGCATCGGTAGGTGCAGCACAAGGAACCCTTGGTAATGGAGACCCTTCTGTAGGAGGAAAGCTTAGGATGCTTTTAAAGCATCATAAAACCTGTATTTATAGTGTTGGACAAAAGCTGGAACAAGCTGTGAAGGGAGTGGAATGGAGCTCAGAAGGCATTGCCTTCCCACGTGGTGCAGTATGGGCGCGTGCCATGCTGTTCTGCAAGCTGCAAAAGCCCAGGTTTCTGAAGGATAGGTTCAGAACAGAATGCCAGCCTGCCTGCTGGGGCCCTGCACACTCACTGCCCAGACAGGCTTCAGGGAAGCCTCCTTTGGAGGGGAGGGGGATATGTACCTCATCTTATCTTGATGATTAAAAGCCTCAAAGCACTTGAACTGCTTTGAAAGAGAGAGAAAAGGATTCTTAATGCATTTGTGAAATAAAGGAATGAGATGCTGTGGGGTATTGATGTGCAACTCTAACCTTCCAGCCTATAATGATGTAGTCACAGTCCTTTTGGGACCATCTGTATTGGCTGTTCTGGGACGTGGCTCAGTCAGATTCGTGCTCGCAGCCTCTGGTGGCCTGTGGTGATGTCTCGTTCTGTCTTGTAGCACTTTCAGATCCTGTTGCAAAGGAGAGCTGTATGTTGAACCTGTTGCTATCACTTCCAGAACCCAACCTTGTGACATTCCTTTTCCTTCTGGACCATTTAAAAAGGTAATATGTAGTTCCTTCAGAAACACATTTAATGTGTAAAGCATCGGCTATTTTGAAAAGTGGAGCCTTGTCTTTAAATACCTACTGAATCACAGAAATGAAGAAGTGTTTGCTGATCTGCTGTGAATGCTCATCAGATAGCTATTGTCTCATACTCACTTAGTGAGGTAGTAAATCCTGAATTCCATCTCCACTCATACTGAAAAAGGATTAGAACTGGAGAAAAGGAGTAACAAAAGAGTCAGGGCTTATCTATTGCAAATGCAAATTTCTGCTGCAGTGTCACTGAGGCTGCACCTACATCAGGATACAAAGACCAGAAAGGTTTCTGTATAAACCATGAAGATTTACCCATATTTAAGGTCTAGGGAACTCTAGGTCTCAGAAGGTGTCCAAAATCCAGTACGATCTATTTTTTAAATTCCAGCACTTTGCCTAACTGCAGTTGTCAGTTCCTTTTGTAGTCAAGTCTTTCTGATTTTGTATATGTCTTTGTAATATGGTTGTACCTCTGAAAAACTATTGCCATGCATTTGACATTAATGCAATAAGCTGGCTTAATGCTTGCCCAATGTGTTGATTTGCATAAGTATGTTGTACATACCACAGACTGTCCCTGGAGACATAAAAGATCATCTTGTGATTGAGATTCTGGATTAAAATCCTGGAAATCTGGGCTTTAATTGTGTATCTGCTGCAGACTTTTCTTCCCTTGGGCAAATTTTTTAAACTTTATGCCTCGGTTTCTCATTTATAAAACTCAGATATTTATGAAGGTCTGTCTTGTGTGTTGTTTCTTCTCCCAGGGTTGCTGAGAGGGAAAGCATCAACAAGATGTCCCTGCATAATCTTGCCACTGTCTTCGGACCAACACTGCTCAGACCTTCAGAGAAGGACAGTAAAATCCCTGCTAACCCAACCCAGCCCATCACAATGACTGACAGCTGGTCACTAGAAGTCATGTCCCAGGTAAAATCCCGAATGTGCCATTCCATCTTGTGAAGACACTTTCTGGGAAAGCACAGTCCTCTGGCAGGCCTGGCTCAGTGACTCCCCCCTGGGTTTTCATGGTCATTTTCTTGGTAAACATAAAACAACTTTTGCCCTCACGCAGACATTTTAGTTATTTTAGAACAGTGTTCCTTCAGGCAGTCAATTTGCATCTGTACAAATACGGCTTTTCATGAAGGAATGTCTGTGTGTGTGCATCCTCCTGTGTGTGCTTGTGCATGGGAAGAGTTTTTGGGGAGCTATGTCCCAGCACCACGCAGTTGGCCTGGGACAAAAGAATTGTCAGTGTTTCCACAATGCTCCTCGGTACTTGAACCACCTTCACTGATGCACAACAAAATTCTTTGGCTACTGCTGCCTTTGAAGGCAGAGGATTGGAGCACAGAGCCTGTCACTGAGTCAGACTGGTTTGTATTTCTCCACTGAGTAATGGCAAATTCTAGATTTAATTTTTTCAGTGCTGGAACCACCAGCACAATTTTTCCATCTGGAATCTAAAAAGAATGTCTCTGAAGCATGTCAAGTTATACTATTTTTACTGCTGTTGTCCAGCATATTAAATACACAGCTGCTAGATGTCCCAGAGAGAGCTGTATCACCAGCTCTCACATAGCCAGGATGAGAACGAATTTTTACAGGGCTTTAGTATTACCTTGTTGTTTCTCTTTCCAGGTTCAAGTTCTTCTGTACTTCCTGCAGCTAGAGACTATTCCTACCCCAGACAGCAAGAGGCAAAGCATTCTCTTTTCTACAGAGGTGTAGGTGCCTGTGGTACCAACAGGACACAAACTGCTTTTGGCATAACTCTGTCACCCTGGGAAAAAGATGACTGGTATATCCTCAGATTGGCCTGTTCCTGTGTTGGGGAATTCCGGCCCGCAGTGCTTCTGCAGTTTGTTAACCAGAGACAAGCTGGAGAGAATGGAGAAAAACCTCCTTGTGCTGGTAGAACCAGAACTAACTGGAGATGGAGCTGTGCGGAGTCTCCACTAGAAGGAGCAATAGACACTTGGACAAATGCACCACAGAATGTGGTGATTATTCTTGTTAGGAATGTGACAGAAGGTATTCCTCATTTTGTGGATTTAATTTATCATAAAGAAACTTCAAGATTTCTACTGGACCACTTGATAGGACACCCCTTTTTGGGAGAGGGGGTGTTAAATGATATATCACAACTGTGTCTTTAATAACTGCTGTTTTTCAAGTACTGTTCGAGGCCACAAAAAATAGCATTGCTTTGCAAGAGGAAGGAGAAGAGAAGGGTCTGGGATCTAAACTTCTTTCCACAGAAATTCAAGTCTTGATTTGAATATGGTTCTAAAGAAATCAAAGAGTTTTATGTACAGCTAGAACTGTTGTCTGGTTGGGGCTGGGTTTTTTATTTTGTTTGTATGGTTTTTTGGCTCACCCAGCCTTTCCCATAGAGATATTTGTACACCCCAGGGAAGGAGATGCCCTGCTCTTGCCTATGTTGCACTTCTGATAGGTTTTGTTGGGTTGAGACAGACTCAACAAAATTTAATAAATAAATACAGCAAATTAAAGAGAGGCAGGGAGAATAACAGTTAGTGATTCTGTTGTTTGTTTGCTTATAAAAGCAGGGCACTATTACCCAGGAAGGATTGCTAAATTCCTTAGACCCCACCAAACTTAATGAAAATTAATTGGGAAGACTATTAATACCCAACACTCCAAAGAAAACGCATTATTTCTGAAAAAGTAATTGAAGAATTTGTGGATTAAAAAAAAATCAATGGCTCTCAGTTTGGCTGGCTGCTTACTCCAGACTTTTATAAGAACATCTTTTTTTTTTTATATTTGAATTTTTGGAGGCTTTGTACATTGTTTCTACAAGAGTCTTTTTCTGATAGATACAAACGCTCTGAAAAAATGCCAGAATGTACTTTTTGGACAATCTAGCAAGTAGCATGCATTGTGGATTCTCCAGAAATTCCAACTCTGTTTTAATTAAGAGCAGTGGAGAAATTTCTGTGGAACTCCATCTAGCAGTACAAAAGGCTGGCCAAACACCAATTTTGTATTTCCCTCCCTAAATCAGTTGAAGCTACAGGGATGGAAAAGGCAGCAGTATTTGTCCAGGGAATTGAAAGTGCAGAATCGAATTGCTGGTATCCAGAGCCAGCATTCTGGCTCTGAAGAGTTGTGCCAAACATCCTGGGGGTGGGAGCGATGCCATTGATGCCATTGCCCTAAACTATTCCAGCCCCTGCTACTCCTACCCAGCTATGCAGCATCCATTTAGTGGCATCTGTCCATCATCATCCTGGCAAGAAGTACAGCTGGAAGACAAGGGAAGGAATTGGCACAAGAAGGGGAGGGAGGGACAGATGTTGAAAGATTGGTAGGGTCAGGTTGTCTACATCATTTGCAGGGAAAAATGACACAGAAAGCAACTCCTGTTGTGCTGAATTGCGCATTTTCTGATGGGTCATCTGCAAACTCTCAATTTAAAAAAAAATAGCAAAGGAGTGTTTCAAGCAAATAGAAAAAAATTAAAGGGAAATTATTTTGTAGTCACTGTAATTTTGACTGCTGCAGAATATTAGAAATTATTGTACTGTGAAGTTGCGAAATCAGAAAGGAACAAATATAAATTTCAATTTTGTGAGTATATCAATATTTTGCATGCTTTGTAAGGATTCTTATAGGAATTTAATATTGCTTAGTATCCCTCCCTCCTTAGGTCTGGGAGCAAACCTCTTTGTAATGTAATGTACAACTAGAAATTCCTTCTCTCTTGTATGTATTTCCACGACATTCCAACTTCTGAACCCGCAAAAAAGAAAAACTGTCTGTAGTAGGAGGTGCTTTTTTTGGGAGGGAGGGAATGAAGGCAAGGAAACTTGAAGGCTTAAGATTTTGATTTTTTAAATTTTTAGATTTGTTTTTTGCCTGTTTGCAGGTAAAAATTGGTCACAATCCTGAAAAACCATTGACTTGAGCCATGTCGTGCAGAGCAGTAAAGCATTCTCTGTGTTTGTTCCTCTGTATTTGTTCTCCCTTTTCCCCAGCAGCTCTACAGCAATCCTTGCACTCCTGCCTGCTCCCACTCGGGGGGATGGAGCTGAGGCAGGAGTACTGCTGATGACTTCATGGAAAAGGGAGAAAACCCAAGCTACACCTGGTGCTGGGTGATAGCCTTTTCCTTTGGTGTTTGGAGTCTGTGGCTGCTCCTTGCAGTGTTGAAACTGGAAAGTAATACCATAATGACTGTGCCAATTTACTTTTGCCCAACTTTTTAATTTTTATTTATATAGGAAGTTAATTTTAATATTAGATTACTGATCTATAATATGTAACCATGAGAAAATTGCTTTTGCTTTGGTTACTGTGACAGGTTGTTGCTGTCAGTCTCTCATTACAATGCTCAGTTCTAATGAAATGTTATCTAACATGCAGGCATGTGGATCAGGGAAAAAAGTTAATTTAACTTAACCCATTAATTATTTCTGTTAAGTATGAATATGTTTTCCCCAAAGCTGGTAATTTTGGGCTGGAAAAGATAGTGGATCTTATTGCTGATGATGAAATAATGGACTGATTTGAAATACGAGAATTGATTTCTTGAATTTCCTTTGATTTTGCAATTAATTTTTTCAATAGTCTTATGTTTTCAGAAATTAAGTATTTCCAAAAAGGCTTTTATGGGTTTTTTCCCCAGGGATGTTGGTTGGGGTTTTTTGTTTGTTTGGAGGGGTTTTTTTTTTGTGTTTTGGGTTTTATTTTAATTTTATTTTTTTGATAAGCCTTATCATACTTAAACAAAAAGGGAAATGCAAAACTTGGCTTTAGAAAAGGCCTTCTGATTTCTCCTCTTATACATTCCCTTGTGAGTTGTGTCAGAAAACTGAACTCTTTAATTTTCTAAGTTAAAAGGTACAATGTAAACAACACAAGAGCAAATTAGCAAAAAGTTGCCCTTTATGTATGCAGTGGGAAATTTTGCTCCTTCAGTTTATAATGTATTGGAGAGACTTTTCTACAAGTGTCACTTTCAGGAACAGGAATCTGAAATGTTTAAATTTTCAGCTAAGGAAATTCAGGTGATTAGGATAGTCTGTGTCTCTCCACCTTAAGGAGAGAAATAAGCATCAGTTTCTTGGCATTTAGAAACTACCTTAAAATTCTTGTGGGTTTTTTTAACACTGAATAGGTTTTTAAGTAAAATTTTTTAAAGTTAAGCAAATGAAGGGAAAAGTTTTCAAAGATGGACAAGAAATAACAGTTACGAGCTCAAGAGTCAGCTTTGTGTTTGTGTATGCTTTGTATGGAAGGGAAGTGTCAGAAACCAAATTGAAATACATCCATTCAAATGCTGCTGGTGTTCTTTATTCTTGCACATTTTTAACAAGTTGAGGTAGTAGCTAAGCTATTTCAGGCTGTATTTTAATGCTGCTATTTTTCAGTGTATAGCTAAGGGCAAAATCCAGCAGTGGGGTGCCTGTCCTTACCAGTGCCCACTGCCCACCTCTGCTCTGGCCATCGTTGTGCACATGCGGAATTGTCCGGCCCTTGTGGTGTTGGCCCTGAGGTGGTGGAACCACAGAGGATATTTATGGGAGGTGCAGGATTTTTACAGTTTATTCGTTTTACCTGTTTAAAACTATTTTATGGTTGTTCCTGTTAGTTTTCTATGAGTTTATTTAAACAAATGGACTGTTCCTTAAGGCAGACCTGGATCTCCAGTTTAGTTTGTCACCTGTGTAACACTGAAAGGCATCACAATGTCTTCATTTACCTTAATGTGCCATTCTTTCAAGGGTGTATGAAATGTAAACTGACAAATGTGGTTTTAAAAATGTTTAAAGTCTGATGGCAAAACCTCGACTTTCTCCGATTCCTCACTAGGTAATCTTTTTGTTTCAGTGCTTGGTCACCTACTGTGATAACTTTACCAGATGTGGCATTCTTCTTATGGACATTTTAATATAAAATGGGAAATGTTTTAGAAAAAAAACTTCCCCTTTCTCTTTTTACTTTAATTCAAGATGATAACGACTTGTAATAATAGAAGACCAATACATTTGTGCAGGAACTTGGGGGGATTTACTCTGTTCATTGAAGAAGAAAAATCTGAAAGGGCAATTCCTAGAAACAATCAAATTTATCAAATTCTTGTAGCTAGTCACTTGTTTATACCCTCTTAAATTTCTACTCCAGGGATGTTTTTCTTTGTGGACTTTGCTAACACTGTCCTACTACTACTAGTGAAAAGTAAACATGGTTCCATTCCGTTCCTTTAACACAAGGCCTGTACAACTGAGATACTGGAGCCTTGGACTAGTATTAGCAATTCTCCATTCTGAACTAGGATGAAATAAATGTTCATGTGTGTTCTGTGAACTTTCTAATTGAATAGAATTAAATCTATGGATTGCCCTTAAAATCAACAGAAGTTATAAAGGAAGCACTTACAGTTAATAGACTGTTCCTTAACAATCATTAGGGAATTAAACCATCACACATGGAAAAGGGAAACAAAATTAAGAATTGCTCAAGGCCACGTTGCCTGGGACTAGAATGAGGCTCTCATTTTGAGTTACAGAAGGTGGCTCATGCCCTCGATAACTGAGCAAAGGCTCTCTTGCCAGTAAATAAACATGAACACGGGAATGCCAGGAATTTAGCTTCAGGTGCCTCACAGTTCTGATGTGCTGCAACCCCTCTTTCTTGCTAGTGAACATTCACAGTTCAGTACTAAGAAAGCAAAGCTTATCACTTGCTCTCTTCCATTTTTCCCCCTGAGGCAGCAGCTGTAGCACCTGTATGTTAACATAGGTGAACCACCACAAGGAAGAAAAAGGCTCCTAGAACCACAAAGCTGGACTATTGTTTAAGCTAGAAGTCTGGTTTTGGGCTGCAAGGATAAAAAGGCACAACAGCTGTAGTGACAGAAGCGTTGGGGCAGTAGGACCAAAGCAAACCTGAGTGTATATGTTGTTTTGAGTCTCCCTTCCATGACCATATAATTAGATTTATGCCTCTTAGGTCAAGCAAATTCATAAATGCTCTTGTTGAGAATTAGAAAATTATTAAATTACCTAGTTTGCCTCCACTGTTGATTCTCTTGTGTTACCATCTTACAGTGACATTGCTGGAGACCACTGCAAAACATGCAGCAGTTTTTACATAATTTTTTTTCCAACTGCCATGTTTCGCCTCACAGTAAGACAGACCATTCCTTTCCCAAGAGAACCACTTCACATCTTTCTGCACTGTGGCAACTACCACACTGAGAGGTTCAGTTTATAGCAGAGCTACAGAGCAGAGCCCTGGAGATAATTTAAATATTTCCAGTCTTCTTGTGCAGAGTGGACCAGGTAGTGCTGAAGTTCTGGGCTAATGCAGGGCTGTGTTGTGAGCTAAGTAAAATTCTATTATTTACAGCTGTTCAAGCATATTTGGGAATCAATATAATTACAGAATGCCCAAGCCTAGCAGAAGTGTTTGCTCTACTGCTTTGTCTTAATCACAGTCATGTTCAAATCCTCTTGTCAAAAATGGTTCACCAGAAGAGAGAAAGTTATTTTGCACTAGAGCCTTTGCTGGTAACTGCTGTGTTCTTTTCCCCTGAGGTAGGATGTTCCGAGAATCTGAGACATTCTACAGATGAGCCGTTTCTCTAACCTGCAGAATGATTTATACCACACGGCATTTTATATCTTTGTGGATGTACAAAAGGGTAGGCTTGTGTACAAAACAGCTTCCTGCTTGCAAGGGGACTCCAGCAGCTTCCTGGAGATGACCCCAAGCGAGGGCCACAGCAGGTCCAGCCCACCAGTGAGCCAGAGGCCTTGCTGCTGCTGGGGCTCTCCCATCTCCCCTGGGGCAGTTTGCTGAGGCTCAGAAGGCAGCTGTGAGTTCCTTCTTACTGTGATCAAATGCTGATCGAAAGTAGCTCAAAATGTCTCTATTTTTGTCACATTTTGGGAGAAACAGGGACAGTCCTAATTTGGGATTATACAAATAGCTGAAAACCAATCTATATCTAAAACCTATTTCATATATAGTAGATGGTAATGTAAAAGCTGCTATAGCAAAAGGTCATTTTTCTACAAGAGCCTTCTCTACTCGCTGCCTTCTTTACTGTTTCTTACAGCTTAAAAGAAGTCTTGGGTTTCAAAGTCACATACAAAACTTGCAGAATCCTGGATAAAACTTAGCTGTGCAGGGACCAATGTTTCAGGAGTACTTAAAGTGATTAACAAGGTAGAAAAAAGATGGTAAGGAATTGTTGTGTTGGGATAACTGAAAAGCATCACAATGAAATGGTGGATTTAAAAATGATCTCTCAGGAGGACACTGAAATGTTGTCCTTTCTGTGTCTGTCCAGCAAAAAAAACCAAACCAAAACAACTCAGCCTTCTCTTGCCTATGTAAGTTGTGTAGTTTGTCCTTATCTCTAGTATTGTAAGTGTTTATAATCCATGAAGAATTCCAAGGAAAGGAATTAAGACTATTTATTTAAATATAAATACAATTAAATTATATAATTAGTCTTAAATTATCAGATGCAGAAGTCAAATAGCTTCTTATTGTTTGGATAATTTTGGGTTTCATCAGAGCTAATACTGTTGGCATTATTTTAAACACTACCATGTTAGGGAGTCAGTTTTTGACATTTTATCTGCTGTTGCTAGTGCTTCAGTATCTCATAGTGCTCAGTTTTGAGGAAAGAAAACCTAATCCTAATAGTTTAAATATGGAAAGGTGTTGAAACCATACTGCTAAACATCTCTCAGTTTAGGCCCAAAGAGAAGGGGGAAGGGAAAAATTGTCATTCTGGATTTTTTTTTTTTTTTTTTTTAACTTTCTGAGAAAAGTGACATGAAAAAGGGATCCAAGAACTGTATTTGGGGGAAAAATGTCTTAAGGCATTTGTAGCCTTTCTTTGTACACAATGTTAAATAAAATCTCCTGTATCTATGTTGTCAGGTTCTTTTGGTCTTATTTAGATAAAAGTGGGCCTATATTACACTGAATGTGTGAATTGCATTTAGCTGAGTTTGCTGGGGGCATGGAATTTAACACTGCTGTTTCAAAATAAAAGCTGTTTCTTGATTTACAAGGTAAAAGCTGTATCACCTATAATCTAGAGGTTAGTACAGAGAACTAAACTGAAACAACTTGAATGTGTGGAAATAGTTTACATGGAAGATAGAGAAATAGCTCAGCAACCCAGTCCATGTTCAGATCTGTGAATCCTTTTGTAGGAGTTCTGCTTCAAAACCCAGCCTGTCTCAGACTTGTCAACTTTCCCCTTGTGTGCAGAGCACTTGAACTGTAGTTAGTGTTTACTAAGAAATCAGCTCTGGCCTCCAGTTCTTCAAACACTGCATGAAATTAGTGGGATTTTGTAGGAATCAGTGTGGAAACTGAATCAGTTATTTAAATCAAGTTAACTTGGTGCTTTATTTAAACATTGTTTAAATTATTAATGTATTAAAGTACATTTATGTTTGAATATAGTCCAAATTTAATATAATATATAAACCTTTCTACAATAAAAAGATACCTGCTTGAAAGCTCTCTAGCCCATTTCATTAAGTTGTGGATCACAAAGATTACAGGGTTCCATTGCAACATTGGAAGTAGATAAATGTAACTAACTGACTGCAGTGTTTAAAACTACCCTGAGTATCATGCCTACCCCTGAACTGGACAAAGATGGGGAAATTCAATGACTATTACTAATACTTCTGATCAGTGGTGTGGCTGTATAATATAAAATAGTTTCCCAATAGCTTCAATGCGGAATTCTGCCAAATGGTTCTCCCTCTCCCAGAAAGTGAACCCCTGAAGTGCAGCCACGTGGAACAGCAGCCTCTGGATGAGGCTGGAAGGGATCATGTCCTGCACCAGGCACTCTGCTCCCACAACCAGCTCCTACCGTGTCCAGCTCTGCGCTGACTGCCAGCCTGGAGCATCCCAGCCGCTCCTCCTGGATGCTTTTCCCGGCTGAAGGCCCCAGCTGAGCCTGGTGCAGGCCTGAGCAAAGCAGCCAGCACACACCTGCGGCACCTGGAACGAGAGGGAACAAACAGGACCTAAGGCTGGAGGAGGATGAGACGGAACATGAATATAATAACCACGGGTGTTCTGTGCAAATTGCTCCACCTGAGCAGGTGAATTTCCATTTTCCAGACAGCTCTGAGGCCTGGACAGGCTGCCCTGGGGCAGCAGCTCCCCTGAGGCCTGCGGGATAGGCCTGTCAGTGTGAGGCAGGATCAGCCGTCCCTGCCTGACTCCGGAGACACATTTGTCTGCTCTTTGTTAGAAGCCTCCAGTTACGGAGATTCTGTAATCCTCTGGGGCAGGCTAACCCAGAACTAACCACAATGAGAAAGCTTTCCTAGCAGACAGCTGAACCAGTCTTGCACACACACAGTACTGCCATTTAATGCTTTTTTTAAGCGACTTTTAAGTTCCAGAACCAAGATCCAAGGCATATGCACTGTCAGCTAGCAGCTTGTTCATTAATGCACTGAGCTGAGCGACTGCTTCCTGCTGCAAAACAGAAAGCTGAGCCCTTTGTGGGCTACCGTGAGAAATACATTGTTCAAAACAAATGCAGCCACTTTTCACATCCTTAATACAGAAGGAGTGCCGTTGAAATGCCACTGATAACTTAAAAATCAATCCAAAGGTAGAAACAGGGCAACATTTTGCTGAAGGTATCGAATGGCATTGGTTGTAGTGCAGGAAAATAAACATCAGGATTATTACTTAATCATAAAGGAGCATTTCACTGTCTGTGCAGCCACCTGCCAGGGGAATCCCCACCAGGTAGGAGCACACAGAGTGACACAGAAATGGACGTGGAAGGGCATCTCAATGAAACTGACTTTGTAAGACACACAAACAGAAAAAATTTTCCCACCACGTAAATCAAACGATGTTGCAATATCTAGCAGCATACATCCTGTCAGTTTTAAAGGGAATTCTGATGTAATGGAGATATCATTTACTTTGATTTATAATACTGAAAATTTAACATCATCAAAGATAATGAGAGGACTGTAAATTATACTTGCCCTACTGGTCTGCAACCTACAAATTCCGTATTCTTGTGAATCCTATTCCTACGAATTCTAGGAAGGAATGTACCTCAAGGGAGAACATGCAACTCAATCTTACACTGAAATGTTTCTTTTGCTAAAACAGCTGAGCTGGGAGAGAAGCTTTCGCCTAAATAGAGGGAAACTTTTACAGGAATGTGTCAAATCAGCACATTTTCTTAACTATGTGTTCATAGCATTTCCCAGGCAGTGCCTGTAAATACAAACTCTGCAATACCTCCCACCAAAGCACCCACGCTGCAATTTGGGGTTATTAACTTCATTTGCTGGTTATTTGTGACAAGTCAAACATCCTGTGCAGTGATGGGCTACAAAGCTGAGATTAGTTTAATGCGTTTGAAGGGAGCTCAGACTCAAAGCTTGTGTGCATGTGAGTTCTTGTCACCTAAGAAGGCAAAGCTATTTCCTACCACAATGTGCTGGTTTTGGCTGGGGTAGAGTTAATTTTCTTCAAGGTGGCTAGTATGGGCTATATTTTCGGTTTTTGCTGAACAGTGAAGAAAACTCTAGCCCGTTTAAGCCACAACACACATTTAAACATCTACTTCTCACTCAAATGAAAAGCTACAATTATAGATCTGGACAGTAAGACACAGGTTTAGAAGACCCCCCAGCCCACCCACTCACACTTACGTTTCCTGCCCTTTGTGTGCTTGCTGCCAGAGCTTCAAATATGCATGCTTATTCCCCGGCCCCCAAAACCTCCACAAAATAATTGATATTTTCAGCAGTCCCAGATGTGGGGCCTGGGCTGGGGCTCTTGCCGCCCTCCCACCCTCAGCAAGGAGCTGGGGAAGGGTCTGGAGCACAAGTGTGATGAGGAGCGGCTGAAGGAGCAGGGGGGTTCGGCCTGGAGAAAAGGAGGTTCGGGGGGACCATCTGTCCCTCCACGACTCCTGCCAGGAGGATGCGGCCCTGAGGGGACGGCAACGAGGGGTAGGATGAGAGGAAACGGCCTCAAGCTGCGCCAGGGGAGGTTCAGGTCGGACATGAAGAGCAATTTCTCCACAGAAGAGTTACTCAGACATCGGAACGGGCTGCCCTGGGAGGTGATGGAGTCACAGTGCCGGGAGGTGTTTGAGGAAAAACTGAACGTGGCGCTCAACTCACGGCCACGTTCTAGATGACCCGGTGATGTTGGGTCACGGCTTGGGCTCCACCACCTCAGAGCCGCCTCCTCCCAAGCTGAAGCCGGTACCCCGCGATTCGGGCACTGAGGCACGGAGCAGCCCCGTCGTGAGGGAGGCACCGCCCTGAGGGAGGCGCCGCTCTGAGGGCGGGACCGCCCCGCGCACGCGCCGCCCGCGCCCCGCCCTTCCCCCCCCTCCCCGCGGCCCCCGTGCGCGTGCGCGGAGCCGCCAGGGGGCGGGGCGGAGGCGGGCGGAGGGGTCCCCGCCGTGCGCGCGCCCCTCCGCGCCCCCCCTCCCGCCGGCCCGGCCCGCGCGGCGCCCCCGGAACCGGGGCTGCGAAGCAGCGGGAAGGAGGCGGCGGCTGCCCCGGTAAGCGCCGAGCGCCGGCGGGCACAGCCCGGCCCCGACCCCCGCCCGCCCGCCCGCCCGCCGGGGGGTCGCCCGCGGCCGCGCAGGCTCCGGCAGGGCCTGTGTCCTGCGGCCGCGGGAAGCCCCGGGCTCGGCCCCTCCTCACCGCCTCCCCCCGCGGGGCCGCGCTGTCACCCCCCGGCGGTGACACCGCCCCGCGCCCGCCGCGGGTCCCCCCGCGCCTCAGGGGCCGCCCGCGGCACCCTCCGCCCGGCCTGCCGCGGCCTCCCCGCCGGCCGTGCCGCGGCGGCCCCGCGGGGCAGGGGCAGGAGCGGAGCCCCCGGTCCGGCTGCCGGGAGGCGCGGGTTGGCCCGCGCTGCATCCCGCGGTGCAGTCATTCCCTGCGCGCTGCTGCCTGCTGGCTGTGAGAGGGATGGTGGGTGCGTGGGGAGCTCCCTGAGGAGAAACGCGGAGTGCCCGCGTTCAACAGCTTTCTAGCTGGGTTTTGGTGTGTTCGGCAGCACCTTTGTCTGGATTCTGCTCTCAAGCTTCTCCGGAGCGCGGTTTTTTGCCTTTTTAGAGCTGAGAGAGCCTCTGAGTTCCAGATTTGTACTTGCTGTCTGCCATCCTCTGCCTCACTATTTTAGCTTCCAAGTCTGTCATGACCTCGTATTACTAGGGATGTAGGAAGGCAGGTTCCTGTGGCTGGACCAAAAGCGGTCACCAGCCTGTTCTGAGAGGTTCTGTACGCTGTGTCTTTACAGAGAAAAACAATGCGGTGCTGTGCTGATGCTCGGCAAACTGCACCCTTCTCTCAACAGCAGCATCTGTGATCGCATGAAGTGTCTGTCTGTGCTGGGATCTGGAAAACACAGTTCTCTTGTAGCGTAAAATGTGTCACGTAAGTGGTTCTGCTGGGTGAAAAAAGCTCTAAGGAGCTGTGGGTTCTGTTGAAGGGCATAGTCTGTGCAAGTTCTGCTCACCCCAAAAGCAAACATAAACCTTCTGGAGCTGCTTCCTGCTTCATTAATGGTGTGGACTTTGGCTGCTGAAAGATGGGCAGATTAAAGCCGCTGGCTGCTTTTTACCCTTTGGGTCACAATGTAGTGCTGTAGTAGCTCAGAAGAAGAGAAGCACTTTCTTCCCCATCTCCAGCTTAGTTGAGTGTTGTTAGGTAGTTGCTAACAAAAATGAAAAGAGAAGGTCATTGTAAATAGTCTGAGATTAAAACTGGGAAACAGATGGGAGTAGTCTCATGTTTCTTGTAACACTGCCACTTCACTTTCAGCTAATGGAAAAACCAGATTCCAGGCTGGTAAACTACGTGAAGTAAGGAAAAAACCCCTTGATTTCTCAAATGTTTTTGTATGGCTGAAGATACATGCCTTTTTCTTTCTTTTTTTGAATACGATGCATAATTGGAAATAAAACGTCTCAGATATTTTTAACATATTTTTCTATTTCTGTCAAATAAAGGGCTGTCTAGTTAGATAATGCAGCCCACATATTCCCAGTTATTATATCTGCTCAAGCTAATTGTTGACAAGTATTTAGTGGGATCATCAGTAAAGATCTGTCTTCTCTCTTTGAGAGGGTGGAGGGTTTATTATATTAAAGTCTGATGAAGGTGGAAAACCTCTGTGCAGGGATTTCCAGGTGTCATGGACTGTTACCTTCTATTGTGATTTGCAACTCTCGGGTATTTTTTATTTCCTTTGTGTTCTAGGCTGGTGTGATCTCTGTGGCCTTCCAGGCATCTACCAAAGGTGTCTTCTGCATCAGGCTGGAGCTAAGGTTTCCCTCAATGGAGAGTGTGTCCATAGCAGCAAATCAAACTTGGGTGTTGGGCTGAAGTCTGGCATGTGCTTGGCCACATCATTGTCAGCATGGGCATTGGCATGGCTTGCTTGGGCCAGCTGGCATTTTCCTGAGCCATACCTGGACATCATTTAAAGGTGGTAAATGCCAGGTCTAAAACTTCTTGAGTTTTAGAAGTTTCTGCCTTTAGCACATGTTGGGATAGATATTTTTATGCAGCAAAGATTTAATTGTGCAAAATAAATCAGATGTACAGTCAACATTTTATGTACTGATAGATATATACTTAGAAGTATCATTTTGAAGTCAAATTTGTGCCATTTTTGCATTACTATTGGTATGAAAGGAAAATAGATTCTCAGTAGGTGGAGGCTATGGAAACTCCTTAGGAGAGTTTTCACTAATGTAATTCAGAAGCTCTTTTTTGACCTTGTGATGTTGGAGCCTGTCTTGCCAACAAGGATCCAGTCCTAGCAGTGTGTAATGCTATTAATGGGACTGAATCACTCTTGCTCATTGGGAAAACAGCATAAGAAATGTTAGGCTTGTATTTCCTGGCTTAAAAATCACCCCATTTAGTCTTACTTTTCATCTTTATACTGAAAAAGGGAGAAAGAGCAAGTGTTGGAAGCTGATTTATGTACATAATGGTAGCCTTACATGGCTAGTTACAAGGAACCTATTACTTATTTCTTTTGAGCTTATTCCAACTGAAATAATCAGAGAAGCCACCATTTGGAGCACTTAGTAGTGCAGCCTGGAAGTAATCACAGGATTCTATCTTTAAACATAAATAATTCATTAGCAGAGTTTTCACACATATGTGCATGGTTTCCTTTGGGAAAGAAGATTTTACTCTCCTACACCTACAAGCCACTACAACTTTTGATCTTCATCAAACATACAACTTTTGATCCTCATCTTCTTGGGGTACTTCAGTTTTGCAAAGAACTGACACTGTGTTGCAAATCAGTGGCAGAACTAGTGGCTTCCCAAATAGCAGGGAAGAATAATACAAGGATAAATTCTGAAGTTAGGTGAAAGGGGACTTTTCTATGAAGAGTTTCAATCCATGAGGTTTCAGTACCAAAAAAAAAAAAAAAATTAGAACAAGTCACTTGTTGCATATTAAGTGGTTATAAAGCCACTAAAGCAAAATTTCCGGAGAGCAAATAACAAGTTTTTACTTCAAAACTTGGTTTTACATTTTTGAAAGATAAATCTTGCATAAATTTTATTTTCCATCACTGTGTGCCAGAATGAAGCCAAGGTGATGACTGGCTGCAACTAATTGTTAGATATGCAGATTTATTCAGGAAAATAAACTGAGCACATAACATGTAGTATTTAAATAATAGTAAAAAAGAGTTAAGGAAGAGATGAAGTACTCGAGTGATGTATTTCATGACATCAGTCTGAAAGTATTTGTATATTTTGGATGCTAAAAGCATTTCCTTGACTTTGGTCATTTGGCCAGTGTGGGATCCATGCTCTGCACAGGTACTTGCAGTGAGTAGTGAGTTTTTGTGGGATCTGCAGAGGTGGGTGGGAAGCATGACCAGGGTGCTGCCGTTCTTACCGCTCCCTGAAACTTTGTGTTCTTCTTAATGCATTTCTGTGGCTGTTCTTCATTAAAAGCACACAGTGGTTTTGGCAGATGGAGCCTTCTTGAAGCTTCAGCTGCAGAATTTCCTTACTGTGTGAGGGTTGGTGCTGGAGAGTATTCCAGCATTGAAATACTTCTGTGTATTTCACTGCTAGAATGTTGGCTGTCTCTGTATGGAGGTCTTAAGTGACATGGGCAAGTTTATAAAAATGATCTGCTAAAGTTTGACTTTCTCTGTTTAGCATTAGAATTTTAATTTTTTTTTTTTTTTTTGCTAGGGTTTTTAATTTTTTTTTTCTTTTTACTGAGTTGCGAGATTATACTGAACTAAAATTTTCTTTTATTTAGCAAAGTAAATGACATTGAGGGTTGCTAATGGGTGTGCATTTAAAGTAGCATCTGCTGTGTGGTGTCATTTCAGACAATGGTCTTGCCTGTTTCAATTTGCTCTTCACTAATAAGTGACCAGCACTTTAAATGGTTAATAGCAAATATTTCCTTCAAGTCCCTGAAGGAATATAAGCTTTTTTGGAAGAGAAAAGGAAAACTAAAGCCACTTTTATAGACATGATTCCTTCCAGAAATCTTAGTAACTGTGTACGCTTGAAGTTTTAGTTTTGTTTTTTTTATTTCTTTCTGTGACAACAAAAGAGAACCTTCTTTCAGTGACATAATAATGCAAAGCTACTTTATATCTGCACTTGCTTACATGAGATGGACAATTAATTTCTCTTTTGGAAATTATGAACTTCTCAAATACATTGTTGGTAGTTGTCATCAAATTATTCTTGATTTGATGGGATTTGTAGATATGAGATGCACCCTTGAATGTGGCAATATCATTGGATTGAACTGTACTGAGGTCATCAAGAATTAACGTGTTAAAATGAAAACTTTGTGACATAAACTTTTCGTCCATTATTGTTGCTGTTCTTTCTAGTTTTATACAAAACTACAGGAGAAGGTTTCCTCAACCTGCAGCATGGGTGTGCTTGTGAATCTGGAAAAGTTTAAAGGTGCCATCATGCTGTTCTCCAAAGGTTTTGATAATTCACTGGGATAGATATTACAGTAAACACTGTAAATTCTGTTTGTGAAAACTCTGGAAAAATAGTAAAGACATTTTAAAGGGTATAGATCCAAGTGTGCAGATAAAATTTCAGTCTACTTTGTTTCATATTCAGAACTACATTTGCTGTGTTAAAAACATGAAATAATACAAATTCTTGTTACAAAAACTTCTTGACAGTTTCCTGAAAATCTTTCTGATATACACACCTGTAAAAAGTAAATAGTGTCTATCTACAGAAGAAAATTAAATCTATCAGTTATGGACACTAGTGTTGTAATATAAAGGATATTTGAAAGAAAAGAAAAAGACTTCAGTATAGCCATTTTTAGTAGAAAGACTGCATTTTTCTGGAGGAAAAACTATTCTGAGGCCTTCAGTCACATATCAAAGGCTTGCCAGGAAACGTGGAGATCCAGGAGCTTTTCAAAGAAATACCTTAAAAGTGTTTTACAGTGGAAAGTGCACTTGGCATTCCATGAGGATATCAGCACATCAGCAGCTACATCAGCTAGGGACGCTGTGACGAGCTTTTAGTGCTTTCCCAGGCTTTGTCCCATGTAGAATCCTGCATTGCTCCAGCAACCAAACTGTCCCAGGGAACAGCAGCTCCATAAACTGGCTGATGATTCACCCTTTTCTGTAAGGCTTGGAATAAAATTTGGAAGAGAAATAGTCTTCCCCAGTCTTTTCCCTGGGGAAGTAAAAAATTACCAGTAGATGGGAACCTCGCCATCCTGTTGCAAGGACTTTTCTTCCATATGACTCAAATTTATGTCCTTGAGCTTCCATGCTGGGGCCAGTAACTGCGCCTCCCTTAGTGATACCAGAGTAGTTAAGAAGAATTTGCATGTGGTTCTGTCTCTGCTCTGTCTGCCAAGCCTGAAGCCTTTAAACTATGTAATGAGTGTGCTGTTGACAGGTCTTGAAGGTGAGGAAAGATGTGGGCCACTACACGGGATTGAAATCTGTAGACAGCCAGGCTTCAGACTCCTCAGTGCCCTGTTTTGTGACGTGGTGATAGCATAAAAATACCACGGCTCATCTGTGCCCTGGATGAGCGTGGCTTGGAGAGTGCTGGTGGTTTGGTGGGGGGCAGTAAGAGGCTCATTTAAAGCAGGGCTGTTGCTGAGCGGCCAATAGCCTGAAACTGAATTAAAACAAATTTGGGGCTACACCATCTGTGAAAGGATGAGACTTCCTTCTTGTTCCCAGTCCCGCTGCTTCCTTTGCATAGTATCTAGCAATTACAAGGTGAGTCAGATCAGTCCTGATCTGTCTGAAAGACCAACTCATCAAAAATGAGCTGTGATCTCTAGAATGGAGAGAAGGGAGAGAACTGAGGAAGGGGTGGGACTGCCTCTTTAGGTGGCAAGGTACAATTAAGTTATTTTCATGACTTACTTAAGCAATCCCCAGCAGGCACTTCCCTCCCCCAGCCTTAGCACGATTGTCTGGTGCATGAGCTATTCCCATTCAGGCCATTTGCTCGGTGCATCTGAGACCAGGATGGTCCTTCTGGGCTTGGGAATCCCAGAGCTGTAAGAACCTGGGGCCTGGGAAGGTCCTCAGGTAATGCATCTCTTTATTGCTTCTTCTGTTCTCTGGGACTTTTTTGTTGCAATGCCTTCAAGAATGTTGTCAGACCAGGTTGGTGGTGAAGTGGACATGGCAAGCACCCAGTCACCTCCCAGTTCCAGGTGTCCAGGCAATAGAAAGTCCTCAAGCTGAGAAATCTCAAGGTGAGATTAAGCTAATAGTCCTTAATCAGCTGCTGGTAAGAACAGATCTATCATCATAACCATCCTCGTATCGGGACTTGGAGCGTTTGGGTTTTGCATGAACTGAAGATCTGGTGGAGTGTGTTGGATGAGCATGAGACCAAGTCAAAGTTAATCACTTCTCTTACAGGTTTTACCTGTAGCACACGTGGGCTGGGAGCCACTGGTCTGCCTCCTGAAATGGCTCTTGGCACGTCCTTTCTCTGTCCCCTTCCTGTGATGTCCCTTCCTGGCTGTTGCCTGCCTTATTCCTCCCTGGGAACTTGATGCAGCAGAAGCCTTTGCTGCAGTCATTGATACCTGAGTTCAGCTGACAGCATTTAAAATGGACCAAAGGGAGGCAGTCACCAATGATCATCTGCTTGAGGCAGCACTTCTGGGAACAGCTGTGCTGGAGAGAGAGCATTGCAGTGAAATGTTGTACGCTGAGCCAGTCAGTTTGAAAGGGAAGGAAGCTGTAGTGTTGGTCCTACACCTTTTGTTGTGCTGTTCTATCAACTCCCCTGGTTTTAAAATTAACAGGACTTGTTTTGAAAGTACTGCCAGGCAGTGCCAAGGGAATTTCCATGTGTATCTTTGTCAGTAGGACTCATGGCTGTAGGAATCACAACACTGTAAGCATTCTACCAGTGGACTTTGTTGTGTGAAGAATACAGTATATGCTTAAGGTTATAGGACACTAAATACACCTTTGTAACTGGCAGGTTGTTGATTTTTGGAGTAACACTTGCTTTAGAGTAAGTGTTACTCTAAAGTAACACTTCAGAGTAAGGTAAGAGCACTTCCAATTAATGGAGTTAACTGATCAGGTATCATGTTTTAGATTACTGGGGTTTATGCTTAAAGCTGACCCGTTGTTTGGCTGGGAAAATATGTGTTAATTTTTTTATTTTCCTGGAAAACAAGTGTCAATGTAGGAGTTTTATCAGAATACTGACCCAAGGGTTTTACGGGGAAGGTTGACTTGTCTGCTGTTTGTTCAAGCATGTAAAATCTGACATAGAAGTGTAATAGCTACGCAGGAAATGGGTATATGCTGCCTCATCTCCTAGTGTATGGCTTAACATTTGGATGCAATTATGAAATATACCAAAAGGAGTGAAAAATGACAATGTAACCAAATTACCCGTTTCTTCAACACCAAGGAAACAAACCCTGCTTAATAGTAACGTGGATGATATTTTGATCTGGACTGGGAACAGCTGTAGTTAATGGGTACATTAAGGGTACTGAGCTGATATAGAATGTTTTGTAATCATCTCAACGATAGATACCAGTAAGCTATGGATATCCCTGGTCTGGTTTTCTGTTTTTCAAAGCTATAATTAAAAAAGTCTTCTGAAGCTGCAGTCTGTGTAGAAGCTCATGCTGAGACCAAGTTATGGACAGTGTTGCCCTTCCCTGTTGAACAGTTTCTCCATGCTAGTTGATGAACAGTTATTTTTTCTTTCCTTGGCAGTGGTTTGAAATAGCAGTTGTTTGAAATAGGAGCTTGAAAACAAGGCTACATAATTTAATTTTGTTATGAAAAGGCCTTTAGAGCACAGTTTGTGAGTTCAGGAGTTCTGTAAATATTCCTGTCACTTGTCTGGAATGTTAAGTATTGCAACGGTTACACATCGCTTGCAGCAGCTACAGCTCTGAAATTTTCTCCAAAGAAGGAGTAGAGAAATTGAGGTGTGCAACAGCCAATTCTTGCCCAGAGCTATGGTCTTTCCTCCCTTCTCTTTGAAAGAGAAGTAGCAATAGCAAATGCAGCTTGAAAACAGCGGATGGATAGCACAACTTAAATGCAGAATTCCTATTTTTATAATTCCACAACTTGTAATGGAAAAATGTAAAGGCTCTTCAGAATTTTTAAGACAGAAAGTAATAGAAAGGTCTTTTCTCTCGAAATGACTCCCTGCAGCCACTGTTGCAGGAGTGCAGCCCTGGGTACTCCACCTGTATTGAACTGCAATGCACAGTTGTTTATTTTCCTTGCAGCACAGGAGCGTAGCAGACACTGCCCACACTGGCACAGGGCTCCAGCCCACCTGGAGCTCCTTCCCACCTGCAGCTGTGGGCAGATGCCTTAGGAGAAAACCAAACCCAGAGTCTTCCCTCCTACCCTGACTGCTCTCCCACCTTGAAGTTAGTTTTGGCTCAGAGGGGTTTCTGAGCCCTTTGTGCTCAGATGTTTAACAGCCATTACGAAAGTCTCCCAAGTCCTCACACAATATACATTAAAAATACAGCTCACTTTTTAAATTTAGAACCTGGCTCGAAATTAATTTGCTGGTCTTTAGTTTTAGTACTGGAAGAGATGATTAGCAGCCACTCCTAGTCTGCCTTCTCTATGCCACTCCAAATTTGACAGGCTTTTGTCATGTTCTCTGTGAGATGTCTCATGGGAGCTATTATATACCTTTGTTCTTAGTTTTACCCCTTGCTTGATCATTTTAAGGTCTGTAAGAAAAAATTTTTTTTTTTGAGGTTGAGAAAAGAACTGCACATAGCAATTAAAGTGTGAGTAGATGGGCAAAAAATTGATTTGTTGAGTGGGATATTTGTGTTTTATGGTTAATTATCTTTTCATTTTTTTAATAATTTCTGGAATTGCTTTGCTTTTTTTCTTTTCTTTATTCCAAACACTGTACTGATAGTTAAATGAAGCTGTGAATCAGAATGCTGTAGTCTTGCTGAGCAGTATTGATACACTGAGGGCACATTTATGTTTGAAGCTGAGGTTGCTTTCTCTGGAGAGATAGATGTGATTGTGTTTACCTCTGTTTAATTTTGTTTGCTGTTTTTTATTGTCCAGTTAATCTCAGAAGGGTCTTTGTGCTTCCATGGACTCTCCTGTTATCCTTGGTGTCTTAAATTACCTGCTAGCCTCAGCAAACTTTCAAGTCACTAAAACTGATGTCTTGATCTTAAGCAATAAAAGAAATGCACTATTTGCTGGGGGCTGCTGGAATCCAGTGGTTTATATATCATGTTTTTGGAATTATTGAGTAAGAGACATTGTTGTAGAGTGCTTGTGCAGCTTGCAGGCTGAAAGTTAAAAATGTAGAGAGCTGTGTTTCTTTCTAGATAGCTTATTTCATGTTCCAGATATGAAGTTTTTTGGTGTCTGTGCTGTGTCTGTGCAGAGACTTGGGAAAGTTCTGTATCTCTGTTTTACAGGGGCTTGATGAGGCTGTATTTTATAATCTCTTTGCTTTTCTGCCTTTTGGGACTGTATAAGTGACCTGAAAACGTCATTCCCTAATTATTTGGGCAAAGTTGTCAGCCTAAATATATCAAAACCAAAGAATTTGCGCAAATAGAGAGGGAAAGTGTACTGACTATTGCTCTTGGATGTGAGTGATTTCTTCTGTAACTTGGGTATTTGATTTTCCAAAAGTGATCAGTATCCTCAGATTTCAAGGATTGCTTGCTTCTATTTTTTTAATGTCTTAAAAGATAATTCAAAGATTATTTATAATTTTATTAATAATTCACAATTTTTAGTAGGTAGAACTGTGTAATGCCTCTCAATACTTTTGTTGCTTAACCCTCTATTGTCTTCCAGGCACAGGAAACTATATTCTGTACTCTTGTAACTACTACTCTTTACTTTTGTGACAGCAACATTAGCATAAACAAGCATATTAAATAATGAATGAGATTAAAATAATCACAGTAAGGAATCATCCCCTCCCTGCCCTGCTGCAGTGCTCAGGGTTCTGAAGAGTAATGCTGAAAGCATTGCATGTTGGCTGGCTGGATGTATCATATCAGTTTACAGTCAGGAGCAGAGCCATGCTATTGGGCAAAACAGTTTTAAATTATTATTTATGCAGTTGTGTTTGCAGCTGGTATAAAGCACAGGACTGGTTTCACATGCCTCCACCAGAGCAGGGAGAGCACTCCTGAGCAAGTTCTCCTGTTTCCTGGACTATGTGTGCTGTGGAAAGAGAGACGGCTGGGAAAGGATACAGGTTAGAGGGAATAGTTACAGTTCAGTTTAGGAATGCAGTCTTTCATCTGATATTTTAGTGTTGCTTTGGCTTTTCTCCATTTTGATTAATTGATACTGTTTGTGCTATCATTAATCAAATGTTTCCAGTAATGTCTTGCGCGTGTTGATATTTTATTTAGTAGTGGCTTTTTTTTACTTCTTTTTTTTTTTTTTTTTTTTTTTTTTTTTTTTTTTTGAGGAGGAGGAAGTGTGCATAAAGGAAAAGGAAGTCTTCAGTAATTCTTTCTTTCTCCCTAGGGCAAAATATAAAATACAGTTTTATATACAGTATTTTCTTTTTAAAACAATAGTGAAATAATATTTTAGTTCTCGTTTGAATTGTTAATGCTGTATGTTACTCTTCAGAAAGCTTCCTTTGGTTAGAGAGTGTTTTATTTCTTATTTTAAAATTATTGTTAAATTTTCTTGTTGGGCAGAGACAAGATTATTGTTTATTCTTAGTATTGTTTCTTCCTTAGGAATGTGGTTGTGTTCTTTAGAAGCGCAAAAGTAATTTTTATCTGCTGTACCTGCCTTTTGAGAAACCGGGTGAAGCAGGGCTTTTTCTACTTCCAGTTACACATTATTGATGTCTTCTGTTTTCAGTGCTGAAACTCCATCTTCCTTTTCCTTCCTGGAGAAGGCAGGAGGGGAGACATTGGCACAGAGAGGCCATAAATTCACTTTGGGATTCTTAGTAAGCAGCTTCTTTTAGAACCTGTAATGCTAATTGATGTTTTGTTCTTATTTGGTTTGACTCATTTGTATATCTTTCTAAGTTTTTAAACTCTAATGATGTGAACTTCTTTTATTAGGAAAGTAACTACTGAGATTTACTTTATCTGGAATTAAAACAGGAACAGTGGTCTCTAAGCCTTCTTGTCCTCTATGTATGTTTAAAGTTTCTGGAAATGTGGTTCTACCTTTGAGTTTCAGTGAATCAAAAATACTGGTCTTGAGTGTCAAATTTATGGATATTTTAAAGTAATGTTCTGATGAAACATGAGGATTATACTTAACTGACATTGTTGAGTTTTGCTTGCATCCATCACTGCTTTGCAGTTGCTATTCTTGAAGCAAACACTGTGGCATGTTTTCAGGAACACTTCTCATGGATGAGAAACATTTGTGTTCACAGAGTCTTGTCACTGCTGATCCCCTGAGATATCTTGATGCCAGTATAAATGGTTTGTTCTCTAAAAGGTAACATCTCTTTGAGGCCCTCCATCCAGTGGGTTATGTTATTGTCTTACTTGCTGTAATAAACAGATCCAGCTGTGTTTACTGTGCATGCAAAGCTCGTGTGTGCTGTGCCTGGCTTTGCAAGGTGTGTCAGAGCTGATGAATGTGCTCTGCAGACGTGAAAAATGTGCCTTGCAAGCAGCCAGTGTTGGGTGTCTCCATGCCAGCCAGAGCCACTGCTTTATCTACATTGCCAGGCAAGGTTGTCAGGCTTTGCCCAAATGTATCACAGTCATATCACTGCCAGTGCATAACCCTCCTCAGAGCACTGCCTCCTCACTCTGTGAGCTGTCAAAAAGGGATGATCTCACTGACCGGATTTATCACAGGTGTGTAGTTTTTCTTTGGGATAATTTTTAAAATGCAGTCAGCTTCTCTACAAACTGCTCTCTTAAAATTAATTTGGTTATTCCTCAAGTGTGCTGTGGGCAATTTATTTATGTCTGTAAAACATAAAAAATACCTCTCAATAGTAAAGATGCCAGTTTTACTAAAGACCTCTATCCTCTTTAGTATTTTTCAGTTTTAGTTTTCAGTTGAATAAGATCAAAAGCACAAGTAAGTGTTTGACTCATAAACATGAAAAAGGCAAGAAATAGAAGTGTGGTAACTTAGATGTTAACCAGTGTTATCATCTGCTTCTGGAATCTAGCAGGCAGTTGTACAATTTGATATTATAGCAAACATATTATCTTCATGGGGCTTTTCTGGTTTGGGTTTTGGTTTTCTAAGGAGTCTCTCATTTCAAATTATCTCTCAGTTATTTAGTCTTCTGTGAAAGTGTCCTATTACTTGTAGCTATATAGCAGGACTGGTGCATTTTTGACATTGTGGTGATGAAACTGCAACAGCAAACAAAGTTTTCTGTGTCTGTTCATGGCAGCTTTCAGAGCTAAAGGGAATCTGGAAACTATAAACAAATATTTTCAGTGTCTTAAGATGAAGCTTCCTGTTGCTTCTGTTAACAGTACTTAGGGATCTGAGGAAGCAAAACTCCTGCAGTTTTACTGACTTTTATCAAAGTCAGAATTGAAATATACTTGTGTGCAGCTGAAGGAAGGAGTGTGTGTAAGGGTATGGTGTTGATTTTGTTAGCTAAAATGATTTAGTACTTCTGACCGCTGTGTTGTTATGTCAAATGTCTCGTGCACGCAGTCTGCTTTTTGTGCCTTTGAAATGCTTCAGTTTTTAAGAGATGGTAATTACTGGACATGTTTCATGTTTCCAATTAGCTGTGAGATATTGGGCTCAGATAAACCTGATCACTTACCTCCACCTGGAATCCCTAAGACTGAAAGTGGAGTGGAGGTGTCCTTTTAATCTTCCATCCCATGACATGACTCAGGGGTGATGAAGAAAACAGCTGTCAACTCTCACTCTTGCAGGAGGAGAAGATCCTGCTGTGTCTAGTCTTTCTGGTAGCCCATGCTTCAAATAGTAGTTGTTCTGTGGCTGTTCTCCAGTTAGTCTGTGCTTCCTTGGAATCAGCTGCTGTAGTTGTAATACCTGCAGTTTTCTGCTGTGGCTGCTCCTGGTTTGGATAAAGCCAGCTTTGTTTTCTGGGCTTTATTCTGTTCTTGTGGGTGGCATGGCAGTGCTGGCAGTTGTCTGCTGTCAGAGACAGCAGGGTGGGCCAGGCTGCAGGAGTGTCCTCACTGCGGGCTGTGCAACTCAGTGAGCTGCTTCTGCAGATAATCCTTGTAATCATGCGACTTGTGTTAAATTTTGTGAAGTTCCATGTGTTTATTATTGTGATTTTTAATAATTGGGTTGAGGGAATCTGTATTTTTCAACATCTTTGGATTTTTTGTGCAGTAAGTTTTTCTTTTATGACTGCTATTTTACTGAGCTAGTGGTAATCCTTCCTCAGATCCAATCTTGTTTGTAGTTAAACCAATGCCTGAATACTCCCACAGTGTTTTCCTTCCCACAGTCAGAAATAAAGGACATTGCTCCCTAATAAGCCTTTCTTTTGCTGGCTAACGAGTGAACTCAGCAACATGGGTCACGTATAAAATATTCTCAGTTCAATGCCATTTGTGGAATGAGAACTTAAAAACAAAAAGTATAATTTGGAGTGGAGCTGTAGGAACTGCTTAGTCCTTAGCAAAAATCTCTTTTAAAAAAAGGCAAAAACCATTGGTCAGTCACATGCATTTTGTTTGGCTCTAATTTGTAGTCTTTGCTACTCTTCTGGATTTCTGGTCTTAAGTAGAACATTATAAAAAAAGACATTGCTTTTCATCTGTATTTTATATTTAAAGTCTCTTTCTTTCTGCTTGTAGATTTGTTTGTAAATGCATCATAAACAGACAGCCCAGAATGAAGAAAGCAAGCAGGAGTGTTGGCTCAGTGCCCAAAGTGCCTGGAGTAAATAAAGCTCAAGCAAGTGAAAAAGCCAAACCAGAAAACGGCTCCTCAGTGTCTGCAGTAACAAAACTCTCCAAAACCGGGACATCAGCATCTCTTTTGAAGGTAATAACCACTAGAATGTTCTGATTATTTGTATTTTTTGCAATAAAGCTTTAAAAAGGGTAGAATTTCCAGGCTTGTCTTTAGTGCAGCTTCGACTAGAAGTTCCATGGGTAGCTGGAGGGAATCTGGGTAGTTACAGAGCACTGGGCAGGGTGACAGGATCTTGTGTGTCACTCATGCTGTACTTTCATACTGCAGCATGAGATGGAGAGCAGTGTGCTGTGCAGGACTTGGCTGTTGTGCAAAAGGAGCAGAGTGGAAAGTTGTGTTCTGACGAATGTTATTTGTTTGGTGTTATGCTTGAATGGTGCCAGTGACTAATAGGATTTGATGAGAGTTATTTACTAATTCTGAAAAAATAACTAATGAAGTAGCTAAGATGAGAGCTTTTTTATATCAGTGATCTGTGTTGGGTCAGTGCAACTGAGTTCTTCTGGCTGGTTTGGCCTTTGCTTTGTGTTGAAGTACTGCTTAAGCTGAATTTTCACAAGTTGATTCTTGCTCCCAGAACAAGTTCAAAGGTAGAGGTTTTCTCTTACAGTAGGAAAACAGGGCAGTATATGGAGGAGCATATGGCTTCCAACAAACAACCAGACACACTGAGGGGTGCTGCTGTGGAGTTTCCACACCTAGGAGCAACCCCATCTTGGTTGGGTGGATGGAATGAGCCTGCCTGGTCTGCCTCCTTTTCCTGGCATGGAGACATTGGTGGATCCAGCTCCTCTTGCTCTCTGCAGCCCAGTGTGCAGTGCTGTGCTGCTGCTGCCCTGGAACAAATGAATAGAGCAAGGACAGGGTGTCCAGCAGGGAGCTGAACCACTGTCACTGACACACAGGGAGCCACAAAGGCCATTTCAGTGACTGGCAAATAAAGATCCAAAATTAAAGAAGTGTAAGAGTTGAGGTATCTCTGTAATAGCTCTGCAGGGTTTCTGAAGTCAAAAGGTGTGTTCCCTTTCTCTTCTTCCTTTTCTTTTATGGAAGAATGGTTTATATTTTTGCTGATGAACTTGCAAGCCAGGTTTCAGGGAGGTTTTCTCCCAGTGCCCCTCCTTTCTCCCATCACCCAATTCATCTTGCAGTTTTCTTAGCTTTAAATAATCTTTTGATGCTTGTTGACACTACATACTTTGTATTTCTAGAAACCTCTCAAAGCAACTAAAGTCCTTTGTAGTTTACTTATCAAGTTTCTTATGTCATGCCTCTCAGGGAGATAAAGGAGGATGATGTAACACTGAACAGATTTGACCCAGTATGCTTTCACAATTTTACTTATATTAGTAACACTTCTGGCTATGTTTTGGTGTGGGATTAGAATTCATGACAGTTTATCAGTTTGAGGCACAATGAAAATTTTCTCTTGATTACTAAGGCTTATCTCAGATTTATATTCAACCAGGCTTACTCATGCAGTTGGATGTCTTTTACTTGTTATGGTGCCGCTGTGCCAACTGTGTGATGAGAGTGATGAATCTTCTTTGAGTGTTCTGTACTTATACACACTTATATAACAAAGTTAGTTGTTTGTGGGGCTTTTTGTTTACTGGTATGGACAAATCACATAATTTCTGGCTTGAAAGAAGTATCAATAGAAGTTTCATTTTAAAAAATATTGTTTAATATAATTTTATATTTGATGTTGTTGATGAAACATTTGGCACATTGTTTTCCTCAGAGGTTGTGGGATATTCTCTTAGAATTGAATTGATGTGTGTTCTGAATTTCTTTTAATATTCTTTGACAAAAGAAAAAAGCTGGCATTAAATAACTTTATTGCAATGCTTACTAATTTATTCAGTCCTTTGAGTTGGATATTGAGTGAAAGGCCCCTATTAAAGAGTAGAAATACAACAATCTTGGTTCAGTCAGTCATAATATTGCAAAATGAAAAATTATTTTGTATTTATAGCATCCTCTTCATGATATAACTATAGGCCAGCATTCAGCCTTGAGTGGGTTTCTTTAACTGCAGTGTTCCATACATTTGTCCTTTCCTGTGAAGTTTTCAAAACGTGTGGCCAGTGAGCACAGAAAGAAGCTGTGGGACCCACCCTTCAGCAGAGCTGAGCCTGTCCCAGGCTCTGGTTCCCAATGCCCTTGGTCAGTTCCTTCTCTGTAGTTTCTGTCTCCCACTTCGCCCAGCACTTGTGCAAGTGTTCAGCACCCACACACCCCACACACATTATTACTACAGAAATTTAACTGCCAGCCACTTTTAATCTGTCAAAAAAAAAATACTCTACAAATAATGTATTCTTATTGTTAAGATGATTATTTTTTGACTTCTTCAGCTAATGAGCTTGTGATCCTGCTAACGCTCTCAGCTGTAATTAGACAGCAGCTGTACTTCAGACGAATTGCAAAATCCCGTGTCCCTGAAAAGCCAGGACTTGGAGACCAATATTTGAATATTAAAAATTAGAATGTGTTTTCAGTATTCATGTGTCTAGGCTTCTATTCTGTTTGCAAAATGCAGTAACTTAATTACAGATTGTTGTGAAGTTTGATGTTTGAAAAACTCAAATACAACAACAACAACCATCAAAGAAAATCTTGGGTAGGAATAATTATATATATATAAAGGGATTTGAATGAGATGCAGTAAATAGGATATACCTGTTGAGAAACTAAGATGAAATGAATTGTGTAGGTCATTATTCAAGTTTCATTGCACTGAAAGAAAGTGGTGAAAGGAAAACAGAATATGAATTGTATATAATTATAAAGTGGTTTTTAATACAAAAAAATCAAAATAGGTCTGGATAAGCCTTTCTAATTATGCGATTATCTGATTTTTCATATTTTAATATAGGAGTTTTAATGCTAAGCAGGATGGCACAGCTCTTAGTAAATGGGGAAAAGTTACTTGATAAATATACACCATCGCTTTTGCTTCAATTAAAAAGATACACACAAAAATACTTTGATTTTAAAAGTTCTGAACGGTTGCCATTGTGGAATATTAAGACGAGAGGTGCAGGTCTGTAATTTTTCCAAAGCTTTGCTAGATAGTTTTCTTTGCCAAGAGTATAATGTTACAGCTTTGAGAAACTGTTTACTAATTGGCTGCAGAGGAGGCAGTGCCTTCCAACCTAGACCAGAAATAGTTTATGGGTAAGTCAGAAGAAGAATGGCTGTCTTAAATTCCTTTGTTCAGCAAGGACTGCAGATGACTAATGTCTGAATGTGTGTATTTTACTTAGCGTTTTTTTTTCCTTCAAGCTGAGTCACATCTTGACCTATTTGGCTTGATAACATGTATTTGTACTCTTAAGTGTCCAAAAGCTTAATCTAATTTCCCCAATCTTTCAGCAGGGTAAAGATGCTGACAGCTCATAGTCTGTTTGAACTGTCACGTTTGCAGGCGCAGCAACAAAGCAGAAAATCACTGTTCTGTGCCTTATTGTAATACCTTGATTTGGGCAGTAGTTGCACAGGGTTGTTTCTCTCCCCCTGTGCCCTCATGCCCACAAAATGAGTTTGTTAGATACAAAATCTAATCAGATGACAGGTAAACCAGGATTGTTGTACACTAGTAGTTTTGCCCAGCCTGTCCTCCCCACATGAGTTGGGTGGGCTTTATGGCTTTTGTGGCTCTCTGATATTTCTGCTTTCCTATTTATATTTCCATTGCCTCTCCCTGTTTGCGTGGCTGTGTGCCATGGCAGATCAAGGAGCTGGTCTGACTCCTGGGAGGAAGGAGCCCTTGGAAAAGCCTTGTTTGCACAGCAAACAACAATGGCATTTCCACAGCAGAAAAGCCAGCTTTAGATGCACATCAGACTAGATCCTTGGAGTGATGTTTTCTTCCAGCCTTTTATAAACCTTCTCAGAAAGCTACACCATTTCTGGCATGATTCAATACAAGCATTCTTGTCCTAGAGAATTTTACCCTTACAAATAAATGTTCCTATCTGTAAATTTTCTGTATTTCTCTCAACTGCATGCAGAGCAAATATGTTCTCTTCCCAAAGCTGCATTTGTTTTGTAGCTGCTCTTTGTAAATGGCACAGATCCCATCCATGCTCTTTCCACAGTGCTGTGATCAGTGTTCCTAGCTGTTCTGGAATTTGCATTTGCAAAAAGAGACCGTAGAGAATAGAGTGACATGCAACTATTGTTTTAATTAAGCAGGTGCACTTTTATTCTAAATGTATAAAATTGTAATGTTTGCAATATAGTTTTTAACATGGACATGTGTGGGAGCTGGAAGTTACAAACTTGCAGACATGATGGAAAGCGACTGGTTAACTCCTAAGCACTACCTTTTAGCTGGGATGTTGGAGGAGAGTTCAAATGCGTTATCCAGCTGAATAATACAGTTGCTCAAGGAATGGTGCTGGCACAGCTGTTTCCTTTTAATTTTTCTCATATAATGGGAAAAATGTTGAGCACATTTTGATTTTCACCATTTGAAAAATTGTTTTTTAAAGAGTATAAAGTCTGCCAATTGATGCTTAAGAGCTTAGTATTTCTAGATTTTGCTTTATTCTGAAAGATATATTCTCTGGGAGACTGGTTGTTAAGAATCCTGTGCTTGCTGCCTTGTCACATTCCAGGCAGCTTTTGTGGCTAACAGTAGTTTCAGGAACAATAATATGAGGTTAGACAAAAAGTCCATCAAACAAATACCCCATCTCTTAAAATTCCCTAGAAAAGAGCTTGAAAGCAAGGCAAGGATATATGGTGAGAGTGGCTTTTCCTCTGCCTCTGTCCTAGTTTCTAGTGATCTGTAGCTTAGTATTTTGAGCTAGAAATTGTATTTTGCTAATGTTGGATTGAATTTTGTTCTTCTTTGATTTGAGCTTTTTGTTGTGAATTTGTCTACCAGAAAATATTTGATCATATTCAATTGAAGGATATTGTACTAACTTCCTGGTATTTGGTGGTTTAATAGTCTAAGAATTGCCTTCATTTTTATGCATAAGCAAACTTCCAGTCAAAATTGAGGCATTTTACACTATAATGTTTTACTGTGCTTTAATTGATTTTTTTTTAAATTTTTCTCCTTGGTACTGACAGATTAAGAATTTTTGAGGGAGGAGAGAAGACTCAGTTTCAAGGCTCACTCATATGTAAGGAGTTAAAGTTCCATTTCAGTTCAGTGACTCTGCACAGTGCAGCACACTTGCACTTTTCAGCATTCTTGCATAGACACATGACTTGTCAAATATGTACTTTTTAAACTGAAGGAATCTTTTACAGTAGAAATGTTGGCTATGCAGACTGCTGGGCCAGCTGTCTTAAAGCTGCTTCTTCCCTTTCTTTCAGACTAAGAGTAACGATGACCTCTTAGCAGGGATGGCTGGTGGCAGTGGCGTGACAATGACCAACGGTGTCAAGGCCAAGAAGAACTCTTGTGTATCAACAGCATCTTCAGCTCCAGGGACAACCATGAACAGTCTGGAAAACAAACCCAAAACTATTGCAGGTAAACAGATATATTGAGTCTTAAAGGTGGAAGTTGAGGGGCTTTTTATTTTCATTTAATGAATTGAGGATCCATGTTGTCTGTTGAAGTAACACCATGATCAAATCACACACCTTCTAAACTCTTTTCCTGTTTTTAATAATGTAATTGCTTTTTTGGAGTTTTTTCAGTACTGACTTTGCAACTATTATATGACATGAAATAATATAATTTAGAGAATCATAGATTTTTCTAAAATTGTTTGTTTAAAAAACTCACAATGCAAGCACTAAATCTCTAAGATGAATTGTTACAATGAACATTTTGGACGTTTTGTATCACTTTATAGAAATAAAGAGGGCTTTCAGAAATTGTTCAGAAAAGTGAAATCATTTAGTGTGTTATTGATATTGACTGAAATAGATCTTGCCTTCTGTTGTTGTGTTTTGGATTCAGTGATGCTTGCAAAGCTGTAAAGCATCTGGAAGTAAAGGAGTAATAATTATCTATCTATTTCTATGCAATGAGATGAAAATACAGAAAACAGAAAATGCTGGATGTTGGGTTAATGGTTACTTTCAGTATTTTCTATGAAATGTATTTAGCAGTGATTCAGAAAATCTACTACTGTGTTGCTGATGCAAAGCACACAGCCTGCTGTGACAGATATGGTATTTTAATTCGTCTTCCTAACTTTCAAAAAACATACAGGTACAAGTTCCACAGCTAAGCGTAGCACTTCATCTGGAAATAAAGAGTCAAGCTCTTCTAGAGAGAGGATCCGGGATCGTTCTCGCTTGAGCCAGAGCAAGAAGCTGCCCCTGGCAGGGCAGGGGCCCAGTGACACGGTGCTGGCAAAGCGCTCCCGCAGCCGCACCAATCCCGAATCCGATATCCGCATGAGCAAGTCCAAGTCAGACAACCAGATCAGTGACAGAGCTGCACTGGAAGCAAAGGTGAATGATCTTCTGACGTTAGCAAAGACTAAAGATGTGGAGATCTTGCATCTGAGAAATGAATTAAGGGACATGCGTGCTCAGCTGGGACTCAACGAAGATAATCTTGAGGGGGATGAAAAATCTGAAGAGAAAGAAGCCATTGTTGTCCATCAGCCAACTGATGTAGAGTCCACACTGCTCCAGTTACAGGAACAAAACACTGCCATCAGAGAAGAGCTCAACCAGCTGAAGAATGAGAATCGAATGTTAAAAGACAGACTAAATGCTTTGGGCTTTTCTTTGGAACAAAGGCTGGACAACTCTGAAAAGCTCTTTGGCTATCAGTCTTTGAGTCCAGAGATCACAGCTGGCAACCACAGCGATGGTGGGGGCACTCTGACATCTTCAGTGGAAGGTTCTGCTCCTGGATCCATGGAAGACTTGTTAAGTCAGGATGAAAACACTCTCATGGACAACCAACACAGTAATTCCATGGATAATTTAGACAGTGAGTGCAGTGAAGTTTATCAGCCACTGACATCAAGCGATGATGCCTTAGATGCTCCATCATCTTCAGAATCTGAAGGAGTACCAAGTATAGAAAGGTCTAGGAAGGGAAGCAGTGGCAATGCAAGTGAAGTGTCTGTGGCTTGTCTGACAGAACGGATACATCAGATGGAAGAGAATCAACACAGTACAGCTGAAGAGCTCCAAGCCACTCTTCAAGAACTTGCAGATCTGCAACAAATAACACAAGAGCTGAACAGCGAGAATGAAAGACTTGGAGAGGAAAAAGTAATCCTGATGGAGTCTTTGTGCCAGCAGAGTGACAAGCTGGAACACTTCAGCCGTCAGATCGAGTATTTCCGATCCCTTTTGGATGAGCACCATATTTCCTATGTAATTGATGAAGACATGAAGAGTGGGCGCTACATGGAGCTGGAGCAGCGCTACATGGAGCTGGCGGAGAACGCTCGCTTCGAGCGGGAGCAGCTGCTGGGGGTTCAGCAGCACTTGAGCAACACTTTGAAGATGGCAGAACAAGACAACAAAGAGGCCCAAGAAATGATAGGGGCATTAAAAGAAAGGAATCACCACATGGAACGGATCATTGAGTCAGAGCAGAAAAGCAAAACAGCTCTGGCATCTACCTTAGAGGAGTACAAAGCCACAGTAGCCAGTGACCAGATAGAGATGAACAGGCTGAAAGCTCAGCTAGAGCATGAAAAGCAGAGAGTGGCCGAGTTGTATTCTATACACAACTCTGGAGATAAATCAGATATACAAGACCTGCTGGAGAGTGTCAGGCTGGATAAGGAGAAAGCAGAGACCTTGGCCAGTGGTCTGCAGGAGGAGCTGGCACACACCCGCAACGATGCCAATCGATTGCAAGATGCCCTTGCTAAGGTAGTGCTTAAAATACTATTGCATTCTAACACCCCATGTACACAATGGCCTGTTGGCCTCTGTATTTTTCTTCAGAAGTAAAAGATTAATTATGAGCTTAATTGGATTGCAGTAGTGTTAGGACTGATTACTTTCTCTTGACTTTTGTTATGAAAATTATGTCAGCATTTGAAAAAATATATGGATACATTGAGCTACAGGGTGACTGTTGTGTTACTTTTTAAAAATATTTAAATTCCACAACTTATTTCAGTGTCCAAACTTAAACAGCATTTAAGATACTGTACTAATATAGTGCTTAAATTGCACACCTTCTGCAATGTGCTGATTAGGTTTTGGATCAAAATGTTTATTTCCAGTTCTGTTTTGACCCAAGTATTTCTAATTTATGCTGTAGCTATGTCCAGTAAAAGTATTTGCCATAATTTAATATAAAAGCAAGAATCACACAATTTATTAAATAACTTACATATGCATTTAAAGGTGTATCTTCCTGAAGAGAGAATTTATGCCAAATTTAATGTGTGGACTATATATTAGCTGCAAAACAACATGTTAGTCATGGTCACAAGCTTGTTAGAATCAACCTTAATTTGGAGTGAAAAATATACTAAAATAATTTTAATAATTAAAGTTGGCGAGTGCTGTTAAAATAAAAATCACTGAAACAGATGACTTAAAAACAGGGTATTTTGTCTATTAAACTTGGTGCCTACCAGTATTGCCCACCCTAAGCCACAACCTATTTTCTGTTGTTTTTCTGACACCCTATTTTTGCTGTTGGGTTAATGTTCCTGTGCCTCTGATCCCAGCTTGTTACTTATATTACAGTTCGATGAGGCAGCATAAAAAAGCCTCTTCCCTTGCTCCTGAAAGGGAGAAGTCAACCACTTCTTCCCTTCCCTGTTTTGTTTTTTTTCAATGTAATAGTTTGACAGACTCCTGAGAACTGGTTCAACTCACTAACACAAATGTCACACTTGCTTAAGGAAATGACTTATCACACAGGTCCAGCAAGCATTAAAATTGATGCACAAGAGACCAGGCTTTTTCTCTTTTGGCAAGAGAAAGGAAGGCTAAAGAGTTTCCTCCTCTACCCTGTCCCTTTTCCATGGCAGCTGGATGTTAAATTGGATTAGCTGCTCATGAAACCTCAGCCTTGGTACAATGGTGGTGTTGCTTCCCTTGTATGCAGGGCACTGCTCTGAGAGTAGCTGGGAATGCTCATATATCCAGCCTGGGAATAAAAAAAGTGTAACTTTGACCCAGGAAAGGAGTTGCACTAGAACAATGTACTATCAAAGGTTTACGTTGCTGCTATATTTTTCTGATTGCAGAAATAAAGTGTGCTACTTACAAAACAAAAGGTGTGTTTAATATGCAACTGAGATATACTCTTCTTTAGGTTGAAGATGAATATCGAGTGTTCCAAGAAGAAGCCAAGAAACAAATTGAGGATCTCAACGTGACTCTAGAAAAGCTTCGGACAGAACTAGATGAAAAGGAGACTGAGAGGAGTGACATGAAAGAAACCATCTTTGAGTTGGAGGATGAAGTAGAGCAGCACCGTGCTGTGAAGCTTCATGACAATCTTATCATATCTGATTTGGAGAGTAAGTATTTTGCATTTCTCTTGAGAGGATAATTTAAGAAAAGCTCAAGTAGAACACTGTAATATTGAAAATATTTTCACTTGTCTATTGTATGTCTGAATTCAAGTCAGACTAGGTTTTGCAGAATGCTTACACACAAGGGGAAAATAAAAAATCAAGTTGGCTTAGCTTTTCCAGACCCACTTAGTAGTTGGTGTGGGAATAAAAGCCTGTGAATAGAGAACAAATATGAAATCTGCTAATACTGTTTTCAAATTGTTCTTCAAAGTAGAAAAACATGTGGTAGAAAACATGTTTACTGTGTACCTGTCTAGCTCTCTGTGCCTTAGTTCCCTCTCTGATCTTGGAGACCTGCTCAGACATTCCTACCACGGGCTGGAATTCTGCAATTATTCTCCATCTAATTAAGAGCATGGGCAGTTCTACCCTGGCAGGCTGTATTTGCACAGTGCTGCTTAGAGAATTCAAATATCTGTTAGTCTTCCATGTTATTCAAAGATGAAACAAGATAGCAAAAAAGCCAAAGCACAATTCCTTTTAACAACAAAGGAAATATTCCTAGAAAGGGTTTTTAATTGGTCTGCTATCAAGAAAAGTTAGTGTCTTAAGCAAGCTAAATTGTTTATTCAAGTTCACTATCTTCAGAGATGGCTGTGAATGTTGTTTACCTAAGCAACCCTTCTTTATATTGAAAGGCAATCACTGCTTCTCTATACAAAATAGTTTTAAGTTTTTATTCTGAACTTTTTTGCCTTTCTGTGCAAAAAGACAGTAATTTTGGAGCAAAGACTCAAAAAGATTGAGCAGTTTTCTACTTGTTTTGCTTTGTCCATTAACTGCAATACACTTGTGCAGGGAACACTTGTGCACTATTTCAGTATCTGCCTAGCAATACCTCATTACAAGGCAGATCTGATTTTTAGATGCTTCTGCTTTGTGGGTACAAGCCAGCTGTCAGATATTTAATTTTGACTGGTGAAAATTCAGGCAAACAAACCTCTGCCAGGGGAGAAATCCTCAACAAAAATTGCAAAAGTCTTTGTTACTCATTGGTCTTGGAAAATTCACCTGGACCAGCCAATGTCCTGTCATCATCCTTTTGGGGGAAGCAAGTTGTTGTTTTAGTTGTAAACTGGAAGGAGAGTGGCATCTAGTGGCACTAAGAGAGGATGGCACCCGAAGAATTCTGTACACTTCAAAAAGTGCATTTTTTCTGACAGCTTGAGAACTCTGTTGATTTTGAGTTTATAATTAAACCTCTCACAGGAGTTTTTTCATGGTAGTCTCTAAGTACTGACAGCATAGGACATAACGAAAAATCTGAGACTTAGAAGTAGTACATACAACGTTTAAAAAATAGAATTCCAAACACAAAATGGAAAATTATAATTTAAACATTTTATTAAAGACAGACTTTACACTTAGGAGAAAGATGCCTCATAGATGAGGTGGTGAATACATTCAATTTAATGATTAATCAACACAAATAGTTATGTATAAATGAGAAACACTCCAAGCATTGGTACTTAGGGCATGCTTCACTGTGGGCTTTTCAAACACCAAGAGGAGGCACAAGGAGCCTACAGTGAAATATTTTTCACAGTAATCTAGGTATTGAACTGTCACATTTTAGCTGTTAATTTGTCTGCCTGCAGAAACAGGGATCTCTTTGATGTGTGCAGCAGGATGCAAATTGCATTGCTGAAATACACACAGTATGTTGCTGACATCCATCCAGATGTGGTGAGAGCTGCAGTCACTGCAGCTGAGCTCCTTCCTGCTGGGATGTGGAGTTTTCAGCACAGTGCTTAAAGGGCCTGGAGGGGAAACCCAGTGAGGAGCAGCTGAGGGCACCTGGTTTGTTCAGCCTGGAGGGGACTGAGGGGAGACCTCGTTGTGGTCTTCAGTCTCTGCTCTCTGTGACTGGTGACAGGACTTGAGGATATGGTTGGAGCTAAGTCAGAGGAGGTTTAGGGTGGCTACCAGGAAAGGATTCTTCACCCAGAGGGTGGCTGGGCACTGGAACAGGATCCCCAGGACAGTAGTCACGGCCCCAAGCCTGCCAGAGCTCAAGGAGTGTTTGGACAATGCTCTCAGGCACAGGGTGGGATTGTTGGGGTGACCTGTGCAGGACCAGGATTATCACCTGATGATCCTGATAGATCCCTTCCAACTGAGGATATTCTATGATTCTATTGTATGTAAAAAGTCTAAGAAATATTAAAATATTCTGTATGTTTTATATCCTCTGTGCTGTGCTGGGCTGAAACAGGCAGTGGGGAGGGCTGACACTGCACTAGATGGCGTGTTCCCTCTGGCTTTCACTTCTGACTTGCAAAAACTTGCAGCAGTCAGGTAGCCCAGCTGTCACATTAGTCATCTGCAGTAACTAACTGGGAAACAGGAGCCTATTATTCTCCCAAGCAGTTAATAAGAGTTTGTGGGGAAATTTTTTCAAGAAAAGTTTGACTCCTGATGTGCAGAAAATGTGTATTTGTAGGTTACCTTACCACTTCTCAAAGGTTTCTTCTGAAGCATAAAAATAATCATTGCACGTTCTCTTAGCACAAGTGCACGTAGGTTCTCCTAGTCTGTAACTATAAGTCAGTAAATTTTTAGGACAAGTGTAGGTGAGCTAGAAGGTGGATATATTTAATGTTCAGTAAATGGTTCTTTTATGGAGCTGACAGTGTTAGTTTTAATTCTGCTATATCTCATTTGAAAAGGATCTTGACAGCAGTTATGAAATGAAATGTTTACTTTACCATATATAGGCCTTTCTAAGAAAGTGTTGGAAAAGTCAATAGGATGTTCATTTTTAGTACTTTTTTTTTTACATTTTTTAGTTTTTTTTTTTTTTGGCTAATGGTGAACCCTTAAGAAGTCAATTTTCTTGCTGTATAGATGTATTGTCTGACATGATGAGCTCAAAAGCAAGATTGGTCTACAAACTGCCTGAGCTTTGGTATTTCTACCCAGTGCCTCTTCCTTACAGAAGGAAGCTGTAGTTCTTATACTACTCTGTATTTGTGATTGTGTTGGGATAACCATTTCTATGTTAAAGAATCAAAGTGCTCTCCCAGTATAAGGCATGCCTGTGTAACCAGTACAAAAGCTGTGAGAGTGGCCATTGTGGAGTTGCCTGTGTCAGAATTACTTGATTTAGTGTCCCTTCTCAGGAATTGTCAGGTCATTTTTTTCTGAAACTACTGCACGTGTCTGAATATTGTTAGTATTTTTTCCCTTATTTGTTTCTCAGAAACTATTGAAATTAAACAGTTGAATGTTGATACTCATTTTTATTTCATAGTGATAATTTCTGACTGCTGGTTATATTATAATTAGTAAAAATTGCAGATACAGAACATCGTGGTACCTTTTCTCTGGTAGTCTTACAAAACTCTTCCTCCCAGCCCTAGCCGTAAAGGATTTCTTCACCATATGCAGTCTGCATGTCCCATAATCCTTTTTTTTTTTTTTTCTACCTCTTAGGTAGAGGCAAGGCCTTGTCAAACTGTGGCTTAAATCAATATCATTTTCTGAAATGTAGATGTAATTGGATCCTGCAGTCAAACACATGCTTGCTGATTTGCCATTTTAAATTATCCTATTCATTCATCAGAAGAGTCTCCTTGTTCATTTACCCTAACGTGTAGTTACTTTTTTTTTTTTATCTCAGTCTTCTTTGTTGTCTGTGATACTTAAAAGAATGAGACTGGATGATGGTAGAAGTACCTGTCCTGCCATACTGAAAATTCAGACATGTGGAGGTGGAAGGGGTTTGTGTGTGTTAGAGAAGAATGTGGAGTTTGCAAGGATGCAGGAAGGAAAGGTGCAGAAAAGAAAGGTGCCACATGGCACCATCTGCCTATTTTGACTGCTTGAATTTCTCAGGCTGTAGTTGGTGGAAGAGGTGAAATCACTTCCATTAGTCATAATTTCTCAGTGCATTTCAAATTCAGTTGCAGTTTGGTGGGGGGTTTTTAGTTGCTTGACTGGGGAGGAGAGAGAGCACTGTTTCCAACAACTGCTGTAAACTGCTCTGTATTCATGTACCTGCAGAATATTCAGGCCATTGTGTTTTACTTCAAAGCATAAATACACTAAAATTTAATGGTGCGTTTCATAACTCACAGACCTCAAAACAATGGCACTGCACAAGCTTTAACTGTGGGTGCCTTTATGGTCTCTGGTTTGTGGTTATTTTTAGATAGCTTGCTTTTAGTAGTACTGCAAATTTTGTTTTTAAAAGCATTTTTTATTTGAACTGTTTTAAAAGTGAAAATGAGCATTGACTTGATTTATTCCAAAATGTATTTAAAGGAAAAGTTTGTGGGGAGCAAGTTTTATAACTTTGGCCTAAAGCTGGCCTCCTAGTTCTGAATTTAGCTCAAACAAGTTGTGTATCAAAAGACAAGCTAAAAATTGGAGGGCTTTGCTTAAGTATCATGGTAGCATGAGATTTGAGTGGGCCACCCTGTAGGCTTATCTTCAAAGCTTAAAGATCAGCTGGCTGCAACTTAAAATGGGCAGTGTTACAAGGAGGAGATAAATACAGAAGTATCTGTCTATTTTTTATGTTCCAACTTTGAAAGGTTATTGTGTTTTCAGGCCAGCTGAGGTTTATATGATTCTTGTAAAGAAATTAACTGTGTCTTAAAAAGTCCCCGTATTTTTTGGCTGTTGAGGAAGCTTTTGTGTATTGAACAGCCTAAATGTATTAGGCACCTTCAGTTATGTTGTGGAAAGAGCGTTGCTAATATACAGGAAAAATATTTGTTTCCAGCAGGTGTTGGGATAATGAACCTGAACAAAAAAATGCATTTAGTCGGTCTCTCCATCATTTTTACAGTTTTTACAGTCACATGATGCTATAGAAATAAAACATCCTAGAATCCAAGGATCAGTGAAGTGACACACTGATTAGAAATTTATGCTGCTTCATTAGTTGCTTAGTTTTAAGAATGGAGTAATCAATCTCATGGTCCTGTGTATTGAATAAAGTCACAAATGAATGATAATTGCAGTAGCCAGTCTGTCAGACGCCACACACGAGCTGCTGCTGCCCAGGCTGTGCACCCTGCTGTGTTGCTGCTGACAGATTTAGGGGACCCTCTCTCTCATAACACCAGCTCACAGACTGTTTGGCCTTTTGCTGTAAATATAGTTTGTTTTGACCTTAAATAGTAGCTTGATAGACAAGAATATGAGATTCCTGGGGACATGAGTTCAGTTTTGTCCTTGTGGAAGTCAGGGCTGGGAGTGTTATGTCAGCTGCTAAGTGGCAGGAATTAAACTGTGAATCAAAACGCTTCGTGTAGCTGCAGCTTATGTTTGAGGAGGGGAATTCCCCAAACATCCATGTTCTTAGGATCCTTTCATATTACATTGCCTAACTTGTTTACTTGCTCTTTGTTACTGCTTTGTCATTTTAGTATTGGGATTTGGGATTTGTGTAAGAATTGAGTTAGCTTATGCTGCTCCCCTTACCAGTCACAGAGGAGTGTGTACCTATTAACACCCTCTGGCAAATTATTCCTTCTCATATTATGTTTCTTCAGATTCTTTGGTTATAAAAATGTCTTCTCTGAGTAAGTCTTCAAAAACATTTGCAGATCTTTTCAGTTATTCATTTTTAAGTAGATAAATCCCGGGCTAAGATCTTACAGGGAATTTAACTTTTTTTCCAGATACAGTTAAAAAACTTCAGGATCAGAAGCATGACATGGAAAGAGAGATCAAGAATCTGCACAGGAGACTCCGGGTTAGTAAAAACCAAAAAAGTCAATAAGTTGTCAGCTTAGAATGTCTTAAAGCCAGCTTATGAAATTGTGAAAAGATAATATCATTAGACACAATGTCAATATAATAATTATTTCTGAGCGACAGGCACCATGGGAATATATTTACTAACCTACAGACACTAAACAATACTAAAAATTTCTCAGTGTCACAAAGGTATGATGTTGGGCTTAGGAGGAAATGTTCCTGTGTATTTTGATGTGGAGTTCAATATTAAATATTTTTCTCCTTCACTTTGAACGTTTTATTTGTCTCCAGAAAATAAATTAATGACTTTCAAAGTCTAGTTATTTCCAGCAAGACCTCTTCAATTTAACTTGTGAGTTAGGTTGTGCATTACACTGGACAAGTGCCTCTGTCGTTCCTGTAAATCGCTTCCTTTAACAGCATAGGAAAACTAGGAATAATAAGGATAACTTTTATTTTTAACTTCCAAATTGGTGCTTGCAGGAGGAGTCAGCAGAATGGCGTCAGTTCCAGGCAGACCTGCAGACTGCAGTGGTCATAGCCAACGATATCAAATCCGAGGCGCAGGAGGAGATCGGGGACCTGAAGCGCAGATTGCACGAGGCACAGGAGAAAAACGAGAAGCTCACCAAGGAGCTGGAGGAGATAAAGTCACGCAAGTATGCCAGTGACAACACGGATATAGTGTCTCTTTTGCAGGAAAGGGGCAGTTTTGGAAATCCAGTTTAATTACTGAGACTCCAGAAGTTTGTAAATCCTCTCACTGGGAGGATCTGTATTTTAGCAAAGCTGCTTTATGCTGCTTTCAGCAGTCAAAATAGGTACACTTACGACAGCAATATTTGTTTCTTTATACTGTAGACTTAATCCACCCAGGGTTTTACAAAACCAAGTTGAAGTGGAGGATTTTTTCCATTTTAACAGCTAAAACTTATTTGGCTTCCCACAGTGTGAAAAACAATCAACATTGGCTTTTCTGTACCATCATTAATATTTCTTTATTAGCAGTCAAGGCTTTTGGTGTGGTTAAAAACACAGCTGGGTTTTTACCTGAGGGGGAACCTTCATCTAGTTCTGCATGTAACTTATACTGTTTTCTTTCTACCAATAATTAGAGGTGCTTTCTATACAAAAACAAAAATAATCCAAATTGTGATGTATTGTGGCTTGAATTAGGTGCTCCAAATATTTAGAAACTGAGTTATAGGTCTTTCTGAAGTATTAAATCATCAAATAGGAACATCTTGGACAGTACCATTTGAATCCTGACTGCATTGTGTCTAGGGTCAGATGTGTATATCGCTTACAGTAATGGTGCTTCTGATGTGTATATATAAAACAGTTGTTTTCTGCATGGATGGGAATTTGGTGAGATTTACATTACATTTAGCCCAGCATCTGGTAGGATAGGAGATCCTTTCACAGGCTGTGAAACTTCGGGTAAAGCTGATGCTGCCTAAAGATGTATACCATAAATATATTCTTACCTCCTTAGCATTAAATTGTTTTCCATTTATTCAGGTGGAAAAAAAATCTCCCCTATGAGATGATTATTTTCATGTGGAATGAGGAAATCCTTAAGTCTCAATTTTTTCCATTGGTGTGTGTGAGATAGGAATAAGAATTAAGCCTCATATCAAATATTGATCTGACAGACTTTTTTTACCGGATGCTGAGCTCTGTTGCTGACAAATAGTAAGAACTTACAATGAAAATTTGGGTTGGTAACCTATTTCTGAATTACAGTGGAAAGAAAACAAGGTTAATGTAATGACCCATTTGGACAATAGATTTTAATTCAGCTTCAATTTGTGTTGATGTTTTAAGCCTGTGCATGTTAAAATGGTTTTTTTAAATACCCTAAATGAGCAGCACATTGACTTCAGGCAGGAGGAAGAACGTGGTCGAGTGTACAATTACATGAATGCAGTAGAGAGAGATTTGGCAGCTCTGAGACAAGGAATGGGCCTGAGTCGCAGATCCTCCACCTCCTCAGAGCCAACTCCCACTGTGAAAACGCTCATCAAGTCCTTCGACAGTGCCTCCTCCCAAGGTGAGTCCCACCAGCCAGGGCAGAGCTGCGCCCGGCTGCCCCTCTGCCTCTGCTGCTCCGACGGCTCAGAGGCAAACTGCTTTGTCCTGTACTGACCTCCCAGTAATGGCTGAAACAAACCAACCCAAACTGGATTGCAGAACAGATTGTTCACTGCAGTTAAGTGCAAGCATCCTTTTTGGTCTTGTCTTTATTTTTCTCTTTGCTGTCGCATTGCCAGTGACTCATATGCTGGATGCTTTGATTCAGTGCTCCTGTATATTAGAAATACATAAACACATATGACACACATAATTATAGCTGGGAGCACAGCTGATTTCAGCCTGATTATTAAAATGTGAACTTAATGTTCCAAATTAAGCATTTTAAAAGCCATGTAATAGCTAGAGCTGGGTTTATTTCTTTTAATAACTTATATCTTGTACTCAGAACTCTGATGACAGTTAAAAGTAAGATCCAGCCGTATCACCTGTTGAAAGATATAGGACATATTTTCTAAAATGAAAGGAGTCTTACTCTTGAGACAATTAACTTTACTATGATTCTGATTGTGGGAAGAAGTGGTGTTCTTCTCCATAGGTGACCAGAATAAGGAGTCCAAGTAATTATTCTAAAATGAGAAACACTTGGGTTTCACCTTTAACTGCATATGAAACCTTGTGTGGATTAAAATATTTCCCTTGCCAGGTCTTTGGGTTTTGACTTTCATGTCCAACAAAGTCACCATAAGTTTAATGTAAAAAGTCTTGTTCTGAAACAGACTAAGTTAGCAGAGCCAGTACAGTACTGTGCACAGCAAAGCTGCTTTCCCCTGCTTAGAACCAGGGAGTTTAAGATACAGAACCATCTCTGTTATTTAACCATTCTGTAAATGCTTCTATTTCCATGCTTACTCGTTTTGGTTGCAGGTATTTCCAGTATTTCACTTTTCTAGTGTTAATTTAGAAGGTCTTTTTAGTGTGTTACTTGGAGGAAGGTGCTTTCTTGCCAGAGTTAGTTTAGTTAAATGGTAAATCCCCTCTCCCTTCTTTGGAATCTTTTATTTCAATCTAATATCTGCCTTCTACTCAGCCAGCATTCATGTCTAATTATGTTGTTAAATCATCAGATCACTGATTCACCAATTTGGAATTTTTCTGTTTTCACACATTTGTAAAAATGTTGCTTGTTTAATCCCAAAGTTTAAGGTATATAATAATCTAGTTCTCATGGACTTTGATTAGAAACTAGAAAGGAGAAGCAGGTGATATAGTTTATCTTTCTTGTATTACTAGCAGAGCCAGGAGCCTGCTGCTATCTCTTTAATTGTCTGAAGATCAGAGAGCTAGTAATGCCATGATTTACATCTGCCAAGGTAATAGTATCCTGCACCTCAGCCTTGTCCACCCCCAGCCAGCTCAGGCTTTCTCCATGGATGATAGAAAGACAGCAGATGAAGGTAATTGCAGGGGAGTAAATGTGTAGGCATACTTTCAAATGACTTTTCAGTCAACTGCTAATTGAAATTCTAAGAGTGTGATCTGGTAAAACTGGTAATGTAAAGTACAAGGTGAGGGTTGGCTTTAGCAGTCTCTTGTTGCACTGCAGAACAGTGTCATGCTCACTCTGGCTTCCTTTCCATGTTCCTCCTAGTTCCAAGCCCTGCTGCTGCCACAATTCCTCGCACTCCCCTGAGCCCAAGTCCCATGAAAACTCCCCCAGCTGCTGCTGTATCCCCTATGCAGGTGGGTGTTTATGACTGCACTTAATCCTTCTCTGTGAAGAAGATTGTGTGAAACTACAGGTGGTAACGTACAAGTATTGGCTGACTTGCTGGGGAAATAATGATAAAATGTTGCCTTAAGTAAGTAATTACTGAACTGTTCAGTCTAACAAGTCTGTCACTGAGAACCACGTTGGAAACTTGGAAGTTCTTGTTAAATATTTGCAACCATTTCTATTCCTGTGCTGTTACAAAGTGTGAGAGGAAGACTTTATTTGCATTCCTTAGTTTTAGAGTTGCCATTTGTCAGTTCTTAGGCCTGTGCCTGGCAGGGAAACAGCAGTAATCCCCTTTGGCAGTGGATTAAGGACTGTGCAGAATCTCTCAGCAATCAGTGTAAATGTATATTTCAATGCAGGCCTTACAGAGGGGATTGAAATAATTGCAAATTTCTGCTCTTTGTTGATTTTGCACTGGCAGACTTTGGCCAGTGGGTGATGGTGCTGTGTATTTTATGCTGAAGCTTTGTCCTTTTGCTCAGCTGCTGCAGCAGCCTGGGTGCACTGAGATGGCATTGTCAGGGCTCTGATGTTCAGCTTTGTAGATCTTTGCTGGCTTTATTATAACACTTGCTGTCTGAAGTGAGATTTTGGCAGAAGCCAACAAGTTTAAGGACAAAGCAGATGGGACCAGATTCATAAAGAAAAGTCAAAGAATGTACGTTGTTTTACTCCTTTAATATCCATAAGTCTCCTGTTGCCTTCAAGATAATGCTATCCAAAAGTTCCAAAATTTGATTTTCACTGTAGGTCAGTGTAATGATTTGGTAATACATTTTCTCTGCCTGAACTGAGGAGTCTATAGGCATATTAGCTTTTAGTCCTCAAGGAACAATACCTGGAACAGACTGTTCTCCTGTTCTCAAACTAGTGCAGCTTTTATTCGTTTAAGACTGAATTTCATGACACAAATAGATAGCCTTAAAGCAAAGAGAATGAATTAAATGGGTTTTTAGGAGAGCTTCTGCTTCTTCTTGTTGTTCAGTCACTCTTGACAGCAATTTTCTAAATTAGTTAAATGTGACGAGTTCGCTGACAGATGCTTTGTTCCTATTGATCTGGCTTTATATTTCTGTTTATTTCTGCACTCTTGTAGGAGGAGGCAGACTTAATCTCAAGTTGCAAAGGGCTGAACCAGACCTTTGGCAGACAGAAGACTTTTTGGTGAAGCCTAAGGCTTTATCTCACTTCATTTACCTGTAAATTAACCATGAACCAAAGTAATCTCTTAGAATACTGCAAAGCTGCTCAGGTTTACAGCTCTTGTTTGATGTTCTTGATCTGCCAGAATTACTTGAATTTTGAATTCAACTTCTGATATAGACCCAAGTCGTTAACAGCTGGATACTCATTAGTGGGAAACATTGCCTGAAAAACAAAGGGAAGGGTGTGTAAATGAAAACAGCTTCTATTGTCTTTCTGAAGATAGGTGGTTTTCTTCAAAGTGCTTGTAATTATCCAGAAGGCAATTGGGTTTCATGACCTCAGTTATGTGAATATTTTCTGCTCAAGAGAGAAGGGGGTTGAGTTTTCTCTGTTTTCATATTGCAGCCTTTTTCTACTGTTGCATTCTATGTAATTTTTTAAAAACATTTTTTGTTTGCACTTTCTTGGAATTGAAAAGCAAAATTTTAATAAGTAATCACAATGTGAGCTGAACTATTGGCTCCCACCTTATAGAAGTCATCTATGGTTTTAAGGTCTTGGAGGAAAGGTGGATCTCTCTATGGGTGTTGCAGTGTTTATTATCATTAATTTCAGTTCCTCTTAAATGCTGTCACAGGGGAAATATTTACATGGGCACCTACTGAGAAACTGCACAGTGTTCATACTTCCATAAGATGGATTGGTTGCAAAAACCATTGTCCAAGTACAAATGCATCAACCATGTGCTTTGTCTTTGAATTGCCTCAGTCTTGAAGAGATTTTGTTTGCTTGGTTTGTTTTTCTTTACAGCTGTGTGTATGTATAATGAGATAGATTCTTGGTTGTATTTTGCAAGTCAAAACAAACAAACAAAACCCTTTCTGGCTTCAGGTCCAAGCCTGCAGTAGAACATAGCTCTGTTTTACTATACTCTTAGCAGTACTGCAAAACAATTTAGGAAGAGAGGTATGAAGAGAATGCTTTTCAGAATGTGAAAACAGCCCTGCTGGGTTAGCCCAAAGCTTAGCTAGTCTGGTATGCCACTGGGAGTGACCAAAGCAGATGCCTAGGGAGGGATATAAGGACAAGGGGGTCTATCTGCTGCTCCTGGTTACTCCCATTTTCTGTTTTGTAGCTGGAGGACTCTCTGAAACAGATGTGGTTTCAGATTTACAGTTTACCACCGAATGTCCAGTTTTGCTTTGAGCATATAAACTGCCAGGGTCCAAGCAATTTAGTGTCAAAGATTTCCTATGTCTTAACTAGTCAGTATGTGAAAAACTGTTCTGCAATTGCCATGTGTAGGTGTGCTGGCATGGAGTGCAAAGTGATCAGAAAGAGGTAGAGGTGATGGTCATATTTTCTTCCCTAGCTGACAAAAAACACAAGGATGACAAGTCAGAAGCCAAATATTTGGAGTTGAAGTGACTAGTTCATCCTGCCATAGTTCTGTTTCAAATTTAAAGCATCTCCCAGACACCTGTGCACTGCTACATAGATGAAGGCAGGTGAAAATAGATAAACATCAGTTGGTCCATGTTCCTCTGGTTTGCAGTGCATCAGTCCCTGTGTTACTGCTGGTAGCTGTGAGATATGGAATTAGGAGTTAAAAAGTGCGAGGGAGCAAAGAGACAGCCAGTTGTTTTATTGCAAAGAGACAACACCAATATACAGCAAGTTATCAGCTGGGTGATACAGCCACTTTCTTACAATATCCATAAAGGATGTTTGGTTTTAAGGGATAAAGGTATATGGTTATCCAGCTCTTTACATACCTGTGTTTCTTGGCCGAAGCTCTGTACTTGCCTGCCTCTGTAGTGCCAGTCCCAAAGCTAATCAAAATTAAATATTTTTATTTTAGCCTCATAATTTAGCTGTTTCCTGGGGTGAGGAGATGCATTGAAATGGCTCACTTTGGTACAGTTCATAACCTTTAGTTAGGAAATGTTTGGGGCTTTTTTAAGTAGGTGATACAAGTGTGAAATAACAGCTCTTAGGGGAAGCTGTAATGGACATTTCTGGGCATGGCTCACAGGCACTTTCACCTGCACATTTAAAGGTATAATCTTTGTTGTGTATGTGCAGGACATTGGATATATGAAGTGATGACATTCTTTGTGCTGTACTTTGGCAGTTGTTCTCTCCATTTGATTTTTAGCACAAAAGCATAACTCCAGTTTGACTCTGATGAATAAGTAGCCCTGTAATCCTGCCTGTGCTATGGGATGCTGTAAAGTATATACTGTTAACTTGTTTTAATCACAATTCTGGATTTGTCTGTCTTGCCTACATAATTTGGCATGAGAAACATCTGACCTTTAGTATTTTATGAAGATAAGACTCATTTAACCTTGGGCCAGATGGAAACCTAAAAGAGTTTTCAGGATAAACAAATTAGTGGACTGATTATGATTAAATATTGGAATCTAATAGAAAGGACAGGGTGAATAAAGAATGAACTATAATTTGCAAGAGGCTCTTTGAAATGATTAATTTGAAGTAATTGTGGGCGATCCTCCATGAGTCTTCAACAACTGAATCTGTTTCAGTAACTATAAGGGTAATTATTGCTTTCTACAATTCACTGTGTGAGACTAAAATGCTTATTTTAGTCCTTTTCAGTGCTTACTGAACTGTGTGTACAAGTCTGAACACAGCTGTGATCATGTGCTTGCTAAAAGCCATATATTGCTAAATATTTATATAAAGCTTGAAAACTAAATGCTCAATTCATAGCTCTTTAGAGGAGAAAAAAAATTGAAGTGACCTGAGAAGGCAAAAAAAAAAATTGTTTTATAACATCTTTGACAAATAATAAAATGTGTCTCTCCATTTGTTACCAGAGCATCTCAGTTAAATATGTGGGAACAAAAGCTCTTGACATTCTGAATAAACCCCATTTTTCAGTAGTGTTTTTCTTAGCAAAGAGTACTTTGGGTCACTGTACCCATTACACCATTCTCTCAACTTTCCAGGAAGAGGCACAAAGCTGTAAAGGCTTATGTTAATTACACAAATCATGCACTAAAACCCTGGCTTTATATAGAGTGTTCTGTCGGTTTAAATAAACACGTCAAGTTTAACCAGAACAAACAAAATATAAATGAAGGTGAGAATTAATACAAAAACTGCAAGAGCATTCACAGCCTTAATTTTTAACATTGGTCTGAGGAACAGGACTTGGCTCAAAGAAGTAAATGTTACAGGATCAAGGCATAGTCAGATTGGCAAAAGTAAAGGTTTTAAAAGTAAAGAAGGAAAAATTTTCAAAGGTTCCTTTATTTTTGTATTTCTTTAAAATTAGTATTAATGTAATATCTGATTTTCTAAAGCTGATTCTGCAATTCCACATTTGGTTTTTTTAACTTCTAGTTATGTCTGACACAAGTATTTTTTCCATTTCAGAGGCATTCCATAAGTGGGCCAATATCAGCTTCAAAACCCCTTGCTACATTGACAGACAAAAGACCAAGCTATGCAGAAATTCCTGTTCAAGGTACTGATTCAAGTTCATTTAAACTTTGGTTTTAGCACTGCTATTGATAGTTTTTTAAAAAAAATTATTTAGTATCCAAAACATTATCATGTTACATATTTTTATTATCAAAATATCTTAATAGAATCATAGACTATCTCATGTTTAAGTTCTTTCTACTTGTGTTTCATCACATGTAGTGGTGTAACATAAAGATGCTTTTTTGGATTTCCAACAGAAACACAATTGCATGCTGATAACTTGGTACTATTCTGACAAGTTTCAGTGTGTGCATAAACTAAGATCACTTGTAAAATCAAGATAAGGTGATTTCAGGGACATACCTTGCAGCTGTCCCAGATATTAAAAAACCCAACTTATGGGGTTACAGGTTTTTTAACCCCACAAAATGAAACAAAGATGATGGTTGTCATTGTATTGCATGTGAATAATAAAATAAACTTATTAAGTATTGAACCTTCAGGAGCCAGATGAAAAATTGAATGGAATTGAGTGTTGATTTATCTATTTCCCAATATTCCCCTGCTCTGTGAACTTTGTTTTGTCTCTCAAAACCCTGTTCACAATGTGCTCTTCCTGTGAGAATGAATGGCTATCATGTGTTGGGTGTAGTTCTCTGATTTATGCCTGCTTTAGGGGCTTTTTGTGTGTAGATGTTTCTCAAGATAATCCCCATATGACTCCAGGCTGAATATTTCCTCTCAATTTGGTATTCCTGAGGTCTGATGTTTTCTAAAGGGTTGGGTTTTTTTTTTTTTCTGTAGCACTTCATAATAGTGTGTATGTGCCAGATTTCCTTCTTGCTTTTGTTGAATCCATATTGAGGCTATTTGTACAATGCAGCTGCAGTTTTAATTTTAGAAACTTCGATATTTTTAGGAATATTGAAATGCCTTTCCAAGAAGATAATACAGGATTCTTTAATTGTTACAGGGTTCAGGGATAGTCATAAGCTTAAACACAAAACTAATTTTATGTTTTACATGGCTTTTGTGTTTTTTTTTGAATCAGTGAATGCAGGAGCAGGACTGTGTTCCAGGAGTGAAGGTGCCAGACAGAATTCCCGTGTACAACCATACAGATATATTTTTAATGTATCTCTCCAGCAATGTGTGAAAATGTCACATTTTCAATTAATAAATGGGGTTTCACTTTTCTTAATCCTTGCTTCCATGAGGTTTTATATTCAAATAACTGTCTTCTAAGCGTTTCTACGTAGGAGTATGTAAACCTTTTATTTGCAGCTTTTACTTGAAGGAATATTTCATAATAGGAAATGGCTTTGATTTGTTGCTAAGAAAATTATTTTGTAGGGTTTTTTTCTCACTGGTGTTAGGCAGAATTAATCTTGCAATATGTAAAGGCACTTTTTAGATCCTACTTCATGGAGATAGAAAGGAAAAATATATAGTTTTATTTAATAATAAAATGAAAAAAAAAAAAACCAAACCTGAAAACAAAAAAAAATGTCGATCCAACAAACCAGAGAGAAGGAAAAAAGAAATCACCTGAGGGATAAAGCAGTCTGCTTTACCATTGAACATTATGAAGGACATATTGAATATTTTTGGCCATGAGCTGAATGGGGGTTGCTTTCTCAGCCTTTTGGTGTAAGGATTTTTTATGGCCAGGGCAAGTGGATTAGCAGAATGCCTTAGGGCAAAGGATTAAGGTGCCCCTGGTGTATTCCTGGTGCACTTCATTGGCAATGGGCAATTTTAGGGCTTTTCTATCTTCCAGCTAAAATCAACTGCCCTCCCTAAAACAGCCAAACTCGGGCACTGGTGGGCAATATTGGTGACTCAGACCCTGACTGTCTTACATTTGATCTCCCTCCTTTCTCTTTGTCCAGAGCATTTGTTGAGAACATCCTCCACCAGCCGCCCGGCGTCTCTGCCCAGAGTCCCCGCCATGGAAAGTGCCAAATCCATTTCAGGTAACACCACAGCTTTTAGGTGTCAGCAAAATTAGGAGCTCTCATTTCAGTCATGTACTTACAGTTCTGTTTTGTGACTGGCATAACCCACAAATATTCTTCAGTACTGCTGATGGTAGTTGCTGGACATTTGATGTTAACTTTGGGTTTTAAAAAAGCCTGACTTGCTAAAAGTTTATGCAGAGTGTTAATTTACTATCAAGCTGTATATATTGATGTCTCAGTATCAGCAGGGGCTTCTAAAACCAAATCTTTATTAATTATAGCACAAATGGTGGGGTACTGTGAAAATGATGCTTTGTATAATCTAGGTATAATTGATTTTAGATCAATATTTAAAAAAAAACTATATTTGAGTAATGCTTACACGTTTTAGATAGTTTTTGTTTGTATAAGAACACAAACTTCTTGTGTGTGGTATTAGTAAATTAATGTAGTTGCCCCCAGTTAATTAGAAAATAAGCCCCTGATTTATGTTTGATTTGCACAAACATGAACAATGATGATTTTTTAAGTATAAAGGCAAACCTCATACTTTTAACTTGAAACTCTTCCGTGTAGAGAACATGTAACAATTCCAAGTTAGGTTTTACAGAGTACAATGCTTGTGCTTTCATTTGAAAGAAAAAGAATTTCCTTTGATAAAATGAAGCAAGCTCTGTGGAATGTGGCTGACTGGTCTCAGGTCAACATTTGATATTCTTGTTGATGATATTTAATTAATGTTCAGAGCATCACATACATGGCAATTCTTCATTAAAATTGAATGGAAATAAAACAGCTGTCATCTCTAAACTGATTTGGCTTTCTTTTTCCTTAGCTACTTGAAGCTTCGCAGTGTAACTGTCTGGACTAGAGGAAAATAAATGTTTTGATGTTAAAATTCCTTCTCATTCATTAAATCCTTCAAATGGAAGTGGTCATGTTCCATTAAGATACATCCATCAAGCTTTCTTTGCTTCAAAATACAGGCTTGATCATAAATGTTTTTAGTACAGTCTAAAGCTTTCATATTTCCAGAGTGGAAGGCATCAAGAAGAATGTTGACACCTACTATTAGATACGGGTTTCTATGCTTGGTTTCTGAACTCATGCTTGTCTGAGAGCAAGTTTGAAAGTTTTGATGTTTGCAAATGATAAATGCCTGGGCAATTTCCCCCTTAGTGTCTCGAAGAAGTAGTGAAGAAATCAAGCGGGACATCAGTGCACCGGATGGAGCATCCCCAGCGTCTCTCATGGCAATGGGTACCACCTCACCACAGCTGTCCCTCTCATCCTCTCCTACAGCATCAGTCACCCCTACAACCAGGAGCAGAATAAGGTAACAGTCCTTTATTGGGGTTAATTCCACAGCTGTCTGCCTGCATACCTCTAGTATATAATATGAACTGAGACTGCAGGACCCACACAGTAATCACCTTCAGTAATCTGTAAGAGCTTCAGAAAGGTTTTTCTGCAGCTCAGTATTTGTTTTGAAAGTTAGACTAAAAGTTAAACTTTTTAAAGCTTTTGTGTTAATAACAGAATTTATACTTCACTAGAAAAGCAAGCTAAGTCATGTCACTAAATAATAGTAGCAGTTCAAAATACCACAAAGCCAAATTCTGGAAGTGAGCTTGCAGCACATGGAGCAGATCATGCAGACTGGCTTGGACCCAGGGAGACCATGGTAAACCTTAACTTCTGTAATCCCAGTTGAAGACAAAAAGCAGCATGCCCAGATCTTTATCCCAGACACTGGCAGGTCTTTTTAATAACCATGATTGAATGGGCCTGGGTTTTTTTGTCCCACAGATGGAGTTATAGTGCAAGTCTGAGCAGCAAATGGCCAGACAACCTTCTGTGATTAGTAAGACAAAAGATAAGTCTGTGGTAAATATAAAACTTTTCCTTTCTGTTGTGTTATCAGTCAGAGGACTTCAAAGTATTTAATCTTCGCTTTATCCAAGTGAAGTATGTTCTCAGCTCTGCTTCATAGATTGGGAAATTTGCAGACAAAGGTTAAATAACTCTGTCAAGACCATTTCTCACAGAACTTCCTGACAAAGCTTTTGTACAGCAGAACTGTTAAACCCGTAATGTTCAGAGACACTTGCAATATGTATAAAATTCTAAAGTATTCACAGTTGTGGGTGCTTTTGAAAGTGATTTTCCTGAAATTAGCTGACACAGGCCTCAGTGCCACCCTCCTTTTATTGTGCAGAAATTAAACTAAGTTTAATTGTGGGTACTTTACTACCAGCAATTAACGTGTATGTTAGCACCTAAATTTAAACTGGTTACATCCAGAAATAAGTTTAAAAAAAAAAACTCTAAAACACTTGTGTATTCTCTTTGATTTGAAATGCTGTTGACCCAATATGTGAACATACAAGATTTTTATGTCAAATCATTTCTCATTGTCTCCATACAACTTAATGCTAATTTATTTTCTTCAGGAGTGTTTTCATAACTGTGAGAAGCTGATATAAACCATGTGCTATTGCTGGAATTTGAGAACAGGCTGTACAGCTCCCTCATGGCTAAACAGTATGTTTAGTGTAAAGAGAGAGGGATGTTTTTATTGGAGTTCTATTGTTGCCCCAGATCTCTGTTCTTCAATTCTCATAGTGTTGCATAACCCTCATTATAGATTGAATATGCAATCCCATTGTTACTTGTTTCAATCACCAAAGGAGAAAATCACCAGTGTAAGTTGTTGATATTTGTAATGATTTCAGAACTGAAGTACAGAATTTCTTGAAGCATCTTCTGGCTGTGTGGTGCCTATGAAGTTTAGGTACAGTGACCTGTTCAGATAATTTATTTCCTATTTTAAATACACAATTATTGACTTCCTTGTCATGTTAAATCAAGATGAGCAATTAGGTTTGAGGGCTCAGCATCAAAAATAGCAGTTACTGTTCTGTGTTTAATGGGCATAATTTTTTATGGATATTTCAGCTGTTATCTCTAAATAACTTGGAGATCCTGCCCATCCATATGTCAATGAAGACTGGCCAAGCAAACTGCAATACATGTACTTAAGATTAGTGCCTTAAAACATTTCCTTGTCTGATGTGCCACATTCTCTTTTGTGCATGGGCCAAGAGATGCTGATACATGGAACAGTCTCTGGTGTTCTGTTTATAGCACGCACACATAGAATGTGTGAAGATATTCACATTCCATGGATGCTTTCTTTTCCCTTAGCAGGAGCTGGAGAGTTGCTACCTGTAAATCTGCAGCAGAGAATCCACTGATGATATTATTTACTTCCACATTCCACCCCTCTTTCCAGTCACCATATATGCTGTAAAGAACAAAGAGTTGAAGATTTGAGAGTGAATGCATACAATCCCTTTGTCTTTTGGGAAAGATTCAGAAAGAGTAACTTAGGGTATCATTTCTGTGAATGTTTTGAAAACTTTGCTTACATCAGATAGGACTCTTTAAAAATGGCAAATGGGAACATCTTTGCAGTTCACTGATAGCTATCGTATTTTAATTTTCCACATGGAGATTTTTAAAAACAAGAACAACTTCTTGCACACTTTGTGTGTGTAACTAATAGCCATAATGGTGTAGTACTTGCTCTTTTTGTCAAAGACTGTTTATTATAATACCTATAGAAATACTGAATCATGTAGCCAGGCCACTAAAGAAGTGTTAGCCTCTATAATATATATATTTTTAATCTAAGAATTCATTTCTGAAGCGTGGTAAAGAGATGCTTGTAATGTAAGGCTCATGAAGAAAATTGCCAACTTAGGTTGTTCTTTTCTTCCCCAATCTTTTCTTAAGGAAAAAATTACTTAAGATATCTTGACAAACTGGAATTGAAATTAATTGACTGCTTTTATTGTGCTAATACATCAAATGGCAGATCAGCCTACATAGATCTTCCCCTTCTTTTTTGAGAACTCCAGGTCTCAGGCAAGTGTTCTGGTAATAACACCCTGCTGCTCATATGCAAACTTGTTGTTCCAAGGTGACATTTGTAATCAGCCATGAGATGCAAAAGAGATAGCATCAGTTTATATTCTTTCTAAATCAGAAATAAAGTCGCTTGAGTTAGCTTAATGGTTCAGGCTGGAACTTAATATGTTGTGAGTTTAATTTTTCAAACTCTTAAAAATATCATTGAGGTGGAAAGATCTAGTTAAAAAAGGAAAAGATCTAGTTAAAGGAAAGTGAAGGATGATTTGCCAATGAAAGAATTACTCCAAACTAACTCAAAAGTCTTTTGCAGGTATTCCTGTGTGTTCTGTTTTTCAGTTTGCTACTTTCAGGGTGCCAAGAATTTGTCCTTCTATTTAAGCCTTTATAAATACCTATTTCTGTTGTGTTATAAGCTGTTCTGGCCTTGTTCCTAGGGAAGAGAGGAAAGATCCCTTGTCTGCCCTGGCAAGAGAATATGGAGGCTCCAAGAGGAACGCCCTGCTGAAGTGGTGCCAGAAGAAAACAGAGGGCTACCAGGTACCTGCAGAGCTGGCTGACCCTGTGCTCAGTGGCTGCCAGGCAGTGGAGCCTGCCCGTGGCACGAGCCAGGCTGCTCCACACCTGACTGCAAGGACTGAGTGCCCTGGCATGTCCTGTTCCTCCCCTTGGAACGTGTGCTCCCAGTGCTGCTCCAGCACCAGCAGCTCCTCAGTCACTTTGCTCCACAGCTTTTTCTTAAGGGGGCAGCTGCCCTCCCACAGAGCCACTTGAAATCAGCCTTTTACAGGTTGCACTTTTGAAACTGGAGCTGAAACTTTATCAACTGAATGTTTAAATGAATGTTTCCCAAATGCAACTAGAGTACCATTTCTCAGATTTCAGAGATTTATTTTTTTATAGGTAATTATCATAGGGTTTTCTTTGGATCTTTGAATGCACTCCCATTTGGCCTCTTAGGGTCAGTTTGTTTTGTCAAGGTAGCATTGTCTTGCATTTTGAACTTGGCTTGCTACTGTAGTTACAGACTTTTTTTTTTTTTTTTCTTCACTTGGTCCAAATGTTATCAGAAGCCAAAAGAACTAACAAGATAACTGTCCAGAGTTCTCCTGATTACATTATTTTTTCAAAAGAATAGTGGCTTCAGCAAACTAAACCAGGATGTTAATAGTCTGACCATGATGTATTTGTTTGGTTAACTTGTATTGAAAGTGTTTGGAGTTCCCAACACAATCCTCAGTTTAAGAACTTTACTCTTTCCACGACTTGAGCCTCACAATGCAGGAGGAAGTTGAGAGCCACATAACAGGATGGTCGCCCATCCATAGGAAAAGTCCTCCTCCAGCACAATGGACAGGCAGTGATTTAAGCCCTCCCCCTCTTCCTGTGGCATGTCTGATACTCAGCTGTGCTATTCCTGAGGAGAAGCAGCTTTGTGGAAAGAGCCTTTCTCCTTCCCCACATTTTAAAAAAGGCAGGATGTTACATTTCTTTATAAATCCTCGAACAAAGTGCAAAAATATTTTCCCATATTGTCTTGAAATGAAAGATGAATTTGACAGCTTCATTAATCTGGTTAGGAAAAGCGATATAAATTATTCCAAACTTTTCACTCTGTAGTTGTGTGCACATTCAAGAATACACTTCTGATTCTACAGATTGCTGCTTATAATTCCTTGAGTTTTATAAACACTGGTAAAAGGATAGCTTTTGAGACTTACTGTACTTCCTTCAGAACCTGCAGCAAGGTCCTCAGAAAGCACAGAGCATCTGCAGAGCCACTGCAATGCCTTCATTGAAATTGTAAGATACTATCAGGAGGTTATATTAGGTAATTCTGGGAGAAGAATAGCTTTTGCTTTAGGCACACTCATTTTTCATTCCTTTATTGTACAGGATTTTATTATTTTCAGCATCCCCTGAAATTCAGTTCTGGTTGAACACTGTTGGTGGTATTCAAATGTTTTAAACATACCCAGCACTGTATTCATTGTGAGCAGTGCTTATCCAGATTTCTGGCATCTCAATGTTATCAATAACAGATAAGGATCTTTTTTTATTTTCAATGAATCTCTGCTTCATTTTAATTTTATTTTAAAACTGTGTGTGTTCAAAACTGACTAACAGGAAGCATCAGGATAATGAACATCTCCCTTCCTCGTTCAGTCTTGGTGAAGATACTCAGCTCTTCTTCCTTCCCTGTCATCCAAGCATGGACAGGATACCCTCTTTACCTCCAGCTCTTCCTGTGTCTCACACTCTGCCACAGCTCCCTTTTCTCCCCAGCATTTCCTATCATCAGAACCGCTTTTCCTCTGTACCACTGTTGTTTTGTTTGCTTTAGCACCTGGGTGAGAGCCAGCACAAGCTTTCTGAGCTGCAGGTACATGCTGTCTGCCCAGCCCTGTGTCTCTGAGCTGCTGCAGGAGCCTCACAGAACACAAGTCCTAAATATCCCAACCTTTTCCCCTAGGAAGGGCAGTAGGTCACCTTCTATCCAGTCACCAATTTCCATCCAATATTTGCTGTAAATATAGCGGGCTAAAGGAAAGATACTTGGGGATGGAGTCTGTAACAAGTTCTAAAATGACCTGGAGGATTGTAACCATCATTTGGAAGCAAGGGAAAGAAAATAAAATATTAGAAACCTTTTCTTTCAGAATAATTATTTTCTTAATTTTGTCCTATTCATATTAAACTACCAATACTTAGGTAAAACCCTGTAAGCCAGTATTTTTCAAGAGGTGTTTAAATCACAACTGATTCATCCACTGCCAACAGTAATCACATTTTTGTCTTGTTTTCTCCCTCTCACCTGGAGGTGATGTCTCACAGCTGTAGGTCTTTATGCATAAATGCATGTAAGGTATTTATAGAAAATTATTTCAGCTGTTGGTGTTTCAGGGAAGATGGGACCATGCACCTTGAGTTACAGCTCCATTTCTAACAGAGACATGTTTGCTCCTGGCATTGCTTTGTCTTTCATCTCTGGTGTTATATTTTGCACTGGATAGTGGAAAGTAGCTAGTGAATACTAAAAAACAGTAATCACACAAGTAACCAGATAAAAATCTTAATTTCTAGAGTTTTTTGAAGGTTTACAGAGTTCTAGGTGGGCTGCCATTGGTTCAGCCTGTTGAACACCAGGTGTGGTGGAGTTGGTTTATCCTTATGAACAGGGTAAAATACTGCTGATATTTATTTAATAAAATAAATTTCTCTTCTTTAAAGAGAAAAAAACCACACCAAAGTCTGTCCTGTTTCAAAGAGAGAATATTTTCTTTACTCACAAGATACTTGTGGAGAATGCAGCACTACAGAATTGTCTGGTATAAGTGGTATGGGGTTTTTCTCAAGTAAAGTGGAAGAGAAATACCTCCTGCTTTTCTATCCCTTCTAGAAAATTGATTTCAGGCTTTTGATTAAAAGTCTTAAGTACTTACTTCTGCTTTAGAAGCTTGAAACTTTGTGAATGCTAAATAATTCAAATATGATAGTGTGGTGAAGCTCTTAATTTCAGTCCATTATAGTGGGATAAACCCTGTTAAAAAACCCTGTAAATTACTTCATTGTACACTTTTCTTGATTTATTCAAGCAAATTTGGAGGAGAATAAATGAATAGTCACCTTTAAATGCAGTTGTTAATATTTAACTGTGTTCCAAATGTTTTTTTGAGACCTCAGTAAAAAAATCAGGTTGGTGCAGAAAATGAAAATAAGAGAAGTTACTGGTGTAAAAACATGAATTACTTCATCTCTTACTATATTGTAGCTTTTAACATGCTGCCTGGATGTTGCTTGCAGGCAGGATTTCTCCTTGGAGCTGAGGTTTGGAGCATGGTGATCTGCAGAAGGTCAGTGCAGGACTAGCAGAGGCAGGTTCTCTATTAACTTCCACCCAGAGCCTGTTCAGTCCTGACACAATTGCACACAAGTTACTGAGCTGCATTGTGTTCTGGCCTGAGCAGATCTCTAAGCCATGAGAGAGGAGAGCTGCTCTCAAGATAAGCATTTAGATAAAAGAGGAGCAAATCACCTTTAGTTTTCAGATCAACAGGCACAAAATAGTTGAAATTTCATTGTGTGTTAGCTTTGCTCAGGATCTGACACTGCTGCAGAGTACAGAGCCAAGTGCTGCATTTTTCAGAGACTCCTCCTGGCTCCTCTAAAATATGTGCAGTGTCATAAAACTGTCATAAATTCCAGATATCTTCAAAGCATAAAGTAATCCCATCCAGCTGTTATGGAGCATTTACCCTGGCTGGAGCACAGCTACTTTCATTTTGAGTACACAGCTAATAAAAGTCCCAAAAAGGATGTGAGCATGCATGTTTCATGTTAAAAGAGGACCAACAAACAGGATACACACATCCTTACCCATTCTTATCTCCACCAGTATTTCAATTTATTTTCCATTTTTGTCAGCATTCTGAAAGATAATTCACTTCCAGAAGTCTGACACCAAAAAAGCAATTGTCACAAAATTGCAACAAGAACAGACTAATTTTTTTTAAGCTTTTAAAGCTTTAAGCTTTACACACTTCCTAGGTACAGATACACTTAGTGTAGCTATGTAGTACTTGTCCTTTATTTTATACAATGCTGCTTTCTGGAAAGACTTTAGCTGCAAAGACCTAATTTTTACCTCCTGTACAGATCAGAGCTACATGTCTTACAAAAACTGAATGCTATGCTCAGTGCACCTTGAAATCAAGCAGTGCTTTCATTTGTGCTTGGGCAATAGGTGTAGAATAACAAAACCAAAAGTAAAAAATGGTTCATATTCCTTTTTATTTTTAACTTATCAACACTGAGCTAGGTTATATCCTATTCAAAGTATTATACTGATTTTAAAAATGCACAAGAAAAGGACATGACTGTGCTTATGTAAGCCTGTGTTCAAATACTGACTCCAGGGTGTGCTTTCTGTGCTGTCTGGTTGATTCATCAGAGTAGTCAGGATGCCAAAACACTTCTTGCCTTGGTTTAAGATGATGCTTTAGCCAAAAATCGTTGAGTTATGGAAAGACATGCTTCCTTTTTGTGTTTGGATTGGATTCTGATACAAGAGAAATGTCAACTTGTTAGACTTAATTATGAGAAAATTTAGAATAAAATATGAAGCTGTCTGTACCTCTAAGTGTTTCAGACATTTATGTCTGAAGCTATTACTGGATTTTCTGAGAGTGATTGCTTCTTTTATGGTTCTTCTTTGTGCCAAACTGAAAAATAACGTGTTTGGTATGGAAAGAAACATTACCAGTCAGTGTGACGGTCTATATTTGCTATTACTGCCTTTCCAGAAGCTGGGATTGAAGAGGCAGTAGCTGGGACTGCTGCTAAGTCTATTCCAGAAATATTTTCATGTTCTCACCCACTGCCAGAAGCAGATAGCCACAGGTTTATGCCATGATTTGAGAGTCAGTGAATCCTGATTCAATGGAGACTGGATGGCAGTTCTGTTGTAGTTAACCTTTGTAATCTTCTGTAATGGATACTCCTTTCTATTGTGGATGTATCTTTAAAAGCTTTTAAAAGCATTTTACTAGTAATTTTCTGCAATGGGAAGAAGCCTGCCAAGGTCTGCACACTTAAACTTCAAATCTTATTTTAAGGCTTTAATATATTATAGCACAGAATTGTATTAATAGTTTTGCTTTCTCAACCCACTTATTTAATTAACTAATACAACAGAGAGATAGACACATGCTTTTATTTTCTTCATATCCTGATTCTTTTGAGAGGCAAACCAAGTTTGGATGTGGGAATGTCTCCTACTCGTGCAGAGCAATGGATGGAGATCCTGCTGAGCAGGGTGCTCCTCTGCTGGAGTTCTGATGTTCACAGTTCAGGGAGACTGAAGCTGGGGATGTGTCTAAAAAGTGATTAAAAAAGTTACTTTGTTGTTAATTTGTAACTGCAAGTTAGAAACCATGCTTTCTGTAGTTGGGTTTCTTGATGTTTGTGGGGTTTTTTAGGCCTGGAAGTTTTCTGGGGGAATAAAAAAAAGTAAGGAGTTACTGGGTTATAATAGTTAGCATCTGTTTCTTGTTTTATTTTAAAAAAGTATTTTCACTGACTTTAGAAGACCCTCTATTAATTTAGAATTATTGCAAAAAAGCAATAGGAGAAAAATTAGCAGTATGCTGGTTAAAACTGCTTTAAAATGGTGAGTTTTAGAAAAGCCATAGATTTGCAGAGATTTTAGATTGATGTTATGCAGGGCCCAATCTGTTAAACAGTGTGGAAAGTTTCATGGGGAATACTGGCTTTAGTCTTTGTTTTCTATGTTAGCTCAAGGGAATCCTCATTTTGTGGTGACTGCTCCTCCTCTGCAGTTTCCACTTCAGTGGGGGCTGGAGTCATGCTTGAAATGCTGCTTGGTTGTGGATCTACCACGTTGTTCTAATACCATCTATTTTTCACTTTATATTTTTATGTTCTGTCTCCAGAAAGTCTTACTAATTTTTAACTCTGTTGTTTACTCCTGGTTGGAAATGTCTTCCATAGATCTTTTTATGGCAATGGTCTGTTGCTTAACTTTTGTAAGAATCACCTTTTTAAAATCCATCTACCCCAAATACAGAGGTGGCTTCACTCCCATCCTACCTATTAGTCATTAATAGACAAGGGATGATAAATACCCTTCTAGTTCATTTATCTACAGAAGAGCTTTTTCCTCATTTGACAATTTATCTGAAATTATGTCCTTCAGTTGCTTTAATACTTTGTGGTCTGAAATGTCTTGAATAATTCTAGATTAGATTCCAGCAGAATTCTCTTAATAGAGCCAATTACTTAATAAAAGCAATAACAAAGAAGAAAATATGGCAGAGATTTTAGGTTGATGTTCTGTTTACCATCAATTCTTTGAGAAATAAGAGCTTAATGCAAGATTGATTTCATTACAGTGACCAAGCTGTTTCAAAAAAACCACAAGTAGTTAAAAGCATTTAGGAAATAAAATTTGCTGTATTTAAATGTGCCAGTTATGTGCTCAAAGCCCTACATGAAAAATTAAATTTTCAGTTTAAATTACAATCTGTCCCATTTCTAGATTTGTTTTTACTGTCTGACCAATATTATACTTCTTTTAGTCTGAGAGGTAATAATAATTCATAATGCTTAGAGCAATTGGAAACAGAAACCAGTCCCTTTTAATTGTTTCCTTCCGTTGTATTTAATTCAGCTTCTCTGGATACATTAAAATTCTTGGATGATAGGTTTGTTTTCTGCTTGTTGTCTTAATAATAAAAGCTGGACCCTACAAGATGATTTAGAAAAATGGGATATTCTGAGTTTGGCTTTGTTTGAGAAACAACCAAACTTGTAGGCGTACTTTGAATGGCCCTTTTCCCCCCCAGTGTTTATATTAAAAATTCAGCATTCTGTGGATACTTACTAGTAACAAAAGCAAAGGTTTTGGTTTGTATTATTGTAATGTTGAAGAGAAGACTTTTGCTTGTTGTATTTTCACTGTGGCAATGCCAGTGTACATCTTTCTCCTCCCCTTCCCACATCACTTGGTTATCTCAGGGAAAGAGGGAGAACATTTCAGCCGAGAGGTGAAAACCAGGTTTGAGTGTTTGTCCCTCAGTGGATTGTACAGCAAAGCACACATGATCATTCACACTTGATTTTAACAGCCAGCTTGGCACACAAGTCTGTGACAGAAAAACCCCCTGTCCCTACCTTTATCCATCTTACTGACAAAGATGTGAGCCTGAGGCCTCGTTGGGTACAGGGTAGGAGGAAAGACCTTTCCCAAAAGTGACTTCTGAAAATGGACACATGTAGCAATTTATTGGCTTTAACAATCTGACATATTTTCCCATTTTTTTCCCTTACAACCTCATCCTATGTTTTGCATATGTTTCCTTAATTTAAGTAACATCAAGAAAGCTTTAACTGGGCACTAATTTAAATCCAATTTCCTGTCTCTCTTGAGGAAAAAAGAGCTAGCTATTTTTTTTCCTCCCTTCATTTTTTCCCCTGTTGCTTTTGAGTTTTCCCAGCCGTGTGGCTGGAGGAAGCAGTGTGCAGAGCAGTTCCCACAGCCCGGGGGTCTCCAGCGCCTTTCCCTGTGAGCCCCAGCACGTACACTGAGCCCAGAGCCCGGCCTGCACGGGGCCACTGCCCAGCCAGAGTGCTGGAGCTGAGCAGGAAACCAGGATTTCCCTCACATTCTTCCAGAAATTGCCCAGAGTTTTGTTTTTTCCCTCTGTCGGAGGAGATTGTGGTTGTTGTTCATTTGAAGTCCGAGTGGCCTGGGCTGCCTGGCACAGAACACTGGCTCTGTGTTTTGTTCTCTGCCTTTGGACTAACCAGTTGTAGTGTCTTGTCCAAGGCAGCTGATGATGGTGACTAAATTGCTGTCAGGTGAAAGGTTGGCTCAGGTGATTGTGATCCTGCACTTCTGTCACTGGAGGTTTTAGTTGCTGCTGTTAAAACTTTGAAAACTGAGTAAGCTTCTTCTTGAGCCCAGTTAAGTGGGTTAGATATTAAAGCATATTTATATTTCTCCATGAAAGTGTAAAAGATATATGATATATTGTTGTTACCAGTTGTTTCCTAATTAAAGTTTAAACTGACTGCTATCCACTTAGCCTCTCTAACATTGTTTGACTGCCAACAGCCAAATATACAGTCATTTAAAAGGTCACTGAGGCATCTTGTTCATAACTCTTTCGGACTGGGCTGACTCTCCAATAATTTATACAGTCTCAGGAGATGCATTTACCAGTGCCACTGAGTATCCTACGGGAGCTAAAAGATCAAGAGTGCAAGACAGCAGTTTTCAATTTCAGTTTCAGTCCCAAAGATTCTCTGCTGCTGTCAGCACTAAATCTGCTGGAACATCTTATTGCCAAATTTGTTTGTGATCTTCACAGCAGTTTCTATAGAGAAATGCTTTGTTTAAAAGAGAAAATACTTTTCCCCATCATATAGATATTTTGTGTGGATATGAGTGCAGTGAAAGCAGAAAATAGGATGAACATGAGCAGAGATAGGAGCACATTGTCTGATCAAGGATTTGGATTACACATCTTTGTCTCGTTTGCTTTTCTGTCTTGGGGTGTACAGTTACACCAAATCCATTACCTTCTCTAGCACAACATTTTACAGCTTTTAACACACACTCAACCACACATTTTGCACTTTTTTTGAGGGAGGACTTTAAATTATCAGAAATTAATATATAAAATAACTGACTTTCTTATCTCTATATTATTTTGATTTCCTCTGTTAGTAGTGCAGTTCTTACCACATAACTTGGGTATTGGGCTGTCCACTTTCTCTGCCAGTTTTTTCAAAGGTATTAAAAAGAAGTATTGATGAATTGGTAGCATGTAATAATTGTTAGATTATGATTTTAATATTGCTTTAATTTTTTTCCCTTCAAGAATATTGACATCACAAACTTCAGCAGCAGCTGGAATGATGGCCTGGCTTTCTGTGCAGTTCTCCACACTTATCTCCCAGCCCATATTCCCTATCAAGAACTGAACAGCCAGGACAAGGTAAGACATCAAAAATCCCATTCCCAGGACTGCAATGCTTTACTTAACATGAGTTAATAAAGACCAGTGAACTAATTTGAGTCCTAAAAACCCCAGTGTTACTAGGATTTCCAAATCATCTCTTTGTATTCTGGTCTGCCACTGGTTAGCCCAGGATGTACAATTAATGATAATAGATCCTAAAAACAAAAGATTATTTCATTAATGCATGAAGAGGGTTTTTTTTATTTATGCTTTTCAGAGACTAAATAATCTCTTCTTTAGTATTTTATATCTCAGTTGTTCTTCACTGGCAATGATATTCAGCATTATCTTCTGAACAGGCAATTAATAAAATTTTTTACTAATTTTTGGATGATATTAAAACACATTCATTCCTATGGCTCTTTTAAATTATTGTAGTCAAATTAGATACTCCATTTGAAGTTTAAGTAGTAGCATTATTATGAACATTCTTAAGACCATTTTGTTATATTTGAAATAGTATTTCCTTGTTTTCTAACATGTTTTCATATCCCATGCAGAGAAGAAATTTCACTTTGGCTTTTCAGGCAGCTGAAAGTGTTGGCATCAAGTCCACTCTGGTAAGATTTAAATGTATATTGAATGAATTATGACCCATATATAAAAATCAAAATTACTCTATAGTCTCAAAAGATCTGGATGTTTATACTTAGAAATAGCAGCAGATGAGCTCAGCTAGAGGTTACTGCACTAAATAATGACTGAAATGCAGTCTGGTTAAGCTTTAAAAGGAAGGTTCACCAACACTTATCTCCCACTATGAAAATAAATATTCATAATCGCAGTGGATTTTTTTGAGAATTATTTGAGAATAAGATTTCAAGAATCCATTAAATCCGTCCTGTCTCTGACCTACTTCTGAATTACTCAGGATTTTTTGAACTCTGGAGTTACAAATCAAGCAATGTAATTTGTTCCTTTTTCTCAGTGTAGTGTAAGAGTTGAGATTTGCCTCTTAAGTTTAGACTTTAAATTTGTCATCATTGCAAATAGTTGTAAGATTTTTTCAGTGATGGTTTAAAAGTTGTCTTACACAAATTTTAGAATAAAAGAATTAGTTTTCAGTAGTCGAGTGTTTACTAGAACAGGAGTATTTCTAAAGGTGTGGAGTTGGGAGTATCCCAAACCCTTGTGTGTGATCACAAAAACTCAGCTGAAATGGCCATTATCAGAAATGAGATTTAAGTGATACTTTTGCAACCTAAGTTCTAACAAAGCTGCCATAGTTAGCAACTAACAGTACAACAGGGTTTTTAAAAATAACACTTTCCTTGATCCTTATCAGTGCTTTTACCCCCCAGCATTGTGTTTGCTGACAATGGCTGTGTAACTCCTGGGCTTTCGTACTTTGCCTTTGGCACTGGTTTGAGATGTGGAAGTTTTTTACCAAGTGCTGATGTAAGAATGAGATAGTGGAAAATAACTACAGAAATTCTTGCATAACTCAGCCTTAGTCCTAATGTTGGTGTCTGCCCTTCCTTTTTGTGATGTACTTCATTAAAGATACTCTAAACAGGCAAATTGAATGGAATTCAGTCTAAGTGCAAATTGCATCCATCTTAAGAGGTTTGTATCTATTTACACACCTGCATGCACACTGTGTGTGATGTGTGGGCTCATCCATATTACATGAGTGAGGGGCTAAGAAGGGTGTGAAACCTGTATGTAAACAGGAGTGGAATGCAAGTAGAAGTTATTCATTTTCTGAAGAAGGTGTTCAGCTAAAAGAACTCACAATTTCTTTCTTGAGTTCTGGAGATTCCTGCATACAAAGCTTTCAAACAGAGCCTTACAGTAAACAGAAATTACTAGGAGCTGCATCACTCTCTTTTGCTTTGTACATGTGCTGAAGAGGGTAAATGGGAGCAAATTATTATTGATGCTTAATCTGATGGGAATTTTGAATTTAGTTAATATCTGGGCCTTGATTCCATGGCTCACAGTTCCTGGGTGGGTTGTGTTGATTTGCAAGGCTGGTGCAAGGTTATGTGAACATTAAAGTCTGACTGTTGTACCAGCTGTGCTCAGTGGGGGACAGCTTGAGCATACAGCATCAGGTATTTCAGTCTTAAGTCAACAAAATAACTATCTACGGATATGCTATTCATTACATTTTGTAACTAATACCAAGATATATGGAAGAAAACAGAGCTTTCTTCATCAGTGCTTGACAGATTTACCATTCCCAGGAATGTGTGAAAACACTGCCAAATTGCTCTCAGGCTTTTCATTCCTGATTTTGACCAATCTGTTTTCTGTGACAGGACATCAATGAAATGGTGCGAACTGAGCGTCCAGACTGGCAGAATGTCATGCTGTATGTTACAGCAATTTACAAATACTTTGAAACCTGAACCCTAATCATTCAACAGATCCATGGAATACAACCAACATGAGCTACCAGGTGGAAATCTTACTGAAATGCTAATCCCCATTTCACTGAAAACTGGCAACATTTGAGTCCCCTCAAACTTCAGTGACACTATCATGGATTGCCTCAGATTGCTTCAGCTACTAAGCATGCAAACAACTGTTTAAAAGTAAGAACTTGTTGCCACAGTGCTTGGAACAACCCAAGTTATTAAGCTATTCAGATTAATTATGTAGCCTAAAGAGCCTGAACTACTTCTGTGCTGCCTTTCCAGTCAGACTTCCTGAAACTTTCTTTGCTGGGAGAGTGAGATGAATGCTTCCTCTGGCATATAGGAGAGTGAATGTACAGATAAAGCTTTGAGAAGGAAAAGGATAACATGGCATCATATTACTGAACTTTCTGTAGCATCCTGATTTCACAGACTCTGAATATTCTACCCACAGCATATGGCAGCCCCATACAGTAGAGGTCTTAACGGTAACTTAGTTAACTGCCTATACAGCTATTTTTCATCCTTTAAAATGTGCACAATATTCTAGGAAAATGAGCTTTGATTCCATGACAAATTGAGGAGAAAAGTGCTCTTGATACCTCGAAAAATCTGGCACAGAAGAAGTCTTCATTCTAAAGCTTCATTATAAGCCTACCTCCGTCACAATGATGTGGCTTTTCATCTTTATCTTATGGATTGTAAAGACTAACACATGCAGCTCCTGGCTTTCAGGGTACACTAGACTTCAAGGAATCTGTGCAAAGTCCCTGTGCTTCCACTATAACAGAAATGAATCAACGATCACCCCTTGTCTGGCTTGTTCTTTGCTCTCTTCCTGCTTTGCCTGTGCACCACACGCAGCCACCCCAGGCTTTCCTCTACAGCAATACGAGCACATGGCGTGGATATCCGTGGTAGAAGTTTGGAACTGGGATAGCATTTCTTCTGCAGAGAAGATACTCTCAATAAGATGTAATAATGAAGTAGTTTGTCTCAAAATCCAGCTTTGCCATGTTTTCTGTGTGTTTTTCGTTGGTCTTGCACATCCTCATCTGAGTGACAGAAGGTGAGATGTTCCTGGGAAGGACTATGGAGGAACTGATGTAATGTGTGTCCACCCAGTCATCTCAAATACTGCGTGGAAATGACTCACTGTCACAAGGAAGGAATTGAGAAACTTTAGTCTGCTCAACTTCTTTTTCTTTCTGAAAATGTACCTGAATTCATTTAGCAGCTCTTGGGCAAAAGAGTTTAAGTGCCTTAGCTATCACTGAGTTGATATGTCCTGGCACTTCAGGGCCTGCTGTGGAATGTTAATGGCTCCCAATGGTTTCATGGCTCCATTTGTCACGAGCTGTTTGTTGTAATCTTGTTTGTCAAATCCAGGGGAGACTTCACTCTGTCATTGCTTCTGCCTCTTGCTTTTCAGAACACTTTACAGCAGTTCAGCCGTGGAACATCTCATTAATATTAAGCAGAAGCTGACTTGAGCAGTGAGTTCTGTAACAGCTGCTATTTATAAGCACAGGCTCTTTCAGCAGTAACCCCATTGTAAAGAAAATAAATCTGTTCTATGGTGCTCTTACGACTGTTAAGGACAGTTTGAATGTCATAGATGTTAACCCAGTGAATGCAACTGTGCTTGGCATCTGTGAAACTTCTTCATGGTAAAAAAGCACAGATTTAACTCAAAAGTATTGCCAAATCCAAACCCCCATCATCTGAAGAACATAGCTGACATGAAGAGTCATAATTCAGCATGTCTCTAGCATTGTATAAGAATACACATTTACACTGATATGTGCCTGTGAGAATTATGGAACTTTGCAAAATAACTACTTAACCTGTGCTGAGGGCCTTTGGAGAAGTTTTCAGAGCAGTGGTGTCTCAAACATTCTTGCAGCTCTTTAGAACTAGAAGTAGAGACCCTCAGATTATTAACTGGTGCATTTGAAGAGCCAGCATAATCTAAAGACAATTGTTACAAGCGAGGTTTCAAGTGAAAGAGCTTCATTAATAGATTTTAATAAAAGTCTGAAATGCATTTTCCTCTCCTCTATATTTCTTCAAATTTTTTTTTTACTTCATTGGTTTCAATAAGAATAGTTGTAGTGGAAATACACATTATTTCTGTCTTGCTTTCTATCTCCTATTATTAAATTCCAGATTTTGCCAATCAGTGTTTAGAAACCCTTCTGTTTATCCTCTGAATGGATATCCTTATCTATGATTGTCTTATTCATTGCCTTAGAGTTAAAAAATAATATTTTTCTAATGAAAAGGATAGCATTTCTTGATCTAAATTAACTGATCACATATTTTGGTGAGGTAATTCGAGCTTTGAGCTGATTTTTTTTCTGTCCAATGGTCATCTTCATTTACCTGGAATGTTGTCAGAGTCCTTAACTGCAATAACCCTGAGAGTGTCACCATTTGTCAAAGGAGAAATCATGTTTGCCAGATCCCTTCTGTTAAAAACATGAACTGCTGGTCTTCAGAAAGGAAGAGAGAGAAAAGCTAGCAGTAATTATAACAGGGATCTTGTTATGAACTTCAGAGCTCTGTGAACTTCTTCTTAGCGTCATCTGTCTGATAGAACTCTGTGAATCCAGCCCAGGAACCCTGGGCTTCAGGAAGAGGTTTTTGTGTCCTGATGTATCTGAGCCTTTACAGGAGAGGTGCTGCACAGCTGCCCAGTGGAAGGAATGAAGCAATGGAAGAGCTAAAGCAAACACAATGCCCTGCTGCACTCCAAAGTGTGGCTTTTTCTGAAGGTTCAAACCACATTCAGTTGCTCAAGAGGAAAAATAGCAGTAGCCCTTCTGGGTGTGGAATAAATATACTGTTGTGTTTTGTTTCTGTTCATAGTTAATCCTGAAACACCCTGTTTTTTTGTTCATGTCAAATGCAGGTTTATGCTGATTTACTTCCCTTCTAATCCAGAAGATATTTCTGAATGTACTGAAAATATTTTGTCATCCATTTGTGTTTTACTATGTGCCTTGCAATTGCCTGTGCTTTAGCATCAGGGTTACTCATGGCCAGCTGTGGCCAGGGTGGGCAACAGGATGGAGCTGTGGGACATCCTGATGCAGGTACAGCTGTGTCATCCTCTGGATCCTGTGGATGGAAACAATTCCATAGGTGTTACACTAGATTTGGTTTTCAGTTGGTTTTGTTTAATCCAGTTTGATTTGGCTGCTTGTTTAAATAGAAACACTAATTTAGTATTTCCACTGTGAATCTCTGGCCCTCATAAAAATATCTTATTCCCATGCCTCTGAAAAACAGTGAAATTTTTACTTTTAAATTTGTGTTTGTGGATAGTTTGTCCAGAGTATAGTATATAATTGTGACATATTCTGATTTAAAGGTAGATTTTTGTCTCTTTTGCATAAAATATATTCTTTGAGTTACATGTAGTGTTTATGATAATTTTTTGTCTCCAACTTTATGAAACATTTCCACTGTTTGTGTTTTTCTGTAATGTCCATCATTGTGTCTTAGAAGGGCCTTAATTTGCCAGAGCTAAATGAACTCTGCTTCAATTTATTGGTGTAAACTCCTATTCATGTCCCTGGCAGAGGTGATGCTGTGGTTTTAGGTGCATGAGGAGAAGTAAATTGCAGCCCTTCTGTAATGGTGCAGTGCAGTGGTTTGAGCTGCTCAGGATCTGCCTTGTGAATGGTGTAGCTGTGACATTGGAGTCTCATTTCTCTTACTGATCTCACTGTTAAGTTCTTAGCTATTTTCTCAGTTTCAGCACTTCAGATATTTGGGTTCATTTGCATCACCAGAAGATTACTTTCACTCAATTCAATTTCTGTACTGATTTGGCCCAGGGCACAATTTTTATTCCAGCCTAGTTTTAACCAATATTATTTGGGAAGCTGGAGATTTGGAGAACTTGTGGGTGTTTTTCTTCCTGCCTATGCCTAGTCTGGGGGCACTGCATGCTGTCCAGGTGGTGTGTGACAGTTCCTTCCAAAGGCTGACGTGATGCAGGTACACCTTTAAACTGTGTTCCTGTGGTGACTTCACTTCTTGTTTGCCTCATGCAACTAACACAGTCCCCAAAAAAGGAGCTCCTAAGGGGCAAAATTCTCCTGGGAAGGAATCCAGTTCTACATCTTCATGCTACTTTTTGTCTATAAGTGAGTTGTGCTGAGGTGGTCTAGAAAGAGGACCTTAAAATAGTCGTGTTCATGGATGGACTGAGTTAACTGTATGGTTTGTTTGTGGTCATTCCTTGACTTGGTAAATATTTATTTCTGTTTGGTTTTTATGTTCTGCTGAGATCTATTTCTGCAACTCCTTTCTTTAAGCTACCATTAGTGTATCCCTTTCTTTAGGCTGATCTGAACTAGTTTGAGACATTGCTTGGTGAGAAGTGCTATTAAAGTGTCTTCGTCAGCCACGAGCGCTGGACGTGCCATTGTGCTTTCCCAAGTTAGTGTGTGTTGACTGGCAAAACACAGACAGCTCTTAATACATTCAATTGTCCCTATTTAGAAAGGTATTTTTAATAGTGTTTCTGCTTTCACAGGAGAGTGGCTGGGTGGGTTTTAAATTACTGTGTGGCTTGCTGTGTCCCTCCTTCATCTAAGGTTCTTCTGTTGTGTTCCCTGATTTCAGAATGAGTCTTGTAGTACACTCTATAATTATCTAACCCAAGATGTTAGAATCTGGAATATGTAGCAAGTATGCTGTGGATAATTAATGCTAAATAACTTAAAAGGTCAAGATTTGTATAGTTCTGATTTCTGCTAATTGATACAAGTCTTTTTTTCCTTCTGTTTTTGCTACACTTGCCAGTTGTTTGGATGCAACACCCTTGAACTCCATTTGACAAAGCCACTGTCCTGATCTCCTTGAGCTAATTCATTCTGGGATATTAGAATTATTTCCTTCCAGTGAAACTTTAGTAAAACCTGTGAATACCAGAGGACTTCCTTCCAACTGACATTAGCTTTTGCTTGGAATATTCCTCACCCAAAGGCCCCTGTCTGCCTCAGAGTTGCACGTAAGCTTCCCATCAGTCCCAGCAGGACTTGGATGCAGAGCAGGAGGGTAAACTGGCAGAATATTACAGCAGCCTGATGCAATTAAGCTAGTTTCATTTGAATCCCCTATTTTCAGGGGTTTTCAGTTTAGGCAAAATCGTTTACCGAAAGCTGAAATGTGGCCTGTTAGTTCTCCACTGGGAAGTATGCCTCTGTTTAATAATATTTTTATGAGACTGTATTTATGGAAATGGAAAGAAAAATGTCATAAAGCTAGTTTTGTTGCACTATTCTAAGGCTTTTATATTTTGCATAGTTCTAGAATATGAGGAAGTTGCTTGGGGAAGTAAGGCTTGGAACCTGCTCAGCCCCAGCATAGCAACATATGATGTGCTTTTTTACCTAGTGATCCATGTATTATTTTAATTGCATGTAACTGGTGTATTTATATGGTAGTGAGGGAGCCCAGCAGACATTTCCTGCTGCACAGGAGCCATTGGCAGTCCCAGTTCCACAGTTCATGAACTGACCTCTTCTGACTGTGGACTGCACTTGCAATAATGAAATAGTCCATCCTTGATTCTGAGCTCTTTCAACAAATGAGGAAAACAGGGCTCTTTTTTCCTTTCTCTCTCTCTCTCTATTTTTTTTTCTTTTTTTTTGTTCCATTGTTGAAATTTCTCTGGAGGCTTTTAATGGTTTCCAATTATTGCATATGTTAATTTAGGATGGTTACTTGGAAATCCATTCATCTAGGAGGGCACAAATACATATAACGTTCTCAAGTAATTAATCCTTGTAACTTACATTTCACTTTGATAGAAACTTTTGGTTTTATGTGTATTGTAAGGTTAATTTTTCTGTCTATAAGTAGCACTTTTATATGTATCTGAAGGGTTTTTTTGAACAGAAATGTGGTTTTTTTCTGTATATTATCTAATGGAAAGAAAGTATAACACTACTAAACAAGGCATAGAGTAGTTTGCCTCCAGACTGTAAGTTCACTTTAGGTCAGTAATGATCGAGAGTTGTTCAGTGTATCTGAAATAAATCAGTGATCCCATTTACTACTGGACAGCTCTCCTGATCAAACCCAGAAGGGCATTAATTGGTACCCTCCACCTCTTGGACGAGGGTACTTCCAGTTCAGGTGTGAGGCAGAACTGACAGAAGTGTGATGAGCCTTGGACTTGGTGGAAGAGCAGAATTTTATTGATGCCTCAGTCTGACTTCGCAGCACTATGCTGATAAGGACTAACCTTGTTTGAGATGACACTGCAGCCAGTAATGATATCTCCTAAATAGCTTATTTAAAGCTCACTTTCCATGGCCTTTAAAGATGCTATAAACCCCAGTGATTCTAAAAGCTCTTCTCATCCTTCCAGCTTTTCTGATTTGTATTGGTTTTACTCTTCCTTGAAACACAGCTGTTGTTTGTCAGTCTGTGTATGGGTTTAGAAGTTCCTCCAGACAAGTGCAAGTACTTTGCTTTTTCCAGAACCCTTTTGAATAGTTTACACATCTTACATAGAGAGAGGCTTTGCATAAATGTACAGATATACCCACATGCACATGTCTAAGTGTGTGTGTACAGAAATGTGCTCCTGCAGGTTCTGAATAACATGGAACGTGTTTCAACAAGTGCTTATGTCTTGAATACTTAGGCTGGTGTTTTAGTGTATATATTTAAATGGCAAGGAGGAAAAGACATTTTGTTTGATTCTGATTACAGCTGAGAAATACAGCTTTGAGGAAAAATTGAATGAGTGTTCCAATTGTATTTCACCCTGTTTGTGGTTTGAAAGACCCAAGTTGGTAATGATTGGAACTTCAGAAATCAGCAAGCCTGTGTTAAGCTAAACCTCTTGGAGGACCCAATATGCTTTCAGTTTGCAAGGACCACTAAAGACCTGGGCATTTACTTTCTCCATAACGTATTCTGTATGAGTATTTAGTATGTATGCCTTCAATTTGCCAATGTTGCCATGTTTTCTTCTTAATTATTCATGAAATAAAGGTTGCAAATAGGAGACTGTGTGTGTGTTTTCTTGGGTAAAGGCCTGCACAGGGGCTGTTCTCAGGCTGAGTCTGGCACTGCTTTCTCAGGAGTGGTGGAGGTGAGGAGCGTGTGCCAAGGGCTTGTGTGCACATAACCTCAGGATTTTTTTGGAAATCATATCTCTCTTGGGGTACCAGCAGCCTCTACCCCCAAAGGGTTTTAGGTGATAAGGCAGTGACTACTTCAGATAAGAGAGACATGTTTAAGGCATCTGCTTAGCCTGTATTGTTCTAGAGAAGGAAATTGCAGAGGATATGTTCCGTTTAGGCAACTTCAGTAATGCATTGCAGGATTAGAATTACTTAAATGTTACTTAACCCAGCCCAAGTAAGGCACTTGTGTGCTCACCCCCTCTGTGTCTCTAAAGAAGCTGGGCTGGAGAGAAGCTGGGGGCTTAATCCCTAGAACAGTTCAGACTGTTGAAAGCAGAAGCCTAAACACAGATTTTTCCAGGTGAAACTAAAGCTTAGAACACCTTAAACCTGGTTTGGTCTCAAATCATCCTGGTTGGTAGCTGTTTTCAAGTGCTGGTTTAGAGCTTTAATTTCAAGTGCTCTGGAATGAATTGGATCCAGAGCTTTAGAATGAGCTCCTAATTATTATAAATGCTGTTCTGAAAGGCACTGGCTAGTAAAGGTATTTTAATTTTACTTTTTTTTTCCCCCAAGATTTTGTGTGGTGTTTTCTGACTGTCCAGCAATCCAGGAAAGTCTTTGTCTCAGTAATGTTATTTTGCAAGAAAGTGTCTTGTTTCTCCTTTCTTGAGGTGAAATATTCTCCATGAGAACTCCTTGCAGTCCTTCCTGCAGTGTCTGGAGCTGCTGGAGGTGTGTAGTTGAAGAACATGCCTGATTTAAGAAAATGTTTTCGTTCTTAAAATGAATTTCTATCCTGTTTTTAAGCATGGATCTTCAGTTTTCACACTTCTTTTGCAAATAAATGTTTCAGAAGTGTTTTGTAGTAGACTCATGTCAGAAAACAGATGTTCTTTTCTGTAGCAAGCACATGGCAGCTCCATGGAAGGGACTGCTGCACGTGCAGTGGGCACCTGGAGGGCAGGGCATGGCCAGGCCTGAGGGATGCTAAAACTGCAGGGTCTGCACAGTCTGTAGAGCTGCAACTTTTCTTTCCCATATCCATTGAAATAATGTTCCCTCCCCAGAGTATTTTCATGGATTGTCTTCCAAGCTGTCGCTAAAAAATTTTGTTAAAAATGTGAAACCAGCTCCATAAGTGTGTCTAAGTTGAATATAATAAAATTGGTTCATTAATTTTTAAGATCTTACTGTAAGGAAAAGCTGCAGCTATATGGAATAGTGAAATAAATACCTCAGAAGCAACAGCAGTATAATATTCCATTGTGTTAAATCACAAAAAAAGCTGATATTGGAGTCATGGTTTTTCTGCAGTTAAATTCTGTGGAGGAACTAGGTTAGCAACAGACCTTCTGCTGAAATTGTGCTAAAGGGTTTCACAACTGCTTTGTTCGACAGAAGGGACTTGGATTAAATCATGGCTGTTGCAGAGAGTTTTACAAAGGGCAGAGATCAGAGGAGCTCACAAGAGGTGCATTATTAGCACACAGAATTATTTTAGAGGATACCCTTATCATTGAAGGTGAACTCCTTTCTAAGTTTTCTTATGACCTAGGAAGGTATTTGCAACCCGTAGTTACTGGTAGAAATAAAAAAATGTGAATTCCTGCTTGGTGCTGCAGCCCAGCACCTTGAATGGGCAGGCTGGCTAAATTGTGTTTCTGTTCCTGGCAGCTCAAGATTAGAAGAGCATTTATGTCTAATTAAATATTTTTATTCATGTCATTTCTATTAGAAGAGTTGAATTGAGACTTCTCCCATGCAAGTCTTTGTTCAGAAAAAAACATTGGCTGTGAATTTTTAAAGAAGCAGATGAGGGAGTGGTGCTACCAGTTCTAATCCAGGTTAAGGCTTTTATTAGCCTTTGTCTGCTGTTTCCTCTGTGTCACCATTGTTTAACCCTTTCTGTAGGACTGAATTTCTGTATATTAAATGTCCTATTTGAAAAATATGATGTTGACCTTTCTTAAATGGTCTTTTTCCTTCAGGATTTTCAGTTCTTTGGAACCTTCTTAATCTCCTTATGAAAATATGGTGGCACACAGTAGTGTCTCATCACAGTAGTTTTGCTCTTCAACATCTGCATTGGTTCTATAGTGTGGGGCACTATTTGTGCTTCTCCCCAGTGCTGTGCGTAGCTCACTCCCTTGTTTATGTCCTTAAACCATTTTAGGCTCTCTCCTCACGCCAGAAGCCTAAAAGTTAAGCTCTTAAAAATTAAAGAAACTTGAGAAGGAGACATAACAGTCTGGAGACAACTTCACTGAGCTGTTGACAATATCATATTTTTCAAAAATAAATATCCCACAGAGCACCAAAATGCCACTGTGTTGTGTTAAGGCTGTGTGTCTGTGGGGCCACACTCAGAGTCCATGGGCTGCACCAGGGCACAGCCAGGGCTGTCTCTGCAAAATCACAGCTTTGCATTGTCAGCTTTGCAGGTCAGGAGCTGCAAAAAACGCCCCTCCAAAAATGCCTGCTCTGAGAAATTAATACAGCTGGACTTTGGTCTGGGCAGAACAAAACGTAAAAGGAGGGTTTGGTGCCCTTCTGCTCTTGGCCAGAGGCACAGCTGGCATTGAAATGGGGTGCTAAAACATGAGCTCAGCTCTATAACCTCTGAAGTTGTGTCGTTTTGCACCAACATTTCCAGCACACGCTCTTCCCTAGCAGGGAGTGGTGGGGAGCAGGGTCAGCAGCCACTTTCTGTCTCCAGTTTGTGTTGTGACAAACCTGGCTTATACACAATGTCTATTTTGTAGGGTTAAATAAGGGTTACCCTCTCATTGCTCCTCAGAATAAAATGAGAATAGTTCAAGTGAAGAAGAATGAAGTGACTTCTGCTGGGCCTTTCAACTCCAACAGTTCATTTATTGTGTAAAGGTAAGTTATATTTTAGCTGTTGCTCTGCAGCTCCCACATGATGATTCATGCTACCAGTTTTTCTTCTATTAATAGTTTACAGAGAGTGCTTAAATTTAGATTGAATTCCATCTCATAGTCTGTCATGCTGGATAGCATTGAGAGAAATAAAGCCACAGTCTGTTTGGGCAGTGTCTTTTACAGAGAGTAGTCAACTCCTGACATGAAATTACTGAAAATCTTTCATTCCTGACCCAGACTGGATTCAGACTGTGCTGGGTACATGGTTTGCATTTCCCTGTGAGGGCAAATCTTACCTTGACTTCAGCTTCTTTTCCTTAAGCCTCTGGTAAAAGCTGAACTCCTCTGTGCTGGAATTGAACAGTTGGTGCAAAAAGGCTTCGGTCTCTGACGCGGGAGTCAGAGATTTCATTATGATTTTAGCCATGGGCATTGCTAGCATGATTCTGCATTTGTAACTTTGTTAAAGGAGACACTCTTCAGAAAAACTGAGCTTTTCCCAATGTTGACTTTAAAAATGCTGTCAAATATTTAATGTTGAACAATGTCTGTGAAATAATCACATATATGCAAACACACATACAGATTTCTATTTTATATATATATATATATATATATATATATATATATATATTTATATAAAATCTGTCTTTAATGTTGAAGGATTTGCTGGTGTATCCAAAGGTCCTCCAGTAACTTTGTCCTCATCCCTTCTTTTAGACTAACTCAAGTGTCTTTCACTGCTTTTGAGGAGATTCAGGCAGTATTTGTGGGAATGGAATATATACAAGTCAGAACACACCATTTTAAATGTCTTGTTTGACAACATTGAACATGTGTGCTAATGCAACACTCAGTTTGATGTTCTTGGCAAAATATACATCCCTTAAATGTAATTTTGCACATATTAAATAATTCAGTCTGGTTAGAAAGAAAAATTTCAATACAGAGAAGATCTTCAAAACTGATAAAGCATTAATTTCTTTGTAAAGACAAATAATCTTTCTGTTTGAAATAAAATTAATTCTTCCAGATTCTGTCCTAGGCAAACTGATCATTTTCACTCCTCCACGTGGAAGCCTCAGTACCTGGGTACGATTTTCTGCTTCCCAGGGTGGCAGGCTGTGTTTGGTTATGAGTCTGTTTTGTGTTCCAGGGATATCCCTGATGTGCCCAAGGTGTCACTCAGGCAGTGCCAGCAAAGAGAAGGGTGAGTTTCTCAATAGGTCTCAATATTTTCTCAATAGGTTTCTCAATGAGGTTTTTATTTACTTTGCTCTCACCTTTTTTGGAATAAGCATTTCAAGGGTTCTACACAGGCTTTCTAGCGTTTACTGCTTGAGCTGAGTTCCTAAATCTGAGGAGTGCAAATATTCTTATCACCACTTTTCAGCTGCCCAAAACTCAGGAGTTTGGCTTGTTCAGGGAGACAGTGAACAGGATGTCACTGCAGCTCTGCTTTCCAGGAATGAGAAAGTCTATCTTGGCTGCACATGGGAGAATCAGAAAATTTAATTCCTGTCTTTGCAGTCCTGGACTCCTTTCAGCTCAGAGCTGGCTCTGAATGTGTGGCAGCCCCCCTCCATGGCTGTGGGGGCTGCTGGAAGCTGTTTTGTTTCCAGGAGGTTTCAGCCTGTCTCTTCATGTCATCCCTTCTCAAACTGTGCCAAGGCACAGCACTCACAGCAGTGCTGGTTTATTCTCCAAAGTGACCAAGGGAAGTTGCACTCTGTGGTGCTGCCATCCGTGCATTTATTATAAAAAAACAAAGGAAATATTAAATAGCTCTTTGTATTCCTTACTGTCAATTTACTGGCACTGGTAAGGGAGGGCATAAGTAGAAATATCCAGAGGTAAGGACAGTGCACATGGAATATGCACAGGAATTATGGTCTGCTACTTGACAGGGACAATGGCATAGAACCACTAGGAAAACAATTCATTTTTTACTTCAAAAGGAAGGTAACAGATCTATTCAGATCTTATTATAGCAATGGAAGTTATCCTATCCAACTGCTGAATAGGACATAAACCAGCAGCTGCTCATTATAAACACAGTTCCTTGTGCAGAAGGGAGAAATGAGCATGCAGAAGACCTGGAGGGTCTGGCCCTGTTGCTCAGGGAGGTGTTAATACTGATTTTAACATCTTGGATCACTGCAGAGTTCCCAGGTGCACAGATAAAATCAATAGGTGACAATGAGGTTCTCATATGCCATCCAAACTGGAATGGCCAGTGAGGAAAGGAGTCAGTGCTTCTGGTATCAGAACACATTTATAGAAGGAAAGTAATTTCTAAGAAGCCTTAGAAGCTGGTCAGGGAGCCGTTATCAGCCAGTCCTATGAAAATACTCAGACATTTGTTTTGGATCTTCTATGACTTGCTGATTTAAAAGAAAATCTATGTAGTCTACATCAAATACTCTTAAAATTGGTTAGCTGCAAAAAAATCAAAGAGTTGCAACTAGGAAAATAAACACCCAGTGATGCATTTCTGGGGTCCTTCAAAGGTATGGTGATCATCATTTGTGACTTGGGAAACTTGTAAGGTGATATATTGAGGATGGGATAGTTGGAATAAACCACTCTGGCAGTTCAGCGAAGAGGTTGACTGCAACAGCTATGTTTAATGTATTCAGGAACAAAATAATATTTAGAAAGTGCATCCCTACTCCTTAAAAGTATTTTGATTTCCAGCTTTCATTGATTTCAGTGGGAGAGAGTAATTTGGATGGCTTTGAGGATCTAGGCCAAAGAGTGAGGCAGCCTCTGCAGCACAGCAAACCCTGCCCTGGAAGGGAGCAACACAGAGCAGATGCAGCAGAGCATGGCAGGCAGCTGATTCTGACTTGCTCCTCTAGTTCAAAAACAATTGCACAGCATAAAATTTCATGGAGTATCAACTAGGAGTGGGAATATACCACCTCTTGTACAGGGTAGATGTGAGGCCCTCACATGAATAGTATCCATTCCTGGTGTCAGCATTTTTTTAAAAAGCTCTGGTAAACATCATGTAGGCAGGTGGCATTTCTAAATCTATCATCTATGCAGCATGTTTTGATGAGGCTCCTAATTTTCTCATCTCCCACTTTTGTTTTTCCTCTTGACTTGGCTAAGTCAGTGTATGTGTTCCTTAAAAATCATTTCAAGTTACTGTGTGGTAAATTACTCCAGCTTTTTCTGTAACTTCCTGGGAAAAATTACTTTTTTTTTTTTCTCCCCAGAGGATTCCCATTGTGTTTGGAGCAGCCTTCACTCTGCTCTGTAGCTCCTGACTGAGCCAGCCCATGAACCAGCCTGCCTTCCTGACCGGGGTAAGAGTGCAGGGGAGGGCAGCTCAGGTGCTGCCTGCTGCTGCCAGTGCTGGATTTTTAATGCTTAGATGCTCACAGATTTTGAGGTTGGCACTGGAGGGGCTGGTGCCTGTTTAGTTCCTTCTTTCCTACTGTCTTGTTACAGCAAGGAGATGTAAAGCATCTCTCGTGCTGCTGCTGTTGGGGAAGGCAGGGTGAGCAGTGCTGGGTGTCAGTGATGTGGGAATGCTTTTGGAGTGGGGAATCCTGGAATAAAACCTCACTGTATGACACAGACGGGCCTGGGCTGGCTGTCACTGAGGTGGATCACTCTGTCACAGGCTGGGACCTGCCATGGAGCTGGTGGGAAGTGTGGAGTCACACTGGTAGTTTTTCCTGTTTGCAATGTCCACTTGCACTTGAAAAATAGAACTTAAAAATCTTAGAAGATACCCACAAAGACCAGTGGGATTAAATTCTTGAGAGGTTCTCTCCCTGTTTCAAAATTGCTGCGAGATGAGTCATGGCTGTCCCCAAGTCCTCGGAGGAGCAGGAGCTGGCTGGGGACAGGCGCAGCCCCAGGGGCAGCGCCGGCAGGAAAGGTGGAGTGTGCTGGGGGGATCCACAGCCGCCTGCCCGGTGGGAATGAGAAACTGCTGCCAAAGAGTCAATATCTCTGCGGAGAACTCTTAAACACTTCCAGAGTGGTAATGCACAGGTAATGCTCCTTTCCGTAGGTGGTAGTGGCAGTTGGGAAGAGAAGAGAGTGGCGCTGCTCTGGGTGTGAAGCCTGACCTGGTGTCCCCTCAAGCACTGCACGGGGCCACCAGCCCTGTGTGCTACAGCTGCAGGCTTCGACTCGCTGGGTGGGTTTTCCAGCCTGGAAAGAAGTAGATGCTTAAAATAATGTAGTGAGAAAGCCCTCCTCTCCTCCCCTCTGCCCTCTCCCGTCTCCTTTTCCCTTCCCTTTTCCCTCTCCTCTCCTTTCTTTCCTCCTTTCATTGTATGCAGATCAAGTCCAGTCAAAGCCCGCTGCTGTCACCCGCAGGTGCCTCACGACAAGCCAGGACTCTCAAGTAAGTTCCGTCTCTCCTGCAGCCCCGCTGTGGGGATGCTCTCCGGGCTGTCCGTGCCGGTGCCGCTCCGCTCCGGCCGCGCGGTAAAGCTGCGGGGCTGCCGGGCGCCCATCCCGCGGGGCCGGGATCGGGATCGGGAGCCGTTCTCGCGGCCGCGTGTCCCGGTGCGTGTCCCGGTGCGTGTCCCGGTGCGGGTCCCGGTGCGGGTCCCGGTGCGGGTCCCGGTGCCGGTCCCGGTCCCGGTGCGGGTCCCGGTGCCGGTGCCGGTGCGTGTCCCGGTGCGGGTCCCGGTCCCGGTGCCGGTGCCGGTGCCGCGCCCGCCCCGCGCCGCCCTGCAGGGGGAGCCGCGGCGGGCGCGTCCTGCGCGGAGGCGGGAGCGGAGCGGGGCAGCGCCGGCACCGCCGCGCGGCTCCGGGCGCGGCCGGAGCGGAGCGGCGCCCCGAGACCAGGTGGGTGAGGCCGGCGGGCCCGCGGGGAGGGGCGGCGGGGCCCGGGGTGCAGCTCCCGGGGCGGAGCGGGACCTCCCGGCCGGGGCGGGCTGCGGGCTCGTCCCGCCGGAGCATCCCGAGCGCGGCGGTCCCCGGCCCCGGCCGCCGCCGTGCGCGGCTCGGTTTCCCTCGCGGCGGCCTCGGTCCCTCTCCTGCCTGTCCCGCGAACTTGAAAAGTGGCCGCCCGCTGCCCTCTCGGTGCAGCCGAGCCCCCAGCCCCGAGGCGGGGCGATTTTGCCCTGCTACTGCTTTCTCCTGCCCCGGCTCGGATGGTGTTTCCCCGTGGAGCCGGCACGTTTCACTCCGTGCTGATTCCCGACTGTCAGCGCCTCGACACACCCCCGCGCTCCAAGAGGTTTGCTCCGCGGATCTTCCCTCGAACATTAGGTGCTGGACTTTGCCTCCCTGCACCCAGCCCTCCGCGGCCTTCCAGCAGATATTTGTGCTTAATCATAAAATAGTGATTCCAGGGGAGCACCCTTCATCCTGCAAACTTCTCTGTAGTGCTTTCAAAGGAGATTTCTATGCACTTCACAGTCGTGTTAAAGGGAAAAGGGCAGGGACTGAATAGATGGCTTCAAGCCGGTGCGGTCATGTCCTATTGCTTGCCCCCAGAAGCCCCAGCTCTGCCTTATCTCTGCCGAGCGGCTGCAGTTCCTCAGCAGAGCGCGTTCCCTGCGCCCGGGAGCTCAGCCTCGGCACCCCGCGGCGGAGCCGCCCTGCCCGAGGAGCCCGTGCCCTGTGCTGGGGACAGGCGGCTGAAGGACGGGCAGACAGGCTGCGAGGTGCGGGCTGGCTCCGGAGCTGCAGGATGTGGTGCAGGGCTCTGCCCTGCCCTCGGGCAGTGCCTGGGGCAGCAGGTGCGGTCCCATCCCGCCGTGCCGCTGCTGCTGCGCGGTGCTGTCGCCGGGGATGCTCCCGGGAGGAGATTTCTGCACGGTCGTTTGTGTGGTCTGAGAGTCACGGTTGCTTTATTGCTCTTCTGTGCCTTGGGCAGTGTGAGTCTGGGGGGTCTCGAGTGCAGGGGGGCTGCAGGCTTTGCATAGCCTGAAAGGAGGAAAAGTGGTTGAGCACCTTCTTCAAAATTGCCTGGGGCGCTGAGCCCACAGAGAGACAGGAAGGGTTAACTTAAAGAGAACAACATGACTCACTTGGTAAATAGTTAATAGAATTGCTGTAACTACTTAAAATTATTTTCCTAAGCAGATGGCCAACTATTAGATAACTCTGTCTTTGGATGTATTTGTTTTCAGGTTTCTTATCGGGCTTGTAAGTCTCAGGCACATGTAACTCAAGAACTGGAGTAATTGATAAATTCATCCTTCTGCATGAGGGAAACTAGGAGAGAGAGAGAGAAAGCATGGTCAGTCCCTGCAGTTAGAGGCACCCCTGGAGCATATTGCCCAAGTGAGGCAGAAAAAGATTAGATAAAGTGACCAGCAAGGATGTGAGAAATATTTCAATTGAATTAGGTCTGTGCAGAAAATACCTTATTTTGAATCTCAATAAAACAGTCAATATAAATGTAATCATGTACCACAAAAATGTACGGAAACAAAATCCTGCCTAATGTGGCAAATGGACTGAATTCTGAATTAACCAGGAAAGCGGTGAACCTCTGAATTTGTAGAGAAAACATGTGGGTACAAACTGCAAACATGTATGTGTGTACATAAAATAAAAATGACCTATTGCAGGGTGTGAAAAAAAAAAAAAAAAAAAGGCAAGCAGGTCTCCTTTTTTAATGGTGGCCATGTGGTGCATTTGTAATTTTCATGTGTATATAATCTGTGTCTTTCCATGCATTATTTTTATACATAAAAATTAGAATCAGCATCACCCTGTACCAGGTCAAGGGATGTTGGCCCAATAAGGATGTTTTTAACCTCTGTCCTTCTATCAGTGGGTGCAGAAGGCACTAAAGGTCTGAGCTGGAAAGCTTCTGCCAGGTCTGCATGTTTGCATTTCTGTTTTTGCTGGTATTTTAATAGGATGTTTCCATAAGGGCTGCTGCTGCTATTTTATTTGAATATAAGCAACTTTTGAAAGCTCTTAATCTTTTTTGTTTAATTTTCAATGACAGATTTCATGTAGAGCTGTGTGGTTAAGTTCTCCTAAGAACCACTGGGAAAAGCTCAGCCCTGCAGAAGGTCTGGGGGGGATCTTTACTCTTCCTTTCAGACCTGACTCTCAGAAGGGTCTGGTCCCTCCTTGGTTTTGAACCTGGCTGCTTTTCCATCTTGTGTTGAGGGAAAGCCTCTCCCTTTACCACTTCCTTTCTGCCTGGCTGACTGATGGCTGTATGATTTCTTGTCTATACAGGATGTTTAAAATTTCACAGATTTCTCACCATTTTCCCTATGCTTCAGCTCTTCACTGGGGTCTGACATTTCTGCCCACATGAGATGGGACAAGGCGCGGTGTGGGGAAAGTCTCTGAGTTCAGCACAGCTGGGAGTAAGGTGTTCTCCATCCAAAGGCTGGTGCCAGTATCTCTCTTGGTGTCCTGCAAAGTTTGTCCTTGTCTTCAGCTTGAAGAGATTCCAGCTGTGCTTGTTCATTTTCTCATTTGATCTGGATTGTGATTAAATCTCAAGGTTGTTCTTTATTGTGTGATTTCCATCTGAAAATGGACATGGGGTATTAAATTTTTTTTTTTGTTGGACTTTAAAGTAAAAACCAGGAAAAAGATCTTGAGCTGTGTGTCAAAGAATCAAAGAAGAACCTCACAAGTCACTGGAGGGTTGTTCCCTTTTATCAGGATATCTGGTATTTAGGACCAGAAGGTTTGGTTGCTTCAGGGACCATCTTCAGGTTTTGCAAGTGCACCCGAACAGCTTTGGTAGAGCTACTTGAACAAAATAGCACCAGTTCCTTGCCTCTCTGCTCATTTCAAAAATGCTGAGGAAGCTGCCACTTAATGAGATGCATTTGTGGTTGAATATTGAGGCTTGGACTGTTAGGGTTGAAGAACTGGCAGCATTCTGTCTTGGGAGGGCAGGAGGGTCTGGCAGATGCACAGAAGGTGATTCAGCCTCTGGAGGCTTCAATTCCTTCTGTAGTCAGAAGATGCCTCTCCCTTCACAAAGGTTGCAAATGTATCAGGGATAATTATTAGTTGTATTGCACGTTTTTTTTCTGCAGTAGATCTCTGTAGATCAGAGTGGACAGATGGCACATACAATTCTCAATTATGGAAAATATCCTTAGGAGGCACTTGGAGGTCATCTAATCCAGACCTCTGCCCAAAGGCAGGATCAGCTGTGGATTTGCCATTCCTGACATCTTTCTCTGTCCTGCTCCTTAAGACCTGCAGTGGAGATTCCTCACTTTCCTGGTGTGCCGGAAATACCCTGATGTCCTGTTTAAACCTCCTTTGTCTAACTCATTCTTCATCCTGACCACAGTGGGCAACCACAGGCAATCAGCAAAGAGTATTTCAAAGCACTTCACCAAATGCAAGTATTTGGTAAATGTGAGTGGGTAAAGGTGTGATTTCTTTCATTCCTCAACCTGGGTCCTGGGGCTCTTGCCAATGGGGATTTTTACATTTTTATTTCTTTAAAAGTTACACATTTCAAGCCCCATAAAGTAATTTTATTACCACTACAGATGCAGCAGTGGAAGGCAGGGTTTGAAAAGAAATGACAGCTACAAGACAAATTGTGTTTATCTTAGATGGTAAGTCAGGGGTTGCATGCAGTAGGTTTATCACTGACAGGTAACAAGATAAAGTCCAGGTGTTACACAGGGATGTGGAAAGACTTGAAACAGGAATAAAGAATACTTTACAAAGCATTTTTAGGGAACATTTGCAAACAATGCATCTGAGACAATGGAGAAGTTAGCAGGGAGGGAAACTTCTTGCAGGGATGATTTGAGCCAGGGACAGGGGGAGGGAAAGGCATGCCGGGCATGAGAGAATCTTCCTGTCCCTCTGTGATACGAGGAGAGGAAAGGGGGGTTTTCCTGGAGCTTTGGAGACGTGACGGGTGACATGCTGGGCTCCTGGCTGTGTGTTGATTAGCATTTGTGATTGCTCCCAGTTCCAGGGGGGAAGGCACCGGCATTCTGGTCCTGGCAGCCTGGGGCTGTTCCATCTGTGGCAGGGCATTCCCTGTGTCCCTGTGCCCGCTCTTTGTGCCTCCCAGCTCCAGCCGTGCCCGTGTTCCGCAGCTCCCCGAGGGATTGCCTGGTGGAGCCTCTGGAAGCCCAGCCCGAGCCGGGGGGTCCCGTCCGAGCATCCCCCGGGCAGGGCAGCCCCTCACCCGGCCGGGGCAGGAGCGCTGCTGAGCGGAGCCAAGTGAAGCTTTTAATGCATCCCTTCGGGAATGGTGAGGTTTGCAGTATTCCTTGATAGAAGTTTCCTCATTTAGTATTCAGACCTCAGTGTCTCCTCTGTTTTTCTCCTGGCTTTGCTTTGTTGGAGATGTTTTGGTTTGGGTTTGCACTGTTGTGTTCTCCTCTTGCTTCTTGTCTCCCCTTTCACCCCCACCCTCTTATTTTTCTGCCTAGGGCAGCATAAATCTTTCTGCTCTCTCTGCCTGTTCTCTAATAGTGGCCTCTTATGCAAATTCCCCTTCTTGTACTGGGAAAGTCCTCCACAAACAGCCCTATCATTTTGGTTATTGAGTTTTCCCCAATAGAATAGGACTGTCAGATCCTGGTATGAATCAGCTGTTGAGTTTAAGGACTTAAGGGAAGTAGGTGGTTAAATGTCATATTCTATGATAATAACAACTTTGTTTTCAGTATGAGATCCATATACTTGGGCACAGACTGGGATTTTCCATAGGAAACATTCCCCTGGATAAAAGACAGCTAAGAGGTATGCGGCTTTTTAGTAAAATCCTTAGAAGAGAGGCACGTGATTGAAATTGATTTGAATAATTACAGTTTCCACATACGTCCAATCCACAGATCAGTGCCCAGCTTCAATGGGATGGTGGAAAATCGCATCAGACTGACCTGGGCTGGCACCAGCACCATTACAGCTCCTGGAGCATGTGTGGGGAAGCACACTGACATTTAAAATGTTTCTAAAATGTTCTGAAGCCTGGATTTTGGCAAAAAAAAAAAAAAAAAAAAAAAAAAAAAAAAAAAAAAAAATCCGTGCTGATGGCTGCCTAGTCAGGGATCTGGGGCTGTTCCTGATAATCCCAAAATGCAGGCCTCTTTAGTAGACCTTTTAAAACTGAGGCACCAAACTTTGTCAAACACCTAAAAAACATTACTTTTATGTCATCCTGTGTCTTATGAAATGCTGATCCAAACTTTGCTTGACCATTATGATTCATTGTTAACTTTCCTACCCCATTCCTAAAGGGAAAACTTCCTTTTCCTCCATGTAGCCACCCTACAGCCCAGCTGTATGATTACAGCAGGCAAGAGATGGACACAGTCCATGTGGGAGAAGCCCTCCTAAAGGCTTGGTGGTATCTGTTCTGAGAGCTTCCCCGGATCCATCTCTGCCTAACATCTTTTGTGTTTGGTCTCTAATGTCACAGTCCGTAAGGAATTTGCCTTGGGCGTCTTTTTCGGTTTATGCTTGTTTGGCAAGGTGTGAGGATCATAGTTGTCACACATTTGAGAAATGATCGCAGGTTTCTTTACAGATGGACTTTTTCTGTGATGTCTTGTTGTGCAGAGACTGTAAAATAGCTAAAGTTTTCACAGGACAGAAGAGCTGCTTGCCAAGGCTGGTGGAGGTATCTCTGCTGTAGTAGGGACCTGACAGCTGCTCTCCGCTCCTCTCCTCTCCTTTCTGCTCCCTCTGGGCAAGAACAGCAGCTCATGAACAGCCAGCAAACGCAGAAAAATGTTTTCTGAAGTGATTTATGAGCGGCTGCTGGTTCTCCAGAGTGATGGTTCGATGCGAAGGACAGAAGTCACTGGTGAGAAGTGTAATTTCCCCAGCAGCCCCGTGCTCTCGCCCCAGCCCAGCGCGGCGCGGAGCCGCCGGGGCAGGAAGCGTGAGCGGTGCGGGGCTGCGCTGGGGCGGATGTGCTCCGACCACAGCACGGGGCTGAGGAAATGACAGAAGGACTGAGGAGTCCTCACAGCACCGCACTGACACGCTGCGATCGGTAACAGTCACGTTGGCAAGTTCTTAATAAATCGGATTATAATCAAGGATTTGGGGGAAAAAAGCAGTCCCTCTGAGAACCTCCAGTGTCGGTGTGGCTGGCTGTGATAGTGGAAATGCAAGCCACCTCACAAGGGGGACAGCAGTGTGGTGCAAGTCGCAGCAAAGAGGAGACGGAATGGCAAAGTGAGAGCATGCGGCCTCGGGGCACCATCAGAGCATCAACTCCTTATCCACAGAGGGTGTCAGAGTCCTAAAAATGTTTTAAATAGCTCTGAGGCTGCGACAGAAGCGCTGACACGATGGTGAGGTTGACAGCGAGCAAATAAGGATTAGCAGTCAGTGTACCTTACAAAATGGATGAGGGAAAGTTGCTGCAAACAAATTCAGGGGACAGAAAAATTGTTATTGTGGCTTTTGCCTGCTTTTGGGGTGAGCAGTGTCGTACAACGCTTTCATCAGGATAGGGAAGGACAGCTGGGGAATCATTTTAAGTTACACGGAGAGAGATAGTAAGAGTTACATTCTTTCTGCTGTAGACAGATATTGGTTGACCTGCTACAACAGCTCTCCCTGCACTGGGGTGAGTTTTTGTTTCACCATCAGAGTTTATGCAAACGCTGCTGGCAGCCTGCAGGACAGTGCTCGAGGGAGCAGGAGCAGGGATCACAGGGCATGGCGCAGAGATAACCTGCACTTAGAGAAGGCAAATAGGGTCTGGGAATAACTGGATAAAAATGCAAGAAAACTAGCAGATGTACCCAATTCTCAACTGCCTGTCTGGAAACTTCATCCAGAAATGAGAGGCACAGTCACATCTGGAGAGAAATCTGCTCCATTATTTTAAAATAGACCAGAATGGATGCATTAGCAATATGATAAATATCTTCAGAGTAAATTCTTCCCTTGCCTCTATTCCTCCGTGGGTCACCTCTTCTTTATATTCTGTTTCCTCATTTCTCTTCTTTTGTCCTTGAAGGAAATGCTCCTCATGTGGAAATGCTCCTCATGTGTGAACACAGCTGGCTGTGAGGAGGCAGATTTTGCCTTTGAGTTCTTCCCTCACACAGGAAAGGAAAACTGGCTCCTCAGAGACATTGTGGATGATATTGGCAGTAGTAACTTGTTTCTGGCCATGGTACATGGTTTTAATTATGCTTTTTTTACTTCTCTGCCTTATGAAAGCCTATCCAAATGCTCTACCTTTTTTTTTTTTTTAATTTTAGAAATGCCACCATAGATAAATGAACATCAGCCATCCTGAGTATAAAAATTTTGCTCAAAAATCCAACAGGTTTCAGTGTCTTTTGGCAATATATTGATGCCTGCTGCCCAATAAGACTTTGGTGAGCACAGGGGAGCCATTTTCCCTTCTGTTTGTTTGATCTGGCTTATTTAACTGCTGGTCATTCATCCTTACTTAGTTTTGCCCTCCTTGGCTTTTTGTGACCATTAGAATTGGAATAATTACTGTGAGGTTTTTTCCTTGCTTTTAAACATTTATAACATCCACTTAGGAAGAAAATATGGTCAAATGTGTTCTGCTCTAATCTTCCGCTACCACAATAAAAATTAATCCACTTCTAGCACTTGGAGGGCAGGAGGCAAAGCTGCAATATTGGTTTGGGATCAGCCATTCCTGTCAGCCAGTCCATCTTGCTTGCTGTCCAGTGGGATTTCACTTTTGGGGCAGTTTTGTTTTTTAGGTTTTTTTCTAATGGGCATAAACAGGAGGAGAAGAGGGGCACAGAACAGGCTGGCAGGGTGTGGTTTCGTTATGGTTTTGGCTGTTGTCACTTATGCAGCAGTCTGAGTATCTCTGGTAATCAGTCAAGACTTTACACCCAGGTTCACCATGCTTGTAGCAGGAGTACAACCTCCTTTCTTGGCCTGGCTGCAGCAGGGATGGAAATGTAAAACAGAATTGTTGCCCCTCTTTCCCACTTTTAAACTGATAGACAAAGTTCAGGCATGGTACAGGTCTCTGAAGAGCCATTTCTTCTGCCTTTCAAGAGTATGTGCAGGGAAGGTTTTAAGTCTTGGAGGGCTGTTGCTTTCCTGTAAGAGGGGATTACACCAAATTTAGCAAAGCTGAAGCTCTAATTTTACTTATTATTTCAGGAGAACTTGCAAAACCTATCCAGAAAGCTCTTTACTCCACTGTAGGTTTATATTACAGCAGACTTCACTTCCCAAGAGGAGACAAAGTCTGTGCTTCCAAAAATCCTCGGCCTTGCATTTTTGCAGTCAGAGAATCAGTGGCTCAGATGATATTTTGGATAAAATCTGAAACAGTGACTGGAAGGGTCAGACTGGCACATGGAGTCCCTTGATAGACCAAAAATTTCCACACTTTCCCATGTTCTACACTTGCAATGGTGTCCATGCAGGCAGGCATGCAAGGGCCTCCAGGGAGGGCTGAGGGAAAGTGCAAGTGCTCCAGGTACCTGAAAACCAAGACCATGGTGTGCTGATAATTTTGCCTGCTTTGTTTCACTTGTATCCTTTGTTAACAAAGAGCAGTCTAGAGGGAAATAGTCTATTATTAATATTTAATTTCCTCCTATTACTGTAAGCAGATGACCTAAAAGATCATTTAGGCAGCAGCCAATAATAAAGCAAAGAGAGGAATCAGAAAATGTATGTCTTGGTTAGGTGGGTGATGCCTCCTTCCTCCTCTTTCCTGCCCCACCCAGTCACAGCTGTTCATCCTTCCATGGGAGGCAGGGCTGGGGATGCTCCCCACAGCTGTGTGTGAGCAGTCAGGGACCCAGGGAAGCTGCTCTACGTGAAGTATTCATAAAACACTGAACTACAGAAAGGAAACCCTTGAGCAGCACAGAGAAGTGCTCCTGCTGCCTTCCCTATTGTGCTCCCCAAAGAACACCTGTTTTCATCATGTTTTACAGCCCCGGTTGTTTTGCAAATTTGTGTTCTGCCTGTGAGCACATTGGCTCGTTTATTGTGACTTGATCCTCTGAAGTGGTGGGGAGAGACAAGATTTCTTGGAGTCTTTGATTTAAAGATAGGGAGATTCTCTTTGAGCTGAAGGGATTTCAAAGAGAGGGTAAAAACTGACAAGCATCTCCCCCTCCAGGCTTTGGAAAGTAGGAAACAAATGATTTAGCAGCACCAAATTTTCTGCTTAGGGCCATGTGTGAATTCAAGGATTTTCCCTAAGGGAGTTAGGTAATCTGCATGTGGCTGGTACCTGGGAAGGGTCATGTTGTCAGAAGGAGATGCAAGATTGTGATCTGTGGAATGAGCACTGATGAACACCCCCTGGCCCCCTTAAGCTGCCTGCTGCCTCTCCTGCCCCATCCTAGAGCAGACACAGAAACCAACCCTTGTGGGGCCCGGGGAAGCTGCAGTCTGTCACCTACGTGCCCACAGACTGTCTTGGGTGCCCTAAGGGCTGCTGATCATCTGGAGTTTTTGCTAATAGTGAGAGGAGCTGTCAAGCTGAAGTGTCACAGGCACTGTGAGCCTGGCAGGCACAGAGGTGCATCTGCTGTCTGCCAGCTGACAGAGCCTGCAGCCCAAAGCTCCCAGAGCAGGATGGGCTCAGCCTGGAGGGGCCAAGAGCAGGAGATGAGCTTGTTTGAGATGGGTGATTTGAACCAAGCAGTGGCCGAGGGCTCAGCTTGATGCTTTTGGCACTCAGGAGAGAGAAGGGGCAGCACCTTGGTCCAAAGTCAACTGGAGATGCCAAACTAAAGCTTGCTTAGGCTCTGCTGGTGAATTGCTTCATGGGAACGTGCTGTGCAGATGCTTTATTGAATTTTCAAGGAGGAGTTTCTCATTGGGACTGATATATGAGAGAGAACAGAGTGTTCCAAGTCACTACAAATGAACAGAGCACCAGGTTTACAGGTTTGTGAATGACAAAAAGGGTTTATTTAATAATGGGAGAAAGGCCGGAACATAGCCCAGGGTATCAAGAAGGAATTAACAAAATAAAACAAGGACTTATGAAGAAATACTAATTGTAGCTGTCCAGCCTGTTGGGTGATACAGGTTATTTTTCTGAAGTTTCAAGAAGCTTGCCATGCTGATCCCTCAAGGGCCTGAGATGTCAAATATACACTTCCCCAGTGAGTAAAGCAGATTGTTAATTAATTTTTTCTTATTAGACCTGATTGCTGAGCCTTTGGGTCTTGCATGAAGTAGACAATTCTACAATAAATTTCATTTTGCCTCTGGATCTACGTCATCTTCTCTGGGAGGTCTCTATTAATTTTGTCCCTGTGTAATGAATTTCTAGCTGTATAAGCAGAAAGACTGAGCCTGTTCTTGTTTTAAAGCAAGTTGCAAATACTCCTGAAATGGAGATTTGTTTTGTCAGGTGAGCACTACAGCAGCTGACACTGTGAGAGGTGGGTGAGCTCAGGTTGATCATGAACCCTCCCAGGCTGTGGCACGTTCTGTCAGCAGCAGGTGAGGCTGGGCTTGTGTGGCCACTAATTGGTGTTTCTAATGTCAGTGGCTACTCAGCGGCGCTGAAGCAGAGACAAAATGTTGTTTTGTGGTGGCTGGGACACCTGCTCAGCTCCAGCCATTTCTCCCCTGAGATGTGCTGGCTCTGCAGAACTCTGAGTGTTTTCCGGCCCATCTGAGAGCAGAGGGTGGAAGGACATGCTGTCCTTTTCTGGACATAACATTCTGATTGCTTCAGAATAAATGACTGGGGCTTTGGATGAAGAATCAGGCCACTGTTTGTGTAGAGAGATGGAAGCAAGGGACAAACAAATTCAGAGATAAAAAATTCAAATTTAACATGAGGCCATGAAAGAGTCAAAGCAGAAGGTTAAAAGCTCTGTTGTGTCAGAGAACAGTGTGTGATGTAGCCATTAAACTTCAGATTTCAGCACCATTCTTTTTCAGGTTCAGGCAGAGGTGTAGGAAATTTCAGCTTTGTGCTGAGCCATTGGTATGTGCAGAACCTCCACAGTGAAGTTTGTAACTTTACTCCATGTCCTGCTGGAGTTTGAGATGAGCCAGAGTCAGGTTAAATAAAATGCATCTAGGATTAGTATGGGTTCATGATCTACTGAAGGGAGCTCTCAAATGGGGAAGAATATCCAGTGGTTTTGCTTTGATCCTCTTCACTGAGGTGTATGAGCTGGGAACATGATGGGTAAGAGCAAGATAGCAGGACTTTAGGTAAATCCTCTGAGCATCAAGATTAAGGTGCCCAGTTCTCAGGCTGGCTCCTCCCAAACAGGGCTTCCTTCAGTTCTTCTGACTCCATCTCAGAGGAGCTTGTGGGGGAATTATAGTGGCTTTAGCAGTAGTTTGGGCCCAAGTATGTCAGAGTAATTTCTTAAATTTTTCTAAACTTGACCTAGCACTGGAGTTTGAACATGCCTTTGTCCTGCATGGCGAGGTGGGAGCCTGTGGGAGGTGTGTGCTCCCACTCTGTCCTGCTGAGGGACTCAGGGGCTCAGACCCACCTCAGTCTCAGGCACAGCCATCCTGCACCCTCCCCTTCCTCTTCGGAGCCTGTTTTGCCCACTGCTTCCTTTGTTAGGTTGTTTTTTTCCTCCTACCAGCTTTTTCCTGTCTTTTTTTCCTCCCTTCTTGCTCACACACATTCACAAAACATTGTTTATTTCTCATCCTGCCCCTTCTGTTCTCTCTGCCTCCAGATCTTCTTTATTTCTGTCTTATATTCATCCTAATCCTGGGCTGGAGGGTGAGGTTTCAGTATTGCTGCTTCGAAACAAACCTGTTGGGATTTGTAATGGACAGGCAGATCCTTTCAGGGGCATATCACTGACATCTCTGAAATCCAAGAAAGTAAAAGCCATCTTTAGGAAGCCACTGAAAAACTGAATGTTTTGGTGTAGGAGCACAGACTATATAGAGATTTCTTGGGGTTTTTCTTCTTTAAAAAAGATTAAATGAATGATCTTTATCTTTCTCTTAAGAGCTAGATCACACACTGATCTCTACTGTTGATTTCTTCTGCTAAAACAAAAAAAAACCACAGAAACAAGATAGCTAAAGGTAGAGAAAAGCGAAGGTTTTGAAGCATGTCCAAACCACCAAGAATCATTCACTTTCCTTTCAAATGCAGCATTAGCAATAGAGCTCTAAATCAATGAAAGGTCTAAAATTAGATTATATTCCTGAGATCAGATGTGAATCACAAGTTAATCATATTTTCTTTTATTATCACTGTCTTTACCCTTTTATTTTATCCTGAGAAATTAGGTTTCTGACTTGAAAACCTAGTGAACTGTGAAGGCATCAAACCCTGATGGGTGAGACCACACCAGATCACCTGTGGATGGGGCTCAAAAATCTTGTGTTTTGGAGGTTCATGTTGCATCCAAAACTGAGCTCAGTGATCTTTCAGTTGATGCTGTGTTTCTCTCTCTCCTAACCTTCTGATGTATCAAGCTGTTTCTTAAATTAATGAGAAAATATTATTGCTAAAGCTTGCTAAATAAGGTTTGCAACCCACTCTGGAAGTGACAGGCGAGGACAGCAAGCAATTATCTCTTGACTGTGGCACAAAGCTCAGGGAACTTTGTTCTCCCTTCTGTATTTTTAGCTGAAACTGTGGTGAAATGCACCCATATCTGAAGCAGAGGTACGAGGTCACCTGCAAGGGTGTGCAGGTGATGTGTATCTGCTCATACGAAATGCAGCTGCAGGCTTGTTTCCTCACAAGCAGCACCAGCTTCAGTCCCAGAGCTGTGTGCAGGACACTGCAGGAACTCGGATGCAGCCCTGAGCCATGGCATTGGCATTGTGCCTGTGTGTGTATTTCTGGGAGAGATGTGTTTTGGTGGGCCTGGATCTGGCTGGTTGAAGGTGAAGGATGATGCTGTCCTGGATGCAACAAACACTATGGACAGTGCCGGTATAACAAGCAAATGGTTTGCTTATAGGATACAGATTTACATGAACAAAAATAATGAAGTGGCAGGAGGGGAGCCTGCAGAGACCCTTGCAAAGAGTGTGCATGGTCAGCAGGAGTGTCCTGAAAGATGTCCCTGTCTGAACAACTTGAACACTTCTCCCTGCCATGGATCTTGTTCCATGGATCCATGGAGGCCAGACAGGTGTGGCCACAGAGGGTGACCACACATGCCAGCAGTATAGCTGCCCTGTGAATGAGGGCTCATGTCCTTGCAGAGCAGGGAACTGGTGCAGCAGTTTTGTGGCAAAGCACATCAGGGTGGGCAGCACGTGATGGCCCAAACCCGGTGTTTGCCATCAGAGGGAGACAGGTGTGTGTGAAAGGCTCCTCCACCTTTCCTCTGTGCAGCCTCAGCACTTGCCAGGACATAATTAGTGGGGCTCTCGTGTTTCAGGGCAGGCTGTGGAGCAGCTGCTGAAGTGCCAGCTCAGTTGGTAGCTTCGAAAACAAAACATCCCTTGTTTCTCATCACCACTGTGAAACACTGCCTTCCTGAACTTGGGTTTGGCCCTGCAGCTTTCAGGATAGACAAAATGTGAGAATTTTGCCAATAATGTATTCTTCTAGTTCTGTGTAATATCCGTTATCAATTTAATGTGCCACTTTAATGAGATTTTGCTTTCTCCATCTCTTCCATAGAGCTGATTACTTAGCATATGTGGTTGATGTTTTATTTTCTTTTTAGAGGAAACTGCAAGTGAAGAAGTTTAATGTTTGCTTCAGCTGAAGAGAATATTTCCCAAGTCCTGGTGGGAAAAGGTGAAAAAGAGGACCAGAGGATGTTGCTATGGTATGAAGATGACAGGAAGCCATGACTAGAAGGGGGATTGTCAACAGGAAACAAAGCACCGCAGCCAATGTGGCTCTGCTGTACAGTACAGCTGCTGTGCTGTGCTGCCTGCTGGACTCTGAGGCCTGGGGAGCACTGCCTGTCCCCAAGAGAGATTCTCCTGTCCGTTTGTCTGCTGGAGTCTGAATTATTCTGCACCTGGTTAATCCACTTTGCTGGAGCTGGCAGACCCTGTGCTTTTTTTCTTGATACCATCTACTTGAACAGCTATGGGGAGAAAACTGTGTGTGTGAGCAGCCTTCCTGGGCTGGCAGCCAAGCACTCCACAGAGCCCAGGCAGCTTTGAGGGGTCTTGGCTGTTCAGTGCTCCGCAGATATGAACGCTGAGCTTTGGGCCTGGTTGTTCTCACCATGCTAGTACATGGGAAAGACGACTTCCTCTCAGACATAGCCTACATCATCCTGGAACTGATCATCGCTGTGCTGGCCATCCTGGGCAACATCCTGGTCTGCTGGGCCGTCTATTTGAACAGCAACTTGCAGAACGTCACCAACTATTTTGTGGTGTCCCTGGCTGCTGCTGACATTGCTGTGGGGGTGCTGGCAATCCCCTTTGCCATCACCATCAGCACTGGCTTCTGTGCCTTCTTCTATGGCTGCCTTTTCATTGCCTGCTTTGTCCTGGTCTTGACTCAGAGCTCCATCTTCAGCCTCCTTGCTATCGCCATCGACAGAATCATTGCCATCCGAATACCCCTCAGGTAAGCACAGGGTGGGCTGGGGTGGTGAGGGCTCAACATCCCTGACAAACACAGGTCTGGAGATGAATCAAGGAAGGAAAAGTTAAATGAGGATCGGTTCTATTTCTCTGGTATTTTGAAAGCAATTTTTATAGGTCCTAAAGTCTGTCTTGGCCGGTGGATTTTCTGGTTGCTTCCTTTTCCTGCTCTTTGTTCTCCTATGGTGGGTATCCATGGCATCACAGAGATGCTGCCTGGGAGCTGCCACTCCATGCCTAGGCAAACTGTGCCCTGAGCTTCAGCCAGTGGCACCAGAGGGGTTGTGGAGGGCAGAAAGGGGGAGAAGTCAGCTTGTCCCCCTCCCCGTGGAGAGGAGGGGGGTTCTGCCTCAAGCTGTAGCAGCAGGGCTGGGGGGAGGGAGGTGGGATTTTCTCTCAGGGGTCTGTTAAATGTGAGGGGAGAGGAAGACTACCAAGAAATGGGCCTTAGGAAGATTTGGACTGGCTCAGGCACTGCCTCTGGAAGCACAGCATAGGTTAGGTGAAGGTGAAGGCTTGTCCCAACCCACACCTCCAGATGGGGATTTTGTGGTCTCTGCAGTTTAAAGAAAGAAAAGGACATTTTAATGACTAAGGATGTCTGCTACTTAGTGTGTGACCAGAGAGGCTGATGTGGGACGGTGGGGGGGGGGGGGGGGGCTGCTGCTGAGTTCAATTTGGCAGGAGCACGTTGTTGTGATGGGCTCTGTGTGCCCGTGGGTGCGAGGCAGTGCCACGTTGCTCCGAGGCACTCGCTGAGCTCCAGAGATGGAGAGGAAGCCCCTGGAGAGGAAGCCCCTGGAGAAGCTGCTGCAGGAGAATTGTAGGAGTCTCCTTCCTTCCTGTCTTGTCCTCAGAAGGATGCAGCACGCTCTCAGGAAAGGAGAGACTGCCTTCATCTCCTGAACAAACAACATGGCTGTAAAAATGGAATAAAATTCTGATTTTTGTGCTCTTGGGTTTGAGTTTTTGGACATTCTCACTCTTCTTGAGCTTAAATCACTTGTGCTGATCTGTACAATTTAGTCCTGTCTCTTCTGAATACTTTGGTCGTGCAGCACTTACATCAATTAACACAAACGTGTTCAAAACCAGAATGGAGAGTGGAAATTGCCTTTCCATGTGGACCAGTACAGCCAAGTCTTTCCTGAAGCCTCACCTCAGCAAGTTTGTGCTGCTATAACATTGCATTTAATGGGTAGTTTCGAAACCCTATCGGTCATACCTGTTACAGATTCTAGTTTTGATGTAGATGTAAGGAATAACTATTCCATTCCATTGCAGAGAAATGTTAATAATACAACTGTCTCTACTTTTCTACAGCTTTGTTATAGATTATTTCAGTTTATAAACCAAAATAATGATAAACGGTACAAGGAAATATGTTGAGTAGCCCTGGGATCTGCCTCTGAAATGGTTTTGAGAAGAGCTGATGTCTTGATTTCATCTCTCATGAGGTAACTCTGAGGATGGCTGCTGACAGTTTAAGCACTCTTATTGCTAGAGGATGACTTGCCAGGAAAGGGATTTTAAAAATCTGGATTTCTTCCCACATTTTGGGCTATCACTGTGACTATATTGTATTGAAAATGTAATTTCCTGGAACAGTCAAGGAAAAGAGTATTTTCAAAAAACCAGACTACATCAGTGCTGGGCATGACGCCGGTTTCACTATCTTGTTTTGGAAAAAACAGAGCACACCCTCTTCTGCCCCAGGAACAGAGGGACTGATTGGATGCAGAAACCCACAGGTAAATCCATGGGTTCCTCCTCCTCTCTGTCCTCTGCTGGTTTGTCCTTTCACAGCAGGAGTGATGTGCTTGTCAATTGTGTTTCCCCTTTAGAATTTATGCATGAATAAGCATTTATAGTCTCAGACATGCTGAGAAAGCTGATTGTGTGAAGAAATGTGGTATAATTTAGATTGCCCACATCCTCACGTGTTTTTTTTTTCTAATAGCTATTTGTCTCAAAAATGGGTCAAACAACTTGAAAGAAAGTTCTGCCACTAACAGTGTGTTGTTTTCACCTCATTCTTTAATACCTGGGAAGGCTCCTCCTTCTCCTCACAGGACATGAAAGGTACCACCAGATATTCCTAATATTCATTAGCTGAATCATTAATAAACCAGACTTATTTCACTCTAGAGAAACCAAAAAGGGCTAAACCTGTGCTTTGTTCTTCTGTTTCTCTTTAAATATTTTATGTCTGATTTGTCCTAAGGAAGATAATTGCATATGTGGATGTGCATTCCCACAGAAATAAACTGTCAGTATTATAAAGGCAGAAGAGTGGGTTTTCTAATACTGCTTGGTTTTGGACCCCTAAGTACATTATTAGTTAACTTTGAAATTATTTTTCTGTGAAGAAAAGACCCTCCTCCAAAAAACTGCAATGAGAAAAGACATTTATAGGTGAAATTTTAAAATGGATAAAAACTAATTTGTGAATATCTTATGTGTTCTGCCTTTCAAGCAGTTGAAACATTTTGTAGAATTTGGTCAATTTTCCACAAGTTCTCAGGCACTTTGCTGAATTCTGGCAGGTTTTATACAAATGTAACACTCTGCAAGTGGCAGCAAGGCACTCCCAAGGAAGGGAGCCCAAGCCATTGTTCGCTCTAGGACAAAATGAGGTCTCTCACATGACAGGTACCTGAAAACCTGCACTGGCTAATATCAAACCCCCAGGTGCTCTGAACAAAACTGGCTGTGAGTCTGAGCCCCAGGATGAAGCCCAGGGCCAAGAACAATTGCTGCTCCGTGGTGCCAGCAAGGGCTCCGTGGGCAGTGCGCCCAGCCACGTGCTCCAGTGCAGGCATTTGTAGAAAGATATTCCCAGGGCAAGGACAGGTAGCTCCAACACTCTGGAAAGAGAGGGGAAATTTTCCTTCCTGCAGCCAAACAGAAAAGTTTGCTGAGGTTACTGAGGTTGCTGCTTGCTCTCTGTGCTGGATTCAGGCATGAAACACGTTGGTCATACAGTGCCAGCTGCAGGCCTTTTCCTCTGGTGAAAGCTGCTTTTGCTGCTGCAATGTTTCTCTTGGGAAATATTATTTAAGGTGCAGCTCCCTGACGTCTGGAGTTTTGGGACTGATTTATTCCATGTGCTGGCGATTTCAACTGCAGTTCTGAGGTGGCATTGAGGTGTTTTTCTGCCAGAGGACATGAAGAACTGGCTTCCCAAAGTCTAGGGAGAATAGGGGAGATGAACACCAACCCTGAATAAAATATAGGATGTGCAAGGGACCTTTGTGCTGAGAACAGCCTGTTTCAGCAGTTGCTTTAATTCCCTAGGGTTCCTTTCTGAAATACTCATATGTGAGCATGTAAACCAGTGAATCAGGGTTTTAATGTTTTATTGCCACTTTGAGCCATATGTGGACTTATTTCTTTCCCTGCTCACCATAAACCTGTTGACTTTATGGCAGGCATTTCCTACATATGCTCATATGTTAACTATATTTAAGGCAAGCTCAGCTAATTTGAGAACAGAGTAATTCCCCTCCTTCTTTTAAATGGGCACAGCTTTGAAAGCAGTGCCTTCATGGCCTGCACAGAACTTGCTGTTACCAAGGTTTATTCAGGAAGCTGATCATGTCACAAGCAGAACTGTGTCTGCCCATCATTCCTGCTTCTGCTGTTTAGAGGAGATAATGCTGGGCACCTGTGCCCACCTGTGGGACCCCACTTCCCCTATCTCCATAGCATGGATAAACACCAGGATCAGTTGGTACCTGGCAATAGAAGAGGAAGGTTCTGGACTGAGTGGTTTGGGAGAGGTTGTTTAGCTGGTACATGTGAAGGTCTCAGTGCGATTTCTTGCCCTGTCACAGATTTCCTGGATGATCTGGGATTGCCAGGGTCTGTCATTTCTACATACATGTGATAGGGATTGAATATCCTGCTTGGTCCTGTCCCTGATGGCTGCAGCTGCCTGAGGTGTGGGCTGTTGAGTGGATGTGCTTGGTGAGAAGCATTTTGTTGTGATTTGTTAAACACCTTTGAGCAGTGCTGGAATTCAGATCAAAGCCCTCAGCTGAGCACAGGTATTCTGCGTGATGCAGTAAAGGTCTCTCAAAAATGCTTCACACCGGACAGAGGATGTGCAGATATCCACCAAAGGAGGGTTTGGGAGACAAGCAGCAGGATGGCTGGACACTGTGATGGTGAATTAGGGCAGCTACATATCATTCAGTGTATTGAAAGATCTTCACTTCTCCCTGAAGACACTCTGGACAGACTACCAGCTTTGTCTTCCACCCAGTCACAGAAACTGTGCAGGAATCTTTGTCTTCATGGCAAGAACTTAGTCCAAGGACCCAGAAGTGGCACATCCACAGCCAGGTTACTCTAGGCAGCCCAGAGGAGCTGTACATTCACCAAGGGCAGCTGTTCTTCTGCTCCATTTTGCCAGCTGGCTGGTTGGGAAAGCAGCATGGCCGGTTGAAACTATTTTGGGGAAAACTTTCACATTTTCAGGTGTTTGCAAAAGTTGGGTTTGCTCTTTAGAGGAGACATGTGACTCTATCCCCACCATGAGCATCCCTGTGCTCTGCACTCACGTCCTTTGTGTCTGGAATTTCACAAGCAGAAGTGGTTGATTGTAGAGCAAGTGTGTTATTTCCAGGAAGCAGAACTGTTGGTGCACAGACAATCCAGTGCTATGGGGACACATCAGACATGCTGCAAAATCACCTGCCAGCTATGCAGATCATGGGCTTCAGGTGTGACCTTCCAGCAGGTCGTGTCTCCTACGTGGTGCCAGCAACTCCCATGGTAGGGGATGGGTCTGGGAAGCCCCGAAGTCACCCTGTAGAGCTCTGCAGCACTGAGGACATGGTGAGTGGCTTTGGTCTGGCTGCTGTGAGCCTGGAAAGATACTGAGACAAAGTACACAAAGATGTACACAATGTCTTCAATGACATCTCCAAGTGGATAAGAGGAAAGAGTCCAGGAAAGCCCATCTGGATTATAATGCTACCTCAGCCAAGTCAGTCAGAGGTGCCTCATGTGGATTCTAGAAATTACGCTCTCCTAAACAAATTAGCACTTCTCAGTGGGTACCTGGCCAGCACAAAGCCATTGGCTTTGTCAGGAGATGCTGTGAGCTTTCTGTCCTGACCCTCAGAGTTATTGAGCAAGGTGCCATGGACATGCACTCCAGCACAATGCTCTGCAGCTGGGAAGCTGCTTGGGTTCAGTGCTGTTCTGAAGCCTTGTAAAGCTTCTTGCATGGGAATCCCCAGAGGACAAGAGGGAGGGGGAATTGTAGCGGGGTGTTTGTCTGGAGCAGTAGTGAATATATTTTTAGTGGAAGGGAAGGGACATCTCTAGTCGTGGGATAACAGCTGCACAATTTCAAAATTCCTCTGACAAGATGTAGCTAATTCCAGGGCTGCAGGGTTTTGATGGTTGTGGGATGTTTTTGGGGTTTGTTTTTGTGGGGTGGTTTTTTGTGGTTTTGTTTTTGTTTGCTTTGGTTTGGTTGGTTGATTTGTTTCGTTGTTTTTTCAGGCTTTAGGGGCCTCCAGCCACTCTCTTGCTCCCTGAGTGTACATTTCAAAGCACAGATGCTGTTTTGATGTGTTGATGAGGTCTGAATGGAGCAGCTCTCTGCTACCATTCATGCCGTGCCCTTTGCAACCTTTAAGCACTGGGCAGGATCCACTAATTGATGGAAAAAACCTTTTTCTCCCTCAGGATCAGCTGAATTCCTTTCTCATTTCTTGAAGGACAATGTAGGTGTGTTTTTCGTGCTGGAAATTGTGTGGTTGGCTCCTTTATCCACTTACTCTTTTCTGGTTTTGAAATGCAATCGAGAAAGAGAAATTCAACCCTGATGAGTCTTGTTTTTTTCCAAAGCCCATTGTCAGGGATTTAAAGCATGTGCAGGATCTCCATTCTTTACTGTGCAAAAGCAGCCACTCTTCTCCTCTGTCTTGAACTTGTGTTGGGAGAGGAGCATGAACCTGTGGGAGTAATTATTTCACTGGGAGATGGAAAGATTTCTGTGGCTTGTTGTATTATTTCTTGTAATGTTTGTTTTTGGAGAGAACTGGGGACAGAGGGAGAAGGAGCACTGAGTAAACACTGGGAGCCCAGTGCTACTGTCCGGTCAAATACAGTGTGGGACCCATGCTGCACAATGTGGGAATCCAGCCATCTACTTTCCATGCTGAGCATTACCCAGGGAAGGAAATTGCATTGAAATGTTGAACTGCTGCCCTAATTTACATTTTCAGAGTGGAGAACTGGTGGAGTCAGCTCAGGACTCACAGTAACCTGTGAGGCCCTGGAATCTGGCTGATATTTTGAACTAACCAAGGTCTGTGCTGCACTCTGTCAGATTTTTACCCATGTTGCTTATTGTTTCTTTCAACAGATCTTGGACAGTTTACTGTTAGGAGCACTGGCTTCAGCCAGGCACCAGTATCTCGACTACTGAGGTCCCTTTGGTGTGTGCAGTGCAGGCCATGGCACACCTGTAGTCAGAGAATTGTTCCCAGCTTAATTCCTCTTTTCTGAGAAATACATGGGGTTGACTTAGCTGGGCTGATGAGGAAAACTGCTGATTTACCTCAGTTTTTCAATTTCAAGAAAGATGGTGGTGCTGGTCTTCCTGAATATGCCATTGAGGAACAGAGTGCCATGCAGGCAATGCCAATCTGCCTGCTGCAGCTGAGCCAGCAAGATTTCCCATGGCACACCAGAATGTGGATGCAGGGCTGGTGGCACTGTGCCTCCAGACTCTTTTGTGTTTTTTGGTTTACAGATCTACTGCAAGACAGACCTAACAATTCCATGCTAAAAGGCTGCTCCTTTGCCAGGAAGGCGATGCTGCCTTAGCCTTTGGCAAGAGACCCACAGTGGTCTTCATCATAAGGGTCAGGGCAGTGCTCTTGGTTATCCAGGCTGAAGATCTGTGTGTACACCCAAGTGGACTGGTGGAGTGAAGGAGCACAGATGAAAACTGAATTAATTTCCCTGCTTTTCTGTCAACTATTCACTGCTTAAAGGAAAGGAGAGGGAAGTAGGTGGCAGACAGTGTCACCATGTCCTTGGTGTACTGCATGGGTTCTGCACATCAGTGCAAAGGACCCTCTGATGAAGCAGGTGCCTTTCTCACTGTCTTCTGGAACATGGGGCCATTGTAAGGTTGTGTGGGTGCCAGCAGCTTGTGCAATGACACTGATACAGATCCCATCTCCTCTGCTTTTACAGGTACAATGGCTTGGTGACCGGCTCTCGAGCCAAAGGCATCATTGCCATCTGCTGGGTGTTGTCCTTCATCATCGGCCTGACCCCAATGCTGGGGTGGCACAAGCGTGCCCAGATCGAAGAGCTGGGTTCCAACTGGTCCTCTCCCATCAACTGCAGCAACAGCATGGTGGCGTGTCTCTTCGAGGCTGTGGTCACCATGGAGTACATGGTCTACTACAACTTCTTTGCCTGTGTGCTCCTGCCCCTCCTTCTCATGTTTGGTATCTACTTGAAAATCTTCATGGCAGCCCGGCGCCAGCTCAAGCAGATGGAGAACAAGATGGTACACGGGGAACGTTCCCGCTCCACGTTGCAGAAGGAAGTCCATGCAGCCAAGTCTTTAGCCATCATTGTCGGGCTGTTTGCAGTCTGCTGGCTTCCACTACACATCATTAACTGCTTTACCCTTTTTTGCCCAAATTGCGCCCATGCTCCCCTCTGGCTGATGTATCTGGCTATTATCCTGTCTCACGCTAACTCGGTTGTAAACCCCCTAATTTATGCCTACCGCATCAGGGAGTTCCGACACACCTTCCGTAAAATCATCAGCCAGCACATCCTGGGCCGCAAGGAGCCGTTCAAAGCGGGAGCAGCCAGCTCCAGGACTTCCACCCATGGCGGGGATGCAGAGAACGCCAGCATACGGATCAGTGAGTATGCACTAGAGGTATACACCAACGGAGAGATCCACAGGGATCCCGAAAAGCAGGACTTAAACAAATGCAAAGCTGGCTTGGAATGGCACCAGAATGGAAATGCTCTGGACTTGGAGACAAATGGGCATCTGCCACATTCCTGCAAAAATGGGATTCTCTCAGATGCATGCCTGAACAGGGAGCTTCACAGTGAAGAGCTAATTGATGCCCAGGTGTCTTATTCAGATCTGGAAAGAGCAGCCTTTGCTGCAGCTGATGTTTCCTGATGAGACTTTTGAAGTTTTCCTGGTAGAATTATTTGTTTTTCCATTGGTGACCTCTGCCATGGCAGAACAGAGGTTGGGGGGTGGGGGGAGAGCAGTGTATTCAGATCGCTGTGGAGAAAGGGGTCCATATCCAGGACTATTGGATGATCCTAAATACCAGACTGGAGAAAAGTCAAGAGACCACTGAAGTGGACTAAGGAAGGAGGGACAAGTTACCCATCAATGACCTGTCACCAAGAGCAGTGCCAGGGTTGAGGATGGCATTCCAAGTTCAGCACTGGGAGACTGCTGATGCAGGGATTTCGGGACACTTTGCTGTACTGTGCCTATGGTTGAGTGTCGGTTTCGCTGTCTTTACCAATGGAAATAGAAGCGTGGCTGGAAGTACTCCCTGAATAACAAAGAGCAACTGGGAAGGCCTCTGAGTACTGTGGCCCTGCAATAAGCAGAAGAGGAGATAGCAAAATCTGTTGTCAGGAAGGATGCCAGGAGCTGCTTGGAGAGGGAAGGAATTTACCTGATGGGAACTCTGGATGCTTTCAAACATGGCACTTTGTCTTTCAGTTTGTGTTCTTAAAGCTTATACTGCAACAGGTTGCTCAAATGGTTTTTTCCCACGTGATGATAAGATTACTTTATATTAACTTATAAAAGATGGGCAAGAACTCATATCCATTCCCTGAGTGCTCAGTGTTCCAGATGCACATGGCCTATATAACCTCTTAGGACTCCACTTTGTCCAACAAATCGCCAAAGCTGAGCCTTGCTAAGGATTTCCCTTTGCAAAAGGGCTGCTAGCAGGACATGGTGCTGTGGGCCAGGGCTGTGGACTGTGTCCTCAGGGCAGGGCTGTGAAGGGCTGTGAGTGTGTGATCTCTTTGTAGGCTGGTGGCGCCTTTTGCTTTCCCCCTTCCTCTGTGCTTCTCCTCCTGAGCTCCTAGAATGCAAATTCTTTCCATGGCCCCAGATGTGTGTGAGGGGAGGTAATATTCCATATTTCAGTCATCTTCATCCTCACTCAACAGGCTGAGGGACTTTTTTTTACTTCTTTCTTGGGATAGAGAGCAACCCGCACACATACCTTGACCTAATTTTGGAATTCCAATGAGCTCTATTTAAAAACCCTTTTCTCCTGTGATTTCAGTTTTTTCTTGTGAAGCCTAATGTGTCCCTGTGGTGCAGAGGCCAATAGAGGTAGCTCTGAGCTCTATCTGGTTAGAAGATGCTCCTGCTCTGAGAAGCTGAAAGGTGTCAGTAGTATTGGAACTCAGCTTAGAAACTGCAGTTTCTCCTTTCTGTAGAAGAGAACAGACAAATTTGTGCTGCAGCAAGTGTACACACTGCTGTGGTTTGTTGCAGTGGTGTTTCACTGCAGTTTGGTAATTTTCTGGAAGGAAAATTAAGGAAGTCCAGAGCTCAAGGACAGCAGAAAACCACATCAGCTTGAATTCTACCTGAAGATTGTCTGGGCTGTGTTTTTCAGACAAATAATCCATGTCAAGTACTACCAGGTTTCTGGAGAGACAGGCAGTAGTGGTCCTACTGGGAAGAGAAAAGTCTGGTAATTCCAGGGATCTGAAGCTTATTCCCTAGCTGAAAACATCAGAAATATCCTCCCCTAGTCTGGTTCCTCCTCATGTCTGTCCACTAACTTTCAGAAGCCAAGGGGGATTTTCATACTTGAGGAAGAGCAGGTTAGGTCTGTATGTTCTTATTCCATGTTTATTTTATATATTGTGAACTATTAAAATGAAAAATCAGTTTTATTTTGGGGAGAATTTTCTTTTTGCCAGTTTCCCTACATGTGGTGAGAAGTTTTTGATGCTGAATGTGTTTGAGTATGTAGCTGCTCTGGGCTAGCACAAAGCTTACTGTGAGATGGATAAAAATATGTGGCTGCCACCACAGTCCTTAGCAGAAAGACAGGCCGGTTTGTAAAACAATAGACTGTGGTTTAATTGAACTGCTGCTTTCTTGGCAGGGCTCTTCCCCCTGGTCTGACATCAGAGGAGAGCATTATCACTCCAGCAGCATGAAGGAGCACTGAGCCATTTCTCTGTGACTGACGTCATAGGTAGCTCCTCCATAGGGTGACTTGGGATCTTGTTACTCTTGATCCTTCTTGATGCAGTATTTCTGTAGGTTATTTATGTGACAGCTTCTCTGACCCCCTGTAACAGCAGCAGAGGAACTCAAGAAAATGGGGGTCTGTTCTCTTCAGGCCTCAGCTGGGAGCTAAAGTGTTTCTAAGAATAACACAAGATTACATCCGGCACTCATGTCAATAACAATTAGGTCCACAAAGACCCAGAGCAGGGAAGGAAGTGTGGGAAAATACCAGCATTGCTCATGTGCTGGAACACACACAAATGCAGAAATGTTGCCTGTTGAGCTTTAACTGCCATTGGTAGAGGGATGGTTTCCACTGCATTGGATCAGACTTTCAACAGTTGGTGTGGATTGGCTGCTTTCTATATTTCCTGAGCATCTCCACACTTACTTGTGGCAGTTTCTTGCTTGGTTGCACCCCCAAGAATCAAGTTGATCTATATTGATGGACAAACTTAGGATTGCTTTGCTTTCCAGATTGCTCTGGAAAATCTTCCTGCCCAACCAGATCACCACGTGAGATTAGGGACTTTCCACATGTCTTGAATTTAGCTTTTGTGCTGCTGCTTGAGCTGCCCCCAAGTGTATCCAGTCTCTTTCAATATTAGTGATCAAGACTTGAAGTGAAAAGGGTGTGTGAAGGGGGTGGGCTGCATGCAGGAGGAAGATCAGGGTACGGACAGTGTGGTTTGTGGAGCTGTCTGCAGTCACAGGAAGGAAGGGATGGCAGCTGCACTGCACGCTAGGCCTTCTGGCAAACATATGGCTGAGATGGACCCTCAGAGGATGTTTCTGAAGCAGTTGTTGGGGAGAGCAGGAGCCTTTTGAACAGAATTTTTTACTTCATATTTCTTATTTCTTAGGGATCATAATTTTAGGGCTTCCTGCTTTTTGATTTGTTCTCCATTTAAAAAAAAACAAAACAAAAAAGAGATCCCATCAATGAAGTGTGCTCTTTCCTTCTCCTGGCAGCTCTCCACTCTTGAGAGAAGTACCTGCCTTCCAAACTTCCTAGGACCACTCATATCCCCATCTTTCTTCCACCTGAGAATGTTTAGCTGATCCAGTTGTTCTGGATAAACAAAGATGGTGCCAAGACAAAGGAAGGAATGAGGTGACTATCAGGAGAGGCTGGAGAAGACCTTCCTGGGAATCCCAGGTGCAGTGGGTCCAGAGAGTAGGTGCTGGGGTCAGCTGAGACTAATTTAATTAATTTAATTAGAACTTCTTGCTAAAAACGTCTGAAGATGCATAGAGAGATGTGGTGCCTCATTTGGTGTGAGGGCATCCCATGAATTTCACCATTCCCTGAAGACTTTTAGGCTCCAGAGTTTATTTGCTTTATAAGAGTTTTGGAGAAAGCAATGTTTGATCAGTTGCCAGGAGTAATTTTACCAAGAGTTGTTGGGGTTCTCTCCTCAATAAGGCACTGCTTTTTGTGTGTGCAATTAAATGTGCTTACAGCTGTATCCTGCAGAGTCCCATTTGGATCAGTGATATTTCCAAGCTCTGTGCAAGTTTGAACTGCAGCTTTTGAACCAAGAAGCAATTTGGCATGGTGGGACAGCTGGAAATACTGGAGACAGGAGGGGTTTCTCACTGGTCCCAGTTGGTGCTAGGGTGCAGGTAGACTAGGAGTGACATAGAATAGTCTGCGCCTTTGATCATTTTTTGAAGATGCCTCAGGAGAAGCTGGTGGATATAGAGAAGTCTCTAAGATGTGGGAGCCTGGAGGGTCAGGATGGACAGGAATTCTTGGTAGTGAAGGAACATTTGTAGAGTAGGTGTTTGGGAGGATTTCAGGGAAGCAGGAATGTGCTGGGAGGTGCTGTGGGGTGTAGAGATGATGTTGGCTTGAGACCAAGGTGGGACTTGCTGAGGAAGGACTCTGGAAGGGAAGTACAGCCTTAGAGCTCTCCTGGTGTCACTGCAAGGATCAGCCCTTCCTGGGGTGTGCATAGGGTTGACTTTGTAGGGTCTATATTGACTGAGACAGGGATGGTTCTTATGGATTATGTTCTTTCCAGACACTTTGTCCCATTTCATGAGCACCTCCAGGTATAACAAATCCCCTTCTTCTTCATGAGCATGGGCCCTACCTAAAACCAAATCCTTCCAACCAAATTCTGTGGAAGGACAAACAGGCTGCAGTGGTGCCACAATGCATTAAACCTGCATGCAATACTCCCTGGTGGTGTTTGCTATGTTCAGCTGCCTAAAAGTCAGTTCTTTTACAAACTGTTTTGGGCATCAAATTGCACTGAGTAATTTCAGTGTTTTTTTTCTTTCCAGCCCTGAGTTCTGGCTGTCTTTATGGCAAAACACATAAAGAGTAACAAAAATCACCAGTTCCTCATTTGTATGAGAGGTGACTAACCCTGACAGATAAGAATCCTCAGGCTGGGGCAATGTTGTGTGTAACTCCCCACCTTACTTGCCTGCTGGGGCTGTTCACTCAAGGATGTGTTAAAATCAAGACTGGAACCTGTTGATCTGAGAACATCTATCCCTCCCCCCACTGTCTCAGGAGCTGGTGTTCCTGCCCTTTCCTGTGGAGAGGTTCTCTGTGGTCTGCAAACCAAGACACTATGAACACCCCGCTGCACATGCTTCAGTATGAAACAATTATTCTTTTAATTTAAATGTTTTATGATATAGGTGTTGTTTTCCCTTTGTCAGTTACCATTTGGCGGGGGGTAGGGGGTGGGGGGGGTGGGAAGGGAGTGGGAGAATCTGTGCATGCAAATGTATTTAAAGTGCATTGACCAAAGGTTTTTTTGAATCTGTGAAGTTTTCATATCTGTGAAGTCATCAGACTGCTGGGCAGTGAGGAGCCGCTGGTGCTGCGGAGTCTGTCTTGGTTACATTTCTTAATAAGCATTAAAATAATAAAATATATTTGTAAAAGAGAGTGTGAGTGCCTTTGTCCCAGGAAGATCCGGCTGGCTGGATCTTGTGTGCAAGTATTCTTTTTATTATATTATTAGCTTTGTCCATTGATTGATCCTTCTGGAGAGCTCTCTCCCTGGAGCTGCCTGTGCTTTCACAGCAGAGATTAGCATGGACTAAAGTGAGAGACCCAAATTAACTGGAAGACTCCTTCCATCGTGGCAGTAGAAGTACTTCACAGCTGTGTATGGAGCACAAAGTAGAGCTGTTTTCACCCAAATCACTGCCTTGGCAGGAAGGGGGTGTTCCACAGCAGGACCTGAGGGTCCATAACTGCACCATGCAACAGCTTTGCCAGCTGTGACTGGCCATCCCACGCTACTGGCTCTCCTTCCACGTGGCCCTGCTGGTGCACCTCAGACCATCACCCTTTCTTCTGCCCAGTTCTTGCCAGCCAAATCAGTTTGGAAATGGAGGCAGGAAATCTAGATGCTGCTGTGGTGTTTCTCTTGTCAAATCTGAGCAATGCTGAAGCAGAAGTAATTTCCAGCATTTTCCACCTGGCAGCTACTAAATGTGTGTCTAAGGAGGTTAATAGAAGTCTGTTCAATCCAAGAGCACTTGGAATTGGGAGGTTCTGAAATGAAAGTTCACCAGATAGCCATCAACCACCAGTCATTCCCTCTTCTGGTTCACTTTGCAGCTGTGCTCAAGGCCTCCTCACAAGAAGCCCCACTTTGTGGAGAGGTGCTGGCACCCTGGTGCTCTGCAGCCAAGTGCCCAAGCTGTTCAACCAAGTGTGTAACTGAGAAGCTTTTTGATTTTCCCTCCTTTCACAAACACTGTGTGTTTTGTTCTGCAGCATCAAAGGCCGGGAGCTTCAGAACAATGGGCATCTGCAGGAGCCCAGCAGGAACAATGCTGTACCTAAGAAGGAGAACTTGGAAGAACAGAGAGAGCTCCCAGCTTAACAGCACAATTGGCCAGATCAGAATTCTCTGCTCAGAGATCCACACCTTGGCTCAGCCCCTCTGAGCAATTAGACTCTGCAGGGCTTTTGCTGTATACAAGAGCTGGCTGCAGCACTGGGGAACTGCTGACATTTCTGAGTGATGAAGTAGGACAGGGCTGTGGAGGACAGTAGGTTTTCCCAACGAATGTGAAATAATGATTTTGACTCTAAAGAGCTTTGCACAGTATTTAAAGCAGCAGAATCTTCCTTGTCACTTTTGCCCCCAAACATGAAGACTTTTCTTCTAAGCATAATAGACACAAGTGTCTGCATGTGTTTCAAGAAGTTTCAGGTAGTTAAAAAGCTCTGAGCACCTCCTCTGAGGCCCTGTGGACCTCACTATTTACTTTCACAGGAAAGATTTCTCCACTCTTGCATTTGACTGTGACCATGCAAGAAAAAAGATTGTCTGTGTGTTCATTCATGGGAAGGAGACAGACTTTTGCCTGCTTTGAGTGATCCTGAAGGGAATCCACTTCTCTGATCCCACAGATAAGCACCTCAGGTTAAATGTGACTCACTGCAGGTTGGAGTCTCGCTGAATAGTAAGTGGACCTATGTTCCTCTATGACTTCCCAATCTCCTCTTCAGTGTTGTTCAGATAACAGAGGGGCATTTCTGGATACTGGAGATGTTTCCTCAGAAATGACCCAGTGGGTAGAATTGTTGGAGGAGTTTTGGCCATTTCTTTGCTTTGGGACTGCAGCAGTCACTGCTAAGATCCTGCAGTGTCAGAAAAGTGCTGTCTAGATCTCGGAAAATCAGAATTTCATTTCAAGAATTAGAGTCCTTGCAACACATCAACAAAAGTAATGTAAACCAAGTTTGGGTCTGAGAGCAGCGTGGTGATTTTTCCGCAGGTGAAAGGCAAGGAGTGGGAAAAGAACTTTCCATCTGCAAGTTCAGAGTAAGCTGTACAAAGATGAGGTTATGTGAAGTGCAGATCCATACTGTGTGGTCCAAGACTGTTACCCTGAACTCCTAAGCAAAGACTGTGGTTTCTGGGAGTGTTCTGCTGCAATCCAGAGAGGTGACTGCAACTTCTACAGATCCCAGAGAAGTCTTTAAACCTGCTAGCTTGGACACTGACAGCCTTGGAGCTGCAATTGAATGGGTTTAGCCAAGGATTTACCCAGAACCTGAGGCAGCTCCCATCTTTTGTTTTTCCTAGGTAACAGCTCATGATGACAATGAAGAGATCCATGTACATGGGGTATCTTGCTGCCTCAGCTGTTGATGAGATAATAGGGATGTTTTTTGGGCTGGTATTGGTCCAGGGTATTTCTGCTAATTGGGAGTTAAGCATATCTTGGGTACTTCATGTGGCTGGAGAACTTCCAGCTGCATCATTTGGGTATTTGGCATCATGTGGGCTGTGAAATCTTGTGCCTGTTCTTCAGGATTTCCATGGATGCAGGGCTCTTGTGCAGTGTAGTGATTGCATCCAGGAAAAAAAAAAAACAACACCTCCTAATAAAGAGAATTGAGCAGCCTGGATCACTTCTATGAAGAATGAAAAACAAGCCTGGGCCATCTCAGGGTAAGCTGCGCTCACAGTGCCTCCTGAACCCATGTCCTGTTATTGTTGGTGTGGAACATGAGGGTCTGGGCCAATGAAAATAAGGAAGGTGACTTGACAGACACAGATTTTATCTTTTGAGATTCGTCATGACCTTTCTTGTGTATAATAAATAAAGTTGACTCTGGAATTGGCAAGTGCCCTATAACACACAGTCCTGGTGTTGGGACTCGGCAGAACGTTCTGCTTAGCAATGCACTCTGTAGGCTTTGTTTGCCAAGTTCCTATTTTGGAGGTGCTGAAGGGCTGAGCAGTGGCAGATGCTGAAGCCTCCTGCGGACAGGTGTGCTGGGCCCAGCACCTCTGCCCTTGCTGACCTGGGCTGGGTGAAGGCTGTTTTCTCTCCATGCTCATACAAGCTTTTACCACTGAGCTATAGAAAAAAAGAATCCTGCCAAGGAGAAATGCTGTTTGCAGGGCTGTGAGTCCTGGGCCCAGGCGGGCTCCCATCCTTCCACATCACTGTATAACCTGCCAGGCAGTTAAGTCGACATTGAACAATATTGCTTCCTGTGTTAATGTCTTGAGCAGCCCTGCCACACACACTGGATCCTATGATATGAAATCATTCCATCATCCAGAGAATTTGACTGGTTTCACAGGTGACAGGAATGGTAGCTCTGAGACTTGCCAAGTGACTCCCTGACATCCTGTCTTCTCTGTTAATGTGATTGTGAGCAATCACAGGTTTCCTGATCCAGCTCTGAGATACACAAGGCTCCCTGCAGGCAACTGAGGAGCATGCTGATGACTTGAAGCTGTTCTGTGCTGGTAATGCATCCAATTGTGAAGTTATTCAGCAGATCCAAAAGACTTTGGGGAGAAGAGGGCTAATGTTTGCATTCCCAGTCCCAGAGAGGCTACCGGGGGACAGCTGCAGTTAACTTGCAAAGATTGTGACTGCTTGAAAGGCACAGCCTCAAGAGGAGAGCACTCAGCACCAGTACAGGGGTGCTGGGCTACGTGGCACTCAGCACCTTAAAGGACAGCTGACTGCCTTGTTTCTGAGGTGCGTGCCATTTGGGAGTAGGCCAGTATTCCAAGTGTTTCCTGCCTTTCTTTATATCCATGCCAAAAGCATGAACAGAATAGGGTGGAGACAAAAAAAAATTCAGACCATACTCAAGATCCTCCTCTAATTCCAGAAGGATCAAAATGCTAAAGGTTGCATTGGAAAAACAGAAATAGTCTTTTCTCCCACCATCGGTAACTCAATGCCACAAGTAAAACTGAGACTCAGCTGCTTGTTCTACAGCTGTGTCCTTTCTGAAGTCATGAGAAACAGCATTTTGGTTTCCTTCCAGAGGAAATACACAATAATATCCCTAACTTGCACTGAGGCCTTCCAGTCCACTGAACTAACTCAGCTAGCATTCATCTACAACAAAATCAAACCCAAGATCCCCTATTCCTTATGGATTAAGGCAATACATAAGAATCAAGTCTTTTGATCAGAAACACTTCTAGCTTCCTTTCTCTGAGCACTTGCTTCCCAAGCAATTTCTCTCCCACCCTAAATTCTATGTCTGCAGGTGATCCTTCCTTTCCTGCCACACACCAGACCTAATGCACGAGAAGTTTATCCAAGATGCAAGGGCTGCCTGTGTCTTTCCATGGTTCAGAACTACCTGCACTTTCAAGGACTGCAGCACCCGTGTTCCTGTAGATTTTCCCTGTGTGGCTGGAGAAGATGTGCTCTCTATGCTAACAGAAGTCTCTGATTCCCTTGCAGGAGGACCTTTCTATCAGCATTTGATTTGGAAACACTGTGTGAGACATACAATCCTCCCTGGGAGAGTTTAATGCCTTCTTCCTGTCAAAAGCATGAGGCTGTGTCCTGGGGTCGGGATGTCAGTGACATGTGGCTGACACTGAACACTGAAGCCTGTGTGTCAGTCAGGTCTTGGAAGAGCTGTGCTCTGTATGCTGCACAGACACGTTCACAGTCTCCAAAGGGAGGTCCTTGAGGACAGAACCATGAAATCAGTGTTTTCCAGGTGGCTGTGTTCTCTCCGTGCCAGATGAATCCCAGCGCTGTGAAATGTGTCCTTGTTCTTCTTCCTAAAGAGATGTATCTGCTGATGTCAACTTCCAGGTAAGGACACATAGGAACCTGCTCTCCCTCAGCATCTGTGGCCTTTGGCCTCTGCTGGTAGTCAGACATCCCAAGAAAACTAGAAGCGACCTAAACCCTTTTTTTTTTGCTAACCCTTTGCCAGTGTTGCAGATAGAGAAGTAATGGCAGTTTTCCAGCAGGTGAGACCCTCCAGGCCAGCTAAGCAGACAAGAAAAATAAACACAGGAAATATCATCCATGCAATAAGATTGCAGAGAAAGGAGAGGCTGGGAGAGCTTTGTGATGCTTGTGTGTTGAGGGGAAACCCAGAGCTTGGAGCTCTCTCCAACAGGAGCAAGCAGATGTTGAACCTCAGCACAAAGGAAGGGGTTACTGCCTGGACAGGGGAGAGGAGAGGAGAGAAAAGGAGTTTTCTGCTTTGCCCAGACAGAGCAGGGGTTGCCCTCTAGGGTATGGAGTCTGTGGGATGAAGATCTTGGGTCTAGATGTGGGGTGAGTTAGTGCTTTGCTCCAGGGCAGAGACTCTGATCAGCTCTGCTCTCTTTTTCTGCCTCAAAAGCAGTTCTCAGTCTCAGTGTTGATGGAAATTCTGCTCTGTCTCACCTGTGAAACCCATTCCCTGAACTCTTCCCTTTGTGTCCCATCCCCTCAGATCCAATGGGCTTTTTAGAGCCTTCACCTGCTCAGTTTACCCCTGGTGGAATGGCAGAGCAGTATTGTGGTGAGGCATCTGCTGGCTCCATCCCTGTGCTCAGTGAGATGGAGAAACCACCTGTGGTGCCCAAAATAGCCCGTGCCTGGGCACTCCAATCCAAGTGGTGTTGATAGTGCTGGGGGATTCCCATGCCTCATAAAGAGGCTTTTGTTGGGAGGATCTAAACTGAGCTCCAGGCCTTGCCAGCTGTGGAGAGAAGCAGATGGAGCTGCAGCATAAAAATAGACAGAAGCAGACTTGTTCTGCCTCTTTTCTTCACCAGCTCAAAGTACAGCCCCAGAGGTGCCTGGTCAGCAGAACCAGAGCAGAGAACTGGGTGTTTTGCAGCTGCCAGTCTGCCTGGAGCCCATTAGCTATTGTCAGAGACAGAAATTTATCTCTTCTCAGTCCCATTGCCTTACAGCTGCCATGTGGACAATCTTGTTTGCTAGCAGCTGTTGGCAGCATGTTACATCCCATTTCCCTGGGGCAACAAAAGCAGGAGAATGGGACATTTCTGTAAGACACCATGTCCCTGAAAGAGGTATTAGTCTGTGGCTATGTCCTCTGAGATCTCTGTTCAGCACTTTAGGAAATGTGCTGAAGACTTGCACCAGTGTGTCAGGGGCTGTTCCAATAGCTGACTGGTATATTTTGCAGCATCTGAGACCTTTGTGCATTGCACATGGAAATCTCACCTTTTCCCAACCCCAGCTACAGGGGGAACATTTTGGACTGATACTGTCTTTGTTGTTGCTCCAAGTGACTTGGCTGCTTGTTTCAATGCCATAAGTTCATTACAAAACTGAGGTTAAAACACCTTCCAAAGGCATCTGATGCTCATCAGTCTTGGTCTCTTATGTAGATTAAAAGGAGATGTCCCCTGTGGGTACCTCCAGGCCCAGTTGTTCATCCCAGTATCTTCCATCTAAGATTAGAATTTTTTCAAAATATTTCATTTTAGATTAGATTAGAATTTTTTCAAAATATTTAATTTTCTCTAAAATATGATGGTTCTTGTGCATGGAAGCAATTGAGAGGCTGCACCAATATTCAGTGCAGGCAGGACATGTCCCTGTCAGTCCATCAGTCCCGTGTTTGCATAAAATCCCCTTCCCACCTGGCATCGCTACTCCATCCCTCCCCGCTAACTGAATAAGGGGCATGTAGATGTTTCCTGAAGGGGCTTTCTAAAGGCACTAATTTGATACACACAGGGCACCTTCCTGTAATGAATATTCCTGAGGTAAGGTAATTGAAGCTGACTCTGCATGGCTGGCAGAGATCAGGGATGAATAGGAAAAATTTTATTGTTCCAATAAATTCAAATGTGTTGTATCTCTTTATGCTCCTCAACTTCTACCGGTGTTGTTTGTTTTGAAGGTTGTTTTGAAGGTTGTTGCACTCTTCCTCTCCTCCTCACTTTTTTTTTTTTTTCCATTTCATCTTGTGAATCTGTTCTGCATTTTCTTAATTTTCAGCTTTTTGTTTCTTTGCTGGTTTCTTCTCCTCTGCCTCATGCTCTCCTGCTTCCTGAAAAGCTGTGTGCTGCAGTGCTGAGGCTGGCCATACCTCTCCACACTGGCATCCAAGGATATACTAGCTGATTCTCTGATATTTCTTTGTGCCAAATACCAGCAAGAAGAGAAGAGGGAGAAAAGAATAGCATCACTGGGAGAAACCGGGTCAGAGGCTGAAGCAGGTGTACAAACGAGGCCCTTTTGATAAGAAATCTCCAAAAGACTGCAGAGAGTTTCTCATCAGGAATATTCTCCTTGATCACAGACACCTGTGCTCTCATTTGGTGCTGGGAGTCAGGAAATAGTGACAGCATTGAGCCTTTCCACTTATTTACAGCATTTCCTTTTGCTTGCTGAGGAGCAGAAAGGGTCTGAAGGGCTTGTCTGAATAAGTCTGATTTGCCGAGTAGAGGCAATTGCTGTTCCTATAGCTTGGGAAGCACATGGCAGGGGAAAGGCAACTTCTGGAGCCCAGAGACTGGGGGTTTTCCTCACACATCTAGAAACTCTGGACTGACAGAACTGCTGACAAGAACCCACCAGTAACATCCCATAAACAGACTAGGAAGCATCTGCCCTGCATTTCAATGGTGTAAATTTGACATTTAACCCCTGACTGTTTCTTTTTTTTAGCTGCTTAATGTCTAGTACTTGGAGGAATGTTTCAGCCACTAAATTGATGGGATTCAGCTCACAAGATTGTTCATCTCTAGTGACTGTCATGAGAGGTCTCCACACTTCATGGGGGAGCTCAGTGTTGCCTCTATTTCAACAGTCAGATGCTGGGATCTGGTGAAACAGAGCCTTCACAGGAAATTCCAGCAGCACTGCAGGAAAGGTGGGATCAAAACTAGGGGCTCCAGCAGTCCAGTCCAGACTGCTCTTGCATCTCCACATGTCCAGTAAAACCGTAGATACAAACCAGAATCAGGACTAAATGCGTGCTGTGATCTCTGTGTGCTTGGTGCAGCGCAGCAGGGGAAACCCTCCAAAACACAGCCCTGCTTAAGCACCTGATTTGGGCAATAACTTGGTCTAATAATTCAGCAGCATTTTAACCACAAGTGCACGTGTATATTGGTACCTCCGTTTTTCCAGGTGGCCACCGGGGGTCATTTTTCTTTTGTTTTGCATTGTCGAACTCGGACAGGATGCTCGAGCTGAGGACCGGAGCAGTGAGTGCTCCCTCTGCTGTCTGTGGTCTTTCAAGTTGCTGGCTAATCTGCTCCCTGCTCAGATTAAATGATTTGCCGGGCTGGAGATGACACGAAGCTGTTTGGTCTGCAGATGGCTCTGTAAATGACCCATCAAATACATTTATTGCTGTTTATATGCATGTCCCAGTGTGACTCACAGCCTGTGTGTGACCGTGAATTCAGGTTTGGACTGAGCGTAATATCCCAATGAGAAGGGATGGACGTGTCAGTTTTGTATTCAGTTGAGGATGGACTGGATTGGGGGACACTCATGCAAGTGGTCTTTCCTGAGGAGGTGACACAGTGTTGTGTCATTCTGCATGAGACAAGAGGAAATAAAATCCTGTTCAATTTGGGGTAAATATCTCAGGTCTGTAAAGCAGCTTCTTCTGTGGACTTCTCTGATGGCTTATTTCAGGCAGGTTTCTTTACTCTTAAAGGAGAAAATGATGGAGACTCAGACCAGGACAAATTACTTGACTCAGCATCAAGACTAAGGCCCTTAGGGAGGTGCCAAGAAGTCAAGGGGGAATGGGGCAACCACAAAGGATTTTTAAAAGCAATTAAGCAATTTAAGAGCAAAAGTGTCTCTAAATTACTCTGAATGTTGTGATTATTAACCCTGGTTATTATTTGTATGGGTGAAGATAGAAAATATTCTGGCTGTTTGAACTGGGCAGTGCTTTGCCAGAGAGCAGCAGCAAGTTGGGGGGCAGCACTTTGCTTTGCCTTGGACTTGTGTGGCTTCTCACTTCATATTTATGAGGTCTCTTTTGGTTTTTGCAGGGTCTTCCCATTTTTTTTTTTTTTTTGTTTTGTGGGTTTTTTGGTCCCCTGAGCACTCTCTGTTTGCAGACCCCATTCTGGAATTGTGCTCAGGAAGACATTCCTGTGTTTCTCAACTGTAACATAATCGATCCTTTGTAATGGTATTTCACTTAGTTCAGGTGCCCCTGAAGGATGAGCAACAAGGTTTTCTGGCTGTGATTGTTTACTGGCCTGGCAACTAATGAAAGTGCTATTTTTTCACCTTGGTTAAACTGCAAACATGTCCCTAAACTGCAAACATGTCCCTGCATGTACAAGAAGTGGAGGTTCAATAAACCCAAGGGGCTCATTGTTAGGCAAGGTAAATCATCCTGAAGGCTGGGCATTAGATGGTTTTCTACATTTAAAAAAGGAAATTACCTTAAATATCTTTTTTGTTGTTGTTAAGTTTGGCCCTTGCTTTGCTAGCAGCTGTACACATTAAACAAGCTAAAATAAAATATAGCATTAAAAAAATGAGATATAGAAATAAGAGGAATAAGAGAATAAGAGGAATAAGAAGGAATAAGAGAAACAAGCAGCAATCTGATCATGTATCTGAGTTCATCCAGACCATATGGAATTGTAAGCAGGCAGCTAAAAGACAAAATGATAGTAATTTTAGAAGTTTTGTTTGAGTTTATGAAAGTAAATGAGAACATACTTATAGGCCAAGTACATGGATGAGAGAAGCTGAATCACTGGCAAATCGGAGGCAGGAAGAAAGAGGTGGATGCAGAGGTCAGGACTGGAAAGGGTTATTGCCTGGGATATGAATATTTTGTCTAATGGAAAGGTGAAGAAAGGCCACAGGCATATTAGTTATTTGTAAATTACCCTATGCCTTCCCTCCCTCTGCCCAATTTCAGCCATTGTGTGGAGCAGGCAGCAATATGTGTGCATGCTGCATCCATCCATCTTCATAATAGCTGGATTAAATTGCACAATCTTTAGGAATATCATTTGCAGGCAGCTCTTACTGGTGCTCCCAGCCTCTGTCCACTAATCTGTGGCTCCAAGGGCTGGGCACATTTTGAAACTGTGGTGAGACAGAAAGTATTTGTATGCTGCTGCTGCTCCTCTCACCTTTATATTCTATTATTCTGCTAAATCATTGCTTTGTAAGTAAGCATTCCTCTAGGACTGGTAATTCAAGATCTTGTGATTCAACATGACTAGAGCATGATTCTTTGTACCTGTAGGAAGTGAGGAATGTTCCCACTCAGATTTTGCTTATATCCTTGGGGAGAGCTTCCACTAAAAACTACAGCTTTGTATATACAGAGCTTCCCAGTGGATTGGTTTCTGAAGAGATCTTGCTTGCAGTGGGAAATTACACAATGCTAGAAGGAAGCTTTGAAGACCTGCAATAATTTACATTAAATTAGGCACGTAAGGTGACCAGAGAAGCACAGATCAGCAGATGTGATAGTCAGTGTATCATTTTTTTGTACACTGAATGCAAGGTCCAAGTGAATCTCTAAAGTGTTGCAATTCCTCAGGATCACAGCCTAACTGGATGTTGTTTTGCAATGCTGAGCAGCCCTTCAGTGTAATTGCTTCTTCCCTCCCAAAGCCTGAACATCTGGATTTATAGTGACAAAAGCAATCCAGCAAGAAAGGGCATGAGAAATGGTACCCCTGTGGATTAGAAGAGATACTAGATATGGTCTGAGCTACAGCACATGTAAGACACTCTCTGACATTCCCCAATTGTCCCATCCCTCAGTAACAGTTCCACTGCTGCTCAAAGGGACTGCTCCTCAGCCAAAACATCTCTCAGAGGTGCTCTGCCATCATCTAAATGGTGACACATCAGCCACTTTCAGCAGGAACTACTGATAACAGCCTCTACCATTTTTCCCTAATACCAATTTATTAATTACCTTTCTGTGTTTTAGGTGCCTTGTTGGTTAATTTTCATCTGCCCACCTCTCTGGGGAGAACACACAATCCGTGTGTTACAAGATCATAAAAACTCTATAGCTGAAGGGGATGCAACAGTAATTGAGGTGACCACTGTCTCTTCCTGGGACAATTAGGATTTTTAGTGTCTCTTGAAGAAGCTTTATGGACCCTACTCACATGTCGTCACCTCTGCCTGAAGTCCTGCTAATGCTCTGTGGAGTCAGAGTGAGGAGTGTGGATGTGTAGATAGGCAGATATGTGTTCTTCAGTGCTCCTGAGTAATACAGGAGGAGGCTGTGCTAGAGGGGCTTCCCAGGGAACAGCCTGGCTTGATGAGGGCTTTTAAAAAATATCTAATTTTATTCAGTTCTTGGAACTGAGCTGATGCTGGTGACTGTCATTATGCCAGGCCCAGGAGGAACTGAACTGTGTCAACCTATTTGTGAGTGACTCGCTTGGGACTGCTTCCCATTGTGGAGCAGAGGATGTAAAGGGTGAGTGAACAGATAGCAAAAATCTCCAGGCATGCAAATAAAGGGGAGGGGTATGCATTTTTTTCCAGAAACACTTATTTTTGGTATGTAAAAGAAGGATCCTTTGTTCAGGGTATTTCTCACCCAGACTCACATCTTGGAGGAAAGCAAGAGCCAGTGCTCATGGTGTTAGTGATTAAGAATTCCCACAGGAGACCCAGTGTATCTCTGACGCAGGCTCATTCCTTTGTGTGCTGGCTGCCTCCATCCCCATCAGTGAGGCTTTCTCTGCCTCCCTCTCTTCTCCCATTGCCTTCTGCCCCTACCAACTTGAAACAGCATCTTTTGAATAAACTTTGTTGACAGAAGCTGTCTTAGTTGTAGATGCTGCAGGGGTTGGGAAGGCTCCTCAAGCAAAGTTCAGTCCTTGGGGTCATGGAAACCAGCCAGGAATTTCTGCTCTCCCATTCCCAGGGGCATGAGGAGCCCATAGAGGAAAACCAAAGGTGACCATTTCCTCAGTTTAAATGTCATTGACCTGAATTGCAGATGTTTTCCAAGACTTTTTAAGATCATGAGGGTAGTTTTGGAAATATAACGGGTATCTTGATGGAGGATCATTTCAAATTATAGAGTCCTATAAAACAAGATAGGAAATTTTTATTTGAAAATAAGAAAGCACCATTTCATGTCTTTTTCAAGTCTTCACAGCTTTTTTTTTATCACATCGGATACAAGGGTGCAGCTTGTTCATTGAGGGAGCTGGATATTAAATGGCCAGATATTATTTCTTGAAAGTATGAACACAGAAAATCAAGATAGTCTAAAATGTTGGCTATGTGCTATAGGATCACTGAGGATAGTGTGTTATTCTGAAGGAGAAAGGAGGTGACAGTGGGACTAAAGCTGCCTCTTTTCTGTAAGGGTGATATCTTAACAGCTCTCATGGGAGGAAGGACATGTTCAACCTAATAGGATAATGGAATAATATGTTGAACATATCAGCTTTGACACAGACCATCTGGTGGCTGTAGACACAAATAACCTAAGGAAAACAAATTTGAAATGTTTCAGGAAATGGCTATATGCATGCAGCACAGTGGGGGAGCAGGAGGGTGCCTGTGTGTAGAAGGAAAGAGATAAAAGCCCGTCTCTTTGGCTGTGGGAAGAGTGTCTCACTCATTCCTGGAAAGGACTACATTCCATCCTTAATGATATTTGGGCTATAAATTTAGTACTGACATCTCCTCTGGACCCACAGAACTCTGCACTGTGAGGTTGGACCAAAGGTCTCATATGGAGTCTAGCTGGTAAACAGAAAAATCCCCAAAGCCAAACAAAGAATCTTTCGACAGTAACCATTGGAAGTTTGCTCAGAAATTGTTGGTATGGTAACTATTGCTCAGCAGGGAAACTATCTCCACCAGTAGGTCATCCACAATCTCTTCCCTTCCTTCTTCCTACTGCCTTTGTGTTTCTAACACATCCTGTCTTCTTATCTCTGTCCAGTGGTTTAAATTCCAGGGACCTGCACATCACTCAAGTCAAGTTACGTGTTGTGTCTTGAGGAGCACGTGGGTCTGTTCTGGATGCACAACCTGCCTGGCACATTTCAGCTCCTGTGTGACCACAGTAAAACATGACCCAGAGGCATCACTCCCATCACTCTGGGTTCCCCCTGCTGTGGCTGGGAACATGTCACCAATGACAGTATCTGTGACATAAACTACTAACAAGCCTTTAAAAGATGCTGAAAATACCTAAAATCTTGCAGAGGCAAATCAATCCTTGCAGATCCCCTCTTGCCTTGGTGCACAGGTGCTGTCTCATTTGAAGTTTTTGGTTTGTGCCATTACAAGTCCGCAGACATTTGTATGGGCTCAGGAAGGACAGTAGAATGTGTTACACTCTTCATAAACACACCTTCCTCCTTCCTCATGTGCCAGCAGCACGTCAGCAGCAAGTGTAACTTTCCTGTGCAGGAATGGCTTTGATAAAAGGTACACTAATAAGATATACTCCATTGACAAGTTATTTCTGGCACAGACAGAGCTGGAAGGAAGTCAGCATTACACACAGACACTCTTTGGCCTGGGAAGGTCTGAGAACCCTTTAAACACTTGGATCAGAAATTGCTGTTTTCCTTTTATCTAGGAGACTTTTCCTTTCCTGTTGAGTTAATTAAACTTCTGTTTTGTCTTCCTCATGCCCTTTTGCCAGCATCTAGGCTGTTCATGAAGACACCAGTTCAATAACCATCATTTAGAGTGTCAAGTTTATGTTCCTACTGCTTGTTTGCCAAGTGCAGCTGCAGCCGTCTGCCCAATTTCACATGTTGCTGTGAGCCAGAGATACTGGCCTTCACTACACAAATGTGCCATTGAGGTCTCACAGCATCCCTTCCATGAGTTGTCCTTAAAAGATGGCAAGTTTTGTTGTCTTCCCACTTCTCTGAAGAAAGGGTTGATTTACACCAAACAACTGATTGCAGTGAAATCTGCAGTCCAAGTGAGATATTGCTTCTGGTTAGTGCCCTGTATTCTCAGTAATATCACAGATATTCTTACTGTGGAATAAAGTATGCACTCAGAAATAAACTCTACAGCAGATCAGGTTATTCTCAAGCAGAAGTTTCCAGGCTGGGTGTGTCAGTCCCTGTGTATAAAACCTCTGAAATCCTGAGAGACTGTGTCTGGGTGTCAGGGTTATGGATCAACTCACTGGGCAAATTCAGTTGAAGGGCTGAAGCCCCTTTGCCACTTCTTAGCACAAACTTGTGCTCCTGCATCAAGGTGCAGCAGATGGATCCCACAGATGCTCCTGTTTTTCTTCCCTTTCCTACCACTGAAATCACTCTGCAGGTCTAGTTCCTTCTGGTCAGTGGGAGCTGTGAGTTGAATGGCTTTGGTGAGAGACTAATGAGGAAGTATTTTAATATGGAGAATGTCCTGTCTTTGGGCCAGCCTGTGCAACCTGCACTGGAGGTCCTTTTATACAGGGCCTGTATGAGAGATCTAACATGTCTTCCCTAATGATTCCAGTGGTTGGAAGGGTCTCATTCTCTGTGAGAGAGAGCCTTATGGTAGTTTTCTCAATCTCAGCATGAATGCCTTCCAAGAAAAGCAAGGTGTTGACTGGTAGTGAATGTTGCTGTTCCTTTTGTGCCGTCAAGTGTGAAACTAAAGATTAATGTAGCACTCTATTGACTGTTGTGTGCAGGTTTTGATCTGCCCAAAAAATATTCAGTGCATCTCCTAAAAGTTATCCATTTGGTGTCCAGTTCAGTGGGCAAGTTCCGGCAACAAACCTCTTCAAGGCCCTTGTTGAGTTGCTTTGAACACCATCAAACCCCACGCCATTCAACTGAAAGCCAGGGCAGTGTATTGAATCATTTAATACCACTTTGCCACTGGCCTGGTTCTAGGTGAGAGCTTTGGTTAACAGCTTAAACAAAGCTCTCTCCTAGAAAATAATGGGTCTTGGGGCCATCTAATAGGCTCACCTGGAACAATTTGCAGGTTTTTGCATGAAATAATTTTTCAATTACTTTTTTTGCCCTTAAGGGCAATATAAGGCTCCTGTATTCTGCATTCAGTTTTAACTTGGATGGCTCTGAGGTAGCTCTTTGGTATTATATTACAATCAGATCCCTTATGCAGGGTTAAATGACTGAAAATTGTCCTTTTCAGAATTTCAAACAAACTCCCACTCCTTTCAATACAGTATCTCTATCAAAAGCTCTTCCAAAGTTCATACAATTCACATAGAGCTTCCACTCAGAGGGGAACTCCTTGAGGATTTTCAAGGTAGCCCAGTGATAAATTCAAGCCCATCTTTCTCAAAATCAGATCACTCAGTTCCAAATCAGTTGTTTGCTAATTCCATTTTCTAACAATATTCTTGACAGGAATTGGGCAGTATAGAAATGTCACACTCCAGACTCTTTCTCATCTCTCCAGCTCTTACACTTTGAAATACCTAGTTTCTGCAAGGATTGAAACAAAAGATCTTTTTCCTCCTGTGAGGGGAGGGACATCTTCCTCTTCCCACATTATACCTAAAATTCATTTTGGTATAGACTACTACTCCCTTTGATGAAGCATTAGAACTCTATTTATAGTAGGTGCCTAAAATTGGGCTTCCTGAACCCGTGGAAAACAAATGCGCCAGATTTTATTCTTTTGTTCTTTTAATAAACTGTCCGTGAGATTCTTCCCCTCCCCTCCTTTCCTGCTGGTTTACTTGCATTCTTATATGTTCAGTGTTTTGCTCTTCTGTCTTTGTTCCAGTTTATCAGCAATTTACACACAGTTGTTTCCCAGACTCCATGATTTCGACAGCAAAAATAACACTGACCTTTTGAGCCCATGAGCAATCATGTTGGTGGTAATTTAGCAGAAAGTTACAGTAATGAATAAGAACTGTGCTCTTAAATGTTAGATCACTAAATGTGTTTTATGAGTCTTTATTACTTCTTTAATGCACTTCCTGTGCACCAGGGAGACAGCCATATTCCGGAGGAAGATGGAGTTTTTAATTGGCAGATTAGCCAATTTGTGAATCTCTTCTGCTTTAAAGATACATTTTCAGGTGTGATTCAGTCAAGTAATCAAGGAAAGTGTTTCTAGCTAGAAAGACAACAGCACTAACAACAGAAGGGATCTTCCAAAGATACATTAACTCTGAAAACTGTGAGCTGGGCTTTTCCTGTGGGAGGGAGGGGAGAGTAGCTAAAAACTTAGATTTCACTGCCCAGATTTGGGGCTGCCTGGGGACTGCTTTGGTCCCAGGCATGCCTGAGAGCAGACAAAGTGTATTGTCAACAATAAACTTCCTCAGTTTTCAGCCACTTCCCCTCACCCAGCCTTCAGAACAGCAGGAAGCCAAAAGCAGAGGGCACAAAGCCAGCTAGATGAGGTTTGTAATCTGGCTCTGCTGCTCTGAGGTGATTGTACCTATGTGTTGCAGAGTTCACAGTTAAGACAGGTAATCTAAATGCAGGCTGCAATTTTCCATCCATATCAAAATCCTCAGCTCCACTTTGGCTTAAGTTTACATACAGACCCATTTCTAAAACTGGTAACAGTGCTTGTAAGGATTTAAGTAGAATTAGGAAGAGAGCTTTGTCTGTAAAAAACCCAAACCCCAAAAGCCCCACCAGAGCTAAGTGTTATTGGCAAGAGGTCATGGTACAAAGGAGTGACTTTAAAACTGAGAATTTTGGTTTTCCTGCATCACAACACCCTTAAACCAACGCAGGAGAGACAGGAAGGCTACCAATTCCCTTCTTTTAGCTGTGTATTAAGGAGCCTGAAGCTAGTGTTTTATCTTCCCTCTATATTTCAGACCTTCTCCTCTCCTACACTTCTATTATGCTAATTTCCCTTCACTGCCTGTCTCTTACACTTGAAATGTTTTGAATCAGGTGTGTTTCGAGATAATTGTGTTATATTTCCACATGAAGCAAGGGAATTTGTATTTGAGGTGAAGCAAAGTAAAGACCTGATTGCAGTAGAGTTCAGTACTTTATTTTGTGGCCACTGGAATAGGACATTGTAGAAGATAATTTTAAAGGGTATTGCAGCATTAAAAAAGCAAGCTTAGACATAGCACCAACATCACCTGCCCTTGCAGGACACATCTGTGTCCACCCAAATCCCTTGATAGGTGTTAATGACCAGAAGCATGACACTGGGGGTATCTGAGGGCGGTACTGGATTAGGGACATGAGATATTAAGTTATTTAGCTGCTCTGGGGAACTCTGTGTGACCAATTTCAAGGACTGACATGCAAAGAAAGTGTCAGAAACATGATTCACATGATAATAGTAGCAGTGTTTGTAAGAAGTTGGGTGTTTCAGAGGGAGTACTTACACTGCTACTGCCTTAGGAAGGACAGACAGAAATGCTGCCTCTAGTCCTCCCTGGTTTGTGATGCTGTTCAGTCTTTCCTGCTATCTTGGGCTACAGCAAAAAGACTTTGTTTGTTTAAATCTTTTCTTGGGTCTTTCCCAATTTTAGCCTGAACTCCAGATATTTGGCTCTTAAATTCATTCTCCAGGGTGCTTCTGACTAATGCCAGGGTGCTATTGTGGGGTTTTACAGGAACTCTTGGGAACAGCTGCAGCACAGAGTTGTGGACCAGCACTACCAAAGCCCAGTTTTAGCTTTTCAATGGTGTCTGTGCAACGCAGGGTTTCAGCACAGAAACACACAAGAACTGGTTCTGTACAGGCTGCACTGTGTGGTCTTGACTTCTACACCCGACTTTATGGACCACCCTGACTGAGGGCAATAGAGATGAAAAGCATGTGCACTTCAGAACTGTTTTGCAGGAATTTCCCCTCGTTTTGAAGTGCTTTTGTTCCATAAAATACTTATTTCCCTCTAAATCAGTTATTACTGTTTGGGTTCATACCAAAAGCTTCAGCTGTTTCCCAAAACAATTACTTGGTCCAGGTAATGCAGAACTGGGAAGAAGTTTAAATACAGAGGTTTGAAGAAGTCAGAAACAGAACTGGGATCTGGATTCAAGCATCCTACTTAACAGATAATTGCAATGACTGAGGTAGAACGTCCAGACTTAAATCCAAGCCCTCTAATATGCTTTGTCTGGGGTATGGAAGGCATCTTCCTTTATTAGGTTACTTTCCTGCTCAACATTAAAATTTCGTGCTTTGAAGGTTTATTGTGTTGGCTGGAGTAATACCTTTATATACACACAGTCCCTATGGAATAGCCTGGTCTCCTTTCATCATTATTAGTAATTCTAGGCTTGTCATTTCCTATTCATGCAGTCTGGACCTCACTGCGTTGTTGCAGGATGGTTGATACGGTGCACAGGAAATGTTCTGTTTTTTCAGGTCTCTACTGTTCCTAAGTATTCTTTTCAGGGGCTTCAGTTTTATTGCCATGAGGTCCATTTCCTACATGTAGTACAATTTACTAAATTACAAATAAACAAGGCACCAATAGAGAAGTCAGTGAAAGTTCACACTAAGAATAGAACTTGAAGAGAAAAGTTCAGTTATGTGACCTTCTTCAGGAGCTGGATACAAAATAGACCTGCTGTTTTTCCCTTTAATTTGCAGTCCAGGCAGAAAAGAACTTGAACAGTTCCCAGAGAAACCCAAGCCCTTCTGTTTGTTTCTATGAATCCTCCAGAAATGCTTTATCTGTTGACATCCTGGCTACGCCGATACGGAAATGAACTTACTTGGCCCCCTCATTTCCCCCCTCTTTTTTCATTGATCTCCCTCCCTGCAAATGTTTAAAGATCTGCCAGCCATGAACAGAACAAAATGTTACAGATAGGTACCTTTAAAATTGCCCATTAAAGAAAATTAGGATCATCAGATGAAAAATCTAATTTATGTATCAGTCACTGCTTATTATCACCCTTCAGAAACAAGTTTGGGAATGAAAAGTAATTTCACTGCAACTTTTTTGGCTAAAAAGGGTGAATTAGACAGAAATAATCATGTGTCTCCAAATACCTTGATGAAACCAGACTACTCCTGGACACTTTCTGCCTAAAGTTAAATATTAGACACTCTCGCCCTGACATGTTTTTTTTTTTAATTTAGTCTAAAAGGCTTAATATTTAACTCAAAATACTTAACAACTGCAAATGCTAAGTGCTGAAAGTTGTTACATCCTCCAGCAGATACATAAAGCAGTGCTTAAACTCAGTGGGATATATTTAGAGAAGTGTAGCCATCCCTGGACTTCGTGTTCCACTCGAATGAGAAACGCGGTTGCTATGTGGTGAACTTCTGTGTGTTTTGAAGCAGAAGGCATGGTCAGTGGTTCAGTGGGGATAACTGCTTTAAACAGGGTGTCTGCCTTGGACCTGCAAAAGGAAATGTCCTTTATTTGATGCACTTTTATTTTGTCCCACATCAAGGTCTTAATTGGTTCAATCCTTTATCTGACATTAAGTCTGGTTTTGGAATGGATTTCCAATTATAATGGGCCTCAAAATCCATGTTAAACTCAATTATTACTGGCTCCTGTTCAGTTTTACTGCAACTTCAATGGACACGCACATATCCCTGAGAACCACTGCCATTTTAAGACTTATTTCCAAACCTTTTTGCCGGATAGGTATAATTAGAAAAAGCTCCTAAAGATGTTCTGCTTTTAGACGAGTTATATCTGAAGCACAAGAGTTGGTCCAGGAGTGGCAACTAGCCACATCGCCTCGATATCCCATCGGGTGGACCGATGGAACCAGGGCTGGTGATCTTTTTCCTTTCCTTACCTCTCCTTTTCCTTTCCTTCCTCCTCTCCTTCTTTTCTCTTCACTCCATTCTCCTTCTCCTCCTCCTCCTTCTCCTTCCCTCTTTTTCCCTATAGTTACCCCTTTTTCTCTCTTTCTACTCTGTGTTCACACAGTACGTCAGGGACAACATGACGATTTTCACGCCAAGTGATTTTTTGTGAACTCTCCGACTTTTGTGGTTCTTTTCCACCAAGAGCTCTTACGAGCCCCGAGCTCTCCGTGCTCCTCTGAGGGGCACCTACGAGTTCCTCCGCTCCGTCCCTGAGGGCAGCGGGCGGGAGCGTCCCGCCAAAACCCGTGAGGGGAGCGGGGCGTGGCCGACGGGGCCGCCCGGGGCAAAGTGCAGGGGCGCCGAGCGGCTGAGGGGCTGCGCGCGCTCGGCCTCCGCCATGGCGGCGGCGCTGGAGTCGCTGGAGTCGTGCCTGGAGCGGCACATCCCGCCCGGGGAGCTCGCTGAGGTGAAGCGGATCCTCTATGGGGGCGAGGCCAGGTGCGCCACCAGGAGGCTTGCCCCCAGATTCTGCGGGTTTCCGTCGTTCCTCTCCCCCGGCTCCGCGGGGATGCCCAGCCCGGGGGTGAGGGGAAGGAGGCAGTTGTGAGGGCGGGTGTGCAAAACACAGGGCTGGCCTGGAGGGGGATGTCGGAATTTGTGGGTATTGGTGATTCTGAGATTGTAGAAAGTCTCTGTTTTTCTGCTCTGCTATAATTTGTTTGTGCTGTTTTTAAGGTTGTTTATTCTTGCTTATTTATAACATGTTTTGCTGCCCTGCCGCAGGTTTGTCCTGCAGGGCAGCGTGCGGGGCTCTGCCCCTCAGTGGGATGGTATAAATATTACATACTAGAAACTACATGTACTATATTTACAATAATGTGCCAATATTTATCATTTACGTTGAATAGTGTGCTCCCAGCCTAAACCAATAGAAAAATGCCAACACTACAGTGAAACATGGAGGGCATGAAGAAGGAGGAAAAGGACAAGACATACCTAATTCTTCCATCTTGTCCCCTCTGAACCCCTAATCTAGAATCCTAAAATTTTACCTTTGCACCCGTGTCACACTTAATTATTACTCTTATCAAACACTCAAAGCTTGTAATTCATCCTGTAAGATTGAAAACTCCTCTCCATGGACAGAGATCACAGACAGTGTCTCTCGGGGCTCTGTCCAGGGGGGTTCCTGACCCCTGCCAGGGTCCCAGACCTGCCAGGGCAGCCAGAGGGAAGCCCTGGATTCCCACAGGGGGAAAGGAAAAGTAGGGCTTGTGGTACTGCAGTGAGGTGACTGGGGTATTTTTGAGGTGATCCAGGTGTGGGGAGCAGGGCAGTGTGAGAAGATGACGGACAGGGATGGAAGACCTGATGGGAACAGTGATATAGAGGTGATGGGGCCTGAAAAGTAGGGATTAAACTTGAGGAAATGACATGGGAGGGAAAGTTTGTAATCCAGCTGTGGCAGGTGGAAGTTTGCGTGCTCCTTGATTTCTGCAGCAGGTGTTAGTGTCTGGGAATGACGGGGATGGTGGGCGATGGGTGAAGGTGAACAGTGAGATCAGCACAAGAGCTGCTCACTGCTGTGCCTTGGCTGATGGATGAGTGTTGGGCATGGGAGCTCGGGAGTCTCTGCAGGGTCAGGTAGAATTGTCATCCCCTTGGTCCACTGCATTCAGAGCAGAAAAAGAGAACTCTCATCTTGAAATGTCTTTCTTTCCTTCAATCCAGGAAACTTGACTTGCCAACTGCTGCACTGTCAGCAGCCCAGGAAAAAGGTTTTGAACTACAGGGCTATGGATTTGGAGCTGCTTTGGAACAATTGAGAAGGCCACGTATTGTTCGAGTGGGACTGATACAGAATGAAATCCCTCTTCCCACAGACACAGCAGTGGCAGTCCAGGTACACAGACTGGGACTGGGGCTGTTTCTAACTCCTCTTCTGCTGGATTGAGACGTAACACAGTTCAGTTTTTGATTTTAGGAGCTATATCATGAAATGGCTAATGATTGTCTGGCAGTACAGGACCTATCACTACTGCAGTAGAGCATCCTGTAAGAAATTTGAGTGACACATTTGGTTTCATTGTTCCTCAGAAACATCTTGTGTTTACCTAGCACACCCAACCTGCTTGCAGCTTTTCCAAAGCTAAATATTTAGTAGCTCATTTTATACATGAAAATCCTTTGCCTCTAAGATGAAACACAAAATCATTTACACAAAATCAAAAGGGGCGGCAACCAGTGGAAACCACAGGTGCAGTTCTTGTTTTAATTGAGAAATGTTCCATTACAGGAAAATCCATTAGAGGAAACAGATTAATAAATCTGTGTTCATTATTCTTTGTACAGCAGTGAGTGAAATCTTATTACAAGATAACATGGTTTAGTGGTGACTTGGCAGTGCTGGGTTAATGGTTGGACTTGGTTGATGATCTTAGAGATCTATTCCAACATTAATTATTGTGAAACCATCATCTCTTAATATCTTGGACACAGCAGCACTGAAGTGGCAAATATATATAAAAATAGTCTCCTGAGAGTAGCTTTAAAAAAGGGGAAGAAAATACTGCATTTATAAAATCTCCTGGAGTAGTAGTTTTGTACAGTGACAGGACAGAACACTTCTGAAGTAGTTTGTTTTGGAAAGGTTACCTATCACAGATGCAAGTCATTAATTCAGTAAATGGGTCAGGTTTGTGGATTCTTTGCAACAGCTGTTGAATAAGGTACCAGCTATATTAATGATTTTACTTTATGAATAACTAGTTAACTATTTCTGTCAATCAATATACAATTTTTGATTTCATAGGTCACTGCAGTCTTGTCTTTATTAATTTTTTTTTGAAACCTGAAAGTATCAATGCAAAGTACTACACCTATGCTTATCTTTATGTAGAATACTCTAGAAAACTAGTTAATAAGTACTTTGAGGATTTTTCTTTATAATAATTACTTAGCTCTTAGGACAGAGGGCTTAACATGATCCTGTAGGTTGTTTACAATGAACAGAAGCAGAAAAATTATAGTTTTTGATAATTCTGATTATATTTTTCAGCTTTGGAAATTCAGGCAGCAGTGAATTTCCAGCTATATAAATGTTGCAACCATGGAATTAGAATCCCATTGGAATACTTTCTCTATTTCCATCATCTAAATGCTTTTAAAAATCTATGTCTGACTCTGTTATCAGTGTTCAGGAATGATACATCGAGTTACTCCCCCTGAAAGCAGTGGCACTAAGTATAGAACAAGATAAACTCTGTGTGAACAAAGGGTGTAAAAGCAGGCAGTTGACAGAGGTGAGTTAGAACATGTGGCTTTTTTAACAGTTGACATTTCTCACAATCAGGTGGCTGCTCTGCACAGACGCATCGAGGAGATCGTGGGAGTGGCTGCAATGTGTGGGGTCAACATTGTGTGTTTCCAGGAGGCTTGGAGTGAGTATTTCCTGTGGTTCTTTAGGCTGTCAGATGTCAGGTGCCCTCTATTTTAACAGGTGTCCTGTAAGTGAACAGTAGAAATCTTCCAAGATACAACAATTGACTGTAGTGATTTGCTTCCTAAAGGAAAACCCAAACTGTCTTGAGGTAGCAGAACTATATGGAGCAGATATGAGGGGTCTGTTGTGTTGAAAACTGCCGTATGATATTTGGAGCTCCTTCCTGGCATCCTTTATGATCCTTTCCTCTTTATTTTTTCTCCTAAAACTTTGGGGGTTTTTTTTTTCTAGACAGGTATTAAAATTTAAAAATCTGTTTTTAGTTAACATGGGGTGTTTGAGGCTTAATGGAAGCAAAACCCTTCACTTTCATGGGCAAGTGAAGGCCCATGAAATGTTTGTGAAAACAGGTTGTTCACAGTGTACTGGGGTATATTGTCTTTCTACCCCTGCTGAGACTTCACTAAATGCATCCATTCTCTTCTGGTTTGCCCTGTGTGAGCTCAAAACTCCTTGCCCTGGCAAAAAATATTTTTAAATAGCTTTTGCCTTTAACAGTTGAAGGAAAACAGTTGAATAATTCTTAATTGTTTAATTTTTTCATGCAAATATCATGTATTTCTTGAGTGACATTAACATTTTTGTACATTTTGCCTTGCTTTGGTGTTTTCCAGCCATGCCCTTTGCTTTTTGTACAAGAGAGAAACTTCCTTGGACTGAATTTGCAGAGTCAGCAGAGGATGGGCCAACAACAAAATTCTGTCAAGAGGTAAAAAACCAACAAACCAAGCAAAATAAAGACCAGCTGGCATAATTTGAAGGAAAAGACAATATGCCAGTGAACTGGCAGGCAAAATTTGCTGTATTTCTCACTCATACCTGTGTTATTTAACATTTCTAGTTAACATGTAATGCCGTTTTACCTTTTCTTTTAATTATCTATTTCCAGCTATCTGTGGTGTCTGTCATTCTGGGGTCCTGCAGGCTGGTGTCTAATAGGGGAATTGTGTTCATTTGTGCAGCTTGCAAAGAAGTACAATATGGTTGTGGTGTCTCCAATCCTGGAGCGAGATGAGCTGCATGGTGGAATTCTGTGGAATACTGCAGTGGTCATTTCTAATTCTGGAGCACTCCTTGGCAAAAGTAGGAAAAATCACATTCCAAGGGTTGGAGATTTCAATGAGGTAAGATGCAGTATTGTGACAATCAAGTTAGTCTTACCTTGCAGCTCTTGTTTGTGCCAGCACATGTTGTGTCAGAGTCACAGTGGCAGGAAATGCAATGTGTTTCTAAAAAATGTGGTTCACTTACTGTTGAATCAGTTTTTCTGGGATGAAGTGATAGTTAATTTATCAAGAAGGACTAATTTTTGTGAGAGTGATGAGTCTTAAAGGAAAAATTACATTGAATCTTGTTAGGTACTCTTTCTTGGACAGTGAAACTTCAAAAGTATCCTTTAAAAGATTGTTTAAGTTACAGCTGTGTTATGTTTGTTGTGCATCATTGGCTTGGGTAGTTTTGTCATGTGTGCACATTGAACTTACTTTAATTTGCAGGGTAATTGTTTCATGAACATTACTTACAGCCTTTCTCTGTTTCCCTGTGAGGTTGTCTTGGAAATGACAGTTCTTTTGCTTGTGCTTATTCGAGCAGAATCCCTTAATTCATTGTGCCCCTGATTGAATAGCTGGTTTATGGCATCTTCTGTTCACTAATGGCATTATTGCAGCTGAAGCCCCCAGCAGGTTTTGGGCCATCCTCCAGAATCAGAAACTGAACTGGCAGTAAAGGCAATGACTGGTAGGTCTGAAATGTGTTTATCCATCCAAAGAAATATCACAAGCAGAAAGATCAGGATTAAAAATTAACTGAAGTCTAAAAATACATTGTCTTACCTGACTAAATCTCTCCTTGTCAGTTGAAGTGAGTAATTAACAGAGGCATTTCTGCTAAGCATTGAAAGCTGCTGTATACCTGCAGCTGCTTTTGTTCCCTGTATGACTGCTCCAGTCATCAAACTGAAGCTTCAGAACCTAAGATGCTTTTTTGTTAATGTAAAAAGTTATTTTGGGTCTCAAAACTTTGTGTTCAAAGACCTCTGGAAGTTTTGACCTTGCTCGCAGACCTGATCAGGCTGGTTTGAGTTTCTCCAGAGGTGGCTGTTAATAGAGTTCTACACAATGAATTTCTGGCACAGTGTGTCAGTCACCAGTCTTACCTTGTATTTTTAACAATTATTCTGATTCTTACTATTATTTTATCAGGTCTGTCCTTTAGCTAGCAGAAGTAGTAACTAGAAAATCCATTGGTTACTTTCCACATTTTTTAATTTATTCTTTATGTAATCCAACAAAAAATAAACTCCTGTTGCTTGTGCTAAAATATGATGTCTTTCAGTTTTCCTGACAGTGTTTAGTGGAGAATCAACAGATTCCAAGAAACTCGTTGTTTCCAGCTATGAAACTGTAATGAGAGACACCTAAAAAAAGAAAGTATTTTTACTTTCTCATGTGAAGTATAAATAGAATTTCACTAAGAGTTTTGCATAGTTGCTAAAAGAAGTTAGTTCTTAGAATCCTAAATGCCAGAATTACTACAAAACTATCTGTTTATAGCTTCCAGATATACTAAAATGATCTGGCATTTCTTCTTGTATCTACTTGTTACAGAATCGAGTAGTGCTTACCCAAGACAGCAGTGTCTTCAGCTTTATTAGCAAAGCATTAAGTCCACTTTTCTGAGCTGAACAATTCTGATAAAGCAACTTCACAAACCACCCAGGCTACAGGAAAGGATTATATTCATCTGTGTTACTTTAATGTTGTTTTCTTTATCAACAAAGTTAAACCTCAAGGAAATACCAAATATTAAATTATTTCATGTGGGTTGTCTCTGTAGGGCAGATGGGAAAGGCGCCTTGTTAAAATTGTACCCAATGAATGAGTAAGAACTAAATGGAAAGGACAGAGAGGTTGGTCTGTGGCCTACTCAGCCATGTGTGGGAGGCCTTATAAACAAAAATCAATCCTTCTTGAGACATCACACTTTATTGCTCTGGAGAGGATTGTGACCTCTGGTGTGAAATAAAGAAATGGGAACTGATGAATTCCCTGAAGCAACAGCAGCAGCAGTCTTGTTTTTATTCTGCTGTTGTAAGAAAAGAAACCGAGAACAGGAGAAAAAAATGGAAATATATTCATTCAGCAGAATTTTTTTGAAAAAGACTTGGGTGAGCACCCACCATGTGGTCTGCTGTCTACAGACATGAAGGGAGATCAAAGCAGTGCCCAAGGGACTGTGCAATTTCATGAGAACTGATAATAAATAAGAAACATGAGATGATTATTTTACTGGACATACTGAACCTGTAGCCCTTGGTTTCAGAGGGTGACCCTCCTGTATCTATTTTGCCATTGGCCCACACTTACAAGAGGCCCAGGTTTGTTCCCCAGCTGTACCTGCTTGCTCTAGGCCTCAGGTGTTTCTACTTCCTTCAGGACCAACGGCAGTGGTAGTTACAAGGAACAGATAATTTCAATAAAGAGGGGTCTGCTTTACAGAACACCTTTCTTCTGTGATGACAGACATGTCTGGGTGGCTCAGCATGGTGGATTGTGTCCCTTGCTCTTCTGTCTCAGATCAGCTCCAAAGGATGCTGTCAGGAATCAGCCTGGCCACTGCAACTTGTGTGATTCCTGGGGATCCTCAGTATTGAATAAGGAATGTTGGGTGGCTGTCTTTGTCCCTGTCTAAACCTGGTGATGGTACTTTCAGAAAGCAGCGCGTTTTGGAAGTACACTGCCTGCTGCATAAAAAAAGTTCCTTTGCTTGAAAGGAGGTATAAAAGCATAATTTCAGTGAATACACACTCCTGCTGCTGCCTTGGCATTTCTGTGTTCATCTTTTCTACTGCCTAAGTGATTTTGTAAATCTCATCATATTATCCTCAGCTTTCTATCTACAGATTAAAAAGCTTTTTTAGTTAGAGGTACTTTGCACTTTTTTAAGAAGTCTGCCTTTGTGGGTTTTGTTGTTTGGTTGAATTTTTTCCTTTGTTTTTTCTTTTGTTTATAGTCTACTTACTATATGGAAGGAAATACAGGACACCCAGTGTTTCAGACACAGTTTGGGACAATTGCTGTGAACATCTGCTATGGACGCCACCACCCTCTGAACTGGCTCATGTATAGCATCAATGGAGCAGAGATCATCTTTAACCCTTCAGCCACTATAGGGGCACTCAGGTAAAACACAAAATGATCTGTGCCATTGCTTCCTTTCTGGGTTAACTGAACCTCTGAGCCCCTCAATGGGGTCTTAAAGGCACCTTGCTGAGGTCTTGGAAGTGTAGTCTTATTGTTTTGTCATCAAAAAGGAGCCTGCATTCTCCTCCACCTGGAATTTTGGGCTCCCAATCTCCTCCCAGTAACTGATTCTCTTTCAGAAATTTACTGTACATCAGCAGGTCTCCTGTCTTTGAGACAGCATTAACCAAGATCCAGCTGGTATTCTGAAAACTGAGAGTTTGTTTAGATTTTTTATGTAATATTTTTGCTATATAATAGGTAGTGGTCATGTTCAGACTTTTTTTACCAGCTTGCACTGTCCAGCTAGGAATGTGGTATGAAATTGCAGTTTTCAGAACCAAGCTGAGATACCCTTTTCTGAGAAATTATTTTTTAAACTCTTGGCAATTTTATGACTGTCAGGCCTCTTGAACCAGACCGGACCAGTGTACATTGTCCCTTGAGATTAATCTTCTGCAGATTAACATTAATTGCACCTGAATGACTTGACTCCCTAAAAGCTAACTGTGGCTTCTTTGACAGAAAGTGTGCAGTGTGAGACAGTGAGAGTCTAGATTTAGCACTGGAGTGTCCAGTTAATGAATACCTGCTCCTCTCTGTTTGCAGCGAGGCGCTGTGGCCAATCGAAGCCAGAAACGCTGCCATAGCCAACCACTGCTTCACGTGTCCCATCAACAGAGTAGGAACGGTTCGTATCTTCCTGGCTTCATTCATTCCCTCACTCAGGGCTTGGAACATGAGTTTGTTTGGGGCAGGGATTCTAGCACTAGAATGCATGGGTTCCCCTGCTGGGTAACCACTGTACTAAGGTTTGTGATGTGATTTGAAGATGGACAGTGATGAAGAGATTGAGAGCTGCCTCTGTTGCTGGCAGCCTACTTTTTGGTTGCAGCTGTTTCCTGTTCTTGAATTGAATCTTTGTAAGAGGCACCCGCCCTTTTGCTAACTCTCCCAGTTTCTCTGGTGAAATTTAGCCAAAATGAGTGAAAAAATAATATATCCTCAAGTCAGCGGTTCACAACTTGTGGCTGTTGTACAGCTGTTATCTCTTTCTGGACTGTAAAATTCTAGAATGAAATTTAATAGCACATGCAATAGGTCCAGATTAGTCCAATTAAGCTACATGTAAATTTTTAAAATTAGATTCCCTGCAAAAATCCAGAATTTTCCTTGCTGCTGTGTGAACATTTGCCTTTTTTTGTGATCCTAAAAGATACGTTTGGTTAAATATCTCCTCTTTTGCCTCTTTAAACTTGTGAAATGGATACGAGGCATGTTCCCCAAAGTGTATGGAAAACAGGCAGTGATACAAAAAGACCTTGTGTTCTACGCTATCCATCACAGACACTAGGCCTCTCTGATGACTCCCTTCAGACAGTGCTGATCGTGTGCCAGAAAAAAATATTTGTAGATTTATATAAACTCCCAAAATATGATAGACTAGCAAGGATTTCTTGAATGAAATGGAATTATACTGCCACCTATGGATTGCTCTTACTTCACAGGAATACTACAAAAATGCCTTTACTTCTGGAGATGGTGGAAAAGGTATGTTCAGAAATCACATTGAGTACCAGTTCCCAGATTTGCTGGAAGTTCAAAGAGAATGATTAATGAGGAGTATGAGATTTTCTTGTATGTACTTATATGTTGCAACACAGTAATTTGTGCTGTGAGAACTGTGGATGCTTGTGGCTCCATCCAGAGTGTGCCTGAGCCTTTTTTAGCCAGTTTTGGAGCTAAGTGTTTTTAGCAGCTGCATGAGAAAGGTCAGTGGGATCCATGGCTTAGTAGTACAATAAATGTGATTGATTTTTGGCACAACTCAAGAGTTGTGCAATATGAAATAACATCTTTTCTGTGCCTCAAATCCCAGTGTTTTCACCTCTGACCTTTTATTGAAAATAGAATGGGTGTATCTCTGTCAGCTGTTTTGAAAATGTATGATTTGACAATTAGAATTCATTTAAATGCTGAGTAAAAAACAATGAAAGCAAAGCCTTTAGTCCAGAGACTTAATAACAGGAAAGCATAATGGTACATTATTTGAAAGGCAGTGCAGGGAGATTTTCCTGATAATGTGATGATGTACTGTGCATGAAAATTATACCTAGTCAAAACTGCAGTTATTTTAGGATCATGCTGTGACTCTTCAAGATGATTATCTTGCCTAAAGGCCAGTGAGTCCCCAAGAAATGGAGTCAGGTTTTGTGGGACACTGCATGCTGAGTTACATACCTATCTGCAGATGGCAATGCATGCTTTTTAAAAATCTCTCCAAGCACACCATGAGTTGGGCCATTTCTATGGCTCGAGTTACGTGGCTGCGCCAGACGGCAGCAGGACCCCGGGGCTCTCCCGCACTCAGGATGGGCTGCTGGTGGCAGAGATGGACCTAAACCTCTGCAGGCAAGTCAGTGACAAATGGAATTTTAAGGTAAGCATGACTATAAAGGAAATCAATATTAGAACAAACAAGCTTTGATAATGATTCTATGATGCTACAATTGTTAAAAGGCTTTTGTATATTTTTTTTTTAGCAGTTCAGATCTTAAATTGTTGAAGTAATTTAACAGGATGTTATGGAGGCCAAAAGCATAAATAGATTTGGAAAAGGAGTAGCTAAATTCAGGGAAAGTAGGCCAGTAGGTTTCAAATGAAAACCCTCGCCTCGGGACCTTAACGTGGATTGCCAGCAGCTCTGAGGACTGCTGGGGAAGAGTTTTGCTTTCCTTATGCAGTGAACATAGGCATTTGTTGCTGAGCTGAGGCAGGCATTGGATCTATCTAACATGGTACTATTATATATTCTTAAAGGCTTTAATTGTCAGTTTCAGTGAAATTCAGTGAAAACCCAAACTTACAAGCTTCTGAGAACTTTCTGAAGGCAAAATTCTTGCAACATTAACTTCTTGAATTTGTGGATATGTTGAAACTACAGAGAAGGAATTGTGTACTGTATATATTAATCTCTGAACCATCTTAACACACTTTTGAATTTATCTAAATCAGATTAAGATAGCTGCAAGCGACTCCATATGGCTTTAACAAACCTTATTTATTACTATTTTTTTGTATTCTGAGGTAAAGCTAATTTGGTTCATCTTTCCAGAGGGCATAATTGGATTTAATTTGTCCAGCAGCAGTGCTGGTTGAAGAAATGGCTGCCTCAGCACAGCAGCTTGCTAACCCTTCAGTTGTGCCAGTACAAGCTATGTGGGGTGCTATATTATATACTCATTTAGTGGAGTGACCAGATTTTTTAAACAAACAACACTGTAGTTTCTTTTTTATTCTGATCAAGTTTACAACAGGCCACACAAAGGTCCTGTTGGAACAAAAAAAGGAAAGAAATGGCAACTCTGGAAATAGACTTTGTTGATGACGAAGACATCTTGCTTGCTTCTGTGGAGACAGATATTTTGTTCCAGTTCTCAGTACTGCTAAAGACCAGAACCTTTTCGTAGTCACTCTTAAGATCAGCATGATTTGAATCCTAACAAAATAGACCAAAATGCTTGGCTAGCAGCTGTACAATATATGTAGGTTCTTCAGTGATCACCTAGTATCTAAAATAAGTAATCATTTGCAAGGAGTGTCATTTTTGAACACCGTGCTACTGCAAGCAGACATTTTATAGAGCTGGTTTATTTGCCTGTTGTGCATTACAGAATGGTGCAATATTCAAGATGTTTTGATGTCAGTTTGACATAAAAATGAAAAGTCCCTGTGGATTTGAAATGCTGAATAAGCTTTCTAATTTAAAAAAGTAATTTCTTATCTAGAGCTTAATTTCTTTGCTGATATTGCTAATCCATGCATAGGGACTAAAACCAAGAAGTAATTTCAGATCATCTTCTGGAACAGAATTGCATTTGTTATTTTACAGATGCCTGTGGTAGACATGTGGTTGTTGCCATAATGGAATTAAGTTGTGCTGAGAGGTTCTTAGTTTTTTAAGTCAGGCATGCATTTAGTTTTGCTTTGCCTCAAGAGTCTAAGGCCCTTACTGCAGAGTAGAGGCTTGGTGTGTCAGGAAGCACATGGAGCGTTGCTTCTACCAGCTTAGGAGGGGTATCTGAACAAAAGCAATTGTATTGATTAGGAAAAACAAACAGTAAAAGCAAAACACTGGCCTTTGGCTGATTGGTGTAGAATTGTGTATTTTTTGTTGTCTTCAACTCCTGTGCTTTCAGCACCTTCATTTCATGTTGATGGTGTGGAGTGCTATTGTTGGGTTTTAGCACGTAAAGCACAGCTGTGGTTCTGTTTACGTGACAGGGGAGAGCTGTTTCCTTTTCCTCAGTTGTGAGAGGTAGTTCTTGCTGAGTGAGAGTGGTCACAGGTTTTCTCACCCACTGCAGAAAACCTTTAACAGCAAGTAGGAGCCTATTTAACTTGCTCTGCTATCTGTAGTTTGCAGCCAGTGATGCCTGAAAGGGGCATTCAGTAGAATATCTTTGCTAAACTTAGAGCAGCAAAGGGGTTAAACAAATTAAGTAAAGATTCATTCGTCTCTCTCAGAGCCAGTGTTGTGGGCTGTGCTCTCAGAAGAGGATGATGGCACCACATCAGGTGCTGTATTGTTACAACACTTCAGCACTTGCTCTGTTCCCCAAACCATTGAGATTTTATATTATTAATGGGTGAAGTAAGAGTAACCCCAACGCTGTCAGTGGCTTATATGCAAACCTACTGCTGGCAGCAGGGTTATTTGGTTGTCAAGGACAAGACATGAAGCCCTATTTACAGAGACACTCCCTTGCCTTCATTGACATAACTTTAAAAATTGTTGATGCATAAGAAAGCAAGTCCACCTTTCACATTGAACTTTGAGCTATCCAGAATAGCTATAGTAAGTAGTAAGTCAGCGGACATGACTGTTACTGAAGGGGAGCTGCAAAACAGGAAGGTGTTCATTTAAAAGTTTTACTTTCAGGGTGGAACTACACTTCTTTTTTAGATAGAAATACGGTCCTAGGCAACATAATACGAGTTCTTTTATAAAAAATAGTTTGTGCTAAGGCACTGGAGATCTTGATTTTGAGGGAATTATGGTTTTGATGTGTGGGACAATTAAATCATATATTGTCATAGAAAAAAACCAACCAGGGGATATTAATATTTTCTACTGAAGTACTTTTGTAGCTTACTTGAAAGAACTGAAGCTTTGATTTTTCTTTTCCAGATGACTGGTAGATATGAAATGTATGCAGAAAAGCTCGCTGAAGCAGTCCAGCCTTTCTTTATACCCAATATCATCAAAGAGTAAGAGAGAGCATCTCATGACACTCAAATGTTACAAGACAAATTCAAGTTACTGTTGGATTATAGATTTACTGTGAATCACAAGTTGCTGTTTTAATGTTGTCAGTTTAATTTCATGTAGCCAATTTTAAATAATAGGAGTCAGAACTGTTACGTAAAATTATTGAAAATGGCTTCTTAAGTGTTTGTCATTTACATTAATGAGTCTAAAGTTGTTCCTTGCTAGAAATACAGCCAATGTTTTTCTAGGGTAGGTACACATACAGTGCACTGTGATATAGTTGATTGGATGAGTTCAGAGGACAGGAAAAGTTTTACATAAGCTTTGCATTGTACATCTGTTTCTGCTTTCTGGTTTTTACTCGTTGCCCAGATGCATAATTTAGGGAGAAATGAGGCAGAAATTGTTTTCATCTGGGTTTTGTTTGCTTTTTCTGCTTATGAAGTACTTGATGCTGTTCAGTTATAGCTGAGTAATGTACCAGACATCCCAGTTGTGTGAAGATCTGTGGGTGCTGTAAAGAAGCACTGCTTTGGTTCTGTTGCCTTTTACACAACCACAGCTGGAGCAGTGTCTTTGCTGGGCCCCTTCAAGGTACAGAAGTTGTGCTCAGAGAGATGTTTTGGTATCTTCTGAAGCTCAGTGCCCTGAAGGGAAGCAGAGACCCTGCCCAATGCACAGGCAAGGCTTTTCACTGTGAACAGAAAGCTCAGGGTGGGTAAGGAAAACTCCTTCCCTGGGGCTGCACTCCATTAGGAAATGTGGTGGCTGCAGAGTACGCAAACCAGCTGTGGAACAAAGGTAGTGATGATACATTTGCTATTCTTAGGTAGTACTGTATTCTGAAATTTTGCTTCATATGCTTTGGGTGATGTCAATGGGTGTTTAGGCAATGCAGACTAAATACAATTTACAGCCCAGCAACTATGAATTTATAGCTAATAATAGTAATAAATATTTGAACTCTTGTTTTTGTTTTTCTAAATTACAGTTTCAGATTTTCAAAAACATTTTTTCTAATAAACCTGTTAATAAAATGCACTTGCTACATTATGTTACCAGGTTATTTGTGAGCTTAATCTTTATTGAGAATGGCTTAATTACAAATAAAAATATATTTATGTATAAAATCCCTGCATGTAAAATCCCCTTCCTCTGCTATTGACATCCTGACAGAAACAAAGCAACAGAACATTTTCAGAGTGTTTTGATAGACAATCTTGTAATAGGAAACAAAGTTTCAGAAAATGCAGGTGTTCTGGACGCTTGTGCAGTGAGCTGCTTTTTCAGTTGAATTTGTGTCATATACTCAGTCTTTCCACTTGGCTTTTGCTTCTTCCTTGTGTTTTCATCTCTCACCACCATTTTCCATTTGGCAGCTGTATGAGATCCTGTTGTAAAAGTGGACCTCTCCTTTTGTCTGCAAAAGCTTAAACAGCTTTGTTTATCTTTCACTTTTGTTGAAGCATTTAAACCCTGGGTACCGTCACTGAGCAGTCAACATTGTTACACCTGTGTGTGCACTTCAGAAAACTAAGCTTGCCCTTAACTTCATGTTTTCTATATGCCCAGGATTCACTTTTGGTAATGGAAACACTAAGATGCTGAATGCCAATTACAAGCCTTTGTAAGAATTGTTTTTACTCAACTAATCAAGCCTGCTCTAAGATAAATCCTGTGTCAGTTTAATGGTATTAAATGAACTACCTACCTGAAACTGCATGGGTTAAGGAGGTACTCTTAACAGCCTGTAGCTTCCATACCTGTTAATAATTAACAAAGCTAATTCACTCTTTCAAAATCAAACATCACAATTTTGGCCCTGGACATAAGAATTCCCAGATCAGGAGTCTTCTGGTTATCTACTCTGGAGGAGTTGAAAGGCATTGTCTACAACCGGTTTTGTACCTTTCTTCTGGAGGGATTCTGAGGGAGGTGGCACTGATGGACTGGATCTACATCAATCACATCCTACCCACTGCTCATCACTGCCAAAATGTATTTAAACTTCACCAATGATAAGCAAAACTTGACACACAAAATTTCCTGTCTTGCACTTTTGTTTGGAATTCTTTAAGGGTTACTGCATTTTAGATGTCTGTTACTATTTTCTGCCTTTGTACAAAGGAGCACTCTTGAGTTTACTAACTACTTAGTCAGGACTGGATACTTTTCAGTTAGTTTACAACTGATAAAAGAAAATGTTTATCTTGGTAAAAAATCTTTCTATGCTGAAAGTAGATTCCTGTTTATTATATCCACAGTTTCAGAACTTGAACAGTTCTTTTCCTAAAACCATGCCAGAGATGTGGGATCTCTGTCTTAAAGTAGAACTTTTCCTAGTTTTATATCAGTGCTGATTTTCCTACTCACTTTCATATAGGCAGGATGGAAGATTGAGACTTATAAGAAAGGAGGATGGATGAAGCTGAAGTAAGTGGCTTTTTCTTATACTTGAGTGCTCCTCAGGTAACAGAGGAAAGGGCTATGAATGGGCTGCTACCAATTTCACTTAATGTCTCAATACAGCAACAACTTAATCCAAATACAGCTGTACTATAACAGCTAGAAAAATCTTAAGTTCCTGCCTTTTTACTTTTAAAGGTATATTTGTATTTCCTCTTTTCTTAATTGATTTTAGCTCTTCTGAGAAGGTCAGTGAACACTTAACAGCAAAATTTGGCTCAAATTATGATTTAGTGTTTTAGATACAATGCAGTAGATGCTGTCAGATATTTACACTTTACACACAAAATATATACCATTAGTGTGGATGATAATTTTCTGCATTTGCTTAATAAGTTTAAATATTCAGAATGTTCGTATTTAGAATGGATTCTGCAGAAACTGGCACATGTGGGTGGCATAACATTCAGAGCTTTTTGCAAAGAGCAGTAAAGACTTCCAAGTGCAAATAAAATCTTTCTACCTAAAGTTTTGGAGCAATATGGAGCTCTGAGCAGTCATCCAAGAGGATTTAGCCAAAAGAGATTGAGTTTGTAGTTCAAGGGAGTAATTCTAGTATTGCAGTTGCATAAATGCTAAATCTCTGTGAATTTGGTACATGGGAAGTTTCCTACATTGCAGACGATACTGATGAGCCAGCAAGGCTTTTTTTTTTTTTTTTTTTGTTATTTAAAAGTGGTTTAAATTAATATTTTTTCCTTTTATAATATTCTGCTGAACTTCAAATCCATAGATTTTGTATGAAGAGCAGCCCTTCATGCTTTGACAGAGAGAGAAACAGGTATTTTCTATTTTTTTCTTTGTTTACCTAAACCTATGCAAATATCACCAAGTGTTAAAGTTCATAAATTTGGTGCTTTTTTCTTATGTGTTTAATTTGAAAATAAGCTGAAAGTGAAGAGGCTCTGGGCCTCTATTTTAGAATGTGCAATTTTGAAAAATAGGGGGAAAAAAAAGACAGATATTGCAAAATCAGATACACCATCAGAAAAAAAAAGATAAAAGACAGCATTGCAGTATAGTCCTGTCAATGTCTCTAAAGCCTCCCTTGCTGAAGGTCCCACTGCAGTCCAGGAGTGAGGTGTGTGCAGGGGAGTCCTGAGTCGAGCAGCCAGCTGCCCTGCAGGCTGTGCAGGAAGGAGCAGGAGTGTCCTGGGTGGGTGTCAGCTGTCTGTGTAGATGAACAGAATATCTTCATCTGTGCCATAACTTGTCCTGGCTTCCTCAAAGTTACTGATGCTGGTGCAGCATGTTCCTGGGACGGAGGAACAAAATGTTACAAAAAATTCAGAAGGATTTGCTGGTGAAAGGGTCTTACATGGGCTGTAACAACATCCACAAACCAAAGTAGTACAGAGATTACACCCAGCAGCTTAGGTTACAGCTTTACTCAGGTAGATTTTTCACCTTAAAGAGCTCACTGAGAGCTCACTGAAGTAATGCTGCAGGCAGGTACCAAATTGGCCCTTCTGCTGTATTCTGCACATACACATTTCAGCATCTCTCACTAACCCATCTGAAAGCCAAACAAGCCAATTGCTAGAATGCCTATCTGAATTCTCCCACTAAATCACACCACAAAATGCAGCACTGATCTGATTAACATAGCATAATTAGGTAGTGATGCTTGAAATGCCTGTGCACTGTGAGGGGAGATCCATCTGTGGCTCTGTGTCAGGCTCATTAGTAATGCACTGGCTGAGAATCCATCCAAAAGGGACAGGCTACTCACGGTCAGCATAGGCAGGGTTGTTGTAGTAAATACTCCCTGAGGCTTTGTTGTAGCCACATAACACAATGAAATGGCCCTGGTAGTCAGGGCTCCTGCAGAAGCACTTCTGTCCGATGGGAAGGAAGCAGCAGTATTTGACAGGACTTGAGCAAAGATCACACAGTAGCAGGACTGCATTCACAAGGACAATGGCTACATGACCCTGGGACAGGTGGTTTTGGATGTCTTGAACCGTTACTGTGCTGCAAGGAAAAAGACACACTTATTTAAAGAGGCTGGTGTAAACAAAGTGCCCGATGGTGGACAGTGCAGCTGGCACTTCATAGATATACTATACATACACTATAGATGCAGTTCTGTTTCACAGGGACAGCTCTGTGCTGGCAAACCCTGCAGGCTTTGCTATGGACAAAGCCTGACAGAACCTGTAGCATTTGAGGCCTTTTCATTTCGTTGCTGCTGCTGAAGTGCAGAGCAACAGCTCTGGATTCTGTAGTAACACATTCTGAGATGACATGTCAGATGCCCGAGAAGAGAATTAAAGGAGCTGGCAACTCATTCAGTAACTTGAGGGACTTCTGTTTTAGGAAAATTTTAAGTGTTCTCTTGCTGTTAGAAAAGCTTATCTCTGAAACACCAAATCTTTATCAACTGAGTGGTTAAACGTTGTGTAACTACTAACCAAATTAAGATGTGCCCAAATCACACAGGACTGTGATTCTCCTGGCCTGATACTCTTGAGGCTTTATTTCTACAGCGAGTAAGTATTCACCAAACATCACCTATAACCTCATCTGTTAAAAGCTGTCCTTCACTGAGGCAGATGGTGTGTTCCACATGGGTGAGAAACTCATCACTTGGATCTGTTCCACATGTCTGTGCTGTGTACACCAGCTGACTGAACTCACATGCTTTTTATTTAACCCTTCCCAGTGTCACTTCCACACTCCGATGCCCCAGCCTCAGTACTGCAGATACATCCACTGTCCCTGCCTTGATCAAGGCCACAGTCTTAAGACTGCAAAAGCATGAGGGACTGAGTATCCCTTCTGTCCTGTCACAGCTGTAATTAAAGTGAAGGTGACTCCACGCATGTTAGAAAGAACACTCAATTCTGCTAAATGTAAGTTATGCTTCAGCACTCAAATGCTATTGTGGCTGCCCCATATCCTCTCTTCTTTGCTTACCCCTAATCATTTATCCTACTTCAACAACAGGAATCCAAATCCAGCTTCCCTACAAAAAGGGATGCAGCTCAAGTTGGATGCTTAGTCATTTCCCAATAGAATTTCACTGCTGATTTTGAAAATTCTGCAGTTTTCTGGGTTTGCATTTCTTTCCTGGAGTTCCTTATTTCATGGTCTCCTTGGCAAAAGCTCCTATGCTAACTTGTACTTTGCATGTTTGTCTGAGAACAAGAGATCCATAATGCTTGCATAGCTCTGGGAACAATGAGTTCTGTACCCACACAGCATTCTCCTTAATTCCAACAATGGCCAATTAGAGTGCTGTAGGCACTCCCTACTGACTAAGTGTAATGCAAAACCAAATTCAAAACACAGTCATCTCCTATCAGCATTTTCATATCACTTATTTTGCATCATGACTAATTTTTCTTCAAACTTCATTATTAGCTCTTGATGTGCATGAGACAGATATAACAGAAAGACACTCAGTAAAAAAAAGGCTTAGGGCTTGATCTCAGTCTCTTTCAGCAGTTTAGCTTGTGCCTCCAAAAAAAGCAGGGGCCCACAGAATCTCCAAAGAGAAAGAGTACAGCTTACCATTTCTCCACCAGCACCTTGCAGTCTTTGGCTTGTGCAAAGAGCTGATTCACTCGATTCTCTTCTGTGTCAAAGTGCTTCCTGTAAAATGACTGTGGAAATAACAGAAGTTCTGAACTGGAATGGTGTTTACCTTGGGTAATCCACCACTTAGTGTCTGCTAGCAAGGGCCTGCTTAAGTTGGAGCTCTGGCTATGGGATAAAAGATATCTCCCTTAGTTTGCTGGAAACAGGACAAGGATTTCTGCTCTGAATTACAAATCAAATTTGCTCCTGGTCAGTTACTGTTGCAGTTTCTATCCAGTGGCTGTTCAGCTGCCTACATAAGAGAAGCCTGTTTGGCTTCCCAGGGGAAACTGGGCAGGCGCTTGCATTAAAGTCACTGCTGCTGCAGGCCCTCCTTGGCCCCTTACTGGCAGTCCTGGAGAGGCCAAGCTCTCAGTGGATGGGAGGCTGAGTTCCCCTCTCACCTCTAGAGGTGGATCTTCCAGGTCAAGGCTGAGGCACGGTGGTGGGGAAAGTGTGGAAGCTATACACTGCTGCTGCCCAGGCTGTACCTGTGCTGTAGATAAATACAGGGCTTCAGTCTCCAAGGCTGTCAAATAGGCTAGAACCTTTCATGAACACTGCATGTAAACTTTTTAAAAATTCAAAAGATGGAATCAATACCGGATTGTATCGCCTTTGGAACAGGTCTGTGCCAGTTCTGGCATTAGGTCAAATTAACTGTGGTTGACTGTCAGTAACACACCAGAGCTTTTACAGCATGACACTCAAGGTTTTTAAAGCTGCCTGCTCTCCCCCTGTAGATGAGAATACTGACCTGATTTTTGTAGCCCTTGTCCACTCCGAGTGTCTGGGTGCAAAATTTATGCTTAACTCCGAAGTGCCGCATTAGGTAGGCCAGGTCAATAGTCCAGATACTCTTTGTTAACTGGAGTTCCTGGATGGCTTTCTGAAACTCATCATTGTCCAAATTATTCAGGTACCTATAGTGTCAAGAAAGGCAGGGGAAGAGAAGCACAGATCTTAGGAGAAGCAAAATGTGTGCTGTAGCCCAAGCCTCTACATCACAACACATAAAAACCGAAACAATAGGCTTGGCTAAGAAGTAACAAAAAAAAAAAAAAAAAAAAAGCCCCAAAACCAAAGCAACCCACAAAGGAGACAGAAATTTAAGGGAAGGGAGTAGGGAATATTTAACCGGATTTATTGCTGACTTTTTAAAATTGAAAATGTGTGATGCCTTGACTATTTTAGAGTGCTAGAAGTGTACAGGTGCTGTACCAGAGTCAAGCTGGTATAGAACTCTGTCCTGAAGGGTTTACAGTGTAATGTATAAGTGTATTACAGCCAACAGAGAAAGAAGAGTTAAAGACTAAAACTTCCTTCACACAATAGATGGATTTTAAAAGGAGGAGCCATAAAGGAACTCAGTAAATATTCAGAGTAAACTTGTCTTAGGCACTGATGACACAAAAGGAAGAAAGTGGGAGATGGAAGTCAGGAGGAAGCTTGGCACAGGTTGCAAAGGGGCAGGGCAAGGTAGTTACAGGGAGTTCTGAAAGTAAGAAAACAAATAGAAGTAAATGATAAAAAATAAAAAGCAACTGGAATTGAGGATGCAGGGCAAACAAGGTCAGATCAGCAGGGTAAGAAGATTAATCTTGGAAGCTGAGTTTTGGGCAGACTGGAGTGGCAAAGAGGTAAAGGGAATAGAGGTTACAGTAGTCAAGATGGGAAATTACCAGCACACGGACTAACGTCTTGGCAGAAGGGATGGAGAGAAATGAAAATCTTCTGCTTCATATCTACTAAGTGGACATCTAAATAGGTATTTCTCCTGCACCTAAGCTCATGTTCCTCTGTGGAAGGAAAGAGGAGTTCAGCAGGACAGCTACTAGTTAAAAAACCGGTAAAAACAAAAATAAACAAAAAAACCCCAGAGGGCAACACAATTTTGAAGCTGAAACTACTCCTGGAACACAAACACTCATCCCACAGGCTGGGGCTCAGCAGGACAGAGGTAGCACAGGTACAGCACACGCTCATAAACTGAGATACACCTACCCATCACTTGAAAATACAAAAAGGAATCAGATGAGTCACAGCTAACTATGGGTTCTGAATTTTAACAACAGAAAAGAGGCAAGACTTTCTATGTGCTTGTGCATGCCAGCCTGCAAAGTTCATAGAGCTGATTAGGTATTCTGCATCTGTGTAATTAGTCAATTATTCAAGAGAGTCCGAAGTTCACTTCAGTTTATGTTTTCCCTCGCTCCTGCTGGAGAGCTGGGCCAGGCCCAAGCAGCTGTCATTGTCCAAGGGTACCTCAAAAACTGCTGCTCTCCTAAGACTGAACTCATGGCTGCTTCAAACACACTTCTTCTCCCTGGGATTTGTTTCCTGCTACCCCTCCCCATGGAATGGGATTTCCCACTGTAAGAGAGCCACTTACTGAAGCACCATCCTGGAGCAGGCCAGCCCACAGTCCCAGTGGTACAGCTGCTGAATCACTGGCACTTTCAGCTGGATGCAGTCAACTGTGTGAGCAGAACACAAACAATGTCAATCCATACAGGAATGTTTTTCCATGCCATAAAAAGTCAGCCTGTTCTCAGCACTACAACCATGGAAACTTAGGAATGTGGTTTTGTCTGACTGGCAGGTGGATTTTTTTCTTAGGGGAACATACGGTTAGTATTTCTGTACAGGTAAGCATTTGGTTTAATCTCATACTCCTTCATTGTCCCATACTTAGATCACTGGCTTTCCACCCCCTTTTCCCTTGGAAGTTTCTTTTTTCTTTTTTGTGAGGTGATGTACCCACCACCCCTCAACTGAAGCTGTGTCTCCTCCTGGATAACAGCAGGTAAGACACAGGTCTTTTCTCTTCTGTCTGATTGTACTTCTGTGCCACAAGAGGAGTTAAACCAAACTGGGAGAAACACACCAAGATCTCTGGGCAGGAATCTCTTAGAAGCCCCACAGATTTAAACCTTTTCTATAGATGTCTTTTTTCTCAGGGATGGTGATTTGCAGAATTTAAACAAAACTCACAAGTTAAAACTCACAAGTGGTACCAGTTGTGTTAATTCCATCAAAACCTCAGTAGAGAGGGAAAATTAATAAACTCTGCCAAAAAGTCCCAAAATACAAGTTCCATCCTCTGCCTCAGTTTTTTCTTTTTACGGAGTTGGCAATGTGGTGGTTTCAGTTTCACCACTAGCAGGACTTGGACAGTTGTGTCTGTCATTGCTACTTCAGCATTGATCAAAACAAGTTAATCACAAAGGGCTTTCCTCAATAACCTTTGATATAGAAAAGGCCTTCGAGAAGCTTGGTTAACAAGGTCCTCTAGATTTTATGATGGGAATAAAAATGCATTTGACATCACGTGGATTTGTTTAGTTTTGGGGTAATATTATTTATAGAACTTTTTAGATAACGTTGTTATATTTTTCCTAGTTGTGCCCCTGTTTAGTCATTACTTTAAAGAATAGCATACCAATTGATATATTCAGTCTTTTAAATTCATCTAGCTTAAGGTGTTCTCAAGTATCATAACAAAAAAGAAAAAAGAAAACCAATTCCCATTTGTCTTCAAACCAGGACTTCTCAAGTATTTTATCATAATTTCTTCTTAGTATGTTATGAATCTGTCCCCTTTTTGTAAACAGCCAGGGCCTCTACGAAGTCCCACATTAACCAAGGAGTACATGTTTTCTACGTGAAAGCTTCAGAGAGCAATAACAAGTTTTCCTGGCCGTCCAGCTTCCAGTCACCTGTTTCCCAGCACACCTAGAGCTCTTCAGCGATGGCTCGCTGCCGTCCCGACACGGGAGACCAGCGCGTCTATGCCCTGCCTGCAAATCACCCTGCGAACCCCTCTGCGCTCGGCCAGCTCCCCGCCGCCACCACCTTACCGACGGAGCCGGTAACTGCACATGGCTGCTGCGGGCAGCGCGGCTCGGCGGGGCCGGGAGGCCGCCGGCAGCTCCGGCGGGGCCCGCACCCGCCGCCCGCCGCCCGCCGGGCGCTGTCCCCGGCCCGTTCCGCGGGCGGACTGCGCCTCCCCGCCGTCCCCTGCCCGCGGAGGCCCCGCCGGCCCGAACTGACCTGGCGGCGGCTCGCCGGCCTCCCGGGGGCTCTTCATGGCGGTGGCGGCACCCGCCGCCCGTTCACTGCCGGCCCCGCCGAGCCGGCGGCGCGGCCCCGGGGCCCGGCGCTGGCTCCTCCCGGAGGCGGGGGCTGAGGGGGGCCGGGCCCCGGGGCGCTCGCCCCGCGCCGTGGCGGCGAGGAGAGCGGCGGGGCGTGCGGGCGGGCAGGGGCATGACACGGCGGGCGGGGGGCGCGCAGCGCTGCCCCGGAGCCGGGGCGCGGCGGGGCTGCCGGGCTGGCCCCGGGCGGGAGCGGACGGGACGGGCCGCGCCGCCCCCAGCGCCGCGTTCCGGTTCCGGGGCGCGCAGCAGGGCGGGAGGCGGCGGAGGCCATTAGCGGAGCGGCGCGGGCGGTGAGTGCGGCCTCGGCTCCCCGCGGGGCTCGATGGCTCCCTGGGCTCTGGGGAGGCGCCCGAGCGTGCCGCATCCCCGGAGGGGCCGGAGGGGCCCGGCCGGAGCGGCGAGGTGCGGGAGGTGCGGGAGGGCTGGGGAGCGGCGAGGTGCGGGAGGGCTGAGGGGCCCCGGCTCCCTCACGAAAGGGCCCCGTGCTTGGCTCTGCGCCCCGAGCGCGGCCGTACCGCTGTGGGATCCACCTGGGGCTCCTCCCATGGAGGTACGAGTGGTTTGTTTTGTGGTCCTTAAAAGTGAATTTCCCAGAAGAGACCGGAAAAAGACTGACTGGTGGTGTTTAAAGTCTTCATGGGCACGTCTCTAGAGAAGTGTTATTGATGCATAGTCAAAACACATGTTGTGTTATAAATGTGAGAAAATCGATGCTTTACACTAATGGAAGGGATGGTGGATTGTGTAATTGGAGCTTATTCGGCATCTTCCTTTGTAATAAAGCTTTTGTTTTCCTTGTGCCTCAGGTGTAGAGCCACAGCGCTGCAGCCATGTCGATTGGAGTGCCAATCAAGGTCCTGCACGAGGCCGAGGGCCACATCGTGACCTGTGAGACCAATACAGGAGAAGTTTATCGAGGCAAACTTATCGAAGCTGAAGACAACATGAATTGTCAGGTATCTTTTGTTTCACAAGGATGGAGGAACGGTTGGCTCCTCTGGGCCTCAGAAGGCTGAAAACTTGATTAAAAGACTGTTGCTTTTAGTTCTGGGATTAAAAAAAAAACAACAAACAAACAAACTGTACTGGTGCTGTTTTTTACAGTGTTGAAGTGGATTCAGCATTACAGAATGCTCCAAAGAGGCCAGAGCTTATTTCCAAGTTCAGAGTAGGATTGGGCATCCCAGTCAGTAGGATCAGAGATTTTAAGAGTCTGTCTTGTGAACAGTGTTTTTCCAGAGTTCTTTGTTTAAAACCACTGAGTGTAAGAATAAAAAAACCTTGATTTAAGAAACTGAAGCTTATTTGATGCACATTACTATAGTCGTTCCAATAGGGCCTAACTTTTACTTCAGGCAAGTGATCATTGACATCAGAATGCTTTCCCAATTGTTAGTACTAGAATAGCTTTATTAAAACTATTTGCATATAAGAAAACAAAAATAATGATGCTGATAACGCCAATTTGTAAACTGGTGAGAAAGCAAAAGTCCTGGGCAGCAGGCATGGGGTGTGTTTAAATGGTCGTGAGGCCTGTCTGAGCACTGACTGATTTTGACCTTCCAGATGTCCAACATAACAGTGACATACAGAGATGGACGGGTGGCACAGCTCGAGCAGGTGTACATCAGGGGCAGCAAGATACGGTTTCTCATCTTACCAGATATGTTGAAGAATGCTCCTATGCTAAAGAGCATGAAGAATAAAAACCAGGGTTCTGGAGCTGGGCGAGGGAAAGCAGCTATTCTCAAAGCTCAAGGTATGTACAGTTTGTTCATGATGCCTCCCCCTGTTTTTCTGTAGAACTGGAAGACTCATCTCTGTCACTGAGGAGACTAATCAGTAAGAAGTGAAAAGATTACTGGTTCATACAGTGTTTTTCTGTATATTTTATCTTAGAGTGAGAGTCAAGACTCAAATTGTCCCAATTACCTGAATGTGATGTGATGAATATTGATGCTACAGTAATTTAGAGGTAGTGAGTGGCCTTATTAAACAGAGCCTTTCTGTTAAATTTAAGAGTTCTGTTTTCCTGCAGCTGTGGCCACCAGCTGTTTGAAATGCTTAGGGAAGGATTCAGGTGTTCTTATTGAGCTGTTGTAGGAAAACAGCTTTAGTTACAAAGATGGTACTTGAGCTGCTGGGAAGCTGTAATTATTACCTTTTCTGTACTTCACTCTCATTTGTGCCTTTCTCAGGGGATCAGTCTAGTTGTTAGGTAGTTGAGTAACAGTCATGTGCCACAAAGTCCCTGGTTAGCATGCAGTAACGTTTATGTGGGGATGTAACTTACTGCATGTTGCAAAACCTTGCAAGAGTGTGGGGTTTCAAATCTCTTGAGTGACACAGGTTTGTGTGTCAGAAGGAACATGAGATGTCTGAATATCAGCTGCAGTTGTCCTGAGGAGCCAGACTGTGGGACCATTATGGCTCTTCTCACAGAACTCTGTGCTCTCACATCACTTTCTGAGCATTTCCTTGCTTCTGAGTAGGAGACCTTGAGTTCTGTTGATGTTTTGCTTGTCAGTTGTTGAGATAAATATGCAGGTATGTCAAATTCATGTCATCCCTGATGTTTTCTTTCTTCAGTGGCTGCAAGAGGAAGAGGCCGTGGTATGGGCCGTGGCAACATCTTCCAGAAGCGAAGATAATTTTGGTCTTGGCCGAATTGTTTTTTTTATTTGGGGTGTTAACTTGACTATATGTGCATGTTAGTATGAGCTTTGTTTAATAAATGTTTCTGACAAAAACTCGTCTGCTCTTGCCTGACAGGACAATTCTTGGGCAAATACACTGTAGGTTGATTTCAAACTCAAGCCAGCTTTGGAAAATAGTGGACTTTATTATATCTAGTTTTGACCACTTTGTGTGATGCATTGGTTTTTGAAGATCATTATGTTTCCTTTTTCTTGTTTAATCCTGCTTTCATTTATTCTCTAAAGAATTAGAAGGCATTCTTAATGAAGAATTTTAAGTCATACATTATAAAGTCTTATTAGCATTTATGGAAAATACAACAAAACAGAGGCAGCTTCCTGAGAAGCAGAGCACTGTGTTCTTTAGCTTTATATGGACCTACAATAGATAGAGGTCTATCTTCAACTCTCAATATTGAACTTGTATTCTTGCATTTCTTATCTTTCTCTCTGGATATGGGGAGAATTTTTCATTAGGAACACACGACTTTGATAGCTTGAATCTGTATTTGCAGTGAAAAAATCTATTCTGACTTTCTTAGCAGTTTTTCCCTGTGTCTGGGAAAAGATGACAGAACATAAAATAGCCATTTTCGAGGATAAGTTTGAAATGCTTTGGAGATTTGAAAGGCACTGCAGGTGTATGAGGAAAGTTTTATAAATAGTTGTCCATTAAACTCAATCCAAATGGCGATGTTTTGAACAAAACTCACTATCAAGTTTAGCTTTTGATCTTATTATCTATACACAGTTGTGTATAGATCAGCTGATCTGCAGGAAGCCAAATGTAGTTGAAACTTCATTAGAGTGTAGCATGGGTGTTTTTACTGACTTAAATGGTTGAAATGTTTCAATGTAACCCTTGTGTACTTAATCACATTCTTGCATACCGTCAGTTACCAGTCTGTACACACAGGAAAAGAGCTGCTCTGGCTTTCCTGCTCGGATGCTGTGAAGACTCTCTTGTGTGCAGACAGGAAAGTTGAACTAATGTATTAACTTGTTGAATTGTGTGTAAATAAAGCTGTATTTGGTCTCACATCACTAGGGAAAGCCCTGCTGCATGTTCTTCTGGGTGGTAGCGGTCCTAAATGTTTGCAATGGGAACCTCCTTAGAATGTGTTTAGGGGATACTTGAGCTTAACTATGAAAACATTCTAGAGTCATCTTACACCTCTCATGAGGAATGTGTCCAAAAGATGACAGTCTTCACAACCAGGGACCATTTCCACTGATGGTGACTGGCTCACCTCTTTTTAAAGTCCCTGTTCAGGAGCAATGCCAAGCTGCTGTTCTCTCAGGAGCAGTGGATGTGGCGTTCAGCAGTACTGAGGGTGGGGGACAACCATGAATTTTGGAGAGGAACAGTAACCCTCCTCAGGTTTGATGGAACAAACTGGATCTGCTTTAAGAAGTTTGGAGTAACTGCTCTAATGCATATCAGCTTTGAAGAAAATACTGGATTTTGCATAAACAAAAAGCTTTGCACTTTGGCTTCAGGTTGAGGCTGAGTCTAGGATGAACTCTTCAGAAAGATACTGTGAGTTTAGGGTTCAAAATCTTGAAGTTTCACGCTGGTAGGAAAGTCCCAGCCAAGACAAACATCACTTAGCAATTTCTGACTGGAGTAACTGGAATGCTAGTTTATTATAGGCTGCTTTCCAGAGCCTTCCTGTGATATTTGTATACTTACAGTGTGATAAATCAAATTTTCCTTCTCACAGACGAGGTTTCACCCACTAGATGGCTCTGCTGGGAAGAGAATGAAGCTCAAGAAACCAGAACCCTGTGGAAAAGAAAAATACAAAAAATGTAACTTCTGTTATAAAGTCCATAAATGCAAGGGCTATTATGAACTACCATGAAAATACTCACCTTATTTTCTTTCTTCTTCAGTGTTCCCAGAGTGCTGGCTTCCCCCATGGCTGGGTTATTCCAGCTGCTGATTGATGCTGTGTTTCCCCAGTACATGGCTAGTTGGGCAAATGCACTTAGATAATGCAGATTCCTCAGGTCAGTAACTTAAGCAATCTATTTCCATGGAATGATGGGTACTAAGGAGAGATGCAGCTGTTTTTAACATCTGCAGTTATTTGTCACTTTGTTATTTATAACAGATTGCAGCATTTCTTTTAATTCTTTGCCATTATACTGTGTTGGGCTTAAAAATCTCATGCCCTTCAGTGGGTTCAGGGCTCTGCATAGTTTCCTGCTTTTGACAGAGAGGGACAAGCGCTGGCCTAAAGCCTTGTTCCAAACTTGCCCCTTTGATAACACCAGTGTAGGTTTGAAATACTCATGGGACAGAGAATCTGTACTCTAGGTGTCCAAAATGGTGTGTGGAGAGGTTCAAGTGGAAATTCACCTAGTTTTCCAGGGTCAAAACCACACTTCTGCTCTTGTGTGAAAACAAGGGATAACATCAGAGAAAAGTTAGAGTATTACTTGAAAAAAATTGCTTTGCATAGAACTGTAGGATCTTTCACAGACCAGGTGCTTTCATCCCATGCATGTGCAGTTCTTCACTCCATGTGTGTCTAACTTATATTTGATCCTAAAGTTGTACTTTCGTTCATTTTTCAGTGCTCTTCAGAAAACCTCTTCTAGAAGGACAGAATGGAGGGGGAAATGTGAATTTCTGGTGCTGGTAGTCAGGATAACTGTCCAGCCTGTATCTCTTTGCTACTTGAGCTTTACAGTGAGCTTTCCTGTAAAATAGATGTGTCCTATTTCTTTTGCCAGTAAAATGTAAGTAAGGGTGGAAGACATGTCCCAGTGGAGCAATGGTTTGGTAAGGTAGCAATGGATGGAATTCTGAGGTTTACCAGAAAGTGTCAGCAATTCAGTAGTTCATTTCTCAGGCAAGGGTCAAAAGTGAGGAAAGAGTTCTCCCAGGGGTCTTTGGAAGGAAATACAGATATACCACATTAAAAGCATGGTCATGGAACAGCCTTGAGGAAGTGCTGATGGGTCAGTGTGTGCAGATCACTTTGCAAGTGAGAGGAGACTTCACCTGCTCATGCCTGCAGACAGGAGAGCTGCCAGATGACTGCTGTGTGCTGGTGCCTGAAGTAGCCAAAGCACTGCCTGTCTGCAAGTATTTTCCAGGTCAAGCTGTGTTTTGACTGCTCCAGGTGTCCTGTTGTTGCCTAAACCTGTAAGGAGAGCTCTTGATAGAGTCAAGAGTATTTTGGAGGGGGTGAATAAGAGTGTGCCACCCTTCCCTGCTCATGGTAACTGTTCCTCAAAGACCAGGGTGTGGGATTATTTAAATCATTTTGGAGGCAAACATTAGTGTGCAGTATGAGTAGTAGGTTTGGGGTAGGTTTATGCCACTTAATTCAGATGTTTAATGAGAAAAGTATTTGGGGTTTGTGTGTGACTTGCTTGTTCCTAGTAGACAGGCTATTATTCCTGGCACAGGACCAGTCATTGCATAAGCAAGTATTGTGCAGCCTTCTGCTGCTCAGCAGAGACTATCAGAGTCTATGAAAAGTGGAGATTTTCCAGCGTTGTTAATTCAGGGGAGAATGCTGAAGCCCTGGCAAAGAAACAGATTGTATCCAGAAGATGTGTAGTTACGCTGGGAGAAATTAAAAGAATTGCAGAAAAACACTATCATTGTTCTTTTGTTTGGTGAACTGCTTGCAGTGAACATTTAATTTGTTCTTAATTTTTCCTTGCCTGGGGACTTAAAATCTGTGTGATTGGGGTATGCCCTAATTCCAGCTCACTGGAGAAATGCTGGTACATCTAATTCAGAACAAACTACTTGTGAGGCAAAACTTCTTACATTTTGTCCCTTGGTGCCTAAAATGTTAATAGGGAGCGGAGCCCACAGCCTCAGAGAGGTTTTGGAGCACTGCAGCTGATGGCCTTCAGCAGACATGCAGTGAAGCTGTTGTCTATTGTGACAATGCACAGACCCATGTGGTGGCATTTTGGAATTCTTATTGATATCTTTACACTCCTTAAGAGCTCAAGTAAACTGTAGGATGATTAGGGTTTTTTCCCCTGACACCATACCCAGAACTGGCATGTGGAGATTTTTACTTTTCTCTAACAAAGAAGTGTTGCTGTTTGTTGCTTCATGATCAAATGAGCTCCTTTCTTTCTCATGTCTCTGAAGCAGCTCCACAACAAGCCTGTTTTTGCAAAGCTCAGCCAAAAGTCAGTGTTGTTCTCCTTGAAGAGCACTGTATCAAAGGGTACATCAGATGCATCCTCAGAGCCAGACAGGAATGTGTCATTTGCCTGCAGTCTTGTTCACCTCTTGTGAAGGCAGTTTGGATGTAGATGTGCTGTGGTTTGGGGAGAGGAGTGGCTGCACTTAGAGGAAATGTTGCTTCTTCCTTTTCTCTTGATACTTATTAGCATTGGCTTTGTTTTGTCTTTTCACTGCAACCTTTCTTTTTTCTTTTCCAGTTAATGATCCAAATTTGACATGGAGAAAGTGGATTAAACTCTAGGGAACTCATTAGAGGCTTTTCATGTCAGAATTGGACTCCAAATACATGAAGTCTAATCCTAAACCTAGGCAGAGATTTATACCATGGGACATGCTGAAGCTTCTGGCTAGAGGCTCTTGAGAAAGTCCATGTAGGAGACCTCACTTAATCTCCATGGCCTCATTTGAGCCTGGCTTTTACAGGCCCTGCAGCCCCTGGCTCAGCTGGATACCTTGGGAAGGAGCTCTGGGGGTGCATCCTGCTGTCCTGCTTTTGAGAGCCAAGTGTTCACCCAGCTCCAGGGCACCTGGCCCTGTGCTAGCAGGAGCTTTGGGGGCTGCCAGTGACACTGTAAAACACTGGGATTCATACTGGAGCTGAGGGATGGGCCAGTCCAGGGCACAGACCCAGGCAAGGAGACCTGGAAACACTCTGGGCTGTTGTCTCTGAGTATCTGGTTACACATCAAACCTCTTCCTTTGGCCTCCGCTTTTCCCTCTTTCCGCTGCAGTTTCTGAAAAACTAAAACCCCAAAGAACCATTGGTAAAATGAGTGGATGGGTTGTGACTTGCTCAGTTTTTCAGTTGCAGCAGAGTTCAGACAAAGGTGCACACATCAAACTGTTGGCTCTGCAAACCAAAAGATTTCAGGGGATCAAGAACAAAGCTCTGCTCAGAAGTCTGACGTTGAAACCCAAAAGCAGCTGCCTCTGCTAGTCTGGGAAAGGGCCTTTTTCCCATACTTTGTGCCTTGTTTTTGTTGTTGAGACACCATGTGTTTCAGGAGAATTGCACAAGCTGAGTAAGGCCCACGTCATTTTTGATAGGTTTTCAAATGCTTCCCATCATTGTGTCCACTGTAGGGCAGATTGACCCAAAAATGGATGGGAGGAGTAACCCTCCCAGAGGCTGAGGAACTGGCTGGTCAGAAAGCAGGAAAGTGCCTCTTTTCCACTTTTGTGACACACCCTGCATACAAGCAGAATTAACCTGATGCTACTGAGGAAGGAAATGTCAGTGCCATTGTGGCTCACTTGCTTTTGAGACCTGTTTGGATGCAGCAGGGGGAGTGCTGGGCTTTGGGAAAAGGAATAAATGGAATAAAAGCTGACTTTCCTCTGATCTCTTCTGCTGAAGAAGAGTTTCTGTGTGGTTATCGTGTTTAGTGGCTGTTCTGCTTTTGAATCAGCATCACTGAACTGGGATCCTGTCAGATCTGAGAGGAACAGCAGAGGGTCACAGTCAAGTGGATCAAGGTGCAGTCATGGCCTTCTGGAGCACTGGCCTCAGCTGCCAATGTTCCAGCCTGTTCTGTTTTCTGACCTGCCCTTGGCAGCCTTAAACCAGCTACTGCATCTATTCTGAGAGCACTAAACTGCAAAACAGGTCCTCTTACCTATGGATAATGTCCCAGCTGGAGTGGCTGGGCTTCCTGTCAGCTGCCCTTGGAGGCTTTTTCAAGCAGGCACTGCCTGGTAAGAGTTTGTATTGAGGCACTTTGCCTCTTCCAAGCTTTGAATCACATCCTCTGATAGGGAGCAGAGCAATCTCTAAAGGCAATGTTTAATCTTCTCTTGTTTGTTTTCTTAAGATGAAACAATTTATATTTTTGACATCTTTGTCAGCAGCTGTCCAATAAGGAGCTTGTCAGCCTGCCCCAAACAGCACAAACTCCTTTATCTTCCTAGTGCTTGTGATGAGGAATGAATTATAAGTTGAGAAAAGAGCCTTGGCAGCGCAAAAGAAAAGGGCTTTGACAGGTTTTGAAGTGTGTGAAATAAAAAATAGATTAGACAAGCCTGTGCTTCCAGCTGCTTTTGCATCCTTACCTCAACAAAATAATTACCACTTATTTAGACAGAGTCACTGAAGTGAGGGAGGCTTTTGCTGAACTCAGTGCTCAGCATATTGCTATCTGGAGCATGCCAAGGTGCTTACCTGGGTTTTGTGGTTAGAAGCTGAGGTAAAATACCGGATGGAGTTGCAAAGAAGGTGTTGTCCTCCTAGGCAGGGAGAGAACAAGTGCTTTTCTGTTGGAGTAACTGTTCCTTCTTCCCTCCCAGGCACCAATGGCCTCATTAGCTGTGGTGTTGCTCATTATCTCCACATGTGTGGCTGGGCTTTGCAGGCTGGTGCTGCCTGAGCCCTGTGGAGCCCCTGCTGACACCAGCATCTTCAAGGGGATGCTTTACACCTGGTGACCTCTCCTTCCAGCACAGTGCTGCTGAAAGGTGTGCTTAAATGTCTCACTGAGAGCTGTGGTGAGACTGAGCACCTGCTGGGGGTGGGGAAGGGGCTGTGGTACCATCTGTGCAGCTGCAGCTTCAGCTTCCTCCCTGCTACATGCCACAGGTCCCATCCCAGGCTGACCATCTGCAGCCTGCGTGGAGGGGGAGGCTGGCAAACTGAAAATGGTGGAGAGAGGGGCTGGTGTCTGAGTCTTGGTACTGAGTGCTGCTCTAAATACCTGAGATTACAGCAAGTGCTTCCTGAGGAGAGTATTCAGTCCTGTGGTGTTACCTGACAGGAGACAGGCTCACTGCAGGGCAGGTGTCCCCTGATTTAGCATCATAACTAAGCTGGTCCCTCTGGCTATCTGTGAGACCTGAATTAGCAGCTCATCCCTTTAACACCCTTTGGGAGCCCTGAGCCTTCTCATTCAGTGCAAGGAAAGGCTCATTTCAGTTGTTCTCTGGTTGGTGAACTCAGCTTTTATGATAATTGCAGATTTGGGGCCTCTAGGTCTGCTCCTTGAGCAACTGTAGGGGGCCCAGGAGCACTTCCCAGCTTTGGAGCTGGAAGCACTGTGCTGCCCAGAGCCCCTCACTTTTTCATGTGATTAGGAGCTGGCAGGGAGTAGCTGGATGTGCTGGGATCATTTCTGCTATGTAACAGCCCATCCAAGTTCATCCAAGAAGCAGTGGCAGGACTTAGTAATTTGAATTTTTGCATATTTATTCACAACCAGTTCTCCATGGGGAGCTTTCTGTGGCAAAGCAACCAAGTGCGTATAGAGGAATAAACATGCATGCCACAGCTGCTCAGCTGAACCAGTGTGTTTCCTTCTTTATCTCCAGAGCCTGGAGTTGCCAACTGGCAGATGGCATCGCCAGAGATTGGCACAGAATTCCCCTGCAAGGGGCTGAATGTCTCATCCCTGTCCTGCTGCGCAGCAGAGCTCAGGCTGAAAGCACAGCTTTGAGCAGGGCTGGAAACAGGCTGGGGCTGAGCCAGGGGCTCTGCAGGGAAAACCTGTGTCAGGGTGCACTGCACACTGAGGGTCTCACCTCATTTTAGGGGGGTGCTGCTGTTATGGAAAAGCTGTGAAGATGCCTCCATGCAGAGCCCTGGGGGACAGTGCTCAGAGCCAAAGACCAAATGTTTAGCAGCACTGCTCCCTCTTTGTAGATATGCACTGGCTCACCAGGCAGCTCCAAGCCTTCATTTAAATGCTTTGTGCCCGAGTTTTCTTCTTGGCACAGAGCAGAGTGCTGCTCTACTTAGACTGTAAGAGTTTAAGCAGATCTTACTGACATTTGAAATACTTCTCATTTTTGCTGAAAGGTATTTTGGAAGGAAAAGAAAAAAGTAATACCATCTCTTCCATAGCAGGGAAGGAAATGAAGGGCTGAGCCTGGAGAGTGGTGGTGAATGGAGTTTCAGCCAGCTGGGGCTGGTCACTGGTGGGCTTCCCCAGGGCTCAGTAGTGGGGCCAGTTCTGTTTAATGGCTATTGATTATCTGGGTGATCAAGGACACCCTCAGCTGAATTCACAGATGACACTGAATTGTGTGGGAATGTTCATCTGCTGGAGGGTAGGAAGGCTCTGCAGAAGCGTTTGGGCAGGCTGGATTTGATGGTCCAAGGACAATCATTTGAGGTCCAGCAAGGCCAAGTGCCAAGTTCTGCACCTGGGTCACAACAATCCCCAACGTTACTCCAGGCTTAGGGAAGAGCAGCTGGAAAGCTGCTGAGTGGAAAAGGCCAGTGGCATCCTGGTTGTATATGCCATAGTGTGGCCAGCAGGACTGGGTTGTCAAGCATTGAACAGGATACCCAGGGCAGTGTTTGAGTCACCAGCCCCAGAATTATGTAAAAGAGGTGCAGCTGTGGCACTCAGGGACGTGGTTTAGTGGTGGGCTTGGCAGTGCTGGACTCAAGGACCTCAAAGGGCTTTTCCAACTGAAACCATTTCATGATTATTTAGATACTACACTGAGAAGGGAAGACCTTTGTGCAGGTTAACATGAAGGTTATGAGGTCCTGCACCTGTGACTGGAGTACAGATAGGATTGGGTCCAGCATTTGCAGTGACAGATTGTAATGCTCAGCACAGTGTCTAATCCCACCTTTCTTCCTCAGGGAACTGGTTTTATTTGGGGCTTTTGGTCGTTGATCAGAGACACCAATACCTTCCAATGTCCTCACACTCTTGGTCCAGAGGGAATAGATCACTTGAAAAATATGTCAAATTTACTTCTTGCAATGTCTTGTAAAATTAGTAAAGATCATGAAAGGTGTATCTATTCCATGTGAATTTGGGTTGTTTTCATATAGGAGCATTGTTTATATGTGTCGCTCTGAGACTCACAATCAGCTGAGGAAGTCACAGTTACCATTGTTAATTCAGCAGGGTGAGGATTTTTATGTTTTTTTTTAATGTGTCTCATTTCTTTAACTTTTAACTCTTTCAAAAATCCAGTCTGAATTCTTGTGGGGACAGATAATTGAGAGGACTTGACTTATCAGCTAAATCTCATCAGTTTACTTCTATCAGCCCCTTGCAACACAAAGAATGGCAGCCCACCACAAATGAACACCCATGTTTCTCCTTCCTTAAAGGAATGAACCACACTGCCCAATGTGAATGGTAACTGATCCTGTCCCTCAGGCACTGCATTAGGGCTCTGGTCCACATGCCAAGATCTCTGAACAACGCAGATACTCAGACTCTGAAGTGCTTCACGCTCATGTCCAAGAGAACTCTTTATTATGTTTACATAGAGCATGAGCAATGTGGAAAACACCAGAAATTCTGCATCAGTGGCTTGGTTTTTGGACAGCAGTGGAAATGGCGATGCAGCTGCTCATGCTGTGGCTGTATATGGAGGTGTGCAGTGTGCCATGAGGAGCCAAAGCTTTGCGCTTCTGATTGGGAAGCGCCCACCTCTGGCACGTTCACTGCTTGCTCCTCTGGTGCCACGGTTAGGTGCTGAGCTGTCAGCTTTTCCTCAATTTCACTTGGAACTTGCAGTTGTAGTACCTTGGAACTTGTAATTTTAGTACAAAAGTACAGCTTTTGAAACCAATCCTACTAATCCACAAGACTGTTCCCATTCCCTCTCCTCCCCTTCCTCCCAATCCCATCCCAACTCATCCCATCCCCCATGCTCCCACCAACACATGCCTCCTTCCCCTCCCTCTCACCCCGGTCACACAGCAAATATCCTGATGCTGCAGTTCCAAGCCATGTGTCCGCCCCAGCCTATGTGATCCAATGGTCTCTGACCAGGTCCCTTTGTTCAGACCTTCATACAAAACACACAATAGGAAAAAAACAAAACAAAAGGAGCCAGACACAAGAGGGAGACACACTGCCGGGCTCCAGCTCTGGCCTCTGAGCCCTTCCACTAAGCTCCACAGCACTAGGCTCTTGGGGTACCTCCTTTCACACTCAAGGCTGCAGGTCCCAAGGTTTCCAAGGTGCATAGGAAAAGGAAGAAAGGAAGTAAACTACAAGCCTGTTTCTGTTTTAGGTTCCCCCCAACCCCTTTCCCTCAAGCCAATGGCTGCTGGAGGATATTCTTGACTCCGACAGGTCTTTTCCCGTCTTCCAGTGAGACCCTGCCTGGGGACCAGGTTCACTGTAAGTCACTGGTTCCTCTCTGGAACGTGGGCAATGGGTTTGGCAGCGAGGGGAGGGAGCGGAACACGTTGTGGGGGGACGACAGGCTTTTGTCTCACAGCAGGTGGGGGGGAAGATGTCAGGGAAGGCGAGAGAAAAGAGCCAAAGGAAGCCGGTCAAGCTGGCCCTGTGCTTGGTGTTTGTACTCAAAACTTCTCCTTGGGGTTGCTTCAGCGTGCCAGTGCCGGCCCGTTGTTCAGTCACCTCTCGCAGCCCTGCTGAGAAAAAGCACGTGGCGGGGTGCTTCCGGCTGCTTCATCCTCTGGCTGGCTGCCCTCGTGCCCGCCGGCGATCTCAGAGTCGCAGTCAAGCGCCTCATAGATGGTCGGCAGCGTGGTCTGCTGGCTGAGGCGCTTGCGCAGGCCCACCAGCAGCGGCTGCGGCATGGACGAGACGTCCACGTTGTTGCCGAGGTCGACCCAGGCCAGGCAAGGGAACTTGTTCATGTCCTTCATGGTGTCAGTCAGCTCCTTCATGGTCGCCCGCGTCAGCCGGTTGCCGTTGAGGGACAGGTGAGTGAGCTTGGGGAGCGCCCAGAGGAAGGGCAGCAGCAGGCGCACCATGTCATCGTTCAGCTCCGTGAAGCTCAGGTCCACCGAGGTCAGGCGGTCCCCGTTGTTCTGCAGGTAGTAGGCCATGCGGTGGACATCCCGCATGGTCAGGGGGATCCCTGACAAATCCATGGAGTCCTGGCTCACCTTCTTCTGCAGGCTGGTCTTCAGGCTGATGGTGGAGAAGGGAGATAACAAGAGAGATCATTAAGGTTTAAGCATCATTAAGGGAAGTGCTCCCATCCATCTCACCCAAGTGAGAGAGCATTTGAGACAGGGAGAACTCATTACCAACATGGGCTAGAATGTTAAGGAAAGGGTTAATAGAGCTCACTGGGGAAACAAGCATTTGCACCATACCTCAGGGCAGACTGTTCTGGGGCTTTGCTGTGTATTTTCAGCACTTACACAGAAACTTTGCCAGAACTGGCTCAACACAGGTTGCTAAAGTCTCTCCCACTAGCAGATGTCAAAGGGTTTGTCTGTATGTGTCCATACAGGCGCTCACGCATAGAAAGCAAAAATAACCAAGGCAAGCAAACTTTCCAAAAGCACTGGTTTACTGTGTGGGGGCTGTGTGTGAGCTGCCTCTCCAGGTAAATGCCAAGGTCTGTGCTACAGAGGAGAGCGGTGTCAAATGTCTGAGAATTGGATGTTTCATCAGGAAAACAATAGATAGGCAAACTGCACTCCAGGAATGGATTTACTGCGTGTCCCTTTAAAAGCCTTCACAAGCAGCACTTAGTCAGTAAGCAGCACCAGTGGCTGCCTATTTGGGTCTCTGTGGTCAGCAGATCTTCTGGGATCTGCTGCAGCTATGAGGAGGCAGGGAGGGCATAAGGGTGCTAAGAGATGGCTTCAGCCATTTCTTTTATTGTCTGCCTGGCCAAGGGAGTGAGGAGGAGGTAGGAAAGCTGTGTTGTGAGGCTGCTGGGTTTGCAAAGGGAATGGGGTGTGGAGCTTAATGATGGACTGTGGGTTTGTAATAGTGCTGTAAGTGGGAACTGTGGGGCTACAGGAGCTGCTGGGGGGTGCGTTGCAAAACTGAGTAGAAACGTGCTGGTGTAACATAGGAGAACCTAATCCCTTTGTGTGAATTGTGTTAATCTTGCTGCTCTTTCGGACACGTTTTGCCTTAAGGACATGGGAGCCCTAGTAGGACCCCCCAGTCATGTGCTCAGGGGGTCATGTAAGTGCCTTGTTGAGCTTGGGAGGATCAGGGTGGGTTAAGCATTAACCACCACTTTGAAGGTCCCCACTCTTCCTATCTGGCTCTCTGTAGTGTCCTGCACACCTGTGGCACAGCCAGTCCCTGAAAGCAATGGGTACATGGGGACATGCAATCTCCTCGGAGGAGGCTACAGCACCGCAGGAGCTCCCGTGCCAGGTGAGAATGTCCCCACAAGCTCAGAATTGCCAGGCTCTGCTGGAGCTGTGCAGAGGATATGGCACTGCCTCTCTAACTTTGCTTTACATATGCAGTTCATGGCATCCTAGAAATCTCAGTCCTTAATAATCCCCTCTAAGTATGTGCTGGCACAAGTGAGTTAATGTGCACCAGTGCAGCCAACAGCCATTTGTGGACATATTCAACATTGGCACAAACCTGCAGCTGCACTTCCTTGTGGGAGAGTGAGGCAGAAAGACCTCGTGGCCTGCCCTGTCAATTCTAAAGCCCAAAAATTCCTGCCCTGGGTTGAGCAGTACTTTGCTCAGGCTACTTCTACGTATCCTTGTATTTCCCATGGGAATTCACTGTGCAAGGCTGAAACTATATCTGCAAGCATGCATTTGGATTAGTAACAGCAAAAATTAACTTCTATTCAGACCTGAAGTATTGTAAGTAAAATGTATTACTTACTAAATATTTACACATCAGATGACCCACACTACACCTCAGTGGATCAGAGGGATGAGGGGAGCAGTGCTTGTCTGTCCTGTCAAAGGGCAGGGACTGATGTACTGGGGAATTATAATTGGTCTGAGCATACAATAGAGGTCTCCAAAGGGCCTTGAAGATGGCACTTGAAATCCCTCCACTATCTGGGCCCCAGAGATGGAACTGTGAAGAATTAATCCACCACATTGCTTGCAGCAGCAGTGCAGTTCCTTTACCTGCTGCAGCAGCAGGTGTGAACTGTGCATGCTGTGGTCTGGGTGGCACTGAGCAGGTCTCCCTTCTGCTAATCCAAGACATGCTTGAGATCAGCCCAGGCTTCTGGGGCTATATGTCTTCAACTCTCTTGAAAAACAATGTGTGTGTTTTGGTATAGTTTGTCACCAGTCACTGGCAGTGGTGTAGCACAGTCTACAACAAAACAGGGTTCAATTTATCAGGGCCCAGCCTCAAAGCTGGAAACATCTCAGGTTTCCCCTAGCACAAGAGTTATCCTTTTAGTCATGCTAGATATTTTATCTGTCTGTTTGATCTGGAGTACTTGTTCAGGAGAGCAGAGCATCCAGTGCACAGTGCAGGTGTGCATTTATATGTGTCAAGTGAAACAGGGAGAAATTAAATGGAGTGTGAACCTGAGTGCACAGGGTAACTGTCCCCTGTACCCACAAGGGGCTGGTACAAGAGATACAGCAGCCTTCTCTGGCCTGTAGGGGTTTAGAATAAGATTTTTTGGGAATGTGGGGAATACAGGATAAACAAGCATAGAAACAAGCCTGTAACTACTTCAGTGCCTGTTCTGTATGAACACAGCCTGTGGCTCCTGGAAATTCTCCCAGTGCTGTCAAGCCGTGGCAGATCCTGGGTGGGTGGGGGACACAGAGACATGAGCACAGGGGCACGTTCCCCAGCCCTAAGCCTTGTCTCTGTCCGCTCAAAGCCTCCTCAGATGTTCCTTTTTACAAAGCTGCAGGGCAGGAGGCTAGTTTGGAGTGGGGATGGGAACCAGGCTGGAGCGGGACCACTGGAGGGCACGTCTGAGCCGGCACCGCTCCGCTGCCCGCAGCATCAGGTGCCGCTCGCCTGTCTGCCTGCAGCAGCTTTCTTAAAAGGGACAAGTCTGAAGGGCTCTTGGGGTCCCCTTTGGAGCCACTTGGCTCTGAGTGCAGACAGTGATGACTGAAGGGAAATGTCTGAAAGACAAATGCAATGTGCTCGTCTGTCTCTGCCCGTTGAGCCTCCCCTCCCCTCCTGTGGCTGCCGTGTGCAGACTGCAGTAATAAGTCACAGATCGTGCTCTCACCACAACAGGTACCTTCTGCTGCTCTCCCAGCACCGAGCCAATACCCCAGGGAGGCTTTAATCAAGCAGACAAATTATCTTCCCATAATTGATTCTCCAGACTGGACTGCTCCTGGCTGAATGTACATAAACCCTCCTGTCCTGTGCCAGAGCCCGCCCTCCCTCCTTTGCTGGCTTGTTTTTCTTTCCTTTCCTGTGTTTTTTGCTGCTTCCTTTTGCCCTCATTGCTGTACCTGCCAGGGTGATTCTGGGCCTCCTGTCTCAGGACTGGGGGCTCCCTCCGGTGTTTAAGGTGTTCTCTTGCCTATAAAAATGCCATTTATAGGGATGTGTTTGTAGGAGCCTCATCCTGGTGGACACAGCCCTATGCTGCAGCCAGGCCCTCAGCTCTCTGGTAAGTGCTGAAGCATGAGATACAACACCCCACGCATGCTGTGAACCCTGGCAGCCTCCTCCTCGCCTCCCTGGTGCTTCTGTGCTGCTCCAAGAGGCACAGCTAAACCCCATCTCTAGGGCAAGGCATAGAATAGCTACCCACTCTCTCTATTGCTTTAGAGGAAAATGGGTCTGCAGTCAGAAATGGGTCCAGGAGATGTAGGTAGATGCTTTACTCTGAATTATCTGACACTTGGCATTTTTTGGAGGTCTGTTAAGCTCTATTTCTTGGGAGGAGAGGGGCATTATATACAGGGCACCAAGCTTTCAGTCACTTGTGCAGCAGCTGAGAAAACACTAGGTTTATTTCCAGGGAAATGGGTCATGTATTATCCCCTAATTTCTGCACTTGAAACAGGCTTTAAGATTGCTTCAGCTGCAGAAGGCTTTTTTTCTTTTGTGTGAGATACAACAGCTACTTAGCAACGTGGCTCTTGATGCCCGTGGGACTTGTGGACAGAGGCTGCAGAGCACTGGGGGCTGGATTAACCTCCTGCTTCCGCAACTGGTGCTCAGGGCACATTTGTAATTGTGAGGATTTGCATCTAACAAGGATCTGGACCCTGGATGCAGGGCAGCAGACTGTGTTTGTATTATCTGCAGCAAGCCGGGAGAGGAAACAACCCCCCACTCCCTCAAATGCTGGAGAAATGGTTTGCAAGTGGGAAATTCTTGGGAAATCAACAGCCCAGCCCTACTGCCTGCCTGTGGAGGCAGCATCCAGTGAGGAATGGTGCTGGCCAGAGTCCTGTTTATAAAGGATCAGCACCCTGCTTGCAACCCTTATCCACCCCTGCTGAGGGATGGGAGCTCTTTGAGGTACATGTCCTTGCTTCTCCTGTGAAAGGTTTTACTTTGCATTGTTCCTAACTTCCTTCTTGGGGTCTGGCCTTTCTCCCATGGACAAGGAGGCAGTCTTCCTCCCACCCTTACTGCCACTTATCCCTTCCCTGGGTGCCAACTCTGCTCTTTAGCAGGCATTACCACCAGTCCCTAGGCTGCACTTTGAGCCTGGCTATGGGAGATCCACCCTGGATCAGTCCAGACAGGGCAGGGGCCCGAGAGACATGTGGGTGTCTGGAAAAAAAAAATCCTCTCAGTGAGAAATGTGGGCTGGGAAAGAGGTGAAACCATATTGTGCCTCACCAGGCTTTATTTTGGCATAAAAATCTTCCTCTTTTCACTAACACCCAGTCAGTGCTCCAGCCTCTTGGGAAAAGCTAGCATAAGCAAATACAGAGCTGTCTCGAAATGGAACAATTAGGAGACCTGAAATTAATTGCTAGTTGTTTGTCTCCAGCTCCTGTCCCAAGAGAATTAACCCTTAGGCCATCTTCCAGGTTCTTCTTTGAGTCCATGAAGCTGCAGGCTCAGCATGTTTGTTTTCTTTCATTAGCACTGAATCCCATCAACTTCTTGCTCATCAGCTAAATTCTTTGGTGGCTGCTTGGAAGGGGTTAATGGCTCCTGAGTGTTGCCCTGTTGGGACTTGTAGCAGTCACAGTGGTGTCTGGCCTCTTTTTAGCTTTGTGGGGTTTGGGGGAGCTTTTTCAGCCCAAGAATGTTGAAGTTCCTGGAGTTTCAGCTGATTTTCTTGTCTCCATGCTATGGAGAAAGTCTGTGAGGAGACTTAACAGTAAGAGTCAGATAGAATTTTGGTAATGAGGGGTGCTCACTACTTCATGCCTATTTCTCTGGAGAATTACCAGCTTTCTACCCCTCCGCCTTTTATTTTTACATTATATTTGTCTCTAAATATAAAACTTTGCTGCTGCCAGAAATTCCCATTAGTGTGTATCCCCTCTGTCATTAACAGGCACTGCCAGTAGTGGCTAATTAGCCATGAGTCAGGTATCTCAGCTGCTCTTTCTTGCACAGAACCTCAGGCATGTCTGGATGGCTTCCCTGCTTTGAGCAGTGATTTAGGGGATGGATTCTGAGCTTTTTAATTGCCTACTTAGCATAATCTGCTTGCTTTGCTTCCCCAGTGGCACAGGGTGCTGCTGTGCAGGGTTGGCTTTAGCTGCCTCTAATGCAACATGAAAAGGGAAAGAGAAGCCTCAAAAGTACTGACCCAGACTAGCCCAGCCCCAGCTGATGTGAGGCTGAGCCTGGACCTGCTGTGAGGATGGAGGCAGTGCACAAATAGGCCACTTCTTTGAGAAATCCCTTAGTCACATCTCCATCCTTGTGCCCAAGCTCTTTTGTACAGCTGTGGAGAGGAGGCAAAGGTAGCCTTTCTCCTGTCTCACTCCCTCTGCAGCTGGGGTGGGACATGGAAATGTGCAGCTGTTGATGCAGCTGAGAGCCTCTCTCTTCCTGCCTCTGCTGTTACTTTGTCCTTGAAAGTGTGTTCAAGACAGCTGTGAACCCTTGGCCTTCCTCCTGCTGCCACTTGAGCTGTCCAAAGCCTCAGGTTGTTTCCCTTCATTATTTAGGCCTCTCCTAGCAAAGCAGGGAATGCCTCCTTGCTGTAAATATCATGTATTGACCCATGTCCTTGTCAGACCTTCAACTGGGTAAGAATCACAAAGGCATAAGCTCTCTGATTTTAACTACCACCTTCCACCCAGCCTCTGTTATTTCACTCACTGTCTCCCCACCAAAGTGTCCTGCTTCTCCTGCCTGCCAGTCTTGGCCTTTTCACTCCTGACTCTGGCAGGGCAGTGTCCAGCTGCTGGGTGACCCCTTCTGCCACCTCCAACAGCCGTTCCAAATGGATGGGCTCTTGATGCTGCTGGGAACCCTCCTCAGGGGTAGTGTTTGGGATGCTCTGCACTGTAAGATGAGGGCACAATTCCTGCCTCCATCCACAACTCATCCACCAGCTCATGTCTGTCCATCTGCCATCTCTGTGAGCAGCAGCTTCTTGAAAACAGTGTGTGGGGCAGTTCCTGTACTCCCATATGATGTTTGCCATGTGGCTTTAGTTAACTGACTCGGCTTCCTCTCACTAGAGCAGGAATGATGGTGCCTGTTTACCCTGTTGCATAAGGGTGACACGAAGCTGTAGTTAATATTCTCCTCATGCCATGTGAAGGCTGGGATCTCATCTGCCAGAACTGTCAGCCTCAGTGCTGAGTGATGTTTTCAAGGAAAGAAAAAAAAGATGTGAAGCCCTTTAGAGCTGTTTCCTTGAAGTCCTCTAGACACAAGTGCTTTCACTGCATTTTAAAAGTGCACCTAATGCTGCAATGTCTGGCCAATGCACATTATAATACAATAACAGAAAGGGAGCAATAAACCCAGAAGGGATATTCTGCTCTCCACCCACTTTGGATTAGCCATGATGAAATTCACTCAGATGAGCAAAGTAAAGCTGTGGTGAGATTTGTGAAAAGGAAAGGTTATATACATGTGGTGTGGGAGTTAACTCCATACATACAACTGCCTTTGCTCTTCCAGAACAGGCCACTGTGTGAAAAATCTGGGGGGCTTTTGTCACAATTATAAAGCTGTGTCTACTGCCTGCCTGCTTTGTGGATTCAGGTTTGATCCTTTGCACTCAGGAAAGGAAGTAGTTACACTGAAGTAGCCAGCTCTGGGGATGAAGCAAGTGGAAGATACATTAAGGTTCCCTGACACGGCCTTGCCAAGACACTTCAGTTGTAATCCAGAGCTTCCTAATCACAGTACCAGACTGTGATCCAGCTCTCCAGACAAAGGCAGTCTTCACCTGATACCCTTCTCCTCTCTGCTCTGAACTGCAGCCCAGTGTGTCTGGCCTCAAAAAATAATACACCCTCTGCATCCCGCCCTGTTCTGGCAGCAGATGGTGACAGTTTTCCTGAATTCAGCATGGCAAGGGGCCCCAAGAATTCTGAAAACAAGAATTAATAACATCTAAAGGTTCCGCATCTGTCAAAATGCCACAGAAGTGACACTGATAGCCTGAAAGGTCTATGTCTGTATAAAGGAGCATTTCTTAATCCATTACTCTTTACACACTAAACTTCAATTTAATGAGAAAGTGAAGCTAGAGTTATACAACACTCCAGGATGTATTCTGCTCATTAAGTGGGAGTGATCTATACAACTGTAAAATGGTGCTAAAACTAAATTCCCTCTAGGATATAAAGGACTGAAAATTGTGTAGTAGTTATGCTAGTCCCTGCTGCAAAAAAATGCTGCAGAAATCTTATCCTCCGGCTTTTGAGCTTTCAATTTTAAAACCCCCAGAGTAAATCTGCAAGAGCTTATCTTCCTAGTTTGGTTAGGCAGCCAACCCAAGTAGGGCAGAGCCAGTGGGGTGCAGGCTGTTGGCTGCAAACCTAAGACAGGATTTTGCAGGAAAGGAGCCCCTTCTTTTCAGTGTGGCAAACTTGCCTGAGTATCACCAGGGCAGCTGAAATAGTCTCATTGGGTGACTGCACAGCTGGGGACTGCAACCCTTCCTTGTACAAGGCATACAGCCACTCCAAGGAACCCACAAGCACGGATGCAGAGGGCAAGTTGCCTCCCAGCTTCACCTTCAGCACTTTAGTCAGGCACAGAAACCAGACAGAGCCTGGGCTGGATGTCTCCTGCTCCCTCCAGCTGCTGTTGCATTGAGTCCATGGACCCACAATGAGCTTTCTCCTTCCACATTTCTGTATGGGCTCTGCCTGTGGATTGAAACAGCAGTGCTTGAAAAAATCTCTCTTATCTTTTTTGCTTCACCAGCTCATGGGTGGCTCAGGTGTTTACCTGCTGGATGTGGGTCCCACTGAGAGTAGCTGGGGATGTAAATGCTGTTTGTTTGTGACCCACTGGTTTGGCAGTGGGGACAAACACCTGGTGCGTTATCCAACTCCAGTATTGCAGTAACACATCTCCATTACAGCCCAAATGTAATTAAAACCTGGCAGATGCTCCAAGCTCTCTGTATGGCTGGGTTTGCTAATTATCTCCTGGACCATCTAACATGCTGCAGAAAGTAGAAATTGCATTTCAGAGAACAAGGGAGTCCAGCATCAGCTCTCTGAAAGCCAGATGCCAAAGCCCAGGAGGCTGCAAAAGCAGAGGAGAATTTGGTTTCTGAATGTGGTCTCCATGCACAGATTCCTCCCTGCTGTCCTTAACCCCCACTAGATTTTAGAAATTGCTTCAAAGTATTGCTGCTACACCCATGCTCTGTGCAGGACCTAAAGAGCAGGAAGGGTGCAAGCCAAGGGCACAGGGTTTGAGACAGACACTATAGTAAAATACTCCCACTAGCAGACAGAGGGAAGTGCAGAATTTGGATCATGTAAAAACAGCCTGCCTAAACAAACTTATGCCTTGGTATCTCCAAATGAAGCAGCTATTTCTTGCCTTCCTGCTACTGGCAACACCCATTTTCTTGCAGCGGCCTCAGATGCCAACTCTGCAGGCGTCTTCTGCTGCAATCTGCAAACCATTTCATCTCCACACTTAAAAGAGAAAGCTCTACTGTTAAATATTTCATCAAAATTAATTTGTGCCTTATGTAACACATTGTAACTGGGTGTGGTAGCCAGGCAGTGCAGCTCACTTTAGACCTGTATTTCCCCCCATTACAAATTGCCTTGCTGCCCTCTCCCTCCTTGTGCTCACAGATGTTCTGTACCTGGCCAATACCTGGGGCCTGACCTCTGTGTGGGGCGCTCACTGGACCCAGAGCTCTTCCTCTGGCCACAAACCTCCTCTCTGTTCCTACTAAGTGCTGGGTTTTCAGCAGTTGCAGTCTCTGCTGTCCCCAGGCTGTGCAGTCACAGGGAACACTTCCAGTTTGACTCTTCATCCTGAAGTCCAGCTGGAGCTTTGCTTGCAAGCAGGAGTTTGGAGTCCTGAACTTCTCTTTAAACTTATCTTGGGAGAGGACAGGGATGAGGTCAGAACTGCCATCTATATCCTGCATCTCCAGTATTCTGCAGGATCCTACAGGGAAAATGTCATTGAGTGGGACTGGAAAAGGACTCGCTCAGCTCTGAAAGCTCAGTCTTGTTCTGTGCTGTGGCTGCCACTGCAAAGCAGCACAAACAGTCCTGCCCTGTGGGGTGAGAGCACTGGGAGTGCTCAGCTTCTGGCAAAGTGGGGCTACAGGTGCAACAGACAGATGGCCTGGAAATCATCATCAAGGGATTTTATTCCTTAAGATGCACTGGGAACCTGCCTCTGAGTCAGAATGAAAGGTATGATGGAAATGACAATCCTCATGGGGGATTTTAAGTTGCTGGCACACACATCAAAGACCAAAAGCATCAGAAAAGCCCAAGGCCATTCTCAAAGTGCTGCTGATTTTGCATTTCTTTTTATCCAATCCTACATTTATTCCTGTGAATCTAATGGGGATGACATGAGCTCTTTTCTTAGTCACTTCTCTGTCTTTTCTTCAGCAGTGGTGATCTGTGTCACAGGAACAGGGTGTGCTCCAAGAAAATGACAAGAGGAGGGGTGGATTTAAAAGACATGGGATGGGGATTGCTCTTTATCTGGGCAGAAAACCTGCAAGTGTCAAGGAGGGAACAATGTGGGTGTCAGAATACACTTCTAGTAGTGAAAAGCAGCTGCCATCCAGTAGCTGTTAGTGACCAACATGCTCTGAGTTGGGTTCTCTGTGCATCTGCACCATCCCAGGGCCCTCTCCAGGCACTGGCAGAGAAGTGGGAGGTAAGAAGGATGGTCACCTCTCTGCCAGCCACCCCAGAGTGGTTCAGCTGGCAGTAGTGCCTTGTAATGGGACACTTTTCCCACTGTCAGGGAAGCTTTGAACTGGGACAGGGTGTGATGCAGAGCTGGGAACAGCTCTGTTTGGCACACGGGGGTTTTTGCAGGCTGGCAGCCCTGGCCATGCTCCTGGGGCCAAACACCCTGCAGGCCCTGCAGGAGGGGTGTGTGTGCTGTGCCCTCGGGGATTGATTTCAGTGCACTTCAGAGGGGGTGAGGAACTGTAACACCACACAGAAAGGAGCAAATGGCAAAGCACATCAAAGAGAAGGCTGCTGGGGCTGGGCTTCAGAAGAGGCTGCACTGCAGCTGCTGTGCACTGTTTTCAGTCCTGCCTCTCTCTGAGGAGGGTAGTGGTGGCATGTGGTATTCACATGCACTCTGAACAGAGAGAGACTTAGCTTTCTCAGGATTTCTCCTGAGAGATGCTGTCAGAGAAACAGAGACAAGAGCATGAAAACAATTCTTATCTCATTCGCTGCTTCTGTGTTTGTACCCATGTAGAACGTAGTATAGAGATTGTTTACCCAAGGTGATTACTTGGTTAGATTTTGGTGATGGTGTTTTAGATTCATTGACCAATTAGATCTATGTGTGTATCAGGACGCTCAGGAGAGAGTCACGAGTTAGTTAGTTAGTGATAGTTCTTGTTAGTGTAATATAGTGTAATATAGTTATAGTATAATATAGCTTAATAAAGTAATTAATTAGCATTCTAAACTCATTAGAGTCCTACACATCGTTCTTCCCAAGCGTCAAGGATCACTTTTACTGTAGTGGCAGGCCGGGATGGTGCTTGGCTGCAGCACCTTTGCCCAGGCAGGTCCTGCTCTGTGCCCATCCACAGGGTCCCTGCCAGTTCTTACCACACTTGGGACTTCCTGCGGGGCATCCCGTGCCGGTGCCATTTCGAGTGCGGGGTCAGGTGGTAAATCAGCTGCCTGCAGATCCTGTCTGAGGATTTCCAGGGGTCATATTCCTGAAAGCAAAGGGACAGCTTAGACTGCCTGCACCATACTAGAACATGAGAAAAGGAGTAGGGCAGAGGAAGATGGAAAAGAAATAAAGATGGCAGTGGAGCAAGGTCATGTATGTAAGGGAGCAGATGAAGAAACAATGAGAGAGGAATGGTGAGAAGGCCTGAGATGCTTCTGCCACATGCCAGCTCCTCCTGGGGTGGAGGAGGAGGAGGAGTTCTGCACTGCCAGGAAGAACCCCAGCCCAGCCAGCATGTTCCTGCCTAGAGCAGGGCTAAAATTTCACATCCTAGCCAGGAACAAGTGAAACTCAGAAGAGGGGATCATTTTCTAGGGCTGTGGCAGGGGTGACTGACAGTGCTCTGTTGCTGCCAATTCCTTGTGTTACAGGACAGTGCTAAATTTCTATTCATTACCTTGTTGCTGTGCTTCCCCAAACTCTGTCTCTGGACTATCTGGTACCCTGATGTGGAAAGGTCAGTAATTGGCACCCTTGCCCCATCCCCAAGGTGCCTCTTGCTCCTCCTGCAGTAGCACACTGATTCCACGACCTCCTGTGCTCCAGCTGGGACACGTCAGGACAGGGAACTTTGGCTACTTCCCCACAGTCCATCTCACTTCCTTGCAGTCCACTCCGCTACTGGAGGTTTGAATTTGGGAGCTTCCAATGCCAGCAGTTCCCTCCTGCCCCTGCACTAACTCGTCAGGAAAAGAAGGCACCCACATGGTTGCTGCCTGCCTGGGTTATTTTTGCACATGTTCTTTAGTGCCATGACTTGGAACAGAACCTCTTCCTCTGCTGCAGCAGAATGGCAAATGGCAGCTGCTGAAGGCTGGGACTTCTGCCTTCTTTACTGTATTTTCCAATTACTGACATTCACCTGCATTCCCACCCCTCAGCCCTCCAGCCATGGTGCCACATGTGCATTGAGGGATGTGATAGGTGAACACCCAGTAAAGCTGTCAGGGAATGCACTGATTTATTCCTTCCTGTGAGCAGTAAAAGCACTGCACTGGAGGCCAACAGCTGCTCTGTGACTCTGCTCAGCAGTCGCTGAACCAGCTGAGCTCCCCAGGGATATACTGCCAGCATGTGGCAGTTCTCCTGTACCAAGGGGAGAGGGATCCCAGCCTTCTGCTCAGCTGAGCATCCCCTGATCCCCACCCCAGCTTTCCTAGGAATCAAGGGACTGGCCCATGCCTTTGGCTTAGGTGCCTTGTTCCAGACTCCTGTTGTGCTGGCAGGGCTGCAGCTGGCACTCTGCTGTCACCCACAGCAGCAAAGCTCTCCAAGTGGGTGCACGTGCACACCAGGCTCCAGTACAGCAGCTGGCACAAAGCCTGTGTGTGACTGTTGGCTCACAGCTGAGAGTTACCCTCCTGTTCTTTCTGTGTCCTCACTGATTTAATTTCCACTGACAGACTGGGAATTGCACTCAGCCTGCTTGCCTGTAATGCAGTTACACCCACCAGATGCTCAGCCAGGGTCAGAGAGGGGACGTGGCCTGGCATTGTTCTGGGAAGGTGCTGCTGCTGTAGGTACTGAATTTCTACAAGCATTTAATTAAACCTCTGTTGGCTTTGAAGGGCAACTCAGGTACTCAACATTTTCCTTAGGAATGGGGAAAACGATTTCTTATGAATGGTATGTGTGTCAGTGCATCCATAAGGCATGAAACTAGAGTTTGGGGATAAGCAGGTGTATAAAAATGGTAATGTGTTATCTGCCAAACACATGGGTACTGATCAGAGCGAGATCCCCTCCTGCTGCCTGCCCTGAGGGGCACTGCACAGCACGGGCTTGGAGATGGTCTGGTAGAACAGCTGGGGATGAGGTCAAGTCAAGTGTGGTTAAAGATATACTACTGCTACAACCCAGCCCTTCCTTCAAATGCCAACATGAATTATACAGACATTACCCTTGGAAAGGTTTTTTTTCCAGGCTGTGCTGCAGCCTAATAATGATGATTAAACTTTGGCTAAATGTGGTTTGTCTATTGAGACATGACTGGTTAATTGTTATCAGTGAGCCTCAGGAGATGGCAGAACAAGGTTAGAAATGCCACTAATCTGCACCAGGCATTCGGTGTATTCCCTGGGGCACTGCTGCTTGCTCTGAGCTGTGTGTACTTAATATCTCTCTTTGAATAAAGAAATTCACTCTACTCCTCTCCTTATAAAGCAAACATGACACTTGCTAAGCCTAAAGAGCAAATGGGTACATTGCAAATTCAAGTGTCTGTGGTGGCAAAGGGTAACAAATAGATGCTGGTTGCTGCAGTGGCACTGGGACATCTGTGATGTTTGTCTGTTCTCAGCCCTGCCTTTCTGTCTCTGCTCTCCTCATCCTCTGGAGGAAAGTGCTGGACCATGCAGGGATACTGTGCACATAACACATTTACTTCCTGAATCCCCAGTGGCAATATATTCCTGCAGCACCATTCTCTACAGGGAACTCTGAGAGTTTATGGGGGAAAATAATGCTGGGTTGAGGCAGTTACATATGACAAAGGGCTCAGGAAGAGAGAGGTGTTTTTTTGTGCAGAGATCTCTGGTCTCCTCTGCAGCTCCATGAGCCCCCCATGAGCTCTAGTTGCTTTGAACCCCTGTGATACCACTGATTCGGCTCTCTGCCGTGTCACTAAGTTTGCTATGGGCAATAAGTAGTTACAAAAAGTAATTACAAAAAGTAATTTACTAATATCTGTGCACATAGCCATCTCCTCCTTCAGCTGCATTCATGTTCTGAGGTAGTTTAAACTGATTTCTACAGAAATATGCCCCACAATCCATATGCTGCCACCCCCAGGGCCACTCTGCCTGGCTCTGAAGGACTGATTGCAGCATCAGCTGCCCCAGTAGGGCTCTCTGCATCAGTGCTGTGCCACAAAGCATTCACTGAGCTGAGGGAGAATTCACCTTTTTGGGACATTGCAGATCTCTAGCAAGGCTCATCAGCAGGTCATGGGAGATGGGATCCACCAAGTTGAGGAAAGTTGCATTTTTGTAGAGCACTTCATTGAGAAATGTTCCTTCCAGTCCTAGGTCCTACAACAAAAACAGACAGTCAGGCACACAGGCTTCCTCAGAGCTATATCCAAGGGATGTTCTGAAACCAGAAAGTAAATCTGACGTGGTGCCACCTGGATGCCCAGTACAGAAAATTATCCAGCAGAGGTGAAGCAGCCATATCTGACCCAGCATTAGTGTGCTGGGGGTGCAGGCAGCCAGAGAGCTGAATGAGATGCAGTGCTAATTTGAGCTAGTCCACCTTATATCCACCTACCACAGGAAGGTGAGAATTTTATACTTTCAGGCTGGCTGGAGCCTGGAGAGAATTAACTTCAGAGACACACAGTTTTGTCAGCCTCTATGTGTGAATCTGCTGAAGAAGCCAAGCAGGAAAGCTGGCTCTAAAGCTGCTTCTCCAATCTCAGCTTTTCTGGAAGAATCAGGCCTTTCTCAGGTATTTAGATGCTGCCATACACCCTGGGGCTGGCTGGCTGAGCTGAAGTCCTGCCCACCTGTATGAGTTTAGCTGTGCTGTGAATTTCTCAGTAAGAACTAAGCACTGGCAGGATGGGGTGCAATGGGAAATTTAGAGGTGGCTTTACACCACAATCAGAGGAACTCCTCTTCCATCTTCCACAGTGTGAGTTAAGGGAACATCTGTGGTCCATACAACTTATCTGTGTGGACCAGGGGATGGGGCACCTTTGGAGGAAACCTCAGCATCTTTGGGAACAAAAAGCCTTCCCAGGGCCAAATGGATAATACTGCAAAGAACTAAGCTGTTTCTTGCTAAGGGGAAAGCAGAGAGCTAATATATTGACACAGTTATTACAGTCAGAAGGTACCACAGAGCTGTGAAAAACAAACAAAATTTTAAAAAAATGTGAGAAAGAGAGATAACATATTCACATGAAAGTGCCTCATGGGCAAAAAAAAATATACCCTAGGAGTAGAAATGTAGAACAGAAAAACTCCCTAGCAGGGATAGTGCTGGGTTTGATTCAGTTGATAAGGAGGGCTCAGCTAAGGGAGGAAACAAGTCTTTTCCCCGTTCTATATGCAGCTGACAGGAGAAATGAATAAGCAAATGGGTGCCCCATATGTTCACACTGCTCTACTGAGTGTGTGTTTCAGGCATCACCCAGTGACTGAGAGCTAAAAAAAAAATGGAGTGAGAGGGGAAAAAAAAGTTGAATGTATGCACATACATCACCAACAGGGACAGAGCCATAGCTGGTAGAGGTTTGGGATCTTAACTCCGAGCATCAATCAAAGCCAGTGCTGCATCCTGCTCTGGATATGCTGGATTGAGCAGAAAGCACAATCCCAAAGAGACCCTGGCTAGAGACACAGGGAGGGAGAATAAATGAAATACTTTACAGCCCATCACTCTGTGCACACAAATGACACCCGTAAGCAGGCAAGGAACCCAAGCAGTGGATCAGTCCTGAAGGACAGACAGCCACAGCTGGATATGGGCCAGGAGCCTACCAAGGCATCATGCCAGTGTCTCCCTTAGCCATAAGGCTTCAGGGAAGTGGAGCCTCCCACACCAAGTGTAATGTGCACAGATGAAGAAAGCTGCCGTGAGGATGGCATGGCTGGGCATGCAGCAGTGGATGTCAGAGCAGTAATTAAACTCCCCCAGTTGGAACTATACCATTAAGATGAATCTGCATTCCCATTATAAATCCTGCCTGCGAGGGTTTTGTAAGTAATATAGCTGTAAATGTTCACTTCACATTGATATTCCATAAATTCTTAGCCCAGAGGCATTTTTCAGCTCATCTTACTTATTTCCCTCTTTCCCTCCCTCTCTCTGTCATTTCTTGGAAAATTTTGTACCACCTAAAAGGTGGCTGCAGACAGCAGAATATTATAACTCTTGCCAGTTCAGCTGGCTTAGTGCTGTTGTCTTTAAAATGACACTTTGCCATCTTCTCAGCACAGGGAAAACAGATTATACCAGACTTTTTGCTGGTGTAAGTCTAATGTCTCCCTGGGCTTCAGCTGAGTGATGCCCACCTAGATCAGCAGGAAAGCTGATCTGGCTTCTGCTGGTGGGCATTCCTGGGGTAGATGCTGTGCAGTGGAGCTGTCCAAGTGTTCATGTACAAAGCACACATGCATCTGCAGTTTGCAGCTGTTCTCCATGCAGTCTTCTGAAATGCTGGGGATCTCACATCTCTGTTAGTGGATCTGCTTCTGCCTGCCTTGCTTCCTTTACATTATCACACCCTCTGAACATCCCAGGAACAGTCTGCAGCCTTTTGAAATCGCAGCCCACAGGTGAAATACCCCTGGCAGGTCCATCAGCAGGGTACACCTGCAGGGCTGGGCATGGGAGGTGTGTGCTGGGAGCACAGGCAGCACACATGGCATCCCATGTCCTCCGGTCTGGCTGAGCTGTCTGCTCACCTGAGCAGGCTGCAATTGTAGTCCCACCATTTCTCTGCCTTCCCTGGGGTGTTTGCACCCTGGCCCAAGGCACAGTGATGAGCTGTGGTGTTAATATCCTCCCTGTCCACTAGAGTGAACAAGGTATTTCTCTTTTTACAGGTAACAAACAGACCCTCACCTGGGACACATTAACCCGTGACTCCCGAGAGCGTGACACTGCCAAGGTAAGGAGGGACACGCTGGGGACCAAGCTAAGGGGTGAATATCTGTGGAAAATCTGTGAGTTAGGAAAAAAGGCTGAGCTGAAGCTGACACTGGACACATGAGAAGGACTGGTGGTGATTACATGACCCCAGACTGGGTTTCAGCTGGGGTGTGGTACATGTTAGTGGTGTAAACCCTCTGTCTCTGAAACCTCTGAGTGCTCAATGACCCAGAGGCTTTGGAGTGTTGCTGGATGGGTCCCATCTTGCTTGGCAGAAGAGGCTGTGATTACAGGATGCATGTCCCAGTGCTCTGTCGTGAGCAGATGGGCAGACACTCACTGTTTCAACATGGCCAGGCAGAGATGGGGACCAGGAATAACATGGGGAACTGGAAAGGCGGCATGCAAAACGTGAATGTTCAGGACATGGTAATTCTCAAGCACAGATGTGGAGAAGCCAAGTGTTTAACTGATCCTGAAAGGAGCTTAGAAATGACCCTCCATTCCATATGGCCCCATGTCTTAGCACTCCAACCCTGTCTGTTCACAGATGGACCTTCTGGAGACCTCCAGGGTCTGTGGAGGCTTTCAGTGCTTCAGTGTCCAGGAGAGGTGCTGAGCACTACAGAAAATGACATTCTGTAGTTCTGGCCTCTGGCACACCCTAGTAAAGTCTGTTCATGTTACATTGCCACAGCCATGAAGTGAGTGGCTGCCTCTCTTTCCTCACAAGCTTCTTGCAATAGTGCCCCTCCAAAACTGCCTTTGAAATCTTATTCAACCCTTGTCTGCCATAGTGGTGCACACACAGAGGTTCTCTGCTGTGAGTTTATCTGTCTACATGGGTGGCAAGAAGAGTGTGGTGCTGGTAACAATCTCCAAGTGAATACTAAAGTAGTGGACAGGAAAAGCAGAGAGGTAATTTTTGGTCCTGTGAATTCTTACCTGTGAGTGTGTAACTTCCTGCTAGCCCAGGGCAGTGAGCACCACTGTCAGATGTGTTGTAAAACCCTGGAACTGCAGAGCAGACAGGGCTGTTCATGCAGCTCCCTGCAGCTGGTGGTGTGGGTGAACGAGCATCCAGTGAGCCAGTCCCTGCTCAACTGCACCCACACCCTAAGGCCACTTGCTACCAAGGCAAGAATTAATGTATGTCCCCAGGATGAAGTTAGATGATCGTTAGCTAATGAAGCAACCTGATAAGCTGATAACAAATTGATGGTGTTTGATGTCCACATCAGAGGTGGGCTTTGCCCCCTGTGCTACCAGTTAGAGTTGCCTGCAGTTTGGGGCAGCTGAGTTCGGCTGGAAAGTGATGGTAGCAGTGAGCAAAGGAGGAGATGGCTCTGTTCCAGCAGCAGGACTGTCCTCAGCATCAGTTTGGCACCACAGTGTCTGCACACCGGCTTTTCTGTTCCTGAATGGCGGCAGACTGAAACATGCTCCCACTGATACACTGACCCCTTTACCTCTCCCCTCAGCCTCGATTGTCCCAGAGGTGCCCTCCAAAACCATTTTGGGTTTCCCAGACATATCTCAGCCAGTCTGGCTGAGTGGCCATAATGGGATGTGGTGGCAGTGGGGCGGCAGTGGCTTTTTTCTGGAGAATTATCAATCCTGAGCACACCCGCGGGCTGGCCTGGGAGGGGTGTGGATGAGCACAGCCCAGGCTCGGAGCCCCCTTCCCCTGCGTGCAGCACAGTCCCGCTCGCATCTCCCTCCCAGCCCCTCTCTCTGCCCCCGGCAGCCGCGCCTCTCGCCCAGGCTGGGGGTCGGGGAGGTGGCTGGTGCCGAGCGGGGAAAGGACCGGGGCACGGAGCGGCGCCCGGCAGCACAAAGAGCCCCGCCAAGGAGCGCTGCACCCCCGGAGCCGGGGAGGGGGCTCCGGCCCCGCGGTCCCTGCGCCAGAGCGCCGGGCGGGGGCTGCAGCCCCGGCCCCGCACGGCCCCTTTGTCCTGCCCCGCCCCGGGCCCGCCGCAGGTACCTTCCTGAGCAGGCGGAGGATGTGCACGGCGTGCTCCCGCTTGTGCTCCCGGATGGTGGCCTGGATCTCCCGCAGCCAGCCCACCCGCCGCACGTAGGGAGCGGGCGAGGCTTTCCGCAGCACCCCGGGCAGCTTCTGCGGGTGCAGGAGCAGCGAGGAGAGGTGGAAGTCGCCCCGGCCGCTCTCCAGCCTGCCGGGGCACGGCTCCTCGCCGCTCTCCTCCTCCAGGCTGCTCTGCCGGCTCAGCCGGGAGCCCATGGCCGCGCTCCGGACCGGGCGGGCTCCGGGCTCCGGGCTACGGGCTCCGGGCCGGGGAAGGCGGGGGAAGGCGCGGGGAAGGCGGGGTAAAGGCGGGGGTCCGCCCCGCCCGGCCGGCCCCGCCCCGGCTCCCCGCGCTGCCGATGCTCCCGGGGAGCAGCGCCCCGGAGCTCCGGGGCTCCGAGCTCAGCACCCGCCTCCCCGCGGCCGGGCAGCCCCGCTGCCTCTGCGCCCCGGGCGCCTCCTCCTCCCGGGCTGCTTCTGTCGGGAGATGCTCGGTGGGGAAGACAAAGAGAGACGCGGACGCTGCCGAGACTGCTCCTTCCGCCCAGGCTTTTTGGGGAGCTATTTTATTCCTGGACAAACTCTTTGAACATCGCAAAAGGTTGTCTAGATTAATAGTAGTTCAAAACACACCATCTGCGGGGACTGCTTCTGTGGGCTGTGTTTTGTCTGCTGTTGGACCCAGAGGAGGTGTTTTACTAATCTAGAAAGTGGCAGGAATTTTGCCCACCACCTGTCATCTGTAAGTGATAGTACGACGCTGGCACTGTTCCTCACCTGCTGTGGGTAGAACTGTTTTCTTTGTATGCCTTCTTCCCTCCTCCAGCAGTGCACAGCAAGTTTAGCACATGCTTTTCCTCAGACAAAATCACTGCCATCCAACAGGATGGGAAAAAGCAAAGCCTGGATCTCATCTCCAGCCACCGAGATCTTGCAGGCACCTCAGTCATGCTCCCAGCATAACCAGCGGCTCAGCCTGAACGACTTTTTGGAATTGGAGCCATAAGCTGACTTCTGTTCAGGACTATCACCACAGTGAGCCCAGGTGCCCATGGCAGGCTGTGAGTCCTGCAGGCACAGCAGGTGTCTGGTCGCTGTAATGTGAGGGCACACAGCTATAGGAAATACGTGGTGTTCCACTGTCTTGTGCATCCCTGGACAAGCATCATCCAATGCATCTGTGGAAGATTATTGTGGCTATTGGGCTCTCACTTTGGGGGAATGGCAATGGCTTTTTGTGGTACAGTCTGCAAGGATCCTTTTCCTTCTCAACCTTCCTCTGAGCCATGAATGGGGATGGGGATGGGGATGCTTTGCAGCCTCTTTCAGATACTCTACTGGTGACCTCTGTCTGGTTTGAAGAGACACAGACAAAAAGGGCTGGACTCTAAAGCAGCCTGGCTAATACATTGATTTTATCAATGTTTGTGCAGCTCTCTAACCACGGTAGGCCAGATTCTGAAGGCCCTTCTCAGAATTTCACTCAGTGCTTGACCAGACAAAAGTCCTGACTGTCCATCTGCCCATTTGTCCCCTCCCTGTTCTGTGCACCTGCATGAGGGAAATTAGCATCAACAGATCTTGAGATATCGCTGAGACTGACTCAAGCTAATCCCATTTGGAGGGAGTAGATGCTGAGTAAGGACTTCTGGATCTGGTCAGAGAGCTTTGAGAGAGGCTGGGTCAAGAGAAAATCACTCATATAGGGTGCAGTGTTCCAGCTGCAGAATTGTCACTGAGAGCAAAGGGAAGGCAGGAAGTGCTGGAGCAATGGGTAAAGGTGTCAAAGGAGGGGTGCACGATGGCCTTTCCCTGCTGGGCACAGATCCCTGCTCCTGCCTGCCCTGCTCTGAGTGCCACTGAAAGTGGATGTGGAACCAAAGGATCAGCTCATCAGCACAATGGCTTTGTATGGCTCAGTTGTCTCACACCTTATCTCTGAGAGTCAGAAGGGAACACAATCTGCAGTTTACGAGTAGTGGGGGTGAAACCAGGTGGTTTGTCCTGAGGCAGTGGGAGAACCAGGGCACACAAGTGGCTCGGAGGATGGCACTGTTACCAGGAAACCCCTCCTCTGCATGTGGCTTGGAAATATCCTGTCACAGAGCAAATCCTCTTAACCAACAAACAATTGCAGGGCAGTTCAGCTGTCTCCCGGCTGTGCTTTTAACACTGGGAGCACTACAATAGCAGGGATCATAGGAGCTAATGAGAAACACACCAGTGCTCCACTTGGTGTCACTGAAGGAGAATGCCTGGCTGGCAGCTCTCTGCAGACTGAGAGATAATCCTGCCCTTTCTGTGTGTGCTTCCAAAGGGCACATGACTGAGAGTGGATGTACTGCTATAGCTGAGGTGGTCAGCAAGGGGAGGAGGCAGGAGTTTGCTTGGAAAGAGTGGACTCTTCTGTCAGAGTCTGCATCCTGCAGTCCTAATGCAACCCTAGGAGAGAGTGAGCCAGTAGGTGGGCATGCAAGACCTGGGAGATGCCAATCTACAGGAGTGTCCCCACCTTTCTTTCATCTCTGCTGCAGTGTCAAGGGCACCCATAAACTTACATAGAGATAGATCATCTCATGAGCTTGCTTGGTACAACAGAGTGGGAGCTAGGGCTCTCACAAAGACCACAAGCTGTGGGTTTGAGACTTGGAAATCCCATCCCTGTGGATATTTTAGCACCTCTCAGAAGGATGCTATCTTGTTTCTAAACTGAATGCAGGGTACATGGTGCTGCCAACTGTATCTAGCTGGGTGCAGCATGACTGAGTTAATTTTACTAAAAATTGCTCCTAGCATGAGAAATAGGAAAAATGGAAAGCAGAGATCCTTTTGCTATTCGCTCAAATTCTGTGCTATAAGCACATCTCCTCGTCACCCAATTGCCCAGGAATGGGAATGTTCCCCGTTCCCTGTCTTTCAGGCAAGTGAGGAGAGCTCAGATCAGGACAGAAGAACCACTGTACAGGATCAAACCACAAGTCTCTTTCCCCTGGGATCCTCAATTAGCAGTGGTTAATAGAGGATGTCCAGCAAGGAGGATAAAAACGGGGATGTAGGTCAGTGTGTTGCTGGGTACTCTGCTTACCATCAGCCATCCGTAGCTTGGCAATTTCCTGAGATGTGGGTCTCTGCATTTAATAGTCTTTTCAAGTTTTTCCTAAACCCTTTTTTGAGCCTGAGAAAATTTTGGGTATCCACAGCAACTTATGGCACTGTTCAGCTGTGTGAAGAAATATTTACTTTGTTCTGAGTCTGTCATTCACTGTTTTCATTTGCTGCTTTTGTAGCTTAAATATTGGAAGAGGCAGCAGGCAGTCATTCCTCTTTCATTTTCTCTAAGCCACTCTCAGATAAATCCCTGTTGTGCCCCCTCTCAGGTTTCTGCTTCCCAAATGGAAGTGTTGGATTTGTACAGAAATAATTCCACCCTTAACTAAGTCCCTACCTCTCCTCTGGCCCTGCTGTGGCCTCTCCTTCACTGGGACAGCAGCCACGGGGCTGCAGCTGCACCCTGGAGCTACCTGGGAGCGCTCTGGGTGTGTGATTTTGCTCTGGCTGCCAGCACTCAATTGGGTTTTTTTGACTGTGCTCAAGCCTTGAGCCGATGCTTTCACTGAACATTCCTGCCTTGCTCTTGCTGTCACTTGGCCCCCGTGACTCAGTTTCCCATTAGTAGGTTGGGGTGGGGGGGATAACCATTGCTCACCCCATTTATGAATTCACACTGGCAGTCATGGTCAGGGGTTTCCATGTTGTCCATCCATCTCTGCAGGCTCTGTAGCCTGTGCAGCGCTGGGCTGGGAGTTCGGGCTCCCATCTGTGCCTGGGGACGGTTGTGGCTTCCTTGCTGGCCCAGCCAAAGGGGCTGCCTGGAGCGTGCCCTGCCTGATGTGCCCCTGGCCCTCTGTGCAGTGCCAGTGCCAGTGCCAGTGCCAGTGCCAGTGCCAGTGCCAGTGCCAGGCAGTCCCTGCTGGAGCTGTGACCGCAATCCCAATGGGCCCTGCCCGGCACAGCCGGCCCGTCACGGGGCTGCTCTCGTTTGTATTCTAGTCCAGCTGCCTTCCAATGACAATCCTAATTATGTTTGCCTTGTGTATGATGAAGGTTACATTTCTGACTGATTTTGCCGGGCTGGAAGTGTAATTGATTAATTTAGAGTTTAAGAAAGGAAAGAGGATTAAGGCGGAGGTGAGGCTGTGCTGCCAGACGCTGCACTGACTGCTTCACACTTTCACAGCTTCAGCTTTTGTTTGCCTGCAAACCAGCTTGTCTGAGCTCCCAAGTTGTTAATTCTCGTGGCTCTGAGCTTGTTGGCAGATCCCTCAAGGCCAAGCCTCCTGCTGGGAAGGAGCTCTAAGCTCTGGAGACATACGTGCAAAGAGCTAGTGCAGGCTCCAGATTTAATTCCATTGTATCTAGGGGCAAATGCACTTGCTGCTTGGCCATGAGCTATTCATGTGGGAGCTCCATATCCCAAATACCTGCAAGCTCCTGACTGAATGAGGCAGCAGACCTGCACTAGGTCCATCCCGTCCATGATAGTGCAGTTTTGGGGAAGAAATCCTCTAAATGACAAGCAATAAGGGGATTTCTTCCCTGAAACTGCAGAGTAGATGCAGATGGGGAGATACAAGATCAACACAGCATTGGCTGGGCTCTAGTCTTGGGGACTTCCTGCAGCATCAGTGCTGGTGGAAGCAGTTCATGCAGGCAGTCAATGCTGGGGCTCTGCATTTGATGGAGAAATGGCAGCAATAGCCCACGTAACATTCATTAGGTCTTCAACCTTTTGCTTCTTGCAGCTGAGGCTCTCTTTGCAGCCCATGAGGTCCTCGGTGGTGTTCTGGGTCTGAGGCAGTGATGGGTTTTCAAGAGGACAGAGTTCTGCTACATAATTATGGACACAGACCTGCTCTTATTATTAGACCAATTAATCAAATTCTTGCAGTGCCCATAAAAGCAGAGTTGCTGGGCTATATATTGCCTGCATAGAGAATATTAACAAGCTGTTACAGTGAAATTGGACAGCACTGCTGTGAGCACAGGGAAGGTCACCAGTCCGCTCCAGTGACGCATGGCATTACCTTGACTCCTTAGCACAGGGGAATTCTGAGCTCCTGCTGCTTTCACAGTGAGTTAGTTTGGGAACTGAGATGCCTGGAGGATTTCTGTTACCTCCATTCTGGGAGCACTCTGCACCCATTTCATTTAGTTTAATTTTATCTTGATTCAATTAAGTTGGGCTGTGAAGATACTGTGAGGTTTGGATTCACAGCCTTGCTCTGAGCTGCTGCAGTGGCTGTGGTGCCTGGCAGAAAGGCAGGGCAGGCAGCTCTGAAAGCACCACCAGAGATGTTCCTCCCTGCTCTGGGAGCACTGGGGCTGGCCAGACCCTCCTGCCCCAGTCAGGAAGGGAATCACACACCTGCATTGTAGGATATCTCTTCCAGCCCTGTGGGGGCTTTCGGAGGGAGGTGGTGGGAGGCTCTGACTCTTCTCACATTCTGCCCCAGGCTCACACTTCCCCTCTCTTTCCTTCCACCTTTTGCATCTCTCCACTGCCACCTGGACCAATGTGTGCATTCCAGACACCTTTTCTGTCCTTCCCAGCCCTCTGCTTTCCCCTGGCAGACACACAAGACCCTCGGGAAGCCCTCCAGAGGAAGGAAGGGGAGAGTCACTGGGAGCAGCAGGAGGCCTTTCAAGGCAGCAGCACAAGGTCTCCTTTGTAACACCTTGTGCTTTTGATCAGCCTATAAAGGGGAGCAGCAAGAGTTTAAAAAAATAGCAGAGCAATGCAGTTAGTGAAGCAAATGCTGGCAAGTGTCACTTCCAGGGCCAGCCTGTGGTCCAAGGGGCTGCTTTTCTGTCCAGCCACCTGCTTTTGTTGGAGCACAGAGGTGGCTCTTGCCTGCAGATGCTTTCACAAGGCTGTTGGGACATGTAGGGGACAGCCCGGGGACCTCTCCAGGCATTACCATACATTAGACCGTTTAAGAACCTGATCTAAGACAGGAGAAACTTTGGAGGAAAGCCTTGCAAGGACTTAAAATGTACCTTGCCATGGGGCTCTGGCACTTCCAGCTTTTAAAAGGCAGAAATGTCTGATCTTTTAATACATCCCTCTGGAATCCCCTGGGGGTTTTTGTGTGTGTGTGTGATGAAAATATTTCTGAAGAGCTTTTGGAAAACCTGGCTTAGAAGCTCCCCAGTTGAAAGCTATGGGCTGGAGTTATGGTTTCATAAAAGAATTAAACCATCTTAAGCCCCTGCAGGAGAGGCTGAAGGCAGCACCTGGTGCTGCTAAGCTTCTTTTGGAATTCAAAACCACTAAATGCACAGATTATACTGGCTCTAAGCATCTTAGCAAGCAGTTCTAAAGCACTGAGAGGAAGCACAGGCCCTCGGGGGAGTATATGGACCAGGCACTGGAAGCCAGGCTGTGAGTCTGACCTGAGCAGACACAGTGCATGGAAGTGCTGCTGGCTGGTTTGAGGGGCGCTGCAGGGGTAGCTCAATGCTCCCCATCTCTGGCTCTGGCAGAGGGAAGTGAGTCCAGCCAGCACATGACACATTAGATGTCCTTCTGATGAGGAGATGGCCTCCCTGACAAAGACTTTCATGTTCTCCAAAGACCTCAGCACTTCTTAAAATGTGTTTACAGCTCATGGGAGGCCTGGAAAGCAACCAACTCTTTCTATTTCTTTTCAGTTTGATTGTTTTTTCTTCATTTATATCCAAAGATAAAAAGACATCTCTTGTCTTAGAAAAACCCGTATGTTTGAAGAAGCAGAACTTGGAGTGGGAATGGAGACACAAAAGCCTTTTTTGAGCATTTCCTTCTCTGCCCACCAACCTTTCAGAGCTAGATTGTTACACACCAGTGACCCAGCATTTAGATTTAGGTGGCTGATCAGAAGCAGGTCTCCAAGCCTGTCAGTGAGAGCCCAATGTGGAAGGGGCTTCTCTGGCTGTTCTGTACCTCTCCGCCTCTGAACACTGGACTGGAGCTGTGCCCAGGACCTAACATGAATCTCTCTTCAGGTTTTGCCCAGGTCACCAGGGTCACCCGCTCCAGCATTTAGAAGATAAGAGCCACTGAGCCAAACTGACCTATTGCCCTGTTTACACCATGGATGAACTTGGATTTTACAGTGCAGGCATCTGAATTACATTTTGTCTCTCACCCCAACCCCTTGTGGGGTTTGACCCAGGTGATCCCGAGCCCCACTGCAGTCTGCAGGGCAGTGCCATGAGCAGACAGACAGGAAAGGGTAGTGCTGCTGGAAAAGCAAACAGGCTTTTCCTTGGAGACTTGTCTGTGTCATTAATACCTGGCATCACTGAGCTGCTCAGCACAAAAGCTCTTTTGGGCTTTGCCAGGCTCAGGTTTGGTTTGGATAACACCCATGTGTGCCACTTGTGCCCTGAGCACAGAGCTTGCTGCTCGCCTCAGTGCCACCTTGCACATGCTGTCCCTCGTGCCCTGCCGCGGATGGAGCTGTTCCAGGCTGGCTGTCAGAGCCTGTGATCTTCAGCAGAGCCATTAACTGTGTTAACCTTTGAAGTAAAGTGAATTTCTAATGTCAGAACAGCAGAGACCAACATACAAACTTCTACCTTCCCATACTTTTTTTTTGTTGCCACAGAGAGCGCTTTGGCTTTTCCTGTGCTTACCACAGCAGTTCTGTGTGCCTTAGCCCGTGTTTGCCTCATCGCGTCAGTCCACATTTCATTGGGATGGAATTCCATCCACACCTTAAAGAAATTGAGGAAGATGAAGTTGGGAAGGCTCTGGGGTGCAGGTCCTGCCTCAGTGATTGCAGGCAGCAGTGCTGAAAAGGAAGAAAACCAGGAGGAAGCATGAGCTGCTTTAGAGGAGCTACCTTGTGACAAACGCTTTAAGAGCAGTGACTAAGTGCTTCCCTCCTTTGCACCATCATCCCACAGGACGAAGGAAAGGTGCTGGGTGCCACTCCCCAGGACTGGCCTGAACCCAGAGGGACCACTGATGGGGTCCCTGGCCCTGGCTGTCCCTCTCCACACTCCGGGGATCAGCTGCTGTTTATTGTCCTGGAGGCTGATGACCAAGGTGCATCCTCACAGTGAAACAGGACAGGCCCTCCCAGGGAGGATTTCTGCCCTCCTTTTGATGCAGTTAGAGCCGAATACAGGGCTGCTCTGTGAAGCTGGTCTATTCAGTGAGCCTGAGCTTGGTGAGGAGTAGCACACCCAGGAGGCAGGGGCACGGATGCCCCAGCCCCAGCTGCTTTGGGCGGCCAGGCCGGGCCGTGAGGGGTGCAGCAGGGCAGTGGCAGCGGGGGCGCCCCACGGAGGGGGTACCCGCGCGGGCCGGTGCCGCTGGCAGCGCATCCCCCCGGCACAGCCCCTGGGACCAGCGGCAGCCCCGGCGCGCCCGCCCAGCCCGGCTCCCCGGCCGCCTCCCGGCTGTGCCATCTAGTGCCCAGCGCCAGCTCTGGGACTGACCAGCCTCTCACCCACAGGGGAACGGCCCGGCTGCCCTGGAGAACAGCTCTCCTCCCCCTGGGCCGGGCAGGGATGTGCTGGCGGGACCCCTGAGATGCCGCAGCGTGGAAAATGCCGCTTAGGCGCAGGTAGGACCGCGGCGCGCAGCGAGGCCGGGGCGGACGGAGGGAGCGGCTCTGTCGGAGGTGCAGGTGAGAGGAGCTGGGCGGTGCCTCCTGCCACAGGCTCCAGGTAGGGACAGGAAGGCTTGAGGCTCTCGGCAATCCTGCCTCTGCTTTTCAGGCATTGTGCTCCCGTGGCCTGCTCTAATGCTGCACACGTGTTTTAAGGGATGAAAACAATGACCTCTGACTGGAATTCTCCTATTTGGACAGATTTCAATGCTATTCCAAGGGAGCTGCTGTTAGCTGTACTTGAGTGAACACCCGAGTCTGAAAACACTTTATTTTTCAGTGTGTTGGGCATAATCTTTGTTATATCATTTCTTAGGTAAGTTCCTCATACTAAGTTATTTTTTTTTTTCAAAAGTTTCCATGGCTGTAGCTTGATTTGCCAGCTTTGATTCTTAACTCTGCCTCTGTCCTCTTTATCCTTTTCAAAGGAATACTTTTCCTCTTTACAGACCCAGTTTCATTTATAAGCTTCAAGTAGGAGCCAATGAATCAGGAGCTAACAAATTCTTGCTTCCTTCTTGCTGCATTTTTTCCCAAATCTTTGTAAGAGATTTAATGGTGGTGTAAGGATCTTCTAACTCAAACCCATCACTATATATCTATCCTTCATATTGGTTTATCACAGTCTGGCATTACGTATTTCTCTGTATTGAATTTCATCAGCTATTATTTGCCCTGCTTCACAGATGTTTTCAAATTTTGAAGTTTTCCACAACTTTTTCTAGCTCCATATGTTATCTTTACTATTTCATTACTGGGTCACAAGTAAGTATGTTGAACATGCTGCCTCTGGCATCCATAGGACAACCCATTCAGCTTTTTCCATGTGAAGTTTTGATCATTCATTCTTCTCTTGTAACTTCTCTTGGATTAAAAATGATCACTTGATAGCTGCTGTCCAGGACATCCTGTTAGTGACTTTAGGGAGTTAGTAGTAAAACTACTCAAGGAGCAGATGTGTATATCCTTGTTCTTGGGATCACATCCAGTATCTGTGAGCTCTGTCTGTGGGTTTGCCTCTCCAGGATATATTGCGCAGGCACATCATGCTGCTTCTTAAATGTAAGATTTCCTACTGATTTTTTTTTTTTCCCCTGGTACTTAAGTAAGGCTGATTGCTTAGGAAGTCTTGGGAGCCTTTTCAAATAGGAAAAGGTGGCAGTGCCCCTTAGCAGCTGATAGGTAACTGGCTGTAGTGAAAATCCGGTGGTTTTGGAGCTGGCATGCTTAGAGCTCTCTTGGGTCTGCTATTGATCTTGGCATGTTCCTGCTTTTGAAGGGACTGATCTTTGAAACTAGGCTCCAGGAAATCATTTAAGGATGTGTTTGCATCCTGCTGAGCACTAAAACTGTGACGATTTCAGTGGGAAGGAAACTCATCTTGAAAGAGATACAGTCTTTATCTGCTTTCCCTAATTAGCACTCTATCTTCCTGGAGGTGATACTCTCCACAGCATCCCCTTGGCAGCGGGGAGCCAGTGCTGGGGTTAAGTCCCCACTTGCCCAAGGCTAACCTGGTCCTGTGCCCTGAGAGCTGTTTCCAGGTGCCTGAGCCCGGAGCAGGCTGTGCTGTGCTGTTTGCACACCTGTGGTGCCCTTCTGCCAAGACCAAGCGTGGCAGAGGCACAGTTGGTTCTCCAACAGGCTCCCAGCTGCTCACAGGTCTGTAAGCTCTTTTATGGCTGTCTCTCAGTTCTTTGGAACTCAGTTTCTAGGGTTTCACACCTTTCCTTGTGTAATCCACTCCCAGGCCTGTTGTGTGCCAAAGGCTTTAAAGTGTTTGGGTGCCAGCAAGAGTCCATTCTGTGGTTTGTTCCCAGAGCTGCTTAATTTTAACAGGGAAGCCCAAAATCTCTGTTTTGCATGAAAGCAAGTGGAGGCTTGCACAGGCAAGACAGTGTGATTTATTGCAATCATTTAGCACCAGAAACAGGAGAAGACCCCCTTTCTCTCCTCACACCTCAGTGCTGTAACCCCAAGGCCACATTATCCCTTCCCCAGCCCCTGCAGCAGAGTCAGGGTGGGTGCCCAGCTGTAACTGGGGAGGTTTCATGCAGGGGGGCTTCCTCCCCTGTGCTGAGGAGGTGCTTGGCCTCACCTGCATCATCTTCTCTCGTGGCATAGCAGGGCTGTGCCTGGGCAGGGCCCAGCTGAGCTGGGCACAGGAAGGGGTTGTGTGACAGCTGTATCCCCAAACATCCACCCCAGCTTTAATTACTCTGACACTACTGCCTGAGTGTAATTAACAGTTCAGAAAATCTGAGTGTGATTTTAATAAGCTGAGAGTAATGCAATTTGTCTTTTCTGTAAGAGATGCTTTGTAAATAAAAGCTGTAATTAAAAAGCACATGCACAGGGCAAACAGCAACTGTGCCGTGGGTGTGTGACTGCTCAGTGTGCAGCGTGCCTGGCACATGGCCTGGCCTGGCACAGGGGTCCCTCTTTGGGACAGTCTTCATCATGGGGTTCCTGAGAGAGTGTAAAAACTGCAGGATTTGCCTCAATTGTGGCTTTTACAAAAGGTTCTTCCCTGTCTTCACAGATGCCCTTTGATATACTGTTGGTTTTTGATAAGAACAAGTCTCCTGGGTGTCATCCTCCCCACTGCTTCTCATTCGTATCTCTATTGTGTTTCTGTGTCCCCACCCAGGAGCCCAAATTAGCTCCTGGCTGGTGGGATCTCTGTGGCAGAGGCCAGAGTGGCATGGGGGGAGTCAGGAAGCCTTTTCAAGAGCAGCCAGCTTTTCTGGTAGCCTCAGATCTGAACGGTCAGACCAAGCCCTGGACTCTGCCTCTCTTTCCTGCTCCTTCCTGCTCTCTTTAAAAAAATCCATTTCTATAAAAGGATAATCTCTTTTATCTAGTCTTCTGTCTCTGCACAGTTCTGTCCTGCCCTGCTGGAGTTCAAGGTTCATTTCTGGCTGTGGGAGCTCTCACAGGGAAGCAGCCCTGTTACACCCCAAGCTCTGTTTCCTACAAACCCCCGTGACACACCAGGCTGACCTCACTGCAGTGCTCCTCTTCCTTAATGCTGTGGGACAGCTGTGAGGGGACAAGGTGGGAGACAGAGGCACAGCAGCTGTCAGGGAATGGTCACACCCACAGCATCAGAGAGTGGGACCATTGCTCCAGCCTGTGGGAAGCCCTTTTGCCTCTCTCTGCAGGGGAAGGTGAGAGCCTTTCCCATGAAAGGCTGCTCTACCCCACAGCAAAAGTCCATTTGCTGTGGCTCTCAAAATTGAGGAGGTGTCTGTGTTTGTAGTATCCCTGCTCTCGACCTGTGGGAGACACTCTGATCTTTGGGAGTGCATTGCCTGGGGTATCCCATGCATTTCCATTTCTCCCTGGGAAGGTGAGGGGCTCAAAGGGCTCAGGTGGATAGAAGGGGCTTTAAGGAGCTTTGTGCTCTGCCATGCAGGTGTGACTGGCCCACTCTGCCAGCTAATTGCAACCCTGGCACGTTGGGCAAACAAACCAAGCTTTCCCCAGAGATCAGGTGCAAACATGGCAAAGGCATTTGTGGGTCCCACTGGCAGAGGAAATGGGAGCAGCTGTGGGCTCAGCAGAGGGGAAGGCACCAGCATGTGCCCCGTGCCAGCCCAGAGAGGCTGAGCAGCCCCTGTGTGTGGGAAGGGGAGAGCTGCTGGGGCTGAGCCCCTGTGCAGGGCTGTGTGTCCAGCCCCTGCAGCTTGTGTGCTCCTCCCAGAGCCAGGTGAGTGTTCCCAGAGCTGTGCTGGTACAGGCTCTGCCTTCTGCCCAGCTGGCCCCCTCACACTTTCCAACATAGGTTCCAAGTGCTTTGAGGCAGAGGTTTGCATTTTGATCTCTCATAAGTAAATGGCCATTTTCTGGTGGCCTTTGCAGCACCTAAACAAACAAGCCCTGAAGAAGACTAGAACAGGCAGGAGATGAACCAGAAAGGGACTCTGATCTGTACTTGAGGTGTGAGTCCTGTTCTCCTGGGAGCATGAGGCATCTCTCAGGACAGGAGACTTGGTGTTTGAGCACCTGTCCTTCCCTCAGTCCTGTGTCATGCTCTGCCCAGAGAAGGAGATGCTGCAAGCGCCAAACCTGCCAGATTTCTGCGTTCAGGTGCAGAGGCCAGTCAAGACAGGCTCCTGTCTCTGGAGTCTTCTTTTGTAGGAACTTTGTGACTGGACAGCACAGAGTCACCCAGTGGTTTCAGTGTATGGCCTTGGGCTGGTGGAAGCTGAACACGCTCAGCTGCTTTGCTGTGGTGGGCTGTGAGAGGAGCCTGCCCCACTGCACAGTGGTGCCCACCCTACACGTGGGCTATGGCTCATGGTGTGCACAAAGACTGAGCTGTGCTGTGTGTTTCTCTTTTTTGACCTTAGGAGGTCAAAACTGGTGGGTTGCAAATGGCCACACAGACATGAGCTGTATTGCCCAAGCCTTGGCTGGGCTAAATGTGAGCCTGAAGCACTAGAACAGTATTGGATCTGCAGTGACTGACTTCTTTAAAAAGAAAAATTCATTTCTTTCCGGAGGCTGTTGTTCTGGGAAGCAAACCCAGAGAGTATGAAGTGTTGAGAACCACTGGAATAAAAGAGCTGTACATCCAGATTTTCATTTAGGGCGTGAGCTCTCTTGCATGGTGAGCACCTTTCCTGTGTACTGCTATATGAGCTATTTGTATGTCTGCTGAGCACCCTCCTCACCTGCCCACAGCAGGGAAAGGGATCCCAAATGTAAAGGCCCATGAAACTCTTGCTTCTGGGTGCTCATCTCCAAGATAGTTTTGCCCTCTGAAGCTGGCAGTAGCCAGAATGTACGTAGTCCCTGCCCACTCAGTGCAAATTAGAGCTTTATCCACAGCCTTCTCAGGGACTCAGTGGGATTTCTTCCCTCACAGTACCTGACAGCCATCAGTGGCTCTTGGCTGGGTTGAGTCCCACCACTCTGTGAGCCCAGTGGCCCTGCAGTGCTGGCAGAGGGCAGCCCCAGGGCTGGGGAAGCAGGTTGACAAGTGGGGAGAACAGATTTGGGGATGGCTGCACCGCTGCTGTGTCTGTCCCTCTCTGAGAGGTTCCACCATGAACCTCCCTTGTGGTCCCATTGAAATCTTGCCACACTAAGGTAACCCAGAACAAATTCTGGCTTACCAGGATATGCTGAATTTGATGCTGAGCAGTTTCATTTGTTGCTCCAAGAGCAGTAGAGCTGATCCTTCAGCAGGAACTGCTGAGAAAGGAACAAGAAGTTGTGGGGCTTCCTGAGAAGCACAGCTCTCACGAGGCAAAGTTTGGGTCAGTGTTCATTCATGTCCAGGAATAACTTCTGAGCCTCTCATCTCCAAGTCCTACTGATTCTTTAGCAGGATGGAAAGTGGACCTTGGCTCTTGCTGGGAACGTCCGTGTTCTTCTGGTTTTAGAGCCCTCTTGCTTAGGTTAGACTTTAATGGTGATCAGTTACTCAACAACCTTCTGTAATAATCTGCAAGTTTTCCATTAAGTGGCAAACACTTTGAACTTCCCCCTAGCACCTCTGTTGCAATCTAATCTGCTGTCATTTTTCCCAAGGAGATGGAGGTGCTACCTTCATGTTTTATGAATTTCCTGCTTACAGTGGAGGAGAGACCAAAGCCATGAGGAACACTAATTACAACATCCCATGGAGCTCTAGGCACAGTGTAGGAGATCCCTGTCAGCCTCTGCTGTCCCTTCCAGCTGCCTCTGGATTTACTTTATAAATCAGGCATGTGACAGGGAAGAAAGGTGATGTCTAGGAACATGGTTAAGGAATCTGGGGAAAGATTCTTCATTCCAGCCCAGGCACTGACCTGCTCTGAAGCCCTGGGCAACATTGTCTCTGTTGTCTGAAGTGGGGATATGAATGCTTTTATCATGTGGGCCTGTAAGGCTCCCTGGCCATGATAGCAGCTTTAAAATGCTGTTAAGCAGTGATTTTTTTTTTTAATTTTTTTTTTTTTTTTTTTTTTTTTTTTTTTTTGTGGTGATGATGATAAGAATTCAGAAGTCTAGGTGGGTTATGGAGTTTGGAGATCTTCTTGTAGGTACAGCAAGTATTGGAGGTTCATATTTGGTAGGCAGCTTTGCACAGTCTTTCCTGTAGCTCTGTCTCTTACCATGAGGATCAGTGGAAAAATAGGGGTAGGGACCTATTATGATTCTGTTCTTTGTGTTTACAGTTTGGTTAGAGTTTAGTTTGTCACCCACCCAGCATATTTAGGTTGTCTCCAAACAATGCTGTAAAAAACATGCTGCAACTTGAGCAAGTGGGGAGCTTCCCTTGGGATAGACGGGGTCTCCTGCAGTTGTGGTTGTACTGAAAAGTACCTGTTGGGTCAGATTCTTGTTTGGATAAAGATAACAGAACACCTCAATGTTAATTGTTTCTGTTTCATTCCCAATAGCTTCAAAGCCAGGGCCTCCCCAAAACAGCAGAACAAGAGAGAGTAGTTTATTGAGATTCTGTAATTTGCAGGAGAGTGCAAATATAGTAGAGCAAATCTTCCATCTGTAAGAGAGAGCTGATCTAAAAAAATCTATTAGGCAGCATTCCTGGCAGTTAAAAGGGATTCTCAGTTGTGTATCTGCTTTCAAATCCCTTGACACTATCAAAGCAGACTCGTTCCTCAGGGTAAGAGAGACCCAGATTGTGATGTGCACAGGAATGCTCCTTGCAGTGTTGTAAATGGCTCCTTTACCTGAGATGGCACAGTGTTGTGTGGACAGGGGACATCTCTGGCTAGAAAAGGAACCTGTGAATGGGTAAAGGCACTGTTGTTCTCCAGTTCACTATGCATTGCACAAAGAGCCCTTCTTGCAGGAGTCATTCTCAGGTCTCCCTTCCCCACCCAAATCTGGGAATTGCCCATGGAGGTTCCTGTCAGTATGAGGTTTTGGTTCTTGGAGCTGGTGGTATTTGTTTGACTGCTGTTGCATGATCCTGTGGATCTTGGTGCAGTTCCTGGTAGAGGACAGGAACTCACAGTAATTCTGTGAATTGCACTTGGTGAAAGCCTGGACTGGCTCCTTTATACAGCGATCCCAGACCTACCCAACTGATTGTTTATAACCTTTGAATTGCACAAACCTCTTCCTAATGCCTGATGTGGCTTTTCATGGTCAAATAAACCCGTCAGTGAGCCATCAACAAAACTGAAATGAAGGAAGTCAAAAATGAATTCTTTTCCCTTTGGACAGCAGTGGTACATCCTTGAGAAATTTCCTCTCCATTCACAGGGTTCAAGATTTCCTCTGATGGAGAAGGGCAGGATGTGCCTCTCAAGTGCTTCCCAGGTCAGTGTCCAAGACTACCATTTATGGGATGCATATTTCTTCTCCTCTACAGAGCTCTCAGCCCCTATGGCCATGGATCTGGGCAGTGCTCTAGCATCAGCCAGCTTGGAAGAGTGTAGGAATGGGATTTTCTCTGTCAGGATGGGTATGGGGTCACCAGTGCTCTAATGCAGAGAGTGTCCTCCGTGTCAGGACTTGTGCCAGGGAAAACCAGCAACTTGGCAGAGAATTGTTTGATGCATGAAGAAAAGAAACAACTCTGCCAGTACAGATTCACTCTTGGGACTACCTAACATCAAAGTATTGTCTCCATTCAACTCTGATCTTTGCTCCCCACCCTCTACACTGTTCCCTTTACCGTGAGAAAGTGCAGCACAGAAAGCACTGGACCACTCTCTTCTCATCTTGCCCTGTGAGCCAGCAATTCTTCAGGGACAGGGAGGGGGAAGGGTGGCATGCCTTTACTGCTCAAAGATAGGGCTTCATTACATCACCCTCCCCTCCTGACCACTCCCATATATGAAGCATTGCTGCCACTCAGCTCTGTGTGACCAGTCCTGTTCTTGGAGTCCTGCTTCTGGGAACTCTTGAGGAGTAAGGGGCAAGAGAAGAAGGCAGAAGTGCATTCATTTGGTGTCACTGGCTGAAGGTGAACTGCATCCAGGGAGAACAGAGCTTTTAAAGTAGTGAGTAAACAGCTGATTTTTATCTTGTTGTCTCCATATTGGTTGGATTGGGGTGTGAAATAGAGGAGTTGTTTCTTTGCCTTTGTTGTGTACCTTTCCAGCTCATTAATCCCATTTCATTAAAGGGTACCTTTGTTTCACAAGCCTTCAGGTTTAGGTTTCAAGAGCAAGTGTTTCTCTTTTGCAAGGATGGACAGGACTTGTTCTACCGTGTTGTCTTAGGATTGGCTCAGTTGGCAAAGGCAGCAGGGTCCCTGTCCAGGCAGCCTGAACTGCTGCTGAGCCATCCTTTAGGGGAGCTGCTGTGGCTTGGGGTCAGCAGCACATGGACTGATGGCTTCAAGGAGGACTGGGGCTTCTGACATACTGACATAAGAGCAAGGACCTGGCAGTCTAGTGAGCTGGGATCTCAATCCCACCACTGGGGAAGACATTTCACCTCTGCATGGTCCATCCAACCCTTTGAAGGTACTATCTACCACCCAAGCTGATGTTGGTATCTGCTCCCTTTTGGGTTATAAAGGTCTATGGAAAGGTTGGTGCAGGGTCATTGGCCTGAGTGTCAATTTGACCCTGGTTTTGCAGATAGCATAAGTGACAAGGATTGCTGATAAGAGAAGTGCTGTTTTGGCAAGCTGACATAGGTAAGGCTCCCAAAACGACCAGAGAGGTCAGAGCTACACAAACATGGGAAAGCAGATTCCATGGGGTCCTAAAGATGAGAAATTCTTACCTCAGGCAATGTCCCTCTAGCAGGTGGTGCTCATCAGAGGAATCAAGGTCTAAGAAGTGGCTGAAATCCATAGATCTTGGATCCCTCTTCTTTCCATGTAATTCTGTGCTTCCTGAAAAATGTAAGCCCTGTAGGTGTGGGAGGTCAAGCACTGGCAGGTTTCTTACCTGGTACCTAGGGGAAAGACCAGGAGGCAGGTGCAGACCCAGAAGAGCTGCAGGGACAATGGGATGATGCTGAGGGTGTGATCCAGAAGCAGGGTAGAAGGGCAGTGCTGTGGGAGAGAGCAGAGCTCCTGGTGCAGAGCAGGCAGAGCACTCAGCAGAGCACAGGTCAGGGGATCATTTGTGTAGGTGGTGACTGGTCTGTGAAGGAGGAAGAAATACTCTGAAATAAATCAAGCGGTCCACATTTAATTCTTTATAAGAAAAAAAAAAAAATCTGTTGCAAAGAGCTATCAAGGGCAACTGTATTTGTATGAAAATAAGCAGATTCTGCCCTGGCAAATGAATATTTAGACACATGAAGGACCAGAACAGCACCTGGGAGACTCTCTGCTCATTACCAGAACAAAAAGAATGGCCCTCTCTTATGTGTGTTTAGAAAACAAAGACCTGCTCCTGCTCTTGGCTCTCCAGGACCAGGGCTTTTTCTCTCAAGGTCCCAGCCCTGGGCTGCATTTCCTGACCCAGGTGTTCACAACAAACAGGAGTGAGATCAGGAGAGGCAAAGCCATTCAAACCAGCTCCATGGTCAAGGTATTCACCTACCTGTAGAATCTTGGTTTAGCAAAAACAGGTGAATTTAAGCAGGTAGCTACAAGGTTTTTTTCAGTTGGAGACAGCTTCTTTCCAACTTCAGCTGAAGTCTCTGAAACCTTTTCAGTGAATTCAGTCGTGAGTTCATTTATTATAACTGGAATCCAGGGGTTTTGGTGGCCTCCTCCACCCATCCAGATGCTCCACAGTCTATAAAATACACATTATCTGCTATGGCAGGTATAACATTACATAAACCTTACATAAAAATTATATAAACCCTTCTGCAGAGCAACAAGAAAGTCCAAACTTCATTTGTGATCTTTCAACGTGCATGTGCAGGACTGGTCCAAATGCAGCAGTCAGGTGAGACTAGGAAAAACCTCTAGCCTTGAGAGAAAGGGCATCATTCATTTTTTGCACTTCAATTTCCTCTTTTCTTGTTCTTTCACCTTTTTTGTCCTCCTATCTTCATTCATTTATTTTGTCCCCCTTCATTCCCACTTTCTCTGTTTTTCCCTTCACCAGTTTAGGTTTTCTTCTTTCCCCTCTCCCCTTCTATTTAGGGATGGTGAGATTGAGGGGAAGCTGTGTGGGACTGTGTTGCTGAGCTCATTGCTGGCTGCTGGGGGAAAGGCAGTTCTGTCAGCTGCAAGAACACAGTGCCTTTGGTGGCCTGGCAGAAAGGCTTTGCAAAGATTAAAGGACTTTGGAAAGCTGCTAGATAAATGGTACAGATTGATGTAGGTTTTGGAAACTGCAGAGCTTGACATAAAATTAATGAGTAAGATTGAGTTGAGATAGCAGAGAGATAAGATTGAGGAAAAATGAGAAAATAAGGCAGAACTTTGGACAGAGGACAGCCACCCTTTTCTGGAAGGGAGAAGCAGAAGGGCTTCTTCTGCAACAGCAACCAATGACCTCCAAGCACTGAGGAGCCTCAGTAGTTCACACAACACTGTCCCAGCAGTGCTGCTGCAGCTGCCTCTGGGGTTAGAAGGATATAACCAGAACTGGTTAACCAGTGTGGCTGGAAAGAAAGGGTTAATAAACCTCACTGTTTACCAGTTATCTTCCACTTGCTTTCCTTTGTCCCAGGGAAAAGTGTGCACCTGTGGGTGATTATGGGAAAAAAGGTCACTAAAATGAAAGCATGTGGGTTTAGTGGGTGGCTCCATTTCAGCAGGTGAGTTCCAGTGAAAGCAACTCTCAGTGGAGGGGAATGAGGTGCTTGGGCTGTGGACAAACATCTGCTTGTTTATTTTCAGCTCTGTAAGGCAACTTTTGTGTCTCTGCTCTTAGTCAACTCAACCTCTTGCACACTAGGCATGTTTTCCACTCTTAAAGTACCTTTTCTCTAAGTCTCCCCTGGTGACTTTTCCAGGGCTTTTTCAGCCACGATCTCTTTTTTAAACCAGTGTTTCTTAGGTCATGTTTAGCCTAAATTAGAATTATCTGCTACCCATACAGCTGGCAGTTATCTTCCACTGGTTGCCCTCATCATGGAAGAGTAGAGCAAGGGGTCAAAAAGGGAACTATCATTTAGTAGGAGGAAGCCTCATGTGCTTATTAACAGCTCTGTGTTAATGGGCACTTGAGGTGCTATTTTTGATGCTCATGTTCAGGTAGTAATGGATTGCAACACTGCTCTGTTAGAGGGAAAAGACTTCCATGGGAAAAACAGCTAAACTGCAACAAGAGGTAAATCTAAGGTACAAAATCTTGTAACAGCATCTATTCCAATAATGCATTGGGATGTTAAAACATTGGGAAATGGAGGCCTTGGGTTGCTTGTGCTGCTATATAAAGTAGGAGTCTAAACTGTTGACCTGGTCTGTGCTCTGTGAGTCATTGCTGGTGTTGCTTCATGAAATTTCTACAGAAAAAAATCAACAAGGGTGTGGGGAAGAAACAAAAAGAAAAATTGCCCAGAAGTGGCTCAGGTTGCCTGATGTTTTTCAGTGTCTGCAAGTTTCATGAGGTATGAAGGCATTGCTTCCTAGACTGAAAGATGCACTCCTGTGTTGCTCAAGTTTCAGTGCAACAGCACATGCTAATTTTTGGGAAATTAAAGGTGACCATGCCATGAACATCACAGCTGGAAGGAGGTGGCAAGTCCTTCAAGAGATTTTTTTTTTCTTTATTTGTAATGGGTTGAGAAGAACATGTCAGCAATGCACCTGCATTAAACGTGGCACTACTGCTTGAGGCTTTGCAGCTTGAAACATGTAAGGCTGAGTTATAACAGGGCTCTCTATTATATCAGTGCCTAGACAGAGATGCTTGATAGTTACCAAATACTATGTACAGCTGAAATAAGGTAGCTGTGCACAGCACAACCTGTACACAGCAGTGTTCACCCTTTGGAACTGCAGGCACTGACTTCAGGTTTCATAACTTTCCCTGACCCCATCTTCAACTCTACTTGTGCATAAGTGAAAGAATAACTTGCTCAGGAGCATCCACCCTGTTCCAGCTCTGTGCTGGTAGCATCATGGCATTGCATTGTCCTTGAAGAAGGACAGAATTTTCTTCATTTTGTTGGGTCACTGATATAAACCCTGCTTTTCAGCTGTGGGGGTGAAATATTACAGTGGGATAAATATGATTTAGAGCTGGGCTTTCTTACAGCCTTTCCATGTCACCTTGCACCCTCTGAGACAAATGTGACAGGGAGACTCTTGTCTGACCTAGACCCACTTCAGGGACATAGCAGCTTTAGAACTATGAAAATATTAATAATAAAGTCTGGTACCATCACACCTACAGGGTCACTAAATTAAGAAAAGGGTTCTGCTCAGTAGACTGTATCTTAAATTCCCCTGTTAATATTAAAGGTGTGACGGGCTGAAAGAGCAAGTTGATTTGTTTGGGGCAGAAACCAGACACCTTTCCACACTGTCTGCTTTTTCAGAGGATAGTTGTGTGCTCCTGTCACAATCTTTTCTGTGGAGCATCATGAGTCTCACATCAATAAATGAGACACAGTGGGAGGGGTATATGTTAACAGCTGAATGTGGCCTGGACTCTCAATGTGCAGTTCAGACTGGCTGGTAGGAACAGTAGATACATCAAATCCTCCTGAGTCTGCAGAGTACTTTCTACAGTATCTACTTTCCAGAAAGCTTCCATTTTTTGCTCAAGACCTCTTGGACAATAGCAATATAACTGAAGGGGCCTGTGCTCTTCATACAATATCTTGAAAGGGGTATTTGAAAGTCATCTTTTGAAAAATTGGCACAGGCTGTATTCCTTCCAAATATCTCAGGGCTGAAGTGCTCATGTTTTATAGTACTGATTTTTCCACATGTAAGTGTTAAACAGAACTCCATTTTGTGGCTATTATAGAAAAGAAGATATATATTTTAGGCAGGGAAAATATCACCCTAGAGCTTTTAATCTTGGAACTTGGCCAAACTTTGTTAATGAGCTGTGCTACACTGTCCTTCTGCAGCAAGTGGAGATGTGGTGTATCAAAGGTTGGAGCGGGGCAGGGGGACTGGGCTGGTTTGGAGTTGAGGCATTAACCTCTTGTCTGACCCCTGTAACACAGAGACAGCTTCTAACGGTGCTGACTGGCACCCAGGCAGACTTTGCTTCATCCTGTGCTTGCAGAGAGCCTTCTGGCTAAAAGTCAGGCTTAAGACATGTGGGTTTGGATGCTCACTGTGCCCAAGTTTCAGGCAAGCTGTGATTTGCTTGTGTTACATTCTGATGGGCATTCAGCATTTCCAGATGGGCACTGGGCTCATGTTCAGGGGAGGGTCTGGGATTTCTGGCAAGCCATGGACAGACACAGTGGCCTAAGTTTTAGTAGCTGAGTCCATGAAATCTAAGGACAGCTTGTACAGCTCCTTACCTCAGCTGGCTTCTGCTGGGTTTTGTGCTACACTTCAACAGCAGGTGAGCTGCAGCCTTGGAGCTGCCACTTGTGCCAACCAGACTTGGCACAAGCAGATATGAAGGATTGTTGCTGAAAATCCTCAGTGAGATTTAGTGATGGAGAGCAGGTTTCTTCATCCCTGCCTTCCTGCTCTGCCATCCTGCCTGCCAGAGGTGCCAGCAGGCCAAGCAGAACAGGCACTACATCTCAGTGCAGCTGGAGTATTAATCTGATGCCAGTTGAAGGTGGTGTGGCTGTGATTGCTGAGGGGAGGGTGTGGGAGCTGATCAGGTGCCCTGGCACTGCCAGCAGCTGCCCACCCTTGGCAGACAGCTTATTCCCACCAAGTGTAATCACAGCTCAGTCTGGCAATGTCTGGGTTTAAGCTGAAGGGGCAGACACAAAATCCAGTCTCTGTGAGCACAGGGGTGTAGGCAAGGAGGGTGTGAGGGTACCTGGCCATGTGGAGACAGCACGTGTTTGGAGTCACAGAACCATTTAAGTTGGAAAAGGCCTTTAAGATCGAGTCCAACCATTAACCCAGCACTGCCAAAATCACCACCAAACCATGTCCCCATGTGCCATATCTACATGTTTATTAAATCCCTCCAGAGGTAGTTACTCCACAATTCCATGGGGCAGCCAGACCACCATTTCAGTGAAGAATTTTTTCCTGACATCCAATCTAGGCCTTCTCTGGTGCAACTTGAGTCCATTGTATTTGCTCAGTTGCTTAATCAGAACTTCAGAACAATGAGGTGAGGAAAAATATTTGTACCACATAGTAACCAAATCCATGAACACAGAATAATTCTGCTATTGATAAACAATCTTTGTGGATCCTAAAATATGCATTTTAAGAGGTATGGGTTCTTGACTCTTCACCTAGTCAATGATTACTTCTGCATTCCTCTGGTACTGTGAATTCAAACATAATGAGTTTCAATGGGCTCATCTCTGCGAGCAGAGCAGCACAAATACCACATACAAGTTTTGGAGAGCTTTTAAGGGAAGATAAGTGGTTACTGCTACTCCTGTGAGGTTGTTTTGCCCCTAGGAAAGGGTTCACTTCCTGAGAAAGGACATTCAGAGGAGGTCAGTACACACAGGTCTGACCTAAAGGACAGGATCAACTTGCAAATACTCTTGAGAGGTAAGGGAGAAACAGGAATTTCCTTCATTGAGCCATTCCCCTCAACAGGAAAGTGCTGTGTGAGATTTCTTAATCAACAGAATGTGTGAAAATGGGACTTTTTTAAGAAGCAGATGAAAGCTTGCCAGAAGGAATGATGGGACCAGACTAACCAGTCTGAATGAGTTCAGGTCTAATAAACAACTTCTAGTTCAATGGCAAAAGAGCATCTGAAAACATCTTTTGCAACAGTTGGGAGCACTGAGCTATTTTGATGAAGTGTTTTGACTTTAAATTGGAAATGACCATAACAATAATGTTTTTAATGGGTTTATAAAACTTAAATAACTTGCATTTTTGAGATTGAATTTGCCAGTTTTGGGTTTCTGGGAGGTCCTCAACTAGGAATCACAGTGAAAGCCATGGGAAATGGGGAATTCTGTATTTATTCTACTTTTCTGCCTTTTTTTCACTTTGTAGTTTATGCTGAAATGTTTTGAAATAAAAAATGTTGGATTTGATGCTAAAATTTCTGCAGGGAAACATGAGGGATTTTTGAGGAAAAAGTTTCTTCAGGAGGAAATTATTGTCTCTTTCTCAGTGAACTCAGGTTTGATCTACATTGGGCAGAATAATACATACCATTAGGCTGCAGGACAGCCTGTGCCTGTGGAGGAGTCACAAACTGTGATCACAGGAGCTCTCTTTGAGTTACAGGAGCTCTCCTGAGCAGCACCTGAGGCCCAGCTGAGCAGCTCCTTCACTCCCAGACTCGGCACTCAGTTCTTTTCAATGTTGATTATCTCAGCAATAGGCAGGGACCACTGAACCCCACTGAGGCCTTTCTCCTGCAAGCTGATGTGTGCCCACACGAGTCTGCAGTGCTGGCACTAACAAGAGGGGTGTGCTGGCCACTGGACAGGAGCCAGCACTGAGGCACCGTCTGTGAGGAAGGCTTTTAACTGATTGAATGGAGTTGCTGTGTTTCTCCAGGGACTGCTTTGTCCTCCTGCTTCAGGTGGGAGCAGTGCCTAGGTCTGAATTTGGAAGCCTCTTTAGGCTTCTTCATGGCTTGGCTGAACCTCTGTTTTAGTTCCCTTATCACTGGTGGAGCTGCAGACTGTGTAAGCTTTCAATTAAAATATCTCGTGATGGAACATCATCGTTTGTGATGTGTCACAAGAGCATGGCCTGTGTCCTGTGACAAGACTCCAGATGGTCAAACTATCCTTGCATTTCTTGTGCTGCCTGGGGAGAGTAGGGGAGGATATCTCCAAGCTAATGGCCCAGTGGTGGCTACTGGGCTGGGAGTGGGAGCACAGGGAACTCTCAGGAGCGGGTGTGGAGATATGAAGCTCTTGCAAGATGAGTTTAAAGTAGGAACCTGTTTGGTTTAAGTTCATTGTAAAGTTTTAGTTGTTGTCAGTGGATGCTTCATTTACTGCTTCATTTGGGAGCAATCCAGTGCCTGATCATGCCTGGAGTCCTTTGTCATCCTCTGGTATCCCACCGTTCCCTCCCCGCTGCTCTCTGGCCAGTACATCTCCTTCTCCTCTTCCAATTCTCCGGGCACTTTCCCTGACCATGGCAGATTCCTCATCTCTACAGAATGCCCCAGCTCTCTTGGCAGAGATGTCAGACCCTGCATCTCCTGCCTGACACTAACTAGCAACCCCCTGCTGCACTGGGGTACTTTTAATTCAAACCCAGTGTCGTGTTTAAATAAGGTTGTGCATGTTGTGACACATCTGAGTACAGCTCAATGGGGCTGCTTGTACAAGCATAACTCTGCTGATTGCTGGTCCTCCCCCTCTCCTAACGTAAATTAAGGCAATCAGGCTACTTTTTAAATTCCATGGCTAAGAGTGGCTGATGGACCTTTATAACAGTGAGAAATAATTGTATTGCTTTTAATTGCTTTATAGCCCCTGTCTCCTGGAGACCATTTGCTACTGCCAAAGCACTCTGTGACTGAAGCTAGGCTTCCAAACAGCTGGATATGGCAGAGGTGTGGAGGTTAAAGCCAGCCTCAGCAGACAGTAGCTGGGGAGCCTGGTCAGGTGGTGGCCTGCAGCTGCTGCCCCACTCCCATTAATAACTCATACTGGGGACACAACTCAGAGCCAAGGTTCAAACAGACCATTGGTCCAAAAACTCAGCTGTTCCTGCCCAGGGCACAAGGAGTATGGAGAGGTGGGTTAGCAGTGGATATCTGCAGGCTCCTGATCCTTCTCCTGATTTCTGTACATAAACCAGATGCACATTTGGCTCTGCTGTGCCACAGCTGGGAAGGCAGTGAGGGCTGTGCTTCCCTCTAGGGTCAGGCCTGGGATGGGCTGAGGAGCTTATGGGAGTTGAGCTGGCAGCAAAGGTGCAGAGAATTATCCTCAGCTGGGTTTGCTCTCTGCTCCTTGCTGGAGAAGAGAAATCTGCAGGTCTTGAGCTCATACATCTGCTGCTTCCTGGGCAGGATCAGTGTGACAGATTGCACAGATACACCTTCCTTAAGAGCAGTCACTTGAGGTACAGAGGCACAGGGTGGTGCCACGGTGCAGCACAGGGTCAGTATCTCTGCCTGGCAGGCTGTGTGTGTTGCTGCCCAGTGGTGCATGTCTTATCCTCATGCCTGGCAGGCCAGGAGCTGTGCCTGAGTCATATGAAGTTGGTTGGAGGGCTCTTTCCAAGGTCTGTGCACCCAGCAGGCAGCAGGACACAGCATGGAGCTCTTCTGGGTCTATGGATGCTCACAGGTGTGAACCCATTCCAGAGAGGAGGTGAGAGCAGAGGCAGTACCTGAAATTTCCCCTTCTCTCCTGCTGTCAGAGTAACTTGCCTGAGGAGGCAGTAAAGCTCTGCAGGGGCCCAGCAGTGGGACAAGCAGCTGTGGAGAAGAGCTGCAGAGCCCCAGCCAGGAGCCCAGGGGTTAACTCAGCACTACGGGGCTTGAGTCAGCCCAGGCTTGAAGGACAGCCCAGCACAGAGCAGCCTTCAGACCAAACAAAGTACCTTCTGCTGAGCTGGGGCACAGATAAAAGATCCCATGGCATTTCTTGTGTAGCTTGGAGGAGACTGCCAGTGCTGAAGCTGAAATATCTCTGCCAACAAACAAAACTGTCTTTAAACTCTGAGGCTGTGTGTGAGCTATTGTTGGGGACATAATGGCTTCTCTGTTTCCCTGCACAGTCATTGCTCTGCAAACACACCACTGGTCTCTTTTAAAAGTGGTTGAGTGTAAATTAAGTTCTAGAACCTGGAAAGAGGTTTCATCCATTTACTTTTACTACCCTCAGTTGACACTTGTTTACAGAGCAGCACATACAGTAGATTTACAGCTGCTTTACCTGGATGGAGATGGGCATCTTTAGTGCTCAGGCTGAGACTCACAGATACAGGGCTTGGACAGCAAATATATATCTCCTGGTTTAAGGCAGGGGGTGAGGCTGAGGGGGCCCTACTTGCTAATCACTCCCCTCTAAGAAAAGTTTTCATTTGGCTGGCCTGACCTGTTTCCTCTAGTTAGCTCAGTGCTGGCACACTCAGTGCTGCCTAATCCTGAGTGTGCAGCTGCTGCAGGGCACTGAGTGCTGCTCTGCCTGGGGGAGTTCACTCTGCCTTGGGCTGCTGGGCATCCACAGTGGGGTTGGGGCATCTGTTCTTCACCACAATTCCATGGACTGGCTTTTCTCTGAGGATGGCAGATGCTCTGGTAAGGTAAAGGACATCTTGGCTATTGTGCTGAAGTTGTGGTAAAAACCCAGAGCTGCAGTACAAAGGAGGGAGGTGGTCTCTGAAGGCAGTAAGATTAATGTAGGTCTATTTTTCTGGAATGGTCTTGTAATGGAGAAGAAAATGGGTCAAAGAGTAGCTGTTCAAGCTATATGTGCTGAACTGCCTGTCCCACCAAGGTGGCAGTGACTCTCCATCCCCTTGATAGCTCTCTGCTCATCCCCGTGTGCACCCGGAGAGCTCCTTGGTGTTCTGTGCTCACTCTCAGGTGAGCTGCAACCCCGTGCAGCCCGAGAGCAGCCGAGTGCAGGACTGGGACACAGACTGGGACACAGGGAGACCTGAGCACTGGCCATGGCCCTCTGGAAGTGCCTGGCTCATTGGGAAGGTGCTCTGGCCAAGGGCTCCAGGCAGGAATGGGTGCTGTGCTCACCCTGGGCTGTGCCAGGTAGCTTTATCCAAGGTTACTCCCTAATGACCTAGATGTGTTTTGCACTGGTCCTTGGCAATGTTCCAGACAGAAACTCCTCCACACACGTGCCATTTTAAAGCAGATTATCTGAAGTTAATTTTTTTTTTAAACTTTTTTCCTGAAGATGATGTCAGCCATGACTAACAGCAGTTGTGTTCTGCTCCTTGGATTTCCCTTCTCACCTATGCATCTGGTTGTTTGTGTGATGTTTCCTGCCTGCTGTAAGGCAGGTTCCTACCCAGGTGATGGTTGCTGGTTTGAGGAAAGGAGGTGGCAGCAGGGCTGACAATCCTGTCTCTTTCCACAGGAAGATGAAGACACGCTGTGTGGTGGTGGCAGTGGTGGCTGTAGCCCTGCTGGGGCTGGTCCTGTTCCTGGGGCTGTTCTTTGGGCTGCGCTCAGGGGACACACACACCTACAGGAGGGCAGCCGTGGCCACCGACGCGGGGCCGTGCTCCATCATTGGAAGGTACCCCCTCACTGTGCCCTGCCCCTCCTTAGCTCTGGCAGCTCTTGCATGAAACAGAACTGTTGCTTCCCCAATGTCCAGGTGCAATCCCTGCAGTTACCCAGCATGGATAATCAATCCCTAATCTCCCTGTAGAAAGAGGAGATCCTAATAAACCCCAGGCTTTTACCATGCTTGACCAACTTTACTGCAGAGCTCACAGACAGCAGAGCAAGCAAGGATTCCTTGGATCCATTAACAATGAGAACAAGAGTTTTCTTTCTAGCTCCTTTAAAAAAACATTTATTGATATATCCTCCAGGTCTATTCTCAAGTACTGCAGATTTTAAACTATAATTGCTTATGACAGTGTAATGAATGTGTGTGGAATGTCTGTTCCCACGTGTACTCTGTCTCATCTCGCTGTTTTTAAGCTGGTTTGGATGTGTCTCTAATCAGGGCGGATCTGGTCTGCACACTGACCATTAAAGGTCTGTTGTCCCTGATGACAGGAGCTCAAAACTTCCTGAGGAACACATAGACTAAGTGTGGACAAATGTGCCTCAGAGAATCCGTTATAGCTGCTCTGATGTGGTGCATGCACTGCTGGCAGGGAGCTGAGACACTGTCACATGTCACCTTCCCTTCTGCTGCACAGGGACATCCTCAAGCAAGGAGGATCAGCAGTGGATGCTGCAATTGCAGCCCTGCTTTGCGTGGGACTCATGAATGCTCACAGCATGGGAATTGGAGGGGGCCTCTTCTTTACCATCTACAACAGCACAGGTAAGGGACAGGGCCACATACAGCTGCAACAGCTGGAGAACTTCATCTAAAGCAGGTGATTTATCCTACCTGAGAGAAGGTAAACGATGCTCGGAGCCTCTGGGGGAATGTCCTCAAAATAATTGCCATGAAACTGGCTCAGAGTCCTCCAGCAGAGACCATGCCTGTGGGCTGAGTCCAGAGCTAAACATCATCTTCCTTGCTCTGTCATTAAAGGAAAAGTGGAAATCATTAATGCAAGAGAAGTGGCTCCAAAAAATGCATCGGAGGACATGTTTGGGAACAACACACAGCTCTCTCTGAAAGGTATGGCAAAGGCTTTGGGGGGACCACATAGCTCTAGCATTTGCTGCTACCAGCACATCTACATAAAGAACATTTCTTATGGTTAGGTTCTTGCTTACCTACAGGATTTCTCACCTAGAAATATCCTGGAAATATCCTCTTACTCAATTTGCAAATTGTGACCTGACAAAGAAGCTAAGAACAATGCTCTTTAAACTAGTCAGGAACCCCATCACTTTCTGCTTTTCACTTCATGAAAAAGTAGGTAAATGCAAAGCACTGAGGATGACCTCTTCCAGCTGTGCCATCTTTCCTTTCCACCTCTTTGAATAAATCTTTGTGTGGATCACCTTGGGTTTTGTCAGTTCAGATGTCCTCCCTAAATTATTTGTTGTGGTGGCTTCAACTAATGGCTTGGGGCCTCCAGGGAAGTTTCCTTTCAGGAAAGTATTTTCTAATACAAAATAGAAAGAAATACTAAGTAGTTATCTTCATGGTCCCTCTTCTAAGCAAGAGGGAACAGCATCTTGGAGGGGGTTTGATCAATGTGTTGAATTTCTGTGAGATGCAAGTGAAAACAGGATTGAAGCAAACTGCAGCATCAGTGCGCAGTGTGGAATCAATCTGTTCCAGTTGTAGTTACAATGCTGCAACAAAGTTTTTGACTCAAGTATATCACAGTCTGTGTCCTCTTGTGGTGATAGCTTCTGTGTTCTGAGCAGCTTTGCTCTGGTACAGAGCCTGCAGAGGGAAAATGAGCCTAAAACTGGAGTTACCAGCAAGAGGACAGAGGGGTTTCAGCAGTTCAGAACACGTAGGCACAAATGTGTGACCAAATTATTCTGTTAATTCTCACAAGCTGAGCTGGTCACTACACACAAGTCCTGCCTAAAACCAGGCTGGCAGAGATGCCTGCCCTACCTCCTACTCCATCAACCACTTTCTTTTCTTGCTGTAGGAGACTTAACATTCCTTTTCTACTCCAGGAGGACTGTCAATTGCTGTTCCAGGAGAAATCCGTGGCTATGAGCTGGCTCACAAACGTCATGGCAAACTGGCATGGAAAGACCTGTTTCTGCCCAGTATCAAGCTGGCAAGAGAAGGATTCCCTGTTGGGAAAGGCCTTGCTGCAGCCATCAAATCAAAAGAGGAGGCAATTGAAAGCAATCCATTGCTGTGGTAGGTAGAGCAGTTGCTGTTTATGCAGAGAAATTTGGGGTGGCTGCATCCAATCTGCAATGTTGCTGTGTTTATGCAATGCAGTGTCCATGAGGAGTGTGCATCCCATGCAGTAACCACACTCACTGTGCCTGCTGGTGTCACTGCAGATGCCTGAAGGTGCTAAATCATGGGGAAGATTCAGTCCTGACCTTTAAAGGGGGAGAAATTCTACTCCTGAAGACCATTTGTCTGAGCAAGGTGGCATTAAAGTATGTGCTGGGATCAGTCTGCCCAATGGCAATGTGTTTTCTGAATTCCTGCTTTTCCTCATGCTGTAAGTGCACCAAGCTGATCTTACCTGCATTTGGAGTAATTTCAGAGTCTCCTTGAACATCTCATCTGCTCTCAGGCAGTGGGAATTTGGATCACCTCTTACTCTACAATCAGCCTTCCTCAATCAGTGCCTCTGACCATCCACTTCTGGCTAAGACTTGGAGCATGAAGGGTTTTAAATACTCCTCCACTTCTTACAGTCAAATCCTTAGTGTTTATGTCCAGCCCTTCTGGAGATTATGCTTAATTCTCTCTTTTCCTTAAAATTTCTGCCAGCTGCAGGTTTGTTTCCTATCCAATTGGTAATGTACACTCTGGCCTATCTCCTGTCCTTCCCATCTGGTCCACAGCAGCACAATCATGAGGGAGCTAGAGAGGAAACAATCTACCTTAAAGTGATCTAATGAACAGGGACTGAAACACTTCTGGATTTACTGGAAGCTTTGAACCTTACAGCTTAATAGACCGTGCTCTGAATTGCACTGCCGAGTTCAAGGACTGTGGCCCCTCCTGTGCATCTTGAGGCACTTTTTGGCCCCTCAGGTGGGCAGGGAGGGTGGTGCTGAGGTGAAAGTCACTGCTCCATTGGGCACACTGAGCATGTTGAATTGCAGGTCAGAAAACACTGCTCAATTTTGTGTCCCAGTGCCAAGATATGAGGACCCCTGGGCCATGGCTCAGGCAGTTTCTCTTCTCTCCAAGAAACACCTAGCATGAACACTCATGCTGGTTCAGCTGCCACAGACACACATAGTTTTGAACTTGTCTCTCAGACCTGATCTTCTCCATCTCCTTTCTCTGCTAGCGAAGTGTTCTGCAAAGGAGGGAGAATTCTGCAAGAGGGTGAAACCATCAAGATGCCCAAACTAGCCAACACCTACAGCACTATAGCCAGTGAAGGAGCAGATGCCTTTTACACAGGAAGCTTGGCAAAGCAGATCATTGCTGACATCCACAACGCAGGTGAGAACCAGGACATCTGTCCCAAGCAGCAGGAGTGACTACGCTGCTCAGAGCCCAGGGAGAAGCCAGTGACCTGCAGAAGCCTTGGGAGAGGTCAGCCCTGAAATACTGCCTCTAAGATCTGTGGCAACAGGACACCAAAAAGAAGCACTTTAACAGATGTGTTTGAAAGTCAGAAATGGAGAGTGCTGTGCATTTCTGTACCGCAGAGCCTCCCAAGTCTGTGCAGTTCAGGCTGTAGCTGAGTAGATACAGGCTGTTCACAGAGCCTGAATCCAGCGAGTTTGTACCTAAAACGTTACATACGTGGTGGTCCTGTGAACTCTGAGCTGTTTGATCTCTCTGTACCACTAGATGGTGGCAGTATCCTATCCTCACCAGCCGGCACTGGCTAGCTTGGTGAACTTCCTGTGAGTAATTTACTGGCTTTATTTGTGGTGGAGAATTACTTTCTCTCTTCCCCCTTCAGATAAGAAAGCTGATGGAACACTCAAATTATTCTACCTTTTGGGTGCCACAAAGCATCTTCACCCAAAACTGCATCTTCCTCCTGTAAACAGAATTCTTAAGGACATTTTGTAGTCTGACACTGCTGGTGTCCTTTTTAAAAAAAGATGGATCACCAGAGTTGTGGCTGCTGTAAATCAGCCTAACTTCATGCTTAGATTAACTGAGCCTGAGATGGATCTATCAAGGAGTAAATCTTCTGGGCACACGTCTTTGCTTTCTTCACCTTGCTACTTTTTGGATTTGTCCATGTTCCCTCCAATCCTTGCTGTGATTCATGGTGATGGAATATGACCTCCTCTTCCCAACAGAGATCACATAAACCCACATCTCTAGTTTCCTTCTCTTTCCAGGGGGAATCGTCACATTGGAAGACCTGCGGAACTACAATGCCACAGTGATCGAGGACCCCATACAGATCAAACTCGGGGAGTTCACCCTCTACACACCCAGTGCCCCTTTAAGTGGCCCAGTTCTGGCCCTCATTTTAAACATATTGAAAGGTGAGAGTTCCACAGAGCAGTGTCCCACAGGCAGCAGGAGCTGGGAGAGCTCCAAAGACATCACCTTTTTTGGGGGAGCAAGGCCTCCCTGATAGCCCTCCAGCAGGTGAGAAGTCTGAGAGCCCAGAAGAGATCAGAGATGCAGAAATATTCCTCTTCTGCTGTAAACTCAGGGATGTTGCCTTCCTACCTGAAATACAGGAGCAAGAGGAAAAATACTTGCCTGATGGGGGAGCTTCTCTGATACTTGTATGGGCGGAACTTAACATGTACTTGAGGCTTCTTTGGAAAACACCTCTGCAAATACAAATTCTGCTGGTGACTCCCACAGTGCTCAAAACCACCAGAGCTCCTGAGTTCCCCATCTGGAGATTAGGACATTCCAGTGACTGCATCTCTGTAGAGACTGGGCTTCAAGGTTATACATTTGACATGGTGCATTAGCAATCCATTGACCCTGTGTTCACAGTTGTTTGTCCTCTGTTGCCAGGATATAATTTCTCTGCTGCCAGCATCAAAACTGTGGAGGAGAAAGGTCTGACCTACCACCGCATCGTGGAGGCCTTTCGCTTCGCCTACGCCAAGAGGACTTTGCTGGGAGACCCAAAATTTGTCAATATTACAGAGGTACCTGGAAAAAGACTTTTATTTCTGCAACACCAAAGTTGACTGGAACATGGCTGAAAGTTTTTGGTTGATTCCACTTTGTCAGGCATGCTCTGTGCCACTTGCTGTTGACAGGCACTGAAACCGCTCTGAGTCAAAAAGTGGCTCATGTCTGAGCTGTGAGGGCTATAAATGGAGGCAACCTTCCTGCTGTAAGGAAAAGCAAACTCCTCAATTCACTAGGAGAGCTGGAGCACATTTAGGTCTAGCCCTGCCTGGTTTTGTAGTGTTTGAAGCCTTATTCACTATATTCCCAGCATCTTTGTGTCTCTCTAAACAGAGTCCTGCCTGTAGTAAAATGGAGCAGCAGATGGGAAGGGGTGACACTGGCCCCAACTTTGCACTTTGTGCTTTACTTCTGTGCTTGCAAAAGCAGCAGACTCTGAGCCCAGCCCAGCTTGATAAACACAAATTTTCAACTTACAGAGCTCTGGTCAGACCTTGCTTTGTCCTTGTCCTCTGTCTGATCCCATTCCTCTTGTCCCTGAAGCAAGTGTAGCCCTGCTTGCCTCACAGCAGTGTAGAAACAGCTTTCCACAGCACTGCAATAATGGATGCTGATCAACTTCTGCACAAAGGGGTGACTTTAACAGCTGCTCCTGTGACAGCTTAAAATGATCTTTGGCTACAGTGTCCATCTTCCAAGAAGGAAGACCCCTGGGGGAAAACTGTAGCCTCACTGCTGGAATTTACCACTGTTCTGTGGTCTGAAGTATTGAATATCAGTCTCATGACTACATGTCTCAATCTGCTGAGTAACTGCACTGGATTTCTCTGACAGGCAATCAGAAACATGACATCCGAGTTCTTTGCGGATAGCCTCCGGAGGAAAATCACAGACAACACCTCCCATCCAGTTGATTACTACGAGCCCGTGTACTACACTGGAGACAATGCCGGTACATCCCACGTCTCCATTGTGGCTGATGATGGCAGTGCTGTGTCCGCCACCAGCACCATCAACCAATAGTATGAGCTCAGACATTCCTTCCCTGTAGGCCTTTGCCACCTTCCTAGTGCTGGTTCTGGGGCTGGTATCAAACACCACTGAGCTGTCACCTCTGGGATGGGGTAGGGGTCAGTAGTGCTGGAGATGGGCACTTCTGCTCAGCACTGAGGCCTCATGCTTGTGTCAGAGGGCAAGATTTGTCCTCTCTCATGTTGAATTCCACCACAACATTTGCTACATCTGGATCTTCTCATAAGCAGAGATATTGCTGCTGGTTCTGATTTCCCAGGCTCTTGGAAGGAACTTGAGCTAATACAGCTGGCCTGGAAGCACAGTGTTTGGCTGTGAGTGCTGTCAGAAAGAGCTGTGCTCACACATATGGCCTGGAGCCAGGGTGTGAAGCTTATTTTTATCCATAGAAAATGTCTCCAGCTTGACACATCTAAACAAACCCCCAGTCATTCCCACACCTTTGAGCTGTGCTGCCTCTGGATGGAGTGCAGTACTGCCCACCTGGAAGGGCCAGTAGTTGTACTGAGGTGCTGTGCTGGTTTTCCCCATGGGGTCCTCTCAGGGGAGCTGTAGAAGGGCTCTGGGCTGCCTTTCCTCTGTGTGTAGCTGTGTACTCACGGTATTAACTACTTCCTTCCCCCTAGGGGTGACACAAAGTCCTTTACAATAGGAGGGAGTGGAGCGTTTCTCCAATCAAATCCCAGGTTTCACAATGCAGTAAATTCAGCTGAAGCTCTGCCTAGATTTGCTGTGGTTTTGACCTGACTTTGACAATTTGTTTTCTCCAGCTTTGGCTCTGATGTACGATCCAGTGTGAGTGGAATCATATTTAATGATGAAATGGATGACTTCAGCTCACCTTACATAATCAATGGATTTGGAATTCCTCCTTCTCCAGCAAATTTCATAGCTCCAGGTAGCTGTAAACTCCTTCCTGACTCAGTCTTTTGGCTGCCTTGTGCATGCTCACACAGCAGCATCTGTGCCATGGGACACAGGCCTGGGACCTGCAGGGGACAGGGGTGGGAGAAAGTCAAGATGGAGATGAGTGCAGGGGATGGTGGAATCCCCAAGGACTGAGCAGGACACAAGCTGAGTCAGAAAAGTGGATACTGAGGCTCTGTGCTTAGACATTGAGCAAGAGCTGGAAGTTTGTGAGCTGCAGGTAGAAAGTTGAGCCTCTGTGTTGCCTCTGTGTCCCCAACAGGTAAACAGCCAATGTCCTCTATGTGCCCCTCCATTTTGGTGGATAAAATGAAACAGGTGAGGATGGTGGTTGGTGCTTCTGGAGGAACAAAAATAACTACAGCAACAGCACTGGTACGTGATGGTATGGGCAAATGGGGGAAAACATGAGGTAAAATGGGAGTGGCAGCATTTGGGGGGACTCCTGTCTGCACCTGTGACAGGATCATGGCTGTGGCTCCCTGCTGGGGGCCAGCAGCTTGAAAAGGAGGTTCCTGCCTGGCATTCTGAGGGCCAGACTTCCAACACCAACTCCTACCAGGGCTACAAAAGGTCTGCTATTAAATTGCCTCCTTTAGTGAGTCCAGTGCCTCCTTTAGTGGCGTTTTCTCTGGCACAAGATTTGCTTTGAGTTCTGTTCTCTGCATCTCCATGAGCCTATTTACCTAGTTTAGAGCTATTCCCATCCAAAATCCCAAATTTTGGATCAAAGTCACACAGAGAAGCTAAATAAGAACTCAGCTCAGGCACAGTGTCAGCCCTGACAGGTAGGGCCTCTGTGAGCTGCTGTGGCAGCCACTCAAACCACTCAAGAGTGATTGCAGCAGTGACTGTCCCCTGTACCAGCAGCACCAGGCTAGATCTGGCTTTTTGGCTAAGGTGGAGGAGAAGTCTGTAAAAACCGCTACAAACAATTTCCTAAGCCCTGGACTCTGAGAGTGTTCTCACTTCCCAGCAGCTCCAGCCTGCAGTTCAATCCTGTAGAGATGAGCCAGGCCTGAGGGAACTGGTTGTACAATAGCAGGAAGCTGTAGGGGTGTTTGCTGAGGTGACTGTTGTGTGCTTAGTTACAGCAGCATAAATCCAGCCACCATAGCTTAGAGTGTGTTCATTTTTTAACCTTTTGCTGTGTTAATTTTAGTCATTCATGGTTTCTTTGTATGGGAATCCTCCTAAGCATATACAAGCTGCAACATACCTGTGTTTTGCTCAGCCAAGAGAAGAACCACTGAAAGCCACATAACCCAGAAATGGTGCCTTTTGAGTGCTCTGGTGAGCATCCGTGAGGCACCTCTGCCTGTGTGGCTCCAAGGGTCAGACTTCTCTGAACACAAGTAATTAACACTAAGGCTTTCTGCTTCTCACAGACAATCATGAATTCCATCTGGTTTGGTTATGATGTGAAGAAAGCAGTGGAGGAGCCCAGAATTCACGATCAGCTGTTTCCCAATATCACGGAGCTTGAGCAGCAAATAGAGGAGGTTGGTCTTGCTACAGCCATACATGAACTTGTATGAGCTGAGCTCCTAGTGCTGGGAAGGCAAGCAGTGTGGAAAATCATCAGGTTTGGCCAAATACTCCTAGGTGAGCAAAGCTGGTACAAGTTTAGTGTTGAACAATAAGCTGTTCAAAGTGTTCCTTCAGTCTCAGTCATACAGGTGTGAAGCAGTGCGTTGAAGAGTGACTTGTGTCTGAAACTGAGCAACTGCTTGAGTGATGTTTGGCACAAAGGACTTGCAAAACAGCAAACCACACCAGGGCCCAGACCATCCTGCAGTCTAAATCCAGTCAGTCTCAGGGAACTCTTGTCCTGTTGTGTAACCTCATGATGACTCTGGAAGGCGTGGCCCAGAGCTAGCAAGGAGGGGTGCCCAGAGGGACCCAGGAACAGACTTGAAAATATATTCACACTAGAGATGTCAGCACAGTACTGTCAGTTGGAGAGCTGATGCCAAGGTCTGCCTTGCTCTCCAGACCACTCACCTGAGCTGGCAGCTTCATTCCCCCTGAGAAACTTCACATCCCCAGAGGCCTGAGGCAGGCACAGGCTTTGTACATATCTCATGCCTCTGTATCTGCCTCTTTGTACCTATCTCATATCTCTGTGCCTCCCTTTGGCAAAACAGTTCTACATAATGCAGTTGTCTTATCAAACTCTGCAGAAGTTCCTCTGTTAATGAACTTCTTATGAAGGTAACAGTGAGATATCTTCCAGCACTGGGGAGGATGCCCTGCTCTCCACAAGTCCTGTATTTTCCACCACTGCCAAACAGGATCCATCCATCCTGGCTGTTAGCGTGTGGATATCTGTGACCAAGAATAATATTGGTAACCCACACTGAGCACCACAAATACCAAATTCTTAATTCCACTTCTTCAAAAGTAGGGCATCCCAGAGGGCAAAGGGAAGGGGAAGAACAACATGTAGCCGTGTGTGACACTGGCCCTGAGCGCCCGGCTGGTTGTGGAGGATGCAGGGGGCAGGCTGCAGCAGGTGCAGTTTCCCTGTGTGCTCACTCAGCTGTGCATTGCAGGGCATCGAGCAGCAGCTGAGGAGGAGGAGGCACGACACGGCGCGGGTGAGCGGCGGCGCGGTGGTGCAGGCCATCCTCAGGACGGAGCGCGGGTGGGCCGCCGCCTCCGACTCACGCAAAGGGGGCTTCCCTGCAGGCTACTGACCCGGCTCAGCTCCTCTTCCAGCGCTCTAGTGACACCAAGGTGTGTTTCGGGGGAAGATCCTTTAGATCTGCAACTCAGGGACTTCTCACAGGAAAGAGAACACATTTACCTGTGATTCTGTTGATGGAACTGGGACAGTTCTCTACAGCCATGACCGAAGTGCCTCATGCCACAGCCGTCTGCTAAGACAGGCACGTCCACCAGGACGTGCAGTACTTACTTGAAGAGTCTGTTCTGCCTTGAAGAGTTTGTTCCCTGCCTCCTCTCCAGCCCATGAAGACAGATTGGGTGCCCAGTTTCTGCAGAAGGTCCAGCTCACTCATGCTGCAGGAAGCGTTTCTCCTGCACGGTGTCAGCTACCAGGAATGTCCCTGTCACTGCTAGAGAAGATATTTGTTTCCTGTTGAGTAGGTGGGAGTTACAGGACTCTGGGACTGGGTTTTCGAAGTTACAAACTAATAAGCCTGTGCCATAGCAGGAAGCCCAGCTCTAGACTGGGATAAGCCAAACTCACCACTCTGTTAACAAAAGATGTTTCTGCATTTCACCCAGTTGATTTTTGGAGATGAGTGGGGAAATGGGGAAATAGCTTCAAACTTTTTTTATATTTCTGTTGAGAAGGTCTAAAGGGAAGATGCTACCTGTAAAACTCTGAGCACAACTAAAATAAATAAATACGGAGTCACACATTTTCCTTGCCTGCACAGTTGATGCAAAAACAGATGGTGAGAGTCTGTGTGAAAGAAGCTCTTCTGAGACTATTGGGTTTTTTTCACTGCTTTGATGAAGTCATGAGTAAGCAATAATAGTTACATATCCAAAACAAGTTTGTTTTTCTCCATTTTGTTTTTTATGATGTCGTACTACAGGCGTGAAATATCAGAGTTTGGGGAAATGAAATTTCTAAAAAAGGGCACACTGCAGCTACTCTTTTTAAAGGTAAGTTACTATTAACCAGACTTTTAAGGACCTCTCAGAAATCCCTGTCTGATATGGAGCAGCTGAGAGTGTTTGTACCTGCATGAAGGGGTTTGGTGTTCACCTACCAGCACGGACCAATACATCATGTCACATAAACTGCCCAAGATCAAAACCAAATGATCCAGGGGGTTGTCACACTCTACTGGTGTTTTTGAAATCCTTGATACACAAGTGGCAGTAAGTTAACTCATCTATTTGGCTTGTTTAAACTTCCTGTCTGTTTGTCAGAACCTTAAAATATAGAAGAGAAAATGAAAGTCTAAAGTTTTAGGCATCATGCAACCTCTTTCCTAGAAGTGTCTGGAGCTGAGGAGAGCCCAGTTTCACAGAATAAGGTGATAGCTAGATTATGTAAATCAGAGTCATGGCTTCGACATACATATTTGCTTATATAATTTGATCCAAATGAGTGGCTTTTACCAAATGTGCTGTGGATGTGCTCTGGCTCCTTTTCCTGAGCTCTTGCTGGTGGTGCTGCTTTAGGTGCAGCAAAGGCAGTGATTGTAAATTACCTCTAGTCACTGTGTTTCCTCTTGTTCCCTCAAGAGATCAGTCTGGGGCCAAGCCTGTGTCCTCTTATTGCCAAACTAAGACTTTCACTTTTTCACTTCTTCTAATTCCACTTCTGGTGTTCCTCAATGGCAGGCTGGCTTTGGAATTGGGACTAGCTAAATTCTTTCTTGGCTAGATGTGACCTGGGAAATAAAGAAAATTACTGCACAGCAAAATAAGCTTATTGGAATCTTACAGTCACTACAGTTAGCCCAGAACTGGAAGGGAACAATTTCTGGGAAATGCCTGTTGGACAACCCTGATTTCTGATACAGGTCTGAATGGCTGCTGCTGGGCTGCATCTAACAGTTTGTGGTGCAACAGTTATTCTTATGTTCCTGAATTTCTTCTTGCTAGTCAGAAAATTCCCCTATTGTTTATAACCTGTGTTAAAAAGCTTCCCCTGTGGAAAGCGTAAAACACTCCTAGTTACAACTGTTCTTATACAAATGCATTTGAATTTTTGACTCTGCAGAAGTCAAATTTGGTTGGTTGTTTTTTAGCAGTAGGGAAAAAAAAAAGGAAGGAAAAGGAAGGATTTGTTTAACTCGGCTACAGCTGCAGAGGAGGATTTGTTAAACTGGGCTACAGCTTGCACTTATATCCTATGTTTTTAAAAAGCTGTGGATACTTCTGCAAGCTGTAGTTATCTGCATCTCATTTGGACATATCTGTACACAGAGCAGACACTTCTGCCACCTGCTTGGGGACCACATCTCACTCACCCTATGCTGGGGCTGTCTGTGTATCAACAGCCAGATGTCAGGCAGTGGTTCCTGCTGTTAAACCTCCAACTGCACCCCCCAGGCTGCTCAGCTTACGGGATATTTCAGCTGCAGGGAAAATCCTCTGGATAGGATGAGAGGGAATGCCTTTGAACTGAAAGAGGGTACATTTAGGTTACATACTAAGATGATATTCTTTACTGTGACAACAGTGAGCCCTGGCAGAGGTTTACCCAGAGAAACCCTGGCTGTCCCGTGCCTGGAAATGTTCAAGGACAGGTTGGATGGCACTTGGACCAACTGGGTTTAGTGAGTGACATCCCTGCCCATGACAGGAGGGTCAGAACAAGATGGTCTCTGAGGTCCCACCTTTTGAATGCAACCACCTGGTCCTGCTCCTGGGTGTGCACTGTGTGTTGGTGTGGGCTGCCTGCCCGGTGCAGGGCACAGAGAACAGGGCACATTCCATGACTGATTCCAGCTGATGTGAAAGGAAGCTGTACCATTAAAAGGCAATTCAGATGATGAGCTGGAAGGTTCGCCTTTTGCTCCTATTCTTCAATCTGACATTAGCACAAATTTCTTTTGGCAACCATCCAGCCTCTGCAAGGGAACAAAACTCAGCCGTGAGAGACAAGTGGCACAAGCTGCACTGTTCCTCAGCTTCTCCAGCAGCATATGAGGCTCCAGAATGAACAAGTGTCGCTGCTGGAAACACCTGCATGGAGTCCTCTGTGCTTGTGTGATGGAGTAGGCAACAGGTTTAGAGGAGAAAATCCCAGACAGATTTAAAAACGCTTTATTAAAAGTATAACTTAAATACTTCATTAGAAAATAGAGCAGCCTCTGTATGATGATGCTTTAGAAGTCCATGAAAGTTGATTTCAGTACAAAAATAATGCTCTCTTGTTGGGAGGAGCAGGAATGTGGAGAGACCAAACCAATAAGCACTTGACCCAAACAGATTTCAGCAGCAGGGAGGAGGTGGCAGGGCAAGTGCAGAGGTGCCAAAGCAGGTACAATCTCAGCTTCACCAGGTATTCTGCTAGGAGGGACTGCAGGACTGGAAGTCTGGTGTGCTGAGAGATATGCACTCCCATTCCTTTCTGTCTTGCAAATTAAACCTGTGATGGGTTTTTTAACTGCTTCACTGGCTCACTTGCAAAGTTAATAGCAAAGCAGTGAAACTGCAGTGAGTACTGGACTACAGATAATATTCCCATGTTTTTGTGGTGGGAAGTAGCTGTGATACTACTGCACTGGAAAGGTGCTAGGCTGGAGTACTGCAGGGTGCTTCACCCTAAGGTGTGTCAGAAGCAAAGGTAATGGAAGACTTAGTTACTTAATGTCATGATGGAGAAAGACCAGAGCACTGCTGAAGGTGGCCCTGAAGCCTAATAGCAAAGTTGGGAGTTCTCTCCCTGTCTCCAGCCAGAGCCACTCTCAGCTGCTGATTGTAAATTTTCAGCTCAGTGGGGTTAGCTGGAAATAACCCCTGATCTTGCCAGAGACAGCATCCGGCCTGGGCTGTGTGTCTGGAGCTGCAAACGGTGTCTGGCGCCTGTCAGTGCTTCCCCTGCACAGCTCTGTCAGCTGCTGTTCCTGACCCCACCACTGATGCACCCAGGAACTGCTGGCTGGGGCAAGGGACTTAATCAAGGCAGAAGACTTCAGCAAATTAGGCAGGTTTGGTTTCTTTGGTGGTCATAGTTAATGTAGCCCCTTCCAAGTCAACATAAAACTGCCCCTCGACAGCTTGTGGTGCTGTTTCCTTCCCCATTCACCAGCACGGTGTTGCTACCTCACAGAGTGCCAGGCACTTCCACAGTGTGATAGAGCAGCTCTGATGGAGAAACCAGCAGTTCTTCCTGAACTGGGGATTTAACATGAATTCCACTTGGACAAGGAGGGGGCAGGGCAGTGGGAGCTGGCTCCATCCATGAGTAACTTGATTTCCAGCTGGGTGACTGAGTGCTTGCGGTTACAATCTGGTAACTCATCGATCTTTCACTGGTACAGCCGGGGCCGTGCTGCAGTCCTTGGGGTACAACTTCTGAAGGAACACACATCTGGCTCTGGTCAGCTTCACTTGGACCATCACTAAAATGCAAGTGAAGGCTGCCATTTCAGTAAATGGATGGCTTTACTGGACAGGCCTTGTGGGTAAAAACATTGGCGTAAAGTCTAGCTGGCCTTGTTTTAATTTGTGTTTTTTAATAGTGTGTTCTTGTTATGATGTTTACACAGGAATTCTGTTTCTTGGAGAACTAGGAGTCCCAAGGGCTCTGTGTGTGAGGGGGAGGGCTCTGCAAGTGCCTGGCTCTGGTTTCTTTCAGACACACACACAACACTGTGCCCATAGGGCAGTCAGGCTCAGAAGCTCTCAGAAAATGGAATTTTGGAGGATTCTGGGAATTTGACCCTGCATATTTGAAGAACTTTGGGGGCTTTCTGGGTTTTAGGTTTTATTTTCATAAATGTTTGATTCTCTTGGTCATTTTGAGCAGGGCAAGGCTATGGATTAACTGCAAAAGACCATTTGCATCCAGGTGCAAAATCCAGGACCTTTTGCGTTCAGGTCTCTTCTCTGAAAGTTTTCTCTTTCTGTGATAGTTCTTAGAGTCCTACAATGCCCGCTGTGTGGTCTGAAAGGAACACAAGAGAGAACAGGCTGTGATAAACAGGGGTTTGGAGCATGTAGGATATGGGAGGATTCTCCTTATGCCTGATAATGCTGCATCACTTCTCAGCAGTCCTGGTGGTTGCCTGGGCAGGTTGAGCTCAAGGCTACAGATGAAATCTCCTGGTCACGTATACTTTGCAATTTGAAGAAAGATCTAAAGTTTCCAAAAGCAACATTTCCACTGCCTTCCCAAATGATGTACTGGTGTTGAGGAACTGGTACAGACTGGGACCCATCTCGCCACAGGGAGAGGCATCTCCAGGGAGCTCAGCTGAAGCCTGTTGATCCCAGGAGCAGGGAAATCACATGCCCCTTGGGAGGCTGTTCTCAGAGTCACTGTGTGCAGGGCTGGAGGAAGTGTTGGTGCAGTTACCTGAGCTTGTGGTTGGGTGAGTTTTGCACCCCCAAGGCAGAGAGCAGCAGGCAGGCCAGCACTTGTGCCATGGTGTGATTTTATCTGCCACCTTGGGGAAAAGCTGGGCTTCTTCAGATGGGAAAAGAGAGGGAGAGTGTGGAATTTTGATCTCTTCCCTTTCCGAATCCATACTCTAAGCCTGAATACTTCAGATTTTAAAATCCTGATCTTAAAGACTCTTCTTGTTCATGACTAAAATAGTTATGTATTTCACATTGCTGAGCCCCAGAAATAAGCTTATTGTGGAGCAGCCTGAAAGAAACTGAGATTCCATCAGGAATGGAAGGTGCAGCTGGGCTATTTCACAGTGATCTCAGTGGGATTTGGATGAATTTTCCTTTCACACCTTGTATTCTCTCACTCTGAGTAACTGATGTGCTCAAGAAATATGTTCTCTGTGTATCACATAAGTAATGAAAGGTACAGCTCTAAACAAGGTTGGCTGACCTCTCCTTGTATTGCCTGAGGGTGACCTGCAGTCTGCTGGAATTAGATGTAATCACAGGCTGTGCCCATGCTCCAGGAGACATCCTGCTAGAACAGGAAATTATGGGCATATCCAAGCAAAGCATGTTCTGAATCTCCTGTGGCTTTGTGGATTGTGATGGCATCTCACACTAGTATCCAGCCGACTTCCCCAGCTTCCTTTTATCAGAATAAGCAGAGATGCATTTTCCTTCCTTGGAAATTCCCTGTACTACATTCATTGCAAATTTATCTTTCTTCTCTTTATGTCCTCTTCCCAGCAGGCCAGTCCTAACATCCTGTAGTGAGAAAGAAGAGAAAATTGAATGAATGGGCCAGGGGCCTGAGATCTTTACATTGCCATGTGTGAAACTGTAGGATTGTGTGTGTGGAGCCTGGTTGAGGAATTGAGGTTTAAACAAGAAAGAGGTGAGCCAGAGGCGAAATAAAGGTTACCCAAGAGAGTTAGAGAAGCAATCTGCTCCCCACCAGGGCCACTCACCTTGCTGAAAGAGTCTTCAAACAGGACACTGTCGCCCTGGGTGTGCATGACAGGAGCTGAAATGGCGTCTTCCAAGTCATAACCAAACCACAGCTTGTTTATAATCGCCTGCAATAAAACAAATCCCAGACTGCCCAAGCGGACATAAAACCTGGGCTGTCCAACCCAGGCTGCACTGAGCCAGACCCACAGTCCTACCAGCCTGGTGTCCTGCTTTCCTGGTGACCAATACTATATGCCTGGGGCAAGTAAAAGAATAGGATGAGCACATAATACTTCCCAGAATGCTTTCCCTGGCCCAGGGACTTCTAAATTGCAAATTAACAAAAGCACCAAACAGTCAAGATCTGAGGAGAGGTGAGTAGGGACTGATCATGGCTAGAAATCTGGGAGGGCTGAAAAAACTTGCAGCTTGCTGTGGGTTTCACTTACCATGGTGGTAGCACTGATAATCCAGCCCCCCCCAGCTCCTCCAATCACCAGCATGTCTCCTGACTTGGAGATGAGGATGGAAGGCACCATTGCTGAGGGAGGCTTCTCTCCTAGAGCAGAAGCAGAGATATTATTCTTTCCATGTGGCTCTAAATAGGGTAGGAGGGACACAGGTTCATCTACCTTGCCTTTCTTTTGTCTCCCACAGAAAAACAAGCTGCTGTTCCTTCCTCAAGATGCTCAAGACTTCCAGAAAATTTTCCTTGTACTGAAAGCCTGCCTCCCAAAAAACTGGGACCTTTCTGGCACAAGCTAAACAAGCTTCTCTTGATGCAGGACAGGGCATCCTGCAAGTATTCAGGACTTGCTGCAGCTCATCCAACTAGATGAGGAACCCTCAGCAGAAATCTGCCACGGCAGCACCAGTGTCCTCTCCCAGCAGACTGAGGGGGATGCAGCAGGGACAGCTTATGGCACAGAGCCATGTCTGCACCAACACTGCTGTGCTACAGAGCTTGGTGCAAGCCTGTAGCAGCTCTATGCTCAGAATCACAGATGAGCCTAAAATATCAGCAGGCTTATCTTAGCAGTAGTTTCTCCACTTCTTCCCTCCCCTTCCCAACAGCCAGTGATCATCTTCAGCATTTTTTTTTACCTCTGATCTCTGATTTCTCTGGTTAGAAACCAAAACTCCTGTATTCCCATACAAGGAGATATGTGAGTAGACACAGACACACTACAAGGCTTTACCCTCTTTTAGTCTGAAATAAACTTGCTCTCATCCAGATCTGGGAAGGAAAAGAACACCTGTAAGTCTACAGGTTGTCCCTGGCTACTTGGACAGCCTCTGTATCCATCCCCTGGCCCTGTGCTTTATTCAGGATGAGGATGCTCACCTGGTTTAATGCTTCTGTTTGCGATGCAGAAGTCAGCAAGTTCATTATTTAAAATTATCCCAGTTTGGTTAGAATACACAAAGGAGCCAAACCTGCAGGGAGGAAAGATGAAGCCTTTTAGTGCTCAGGGTTCTCCTGTTAGGGATGACATTTACTGCTCATGGCACCCTGTGAGTAACTTCTGTCTCCTCCCAGCCTGCAAGTGTCCTAGTGAGGGTGTGCAAAAGGAATTTGTGCTGCTCCTAATGACAGAGATAAGTTCCCTGTTACTGGTGCCACAGAAATTCAACAAGAACCTCAGCAAGTCCTTGCATCCTCCTGAATTATGACGGCCCTTGGAGTTGATGCTCACAGATCTTTGCCGTCACATGGAAAAGGCACTCACAGCTCAGAAGCTGCCTAAAGCAGTGAAATCCAGGGGTTTTGCATTTCTGGTAGCCAGCCCTTGCAGCTCCCCTGTGAACCTGACACGTGGCCTGTGTGACTCTGTTACCAACCCCGGGCTACTCACGGGTAGTTGATGGTGCTGGTGGCCGACACGGCGCTGCCGTCTGCAGCGAGCACAGAGATGTGGCTCGTGCCCATGCTCCTGTGCTTGTCCTTGTAGAGGGGCTCCAGCAGGCTGTAGTGGCTCAGTGGGTGGTCACCACGCTTATCTATCCTCTGCCTGACAGACTCAGCAAACTGGTCAGACAACAGGGTCCCCACAGGTACCTGCCAGCACAGCAAGGACACTGAGCTGGTCACCAAAGCACAAACCTGTCTTTGGGCTCAGGAACTGAGCCCCAGTAGTCAGAGTCTGGGGCCCTGGAGTGGCAGCATTCAACCCCAGGCCACCCTCATCCCAGAAAATGGACCAAGCTCGGCACTTCATCATTGGCAGGAGCATGTGCCCACCCTTTGTCAGGCACATGAGTGCCAGCCTGCAGCTGAAGCTGCAGAGTAAACAGCCTGATCCTGCCTCTGCCTTGGCCAACTCAGCTGCATTGCTCTTCAGTAGCAGCTCTAAGTATTTTCTTTCCTTCCAGGCTGCAAAGAAGGAGCATGTCAGAGCATTGCTCAGTGCTGTAGCACTGTACCAACACACTGTGGAGCTCACCTGAGCTTCAGAGAAGGCTGGGTCACTCATGTGGGGTCTTAGCATGTTGCCAAACTTCAGGGCTTCTGCAATATAGTGATAGGTTTCTACCTTCTCCTCAGGTGTTGACAGTGATTCTTTATGGAATTTATACTCTGTGGAGCAGGACGAAATAATTTTGTTGATAGACACAATACAATGTTTTTTCAAGTGTAAAAGAAAGCAAAGGTTGAAAGGACCCTCCTCTTCCCACCCCAGTTCTTATCAGGTTTCCCCTATGTTTTAGGAGGATGTGGATACAGAAACAACCAACTACTGATTTTCACTGTGACTTCAATTTCTTTTGAAGCATTGGGAAAGCCATGCATCTTTTGGCCCTTGCAGCAGCTGTGGTGATGCTGACCCACTGTACAAGTGAACCAGTTCTTCCTCCTACTGCCTAGCATGGTCATACTGCTGCTTTGGGCCCCATTCTGGCTCAAAACCTCTATTTCTGCCCATTGCATTTTATCATTCTGGAGCAACACTTTCTGAAAACCTCTTGCTGACCCTTTTTCATCAGAAATTTACCTTCCAATACCTTGAGGATGAACATGAGCACTGCACCTCCCATGGGTGGTCCTGGAGCAAATACTTTGGTGTGGTTGTTCAGGGTGATGTTCAGAGCTGAGGACACCTCTGCTTTGTATGCCCGAAGGTCCTCCAGTGAGAGACTGGACCCTTCAACAGAGACCCAGGAGCTGCCATTAGCACAGCAACTTGTACTGGTGCTGGGGGCTGCCTGCATCAGAGCTGCCTGCTTGTGTAGAGCCATCCCATACAGCCCAAATTCCTTCCACCCAGCACAGAACTGCCCTCACACATCCTCATGTGCTGCCAAACCCCAGGATGTCACAAAGCCTAAAGGAGGCAAAGGGGCGAGTGCATGAGCACTGTGGGCAAAGGCCAGAACAGAGGGTGGTCTCAGCCCTGCTTCTGGGCATGAGTTGTAGAAACTGAGGAAAGGTGGCCTGTTCCCATGTCAGGTACCACCCCCAAGTGACAAGCAAATGGCATGTGTTGGCTTTCCCCTGGTACAGGCTCACTGTGAGCTGATGGCTGGGAGAAAGGCCTATGTATTAGGGCTACCTATAGCTGTTACTCACCAGCCTTCCTGACGTCCTCCACCAGGGCCCTTCCTATCTCTCCCTCATAAAACGCTGCAGCTCCGTGTTCCGCCACAGCTTGCAGCGTTCGCTGCAGTGCTTGCCACCGGAAGGTCTCGCCAAACTTCAGAAATCTGTCCCCATCACATAGCAGTGGGCTGTTAGAGAAGAACATTCATCAGTTTTACAGCATGAGCTTGTTCTTTCCCAGGGCCAATGATCTCTTTTTCCTATCAGGAGCTGGTCTGGATTATGTATGCTGTGTACTTTCCAACACAGTGCTACACTGCAGCGTCTTTTAAAAACCCACTTTTGTGATTCTCTCCCACTCCATAGCAAGTATTCCCTGAGCACAAACCACAGCAGCAGCCTGTGCTCCATGTCAGCATGTCAGAGAAAGGGTCTGAAGCTGAGGGAACAGTGGCACTCACACTGCAGTTTCATTCATGGGTCTTACCACAGGTATTTCCCTGGTTCAGAGAAGGCTGGGTGGTTGAGAATTTTCCCCAGAACTGGAGAAATAACAAGTGGCTCTGAAAGAAGCTTGATGGTTGGTTCAAAGAGGGCTTTCCATGGTAAGCGGCCATGTCGCTTATGGGCTTCCTCATACCCACGGAGTTCTCCGGGCACGCCAATCCAGCGGGGACCTGAGGAGCACAACAGCAGTGTCACACCCCCTATGTCACTGGCTTGGGGGTTCCACCTCTCTGAAAGCTCTCCAATCAAAGTCTGAGTTGGTAGAAGCAACCAAGGCTTCTAAAAGCAGGCTTGGCTTGTTTATTTTCCTGTTCATGTGTTTCCCTGTTACCGAACAGTACGGGTGTAGAGAGGCTGGAACCAGGCCTGAGGTGTGCTGAAAGCATAACAGGGCAACAGGCACATGCTGCAGCAAGGGAGGAGGCAGCTGGACACTGGAGACATGGCACTCATGGGGCCTGGGCAAACACCAGAGCAAGGGAAGCAGTGAAATTCTCTATCCCTGGAGACATTAAAAAATGTGACAGGACAATACTCTGGGCAGCCTCAGCAACACCTGACATCACCCTGCTTTGAGCAGAACTCCAGCTGTCCCTTCCAACCAGAGTTGCTCCTGATTCCTCTTCAGGCTCTTCCAAGGATAAGAACATCTCCATAAACTAGGACACACCCCAAAACATAACATTCTAGGGAAGGGGAATTAATACAGCAAGAAATGTGGAAAAATCCAAGATGTGCTGCTAAAACAAGAGTGCCTGAGCCCAGTAACTCAACTCCTGATGTGCCAGTGTGCTTCCCCAATCTATGGACATGGGCAAGCACATGAGATTGTTTTCTTTTGTTTCTTGAAAGCTAATGATCAATTTTTCTCTGTAAGAACTTTGGGGAATGAGAGCTTTGGGAAATCAGTCTTGAACTGCAGACTTCCTATGGAGAGGAGTTATATTGTGACATTGTGATTTCTCCTCATGCTGGCTCCCCATTGCCTTGCTGGTCATGCTGCCATTGTTATTACCAAACAGGAATTTTTATGGACCTAGTATTTTTAGTTACTTTTGCAAAAGGCAATCCAGGTAGAGGGTGTTAAACTAAATAGAACTCCAGATCAAGTCAGTGAGGTGCTCAGTTCCCAACCCTGAGCTCTGTGCACACCAGGAGGGCACACAGCTCTGTCCTTACCAATGGGGAAACCAGCACCACAGCCAGACAATAAGTTGTGAGGAAACACTCGTGGGACTGTCTCGCGGGCATTGATCACCTCAACTGTTCCTAGAAAGAAGAAGAGGGAAATGCATAATGTTGTTTTCCTGAAGCAGGTGAACATCACACTTCAGTCAGCTGTAGAACTGCACGTGCTGCTGGCCCAGAGCTGAGCTGCTCTGGAGCCTTTTGCCAGATGTGCCAAGTGCACCTGCAGGGCCAGATGTCAGCACAACTTGTCCTTGACTCTTGTGCTTTTTTTTAGAGCAAACCAAGCAGTGCCTACCTAAAAGTACTGAAAGTACAGGGAGAAGGCCAGGACTTGTCTCCAAGCAGCAAAGGTTCCCCCCCAGAGTTCATGGGCTGGGACATGCTGCCACACCTGCAGGTTCCAGCACTTCTTCTACAGATGGGACATGTCAGAAGCATAATGTGAGCCTCATGCTCCTGGGAGGGCCATTTGCCAAATGATGATGAGGCAAGTCCATCATATTTGTAGCCCTCTATGTATCAGGGAGCTTGAAAGGACAAAAACAAACCCAAACTCAAACCCCACTTGCATACACTTGTATTTAAGGTCTAGCCTATCACTTTACTGCTTCTCTGCCTTGTATTTATCTGTCCCAGTCCCAGTCCACAGAGCCAGCTGTGCTGCAGGAGCCCACAGTGCTCCCTGGTGTACCAAGCACCTGAGCTGTGCACAGCCACAGGCACGTCTGTGCAGCAGCATAACTCAGGTAGCAGAGGAGGATTGCTGTCAGGAAACAAAGTTCCATGGCTTTGCCAAAAGGAAAAAAGAAGAAAAATATAGGGGGTCTGCCAAAAAGAAAAAAGAAGAAAAATATAGGTGTTCTGCCAAATTAAGCTCTTGCATAAGATTCATCCAAACAGTTCCAGATTTGTGACTCTGTGAAACTACTTGGCAGGGATTTTAAGACTATTGTATTGTTACAGTATTCATTGTTGATATTCCTATTAGCTATATAAGCTCTGGGGTTTTTTTGGAAGCCAAGACTTAGAAATTCCCACATTAAAGACATAAAAGCAAGAAAACAACACCAGAGTTTAAGCCAAACACAGAAAGGCTCCCCGGCAGACACTGAACATTGCTAGGTTTAGATTTCTGAAGTGGAGATGCATCTCCTGGGACAGGAAGTGTCACCACTGCTTTGGGGAGTCACACAGCACTGGTGACTGCAGTGAAAACCTCAGGGCCAGCAGGCACTGCCAGAGCTTCTGGGGCAGCACAAGCCCTGAAGTGCCATCCCAAGAGCTGAGGCACCAACAGCCCAACACTGCCAGCACACTGCTCCTGCTTCACTCAGCCACTCACACCTGGCTGCAGTCAGCTGTGTGACTTTGGAATGTACTTTGGGATTGCTTTGGAGAGGGAAGAAGAGGCAAACTCAGCTCATTTTATACCAAAGCTCTTTCCTCCACACACACGTTCTTGCTGTGAAATGACAATCACAGCTCCCTGTGGTGGATGCTTTGGATTAAGAGCACAAGTGTGCTTTGTGATGCTGCTTTTATATTCAAAATATTGCTCTGAGAGAACAGGCAGGATTCTGATTTCTCCACAGCAGTTGTGTGTCTGCAGAGGGACAAGGCACCAAGGAGAGGCCAGGGCAGGGCCATACCTGTGCTGGCATTATAGATGGTAAATATGACCCCACCACCCAGGCCTGAACTCTGAGGGTTCATCACTGAAGTGCAGATCAAGCCAGCAATAGCAGCATCCACAGCTGTGCCTCCACTTTTCAGGATGTTCCTGTGGTGGGAAGGGAAGAAAAAAGACACTGTTAAAATCCAGGAATGTCAGAATGGAGGAAGCACATGAAAATGTCTCCTTGGGACCCCTGCAACTTGAAGAGAGCAGCTGGGAACACTGGGTCCACATGTCAATTAGCTTCATTGTTCCTACAATGTGACTTCCTGGGCTTATTAACACAAAAATGCCCCCGACTGCTCCCTGTATTCCCAAAGACAAAACCAACAAAGAAACAAAAAACCAACCAAACAGGAAACTAACCCTCAACTGCTTCTACCAAGGCACAGCAACATGGAAGAACACAAAAGCATTAAAGCAGCCTCTTGCTGCTGACAGCAACGAGGTTCTGTAAGAGAAACGAGGTTCTGTTAGAGAAACGTGTCTCAACAGATGCTTCCCTCAAGAACATCTGAAAACTGTAATTTCCTTGCAGTGGTAATGGGATGGCATTTCCTGCACAGCTTGCCAGTGGCCAGCACTGGTGTTTGCTAGGAAGGTTCCTAGCTGCTTTATTGGGTTATTGCTCAGATAAGGCAAAGCCAGAGGGGAGACTGGAGTAGTTCATTAATTGCAGTGCAGCTGATCCCAGAGCTTGCATGGGAACACAGAGCACACACAGAGACTGGTGTTTATTTTCCATCCACAGATATGGCTGGGACCTGCTGGGTCTGGGAACAGGATGCTGCCAGCAGGCAGGCTGATTGTAGCTTTCCTTTGTTTCCCCAAATGCCTCAGACCCACTGCCTGTAAGGAAATGACACGTGGACAAGTGGGAAGAAAAGCTATAGTAGGGAACATCAGGCTTTCTGTTTGGGATCTGCATGCTTTTGGCCTCCTGGGAGCTCCCTGGCTGTAGCTCTGAACATGGAGACTGAGGCCCAGGCTCACCCATCCAGCCCCTTGCAGCAGGGGATGGGCTCACCACACCAATGTCCCTGGGAGGTGCTTTTCTGAAACGGAAGCTGTTAATTGCTGACCACAGAAAGGACACGAGGGCTTCCTAAAAAACCGGGTCACCTCTGCAGAAGACCCAGACGAGTGTTAGGCAGTTGGAAGAAGAGGGAAGGACTGCTACACTAACCCAGGACAGTGCTCCTCAGAGCCCCTGGATTGTGTGATCTGTGAGGTAACACATGTACAAAGCCTGGTGGCAGGTGTGAAAAGCGACACAAGGAAAGGCATGGTTTTGGCAGTGAAATACGGTTTTCAAAAGAAGCTTGGAGATGGTATTGTGCACTTTTCAATGCAATACATTAAGGCCTTAACATGGAACATCAGGTACATTTCCCATAGCCTGAAAAGCACCATTCTCACCCAAATTCACAGCACATTCACACAGGCCTCCAGCTTTGACACCTTTCCCTCCAGCTTCTGCAGAGACTGAAACTCAACAGAAAATACACTGAGCTGGCTCTTGGCGTGTCACATGTGACTCCCTGTGCGTGGCTCACTCCCAGTCACAGACCTGCCCGTCCCTGGAAGTGATGCCTGGGGAATTTAGGGCCATTATGTCCCATTACTTGGCTTCCTTTAGGTGGATCTCTGTTGCAATAAGCTTAGTTATAATGCAAAATCCTTAATCAAGTTGTGGTCTCCCTAGAGATACCAGTGCTGCATCTGACAAGACCTGATAACAATGTTTTGTCCTATATCCTTCCTGCCACTTAGCATTAGGGTTTAGTCATTAATGGAGTTTCCTTATAGTAAGGAGCAGAAGAGGGTGTTAACAACCAAGTCCCATTCCAGCAGCAGCAAACAGGGATTCACCTTCCCTGGAAAGGGTGATTGATTGATGGCACTTGGCTCACAGCAAAGATGGGCTGTGCTGGACTGCAGACCAAGAGCTCCGCTCTGCCCTAGGCTAGAGAGAGCCCTGAAGCCCCTTTAAACACACTGGAACCATTTATTTTCATTGACTTTTATTGACTTTTTATTGACTTTTATTTTCTGCTAAAGAAGGCTGGGGACTGGGAGACCACCCATTACACAGCAGCTGCCTCCTTAGGATTTATGAATAGCAAAAGCAACAACTGCTTCTGTGAAAAAGGGCCAGTTACCAAATTTAAAATGTGCAAGAAGGGAAACCAAATCCTTTGGGATGTAAACATACTTCAGAAATCTGCTGGGCCATCACTGAAAAGGATTTTTGCATCACATTCTCTGGTTAGAACTGAGTTTCCCAGGGCTGCAGACATTTTCTGACTGTTAAAGTCTCACCATTCTCACCCTCCCCACCACCTTGTCCCCCCGGGTGGTGTTGATTTCAAAGAAGGCTGGTTCCCAGGGTTTATGCTAGGCTACACTGGAGAAGCGGGATCAGAGATGGCTGCTGGGCCAGGCCAGGTTAGCTCACCTTGCTGCAGTGAATCCCACCACTGGAAATGAACATTTTTCCTAAATCTGTCCCTGACCTTATGCTGGCTCTTGCTTCTGCTATTTGGGAAACAAAGGAATGTAGAGCAGTGGATGACAGAGCTCAAACAGCACACTGGTAGGGAATATAGAGCTTTTTTGCATGCTTGATGAAAAGAGCCTCTTACAGGAGAGAACAAGCAGTTCAGCGTTGAAGGTAAAGTTTGACTACCTCTTACTGTCACAGGGCAATCATCTCCTGTCTCCTCAGCACTCTTGACATGAGGAGAAATTAATGAGGTGGACTGTGGTATCAAATCCATACCCTTGGGTAAAAATTGCTCTGATTCTCCTTTTAGCCTCCCATCCCTCTTCATCAAAGTGTTTCACTTCCTTCAGGGACAAGTTTTCTCCCAGGGCCAGACAGCAAACTGGTTGCTTTCAGCCCCCAGTTTCCAGCAGAAGAAACACAGCAATACACCCGACCTTGTTGAGCACTGAGAGCTGGGCACTGATGGCTAAGGGGAAGTGTAGCTCAGGACCTACCAACGTGGATGTGACAGGCTGAAGGCTCACTGAGATTGCTCTTGCACTTTCTGCAGGGATCCAAAGAGTTGCATAAAGATTTCAGAAATCCAGAGTACACAAACACAATCTCCAGAGCTGGGAAACACATGGGCCCTGAGGAGTTTTCCCCAACCCACTATCCCATTCATTGAAATACAAGATTCCTCCTCGAGCAAGAGGTTTATTTCAGTTATTCTCAGTAAGTTCAACTGACAATTCTATTAGGAACACATAAAGACTCCCAAATGGAAGAATCTTAAACCAACAGAGTATCATGTAATTTCATTCCTGACAACTCACAGAGCATGTTTTGAGTTTATCTTTAAAATAAACAAGATTTTTTAATTAAAGAGTAAAATCTGTAAGTAAATCAGAGATTAGGTGCTGCTTTTAGATTCTGAGGCTTTAGGCACCAGACCAGTTCTCTGAGCATCCCCCACATGGATTCCTGTGAGCTGGGGGGGATTTGCAGGATGAAAGGGATGGCTGTGGGGAACAGCCTGGGGTCACAGCAGGAGAGAGGTTCTGCAAGGTCAGTGAGGAGGAGCAGGGACAAACCAGCCTTGTAGTGTGTCTAGGGACTGGCAGCCAGGGTTGCTTGGCTTTGCCCTGCTCTCACCTTGTTGCTGAAGTGTCACATGAACTGCTAGTTCATAGGTAGGGACAGCAGGTCCTAACGAACAAGACTGTTTTCAGAAATTGGATTTTATTGCTACTGCTGTGACAAAATTCCTATGGATGCTAAAGTCTTATTCAGCAAAGATTAGGCGGGAAGCAGCTGGATGATCATCATCTCACAGTGCTCCCATCAGGGACCCTGAGTCAGCCTTGAGGAAGCCCTCACCCTGCAGTCACACAGGAAGGTCACAGAGCAGAGCAGATGGTTCTGAAAGGCTGAGCCCTGGTCAGAGGCCGTGTGCTGTGGCATCCTTGCAGTGTCACTGCAATGTGAGACTTCCTCACCAGTGGAACAAGTCATTTTCTCACCTTGCAGTTTGCTCTGAGAGCTAATTTAGTGCTAAGAGCACTAAAGAGCATCATGTGCAAAGAGCTGAGAGCTTAAAAAGTGACATACAGGTATAACAGCACAGAAATGTCTGTGAGAAAATTAACAGGATCACATGCAGTACAGAGCAGGCAATAAGCTTCCCAGAGAGAAAAATGAAGCCACCACTGTGGGCCAGTGGAACAGAGAAAGAAATAAAACAACAAGGAAAAGAGCAAATATTATACAAAGCCTCTGGTCCCAAGCTCTCTCGCAGAGGAACATTTTTATAAACAATTTTACTTTTGTTATAATCTTTTACACACAGTAGAAGCTGGGAGAACAGCACAGGAGTTTGTCTCATTTCCAGTCTAAGGACAGTGTGAAATGAGCACAAAAAATTTCCAAGAATGGCTGGAGGCAAAGGCTACCAGGAAAAGCAGCAGCAATCATGCAGCAGCAATCATGCAGCAGCAGGGGAGTAGAGCTGACCACCAGGCAGAATGTGAGCATTAGAGCCCAGGCAAAGGAGAATAGCCATGGCTGGAGATGTCCCAGAGGCTTGGCAGAGCTGAAGAAGAGAGCAGGACCTGATGTGCAGATGCCCCAGGATGGGCAAAAGGGGGAAAAAACGAGATGGGAAGGTGGAACAAGAGCAGGATTTTGTGGAGATAATTGGCAGATTATTTGTAGGAAATTTAAGTTGGTCCATCGGACTGGAGGGACAGCACAGCCTGTCAATAAGGGTGCTGGAGGTGCAGCTGCAGCAGTGGTGGAGGCTGGGGAAGCCTGTGGAGCTTCTTGCTGAGAGAAGGAAACAAGTGAGAGCCCAGCAGCAGTAGCCAACTAGACAAAGCTGCTCAGTTGTCCACTGACCACAGACTTCTGTGGCTCTCACTTCAACATCTTCCAGCTGATTATACACAACATCAAGTTAAAGTTTACAATAGCTGCAAAAACAAATGCAGTGGGTTTCCCCAGCAGATTCTTTGGGCAATCCAATTATGAATTTTCCTCTTTTTCCATTAATAGTGATTTTTAAAATACTTCTGCTTTTTGAAGGACTAACATGTGGCTTCACGTAAAAACCCCATCTCACAGCTTGACATATGTGCAGCCACAGTATATTTTCTCCAGCTACTCACAAATGCTATGCTAGCACATCATTGCCAAAATCAGAGGTGAGACATGGCAAAAGTGTGGTATTATGGCACCACATCTCATTTCACTCCCCCAGCCATGAGGAAGAGCACACAGCTCCAGCATCCATCACTGGAGCATCCAGCATCACATGCAAATTTCTGTCCTTCTGCTTTCATGGATACAAGCATTTAATAATTGAAAGAACAGTAAAATAATAACGTGGGAGTTAAAATGTTTGAGAGACAAGCTTTGCACAAACTGAAGGTGTACAGCCTGGGCATCTTGAAAATTTTTTTAACCTACATCTTTCCAAGTGGTGCAAATATATCTTTTGTACTCCTACTTTCTTGACTCAATTTCGATTAAATCTACTCTCTGCTTTTTTCTTCATAGCAGACACACTTGCTGCAGGCTTCAGTCCAAGAACAGACCCCCAAAGGGCAGAGATTCCAGTCCCCCTTTCCCTGCTTTCCCTTCCTTGTCTCTGTGGAAGCCTGACTGCAGCTCTCTGCAAGCTCTTCCAGCTTCTTAATTTATTCTAAGTCACTTATCCGACAGACCTATCACGCCATAAAAAGTAAACTTCTTCCTTCCCCACTTAAAACCAGCATTGTATACTACAAATATTTATACCTTCCAAAAGGCCGAGGGTTTGCACAGTTGCAAATTTTTGGGACGCTGCAATGCAAGTAAGCATCAGGCACGGAGGCAGAGGCTCCGGCTGGAGTGACCGGGAGCAGTTCGCACAGCCCGGAGAGGGGATGGAGCAGGACCCAGCTCACGGCCGTGGTCAGTGCCTGTCCCGTGGGCCAGCCCGAGTCACGATATCGGGGAGCCGAGCGCCCCGTGCACCTACCGGCCGATGAGCGAGCAGCTCTCGGTGTCGGCAGCCACGGCCCCGTGCAGGTACTGCTGCGGAGCGCACCTGGGCTGGCTCAGGATGACCACAAGCGTCACCGCCGCTACCAGCACCGCCAGGGTCAGCAGCACCAGGCAGCAGATCTTCCCCGTGGACATGGCTATTCCTGTGCCGCCGAGCAGCTGTGGGGCTCTCAGTCCTTTCGAGGAGACGCGTGCCTTGCCCGAGGGGAAGTGGATATATCCCGAGCTGCGAGGGAGGTCCCACTGCACTGGGTTCTGCCCCCAGCGATTACATTCTTTCTAACATTAAAAACTGCTAAAAAGCGTGTGCTTTTGTCTTTCCTACTCTCTTAGGTGGGAGGGGCTTTTCACTCTCCTTTATAAACTTTTCTTGCAGATCCACAATCTACCCCTTTTTTGTATGTGTCTCTGATGAAAACATTAACACATTCACTCCTGAAGCACTTCAAAGAGAAATCTCCGCACTACTCCTCGGCTTCTCACAGCCTCTCTGGCTTCCCATGCTTGACACCAAACAAAGGTGGCTTCTGTGAATCACGGGAAAATTGCCTCAGACCTACACTGCAAACTTGGGGTGTTTTGTTTCTGTAAAACTACTCAAAGAAGTAAAAGCTGAACATATCGTACAAAGCTATAACTTTCATATATACTATTAGTTTACTTTATAGGTTATTATAATCTTACTTACCTTTTTTCATATATACATCTTGCCAGTGTCCACAGCTTACATCTTCTGTAAATGAGCACAACTAGAATAAAGTAGCACTTTGCAAATATTGGTGCCCAGAGCACCAAGAGCACTGGGGTCGTCTGTGCACAGCTGCTCACCAGGACAGACCTGATCCCTCACACAGCAGTGATGAGCAGCAGGAACTGCAGCCCAGTGCAGCTGACCCAGCTGGGTCTTGAGCAGCCTCTTAATTACACAGTTCTCCTTGCACTTGAGAAGTTAAAGACAGAGCTCCACATCTGCCTGCTGTCTTTCTAAAAGATGTTACCTGTGATCATTCACTGCTATTTGGGAGAAGGGAATTCACCTGTGCAGATTTACACATGTAAATCTACACACAGCAGATTTTGAACTTGTCCCACTAAACTTTATCTTATAACTAAGAAATACTATTTCATGTCATATCTCAATAAATGAATTTGATGGGCTAGAATGTCTTTTTTTGTGGTTGTATCTTCTCATAGATTACCTTGGAGAAGTGAAAATAGTTAAAGAAAAACTTGGCATGTGTAAACAAGCCTCCTCATCTCTAATGTGACTCTTCACTCCATTGCAAAACATTGATGATTTTGTACAGTTTCTCAATTCCTACATGACTTTGATGTTCCATTTTTGAAAAATTACAGTATCACACTTAAAGAATCATCATCCTGCTGTTTCTGGGAAAGCTCTTCCCTTTAAACTCATAGCAGGACTGACCACTCAGTACCAGTAAGACAAGTGGATTTTGCCTATTCACTTTCAACAAATGCTGTGGAGAACTCAACTGTAGCCTCTCCAAGCTTCCAAGATCATGCAACCAAAAGACAAATTGGATGTATTTCATACGCTGTTTGTCCCCTCCTCAGCCATGATTATTTATAACCCAGGAATATCAATTAACTCCATATGATAATCAAATAACCCAATAACAGGCAATATTCAGGGAGTTTATTGTCCAGATTTTCTAAGGGACATGGCTGTGAGTTCCATAGTTGATGTTCATGATCCATTTTTCTCAGTATTCAGTCCATTTTTCTTCAGAAACTGCTACACACTAAACTTTGCACATTGTTTTCCTTTGCACACAAACAAGTTTATTTTATTGAGGGTCATAGGTCTGCTCCCACAAAAATCAAGTGTTCAGGCATCTGGAAAAATAGATACCTGGAATCAGGAAATTCTGGTACTCAAGAATTCCTCATTCATATTTCTCTTTCCTCTGTCATTCCTCAGAATTAAGGATGACAGTTAAACCCATAAACTGGCCTGATTCAGGAAAGCCAAATTATTTTTCTTTTGTTACTGAAATCAGAAAAGAGAAATATTTTCCTAATTTACTCATAGATTTATGCTTTGCTGAGATTAACATTTAAGTACCTTCTGAATCAAGATTTTTTTTTATTATACTTTTAATTTAAAAGCATGCCAGGGAATAACTCTCACGCTTCTAGCTGAGAAACTTGGCAGTACTTCATTTCAAGTGTTGAAAACGCACTTCTGGCTCCAATGTAATGGCTAAACAGAACTGTCCAGCAAAACCTTGAAGGGTTGGAGGGTGATCACAAGCATTCCATGCTGTAGAAGCACAGCAGCAGGGCAATGACAGATGACTGAAGAGGACAAACCTACATCTTGAGGACAGCGAGTATCAACAGTCCAATACTACTCTGGCACTATTTTTCTCAACCACACGGTCCTTCAGTTTCCCACTTACAGAATGTCTTTTTGTGGGCTGTAAGTATGAGCAAAGGGAAAGCACTTGAATGGGACATCACAGGACACACACCATTTTTCACACCACTGAAAGCCTAAAGGGACCCTAAAGAATTTCAGGGACTCCTCTGTCTTTGTTGAATTTTTCGAGGTTAAAGCAGAGCTGCTGCCTCCTTCTTCCTTTCCTTCTGGTTACAAAGTAATTCCTGTTGCAAATGTTCTGTGGAACCCAAACCAGAACAACTTCTATTTCACAGTGACATTGGCCCAGTGAAAGTCAACTTTTGCACAGCTCGACTCAGTGGGACACATGGCACAAACCATTGCCCAAGGGAAACTCTTCTCCGTTTACTTTATTCAATGAGGATATCCAGGCACAGTTTACTGCAAGTATCAGCACTTTATTCTTTCTGTAACACTGCAGCTATGCTCAATATTAGATTAACAGTGAAACCTTCTGATTCAGTCCTTAACTCTTGGGTGCCCTTCTGGACAAAATCCAGCACTTTTCTTAAAGAGTGAACCTCATTAGTACAATTACTATAACAGCTGAAAATATTGGCAGGAGAAAACAAAAGGGAGCTTTGTGTGCATCCAAATACACCAACAGCAAACTCTGCCTGAACTCTGTATTGTCTAAAATGGGCTGGAGTATTACATTAGTGACCCCAAAGGATATTTGTGGAGGGTTTTAACCCCCATGGAAGCACTAAATTCACTGAAAGTGAACATCATATATTTAAACTATAGAGTGTGTGTGTATCTATATGTAACTACCTATACAGCTGCCGTCATATGCTTTATATGACCTCAGTGAGCCCAGCCAGTGAGTACTGGTTCTCTGCCATGCTCATTCAAGAGCTGCCTGGATCAGTTTGCTCACTGAGTCCTGAGCAGGCTGGAGCTCCCTTGGTCTCCCCAGAGCCCAGCACAGGGCAACACGAGCTACTCTGAACACACGAGGGAAGCACTTTAGCTGAGGAAGCTGAGGAGTGATTTTGCCAGGGATCTTCACAGAAGGAAGTAATATGTTCAAATCCTGAACTCTGTAATAACAAAAGCCTTAGAAAGATGTTCAGAAAGAGGAGTGCTGTTGAAATACAATTTAGAAGTCAAAAAGGGAATTAATGAGGATGAAAACCCAACACCAGCAAATCTCTGGCTTGGACAAAGTTAAGGGGAATGGCTGACAAGCAGCAGAGCATCATCCACAGGGACCTTGCTGAACTTGAACAGGAACCTCATGAAGGTAGAGAGCAGGGCAGAGGTCTGCACACAGGCAGAATAATGTGCTCAGCACAGGCTCTCACGTGGGCTGCTCTCCATGTTGGAGAGGGATCCAAGTAAATGACTATTTAAATGCTGGCAAAACCCACAAGCTTGACTGTGTGTTCTCTACATGCTTCTCCAGCCTCTAAAATCCTGATTCCCAACTCCACAAAGCAGAGACTATCCCTACCAAATGATCCCACTTCTCCCTCCCCCTGCCACCCCCACACTCTGGGTCCCTGGTCCATGTTCTGGCACCACACAACCAGTCAGTGCAAGTTCACACCATGCAGGACATGAGGGCAAACTCTCCATGGGTTGCCCATACTGAGCCCCAGGCAATGGGGATGTGATATCTGCATGAGGCTGTTCCTGCAGCTGTTACAACATTTTTCTTTTCACTTTTTACTTTTTTTTTTTTTTAAGTTCCTGGTGTTAAGGGTATATAAAAATAATAGGGACTTTTATCTTAAGAGATCATCTGAAAACAACCTCATCCTCTCAGTAAAAGGAGTAGGGATGGGAAATCTTTTCTAAAAATTCCCCTAAATGAGAACTGAGGCTTTTGTGGATTCCCAGGTAAATGACAGAGCTGCACTGCTGTGCACAGAGAGGTTTTTCCAAAGTGCTTAATCACACTGCAATTTCTGAGTCAGGAATCATGACCAGGACTAGCATCTGGATTTCATCTCCACTCCAAAATGAGCATGACTGGTGAAATGGAGCCAGATAGATTGTACTTTCCTGTGAAGTCAGCAGGTCCCACCTCTGCCTATCCCTGCAGCTCTTCCTAAGAAATGAAAGCATCCACACAGCATCCCTACTGGAGTCCTGCAGTTTACCATCATCTCACTGGAATCCAGTGACATCCGCTTGCATCAGAGTGCTGAAAGGGAGAGTAAGGGAGACCATGTGCAGCTGGTGCAGGAAGGATAGGAAGGGAGCAGGATGTGCCTCTGGGACACCAGAGCCAGCCTCTGCTGAAGAGACAGCCTCACACTTCCCTCATGAGTTCCAGCTTAAACACAGCCTAAGAACTCTGCACCACTGCCCTCTCCCTGCTGCACTTCCAGCTCTTTGGAAAGGATAAATTCCTGGGAATAGAAGCCAGATGTGTGAGTGCTAGAGGTCAATAAAGATCTCAGAGAGCGAGCATTTATGGAAAACCAGAGCAGGCTGAGCTTCTCCGCAAGGGAGTGGAGGAAGAGCGGGTTCTTTACTGCCCTTATGATCCTCATGCACTTCACAAGCAAAGCAATGGAGAGACTGACAGAAGCATAAAGCAACCCTTGCCATGTCCTGGTGCAAAAATAAAGGTCATTGGTACTGTGCAACTATAGATGTAGGCTCCTAGTTCTGTCTTGGTTCCAGGGATAACAGAATTGCTTCACAGTAACTTCCTTTTCTTCTGAATGGCCCTGGGAGTTCATGGGAGGTAAACTTTTCCTTGTGCAAGAGTACAAGAAACTGTTTGCTTTCTTCCCTAGAAAGTGGAAGAGCAGCATGCAGGAAAAGAGAAAATCAGTCTTGTAGAGTTTGTTTTCTGTACTTTTCTTTTTCCCCGTTTATCTTTCACTTCTGTTTTACTTGGAAATTCCCTGATATTCAAATATGGTGTTTCCAGGCTGTTGCACAATTCCCTTTGGAGCTGTTGTATCACTTATCATTAGCCACTTTCCCACACTCTGATCATTGTAAATGTCTCCTTACTCCCTTCAAAATTTTACACTCTTTCTCTAGGGACATGGTGATATTATAGTCCCAAAATTTACTCAGCTGGAACATGGGATAGAAAATGCAAGAAGTCAAATTCTGATCACTCATGAGCATGAACAATGGGAATGGGAAAAACCCTGCTTTCCCATATTCAGAATTTGAATATTCATCTTCATCAGTGTTAAATATATAGTGTAAGAATACCTGAGCTGAGATGCCTGAGTAGTACATATTTTTATTTCAACAGAAAATAAGCTGTTTTCAGAATTTCATGCATATCGTCCCCTTCTTTTCTACCTTGCATATTTAATTTTAAGACCTTTCTTTGTACAACAGCTGGTTAAGTTTCTTATCATATTGAAGCTTTATCATTTTCAGCTTATCAGATTGGAAAATGCAAGTAAGTTATTATCAGCAATGCATTCTAGTTCTCAAAAATAATGTGGTCCCTTTCCAAATCGTGTGGCAGTACCTGTACCAGCACAGTACATTTCACAAACCTCTTCTGGATTCAAACCCTAAGCCAGTACTGTAATGTGTAGATTTCCACAGAAACCATCAAAAGAAAGGTAGTTGCATGAGGAAAAAGGTTGACAAGAAAACACTGAGGGTTTGTGGGGGGTGTTGTTTGGGGTTGGGTTTGGTTTGTTTTCTTTTTTTACTTGAGTTGTTTGTTTGTATTTTTGGGGGATTTTCTTTGTTTTGGTTTGGGGTTTTTTTGTTTTGTTTTGGGGTTTTTTTGTTTTTGTGATTTTTCCAAAAAAGCAGAGCTGCTGGTCTCCACACCAAATGGCAGATGGAAGCAGCAGCATTTAACAAAAAGAAACAGTTTCTACATGATGCATGCACCAGGGTCACTGTAGAAAGGACAAAATAAATAATGCACACAGAAACATCTGGGGTTTGTCTGCAACAGATTAAAGGACTTCCAGCCGTGACTGGACAGTGTGTCCTAGTTTAATGAAAATTAAATTAATTTCAAAGCTTTTGGAGCACAGAAACAGGATCACAATTTGCATCTCCAGAGCTCCATGCTAGTAGGCAGAATGGAAAATGGACATGGTCCTTTAGCCTCACACATCATCTTCTCTGAAATGCAGGAAATCAAAATCCAGGTACTACAGGCACAAGGCTGATGGCATCTTGGCTTCCCTTCTGGCCCTCTTCTCCTTTCTGTCTGCACCAGCAGTTTTCACAGTGCTTCCACTTTCACTGCCTAGTTCCAGCAGAGGCTTTTGGATGCTGTACCTGAGCAGTGACCAAACTTTCTGTCACTTCAGGCCCCTGGACGAGTTACAGAAATCCACAGCTCTCCTACCAGGAGACTCCAGGTATTTCCATCACATTATCCCATCAGCATCTGTCCTCCTGCCTGCTGCTTTCTTTCCTGAGATCTGCTTCCTGCCCACACAGCTTTCCCAGCTGGCAACTCCTGGTGCAGCCTCTTGAGTGCTGCACAGCCATAAAGCATTCCACACCCAAAACATGTGGAATTCTTAATCAATTACAGAGATCCTCTGGCTTGCCCAAGAACACGGACGGTGCCTGATTACCAAGACTTCATATCTGCATTTTCTGGGACAGTTGGTGCCTCTCTCTGATGGCTCCCTCCTGACATGGCCATGCCTCCGCCACAGGGACAATTATTTGCTTTCAGCAGCTCTGCCCAGCATCTATCACCTCCTGGAATGGGAAAACTTAGTCCTTCAAATCAGGCAGCCATCACCAAGGGCCAAAGAAACAATTCTTCCAGACTCAACCCTCAGCAAGCCCTTTGCTCCTGCCAAAAGGTAACCAGCACTTTTTCCTTCCTTTGCCTATTCCCATTTCCCACTGCCTGGGACAAGTGAAACCCAGCTCCTGAATGTCTGTCTCTATTTCACATCACGTGCTAAAATGGTGCCACATCTCAGTCCCGGAGCCAGCTTGGACTTTCCCTCTTCTGCTTCCTCCCCAAGGTCTGACACTTGCTGAGAATGGAGGGCAGATCTGTGCAGGATTTCAGAAAGCTGCCAAGCCTGGATTCTCAGCAGACTGTAAAGGTTTTATATTGCCTTGCCTGCCATGAAATTCAGTCAGTCTGAGCAGAGTTGGACACACACATAAACACACTCATCACACATGCATTAGTGGCCAAGATTACCCAACACCATATTTTGGAGGCTTGTTTATTCAAGATCAACCAAATAGCCACTTTGAAAACATAAACACAGTAAAAACAAAAGTGTTTATATTGTGAAAATGTTTCTATTCTCCATAAATTTTTTAGAAAGAGAAAAAAATTCTAAAACCCCCTGAAACAGTTCAGTGTTCAAATGTAATATATGTCTATATAATGTCTGTATATATGTCTGTAATAATGTCTATACTGCACAGACCTGTCCTGGTTTCGTGGTCACAGATATTATTTCATCTTAAGAAAATTAGTCTCGTTTGTTTACATTTTCATCCTTTCTAAACAATAGGCTTAGATGTTGACTATATTTATATTAGAACAAAAAATCAGGCAGGTGGGTCAAACTGAAAGCTCCACAGTTCCTGTCTCTGACAGCAGCCAGCACTGGATGCCCAGGGAAGACTACAGCAGGAAGAGTGCAACTATAAATGTGCAGTGATTCTTCCCTAAATGCTCTCTCAGCCATCAAATACTTGAAATTCAGAAAATTCCTGAGCCACAAGTGCCTCTTTGTATCTGGTACCCCTTGATAATTTAGTTTAATGGATTTTTCCAGTGTCATCCAGATTCTGATTTACAGGATGATAAAACATCTTCACTTTGCTTCTTCCCTTCAGGCTCATCACTCTCGATCCCCCAGACTGCTGTTACTGCAGCAATGCAATAACAGTGGTGAGTGTCTGCTTTAGGAAAACAGGACTTGCCAGAATAGCTCTTCCTGACCCACAGAAACACTGGGGAGACTCAGTGCTGCCAGGCCTGTCACCTACAGCTGCCCCTCCAGCGAGCCCAGAGCAATGAGAAGACCTGGAGAGAGCCACTCTCAAAGCAGCAGCTTCAAAAACCCACTGCAAATCGTGTCCCCTTTGACACTCTCTTGACTGCAGCACCTCGAGCCATGGAGTTGCAGGGAGCAGCTATAACCCAGAATAAAGACTTTGGGAACATTACCCTAATGAGCAATCAGAGGGAAAGAAACGCCCTGAGGCTGAGAGAGCTGCCTGTCCTCTGACCCTTTGGGCAACTGAGCCAACTTCTCAGGGCTTTTCTGAAAAACAGGCTGAAGTACAGTCACAGCCCAGCAGGAGTCCTAGAATGTGAAATATAGAGGGATTTATAACAAGAAAGAAAAAGGGAAATTTAGTCTTTCAAAAAAACACAGGCTTTATCCATTAAGCCACAACCCTGTACCTACAGCCAATGCTTAGCTCATGCCTCATGGATGTGTTGGACAGTTAAATTGGATCTCCTATTAAATGCAAATATGTTATGACAGAGGAGTTCAAGATAAACACAAAACCATCTCAAATCATAGCTTGCAAATTATAAAGTTCATTTCCCATGACCCACTAGAAGCCCAAAAGCAAGTTCCTATCCTGGTTGTGTTTATGCTGACACATGAAGTCACCTGAGATTTAAGGTTTAACTGTCAAAGCAACAATCACAACACAGGCAGTAGCCACTCACTGAGAACATGTGATAGACTGGAAATCATTTCCTACAGAGAACATGACAGGCGTAATACTTACATCAGACTACAGTTAAGAGCTCTCCTCCATAATAGCCAGTTTCCACAAGAAATTAAAGATGGAACTTGCTTTTGAGTCCAAGCAGCTCCCTTGGTGGTTCCCCAGTGACTCAGCAAAGTGATGATTAATGGTGACTACTTGCTGCAGAGGACAGGTGTCTACATTTCTGAAACTAATAGTTAGTCACTGTCACTGTGACTAACAAGGCTGGATGTTGGAAGTAGCCCTCAGGCACCTCCTTGCTCCAAGCTGACGCCTGCTCCTTTGTGACAGCACAGCATGAATTCTCATCCTGCAAATACAGCTCATGTAAGAGAATAAAAGTTTTGTTCTTCTTGAAGTTGTGATTTGGCATTTCTGATAGCCATATAATGTTGGTAACAGTAAAATGATGTCAAAGCTGGTGTTCAGTCACTTCCTTTTGCTAGAAGTAACAGGAATGTGAAATCCAAACACTCAGAGAGCAGCAAATAACAGTATGAAATGGACAGCAATAGGCAAGGAATTGCACAGCCACAGCTCAGTGATGGTGGGGAAGCAATGTGAATGCCCAGAGGTTAAACCATCATGGACAGGAAGTAAGGAAGTATGGAACTGGAATCTCTCAGCATGTTAGAAATATGACATTAATTCTAAGGGTCAAAAAGCTGAACACATTTCTGGGAAATAGAGAAGAGTTTAAAAAAAAAAAAAAAAAAAAAAGATACAGGCTTAGAAACAAAGTACATTAGTGAAACTGGGAACTCTGCCCTCTCCCCAGACCTCTGCACAATTCTAAACACAATTTGATAGTAGGTCCTTTAGAAGGATGCAATGAACTTAATCTCTATTTACATAGGAGAGTAGCTCTGTCCCAAGAAAAATAAGTGGGTGCTGAGGGTTGTTGTGTTAACCCTGGCTGTACCAAGGAAAAATCCATGGCATGGTTCTTTTCCTCTCTGGCAGCGACAGCCCCAGTGCTTTCAGCAGGAGTGGAGACCTGCTGAGGGCTGCTGTGCAGAACCTCTGGCTCTGTTACCCTCCTGGTGACCTGTGGTGCCTGGATGGTGCCGGTGTGGGCACCATCCACACTGAGCCCAGCAAATACAGCTCAGAAGGAGGCAGAGGGGAACAAGGCTCTGGCTGAGAAGGCAGTGCTGGGTTAACAGCTGGACCTGATATTTTTAAAAGCCTTTTCCAACTGACATGACTCTGTGACCTCACTGTGTCTGCCTAAGAGCCACTAGACCCCATCCTTCACTACCCCTAAGATGTCCCTTATCATGGGGCACTCCAGTCCCCAGTCAAAGGATCACGCAAGTAAAAACCCTCATTTTTTTGTGGTGTCACCTCTGAACTCCAGTCCTGCCATGTGGCTGAATTTCTCATTGCCAGAGCCATAATCTTAACTCTGAACCTTGACTGGGCTCTAAGCCAGGACAGCAGCCACACTCCCAGGGCACATAGTGAACCCTACCAACAGGCTTCCCACTGTTTTGACAACCCCCCTCGAGTGTCCCTGTCTCACTCCACATCTAGATTTCTCTTTCTTTGGTTCCTAACTCTAACTCCATGTCTGTACTGAGACTTACACAGTAGAGACTTACAGTGCAAAACCTGGGAAGGTTTAGGTGGGAATAGACCCAATTGTCCCCAGAGGCAGAGCTACTGCTGTTCTCCAGTGATGCTTTGATGAGTACTCTGTCCTATCAGGTGGGCTGTATTTTAAGAAACATCTGTGCAGGATCCATCAGTGCCTCAGGGCATTTAGAAACTAATACACAATTTGGTGAATAGATGAGAACACCTACAGGAAAAAGGATCTTCCCCAGGCTGTTCCTAAAGCATTGCTTCAATAAGTCTTGATATGACACCATGCTTTGTGCTGCACAAAAGATCTAGAGAAGATGACTGACAGGGCTCCAGGTTCAGCAATAGCTCATCTGACATTGATGGGGGGGATTTTCTAACCCCTGGAGCTGACCAACACTCAGAAATTTCTGGGATTTTCTGCTTATGTATTTCCATAACTTTCAGCTAACATCACCTTAGGTACTATAAGGTTGGCAATGTCTTTTTCTCCTCTATTGTGGCTTGTTCAGAAACTCCTAAACTTCTGAACTTGAAGAATATAAGAACAGGATATGGAGGCATAAGGTACCTGCCACACAGTCTGAACTCTATCCTTGAATGACAGCCCAGTCCAGGCACAATTCCTACTCTCAGTCAGTCTCTGAGCTCCCTATAACAGGAGTTGTTGTTAGTTAAGCCATATATTTATACAGCACAACAGAAATAACCCCACACATGGCACTTGTCTGAATCCCTTCCTCTTTATGCAACAAACTGTATTGCACTTTAACCAACAGCAATCCTACAAATCACAAATCACATTCATTTCGCACCACAGCAGGAATAAAAATTTGTATTTCCCCTCGGGCAAATGTTTTACTTACTCTCCGAACTTGCATCATTTACAGGCACCTATTGTGACATTCACTATTCACCATTTCATATTTAGATGCAAGAGTGTAAAGTTTTGGTATTTTGGAGAAGAGAACAATGTGCTGTTCTGTTTTTTATGGTATTCCTGTAAGCCCTTATGTACTGTCCAGCACGAGATATGATCCCACTGTCCTCCCTACAGGTATTACAGGATGACACACAATGAAGGACTGTAGGGTTTATTTTAAATCCAGTCTCATGATACAAAATAAACTTCAACCAGGAAATCTGGCAACTGAGAATTTTACAAGCATAGGATGAATTGTTGGTTGGTAATCTATCTGCTCTGTGTCCTGCTGTCCCAGATAGCAGGCATGAGCCTGGAGCCCCTGCACACAGTTTGCTTTTGGTTGGCTCTAACACCCCAGGGACCTACTGGGTCCCAAATTTTAGTTCTGGGGCCCATTTCTCAGTTCGGTTCAGTACTGCTGGAAATACACCAAGAAATCTGGTTCAGGATAAAAACATCCTGTTCAAGACAGTTTTTCTCATTTCAACATTTCAAATGTTCTTGAATGCTTGGCTCAGCATCCAGAGCAGAAACTCTTAATTCCATCTTTAATTTCTCTCCTGTATGACTGGGAGATTTTATCAAGACAAGTTTGGTTACACAATTGGGCCCTTGGAATGAGAAATAAAATTAAAGAAGTAAATAATGGTTCATGGTAAATCTGTTACATCCAAAATGGTGTTACATTAGAAAAGCAGATTCAATTCCTGTACTTCAAGGAAACAAATCCATCTTCCATCTTCAAGGAACAAAAAAGCATCACTTTCTGAGAAGTTAAAAATCATATAAATCCAAACTATATTTAAAAGTGTATTTGACTAAATACAGATGTCAATACCATGTCTGTAAGCATCTTCATGAAAACCTGTGGCCTCCCACATTGTTAAGCCAAATTAAAAAAAGGTGGACAATAAATGTGAGTAGATTTGAAAGGTGAATCTACACCAGAAGTTGTTCATTATTCACAGAAGCTTCTTACATGAGTCTCTACTTTCTGCCTCAGGGGATCTTATGTGTTTGTTCTTTTTTATAGTCTTTTCTGAGGTCCTGTGACTGATCCTCCTTCATGGCTCCATGCAGTTCCCCATCCATGCACACTTCATTGTGCTTGTCAGGCTGAAGCAGCCAATATCCAAGGCTTTCAAGTTTCACCTCGTGGTCACTCACCCCAGCAATCTACATTGATTTCTCTCTTCTTGACTGCCAGGAGCTAAAAACAACATGCTCTGAGAGCAAATTATTCACATGAGTAGAAGGCTGCAGAATCAGAAAGGATAAAGATGAAAGCCAGTTGGCAGACAGCCATTAGTGGGAGAGATATTCTGCTTCCAAAATATGGCTTTCAAAGGAAAGCAAAGATTATTAAAGGTATCATTAAATTGATTCTGTGCTCTTTAAGAATGGCAGTATCTGGTTTTAACTGGAAAGATAAAAATAACATGAAATACTGTATCAGTTACAAAACCAACCAGCTACAGCTTATTTCATTCATATTATAGCTCTGAACTGCCTCCCTTCCTAAGGTTATTATTTCTTCTTTATTATATTTCATTTAATTAAGCAGCTAAGAGCTGCATTTACTTGGGTTTTTTTGAGTACTGGGGTTATAAAAGGACCTGGACGCCAAACTAATGCAAGGACATCTTGCCATGGTGATAGCTCAGCAGGTTCCTTGGGAATACTCACCTAACACAAATCTTGTAGCTAGAGAAGCTGCCTTTCAGGAACACAGAAAGAGTGACCACATTCACAGGTACCCAGCACTGTGGAGCAAGGACTACCACTGTCCCTCTGCAGCAGGACAGATGCTTCTCCACCACCCTGGTGGATATCCTGCAGTTGGGTAGGCACTTGGAAATGTGCCAGAACACAAAGAGGTCTCTGCTCTAAGTGAGAACAGCAATTACCTGACAAATAAAGATTCTCCCTGGAAGGCCCAGATTGCACAGCTGGAAATGCACGGGATTTAGAGGCTGATTTGGGGCTCTGTAGCAAATTCCACAGATAGAGGAGCATTTAATCAGGAGCCCACTCCTCCCCTCAGGCTGTGTGGAGCACAGGGTAGGATGCAGGTGAAGCCAAAGGCAGCCCCCTCCTGCACAGTGCCCCACGAGCAGAACTGCAGCTCATGAGGAGAAGGTGACTTTGCTGTCAGTGGCACTGTGCAGAAACCTGGTGAACTGGGAAATAGGAACACAAATTTGGCAAAGCATAAATAGAGAGCTCCTACTGCATGCTTCAAGTATTAGTTAAAGCTGAGCAAGTCATCCTTATCTTACTGGAACAAGATCTTGTTTAAGAAACAGGGAAATCTCTAGAAATGAAAGCACAGTTATCAGCTTGAAGCACTATTTCCTTCAAAATCAACAGGAAAAGCTTCTCAAAAATGGCACAAAGCATTTTCTTGCCCAGGCTAACCTTAATTAAAATCAGAATATGGACCACCAGCAGCTAGAATGGAAAATGGTACTTTAAGTGTGGCTTTACTTTTCAAAGTCCAATCCCAGACCTCAACCACTATAATAAAAAAAGCAAAACTCAGTAATGGTCACCATATGCAGCTTCCTCAGACTCCTGATCCAAGAGTTGCTTTATCCCCCTGCATAATGCATTATGTTCACACACTCTGCCACCAGTACTCATCTTTTATCCCAAGTGTTGAAATACTGAGATTACTTATGCCTCAAGCTCCTGGATTCCTGTGATTGTGCAAGAAATCCAATTTTAATTAAAAACAAATTTCTAGCGCTTCATATGGAGATGAAAATCTTCAAAATGGGACTGCCAAAGCTGCAAAACGCCAAGTACCCTTAAACAGGCACAAAATACCCTGCTTATTAAATCAGACTATTCTTAAGGTACTTTCAAGACTGCAGGAGGCAAGCTGGAGCTCCTGGTACCATGCTGTCATACAATATCTCAAGCAATCTCTGCCTGCAGAAACCAGGCAAAAATATAACAAATTTGTAGAAATCATTAGGAAAAATGATAGTGGATGCCCAAAGAGCTGCACACACTCAAACTGTGTGGAGATGGGGATGCCTCATCCTGCAATGGTTCAACACTGCCAACATCTCCTTCACAGGAGAAGCCATTACATGCACTGGGTGAGTTCATGTTTTCTCAGACTACACATGAAGTCTCATCTCCAGCCATGTGGAACTCTGACTGACAGCCTTAGCAGGCCTGTACAGGTCAGGAACAGTAGAAAGTTGGTGTCTGTATGAACTGAACAGCTTTGGAGACTGAAGTTACTTTGATTGGGCTATAAACATAATGACAGTTCTGAAAATTCGCCTTTTCTCCCCACCTGTATGAATCCAGGCCCTGTTCCAGATGGTTTCTCATTAACTGGTAGTCTGGTTTTGTTCCCATCACAGCTGAACACACTGGATGTTTTCTAATAATTTCACCCAATTCCTGACATATCAACACCCAAATAATTCTCCAGCCAAAAGAAAACATTTGACAGACCTCCACTGTTAGAACACTCTAACCTGTACTTACAGGAAGAGACTAAATTAATCCTGTAAAAGCCAAAAGGTCTATGTTACCAGATGCCTATGTTATGTCTCTAAATTAGATTATATCTAATTTGTCTTTTCCCTTCATTAATCAGCAAAATCAGGTTAAAGTTACAATCATGTGTTCCTAGCTTGGACTTGTTTGCTGCATCTGAGTCAGACTTCAAGAGAAGCTGGAGTGTCCCAAAGCTTCTGTTTCTCCCTCTGATGTCCACCAGCTCTATAAAAGATGACATCAATCACTACAAACATTTCATTTTGAAGGGGAAGAGCCACTTACTAAAGCCTTGATATAACCAAACTTCCCATCAATGCCTGTGGATGGTGCAGTGGATGCCTCATATGGATTAAATCAAAGTTTTTTAGTACTGCTTTCAGAAAAAAAAGCTGTGTGAGCTCCAGAGCCAGCACTGTGAGCACCAGAACCACACAGTCTGGTTCTTTACTTGTCCCAAATGTTTAACCTGAGCATCAGCAACAGTGCAAGCTGGTATTGGAAGATTTAGAGACTCTCTTTTCTTCATGGATTTTCTGGTAAGTGGGTGCTGTATTAACTCAATCTTCTATGCACAAATTGAGTTATTCATCTTTATAACAGTTACATTAACCTAATTACCTCTGTACAGTTTGATTGATGCTCTAGTGATTATACCAAGGTGACAAAATGTGAGGCTACCCTGGAGAGCTCTTGGTATGGCTGGTTAGTCACTTCTTTGCCAGTCAGAAGCCTCTGACACTGAATGATAAAAACATAAAACAAGCCCAAAACCATGGAATCCATATTTGCAGAAAACAGCTCAGCCTCCAACTCCCTCGGGGATACTTCTCCTAGGAAAAACATACCAATAACAGAAAAAAGCCTTTCTTGTTGCTGTGGCTTAAAGGCAGCTAAAATTTGGGAGGAAGGGGAAAAGGAAACCTAGATAAGTGGCATATCAGAAGAAACCCAGATAAGGTGACTTTTCTGGACTTTGGTCTTTGCATCTGCAAAACAGGAAAAAAGTACATATACAATCTTGATATATACATGTGAAAATGCTCTAAGAGGGATAGTGAACCTATACCATCCATTTCTGTAGGTTCTAGAGCACACCAAACTGTCCTTCCACAGTTGTTCTCAGCAGTTCTATTAGTGCTTAAAATAATTTGATACATTTCTCCCATTCAGCATCACTGAGCAACTCCAGTGTTGTGTCTCCAAATTTTCACCCAATCCTTTATTTCCTCTTGCATTCTTTCTCCGATCCTATCACTCACTGAAAACACGCCAGCTCTGCGTTTCCTTAATTCCTGACACTCACACATACAACTTTCACAGCCAAATAAACACTCCGCAGAATCTTTGCCATCAATCCCAGCAGCTTTTCCGGGAGCTAAAGCAGCTCGTTATCCCCACCTGGAGGTCGGGCCGACCCCTCGAGGACCAGCGCTCACTCACGGCAGTCTCTGTCCGCAAAGGGCCGTGCTGGACACGGCAGGAATCCCACCCGGACACGCACACGTGTGTGCATCACACCCAGCACAGGACACGCACACACGCTATGGTGGGGACAGAGCTGTCCTTTTGAGCAGGCCGGATGAAACAGAGATTTTTGGAGTTCACTTAACAAAATGAATTAAGCATTTATATTCTAGCTTGTAGAGTTCTGTGTTACATTTTAACCTTTTACTTAAGAAACCTCTGCCATGGTACAAAAGGGCATAAGAAAATGCAAATTTCTGAAGCTTCTTACATAAAGAACAATACCAGAAAGGACCGAAGACACAAAGAGGCTCCTCTGTCCCTAAGTTTACTGAGACTGACAGACGTACTCAGATCAGCACCAAAGGACCAAAAGTGCACGCACAAAAGAGAAAAGTTCACAAGTTCAACCATGAGGAAGACCACGATCTTCAGCCTCAAGAGACCACCAGAGACCCCCGCAGGACCACCACGGCAAACCACGCGTGCCCAGAAGGGAGTGGACCTATTTAGCATGAGAGGCGAGGGCAAGCGGGGCCAGGGGTTGAATATGCATGGCAAGTTGTTCAGTGTAGTGCATATGGAACAACTTTGGGAATAAAGGTGTGGGTCAGACTGAGGCTTGGGGCACAGGTCTTTGGAGAAATTTCTCACTTATGTCAGGTGCTGACAATACATACCCACTTTATAACTACCCCAATTGTGGAGTCTATTTATTTATTCCGCATATCGCTTCACGGAGGTGTGCGCTATCAGTGAAGTCTGCCTTTGCCTGTGTTATGGTTTAAGAAAGACATTTAGGGAAGTGACACAAAGTTTCTAACCCCTAGAAAGATAGACAGGTAGCTTTTAAACCTACTTTACCTTTCTCCTAATCCTATCTTAATGCTTTTGAAACAGAGATTTTTGGAATTTACTTAAGTTAATAAAATAAATATCACTTCACTTTTTCTCTTCAAGCCAGGTCTTACAAGCTCTCAGAGATAAGCATTATACCCTTGATAGCTCAGTTACCGCAGGTGGCATAAAAGAAGCAGGATGGCTCCTGTGACAGTGTTGGAAACAAAAAGTTTTATTAAAAGACAAAAATAAAAAAGCTCTTTACAGAGAAAAACCGAGCCAGGGCAAGAGGGTCTTGCTCCTGCTAAACACTTCACAAAAGCAATTTACTTCTTTTGTTCTCTTCTTTTCTAGGGAATTGCTTAGGCAGGACCTTTTGGCTCTTGTCCAATTAGCTATCCTTAAGTTTGAGGTGAAGTCTCCAAGGTCCTATGAGCTGTCTTTTAACCAAATTGAGGAGAGAAACTTCTGACTTTTTTTTCCTTTTTAAGGGGACAAAGGGTAACTTGTTTACTCCATCAACAGGAGGCACATTCCTAAACTATCTCACAACAAAAAGTAAGCACACTAGTAATTAACCAACTCCAAACCCACCACACTCGTTATTACATTAACCAAGAAATCTCAACACTAATAAGACCTCAAATTAACGAACCAAAATTACAGAAAACGTTGATGAATATGTATTGGCATACAGTGCGTGAGGCAGAGTGAAAAGCCCTCCCAGTACCCTGGTCGGTTTTGCTTATGCTTTATACAAACTTTAATCATACTTAATGAATCACTACCGAATTTTTGTGTTGTATTCATTTATATAAAATTTCAGCTCAATTAAAATTGCTGCTAAATTCAATTTTGTTGTTTATTAATTAGACATAGAGAACTCATTCATAACAGAAGGGAGCTGGGGGTCATGGAAAGTTGGATGTGAGTCAGCATTGCCCTGGCAGCCAGGAGGGACAGCGTGTCCTGGGGGACACCAGAATCGCCAGCCGGGCAAGGGAGGGGATTGTCCCACTCTGCCCTGCACCGGGTAGCCTCACCTTGAATGTTGCGTGCTGTTTTGGGCACCACAGTGTAAACAAGACATTAATCTATTAGAGAGCATCCACAATGAGGGATGGGGAAGGGTCTGAAGGGTCCTTATGAGGAGCGGCTGAGGGCACTTTGTTCACCTTGGAGATGTTATGTGTAGTAGATATAATTTGCGCCATTTCTAATATGATATATGTGATATTGAATATTTGTTAAAGTATACATGTTTGTATTAGGATTGCCCCCCCCCTCACAGGCACAGGTGAGACTGGGTGTAGATTGGAAACTGATTTACAAGTAAGAAGGTACTCGCCAGGAGATGGGCCATGTCTGGGGAGATACAGAAACCCCAGGTGCTGATCGTATGCGTGAATGACCCGAGATGGATCTCATGGAAATCCTGAGGCAGATACATGTGAATACAGCGTTCCGTAAATTTCATCAAAGGATTCAACAAACTCCAGACAGTGATTTGTTCTCCCTCATCACCAAAAAAGAAAATCTTATTAACATATAGACTCTGAATAGAAGAAAAGACTGATTGCTGAAATCTTGGCCTCAGGCGGAATTTTCCCTATAAAAACCGCTTGTGCCAGGATGGAGGTGTGTGGGCATGGAGGAAAACCTCTGCTGAGGCTGACTCCTTGTTGCACACCCAGGGCCGACCCCGGGCTCGGCTCTGTTCTTTCCTTGTGGCTGGCTAGATAAAATTTGATTGTAAAATAAATATTTTATTTTTCATATTAATTTGGCTGGACAAATTTTCATTTATAACAGAGAATACTGAGGGAATACCTCATTGTGGTCTTCAAAGTCCTCACGGGGACGGTGCAGGGGTAGGCACTGATCTCACCTCTGGTGACCAGGGACAGCGCTCGAGGAAGCGGCACAATGCTGAGTCCGAGCAGGTTTAGGCTGGACATCGGGAAAAGTTCTTACCCAGCGGGTGTCTGAGCACTGCGAGAGGCTCCCCATGGCAAACCTGACATAACTGAAGGAATATTTGGATAGCGCCCTGAGGCAGTTATTTATAACACCGCTGGGCTGGCTCGGCGCTCCCTGAGGGTCCCTCAGGCGATTCCCGCCCTCAGCGCGGGGCCGTCCCCATGGCAACGCCGCGTGACGTCATCGGCGCGGGCCGTGACGCGCTCGGGCCGCGCGGGCGCGGGCAGCGCTGAGGGCTCTGAGGGCTCTGAGGGACGGGACGGGACCGGAGCGGCGCCATGGCCGTGCCGCACCTGCAGCAGCCCAGCTTCCTGCTGGTGGGTGCCACGGCCTCCTCCTGCCGCGGGGAATGGCCGCGGGAACGGGCCGGGCCTGGTCTCGGTGCGCGGGTGCTGTCCCGGCCCCTGCAGCCTCGGCTGTGCAGGAACGGGGGAGCGGCGCTCGGGGGGATTTTCGTACGTCATGGCCGCGGTAAGTGCTGTCCTGCCCGGCAGCCCTGATGGGATTTCCCTTGTGGTTCGTACCAGGCCACGCTGAAGGCGGATTGTGTCAACAAACCCTTCGCGCAGAGGTGCCGCGATCTGGAGACGCTGATCGAGGAGCTGCCTGCCAAGGTGAGCAGCCCCAGCTTCAGAACCTGGCTTCCTGGTGTTATAAATGAAAATTTGTCCAGCCAAATTAATATGAAAAATAAAATATTTATTTTGCAATCAAATTTTATCTAGCCAGCCACAAGGAAAGAACAGAGCCGAGCCCGGGGTCGGCCCTGGGTGTGCAACAAGGAGTCAGCCTCAGCAGAGGTTTTCCTCCATGCCCACACACCTCCATCCTGGTACAAGCGGTTTTTATAGGGATAATTCCGCCTGAGGCCAAGATTTTTGCAATCAGTCCTTTCTTCTCTTCAGAGTCCATATGTTAATAATTCAGTGTCCGGAGTTGTTGAATCCCGTGATGAAATTTACGGGAACGCTGCATTCACATGTATCTGTCCGGGGATCTCCAAGATATCCATCTCGGGTCGTTCACGCGATGATCAGCACCTGGGGTCTCCCGCAGCTTCCAGACATGGCCCATCTCCTGGCGAGCCGGATCTTCTTACTTGTAAATTAGTTTTCAACATACACCCGGTCTCGGAGGGGAGAAGTTGGGGGAGGCTAGTACAAACTAGGTATAATCTAACAAGTATTTAACATTATATATTCTATACAAGGAATGGCGCAAATTATGTTTATTACCCATAACACTGGCAAGCTTCGGGGAACTGTTTTTTTATATTACTGCTTTGGTTGTTCCTCTCTGCCTTCCCAAGACAAGCTGTCGGGAACGGGCTGCCCAGGGAGGTGTGGAGGTGTGAGGGAAGGGCTGGATGTGGCACTCAGTGCCATGGGCTGGTTGGCACGGTGGTGTCCGGTCACAGGATGGACTCGATGATCTCAGCTCTTTTCCAGCCTAACTGATCCTGTGATTCTGAGTTTTGGGGGCCTCCGGTGAAACAGTGGGAATCCAGTGTTGCCAAGAATTAAGAACCTTTTCTAGTCACTAAGCAGTTGTTTCATTTTACCACCCTTCATTGATACCTTTCAGCCTCAGTTTACAAAGAAAACTTGTTTTTAAAATATGGCAAACAACTGCAAGTGATGCTGATGAGCATTGTTGCAACTTCAGTAGGATCTGAAATCAGGATAGGTCTCCAGTGATTGCCATGTTATAATGCAATGTTCTGAATGGATGATCTGCCCTGTGATAGTCCAGAAACAGTCATAAATAAATGGCAGACATATCTTTGTGTTCTAGTGGATGCAAGTGAGGAATTGTGCACATTCATTTCCTGTGTCTGTTTTCCCTGAAGGAGCTACATGGCATCTTCCCATGGCTGGTGGAGAGCATTTTTGGCAGCCTGGATGGCATCATCGTGGGCTGGAATCTTCGCTGCTTGCAAGGAAGAACAAATCCCAATGAATATTCTGTGGCTTTGGATTTCCTGGATCCCAGGTAAACTCATTCATTTCAGCACAGATGCAGAAATGGATTGGTGAACAAATAACCAGTGTTTGGCCTTTTTCCATTGTGCAAACCCAAGTTCACAGAAGTGAGGCAGCAGAGGGAATTTGCTGTGGGATTCACTTTCTGATGCTTGTTTGCAGTGGCCCGATGATGAAGCTGGTTTACAAACTCCAAGCAGAAGAGTACAGATATGATTTCCCAGTCTCATATCTTCCAGTGAGTAACTGAATAGTTTGTAAGAAGGGATGTAGTTGTTGTGGAAGCTGCTTGCATGCACTTTATATCTACATTTCAGTATAGGCCAACGTGCAGCCTCAGTGCTCCAGGTTTAGAGCAGACCCATTTCTTGAAATAACTCTTGAATGGAGGAGGAGAGTTCCCAGCCATAAAATCTCTAGGAGATTGTGGTTCTCAGCAGCTGGATATGTGTGCTCAGCCAAGAAAGCTGCACTGTAATTCTTACTCTGTCCCCAGGGAGAGTTGTGTGGTTATTAGTAGTTGCAGGATTGAAAGTTTTCTAAACTTATCCCAGAGCAGTGCCTTCCCTACCTGTGCTGTGTGCCTGTGTGTTTGAAGTCTGACTGCTCTCCTGGATGTGAATTGTCACATTCCAGCAAAAGTGGTCATCTGCAGAGCGGTTTTGCTGTGATTCTTCTATTGCTACCACCTATATCCTATCTAGAAATTGGTTCAAATAGTCCTACAGATTTGACAAAAGGAAAAAATCATTTAAATATATGGTTATTGCAGGTCCATAGCTCAAGTACCTGGACAAAACCAGCAGCCAAACACCAGTACTGTGCTGCTCCCTCTCCAACTGGGAAAGTAATGGTGAAAGCTTTTTTAAAAAATACTAAATTTCAATTTAAAAAATACTGAATACTCATTTTCAGAGAGAAAATTGAAAGTTTTCTAAAGAGAATTTTTCCTGCATTTGGACATGGAACTACTGCAATGCAATAAAATCACTGAGCTGAATGTAGAGATCATCCCAGAATGCTGGAATGCAGAATCTCACTGTCTGAAAACATACTTTGCAATATGCTGAATACCCACATTAATATTTTGTTACTCTGTCTTTCAGGGCCCTGTGAAGGCTTCAATACAAGAGCAAGTTCTACCAGAATGCTCTTTATACCACAACAAAGTCCAGTTTCCTTCATCTGGTGGTTTAGGTTTGAATTTGGCTCTTAGTATCCTTTTAATTGTTAAGTATCTAATTTTTAAAAAAAATCTAAAACAGAAATCATGAATGTTTCCATTTTACGTTTATTATCTATGGGGTAGATCATGGTCATGCTGAAGAGTTTGTGCTGATTAGAAATTTTTACATTACAATTTAAAATAAACACGTCCTCTTATAAGCCTTTGTTGGAGGAATTTCTGGCCTTAATCAAGTCAACAAAATTCCCAGTGTTTCTCAGTAGAGCCTGTATTTCACAATTTTTGTTTTTGTGACTGCTTGTAGTTTATGCAATATGGTAGAAAAAGGGCATGTTCACTTTGCAGCTAGAGTACTTTTGGAAGCGGTGTAGCCATAGCTGTGCTGGTTTCAGTTTGAAATAGTCAGATGTGCCAAGAGTAGCCCAAACACACTTTGTCACACAGAGAACACCTCAGTTACCAATGTTTCAGTCAGCTGGAGAGCAAGAAGCCAAGGCTGAATTTGCTCAAAAGCTCTAGCAAGGTACTTTAGCATTGACAAAGTACAAATGTAGTGTCTATTCAGCATCTCCCAATATCTAACAGCTGTACCTGCTTTTTATTATGTGATCCCTAACTCTGTTCTTCCAGATCCATTTGAATATTACATGTTTTACTTTGCAATTAGTTTGATCACACAGAAGGTAAGTAACTTTCACATTTTTCCCCTTAAGATAGTACTGGCCTTTCTCCATAATACTCTAAGAGCTGCTGGGGTGCTGTATAGCTAAGTTAACAGCAGTTTCATCTGTTCTCTTGGAATTTGTTATTGCTTTGGTTCACTTGGTGATCCAAGACTGGATAATAAACAAAATACCCACCTTGGACACACCAGTAAGCAGTGTCATGCCAACAAGGAGCAGGCAGTGGATTCCAAATGGTTTCTCTCCCCCTGTACCCAGCAAGGATTTCTCTACAGTCAGAACTGCAGCTTGGTGCTGTGGTTCTTTGGTTCCTCTGCCTGTTGTTACCTCTCTTCTGCTTGGTTACAGTGATTGCTGCAGCACCCCTTCTCTGACAGCTCATTTTCCTTTGCTCCAAGGGCTCTTTGCTGCCAGTTCACCCTTTCTAACCATTGGGCTTCTGCTTTTTTATTCTGAGGGGGTCTGCCATCACCCCCCAGCACTGGCTTAAAGCAGCAGTGTTTAACCCCGGGTGTATCCCGTGTGTCTCTTACAGAACTCACCTGTCACCCATCATGTCAGCCCTTCCAACAGTGCTTATTTCATCCTGGTGGACACATACCTCAAGTGTTTCCTACCCACAGAAGGAAGTGTCCTTCCCCCACCTTCTTCAAATCCTGGAGGAGCCATCCCTTCCCCTACTCCCAGGTAATGGCTCCAGTGTCAGGGCAAACTGTGGGAACAGTGCAGGCAAAATATGGCTTGTTGGAACAAAATCAAACAAGTAGAAAACACCTCCACACTTCATCTGCATGTATTTATTCCATAGGAACAGTGATGCAGTGTTTGCTTATAGTTATAGTTGAAGTGATTAGTAATTACAGGAAGTTGCAGAGGTTTGAAATGTGTAATCAATTATGCAGTTTGAAAGACTGTTTTAAAGTTTATAAAATACTGATTAAAAGCATCCCTACACCCCCTTGTACTGCACCAAGCCCTCCTGACTTCTGTAATTCCATGCGTTTGTCCTCCAAGGTCCCCAGCAGTGCCTTTCTCCTCCTATGGCATGCACCACACCAGCCTGCTGAAGCGGCACATTGCCCACCAGCCCTCTGTGAACGCTGACCCAGCCTCCCAGGAGATCTGGAGATCAGAAACTCTGCTTCAGGTACCTGGCATTTAAGGAAGGAAATGGCCTGCAACGTTTTTTTCTGCTCACTGTGGGATCTCTTGTTTTTAAAGCAGAAGCAGATAGGCCAGTTTGCTTTAGCTTGGTTTCAGAATTGAGCAGTGCAGCTGTTGCTTCCTGTTAATGCAACAAAGAATCACTGTGAAGCTGTTAAGTTGTAGCTTAGAAAGGCACTTAATATCTTTTCTTAGACTAAGGATCTATCAACTGATCTCAGGCATTTGAGTATTGTTTTCTGGAAAAGTTTCTGCATTTGATTTTGTTTTTATCTTACACCAATTCTATGCTCTATGCAAAGGCAAGGGTTAAACACAGCCAAATTGGTTTTGTTCATTATCAAGGGAAGCAGAAGAAAATTTGGATTTAGCAGTTGTTCTGAAACAAGTTCCTGTCATGTTGCTGAGCTGACTAATTGATGCCTGGCAGGTGCTAAGAGTTTGTCATGTCAGCCGTTGGCATGATAACCTGAAACATCTGGAATAGGTGCTGTCTATTTACACCTTAGTTTTCTACCGTGGTCTTCCTTATACTTATCTTCTGACTGACAGTGTGGGATTACTTCTCTTTCCCTAGCTGAGAAAATATTTGTTTTGCAGATCTTTGTTGAAATGTGGCTTCATCATTATTCACTGGAAATGTATCAGAAAATGCAGTCCCCTCACGTCAAGGTAATAGTTTGTACTGCACTTGTGAGCATCACCTGGGGGTTGAGCTCTTACCTTGGGGTAAATCTCCTGTTCTGTGTAGAATTTATTTTTGTATATTGGTCCAAAGGAAAGAAATAACTTATCAGAGTATCTACTTAAGTGTGCCAGAGTTGATAATCCAGTTACAAAAATGTTGTGAATAAGTGTGTCATCCAGATTTGCCTTCATTGCAGAAGTTGTGTTAGTTTTGTTCTGGTTTGTTTCTTTTTTTTTTTTTTTTTTTTTTTTTTTTTTTTTTTTTTTTTTTTGTTCAAGATGAGTTTGTGGGATGGTCACAACAATCTGAACATCAATATCAAAGTACCAGTGATTGAGAAGATGCCACTATAAAACCATTGTATTAAATCCCACTGGGGCAACATGACTGCTAAAAATAGCTAAAATTAATTTCCATCAGAGATAGCAACTGTTACTGAAATACCAATTAGTAATTTATAGCATCCGTAACCATTTTTAGCTTAAATCCAAATTTTAAAAAATCTTTCTAAACTGCTATTTTTGTTTCATGTTCCAAAATATGCTTTTCACCATAATGGTGTCAGAAGCAGTTCTGTAGCTACAGAATTTGGATTATCTGACAAGCTCTTGCTCAGATAATACACTGTTGTAAGCAGTTTGTGGTGGCCTGTTCAGTAACAAACTACTGCATGTAAGGAGTAAGTACGTGTTGGGGAGGCTAAGACTGAAGGCATTATAAATGTAAAGGGAATTTGAAGGAGAAAATATTGATCCTCTGAATTCCCTCTGGGTCACAGTGGGACTTTCATAGAAGGGGAGAGATAATAAAAGCTACTCAGGATTTATTCCTGTGTGGAAGTGCAATATGGGAATTGAATGAAAAATTCTAATCCTTCACTCCACAGGATATGAAGTAAAACACATTTATATTTTGCTAGGGAAAAACATTGGAGAGCTGAAATGTGATGAGTTTTGTCTTTTATTCTCAAAGTTGAGGTCAAAATGCAAACTCACTAATGTTGCAAAGTCTCCACTTGGGACTCCCAGCAGCATGGCTGTGCACCTGTGATGGAAAGGCTTTGCTTGAAGTACCTTTGGTCTGTCTGTCTGTCCAGTCTCTGTGCATCAAGCGCTGTGCTTAGGCCAGAAATGATGATTGCTTTAAACTTCTCTCCTCTGTTCACCCTCTGTATTTCAGATGCTTTCTTCTAGCACTAGGGAGCAGCAGTTGCAGACAATGACTCTCCACATTATGGTGGAGTAGGGCCTAGGTAGAGCTTACAGTTCTCTGAAATCAGCACTTCAGGATCCTCCACAAGGTGTGTTGAGCCACAACCTGAGGCCATAACTCCCTGATGGTATTTTAGTTTCATCTTTGATGGGAAGTAATCATGAATATGTAAAATAGGAAGTCTTCCTCTTTGTGGGGGTGGAACAGTGGAATGGGGGACTGGAGTTCCCCATGAGATACATAAATGGATGAAGGATCTCTCTCTGAGGAAAGGTTCCAGGTCAGTTGGGGGCAGGAATGTTCATTAGCCTGTGATGCTTAAACTGAACTTTGTAGATTGGGTGGGCTGAGGGAGAGCAGTCTGCCTTGTAGTTCCTCAGATGAGCAAGTAGAACATCCAAAAGTGTAAGTTCTGTTATAACATAAACATTAAAGACCTTGACTGGAAACCCAAGATGGCCCTGTGCCTTATCCTTGAAATTATTGATAATCAGGTTCACTTGATAGCATTTAGCCTTCTGTGTGTTTGGGAGGAAGGGTAATTAGTGACCACTCAGTGCTGGATCTGGAGCTGTTTGACCATCAGTGATTTGAAATGGCTGCATATCTGTTTTGGAAGGTGGGATGAGGTTCTGCAGAACTTGCTCACTCTTTGTCCAGCAGCCAGATTTGTTTGCTTTCATGGGCCAAGACAGATCAAAGATAAGTGACTTGCTTGAGAAGAAGAGTCATAGAGTTTTCCTTAAGCCTTGGTAATGTCATCACAGACTTCCCTTTATAAGCAGAAGGCAGTGGAATGTGAATGAATAGCAAACAATTTCTTTTGAGAAGATACATTACAGCTTTAAATTCTGCTTGGGTCTTCTGTGAACCTGAGGTTGATGCTATTTGCTATGCTGTCATTGTTTTCCCTTTTAATTCAACTATTTTCCAATTCTTTTGTCTGTTTTTTTCTCTCTGATGATCTAGAGTCCAAATGTGCAGCATCGTTTTTCCTATTCCCTTCTGCTGTTACCACAAGAAACACTTAAAAAGAAGTAGTTTGATAAAACTTTATGCAATGCTTCCTGACCTTCCAATGCCAGGTGTTCAGCCCCCAGCACTGCATGTGGAACAGCCATGAAAATCCATTGGGTTGCAGATTCCTGTGGCAGGGAAGTCACTTTGGAAGCAGACAATCTGCCCAAGCTCTTGGGGAGCCTGCAGTAACAATCCTGCCACTCCAAGGGTGTGAAACCAAAAGCTGCCAAACTTGCAACAGAGGAGATGGGGTAGAGGCTGTTTAAAGACAGCAGAGGTGTGATCTGGAGAGTTAGTTTAGATGCCTGACAACAGTCATTGGGGTCTGTGTAGTGTACATTTTTTGTTTTATGTTTTTTCATTAATTTCATACATGTGTGTCACTGTTGCTACAGTATCCTCTTCACTGCCATAGTCAGAAAATACTGCTCAGGTTGTTCCTTCAAGGAGGGATCTGGCTGAGGCTTGCAGAGATTTCAGTGTTATGGCAAGGTGCCTTTTGCATCAGCATATAGTACTGTGCTAGGTATGTCTTTGCCTTTTTAGATGTGTAATGTTTCCCTAACAGCAAAAGTAATTTTCTCTTTTGAGGAAATTCACAAGACCTGCAGCCTTCCCAAATAAATAGCCTTTAAGTAGAGAGAAGACACAGATTTCTCTGGACAGGAAAGCCCAATTTGAGTTTCTTCCACATACAAACTGTGCTTCTCCAGCAGAACAGGAAGAAATGACAAAGCTTTCAAAATAGCTTGCAGAATATTGCTTTCTTACTCCATTTTTAATAAACAGTGTGTAAATACTTGTTGCTGCAGTTCAATTCACTTCTGAAATGGGGGATTTATTTGGCAAAAGCTCCATATTCCCCACCAGTTCTTGCTCTGAGCTCAGCAAAGAGAGCAGCCAGTTTTTTTGACACCTGCTCCCAGTTGTATTTCCAAGCTGATAAAGTGTAAGAAACACTATGGAATCAAATTACTGAACACCAGAAAAAGAGGATACTGTGGCTGCAGTTGTTATGGTGATATGTTGTCCCTGACTGTATTTGTGATGTTCATTTATCCCCCCACCCTTCTTCCTTGGGCTCATTCTCACTTTTTTTTTCTCTTGCTCTCTTCTCTCCTTTTTTCCCTCCCCCCTTCCTTTTTGTTTCTGTTGTCTCAGCTGGAGGTTCTCCACTACCGACTCAGTATCTCCAGTAAACACCACGGTAGTCCTGCCCAATCCAGCTACCAGGCCCTCCACGCATACCAAGTATTACCATCTTTTCATTTTGTTTCCTTTTTAAGAATCTTGTTCCATCATATAATCTGCCAAGTGTATTGGTGCTGGCTGTACGGCAGCTTCTTCTGCCAAGGTGTGGTTTTATAATTTGAGAACATGGCATTGAAATTCACCAAATTGTTCAGTGAAACAGATGCTGAGAGATATTAGCAAAGGTCATGGAGAAAAGAGTTAAACTGTAGCATGTGATGAGGACTACTTGGAAACTCTGTTTCTAGAGATGCATTCTTGCAATGTAAGACTTACCAGCTATGCTGTTTTTTGGCACCAAAGCTGTCTCCAGCAATGGCAGATTTCTGCCTCTCACACAGTAGTCATTTAAGCAAACCTTGCGTGGAAGAAAAGATCAGAATTTGCATGGCTGTCACCCAGATTAAGGTAGGTAACATCTGGGGGTTTTTAGCCAAGGAAATGTCATTGGATAATACTAAATTTGTGATGGCAATGTCAATTTGGCTGTCCACTTTTGCAAAAGCACAAGTGGTACATTTGCAGATTGTTCAGGAAATGTGCATGCAAAAACATTCCTGTTGGAACAGATTGCTGATTCCTCTTTTCCTACTTCAGCCCTTTATTCATTGGGTTTTCATGTTGGGAACGGGGAGGGTTGAGCTTATGTACAATGAAGCTCTTCAGCACTACATGGCATTTTCCTGCTCTTTAATCCTTTTTTTGTTTTGTTTTCATTAAGTACTGTGATATCTCAAGGTGCTGTTTAGAAAGGAACACAGAAAGTACTATTTTAAATCTTTTTTTTACTGTTATATTTATTTAGTTACTGTAGTAAGAATTAACAGTGGCACACATCCATCCTGTACAAAAAGAAAAAGGTTTGACAACAAAAACAGTTGTGGGGAAAGGCAGTTTTTAAACCAGTGACATTCATAACGGTGGTGATCCAGACTAAGAGGAAATTGTAAGAACTGCTATGTGGAGAAACTACTAACATCACCCAAAATGATGTGTAGGTGGTTTTGTAAATTCCAAAGGTACCTTCAGGGGGGGCTTGGGATTTTTAAAATTGCACCCTTTCAAGGCCTGTAGCAGAATACTCAGTATCTCTAATTGCTGTGGAGATCCCGGTCCAAACTCCAAGGACCACACGACTTCTTGGAGTTCTGCCTTCTTGTATAAACTCATCAGGACTGTAAAAAATGTACTGATACAAGTTGGAGCTGTCAAAAACAAGCCCAGCCTTCATTAGAAGTGGTAAAGGTCTATCCCTCTCTTAGAAGCGTCTCAGGTCTGGCTGCACTACAGGACTGTGTCTGTCATGGAGCCTGGAGTGATTGTCAGTGTATTCAAAATCTTAGAGTGTAAAGACATCTGCTTTGCCTCAGGCATTGCTGAGAAAGGACATAAAGACAGACATAGACAGACACTCCCTCCCTGCCTCAAGCATCTTGCAGCTAATCCAATACACCTTTCCAGCACTTTCCATTATATTTGCAGTTGTGACTTATATTTCATGTACATTATTCTTCTCAATTTTTGTGAAACAGAATACAAATCTCAAAATCTGCCTTTAGTGGTGGGTTGATATTAGTTCACTACTGTTAGAGCAGATGACAGTAGCAAAGGAGTTTGTGCTTTGAACCAGCACTTTGCCTTGTTCACCTCCCTGCTGTATCAGACACTCACTTCTCATTAGTAACATCACTGTGGCTCACCATCCCTCCTTGTGCTGCTCCCACCCAGGCTGTTCTGCCCCTGAGTGTTGGAAGCAGCAGTTCCTATTCCTACTGTAACTGTCTAGGATTGTTCTCTCCTGTAAGGCCAATGAGTACCAGCATAGGAAGGAGAATTCAGTACAGCCAGCCATGAGTATAAGCAAAGAACCTGCTGTGCTTCTGCAGCAAGGAACTTATAGCCATAATGAAAGGCTGAATATTCTTTTTTCAAAAAGGGTAAGTCAAAATCTACAAGTTATTATGTTCTTTAAAGCTAGCCCAAAATTCAGTGCATTAGAGTACTGTAGGTAACTTTTCTTACAATCCAAATATGCTGCTGTTTCTTAATGAATTGATGGCAGAAGATTGATGCAGCTTGTCCTGGGGAGCAAACCTGTCCAAAATCAGGTGGCACAAAACTGTGGTGAAGAACCTAGAAGGAAAAGAGCATTTCCTGTATTTCAATCTGAGAATATAATTTTCCTGAATTCCCTGGACATTTAACAAATGACACTCATTGGGTGCCTCTTTTGCTTTGAATCTAGGAGTCATTCAAGCCCACTGAAGAGCATGTGCTAGTGGTGAGACTGCTTGTGAAACATCTGCATGCTTTCAGCAACAGCCTGAAACCAGAGCCTCTCTCCCCTTCAGCCCACTCCCACACAGCCAGCCCACTGGAGGAGTTTAAAAGGTTGGTACATGAGCATGTCTCTGAAATGTATAGAACTGAAAAGCTGAACTTTCTCCATGAAAATCTCGTCTTTCTTTGAGAGGTTGAATTAGTCTGTTTTGATGCTAACTACAGAAGTACATTATTAAAAGTATATGAGAGCTGATGGATTATGTTTCTCACATCATCTGAGGGAGGGCAGCTTCAGGAGCAGGTATTGCACTAGTCTATAGAGAAAAGAAAACGCTACCAGAGGATTCTGGCCAAAGTTAGTTTAGTATTTGGTATTTAATAATTTGAGTTGGAATTCAAAGGCTTGAAGTTAAAAAAGAACAAATTTTGCTCAGTTCTTTCTCTGTTTGCATTTGTGAAAGCGTGTTGGGTTGTTGGTTGGTAGGGTTGGGTGTTTTGTTTTTAAAATTTGCTGCCAGTTTATACATGTGACTGTCTTTGAATCTTTTTGCAGGGTTGTGATTCCTCGGTTTGTCCAGGAGAAGCTTTATATCTTTTTGCAACACTGTTTTGGCCACTGGCCTCTGGATGCCTCTTTCAGAGCAGTATGTACTTTCTTCTCCACTTAGTCTGTACTCAACAGAACGAGTTATTAGTTATTGCTGTTCAGCAGCTGTTTCTTGGTCTTTACATCTCTTTTCTAGACCAGTAGAATTCTTTATATAACAAATACAAAAATTAACACAAAACCCTTCCTGACTTCCTTTCCAAATAAGTACTGGCACTCATGTGGGTTTATGTGTGATTTTGCTCAGGTTCTTGAGATGTGGCTGAGTTACCTGCAGCCCTGGAGGTACGCGCCCGAAAAGCCCCCACAAAGCACAGAGCCTTTGCCTCGCAGCGTCTCGGAGAAATGGTGAGGAGGGGGGAAGCTGGGACTGATCTGAGCCAAACCTCAAGGAGGTCCTGAGTAAACCAGCAGGATTTCAGCAACTGTGCACCAACCTGAGTTAAATTCCTATATAAGACTAAAGAATGATCTCTTAGAACACTAGTTTTTGATTTGAGAGTATTCTTTTATCTCAGTGTAAACTGACCACCTCTCCAGAGACAGTCCCTTAGGGCTTATTTGGTAGAAGACAAAATAACACTTCTTTAAATAGCTGTACTCATAAATCCTGTACTCACTTTGACAGGGCTGCCTTCATTCAAGAAAACCTGCTCATGTATACCAAGCTGTTTATGGGATTTCTGAACAGAGCTCTTCGAACAGACTTGGTCAGTCCAAAAAATGCCCTCATGGTGTTCCGAGTAGCTAAGGTCTTTGCTCAGCCCAATCTAGCCGAAATGATCCTGAAAGGTAAAAGGATATTTTGACATCTTGTGTTGTCCTGTCTTAATCTTTCTTCACAGTAGTTATATCTCATCTCAGAAGCACTGAAGTGAATGGACTTCTCTCCCATTTTTCAGGCTATTTTGCCATTCAAAAGTCTGTCTTCACTAATGTTTGTCAATTGGTTTGTAAGTCTAGAGTTCTCTTCTAATCACCATAGATTGCATTTCACAATTTTTCTTTAAAGAATAAAGAACCCAATTATAATTGTCAGTTATTCTTATGGTTGTATTATTTCATTATATAGTTCAGGATTTACACTTTATGTATCTCTGAAAGTCTGTGTACTTAGTAAGAGTCATGCATGCATTTCAGGATAATTAGGATATAGTGAATCTGGGAGTAGTGAGATTTGACAAGTATCAATGTCTGAAGTATGTTTCTCCCCTGCTTTTTGTTGAAAAATGTTATAAATTTAAAATGCTGCTTTGTATGGTCTGCATTAAATGCAGGCTGACATTTTCTGCTCTGGGCAGAGAGAAGTAAATAATGAGAACACTAATTAAGGCCTCCTGTCCCTTAGAACTCCCTCTCTAAATAAAACTGCCTAGCAGCCTTAAGGCAGCTGGGCTTTTCCCAGCAAGACCAGTATTATGTAACCATCTTCAGTGCTTTTTCCAAATTCTAGGAGAACAGTTATTCCTGGAGCCAGAACTTGTGATTCCCCACCGTCAACACCGACTCTTTATGAGCCCCACTCTTGGTGGGAGCTTTTTGTCATCTCGGTCTCCAGCTGTTACAGATGCCTCATTTAAGGTGAAGAGTCATGTTTACAGCCTGGAAGGACAGGACTTCCAGTATAAACAGATGTTTGGCACAGAAGTCAGGAATTTGGTAAGCAACAAGCTCCTTTGCACCTGCCTTTCTACTGTGACAGATGTTTCTCAGTGCTGAGCATCCATATCAGAAGTTAAAAGCAAAAAACGTCACAACCTGCATTACTGAATAATTTAGTTTGCTGACAAGGACTTCTGGACCCTGAGGGGTCTCAGTCCAGCACAGCTGTAAAAATCTGCTTCTCTTTGATAAATAATAAGTTAATGTAGCAGCTTGCTGCCTTGGAGCAGTGTATGGTATTTCCTCTCAAACATGCTTACTGTGATCTTCTGACTGATCAGTAGCTACAAGCAGCTGAAGAACATAAGCAGCACTCAGATTTCTTAAATGCTTCAACAGAACTGCCTCTACCCTACTGGAAATCCAGCTAACAGTCAGCACGAATCCAATATGCACTAAGGGAGTGAGTTTGCTGGGATTGCTCTCACCTTCAGCTGCCAAGGCACAGTTTTATCCATGCATTGATCCTTAGTAGTCCTTTATCTTTGTCCCACACAATTTTTGTTTTTTATTTTAGGTGTTAAAGCTGGCCCAGTTAATTTGTCAGGCACAGCAGACAGCAAAGTCCATATCAGACCATTCTGCAGAGACAATGGCCAGCCAGTCCTTCTTCTCATGGTTTAGATTCACACCATCTGAGATGAATGGTTCTTACACAGGCAATGACCTTGATGAAATTGGGCAGGACAGCATCAAAAAAACAGATGAATATTTAGAGAAGGCACTGGAATATTTGTGCCAGATCTTTAAGGTAAGTAACATCTTTCTAAGAACTTGGCAGCAAGAACAAGAGTCAGGATTCATCAAATGTATGTCTGTGTCTCTTATACTATGTGGGGTCACAAAGCTGTCCAGTAAATTCTAACATCTCAACTTTACCTGCGTCAGAACCCATTTTCAATATAGATGGAGTAAGGTGTTCTAAATTTCTAAGTATCAAACCTTCCTTGTTTAAGTGATGACTCTTTTGCACTGTATAATTTATACCAAATCTGTTTATACCAAGGCTGTCCTCTTGTTTCCAAACAGGCAATTTAAAAAACTCTCCCATATTTTCTAAATGTAGAGCTGTAAAAATACAACTGCAGCTGTGGACGAACTGTAAAACTTTAAAATAACAGGTTAATTTCTCTGCAGCCACACTCCCTTGTACAGAACTGCCCCAGGAGACAGCTCTTTGATACTCCTTGGGAGTTAAGGGAGATATAAGCCAGAGCACTAATCTAGAATTGGACAAGCACAACAAATCTGGAGAGGTTTATCTCGTTTTAATGTCTAACTGAAGTGCTATTAAGCAGTTCTTGGTATCTGAGCTGCTTGTCAAAGACTTCCAATGCTACTGAGTTTAAGTGAGAAATTGATAGGGCATGGATCAAACACCTGCTTTAGAACTGTGTCATTCTTGCCTAGCTGAGTGAAGCCCAGCTGACCCAGATGATGATGAAGTGTGGGACAGCTCAGGATGAGAATGGGAAAAAACAGCTTCCAGACTGCATTGCAAGTGAGAACGGCCTCATCCTTACACCCCTTGGCAGGTACCAGGTGAGAGAAAAACAATTCCATATCGCTCTGCCTAGGCTGTTCTTGAAAAAACACGTTCTCCTATGACAAAGAGAAATGAAACCTACCTGGGGCTAAGAGAGGTGCCAGTGGAAAGGTGTTTCAGATGGGAGCTGCAGGACCAGGTGTTTATTTTCCCATTTCTAGATCATAAATGGCTTACGTAGGTTTGAGCTGCAGTACCAAGGGGACGCTGAGCTCCAGCCCATCCGCAGCTACGAGAACGCCGCTCTGGTCCGGCTCCTGTTCCGCCTGTCCTCCGCGCTCAACGAGAGGGTGAGCACACACTGCCCTCCTGGGCCTCCCTCTGCACATCCCTGTTCCTGTCCACCTCCACCACTGCCCTCCTGGGCCTCCCTCTGCACATTCCTGTTCCTGTCCACTTCCACCACTGCCCCTCCTGGGCCTCCCTCTGCACATCCCTGTTCCTGTCCACCTCCACCACTGCCCTCCTGGGCCTCCCTCTGCACATTCCTGTTCCTGTCCACCTCCACCACTGCCCTCCTGGGCATCCCTCTGCACATTCCTGTTCCTGTCCACCTCTGCCTATGGGACACTTAGTTCGTTCTTACTCATCTTCTTCAGTGGGGTCTGGATGGGTATTGCCTAGCAGTATGAGGCCTGCTTCTCTACCTGCAATTCTGCTTTTCATACACAAAACACTACAAATGTGATTTATTAAGGGACTCATGGTTGCTGAACAGGGGAGTAACATTCAGAGTGAATGCTTCTAAACAGGAAAAGCAAATTATTTTCTTAGTTATGAAAGCACAAGGCAAGTCTGCACCAAGACAGTTCTGCTGTTTAATAAAAGTGCAGTTTGATCCCACCATTTCCTATAATCTTCATTCTCTACATGAAGGAAATCATAAAATAAGTTACTTTATGACAGCATTTGCAGGAGGACACTAACTTTAAATGCATCTTCCCTCAGTTTGCCGATCAGATGGAGGTGCTTTGCTCCAGGGACGATTTTGTTGGCAGACTCTGTCGCTATCATCTGACCAACCCCCAGCTCGTACAGAAAATCAGGTACAGCCCCGTGGTGAGGGACAGAACGAGCCAGAACTGGGGACCCAGGATCAGTCTGAGGTTTCTGGCCAGCTACAGGACTCTGATCTCTTTGCTGATGATCTACTTCCTTGCATCCTGGTTTTATGTGGGGCCAGTTGGCTGCACATTCATGATCCTAACTGGATATTTCCTTTATGCTGTAATAATGACTTTTTTCTTCGAAGGATGGAAACCACATGAACACTAGTTTCCTCTTCCTGGCTTCTAGAAATAAATGTTTTAAGGATGAGCCTGAGATTCCATGACTAAAATGTTTAATTATATCAGCTCTTCCTAAAATATTTTTTAATACTAAAGTTAATGGAGTTTTATAAACATTGATGTGGCCTTGTAGAGATAATCAATGTAAATTTTATTTTTATAAAAGTGTTCCTGTAGACTCGAGTGAATTTGTTTGGGTTTTTTTTTGAGGGGGGAAGAATGAGCCATGAGTATTTATAAAACTGCAGCCACAGGTGGATCCCATCACTGACCTCTTGACCAGTTCTTCCAGTTCACTGAGCACAGGAAGGATGTGGTGCCTGAGACGCAGAACCATTTATGATTTTGTCCCCTAACCTTCAAAGCCTGTGAGTTTTCACTTACCACAGAACACAGCAGCCCTCATCCCATGGTGCTCTAACAGGGGAAGAACAGTACAATGTTAGCATCCAACACAGGAATAATATTAAATTTATTACAGTAGAAACAAACAGATAATGCATTTGCTCAGGTACAAAATACTGACAGCATTCTGCTGCCTCAGTCAGTGCTTACTAAGTACCCACATTTAAAAACATCCTAAAACTGATGACACCACATGGATTTACAGAGGTCACAGCAATTTCTTGACACTACTGTAAGAGAGCCCAGCTACTCTTTACATTTTGCTGCACAATACAGAGAGAGATGGGGCAGGATATAATTGGAACATCTGATATTTGAAATTCTCCTGCACCAGGAACTTAAAAAGGAGCAACTTAGACACATGGGGAAATATGAAAAATGCATTAGAGTTACTTGTGGTAAATGTTTTCATTCAAAGTGCCAACAGAAAGGCAGCTGATGACTGACTGGAGTGCCCATCACTGTCGAAGGCACGATGGATTAGTTGTCAGCTCTACTCCTGAGATGTTTTTTGCCTTTTTTGTTTTAAAAAACTGCTGTAATATAGAAACATTTTCAGTGCACTGGATTAACTCCCACTGGAAGCCAGGTGCCTCACAAAGACTCTGAAAAGAAGAAATGCAGCTACAAACCTGCTGGACTGGCCTTTATACTGTTGGTTCCCCCCCCATCTGTATGTACACATTTACTGAATTTATAGAGGAAGTCAGTGTGCACATGAGTTTCTCTTCTTTCTCATCACCCTTACTCTGTTGGAGTGAGAAAGGTGGTCCACGCTAACCAAAAACCGTTTACACAAAGTTGTATTTAAAATAAGCTATAAAAGGTTTTATAAAATGAAACCTTTTTTCCTCTGTTTGATTCCACATTCCCACCCCCAAGTATAATTATGCAGATTTATCTCACATATTTGAGGGATGCCTTTCTTAAAAGGATGTAATTTATCCCATAGTCAGAAATATTTCCTGCACCTACTGGCAAGTTTGCAAGCACATTCGAGTTGCAGCTAATTTATTTCTGGGGCAGTATATAGGTCACAAAACATACAGTGTGAAAGAAATACTGGCACTGAGCATATTTTGAAGCAAATTAGGGCATTTTTCCCTACCCCCTCTTATACCAGACTCCCTGATGGAAGTCCACAAATAATTTCTTCTCTAAGAAGACAATAAAAACTCATCCTAAATACAGTCTTGAGAACCATATATACACATTTTGTATATCTGAAAATGCTGGCAAAAGTCCACAGAGGCAGAAGATAGAAAGCACGAAAGCTAAGTCTAACATCAGGTTCTCTAGTGAACCTGACAACCTAGAAACAAAACAACATAAGGCTTCTTTCTTCTGAAGGAACCTCCCCACTCTGTGGTTTTCCAGTGGCATGTGGAAGAGGCCAGCTGTTGATTGAGAGGTTTCTTTCTGGCTTCATGCTGCAGGAGGTGAGCTGTTATGCAGCAGAGAGACAGGCCTGACGGATGCTTTGTGCCCAGGTGTTCAAGAGAGCTGTGACTGAATGCTTGTCTGGAAGTTGCAATAGTTTGGAAGTCATGTATCGATACACTGACTGCAAAAAGGGATTGGCTGCTGGAGAAAAATGAGATAACAGATAAAGGAAGTTGTCATAAAAATCATATGGAAAACACTAAAATAAAAGAGCAACATTAGGTGTTCACATTTCCCCACTACTGCCACATGCACATGCCCAACAAATGTCATACCATACTGTCTGGGGTTCTTTATCCACAGAGGGCTCTGATCTGGATAGTCTGCAGGAACACTGAGCTGGAGTGGTGGGACATTTGGAAGATTCTTGTCATCTAAAAGGCAAACACACTTCCATCAGAGCAGAGCATTTCTTGCCAGACAGGAGACTTTTAGTGCATAATTGAGCTTGATTTCTAGCCTGTGAACCTCAAGGAGGAACCAGACTGCACATCTCCCCCCTTCTTCTTACCTAGCTTGCATATGAGATGAACTGTGCCATTATTACTGCAGTGTGAAGGGTCCAGGTTCACCAGGAACTTAGGATTTAACCTTGCAACCTCTCCCTGTAGGACATTTGGGATGGTCTGTCTTTCATCCTCTTCATATTTCCTTTTCCGAGGGGAAGCAACAGGAGCCCTGCGTACAACACAGCCCGCAAAAGGCCTTGTTAAATATTTCACACGTGAAAAAAGAAAAGGTAAAAAGGTACAGGTCACCCCCATCCACAAACCCATCTGTTGTTTAGTGGTCTCTGCAGAGGCGTTGTGCTCAGGGGAGGAGCTCTGGGCAGGCAGCAGCCCGTGGTACGTACGTGATGGGCTGCCCGTGGATCGCCGTCATCGCCGGCATGAACGTGCGGTACAGGGAGTGGTTGAAGACCGGGGAGCGGATGTTGGCCAGAACTGCATCCAGGAGGGGCTGGCACAAGTACTGCTGCTTGGTGGGGGGCACTGGGGGAGGTGGTGGAGTAGGCTGAAACACAACAGAAGCCCCTCCTCCTTTAATTGTCACCAGAAATAGAAATATCTACTGTTGAGTCTGAAAAATTTTATAGCAGTAAACTTCCAAGGCGTGAAATGCAAATGACTCTCAAAATTGTACATAGTAACATTAAAGGAGGAATAAAGCAAAAAAAAAAAAAAAAAAAAGAAAACAAACCATACTCAATTTGGTTTAGGAAGGCTGTCGTGAAATTAGCCACAGTCCAAAGAAGGAATTGAATTCAAGTCTTGGCACAGAGCACAAGAAATTGAAATTCAGTTAAAAGACACACACAGGTGACTTACATGAAGTAAATGCTTGCCCGTTTTTTCCTGTTCTCTTCTTTTGTCCAATTACTTGAAGTTTTAACAGCATGAGTTATAAAAACTGTAAAAATGATCCCGCCAAGCCTTAAAACCTTTTGGAATGAGTTGCTTATTTCTGCTGGCCCAAAGCATTACATACCACAGCCATATCATTTTTCAGCTTCTCCAGAGCAATTTCACATTTCTGCAGCGTCTTCAGGGGGCACCTGAGGAAGAGGAGAAATTTCACCCACATCACCCACCAAGCAGGCACCTCAGCTGAAGTGTTTCTGCTGTCTGAGCCGCAGGGACAGCCTCAGTGGCAACAGGGCTGGCCGCTAACAGCAGATTTCTGGAATAGCTGGGAAAACTGACAGGAAATTTTACCGTTTGGAGGGGTCAGTCAGGATATCCAAGAGACTCTTCATTTTACTCAGGTCCTTCTTCCTATCTGAAACAGTATCAGAAACACAAACACTGGCTACAAGAAAAGCTTCCATTCTTGCAGACAAAAATACAGCACACTGTCAAAAATGAAAACATGAGCCAATACTAAAGGAAGTAGTAAAGATTAAAAATCTTTCATCTAATCCTAAGTATATCCAAAGCATGAACTCTACATGTTTCAAAACCATCAGAAAAAAAAAAAAAAAAAAAGCCTGATGAGAATTTAAGGATAAGGGTTTTGCCCATTCCTCACACTAAAGTCTTTAGTTAGAAGCAAGAAAGAATAGCTCTGACATTTTTAATCCCTGGAAGAGAAATCATTACAAAAGACAAAGTACTGCTTTTTTCAGCAGATAAGGGAGCTGACAGATAAATGCATGGAATACAGGAAGCCTCACCTTCATTTTTATCTATTTTATTGATCATCCTCCGGAGTGGCTCGATGTATTTTGATAGTTGCTTGAGTTTTTCCAGATACTGTTGCTCCTCTGACTGACCAGAACTGGCTGGACTCATGACAGAATTTGGATTTCCTGGCAAAAAGGAAGACTGCATGTCACAGGTTGATAAAAGATACTGCAGAACATTATTCTCACATTTCAGAACCTTGATCTGAAAAGTGGCACTCTCAGTGTAGCTTGTGTCAAATATCCAAATCCATAACTGGATACCCTCCATAGTTTGAGTGTTTGCCCAGTCTCTATTTTCTGTATGGAAATAACATGTTCTATGGGCAGAAGAGTAATTCCCACTTAACACATTTTTTTCTGAAAAGTTCCCAAGTTCCACATACCCATTTTCTAGGTCTTTATTTTGCCTTCACTCTGATACTTTAAGCATTAAATAAACACAAAAAATTCACAGCAGTTTTTGCTAAGTGGATCCTTTTCTGTCTGTAAAGCACACAAAAATGGTATGAGAAGGAGGCAGTATGTGACCTCCATTGACAGTATCACAAACTGCTTATTCTGTCTGGGAGGGAAGTGCCAAGTGCCAGAGTACACCCATTAGACAGTTCAGTGATGAGAAAAGAGGTTTCGGTGGATTTTGATTTGGGAATCCAAGCAGTTGTGTTATTTGGTGTATGTGACATGTTCACTACCTGCTGCGTAGAGCTCTTGCAAGTTTAAACTGTGCCAAAAATAACAGGTTTCCCAGGAATTATTACAGTTACCAAAACACAATCCATGGTGTGCAGTACAGCTCTGAGTTTATTTACCTGGAGTGTTTAAAGGACCTGGGGATGGGACACTGAAGTTCTGAGGTGTTCGTGCAGCTGCTGGGCTCTGTGATGGCTGTGGAGATGGACTGGGGAGAAAGCTGCTGGGTGATGGGGCAGGGCCAGAGCTGAAAAATAAGCATAAAATTAAACCTGCCAGAATCTGACAAGGAAGGATCATCAGCCTGTAAGCAGGTATGATTTTAGTAAGCATCATTATGGCTGTCTGTAGTTCTGTCCTGGTGAGATTTCATACACAGATTCTTTATGTAAAATGTGAGTTTTTAGAGTGAATTCAACACAGTCTCACCTGTGCTCCCAGTGGAGCTGGTATTAAAATTCATTCACTTCAATGGAAACAGAGTAAGGTTATGGAATGTTTCTGAGAACCTCACACTTAGGGCATTGACAGAAGTGCTCAGAAGCTGCAGTGGGGCTCACCTGACATTTGAGTTTGGCTGGGAAGTTGGCTGGCCTGGCTGAGGGGATGGCTGGGGCTGTGGGGGTGGAGGCATGGACTGGGGTGTCTGAGCCTGCTGGACAGGAGATGGGGATGACATCATGGTGATGTTGTTCTGGCTGACCTGGAATGTGGGAAAAGATACCATCAACAACAACAAAAGGGAGCAGAGCACGGGAACCTAACTAAAAGGCTTTACCTGTTGAGAGAAATGTATCCTCAGGCCTACAAGAAATGAAAGCATTAGTTTCCTTTCTCCCCCATAAGGACACTCCCACCTGTATCACTCTTGAAGCTCTCAGGGCAGTAAAACTTATCAACTTCAGCAGAAACCATTAAAACTGCACAGAGCTTGAATTAATTGTATAATTATTTTTCACTGCCCAAACCATCATGTTGCAATTACAATGTCGGAAGTGCCATGTGAAAAACCTGTACTTTATTAGAACTAAAGAAGAGCAGGAAGAAAAGACATTTCCCACTTGATAATTAAGAGTCGGAACCCCCTCCTTATTTAGACATTTTAATTACAGTCTTCAAAAGGTCTGTCAGACTCAGCTGCAGCTTCTCAACTAGTTTTCTTTAGGAAGAAGTAAGAAAAAAATTAGGTAAGCCAAATCACCAACATCTTGTTTAAATATTGAGTTCTGAAAATCTGGGTGGAGATAGAAACTCCAAACTAAACAGCTGGGAGGAAAAAAAAAAAATTAAGTAGCTTCCTGACCCTGGGAGAATGATGAGGTGTGCCTAAAGGACAAAAAGGCAAGTAAGAGCATTTCCAGAAGAGCACCAAACAACTAAACTTATTCTGTACACTCTACAGTGCCAGAGCCAGATGAACACCAAAATTTCAGCAACTTCTCATATTGTTCTCATACACTTTTTTCCTCTTAATCCCTTAAAACCAAACAAGAAAACCTGTGGAATGGCAGAGGCATGGGATAGTAATGCATATATTGAATGATCACATTTGTTTAAGGCACATGCACAGAGTTCTTATGACTTGAGGCTGTAAATAAGTACATACAAAGATAAATGGAATTAGCCTGCAGAGGCAATAGATTGTGGCTCTTTAACCCATGTGTCCATTCTGTAAGTCTCTGGTTAGCCTCTTTGAATTAACAACTCTTTCCCTCAGTCTAAACCATTTTTAAGCAAAGGTTCCAGAAATCCACAGTCCCAGGCACATCACAGGCACTGCAGATTGGTGCTGCCCTTCACTCTCTTGTTAAATATCCATCTAAATAACCCAACTGTATGCAGAGAACATGATATCTAGCACACTGAAAGGTATTGCATTTCTACCTTTGCATGGACACACTGACTACAACAGGAAATGCTCTGCTTGGTACATCCCACATCCCACAGCTGTGCAAAAGGTCACATTCCCCCCAAAAAGGCACAAACAATCCCCCAGCTCAGTGCAAAACTATTTATCTTGAAGATACTAGTTTATCACCCATTACAGAATAGTTCAAAACCAAATGCAGCCTGACGTACTATGATTTTTTTTTCAATCTTCAATAACCCCAGCACCTTTGCAACCTCTCACACAAAGTTAATACCTGGAACAACTGAGGCTGAAATTATACAATATCTTCCTTTTCTCCATAATCAACAACTACTGGGCTTCTATTTTCCAAAGGAGGTGGATTCTTTAACAGCATGTCTCTCCTCAACAGTTGGAAAAGCATTTCTGAGATTGAAAAGCAGTTTGCCTCCTGCAGACACTGTGTTTGGAAGGAAGTTAGGATGGACACTGCAAAGAGCATTCCCTGATCCTTCACAGGTCTATTTAATGTGCTATTAGACAGCAAGTGATTTAGAACTTACTCATGTGGACACTGCACACATTTTTCATCAAGTCAGACTAACACCACTTGGAGTGGTTTATCACTTCCTGAAAATCAAGCCCCTGTTAAGTGTCTCAAGTTGGTTACAAAAAAGGACTTCTGAATACTTAAATCCTTGTGTTTTGGGAAGGAAGGAGAAAGATTTCATTAGGTTTTCTGCCAGATTTAAGTTTCTGTGTGTAATTCTGCACCAAGGATATGATTTACAATTATTTACAAATGCTGCAGAAAGTGAAGAAAAGGATATGGAGCATTTACTGTGCACATAAGCACTGGATGAACGGATTTTTTTTGCACTACCCCTCCTCATCCAAATACTTGCACAGGCAAACAGATTTCCTCTTCTCCAGGTTTGCTCTCTGCCACCTTCATTTCAGAACAGCAAAGGCCAATGTATAGTAAGCAAAATGATGCCATTTTCAAAAACATGCATTCAGAAGTGTGCAGTTCTGAACTTACTGCCTTGGTTTTTTTTGACTGCAGTTCATTTGCTACATCATTTCAGAACAGGTTTAAAGATTATTTCAGATTTAGGTTTCTACATTGTTTGTAGGATAAAGATTAAGATTGTAACAATTTAATGAAATTTCAACTTCTAGGGAATGCTCTTTGCAGCCGACTCTGAGTAAAAAGAAGGCTTAAAAAAAAAAAAAAAAGAAAAACAAATAAACACATTACAAAAATAGCTATGAACCCAAAAGACAAGACCCCTCTCCTCCAGAGTTTTAACTCCATTGAATTCATTCAGCTCCAGAGTTAAGCCATGGTTACTGATCATTTGCATACCCTGCATCTTCAACAGACACAAGGAAATCCAAGTAGGCATTTTTTCAGTGAGGGATATGAATTTCTGCACATAAAAGCATGTCCATGGACAGCTACTACAGCCCACTGAGCATGATTTGCCCTGTGACTCTTCAGTGACCTCATCATGACACTGTACTCTAATTTTCTGCAGTCTCACCCAAAAGGTACTTAGGCTTGCATAATACAAGTTTGCATTTACATCCTCTAAACCAGAGCTATTGTTAGTGTTCAGAGCACTGTCCTGGAAGATAAACCCAGCTATGAGTTCTACTTTCATTTTGCTGAGTCTCAGGCACCACACAGCACTCAGGAGATAAGGCTGGTAAGGGCTCTCAGCTCTAATTCTCTTGCAAATCAAAACACCAGGTGATTGTGGAATAAAACCTCATATCAGTAATTTTTTGTTTTGTTTGAAAAGACTGTAGGAAGCAAAAAATCCAACCAAACAAATAAACTCACTGGAGAATCCAATGAGTATTGTGATAAAAAAGGCCAGACCGTTTTGTCTTATGGGATAAAAATAAATAGCCACAAGGTATTGATATCATATCTGGTCCTTCTGTTGAAAAGCATTCTTCAGTACAACACCAGGATTCTTTTCTAAAGAGAAAATACACCCTGAACTGCCTATCACCACATCTAAATGGATTTTGCTACTACAGTCAAGGAGAAGACATGCTCTTAAATGAGTGATTAATAACCACAAATCTGCTACAGCCCTTCACTCCCACTGTGAACAGCTGCAAGGGCTCTGATGGCCAGGAAGTTATACCCAGCAGGCAGTAGCAGTTTAGCATTTTATAAAATTAAGAGATGTAAAAGACAACACTTCTAATTTCTTATCTACCTAGAACCTGAACAAAGTGCTTTGGCAGATAATACTAGAGACTCATGTTGGTCCAGAGCTGTCAATTATATGGCAGGTCAGACTGCCTCCAAAATCTGCTTCCAGCCACCAGCAAACCATGACTCACTCACTGATCCCAGCACCTGCTTCAGAGCCATTTTCACTACAATCATTGCTCATGAAAAATTTCTCTTCCTCTGCTTTGACAGTTGTTGTTCAGCCTCTCCATCACTTTCACAACCCCTGGCATGCTCCTGACAGCACTTCCTGAAGAGCAGTTCAGTGGTGTCAGAAGTCACAGCTCCTCAGTAACAATGGCAGTGCTCAAAGATCACCCTATGGCACTAAATGCTTGAACTAGAAGCCTTTTGCTATGAGTCAAGTATTAAACAGAAGCAAAACTAATACTTAAATATCCATGGGAAAGTCTCAAATATTGTGGATATTGAAATGGGAGATGATTATCTCAGTCAATATTAACTGCTACAGTGACCAAAGCACAAAGTAAATTGCTCTCTGACTCCACAGCTATGGCTGGGCTTTGTCAGTTAACAGATACACACTGTCCTGGATTGAAATCACCATCCATCTTCAACCAGAAATGACAACAGATGTGTCTGCCTAGGACTGCAGAATCTTTCTGGTCACTGTCACTACCTTTGCAAACTCCTGAGAAGAAATGAAGTGCTCTGACCTCATGCATTTTCCAGCAACAGCTGGATAGGAGCTGCCAGCCTGCCTACACAGGATCTTCTCTGATGCAGGTACTAGTGGAATCCTTCTGGCAATTCCTCCTACACAGCCATGAAAGAAAATACCATGCCAAGAAGCTGCTCAAACTGGAACGAGCCAAGTTTACCAAAGCACAAGAAGCACCTGTACAGAGCATGAACACAGGCCGAGCAAGGTCCTGGACACAACTCAGCCAGGTACACTGCAGTGCTGAGTTGCACCACTCAGAAATGCACCCTCTTGGAGTGTGGACCTTTAATTTGAGTCATGAATCAATTCTGAACACAGCAAAGTTTTAAATGTTAAAATAAAGATCTCTCCCACTTTTAAAATGCTTTATTTGATATCCCAAGAAAACCTACTACTTAAAACGAAAAAGAATCCTTAAAAAACACAACCTAAACACACCAACAGCCTGAGTGAGAGCAGCAAGTTCATTGTTTGATGCAAAAGTGAGCAGTCCCGTTGCTGGAAAGGCAGCAGCAGGCAGTGAAGGTTGCACAGTTGCTGACACAATGCGCCGTGACCCAGTAAATACCTGTGGCATTTGCTGTCCGCCCAAGGGCATGGAGCTCGGTGGTGTAGCAGGCACCGCGCTGGTAGGCGGGAACCGCGGTCTGATTTGCATCCCACCTCGGGCCATGGGTGCGGTGATCATCTTTGAGGACAGAGGGACAACAGACAAAAGTAATCGCAAAACAAGAAATGCAGTGCACTGGCAGGATGAGAAGCACATGCAGCCTCCGGGAACTGGGGAGGGGGAGCATGAAGGGAAGGTTAGTGAGCTTTTCTCTAAAGGTTAACCTAACCTGCTGGCTTGGAAATCCAACTTTATCCTTTTTATACTCCTCCTATCCATTTTCAGAGAGCACCTCATGAACTCCTGGTATCCTGACAGAGCCCATATACAGTCTCAGATCTGTGGGTCAAGGGTTGACTATCCTGTCATTTCCATCAAGGGCCTTTCCTAAATCTTTCCTGACATCTTGAAATTCTTGGAAATAAGTACTCAGAGATTGCTGTCAGGAGCTCTCCATCTAAGCAGCTCTATAATGCCACAGGTTTCTGGTGTGCCTTCTGCCACTGTGGGCTCCAAGGGCTTAGCAGTTCTGGCCATGCCACCTGGTACAGGACACTCTGGCAGACAGCTCAACAGCAGCTGTCAGTGCACTGCTCCACAGTGAGCAGATTTCACACCAGCCCAACCTATGCACAACTATAAGGACTTCCAGGTTTGAAAAATCTATTTCCCTTTTATAACCCACACACTAAGTCAAGTATACTTTTTAAATTACCATCATTTGGACAAATACCTATTCCTCTACTACTATATTTTTCTGAGTCCATGATCTTCCTCAAGTTTTTTGATTCTCCAACTATATAGAGTGAGCACACCCTAAAGTACAATCATTCAGGGTAAATGATAAAGGTCAGCATTAGAATCAAATTTTGTTTTTAAAATAGTATTAGGACTGTGCTGCTCTGCAGTGTCTAAAAAGACCTTTCAAAACCATCAGCCTGCATGAGCCACAAATATTTAATTTTTTATATCTGTATAGCCCTCTGCTATAAAATTTTATATTACCTCACATACAGAGAATTTACAACAAATACAGCATACATTTGAGGTAGTATTCAGGTAGCTTTGGTAGATTTACTTAGTCTTTTACTTTACAGTAACAGAGCTTCTGTTTGGGACTTCAAAGATCTACAGTAAAGTTCTCTGGGCTACCTTTTTTTCCTGGCTTACATGTTATCAAGGAACCTACACAATCCTAACTACCCTAAGAGATTATGCAGTCTCCTTCCTGTAAATGGTTTGGGGCATTCCTGCTGGGTGTTTATGTAAATGGACTGAAGCAGCCAGCAACACATCTCTAGAAAGTCAAAGAATGCATGTGCTTACAATTGTTAAAAATAAATAAAATTAAATACAACATAGCAAGACTGAAAAAGGAAAGCAATAACTGATAAAGAAAATAGTGTCAAATTCAGCACAGCTGTTAGTTCACAACATCAGAGCAATGCAGTCCCATTCCATCCAGGCAAAGAGGGATGGTCAGAGACAGGATTTCAAAAGGGGAACAAAGGGGAGTGCCTCAGACATCACACACACATGCACACGTGCACACACAGCATGCAGCAGCTGCCAGAGCAAACACAACAACCCAGCACTGCCACGGAGCACAGGTGGATGCTACGGAGTGCAGTGAAGAGCTACAGTATCAACATGAGAGCTGGTGAAGCAACATAACCCTAACAAAACCAAAAAAAAGGGGGAAGTTGCTGGGGTGGGAGGGGAATATCCTTTCAGGTACAATCACCCCATCTTAGACCCTCGGGAATGCACACAGATCTCTGGAGCTGTGGAATCCCAGGCATGTTATGGTGATCCACATGTCTCATCTTGGCCATGTTTCTGAAGCCACACCACCAAAATGTGAAGATTTAGATTACTTCCACTGAGGCAAAGGAAATTAGAAGAATATCCACAGGTTAAGTGTCTGGCAAACCACTGAACACCAGCATGACAAACTCAATTCAAAGGCTTTCAGCCGTTTATAGTATTGTGGTTGGTCAAACAAGTGCTCAAGCTTACAATTTTGGGTTCTTGTATTCTTTTAAGTGTGTGCTTTGTAAAGGAAATTTACCCATGACATCAATTCCACTCTCTTAACAAAAGCAATCCCCCCATTCTGCAGCTCATTTATATTTACAAAACCCGTGATCCTTTGATAAAGGAATCAGGAAAGGGGGCTCCAAAGCAGTATGTCCATAAAGGAATTACTCTTTTCATAAAATAAGACAGCCAGAAATATTTAAGTACTTTTGAGAAAGATTTTAACTGAACACATATCTTCCTCCACAAGTGAAATTGATTCTTATGAGGTAAAATTCCAGACCCTGTAAATTGAGATAAATCAGAGAGCAAGAAAATCTCCCTCCAAAGTAAACTATAAAGCCCATCATATGATAAAAATGAAGTGGAATAGAACAAATAGAATCCAGAACCTGTAAATTTCTTTTATCTAACATCCAAACATTGAGCATTCCATAAATACACAGCTTCTGGTGCACACATGTACATACAGTGCCACTGCACTAAAGGCAGCTCTAATTTTCAATCAGCATCAGCCACTCTGCATTCTGAGCACCTGAAGGAACTGCACCAGAACAGGGACTTAATTTACTCATATTTAACTGCAGTTGATTACAGATCTTTTTTCCTTGGTGCTGCAAGCATTTTGTGTAGGTCTCTGGCTGCTGGGACACTACTGCTGTGAGCTTCCCTGTGAGTTACATGCCCACAAGGACTGGAGCAGGGTAACATTGATCTGTGTGGTGTCTTTATAACTTCAGAGAAGAACTTCTCACATGTTTAAACCTGGGACTGCTTTTCCTTTTGTGTAGGAAGGATTTACAGAAACTTTATGGAAAAGGAAAAATGCAGACATAGCAAGCAAAGTTCCCAGTTTGAAAGCCCTTAAAGACTAAGTTTAAATGTAACAAGCAAAGATTAGGATATGGTTTGTTTATAAAAAAAAGCTCACCTGAACCAAATAAAGAAATCAAGGCAGATTTATTAAAAATGCTGGTGCTACTGAAAAATGTACTAAATAGAAAGCAAAAATCTAGTCTTAAAAGAGACTTCTTATAAAGTAAAGAAAATCCTTACACACTCTCAACACTGAAGCTGCATTGTAATAATATATACAGCAAATATTTAGACAAGTACAAGAAACCCACTTAGTTATTGGACTTCATAGTGGTAGGTGAATTTTGGTAGACTCATCTTGCACTGGCATGAACATCAGTGGAATAAAGCCCATGTGTGGAATATTCCAACTCCACATGTGCTAGATAAAGAGCAATCCCCACACAGGACTGGATAAAGCTGCAATACAAAACTGGCTGTCAACCATGGTATCACCCAGAGCTTTTCAAATGCACTGTGCTGTTAAGCCACTGGCACATGAAGTCACTAAAGGGGCAAGAATTAAGTTGACTCTACATAAACACAGTCCATCTGCTTCAGAGTTGACTAAAGTTAGTAACAAGGGAAAAAGTCTCCTTCCAGTCAGCCTAAGTCCCTGCAGCTCCCACCTGGAAATTATTTAAGAAACAAACAAGTTTTAATTCACATTTCAACTGTAGAAAGAGAATTCTGCATTGCTGCCAGCACTGTCCCAACTGTACTTACCACTGCCCAGCTTTTACATCCTGTGTTACACTGACACAGCCAAAGGAGCAATTCAGAAACAGAACTTGGCCACACCAACAAGGATGTGGCCAGCTGAGAGTTACCGTGGTACAAGACACTATCCCTGATACAAGTCTGGGAGATGCACATAGGAGAAGCAATTGCTATCACAGTCTACTGAATCTATAAAATTACTTGCACACTGAATGGAAAATGGTGCTTGAAAAACATGGAATGTCTGGGTATACAAAAATAATTCTGCCATTAGTCCTAGTCAGCCTCATTTCATCTGTCTGCCTCTCTATTAATCTACAGAGTGGTGATATTTGTACTTACCCATGTCTGCAAAATGCCTCTATATGAAACATTACACAGGTAAGCCACAAAAGACTTCCATATTTTTGTGGAAAATGGGATAAGAGGTTCAGCTCAAGTCATTCCCCATTTTTTCCCCATGTCTCCTTCATACCAGACACACATCAAGAAACAACCACTGGGGCTACAGGTGTATATTGCAGGATAAAAAAACCATGTTAGACAACAAGCTTTCACCCAGCACTTTTCTTTTTTTAATGTAACTCTGCACTTGTGACACACACCATTTGTTCTTCACAATTCACATCCAGAACAAGAGCATCTAGATCTACTGCCCATTTCACTCAGAAGAAGAATGAAAGATGAAAGGACTGAAAGGGGAGTGCAGAGAGATTTCATCATCTATACTATTTTTTTTATAGTCAATACATGAAGATGGAAGGTAAATCACATGTGATTAAAGATAGCAGGCAAAGATTCACAGTACAGAAATCAGTTTACACAACAAAGCAGTCACCTAGGAGAGTTTAATGAAAGAAGAGGTGATACACTCCAGGTACCAACAGTCAGACTTGTAGTGTGCCCACAGGAGACCATCTTATTCATGTGCATTCCTGTGTCAGTACAGGCAACACTCGTACCTACTTGGGACAGAGAGCATGCACAGAGAGGTGGGCAATGAAATCCTGCCTCTGACTCCAGGCAAAGGAGAAACAGCAGAGAAGACCATATCCCCTTTATGCAGGGGATGACCAATGTCAGACCCTCACCAGGAACCACCAGAAACCCAACTCCATGCTCATCTCTAGCATGCACTTGCCACAGGCCTGTGACCTGTGCCACTGGCCCCTGGGCCCTTACCTGCCCTGAAGCTCCCATCTGAGCAGCTTGGGCCTGAGCTGCTTGCACTGCTGCTGCTGCTGCCTGCTGCTGCTGCTGCTGCACCAGCTGAGCTCTTACCTAGAGCAGGAGAACAAAACCCAAAGTAAACACTCATACCTGAGTAGGGTATGACACTCCTGTTTCAACTGCACTGACGATGCTCAATAAGAGGAGTATGGAGACAAGACCAGCCTCACCAACTAAAATTGGGTTTTTTTGTGTGAAAACAAGTTCTCATGTTTAAAACATTTAAAATAGTTTTCCCACAGATTGGCCACCCAATTCAACAACTTCTTGCACTTCTTACCCCTACTATCAAGTCTTATATATAAAAATAATAGCACTTTAATTTTTGGCAAGCCAAAAATTTCAGCATTTCAAATGATTAGAAATTCATTACATCTGTCAGCGTGACAATCATGACATTTAACTATTCCTAGCTGAGCTGGTAGGACCACAAAGTGGAAGTATAAACTCATCCATTTCTGAAGTGTGGCTGACACTCCTCCCCAGTAAGGCCCAAAGAAAAACAGGTCTGAGCTTTGGCTCAACAGTAACCTATGCAGCCAAGATAAAAATTACTCTAACTCTTCAAAAAGCTGCACCATTAAGAGGATGACCCAGCAAGAGATTCAACAGAGTAAAACCATTGTCTTGCCCACCTTCTCTTCAAGGCAGGATTAAACTGTGACCAAAACCTCCCAACATGGCAGCAGAAGCACAGCCAGCATGGCAGAGAGCTAACCCTGGCTGCAGTCTAGAACACTTCAAGGCATTTGCTCATGTTCTAGAAAAGCAAATTGCATGAAGGTAATTTTTCTTTAACCAGAGTATGTTTCTTTTCTTCTTTTCACTTATCCATTCAAGAATGAGACAAGAGATAATTTTTTAAATATCAGCTGCATCAATAGTTTCCACAGATTTCCAAAACTCTTAAGAAAAAACTGCTCTCTACTGGCAGGCCCAGATATAAACCTTTAAACACCCTGTACTTGCTAACTGCAGAGCTCTTAAAAGTTATGGTTTTCCTACTTGATTATTAGCAAAAGTCAGATATGTTTTATTTCTCTAGATGGACATAACAAATCAACAACCAGCTGATCACTGGCCCATACCTGCATAGCTTTTAACTGCTGTGGTGTGAGAGTGACAGGCATAACCTGACTGGGAATTTGTCCTGAGATTGCCTGAGGCTGAGATACCATGGGCTGGGGCTGAGGCTGGGACTGTGGTGGAAGTTGAGACTGCTGTGCCTGAGCAACCTGTTGTTGTTGTTGCTGCTGCTGCTGTTGCTGCTGTTGTTGCTGCTGAATCTGTTGCATCTGCTGTTGCATGACTTGCTGAGGTGGTTGCTGCTGTATCTGTTGTTGTGGTATCTGCTGCTGCTGTTGCTGCTGCTGCTGTTGCTGCTGTGCCTGCATGACCTGTGCTGCCTGCAGCTGCTGCATTTGAGCAATCCGCTGCAGTTGCTGCTGCTGCTGTTGCTGCTGCATCTGAAAAGCAGGAAAAGCCAGGATGTTAAAGCTTCCAGCAATGCAACACCAGAGTTACTTTTATAGCATAAACCAAAAGTAAACAGAATCCTAATACCTCAGATTGGTGTTTTAAGCCCAAAGGGAAAGCCTAACCTTTTTATCCACTCATCCCTCGTATATCTCAACCCTAAATGGTTAAATAGCCTGTATTCCGCATTAGAAGCTTTCCCATAACTTTTAAAATCAAAGGTGAAGTCCATCAGCTTCTCCTGTACAAATGGGCTCAGATACAGATTCTGTAATCACCCCTTACCAAAAAATGCACAAGAATATGACAGCTGAAGTTTTCCCCCTTGCTTTAGTACCTAAGGATATTATATATATATATATATGTGTGTGTGTGTGTATATATACATTTTTAAAGTGTCAACACATTAGTCACACAATGACAAAACAGCCACTATTGGTAGAGTAATTCAAGGGTTATTCTTTCCCAATTTCTGTCAGAATGAAAGACTATCCTGACATTTATAAAAAGAAAGAGACAAAGATTTTCATTCCCTATTGCTATGACAGAAGAAAGCAACAAAACATCTGTAAAGCTTTTCCTCTAGCATGTGATATACTGCTGTCAATTAACTTGCCAATCTAACCTGAAGCCCTCCCCTAAAGTGGAAATTTGTTAATAACAGGCAGAGCTGATAGTTCTACACAAGCCAAGCCTCACCTGACAAATAACTGATTGTCATAGGTTGCAATGCAAGATGTAACCAAATATGTGTATTCTATTACCATCTGTTAAAAATAGGTAGGACAGCGCTCTTTAACTCCTCCTCCCTCCCGGAGATCTCTCCTGTTCGTGGCCACTGAGTGTCCCTGCATGGCTGAGAAATTTCCATCATCCATGGGGAGATGCTGTGCCCAGGAGGGGAGCCAAGAATTCCTACCTGGATCCAATCTGACCTGGGAACAGCACAGCAGCCTTTGCCCCCTGCATTCCCAGAGGAGCAGCTTTCTGCCCCACTGCATTCCCAGAGGAGCAGCTTTCTTCCCACTGCATTCCCAGAGGAGCAGCTTTCTTCCCCACTGCATTCCCAGAGGAGCAGCTTTCTTCCCACTGCATTCCCAGAGGAGCCCAGGCCCATCTCCCCCAGCCCTGGAGCTCCAGAGGAAAACTCCCCCTTGTGCAGGATCCTGCTCCAGCAGAAGCACAGCTGGCACTGCAGGAGGGCTGAGCCACCCTGGGATGGGACTGCTGCCACCTCCCTGACCCACAGTGGGTCAGCTCCTGTTCTGACTCTGGCAGTGGTTTTATACAACTGCATTTTATTTTAATTTTCCCATTAAATTGTAGTTCTGACTTGGGATCTCCCACTGGTTTCCTTTCAAGCCAGCACACTGATCACATTTGCCATCGTAGCTGTATGTCATCACCTGCTGTTGGTTTTGCTGCTGCTGCATCTGCAGTTTCAGCATGTGCTGCTGCTGCTGCTGGACAGCCTGCAACTGCTGCTGTTGCTGCTGCTGCTGCTGCGCCACCGCAGCGGCCGCCGCCTGCTGCTGCTGCACCTGGAACTGCTGCTGCATGGCTGACTGCTGGGCCTGGAACTGCTGCTGCTGCTGCAGGGCCACCTGCTGCTGCTGGAACTGCTGCTGCTGCTGCTGTTGCTGCTGAGCTATCTGCTGAAGCTGAAGCTGGGCTGAAGACGAGATAGACTGTACTTAAAACATGATACCCAAATAACATGAGATTAATTCATGTCCTTCCTTAGCAGGATATACTTTTGCTTCTCTAAATGAATAGGGCACATTAACAGCAGAATTAATTACAATTTGTACTACCAACTTGTAATTCACTCCTCCTCCATTGAGAGTAAGTAAAGAAAGTGAAAATGTGCAGGAAGAAATGTGCACTGAGGTCACCAGCAGGAAGCACTGTACCATGGTAAACATAGGTGAGCTGTACAAAAACAATGTTCTGAAGCTGACATGATGAAAGGAGAATTTGCTCATACAACAGCTACACTGTGTTGGCCATACTAAGGGAGACATTTATCCAATTAGGTAGCAGTACTTGAAATCAGTTCTTTCCCCAGTTCACTTGGCTGATTTAGCCAGAAGTGTGACACCTCTTCAGCACCTTTTCCCTGGGCAAAGGCCTTATTACCGAAAAGGTGATCTAACAACTTCAGTGGTTGAAGCAAACCCAACACTTACTCTGCTGAGTAGCTGTAGAGACACCAGGCATCCCATGAGGGGCCATTCCCGAGGTTCCAGGAGGCTGCTGCTGCCCTGGGAGACTCATCTGCTGTGCCATTGGCCCAAGGCCTGTCATGCCACTCATTGGTGCCCCCTGAGCTCGGGAAGCCATGCCCATGCCAGGCGCCCCTGCGGCGGGACCCCCAGTTAGATTCTGCAGGGCGTTCATCGGATCTGCAAAGAAAACAGGCACGGATATGCAGCCAGCCATGCAACTGCTTTTCCAGAATCCCCTGCTCTCCATCATCCACTCTCTGATCTGGCAACTTCAGGCCATGATTAGATCCAATACCCTGACAAGCTCAGATTCACTGCCCTGCCTGTGAGGCTTCTGGCACATCTCTGCCTCTCTGTAAAGAGAGAGAGATGATTTAAAGTGCTCCAGTGTCGTGAAGTTCCACACAGATTTAAATACATCAGAGAAAAGGAACTTATTAGCCATCTCCAATTTTATACACAAGTCAAAACAAGCTGCCAACAAAACTCCATGAGGATATAAAGCTTTTAACCTCAAAAGCCAAGAGCGTCCCACTGTGAATCTTCCTCCTCAAGTCAGAGAAGCAATGCTCAGACCAGAGGATGTACTTTGCTATTCCCCCTCTAACATCACTGTTATTATGCACTGAATTAATTTATGCCTTCCATGACATATCACAATCTGAATCCTGGGCACACAGAAAAGTGAAGTTAGAGAGAAAAAGACAATTCAAAAGGTCAAAACACAACACGGGGTACAGAAGCAATATTAATCAGGTACAGAACACACACCACCTTTCTTAAGAATATTCATAAAATAATTTCCAGCAGGCCAGACTGCATGTTAATCAATCACAGAGTGCACATTTGGCTGTAGGGATAAAACCATAGGACTATACTATGTCCCTAACATCCACTGCAGTGAGAATTAGCACACAGGCAGAAGCCAGGATCAGATCTAAGCTCACCAAATGGCCCCACAAATATTTCTGCCTCTGGTGCAAGTCCTGGGGAGCCACAGCAGCCAACAGACAGGAACCTGGGCTGCTCAGCAGGAGATTATTTTCAATCTCTCGTGCTTTCCTGAACCTTCTTGCTGTGAGCTGACAGAAGTACAAACAGGGGAACAAACAAGTCTGCTGTGCTACACCCAAAGCACTGCCAAGCCTGTCATCCTCACCACTGAACAACTCCAAGACTGTCATGCTTCCCTTCCTGTACCCCAGCACCATTTAATATCCCAGCTGGGGAACACACAGATGCTTTATTCTCAGTGACCACAGCCCTGATGTCTAAGCTGTTCTATTTAGAAAAGGAGAGTACAGGGAAGGAAGAAAACAGCAACAAAAAAGGAACTCTTACCACTGACTGAGGCTTGAGATTTCTTATTGTCTGCAAAGAAAAAAATGATTAATCATCTTTGCTAATATTGTCACATTGGCCTTCTGGATATACTCTCTACAAGAAAGATATTCACATCATAGTTTTAAAAATAAATTTTAAAAAACTACTATCTACTGTAGCTCTAATAAAATACATTAACCTAAGCCAATTTGGTAATCAGAATTCTATATAATAAATGGAAGGAAAGCAAAGATACAGAAAAAATTAGGAAGGAGGAAAAGTAGCAAGTTTAAATAATTTCTCAAATACTTTTCAATTATACATGATGTGTAAAAGAAATAGTATTTATAAATTAGGAATGTACACTACAGGAAGATTTTTTAAGCAATTTTTTAAGAATCGCATGCAGAATCACACACAGAAGCCCTAGAATTTACTTTTTTTTTTCCCCTTTCATGATGATTCAATGAGAAACCACAATTGAGAAGAAAATAAAACCAAAACTAAAAAATTACTTACGAATATCTCGGAAATGGATAATAAGCCTGGCCACAAGAGAAAGATACTCCTCCTAGAGGTGAAAAATGAGTATTTTAGCAAAAGAAATGAAAACAGAATAACCATTACTTTCTGGTTCTTCGGTATTCTTCCTCAACATACTGGATTTTACTCTACAATGTGTGTGGGCTCTTCAGAGCAGTTCACTTCCAAGAACAGCCTGTTTATGAACCAGGAATATTTTCACTAATACGTCATTGGGGTTGATGGTACAAGAACGCCAAGAAACCACAAAATTCACAGGAAAGAACCTCCCTGACAGCCACACTAACAGGACCACAAAATGCAAGCATTATAAACCAACATCATTTTCCACGTCTTATCCACTATAATTCGTTTTTTGTAAGGACAGAACCTGCTTACTCTGCACACTGAATTATTTAAGTCCTTGAATTATGCCACATTTGTACCACAGTAACTCTTCTAAAGCTAAATTCATATTACAAGTAAATTAATAACTTGGAAAATTAACATGACAGAAATGTCAGAAGTGAAAAGACAAATATTCCTTGAAATATTTTCTAAGTGTGCTTTATGATTTGTAGGAAGTTGCAGAGGGCTGAGACAAGCCTTCCTGCCCATGAAACAACCCAGCAGGGAGGATGCCAACAGGGGGTGCAGATTTGTGACATGAGCATTGTAACATTTTCACCAAGACAGGTTCTATTTCAAACATGCTTCATTTGGAGACAGCAACAGTATCCAATTTCTCACAACACAGCTCCAGGGAAGAAGTTTAGGTTTTGATGAGAGTGCAGAATTGTACATTACAGCCAGACTTTCACAGAGACCACAGCTCTTCCCTTGGGGTTACTCTTTTCAGAGCCTTTTTATTGATATCTTTGGTTTTTCTGACACCAAACTGGAATGGTGCTACACTGTAGGTAAAGGAAATTCCATGCAATTCACTACATACAGACATTCAGGTAAGAAAAGTGTGGTTCCATATGTGCAGGAAACACTGCAGCATCAGCAAAGCTGTCTTGCACTAAGGCCAGTTTGATGCATCTGCTGGATACAGAACTCCTCACTTCCCCTCAAGGTAAAAGAAGCAGCACATATAAATCAAAATTTCAAATAAATCTGTATTTTTAAGTGCGCTGGCTTTGCTATTTCTGCAGTTAATTCCAAACTTCTTTTGACACTCAATAACTTCTGGAAGCAAATAGAGATTTACCCTTGTTTTGGCCTTCATAAACACATGGCTCTCCATATCTTTGCTAGATTTGTTATGAGCAACACCAGCTTTCCTCATGGCTTCATCACTGAAAAAAAAAAAGGGGAAAAAGACAAGGCTGGATTTTAATTGAGGGTATTACAAATACTTCCCATAGTTAGAAAGGTCTGTGCTTTTACCCCTCTCTCATTTATAGATTAAAAGGAAACAAAAAAACCAAATATCCACCACAAAACAAAAAAAACCCACCAAACCAAATCACCACCACATATTACTTAAAACTGCCACCCTATAAAGTTTATTCAAATAATGGAGAAAAAAGCCAACTAATTTCTAAAAGGCAACACAAATATTCTTTGCAGGAATTCAAGACCAACTGCTAAACAAGTCATAATTTTACTGCCTGATGTATTATTTTGACAAAATACCAGGACTTAATTGAGAAAAACTAAATGGCAGGATTAATGTAATCCATGTTTGGCAAACAATGAGATTGAAATTCCTAGCATCAGAATTTTCCAAAAGAATTCTCTAAACATAAGGTGGAAGAATAAAACAAAATACAGGTTGCCCAAAGGCACAGAGGCTGAACCAGTGAGTGAGGACAATGAGTGGGAGCATGGATTAGGGACAGAGGAGGTCAGAGGCACAGCCATGGGCAGGGTGGGACGGGACACGAGTGGAAAAGAAAGGGCATTCTCAGGACATCAAAGAGTAGCAATTCAATTCAGCTATGGAACATGCAAAGAAAGCCATCCTAAAACAAGGAGTTCAGCCAGGTGAAGTTCTGTTCCAATCCTCTAGGCATTCTCAGAAACTTCTCTGCCAAACCTGTTCTTTGTTAAAGCAGCTTGGTAGTTACAGACTAAATTCCACAAACAAGTGATCAGGAAATACTTTCATTTTGTAATTAACATATCAGAAAGTTATTTCTTGGTGACTGCCTTGCACCAGCAGCTACCCTACATTGAATGCATGTCAGGGCAGTGAGCCCTGGAAGTTTCAGCCACTCTGAAGAGACACCACAGGTTTATTTCCCTTGAATTTCTACAACGTCCCATGCAGCAGGAATGGTGCTTGCACAAGAAGTAAATGGGTTCAGCTTTCTGAATTAATTCAATGAGTCTCAGAAGAGAAGAGCAGATGCTACAGCCTCAAAATGCAGGAGCTTAGGCTGCCACAACTCACAGCCTTACCTAGAAACTAGCAGCTCACAGCTGAACTGCTGCAGATTTTAACACAGAACACACTGGACCTGCTGGCAGCCTCTCGTGGGAAGCTGTTTGTGGGGTCTGGCAGCCACCAAAACAATGCTGTTTATATATGGAGCTTACCTAAACTGAAGCAGAATCTGAACATAATGCAGAGTAACTATTCCTCCATGGGCAAACAAGCCTTGAAGTGAACTGCTCATAAAGGAGCTCTGCTGTGGAGGAAGAAGCTATATCCAATTCTCCTTTTTTTTTTTCACACTTAGTTTTTGGAAAGGCTGTCTCTAAATCCCCACTACTCTGAATCCTCCTTAACTTTCCAGTCCCAGGACAATGACACTGCCTTTCATGTTGAGAGCACTGAAAACTGAGCAGACAAAAAGAGAAGACAAAGATTGCACAGAGGCAAGTAAAGAAAGTAACACGTAAGTAGCACTTAGGGGATGTGATAGAGACAGTAATCAATATGGTATCAGGAACCTGGAAAAAATACACAGCAAAGAAATTATCTGCTTTTATATGGATAATTTCCTCTTGACATTATAGAACATGAAAGATGCATTATTGTGACTACATCTGCATTACTGAAAATGCCACTCCAAGCTCTCCACATCCTATTTGTTAACATTCCAATAAATGTTTAGACTGGGAAGAAACAAGAACACACAACTTGTTCCTTGTTCACATATTTAACTGCAATCAACATAAAAATAGTTACATTAAAAGACTAGGGCAGTCAGCTAAAAAAGAGTCATGGCTTTAGCACAGAGCACATTCCCTGCAGAACACCCAACTCTACAAAACTTTGGGAACTAGAAATTCAACCTCCATCTGCCTTGTAAGCACTTAGTAAATGTATCATCAGTAAATGTGTGGATGTGCACTAAAAATCTGCCTTTCTGATTTCATGCAGAACACTCAGAGTTGTGGTTTCACAAGAGGCAGATCTCAGCACCAACTCCAGCTTCTGAAATTTCCCCTCCACTCTTAAGAAGCTTCTTTCCAGCCCAAATATGTGCAAATTCTGACTCAGGCTAGCTGGTCTAACAGAAAATTCTTGCAGAACATGTTCTTCAAAAGTGCCCAGCTCCCCGTGTGAATCAGTTGTTGCAGTGAAACACCAGGACAAGGAGATTCAGGGCCAGCACCTCCCAAAGCCAGGGACCATCACACCAGCTGAGCTACATCTCAGCACAATTCCCTTCTCAGGGCAGGAACCAGACACAGCCACAGACTGAGTTTACAGCCCAGATCAGACCTGTCCTTCAGGCAATACCAACATCTAAAAACATGTTAAGGAAAGGCCTTCAGAAGGGAGACTCCCAAGGCACCAGTGTGTACTGGAGCTATGTAAGGGTCAGAATAAAGTGGTGCCCTGCAAGCAAAAGGATTTATCCACACTCCTACATCACTGCTGACTCCTGGAACACCCTGGGAGAAGCCAAAGCTGCTCCTCAGCCTCAGTCATTGGAGCCCAGGCTTCCTCAGTCCTGCTCTATATGGAAGTGCTGCTTGGGCCTGCAGTCCCACAGCACCTCGTACTGGACTCAGGACATCCAAAGCACAATTCTCCCAAATGTCCACATCCAAATCATGCACATGGAGCACTGAGACACTCCTCAGGATACCCACTGCCCACACTGAAATGGTCACTCACACAACATCACCCCTGAAAGACAAAGCCAAAGGCCAGAAAACTTCAATTCTGTGTTGTAATGAAAACCCAAGTATGGAATTGCAACAAGTGGAGACACCTATATCCAGCAGCTCTAAAGAGTTATGTGCTTTCATGCTTTTCATGTTCAAGATGTGTTAACATTTATCTTGACAAGTATCACCTCTTGGCTGCAGGATGAACTGAAAGATACACAAACATTTAAGATTGTATTTCCCTAATTGCTCAGAACAACCTTCCCACAGATTATAAAAACTTGCAGGTGATTCACCAGATATTTAATTACCTCCATCTTCCACCTACTATGTCAGCCTGTAATGACAAAGCTGGGAGCTTCTGGAAAGAAACAGGAACTTGTTGCATAGAGAGCTCCAGATTTTTTAAGCAAGTAAATTGCTTTTATTTCTCATTCAACAAACTCTACTTATGGTTAGCTTCATCTAATTCCAAGTGCCACATGGAGCTAGGCCAGGCTGGTTTTGGACATCTAACACACAGTAATTGCAGAAAAAAGTCTGCTGCAGTCACTGTAACAACTCATCCCAGTCATCCCAGTAACAGTTTTGTTTGCTTTTTAAACAAGGCCATGAATACAAATATCTGATCCACCCTGTAAAACTGGAAGTGACAAAAAAAGATTGTCACTACATTTGTAATAAAAAGCACAGAAATCGTACAGAGACATCTGTGCACTTGTGTAAAAGAAAATAAACAGAGGGCATGTATTAAAAGTTTAGCATTACTGTCTAATTACATCTCTTCATTTGGCAATTAAGCTTAAAGATTTTTTGGTCAGTAGTAGCAATTTTTTAATCCTTTGTTGTACACTTCCATTGAAACATTTTTGAGCATAGTTTGCTGCTTAGAGAAAACACTTTACAGTTTGCAGGGTAAATACAAACTCAAGAGTTTGATTGTGTTAGGTTTGCATGTGCTTACTCACGTTTATTTCCTCAAAGCAACACAGCATTCAAAGGCACTCCTGTTTCCTTGTTTGGCCAAAGCAGTAGAACAGGAGAGGAAGTAAGGGATTAATCTAACAGGATTAATGACTTTACAGAAAGTTTAGAAAGTGACACACGTGTGAGCACCAAGGAAGTCTGTGTGGCTCTGACGGAAAAACACCATCATACTTCTTCAAGGAATACTACAACACTTTAATTCTGGAACAGCACCCTAATTGTAGTAAACCCACAAACACTCACACTACTCATATGTCATAAAAAAGCCAGTCCAGTTTTAGGTACTGATTGTTAAAATCAACAAGGGAATATCAAGCCCTTCAAGTACACGTGAATTAGCACTCCAACATTATATTAGAAAGAATGAACAGTGCTTCACTTCTGTGCTCACCACCTTCCAAAAACAGAAAAAGCCTGCAGAGCTGCAAAGTAATTCAAGGAAATTGAATTGTTTCACACAGGAAAACTGAAAAGGCGACAAGCTGAACTTCACATTAAACCACCAGCATTTTGTTTCATGCTTGCCCACAAAAGTCAGACACAAGCCCATAACAGTGATTTTCATAGGGCTGAATATGCCAAATTTCACAACATCACGGACACTGGCAAAATCACGGCCCTAAACCAGATGGTGTCAAGCAGGGCAGGAAATCGGTGTTGCTGGAGAAAGGAAAAGACCAGGAAGATCGGGAAAATTAAGTCAAAGAGCAGTCCCGGTTACCCAGCACAGGGTCTGGGCAAATCCTGGCAACGAGGGCCCCCCGGGAGAGGAAACAGCGGGAAGCAGGAACCCAGCCAGGCCGGGGAGGGCCGGAAAGGCCCCAGGGGAGCGGACACGGCCCCGCGGGACACGGCCGGGCACGGCCCCGGGGCGGCCCGCGGGCGGCAGGAGCCGAGGCCCGCGCGCGGCCTACCGGCGGCGAGCCCGCGGCCGTCACTCACATCTGGCTGACGAGCTTCTGGCGGAAGCTGGTGCTGCGCCAGTCGGTCTCGGGCCCGGTCACGTCCATGGCGGCCCCCGGGAGCGCGTCCCGCCGCCGCCTCCCGCCGCTGCTCTGGGCCTCCGCCGCGGAGCCGCCGCGCCGCCGCTTCCGGAGCGCGAGGGATCGCGGGAAATGGAGTCCCGGAGCGACCCGCGCCGACACTCGCGGGATCTGCCTGATCGGTGTGAGGCTCGCTGGGAAATGTAGTCCGGCCCGGGAGCACTACTCCCCGGTAGCGGCCCGGGCGCGCCCCGCACGGGCCCCGAGGGTGGCGGCCACGGCAGCCCCGGGTTCCCCGCGGCGGTGACCGGCCCGGAGCCCACCGGGCACAGCCGCGGCAGCTGCCCGGGCAGTGCCGGGGCCGCCCACGCCGCCCGCCCCGGTTCCGGCCGCCGCCGCCCCTCCCTCGGCCGGTGGGTTCCGGGTCGCACATGAAGGCGGAGGCGCCGCCGCCGCTCTCGGTAGGTGCTGCGGCGGGGGCGAGGGAGCGCGGGCCCCGGCCGGGCCGCCCGGCGCTCCCCTGCCGGCACCGGCGCTGCCGTTGCCCGGGGGGACCCCGCGTTGGGAGCGTGTCCCGGGCCGACCCCGGGCCGAGGCCGCGTCCCCCGCCCCGCTCGCCGCGGGGCTGCCGCGGGCACGGCGGGCACGGGAGGGAGCGGCCACGGCCGGAGCGGGGCCGGGGCTGCTGGCAGGGCAGCGTCTGCCGGCGGGGCGCCCCCCCGGCCCGGCAGCCCCAGCCCCGGCCCCGGCAGGCGGAGCGCGGCCCCGCGGAGCCGGGCAGGGCTGCCCGGGCTGCCCGCAGCGCAGGGCCGGGCCGGTGCTGCCATGGTGGGTGCAGCGCCTGCAAAGGCAGCGCCAGCCCGGCGAGAGAACGTGAAACCGCGCTTGACCTGCCTTTGACCTCTCCCTCAGGGCTGGGCTGGAGCCGGGCTGCCTCAGTCAGTGGTGTGCAGTTCCAGGTCACCTTCCCCCGCAGAGAAAACGGCTCGTTCTCTGTCACCCGTGAGAAATGGCTAAGCCATGGGTCAGAAACCACAGGCGCCTGCCAGAACAAAATTAATGTGGTGAATAATATGAAAAAAATCCAGTTCGTAAGAAACTGGAGCTGGAAAGTGCTGGAAGAGGTCCTTGCTCTCTTCCAGGTCATTTAAGTGTTGTGTTTGGCATAGAAATAATTACATCCTAATTTTTTTCCTCCTTGTTTTTTAGAATACTTAAAAAGTCATTATGTGATTTTAGTAATTCAATAAATCAGGTTCAAGTCTTGGCAGCTACCTGAGTTTCTCGAAATTCTTTGAGCAGATTGGCTAATTTATAAATTACACAAAAATTACACAGCAGAAAACATTAGAGTTCTATGAATGTGGATAAGTTGCAAATCTGCTACAGATTAGGTAAAACACACAAATTAGAAAGTTCATATTCTTTAGGTTGTAGTACTATTCACAGGAGGAAAAAATATTTTAAAATATACATTTATTTAAATATAGATATACTTCATGGTGGTGTTGTCATATACATTTTAAATGAGGTGTTTTATTCTGGATATGTCTTAGAAATAACTTGTAATGGGTTTTCAGGGGGTGGGGGAAAGGCAAAACCCCTCAGGTGTTTGCTGAAAGGAATGAATGCCAGCATTTGTGAGACAGCATCATTTGCAAAAGCAGTTTCCCAGGCCACACCTTTAGGTTTCCTCCCACTCTTCAAGTATTCTACTAATGCTAGAAACTGAAAATGGCTCAGAAAGTAAATTCAGAGTGTGTTTCTGCTTATTTCCATTAGTGATGTAAGGGAGGACTGTGTGTACAGACCAGGCAAAAGCACATTATCATTTGAGTGCTCAGAAATAATGCTGAGATATCATATTATATGTGCTCCTTTCTTTTTGTGGGGACCTCGGTCAAAAGGAGTTGTTTTGGTTGTTTCTTGTACTTGTAGAAGGTTCCTAAAATGGAGTATTTTAGAATATTTATTTTTGCACAGTTGTGAATGCATAGAGGGATTCTGAAAGAGTTCCTGACAAAAGCTTCTGCCTTCCCTTTTCCTTGAAAAAGCGTGAAACTGCCTTAAGTCTTATCCACACATAACATGAGCTCAATTGGCTTCAATGTAGCAAGTGCCCATTACAAATTATCACATAGTTGGTGAATTATTCTGCTATTTGCACTCCAGTTAGAATGAACAATAGTTTTGCTTTTCATTTTACATTGTTTGTGGCATCACATTTGTTTTCCCAACTATTTTGGCAGGCACCCAGCTGCCTCCCCTTTCTGACACTCCCTGACTGAGCTGATGTGTGCCTGTTGTCCTCTGCCCTGTTAAAGTCCTGGTCCATAGCCAGGTTCTGCCTGCAGGTCTGCAGCCCCCAGGCTCAGCAGAGCATTTTGCTCCTGTACCTTGTCTTGTCAGGCTTGCAGCTGAAGCCAGCTTTAAATCCTCATCCTTGTTACTCCCTAGGGAGAGATGAAGGTGTGGGCAGCCTTAGGGCACAAATTCCTCCAATGCATTAAGATTTTTAAGGGCTTAATGTGTTTGGATGCCAACCAGCACACCACACTGGTTGTTCTGTGTCAGGGAAAAGCTCTGGTGAATATGGCCTGCAAGAGGGGACGAGGAGGAACTGCATCATTTTTAACAGCAAAAGAAAAGTCATGCTGGGTGAGAGCAACTCCAGATATCACAGCAGGTAGGAGACAAGCCTGGCTGCAAGGCAGTTTTGACAGGAGAGACCCTGGGACACCTGACAAGCAGCTGTTGAATGGGATTTCTCCAGTGGGGTCCAGCTTCATACTGGGCTGTGGGTCATACAGCCAGTAGGTCATGTGAATTATTATTTCCCGCTCTGTTAAGCACTCATAATCCCAAAAAAACTGGAATACTATGCCCAGTTTTGAGCTCTCTACTGAAAGAAAAAGTTGAGAATTCAGTGGAGGAATCATACAGGGCAGGAGCACTTACGAGAAGATACAAGCACCTGCAAGGCCAGAATACTGGATTTTGTTGAGTACAGGGCAAAAATAAGGAGCCAGCTGACATTTTTAAGCTATCTAGTGGGCACAGGACAATGTAGAACCAAACTCTCCTTTGTAGTACCATGCCAGGGATGAGAGGCCAGTGACACAAATTGCAGGGGAAAAAATCACACAGCTAAAGAAGAAAACAAATCTGGTGGTTAAACAATCCATTTTCTGACTACTGACAAGGATGGAGATTTTGCACTTGACTAGACAAGGCTCTCCACATCTTGACCTGATTTTGAAGGTTTCCCTGCTCTGAGCAGATTGGACTAGATACCTCCCAAGTTTCTTTCCAGTCTGAAATATTCCACACTTCTAAGAAAGCAAGGGACCCCCACCAAGCTCAAGCCACCTGTCCATATGGCAGTAAGCTAAACAGATTTGGATACCCGACACCAGCAAGCTCGAGTTTATTTTGGGCACAGCTGATGCACAAGAAAATATCACTATCTGCGTAAAACACCTCTTTGTAGTGATGTAACTGACAGCCATGAGCTCTTGAATACAAAAATGTCTGAGTTTCCATAGAAACTAACTTGGTTAATCCTTCCTGCATCCAGCCATTTCTCTACAGTAGAGAATCAAAGCTGTCAGCACAACTTCACAAAAAGACACCCCCAAACCCACACATGCACCTGACATTAGGAGCACCTCTCTGACCTGGGTGCTGGTCGTACAAGGGGTGAACACTTGGCTAGGTATGTATCATACACACAACACCAGCAACAGATTTCAGCACTGTAAATTATCTATACCATGTTAAAGCACAGCATCCCTCACCAGAAAAGAGAGCTTGAGTTAGCTGTAATGGCAGCACAGGAGCACCATGTGTGACAATTGATCTGTGTTAAAAAATACCATTAGGACACACATTGCATTCTTCTCTACCTTATCTTATTTTGCCATACCTTTAACTTTTCCCTTCCCCTTTGCTTGTAGTGGAGTTACTCCATTCCTAGACCTTGTGTTCTTAAAAGGATCAGGATTTTCAGTGAGCACAAGAGCAACCAGCATACCAGTTTCTCACCATTTTGCCATTGATCAAACTACAGTGCATTCCCTAAATTCCTCCTGTCCCAGTGCCAGCTTCTGTAATCATAAGCCACATACCTTTATTATGAAAGCAAGCTGTTGATCAGAGAGAGGATTTTGTTTTAAAAAATTACCATGACTCCTTTCATGGGTAATTAATGAGTTATTTCAGTTGAGTAATCAGAAGCCTAAGACCTCTACTTTTCTTCATTCCAGTAATCTGCAGAAGCATGTTGTAGAATTTGAATACAAGACAACCACAGTGTTATCTGCAAGTCTCTGAGACATTGTAGCTTTCACTGTGTCCACAGCTTATTACCAGGGACCACTGGTGAGACAGTGAACTCTGTATTTAATACAGGAAAGAGAAGGAAGTACTCAAGTTCTTTTCTGCTCCCTCCATTGCAAGGCATGGCTGCCTTCTCTTGGTTCTCAGATGGAATCCAGACACAGAATGTAGAAGATTTCAGTCTACTGAAAAAGAGCAGTCTTGTATTTCTAGGTACCCCTGAGGGTTTTTCCATTTATGGGGGATTTTTCTACCTGTTGTAATTTTTTAAACTCCTTGATTCAAAGTGACCAAACAGTCAACATCTTTCTACACCTGCCTGCAGACATGCACATACAATTACTGATCCCATATATTTTCTTCTTTATGTACTGTAAACTTAGTTGTAATACCTTAAAATTAATCACTACATCAACCCATATCCTCTAAAAGACAAATACAAACAAGCGTAACTGCAGACTAAAATACATTGTGCAGCCAGCAAAGAAAATGTCTAGCCTGATTTTCTCTGCAATTTCAAAGTAGTCAGAACAAGGACTTTGCTGTTTCTGCAGACAACATCCCACAGCACATGAGACAATACTTCTCTTTGCTACTGTTAAAGAAACAGTTAACTCAAAGAATTCCTCCTCTTTTACACCTGCAGGGTTAGCTCTGCAGTACTCAGCCACTGAAGCCCACTGCTAACAGCTGATCAGTACTGAGAAACTTTCTCAAGAAGAGAAGGAAAAGAAAACATATTACTCAAATTTCTAAGAGCTTGTCTGTCACAGAGCTGTTTTCACAATAACAGAAATAAGAGAGCAGAGAGACCTCAGGTACATCCTACAAGCTGACCGTAGAGAAGCTCAGGATAGAGGAACAAACCTGTTCTGTCTTTCTATCCAGAACTGTCTTGTTTACATTACATTTAGGCAGCTTTGGGTTGGTTTTGGGTTTTTTAAAATAAACATTAGGCAAAATAGATTTTTAGGCAGCAACAAAGGCCAAAGCACACTAGTCAGACCACACAGTTTGAGAAGCAGGGTGCTGTGCTAACAACAATACCCCTCCTCAGCAATTTTGTAATCAGCATTTAGAACAATACCCAAAGAAATACACACAATGATCAATCAGCTCAGCGAGCACACTGCACTTAATCCAGAAAACTCAAATGCCAAATCCATCCCACTTCTCTTTCAAAGAAGCCCACAGCACAACCCCACTAACCCTGCCACAACAGCTGCTCTTGTACCTTCCTGCCCACCCGACCCCAGCTGCTCCTGGTGCAACTGTTCCAGAGCTGAGCACACTCAGCTGAGGGAATCCTGCTGGCCACATCCCCCACAGCCACCCCGTGGACCTCTTGGTCCACCCTTCTTCGTCTTACACCTCTTTTCTAACAGCTCCTGAAACTACCTAGGCAGGAGTTTAGAGGCTTTTGGCTCAAGGAAAACTTAACCACATCTGTCAGTCAGACTTTAATACTACAAATGTTCACCTTTAACTGTATAGACTAGGAGCAGTTCATTAGGATGATGTACAAGCATGAGTGACCACCCTGAGGGACAGTCCAGCTCACCAGTGACAGCTGAGGTACAGCCCAGGGGCAGGAATTGGAAACAGGAGGTCAGGTCTGCCAGAATTCAGAAAATAGAGCATAGCAAAAAAAATCTGTAGGTTCAGCTGTTCACCAGCCAAAAATCAGCTGTGGAGGATGGTTCAGCTGCACTCCCAGCATTTCTTCTTGACCACACTGGGTGGTCACAGCAGAGCTGGTTTGTTCAGCTCTTCATAATGGTTGTGGCATAATTGAAGTCTGTATCTACTCAAACTAAGTGTGAGATAAACTCCCTGCAGATCTCCAAGACAGCCCCCACTTGTCACTGAGAGCTACTCAGATACTAATGCTCATACTGGCTACAGAATCACTAAATAATTTATCATTTTAATGTATTTCTATTTTCTCTCTTTTACAATATCATTTAATCTTCCTGATTCCACTTACCACATTTGTGAGATCAGATCTCTTCTGGGTCTTTATTTGCTGAAAGCCTCATCCCCTTTCTGTTACCTTTTAAGATTATTCAGATAGAGAATATATTCTGAACAGTAACTATCCGCAGTTATTAAATAAAATTAAGTAAATAAAGGCTTGCATTATTATATGGGTTTCCCTCTCTACCCTGCATGTATCTGTCTCTGTAGCCTGCTTATCCTACAATACATTTGTTTGCTAACATTTATTACAGGGCTTCAGTGGCATGTGAAGTTTTATCTCTTACTTATCTTGCCTTGGCCTCTCTCCCACCAATGACTGCAGTATATGATAAAATTGTATCAAAGGTCATGATGTTTTCCCTAATCCTGAAAATGTCTTTGGATTCAGAAAATAGTTAATTTGTTGCTTTTACTTCTGCTTTTTGATACAGTGATTTTACTTCCATAGGGACTTTTGATACAGCTCTCTAAGAAGAGGAAAAGATGTAACCTGTTTTGGAGCTTTAACCACATTAAACCACATTAACAGTTAATCTTAATCAGTCCTTCATTTGGACCATATGTCGCCCTACTTTGGTTTTGCTGCATTTATTTTCTTTTAGTGAAATGGGAAATTTCTGATCAACATCATGTAACACTCACTGTTTCACTTGCCGTTCTTAGTACATTATTTCCCTTGCCTCAATCCATCACTCTTAGTATTCCCCAGGAGCAAATGCAATGATACACTAATGTTTTGTCTGCTTTCATTTGATTTCTAGGAAAAGCATCAACCTGTCATGCAAAATAACCCATTACTCATCTCTTCAGCTGATGATGGATAGTTTTCCCTCTCTAATCGACCTGAGTGCTCCCCAGAAGGCTGTCTTGTCAGAGCTCCTTTTCTGAGCTGCTGCCTTGGTTTTGCTGCCAAAGAGCAGATAAACATTAATACACTTTCCCTTTTTTTTTTTTCCATCCCATTCACCATGCAACACCACCTTCCTTTTGTTTTGGGCAGTGTAGGGTAACTTCCTCAGGCAGAGCAATAAACATTTTCATATTTCTTGGTATCATCTGGGTAGCTCCTTCCTTGCTGCCCATACCCAGAATACCTGCAGTGTTTTGAGATCTTCAGTGCTGCCTTCACTGTCTATGGCTGGCACAATAAAACAATGGTTCCATTTCTTCACTGTTTGTTTGGATTTGCTGGGTTTGTTCTCTTTTGCTTTCCTGACTGCTGCTAAGCCCTTGTGACTATCCCTTGTGGCACTAAGCTATTTCCCAGGCTGCTGAGGAGAGGATCTTCTGAATGTGTTAGCAGCCGTATCAGCTCACTTACTTCCTCTTGCTAATGGGGCCTCTTTTTTAAATGCGTGCTGACAATTGGATAGAGTCTATAAGCTCTGGCTGCTACAGCTTCTGACATTGCTCAAAGACAATGGACAGGGTAAATTACAGGATGGTAGAAGAGGACTCATGAGATTTTGATTGCTTAACCATAGGCATGAAACACAATCACTTGCAGATAGCTTTTTACAGGTGTTTCCCCATGTGCCATAGGGGACCTTCCCAGTGTGTTAGTGGCAGCCCTAGAAAAAGGTACAGGATAGCCTTGGACAGTGCCCATTCTGGAGGAAATACCTCCTCTCTGCAGGGAGTCACAGGGAAGTGGAAAGTAGTTGCTTGTGGAAAGTGGAAAGTAATGCTAGCTTGAAATTGTCAAAATAAAGAAACTCACTTTGAAGCTTGCAATTTTGTACAGTATTTTGCACAATTAAGGTTGGAAATGTGCTTAGCTACAGAAAATGCAAAAAGTAAACACAGGGAGAAAGAGAAGAGAGGAGATTCTATAGTAAAATATTAAGAGAAAGATGGAAGGTGCAGTTTATATTGCAGAAAGGTTACCTGAGAATACCAGGCAATTTGGAATTTGGCAAAATTTTGGTCCAATTTTTGTTGCAGATGATGCAGAAATACAAAAGAAACAAAGGGGTTTGGTAATGGATTGGGAAGTGAAACTCTTGCTAAGAAAAAAAAAATACTCATGTGACACATACCCTGATATTGGTCTGAAAACCCAGAATACCTGGTTTTGGAAAAACTTATTCTACAACTTTGGTGTGCTGATGTCCATCTGTGTGTTTTCAGTATAATTTGGAATAATTTGTTCAGGACAGGACTGTCTCTCCATTGACTGAAGAGTTGCTTTATTTTCCATGACAGGCAAGGGTTCATTTGTAAAGCAAAATGCACAAACCTTTGCTGATTCTGTTGTCTCACAGATTTCATTCTGCTGCAGCTGGTGGCTGAGCACTTCTGCCTGGGATGGCGGAGGATCAGGAGCTGACTCAGGCACACAAAGCTGCACTGGAGCCCTCGGTGCAGCAGCGCAGCAGCAACACGTACCGCAGCGCGGAGCACTCGCAGGCCCTGCTCAGCGGGCTGGTGTCTCTCCGGGACAGCAGCATCCTCTTCGATGTGGTGCTGGTGGTGGAAGACAAACCCATCGAGGCTCATCGCATCCTTCTGGCCGCCTCCTGTGACTACTTCAGGTATGCTGCAGCAACAGGCACGTGGCTGCCTGTTAGAGCTGTGACATCCAGATCTTCTGTCTCTGAATCTAAAATCAGACCCATAAGATGGAGCTGAGGCTGTTTCAAAATACTAACCATGGCTTAGTCATCTCTCTGTTATTTCTCTGCAGAAATAAAGCTCTTGTTCCTGCACGCTGAGCTTGCCTCCACTAAATTCACTTGGTACTTGGAAGTTTATAAAGAGGAGAGACTATCTGAACTGGTGTCTTCTGCTTAAGTGCACTCTAAGTGGCTTTTAACATATCCTTAGCATTGTAAGACTTTGCCCACGGTGCTGATATTTCATAATACACAAAAACTCACTTGAGGTGGGTCACTGTTGTGTGCCTATAGGGTGACTCACTGGCCATTAAACCAGGAAGTCTCCAGTCAATTTGATTAGCAGTTCCTTTGTTTTCATAAAGCAAACACCCAAGTCAATCCAGACAAACTTCTAACTGAAGGAAGGACTGCTCTACCTTGGAAAAAAATCCTCACTATCCCGAGTTGCTCTGTGTTTCCTCTTCCCCACACCCAGAGTATCTGCCTTTGACCATAGACTACCCATATACTGGGTCTGTATTTAAGTCCTTCACCTATGAACTGCGCCTTCTAGGTTGCCCCTACTGTTTTCCTGCACAATGAAGTGTTACTTCCTTAGGTCCTAAAGGCTTGTACTCTTAACTTAGAGAAGAGGTAATCACGTAAAAGTGTCTAGCTAGGTTTTTGTATTTCCAAATATTTTTTATGTTCCCAGGACAATGTGAAAATAGCTTCAATGCAAATCTGCCATAGTGTGTACCATTGTCTGTTTTGCAGAGGAATGTTTGCAGGAGGATTGAGAGAGATGGAACAAGAAGAAGTTCATATTCATGGCATATCCTACAATGCAATGTGTAAAATCTTGAACTTCATTTACACTTCTGAGCTGGAACTCAGTGTGAACAGTGTACAGGAAACCTTAGCTGCAGCCTGTCAGCTTCAGGTGAGGTACTGGGAAATGTGACAGAAAAGAAACAAGAAACAAAAGCAATGATGAAAGAAACAGAAAACATGGATATCTGGTTAGAGGGAGGGTTAAGAGGTGAGCAGGAGCATGGGCATGATAAGGATTTCTGGGATGCTGTATCCACTGGAATTAACTGTGGAAGAGTAGGAACAATTAATGAGTCCTTGCACATCTCATTTGTGCCAATGGTTTCATTAGTTAAAACATTACCCATTTAATCTAGAGGAGTATTTTATATAGCATTCCCTTTCCCTGATCTGTTTGTGAAAGCTTCCCTGAAACAGAATATCCCTGGCCTATGGTAAAGAATAGGGTTTGCTGTTCAGAAATTGTGCTGCTCAAGGTGGGTCCACAGGCATGTGACCTCTCCTGACCCCATCACTACAGGAAATCCTGCCACTATGGTTTGCACTAAGTGCAGGGTTCATGTGCTTTTAAGACAAGATTTTTTTCTTTAATTTCCCCTGCAGCTAACTGCTGCACAAGGCTTTGGTACTGAATCCTAAACTTTGTGAGTGCTTGCTTTGGTTGGTTTTTACACAATTTGTTAGCAGAGGGGCTCCTGGACAGCAGTTAGTTCTTTGTTCCTCCTGCCAGATACAGCTTCAAATTGTGTTCAGAAGACAATACTAAATATTCATTTTCCTTTCCAATGGCATCCTATGCTCTTGAGTGATATATTTGTTACAGATCTTTGATATAGTATGTCTATAGTGCTCTGAAAAAAACAAGCACAGAGTGACTGTAATCGCCATGTCCTCTGTGTCTGTTCTCCTGGCAGCTCCCAGGCAGGCTGCAGAACAGGCAGTGCCCTATGTCCCACATGGCTTGGAAGGCACATTCCTGCTGCACCTGAAGCCAAGCTTAGTCTTGCAGTAGAGCGTGGCTAGAAGAGCTGTATTGTATTCATCCACATGCCCATGCTGAGTTCTCTTTCTCTGGGGAAAGGTGAATAGGGCACAAGTGGTGGTCAGACTGTGAGGAGAGCAGCCATTGCGTGGACAATTTCCTCATAGTCCTCCCAGGCTTCAGTCCCCTGTCTCTCAAGTGTGGGGCAGGTGGTGTCTGAAATGAAAAACCTCTCTCTCTTGCAGATTCCAGAAGTCATAAAGTTCTGTTGTGATTTCCTCATGTCCTGGGTAGACGAAGAGAACATCCTTGACGTGTACAGACTAGCTGACCACTATGACTTAAAGCATTTGAGTGAGCAGCTGGACTCCTACATTTTGAAGAACTTCACAGCTTTCTCAAGGACACAAGTGTACCGACAGCTACCCCTGCAGAAGGTCTACTCCCTTCTCAGCAGCAACCGTTTGGAGGTTAACTATGAGTTTGAAGTTTATGATGGAGCACTTTTTTATCATTATTCTCCAGAGGAACTGGAGACAGATCAGATCTCCCTGATGGAGCCCCTTAAGCTACTTGAGACAGTTCGTTTTCCTCTGATGGAACCCCAGATCCTGCAAAGGCTTCATGACAAATTAAGTCCATGTCCTTTAAAAGATACAGTTGCAGATGCATTAATGTACCACAAGAATGAATGTCTTCAGCCAATGCTTCAGAGTTCCCAGACACAGCTGAGATCAGAATTTCAATGTGTAGTGGGATTTGGAGGGATGCATTCTACTCCATCCATTGTTCTCAGTGATCAAGCCAAGTATCTGAACCCCTTGTTGGGGGAGTGGAGGCACTTTACAGCTGCACTAGCTCCCAGAATGTCCAACCAAGGGATTGCTGTTCTCAATAATTTTGTGTATTTAATTGGTGGAGACAACAATGTAAGTGGTTTTCGAGCAGAGTCAAGGTGTTGGAGGTAAGATAAGGATAATCCTGCTATTAATTTTATTGCCACTCTGTTGCCCATTTCTGAGTCTGTAAGCCAGTAGACAGTCAGTACACTTGCCAGCCAAAAGATTAGGAACTGAGCAGGAGCCTCACTGAAAGAAAACACAAGAAATGAGCTGCATAGTAACAGGAAGCTCCCAGCAGAGCTATGAGACAAAGCTAAGCCTGACAGTGTAGAAACAGCTACTCATTCAAGAGTATTACTCGTGCTTCTTTCTGCCTTGTTGGAGGAGGGAAGTATTAAAGGTGTGGGAAGCATTAATGAGCCGGAACTCTAGGCTGTCTAGATGTTCTCTAACTGGCATTTTCTGGAAGTCTTTTATATGTAGTTTTTGTCCCAATACAAAAGGATTTTAAATAAAATGCTATTACCAACAGATTTTCAAAAATCCGTGTGTACAATAGCAGCATTCCAGAGTCCTTTTATATTTCTGTGTGACAGGAGGAAGGATCAGGTTTAGACCTTCATGCCCATTACATTACAAAAACAGATATATACCCTTCTGTCTTTAAATTGTGCTCATTTTTACAAGTCTTAGCTGAGTTTTTGTTATTTTATGGCATGCATAGTTTCAATTCTCAACCAGTTTTCTGTGTAAGTAAAATTTCCAGATGAGAGAGATAGTTTGACTTGAAAGTGAATAATGAGATTCACTTTGAGCAGCAGATATTTGGGGAAAGGAATCAAAGAACCCGCTGTATATTTATGCCCTTCTTATATTCTTGAAGATCCCGATTCAGTCTTTTTGCTATTTTTAGACTGTGTTACCTTGTAAAATGGCTTTGTGCAAACAGAGATTGTGATGTGTAACCCAACAGCAGTGTACAAGATAATGGAAAACCTAGGCTTTGATAGCACGATCATGTCAGCTAAAGTACATCTCCTATAAATAGAATAAAACAACTTTGCTAATAATAAAATGCTGAGAAGGCCAAATTTCACATCATTTAGAGATGAGCTGAATTTCAGCTGAAGACAGTGCAGTAACCCACATCCGTGGAGCTGTCTGGTATTCCAGCAGTGATTCTGCAGCTGCAGGAATAACTTCCTTTGATCCCATTCTTTTACAAGGTATGACCCACGACACAACAGATGGTTCCAGATCCAGTCCCTGCAGCAAGAGCACGCTGACCTCAGTGTTTGTGTCGTGGACAACTATATTTATGCCGTCGCAGGCCGAGATTACCATGAAGACCTGAGGGAAGTGGAGAGGTATGACCCTAAAACCAACACTTGGGAATATGTGACACCTCTGAAGAAGGAGGTAAGGAGTGTATTAGCCACACACTCTACCACAGTTCCCCAATTCCTGATTTAATCTTGCTAGATGTTTTTCTCAGGTGTAACTTTTAATTTGCTGATAATCAAATGGGAAGCAGTAAATGCTGTATATGCAAATAAATGGATGACAAGAAAATGAAATGATAGTATATGTAAATTACATTTCCCAGTTAAATGCTTCTTTTTCCTGTTTCTTGTTGATTTTGCCTGCACCTTTATTGTGTTAATCCTTAAAACTATTAATAAAGCAAATAATAAATGCGTGTCAGTGCTGAAAATACAAAAAGCCTGAATTGAGTGCTACTAAGTAGAGTAAATTGCATTCCTGATAACACTGCTTGTATAAGAAAAATCACCAATAAAAAGGCTTCCAAGTAGATGAGGGAGTAAAGTTATAGTATGAATGATCTAATCAAGGAACAATAAAGACAGAGAATGCTGCAGTTCTAAAAGTTTTAGAAATTCTAGTGTGTTTTATTCAGAAATTTGCAATTATATCTTAGAAAGAACTGTCCATAACAAAATCCTTTCTGCTTTTGATCTCCGCATAACTCATGAACAATGTCACTCCCTTCATGTCCATTCCCTGCTTCAAAACTGGGAGAAATACATAAATCCAGAGCTCAACCTCTTGCTTTGCCACCGGTGTGGTGGTGCAGGTGTACGCCCACGCGGGAGCGGCGCTGGATGGGAAGATGTACATCACGTGTGGGAGGAGAGGAGAGGACTACCTGAAGGAGCTGCAGTGCTATGACCCAAGGACTGACCGCTGGGATGTCCTGGCAGACGGGCCAGTGAGGCGGGCGTGGCACGGGATGGCTGCGCTGCTGGGAAAGCTCTACGTCATCGGGGGGAGCAACAACGACTCTGGCTACAGGAGGGACGTTCACCAGGTGAGACCACGTCACACCTGTGTCTTTTCTTGGCTGCTCATGGATGCTGGCACTTAGATGTAATATCGTTCTTCTACTAAGTATGCAAATAAAACTGCTCTGCAGTGGCTGCTGGATGAGCTCTCCCCCACTCACCTGCAGAACTGGCAATGATTTATTTACTGTTGTCTGTCTTGAACACTTTGTCTCACCCACAAAGCATTAAAGCTCTAGCACTTGGAATTCTTTTCAATTTTAAAACATCTCTGATGGATAACTTCATTGGCATGCACATGCCTAGTAAGCAGCACATCAGTTAAAAGCTAGGGACTTCTTACAATAAGAGGGAAGTTGGACTGGACAAACACAGGTCGAGCCAATATGGTTAATGCTACGTTCTCCATTTATTGTCTATAAGATGGCAGTTTATATACACTTCAATATAGTTTACAAATTGTGAGCACACTATCATTGGTCAGCAAACATTGTTTGTCCCCATCTCAAGGTGGCCAGAGTTCCACACTGCAGCTCTACACCAATTCACACCCAGAAAACCTATTAACACCGTGGTTACCTTAAAGTAATTTCTAAATGTGCAACAACTATTTTCTTACTACGTCAAAGGCTTCAAAGGCCCCACCAAAGCTGATTATCTGAGGCCTAGACTGGGGGTAGCTCAACCCTTACTCCAAATACAAATGATGTCCTCTCTCTCTCAGAAATCCTGCAACATCAGTTAAATTTACTGTCTTTACATGCATTTTTTCTAAGTAGAGAACTTTTGAATTACCAATGTATAATTGCAGGGCAGAGCTGTTAAGGATATGTTGGATGGCAGTTGTATAATGCAATTAAAATGTACAGTATCTGATGATAAGGGACCTCTGGAGAGAATTCTCTTGAACCTTATTCCAGCTTCCAGAACTGCTGGAGACTTGAAAAGAAGACACAAAAAGTAACTGCTTTTATAGAGCCAGTGGAGATGGCAGAATTAAATCTAGCTGAAGAGTGTGTCTGAATGATAAGAAGGTGCCTACAAAAGAAAGCAGTTAGCCAAGTAGGGACCCAGTGAAATCTGAAGCTCTTCAACATATGGCACAGACACAGCTTAGGAGATTTGTCATATTTGTATGTTCCAGCATTTCTTCTCTAATGCAAACAGGTGAATTATGTCTGGGCTTATATTAGCATGTGTCCCCATCTCTTTCACTTTTGTATACATTTTTGGAATGACATACAGCTGTTACTCCAGCAGCAGGGTCACAACATGTGATTTCAAAGCTATGTAGTACCTGTGCACAATTTTCTGCTGAGCACTGTACTTGTATGAGTTATTCATATGCTGTCTCTATTATCAACACACTGTCAAAAGACTGATGATATTCCTCCCTAAATAGTTTACGTTATGGCCAGGCTCTGTCACTAGGATACAAGTGCAGCTTTGCCTTCTCTCTTTTCTTTTTTGTTCTACAGGTTGCCTGCTATAAGCCAAGCACTGATCAGTGGACAAATGTATGTCCACTTCCTGCAGGGCACGGAGAGCCAGGCATCGCGGTCTTGGACAACAGGATTTATGTCTTGGGAGGCAGATCCCACAACAGGGGGATCCGCATGGACTACGTCCACATTTACGATGCAGAGAGAGACTGTTGGGAGGAAGGACCCCAGCTGGAGGATGACATTTCTGGGATGGCTGCCTGTGTCCTCACGTTGCCCAGGGCTATTTTAATGGAAACAGAGAAGTGGCTCTCAGAATGGCATGCAGACCGAATGAAGCATCATCTTGACTTTCCATCAGAAGTTATGAGCGTATCAGACTGGGAGGAATTTGACAACTCAAGTGAAGATTAGAAAACTTTAATTTTTTTTCTTTTTTTTTTTCTTCTTGCCGGTGGATGAAGAAATTAAGGCTTGGGGAAAGTACTTGAGAGATTTTATATGTCTTTCTTATATCATAAAAGTATTTAAAGGTTTTAAAAATAAGTGTTCCGCACAAAATGCCATTCACAGTCAATATCTACCCATCTGCAAGTGTCCTGCAACAAAATGCACTTACAGTCAGTACCTGCCCACTTGCCAGAAAGCAGTGTTTTTAAAGTAACCACACAACTGCCATTTCCCCCAGTTGTATAGAGGTTCTTGTACTGTGAAGGAGGCTTTTCTCAGCCTTCAGCATGGACAGAAAAAAAAGCACAGAAGGCTCAGCTTGACTAGCTTCTTTCCTTCCAGCTTTTAGCTCAAAATAGCTTCTTGAGATTTTTTTTTTTTCCTTTTCTTTTGGGTAATAGAACTTCCTAGCCAGCTTAATACAGGAAGGTAACACCTAGTGGTGCCCTCCTGTGCCAGGTGTCAGACAGCTTGATTAGTTTTTCAGCAAGAGTGAACATAAAGAAACAGGAACAGTAGCAGGAAAGTCTGAACCTTCATCTCATCTGGGCATGCAGCCATCCTTGTAACTGGCTGAGAGTCTGTGAACTGACACCCACTCCTGAACTTCTATACTGCAAGTTCTGTCAACACAGTGGAAAGAAGATTTCTAGAAAAATCTCTCTGTACAGAATGTGGTAATCTCATCATTCCACTGTCAGACACATTTGTTCTCAACCATAAATTAATAAATTCTTGTCAGAACTTTTTAAACTGCTGTCTCTGTTTTATTAACAGTGATGTGGCGGCTGAAAGTGTCATTATATCCTACAGCAGGATTGGCAAAGTTACTCCAATTTTTTTTCATTCTTTTATTATATGTTTTAGAAGAGAATAAAGAAAACAGAGATTGGTTTGCCACAGCAAAATAAAAAAATAGTGAGATAACAAGAAGTATGGAAGATTACACTGGTCCAAGACTCTGCAGTAGCTGAACTAATGCCAGGAACTACAGCTGAGAAAGATAAGGCACAGTAAATCCTTCCTTCATGGGGCTTTTAAACAATTGGTTTCTGACTCCCATCTTGCTTAACATTAGGTTAGAAGCTGATATAAATTCTGAACCAGTGTGATACTGAACACTGTGAGATCCTTCCTCTTGGAGGGGTGGAGTAATCAGTGCACCAGAAAATCCTGAAAAACCCCCAAAAGCTTTTAAATCTTAGAGCGATACTGGGGTTGCAGAAAGGCAAAACCGGTGACAATCAGAATGAAATGGGACTAGGCAAGTGTCATCACATTGTGACACACACTGCACATGGATGTGCTACTTCAGAGAAATGCAGTAAGTTCCTGGATATTCCCCCTGCTTGGGGGTATTCTATTTATGGAAGCAAAGACTATTTCAAAACAGACCTAAACTACTCTGCTTTAGTAGACTGGGCTTCTGGAAAAGATTCAAGGGTATTTGCATTATTTGCATTAAACTTATTTGTTTAAATAAGTTGAATAGCTTTTTATTGTTAAGAGGGGCATTTGTTGGACTCTATGCTTCAGCACTGTCAGTTTTCACCTCCATCCCTGAACCTTTGCCAATGGGCAAATAAAACAAAAGTCCTGGTAACTGCAGGAAACCCTGATTATGAGCTTTTTCAGAAAATACTTTTTTGATAGTGAATCTGGACTTCACACAGGGTCTGGAAATGCAGACTTTATTACACTGAAATATTAGAGACTAATAAATATTCCTTTTTTGCCTACAGAGTTACTTGTCATGTGTAGGAATTAAATGTAGCCTTCAGATGTAAGGACATACCTCTCTGACCTGGGAGTCACTAGAACCACTCCCTCCAGACTGTAGGTGGCAATTTGTTTCATCTGCAAACAAATGGTTAAAATGATTATTTCTGACATCTAACTCAGTGCAGCGCATTTTCCATTTTAACCAGCCCCTGTAGACAGACCAGTGATGCCCTGTATTATACAAAGACACAGGGTTATTTTTGTTATTTAGATGAAACCTTACTTAGCCTCTTTAACAATGGAAAAAGAATTAATCATTCTTTGTCTATCTCCTTTTCCTATGTGTACCACTAGAGGGTATTACTCACTGTTACAAATAACCAACCTGAGAGGCTAATTCTTAGATTACATAGGAGAATAGAAGACATTCATGAGTAATTAATGAGCCAAAGAAACATCTTGAGAAAACTTTGGGGGGGGGGGGGGTGTTCCAGCTTCTACCCTGTCACTCCTTCTGTGTGTGAATACTGATTCTAGAGAGCTCATCCACTATTCCATTTATCAGCATATGCTATTTTGTGATTGCATTATTCACTAAATATTGCAGTTGGATGCTCTGAAAAGCTAATGTATATAAGGCTTAGAATGCAGTTGCAAGGAAATTACTTAAAGCAGATGATCATCTACCTTAGCATTACATTATTTTTTCTCTTGTTTTTACTTATTTGAGTGAGATATATATTTGGTATAATAACCCTAAGTTACTTGAACTAACCCTAAGAGCAGGTAATACTTGATAAAAAAATAACTTTTTGCTTTCGGCCCCAAAATTTCTTTACATCTGAGGACAATGTGACTGTTGAAAGTTACAGTATACACTATCTTACTTGCATGTATTTCATTTAGGTAAAAAACCATGGAGTTTAGCTCAAACCATCCTAATAATTTTTTAGCAGTAGCTCACTTTAGGCCAGCATGTCCTTTTTTCAAACTAGCACACAGCCTAAATAATAATAAAATTGCTTTGCTTTAAAAATGTCAATTTTCTTTTACTCAGCAAACATAAATTACTTCTTGTTTACTACCATTACCTATAGAAACAAATTGCAGGAAAGATTACAGGTTGATACACAGAGCTGTAATTATTATTGATTCGTTTTCCTATCAAGAATGATGCTTCAGGAACTGAACTTTCACAAGCCCACTTAAGCTTTATTACCTCAAAAGAAACATGTACTCATAGGGATTTCCAGCTGATTCTGGGTTTTTTTAATATATATATATAACTTCTCTGGTGTCCTAAATATGTCAATCTTGTATCTGATAGTAAAAGGCTTTTTTTTTTTTTTTTTTTTTTTTTTTTTTTTTTTTTTTTTTTTTACAGTAAGCTCCCTGAGCTAGTATAAAACAAGACATTGTGGACAGATGGACAATGATCTAAGAAAGCTGTAAGTTATTTCTGGTCTGTGAGAGAACAATCAAACAGCTCTTCCAGAAATGAGTGATCAAAATACCAACACTTAAACTGCTGATACATTAGGAAGTCCAGAAGAATAGTAATTAGCTTTCTTGATGATCTATTTTCCTATTTCCTGCCAGCACAGAGGTAAAGCTGTACAGGCATATTTGCCAGATTTGTAATTAGTGGACTTGTATCCTGAAATATTTCAGGCTTCCATTTTCCATATTTGCAGAAATTATTGTGATTGCTTCAGTTTTGTTTCATAACTGCTTTCACTACTGTATTTCTTCTCCAGCTGTCTACTTCCAAATCCAACATATCCTTTCCCATTTTCCTCATAGTTCAAATTAGGGTCATTAATTTTGTATTGGAAGCATACCCAGTACTTGATTTGAAACAAAATAAGGACTCTTATTCTGTACCCTTGACAGAAATGTACTTCTTACTTAGGGATGAGCCACATGTACAATTTATTTGGCACTCAGCCCAATTGATGGGATCTGGTGAAAGGAAGAAGCTTCTGGTGAAAAGGAAGAAGGAACAGCTGGCACAGGGAAAGAGGTACAGGGCCTTCTCAAGGGAATATTCTGCCAGCTGAGGTTTTGTTTCATGGGCAGCTGATGCACTTTTGAGCTCCCCACTGCATTAAAACTGGTCATGCTCAGCTGCCAACAGGTAAAGTCAAAAAGCATAAAGGTATTTATATGTACTAAAAAGATAAAGTGGTACCAGACATTCATCCATTCTTCCTAAACCAAATGCATTGGTAGGGATGTAATACACCTGAGATGATTGTCTGTAGTCTAGGAAGTTGAAGCCCAGTCTTATCAGAAAGCCTTAATGATGAACAAGTTAACTTTTTCTCATATGGAAGATATGAGATGAGATATCGCTCATATGTGGGATCTTTTACCTAAAATACCTGGTTTAGTTTAACCCCAGTTACTAAAACAGAGGGAATTACTTGAAGGATGCACAGAACCTGCACATATACAAGTTCAGAACATCTAATTTGAAAGTTCATTCAAACTGAAAACCTCTCCATGCCTTAGAATCCTCTCTGGATGGGAAGGTGGAAGTGTTGGTTCTTCAGCAGCAGTCCAGCCCCATGCAGTACTGCACAAAAACTGGTTTATAATTAATACTACTTATTTCTGACATGGTCAAACTCTTTTGAGATTCTAGTATTATCTGTAAAAAATAGAGGCAAAATCACTATGCATATTTGATTTTTATTTTAACAAAAATTGTAATTCAACAAAATGAAGCCACAGGAATTTTTATTTCCTTTTTATATACTATGAGTTACTAAATGTGCTGCTAACTTACACCTTTTGTAATTATTTTAAATGTTATTTAGTATATTATTGCAAGTCCAAGTGCTATTTTTTAATCTGTATTTTGGCCATGGTCAAACAGAAAACAAGCCAGATCTGTTCAAACTACACAAGAAAACATCATAACCTTCATATTCTATTTTAGCCTGTCTACAACTGTTTAAAACTGGCTGTTACTGGCAGAGTAAGAGTAACTTAAACCAGGAGGAATGGATCAGAGGTATAGCTACTAAGTAAGCTTTCCTAGTAATGGACAAAATTTTTTTGCACAGATGTGAATTTTCAGATGTAATTATTCATCTCTAGGTCACTGTTTTGCTGTACATGACTAACAGCTGTTGTTTTCCACCCAGGAGATGGCTGTATGTCAGCAGCTGGTAAAACGATACCTGCTCATGGATTCAGGGGCTGCTTTAAGATCCTTTCATCTCAATGATGAGACTTTTCCTGGATGGTTTTGTCTAAAACATGACACTGGAGAAGTCTTCCATTTTAGATGATCTGAACTCTGCTAAATGTCTGCAGAGACACAGCCCATATGTTACAATCCAGACACCTCAGTTGGCACTGGTTGCCAATGTAGGATGAGGAACAAAGGAAAAATATGACTGTGTAATGACTACATTTTTGGAAAAGTCAGAGCATGAAAAAAAGACAGCAAAGCTGGAATAACACTGCACAATAGTCCAGCTAAGTGCTTCAAGACAGATAAATCTATTTCTCATTTGAACTGGCTTTTTTTTTTTTTTTTTTTCAAGCGCTGCTTCGTTTCACATTGCCAGCCCTGAAGCAAAATGAATTTAAAAAGCACAAATTAAACGAAGTCACAAGGCTGAGCTAAAATCACACCGTTCGCAGAGGTTTCTAGCACCTCCGGGGAGGCAGCGCAGTTATTCTGTCAGTTATTCTGTCCCGCCCTGGCCCAGTGCGGCTGGACGGGCCGAATGGCGCTGCCGGCCCCCGGGACGTGAGTCACGGCTCGGTGCCTGTCTGGGCTCTCGGCGCCAACATCCCTCTCAAATTCAAACAGCTCATCCGCACCGTGTGCCAAGCGCTGCCCCCGAGCCCTGCCGAGTCCTTTCCGGGCCTTCCTTCCTCCTCAGCGGCCGCCACACCATCTTCCCTCCCGCCCGGGCCAGGCTGCGCTTTGACCCCGTTATCTGGGAACAAAGCTGCGAAGAGGCAGGAAACGGCCCCTTAGAGCACGTAGGAAATTATCTCGAGATCAGAGATGATTATCACAGCGGGCCGTTTTGTTCCTTAAAAGAAAATTAATTAACTAGTAAAAACCAGCAAAACCTCAGGAGAGGTGGTGTATGTCTGCAAACCGCCTGGGGTCAGGGTGCTGGCAGCCCTCGGATCCGGGAGCAGCGAGAGCAGCCCGAGGCAGTCCCGGGAGCAAAGCCGAGGGCTGGGCGGCACCGAGCAGGGAGAACGTGCCGAGAGGGATGGGGGGAAGATGGAGGGTCCCCCTCAGACACCTGAAGGCCAAGGGCTGGGGAGTTTCTGGGGGGTGACCCGCGTCAAAGCGCGCCTGCAGCACTGAGGGAGCCCTGCCCTGTGAGGGGATGCGGTCACCCCCGCCTCACTCACCGCACCGAGCGGGGGTGCACCGAGGACGGCTTGAGTGACTCTCGCGGAGGAACGGGGAAGGCGCGGCTCTGCCGCTCCCCGGGGCGCCAGGACGGGGCTCCGGGGCACGAACCCCCGCCCGGCCCCTGAGGCGGGCGCGGCCCCGCGCTGCCGCCGCCGCCATGGCGCGTGCGCGGGGCGGTGTCTCGCGGCGCTCGCGCGGCCCGGCGCGGCCGCCATTTTGGAGCTGGGCTCGCGAGGGGAGGAACCCGCGGGAGGACGCGGCGCCCGGCGCTTCTGCCTCCCCGTCCCGCCCCGAGCCGGGCCGGCTCCGCTCGCCGCCTTCCCGGGCCGCCCGGCCGTGCCAGCCGCCGCTGCTCTTCGTCACCCGCCTGGCCGGGCCGGCCGCAGGCCTGAGAGAGGCGGGAAGGATGCCCTGCACACCCCGCCGCTGAGGGAGACTCGGGGGCCCTGCGCGCCGCGTCTGGCCAGCCCCACCCCAGCCGCTCCTCGGCCCTTCGCCTCCAGCGGCACGGAGCTTCCCTTATCCCCCTTGCCCTGGGTTTCCTTTCTCCTGGACTAAGCACGAGCCGCTTCCCGCTCGCCCCCAGCCCGCTCCACCTCCCAGGCCTCTCTGCCCAGGCCTCCTCTTCTCCGGGTCTCTTCCTCCGCCTGGGCCTCCGGGCTCCTCACCTTCCTTCCTCCCTTTCCTTCCCCTTCCCCGCCCGGAGCCATGTCCTCCGCCGCTCGTTTCGATTCGTCGGACCGCTCCAGCTGGTACGTGGGCCCGGTGTCCCGGGCGGAGGCGCAGACGCGGCTGCAGGGGCAGCGGCACGGCATGTTCCTGGTGCGGGACTCATCCACCTGCCCGGGGGACTACGTGCTCTCGGTGTCCGAGAACTCCCGCGTCTCCCACTACATCATCAACTCCCTGCCCAACCGCCGCTTTAAGATCGGCGACCAGGAGTTCGAGCACCTGCCCGCCCTGCTGGAGTTCTATAAGATCCACTACCTGGACACCACCACCCTCATCGAGCCCGCGCCCAGGTGAGTGTCCCCCGCCACACCCACCGCCACCTTTGCTCCGAGTGGCGCCAGGACGTGCGACCTGTAAAGGTGTCACAGTCCAGCCCATGAGCTCCGGAGCCTGGCACTGGATGTAGATGCTATGAATAAATAATAAGGAAACATTCGTTGCTAACGCTGGGCTTTAACGCTCTGGATCTCCCCGACAGTTAAAAGTGTTGCTCTTTCAGTGCAATCATCCACTCTCCCTGTGCTGACCTTGTGTGTAAAGGTACCATGTACATCTGCCACGGGCTGTAATGGCCTTGAAAGAGGGTGTGGTCGTACGTCACCCTTTTTGTGTTACTCTTTTCTTCTACTATTGTCTCTCTGTTCCAAGGATGGTTGAGAAGCTGGTTCACCAGTCCTCTCCGTGATTGAAGTACAGCCTCTGAGCTTAGTTTGCTGTCTACCCCTGCACCCACACTGATTACAATAGGACTGGCTTTTATGTGATTAGACTGCTTCGCCCTGTTAGGTCAGCGTTAATACATAGTGCAGCATTTGCCAAACTTCTAGAGTGGCATTTCTGCACCAAAAAAATGTAAAACACTTATTTTCTCACAGATTGCTAGTGGCACTGTTCATCTATATCTGCATATACCATACACTTCACTGAGAAATGCTGTTCTAGGAGGATGGGAAAATGTGACTTGGCTATGAGCTCCTTCTTTGTCCTGGTCCCAGCATGGGACATACCTGCAACATGCATCAGTAAACTGCTTATGAGGAATCCTATTTTAATTAATAAAACCTTTCTCAGTATCTTTTGTCAAAACTTTTGGGCTTCCTGGATAGAATGAAATTAAATAAGAGAGAAGCAGTGGCATATTGAAAAAATAAATCCAAATTGGTTCACTTCTGAATTCTGCATTTTAATATCTTATTATATTTTGCAGATTAGCAAGTTCTTAGGAGGGAAGAATAACTTTTAGGTTTATAATCACAATTGAACCTTGGCATAGACCAGTACTTAATGACAGTCACTTGTCAAAGATTGACAATAGCTTGTCAAGTTGAAAAACCCAATTTCAAAAGTCATTCTGAAAAGCTGTCAAGTGATGGGCAGGATGTGACAGAAAACACAACCTTCAGGAACTATTCAGTCTGCTGGCAGCCTTTTGGGTAGTGATTGTGGCTAGAGAGATGGGTAGATGAAAAAAAAAATTGTTTTCACAATTGCAGGAATGCTTAAATGGAGCTGCCCAGTGTTATGTGCATGCTTAAACTTGTAGAGAGTTGGGAAGAATAAAAGTCTTATGCTGAAGCAATCTTCATGCTTATCTCTGTTCTCCAGTCTGGATACTCTTGAACCTTTCTGGATGCAAAAACTTGCTATTAATCATTTATGGCCATGACTGGCTTGGCTTTTTCAAAGCACTTGAGAACTTGGAGCTGATTGCACTTGCACACTTGGTATTTGTGGAGTTTGAGGAGTCCTGTGTGAAATGTTCTGTGAACATTTTAGTACCACCTTATTTTCAAGGTTTTGGTTGCATATTGTTCTCTCAGCACACAGACAAATGGAACCTAACCTGCAGGGAATTGACGTTTTTAGCTTTTTTATAGAGCTACAAATGGGATTGACTAGGTCTTTTTCCTTACAATGTCTTTGTTAATACTCTTAGAAAAATCAGTTATGTGGTTGATGGTTTTAAATTCTGTGCAAAGGAGACTTCCTGCTGCAAGAGGGATGATGAAAGGTAGAATTTCCAGATTTTTGGGGTTTTTTTTTTTAATTTTTAGTTAATAGACTAGATTTAGAATAGGGGTGGCCAGGTATGTGCTTCAGAACTGTTATGCTAATTCCTATTTCTCTGGCATTTTCCTGGGCACAGATGCTTGTGCTTTTGAAAGCTGTTCATTCTTAATTTCATAAAGTACAGTCTGAAAGGTGGTTTCTATATAGAGCCCTACAGTACTTCTAGATCTTGGAGATGACATCTTAAACTTTTAAAACAGTCCTAAATGGACCATTTTAAACTTTCTGTTTGTTTTGTGTCTCTAGTAGTGAGCTCTGACCATCCTTGCTGATGTTCCTGAGCTCTTGCTTATGCAGAGCAATTGTTCCCTGAAGGCTTCCCTCTGTCCCCCTGCTTTGGCTGCAGCAGGGTGTCTAAAGATGGAATATCTTTATCTTCAGGGCTTCTGGCATATCATGGAAAAATCACAGGGATTTGACTTCCATCGTATTTTGCAAGTAGCAAAAGAGATTTGAAGTAGGTTAATGACATGCATCCTTGCTATCATAGCTTAGATAATAAGGTATCTGCTGTGGCCTATATCCACTAAAGTTTTTTGACAGCTGCTTTGAATAAAATGTATAACATTTATGATGAAAATAGTAAAAGCATTCTCATTTGATGGACAATCTTATATATTATCACAGACAACAAAGTGACTGTATTTGACAAATGATGGACATAGTAATAAACAATTATGTAAATAAATTATAGATAATATGGTTAATAGGTAAATAGGCAAAGGAATATTTATAGAAGTCTAGCTTTTTTTCTTTTTCTTAGTTCCTTCTTATTTCATACTGTCTTTATGAAGATGTCATACCATCTTACTTTTGTTCCCTTTTTGCTCCATGGTACTTCAAGTCTAGCATTTACTTACTGAATTCTTTAGAAGTAGATGCTGAAGTTAAAAACAAAATCATATTATTTGGATGACTTTGGAGGTGGTGGGGGACTTTTGGAGAGATTCACAGCTACATTTTTATATATTGCCCTTCCACCTCAATCCCCCAAATAGTCTTAATTTGGTTTTCTGTACCATTACTCTGATAACTTAAGCTATAGAATTAATTTGACTCTTAAGATCATCACAACAATCCAGAACAGGTGGATGAAGATTTTGCATGATTTCTCCAGTTTTCTGCATCCCATGATAGATTATTTTGGGCTTCTGGGGAGGCTTCTTTGGGTATTTAAGTCATTATTTGAGAAGTGTGAGTTACTCATGAAATGCCTCACAATACTACCAAGCCAGTGATTTGGTTACAAACCCAAGTAATTAATCCTTCTCTAATTGATGTTCCTAAGTACTAGCTGCAAACCTAGTACTTAGTTTGTTACTGGAAATACAAACCAAGCTGTTACTTTTACCAAATCTTCAGGTATCCAAGTCCACCAATGGGATCTGGATCTGCCCCTGCTATGTCCGCTGCAGAGGAAAACGTGGAGTGTGTTCGGACTCTCTATGACTTTCCTGGCAACGATGCTGAGGATCTCCCATTCAAAAAGGGCGAGATACTGGTAATTGTAGAGAAGCCAGAAGAACAGTGGTGGAGTGCCAGAAACAAGGAGGGTCGGATTGGGATGATTCCTGTTCCTTACGTAGAAAAGCTAGTCAGATCTTCAATTGGGAAGCATGGAAACAGGAATTCCAACAGTTACGGTATTCCAGAACCTGCCCATGCTTATGCTCAGCCTCAAACCGCAACTCCCCTTCCCTCAGTATCCAGCACACCTGGAGCAGTGATCAATCCTCTGCCATCCACACAGAATGGACCAGTCTATGCCAAAGCTGTCCAAAAGAGAGTACCCTGTGCTTATGACAAGACTGCGCTGGCATTAGAGGTAAGTTTTTACTCCAGTCTCAGAGTTTTCAATTGCCTTGTGAAAGAAGAAACTAAAAATTGTTATGGTGAAGTTGATGTGGATGACTTCATGTGGAGTCTGTTTATTTATGTTGAGGGACCGAGAAGTTAGGTTACATTCTGAAGAAACATCCACAAGAATTGCTTCATCTATACCACTTCCTTTGAGAAAAGTGACCTAGTAAGTAACTTCAGGATCTGTATTTTCCCTCCCTTCTTGCTTGTTCAACTGTGCAAATGTTACCAGCGTAGCAGAGTGTACACATGCTGAAGAAGTGCTAGTGAGAGGATGGCTTTGCTTCTTCACCTAATCTTGAGGAAGGAAAGAGATGTTTCCTTAATCATTGTAGAGTTCCAGGCGAAGAACTGACAGTGGCATCCTCCAGAGAAAGGTAAAGATTGGTGGCTTATACACTTAGTGGTTCTGATCCTCAGCTGTGAGATGCACTTGAAGATCTTGTGCTGAGAGGTAAAATCTGGGCAGAATATATCAGAAATATTCTAGTCCCTTTTGCTTTGGTTTTCAAAAGTGGAATTTAAGAAACCTTAACACCTAAACTGGGGGTAAGGAGTGTAGTGTAACCTCTAAAGTGCTGCAAGTTCCTGTGCTTGCTATTGCATTTTAAATTTTATTTTTATTAGAGACATCTTGTAAAACTTTATAGAGTGTTATTCTGTAAATAATTCATATTGTACTTCTAGTTTAACTGGAATAAATGATTGATTGGAAGAAGTTTGTCAAAGCTATCTCCAGAAGACTGTTACTTTCACATTTAGATGATACTGAAGGCTAATTAACCTGTAATTCAAAAATGACTCACTGGAAAAAGTGAAATTTGAGCATGCTGCAATACTTCCAGGCACAAATGCAAGCAAACAAGCATAGGAAGCAGCAACATTTTAGCAAGTAAAAAAATAATGGTTTTTTAAATACTTTTGAACTTTTCCTGTTGTTTTTGCTCAGTTACTTTGCAAGTTAAAGCCTATGGCTGATACTTTTGACTGAAATTTGGAAGTTTATATTTGTGACTTCCCATTATTCAGAGTGCTCACCCTAATTGCTTTACTCCTGTATTTGTAAGACTTCTAAGGTTGCTCTTGTGGGGTTAAAAGTTAAATATGAATCACTGGAATTCCTTTGTCTTGTGAAAACTAGCAGCTTGATATTTGTGAACAGTGTGTGAAAATTACCATAGAACAAAGTGTAAATTCACTGCCAACTGCACTGTACAGAAAATTCCTGCCAAAACTACTCATGCTTCTGAAAGCAAAGCAAGGCAAGTGATTGATCTTGTGATGTTATCAATGTGTCATGGAATTACTTCAGGGAACTTGCAGAACCACTTGGAAGGTTGGTCCTTACATATCAACTTTTCTGACTTGTCCTTTAAGTGACTAGTTAGCCCCATCAGTTTAGCTACTCTAGAATACCAGTAGGATTATTTCTCTGGCCAACAAATAGGTTTGACTTGGTTTGAACCCTCAGATTACTGAAGTTTGTTTGAGAGATTCTTTTCATCCTCTAATCACTTACTGCCTCATGGTTTTTTGTCTCTCAACACTGGCATATTTTGCCTTCCCGTGCAGTCTGTTTTCTTTGCAAGTGTACCTCATCCACACTGTGGCTTCTCAAGAGGCTTCAGAAGCAGAATTCTGGGAACTGTTCTACATTTTCATTGAAATCAGTGACTGCAGCTTCTCCATATCTATCCATGCATAGGGAACTTCAGCAACTTCATTATAGCAGTATTTTTTTTGTCACATAGGCTATTCTTAAAGAAAAAATAATTCAGCTCCTTTTCATTATTTTTCTTTAGTTTGACAATCCCTTGCAGGATCCTGATAAAATATTTAATCCTAGCCTTCTGAGGGCTCTACACATTACTAAATAAACTGAACCATTTGAAACTTCTGTTTTGTAAGACCACTGAAAGTAGTGTTAGACAAAAAACAGGTTATGGGACTGTTTTGGGGAAGAAAGTTAATGGTGTTCTTTGATAAAAATATTATTTGATAGTTCTCCCCCTCAGAATAGGGTGGCTGTTCACTTGTACAGGTAGCACACCTTGTGAGTGTAATTACATGGTTGCTGATTGTGCAACCTCATCTCAACTGATAAAGCAATATGAAAGCAAAATATCTGTTTGCTGGCTGTAGCCTTGTGTGGCCAGCACACAGACAGTACTTAAAAGGAAGAGAATAGCATCTGGAGTAAATAAAGCCATGGCACAATAATCTGCTCGACTTCCTTTTAAGTGGAGCAGTGTCATTCTTCTTGGTTCAGCTTGAAAATGGGACAAGCTCCCTGCCTGCAAGGCCAGTGTTTCCATTGTACACTATTGTTTACAGAAGCTGACAGAATTTTTCCTTAAGAAAAGGTAAGAATTTATAGCCTATTACAGTGAAGTTTGTTTTGTAAGCAAGTTTTTTTTGTTGTTGTTGTTTTTTTTAATTTATTACATGAAAAATATAAGTGACCAAATGACTGTTCTGCAGAAAATCTGAAATGAGATCTGATAGATTGGATACAGATAAATTCAACTGGTGAGTTTAGAAGTGTGACAATTTAAGAGCAACTACAATTTTACTTCTGTAGGATAGTAGTAGGGCATTTATTTTTGCTGGGCTAAGTTTATTTAACATTATATAGACTCACAGAGTGGTTTGGGTTGGATAGGACCTTAGAGCTCATTTCTTTTCAACCCCTGCCATGGGCAGGGACACCTTCTACTAACCCAGGAGGATCCATCCAGCATGGCCTTGGACACTTCCAGGGATGGGGAGTTCACAGCCTCTCTGGGTAACAATATTGGTGTTATTGAAGTTACTAATGCCGAAGTCTTGACTCGATCCTATTGTGTTATATACCCCACTTTTATTCTCTGAAATAAAAAAAATAAATTTTAATTTGTTTATAGGCTAAAATGCTAGTTTTAAGTATAGACAATATCTCAAAGCTTACAGCTGGTGGTACATGTAATTTTGTGCATCTCCCTGCACCAGGGAACAGTTAGTAAAGTCTACAATAAATTACATATATTTCTAAGATTTACTTATGCTCTTATCTGTTGAGTTACTTTCACAGTTTAGATTTAATGTTTTTAATGAATATGAAATTCTACAGACTGAAGTTTGTAGCTTCTGACTACAACTAACTTCATTCCTAATATGTGTACAATTTTATGGATACGGCATTAAAAAACCCAAACCACTAAACAAGCAAGCTACAAAATAAAAATAGAAACCACCAAACCCAACCCCTAACCGAAAAGCTCAACAGCCGAGGAGCCAGGTCTGTTTCTTTACTTGTGTACTTCTAGCCAAGAAGCAATTTCCTTCCTTTCTGGTGCTGTAGAGGAAGGGCTACAAAGGACAGGGTTACAGTGTCCTGTGCTTATTGGGACCAAAACTCTGCACCACAGGGTTATGCATTGCTGTTCTTCCATCCTCCTGATTACTATGGGAAAACCAGGAGGGCAATCGCTGTTCCAAGGACTTACACTTTAAGAAGGTGATTGATTTGACTCTTTGGCATCTTACTGTGATACAGAGCAGCAAAGTCTACCTGAAAGTTTCCCAGCATTTAAAAACTTGTAGTAATTCTATAAGCAGTCTATTAGAAACAGTGTGAAGCCTTGTTTCAAACTGACAGGCTCTAACCAGGACATGAACAACAAATTCTACAGTCACTTAAAACAAGGAATGAAATAGGGTAAGGAGCCAGACAGCAGGGGACCAGCAGCAGCCATCAGATTTATACTTGTTGAACTCAAAAAAATATTCTTATATATATCACCAATGCTCTAATCAGTGTCATAGTAAATTTTGAAGGCCACAGTGGTTCTAGAGATCATTTCCAGACTTAATAGTGTTATGGAATCAAAGATTTGTTTTTTCTTTTTAAACATGAGTTGTACTATATTTTTAAAAGTTTTTATACTAGTGTCTTATAGACTTGTGCCTGCATTATAGTATTAAGTAGTTTACCTTTTTGTGATGTAGCAATCATACATGTATATATTTGCTAGTACAAAGTTACCCTGTCACTGAAATGTTTTGGTTAAATAAATATCCATCCACCATAATTATATAACTGACTTACAATATTTCTCTTGAGCTTGTTGCAATTAGGTTACAGTTAACTTTTTCCCTCTTCAAAGGAAATTTGATACAAGTAGGCCAAAATGTGCTAGCAGTAGAACTTTCTTAATTAGGAAATTAGGCTACTTCTTTCAGTAGACAACAAGCATTGTGTTTTTCTTAAGCCAAGGAAACTTAGCCTTGCTGTGTTACACATTAGAATGCATCTAACCCACAAAGTCTGAATTTTAAGCAAAGTATTGATCCTATATTTGTGTAGTGTGAGCTATTGATCAGGGAGCTTTAGTTGCTATAACTGTTGAACTGAAAGTGAACTCTCCAAATTCTGTATAGTCACGACAGTGACTCAATCTGAAGGAGACAGACTAGCACCTGTAATGAATGCAGCACTTATTTGATGCTGCAGCCCCTGCTGACAGTTTTCCTGGCTCTTGGTGAAATGCAAAGTTCCTTTGTTTTAATCTGTTCCTAGGTGAGGCCTGGTTAATTACATCTAGCACTTCCACATTTCTGTGTTGCCCTTGAATCTCCTTTCATGTCTCAGGAATGGATGAAGCTTTTCCTCTGAACTCTTTGATTCTCCAGTTTGGGCATCAATTGTGTTCTGGCCCAGAATATCAGAACTGAAGGATAATTAGGCTGTGCTTTTAGCCTGGTGCTTTCTTGGATCTTCCAATACAGCAGCAGTTCCTTCAGTGTCCTTTTGTCCTGTTTGCAGAGTGGCTGAACTCTGCCTCTCTTGTGTAGCTCCTCACTTTGGGGACAGTGCGGTATCAGGTATTTTCTCAGTGTTGGACCTTGTCTGTTCTTCTCCAGACAGGCAGCTGGCCTGAAGAACTGTTTTGTTTTGATATTGATGTTAGTGTTACCAGAGGAGGTGAGCTGTGACACTAATTAGGATAATGACTGAGATTTAACCCCCTGTAGATTCCAGAGAGCAATGTTTTCTATAGACTGACCCCAGTGGGCTAAAATGATGATTTAGAATTTTAATGCATTTTTATCTCCTTAAACTTATATTACAGAACTTTATCAGTCATAGAACTATTAACATAGAATTGTTGGAATATCTGTAAAACTCATTGAATTGGCTGACTAAAATGGCTTGCAGGAAACCTTTTGCAGAGTATGAATCAGCTTCAGATGGAAGGCAGGTATGGAAGAGTCTAGAGTGAATGAAGTAACCTTTCTGACTGGCATTTTCCACAGCTTCTGTTTCCCCAGGGCTTTGAATTCATGCTCTAACAAGGACATAATGAAAGATGCTATCTAAAATACATTTTGATTTTTATCATTTGGGTGTAACCAAATGGCTGCATTTCAGAAGTATTACTTCAGCAGTGATACTTCATTCCAGCCATGCTGGTGTGCTTCACAACTGGATTAACTTGTCTGAGAGATGCTGAGTCTAAGGAAGTGTTCTCCTCATCTGTAGATAAGGGCTATTAGCTGTCCAGAGTCATACAGGAAGTTTTGGCAGAGATGAGAATAGAACCACGTCTCCTGACTCTGTCCTGTGCCTAATCATAAGACAATTCTTCTTGCTGGTTTAAAATATTCTCAAAAAAAGCTAGTGTGTTAAGTAATTTTAGTGGGAGATTGGACCTCAGCTGACCATGTTATAGATGCTTTACAAGACATTTATGAAATAGTGCTTTTACTTGGGGGAAAAATGCATTTGAAATTAAGGTCCTTCAGGTAAGATCATGAATAAGTCCAGCATGAAATCAAGGTTCCTGCACTAATTATTTCAACATGCTGTTTCATTTAGTCTTCTCAGAGAAACTACATTTTTAAAATAATACAGCACAAGAGGATATTCAGCAGCTTTCATTAAAAAAAAAAAACCTCTCAAAAATAGTTGAAAGTTATTGCAAATTAATTTACTATTCCAGTGGTTCTCAGCATATGGGAGTATGTTTTGAGCAGCTTTTTTCAGCCAGCTCTCTTTAGTGGCAGATGCTGGTATGCAGCAGCTTTGCCCACTTAGCAGTATGAAGGACATTTTACATCATTAATCTACAGAGCAGTTTGTTGCCACGCAATAGGAGACATATTTTAAATACTCTTTTCACTCAGCTGAAGCAAAGATTTCCAAACCTACTCACACTGTGAAGTCTTTCAAAACCAAGCTGAAGAATATCTGTTCTAGAGCATCAGAATGAATATTGGCTTGATCTCTACAGCACATGAACAGAACTACATTGTCAGACTCAGAAAATGCAGGTCCACTTTTTTGATTCAAAAGATTATTTTTAAGATTAAAGGGTTTGAGAGTGGGTTTGGTTTATGATGTAGTGAAAACACAACTCATTAGCTTTAAACTGTTGTGATGTTAACTGCATCTTCCTCAGGTTGGGTCTCGAATTTGGAACTTACATCTGTCTTCAAGGGTTATTTAAATGTAGCAAATGTAACACTGAGTATTTATAGATCTTATCAGCATTTTCCTAAAGAAACATTTGCTGGGTTCCTGTTTAGGTCATCTTGTTACTATTTAAAGCTTTCTTGAGTGAGGAGTCTGACAAATTGTGCTTTTTAGCAAATATACAATCAGAGCATGCTGCAGCAGGCCCTGGAGACTGAAAAGCAGTCGGGCAGATTCTGTGTGTACACGCAGTGTTTAACTGCTTAATTCTGTATGCTGACTTCACGTTTGAGTTTAGGAGCAGCAAATATCAAATTGTCCATTTAAGAAAGGTATATGGCCTCAGTGGACTTCAAAGGATTTTCTCCCCTCACAAAAGCACAAGATTACAATTGTTCCAAGTGAGACAGTCTCAAATATGGGAGGCAGACAGAACGCAGACGGCCAAAGTAGTGGAGAAAAAGTAGGGAAGCAGAGCAACATGTAAGGCTTAAATCTCTGAGAATAGTTTCAAAGTTCAATGAATTTTATTTTAAGAGACATTACACTGAGTGTCTGACTGCCAACCAGTTTATTATAGTATCTTAAATTTCACTTAAGGGTTCTTGCTTCTGTGTGATCTTCAAAAATACCTGTTACAGTAATGGGCTTAAATGGGTTAAATGGGCTTCAAATCATCTACTGACATGCACATTGTTTTGTAAACTCAGGGCTTTTTCTTTAACATAAAATATAAAAGTCTCACCTGAAAAGTTTAAGGATGTTGCCAAGGGCCTACCTTTAACCGGTCTGAATTTCAATACTATTTAGAAAATGTAGACAAATTGCTTTCTATGCTGTATCAATGTCTATGTTTTCCTTAATAAGATTAAAGCTAGTTTCCTTTGAATTTCACAGCAGTAGTTTGATAACTGAGACTCAATTACAAAGAGCTTGGACCTAGTTTGGGCATTGGTCATAGGCTGGTTCTACTGTTTGTAAAATTAGTATTTAGCTGCTAATGTCACTTGTCTAATATTTACTTTTATTTAATGTAGTTACCACATAGAGTCAAATAAGTAAACAGGAAGGGAGGGGGAAAGTTAGAGAGCTGCTGTAATAGACCACGTGTTCAGCTCTCCAGAAGCATCTCAGAAGAATGAGTATTTAGCTTGTCTTAAAAGCTTCTTGTCAATTTGGATGTTTCATTTTGTAAATTGTCCTAATCCAGATTCAATACAGCAGTTTAACAGTGAGAGTATAATTTGTCATCATTTGGGCTGTTGTTTCTTGCTTGATCATAGCTTAGACTTCTCTCATTTTCCACTGCCAGATAGGAAGAAAATAGGTACGGTAGGAAAGGCCTGACATATCATCATTCCTGCTTCAAATGCTTTGACAGGAAGTAGATGTGAAAACCACAAATAAAGTTAGAATCTACATCTACTACTACTAAAAAAATAAAAGTTTGAGATTGCTTTTCCCCACTTTGGAAGTGTACCATTATTTTAGAAATTACAGAAGGTTTCTTAGACTGTGATCATCAGAATTAGAGCCTCAAGTAATGGTTTCTTTGCCTTAGGAGTCTTTCTTAGAAAAGCTACATTTCTTTTAAGTTATCTGCTGCTAAAACCAGTCCTAGTACTGTGCTCTTTTGAAAGGATGTTGTGACTCATCACTGATGGTAGCGTTACTGATGTGAATTTATATCTAAGCTAAAGATACAGCATGAAGCTGTAAGCTCTCCTATAAAAAGAGGTGTAGTTCAGTAATCTTTATAAATATAGATGTAATTAAGAATCTCAGAGAACAGACAACATTATTATGTTTAGCAACAAAGTGCTGGTATTGTAGTTCAGTAAAATCAACTTTTCAATTGAACCTTCTGCCAAGAAGAGGGCAAGATTTCTTTCCCTATGATGGGCTTGTTTGTGTTCTTCATTTGATTTGTATCAGAGGTGAGAATCCCAAGTATGATAAGGAGATTTTTTGTTTCTAATTCTGCAGGTTGGAGATATTGTGAAGGTCACGAGGATGAATATAAACGGTCAGTGGGAAGGAGAAGTCAACGGTCGCAAAGGGCTCTTCCCTTTCACGCATGTCCAGCTATTTGACCCTCAAAACCCAGACGAGAACGAGTGACTCCCTCTGCCCGATTTACACTGCTGCTTCATTTTCCTGGCTATCATTAGCATTGTTTGAGGTGGGATGATGACTTAATGGCACATTGCTAGCCTTGCCCATTTTCCAGCTTGCTGCAGTTGACAGTTCTTTTAATATACATTTGGAATACATACAACTGAAGTCACTGCCTGACCTTCAGACCATAGTTGCATCATGAATTTAGTTTCATTTTTAAAACTTTTTTGGGCCTTAAGCTGGAGAAGACTGAACCGGAATATAGCAGAGAGGTATGGGGAAAAAACCTTTCCTGTTGAGACTTCCATGGACATTTTCTGGTTTGCTCAGTAGGAAGAGCCCAATCTTAGGTCAAACATGCAACTTTGTGCATTACTGTCCAACAAAAAGCAACAACAAAAATGCAATTTTAGAACTGAAGAAGATTTAGTTTTGAAATTACCTGTCCTAAGGTAGTACATTTAAAATGATGGTTTCTTTAGAGGACAATAATTGGAGCTTATGTATTCTAAGCAGTTGTATTAGACACTGCTCTTTTCTGTTAACTCTTAAGCTTGTTGTTGACCTTCCTAAAACAGTGTGTGTTAAATGCAAATAACCATTGATTGAGCTGCATTGACGCTGAGGCATTTATTTATAAGGAAACCTAGGAGGGGTTGATACTTGTAACTTGGTTTTGACATATTTAATGCATTTCTGTTGATTTTTGCAAGCACTAACTGTAGAAAATGAGCTTTAAGGGGAAACACTTTGGCCTGGTCTACATACAGCTCTTCTGCAGTGTTGTTTTACTACACAGAAGTGCTTGTCATCAAGCTGTTACTTGGTAGACAGATCAGATTGCCATGAGGAGAGGTAGGAGTGGGACAGAAGAATTTAGTAAATACTGATAAAATCCTCTTATTTAAACATTTAAAGACCATTTATATCCATTTCTCTGCAGGCTCCCTGCTCTCTCCAAAGTTTCCTAGCTATACCAGCCCCAGCTCATCAAAAGCTGTTTTTCAAACACAGTACCTTTTTACCAGAGTGTCTGTGTTGCTCTGCTTCTCTTCCAGAGCTGCTTTCATCTTTTTTCCCTTCCTTCTTTTTCCATTTTCCTTGCTTGTATCCCAGCTCCTCTGCATGCTGACATCTTTCTTTTACCCTTCCTAAGGCATTGGCTCTGTTTTATATATGGCCCAGGTCCCTCCCCTTCGCAGCATCCTCTAGAAAATGGTCAATTGGAGTCAGCTTGCCTGGGTTCCCCATGTGGTAATGCTCGGCTGGAGGAGGCCCAGAGGTGTCTGTTACTAGTGTAGCTCCTTCCCTCTTTGTGTAGTTTTTTCCCTACTGTGCTGTCCTGCTGTGATTTTTCTGCAGCAGGGAGCTCCTGGCTGCAGCTGGGTGAGCGCCATTGGGGTGCTCAGCCTGAGCCTGGGTGCAGGATCTGAAAGCGTAGGCACAGGGGAATCCTGTGCCACCTTCTTCAAATGTGTGGTGTAGGTGAACTGGAATGCTCATTTCAAAATGATGGAACACTGAATTAACAGAATACATGTCTGCAAAGATACAGCTACAAAACCTCCCTTCTCAGACAGCCTGGTTAAGGCCGATGTCCAGTGTGGAAGCTGGCAGGAAAACAGCAGCTCCCATTTTTCAACTTTGGTAGGCTGTTGGTTGCAGCAAAATGAGAAACTTCAAATGCCTGCAGAATGTCATCAGATCTTACAAATGTCTAATGATATAAACATTGTCTTAAGTTCCAGCATGTTTTCTTGTTGATTTGTGTTGCTTGATCCTAATAAAAGCTTGTTGTTGGTAGTTGATGTGGGAGTGCCATGAGATCCTCAGTTGGAAGGCACTGAAGAACTGCAGAAATGGCATTCACAAGCAGACATTCAAAATGCCAGGTTTTAAAGAAATCTCTCCATTCATCTATTAACTGTTTTTTGTAGTATTGATCAAGTGGCTGACAGTCTGGAAGTTCTTGTAGAGCATTTTACTACCAAATTAACTGTGAAGTAGAGTAGCATTGACTGAAGTGTTTGGTGCTGTAATTCTTGACAATAGGCATTGACATTTTGTCTTGCAAAGAAAAGCTATGCAGTTCTCTTAACTAAAGAAGGTCATGTTTTTCCTGTGCCCTAACAATACCTGCACGTTTACTACATAGATTGTACTACTGAAAGTCATCTTCTGAATACAAACTGCACTAAACTCAGTCTGCTGCAGAGAAATCTTATTTCAGGCCTGACCTAGTTACAGGCAGCTCTTCAGAAGACTGACTGTAGAATTCTTCCTTTGCGTGGTAAATAAATACTGTGAGATTTGAGATCTTGAACGTAACTTTTAACCTGATTTTTTTTCACTGAAATAAACATCTTGACTCATCCCCTCATTGAATAAGGTGTACGCTTTGAACACAGACATTGTTTTAAGTTTAATTATGTTCCAATACTGCAGAAAAGCAAAGTACTTTACCTTCAAAACTATGCAAAATTTGTGTGTAGTGGTATCTGATGCAAAGACAAGAATTCTTGAATTTCTGTGAACCTGATTTTATGCCATGAATGGACAGTGTTTCTCCAAGTAGCAGCGGTGTGGTTCAGGTATGTAAAATGTGGTTTCAATGTAGCATACTGACCAGCCTAAGCTGATTGTAACCTTGCTTCAAAATGTGTCTTGGCTATTTTACTATGAGACAAGTATTTTCATATAAAGACTGCATTGGATCAGTGTGTGTTTCTCTTTGAGGGACTCTGGATTCTCAATTGCTTGTCGCTTGCTTACACATGTGCTGTTGTTTTATGGAACCTCCTAAATCTGAGTGATAATCTTATCAGTGTAAATGTTCTTGGGCGTGTAAGGTAACCTTGATATGAAGCATGAGAGCCTACAAGTGATGGCTTCGATCTATGCACCATTAAAGCTGTCCTTGCTTTGGAACTAGGAGCTGGTGTAATGACCTGGTGCCACAGTAGTCAACTGTCACGAAAGGCTTGGCTTCCACCTGCTGTGTACATGTGTATATAGACATTGAAGCCTCTGATCAGTCTGAAAGTTTAAATGAAAACTGTTTTAATCAGTGTCCATCACTGGATAAGCGCTTATTTAATTCATGATTGTTTACAAATTGGGAAAGAATAAACAAAAGGGAATATCCTGTTTGGGTTGAGGCTCTGAAGAGCCTGAGCATTATTTTTGTAAAGGGAAAAACAGCATTCTTTGTGCCATTTCATGTGCCTGTAAAGTAATTTTTTATATTGTATTAACATCCTGGGAATGAATGGGCTGCCTTTGTTTTCTAGTCCAGTTTTCAAGCATTTTCCTCAATACCTGCATTTGAAAGTGAGACCTGCCTAAAAGACTGCCTTTTGGGACCAGTGAAAGCGTTCCTGTATAGTTGTCATTTTCTGTTTATTTGTGTTAAAGTGTATTTTGGGACAAGGATACAATTATTGCAGTGGGAAAGGTGGCCTTGTAATTGAGACAGTCTTCACTGTGTAAACTTTTAAACACAATATGTAATTTAAAGACCATGATCTTCAGGCAATAATATTAAGTGTAAGCTTTTAAATTTTATTTTGGGGATCATAGCTTGTTTTATTTTTTGTGCTATAAGATTAACAGTATTAAATGAATTATATTCTTAGAATTTACAGAGTGTCTTTTCTTAAGATTAGTGCCTTTTTAATTTCTTACTCCACTTAATTCATAGAACTGGTCCCAACATCAAGCCACTGTGTTTTTTCCCCAATGCCATTTGTACAGTCTAAATAAAACTTGCCTCAACTTACAGTATTATTTGTCGTCTTTAGTCTGAGAACCTTGACAATAACAGCAGAGTGTTTAAGCCCTTACTCTGTCCTTACCATGCCCTGTTCTGTGGGTGAACAGTGCGTGCCAACTGAAGTTTTCCAGAATCGAAGAATTAAGCAGGAGAAAATGCTGTTGCCAGGCTGAATGTTACTCTCCTGTTCCATCCTCGTGCCTCTTCTCAGACAGTACTGCTGGGCTCTGGAGGGTCACACGAAAAAGATGCATCTCCAGTGATACAGATGGCCACTGCCTCCTCTGCCCTGACGCCCGACACGTCTGTGCTCTTCCACCACTGTATTTATTGTGCTCTTTGGCCCCGGCTTTTAAGGGTCTCTGGAAGCCATAACCTTTGTTTACTGTGATGCCCTTGACTGTGCTTGTAAGAATGACTGGATTATGCAGTGGTTTGAATTTCGCTTATTATTGGTTGAGTAACTAAGGTGTAACCTGTGCAGGCACTGGAGAGCAGCAACTGCAGCGCTGGCCCCTGCCACAAGATGCTGGTGCAAAACGTCAGAACTGTCTGTGTTTCAAAGTCAGAACCCACATCCTGGTCATCTCCTGCCTTTTCAGTCAATCCAGATCAATAGTAACTTAACTAAACTTAAAGGTTTTTTTTACTTAAATCATTAACAAGGTGTTGATACTTGAGCTGATCCTGTATAGGAAGAAAACTTAAGAAGAACATCAGCCATGCAACTGCTGCCAAGGAGAAGCCTACAACGCTTGTTCTGGTTCCCTGGACTCTGTAGGTATGGTGACAGCCCCGTTTGTCTTCTCTGGAGTACACATTTCCATGTGATGTTAATAAACATTCATAGCCAACTCTGCATAGTGTCTTATCATCAAATAGTCACATTTGGCAATTTATGTTTTGAAGAAAACCATTTGTGTTTTAAAGATGAGAATAGGTCAGATATATTCAGTGGGCTTGGTAATCCTGTTTAAGGCAAAAAGTAAAAGGTAACAGGAAGCATCAAGGTGGGTTTATTTGTCTTACCTGCATTCAGGCTTCCACAAGTGCAAATGTGAAGTAGTTCAGTTACTTCAGTCCAACAACGTGCAGCACAAGCCTCCATTTTTCAGTGCAAGCTGGGATCAGCTGGGTTCATCAGTTTGTCACTGATTTATTGAAAAGGTTTTGTTTCTAAACCGGTGTGATGTCAAACACCCTTTTAGACATACCCAGAGGTGTCTGTTGGCACTTACACCAGTAGGCAATACACTTAAATAAATCAAATAAACTGCAGCCACAGCGGAACACAGTTCCACTTCTACATGGTTCTCCAGAGTGTGGACTGTGCACAGATGAAAAGCTCCTGAGGTCCACACTCGCCTTGGAGCAACCGTACTGATTTTTGTCCCCCATATCATCCCCTCTGCCTTGTTTTTTAGGGGACAGGTCAGCTGCTCCTGTAGCAGCTGCTGGACCACCAGTCACAGCTCAGCAGGGAAAGGTAAGGCAGTTCCGATTTCAGGAACTCTCCATCCCCGAGCTGCAAACTGGCGGTCGCTGTGCGAACAGCTGAGCCCCGCTGCAGCAGGGAAAGAAACCATCCCAGCTGTCCAGAGTGAGCCTCCTGCTCTGAAATGCAAGCCCTGAGAGCATGAGAGCCACAGCGGCACCGATTGTTGTGACTCATTGACACCGAGTGTTGCGCCCACCCTGAGTCAGGCTGTCCACTCACTGCTCCAGCCCGGGAACCCAGCGCCCACCACCGTGACTCAGCCCTCTGCTCACGGGGCTCCTCCACACCGCACAACCTTGGGAGCTAAAAGCTGATCTAAGCCCTGCTCTGTGGTGTGGCCGTGCTCACCGGGGACTGGCAGCCCCTCGGCACAGCCTCACCTGCGGAAGATCCATCCCGCTGCTCCCGGGGCAGGCAGGGGGGAGCGAGAGGCGATGGGGAATTAACGCCGTGCTCCCCTCAGTTAACCTTCCCAGCACCTGCTTGCTTCATTCCAGGCATTTTGTAACCAGAACCCTCCCTGCACGAGTTACTAGTCTAACCCGCTGCTGGCACACCAGACAATTGGGATCAGAGCTAAATCTGGATATCCACAGGGAACTGGCTCCTGCTTCGTACGTCCTGGCTGGTCCAACAAGGGCAGCTGAAAGTCAGCGCTGAGAAATCCGTTACTAGCATTTGGTCTAGAAATGTATCACTAAAGCTGAAGTGAAAGTGTGGATCCAAGGGACTGTTAATCCCCCTCCACTGCACTGATTCTCAGTCTGTGCTGTCCAGTGAATCCTCTCCAGATCCTCAGGCAGAAGCAGCTCTTGCTGGGCTGTCAGAGGGCAGCAGGGGTAGAAGGGCAGTGCTGGACATGCTGCTTTGCTTTCCTCCAGCTGCCCCTGCACCCAAAATCCAACTGATCTGGGGGGAGTAGCAAGTCCAAGGAGAGGATGCTGTTTTGAACAGACAGAAGGGACTGACATAAGTGAACAACAGGAGCTGGTTTGCAACTCTTGGCACTCAACTCCACCAGTCAGCAGCCAAGCTGGAGACCCCCAGGGATACTCCTTAGAGAAGTGACAAACCCAGCCAGGCCTTAGAGTGCGCTGTTGCTATCCTTGTCATAAAAAATACAAAAATCAAACTTTTTCTTACTGGGAAGTAATGACCCCCTGTATTTCTAGACTCGATTTCCACAGTTTTTAATGTATTCAGTTACTTTACTACTTTGATTTGGATTATGTGGTTCAGGGGCACTCATGGGAACTTCTACCTGCTGAATCCATTTCTGTTATGTTAGACCATCTCTTCTTTTCCCCTCCTCTTGTGACCGGTGATACAATTAATCCGCTGACCTTGAAGAGAAAGAGCTTTTCTCTTTCCAGGTATCGCAGCTGGTGCTCTGGCTCTGAGTCTGCAGTGATACACAGCTCTGGGCTGGAGTCCTGCTGAGCATCAGCCTCATGCTCTGCAGGGCACAAAGGAAACGTAATTCATCAGGCTTGGCCTTCATTGTGTAAGCAAGAGCCATATCCCACAAAGATTGAACACCCCCACTGTGCCCAACTACCTGGAATAGCTGTGCCTACTCGGCACTTTGAAGAACTAGATCTAAAATTAACAAAGATCATTTCCCTGCAAGAAATAGCACCTTGGCCTGGACATGAGACACATCAGCAGGAGTCTGAAACAGAAAGGCTAAAATTAACTCAGTTCTGGGGTTCTGCTGAATGTGCTTACACAGGTCTGACCACTACATGCAGGATAAGCAGCACCATTGGCAATCTCTGGCCAAAATCATCCCAAAGTGCAGGATGTACCCCAGCAGAGACAAAAAGGTTACTCCAAGTACTCAGCAGCAGCTCCTGCCTGTACGAGGCTCAGTAACCCACCCTCACCATCACTAGTGACCATCTGATCGAGGCAGAGCAGGGTGATGGAATGGGAACTGTCCAATAGCCACATCAAAGTAACAGGGAACAGGTCTCAGCCTTGCTGGATTTCTAGCAAAGCTTTGTGCTGTACAGCAACAGAAGCCCACAGTGGTGTTTGTGAGATCAACACTGGCAAATCTAAACAGACAAAAATAAAGACACATTGGAGAGCAGCCTAGGAGCAGAAAGTGTGTGCTGTCCTCAACAGGGCAGTAAAGATGTGGGACTTGCATCCATCAGCCGTGCAGGGCTCACGCCTCCCTCGCTGCAGTGCCCTGATTTCAGCCCACACTGCAGCCCTGCAGCCTCATGGCAGAGCTGCATTGGAACAGCTGTGGAAAATGGAGGGGGGTGGAGATGATGTACCTGGAGAAGGACAGGCTGATTTAACACCCCTCCCTGCTGCCAAATGCTCTGTGGGCACTGCAGTCATCCCCCAAAATAGAGTCACAGTCTGTGCCTCCTCCAAGAGACAGTCCCTGCTGGAAATATATCAGGGCATTGCTTGGGGCAGTGATTTCCTGCAGGAGCCATCTCAGGAGATGACGGCACCATGTCCCACTGTACCTGGCTCCTGTCCCTCTCCCCCACCATTCAAGCTGCCTGTTGATACTTGTTACAGCCTGGGAACACAAGACACAGGGCTTGACCTAACAAGGAATTGAGGCAGGGTTTGGGCAGAAGGGAGGAAAGGTCCTGCATTAACCTCACAAATCCACCACACATGGCTGTCACCTACTGCTCAAGACACAAGGGGTCCCTTTCTGGCCCCTGTGACAGCCTTGTCTCTCTGGGATCCCAATGCCCCAGAGCTACCTGCACTTCTCAAGCAGAGACACATCCTCCCCATGGAGAGCAGCTCGTCCCAGGTAACCACATTCTCCTCCCACAGTTTTGCTGCCAGGTCCCTCCTAAAATGTGAGCTGCTTCAGCCCCAACTTGCCCAACCCTTGGCTTTTGTCAGCACCTGAGCGAGTCGTGCAAAACCCTGGCTCCAGACACAGCACAACAGCCCCAGAGCTTTGCCCCTTGTGCACTGTAACTACAAAGCAACAGCACAGATGGTTTCTTGGCTTTCTGTTCTCCACACTGCTCTGGGATACCCTTGCTGCTGCTTCCAGGCCTCAGCACCTTTGCAGCAATTCCCCTGCAGGCTGCCCCAGCTGTCCCCTCACAGGTCACAGGCAGTCACTGGGTGGCACTGTGCCCCTGCCTGTGCATGCCCGGCTCCGGCCTCCTCCTCTGCCCGGGGCTGCCTGGAGGAACCCCGGGCCGGGCCCAGGGGCAAAGCCTCTCCTTGCTGAAGTGCTCCCACGGTGGCACCGACAGATAGCCGGGGACCCCAGGAGCCCATAGGGTTGTGACCCCAATGCCCAAACACAGGCTTCCCGCTGCCTCCCTGCCAGGGTCTCTCTCTCCCCACCATGGTTATATTTTCATTACTGTGGCAAAAGGAGACCAACTGCATCCTTACAATGGGCCCCTCCATAAAACTAATAGGCCAGGCAATTGGGACAGGCCTGTGAAGTACTTTATAGTCTGGATCGAGGAGTTCGTGCCACAGCTCACAAGCTGTCCCAGCCCTACAGCCCAGGAATCACAGTGTTATTTTTCCCTATCATCCCCACTTTCAGCCTGGGAGCAGCATGAGGAGGAGCATGGTGCCCCTACATCTGTTTGTCTCCTGCCACCCAGAGCCTCACCCGATTCCAGCAGCACAGGGCTCTTAGGAGCATCCATAAGAATCACAGTTTCCTTTTTCCAGGGTACCATGACGCAGTTCTGCCCTGATTCAGGAGATTTGATACCATCAGCATGTGTCCAGGGTTGGGAGGCTGAACCCAGCACTGGGCCAGCGCAGAGGCCAGGGAGGTCCTTTGTCAATGTTTTGCCATTTGCTTCATTTGTAGTTGAAAGCCAGAGGAGCAGAGAGCCCTTCTGACACTGTGATGGCAAAACCTGCTCATCTCTTCAGACAACCCTTCCCTCTACCCTGACTGACAGCCCTGTTTGTTTGGGAAGCTGGGGTGACACATTTGGTGTAACCCAGAGCCCCATTTCAGAGGTATCTGGTGGGGTTTGAGGGACTGTTTTGCCTTGCTGGGACCTGGCCAGTCTCATTCCTAGAGCAGGGAGCTGGGCTCTGGCTCCAGCAGGGTCTGACTGGATGACACTGGGGACAGCACTAACCAAACAGAGCAGCCACTGCCACCTTCCCTCTTCCTGCTGTGTAAAAACTGCCCGAGAAAAGCCTCCTTTAATCGCTCCCCCTACATTAGACCTTCCAGGGGAAATTAGCACAAATGCAACACCAGTGGCACCAGGGGAACAGACCCTGAATGACTTGGAGGGAGGTTAATTAGTTTGTTAAAATCCTTCTCCCTTTAGTTGCCACCTAAAGATCCAAGCCTTGACAAACAATTGGGGAAAAGGGTCTCTGCAGAAAATCAATGTTCTTTAGAGGTAAGAGTTAAAGATCCTCCAAGGAGCATACAGTTGGGAAATAAAGTGGAGAAGAATGTTTCTCCACCATTAGGGTAGAAGATTAATGTTAGATGGGAAAGCAAAATGTTTCCACGTCTCCATAAAAGTCAGAAGGGAGACAAAGAGCCCATTTCTCCCACTGTGGTTTACTGTGTTTAATGTCTTTGCCTTGGTGTCCCCCCTACCCTGCCACAGAGGTGCTGAAAAGCTTTAACTGGCTTTTGCAAAACTGATTCAGGATCCCAGATCCTGAGTGCCAGAGATGTGCCAGGTGTTACTGCCTGTCCCTTCAGAGGACAATGCCCTCAGTGCTGGAGCTGCCTGCACAAGTGTACTCGGGTCAGAAAGAAAGTCCCACAGCCCCTTACATACAGCTGCCCCCCAGATTTATTTAATAAATGACTACATTGCCCCCAGAGAATTTTGTACAGCCCACCATAGCTGCCCCAAGCATGGTGGCACCAGGAACCTATCACAGAGCTGGTATGTGCCCATGGCAAGACGTGGCCCTGCCAATGCTTCTGCTACTTCCACTGCCACTGTAGGGCTGTGGTGGGATGGCTAAAGCACGATGCTACAGCTCAGTGAACGCTGCAGGCAGCACTTTGGGACTAAAATTTCCTTGAGTATCTGGTTTAAAGTTAGGACTAACTTAATTCAGTCTCCACATCAGAGCTCTGTGTTGCCCTGTGGAGGATAGAAAGACAGACAGTTTCTGCTCCAGAACCAAGCCTTCTTTAGTCTAAGGACATGATTTCTTTGCTAGACGTTATGAGCTGTGTGCCCTGCCTTCTATACTGTCCACTGATGCTTATATTTCAAAAGCCACTACTGATTCTGATTCTGTCCAGCTGTCTAAAAAAAACACAAAAAACCCAAAACAGACAACATCCTGTATACCGCTGGGACCTCTTTGTCAGAGGCTGTGAACTCATCTGCATCCAGCACCAGGACAGATTGAACAAACTGAAGCAGTATTTTATTGCTGAAGCATAAAACACGGGAATAAACAAGCACCAAAGTGCTACTGATCATTAAAACCAGATGGGAGCCCATTTACTGCCTCCAGCAGTGAGGTGCCACTGCTGCTCCACTGGGGCCCCCTTGAAATAGGAAACCCAATGAACCATCTGGGAGGTGCTGGATGGCAGTGGCTACAGGCAGCCCCTGCAATTCCAGCCTGGAGTTATCTGCACTGTGCTCCCACCACCACCCCGGGGATGACCAAGGAGTGTCAGAGCTCTGAGTCCTGGCTCCAGGAATACAGTCACCCCTGTAAGGTTATGTCTAGATGGAAATGCCCCGGTCCAGGGCCAGTCCCATTGCCCAGGGGAGGTGGGATGGGGAGAATCACAGGCTGAATTCCCACACACAGACCAGGGACTCAGTGACATTTCAGTAGTATTTGTCCAGATGCACATCAGAGAACCATCAAGGGTTCTGGTCATTCCTGAGCAATTCAGCTCCAAGGCAGTCCAGGTCGGGCCTTTTTCCTTACCAACCAGTGCTTTCTGGCGTGGGAAGTGAAGTGCTAAGGCTGGGAGAAGCCAGAGGCTATTTCCTCTCCTTCCTAATTAACACACAGATCGGTACCCAACAAGAACATTCCCAGTCTGTCTACTGGAAACTGACCTCCAGGAACAACTCCATCCTGAGTACCCTCAGCTGCAAGCTGAGCTCAACCCCCTCCCTAGACTGAAGCTTTGCACCTTTGTCTCCAAGTCCCATCTTCCCGTGGCAGGGAGCCCTCTCATCAGCCCAAACCGGAGCACGGCATGGGGCCAGGGATGGATTCCTGGGCAGCCCGAGAGGAGATGCAAATGGAGCGGGAGACTGCTCGAGAAGCCGAGACAGACAGCTGCTTTTACACTTCAAAGGGAACAGGGCCCTGTGAGGCTTTCAGGAATACGCACAAATCGATAGACTCCTTTCAAACACCGAGCACATTTGCTCAAGTGTGAGGCAATTATTCCCTGAGGATGGAGGCAGGACAAGGCCATTAACAGCCATACGGGCAGGACAAGGAGCGCCAGCCCAGCCTGGGGGGCAGAACACCGCTCTCCTGGCCCAGCTTTCTCATCCGGGATTTACAAAATGCCCTGTGTCCCCAGGGGCTCTACAGGGAGCACATTAGTGTCATTTAGCCTATGTCAGTGCAATGCTCAGCACATCCTTTTGGTGAACAGCGGGTTTGATCACATCCCCTCCACTGCTCTAGTTCACTGCTTTATCCCCGGAGGGCTGACTTTAGTTTACCGAAGCAATTCCTATTTCCCCCTCACCGAATGCTGCTGCGCAGAGCCTGAGCTCTGTCTCCACTCCTAGATGGCAAAGCAGGGCCCAAACCAGATTGTGGGCAAGCAGAGGGCTGGCTGCTCAGCATGGGGACAGACCCCGCCGTGTGGCAGGAATCACGCCTGACTCATCCCTGTCTGCAGCAGCATTTCCACGCAGATTACCCTTAATGCACCATCTCCCGGCCAGGAAGGTACAATTACAGAGATCACAGTGCCCGTGCTTTGCGACCCCACAGATGGGAGCTGGAGTGACAGTGCCAGCACACAGGAAATCTCTCCTGTGAACAGCTGCTGTTTTACATGTACAGTCATACTTGTACAATGAGAGGAAGAGATACTGAAAGTGAGCAGTGCTTTATTGCCTAGTGCATGACTGATGGGAGTGCCCATCCTGCATCACCGGCTGCCCACTCTGCTTTATGGAGGCACATAATTTACCCTCTTCAGTAAAAATAGAGGAGGAGGAAATAAAAACCTCAGCATGTCCCCAAAGAACTGTAGGAGATTAAAATTAAATCTATCCATTACACTCACCAAGCAGGGTGCTGTCTGGGCAGGAACACTGTAGTTGTACACCTGCATGTTCAAAGAAAAGAAATTGAGTATTAGAGAAGTGTCAGAGGCAATCCAGCACCCCACAGCAAAGTGCTTCAGGTCATAAAACAAACTCACACGACTTGGAAAAACAAAAAAGGAATAACACTAAACTAGGCTGCACAGCAACACTGCTCAGCACAGCTGCAGCACCTTTTCTCAACCCTGCATCAAAGGTTTGCTTCACCCTCAGTTAAAATTTTTTCTGACACTTCTGCTCAGGCCCAGGTTTCAAGAACACTTCTGGGTTTGTTCTGGGACGTGCGTGTCGTGTGCTGTGGGGGAGAAACACCTTTCCTACTCCCTTCACTGTGTCCTGTAAGCCTGTCCTTGTGTTCCTCCTACTGTAACGCCCAGAAAGCACATTTAGACCTCACTACAGCCCTGCAAGGCAGGACAGTAAAAGGCAGCTTACCTGGAGGACCAGGGGGCCAGGCCAGCAGCAGAGGGCTGGGAACAGAGCCCCGAGGACAGGAACAGGCCTCCCTCATAGCCACTGACACTGCAGCAAGGCTCTGAGAGCAGCTGTGCCCAGCGCAGCTGAGGGACACAGAACAGCCCACCCCCACCAGGATCCAGAGAAGTGCCTCCATTCCCCAACCAGCCCTGCAGAGTTTTATCCCTCTCTTTGCCAGGCAGTGAGCACCTGGAGGCTGAGGGCGGGCAGGTACATGAGGAGCAGAGGGGCTGGCACCGCGGGCAGCTCTGGTAGCCGGGCTCTGGCTCGGAGCTGCCCTGGCTGCTCACGGCAGGTGACCAGCACTGCTTGTTGCTCCAACCAAATGCTGCCTCCCCCCTGCTAAGATGTTCCGCATGGATCCCACCCTAGGGCTTGGGAATTAAGTGGGTTTTAAGCTCTGCAATAAAAACCCATTCGACTTGAAAGAATGTTGTTATTGCTGGAAGGGGGTTTGCACTGCTTGCTTGGATCGCCTTCAAGTGAGCCGCTGCTTCGGCTGTCCAAGAAAACGCGTGTCAGTCTCCTGGGAGGCTCAGGGAGCACCACGACAGACAGCCCATCCTGGCTGCGGGGTCAGCCCAAAGCAGGCCAGGAGTCCTGCCCAGCCTGGCTGCCCAGCACTAGGTGCTCCAAGAGCCCCAGCCCAGCATGGAAATGCTGCTCCCCGGGATCTCCTCAGGCCTCCCTGCAGCCCAGGAGCGTCCTGGGCCCGCTCAGGGCGCCGCGCCGGGCCGGCCCTGCCCCGCCCCGCCCCACACGCGTGAGGGCTCGCCCCAGCCGGGGCCGCAGCTCGGCCGGGGACTCGGTCCCAGAGCTTAATCCGCACCAGCCCCGCACATCCTTGTCCCTGCAGCACCTGGAAATTAGAAAAGCTCTTCGTGAAACCAGCTGGAAGTTGTGCAGAGCCCGCACAGGTGCAAGTGCAGAGGGCACAGCCTGCGGGCCTGGGCGGGCTCGCCGTGTGCCCACAGGGCTGTGGGCAGCGCTGGAGCTTTCTGTGCCTTAGGGAAACAGCCGAACCTGTGGGCAGCGCTGGAGCTTTCTGACCCTTAGGGAAACAGCCGAACCTGCACCTGCCTGGGGAAGAGCTGCAGCATCGGCAAGAAAGCATTTTTCTGCCATTCCCATCTGCATTGAAGCAATGACAGACAAGGCTTAAGGCTGCAAAAACCAGTAGGAGAAACCAAAATAAATCAAGATCTTGATTTCCCATAGGAAATTTACCTAGATCCCATTTATAGTCCATTTGCCCTCCTCCTTATGTAACTTCTCTGCAGGAGAGGAGCAGAAAACACAGAGAAAATAAACAATTTGCTGCAAAGAATTGGTGCAAGAGCTTGAGTCATATCTAGCAGTGTGAGCAGATAACCTGAGGCTCACTGAGCACACTGTGGAGAACAATGAATGCTGAAATCAACAGCGTGTCATGCATGTACAAACTGGCCCCAGGTAACATGACTAAAGCAGAGCACGTTGTGCTTGAGAAAGATGCACAAAACCTACACTTTTGAGTTTATTTTATTAGTCTTAATGGCCTGACTTCCACATGTCTCATTTCCTTTTATTGAAGCTGTCAGAAGCATTACATTATCTCACATGCGTGCAAAACCAGCATTTCAGTCGAGCTCATAACAGACTTGAAATGCCACAGCTGAAGAAAACAAGCCGGTGGGAGCTGCAAAGGGAGGGGGCGGGAGCAGAGTCCAGAGCACACCTACAGGCACAATCTCCAAAGGCTTCCCGAACAAGCCGAGCGCAGTCTCTAATCAGAGAGAAAGGATATAGGTACTTGTGCAAGCTGGATGATTCACTGGAGAAGGGCGAGCAGTCCCGTTGTAACAGAAGGCTGATGAGTAATTGATGGCACAAAGCTGAGTCTTTTACCCCAGTGCAGAGCCGTCTGCCAAACCAGCTCTACCGACAGGCCCAGGGGGCAGCAGCACCTGCACTGCTACTGCAAAGGTTTGAAAGAAACAGCATTGCACTCGTATTTTCACAGGAATTCCCCAGTGTTGCCCAGCTGTCCTCAGTTACTCATGCTCACTGCAGCTTTTCATCCTCATTAGCGCTCTGTGACAGGGAAACACATCCCAGCTACAAAGATAAAGAAACAGATCCAACCAGGTAGCCTGTGAGGGATGCATTCTCTCTCTTGCGGGTGTGCTGTTGGCAGTGATCCCATGCACAAAGTACCGCCTCCGGGTCCCCTGCTCAAGGCACTCACTCAACTCCCCGGTCATTCTGCTCCTCTCATTTCCAAGATGTGAAGGACAGTGGTGGCAAAATTAACTACTAATGGCCAGAGACAGCCTTTTACAGCTGACCTGCCTTCACACAGCTGGCATTTGCACATCAGGAAATAATTATATTTTTGCATTTAAAAAAAACTGTGCTCCATATTTTGTTTCCCCAGCCAGATTTCTTTTTAAGTGAGTTGCTGACATCCACATGTGTGTCATACACAGCAGGTACAAATCACTACTGGCCAGGGTGCCATCAGAGGGGAGGCTCACAGGGCATTATGTACATGTACTGTGGCAAAGTTTGACCTTTATTTCAATGCTGCACATCCTCAAATCCTGGAAAGCCCATGGGAAGTACTCAGCTGCTCTGTAAATATCATAATTGTGCTACGAAAGCAGTTTGCAGTATACAATTTAAATAAGAAAACAGTCATTGTAGTTGAGCCCACAAATTTACAGGGCTACTTTTCACAGTAATTTTAACAATAACAACATGGCTCAATATCCCTGTGCTATGCAGATGCACAGTGAGGAGCTGGTGCCCCAAAAACCTGGTGCACAGCCTTTCCCAGTGTCCCTGCACAGGGGTCCTGAGGCACTGGGCACGAACCTGCCCAGGTCTGCTCAGAAACAACATCTTGCTACATATACACACACTCTCTCACACGTGTGTGCACACAGAAAACCATCTGGCACACAGGCTAAATGACACACCTCAGTGTGGCTGCAGGCCACACAGCAGCTATTAGTGTGATACGAAAACATTCCGTAAATAACGCCTAGGAGCATGTCCATCCTCCCTGAGAAGCAATGAGTCTGTGTCACCAAGTCCCCAGTGCCAGGGCCATCTGCACTTGGGCAAACAGGGAGGCCTCCCCATTCTAACAGGAAGATAAAAAGAATCCCTGCTTGCATGGCAGTGCACGGGTGCTACTGCCCAGGATGGGACCACAGAGGAGGGAAGTGGAACCACTCTGATAACTAAACATGGACAGATCCCTACAGACCCCCAAACAGCAGCGAGATAACTTCACAGAGCACTTAACACTCACAGAGCAGCGCAGGAACCACAACTATAAATTATATTCTCCAGGGGTGGCAGGAAGCAGGAGAAGGAGTAAATTCACAGTGGAAAATTTCCTTTCCCTCTAAAGGAAGAGGGAAAACACAGAAGAAGAGAGGGACATAGAGCACTGCTGTTCATGGCTCTGCTTCTGACAGCCTTGGAAGGCCCCAGAGGAGCCCCCCACATTCCATGAACAATGTCCCTCCACCTCCACAGAATGAAAAGTGTTTCACTGACCTCAAATCTAGGGCTGGCAGAGGAGGGAAGGGCATGGGGACAGGAATTCACCACACACAGCCTTGCTGCTACTTCCCTTGCATAGAACAAACTCTCCCCTGCCTGCAGACTCTGCAAACTCTCCCCTGCTGTGCTCCAGACACACCTTGCTGTGCATTTTACTCTCATCTGCTGCTGGAAGAAAGGCACGACTCTAGCTTTACTTTGACTATACTAACTGAGGAAGCTGCTCAGAGTTCACCAGGATTGTTTGCTTTGCTTGTCTCTGCAATATTTTCTACAGCTTTTTTTTGCCACATGGATGGCTTACTGGAAGTCCTCAGCCCCTATCTCCTTGCACCAAGTCCCAGGAGGAAAGGATGTTGGAAACTGCCAAATGTGAGGTGCCAACACTGACTGCGAGTTCAGCAGCTCTTTAAATACTGTTCTTGCAGACCTGTGGTTTCCTACTCCTGCTGGGAAAAAAACCACTGCAGAACAACACTGAGCCTGATCCACAATGACATGGTTGGGGCAGCCACCGGTTTAACCACTGCTTGTGAAATATGGTGAGGTTGTTGTGCAAGGAGACAACGAAGTGGAGGTGTCCCATGCTACTGCTTGCAGCGATACCTCTGCCTACTGTAGGCAAAGCTTCACAAGTCCAACAGTAAATTCAATCTCATTTACAATTTTCTTTCAGTTTTTTCACTCAGAAGGGTCCTCCCCATTCACCAGCAAGCATAGGGGAACAGAGGATACTGGCTCCACTCTGCCATGGTGCCATGGGCATGTCCTGGAGTTCCTTGTGTGTTGTACTCCGTGGAGAAGGCTGAGTAGCTCATTGCCCTGTACTGGCTGTGGGAAGGCACCACCCACTGCCCCAGGCCCTGCTCGGTGCCATAGGGACTGTACATGGGCGCCCGGGCCCCGGCTTTCCCCACAGAGTCCAGAGCCATGTTCACCACTCCTGTGTAGTCCTGGGGAGGAGGCAGAGGTGGGGGCAGCGGGGGCAGGTTGGTGAAGCCCTCTGGGAGCTGTTTGGAGTCGTGCTCGGGCACCATGGCGAGATCCAAGGCGTGGCACCTTGCCCGGAAATCATTCAGGGTCGCGGCATCACGGCTGGGAAGCTGCTGGCTGTCCCCAGCTTCGTGGAACCTGGGCCCAAGGGCAGAGAGAAGAACAAGTCAGACCAACCAGAGTGGAAAACCATGGAAAATGCACAAAGATCCCCTGGGGAAAAGCAGGGCAAGCTCTTCCCTTTGTCTACTGCTTCATCTTACTGTGGATTTTAGCCCAAGCCTCACTGTCACACTCACAGAAAAACAAAATGTCAGAGAAGGTGAGTCCAGACTACCTTAGTTCAGGCTAAGTTCTAGTCTGGACTCACTCACACCCAATTTTGCAATGAGGAAGGAAAAATTACTGGAGTCTTGTAACTTCTCCAACACTTCCTCCAAAGGACAGGCAAGCCCTGTAGTACACAGAGCTGGCTGGGTGAGCATTTTGGGACAGGGAAATAAAGAACATTACAAAGACATGAGCATGCCCAGAAACAGTGGGTTTGAACTAGGAGAGAAAGGCTATCCTTGGACCTATGTCCATGCTAATCTACCATCTCTCAACCACATGTACTCTCCAACAGAAAGGCATCCCCCTCCTATTCCCAACTGGCTGTTTTTCTTAGGAAATACCCAGCAGAAGAAGAGGAATCCCAGCAATTGAAGTGTGGCTTTGGAGCAGAAGGCAGGACTCACCGATAGGTGTGGTAGGATGGCGTTGGCACCTGCTGCTCTCTGGCCAGAGCCTCCCTCTGGTCAGCAGGCACTGGTGAGGCCGCAGGGAAGGCCTGGCTGCTGTTCTGCTCCGAGCCCCAGAAGGGATATCCACTGCTCACCACCACAGGGTTACTCTCTTCCTTCACGTCTACATTCTCATCCTTCTCAAAATCTGACTCAAAGCAGGGAAAAGAAAGAATAGGAAAGAATGAGAAAGGGGAAGAGGAAGGCAAAGCTCACAATGGTCTGCTGGCAGCTGCAGTAATCACAGGATGGTGGAAGGAAACACTACCACCTCCTACAGTCCTCCTTATCTGCAGTCCTTTATCCCTGGAAGGCAAAGGCCCCTTCCAGCTCCTTTCTGCCCAGATACTGTGGTGGTCAGTCCTGCCTGCCCTCTCTCCTTAGCTGTGCTACTGCAAGCAGCACCATGAGCTGGAGCAAGGAATGATTTAGCTTAAAAAGCTTTCTGAATATCATTCTCTGGGTTTGTTGTGATCAATATTACCACGTTCCTCAGCAGCAGGCTCCTTTTCCTCAGGCAGCTTCCTCTTCTGGCTCTTGGCTGGACTGGGCTTCTGGCATTTGGCTCGTCCTTCCCTGGAAAGAAACAAGATGTGGGGGTAGCTTGGATGTAAGCTTTTTGCCTAGATATACAGGCAGGGATGCTATTAGGAGGAGAAAAACTTGAAAAATGTTATGGATTTTCTAAGTAGAAAAGAGTCAGTTTTGGCTTTTTTTCATCAGGAATTTTTTTTTTTGGAGGAGATTTTTTTTTTTAGGCATAAAATAACACAAAACAAAATCTCAGATATTTTCGTAACATTTTCTGCTTGGAAAAAACCTCCATTTTTTCGTTCTCTATTGCTGGTCTGGGGTTGCAATTTAAGCTTTTTTTTTCAACTCATCCACTGGCTGCCCTCAGACCAAGCAGAAGATCTCACTGGTATTGGATCCATCTTTCCTCTTGTAGACAAAATCTCCCCCTGGAAGAGACATTTTTCCACCCACAGGAAAAGGAGACAAGGGAGCCTCCAAATGTCAGAATCAAGCTGATCTCCAAGAGACCAAATGGTCTGCTGTGGACTCCTGTTACCACTGCTATTCACATGTCAGACTCCAGTCTAGCTCCAGTGTGCAAGAGAGTGCAGGTCTCAAATTTGTCACACCTCCCACATTTCTGTAGGAATTGTCACCTCCCACTCCCCAAGTCTCTTGAGAAGAGGCTGCACAGAGGGACATCACTCCCAGATACAGGGAAATGCAGTGTGCACAATGCAGCAGGCTCAGCAGAGCTGGCTGGTAGAGTTTTGTTCAAAGCCTTGGGTAAAATTCACAAGTGAACTCCAGCTAGAAACAAATTAAAATGAAAAAAAAAAAACAGTTTACCTTCGAGTGTTCTTCCCATGTTCACGGAAACCTTTAGCAAATGGATTGTTGTCAATCTTGAGCTTTGTAATCTTTAAATGAAAGGAAAAAGACTCAGCATCACAGTGACTGTTCCAAGACTTTCACCTTTATCACAAGATATTTATTACAAGAGATCAACTGTATTTATCACAAGAGATCAACTGTGTCAGGGTTTTGGATATGCCCTTGCCACAACATCTCAGCTCTCCCAGCAGCTCCCATCATGGATCAAGAACTGACCCACAGAGAGAAGTGACCCTGCCAGGGTCAGCATGGATTTCGGTGGGATTCATCTGACTAGAGAAAGAGACAGGGTGAATATCTGGACCTGCAGCCATAATTTTTACAGCATTTGGAGTTGTGTGTCACTGACAGTGCACACAGCACCATCAAGGTGCATGACTCATCACAGAGGAGATGTTTTCCACAGGAACCACAATGTGCCTATTTCTTCCCACTGTCCACCACAGGTGCCCAGGATGAGCAGAGGGGGAGGACACACCTTCCTTTACAGGAATTTTACAGACAGCATTTCACAGTGTGTCCAGAAGCAGAGCCTGCACACCGTACCTGCTCGTTCTGGTAGGCAGTGACAGAGGTGAAGACAGTCTCAGGGAAGCTGAACACCTGGAAGATGCTCCAGCGGACACTGAAGAGGTCATCGGCCTGCACGATGTGAAAGCGCGGCTTGTACCGGTGCATGGAGTGCAGGATGATCTGGGACAGACAAAGGACAAGGTTTCCATGTGCCACCACTGCCACATGCTGCAGATCCCCTGTGCAGACCCCCAGGACACCCATTTCCAAGCAGGGACTCCTGCTGGGATTGGTGTCTCCACAAGCCCCTGCAGTGACAGCACAGAGCTGTGCCTTCCCTGGCAGGGAGCTAAGGGGGCACAAGGGCTGAGCTCAGGGAGGAAGAAAGGGCACTTGGGTATGTTTTAACTTCTACATCATCTATTTTCTCACAAATCCTGCTTATTTCCCACAAAGGTCATCTGCAATGAATTCCAAGAGAGCACAGCACAACCTACATGCCCATGTTGATCCAGAGTGTTGTTAGTGAGCTTCAGTTTTTGGAAGGAGACAGGTTCTTTCATCCAGTGGCTGCCAGGAGCTGGGGAATCTGGGTGGACATAGGTGCGACAAGGGAGCTGGGGCTCTGCTTTTCCAGCAACTTCCCACTGATCTTTATTCCACTGTGAAGGGAAAGACAGAAATCTGGAGCTTAAAAAAATTATTTCAGTACAGAAAAGGCCCAGCAAGTTTGCTTCACTGCCAATTCAGTGCAGTCCTCTGAAGCACAAGAAGCAGATTCTCTCTTATGAGCCATGATCATGTTACCAAATCAGCTCCAAGTTTAGGCCTCATTTTTCCTGCCTTTCTCCCAATGGCTGCCAGAAAAGTCTGACATTAATCATGATTAAAACTGTACTGCTTACAATGAAAATTAGTTACCTTTCCAGCTGCTCCCCAAGCAAAACTGACAAATAACTCCAGAGAGACATAAAATCCATCAATTACTTCTGAACTTTGTCCAAAGAGAATTTATTTATCAATGTGACAAGTGAAGCATAAAGATTAATCTATTTCAAACCAAGATGAAAGGACAGCATAAATTCTGTTATTTAAAGTACTTACCTTGTACCTGAAGTTATCCATTGGCACAAAATCTACCAGCATGAGGTACTTGGCATACGGGATTAAGCCAGAGACTTTGATTTTGCATTGAGGAAACATTCGTCTGAAGGAGAAATGAAAAATAGAGTATAATGGTTCTTCTGTAAAGTGGCTGTTAATGATCAAGCAGCATGTCACATTTACTCACTACTGTGCAGAGCCCTGCGAGCAGTATTTCTCCAACCAGCCACTGACCATTTGTCCATCTCATTGATGGACTGTTTAGTCCTGTGGGCTTAGATGGGATAGACACTAACAGGGCAGCAGTCACTGAGGGCCTGACAGTGTTACTGCTTTTGTTCTTCCAATTCCTCTAACACACCAGTGGGAAACTTGAAAGGAACTATTTGGAGGCCGTATGTAGTTCCTGGCCTGCTGCAGCTCTCACAGCCCTGGAAGATGGATTAAATCTGAGCGTGGGCAGAAGATGTGCTCTCATCTAAGAGCACACCCAGCTTTCTGTTCCCGTACTCCCTGCCACTACTTTTAACTTCTGACTCTGCAAAAAAGCATTGACAGCTACCTCCCTACCCAAAGGGATTATTCCAGCTCACAGCAGCTTTGACACAATACTTTACAGCTTCACAATTCCATCTTCTTTCACTGCAAGCTCCACAATACATGACTCATTTGTACTTCAGTGGAGTCTGCACACACAGATCTTTAAGAGTCTGGGCCATATTCTTGTCTGCAAACACAGATTCAAACCCAAACATTTACTGCTCAACCGCTGCTGCCTGTGACCCAGACAAAGGGAGCCCAGGGCACTTCCCAGAGCAACCTCAAAGTGACAGGAAGAACACCAGTGTTAAGTGGTGAGATAAGGGTACAGGAGTTTTCTGAGCACATCACCCCCATAAGTGACCTTTTGCACTTCACAGTTTGGACTCCTATGACACCCTGAAAGTGCAATTCTTCTGCCAGGATCAGGAAGATCTGCATAACCGGCTACAAAACCAGTTTAAGGGCCACTATTAGAAAAATGAGCACCTAGAGGCTTTGCTAACAGCTCAGAGGGGTGTGGTGTGTGTGGTCGGCTGTCCTATGCCCCTTACCTGCCAGATTTGGTGATGATCATCTCAGTTCCTATCTGGTGAAACTTCATCCAGAGCCCCATGTCCTCGAGAGTGACCACGATGGAGCTCTGTGGGAAGGGCTCCAGGCTGGGGGAAGGAAGGGCCTCACACGGGGCTTTCACGTCTGGAGGGAGAAATGAGACGGTGACTGCAGACAGACAGGAGGGGAACTGGCCCTGGTCTGGGCAGTCTGTGCCACAACAAACCTCCTAAAAACTTGCTTTTCTTCAAAGGATTTTTGTTGCTTAATAGGCTCAGAGGTAGGGAGCCTTTTCCAACAGATTTGGTTTTAGCTGGTAGGTCCTTCTGTAAGGATCTGTGTGTTGCACCAACTCAGCCTAAATTCCACTGTTACAAAACCCATGCTGGCAGGTAGCCACCATCCACTGTTCTGGCATGATCAGGGTTACACAAAACAATTTATCAAGAGAATACAATGAAAGCTGAAAGGACTGGAAAGACTTTAAGTGCACCAGTGGGTAATAGGGGAAAATGACAAGTAGGGGGTAGCAGAGGTGAAAAATGCCCCCAAAAGACAAAGATGAGACAGACAGGAGCTCTAAATGTAAGTGAAGGCAAGAAAAGGAGGTTACAGAGATAGACTATGGAAAGACTGTATTCTGAAAAGAGAATGGCTGGTCTGAACTGGAAGTGGAGCTGGGGACCACTGAGGAGCCTGTGAGGGGGTGGAAGGTGTCTCTTCAGTAACACCATGGAGTGCTGCAATCTGCCTGCTCTTCCTCTTGGAGGCACAGGACCAGCTGTGGGCCTGGGGAAGAGGAAAGGGAAACCACTCTGGAGGAACTGCCTTTGGTGTCGATGGTACCAATCACCTCTGCACAGCTATTTGTATTAAAAACCTCCTTAAACCCCCTGTAGGTGCTCTCAGCAATATTGTAAGGCAAGATTGCTGCTGCCCGGTGAAAAGCCCAGTTCCATTTTAGGTCAGAATGTGAGCCAGTACAGTTCTGGTGGGCTGAGCTCAGAGCCAGGAGAGCTTTAGGAACACTGCCCTGAGGAGGGGTGAGGAGTTTGGTCAGCAGGACACCCACAGGAGCTGGGCTGTCCCAGCTCAGGGCCAGCAGGACCCCTCTGGGTGGTGCATTAGCAGCCAGGCACAGCTATTTGTTTAAAAGGTAGATTTTTCTGCCTCTCAGCCTGATCAGATCTTATTCAGAGCATAGTAGAAAAAAGGGAATTTTCACCTTGCTACAGCTTTCCTGAGTAATGCCTTCAAATGAGTATTCACAAAAAGTAGGCAACTATTTTCAGAGAAATTAGCTTTTTTCACAGAGGGACATCTTTCCACCAAAACAACCCAATACAACTATAAATGGTTCTTCCCTCAGGATTAAGAAGTAGAAAACATTAAAATGTAATTTTGTCTATTTGTAGAGGTTTTTAGGCATTTTAAAAAAAAAATCCTCTACCCTTTTTTCTGCTTTGATCCAACATTAATGAACTGGCCAAGAAGTGACACCTAGTTTGCTCACCAAGATTAGCCTGTTAACATCTTCTTACGAAAGCTTCCCCCATATCCTCTTGCAAAGACATGAAAGCTGCCATGAGACGATGCATTTGGTAGCTCAGTGCAGCACATGTATCAAAAGGAGTTACAATAAAATTGGGCTGATTTCCCACAGGAGCCATCCAGTCACAAATAAAAGCAAACAGGTTTTGATTAGTTAGACAGATGCTCACTCCTTCCCCAAATGAATTTTGGAATTAACATTTCTTTAAGCAAATTCCAATGCCATTAAAAGAGACTACAACAAGGCAGATCTCAGGAGTCTTTAGTGAGGGGAGATTTCTAATGAAGTTGAGAGGAATTTAAGTGAAATGAGTTCAACACTGAATTAAAAATCAAAGGCAGATGTTATAATCTGGTTTTTACCACAATGAGTCCATAGCACACCTGTAGGAACACAATGCTGCAGGAGACAGGGACAATAAATGCTGCAGCTAAGGTTTTAAAATGCAGTTAATGCCTTTCACCATGCAGGTTTGTGTGCACAGGCTGAGGCTGAAAAGCAGGACAAGGTCTGCATGAGGACCTGGAGCCCAGCAATGGTGAATGGTGAGCTGGTGAATGGATCCACTCAGCTGCTGTCAGCTTCAGCAGGACCCTCAGTGATGGATCAGTTTGTAGGATCCACTTTGGATTTTGTTTGCAAATTTTGTTTGGATTTTTGTTTCCCTCCTAGTTTGTGCCTGTGTAACTGATGGTAAGGCTCATGCACTCACCCTCCCTGAGTGTTGGAACTATGGCACAGAGAGGTTTGGGCAGAGTGTCCAAGCACTGAGTGCAACTTGTGTGAGCTGTACTTCTATGGTTTCCTCTTCTGTGCAACTTGGTTTTAAAACCATTATTATCTGGAAGAGATTTAAACCTTTTCCAGCAGTTCTAGTTTTACTTTTTTAAAAATATCCCTGTTATCATTGTCTTGGTAACATCACATGTTGTCCATTCAAAAACTTGTTAATTGTGTCCAGATGAGGTTGAAAGGGAGGAAGCTGCTGTGGTAAAGCACTGAAAATTAAGACATCTTCAATCTATTCTGTGCTTGATTTGGAGGTCCTTATACCAATAGAAGTAGCTTGTGCTACAGTTTCTATATCTAGAATGAGCCATACATATCTTTTTGTCATCTTGGGGACAGAAAGGAAGAAAGGGGAAATGTGAGACAATTTAGCAGTTTTAGGAAGAAGATCTCTGGATAGAAGATACTGGAGTACAATTGCCTCACCTAAAGCAGTTCCTCAATTAATTTTTCGCTACTGAGACAATGTTAAAATGTCAGAAAATTTGTTGCAGCCTTACCAAAATGTGTAGGATAGGATTTGCAATATTGGGAAAGCTCCAATAAGGGAAAAAGCTACGTTTACCTTGACTAAAATCAGTTATCATTACATTTGTTGCTGTTATCTTCCAAGTGAAGCCAAACACTCACAGCTATCCAGAGTCCACCAGGGAGGAACACACATCAACATACAAAGCTTTCTAATAAATTCATCTTGCAAACAAGCAAAAAAGCCCTCCTATGTTCTCTGATCTTCTCAGTGTCAGCAGAAATACCCTGACCCTCTGGAGGGAGACTCATTTCTCAGACCCAGAGAGTTTTTTGGCAATAACAAAAGTATGATGTTTCCACAAATGCAACAGCTTCATCTCTCAGATGCATCCAGTCATCACCTGGAACATTTCTGCTGTAGTGGGTCATACACCAGAAGCAACCCAGTAAGAAAATGAGCTGAACACTGCAATATTTGGAATCTTTAACATGAAAAAATAAGAGTCTACTTTTTTTTCCCATTGCTGCTCTTTTGTTTTTCAGCTTAAAATTCAAGTGGCAGAAATCAGTATGAATCTGATCAACACAGCAGGGACTGAAAAAACCCAAAACAGCAGCAAAGGTGGGAATCATCTAAACCACTGCACATGTATTTTGCTCATGAATGAGACATCTTGCAGAGGAAGAATAAGGAAGCTGAGACTGCACAGCCACTTCTGATGGGCCTATAAACTGGGCCAGGTTTTTTTTTCTGATGTAGAGTAAAACCCCAGAGTAAATGTAGTTGCACTGACAAATACAGCACCTCTAGGCTGGCCCTTAGTGTCCCAAGGCATCTCTGTCCTTGTGCCAAATCCAACAATGCTCCACACAGGAGAGGATAACAGCATGCTGTGAGATGGATTGAAGGAAAACATAATGAAACCCTAAGGAAATCACAAAAATCCTATGCTGGTTGTGAATCTGGAAGCTATGCCTGATTGGGGTTCATGCTTTCAAAGGACATAGGAAATTGGAGGGAAAAAAGCCCAAACCAGAGAGTTTGTATCAGAACTGTTATTAAAAATACGTCAAGTATTTCCAAGCTTTCTGTGGCCTTCAACCTGAAGAACCCAGTGCTTGGTAGACAATACACAAAAACACCTCCAGCCTTCAGCTGAAGGGTTACACTGCACAAGGCAGTCTGGGTAAGGGATTTTTGGGCACAATTGTGAGCAAACCTTTACAAAAAATCTTCTAAGGCTCTCAAAAAAACCCCAAAAAACACTCAAATGCACAATTTTTCATACTCCCATGAAAAAACCCCGTTTTCAAATCCTCTCCAGCCCCATGCACTTTTCTATAAGTGCGGGTAAGCCCTTTCAGGAGCGCTTGCTCCCTTTCTGGCATGAGTTTAGGATCTTTCCGTGCGGTGACAAAGTTGAAGGAGTCCTTCACTTACCTGGTAAAGCTTGCATTTTTCCATGTACCGTGACGTCGAGGAGCTTGCAGGGCCAAGAGAGCCACCAGAGTTCTTACAAGGGGAGCCAAAATAGTCCAGTTCAAAAGCAGGTCTGATTTCCTGAAGCAAGCACAAGCCCTTCCTTCCGAGATCCAGTGTCAAGAGTGAGCAGGATGAGGATGGGACTCCAAGCACAGCTAGCCAAGGTGAGTTCCTGTTTTATGGAGGCTAATGAGCAGGGAGGAGCTTCCCGCCAGGGTTGTCCCCTTGCGAGCCTTTGATGTCCAAAGGGACAAAGAGAGGAAGGATCTGCAGCAATGGCTGGGGCTAGGGGAAGAAAATCAAAGAGAATTAACATGGCTTTGACATACAGGAAACCCTACAGGGAAAATGCACCTTGATTTACTGCTAACGCACTTTTAAACAAATAGAGACAAGACTGAAAACATCAGTCGAGGACTTAGCTACAAAATAAAAACAAATCCCTTAAACAGGCAAGTAGGGATAATTTCTTTTTGGCTGTTCCATGGGTGTGTGATAATTCTCATCTTCAGCACACAGAATCGTTTTACTCTTGATTCCTGGTACCAGAATCAGGAAAGCATCCAGCTCTTCCTTCCCAAGTGGGTGATTAACAGTCTGTGCAAAGTTTGCTCTCCCCACTGGAATGCTGCAGCAACACATGCCTTCAGCCACAGATGCCTTCTCCAACAACATGAATGTGAATAACAATGAACACATTTGATGGTATAACGTCACTCATCTGCCCAATTTCTGCACTTCCAGCCTTTAACTGCACTTCTTTTCCGGGAGGATCAGGCACTGAGGTTAAGCCTTGCTCAAGGCACTTCTCTTACCCAGGGAAGGCTGAGCAGAAATCGAAGGGCTTGAGCATTTTCCCTTAATTAGTTTATTCTGCAAGTGTGACCATTAGCTTTTGTGCTTATAAGTGCTTACAAGTGCTAAGAGGCAGCAATCAAGGCTCAAGCTCCAGGGCCCAACACAGCCACTGCACCTCCTGAGGAAGGGGGTTGTGTGCAGTCACTCACACGAATGGCTGTACTAACATTTACAGGACCAAGATGGTCAAAAAATGGAGGTCAAAAGCAGGATATCACAGGCCAGTGGTGGATCCTGAACAGCAAATTTAGGAGCTTTGTTCATTACAAAGAACTTGCTATAAGGCTGCATCTCTTTCATCTGTCTAGATTTATTCCAAATAAAATAAACTTTTGTTCTATTTTGTCAGTGATGTTACTGGGACATCTGATCTTCAGTCTAATGTACAAAACAAATTTAGAATTTATTTAGTGAGTTTCTACACTCAAACAAAAATCCTTCGGTTCTGTTTTTACTGCTATTTGGAGCAGGAAATGCAAGGACATGCAGAGAGGACAAAGGAGTTTAATCAGAGCAGGGACTGACTCTCTTCCAGTGGTATATTGAATTTTAGGCATCCCACTGCTAGCCAGGGAGAGAAAAGCCAATGCTTAGTGTGGCAAGGATGAATGTTTTAAAGAAAAGGGCTGGAGAATTTGGGAAGTCCTGAGGAGGATTTTATAGCAAGAGATGGTCCACTGGCTTCTGGCACCTCTGCAGAACCACATCCAGCCTTGCTGGCATCCCTTTTAAGCCAGTGGATCACACAGAAGACTACAGGCTTTTCTCCCTCAGGTGACTTGGAGACATCCAGAGCTGTGGAGTCTCAGTATATTGAGGAGAGGAATACCATGTGGTGGAGAAATGTCAACTTGTAGCTCAAATGGAAATTATTTATTAAATATGGGAAGAAATAAATCAGAAGGGAAAAGGTCAGCTGGAATGGTATCAAGGTCAGATCTCTGCTTGTGCTTGCACAGCCACTACCAGACACAAACAAAATAGGATGCAGAAATGCTTTTTTGCTCTGCTACAGAAGGAAAGCCAGCATTGCATCTGCTCCCCCTTCCATGTCCTGCTTTTCTAATGCTAGTATTTTAATTGTAGAAAGCGGAAAAAGACAACCATAATCAGAATCTGAAAAGGAAAAATAGAACAAAAATTGGGTCAGATTCAAGCTAGCAGCGAGATGAATCAACATCCCACACAGTCAGAAACCGCACAACAGCAGCAGCAGCTCTGGGAATTTGAGACTTCACCTGACAGGAGCGTGGGATGTGTATCATGACTTACTGCTGCTTCACAAAGGCTATGAGATGGTCTCCTGCTGCCACTTCATTTGCACACTGAGTATCAGCATGTCTGGGGAACAGCACATTTGCTGCAAGTACTCAAATCCTTTTGGCTTCTCCCAGCTGATTGATGGGGAAGGTGGAGCCATTAATTACCCATGACTAGTTAACAATCAGCTTTCTCCCAGCCATTCTAGTTGCACTGGAAATGTTTTAAAAGTGAAAAAAAAAGTGAATTTGTTACTATTGCTGGAAAGCGTGGCTAATAGGAGCAACCCCCAGGAAATTCATCCCTAGCAAAGGGGGAATTTAGCACATTACCCTCATCTGTCCATCCATGGAGAGCCCTCAGGCAGTTTGATGGGAAGTCGGAGGTGAATGTGCTGGTGTCTAACAATTCACTGGCAAATTGGAGGCTGAGGGTATGGAAAGGGCCGGGAGAGAGAGTGGATCTGACACGTGTAAGTCAGTGACATACAGGGCTCTGCTCCGAGCCCATTTCAGCAGCAGGGATCAATCCTGCCGAGCCCAGCTCTAACAGCAGGCTCTGCCCTATTCCGAAGGGATGGGGTAGGGCAGGAGGGAGGGCATGTGTGATGACAAAAGCACAGGCCAAGAGCTTCTGCTTTGCATCTCTTTGAGAAGCTGATTAGAAAGAAACATTCCCCTCTGGGTCTTGTAGTAAGGCAAATGTTTTCTGGCATTTCTCCCACCTTAAGTGAAGGTTTAACCCTTGCTGCTCAGCAGAACCCTGCAGGGAGCTGGTTTGTACACAAGCTCTCCAGCACAGTGATATCTTGCCATGGCTGGCTGCTACCCGGGGCTCCCAGGCTGCTGGAGAACAGAAAAGGTGTCAGGCTTTGGCTAATGGGGCTGGAGTGGCACTGCCACCTCTGCCCAGGCAGAGCTCCCAGGGGAGCATTCTGCCTGGAGAGCAAGCTCCAGTGTGGGGCACAAAATTACTGCCTGGGAGACAGCTGAAATGTAAAAGTCACCTTTCAAAAGAACCTGCCTTGGATTGTTGCTCGTGGGTGCAGCAGGCAGTACCCACCCCTCAGGTTTCCCTCTGTGAGAAAGTGTTACCATGTCAGCTTTAACAAACTGGGCTGAAGCGAGGCTGGATTGTCTGCCTGGTCCTGCACAAGCAGGGAAGGACAAACTGCATCTAAGAGATCCTCCCCTCTGAAATGTGAGGAAAGCCTTGCTGCCATTTAGATGGGACTTATTTAGTCCATTCCCACCTGGCACACAGAGGCCACAGTCCCAGAGCATCTTGGCAACTCTTTGTGAAGGATGCTCTGCCATCTGCAGGGAATGAGTACTGGAAAGTGAAAAGACAACATGTCATAAACAGGGCCCAAAATAAAACAGATAGCTCTACACTGATACCTGCTTACTTACATGCTTCATTAAAAATATGGAGTGGTCTCAGATTCTCTAGAATCCACAAACTGGCTCCTTAAATCCAGGCTCAGCTCACTGTGAAGCAAATGAAGCCTGATTTATGCACATGGGGCATGGGGAAAAGCTGAGTTTTTCCAGAGAAAAAGCCTGATGAAACTCTTGCTCTTACAGCTGTGCCAGCATGTGACTCCTTGTCCTTGTTGGTGCCTGACACCTCACCCAGAAAATGGGAAATACAAGTGCAGGGCTGGCCAGGACAGAGCTGCTGAGCTCGGGCAGCACAGGCACAGCCTGAACTTGGGCAGCTTTCTGAGCAAGTCTCTGTGGGCGGCTACAGGAATGGTAAAAGCCTGCAGAGTGTTTTGAGAGCCTCTGAAGAAGTGGTACATATCTCCTATCATGCTGCAGCACAAGAAACAGTTCCTACCCAGCTCCTTCCAGCAGCTCACATAACACAGCATTTTCTTCTGGTGGAGGGAAATGGCACCTTTTCCCCTCCTTTTTATGGCTTTGATTATTTTTTTCCTGAGAAAAGCTATCTGGCGTCTTCAGATATATTACAAGTGTCATGCAGACCTTCCTACCCGGGGACCAGTGCAAGGGACCCCACAGAAGGCAGATCTCTGTAGGGCTGCAAACCCCATACTGAGCCCCATATTGCATCACCCCCAGATTTTTCCCGTGCTCTCAAGAGTGCAAAAATGACATTTGGCAAAGCAAAGCAGCTGTTTGGAGGGGGCCTGTTGGTAACATCTCCACGCTAATTCACCACAGGCTCCCAGCACCGTGGGGACGGTCACAGGCCACGGGGCAGCTGTGACAGGATCTGCTCTGGAAGGGGACCTGGGAAAGCAGCTCAGGCAGACAAAATTTGTACATTATAAGCTTAAGACTTTTGCAGTTTGTGGATTGAGTATCTGGCCGCAGAGCTGAGCTGGCTGCCTCCCTCACATCCCCAGCCCCGCTCCCGGCGCTCCCTCAGCACGGCACGAGAAGGGAAACACTTAGCGGCCACTTAACGCTGCAGCCTGAGTTTGGCCTCAAAGGCTGCAGTCCAGAGTCAAATGCAAAATATGTCTGTCTAGAGCCCTTTCAAGTTCTCACAGACTCCTGATGTGGGGTGCAGTGTTTTCCTGTCAGCCCATTGTGTTTCCCAGACACAGCTCAGCGCTCTGTCCCGCTCAAATCCACAAAAAGAACTCGCTGAAAGGAGCTGCAGTATAAGGAGAGCTCTGCGGGCAGCTCAGCAAAGGGCACCGAGCACACGGGGCACGCTCTGCCCTCCCAGCCTTGCATCCTTCCTCCCAGCCTTGCATCCACAGCCCTGCATCCCCTGCATCCTTCCTCCCAACCCTGCATTCACAGCCCTGCATCCACAGCCCTGCATCCCCTGCATCCTTCCTCCCAACCCTGCATTCACAGCACTGCATCCACAGCTCTGCATCCTTCCTCCCAGCCCTGCATCCACAGCCCTGCATCCCCTGCATCCTTCCTCCCAACCCTGCATTCACATCCCTGCATCCACAGCCCTGCATCCTTCCTCCCAGCCCTGCACTCACAGCCCGGCCCGAACTCATTGCTCTCAGCCACAAGGAGCAGCCTGAGAAAACAGGCAAAAAGTAATTCTGGTTTAATATCCATCTATAAACACTTGTGTATTTGTACACATGGGCACACACTCATATGCAAAGAGAAGCATCATGCAGACCATAAAAACTGCTGGCAGTTTACTTAGCCATGAATTGAGACCAGACAAAAGCCCTGAGCAGAATGGACTCTGCTGAGCAGAAGCCCAGCAGGCAACACTGCAGCAATCTCTGTTAAAAAGCCGATGTTTCCAGAAAAAAAAGCAGCAGCTCAGACCAGAAGGTTTTATCTAAACTTCATGGATTTTCAAGATTGCTGATACACTGTCATGGTACCTTGGTTTCCACAAAAGATTACTTTTGTTAGTAATCAGGCATTTGTAAAGCCATGAAACCAACAGAAAAAAAACCAGACTTCAACCATGCAAGTTAGGGTGCAAGTTACTTTGTTTGGCAAAGACAGATCTCTTCTGTCATAGGGAAGTTTCCATTAACTGTTCATCACAGTAAGGTTCTAATCAAACCAGGAAATCAATAAACATGTATAATTCCTTATCAGAGGCTCTACCTTCAAAGAGCAAATTAAAATTGTTAAGATTTAAACTGTTTGGAATTTAAAAATAAAAACTGCTGTGAGCTCTACAGATCTGTGTAGAGCTCAGTTCCTCCAACATCACTATTGACTCTAAAGAACTTTCTGAAGAAGTTAATTATCATTACCAGAAATCATGACAAGAGAACAATTAAACCATACACAGCAGATTTTGATTCAGGGCACTTAAAAATAAATCACATTTCATTTTAATAAGATTTTATTACTGCTTGTTTATTTTCCTTTTATAGTGTTAGTTGTAATTTCTTTGAAAAAGAACTATAAACATTTATATAGCCACAGGATACATACAACTGCACATCCATCTCCCAGCAGCAAGGGAACTGAACACACAGGATGCCTGACCTGAGCTTTACAGAACCTCCCAGAAATAAAATGAACACCAAGACAGATTCATGCAGCACATCCTGCAAGATGCTTTCTGAAAACTGATATAGAGCATTTTGATGGGACATACATCATCTGCAGCCAAGTCTAAAGTCAGTAACAAAGAGCTGAAAATATACATGGATTTTAAGGAGAAAGCCCTTGGATAAACTCTGAGCTGTACTTTTTCTCACTCAACTTGTTCATCTCCTCGCAGAAAAATGATATTTGGGTCCATAATAACAATACTAAGGTAAGAATCCTTCAAGACCACTGACAATAGAAAAAAAGCACCTGTTAGATGTCATGGATTTCTCAAATCAGCACTGGGATGAGGCTGCCATAAGTGGACATGAACTGACACAACCAAACACAGCTGCCACCTCTCCTCGCACTCCCTCACCTCTCCAGATTTCTTTCCTTCATTCTTCCCGTGGTGAAATTTCTCATGCTCATTCTTTGTTGAGGCAGGGGCTGGGTACAGACTGCGGGCAGATCACAGCCCAGCTCCCTCCCCCTCCCCAGCAGATTGTGAAGTGTTTATGGCCTGGCTCTTATGGCTCTAGAGGTGCTGAATGGCCTTTTCCCCCCTCGAGTCTCAGCTCCTGATGGGCAGCTACAGACCAACTTTTAGCAGGTTTGGTCCGTAGTTGTGGATTTTATTGCCCAGTTTGTCTCTTCAGCTCACATTTGTAAGCTCCAGAGTAGATTTTTCCCTGGGTAACACTCTGCAGCTCAAAGAACTCCTCTTGTTTTTATTACATCCTTAGTGATTAAAGGGATATTTAAACCTCACAATGTTCCCTGCTGTGAATATAAAAGCCTAGCATCATTTTGGATAGATGAGCTTAGAAAAATAAATTAAAAATTAGCCCTACTATATGGAACAAATGCTTCTAAGTGGTTAAGAACATCAGACACCTGAATGATTTAAATATATGGGATGCAATTCCTTGAGAAACCAAGGGATAACACATGGCTTTGTCCTGTCAGAACAGTTATATAGAGAAGCTTTCCTTGGAAGGAGGATAACAGAAGTGTGCAATGAGTGTGAGCTGTGCAATGAGTGCATTCTACTGAAAATACTGGATTTTATCTACTTAGGCATAAATGACTTAGATTTCTTCTCCTCTCTAACCCTGAAACATCAATACACTTAATAGATGCCACTCTTAAAAACACAGACTTTACATTTGTGAGGCAAAACTGCTTTTAAATGACTGCCACCTCACAGTCTGACCTACGCCTGCCAACCAAACATAGATACAAACAATGCAATGTAAATTCAACAGAAATATTTATAAATTCTGCTCAGAGAAGTGCTGGGGAGTGTGCAGGAGGAAATCAAAGTCAGGTTTGGGAGCAAGCATTCCTGTGAGCACAGATAAGATGGTTATCAATAATGAGGTGACTGCTTCTGTCACCCTCCAATACTGCAGTCACTGGTTTCAGTTTTAAGCTGCTGCTGGGTTCAGGCTTGGTGAGCTGAGCCTGCCTGAGATGGAGATTTGGACTCACCACCAAGGGCCTTCATTTCCAAATAACTGCTGACAGTGCAGAGAGAACCCACCAGACTTGGAGGGCTTGGTGCTCTGCAGGGCAGGGGTGGACGAGCTACAGCAGCAGCTGGGGAGGGCTGGTTTAGATTATTAGAAACCTGAGGCAAAAATTTGAAATCTAAGTCCATACATCACCCCCCAGTATGTCTTTCTGACTTTTTTTGCCTTGTATTTCCTCTCCAAGAGGGAACTACTCCTCTTCCCTTTGCACCATACTCTGAAGAAGCTGTCCAAAGGAGGAATTGTTGAATTCTGGAATTCTTCTCCCCAGCTCCAAATTTTCACTTAAGAGAAGATCACTTAAACTTTTGTTTTGAACAGTGATGTTCAGCCATACCTACCAATAAAGATATGGTAATATTAAGGAGGTTCCATTACAGAGGTAATTTCTGGGATTTTCTGCCCTAGGTGTGATTTCATTTCCTTGCTGAAAATAAAACCACAAACATAACCAGAGGATACATATGTGAAAATAGCATATAGTTGAGCAGGAAAGCGGCAGGACCTCTTTCTGTGAGTCTGCTGTACAACAAACTGGCAAAACCACATGTAACTCTTATCACCTCATTATCAAAGCTACTGGGGAGCTGGAGGGAGACTGGATGAGGTGAACACCAGAAAAGATTAGAAGAGTTGGTGAAGGAAAGCTTCCATGATTGATGGCCCTGTTCTCAAAGAAGAAATGAACATGTCTGCAGGGTGTAAACATACAGATGACACAGGGATTAATATTCTACAAAGGGATATAATTATCTTCATTAGCTGGGATGAAAATGAGAGAGGAGCAATTTGACTATGCAGGGAAAAGCACTGCGGCTGTGCAAGGGCAGCCTGTCTGCAGAGGAACAAAGTCCTTCCTGTATCAGGCTTTTAATGGCTTTTTGCACACACGGTGGCAGTGCAGAGAGCAATCCTGCTTTCATGTGAGCAGTAAAGAAGGCTCTGATGGATCTGCTCCTCTCTTATTCCTATGATTCCTCAGATAAATCCAGGGGCCAGGTGGATATTCTGCTGGCACGTGAACAGGCTGCTTCCCAGTGGGATGGACCCAGGCTCACTGACACACTGTGGGTCACAGCACTACACATGAACTTTGTTTCTACTCCAAAATTCACACCAGGCCAGCTATCAACTCCCAAGGGAGGTGTGACTGCAGCAGAAACAGCACTGCCTGGCAGAGCACTCTCCTTTTGCACTCCAGGGCTCAGGTCAGAATGAGGGGACAGGTGACATTTCCCACAAAGTGCCTTTGGGTGACAGTGGAGATACACTAAAGCCACCAGCCATTGTGTTAGAGCTGACAAAAGATTGATCCTTGGATGAGAGAAGCCTTTTCTCTGCAATTCTGAAACACAAAGTTTATGAGCTGTTCTCTGGGCCTTCAGAGCGCTTCAAAGGGCCCTCAGGGGAGAGAAAAGAACACAACCATGCTCACTCTGTGCATTTAACTCCTGCACAGTGTTCGTGGTTCACCAAGTAATTTTCTGTGTGCTAACAAACTCCTGCCACAGGCAGCTCCTCCCTTTTTCCATCACAACTTTCTTTTCTATCCCTAGATAACCAAGAGCAGGCCAGAAACAGAACATTCCCTGTGCTGAGAGGTCCTTTCCTTTGAGGAATCCAACCTGGGGCTGCTCTTGCAACAAACTGGAATGGGCAATACTCCCTCTCTTCTGTCTCAGCCCTAATGTTCACAGAAGTGCCAGATTCAGCTCTGCAAACTGAAGTCCTTTTTACCAGAAGAGATACAGCTCTGATTGAGGCAGTGGGTATTTCCCATGGATCCTGGAGAGGAATATGCCCATTTTTGTCCACTAAGGTCAACCTTGAGACTGACTTCCCACCCTTCAATACCTGGGTTATGGTCCCTGATTAGTAGAAATACAGCAAACCCATCAACTCTTTGTTCAAAGATGGTTTTAACCTTGCAGAGAAGTAAAACGCACATGACAAGAGTTATTTAGGAACAGAACTTGTCAGGTTCTGGTTTAGCACTTACTGCCTGATTTTTTTCTTGCCTGAAGACAAATGAAAATATTCCTGCAGAAACACAGGTCTTGTTCAATTTGCACCAGGATCAGAATAAAGGAAATCATCATTGTTACCTGCATGAACAGCTTTGCCTTCCTGCAGTGCAGCCATCTTCACAGATTTTGTGACCCAGGGAGTTCCAAACTACTTCTGTGCCACATCCTCATTAGCTAGTCCTGTCTTGCATTAGGTGAGACAGTGCCAGCAAATCTGCAGTGGGATTAGCACCATTAAAAGGTTTTCTGACAAGCTTGGCCTTACAACTTGTTTAACATCCCCAGAGTTAAAACTGAAGCCTGCATCTCATTCAGCAACATACCAAGGGCATTCAAGCCCCAGTCTGCTCCTGTTTGCAGAGATAAAAATTATGTAAATGGATGGAGATAGTGTGGGAGACAGTTATTCTTGAGGAAACTCTGCCCAAGCCAAAGGATCCTGGGTTTCCTGAGAGCATTCTGCCCCAGCTTTTCCAGAAGGTTGCCTTCAGAAATGGAATTAGGCCCTTAAAAGAGCTGTCATTTAAATGCATTTACCAATCAGAGGTCATCTTACATACACCTCAATGTACTTATGCTCTCATTCCATGTTTAGCCAAACGCTGTAAGAGATTTTCTTCAGCAAATAAACCAGAATTCAACAAAAATAAAAGCAGCAGCATCCACCCTTCCAACTCCAACATCATTCTCATCATAGCAGGCAAAATGCTAAATCTACATCAGTGTTTTGGCAGTGAGGAAATATTCTCAAAACAACAGTATCACAGCAGTAATGTCTTCTGCTTTGGAAATGTGTTACCTTGATGTTTATATAGCCACAGGAGCCCATTCAACAATGGCAATGTGTTAATTCCATTGACATTATCGCTCAAATTCAGTCACAGGGGCTGGTGAATTCTTTTTTTTACATGGCTCTTTCATCTAAAAGAGAATAAAGCAGGACATAATGGATGGTTAGTAACATATTGTTAAATGGTTACAAGACACAGGAAATTTCAGCCAGGGAATGGGAAAAACTGAAAAATCCAAGTCTTAATTAGAACAGAGACTTGGATTTGCTATGCTGTACTATGCCAATTTCTCAGCATTCAGAGCTAAGGATTCTCCAAAAATACTGAGCATGTTCTACTCTTACATGAGCAGACACTTTTTAGTCCTCTCCAGAACTCTGCTCATGGGAAACTCTGAGTTATTTGAAGTTATTCACCATCACAAAAACCCAGGTAAGTTTTTTTGTTGCTCTCATTTAACTTAATTATGGGAGTGGTTCCTAGTAAATACTCAGATTCAATCACTCAAGTTGAAAAAAAACCATAGTTTTACCCTAAATTGGCTAGAAGATAAAATTATAAACAATGTATGACATATAAAAATGACCTAACTGCAAATTCAGTGGCCATTTAGGGTAGGGGGCATGGTCTTTGGACAAGTAGTTTTTATTGAGACAGAAAATTGAAGATAAACTGAAAATCTCACCAGCCAGTGGGAAAGTTCTAAGGCAAAACTGAGTTCTTCTGACTTATGATTTAACCAATAAATCAATGGTGTTACCATGAAATAAATGCAGGAAGTGAATATTGGCAAAGGCCAGATACAGAACCCAGGAAGAATGAGCCAGCTTCAAGTCCTTCTTATTCCAAACCTATCACCAGCTCTGCTGCTGCTGTTCTGAAAGCCACCAGGATTTCCCTCCTGGAGCAATATCAGCCACTGGGGGATGATGGGGGAGAAAAGCTGTTAAAGAAAATGATATTCCTAGCAAACACTGCCTCAGGGATCACATGAAGACAGGTGTCACTGAACAGAACTTTCTAGTTGCTCTGCAGAGTTCCTATATATGCCACAGCCACCCTAATTTCAGGGAGAAGTAATTAGGGCTGAATGTTTTACCAGCAGAGATATTTCCACCTTTCCTTGGCATTTTGCATTTTTCAGTGGTTAACTGTGAACTTCTGAGTTTGCACATATTAAGGAAGTTAAGTCTGTTTATTTTAAAGCAGCTATTTTCCATGGAAATTTTAATTGTAGAAAAACTTTGTGTCAGTGAAGAAACTGTACACATTTCAGGCCTGGGGTGACACAACCTGAGGCTGCCCTTTGCTGTCTGCACTGAAATCAAGAGGAGCTATTTATGTATTGGTACCTTGTTGAATCAGGCACATCGTCAAGAAGAAACACTGTCCTCCTCCTCTCTCCCTCTTCCCAGGGGTCACTCTGCACTTGGAAATAACATTTCTATATTTTCATATTCTTTCCAGGTACCTTTCCACATGTGTTGATAGTACCAGAGAAGAAACACTCTTGTGTCTGTGCCTGAGTTGTAACTGAAACATGACCACACACCCAGCCTGGACATTACCACATTCTGGGTACTTCTGAGTTTCACTGACATTGCAAAAAGTTCACCTTATTAAAAAATAAAATGCAGCAGGAGTGCATTTAAGCACAGACTAATAAACTTTACCCTCTCTTACACTTCAGTGGAATTCTCAGATACCTAAAGGTGAAGTCCCCAGTTTGGAGGGCGGCAGCAGCAGAGCAGCAGCTGAGCTGTGCCAAGTTGTGAAGGCCACAGGACCCTGAGCACAAACATCGGCTCTTTTCCCTGGGAAAGAAAACTCACCAGTCCAGGTTCCTGATGTCAGTTTGTAGGGCTCCCCTGGGACTGTCAGGGCAGCACAAATATGAGGTGGGGGCAGCGTGTGTGGCTCAACAGTGCCAATACTCATCCAGGGGCCCAGCCAGGCCAGGCAGCTGCACGGGGACATCCCTGTGCCAAGGGGAGGCACTGCAAGGCACCCAGCATTCAAACAACTCCCAGGCTTTCCAGCACTCCTGCACTGCTTTCCCATCTTCCTTACACCCAGAAACCAGCTCTATTAACAACTTCCAATGAAAAGTGCAGGCCTGGTAAAATGTGCCATTGTGGGAGACTTTGTGCAGCTCACTGGAACATCCATTTTGAGCCATTGCAAAGCCTCCTGGTGCATGCAGGCGTGCAGCAGGAAAGGCACTTGGCTTGTTTGGCTCCTGCACATCACCACTGAAACAGGAGCTGGCAGCTCTGCCTGGCACCAGCAGCTGCTTCTGGCTGCATCCATCCCTCAGCTTGCAGAGCAATGGGATCACAGACCAGGAATCCTCCCATTACTCTTTGCAGAAATACTTCACAATGTGCAATCCCAAGCTGTTATTACATTCCAAGCAAGCCAAACTGAAAAATCACCTTGCACCACTGCTGCTTGCTGTGAGGAAACACTCAGGCTCTTTGTTTTGCTTTTAGGAAAGCCCATTTACTTATTAAGTGTAGGAAGCACTTCCAGCAGGGTGTCTATTGGGAGAGCCATGACAGAAGTAATTTGTTGGGACCTGTGCTGCTGACTTGAGGGCACAGCATTGCAAATTGATGTTGTAAGCTCGGAACTTCCACTACAGAATTCTAAAGTTTAATTTTTTTCCCCCCTAACCCACTCTAGCCTAATGGAGATCTAAATTACAGCCAACACATTCCTAAGTGACAAGTTCCTATATTCAAACTGCTTTCTGATATCCACACAGCATGGTGAGTTTCTTGGTGAGTATATGTTGGCTCAATTAACAAGTTAAGCAATTCTTTGAGCATCTAGTGCCATCTCTTAAAGGGAAAATTATCACTGCAATCTAACCAAAAGAGTTGCATTTTATATATATCCCTGCATTTAGAAGAGAAAATGTGACTGTTCATACACATTAGGGTGTAATTTAAGGAAATGAAATCTCTGGTGTGACTTAAATTACAAGGAATCAAAGAACATTTCTGAGTATGAAGCTTTTCTGCTCATACAACATCCTTTACTAATTATTACTGAACAGTATGTGTTCAGTGCTATATTAGATCATAGTTCATGCAATGCATATTGCAGCTAAAACTCAGCTGCATATTATTCCTTGTGAACAGCTCTCTGTATCTGTCAGACTCCTCAGAGGAGCAAAATGAAAGCAATGTGAATATAGAGGCAGGTTCTAAGGCTAACTGTGGATGTATGTAATACATGTAGTAATTCAGTATTCTCACAGGAAACACTGTTTCTAAAATACCTTTGCCCTGTTACATGGCCTTTCACTTGTAGTTATTATATCACTCAACTAAAATTAAATTAATTCCATTCCAGTGTGGTTCTCATATGCTTATACCATATATGAACTTTGTTTATATTCCATTTATACTGGAATTCACTGTTGTTTGCAAGGTCTCTGAAAGAGATGGGAGATAAAAAAAATAGGCCGAGAAATAAAACTTGAGAGGGGGATATCTATGTCTAATCTGAGAGCAAAAACTACTTTTTACCATATATGTTGACTTGGCTTTAGATAGGCAGTTTCCCTCAGTAAGACAATGCACTTAGAGACATTGCAGAGTGTTCCTCCCACTGGGATTATATAATGGCATGTTTTTCTACCAGCTACAGACACAACCATTTAATTGTGCAGATAAATCTTACACGCAGGCAGAAGTGTGATTTCACTTTTCTCCTTGGCAGAAGTGCTTTGGTTTTCGAATCTGCAGTCAGTGGCCTCAGCTCCACATCCCTGCTCCCCTTCCTGAGCTGCCAGATGGCTGCAGGACCTGATCTCACCTCAGGGCTGCTCCACATAACGCAGACTGCCTTACAAGACTTTATCCAAGCTTGAACATTCCATCTTTCTCCCATCATTCTCAAACACATTTTCATCCCTGATTAGAATTTGACTTGAACAGAATTACCTCAAAGCACTTCACAGATCCACAAGTTGCATGTTTGTCACCAACTCTTGGGCCCAGTTTTGCTGGCACAAGCCCCACACCACTGCCATGAACCAGGGCTGAACTAATCAAGATTCCCCCTGAACACATTATTTGAGCCATTTCACACAAGACTGACTGGCAGGAGATTCCCATGACACCCCAGTGTAACATACTGCACATTATGAAAATGGAAAAACCCAGGGGGCTTCTTATGGGGGAATTGAGGCAAAAAAAAAAAAAAAAAAAAAAAAAAAAAAGGAAAAACAGTCATGGGGCAAACAGATTTTGTATGAAAAGCAAGTATATGGTGGATCTATTTTCCTGCCTGTGGCAATATTAATGGTGACAAAGCAAGCTCTTGTTTTTTGTTGCCATGGCCAGGGACACAATCCTGTAAGCAGCCTGTGAGGATTCTCACCCCTCTGCCTTCAGTCAGACATACATTATGCAAAGGACATATGGTAAGTAGCAGAAAGCCCTTAGAACTCAATGGGATCAAACCCAGCAATGCACTGTAGCCTCAGTAGTATCAAGACAGATCTTGGACATCCATTTCGGGTGGGGGTTGGTCCCCCTGCCCTTTATTCCCCTCCCTTCCCTGCTCTGTCCTAGGGCCCCCTCTAGTGCTCCCGAGCAGGCAGGGATGGAGAGCCCTGGGCAGGCTGAGCTGCACCACAGCCTGCAGACACCTGCACAGGCTGGTCCTGAGGCCAGGGAGCTGCAAGGCAGCTTTGAGTGCTGCACCAGAGGCTCTGGAGTTGGTCAAACAAGCACTTGCTGATGGGTGTCATTGTCACAGGTGCATTAAACAAACAGCAGCAGGAATAAAAATGTCTGTCCAGGGGGATGCACCTTTTAATCTCTGCTCAGATTTGCCTGGGATTCTGTGAGCATTAATGTGAAAGAGCCATTTTAGAGAAGGTAAGTCCTCCTCCAGAAGCCAACAAACCCAGATGTCTGCTGTCCTCTGCAATCCCACCTGTTCCACCATGCCCTGCAAGGACAGCTGGAGTTCCACAAAGGCACGACCTGGGCTGGCACAGCCTGTGGTACAGCAGCCTGAGGGTACTCCAAAAACCATAAATAATGCCACAACTTAGCATTACTGAATCTCTGGTCATTAACTGGAAGGGAAAGATGGCAATTAACACTCAGCCTTACAGCGAACCTCTTACCATCATCTTCAAATGCAAGCACAAACCCTCTTCATCCCAGCTTTCCATGCCTAGGCCACAAAATTGATGTCTGCTGTGCTTTTTGTGACGTGCATCTCATCTCCTTTACCTGCCACCCAGTCCCCTAAAACATGCAAGCACCTGCAGGAGCAGAAATGAGCTGTGCTCAGTGTGTAACTGTACACACAGGCTACACCACAGATGCTTCACCCTCATTGGAATTTCTAGCCCAATACTGTGCTTTTCACAGTGGTGTTAACAGTGCTGTGATCCCACCCTCCATGGCAGGACTCGGTCTATTCTCACCTGGCCCCTGTTTCCTTCAGTCCATTTTGTCTCCTATCAGCTTCAGCTGCTGTGCCTTCCTCATCTTTTCCTGGTCCCTTTCTCCCTGACCATATGGTATTTATTTTGGCTGCAAAAGACATTAATTTCATTATTCATGAGAAATCTCACTCCAATTAAGAAAAAAAACCAACGAAACAAAACCAAGATACAACAACTGACAAACCCTAGCACATAATAAAATTAAGGAGGTACTTGGTATCTTCCTTGATCTGCTATTTTTGCTGTGGAAGGGAACATTATTAGCTTTTGGAAAAAATGCTACAGCATTTGTCAGACAGTGGGCAGAAGCCACTAATGACAGCTGTGTTCAACAAAATTAATTCTTAGTAAAACACTAGTCCTTGCCTAGAGAGAGAAATTCTCAATGGTCTTAACTACACATGGATTATATAATCCCTGTGCCAGGAAGTGAAACAGCCAAACCCCAGTGCTGTACAGTTTAACAACACTTTCACCCTAACACTGGAAGACATCTGTGTGCAAAGACAGTGCCCAGGAGCAGCACAGAAAGGATATCAGCTCTCCACAAATTACTCTCCACAGGCAATTCAAAATAATTCATTTTTCCATCTCCTTTGGAACAAAAATGGCTTTGCTATTTGCCTGAAAGTCTTAAGAGTCTGGCTTTTCAGTAGTCAAAAAGGATTTGGTTTTTAATCAATTACTGTCAAGGTAAAAAAAAAAAAATATATATATATATATATATAAGGAGAAAGAAAGCCTCACCCCACTTGGTCACAGACCTCACCGTAAAGTTTGCTTTAGGCACCAGACATTCCTGTCCCTATGGCTTCACAGGGAAAACCCAAACCAAAGCCATACCAGAGCAACCTAACTTCAGCACAGCAGCTGCCATTTCTTTGTCTGGCACATCAGAAAGGCACCTGGGAACACAGATTTCACAAGCAAGTTGTACCCAGTAAATCCTGAAGGCAGATGATCTGCAACTCGGTAAGCTGGATCTTGCCCAGGCTTGAATTTCAAGCTCTTACCACCAGGATTAGACCAAAATAAAGGAATCTACTCCAGGCCATGGCTAAGTGCAGTTTTACTGCAATATTTTCTCTTGATAATTCCACAAGATGACATGGCCGAGCTCCATGAGATGCATTCGTTACTCAGTGAATACCTCTGTTTGTAAGGATTTGAAGTTCTTGCTCTGAGTACCTTTAGGGATGGTTCTTCAGACAAATATCATTACTCAGTGCATCCAGGGACCTTGGCATCTTCACTCCCAAATGTGGCTCCTTGAACTGAAGAACTACATCAGCTGTACTTACAGAGAGGAGATTTCACACATGGAGAAGAAGAAAGGCTCCTTCAGTGCAGCAGAAACACCCTTGTTGAAGAAGGCCCAACAGCTGAAAAACATTTAGCCAACAGCAGAAGGGCAGGATTGCAGGGAGATGGCCTGTATAGCTCAGCCTCAGTAATTTCTCGAGCTTGAGAAAAAGTCCTTGAGCTACTCAGGAGCATAATAGGAGTAAAAAGATCATAAATTTATTAAAAAAAAAAAAAAGGAAAATCAGGTAAGAGAATTCAGTATAGGATAAAACAAGTTGCACAGCTGAGTAGTTCGAAGGTTAAAAAGACTTTAGAGCAGTCCAGCAAATTCAGCTCTTGTTGCTGGCAGGAACAGTTACACTTACTGTTCTAGCTTTCCTAAACCAGCAAAATTTTAAATCCTTCTCAAAAAGCAGGACTAGAATTCAAAAGAAAGCTCAAGACCAGCATTTTAGGAAGTCTGGAAGAAAAAGCCCAGAAAGCCTAATGCCAAGGAATCCGTAAGAATAATAAAGGAAAACCAACAATCTTCAGTGGTCACATTAAATTAGAAAATGAAAAGTTTTATACATCAAACCCAAGCTGAAGTGTGGACCTAAAAATTTAAATGTGATCTTTAAGTATAGAATACATTTAAGAATACACATTAGCCAAACAGTCTGTGTAATCTATTCCATTTGGGTGAAAAAGCCCTGTTCAGAACTACACCCTCTCCTTTCAATTTCTCATAAGCAGCTGCTTTATTTCATTCTGTGCTTTCTTCTAAAAAACCTAAACATCATGCTTATCTGAAACTTCCTCAGCTTTTTACCTGGCAGTGACTACACAGCATGCTATACACTGCATTTATAATAACCTACAGCAAATCAGAGTAAACACTGAAAACATTTTACTGAAAACACTTGTTTGCTTTTACCATCATTTGCCTCATCTTTTCTGTATCAATTGCACTCACTTCACCTATCACTTATAGTAGGTGAACAAGCTACACAAACAGCTGCTAAAACATCCAAAATGGACATGCTCACTTCCTTGTAAACCACATTTTCTTCAAAACAAAACCCCCAGAATTTGAGAACAACCTTGCAATACAAAGTTTGCTGAAGCTTCTTTTTATCCACAGTCCATTTGTCATTCTTATCAATGAGATCAATCACTGTAATAATGGATCAAGTGCAAATTTGTACAGCCAAATATTCCGTGTGACCCCACTCCCCATGTGGTGTCTTCCTCCTCGTGTGGCTCATCAGCTTTCAAAGACACCAGGATGGGTGAAAGAGAATTCACGTCTCAGAGGGGAACTGAACCTGCTGCAGGCAAAGCGTGGCAACACTGAGCTCTGGGTCACACACACCAAACCCACCCCAAGAGCTCTGGCAGATCTCTGAAAATAAAGGGGTCTCCATCAAATCCCTCCAATCCCTTTTTTGTTATCCAAAAAATAAAAAGAAAGAGGAGCAGTGCTCTTTCAGAACCATGGCACCTTGTGCCCTCTCAAACAAACAGAGACAACAGTGCATTTCAACTTTATTAGAAAAGAAACCCAAAAGTTTATACAAAGCTCTGCATTTTACAGAAAACCAACCCCCCAAACACAAAGAAATCCGACATTGCAAGCTGTATGCATTTTCTGTTTTCATATACAGACATATATATATGTACATACACATATATATATGTGTGTGGGTGCACGCGGGTGTATATATAGTGTGTGACGTATTTTTTTTGCATGGTTTGCATTCATTATTTTACAAAGTTAACATTCAGTAGAAAAAAAAAAGGATTTTTGTTACCATTATTTTCTCATATAAATAACTGTGAGCAGTCCCTCTGCAGATAGATAAAAAACACCTTTTCGTGTCATTCTGTAAAAAACAGACATTACTGAAATGGTACTGAAATCTTTCAAGTTTTTTTTTTTTTTTCAATACCACCATAAAAATATCATCTAGCCCCCAATTCAAAATGCTTGTCCAAGGCATTAGAAGAGAAAGGACTGTAAGACAATTCTGGAAAGATCAGTTCTTTAAGCCAACATTCAGGTAGATAAATTTTGCTGGACCTCATACACTGGTGTGAAATGAGCACAAACAGGAGAGCACCCTCTCTGTCTGCTTGGAAAAGCTGGTTCTTTTGTCTATTTGAAGGAGTCAAATTCCAACCAAGCCCCCAGCAGAGTGAAGGAGCTGACAGACTCTCAGCTCACCCTCCCTGCCCTATGACAAAGCCACAGATCTTCTCCATGCAATTAAAATCTCTACCAGCTCAGCAATTTTTTCCTACTCCATCCACCTTAAAAGGAGCTGTTGGATTAATCATGGCATGGTTAGACAGACATCAGGTTGCTGAATTACTGGGAGAAAAACTTAGCTAGAGGGGGAAAATACAAGACAACTAAAAGGAGGAAAACACTATAGAAAAGAGCTACCGGAGCAACTCCCAAGGCTCTGGTTTGGAGAAGCAGGAACAGTAGAGAGATAAGAACTGCAGCTCAAAACATCCTTGTGTTTACTGAAGTTCCTGGTGACAGCGTGATCCAGATTTACCAAGTGCCTGGTAAACAATCAATCATTCCTTCTGTCAAGCACCATGATGGGGAGAATGGCGAAGAGTCTGAAGGCAATACAAGTGGCTGTGGTGATAACAAAGGTAATGAAAGTGAAGAACACAATGATGCCAATTAAATGGAGAGTAATGCCAATGAAGATGTTTCAGCTTCCAGAGATGCTGGCAACAAGAAGAATGGTTATGTGGTTGGTGTTGATGATGGCCAGAATTCATTCATATGTCCATGTAGTCATCATCTTCATCAGTATCACTTTCCAGTGAGGACTCCTGGCTTGAGGTCTCTAAGATTTCCAAAGCTGGCTGACAAAGGCTCTCCTTCTTTACATTCGCTGCAGACTGAGCAGACAAAATAGCAGACTGATCCCAAAAAGAGAGAGAGAGAATATATTGCTAAATAGTCAGGATAAACCCATGATCACAGGGACAAAAGCCCACTGGTTGCTATTCCTTAACATTCAATTCCTGTCTTGTGTTGATATATCAACCTATTTACCTAATTAAAACAACATAACATTTACCAGTAGGCTTCCCCACAGTTAATGTTCTGGTGGCTTCCACTAATCTAAGAACTGCAATGGCTGCATCAGGTCACTCAGCCATTTTTGTAATTTCTTTCCAAATCCCTCAGAAAAGGGATAGGGACTAGAATAGCTCTCATTTCACCCACAGCCAGTATTTCACCAGTCCCTTAAGAACTGGCTCCTGCTGGTAACAGCTAGCACCTCCTTCCACTACTTATCTACCTCTGGTTATGAACTGGGGCATGAACTGTTGCTTCTTTCATACAAGTATTTTATTGAGGGGAGAATTAAGATAAAAACAATAATCTAAAAAATTACTGGTTCCCTTTTATTACCTTTAATTTTTGCTTGGTCTCTTCTGAAATGCTGCCCTTTGGAGAAAGGAGGGTGGGAGTGGGTGGAGTGACAGTGATCTCAGGTGGAAATTTGGTGACAGATGAAGGTATGAAAAGCTTTGGCATGTTGGGCAGAATGCGAGTTTTTACTCGGGTGCCATCTGTCTTGTTCTGCTGACTTCCCAAAGTCTGTGAACTGGAGCTGAGTTCAGGCTTGGAACTGGAGGCTAAACAGAAAACAGCAAGGAAAAAATATGTTAGGAAGTTATCTAGGATTTCAGATGTCAAAGAAGAGGGAAGAGTTCATTGTTAGATGTAAGGATGGCTCAAAAGGCCTTTCTTCAAGCCTTGCAATAACCAAAGCTTAGAACCAGAAAAAAAGATTGTATAATGACAACTGGGAACCAGTAGTAATTAAAAAATACCTTACTGGATGTCAGAAACTCAACCTGACCAAGCACAACAAATGGTAGTGCAGCACTGGCCATCTACATCTACTACAAACACCATCTTCCCACTTGGGTCAGATGCAATCCTCTCCTGTCTCTCCATTCTGCAATGCAACAAACAAACCTCTTCAGCTTCACTTATGAGTCTTCATTTCCTCCACCCCAGCATTGTCTCTTCAATTACTGAGACAGCAACTCCTCAACAAATATATAGAGACAAATATATGGTAACACTTGTCAAAATTTCCCCACTACAAATCCTGCCATAAAGCCCTCCTTGGTGTGCTCATGCCACTGCTCCCACACTGGTTAGCATCATCTCCACATCCTCCCCAAGGGTCTCAGCTTGGGGCCTCTACAGTGCAAGCTTTCCCAGAGTGTTTATTGAGTACATCTCATCAGAAGGATCCAGCCCTTCCCCAGGCACTATCACACTGCAAAATTATGTATATACAACAATAACCAGTAGATGACAATGCTATTATGTTAAAAACTGAGTATTTGTTACAAGAGATTTCTTACTTAATGCTGCTTCACATGGAGTCCAGATGATTTTTTATAAACTATATAAATGGAAACACCAGAGCCTTTCTCAGTCTGGTAATAATAACAGGTATTCATGTACATTTTTTTCAGATTCAGTATTGTCAAATCCATCTCTGGCAGATATTGGGAATGGACATGGCCACTTACACACAGCAAAATAAAATGCCAGTTTCCTAATGCTACCCTGAGAAACAGGCAGCAGTAGAGCAAATTACTAAGGGATGTAAAATTGAATTGCATGTTCTCAACAGCACACAGGAATGTAAGAGCTGCCACAACAGATGAGGCATGGCTTTCCATCAAGGTCAGTGACCCATCTCCATGGGCAGCCAATCCTTCCAGACAGTAATCAGACACAGGATAATCTGCTCTCACAAATAAGTAAAAACAAGATACCCCAAAAATGAAAATCTAGATTATGCTTGCCTGAAATACTCAGTTTTACATTTTTTTCAATTAAAACACCAACTTCTTCTCTTGGGAAGAGGGCAGAGGAGGGATAGAACACATTAACTGCTGTAATGCTGGTTTTTATGTTTACTTAGACTGAGTCAGTTTTGTGAAAAACCATTTCCTTCTGCTAAATATCCCAACAGTGTAATCCAAACTGTTATCATACTGTCCCATATAAGACTTCAATTAAAAGAAAAATTCTGCTTTAAAGGATGCACAAACTATACTGCATGAAAGCTGGTACAGGAGGTTTTTTATTTGGGTTTGCTGCCATGGTATTTAGCATGCCAGACATGCACCAAGCAGAATCACCACTAAAGGATGACAGGGCTCTTGCCCAGGAAGCTCAGGCACTGCCAGGAATGCATCTAAACTCTGAAGGCAGGCAGAGAAACTGAGGCATATCAATCCCAACTGGCCAACCACTCAGTGCCTACAGACGATGCACAGCTCACCACCCCACTTCAGAATTCCTGAAGCACAGGAAGCTCCTACCTGGGGTACAAACATGTCCCGAATTTGTGCTGGGCACGGGCTCCACTTGCCAGCAAACAGGCTCTGGCGATGGTGCGACAGTAGCCATTTTCATCTGCTGACAAAGCCGTGACTCCTGCTGCTGAAATCCAAGCCCCTCCAAAGGCACTTCAAGCTCTTCTTCCTCTTTAGTAATGAAATATAATTCACAGATTAAGAGACATCCTGATCTCTCTCCTAAGCCTCAATCCTTTTGCTGTCTAACCAACAGCTAGAAAAATCCTTTTAACCCTTGCTCCATTTCTAAACCATAGCATGACTGAGTGAAATTAAATACTGGCAAGGTAAGATGGCAAAACCAACTTTTTCATACTTAGTGCCATCAATTCAAACTCTTAAAAAATAGTAAATGCCATTTAAAAAGCGAAGGAAAAAAATTTTGAGGTTGACATTTTGTCATCTGTGCACATCAGCAGCAACACAGAGAGCTGAGCATTTCCTTTGGAGCTGTGAGGGCTGGAAGGAAGAGCTGCCACGTGCAGAGCAAAATGCATCACCCTTAATGAGGGAGCAGCTGTGATCAATGGGGCCCTCTCTGATCTCCAGCCACAGGTACCTGCTACACTGAGCACAGCTGACTGCTAAGGAAGAGTCATTACTGTGAATATCAAATACCAGGGCCAAATCCATTTTCCATGAAACCAGTATCAGGTGATACAGAATGCCCACTCTTCACTGATGCATCCACTGTATCTCTATAAATATATTAGCCTAAAATTCCCACCTTCTGCTATTCTAGAGCCTGGGATGCTTGTAACTCAGAATCCATGTGTGTGTACAGTCTTGTTGTTATGCACCAGCTGTACCTGCTTTTAAATGAGTGCAGTGTTAAACCAGCTTTCTTACACACTGAGCTGCATGTTGTACATAGCAGGAGTCATTTCCCAGTGCCCTTGTGGGGCAGGGCAGTGACCCCTTCAAGGCTATGGACACAAAACAAGCTTACTCTCTCTTAAAAATGAAGACATTCTTCAAAATACAAAGGGCTGCCTAGTCTAATTTCAATCACCTCCTATTTCCACAGGCTAAGGTTGCACAGGCAGCTATCATGGATCAGCACATGCAGTGGACAGTCACAGTCTCATTTGCTCTAAAATTCTTTGTATGGCAATGCTCTAAATTAATTTGGGATTTTGACCATGCAACGTCTTAAAAAGGAATACATATTTTAACTTTTCTTCATTGGAAAACTGCTCCCACCCCCTCAAGTGTTGAAAACACTTCTCCATCTCCACCAATATAGAGAAGATTTCGGAATTTACCATGGTAATATTCTCCTGTACAAGAGTTCCCCTTGCAGCAACTGTTTCAGAAAACATCACAGCTTAACAGTGTGATCTATGCAGTTTTAAAGATGCAACTCTTTTTAAAAAGCTCAGGAAAGCAGGCTGTTCTTTCATCCACTAATTTTTATAGGTAAAGAAAAACCCCCATCATCTAGACTTGTAGCTGAAAGCTTCTATAAGCCTTGGGATAAATGAGATTGCTTGTAGAGGAGTGTCCAATAGCTCCCAAAAAGGAAAGGTCACCCACTACAGCACAGTTCACAGGCAGCTCCTGTTCTGAGATGTTCCACTCACTATCAAGCACAAAATGGAACAGCCTAATGCAGATGAATGTGGTTCCCATTCTCAGCACTCTCTTGCACATTTCTCTCTGGATACTTCAAAATACAGCACTGGAAGTAGGAAAATGATACTTGCATCTGTACATGTATTAATAGACCAAATCAGCTGAGAACAACACAGAAGGAAGTGCTTAACTGTAGGAATCTCAAGTAGGAAAATCCCAAAACATTGTTCCCTTCTGAAGAAGCAGAGGACAGCTGAAAGACCCTTGGGTTTTGCCTGCCCTTTTCATCAGCACACAGGGATTTAACCCCACCCTGCCAAAGGAGCAGCCCCAGGCCAGCACACACACACATCCCCATCCCATCCCATCCCATCCCACAGTCTGAGCACAGAGCACTCCCACACTGACATGGCTACAGGACACTTGATCGAACATTACAACCTCTGAAGAAAAGCAGGATGAAAATGATGATGATTTCAGATTACTCCACAAGACAGAGAAGTCAACTCATTCTCCAGCACTCCCTCCAGAATCAACACCTTAAGCAGCCAGGGTAAGTACTAGCAGAATCTTTCTTATCCACTTATTAACACAGAATACAAACCAGTAATTAACTTAGCAGGTACAGAACTATACACAAATAAACTGCAAATCCTACAGCCTCAACTATACTGCTAACTGAGAGCAGTTTTGTATCTACTCTACTACTTAACTATATTAGGGACTTATTAGCTCTCAATACAGAGCAAGAGCTCTGATTTGCATTATTTTCTAATGATAAAACTCTACTTCATATGCTGATTACAATATTTGTTTGATTATAAGATATATCATTGCTTAAACTGATTTGCTGTACTTTATTTTAACTAAATTATGGCCCACTGACAAAAGCTCTTTTGAGCAGCCTAATTCTAGGAAGATGCTACTAGACTGATATCAGTCTATGTTCTCTCAAGAGCAATCAGCACCGTCATACACATCTCCATCTTCCAGAATATATTTTTTCAAGTTTTGAAGATGCAGTTTTACAGTGCAGTAAAATTAGATTTATATTTGAATAAAATATCTGACAGCGATTTTTAATGTAGAAGTGAATGGAAATGAAAGGACAGGAGTCCAGCACACTGTGTATTTCTATCACTGCACTTCTGGAAACAATGTTTGATAATATTTTATTAGAATGTGCCATTTATTACAATAGAAATCAAGAACCACTGTTAATTATTCCCTTGCTGTCAGAAATATTCAGTACAGTCACAGAATTCTATTCTCTAGGTAATACACTTTATTCTTTCAGGACCGTGCAATTTTAATTTTTTAAATTTAAAGAGAAACAATGCCACTCAAGTGACCAAGTTAAAAATAAAGTTAATAAACAAAATATTTTTTAGGCCTCTTGAAAATAGCAAGAATTGGTTGTTTCAGCATACATATCATAATTTATACTTTAATATATTGCATAGATATTTGTTCTTTTTTCATTACAGATAAAAAGGTCAAAACAAGGAAGGACAATCAAGAATATACAGTTGGATCGCTTAATGATTTGTCTAAAAGAGATTTCTGAAGAGAATATTTTAATTTTTGTTTTGAGGAAGATGCTGTTAAAGCCCTGAACATAATGTCCTAGTTCTTCTAATAAAAACTTTCCCCAGGGAGGTAAAGACTCCACTAACTCGTGAGCCACGATATTCTGCACAAGTGCAAGAACACCAGAATATAAGTGCAGCACATTTTGAAGGTTCAGAAGCTCTGATTTAATATCAGTTAATAAATCTTTTGTTATTACCCTGTACTTGTACTGTCTTGGCAGGTTTTCAAACATTAGCTCTACAAACCCAGTTTAAAATAAAACCAGTTTCTGAAGATATAATATGCAAGAGACACTTGTCCCCAGGCTGAGGATGGGGCAGGTACTGTACTCTGGAGACCCATTTAGCACTCTCACAACACAACACACAGAAATTAAGCACACAGAGAAAAGCACAGATTTGCAATGCACGTCACTATTGATACTGAAAAGTTCCTCTCCAATCGAGCTGAATTACAAGTATTTTTTTTTAGCCTTCCCTTTCCCAACAACTGCCTAAATACATATAAAATAGTACACGACATAGAAAGAGGGACATCATACCTTTCAACATCTCCCTGCTTTAGTGAGGAAGAAACAATTCAATGCAACAACCTACTCCAGCTTTCCTCTCCAACCTCTTCCCACTTGTTGCCAGGGTAACCAGTGTTTGCAGATGCCTATAGCGGGCGCCTGGGTTCATGACTTCATCACAGTTAATATCCTCTCCCCAGCTCTTCATCCACAGCATGCACTACATACATTCATCCACACACTATCAACACGCTGATTACACAACCCTGCAACCGCTTCTATACCCACACCGTTCACTTTGCTATTCTGATGTACATAAAAATCAAAAATAACGCTGGCAAAAATAATCACTTGGCAATTTGAAGATGTGGAGAAAGTTTAAAAGCAGTACTACTGTAAGTAAGCAGCTGCTCTGGTCCCTCTGCACTGAGCACTTACTAATTCGATCTCATCATGCTGTCAGGTATGAGGCAGTAACATCAGTGTTATAAAACATTTTGTATGGAGTTTCAGAAAATTCTTTAGTCATGCACTAAACCTCTTACATTACAACTGGAAGACAAGCCCAGAAAATGTGACTAGCACCTGGAAAAAACATTTTCCAGTTTCTAACAGAAGCACTTTGAAGTATTACAGCACAGATATGTTAAAGAATATAGGCAATGCAGAGTGCATGCACAAAGCACCATTATAGGAAAGAAGAAGGAGCTGAGCTTTGAAATCCAGGACAAAATATTACCATCATTTCAAAAGACAATACAAGGACAAGTGAACAGACAACAGCCTCAAGTGCTTAAATAAAGCACTTGCACCACTTGCATTTGTCCCTTTGCAAAGTCCCTTCCCCAGCAGTTCTGTGTGTCAAGACAAAAATCTTGGAAATTCATCAGTAGCATTTAGCTGGTTTGTACTACCTTGTCTTCCAACAGCTTCAAAAGAGTAAGGATTGAATTCTGTGTGCCTCCAGACTCTAGGAAACACTTCTCTTCCTAGTCCCAGTAACAACTGGTTTACTCTGCACTGGTGGCCACCCACAGCACACACAACTGTTCACACAACTCATTTACTGTACAAGGAAGGAATATTTTTTTTTCCACCCAATGGAAACACGTCTGATCCTTTGCTCCCTGACATAGTGGAGGAAATATCTTCCCACATTTCCAAGGAATAATACTAATGTGAAAACAATTCACTTTCTCTATTCCATTTGCCTTGCTCTCCAGTGTGCTGGGAATTAATACAGCTTTTTTCCCCACACAGCAGTTGCAAAGGCCATGGAAAGGCTGAATTTGAAGGAGCTCAGAGTTTCCTTATGAGCTGTGCTACTAAGTCAGCAGAAAGACTGCACCAGGGTTGGCTCAGCTGAACAGAGTTAAGATGCAGAAACACAGAAACAACAGAGCCTTTAGCCATGAGATACCACAGCAGAGCAGACAGCGAGGTACTCAGCTCATCACAGCATGTGGCAGGTACACTTGGTAGCCTTGCTTTCTCTAAATTATTTCCAAATATCCTGCTATTAAATTTATTTCTAAAAAAGCACAGCCAAGTGCTTTTAGTGCCTATAGCTGTAGAAAGAAGTATTTGACTTGAAATGCCAAATGCAGGAAATTACATTCAAAGCTGACACACGAAGTCGTATGTTAAAAATTAAGCATTGGAGTAATTTTGGAGGCGAAAAGCTGCAGAACACAAGTTCTATTGCCCCTGAAAGAAAAGAAATTCAAGCAGTCTGGTGAACAGAAGTTTGCAGTGCAATAGCACAGCACAGTGCTATATTTATCACTAGGTCCTGAGCAGGGAGAGTGTACTGTACAATCAAATGAGACATACCCCAAAACTCTTCCTAATGCTGAGGTCAGCTGTCACAGACCACTAATGAGACTAAAATTTAAAATGGGTTGCTGCCTTGAAAATGCTTCCTGGAAATAGTCCCTGGCCCATACTAAGTCCCAGATCCCTCTAACAGCCATGCTGGGGCCAGTCTGACAGCAGAGACAGAAGAATTCCTGTGTCCAAAAACATTTCCTGCCACCACCAGCTAGCTGTCCTGGAGGTGCAGAAACCTGGCATGCATGTAGGTCAAGAAAAACCCTGAAGTTCAATCCTAACTTTCTCTTTTTTTTTCAAACCAAGCTTCAATTTAAAAGAGCAAACAAAGAGCCTAGATCAAAAAGACAAGAGTTTGATATTCAATGACACGAACTTTCAAATGGCTTTATCAAAATACAGCTAATTGATATTTGTAAATATTTGACTCAGCAAGGACACATTATCTGGAGAGCATCACAGCAACACCTGTGGACAGGAATAGTCATTTGCAGTCTCCTGCTTCTGAAATTTCTCTATGAGTTACCTAACAAAAGCTGTAAGACCTTTCCTTTACCACCAATATTTCACCCTCCTTTGCCCTGGCAAAGCACGAGGAAATTAGCAAAAGCAGCTGGCAGAAAAATCTCTTAAGTGAATGTAATGACACCCCACAATTTTCTAAGTAATTTGTAAGCAACACAATACCAGTGCAGGGGACTCATAACTACGTCTCTCTTCAGTCTGCCTTTGTGCAGGAATATATGTAAATTTTATGCTGCTGACAGCAATCTAAAACTAGTGAAACTGAACCATATTGTAACCATACAGCATTGCTGTATATTCCTTCACAAAAATCTCCAAAAATGTGTTTCAGTAGTGCAAGGCATCCACAGGGTAATGGCTCTCCAGCATTTTCAGGGAGATTTAAGAGTGCACAGGGCTAGAGAGGCTCCTGGAGCACAGACCTGCCCTGAGTGCACTAAACCCTGGCTCCAAACCATCACCTCACCTGCCTCTGCTGTCCCTGCCCTATTTGTTCTTACTGATCCAGCATAGGTACATAAAAATTATGACAGTTTAAATGTCAAAGGATTTTCTGCACTACACTGGATTGAGTAAATAAAACTTCAGGAATCTGAAGTGTACATATCAGAAATAGACATTAAGTGTACTGAAAAATTCTTGTGGAATGAGTTTGTTTCGACAGGAGGTAAACCAGCACATTTTTACAAAGGGAAGAGGAAGAGCCATGACTGACTGGTACTGTCTGAGTACTGCAAAAAGGAATTAAGAAGTCATTCACAAACAGGAAACCCCTGCTGACATTCAGCAGTCAAGTTGTTTTCAGAGTGCACCATCGTGAAAAATAAAAAGCTTCACGAAAAGCATGGATCAGACAAGGGGAAGTGAGAATACCAATGGCAGGGAGGCTGAAGCAGCAAGAGATCAGAGAATCACTGGATTCCCAGTTATTCCCAGCCTGGCTGATTCCCAGTGATGGCTCTTCAGTCACTCACAGGTGGGCAGGAGCTTCTACCCCAGGACAGCACCAATGGGGTGGGGCTACAAGCATTTAGACAAGAGGTTTTAAAGCCCAGGAGAAATCTAACCTTGGGAACTGAGGAAGACAGCTGTCAAAATCCAGAACAAGTCAACAAGTCAACATTCTCCTCAAGAAACTGAGGAGAAAGCAGTTGAAGTAAAATGCACACAAGTGCCACACGAAAACAGAGTAGAAGAACACATGCTTTTAAGAGAGAAGCTTCATGCCAGGTAACTGCAATCTGAAGGTAGCTCACATGAGGCCACAGGTCCTTGGCCTGCATAACTTTCTCTGTTTCATCTTTTTTGGAGCCATCTGTTGAGAACAACTCTGTGCTCTACAGCACAATTTTGAATTCAACAGAAAAAACAAGGTAAGACACTGACTGCAATTAAGAGGGTTGAATGTTACTACTTACAGTCATTTAAAAAGTACCTGAAAATTTGAATTGAAATGCATAGTTAAAATAAGGCGTAGCCAACAGGGCCAAATACTTCTGTGTAAGAAGAAAAGCTGTCAAAACACTGAACTACAGGCTCTTAAAATCTGTGTTTGTCTTTGGAAACTCATGACAAGCAAAATCAGGAGCCAGTATGAGGCTCATACTGAGACCAGTATGAGGTTAAGTTCCACTTTTGGTGGCAAAGTACAATCCCCATTATTTCTGGAATAGGAATTGTGAATATTCACTGATGTTTGGGTATCTAGAAACTGCAAGGACTCAAGGTGGGCCCTTGCGCCATGCACTATTTTAACACAAGAGATGCTGTCAATGCAAAATGATGGTTTACATTCTCTGTAGTGATACCTTAGGAAAACATTCAGTCTCCTCAGTCTTCTGAGAACCCACTGTCAACCTAAAGTCATTTATCAGTTGCTAAAATAAACTTGCAGACTTCTGGGAAAAGATGCTCCTTACACCTAAAAGCTCTCCTATGACTCCAGTACCCAGTTATCCTGCAGGGTGAAATGTCACATTCCAGCACTACTGAGTGTTACTGAATTCTTAGGACTTCCCACTTCAAAACCCTCTTTACCTGGAACATTTGCCTTTCAAGGATTCTGCAGCTGCCTGCACACACTGTGTAACAGTCTGCTCATCTTTCCATGCAACTGTCCTCACTTGTAATTCATTTCTTGTGCTTCTGAAACTCTCAAAGTTCTACAGGCTGAACTGTATTTACACCTCTACTTCCCCTGTTGTGCCCATTTCACAAACATCTGAAATTACAGCAGGATATTCCCGTGGCTTATGGAGTGCCACTTCCTTGCACAACACAAAGAATTGTCTTCCCTAGCTTTGAATTTCTAAGTTTAGACAGCTTTATCATGACCTTGCTTTCATATCGAACTGCTTAGGCCTTAAATGGACAAAAAATTAATAGTGAGGAGTCTTCTATGTGGATTTTATATTCCAACTTGGTAAATAGCTGGCTTTAAGCAAAACACAGAACCTTAAATAATTCTAGGTATAAAAACCTCTTCTTGGTATCAGAACTCAAATGTGAATATTCTCCTGTTCATTCCTCATAAAAATCATTATTGCAATAAGGACAGCCAAGAAGAAAATGTCAAGATTTTTCAGCAATTTAGAACCATGTAATACTGGAACAGTGTGACAGGCTGGAGGGAGTGTACCTTAATTGTCCTATTTTAGCTTCCCCAGAGAAATGTTAGGCTGAGCTAGGAAGGTTAAGAGTCCCGATCACATTTATACCCAAATGTAGGAAGGTGTCTTGCTGAAACTGCCATCACCATCCCTCTGCTGCTGGACTCCATCACGCTGTGCTCTGCACCAGTTACTCATGCACGAGACAAAATCTCAGGAAAACATTTACATCAGAAATGAGTGGCATAGCATCAACAATGCTTGGAAAACAAATCCTTTTCTTGGGTGAAATCAGAGAAAATGAGAGCAGCCAATACTCCCTATGTGTAATACTTCCACATGAAAAAGTAGGTACAGGTAATGAGATAAAAATGTTGAAAAGAGTTTACCCTAAAAATGGGAGGAGTTTTTACTTAAACAGAACTAATGGAAGGCAGATGAAAAAGGGCTGTAACAGAATTATAAGTAATTTTTTTTTAGAGAAGGTAGATGCAAAGGTAGGAGAATTAAAAGAAAAGAGGAAGAAAGGACACAGCAGTAATTGGTGTCTCTCTCAGCTAGAGAAATGACCTGTCAGGTAGGGCTGAGAGCCAGATACAACTCATGCATTCAGCACTGAGCTTTGGAGAGAGAGCCTCTTGATGTTCAGTTTCAGGGGTGTAATTCTGGCAGCTAACCCTTCCATCTCCCTCAACCAAAATGATGCATAGAAAACATCAAAGAAGAATGAACAATATCTAACTCTACAACCTTAACAAAGCCCAGAAAGTCAAAAGATTAAAATAAATGTTCAATCACTGTGATGTGGCCTGGGGAACTACAGAGAGGAAAGCACATCAGAAATGCTCCTGAATTCTGTTTGAAAACCAGAAGAATACACGAGTTCTTATCAGCATTGTCATTCCTACACCACTCTCCTTACTAAGTCCATAATAGCTTCACAGAGGATTCAGTTTTTCCTCCCCTGTTGTCTAGGCACAAACCCAAATTACTCCCTGCTGAACAACCCAGACAAGACATCTTATGACACCAGGCAACTCCATTCTTTTGCTTCCCAAGGACAGTAACAAATGTAATTTACACACAGACTAAGCCATTCCTTCCTCATCACTCCACTTTTCTCTTTTCCCTTCCTAAGACAATCTCTCCCTGGAATTGTGAAAAAGGAAAATTAGATAATACAACTGCTGATACTAGATGTTAAATTTCAGTTTTGTTCTGTACTCAGAGATTAGCAAATTGGGAAAACCTATTTCTCCCTAACTTGCTCTTCACTGCTGATGGATGCAGACTATGTGCATTCAAATAACAAGGCTGATTACATAAGGAAAGAAAGGACGTACCAGAAGCACAAAGACAAAAATTTTACAAAGTCACAATTCCAAACAAAGAAAACATCCTGTCTAACAAATCTGGATACTATTTCCACAAATCTGGACACTATCTTCATCATTTTCCACAATACCTGTTCGATATGTGGTTCATTCATAACTTTAGCTGGACTCCCATGACTTGTCTAAGGCATTTTGTGAGTAGTGCTGGGCCCAGGCTTGTAAACAGATGGAGTGAGCACAGGCAGCAGCAGATGCTTTTTCAGACAGGGCTTCTGCTAAAGTTGCAAGAAAGTACAGTCTGTGGCAGGTGCTCTGCCACCTTAACATGCACAGTGTCCCACAAATACTGCCAACCACCTCTTTGGGCACCCAAGGCAAGTCTGAAATTGGGTCTAATCTTACTTCACTCCCCAAAGAGGATCAGTATTGCCCAGCACAGAGATCTTTCAGCTGCTAATTAGCCAGCCTACCATGACAGCACTAAAGCAAATGACAGCATTCTCATTTATTCTTTCCTCATCTAGAAAACTGTATAGAATCAATTACATAATACAGTCATCAACAAATCACACAATCATGCTATAGAATAAATAACATTTGTTTGGTTTCTGCAATCCTTTCCTGTGCTCTAACCTGGCACATAACCACACCAGGGTTATAAATAACACATTCCAACATTCTGGTCCTGTCAAATGCTTCTTTTCTAAAATGTGAAACATAATAGTGATGATAAGGTAACTTTCTAGACCATGCAGAATCTTGTTCATCAGTGTTATGTATCTCCACACTCACATACGCTGGGCAGTGAGAGCTGCACAGCTAATTATGTTAATCAAGCACTTCTAAGACAGATGTAGGCTGCTCATCAGTTTATTTTAATTGTAATCACCTTAAAATAACTTAAATCTTTTTAAATGTTAAAAGAACTGGATCCTCAACTCGTTGAAGAAAACTATATAATTTTCATTTTAATGCTGCTAGAGACTTCAATTTTCTAAAAGAGATTACTATTTTCAGGCTGCTGTTTCATGATTTCACATACAAGTTACACGGAGTGGTCACTCTTTTAATCTATGCTAAAATTTAAAGTATGTATTGATTACACAGAAGCACCACTTCAGGAGCACGACAAAAATCTGTGCGGCCTTTCGAACGTGGTGCAGTGATGGGAAAACGGGACAGAATCAGAACTCAGGCCCTGCCTCAGCAGGTGCAGACTGATCAGAGGGGGCCAGAAGGTTCTCCCTGGTGAGACTTACCCCGAGCAGCATCCCCCATGCTGGGGGCAGCCTCCCCCATGCTGGGGGCAGCCTCCGTGCCCTGGCTCCGGGGCTGCTCCGGCTCCCGCTGGCACTCCTGCGAGGGCGGCGCCGACGATGCCGAGGAGGAGGAGGATGAAGAGGAAGAGGCTGGTTTGGATTTGGAATGCAGATCGTTCAGTCTCAGGAGGTTTTCAGGAGTCACAGTGTCTGGATTCACTGGGGTGGGATGCAGTGTGGCTGGTGCTACTGGGAAGAAGCTCTCCCGGTTGTCCTTCGGGTGCTTTGGGGTTGTGGGTGTTTCTCCTGTGGACTGCACAGAGAAGGGGCAGCAGTGAGAAAAGGTCTGCCTGGCACTAACTCTGTGCCACCTGCGTCAGTGACTCCTGCAAGCAGCACATTTTATGGACAGAAAACACCCTATTTAAAGTGGATATAATAGAACAATGACTCAATCACTATTCTGAAGAAATCTTTTCTCCTTTATGGATTATTTTTCTGTTCTTTATGGACTGTTTATCAAACTAGCACTTGAACACTTATTCACATTTACAAAGTTTAATTTAACACATCCCTCACAACACACTTCCCTGAACTCTGTAATTAAGCATGAGTTACAATCTCCTGTAAACAGAAACATATTTCTTTCATTTAAAAATACATTGACAAGTGCTTGACCTGAAAAAACAGATCTGCACTGCTTTAAGAGACTCTGCAAATTATCACAAGAAATAATTCCTAGTGAATGATGTGAGAAGAAATGGAGAAAATAGAAAAATGTATTCACTTGTGAAATAAGAGATGAGCAGAAGTCCAAATCATAAATTCCTGACAACTGCAGAACAGAGTAACACTGAGGTCCACTTGAACCAGGCTCAGGAAGATCTGCTGCCTGCGCACAAGTAGGAGAGGAACAAAAAGCAGTGCTCTTCTCCAAAGCCAGTGCTAAAAATTGAATGCAGAGTCATTTATTATACAGACAGAAGGTAGAAGTGGGACATAAATTCACCAAAGAAGGGAATAAAAGTACCCATAAAATGAATATCTTCTCTACAACTTTTATCAGTAATCAAATAAAGTATTCTTGCTTGTGAGGCCACAGAAAGCATTTATTTTACACTCTTTACAGTCTTCATTTAATGGAGATTTATTGGACCATAAAAGATGCAGTTAGATAGAATTCTCAGATGTTTAATTGTTTGCCTCATACCTCTACCAAGAAAAAAAACCCTTATTTTAATCAGGGTATGAATGTCTGAAACAGAAACAGGATTCAGCTGTCAAGTGTAAAATCAAATTGGACCCTAATGTCCTAGACGACCAAAGATTTATTACAAAGCCAGAAAAGTCAGTAGAATTTCACTGAGAGAACAGAGGAATTTTCAGGTGTAGAAAAAGCATACTTAAAATTCAAAGGTAGAAAGCACACAAGTACATTAAAAAAAATAATTGGCAGAATGTATTTTTGAAGTTCCTGAACTTGATTAATCAATCTCTAAAAAGCATACAATTAAACCCTGCCAGATTCTATGTGTACACAAAAAAAATACAGCAGCTATATTCACAACAATTACCACACTGGATCAAAAAAAGGTCTATTCTGCCTCTGAAAGCAGCAAGTTTCTGATGCTTAAAGCATCAGTTCCAAAACTAAAGGTCTCAGCACTCAAATGGGATCACACAAACCTGAGGGAAATTAAACTGCAGAAGAAAGCCTTAAGCTAGAAGTGAGATCACTTGAGGAAATGTTTTCAGCTGTGATTTAAAGGGAAAGCCCTTCACACCCATGCACTTCATTAACTTGCATAATGGGTGATGTAGAACCTGACATTTCTGTGCTTGTATTGTATCCAATTTTTTTTTTTCCTGGAGAAACACACAAAGGTACTAGTTAGGTACATAGATGTTAAAAATGGATCTGCACCTCAGATTTCTACAAAAACGCACAGCTATTTGCAGAGCCAGAAAAAGGACATTTGGAAAGTAACTCAGCAGTATTTGGATGGTATTCAGATGAAAAATTATTAGAGAGAGTGCAATCCCATGGAATAATTGCTGCTGGAATGGACCTCTGGAGGTCTCCAGCCCAACTTGCTGCTCGAGGCAGTGCTGACTTCCCAGTTCCAGCAGTCCACTGGGGCCCAGGGCCAGCCCAGTCCAGATACTGCCAAGAAAGGAGATTCAACAGCCTCTCCAGGCCCCTTTCTAGTGTTTTACCACCTTCCCAGTGAACATTTGTTTCCAGTCATTTCATCCAAATTTCTCTTACTGCAGCTTTAAATGGTGCCTCTAGTCTGGTTCCTTCCTTTCTGCTGAAGACCACAATTCCATAACCTTATCCTCCATTATTCTTCTCCTCACCAGGATGAAGCATCCCAGCTGTTTTTCCAGAGAATTGAAACATTTTATTGACAAAAAAATAATAAAGCTGAAACAAATGTGATGTTTCTGATTCAGGAAAACCACGACCAAAAATTCTAACGTGTAATCAAAAAGTGGAGCCTTATACAAAAGAAAGCAACACCAAGATTGTTGTACTTATACTTTAAAGGGACTTTTCCAGATGTGACTTGGTGAAGAATTGTCTCAGGCTGCTGTAAACAGACAGATTCTTTTCAACTCAATGAAACAAAGACTTTGGGAGGAAAAACAAAACAAAAAATCTTACACTGACTTTATTTTTTCAAAAAAGGGGGTGGGAGTGGAAGAAAAGGGTGACAGCTCTCTTTAAAATCAGAGCCAAGCACTAAAAAACCCATTGTTGGTTACTGTGCACTCTGCAACTCACAGAGCCTTAAGAAAAGGGATTTAAATCTGCTTTGTGTGTTTTTACTGCACTCAGGAACTGAAGACCATCCACAAGCTGTAAGCACAAAGCCAAAATGAGCACCACAGTGAGGCACATGTTCTTTAAAAGATTTTGGGTTTAGTGTAGGGGCAAGAATTACAGCACCTCTGATCAGTGAGTGATGCTACTCACTAAAGGCAGCTCAGGGAATGTCACTAACTACACTGCTCAGGACTTATGGGGCCACATTTCATCATCCTGCAGATCTCCAGGAAAACACAGGACCTCCTAACACCCAGCTGAGAAATAAACCCAGAAAAACTCATTACAGCAGTCCTGGATTTACCAGAAGCCATTTGTTCATCCATCTCTATTGCTAAACCACCAGTAAGGCACAATAAAGATTGTTTTCCACAGACAGACAGTAGGAAATGGAGAGGCAGTGACAAACCTTCACCAGTGTTTTATGTGGTTTCTCATCAGATTATTTTTTAGTTTTTGCTTTGCTGTGGTACTAAGCCAAAACTCACTCAGTTCTGACTCAGAACTTCTTTTGCCCTCCCTAATCCATCTCACCGTGCTCAGTGCCTCTGTTACCACCACTACTACAGAGGGCCTTTAGTCACCAAGAAGAAACGAATATTCTCTTACATGTAGTGTTACTTACAGAACATGTGAATATAACTTACTTGAGATAAAAACTCTTTTATCTGACTTTTCCTGTCTTTCATTGCAATTACAGGTTCCTCTAGTCAAGACTAGACTTCTTTCTAGATTTAAAAAAAAACATGAGCTACTGAAGGGTATGTAGTACTGCTTTTGAATTGACTACTATATCAAAGTGAATAGAAGAAATATTTAAGGCTTATTATTAATATTCAAATGAGGTGCCATGGATGATCTACTGGCTCCACAAAGACCCCACTATCTTAATTCTCTTTAAAAAAACTTAGCAAAAACTGTTTTTAATTTGAACAATATAAAAAGCTGAAATGTAAATTAATAACTAGGGTGGATGTCTGTGTGAATTGTGACTGTCTCTGACTTAGGTTACAAAATCAGACTCTTTATTTGTTAGAACCATGACTATTTCAGCATACTCCTCACAAAAGTTCATTCAGCTTCACAGAGGTGATGGACAAACCCTTCCCATGTTGATGTAAAAACAAGTAAGGAAAATGCTGGAAATCCAGCACTGGGACAGCCCTCCACCAATAATATTATCAGCAAAAGTGCAGAATTTTTTCACAGATGTTACTGGAAAAAATAGCTCCCTACAGTTTCCCAGTGAGGCACTTCAGCAGCAGCTAAAAGAAATCCAGCATTAAGATAAAACATGAGAAAAATTTTAATTTGTAGCCCGTGAAGTCATAAACCAGAGAACCTGACCAAGGGTCTGTTTTTATCATACTTACTGTTTTAACAAAACAAATTTTGAAAAACAAAGAAATCCTCCAGCAACCTTCCCACTCCTGCTTTTGGGAGGGCTCACTGCTCTGTGGCTGTGGGAAAAATTAACAACCAAATGTTCCAGAAAGGGAAAGTGACAGCTTTCCCAACAAAAGTTTCCTAATGAAAGATGCTGGAACTGCAACTGTTACATAACATTTTCTTGTGATTTTTTTTTTTTCTTCTTTTTTATTTCAATTACTCCCATGCCTGAGTTGAGCACTCTAGTGGGACTGAAGTCAGAACCCACCTCACACAAAGGTGTTCCTTTTTAAAAGGACACCAGGACATCCCCACAAAACCTGAAGCTGTCACACAAACTGCCTGAACAATATGCTGGCCACATTCCACAGCACTACCACTCCAACTCCTGCTCAATACTGTTTTTTAATTAAATTATACCTATCCATTCTTTCTTTTTTTTTTTCCCCTCAATCTCTCTACAACACCATTTGAAAGAAATATCATCTGGAAGTTTTCTTCTAGGTGCATCAGAAATACAGAATTATCTGTGATCAAGATTCTGAAGAACCTTGTATTTCCCAAGATTACTTTATATATAGAAAATAACAAAGGTTTACATGCATAAGATTGAACTCTAGCCTAATTAAATCCCCCATTAACACAAATGCAAGCACGGGCTCAATGTCCTGCTCTACATTGGCAGCCATATTACAGCAACACTTCCATATACAAAAACATCATTATTGAACCAAGAGAGACCAGGTAGCAGGATGAAAAACATTAATATACAAAGTAAAAGATAAAAAGTGTCTTTTCTTTCCTTCATGTTCACTTAATGATTGCTTTCTGCAGGAGACAGAAGGAGGAGAGCTGTTAATTATATCAAGAATACACCTCCAGGATAGAGTGAGAGGGGGATGCCATGGCAACTGGCAAATGCAACAGTGAACAAAATGGTCACCCTTTGGTAGGAGACCATGAAAGTGCTCGTCCTTTTGTCCCCCCCATCCCCACCTCCTCCTTCCCCCTCCTTTCTTGTCATCTTTGCTGCATTAATAAAGCATACAGACATCTCAGGAAAAACAACTTTTTCTGTAAGCAGTCTCTGACGTCTTGATATGCAGGAAGAAAAGATGAAAATTAGCAGCATGTGGGTGGAACAAAAAGGGGGAGAAAACACATGAGGTAGAAGATGATTATTTTCTAATTATTTAATATTCTTCTAATCTCCTCCCATTCCCAGCAACGTGCCTTTACAGAAGGCTTTTAGCTGTTTCCTGAAGAGAACAGCTTGGTGGTTTGTTGCTTTGTGGAGTTTTTTTTAATGTGAGAATTTGAGAAGAAAACGCTCTAGACACCCAAGGCAGTTCAAACAAGTCACTCTCAAGTTTTCCCCTTGAAGAAAAATGCTTGAGAGCCCATGTCACTGCAGTGCTGACTGCATTCCACAGCAGAAGGGGAAAAATCCATGGGAGTGCCCTCTAGCTTCACTCACAGCAGAAAATGCTTTCCTGTTCCAAGTGAAATATCACATTCACTCTAAGGCCCCATCACCAGACCAGACTCCAGAGTCCATCTGAGCTTCTTGTGGGTGGTTTCAGCACAGCCCTCACAGATCAAACCCACCAATGACCCCAGAAAATTCTTCAGTACGAGGCTGTGGGATCACTACTGATCACCAGCCCTGGGAAGGGGCAAACACTGGTGGAAGGAGAAAACAAGACCTCAGTTACCTGTTCTGGAACTAGAGAAGGGCAGGAAAAGCATTAAACCAGCACCTTTATATTACAGCACTTTTGTATAAAACAACTTTTCTACTACAGCAGCACAAGTTTATAAAATCAGGGATCACCCTGGCAGCCTGCCAGGAGCCTGAAAGGCTCATTTGCATAACTTGATTGTGTTTATAATAAAATTCATTGTTTTGATTCTGGTGGTAGCTTCATGAAGCATCAGTTTTAATTAGAGCTGACACTGAAATCTGCTGATGTGTTTTGACTGTAGGTTGAGACAGGGAAATGGGGAAAGCACCTGGAGTTTGGCAGCAGCCAGGGGGAGAAGGTGGCCATGGGTGTGCTCCTGGGAGGAGTGAGTGAAGCAAAGGTGAAAGGGAAGATTTGGGCAGCCACAACCAAGCAGGGAGAGCTCAAGGCCTGGCAGATGGAGCAGGAAAGAGCAGTTGAAAATTTCCTTTCTCTCCCTGACACTTCAGGGACGGAGTTGGTCCCAGAGCAAGGATTTTTTGGCTAAAGCAGCAGTGAGTCTTAAATAACTCAGCATAGCCCCTTCTCATGACATTTGGTGATATACTATACCTTGAAGAGCCAATAGAAATTTCAGCTCCTACAACACTACCCGTTACCAGGGCTTTCTACACAGAGTCCCAAATTCTCAGGGGTCACAACACAGGACCAGAGACTCAGTGGCATTTTGGAACTTTGCCTCTGAACACTCTTGTATTTTTAGAGATATTAAACCCAGCCCTGTGGGCAATGTTGATTTTTACAATGTTTTAAAGTATTTGTTCTATACAAATTCAGTTCTCAGGATTAGTGATACATTAGATCCCAACACAGAGTTTTAACTGCCTTGACTTTCAACACTGGTGAAAAGTGTACTTTTAGTATTAAGGAATTCACTATTAAGTCCCCAGTAATAAAAATACCTTTTCAGATTGCAGGAAAACAGAAGACAGATGGGTTCTTAAACTATCTCCACATGCATTTATAGAATATTCTGTGCAATACAAAGCTTCATCCTTAGCTTGTACTTCAATAACTTTCCCATGTCAGTATGTCCTTAACAGCATAAAATGAAGAATTTCCTAAGAGCAATTTTAGGCAGTCAGTGGAAAGGCTTATTAGGAATTCTCTAATTATCTAGAATCCTTAGCACTGCTTTCTGCCAACATGTCCCCTCCTTGGTCCTCAGGACCAGATATTTAAGTATAATGCTACTTCAAAATCAAACTAGTCTGCCTCAATCTTTCATCCTCCCTCCACAAGGACTCCATTTCCAGGGACCATTAATTTCATATGAAAATCACAGTTGGCAAGACTAAAAATATAACTCAGAGCAACTGAGATGACTGCTTTCAGGATGTCTGCAAATCTTTTAGATAACATTCTCAGACATAAAAATCAAAGAAAAGTACAAGAAACCTTCAAAATGCTGCTTGCTCAGAAAGTCAATTAATCTCCAGTGTACCTTTAGTTACTTGACTACTAAAGATCCAGTGACCACCACTGGATTTCAGCCATTTGATAGGTGTATTCACACTTAAGAATAAGTCTTATTCACATTTAGGAAATTAAAAGGAAATGGACAAAATCTGGAGGAATTACTTTTGGCCACACCTTTCTCCACAACAGCATTAATATCAGCACTTAAAAATGTTGCATCACCATTCTGTAATTGTGATGCAAAATGTGCTGAAGTTGATTAATATATCACTAAAAAAATTTTAATATTGATTAGTGAAAGAAATGTCCCAGCAACTTACATAGGACACAATTTTATATCAATTACTGGAATCTCCCAATGGAAAACACTCCAATTTCTCCAGTCCTCCAGGAGCACTGGAACTTATCATGGCAAGGTTTTGCACCACTGACTTTTTCTGCCTTCTTCAAAGCTGGAAGCCAACCTTTCTCAGCCACTTGCCATGTTTTTAGCTGACTTTGTAGGTGATGTGCCTCTCCTTGGCTGGAAACACGTTAGCAGAGCATCACTCATAAGAACTAGAGAGGATTTCTGAAACCAAGTCAAAGGGTCACAGCATTGCCAAGCCATTAAAAAGATTAGATCTGCTCACAGAAGCGTAAGGACCCACTTGGTCCAGTTCCTCTCACTGATTGCTCTGTTGTTTCCTGCTTGTGCCTGGAGAGGCAGAGGAGGTTTTAACATTGTTGTTAAATATTTAGGTTAGAAACTCCGACTGGTCTGGAAGAAAGTTGAAAAGACAGAATTTAAGTAATGCCTAATTTTAGTAGCAAGTGAAAACTTTCATAAAGAAACCATATAATGCCTGCAACTTTAAATACAACAGCCAGCTGAGAAAGACATATATCAAGGTGGATTTTGTACCTTTTTTTTTTTTCCTTACTGTCAATTTCTTGGGCTAAGTGACTGAAGAACCACAGGCCCTGCAAACCCACTCAAACCATCCAGGAACAAAGCATTTCCCCCGGCTGCAGCAGCTCTGTACATGACATCATTTGCTTACAGAAGGCAAATACTTGCCAATTTTAAATAAAACAGGATTCAGTCTGCTGAAAACAGACAGATGTCTACAAGAGTGGCTATTCCTGTGTCTCCACACTAATTCACAGTGCTGTAGGAGCAGCTTCACACAGCTTGCAAGATCCTGCTAGAAGCAGACCAAAATGAGACTGCAGGATGTAATAACCTTGTTAGCTGGGACTGCTTCCTAAAAGGGAAAGCTTCCAAGTGCAGCATGTGAAGGGGCATGTTTTATTTCAAGTGATTTAACAGGAAATCTTATTGCTTCCAGTGCTGTTAAATACTAGCTCACCTATTGTGTCTACTCTCAAGATTAGTTTGTGTGCAGGTTTTTCACCATTCTCATGTTTTGCCACATGCCTGAGTACTCAGTGACTCTGCTGAAAGAACTGGAATAGCAGTGACATTCCCAGAACCTTCAAGAAAGCCCAGCAAGGAACTGGGCTGATAAAAGAGAATTTGGTGAGTGTTTTTTAAAAAGGTGAACACATCCAAAAAGCAACAGTAACATTACTTTTCAAAGAAGCTTTCTAGCAAATTCTTTTTCTTTTAAAGTCATAAATCACAGTGTGATGATGTCTATTTTTTCCCCAAAATAAACTGAAAAAGGCTTACCATGCTGAGCTAACATTTATTTATTAAAAAATTAAAAACCTGAAATACAGGACTACAAGCAAGCCAACACTACTACTAAATACCTCTTGACATTTCTGCTCATTTCTATAGTTCAATGGAACAATGTTACTGACCTCCTGAGGGGCACAAATTGGAGAAAGTTACTCCCATGAAAACCTAATAACAAAAAAAACCTACCTTTCCTCTTACACCCTCTCCTGTTACTCTGCCAAGAGATGCACTATACAAAAGCACATTTTCACTGAACAGAATATTGAAAATACAAATCTGGTAAATACTTTGGGGCTGCAAAATGAGCACAAATAAATACCCCTTCATGCAGTTTTCTTCTTGGCTTTGATATCACATAAGGACTGATAAATAATGATCCCTTTAAAGCTCTTATAATTGTTTAGTGGGTAAACTACAAGCTAAAACGAAACTGAGTAACTGTTTGTTTTTAACAGAGTGAAGAAAATCTATCTGGTATCTCTGGAGCAGAGTGCAATGCCAGCAAAGCAAGAGCTGATGAGTTTGGAGCCCTTAGGGAGCAGAGAAAAGTAATTACCATCCATGAAATGCTGGGCTACGATGTGGACATTAGGGAAATTGTAGTATGCCACAAATATTTCAATTTGAAGATTGTTTGGGGTTTCCCTAAAAGCTTTTGGGCATGAAAACTATCCTGCAAGCCTGACATAAACAGTAGCACTGACACTAATAAAGGGGTGATCTTCCTACTAATGTAGCTCAGCTTATCTTAGATGACACCAATACAAGGCAAGTATGCATTTCTAGGTGCTGCAAACACTCAGCAACAGATTTGCTTGTACAGACTCACAAAAGCTTGTCAGCAGCACTCAAAGGCTTCAGAGCTTACCTGTTTCTGTGCTGATGTTCCCATATGCACCTGGCAAAACTTGACTGCCTGTTCAAGTGCTGCTTCTTCATCCACCTGAACACAGAACCACAACTAATGAAGTCATAATCACTTAGCTTATCTGTAAATCTAATTAAATTGAGATGAAATAGGGATGTAGAGCATGGAAGCAGCAGTTCTACAGCAAAATGCTGACTTTCAGTTATTCAGAAGCACATACCCAAAGATAAATACTCAGCTCTCTCAATTCAAACGAACATTTAGCTGAGCAAACACCATGTAAGTGCTACTACAGCTCTTAACTAATTTCAGAAATTTAGTCTCAAAACATGGAGAGTCCTACTCCCTATCCCCAGCAATAGCTTTGTCAAGAGAATGGTTCTTTGGGAGGTCTTTATCTCCCCAGGTTTTAAACAGATATAGGGCTTGGTTTAGCAATCCCTATTAGATCCTAAAACCATGTCTGAGGCCACATAGAGAAATGACAATTAATCACTCAATACCTGTTTAATCAGCATGTATGTTTCAGACATGATCTTCTCAATTTTGCCCAGGTCATAGGCCATCACTTTCTGGCCTTGCTGCCAGACTCGATAAGCATCGAGCAGAAGTGTTTTTCCAGACTCCACATCCTCAAGCAATTTCCTCTTCCTGCTTGACCTCTGGACAGGTTCTTCTGTAGGTACTGCTTTAGCTGCCTGCTGCTGGTGTTTTGAGCTGATACTGAGCTCCTCCAAGGAAAGTTCTGGAGTCCTGCTCTCGGGAGCCCTGTCCTTGGAGCTCCTGCTGGGCTGCAGCCGCTCCGCCTCGCTGCGCCTACACGAAAAATCAATTTTTTCAGGGTCATTGGAATAGCCATCAAGATCCATAGGCTCAACTGAACCAGGGCCAGGAAGCTCTTTAATCTCCTTGTCACTCCTGTCCTCTTGTTCCAATATGTCCATAGCATTGGGGATTTGTCCCTGGGTTGCTTCCTTCACTCCATTCTCAGTGCTGTGTACTGCTCCATCGGATAAAACTGCCTTTTTGGGAAGGACATCTTTCCCCTCTTCTGCACTCGTTTTATTGGACACGTCTGTTGTCATCCTTCCTGAAGCAAGGCTAGAAGACTTGGAACCCTGATCTTCTGAAACCTTAATAAAAGAAATAATTCTTCTCAGTTATCATAGAAATCAGAAAGCATTTGAGCAAAGCTGTGTCTATTATGAATATTGACCAGTACCTTTCACTACTGCTTCTGCTGAAAAAAATGCATTTATTCTGTGTTCATTCTTTTTTGTTCCTTGATATTAATTAATCCAGGCCACAAATCTTATAATTAGAAGCGTTTTAGTAAGTGAAAACACCACAGAGAAGAGTCAACAGCTCAGGCTGAACTGAAGCCACAATATTTACTTTCCCTCACTACTTCAGTCCATGCTAAGGGATCCAACTAAAAGAAATCCAAGGTTTTAACTGCACAAATTTTTCTTCTAATATATTGAAATCAAAACCAAACCCGTTTCTTTTGGCAGCTGCAGATCAAGCTCAAGTTTAAGAATCTTTCCTTTCATTGTTCTTACATAATCTTCTTGTTAATAAATCAAGAAGTAGGCAAAACCCTGCTATAGTATTTTACTTTTTGTACCTTTACTTTGGTGATGTTCCAAAGGTAGAAAAATTCAGTACAACATCTTTTCTTTCAAAAATTGATAATGATACAATTCTTACACAAAGATTTATGAACAAACTATTTAATAAACAGAGTTCCAGTGATCTTGACAATGTTTTAATTTAATTTGTTACACCTACAGTCTGCTAACTTAGAAAACCCTTAGGAACAAGTTCTTCCTTGAATGTATTTACCAAGTAAAGTTCCAATATTCAGATCCCTTAACCTGGGAACTGATTAGCTTCTGTATGACTTTAAAAAAAAAAATCTAGATTACAATTATATGTAATAATGAGTGTGGTGATGTCAAGGACTAGCAGTGAAAAGTGTCTAGGCATGTAACACCAAGCTATCTGGGTTTGTTTTGGAAGAGGAATTTGAGCTCATTTAAAAGGAAATTTCCTACAGACCCTACCTGAAAATGGAGATCTTAAACACTACACGTGTCTACCATTATTTGAAGTTTATGGGACAGTGAGACCAAATTACTGCAATCTTGCAATCCTTACAGCAAACTGTATTTGTAACTGAATTCAAGACCAAAAAATCAACAACGCTGGAAGAAAATTTTCTGTTTAGTGCCATATAAACAAAAGGTATTAGAAGTAAATGCTTAAAAATGCAGCCCCTCAATCTCAGGAGATCTAAGGAATGAGTGAACACTGCAAAAGCTAATTATTAAATTCCAGCCATGAAGTGCACTGCTGCCTCACCTGTGTGAGATCGTTGAGAGTGTCCTCCAGCACCTTCACTGTGAGCACAAAGGCTTGCTGGGCCAGAACCTGGCGATCTGCATCACGCAAGTACTTCCTGTACAGCAAGAGAGCAGAAATGAAGTTGGCTGCCAAAAGCTCACAGCGCTCTAAAAACAAGAGCCAGGACTGTCTCATGTTGAAAGCTGTGGCTGGGGGTGTGTGTTCTGTCCTCATCTGTCAGAGCTGGGGCAGCTCTCTGCTGTTTTTTGGGCAGTTTATTCTTTATTTCTCCCACAGCCAATCCTCCCTCCAGGAGATCTCTGCTGTTCATGGCCACTGAGTGTCCCTGCATGGCTGAGAAAATTCCATCATCCATGGGGAGATGCTGCGCCCAGGGGAGGAGCCGAGCATTCCTACCTGGATCCAATCTGACCTGGGAACTGCACAGCAGCCTTTGCCCACTGCATTCCCAGAGGAGCAGCTTTCTTCCCCCTGCATTCCCAGAGGAGCAGCTTTCTTCCTTCCCCACTGCATTCCCAGAGGAGCAGCTTTCTTCCCACTGCATTCCCAGAGGAGCCCAGGCCCATCTCCCCCAGCCCTGGAGCTCCAGAGGAAAACTCCCCCCTTGTGCAGGATCCTGCTCCAGCAGAAGCACAGCTGGCACTGCAGGAGGGCTGAGCCACCCTGGGATGGGGCTGCTGCCACCTCCCTGACACACAGGGGGACAGGGCATGTTCTGACTCTGGCACTGGTTTGTTTTTTGTTTGTACTATTGCGTTTGTATTTTTAATTTTCCTAGTAAAGAACTGTAATTCCTATTCCCATTATCTTTGCCTGAGAGACCCTTAATTTCAAAATTATAATAATTTGGAGGGAGGGGGTTTGCATTTTCCATTTCAGGGGAGGCTCCTGCCTTCCTTAGCAGACATCTGTCTTTTAAACCAAGACACAGGACATTGAAAGAAAAACAAGAAAAAACCAACACAACAACTTTAAAACACAAGAAACAAACAAAAATCTATAGATGCATACTGAAATAAAACAATATTGGGATTTAACACTTTAGCTTTGTTTCCCTTCATCTCACCCCTCACCACAAGCATTGGAGATGACACAAACGAAGGAGAAGACAGCTCTGCCTACAACCACAGGGAAGGGGAGAAATGGGAAAACACCAAGCAACCAAACTCAGAGCAAACCAAGCAACCAGATTTACAGTTTTCTTGTATCAAGCCTTCTGTGCCCCTCAAATACCAGGTTTTTATTCAATCTTTTTTTTGGAAAAGGAGTCTTATAGTTACACAAAGCTATGTTGGACTCTCAGGTGATTTTCATGTTCTGGATAAAGCATGCATGTGAGATTAAGGACATCAGCAAATCCTCTCTCTTTGATCATACCAACTGCCTTTTTAGCTCTAAAAATCCTGGGTTCATGGGTGTGCTACTACCTTTTTTCCCAGTTAATATTACAAAAAAATAACACTGTATGTGTTAAACATTCACTCTATAGCTTCATTTAATTTACTAGAGCACTGTAATTTCAGTGTATTTGGGACACAATGCTTTAGTCTGCTTTCAAGCAAAACACTTCCAGCTGTCAATCCCACCTAATCACATTTAATGGAAAACTTAATTTCTATTTCAGAATTAGCTGGTTTGAATGAGAGGCCTAGAAATCAAGTAAATACCTCTGAAGGGTACTATTTCAGTCAAAAGGCCAGCATTTTAAACACACATATTTCCTCTCTATGATTTTAGGTTAAATTGGTAATTTTGCTATCTTTTCTCTGAAAAGCAAACCATAAACATCTGACTCCTCATTAGTTCAGTAGTAACTAAAACCACCCTATTTTTAAAAATAGGATTGTTCCAGGCATACAGTAGACACACCCAGAATTATCTGTATTTCTAAGTTCCTCTAACAACTGCACCACACCATGGCTGGCACTGGCTGATCTAACATGTCAAATTACTTGTTTTTTTAATTCAGTCTAGACTTACAAATAACACAATATTTTTAGTACAGCTATGGGTTTGCTCAGGACAGAAATTGAAACCTTCTATGGTCCAGTTCTTCTGATATGTTAAAAGTCAAAGTATTTTTGGCTTCAAGTTTGCTGAACAAGTGGGGACATATTCCCACACACACTACAATCCATGCAAATTCACATGCACTCACACTCAAAAACACACAAATGAACCTTCAATGCCTCCAACTTATTGCCATCAATCATCCAAGTTTCATTTCTTAAGCATTTGCCAGAGAGCAACTTCAACATTTCCCACAGGACAACCTACTAGAATTTTACCTCAGTTGCTTCAATGTTTTCCTTGGATGTTTATTTTGGTCTTCCCATTGATACGAGTCCATATATAGCTCGCACTAATAGCTTCTTTCTTCTTAAATAAGGTTAATGCAATTAAAATTAGATCACCCCTGAACAGGATAAGCTTTTTAAATAGCATCAGCTGCCAAGAGGCACATAACCATTGTTCAGGCCATCAGGGATTACAGGAAGGCAGGATGCTGGGCCGTGACCTCCGCGCTGCGCTCAGCTCTTACGCAAGAGCCAGCACAGGGTGCCCAAGTCACGCTCTGCCCCTCCAGAGAATCCCTCCATGTGACACACCACCTCTGCAAGCCTGCTGAGGCACCTCCATGGCTGCTCTGAGGCTCAGCAGAAATGCTGAGAAACTCCAGGCTACGTTACAGAGAAAAATTAGCCATCGTTCCATGTGGGAAATGGATTTGCTGATAGAAAGCTCACATAGTAGTACACACCTGTATGTAAATACTAAGATAAAGTGTGTTGACTTATTATGAAATAGAGATGACATTGTTAAGAGAGATATTGAACTAAAAAAAAAAAAGTTTTAATAAGTTTTAAAATATGGTTTTGTAAAAAGACTAGATATTTTAGAGAATTAGAATTGTGAAAGATATATTGTAGTAAAACTACATAGGGGAAAAAATATAGGTAATTAATATTAGAAGTAGTAGTAGTATTGTGTAGCAAAAGTTAATAAGCTGAAAAACATAAGGTATTATAACTAAGAAATAAGATAGTTTTTGATAAAATAGAGTTGAGTTGTATATCTTTTGTGCCTCACTATTCATTGAGACTGATAATAAAATAAAACCTTTTAAAATGCCTCTCAGTTACCCCATCTCTGTAAAAACCAAGAAAACCAACAATTCCACTACATTCCCAAGGGAATCTGTCTAAAGGCTTCTTTTCCTAAACAAAGAACAGCTTTAAATAAAACAGTCACGCAGCGAACAAAACACACTGAAAGCTTTACAAAGTAAGGGCTTAAAAGCAATCTCTCGTACTTTCCCTGATCAGGGGTCCTCTGCAGCATGGAGGAGACTTTGAGCAGGGTGCTGGAGTCCTTGAGCTGCGCGAGCACGTCCAGCAGCAGCACGATGGAGCGGTTCATATGAGACGCGAAACTGCCCGGCCGGTCGATCTCATCCACGGGGATGCGCCAGATTCCCTGCAGAGGAGGGAAAGGGGAACCTTCAAACAGGGATCCAACTGAAAAGGACACAACTGGGAAAAGAAGGAGCAGATTCTGCAGCGTGTTGAATTTCACAGAGGGACAGGGGAAGCGTGGACAGAGAAAAGCTGAGCTCCCCCAGGCAGTGAGATACGAAGTCAACTGATTCCTGCCAGTAGCAAAAGAGGAAGGCTCACAGAAGCCACAGCACACCTTCTAAATATGCTTCTGAACTGTTCCAAGAAACAGCAAGCAAAGCCCAAATTATACTATGCATTTTTCTTCAATGTCAATGAATGCACCTTACTAAGTCAAAGCTCAACTAACCACAAAAAATAAGGAGTAACTTGTACTAAGTTTTCCTGGCTGAAAGCTGTTAATATGCAGTCACAGCAAGTTTCTATCTTCAAATAATCTGTTATTAAACATCTTAGGAACTTGGTTGGAGCCTTGACATCATCAGTGTTCACTGTGGACTAACCAGTCCAATAGAAGAATTTGATTCCTCAGCAGAATCCATTTTCTAGTGGCAGATTCAAATACTTGGCCATACATCCTGATCCTTCTAATTAAATTTCTGGGACAAGGGAATCTTTGGGGAGCAAGGCTGGAGGCTGATAGCAAATATAATTTAATTAGAGTTAGTTAGCTCAGATTTTGCCAAGTCTAATACATCTAACGAGATTGTTTTCAGGTGTTTGTTGTGGATGCTGTCAGCACCCTACTCAACCACACCTGAAAAAATGAACTGCACATACTACCATGCTTGCATGTTAGGACAGGACTTAAATTGTCATCATTCACAAAAACTGCTGCTGCATCACTGCAAACCCTTCCCTTGTGCTTTATTTGGTTTTGAAACTTTTCCTATAGTAGCTTTCTAAGATGAAAATCCTCTGATTATGTAAACAATTTTGTGACAAGGCAGGAAAGAATAGTCTCATTGATAGGAGTACCTGACTGAAAAAGAGTTTGGCTTTCCAAACCTGTTCAGAGAGCAGGATATACAAATATTTACTTCTTCATCTTTGTTTAAAGGTCTTGCTTCGATTTGTTTAGCTTTACTTTCAGTGTGATCAAAACTTAATACAAAGTGGAAGCAAAGAACATGATTACTGCAATCATAAACAACATTTGACCAGAAAAGCAGATCCATAACCCCCTGTGTAAAATGGATCTTTCCTTTGCATGTCTGCAGAAAATCTCTAGTTCCACTCCATAAGATGTATAGGAATTTAGGAAAAAACAACACAGAAATATCAGTGGTTTAGTATCAGTGTTTTTACATGGAAAACAGTGACTTCAAATGGACATAATGCACAGACTGATCTGCCAAATTTTTCTTGCTCTTGCTTTTCCTTATTCTCTCTACTCTTACTCCCTAGTGATCACAATAAAGCTGTTCTTCCTCTTTGCTCCCTGAAGCTTTCTTTCAAAGCCTTTTCTGTAGCTTCCCTTTTCCAGAATGTACCAAAATCAGCACCATGGCCAAGCCCCAGGCAAAGCCATTGCCTCCTCCCGCTCCCAACAATGTCCACAAACACCTCCCATGGCCTGGTGGCCAAGAGCTCACCTGCTCAGGGAGCTCAGCAGCTCACAAGCACATCCAGATCCTGCAGGTGACAGTTCTGTAAACCAGCACACACTTCTATTTAAACAGAGATGCTTTTTCTTCCCTCAAACCATACAATGGCTCCCCTTTCAGCCTACAGATGAAACACATTCTGGAGCTGCTATTTTTTGCTTCTTTGCACGTATGTAAACTGGGTTCCTGCCAAATCCCAAAACAAGTGAATGCCTCATAATGGCACCACATTGCAACAACCTACTTAGCCAATTTAACTACACAAAACAATTTATGGTCAACTACAGCACACTGTAGGAGTGGAACACTGCCAGTGTGTAGGTAGGTTCCTGGTCTTTTTCAGTATTATCTCATCCTTCATTTGAATCAGGAGGATCACTTGGATCAGATACTGTATCTGGAATTAGTTGGAAATAATTTGCAGCTCCTTCTCACATATCCCATGTATACATTTTAATGCTACCCTGGAAATTACAACAATTTAGTATTAGAACCATTTTTAATGACAGAATATACAGACTGCATCCAGAAACTCAGGAAAAAGCCCCTCAGATAGAATCAAAGTTGTATATTTTGGAGAATGCTGCTGTCTTCCAAAACAGGGCACATTAGAAGAGGTTGAATTAAAACTCACATTAGGGGTGTTCAAGTTTCCCACTGCAATTACAAAAGTAGGACTGATTTTAAAAGGAAAGTCACTAACTTTTCATGTGTTGACTTGCAGCTTCATAAATGCAAAACAGCAACAGATAGGGGTTCAATGTGACACAGCTGCCTCTTCCACAGGCAGCCTGGAGCCAAAAGCAGAAAGAAACCTGCCACCAGAGCAATCTTCATTCCATCACTGAGATTGTGTTAAGCAATATGCAAAACACTGATGGTAAAGTGAGTTTATCAGAGTTCATTTCATCAATCATATGGAACTTTTAAGACTGCAATTTCAGTCAGAAACTAAAGAATGTCTTGTTTTAAATCTCTTCTAAAGAGAAGTTTAATAAAGCCCATAAGGTATTAATTTTTGCTTCCTAAATATCAATAAACTTCAGGAAGAATACTTACAAATTCAGATCACACACTGCAACTTTTTTTAAGAAGCTCAATGTTAAGCTTTTATTACTTTTAACAAAGCTTAAGAAATATACAAATGCAAAGTCTGTAAAGATATAACTGGGGAGAAGACCAGAACTATTAATTAGTTTAACTAAAAGTTTTTATATCATTACTTGAAAATTGAGCTTCATTAGCAAAGTATCTTTCTTGAAAGTAACTCACAGAAGAGTGTAGATCCTTGTGACAACAATTCCCAGTTCTTCTAAAGGTTTAGCTGCTGGTTATGGGCCACTCAAGGTACCTGACAAAATGTCTCCAGCTCTGGCCACCGAAAGGATTTCACATCCAACGCTGGCCACCATTGGCACTGCTGAAAGGTTCTCCTCCCTGCTGCCACAGCCAGCAGAGCTGTTTACACAAACCAGAGGAAGGAGTGAGGCACTTCCAACAACTCCAAAATGCCTCTCAGGATCCAAAACATCAGGCTGCTCTCCATGCCTTCCTGGCAAAACAAACACGCTGCAAGAGTGGGGGCGGGGGAAGCCTGACACACACTGCTAGGAAAAAATAAATCTGGGAGTAGTGAAAACCCTGCAGAGAACTTAATACTGAACATGACATTAAATATAAAACTGAATAATGAAGCCAGTCTACCATAATCCTGGTGACACTTCTACAATTCTTTTTCAGCTTGGAATTGCTGCTGTGCCTCCCCCTGCAGAACTGCAGGCTCGGGAGGAGGGTGAGCAGGAGGGAGAGGATGGTGCTGGGAGCAGAGCTGCAGCACTGTGGTACTTTCTAGCTCAGGCACTGAAAATAGAAAGGAAGGAAGTGCTTATTATTCCTCCATGCTGCTTACTCCAGAACTTTAGGGGAGGGGATTCCCTGGGGTTTAGGAATGCCTCTCTGAGGAGGAGAGGCTGACAGATCCCAGCAAAGCCCAAAGCTCCCTGGGGATGGCTGCTGCTGCCACGGCACAGCTCCAGGGTAAGCCATTTTCTAAGCACAGATCAAACTTTACTCTCTCCGTGCTCCATGGATTCCCTTCTCAACGAAATGGAGAAATGCAAGTCATGCTCCACATGATCCAATTCACATAGAACAAGCAAACACATAAAACTCACACTAATACAAATAAAGACTTCCCATTACTTAACTCCCTCTTTTTCATCTCTTTTTTTTTTAAGAGGTCCTAGAAGTTCAAGTTGTACTACATATAACAAACTGGATTCCAAGTGCCCATATCAAAACCAAATGATTCTTCATTTGTCAGTCTCAATAATGTCCTGCTAAGAGCCCTTAGTAAAAATAATTTAAATATTATTTTAAGATTGCCAGAAAGTACGACAAAACTAGCAAACTAACTAAGCAGTTCAGGGAAAGCACCAATTAATAATGTAACAACCTACATAGTATTTCAAAATCATGAAATTGAACTAAGCACAGCTGTATAACCCGTGGAAAGCTCCCACTTTCTTAAAATTCCTGCTTTTAAATAGGGTTAAGCACAACATACTGAAATACTACCAGTTTTACTCATGTCCTGTCTTCTTAGTTACTTATATAATTTTATCTTCTTGCTCTGGGTGCCTGCAGAGGAAAGGAAAATGCTTCAAGCTGAACAGATTCAACACACAGGGTTTGAGACCTCTCTGTCTGAAGTCAGGAAGGTCTAGCACAGAGCCCTGACTATCCCCACTCTCCTCTGTCAGCATGGCTTTATTTAGTGCTCCACTCACAACTTCCTGCTACCCCTGAGCACAACCACTAAAACCACTGCCCCCTCCCCCAGCAGCAATTTACTAAACCACCTTTCCTCATCCTACCTTAACATGCTCCTATATCTCTTATTATTTTACTCTGTCACTTGATTTTGACTTTTTCTTCTTTTCTGCAGATAATTCTATTATTTTTCTTCCTCAATTCCTCATTTCATCCACACTTCTATTCAGCCTGTAATGGAACAATTCTGCTGCTGTGAACAGGAATGCAAGTGGGCACAGAGGTATTAAGAAAGGAAAGCAGCTAAATTCAGAGTATTAAAACTATTATCTGCAGGGCCTGTGTCATTGAGCAATCCTGGCTTATTGTAACTTAGTTGATTTCAGGAAAATCTTACTGTTTCAGACTATAGTTATTCCATAGACCAGTAACAGTACATATTTTTTAAAAGTATGATAATACATAAATTACATTTTATCAGCGTGGAAAAGGAAACAGAAATAAAAGCTAAACTGCAGTAACCTCCTTTCAGTAAGTCGAGAACAAGCAGGATTACAATTCCTAGTCTATAAGGCAAATATTGTCAATTCCTTTTATTCTTATCTTTTAAATACACACACACTTGAAAATGGATAAACAGCATGTATGCATTTTGGAAGAACCGTGGAATTCTGTAACTTTACTTTAGCAAGACAGCAGCATGAAAAAATATTGACAAATGGAAGTGCTCCACATGTTCCAATCATCATATGCTGATAAAGAAACATAATGGACAATTTTCACCTCTTATTTCTCTCTTCAAAATACAATGTATTTCCAGAGTCTTAAATTTCAGACTTCTCAATTTCCAGAACAATCATTTTACCGTTGACTTGCCTTTAAATTGGTTTTAACCCTATGAAAAGAACACCCAAGTCACAGCCACTTTGGGAAACTGAGCACAAGTCAGGGAAAGGGAATGATTTCCTTGCTGCATAAGCAATTAAATAAAACCAGAAATGCCTTGTTAAGAAGAGTTACAAGTTCAGGTGGAATTAATGAAACAGAAACTGAGGCCTGCAGATGGCCTTTGCAGAGCTTTGGGTTTGGCCACTTGCCAGGCAGAATCTGGAGGTTTATGTTCACCCAGTCAGGAGGCTTGAGGAGTTTTCACTCAGATGGTTCCCATGTACCATGTGATTTCACAACCATGTCAACACAAAGTCACATCACTTTTTTTTTTTTTTTAAGGGAAACAGCTAACTAGACTGTAAGAGAAAGAAATAAAGAAGCTATTCTCCTGCATGGCTATGATGGAAAGGAAGACAAAGAAAGCAAGGAGAAGCAACACACCAGTCTCTTGAAACCTGTTTTGAAGGTGCAATTGTGCTCAAACAATAACACAGCTGCATTCCCTCCAGAGCTCTGCACCCACAGGAAAATCCAGCAAGCACAGGAGGTGTGTGCACAATGCAGCATCCTCTGGGTGAAGGCGGCTGCTCCCTGCACTGCTTTTCCAGGCTAACACCAACAGGGTGCTGGACCTTTCAGTATCCTTCTTAGGGTACTCCAAGAATTCCCTCTTGTTCAGTCCCTCATTCCTCTAATCTGCAAATCTGGGGCGCTAAAGCAAAAGTGGATTTGAAGATAAAGCTGTGGAACACAGACTTTTTTTTTTCCTTTTTTCTGTTGCCAACATTAACAAAGGTTCCCTTCTGGACAGCCGGACAACTTCTCAAGCTGGAAGGTCAATTACTGATAAAAAGACTTTGGAACAAATTACTTAAATATATTTATCATATTTCCTCTATAACTTGCTCCCTTTTACCAGCTGTATTTTAGAGGAGAGAAAAAAAGGATTGGTTAGGAATTAAATTACCAACAGTTAAGTTTCATTCACCATGTCCTGCAGACAATTCAAGGTTGCCGAAGGGATGCAGAAGAGGAGAAGTCATCCAGAGACTTAGGCTCTTCCATCTACTCTACAGAAAACACTGAGGAGTTTTTCTCACCTGTACTGGAATTTCAGATTCTGCCTTTGTTACTTCAGTACCCTTTTTTGAGGTACATTTTGGTTTTATGTCATATCCCTATATGAAAGAGTTTGGAATTTTTTCTTTGGGAGGATATAAAGCACAGAAATCCAGAGAACACAGACTGCTTCTAAATCTTCTAACACACAAATAACTTGATGCAGAAATCTAATGAAAGAATATGAAAACTTTGTTGGGAAAATGCTTTATCAGAATTTTGAATTTCTTTAGTTATTTTCTGGGATCAAATATGAGAAGACTTCTTTACCAACAAAATAAATGGATAGCAGGGCACATCTAAACAGTGACAGGGGTTCTGGTTTCACCTAATAGACAGCCTTTTAAGGTATTAAGAGGTATTTTCCTGCTGAGAACTTTTCTCTGTATCTGCTACAACCAGACTGCCTGACACCAGCTGCAAATGGTACTAAAAGCTAATGAAAGAAGCTTGGTACAGCCCATGGGCAGGCCTCTGCATCAGCCCCCGGAGACATAAGCAAACTTTCATTTTTTTGACAACACATGGCATTAATTTAATCTAACTCCACACATCTCTGATACAGACACATACATTTCGTTGCCACCCAGAAAAAGGCATTCAGGGGATGTGGCTCACCTGAGCTATTAGAGGCTCCACATCAGGATGAGATGAATGACAAGTTAGAAATTACTATTTCCTTTCAACACAAAGGATGATGGCTAAGTCATAAAAGATGACAAATGTTAGGGGACATAAATGACAACCAGAAACTTTTGGTGGTTCTGATCTCTGTCAGTAGCAAACCAAGGCTGAGCCCCAGCATTGAGTCTCACTCCTGAAGGAGGTGCTGCAGAACCAGAGAATTGGGGTTGACACAGAGCTGGGAGCAGGGGTTGGCTTCCAGAGAAGGGCAAGTTTAAGGATTTTAAGATTTTTTTTTGTTTTCACCCTGACACCAACACTTCTGTCTGTACAATGACTGCCCCAATATCCCCAGGGGTTACAAAGCAAGCAGCCAGCAGTGTCCAGGCACTGAAACACTGTGGGGGAAGGAAGGTTACCTGGGGATCCCAGCTGCAGTACTGTGTCACTGTGTCCAGCCCCGAGGTCCTCAGCACAGCAAAGACCTGCAGCCACTGCAGGGCGTGCAGAGGAGGGCACAGAGGTGATCAGAGGCTGGAGCACCACTGCTGGGAGGAAAGGCTGAGAGAGCTGGGGCTGTTCAGCCTGCAGAACAGACTCTGGCAAGGCCTCAGGGTGGCCTTCAATACTTAAAGGGGGCCTAAGAAAAACGAGGACACACATTTTAGCAGGGCCTGTCACGACAAGACAAGGGGCAATAGTTTTAAATTAAAGAAGGGTTGATCTAGACAGGATATAATGAAAAACTTATTTCACAATGAGGGTGTCAAAACACTGGCACAGATTGCCCAGAGCAGTGGTGGATCCCCATCTCTGGAAACATTCATGGCCAGATTGTACAGGGATTGGAACATCCTCATCTGGTTGAAGATGTCCCTGTTCTTTGGAGGAGATTTGGACTGGGTGACCTTTAAAGGTCTCTTACAACCCAAATTATTCTGTGATTCTAGAATTCTATGATTGTACCTCAGCCTAATTTTAAGAAAATTGAAAATTGCTTCAGAACACAGAACTATCAGCTATAATTTCTGACTACGATTTGTAGCATCCAAAAATAGTGAGCCCAGCTCAGAGCACTGCTAAGGTTATTCTGACAACACTCCTGCCTTACAAGACTGCAGGGGCACTCCAGCATAACAAAGCCTCCACCACTAGTGCAGTATATACAGTTCTAGAAAGGAAAGGAGGACAAGAACTTTGTAATATTAAGTGCTATGCTAATTGTTGAGATTCAGCACACTGTTAATGTAGAATTAACATCCTGAATTAACATGAAGAGTTGTTCAGAGAGTCTTCATGCTGTAACACTGCAGTAAGGGTCTCCTGCTTGTACAGGATGTCACTTCTACTATTTCAGCCTGAAACTCTTCAGGCTTGAAGGATTTGAAGGAATAGATTTTCACCTAATTAAATACCAAGTTTTAGATGAAAATTACAGATTATCCAATATATAAAGACTCATTGGTTTGGAGTATTTTAAACTAGGCTGTCAGAGTGCTAAAAAGTTATTTTACCAAAATACTCCAGTTTTTATGCCAACACAAACTGATCTTCCATCCTACATCCCTTGCTTTTCAACAAACAAAATGCTTAACTGCCCACTCCCACCCAACAGCTGACATCCAGCATCCCTGTGCTGACAGCACAGACTTTCAGCTTTTACTCTCCCCTACATAATGAAACACAGAGTAAAATATCAAGATGAGAGTCCATAAAATCCCAGTGTTTGCAAAATATTTTAGCATGTTCATGAAATGCTTAGGAAAAGTGACATATGCACCTTTACATTTTACATCTATATCACCATGTTAGACTCCAAGTCTCAGAAAATATCAAAAGCTAGAGTGTTAGATCAGCACAGAGGAAAATGCTATCATTTCAGAAAACAATACTGATCAAGCAGTGTTCTTTCTTGTCACTACCAAATCACTAGAATACATGGCATTAAAAGATCCTGCTGAGATATTTGAGCCTGAAGAAACATAAATCAAAAGGTCCAGAAAATGCTTTCTACTAATTTCCATCACAATTTTTGAAAACAGAAAACCCTCTATAGCAGCTCATAAACCACAACCAAGTGATGATCTTTAAAACTGGTAGAAAAGACTTCACTTTATTTTATCTTGATACAAAATTACATCTTCATAAAAATTACCCAGAAACATCCTCCTTAAAATGCCTGCTGGCTAAGATGCATCTTTCAGACAACACTTTCACCACAGAGCACTATGAGTGACCACACAGCCACACCACCTGACTTTGGGGGTCAATTAGGGACTTTTTCAAAAGAGTACATTTTTCCTCAGTGACCTGTTGGGTAGCTTTTCTCAACTGACCCTGGTAAGTAAGAAAAAGTAAAGTAGGTTCAAAGTGACACAAGAGAAAATCAGGTTTGTGTACTGTACCTACTGAAATTTGGTCAGAAAGGGCCACGTCATAACTCAGAAGTGACAAACCCATATGTGACAACTGCTCTCCTTGGGAACTGCCAATTTTTTTTAAAGCTAATATGACCTTACATCCATAGTTTATAAGTTTAGACTTTAGTTTGTAAGCCACAGACTTCAAAACACACATAGGTAGGGGGTTTTGCAGCTTATTTAGGAACAAATCAAGGTTATGAAAAAAGCTAGTAAACCTCACTGAATAGATGGTGCAGTTATTTATAAAAATTAAGAGAGTTGCATATTGGAACTTAATGAAGAACTCTCAGTACTTTTAACAGCACTAATATAAACAAGCATTACCAACCAGGGTGAAATATAAAATGCAATACATACCAGGAGTAGAACTAAAAAAATATACTCCACTGTTCACTATTGGAAAACACTTTTGAAAAGTGACAAGAATGGCATGTTCTATGACAGGCTGGTATTTTGGTATGTGCACACAATCTGGAAGCACGCAGAAATACTCAAATCTTTTGTCAATGTTGAGAAGAAAAAAAGCAATGGAAAGCTGAAGGGAACAAAAATTTAAACTCCTCCAGTGTTCTGAGAGAGGTAAAATGACAGCAGGAGCTAGCAGAAAATCCTTTCAAACCAGAATCCTGTAAGATCTGACTAGAGTTCCCTGCTCCTTTTTCTAAGGCCAGTTCTACAAAGACTTGTGTTTGTAAACACATGACAATTCATATTTGAAGGTTCCAGCTCTGTCTGATATTTCCTACTGGCTTAGGAATGACAGAAATACACAGCCTGGATTTCAAACACTTTGTCAGCTGAAGTTGAGGGCAGGAAGCAGCTTATTTGAAATAGGTAGTAAGAAAAAAATACCCCACAACAGAGGTTATGAACCAGAAAAAAACATCTGCAGTGGGTAAAAGCTTGGAGAAGACATACTCCTCTCCAAAAACTAAAGCTCTACATGAGTTTACACATTTCATCCTCAACAATTAAGAGCCTCAAATTAAGCCATTAGGAGCTGACAAGTAATTAATTTCATTTTCTCATTTCCCCCTACTACAGCAGCATCCACAGAACACTTCCCTTCTCTGTCCAGCAAGTGGAGGCCCTGAAGGAATCCTGACGGCTATAAAAGGTAAAAAAATCTCTTTCTGTTATGCACCCCACAGCTAATCTCCAACTTATCTTTTCTCCTCTGATACAGGAATGCATGCAACAAAAAAGAATTTCAGTAAATCTGTTTCTCATGTATTTTACCTTTTTTTTTTTGTGGGGGAGGACATACATGTGTGCTAACACCTTATGCTGTCCGGCTTTCAGACACTGCCAGGAACAAAAGCAGCTGTTTATCCAGTTCTAAGAGTTAGTGCAAGTGCCTAATTCACGTAAACATTTAGGCAGCAGCCTGCGTAGCACCCGAACTAAAGTTGACTGATCTTTGGTAACACCAGAGGAACAAGACATTGCAGGGAAGCAATAATTTAATTACCCTATTTACAGTAACATAAATGACAGTATACACAGGGGAGCTTCAATGTTCAACCAGCAGCAATACTACCAGAGCTCAGTCTAACACCAGGCACGGCAGTGTCTCAGCTGAGAAGACAGGGTACAGTGTTTGATTCCACTGATACTGTGAGGGAGAAATTATTTGAGAACAACCAGAGTAATTATTGAGGGGGAGGAGGACTTAGGAAGGCCTCAACATTTAGAGTATTTCAGACTCCAATAAAGATGCTAAAAACACACAACAGTCCTATTACTGAAAACAGTATCTGGGTATTCAAGATGTCAACCTGAATATGCTCCAATAGAAGGGACACAACTTGCAGCTCCCTGGGTAATAAAAACCTCTACAGCATATGCTTTAATTCTTAGATCTGCTTCATGCAAAATGCCCCCTGCACACTCAAAAATCTGCCATTGCACAAATAAACAGAGGCTGCAGTAAATTAAAAAACCAGAAACGTGGAGCTGCCACAGCCAATGCCGCAAACAGCATGTGGCACTTGCTTTATGCACAACACCAGAATTTACTGCAATTAAGACATACGTTCTAAAATTATAAACATGTGACCAGACAAAGCTGACTGGTTTTAACAAACTGCTAATTAAATTGGAATCCTCTTATCCCCTCTCTCTCTCTTCAGCTGAATGAAGCAGCAACTGTTCGAGCGTCGTAGCTCATGCAAAACAGACACTGAACAAGAGGCTTTCCTGTTAGGTCACGGCTAAGCAGGGGAATCTCCCGTGTGCGCCCGGCTCCCGCAGCAGAGCAGGGAGCGCACAGCGGAGAGCACAGCTGGGCTGCTCTGTGCCACACGGCTCCCGAGACCGACCGAAAACCGCCCCCCGCAAGCTTTAGGGCTGGATTGACAACGAGGGTGCTAAGTAATTCATCCCACCCAGGGAGCGGAGGAAGGAGAAATCCCAAACAATACAGACCGAATCAAACAAAAATCCCTCACCCTTTCGTCCCCCCTTCCAAACTTCTCTCGACTCCTCCGTTTCCCATCGCCCTCAGGATTTTCCCGTGCAGCAAAGCAGCTCTGTTCAGCCTCTAACCGCAGGCGAACCGAACTAATGAAATAAGTATTTCCCAACCACGACGGCAAATGTCATCAGATCTCATCTCCCTCCCTCCAGCTCGGATGAGCCCAGCGGCGCCCGCAGCCCGCCCAGCTCCGGAGAAGGGATTCCCCGCAGGTCACGGCCAGCTGCGCGGGAGGCTCCGAGCCCCGCGGGCAAGCGGAACGGGAAAGGGCAAAGGCACGGCACACCGAGGAACGCCCTACAGCGCAGGGGAGCCGGCAGCTGTTCGCGCTGCTGCGGGCACAGACACCGAACTTCCTCCAGCACCGCATCTGCCCCCGCCGGAGCCCCCGGCCTCCCCGCGGGGCATCACCCGCCCGCCGCGGCCCCGGGCTCCCCGCGTGTGCGCGGGGGAAGTTCCCCGAGCCGCCCCCCGCACTCACCATCACCGAGGCGCGGGCTGGCTCCGCCGGAGTTCCCCGGCGGCCGCGGAGCCGGAGCGCGCCCGCCCCCGCCCGGGCCCCGCGCCGCCCCCGCGCCCCCACCTGACCGCCCCCGCCCGGCTCGCACTTCCTCTCGCACCGGAGTTGCCCGAGCCCTGGAAGCCGCATACCTCGGATTTCCTGCCGCCGCGGACAGTTATTTATTTTATTTCTCCCTCTGCCTTCGCCGCCGGGAGGCTGCGGGCCGGGGCCGGCCGTGCCTGACGAGGATGTCGGTGCCGGTTACCGCCGAGCCCGGCTCGCAGCCATCCCGCTTAGGACAACGGAGCGAACAGCTGCCGCTGTCGGTTCGCGAGCATTAATAAAAACCAGTTACCCGCTCCCACCTGTCCGCCAAACCTTCCCGAAATATTCCCTGACCCAGTTTAACCCCGCGGGTGCCGCTTCACCGCCCTTCACCTCGCCGCCACCGAAGGCCCGTCCGTGACCTATTTTTCCCCGGCGCGGCCGGCTCGCTGCTGCGCCCGCAGTGCCGAGGCGGCGGGGCCCGCCGGGATGCTCGGAGCGGAGCCGAGCCCGCCACCGGCCGCCTCCCCGCCGCAGCTGCCGCCATGGCCGGGCGCGGGGCCGCCCCCGCCGCGGCACAGCCCGCACCGCTGTGCGCTCGCCCCCGCGGGGCCACCCGCGGCTCCCCCGCACGGCACCGACAGCGGCGCCGCGGCCTCGGGCACCATCCCCCGGGCTGCCGCTGCCACACCGTCCCCTCCCCGGCTCCTGCGCTACCGCGGGTGCTGCTGGCAGCCTTCTCGCTCCAGCCCTTTGGCACTTCTTTCGTTACATCCTTCAGCATTTCTCAAACTATTTGAGGGGGGGAAAAAAAGATCTCCCCTTGTCCTTTCCCCTGGACTCCCCTCTCCCTCCTTTTGATGATTCAGGTCAATCCCCCATTAAGAGACCCCTAAATGTGTGCCACTCCGCTGCCAACCTCAGTCCATGTAATCCTGCCTCACAAACTCATTGATACATCTTTCTCCATCTCAGCTCAGCACAGCTCTAAACTCAGCTTCTTTTCCCAGTCACTGATCCAGGCTCTGCTCCAGATTACCTTCACCTCAGAAGTTTAGACATTTTATCTTTACTTGCTCCTTTCTCTCACTTTTGCAGGCAGGGCCATGGCTTTGATCTCTTCCTTACCTTTCCAAGCATTGCAGGGACTTGGTTTGGTTTGGCTTTTTCCCTCTCCCACTTATTAGGATTATTCTGAAGTGCTCAAAATCCATCCTGTTTACTAACACCTCAGGTTTAATACCTTGCTTCTCCACCACGACAGTCCCCACTATAGGTAGAAAGCAAGTGCTAATATTATCTTCCTTTCCCATCATTTTAGCCACTTTTTACCAATCTTTTCTTCATGTTCCTATCTTCTTAGCACAGCAATTCAAGGGTTCTCACATTGAAAGCCCTATACACCTTGCCATTTCCCCCTTATTTGCATAAATCATACACATACTTCTATGCTTAACAGCATCTTGAAAAAACAGCTAAAGAATAATTCAGCTACCCTATTTACCTTCTATAAAATTGTTATTAATCAACAATACACTGTGTCTATGTCTCCATTTAAACTGTCTTCATTGCCTCTCACACCTTTCCACCAAAGGCAATAACAAATTCTATATTGATTAACAACACAGTTTTGACACTACCACTTCAAAAATCCATTAACCTTTACTCTTTTGACTGCATAGCACAGATTTACATTTTAAATACAGAACTGAAACGAATACTTACTTTCTATGTATTCATGCAAATAGGCTTCTTTCTGACCTGCCCTTTTTAATCTGCTCCTTTAGTCACAGTAGGGCTCCTATCTCCCCTATTACAGTGAGACTTTTTCCTATGTACTGTCATTTTTTATACAAATTAAGTAGTTGCTGTACCTGGAATTAAATACACTGTTGGTGATCACTAATTTGAAATTGTCTCTTTATCTTTAAAGCTTAAAATGATATGTTTTTCACCATGTATTATCTTTGATTCTGTCAAATTCCAAAGGTTTCTTATCAACTTTTCGTCTCTCTGACTGGCATTTTCATCAATCATCATGGTATTTCCCATGTTTGCACTGCAGACTCCCACAGCATACATTAGTCAGTTGTCTGAACCCTCACAAGCAGAAGGAATTTTGCAATATTTGCATGTGCAAGTGTACATAACTTACAGTGCTACTGAGCAGAATAATTCCAAATTAGTTACCTAAGGTAAAAAACACATCTGCTCCATGTAGGGTAGGTGGCATCCCCTATACCTGTGGGAACCAACACCACACCACAGGATTTGCACAATCTGGATATGGGACATGTTACAGAGATGCTCCAAACTCAGGAGGGTTGTGAAGACCAAATGGATAAAACTACCTGTGCTCACAGAAAGGGACTAAACCTTTGGTGCTCGGGTCAGAAATGTCCTTGGGTTATTCTCAGACACCCACTCATATCCCTGTGAGCTGCAGCCCTGGTGCAGCCACTTCCTAGAGGGTGGAGCCACTTCCTACTATTTGTAAGTAGGAAGCCATCCCTTGGTGTTCTTGGGTCAAACTCAACACCACCTAAAATCAAAGGCCTTTTCACTCATTACTTTTATACAGAGCAGTATTTGGGACACAATATTTAAGTTTCCTGGCTGGTTAAGGGCAAAAGATGCTACACTGTTTTCTTGTTTTATTAACTGGAGACACTGTGCCAATGAGAGCTGTAGAAACAGCTAACATCTACTGCTTTTTAAGCTTAATTCAGGTGATTTAGGAACAAAACAATCTGGCTATGCATTTTGGCAAGGAAGGATGGATGGGAAAAAGACTGACAGAGAATTACAGGGAACTTGAAACATGCCCAGAGTCAACAGATGACTTTACATTTGTTCTTTTAAAAATAAATACTCAGAAATAATAGTTCTAGCTCAGCAAACTATCTCTGAGAAAGGAAAAAAATCATCCTAGGTGCAACTGGTAATCCTCAAAGACCATGTCCTATACTTGTCCTTCAATTATGGGAAAGCCCATTAAAACTGACAAGTTTGTATTGCAGTCCATGTTTCCTACTTTGAGCCTCATTTAATTTTTTTTTTTTTTTTTTTTTTTTTTTTTTGTTTAAAAATATTTGGATCTTCAAATGAGTAACAATCAGAAGAAGTCTGATGAACACCTCAGCCAGAATCACCTACAGTATGTGAGCTCCAGCATGTGCTCTCCAGTGCCACAATTCTAGGAGCCAGATGGAAATGATTTTACACTTCTGCACTCTGGGATTTCTCCATGAAGTATTCTAGGGTGAATAATGAATGTTCAGAAAGATTGCAGACCTCTCTGCACTGTTGAGATAAGGGTGCCAGCTTTCCTTGCAAACACAGCATATGAGTTTGTTAAGGTCATTTGAAATTCTGTTCCATTTTCAAATTGGTTTTTTTTCAGTTTGAAGGATATGCACTATAAATCCTAGCATGAACTCTATTTCCACTTAGCAGAGGCAGATTTCACCTCTTGTTTTTAAGGAAGTAGGACATTGTTTTCACTTATAGATGACTTCTTTTTTCCTTGTACAGATAAGAGTAATCTGCAGTTTCCAGTTCAGTGCTAGTCCTACAGGAACTAGAAAGTATCATTCCTCCAGCAGCAGTATTTGCCTCCTTTAACTCAAGTATTTTCTTGAGTTCTTTCTTGTTTCTTTCTTGCAAACAGTCAGATAACAATAGCTACCAAATTGAAATATTTGCCTAGAAATCCCTGTCTAATCCAGACTGGCAAACTTTGTGGTCTTATATAAGTATTTTCCAGGAAAATGTCTCTTTTCCATCAGTGCTAGAACTGAATTTGATATAATTTTATACCTCAAAAACTTACTCAATAACAGCAATTTCTACAGATAAAGCTATTATTTTGGCAATTTCAGATGGACCATATGCTGTGTGTCTAGAGACAAACAAATGTAAAATCATATCAAATGATTTGCCTACACATGACATTCAAACTGTTGTTCTCAAAAGGGCAAATGGAAGAAGAAAGAACAAGTACAAATGGAAAAATGGGAGAGGAGGATGTCAAAAGTTAGCAGTAGGAACAAATGAAGCTGAAAGAAGTCTTGGAACAGAAATCTGCAGTTCATCATCTTGCTGTCTTCACCTTGCTGCCCACATACTTAAAAGACTTCAGATTCAGATTCATCTCCTGGTGGGCCTTTCATTTTGTCAGCTCCAGTCTGCTGCTGGAGACAGCTCTCAGACAGAAGTTTGCAGGAAGAAAGACTCTTTGCTTTGCTTTACCTTATCGATTTGAGAACATACAGAGGCAGGAAATTTTATTCTGGCTCAATTATTCACAAAAAGCATGCAGAGACTTGTCAGATTTTTAAAGAAGAGAAGTGACATATTGAGAAGACAGTGACAAAATAAACCCAGAAAATGGGCCTCCATGGGAATGGTTTACCTGTCACCCTGATGCTCAGCCCAAAAACAGTGCCTGTGACTTCTAGCAGTGATTTCAGAAAGAGAGCAATACTCACTGACTACTAATTCACAAAGTGGAAACCCACCCTTCTGCGTAAAATTATTTCTCCCACACTTTGTCAGCAGGGTCACGTTGACTGATTGTCTCAATCCTGGGCTGAGAACTCCCTGGGCAGGAAATGTGTAAGGCAGTTAAATCCTGTCTATGTCTCCTCTTTTCTTCCCTAATTCAAATCCTTTTGCTTTCTAAGTGCCTGGGTGACAAGGGGCACAACTTGGAATAATAACTTTTATTGCACAGGAGTTGATATTTCCCCATGTCAGCAAGGGCAACTGACTGTTCTGGAATTTCACATCAAGACACTGATGATCTCCAAAGCAATCAACACTGGGTTTTTTGGTAAAATTCTTCACTTGAAATTCTGCAACACAACCTAGCAATGCTGAGAGCCCAAGTCTGTTTCCTGACTAAAACTCCCTCCAGCTGGAACACACTCACTGCTGTTAATTTAAATTTCAGTCTGTTTCTAATACTTTTATAGCTTAGTGTTCTGTTTATAAACTATATAGAATATTACTTATTTGCTCATGCAATTTAAATATTGAAAAGAAGGTTTAAAAAAAACGTTTAGTAAAAGCCTAAGCTTCCAAAATCTCTTTGTTTGAAATAAGCTTAACTTTCAGAAAAATGTCTGTGTACATAGTTGCATGTTTTATTTGAAACACTAGAAAATGTGAAGTATTATTTTTGTTGGTCCTAAAAGTAATGTTCTCTTTAGTATAAATAATTCAGAAACATACTTTTGCTTTCTTATTAATTGGGAAAAAAATTACAATGAAAACACCCTGACCTGAAACCTGCTGGGAAATAAGTAATTTTCAGTAGGACCTTTAGTACGGAGCTGTCAGTCTAAGGGCAAACAAAGCCATATGTTTTTCTTTCAAACCTGTTGAAAAAACTATTGTGCTACAGGCATGAAAACAGTACCTTTAAGTGTCACTAAATACAATTTTTAAGGATTATGTTTATCCCATTGTCGGTGTTTCAGCTTACAAAGTATTTGGAATGTGCATTTCATTTCAACACTTCTATTCCTGAGTATTTTCTCTTATGCTACCAAGAAAATACCTTTGAAATCATTGAACTGCATTCACCTCAGAAATCCCATCTTCATTATACAACCACATGGGCCTGCAAGCCCTACTTCTCTTTAAAATCTGACTTATGATTCTATTTCAGCTTTTTTTAACACTGAATCTGCCACGAGCTGTGACACACACGGATTACAAACATAAAATATGTACTCTATATTAGGCAGATCACCCATGACAGAAGGCAGAACTGAAGTTGTCAGTTTGGGATGGCTTCACACGCTTCCCCGTGGATGAGCTACATGGACATAAAAGCCTGGCCTATCTTCAGGTTTGTCCAGATTTTTGGAAATACTTTAGTCACTTCAGTATCACTGAAATAACTGAAGCCTAGTGATTCTGAAATGCTGTAGTTGATAGTTGTACTCTTAATTAAGAAAAAAATGAGCAACAAACCCCAGCATACACTTTTAAACCCTTAGTGTAGTCTGTCAAGAGGAATAAACCAGGTATCTGTAAACAGAAATCATTTTAGCTGTTACACCAAGCTCATTAAATTATCTCAAACATCTGAATACTTAAGAAAATGCCATTGCATTAATGACTCCCACTAGTTTCAGTCTGCTAAACAGGAGATCATAGTCTAAGTGCTAATTCACTTTGAATACACACACAGGGAGCAGCTGAAGAGATAAAGATTTAAATAGAAAATGACCTGGTAGGAGTTTTCAGTTCTGATTTTTACTGTGTCAGCAAATCAAACAGCCAGCGAAATTCATAATTCATTCTGAGTAACTGTTAGTAAGTGCTTCAAGTGAAAAGCTTCTGGTAGTTTTTTTTTTCTGATTTTCCTTCCTCTAACCTACAGAAAAATTAAACAACTTCATAAAAGCCGAATTTGGGAAACTTTATTGACAGGAGGTGAGTAAGCAAACTGGAGGAGATGGAGTGGAGGCCACTGAAATGAACAAAGGCCATAAAGCTCCTGGAAAAAAGCCATTTGTCACTCAAGCTCTTACAGAAATTCCCTTGTCAGATCAGAGTAATACATCTGAGTGTTCCAAGGAGCATGCTGAAATACTGACCACTATGGCCTTCATTACTTTCACTCACCTACTCAATCCTATTTTGCCTTAATTCCTTTCAGGAGGCTGAGAAAGTCACCTTGTCTAAGTGGTCAACCCCTGCTGCTTCCACAGCAGCTACCACGCAAACTCCAAAAGTGTTCATATTATGCCAGGAAATCCTACCTCCTCCACAGGAGCCAAAGAGTCTGCAACAATAACACACTATACAATATTCAACATTTTTACTCCTCTAACTTTAGGGATTTTGCCAAAAGATGGAGTACTATTACTCAGAGAACTCCCACTTTCAATATCCACATTGCAAACTGGTCAGCCTAAACAGCAACAAACATGCTCTTACCTACCATCATCTGCCATTTTATCTTCTCCATCCTAACCTTTTTAACTTGGCCAATTGGATCTTATTGCAGCCATTGAGTTAAAAATATTTATTTATAAATGCTACTTGCTTGCACAGGTACATACAGACTTGCATTATGCTGCTCTCATCCCACATTCTTCTGTTTCCATTTTTGCACTACAGCAGTGTTTACCCATGACAAATACTTACATCCTTTTCCAGAGAACTGAAATTCCTGGAATATTTCTCATTAAATATAGTTATTTAATAAAATAAAGTTAATTTCATTATTAATGCTCTTCTTTCTACAAGGATGAAAGTTATTATAAATTACCATAATTCCAGGTAAATTAAAACCATCACTGGTGCAGAAGGAAATTCTCACAGGGTTTCAGAAAGGCAGGATGAGCAGTTTGTCTGATGGAAGTGGTTTTGTGTTCCCTTACTGCCATTTGGGGTCTTTCAGAGTGAGATTGGTATTTTTACACAGACAAAATACAGGAATGGAAAAAGTCTGCCATACCAGGAATATGGAACAGACAAGAACTGAGCAAGATATAGAGGCTGATATCTCAACCAAAAGCAGTCGTGGAAATATCTACAAAATTGAATGCATAGAAGAGGAAACTGTCATGGTTAACCTCACAGAATCCTCTGAACATCCAACTGGAGGAAAAAGCTCATCAAAAAGCACTGTTCACCTTGGCTTTATCACACACAGCTTCACCTAAGAAGGAAGCACTGAAGAAAACTCCCAAGTATGTCTTGACTCTGCCTCAACATTCATTACATAAATGTTCCTCAGAGTGATGCCACCAGTTTTAGAACAAAAGAAGGGGGTATTTAAAGACAAAAGGTACAACTTCACCACTTCAGGCACATGGACATTATTGGCCTGCTCAACACTCCTGTGTGAACTCCACACATGGATATTAACAGGAATTCTGTTTCAAAGCTTTCAGAGAGAGACTGTAGGAATTTGTAGGGGAAAGGAAAGCTAATGGCAGCTAACAAAGATTCAATTTTATGTCTTAGATTTTCTTCTAATATTCCAGATTTAGTTTTCTGGGTTTGTTTTCTTTGTTTTGTTTATGCAGCAGTCTACACTGATGTAACTGTTCTTGCCATTTATTTCCATGATAAAACTAGGAGAACTAACTCATAGTAAGAACCTGCAAAAACTAGTCTGATAAATAGACATATAATACACATGTAATAAAAAAAAACATGTAAAGACCTTTCATGGATCACTACCTTTAAAACTGTTCTCCTACAATATTTAAAAATCTTAAGTTAGTTTAAAAATCCTGTGTAATTTTTTTAAGAGGAAAGAAGCCAATCCAAGTGTAAAAGTAATCCCTTTAAGTGCCTAAAGGTAGTTCTCCCACCCGTATCTGATACACAGCTAGCAGATGGAAAAATTAAATAATGGATTTATTCATTACACATTTGTAAAAGGACACTGATAACACAGTATTCCAGCAAGGCTCCACCTTTCAAATACTGTTTCCAGTGGGTAGAATAGTTGCTGTTAGACTTTTTAAGATCCAGGTTTAAAAGAAAGTGCTTTATGTCCTCTAGCACACTACAATCTCCATGACAATCTCTCTTCCACGAAGCAGTAGCTTCATTTATTTCAGGGTTATTTGCTCCCTTGCTTACCTTTGCCTAGAAATTCATCTACTCAACAAAAGAAGAAACTTTTCCTAGGGAAACAGAATGGAAAAAAAAAATAGCTGTTTAATATCCACTGGCACAAACGACAGTTCCAAACCCCATGCTTGTATCTCCAGGGATTCAGATTTATTGGCATCTTTACTAGCTGGGTCTTGGAAGCCTGCAAAGTTGGCCAGGAAGAACAGTGTGTATATATTGAGGCAGAAAACTCTGTGAACGATGGACATTTTTCACTGATGAGTTCTGTTTTTCCAAGAGGATGGAGTGAAGAACTGTAAATAACATGTTGGGCAGAGGTTGAAAAAGTTATCTAGCTTTTTATAGGCAACTTTAAGACTTCATTGCTTGCTTGGTTTCTGGTCTCAAGCCAATCACTATGAAAGTTTCACTTGCACAGTTAACCCCTTGCTTACCTTTGGTCCCAGAGCTGGTACTAAGGTTGCAGAAGAGATTGAGCACACATGGGAGCAAGTGACAGAGAATGAGAGGTACAACTCCTCTGTACCTGCTAAAAGCATTCTATCAACTAAAATGTTAGGAAATCAGTAGACAAGGGAATGATGAATAGAATGAAATTAACTTTACAGATGGAAAAACAAGGGACAAAGATGGAAAATGTCTTTCTACTGACAAAAGAACAACTGTCAAGGGTAAAGAAGAGAAATAATTTAATTTTAACTCTGACTGTAGGGACAACTTGTATCATACTTTCCTGCCTCCCCTTTCCCCAGTGGAGGCCATTTACCATGCTAGATGAGAAAAACAATGGATAGATAACATAACAATCATATTAATGATTACTTGACTGAAATATGTGGATTTTTGAAAAGCTGTCTTTTTCCACATAGAAACAGTCGTCCTCAGTAAATTCAACAGTCACTAATCTTTCATACATTCAGTTTAATAAAATTGACTTTCAGTCATGGTTTGAGAAAAGGGCTGAGCTATCACCTTATTATGCATTTTAATGAATCAGATTGTCCAAAATTTAAATGTTCATTAAAAAAAAACAAAAAAAAAATTACCACCCCCAGTTTCTATATTTGATGCAAAGATATTCCTGTAAATAAGAATTATATGTAACCAATGCAAACATGCTTTCCTGAATCTGCAGACAGTCTGACAATGATTTTTTTCAGTAGGAGTTCCTTTATCCTGTGGCTCAAGGAACATTCAATGTTGAGTGCTGGAAGCATCACACCTGTAACATTATTTTGCTCTGCAGAAGATACAGTGAAGGGTAATGGAGAAAGTTAGCAAAGACCAAAAACGAAGAAAACCAAGGAAAAGAGAATAGGAAAATACTGATTTGTTTGCATTTTTCAGTCTTCCAAACTTTAGCTTGTATTGTAACCATAAAATATCTGCCATTTATACAGCTGACTGTATTTACAAATTAAGGCATATGATCATAGAACCATTTGGCTCAGAAGGGACTCCTGGAGGGTTTTTCATTTATTCCCAGAAGTTTTCCACACAAATATGTCTTCACCACACCAGAAATGGTTTCCTCACACAGACGAGGAACAATAGGTCCATAATGTCATTACTGGGGAACGTAGCAAAAGCTCTGAAATCCTTGTTAAAATTCCTGGGGCAGCAGGCCAGCCAGGCAGTGTGGCAGCTGCAGCCCACGTGAGGCAGAGAAGCAAGGTCTGTGCAATTTGTGCCCCAGGAGGGGCTCAGCTCTCCCAGCCCCTGTGCAGCACAGGAGCCTCTGAGCAGAGCCCAGCCCTGCTGCCAGCAGCAGCTCCCAAACTGCCACATCGAGCAGCCTCCTCTTCTAGCACAAGCAGAAAATCTGCAGCAGAGAGATGTCTCTTCCTTAACATCTGAACACTTCCCAGTCAGTGGGGAGCTGGCAGGAGGAGCTGCATTACTGAACAGCCCTTGCACAAAGCAGAGCACTGGGACTGATCCTGCCCAGGGAAAAACCTGACATTTCATGGCTATAACATGGCCATGTCCTGAAGAGATTAAAGACAATTCTATCTTCTAAAGTAGGTAGGAATTTAACCATGTCCTCACCAGATGTCCCTATCCCTAGGGACCCTACCTAGTCTAAGCACAAAAAAGAAAAATAAGTAGTAGAAAAAATAAATTAGATTATTATTATATGTTGTCATTATGGCATTGTTACTATTTTGTTTAGTGCAACTACAAAGTGTCAATGGTGGAGGTCACCTTTTCTAGACACTTGCTTTCGCATATCAAATGGTACTAGTCTAGTAACTTGCTTCAAGCATTATCTAGTTGCTGGAATCAAAGTAGGTTTTTTTTTTTAATGATTCTTTTATGATTTCTGTTCCCTTGAGGCTGCATAAAAATGGCATCCAAAACCCTCAGAAGTAGAACAGCAAAACGGAATAACTAAACCCTTGTGATTTCTGGGATGTCCCTTGTGATTTCTTCTTTTTTTTTTTGAGTTGGCAACCCCTCATACTCATTTTCAAATAAAGCACTAGAAGCACTAAAAAGACCAACTGGTTTTTTTCAAAACCAATCATGATCAAACTAAAACATAATCATTAATTTTCTAAGAGCCTCAATACATTACTAAATTCCACCTCTCACCATGCTGAGGGCACAATCTCAACTCAGTGGATGCACAGTAAGTTTCTTCAAGTTTTTTCCTCTTCCCCCCAGTCTGATTTAAATGGCAGTAGTTTGGTTGGAAGGCTCATGTTCCACATAGCAGATGTCTAGGTGCTGGAAGCACATTTGCCAACCAAAAAGAGACACATCAACTATGAGCAGGAGGAGAGTAACTCAGATCTCTCACCAGCCAAGGACAGGAAGGAAAGCAGAGTGGTAAGATTTCTACAAAAGTGCTTTTAGTCTGCTGTTCCTCCAGTTTCAAGTTTTGGAGTACATGGCAGGAAATACTGAACCTTAGGTTCCAGTCAGGTTGCCTCAAGCAGCCTTGCAGAGCTGCCCCTTGGCACTGTGTGCTGCTTGGGGGTTCTTCAAGCCAACTTTGGTAGCAAACTCAGACTGGGCAGAACACACACCTAACATAGGTTCAGAGCACTGCTAATGGATTTCCTTTGGATGATAGATAGCCAGTTGTCTCTAACAGAGATATTAAATTCTTAACAAATCTTTCATTTTAATCAAAGGCATGAGAATCATTAATGCTGCACTTCAGGAAATGGGAGAGAAACAAACAATAGCTGGATTGTATCAAAAGAAAATCCTATATATTCACTCAATGTCATATTTTTGACAGTGACCAGTAATGTACATCTATGGGAAGATATAAAAACAATTGAGACATAAAATGAAATCTCCTTGATAGAACTTCCAGGAGAGCTGATGCATGTTGCCTGTTTGTCCCCAATATTGGGGACTTCATAAGAAACTTATTTTCTGCATCTCAGATTCACCTGAATGGCTCTGGTCACACAGAATCCCAAAAGAGCACCCTGCTCTCCTTTTCAGAACCAACCTTCCTGGGACACAACTAAGGGGAGAAGCTGCTACACAGAGAGTACCAGAGAAAGCTCCCACTGGGTAACACCATGCTGTGTAATAAGAACTACCTTTAGAAACTTGCAGCACCAGCTTTAGACCTCAACTACTCAGTGTCCAGAGCTTGCCCTTCTGCTCAGCAGAGCCTCCTGCCAGTGCCCAGTCACACCTGGCATGAACAAAGGCTAAATAAAGGGAACTGGCTGCTGTCTGCAGCCTCAGGCACTCAGTGGATGCTCCCACCTTGATTTGACCCTGCTTGCCCAGACCACAGAATGAAGGGCTTTACACACACAGCAGAGAATAAACACACTGCATTGCTTTTGGAATTAAAAATAGAACAATTACCCACAACAGTTTGCAGCAAGACTTCATGCACATCAGTGTCAACACTGTAGTATATGGTGTACATGCACAGCTTTTGTCTGTGGGGAACAGTTACTAAAGATGGACATGAAGATCTTTATTACAACAGATTATTATTACAATAGAAGATGTGCCAGGAAAATACAAATAGTGTATATTAGACTATATGGAGAACTTGCTGGTATGTAGAGCTCAACCACCAAAATGCTTCTTCCACAATCCCCATCTACCCACAGCCTGATCAATACCCATCATCTGTGCACAAAGTTTAACTTTGTTTTATTAATAGTACCACAAAATCTGGATATATAAGAAAGTGGCCTACTATATAAAGCAATATATTGGGATTTTTTTTCTCCTGCTGAAATAATTTCTAATTTAGTTACTATAGAAACCATCCTGCAGCCATCCTAAAAAAATCTCTGTATATATTTACACTCACACTGAGAAGAGGAGAAAAGCTGGAATATACCTGTACATGCAAGAGACAAATGGTCAAAACCACCAGATTTGACAGTAATTTATAGGAACACAGCTGAAACTCCTTAAAATCTAAGAGCAATATTCAGTCATATGATTGCCATCACTAACAAAGCCATGAACATGCAAAAACCTCTGCTTACAGAAAATCAGGGCCTTTCTTTACTGCTTGGGAAACAAATAGGTACAATAATGCAGTAACACTATTTTTTCTGAGAACTGAAAAAGGGAAGTTCTGAGCATCCCGACATCATTCTAATATGTCAAATGAGAAGAAATCAGGGCTAACTGAACATGCCTTATTTGCTCATTTAAGTTGCAGATGAGTGACAGCTAAAAATTATACAACAGCCCATGACACACAGATTCAGACCAGCAGTTCTGCAGTAAAATTTAACAAGAGACAGCTTTACCCAGGTTTATTTCTTTTCATACAGTGCTGTCATAAACATTTCATAAATAATTCTACTAGGAGTATGCATGATTTATAAAATGTCTGGGAGGAGCTGCTAGTTTTCTCTCTTGCACTCTGTTGTTTGTACGTGTAAAATTGAGTCAGCTGTAATTTCAACAACCCTAAATCTTCTCTACAAGAGATTAAAAACACCAGTGCTACTTGCTGCAGAAGAAAAAGGTATTCCAGTAGTAAAGTATCTACAGAAAGCCACTGAGACATTCATTTAACTCTTTTGTATCATGAAGGCTGAAGAGTTCTCAAAACAGAAAACCAAAGGCATTTTATGGAAGCAAATAAACACTTTGGGCAAAAGGTTTCTATTAGAAATAACCCTGGGGGACATTAATAGGCTTAGAAAATCTTAAGGTTGGCCATTTAATTTCTAAGACTAGATGAGACTACTTTTGTAGAGTGCTAGAATTTGTGTTTTATCACCCGAGTCAGTATGTGAAGACAGAAGCTGGGACAGTGGGCTGCAGCACCATCTGCACAGGGGATGACACACCAGAGCTCTGACCCAGATGGTGCAGCTCAGTCTCTTCCCCACTGCCTGCTTGGGAGCTTTGCATGGGAACAGAATAGTTGTGGTTTAACCCAGGCAAAGTCAATGCAGAGCTGAGAGGTTGTTTTCCAAGTTGCTCACAGATTTAGGTTTGTCCAATTCTGGAATGTCAGCTGACACCACCAGCTTTTTGTCATGGGCACTTGCAGCCCTTTCCCTTTCAGATCTGGATTTTCTCACTTGCTATGTCTGTGTCATCTGTTCTGGATTAATGCCACATGCTTTACACAATGTTACTTGAAGAGGATTTTGAAAATATTGCTGGGTAGAAAATGAGACCACCAAAATATTTCATCACGCTAAACTCGCGCCTGTTACCAGGAAGATTAACCTACATGCATGAAGAATAAGACAAGATGTCCCCACAGCTGAGACACTGGAGTTCATCCCCAAAACAAAACTTTTAAAGCCTGGAGACAGTGGTCTACATGGAGGACTCCAGACTAACACTACTTTTGTATGTTGACAGACCCAAGTTCAAAATGAGAATATCATTTACAAATACCTTCTATCTTTTCTACCAGTGTTCCCAATATATTGCACTGGGCCAGCATATACCTTTTGTTGAAGGTTGTCTTTTTTTTTTCATAGTGTATCTAACTTCTGATTAAATAAATCAATTATGGGAATTAAGTTTTTGTTGATTTATAAAAAAATATCATACTGCGGTCAAGTATCTATACTAGTACTGTTCACCCTTCCGAGTATAAAAATATTAGTATGCAGAGTAAGAAATAATTACTTTCTGAAACAATGCTAGAAAATTCCACCTAGGAATATACTGGAATCTCTTTAAATTAAATTAGCTAGCATTAGCATTCAAAAACTAGACACAATTTAGGTCAACCACTGATCTCTCTTAATGTGGTAATTCACATTTTCAAGTAGAAACACTCCCTTATACACACCTCTCAGCTCCCTGCTGCTCATCTTCCTCATACATTAAAACAGAATACTTCTGACACTTAACCCTGCAGTGATGAACAAGTCAGCCTTGATCATGCAAAGTTCACACTTAGCTTGAAGCATGTTGAATAATTCCATTAATTTCCACAAGAATACTTTGTGTTATGCGAATCTGAGTCCAAGCATTCAGCTGTGTCAGGGGCTAATCACAGCAGGATTTTTGTAGGGAAAACTGGCAGACATCACAGGGAAATCAGCTGTGTAGCCATCAATCAGGTCCCCACTGTTTAGTCTGCTCCCTCAGCTGTGCCCTGGTTCCAGCTGGGATAGAGTTAATTCTATTCCTAGTAGCTGGTACAGCGCTGGTTTGGATTCAGTGTGAGAATAATGTTGATAGCACACTGATGTTGTAGTTGTTGCTAAGCAGTGCTTACTCTAAATCAGTTTCCCAGGCTCTGCCAGCGAGGAAGTGCACAAGAAGCTGGGAGGGAGCAGGGCCAGGAAAGCTGACTGGAACTGGCCAGAGGGTGGAACAGAGGTATGTATATAAACCAGTATAGAAATTGGGGGAGCTGGCAGGAAGGGGCCAATTGCTGCTGGGGAACTGCTACATCAGTCAGCAGGTACTGAGCAGCTGGACTGTGCATCACTTGTTTTTCTTGGATTTTATTTCTCTCTATTTCTTACCTCCCTTTCATTACTGTTATTATATTTTTTATTTCAGTTTTTTAACTGATCTTAGTCCATTGGCTTTACCTTTTCTCTGATTCTCCTCCCCATCCCATGGAGGGTACCAGAGGGCAGTGATCACATGGGTGCATGGTATTTAGGTGCTGGCTGACAGCACTTGTTAATCAAAAATTATCTCCAGAAAGATGTAATGATATAGAAACCCTTTTTGCAGACTGACCCATGAATCAATGTTGAACCATTGTCAACATTCCTCAGCTGTTTAACCCATCTGAGGGATTATAATCAGAGATGAGCACTTACCTTGTACTTAAAAGAGGTTTGCAGAGATATGCTAATTAACACAACATACAGCAAAATGAAGATAGGTGTTAACACAGATATAAAGCTGAAATAAATTTCACAATTCCAATATTAAAACAGAAGCACTGGATGGGAAAGCAGAGACACAAAATTTTGTCACTGCCATCACAGGCAACCACATAACAGATTTGGACTGTACTCAGCCCAGAATAACAAGCAGAGCATCTCCAGGCTCTCAGCACGCACTGCAAACCAGAATTGCTAAAGAACCCTATCACAAAAGAACAAAAGGCAAAAACCCTGGGACATATCACAGAAAAGCCAAAGATACCAAAGACAACAGCAGTGTGTTAAGTGGCAATCCCAGCAGGGAATTGATGGACAAATGCCCATGTGAGTCCCAGGAGCATTCTGTGTCCCATGTCAGTGAGAGGCACAGGCACCCTGTGGAAGTGATCAGACACAGGGACAGGCTCTGTGACAAAGCTGCTGCCTCTCTGTGGGGCTGGGAGACTCCTCCTGCTGAGCCATGCTGCAGACAGCAGAGCACAAGCTCCTTCCAACTCAGCAGAGTTCTCAGAGCAAATAGCACTATTTTTCATCATGAGAACTGCAGGTTGAGTTGAGAAATAATAAACAAGAGGATAATTAAGATGGACAAAATTAGAATTTTTAAAGAGGACTCAGCCATCAAGTATATGAAAAATGATGCATAACTGAAAAAATGTTGGTGCTTCTCTCCCCATGTTTTCAAGCTCACCAGAAATAACCCTTCAAGAGAGATATTCAGCCAGTAAATATCTCTGTAATTCTCCTTTCCTTTACTTGCTCAAGGCTTGTTTAACGTGCCTGTGTGGAATTTCACATCCCCACCCTTTTGCAGACCTTTCCAATGAAAAACAGGTGTCTCAGGGCTGGCTGAGAACACAAGTGCACTGTGTTTATCAGCTGTGTCAACTTACATTGAAGAAATTGGTCTTGTTCCTCTCGCAGAAGAGGCCCTGTGCAGGCATGTGCTTCAGCTGCTGCCAGGGCACCCCACTGCCCAGCAGCACATCCCGTGCCCACTGCAGGTTCTGTGGACAACAACAGCCAGGTGAGATGGAGGCAGGGGATGCAAATACCACCACAGGTAAAAGTATAAAACAAAGCACACTTTTATTTATTAACCTGAAATGTCTTTTCTTGTTTTTCACATATTTGCTGCTCCATTTTCCCCACACACTCTCTGGAAGCACTCCCAGCTCTTCCCTCGGGCCAAGCACCAGCAGGGAATACCTGCCAGAGCTGAGGCCTCGACCCTCAGCCTTAAACTGCAGCCTTCTTTTAGTGGGGTGCTGAATTCAGAGCCTTTGGCCCTACCCAGCCACTGCCCTCCATGTAAGTTCACTTTACCTCCCTGGAAATTCCACGACTGTCATCAAACTTGGATAATAGTGCTCAGTGAATAATCAAGAAATTATCAGCAGGAGACTAAATGATAGATAACAACCAAAAATTGATAAAAGCACTATCCCTCTAAGAGTTCAATGCATGAAGCTCTCTTTTGTAGCTGAGAACTAGGGACAGCTGTTGGCTCCAGGCAGAATGTTACCAACAGATGGGACAAGTGTTAATTGTGAGATTTCACTGATGGAAGCTTTCCTTTACTTCATTTTTTTAATTTCAGGGTCCAAAAGTGGCATTTGAGTTGCATTTGGCCAGCTTTTGTACAGAAAACGTCACAAGAGAGGACATGAAAGAAAGAGGAAGATGTTTGGTTCATAGAGACAAATAAGAATGTTGCACTCGGGTTTGTGTTCTGTGGACTGGAAATACACTTCTGTGAGCCATAAATGTGATTAAATCATGTCCATCCAAGAAGCATATTTCAGCTGTAATATCCTTTCTTTTGTGTATATGTTTGTATGTTGGGGTGGGGGGGTTATTAGAAAAGTTCTTCTCCTGTGTTCCAGAGTAGGTACTTTCTGGCTGGTCATGGATATCAGTAAATTTAATTATTATCACTGAGTGCCAAATTTAATTAAGACTGAAGAAAGCAGAGGGTGTAAACTCAGCTGCATACTAACGTTCCTCTACATAACTTATTTTGTAATATGTATTTCTGTAATCCTGTTAACCCAATCCTGAAAAATGCTTGGGAATACATACAGAAGAAAATACAACACAAAAGAACCTACAAAAATCTGGTCTTCCATGAAAGTCATTTTGTTTGAATAAAATCAGAATCCAACAAAAATAAGCCTATTGGAAGATCCAAGAGCCAGGCAGAGAAAATGCTTTATTTTTGTGCTAATCATAGTCATCAGAAGTTTAAGTAAATTCAAGTGTGAAAATGAAGTAAAACTTGCCTAATCTGAATCTTACAGTTAAAACTATCACATAAAAATTCAAGGAAAACAAAATCCTTAAGAAAGTTACCATCCCACCACAAAGCTTAAATCTAAAATTCCAGTCTAAAGAAATGTTAGCTGTGGATGTATTCTCGAATGGAAGCTTTACAAGGAATAGGTTAAGAGATCATTAATTGTATCATTAACTGTAGCATCATGCTCTGGTGCTGGGATGTGCTATGCACATTACCCTGACCATCCACAGGCATGTGTTTGGTACACATCATTCACAGGCTTTTATTGAACAAGATGATGGCAGCAACCCAGCTAGGAGGAGAAAAGATCATTCAGACAAATGGAGCAATTACACGGTAACTTCACACAATCAAAGCTAATAGGAATAAAAGACATAGTTACAGATTTTCCACTACCCTTCTCCTTAAATCAGCATGATCACTTATTCCCAGTAAATATGCCTGAGCAGGTCTCAACTCATTAGATTTCACAGAGTTTGCTCTGCTTGGTTTCCACCTGAAGTTATTAGGAGTGGGTGAAGGGATCCAGGACACAGCAAAAAGGATTTATTCTTCTTGGCACGCTGCTTGCCAGTCTGAAATGCTGGATTTGGCTGTCTGACTCAGGGCAATTATGAAATACTCTTTCCAGTTCAGCTGTTGCCTCCCACATCTTTATCACCCCAAGAGTCAAAGAAAAGATGACTGACAGGGTACAGTAACTTGCAAAAAAGCTGAAGTAGAAAAGGAAAATCTCTTAGGGTCAACCAAGTGAAACTGAATCACCTGGGATGGATACCCCTTAACTCAATGGTGTCAGAAGCACCTTTACCTAAACTGGAACCTCCACAAAGTGCTTTTGAGAGGTGAACAAAATACACCAGTATACTTTAATCCTTCCCTCTGATTTATTTACAGTCCATTAGAAGGCTTTGTCTCAAAAACCTTCTCCTGTTCCTCCATCAAATAAAAGCAAAATAAAAATACTACTGATTTGAAGGGTTGCCTTTTAAATGAACTGTTATTATCAAACTGTTTCTACTTGAAGTGGTTACATCTATTATGCTTCCAGATTATGTCTGTCTCTAAGTCTATATTAAGCCTACCAACATAAAATCTTGTAATTTCTACATGCATGTGTTATGCCTGGTTTGACCAACCTGTCACACCCAACATTCATTTCCCCATTAAGGGCTCTGTTAATAACAGACATTATAAAATATACAAACTTAAAAACTCACACAGCCTTTATGAGCAGACTCTTCCAGGATTTACAGAGCACTTTTTATTTTGAGATTAAAAAAAAAAATTACAAAAAGTAAATATTTTTCTTTCCTGACAACTTGCTGGTTACAGATTATCAGACCAGTTCCACATACTGATCCGTAAGGACCAGAGGGTGAATATTTTTCACAAAGTTACACTGACAAACATCCTGCCAAATCCTAACTTCTCCTTCCAAACTGCCAACATTCATTTTGGAGGCAAAACTCACAAACGATGAAGACTTTACTTCAAGACAATATTGATGGGAAACTGAAACTACTGCCCAAACTGGCAATGAAGTAACTTCTGAAAATTCATCTGTATTTTCCTGCACATTTACTCCAACTAAAACCAGATATGTATAAATATCTTCTGATAACAGCCTAAAACAAAGAAAAATAGACTCTAAATATTAAGCTGGATTTTGCAGGGGGAAAAAAAACCCCAGCAGAATATGTAGCCAAACAAAATGTTCAAAGAGTTTGAAAATATGTTTAAAAATCACTCAACTATCTTCACTAATCTCACAACAGCAAAACCAGGAAAACTGTGAAATGGGAGAAAACAGATTGCATATGGAAAACTTGTTTTTCTGAGCACTATGGAGGCCTGCCAATCCTCTTCCCATCCAACCATGAATTTTGGCCATCAGTCGAAATTCTTCATGCAAATTCCTGGCATTGGAATGTAAATGCTGAATTTTCCAAGGTGGTTATACGCATTTAAAAATTAATCTCAGTTTTCTAAAATTTACCACTCTGTCCTCCAACAACACAACCCGATGTAATTTATCTCATTTTTTAAAATCAGGCTTATCATGAGCAAATGTAAGCACAATTCTTACTGCAGTTACTGCTGACAATGCATAGATCCATTTTGTGTTTTACGTTTGTGCAGGAGTATAATTTCCACTAAAGACACAGTAATGTGCCATTAAAACACAGACATTGGACATTGTTCTACAAAAGAACCTGAATGAGCCAATGAAGAAAGAAAATGTAAAACCCATGTGAAAATGCATAGTGCACACACATCAATAATAAGATTTTTTTTTTAGGTTTTGCTGTGTCAAGTTCATTATGCAGAAGTAACAGAAAGGACAGTTAAACCCAAAAATGCTCATTGAAGCCAGCCTGATAACTAGTAAGCTCAAACAGGCAGGATTCAGTTTTTCTGAGTTCCAAGAGGAAACAGATTTAGATAACAATGTGTATTTCACAGAGAAATCCATCACTGAGTTGATATTTATATAAGGAGGGAGATATAAAAAGCAAAAGAGAAAGCTTCATCAGGGAAAAATAATGGAAGAAAGTATTTTCCAAGTAGTTCCTCAGGCAAGGACATGCTATTTGAACCAATAAATTGAAAACAGGCAGCTTTTTTTGTTGAATGTTGATACAGAATCATGTCAGCAACAGTAATGACAGATTGCAGGAATCTATGGCTCCTATTCATGATTAGCTCCATGGAAAAATTAACAACTGTTACATACAAACAGCGTAAGAATGTTTTCAAAACAAGCTCTCCGTAAAAAAGGGTGATCTTTTTCTGGATAATCACTCTACAAATGGAAGTGTAGACAAATGGAATATTCATCACCTTCCAGTAGGTTGGCAAGATCTGCTCACTTTGCAGTGACACTGGTGATGTTTGCTGCCTCCAGGCCAGGGGTACAATTTGTTTCCCCTCCCGGCTGTTCACATAAGCTTCAATACTGCTGGGGAAGAAAACTCAGGAAGCTATGCAAAGCAGCATATGATCTAATACAAGACTTCCAAATATAAAATCTGTGAATTCAAACCTTGATTATGACAAACAGTAAAATACCTCTGATCATTTCAATGTACTATTCTGACACATTTTACCAACAAAGACCCAGAAAGTTTATCTGTGTCACATGATGTGTTTACACAATACTGATTAATTTCTGCTTCCAAGTCACTTTTCAGTCCACTTATTCAGTAAAATAATTGCTGTCATTTTCATGAGAACATCTTAATTTATGTGACATAACTAAAATGTAATTCTCTACTGAATGACAGAAAATTACTTAGTTCAGTAATAAAAAAAGAAATTTTCTCCTTAACTGACCTCACACACGAGTCAGACAATCTAGGAGCTGAAGACTTCTCCAAGTGTAGTTTCATTCCCAACTGCACCGAACGAGCTGTATTTTAGCACTGAGGCTTCTGCACCAGTGCCAGCAGCAGCACAGTTGGTTTGCTGGGGTGTCAAACAATGCTCTTTTCCTGACCCAGAGATGGGGCAACCGAGAGGTGTTTTAAAAACGTTTATACCATTTTCAGTCTCATGAGAAGGGTGAGACAATACAGATGTTATAATTCACATAATCACAATCAGAAGCTGACTATTTTCTGATTATGATACACTGTAAGTGTTTCTTGGCCTATCAGCTTTAGCCACACCATGCTGTAGATGCCTTAAAGGTAATAATCTAAAGTTACTCTTTGTGGATCCTACAACAATGCATTTGAAGGCCAGCTTTGAAGCTTGTTTCTAGCTCCATTTCTCTCCCAACAATGCCTGTCCTATTCCATGGCATTTCTAAGTCAGCATTTCTTATCTCAAGGTTTGCATATGGATACCCACTGAGAACTCCACACAGATCCATCCCCCACGCTGGCTCAGAGCTCACCTTGTGTGTTTTGCTGTAGGTGTACAGGTAGGCCAGCCTGTAGAGGCTCTTGTAGTGCTGGGGGAAGCGGCTGAGGCACAGGCAGAAGGAGGAGATGCACTGCTCCGTCAGGAACTTGCGCTGCTCCTCCAGGTCTGCGGGCAGGCCCTGAGGAAACTCGGCTGCATCCTCTCCACAAGGGTCAGCCTTCTTCTTGCAGTCCCACTGCGAGGCTGGGGGGATGGCAGCTTTGAGGGCACTGCCAGAAGCACACTGAGGATCCACCAGCAGTTTCTGGCCACTAGGCTCAGCAGGATCGTAGGATACTGAGATCTCCAGCAGCTCTTCTGACTTTCCTGCAGTTGGAACAGTAAGAGGAAAGTGACAGTGAAATTGCCATTTCCAAATGGCAAATGACATACAGAATATGACAAAAATTCAGTATGACAAAAGGCAATTCTTTTCTTCATTAAAGCATAGACAGAAATGTTGTAAAAAAATTATGACTATTCATGATGTTCACTGAACAAGTAATCTGCAACTCATTGACAGAGCCACACAGTGGTATCTCCACTGTCTTCATTTGGGTTTTATCCTGGTATCTCCACTGTCTTCATTTGGGTTTTATCCTGGTATCTCCACTGTCTTCATTTGGGTTTTATCCTGGTATCTCCACTGTCTTCATTTGGGCTTTATTCTGGTATTTCCATTGTCTTCATTTGGGTTTTATCTTGGTACTTCCACTGTCTTTATTTGGGTTTTATCCTGAACAATAGTATGAATTCAGCACACCTTACACAATGCAGGGTTTTACATACTCTTGGAAGACTGAGAAGGAGGAGGGAAAAAAGCCAAAATAAAATAATAAATTCAGGAACATTTTATTGCAAAGAAAAGAAGAAAGAACACAAAATTAAAGCCACCCTCTCAAGTGAAATGTATTATTCTTAATAGTCTGCCTAGAACACAATCCCAGAACTGAAAATGGACTCAGCATCTCACCTGGTCTTCTGCATAATGTAGGACCTACAGTTCCATGTAAATATTTTTGTGATTAACTTGGCAACTTATAATTCAATTGACCCATCTTTTGTTGAAGGATATCAAATCTTACTTCAGAAATCATCTTGTTACAGTGGCAGTTTCCACATTTCCTGTTAGCTAACCATTACTGCTGAAAACACACGTGCTACATGCAGATTAATTTCTTTAAATTTGATCTTTAGTCGCGGAAGTTTACCATGTCTTTGTCTTTGCTAGGATAAAGAGCCTCTTACATTAGATCTTATCCCCCAGCAGAGAGTGTAGAGATACACTAAAACTTACTTCATCCTCAAATATAAAGCTGCTCCATAACTTTTTCTCTCATAAGGCTGAACTTTTGAGTCAAACATGTTTTACACAACACACATTTTTCAAAATGTGCTTGCCTGATGCCTATATCTATTATAATTTTACTGTACAGGTAGCTTTATGGGAAACAACATCTGTTCTAATAAACACCAGTAATTTAAGAATGCATTTGATGGTTTTTCTGACAGAGAGATAATGACAATAACACAGCTCACTGCAAGCCTCAAAAAGAGCCATGATTTTAGTCTAGTAGCCAAAAAACTACTGGATTTAGTGATTATGGAAGTAGTATTTCACAAAACTAGGAACTGGCATCTATTCCAGCATGTCAATGTAAGCACCACCACAGGCTTCCCTAGCTTAGGCATGACTGAAGTAAAGTACTTTTAAAAACAAGAAACCAAGGTAATCTAAGTCTGCAAACAAAGAGATAACTGCTTGGCACTTGCTCCTAGTGAGATCTGGGAAGTGATTCAGGACTCTCCACACAGCATGATCTCTGATTTCTGCAACTGGGAAAGTGTGAACTGGCAAAGAAGACTTAACATCCCACAAAAAGCCACAGCCTGGAAAGGTGGACAAAATTTACACATTGGTTTTGTTTGTCTTTCCCTGCTGAAGTCCAGGCTCTTTATCTACTGCCACATCCAACTGTGCAAACACCAGACAAAGGGAAATTCCAGTTAATGGATTTTGAAACCATTTTTCCAGTGGAATACAGAACACTTAGTACTATTATATATGGAAAAATCTGGTAGAGAGCAATTCTAGTTCTCCACTGGAATCAAGTATACAATGGAATAAAGCATCTAAATTCTACTACTTAAGCTCTTCTCTGTACTGAATATTAAGCTGCTACTGGGACAGAACAAAAGGGCATCTGTTTCTGGTAAAAGTAGAGTTATTTGAATATAGTCTCAAACTATATTCAAATAACTACTCTTTAAATTATTTAAAAATATGAAACACTGAAGAAAAAGCAAATAATAACCTAAAAGAATGCAAGTCAGTCAAAGGGCCAGCAGACAGGAGTTTAGTTCTTCTTTGTAAGATTTAATAGACAGAACAAATTGGGTTGGTGGCCACATAAGTGAGGCACAGTTCCAAATTTACCACACATACAGGCAGCAATGATACCTAGTTAAAATTCTTAGCCACAGTGCAACATATTTCACTGCATCTGCAAGCCAGCAGAAACACCTGAATGAGACTCTTGCAGCTGACATTATCCATTAAATCAGGCATACCCTTTTCCTCTGCAGATCCCAGGGTCTCTTTGCTGAGCATCAGCGTATCAGCATAGGTAGTAGAAATCCTCTTCTCTGTGTAAGCCTTCTTCAGGCTGTCTTGAGAACTGGCAGGCTCATTAAACATATCCTGTGTGGAACTGGAGTCAGACAGCACTGCCCCAGTGCTATCCTGACTCCTCTCTGCAAAAGAGATAAAGAAGGAATGCACCACTTCATACTCCTCAAGCTGTTACTTGTCTCTTGGTAACAGCAACACAAAACTCTGCAAACTCTTACAAATGCCACATAGGATCCCTTACCACCACCAAGAAAAGGTGGTAATTCTCACCACATTTCTTCCTAGATTATAATCCTGGAATTTGATTCAAAAGCAATTAAGCTCAACTTTCAAGAGCACTTAGACTGGGGACACAATATTTCAGGTAGTACGGCCCTGTAAAATCTCCCAGGTTTACCATTTGCTTTGAAAAGCACCCGGTAAAATTTTGAACCTGACACAAGCAAAGTTCAATTGACAAGAGAAAACCATGAAGAACAATACTGGTAAAAATTCTCATGAAATAAAGAAAAAAAGGTACAATTAGAAGGCAAAGACTTACAGGAGTGATCTCTGATGCCAACTATCCTGCAGGTGTAAGATGCTATTCAACAAACGTTCTGAAAGGTGATTTAATATGGCAAATAAACGACACATCAAAGAACTTGGCCTAACCCAGACAGGGAAACTGGACTTCAAGGCAGCACAGAAGAATAGGAGAAGTGATTTTACCTTGAAAGAGTGGAGCAGTGGCTGCTGACTGCAGTACAGTCACAACTAAGCTGTTAATCTGCACAGGAACAGGCATTGTGACTTTATCAGGGGGATAAAACACACCTCAGAACAGGCAAGTGAAAACCTCCCACTCATGTCTGAAACCTGCCAGATATAACCCAAGTTCTTTACATCAAGGGTTATCAGAGGCAATCCTGCATGACTAAAGAACGCAGCTTAGTCTCTGACTGAAAGAGACCTGCACATTCCCACTGAAATGGGAAACTGGCATTTTTCCGTATTGTGCCAACATAATTTAATGTTCAGTATAAAATTCCAATACAGGGAATTCCCTTCAAATCTGGAATCCACAAGAATTATCTCAAATTTCTTCTTAAGATACTGATACTTGATTCTGTGATCTAGTTAAAGGTGTCCTTGCTCATTGCACAGATGTGGGACTAGACGATCTTTAAAGGTCCATTCCAACCCAAATCATTTTATGATTCTATACAGAAATAGCATAACCAGAAGGGGGTTACATCCATTGTCTAGGTAGTTCCACTGCATTCTGATTCACTAATTTTATTGATAAGATCAAGAAAGAAAACTAACAAAGCAAAAGCCCTTGCTTCAAGATGAGCGGATAATTTAATTAAATTTCTTCTGTTCCATCTGAATTGCACTTGTTCAGGAGAGAGCAAAGGGCCTCCTATGAATTTATTTTATCAAGATAATTCCCTCTGCAAACCTTCAGCTTGCAGATCAGGTTCTGCTTATTAGGACTCCAATGGATTTAAACCAAATTTGATGCACTCTGTAGGTTTTTCACTACCACACAAAGAAAACCTTCCCTTTCAGTGAGCAGATCTTGATAAAACTGTATCTTGAAAAAGAACGGGGGAACAGTATTTGCTTCCTAATTGGAAGCTATATAAGCTGGTTAATGATGACAAGTTTTATACAGAAAGAATATAATTATAAAGAATGGGAAGAGAAGGATTCTGAAGAGAGGTCAGTCAAGCTTTAAATGACTCAGTTATAAAGCTTTAATAACTTTCTGTGGTACAAATCGATACTATTGAACTCCCAGTTGACATCAGGAAAACCATTTACAGGAGTTCTCTTGATATTTTTTTAAGAGAAGTTTCTGTATCTGTGGCAAAGAGGCTGAATTACTCATCTAGGGAAAAAAATTTGCAAATTTCCAGATGTTGCCACAAGCCTGCAGGTCAGTTCTGATGACGGGTTACAACAGATGTAAATCAAGAAGTGCCAGACCAATATGCCTGGGTGAGATCAGATCACTGGGAAATTACAGTAGTTTTTAATCATGCAAAGACAGACAATGATTCAACACATTAGATTTCAAATGTATGCATGAGCTTTTCCTTATGGGAACAAATGTAAACACCTCCTTACGATTAGCTAGCTAATTTAATTTGAAATTTCTGCTTAAATGAGTGTGGGTCTAGGTAGCGATGTTTATTCTCCTTTTCTTTCAATACATTAACTCTATTTTAAAAATAATTATATTAACATTGGGCTCCTTAATCACTGGAAACCAGAGGAAGATGACTATTGAGACAACTTTCTATTATATTAGATATTCCTTGAATGCAGCAGATAGTTTCAGACTAAGTGAGCCAGATGGAAAACTCCAGAGTATTCCAGAAATTAGCAGCAGCCACCAATTATTAGTATTAATTTCTCAGAAATCACAGAGGATGGGTAAAGTCCCAGGGAATGTAAAACAAAGTGTAGTACTTATCTTTACAAAGGATGAAAGGTCAAAGCTGGGAGTCAGCCAGCCTTCATTTTTCACAGAATTATTTTAGCATAAATAAATAAATCCTTCTCTAAGCACATAAAAGGTAACACAACCAGGAGTAGAAAATGTGTGAGTCGATCCCAGAACACACAGTGACACAAGTGAATTTGTGATGAATTTGTGTCTCAAACCAGAACTGGCCAAAATGTCAGGCTACTCTAAACACACCTCAGCAAAGCAGCACTCTTGAATGTGTAATCAGTAATTTCACAGAAAAAAATATGTAAGAGTCTTCCTGTTCTACTGAGCACTAATGAAAATTAAACTTAATTATGGTATCTGTATTTGGGACTCACATTTTAAAAAAGACACTGAAATAGGGAAAAATTAATTCAGAGGAGAGGATAAAAATGAGAGATTAATGAGATGACATATGAAAATTACCAGGAGAATTGGACTTCTCTTAAAAAAGATGAGGGAGAATTTCCAAATACATATGATTAACCAAAATAAAAATACAATAATTGCTGTTCATATTCATTAGGTACAGTGCAAAAGGCAATAGGTTTTAATTGCAGCAAGAAAATTGACTCTTTTTTCCCTCATCTCTATCTGAACTGCTACATACAGTTAGAAAATAGCACAGTGAACCAAACTACGGAGTCACTGTGGGCTTCTGAAGACAGGCAGACAAAATAGCCATCATTTCTTAGGTTACCCAAAATGTTCCTTAATATAATAAAAAGCTCTGTCAATACCTAAATATTGCATTATGCAATAGAGAACTATTGCCAACTGCATCAACTCACATCCTAACTCTGGTTTTCGAAAAAGAAAAAAAAAAATTCCATGTTCTGTATATGTGAAAGTACTATTATCTTCTTGCCTAGCTGCCAAATGCATCTCTTTTATAAAAATAAAAATATAGCATATATTTTACATTTGTTGTGCTATGAAGCTTTTCCTTTCTCTGGTAAGAGCTGAGTGCAGTTGAGACAGTCATTAGTGCTACTTAACCTACATGCCAAAGACTGCAGTGCATGAGGCATGAGAATGAATTCCAAATTCCCAACTGCTCTCAACACCTGCCCTTCTGAATGACACAAATCCACAGAGAACAGCAGTGCTTCTTAATAATTTCTGGAATAATTAGACACAATTTAATGCAACCCAGTGTAATTTAAGAGTTAAAGTTTTAAAAAATATCTTTATATTTTGAAAAATATTTTATTTTTTAATGTTTTTATATTTTGTTTACCTATTTTCTGAGTTTTTCCATCCAGCAATAGCAATAAGGCAAGCTTTTCCAAAAAGCTGGTGTGGTCCCTTGTTGTAAGAGATTGGTAAATCAAGAACTAAATGTTCTTTTGAGGTCCCTCCCTATAAAGTTTCCTATTACTTCAAAAGCTAAGATAAAAACACAGCTGGGTATTAATGTCCCAAAATTATTATCTGTAGTGGAAATGAAGAGACATGGGAGAAAGTTCTACTAAATTGTGCATAAGTAACTGTAACTATATTCCTATGAAAAATATGATCTAATAGCAGATGTTTCTCCTTGGTATCATTATATTTTGTTTCATTGCATTGTTCCTAAGTTTTAGGAAGATTTCAAACAACCCGATGAGCTGAAATCTCAATTTGATGTAAAGTTAAATACTTCATGTTTATCTCTAAAAAATTCAGAAAATGGCACTTGAAAGCAAGTTTCTTTTACCTCATTTCTCATAATGTCCTCAATTTGTGACATTTCATTTCAAATCTGTGTCAGATAACATCCCCTATGCTGTCAAAAGGTGAAAAAGAGCAGCTTTGGACAGGAGATTTAAAAAGGTGAAATGAAGAATCTTGTTAACTTTCAAGGACATTAGTAAAAAATACTAATTATTATCAGAAAGATGGCATTGGGAAGAAAGAACTTGTGTATTCATTTGTACTGCCAAGACCTTTATTGCATCACACAGAGGCCCTGTCAGTCACATGGATTGTTAAATCACTGTCATTACTAAAACACATCTGTCACAGATGTTAGAAAAAAGATCTGAAGTCTGTTTGCCTTAATTCCATGCTTAAGAGCATTTTAACACGAATCTTACCCTGAATGGAATAGGTTTACTGGCTTGACTTCAAAAATCCCTGTTCCCCACTGTTCCTCCACAAGCAGAAACAGCCATCAGCATGTCACTGTCACTGCTCCCTCAGCATTTGGGCACAGCCCCTGCAGGCCACCCCACCACCAGGACAAAGTGGTGCTCAACTCTGGGGAGCATAAATGACTGTTTAATTTTAAAATACAACAGGAATCAGGGCTCAGTAGTGCAGCAGGCATTACCCTGTGCCAGCAGCCGCCCACAGCAGCCCTGTGCACCATCCATAAGCCTTGTTACCCAAACTGAGCCTCCTCAGCACTGAGGAGGGACAAGGAGGATGATGTGTCATGGTGAGTGACCCAAACTGAGCCTCCTCAGCACTGAGGAGGGACAAGGAGGATGATGTGTCATGGTGAGTGACCCAAACTGAGCCCCCTCAGCACTGAGGAGGGACAAGGAAGGTGATGTGTCATGGTGAGTGACCCAAACTGAGCCCCCTCAGCACTGAGGAGGGACAAGGAAGGTGATGTGTCACAGAGTGAGTGACCTGAACCAGCTCAGACAATCCCAGTGCCAGAGCTCTCACTGCTAAGCATGATGACCAGGTACAGAATTACAGAATTTATGCACAGCTTCATGGTGCCAATGGCAATGAGGTGTTCTGCCTTTGACAATTATTTACTATGTAGCTCAATAATCTTCTTTTGAAACTTTCTGGAAGTTAAAAGGAAGATGGAGAAGACCTCTGAAACATCTGCACACAGGAGTAAGTAAAAGGCTCAGAAAACCAAGAGGGTACAACTCACTTCTTAATGATATCTTTGTCTGTCTTAAACATGTGAAGGAAAATGTGCATCCAGTTACTGTAAGAAGGTATCTGAATCATGATAAACAATCAGTTCCAAGTCAAAAAATCAGATATGAGTGGCCTAGAAAGCTTTTCTACAGAGCTCTATACATATGCTAACTCAATTTGCAGAAACGAAACATCCTGCTGCACAGTTCAGAGCTTATGAATAAGCAACTATATATAACTGAAAAAAAAATCTTGTCTCATGCAATAAAAGTGGGCTGTTCACAGGCTGTGAAGGTACAGACTCTCTTTGTCCTGCCTGGCACCACCTCTCCCCTCTTCACTTGAACATATGAGCATTTTTCTCTACTGGTCTGCAGTCAGAAACATGATGTATCACAGAATTCTCATTCTGCAAACAGATTCCACCCATAACGGAAGACAACATTTAGCTCTGCATCAAAAGGCATTTGCACATTATTAAAAAACAAAAGAATTGCAAAGATTTGCATGGGAGTAGGTTAATTTGAGGACAGCAATTCAAAGGGAGTTCTCTTTTAACATGAGTCAAAGATGAGAGTCTATATTTTGTCTGGCTGTACCGAACACAGAATGTGTTTCCATAACTTACAGTCCTATATTGCTGTTCTGTCTTCAAGAGCAGAGCACCAGAGTATCTCACCCGTGTCCCATTTATTTGGACAAATGCTTTTTACATAATCTCACACTACATCTCAGTGTGACACTTGTACTAATCAGAGAGAGGTTAAATTGGGGAAAGGTAAAAATGGAGCACACTGCAATAAACTGGCTGTGATTCATTATTCATGGAGTCCAGTATGCAGTCCCCATGAACATCCAGCACCACGTGCCAGAACAGGACATGCACTGCAGACCCAAAGATTTCATTTTTAACTGCTGAAGAGAGAGAATTTTAAGGGCAAGCTTTTAATGTTCCAGAATGCAAAGTGGATGTTCTTTTTATGGACAGAAACATCCACTCCATCCCAGAAGCCAGTTTAGTTCAGCAGGAGTGACAACCTGGTGCAAGAAGTTGCTCAGAGATCACCTTTGTCTCATCGGGATGTTGAGAACCCCCATTTACAAAAACTGTGCATCTTCATCACATTTGCAGAATTACAGACCGACACACTATGGAGTGAGACTTCTCCCACAGCACGAAGCAAGGAGCCTTTCCCAGTGAGTTTATCATGCAGGTTCTGCCAATTATTAAAAGCAAGCCGTGACAGGTAAAAGCAGGAAGAGAATGCCTGGGGAACAGAGATTTGTGTAAAGGTTAGAGGCAGCACGGGCAATATTGGTTGCAAAAGCAATCAGGCAAAGACAAACACAAAAAAGGACAATTAAGTCTAACTACACACGACATACTACATGACATGGATGAAGACTTAAACAACACAACATTTTAACACTGCAATAGCCGTGGATACATCATCTGCATACCACCACAGGAATATGGAATTGAGTATCAACACAACAAAGGCATAATAAAGCAAAAAAGACTCCTAAACAAGCTCCCAGTCTACTTTTTGGGAAACAGATTCCTTATTCAGATTTTTTTTTAAATTTTACTACTTTTCCTGCTTTCTGAACTAGCTCTATTGCTTTTATTGGAATAACTTTACTGACTACATACATCCAGTCTGTATGGAGGAGGACAGAGAGCGTATCTGTTTTGCTATGTAACACTGACCATTTAGCTGTGTAAACACAGTAACAGCACAGGTAACGAAAGTCTCAGTGCCTGAGTGAACTGGGCAAGTTCCTGAGTTTTCCTGTTTCTTATTTTGCTCTTAGAAAATCTGAGTCTGAACTTGCGCTTCAGACTTCAAATGGAAGTTTTCACTTTGGAGGGTTATAAAGTAGCAATAGGCAGGGGTGATGACAGGAAAGAAGGGATTAACAGAAGGAAAGAAAAGATGTTTCCAAATGGAAGGACAAGAAAAGAGAAAGGAAGCTGCCCATTTTACACACATGACAGCAGCAAGTCAGCCAGCAAATAACAGCTGCCACTCAGCAATACTTTGTCTCCTTGAAGGAGATATGTGCTAGCAGCTGCCACAAGGAAAAAGAAGTTTAGTTACTTTACAAGTTGTATTTACTGGTTCCTTTCTCCGATTTTCATTAAATACACAACTTAAAACTAGTATCACCAGCATTGCATTTACTGGATCTGAAGCGTCTTAATGCTCTCAACTTTATCAGTGATTTCTGCATATCCCAGTCATCATCTTCTACAAGCAAAACATCCTAGAGAGCTACAGAACTATAATGATACATTCAAATATAATGTATTCTAAATAAGACTGCCCTCACAGCTTCACCTGTTCACAGATAAATGTTTGAAGTTCAGAAACCCAGTATTTTCAAGAAAAGATGTTTTGCTGTACAGCAATTATCTCCAGCTTGTAATGAGATAATTCACTGCTCTAGAAGGCACTAAACTAACAATCTCACCAAAACCCAAACCCACAAAACCCACAAACTTAATAGAGTAAGTAGAGCTCAGAAGGAACTCCAAATGTTCATCTAGCCCATTCCTTTTTCCATCAGGGTAAATTGTATCTCCATCATGCCTGGCAGACAGCTGCATCGACACTTTTTAAATGACTTCCAGTGCCAGAATTTCCTAAGACTAGTCTAACACAGTTTTCTAATGTTCAGAATGAAAATGCAATTTAAGTGCGATATCATCTGTTCTGTCTTCCATGAACATGGATATCCTGGGGTTTTGCCTCTAACTCTTAGTACAGCTTCCGACACTATTTAGGTTACTCTGCTGTCATGTCTCCCCTGAGTCTTCTCCTTTGCAGACAAACCATCCCAATTCCTTTTCTCTTTCCTCACAGGTCATGTTTTCTCAAAGCACAGAACACAGAAATGGTCAAAAAAGGTCTCTGAGGTCAGTAATGATCCCAAATAGCACCTTGCTTATGCTAGTATATGAAAGTGTGTAAAACTCTACACCCTTACTTTACCTATGCCATCTATGATCAACAGTATCAATGAAAGAGTAAATAAGAGGACTGTCAAGCCCCAAAAAGAATAAATACCTTGGCTGAATTTTGGTCAACTTATTCATTTCTGAACAACAATATAGACTGCTTTGTTCCTGTCAGAATGGTTAAAAAATAATCCAAAGAGTAGTCAAACAATGAGTATTTTCTTGCTATTTTTAGGAATGGTACAATGGAAATGCTGGCGCCAGCTTTCTTCAGTGATGTGATTATGTGTAAGATGTCAAGAGCATTTTACTTCAGAACTATGTATTTTAATACAAGTAAAATGCAAATGCATGCAGAAGAGCACAGTATATGTAATAATATAAAAGTGGAAGACTTCTGAGCCTGTTAGCTCAGCCTGTTAGCTCTTCCATCTGTAACAGCCCCAAGGCAAATATTTCACTTTCCTGGGGTTCTTCAATATGCTGTATCCAGGGTTTAGTTGTGCCAGCAACTTACAAAACATTATGAATGATGCAGTACTCTGCAATTCTCCTTGTCATGGTTACACACAGCCTTCCTGAAGATCACCCAAACTCTGCCTCTTCCAGCAGCTGACATTTGGAATTGCTTTGACAGCACAAAGCTCAGACCCAGCTAGGCTCAGCTTGCAGATCCAGGCACTGCTCCTGCAGCCCTGGCAGAGGCAGATGTTCCTGCACTTGCACCTTCAGGCTTGGCTCAGCAGCCGCCTCCGCTCCCACCGGGCCCTCGGCTGCCGCAGCCCAGCGTGTCTCACTGGAGAGGAGCTCCAAAGCACACACACTGAATATTTATCTAGCTTATGGCTCTCCTGGGAGCACTGAGACACTCTTCAGGACCTAAGCAGATGTAGTCCTAGGCAGAAATTCCCCCCACAGGGAATATTACTTAAGAAATATTTAAATATTTGCTCCCTTCTATGCTGTTGTGTAAAAAGAAATCAAAAAGCCAATAAAAGAGCCTGATCACTACATAACCCATTGACACCTCCACACTACAAATTATTTCAAAACAGTCTAATGAATTAGTCCCAAGTGAAATGCAAGCAGTAACAAAACAAACATTTCTCTGTTCAATATAATGAGAGAAATAAAAGAGCTTCTGTCAGTTGCACCAAGAATTGTTGAAGAAAAGAAATAAATTCACCCTGAAAAAATTTCAGGCATACGAACATTTGTTTCAAAACCATGTCAACCAAGTTATTTACAATTTCCATTATTCAGAAAATGACAATAGGAAGCAGCGCACCCTCCAGAAATAAATTTATATCAAGCAAAGCATTTCTGTGGGGCCTGGCACAGTCTAACAACACCAAGCTAAACACTGTAGGTATTTTACTCCTTGAGTGCTGTTACTCATAGATCCAGATGGATAAACAAATGGCTGGAAGATTAGAATTAAAATCAAATTCCTAGCCAAATAATAAACTCAGGTTACTTAAATGGTAACTTAATTTCTATTATATATGCAATTGCAAAATCTTCATTAACACTATGACACCACCCTCCTTCTTCTTGCATTTATAAGCCAATTATTTATTCTATCACTTTATATTCAAAGATGAGCTGCTAACCAGTCATTGTAAATGATCAATAAAAATTAAAAGATGAAATCTACTGGACTGTCATGCAAATCACTTCGTGCTGAATCACAATATATTCAAAATAGTTGTCACCTGCCTCCTTCAAGAAACTGTAATACTGGTATGTGTTGGTTTTTTTACCAATTGGTCTTGTTTGAACCAGTTTAAATTTTCACCATTCATTTCACACAGGCCAAAACAGTGTCCAGCCTTCTAAAGTTTAAACCCACATCTTTCCTAAAGAGCTCTGAAGAAAACAAAAATCACTGAAAATTCAGTGAGCTCATACTCCTCCTACCAACATTACCATTTTGACTAAATGACAGGTACCAGTGGCGGCAGGTGACAACTTTGAGTTTTGTATTTAAAGCTCTGACTGTACATCGATTCTATTTAAGGCATTGAATATATAAAAAGATAATGAGCTTCAATATTGCCCGTGATACCACAGACCCCTCACCCTCCTTGAGCAGTTTGAGCAAACTGGTCAAACCCCCCATGCTGAGCTCAGAGCACCTCCCTGCTGGCAGAATTGAGAACAGGGACTGTACCGTCCGGCGTTGCCTGCTGACGGGGTTTTTTACATTTGACGTAATCGTGGTCAACTGGAGTGGCTGTGTAAGGTGGGGATGTCAGACCTGGACCCGAGGAGGAGGGGAGGGAAGTCCCAGGGCCTGGCACTGTTCCAGCTGAGGAGTGAGAGTCTTCATCTATCAAGCAAGGTTTTTCTCTGGGAGGGCGAGAAGAAAGAGGAAGTGTTTATATACATGTTCTTACATTTTCAATACAGCAACTAAAACTCACTTGTCGCTGTTGGACACAAAGTGAGTACACAGAAGCTTGGTAAGTTCAAAAGAGAAAAAGAGCCAATTTTATTTCTGACCTCACAGTATACAGAATCACAAAAGTGGCAGTGGATTGGAGGATGAAATTACCACCTCTCCAACCACACTGGTCAAACCAACAGTCCATCAATTATTTCCTCCCACAGAGAAGAATGCAAAACAATCATTATTTACATGAACAGCATGTGAGAACTCCAGTAGAAACATGTAAACATCAGAAGGCATAGAAAACTTTTAAAATAACTCTAAAACTTTCAAAATAACTATAAAAGAAAACACTTTTAAAAATCAGGGCAACATTCACTGACAAATTCTAAATAAAGGATTTTACTACAAGTTATTTTCCTCGTGGTGGTTTTGGTTTGTTAATTTAAGATTTTTTAACTTAATGTATTTTTTAACTTAATGTATTGATGATTGTGGTGGGTTTTAGTGTTGGTTAATCACTTATTTATTTCTTGTTGTGAGGTAGGAAGATAGGACTAGGAGAAAGGTAAAGTATATGTAAAACTTGAAAAAGGTATAAAGAAAATTTTATTAACAGTAATTAAAAGAAAAAAGTCGTAAGAATTAAAATAAATTTTTATAACACTTTTTTAATAACTTTTTTTCTTATTGATAATGTAAATAAATAAAATTTAAACATTTTTTGTTAGTTTATTACTTTTAAAAATGGGTTTTCTTTAGTTTATTTAGGGAGAGAAGGTTTTTTTGTTAATGTTATGGAGATTTTTTTTTAATAACAGGAAAAATAGTTTTTTGTGGTTCTCAATTTTTATGACTAGCAGCTGCCCAGGGAAATTTGTAATTATGAAGTTTCTCCACCATGACACTCCCTTATCACTGGTCAATAGTAAACTCTATATGTTGTAGTTGTTAATGAGAAAAATTGTAAGGACTAAAATCTCTCATCCTATAAGTGAATGTAATTTGTGTTTGCATTTTTCAACTGTTGATTTTAAAAATCAAATTGATGAATAAATAAAAACAGTGGCTTCAAAATGGATCACAAGATCAGAATTGTTCTTTCTTCCCCTCCCATTTCCTCTGTGCCACTTATTGAGATCTCAGATTTAATCTTATTCATGGTACCAGAAAACTGCAAACATTAGCATAAATTTTATTCAGCTTCATTTTAATAGTTTATTGTACAGTAGTTTATCAGCATTCATTCAGCAGATACTGCTGGAAGCTAGCACTCACTTTTCTGCAACTTTTGGGGTGTTCTTCTCCTCACCCCTGGCAAAGGGTCCCTCAGAAGCTTCTTTCATAAAACTAACAAGTACCTCTGCATCTACTCCAGAGTCTGGTTTCCCCACAAGTTTCAAAATAGAAGCATGAAGTCGAAAATATACCTAAAAAACACCAAAGTCCTTTTGGTCAGTAAAGAATTTGTAGCTCTGTAATCTATTACAAATAGTCCTTTCTCCACAGAATCTGCAGGAGTTAGCTACCTGTCACCTAAACTTACCTGAACTGAACTTTCCCTGCCTTTGAAAGGTGCTTTTAAATTACAAAATCTGAACACTGTACAAATTTTATAACCATAACCTATGGAACACAACAAAGAAAGCAGAAGTGGCCTCGCTGCGGGCCAAGTGACCACTGGGTATGTTGTAGAGCCACTGTTTTTACCAGACCACCCAGTGAAAGCAAAGGTCCCACTTCATGCATGAACTTGTGCCTCCATAGGAACGAGATGCCTGTGAATCCTATCAAGGGTTTGATTTTTATAAAAACCAATGAACTGTGTGCAGCAAAATTCAGAAGTGGAATTGCTACCCACCTGTCCAAACTGCCTTTGAAATGAAACCAGGCTCCATTTCACTCTCCAAGTGTGTCTTGCAAACATTCCCCAACACAGAACACCATCTACAAGTGCCTAACAACCTGTAGAGAAGAAGACTTAGAGCCTACACATCCAACATTCTTTTACCTCCAACGCTTCCATGGCAAGTTCTGGTGGGTTGTGGTAGTGAATCTTCTTAGGGTAGCGAGCAGCCTCCTCGTGCAGGTAATGGCCTGCCTGTTTGTAGTGCAGCAGGTACACCACAGGAGGCTGCTTCTGCTTCTCGGCTATCTTGCCCAGCATGTAGTGAATGAGCCACTCCTCCTCGTCGCCGTCGCCCTCGCAGCGCGCCGCCGACGTGAAGCACAGCTTGGCTGTCTCCAGCATGCTGTCCCTGCGCTCCTCCATCTGCCACGGGGCACAACACAGCACACCAGGTCACTGCAGCTCACGTGGCAAACCCCAAAAACGTGTACAAGCACATGAACACGGCACAGCCTTTAAACACTTCCAACCTAAAACATGTAAAAGTGATCAAATACATCCCAACAGCCCACCAAATGTGTTTACGGATAGGTTTGCGTTCACGCTGGTAACTGCTGGCACAAACAACCAGAACAAAATAGCAAGACAGAAGAAATATTTATTATATCTATATGTATTTATATCTATATAAATATAAATCTGAAAAATAACAACCCAATATTCATGTCTACAGAAATCCTACCGCTCTTTCGCAGCTGTAATTATCTTAACTCTTCAAAGAAAAAAATTATTTGCTTTGTTCTGCAACTGAAGTCTGCTAAAGCCACTATGGACCACTCCCGTTTGTGAAGAAAAGTGTTTCATCTTGCTTGCAATGTATTTAATTTTGAGATGAATATTCTCCCCACCCCATCAAAAAATATTAAAACCAGCAGCATAAATTAAAGTTAAATGCCAATAAATTCATGTAAAAAAAATTAGGTCAAAAGATGCATCAATGTAATTTTCTCTCTTTGAAAATGAAGTTTATAAATTTAAGCTGTGTGGCTATAACCAAGAACTAAAACATAACCTTTCCTTTCCTAAACATTTTGTAAGAAGAAGAGAATAATAAGGCTTTTATGTATGAGAAACACATACCTGAAGAGATATATCTGTGGAAGTGAGATGAAATTGTTTCAATTTATCTTTTAGTATAATAGAGCTTTTCTTACTAAATTATGCATTTTTAATATATTCACTTGAAAAAATGAAGACTTAAGTAGTCCTAAACAAACGTTCTCATTTAATCCTCAACTTCAGATGGCTGCTCTGTATTGCTCCTTTTATCTGATAATATGAAGTAATTCCAGCACTATCCCTGGAATTTTTCAACAAATCCCTCATTGCCAAGAGGCTGCAAGACCATAAGACCAAACTTCTGATAGGGCAAAGACAAAAAATGTAGTAACTTCATTTTCTGAGGAGCTCACTTTGGAGCTGTTGGATGCAATAACCCTCCAGAAGAAATCGCTATTGTTATTTCAAACATATTCTTTAATAAACTATTTGTTCCCTTTTGATACAGGCTGACATCAGCTTTGTTCTCAGGCAAGGATGTGCCTGTGGGAAGTGCAGTGTTAATGCAGTGCTGGAGGCAGCTCAGATGTGACACTCACCACCTCCTGTCAATACTTCTCCCAGAAGCAAAGGGTGCTCCCAGCACTGATCTCTCTTGTTCAAACACTGAAAGTTTTACAAATTACAGCAGAGCACCAGCACTTCCTTTTTTCCACTGTGCTTCCAGCTGCAGACTAGGTAACATTTGGAAATTGGAATAGCTAAATCAGAAATGGAGTTCACTGGAGTTCCCATTTTTCCAAGCAACTCTTATCACTGTCACAGTGTATTTAGAATTGTTCATTTTGGTTCAGCAATAAACTTCTTAATAATCTTTTTCACCTCCCTTATACAGAAAGAGATAATGAATTTATAACAATGTTTTCAATGGAAATTCTATCAATCTTCTCATTTTGATCTTTCGTTTAGGTAAATGGCCCAAAACCACAGAAAAAGGGGAGAGTTCTTTAGATATAAGAGATTACATGTGGACACAGATATCAGAGTAATTTCTGATCTCCTCACTATTTCAATATTTATGCATTTCACCTTTTCCTGGAAACATTGTATGACATTTACAGAAAGGAAAGGTAAATATATTTTCCAGAAGGTTACAATAATTTTGTGTCATCTTCAAAAGACAATTCAAAGATTAGGCTCAAACTGATTTTTTACACAGGAAAAAGAAAGGAAAAAGCTGCTTGATACCACCATATTACATGAATATTGGAATTTCCAACACTACTAAGTAACCATACAGTCTCATATGTAGAATATAGCATGCATATACTTAATTTAAATATTTACTATGTTAGAAAAGCTAGTTTCAAATATTTAAAATTTTATACTCTCTCTGTTAGATCCCACCTGCTTCACAACTTCAGGGGGAAGTTCTGTTTTCCACTGCTTAAGCTGTCGGGATGCGAAGGAATGCAGGGCATAGGAAATGGTGCCGTACTCGATCCACAGGGAGAGGTTGGAGCTGTCTATCTCCAGGGCCCGCTTGAAGCAGTTCAGGACAGGGGTAGAGTGCTTCCAGATGGGGCCATCACTCTTCAGTTCATTGGAGTTCAACTTGTCCTGAATGCGGCTCGCTCGAGCCAGAGCCATCCCAGCCCAGGAGTCAAACCTGTGCAGGCAGGAACATTGTTGGGAAAGATGAAAGTTTGACAAGAAAGTTACACAGATATGTGTGCTTGGCAGAAAGCTCTCTGAATGTAGAACCTGAGAACAGAACAGAGATGGAAGCAAGTTTTGATATAAAAGAATAATAGATGTCTAAATTGAGAATTGCTGAGCCATTGCTGGACAACTAAGAAAGCAAAGGTTAAGTCGAGTTGAAAGGAGGTTTTATGACTAGAGCAAAGGATATGTTGACCACAAACAAAAAAGATGTTTTTACCAAGCAGAAATAGGTCTTAGGAAAAGCAGAAAGATACCATAGGCAAACAAATATGCCAATGTGGCAAGTAGAAAAAAGGTCTAAGGATTTTCCACTGCAAGAAAACTGAAAAACAACTTTAAGCTTAAACAGTAACATACTAACTCAGGTGATTGGATAGTAATGACCATAATATGGTAATGACAGTAGTTATGATAAGCTGTAGGTAATAGTAAAGGTGTTGTATATGATGCTGATTGGTTGTTATGTATTAAGATGCTCAGCAAAGAAAAATACATAATGCATTGTAACCAGAACTAAAGCAGCTTCAGGCTTGTCTGCAGCTGGCGCTGGCAGCTGTAGGTGTAGCTCTGTTACCCACTACTCAAGACTGCTGTAACATCTTCTACACAATAAACATTTGAAGAGCTGCCTGGAGTCCCACATCTCTCATCTCAGGCTCTTACAACCCATGAACAAATCCCCCCTGAACATTACACTGAAGGCATAGACAAGATTTATCTTCTTGTATCTACAACTTTTTCCTCCTTTCATCATACAAAACAGATTTCTGCACTTCCTCCTGTCCTCAGAATGGAACATAAGCTGTACAGCCTAAATCATACTGATTTTATTAAAGTGATTTCCTAACAAAGCACTGCCCCCAGTAACTGTCACACATGGAAAACTGATGAAAAATCCAGGTTTATTTGCCATGCAAAGCCAGGATATCTATATTTCTAATGGCAGCACTCCCATTGTTTTTTCTCAGTAACCATGCAGCCTTGTCAAAATGTTGTCACCCTGTAGGCCAGCAGACATTATGACACCTTGTACTGTTGGACTCAACTTCGAAAAATCATCATCATTTCCCAGCATAAAAATCATAAAGCCAAAATTGCATTCAAGTAGGAAAATCCTGATGAACCAAAACTGTAATTTCTGCCTGAAGGACTGTTGAGGGTCCAGCCCTGTGTTTGTTGACAATATAGTCTGAAGGCTGGTTTCCATAGGCCACAACCTCACTAACACCAGGGTTAACACCAGGTTTCCTCTGCTCTGGGGTTTTTCAATTTTACCATGATTTTAGCACCAAGGCAACAACCATAATGTTCTCATATTTTTGCCTGCAATTTCTTCTGATTCCAACTGAAAACCCATTTCTAGGTCAAGTGACCTCAATAGTCAGATTCCTGAGGGGCATGAAACAGGAACTGTAGTACAGACAAGTACCAACCAATTTGACTGGGGCAAAAATATTATACTACCACATAAGGCATATTCTGAGCAAAAAAAACCCCACATATTAAAGTAAAAATGCACTCCATTCATTTATTTTTTAATTTAAGTTTTAGAACATCAAAACTGCAGAAAAATGGGTAAGGGGGTGATAGTGGTAATTTCTTTATCTGCCTTTAAACAAAAGTTTTAGGCATTTGCTAGTCACAAGTCCCATACTAGAACATGCAATAACATTAAACTACAGCTATTTCCTCTGAAGATTTCACATCTAAAATTGCTCTGTGCCTTCACCTCCCTTTTGTCTCCATTACACGACTGGATTTAGAAACAATCTTCTTGTCTCAAATCTATCAAATTACTGACCCTGATCTATCAACTTCAAGGAGAATTAAAATGATAACACCTAATATGCAAACTCTATATTTAATCAGTAAATTTAAAGGTTATTTAATGTAATTTAGAAGACAGATATTCAGTACATGCTTTATTTTTAAGATGAGAGAGCTTAATCTTGATGGTATTTCAGTGAGTTGTAAATATACCAAGAAACAAGGTGGTTTTGTTTAAATATCACTTCAATACTTTATTTGTATTCCCTGTGTAGTTCTCTAGCAGCAAAATCAACACTTTTAGGAAGAGGTCAGCTTAAGCAATTAATGCACTAAAGGATGCCATTTGTGCTATAGCTATCATCACTTAGCAAATTATAATATTTTTCACTCCTTATCATGCATGAACATGCCAAAGCAAAGAACAAAAGGTACAAACAGCTCATTCTTCACAGTTAATCTTTATTTCAATTTAGCTTCACCCCCCCTTTCATTTTTTGGTTTTAATTTCAAAGCAATCAAATATTTAACCATGTGTTTTAGGTTTTGTCCTCTCTGCTGGGTTAAGAGATGCCCTTAATTATGGACCTGTGATAATGGATTGCAGGTGGGGGGTTTGATTATTTGGGCTTTTTTTTTCATTTCTGAAACCAGCTGTCTGCTTTTCAGTGCTGAAAGAAGTGAGAAGAATGAAGGACATGCAGCAGGATTCAAAAATACTGACCTGTTTGGACAAATACAAATGTCGTGCATGTAAAATTTAATGGCCTTGGACTGTTCTTTGTTCTTGAAATGATAATCTGCCAGAAGATAATACAGCTCAGTCACCACTGGTGGAGAATAGTCTGCACCCTCGGGGAGAGATGGTGCCTGATAATCAAAAAGGCAAGGGTTTATATTAAATGAGCTGCACATTTGCTTCTTCCTTGTAGAGGAAGTAGCACAATCATCACACAATATGAAGGTTTTCATCACACAATATGAAGGTTTTGAATATAAAGCCATTGAAAGCATTTCCCAGATACACAGAGCACTTACAAACACTAATGAACATCTCATCCTGATTATATTTTACCATTCAAAGACTAAAAGCTTTGGTGGGATCATTCTTATTTTATTTAAATGCAATTACCCAAGGAAACCCAACATCAAGGAATAAATCATCCCACTAATAATCTCAAAGTCAACATAAAAACAGTAACGCCAATTTTTACTCCCCTCAATTTAATTTTTTAAAATAACAATTAATTATACCTTGCTGCATGTTCCTTCAATATAGGCAGATACAGTCTCCAGGCTCAGCATAGGCTTGTCAGTGCGAGGAACAATTGTGGCAGTTTTCTTCAGAAGGTTGGCCAAATCAGCAGACACAGTACTGGTTTTGTAACTATCAAATTCTGGAAGAGTTTTAGGCTTAAAATACTCAAACATGAACAAAGCATCTTCCCATGTCAGATCAACCTGAAGAGGGAGGTAGATAAGAGGGGGGGAAAAATACTTCAAATTCTAAATTCAAGTCTACTGATGATGGTTTTCTATAGCTTTTCTAGTTCATAGGAGTGTACACATTGCTCTAGCAGGAACCAAACTAAACCTCCCCAGAACAGACCTAATGCGCTATTAATTTATGCTGCTCACAAATACAATATACTGCTCATTGATTTAACAGACAAAGATATTGCTGTTACTTAGTGAAATAAATTCATTCTACTTGCTTAGAAGACTTGCTCAGAAAAATTGTTTATAAGCAAGGATCAATTGTAAACATTCTATGTGACACTAAGATAATGGGTAAAATATGGAGAAGAACTCTGCCCCTTCCATTTCAGAGCCAAGTAAGAAGAGTTAATAAAATTTGAATTATTTTAATGATTCAGATTTCATTAATCAGAGTCAATGAAATGGGAAAATTCTGAGCCCCAAAAATCTTTGAAATCTCTTCAGAAAGTTACTTCCAGAATTTACTCCCCATTTTCTCTTCACTCTTCTTTCTTGAAAGCAGTAAAAATACCCAAAATAATCGAGAGTTCTCTTCTGCTAGCCTAAGTTTTTCTCCTTTTATTGCTCACTTTACCCTTACAGTAAATTTTGCTCTGCATTCAAAAGCAGGGAAGTTGCAGAGAGTAATCTCATTATATTTCTTTTTCTTACTTATCCCCTTTCTCTCATTATCTTCACTCTATACGATGTACATATAACATACAAAATTTCCAAAAATTCAATGAATAGTAATGTAAGAGTATTTGTGTATTTTAAAAGATTTGTTCAACAGAACCAGACAATCATTTTGCTTCTATGAAAATGGTTTTGATTGATAATTCTATGACCCCTTGCATTTGGTAAGTGGAAAATAGTCTGGGATTTCTGAACAAAATCAGTGATGTTTCTCAGGGAGGACATTGTATTGCTGCCCTGTATTTTTCTCTTCCTCCCATAATATTACCACCCTCTTCCAGATGCACTCTGTAATCACCCTTCTCCCAAATTCAACTGAATTTCACATTTCTCATAAACAGCTATCAGGTATTTACCATCAGAGATGTCAAAATAAGTGATAATATAATGTACTTGCAAACTTTAAACAGTGATATTTTTCACTTTCATAAACTGCAAGGCTGGCCGCTAAAACTTTCTTCTCTCAAGCTGACTTTTCCTCTCTAAATTTTCCTCAACCTTGAACTTCTTCTCAGCTGAAAATAGGAAAGTGATAGCTTAATAAAATCAATTTCTCAATACTTTCAGAATGGCAGACTACTATGGATAAAACTAGCATATAAAATATTTGACTTGTTATATTTAATTTTAAAAATTAATTAAAAAATACTAAAACTTTTATTTTATTCTCTACAATGTGTAAAATACATAAAATTTACAAGGAAATAAAAGTAGTCTTTCTCCAAATTATATCAAAGTGCGTTAGAAAAAAACAAGAGTGCATCTTTCATCACTTCAGGATATTCCACTGACATTGGATAACACATAACTTACCTGCTGTACTGAATGTTCTTCTAGGTACCTTGCTTTGCTTTTTTTGCTAGGAAAACCATATAAACAATAAAAACATTGTTCCAAGGCTGTTTCCAGCTCTTCTTTGTATGGATGAGTGTCTTCAGAAGTGGAAGCTGCAAGTTCTTTCTGAAGTACCTGAACCTGCAAGCCAAGCATCAAGGACAAGGTCACCTGCAGATCACAATGAATTGCCCAGTGAGCTGCTAAAGGCAGATGATGAAAACAGCTTTAAGAAATTTTAAGGGATTTTTACATGGATTTTTCCCCAATAACAACCAAATATTACTCGTGTAATTCTGTAAACTGGTCTCACACAAGTCATTCCAATGGCACTGCAGCAGCATTGAAGTGCTTTTATTTTTCTTCCTGTATTAATTCACAAATACTTATCTTTAATCAGTGAGGTTAAATATCAGCTTCATGTTTCAGACTTAAAATCATTCAAAGTTCTCCCCTACACAGCAAGCTGCTTCTGTGAATATAACTGTGAAGTACAGTCCATCAATGTTGTGAATAAAGAAAAGGTACAGAAGAATTTCTGCCCTAACTCACAACCAGCAATTTCCTCTGCATGAAAAAAGCAAGATGGAGAGGACTTGGCAGCAAAAGGAGAGAGAGAGTTAATGAAAATCTGGCTAAAAGGACTATAGAATTGAACAGTATGAACAGTATTACACAGATGGCTACACACCAAGGAAAGTGGCTGGATTGATCCCAAATTACTAAACACTGTAGCAAGTTGCTATCTTTACCTTCAACACTACAAGAGAAAGCACCCATCAGTAGAATATTTTGGAAGATGCTGATACTTTAGGACATTCATTATAAAAACAGCAGCTGAATGCCAAAAGAAGAAAGGTAACTCTCTGAAAATTTTCACTAAGCTTCCATAAAAAACAAACCAAAAAGGAACACATTCCAAGAAGACATTTCAAGGTCAATAAAAATATGCTCACCAAGAATAACCTGTGTAGGGGTATTCTGGATATTTATTTTGTAACCCAAACAAGACCCACACAACCACTGAGGTTTAAGATTCAATTTCAATGTGTTCCACTATAGATCTCAATTAAAAAAATAAATGCTTATTTGTGACCATTTATCATTTTTCAACATCTAGGACTGCAAACTCAATTACTTATGCAAGATCCTACATGAAGCTTCTCATCATGATGGGCTTTCCTGTCAATACAAACACTGCACTACAAGGCAAAAATCTGACTTTCTACATGTAAGAAGCTCATTTATAAGAGCTGGAATTAAATAGAAGATTCTGATTGTCTTCTGATTAAAATATCTGTGCTAAGATCAAGGTACTGTTTATTAAGAGCCAAACCCCTGAAAAAGAAAAGCAAAGACAATTCTTAGAAAGCATTTCAATGACATCTGGAGTCACAGCAGACTCATTCATACTGAGTCCCAGCAGCCACCTTATTGCCAGCACTTTCCCTGCATGAATTGGTGATCAACATTTGAAATTTACAGAAAGGGTAGCTAAAAAAGCTGAAAAAAACAGTCAGCATCAGAGAATACTGTAACAAAAGCCTTGTATTCCTACTGCTACAAACAAAAGCACATCTAACAGCAGTAACAGAATTCTCACTTGAACAGCATTCAAAACAATCTCCTGTGTTATTATTCAACTTTCAAGTTCTTGGCAGAAATCCAGAAATGTTCCTAATAATTCAGAGTATTGCTAAAGGCCTTAATTAATATTAACACCTTCTCTTGCACAGCACATTCATCCACAAGCAATATAAGGTCCTCGAGCAGACAGTTCACCTACAGAAGGTGACCATTCAACAATAATCTATGAAACACACTTTTCACATTCTTGAAGCTGCCTTTCTCTTCAAATAGTTCATCCCATTTTACCTTTGTCTTTCGCTATCCCTACACCCTCTAGTTTCTGAAAACCAAATTCTTGTCTTTAATAATACTATATTATATTTTTGTTTAAGAAGCTGCCAATTCTGTAGGTGAAAATGGAACATTTTGTTTAAAGTACCCAATGACATTTGCAAAGATCTCACTGTAAATGCATTGGCAGCTCTCAGTCATCTGTACTTTCCCAGGTTCCCAGCCCATACTCTGTGACTCCCCAGGCTGTGGGTACAGGCACATTTTTCAGGCACAATTCAGACTCGTTACTTCAGAGCACGACATCTGTGGGCAAGCTGGAGCCTGGGAGCAGCCCATCTATTTTCATGAAGCACAGGGCCTGAGCTAATAAGCCCTCTGGAGTCCCTGCAGGGGCAGCTCAGGTGTATCAGCATTTTGCTCCTAACACCAGGGAGGCTGAGGAGAGCAGGACATAGAGATAATCTGATAGTTCTACCCTGAATCAGCCTCAGTTCAAACGCTGCTCATTCACTCCAGCCCTGCCAGGGTGAGCTGACTCCTGCAGAACCCCTCAGGCTCTCTGTGCCATCCTTCCCAGCTGTCTAAATTACTGTCCTGGACATGCCACTGCTCAAATTCAGAGATAGATGGGGTCTGGCACTGATCTGTGGCTAATAAGCTCCAGGAAGTGCTGAGAAGGGAAATTAGGAGATTCCTGAATAGCTCTATGCAGAAGTAATCATGATTTTCTCTTGGCTGAAGGTAATAAACCTCAGTGAAGTCAAACTGAATCTGCAAAGTACCACTGAAATGTCCCTGTAGAGCAAACCCCAGTGGATGCCATGGCATCACATTATCTGGGATTTGCCAGCAGCCAGGCTGTCCCAGGCTGTCAGTGCTCTGCTCAGGGAAACACTTGGCTTTCTGAGCTAAGAGAAAATGAGCAAACACAAAGAAATATTCTAGTTTACCATGGGAAATTTCTTTTCTGGTGTAGCAATGAGACCTCAAGGAATAATCTTGAAAAGATCAACCATGAATGGGTGTAAAGACGTTTAAGTGGGTAAATCCTTTAATCTAATAATGCTACAGTATTACTGCCCAGACACCCATTCCCGGAGCACATGAGATGAGATGCAACACACCCATCTGAACAACAGAGAAAAGAACAGCCTTAAGACATGGGAAAATGGAGGGTTAAAGTAATTCTTCATTCTTATCATTGTTCAACAGATGAACTGTGTATGTGTATTTAAAATAATATTTAGTTAATAACATTGAAAACAATAGAATTGCTATTTTTTTCAGACTGTGGTACAAAATCAAGGTAGCTACAATCAAACAAGACAAATTTATGAATCACAGAACAATTAAATGCATCACAGCTTCAGTGCAAATCCAGATTACACCACAGGATGTGGGTGCAATCAGAAGCATTCCAGTTGTGTAACTGTGGATAGATGGTGGGCTGCAAATCTTTACTCTATGATTTGGAAGAAACAAACAACCAAGCTGTTCAAAATTGATTTTTCTTGGCTGAAAGTTTAAATACGTTCTTTTTACATGATAAACAGTATTTATGTACACTGAAAATGTGCAAACCCTACCTAACACTTGACAAATTCAGTTCTGTGAAGTGAGCAACTTATTTAGAATCACTGAGACAAGATGAATATGGAATCCCACTGTGTTATTATAGCAGTAATTTTAAAGATGTAACACAACAGTTTTTTTTAGCTTCTAAATTATGTACAGTACTATCCAACTGTTTGGTTATTCCTATCTCCCTTTCAAATCCCATGAACAAAATAAAACACTAGTGCAAGAAGCAAAACAAAGGAGAAAGAATAAAACAATTCTTTTCAGTGAGGCAAGTCTAGAGAACAACGGGGAGTATGACAGAACCAGACCAATAGAAAAGGGGGTAACAATAACAAGCCTTTGCTATTCAGATTAAACTGACTGAAACTTTCATATGTTTGTCTGGGAGAAGATGGAAAGTGGATCTAAAAGTGTATGTTTAACATGAAGATAAGGCAATAAACAATCTAACTTTGAACTTTGTTCCCTGCTTCGAGATGTGGCTTGGCCAGATGACTTTCAAAGACCAATCAGAATCAATCTCAGTTATTCCACAATGCCAATACTTACATAGAACTTGAGCAGAGCACCATCTGAATTGCAGCACCAGGATCTCCTTCCCAAATACTCATGAGCTGTGTTCAGCAGCATAAGTGAAGAAGGCAACATAGGGGTATCAGGACTCACTGGAAGAAAGAAATCGGTAAATATTAAAGCAGCATGGAACTGAGTTAAATCTGAGTCAAGGCTTCAGCTGGCAAGCAGCTTCCTCTCTGATGGAAAGTGATGCTTGCATAGCCCTCTACTCCCTTCAGCCAGCAAGGTAAGACAACAAACAAATATTTTATTACATATATTTTCCTGAGCTAGATGGTAAAGAGCTCAGGTCCAATATATAAAAGTGAAGAAATAATCCACCTTCTTCTCCCTGGTTCTGCTGCTGCTGGCAGCAAAGGGATCGAAAAGCATCTTCCTCATGCTGGATGATCCTGTGCAGGATGATCCATGGAAGCACTGAGGACACATATGGCTCTTTCGGTTCTTCCTGGACAGCCATGCTGCAGTCTATGATCTAATAAAGAAACAGACATTATACAGACAAAGTGATGCAAGACAAAGGTCAGGTGTGAATCCTCCCCAAACAATCCCACATTTTACCCCAAGGAAATAATCTGAAGTTGAGTCTCAGCTTCTCACAAGCGGCTGAAAAAAGGCTAGAGATAAATCAATCAGTAGGGGAAGGATAGCAGACTGTTTGCCCTACTCTGACATTCCTCTTGCACCCCCATTTTCCACCTAGATGTGTCTCTGTTTATATGCTATATGAGCAATTCATAGTAAGGAAATACACAGCACCAATTCTTAGCATTACTAGGCCTCATTATTGTACAAGAAATTTCCCTACAACCCAGATGAAGAGGAACTTAAAAAAATTCCTGAATTCTAGAACTAGTCTTACAACAACTGTTAAAAGGCCAACTATAATCATTAAAGATGCTATAAAAATGATGTGCCTGAACACTCTATTCTCCAGAATTCCATTACATTCTATAAAACATACAATTTTACATAATAAGAGTATGATTTCATAAGTAGTGAAGGGTCCTTGGCTTTTACAGAAGTAAATAGAGATTTGAGAATTGCAAGCACATTGAATTTTGACATTAACTACACCTGCTTCTTAACAGAACTGCCATTTGTAAATCTGCCATTTGTTACCTGGGCTGAAAACATTCATTCAGTTTTGAGGTTTGAAAGTACCTTCTGTAAAAGGCTAAAATTAGTTGTATTCATAATTCTAGAAGCAGTTCACATTTTACTTTTCCCCTGCTCTGTTCAGATCATCCTTTCTGTTTTTACTAGAAAAACACCTACTTTGGCCAGCATTTGCAAGCAATTCAACCCTACCTGTAAGGCTTATGGGACCTTGCCCTCCAGCCTGAAGCACATCCAGGCAAGATCAGAGCCATAACTTAGAAACTTCACCCAAGCAGCTCAATCTTCACATTATCACCATTTCAAATAGCCTAAAACCCCAGTGTTGGGTTATCTTACCACCATATTTTGACTGATTTAGGCAGCTTGGTGTCTAAAGGTACTGGTTCTAACACAGGTGTGTGCTCAGTGCAGGTCTGCCACACTGCAGACTGTGACAATGCTCACACAATATGGTGATACCCATCTTCCCCAAAAATGTAACAGGGATGTAACCAAAGGCATCACTATGAGTGGGTGGGAATTCACACAGCTACTGCATCATGCCTTGAATTCTGCAGCACACAGCACATCTCCCCTGGTGCCAGGCCATGGCTTACCTGGATCAGGTTGTTTGTTAAGCGAACCAGGCTTGGTGTGACAGAGGAGTCTTTCAAGATGCTGTTAACTGATGATAATGAAGTATCTATTCCTGTGAGCAGCTGTGTTACCGTAGCAACCCACTCCTCTTTAGCAGAGGCTGCTGTCATATTGATCATCTGCTGAATTGCTTCATTCAAGGCAACATCTGAGCATTCAAAGCATTGCTTGTAGTCTTTCAGTTTGAGCAGGGAGTCCTAGGGAATGTAAATACGAAAAAGATCTATTATAACAATGAAGAGTTTATTTTAAACATGAATGCACAGCAGGGCAAAGCAAAACACTATATTCAGTTAATGTGATTACTTCAATGAAATGAAACAACATCTTTAAATGCAACATTAAAAGGACAATAGGAGGTACATGGATCCTGGACAACAAATACTCAAGTAGGACCTAAATACAAAAAAATTATCACATCTTTCTGCTTTAATAAGACATGCCAGGAAAGAAAATAGGGATGGCTGTAGGTCTGTAATTCTAATGATCTACAGCTCAATAGAGCCCTTACAAGAAACGAGGTTTGGATCTTGATGATCTCGTGCTACCATTTTATTACTTCATCAATAACAAAGTAGCAACTCTAAGGCCAGTGTAACAGCAACTTCTGCTTCTTTCTACTCTGAAACAGCTGGGTCACCTGACAGCACGGAAAATGTAGGACTTGGTTCAGTCCAGTTAAAAGACCATCAGGTTTTTTTGTGCAAACTTTTTTTTCCCCCAAATAACCTAATATACTCAGCTGAGCTAATTTATACACTTATTATACACTTATTTTTCAGTGTCAAATGGATTAACTTTACAGCAATTATATTGCATGTATCAACAGTTTCTCATTCATGCAGGAGTGAGACTTTACAGCATAAAAATCATTCATATGCTAGATAAACGAGTTTCAAAATGGTTCTAAGTCACCATATACTCAACAGCAGCATGAATTCATCCATGAAATAACTCAGGAAGTTATTCAAGCTTCTGTTCATTCCATGGAGGCCTCAACATCTTGTACCTTTAGCCACATTCTCAGTCAGCAAGAGCTGGCACATTGCTAATGATGTCGATAAAGCTGAGATCTTCAGAGCATTTACAGATTTGGTTCCATGTTTTGCTTTGTAAATACGACTCATAACTGTTAACACCCACTCCAGAAATCCTTCCCTCCTGTTTTCAGGAATGAGTATTAATTCCTTACCAGACCAGATTTTGTAAGAAACAAAGCAAACCTGGAGGAGAAGCAGCTGAGCTGGTCTCTCTGGAATGGATGTGACAAACTCCAGGTGTTTGGCTCTGCCGTAGCCATTAAAGCTCAAGGTTGGCCGGAGCAGATGCACCACTGCATTGTAGTCCCCTGCCTCATACAGTCGCTGGATCTCTTCCAAAGACTGGCACCTCTCCAGAGATTTTAGGTTCTTTTCAATCTGCAAACATCACAAATGATATAATCTTAACTTTTGTTTTCACTTATATTTGACTACTGATGCTTCTCCCAGCTATAAATGTTTAAGAAAAGAAAACACTGATTCAATGAACTACTGCTGTTTTAATGCATGCAGCTGCTTTAAGATTTTTTTTTTTATAAAAGCAATCTAAAGATGTACAAGGACCAACAGATACAAAAACTGTAGTTTTGAAAAAGAGAGGGTAGCCTTGACATAATCTTCAAACAAAACAAAACCCTCACTCTGAGATACAGTACACTTCTATCACAAAAGAACTAACTCATAGGTGACATCTGAAACTGGGAGAGGTGGAGTGGGAGGGATGGAACAGGGAACACACACCTGCAAATGAACTCTTACCTCTTCTAAAGAGACCACAGAATCAACGTGCAGATTAGGCAACCGTATGACAATGCTACACTCATTGCCAGCTTTAGCTTGTGTGCTAGTGCAGTTCTGCAGCATCTCAGTGCAGATATCATAGTTCTCAAGGGCCTGTTCCATGTCTCCCTAGAGAAACAGTACAGAGAAAAACATTTAACCAAAAAATCCTACAGTTCTCACTGCAGAAAGAGTCTCCAAAACTCATAGAAATGTTTAAATTTAATGCAGGCACTGCCTGTGTGATTACTGCATGTCCTCAAAAATTACAAATTCAACTGAATAGCTCAAATTAAAGCAAAAATATTTTAAATATTTTACTAATTATTTCAATAACAGATAAATCAGAAAATATAATTCAGCCTGCATAAATTTGTATGATTGGTCTGGAGTGCTAAAACTCCTTTCCTTTAAAAAGGCAGAGTAAACTAACAGAAATAACTCTTCCATTTGTGCAAATTAAAACACTGAGTAAAGAAACATTTGTATATTCTGCAAAATGAATGGATTCTAGTTGCTCTGTGCAAAGTAGTTACTGAAATTGAGAGGTCAGGAAGGCATGCACAGGCAAAATACAACTCTGCATATCACAAGGAAAAGAATGCCACTAGTTGTATAGGAACTCTCATTTTTCCTAAATAACTCTATTAGAAAGGAATCCTTAGATGCAGGGGAAAAAAAGGGGGAAGGAACAAGTTAATTCACACTTATGAAACTGACTCACATAACTAGTTGACAATTGATTTAAACATAATTATTGCATTAAAAAACCCTCTTTGATGTCCTGGGGAAGCAACACTTAGAGGGGAAGAAAAAGACTGGGATCAAATAACATTTCTTTCAAATTATTCCCTTAGTGATAGGTCTAAAACCTTCTGCTTCAAAATTTGCATATTAAATTAAAAGTCTTCAAAAGCAGAACAATGCCACCTCGAAAAAGCAGAGGAAACAGTAATAAAACAGTGTCTGCTTCAGTTAAAATCTGCATTTTGGACTTCCTGAGACTTTGACACGAGTCCAGGCCCTCAAAAATCTTATGTTCTGCAGCTCCACAACACTATTCCAATTAACTTTAGTACAAATAATTTTTTTAAGCTGAGTTAATTTAAACAAAGACTTACATATTAAACATATGTGAATAGTTGCTTAGCATGTGAGACCTCCTACTTCAATTCCACCTCAACCCTCAGGGGAAGTTAATTATATTTAAAAGTAAAACTAAATCACTGTGCTTTAAGCTGATTTTATCCACATGCTTAAAAGAGCTGAGATTCCTAAATCAGCTGCATCTGAACAATTTTGACTTGAATTTGGGAAAAGCTGTATTTGTTAAACCAAAAGTGAAGCCAACCTGCAGTGCCAGAAATCGAGCCTTCAGCCAATAGACCCGAGTGACAAACTCCATCCAGCCCTCCTCAAACAAATCTCGCTGTGAGGACGCAAACGACAGCTGCAACAGGTCTCCCAGAAAATGAGTTCCTGGGAAGTCAGGACCAAACTTGCCATTCACAGAGGCAGCAGGACAATTTCGTGGAGAAACTGCAAGTCAATTAATTACATTTTATCATTAAGTTACTGGCATCCCATGGAAGGAGTCCCACATAACAGAATCTCAAAGGTACTGATCTACCTGAAAGCAAACAACTGATTCCCCAATAAAACACACATTTGGAAGATATTAAGAAAAAATAGTGCCAAAACCAAGTGAATTCCTAGAAACATTTCTTCATATGCCCCCAGTGTTTTCAGAGTCTGAAGAAAATTACATCAAGTTCTCACCTGTAGAACTCTTCCCTTTTGTCAGTAGCCACTGATCTAATTGCAGCTCCATGCAAGAAAGGCTCATTAACATCATATCCTTCAGAAAAAGTAAGGAGATATCAAAAGAGTATTCACAGAAAGAAATACATTAAAAGAAGCATAAATTAAAAAAAAAAAAAAATCACTAAATTTGCAATTTACTTCAAAGAAAGCCTTCATCTTGTCCTCTTGGGATTTCTATTCCCAAGGTCTAAGTACTTCTTCTGCCTGAAAGGTGTATAATACTCTTGACAAATCAACAGGTACAAAACCAAACAATACTTAGAACCATTAATAAAGAAAAATCTCAGCTCATGAAAGAAGGTCAGAACAGCATTGCTTGACGTTAGAAAAAATTGTCATCCTTACTTTTTTATCTGGCTGAAATAAAACTACATTAAACTGCCAAATCATGCCAAAAGCATAATTCCAGAATACAGCAGTAGCCCTGACATTTGAAAAATAAGACAAAATTTAAGAAGTTATGCAGTAATAATGAGAACCAAGGGAATACATTTATAAATATATTTACATTTGTTTAAAAAAGGGCACGTATATACGTGAAATATATACATAAATAAGTCACAGGATGTATAAAAATTTAACATCTGCTACATAGAGGCACTTTTGTTTGTTTTGTAAATTACATCAATGGAACACAGCAATTTTCATAATTAATATTTCATTTGCAAAGAAGTAAAAATACTTGATCGGAAAAAAATTTTCCAACTGAAGTCATACCAAAGGCAAATAACTTTCCAAATCAATACAAACTGCTAACATTAAAAAGATAAAACAGGCTGGCTCAGAGGTCAAGAAGTATCAGAACTGATTTTATAATTCAAGAAATACCATCTTCCATCATTAAGCTGGTTTAAAAATAATGTAAAGAACTTACTATTTTTTTCTATTTGCTTTCAGGAAATTCCAGATTTATAAAGGCAGTAAAATGGTGATGCTGAGGAGGTGGCTTTGGTTTGGTTTGTTGTTTGGGTTCTTTTACTGTAAAATTCAGGTTATATTAAAACTACATAGTATTTACCCTGTTTAAAGCACCAATGCTGACCCTCAATCAGCCAGTGAGAACAGAGCAGCCCCTGTACTGACCTGATGACAAAACAAAACTCTGTCATACCAGAAGAAAAGTGGGGGGGGCAGGGGGGGGGGAAGAAAGAGCAACAACAGAATAAAGGGGTAAAATATATCTGCATCTATTACATCTCTACGGGTGTATGTGTGCATAAACACCCATTATATACAGGTCAGAGTTGCAGGTAGCATCACCCAGGTCTGCTCAGCTCAGGAACAGCTCCAGGAGCTGCACTGCACCCAAGTTTAGGACAGCTACCACAGCTGGGACAAGCAGAGCTGAGCCAAACCTGTGTCTGCTGGATTTCAGTTGGGTACTTCGAGCACCCTGACCCCAAGCCAACAGCAAAGATGGAATAAGGAAAGGTGTTGAAATTACCTTGATGTGTTGATTACTTGAGTCCCTCAGGAGTGGGTTGGGAAGGCTACTGCTGTGCTTTCTCCAGCTGTTATAGATACTGAGGACCACCTCACACAAGCCAGGAGGCCACTTCACCAGGAACTTTTGGCTAATGACTTTCAGATATCTCATCATCAGCTCCAAGATCCCACCATTGTTCAGGTTATCCAGCAGGAATTCATGAACATCCTGTTTTTCTAGAAAGCAGATAAACACAAAGGCCTGCATGTGTAAGGTTGAGGCAGATCATAACTTGAAACAATTTTCAACAGGGTTTTGTGCGCTTATATCACAGCAGTTCATCTGCACTGCGCATGTGCAGAATTCAGTTGCTGTATTCCAATCTGTTTGAATGGGAAATTCCACACAACAGGGCTCCTGCATACCATGATTGAGCAACTCCCAAAAACTTAAAAAATTAGTACCAACTGAGATACTTCTATACCATAAAATTATACTTTTCAAAACAGCATACACTTCTGTATCTTCTAGGCATGACAGAAAAATACAGAAAATAAAGCATACTATATGGCAAAAACAAGAACAGGGGTTATAATGCAATACCTACCAGATTCCATAAATGTTGTAGAATCAAATGACATTCTATGTGGTCCAACATGCTGAGAATTCTCCTCTTTGACCTCTGATTGCACCTCATAGTTATTGAAAGGGTCCTCCTCTTCCTCAGGGTCTAATTTCCTTAATCTGTGTGAAAGGGAGGCAAAAACCATAATATCAACAAAGTCCTCATTCTTTCTTTCATTACTAGGTGAAACCTAAATATGAAACACTGTGCAAATTTTAACAGTGAGAATATATTACTGAAGCAAATTCAGAGATTTGCATCCAGTTCCTTTCGTCCAAATCAAGATTACTTTATCTTATGCATTTTGATATGTGCATAGTCCACTAATTCATTTTAAGAGTAGTAAAAGCTGGTTATTTTTCAATTTTTATTCAGCAATCTTATTACATTTATCAGAAGATAATGCACCACATCTGCTTCAAAAAATAACATGGGGACTAGCAGTTTTAAGGATGGGGGATATCAATTAAAAAAAAATCCCAAAGAGCTTTCTCTCTATGATTATCTCATGATTAAAGCTGTTGCTGTACAGTACCTGGAAGGAAGGAACTTCACCAGCAGCTCTTGAAAGTCAACCTTCTCCTCTTTTTTACACTTGGTGTTCCGAACTCTAGCAGATCTCCTTTTGGCTGTTTCACCACTATCTTCTGTAATTCTTCTTCGCTTCACTCCTTTCTTAGATTTATCACCTGCAGATATGTCACCTAAAAACATAATGAAAAAAAAACCAAAACCAACAGGTTTGGCAAATAAAAAATGAGTAATCTTTTTTATTTAAAAAAAAATAATTACACAGCAACACTTGAGATTCATTGGTTTCCTTCTGGGGACAGTGCCAAAAAAAACTTCTACAGATTTCAAATAAATATAGCTGACAGCTTGGTCTTCTCAGCTTCTTAAAGTGACACATGAGCAGAAAAATAACACAGTCATCTTTTTTGTAAAATAGCTCATTCATTCTAAGAAGCTCAAGGCCCTTCCCAGCATAAAAAGTTTGATATGCATCTCTGGTGGAATGGAGTCACAATTTTTCTCATCTTAAAGACTGAAAAACTGAATTGTGGGGGTAACAGCACAAAACCTGAAAAGGTCAGATACTCCTTCACTTTCTCTATCAGATGTCACACATATGCTGAAAAGGTTCCAACTCTACCAACATGCAGTCGAAAGACAGCACATCCCAAAGAATCTGAAGTGTTTATACCCAGGAAAATAGGAAAGTGATCTTGAATCTTAGATTGAAGTACCTTGCTCACCTACAGTAGCTCCTGGTTCCAATGAACTCTGACTGTGACTTGGGAAGTTGGGTGTGGTTGGAGTGTAAGGTAATACAGGATCTGGCACTGTCACCACTGGATTAGTGCTGACAGGAGTTGGCTGAATAACACTGACAGGAGTAGAGGTGGGAGAAAGCATCAAATGTTGAACTGGGTCTCTGTACTCCGAGAGATCAATTCTCTTTCCCAGACTGGGTCGAGGAGGATCACATGTTGTGAGGTGCTGATACATGGCAAGCAAAGCTTCTCCTAAACACTTCCACCTGTAAGGGAAACACAACAGCATCACAATGTCTTCAGCTCTTGTCATATTATTTTCTTTATTATGTTTACAAACCTAACAGCATTCAATATCGTTTCTCTCTAACAGCTTAGAGATAGCAAGAACACCTTCTCAGTGGGACAGTGATACACACCTGAGTGTCAAAAACCTGTCCCATCATTCAAAAAATATCTCTAAAAAAACACAAGGTCCATGCAGTAGTTGCTGAGGAAATTACTCTATACCAAAAGCTAAAAAGAGTAGTGTCAAAGAAAATTTTCAGGTTCTGCATTCAATCAACAACACTAAAAGAACTCATCCATATTCACAAGTAGAAACAACTTCTCTGCAATATGAACTACATGCAGAGTCCATTAAAATTCCAGAAAAGTATGTGTAATACAAAAACCAAACCCCAATCTTTTATGCCTTAATAAAGACATATATAACAACTTGTTAGTATCCTTATATCTTCCTGTAATTAAAGAACTGCAATTTTTTTTTCTGAGTTTTCATTACCGCAATAGTAAAAACAATTTTTAAAAGCTAAACTTGCTTTCAAATTCACATACAAACTAGTCATATATGAAAAATCCAGTAATACGTTGGAATAGCTGCCAAATCATTCTCAGATACCGTATTTGTTTTTTACATCACTGGTTTAAAATCAAAAGTTGAAAAATAATAACTATGGGGTTTATGCTAAAACCATAAGCACACTGAACTAGCCTATCAGCTAATAAGAAAACATTGGGAGGGTTGGTTTGTTTTTACAAGGAAAAAAAAGGTGTTTTGAAGAAATTCGAAGCACAACACGGTTGTCAGAATACGCTTCAGAGGATCTTTTTGAAAAGAGGAAATATAGACATACGTGAAAAACGGAATTGGCTGCACCAGTCTGAGGTCTGGCTCCCTGTCACGCACCAGCAACGCTTGTCTTTTCTTACGTAGCTCCAGAGCTTCGTTTATGATTTTTCCTGTTTCAGCTGCACTCACATTCACATTATGGATAGACATGTCACTAAGAAATAATAAAAAATGGAGATAAGTGAAAGTTTTTGTTTGCTGGTTTGTTTTTTTATTAAAGCCTAGAGGGGATTAATTTAATACCATCATATAACATAACAAAAACAGCCTTGAAAGAAGCATTCACACAACATTGTTACCAACTTTATGGCACAGATATAGATGTGTCAACCATCAGAAATCTTTGTTCTGAATGATCAGTTAACTTAGACAGATCCTGTAAATTTTATGGGCCTCTATTTTCCCACTTTCCTCCTACCTGCTCTTACTACAAAATCCACACAGAAGGAAAGGCAGTAACACATGGGGAGTTTTTGGTGAGGTTTTCTTGGGAGGGGAGAGAGTTGTTTTGGTTTTGGTTATTATTACATTGTTTTAATTAGGAAAACAAAAGTGAATGCTGTAGGGATCAGGAACTAATTAGAAAAACAAAGGCAGGTGATTATAAGAGATCTAGGTATGAAAATAAATGAGCAGCAACAAATGGATTCTTTTCCTCTTTCTACCTCTCTCCAAAAGAAATTCCTGAAGAACATTCTGTCAGCAGCACCAACACATTATTATTCAGAAGGAAGGTCAGCAAGGTATTCTTACCACTTAAAGCACAAGATCTCAGCAGGTTTTTTGAGCAACCCCAAACCCAAAATTTACATTCCAAAAGCAGCATATTCTCTAAGACAACATTCACCATTTGAGGAACATCCGTAAGGAATCTTTCTGGAGGCAAGGCTGCTCCTCAAAGATCTTCTCCTTCAGAACCAATCCTTTGCTATACAGACAATCTTTTTCCAGAGCTTTGCAGATGAAGTACAAACATGCTGACAGAGAAACAGAAATTGAATGGTCAATGGCTGTTTTGGTTCATTCAAAGTTCCCATTTCTGGGCCTCATGTACACCACTGAATTCCACCCAAATGTGACATTTACATGAATTAGTCCATTTGCTTTGTAAGGTGTCAAATAATTACATGCATACAGTTAAAATTGCCTGTTGTATCTTCCTAGGTACTATATCCAGAAAAATAATGTAATTAATTTTGCTTAAACAATGTTTGCAGTACATCTTCCACTTACTTTCAAGCTTGTTCTGGCACAGAAGAAATTACAACCATAAAAAACAAACACAATTATTCTCCATTTTTATGTTATCAAATGTCTTAACTGCAGATTCCACTAGTGAAGCAAGCAGTGTATCCACTGCTGTAACTACAATTAATCCTACCAGGCTATGAAAGAGACTGTATTTTTATACCCAAATCCTAGAGCTATGCAGGAAGAAAATACTAGAAAGCCAAAACATGTATGGAAAGGCAAAGGAACACTATACAGGGGAACTTCCTGCAGAGGCTCTGATCTGTGAGACCACAGACATTTATTTTTAGGGTAACTAAAACTTATCTAAACCATTATGCTTTATAATTCAGTAAAATCTCTACCATGATGTAGCAGTCTCTACCAAACCCTGCTGCATTGCTTATGCAAGAGACACTTCAACCTATACGATTTCATTGTTACAATTTTTCTTGGTATGTAAAATTCCACACATCCCGAGACGTTTTTCATGCATTGTACTCACTCGTGTAGTCACTGAGGGTATACAAAATTGTGATAAGGTTATCCAAACAAGGCCAGTGATCAGGATTACACCTGAGCCCTTCTTCAAAAGCATGACGGGCCAAGGGTAGGCGGATCAGTTTTATTGCCACACGACCAATTTTATACCAGAGGTTGACATCAGTGGAGTCCAGCATTACAGCCTGGAAAGCACAACAAACAATATTATCCACATTTCAGACGTGCCTACCCACTTTGCTGCAGGAACTGGCACTGCTTTAGTTTTCAGCATGATCACAACTGCTTTGGGGGCTGAATGGTGAACCAATTTTATCCCATATAGCATCAGAAAGAATACAGTACCCAACTGTACTCTGATATGATGTATGCTGCATGTGTCTGTCTGTATTTTAGAAAGTTTTTACAAACATTAAGGTTCCAGTGTCTAATTTCAGCTGCACTGTACCTCCAGATAGAACTCCATGGCTGTCTCTAAGTCATCCCGCTGTGCTGCCAGTTGTGCTAGGTTTTTATAGGTGGAATATTTTAACATCAAACCCGGGTGTTTCAGCCCTTCTTTCTCATCACCAGAAAGGACTGCCTAAAAATTATAAAATAAATGCAACGTGAGCATTAGGAATCAGACAAGTAACAAGAACAACAAACAACTCGCTAATTGATAATACTGACATTTCTAGTTAGCCAGTTAGAACTGAAGTAAGACAAAATATAGCAAACAGTTCTTAGTGTCCTTCTCCCAAGGTCACTGACCTCTCGCAGAAGGCGAATCTCAAGTAGCTCATGATAAGCTTTAGCAGACTCCTCAAACCGGTCGTGTTTCTGAAGGTCCAGAGCTTTGTGGTACAAAGCAAAAGCTTCTGCTTCCTGTGATTTAAATAATTAGAATGTATTTATTAAGACAACTTTATTAAATATACTTACATTTATTATGTATTTCAGAGGTTTCACACTTTTAATACTTTCTGCTACACAGCAGAACATTTGTGTTACTGTCCTAAAATCACTCAACTGAGTGAAGTTTAAGTTTGCTAAAGGAGGGTTCAAGACAGAGTAACTAAACTTTCATGAGAAAAAAATATCACACTTGAACAAATCCCTGCAACTAGTGGACAAAACCCCCATCAAGACAAAACCTCATTAAGACAACTGTGCAATTACTTACCTGAGCTTCCTTAGTCTGTGTCTTATGACTTTTGAAGGTACCTTCATAGTCATCCTCAACGGTGGAGCTGGCATTCAGTGCTGCAATGCGAATCTGGAATGACAATTGAGACGTCGCAAGAAATGTGATATCAACAGACATCCCAGTTTCCTTTGAAAACTGGATTTTTCTCTTCTTTTTTAATTCACTGGTACATGAACAATACTGAGAGATCTCTATATAAAGTTACAAGAACTGTAATTAATTTCATCATCCCTAATTGCAAATAAACAAATATCAAAACCATTTCCCATCCCAAATCAGCTGAAAAAAAACAAATTTCAAGTGTCTCTGCAAGCAACAGCTTTCCTAAAGAGACATGTGCATTACAGTGACTTTTTTCCAAATTCTTAATTTTACCAATAACTACAATCATTCCAAAAACAATGTTGTCATTATGGCAATTTATTCTTAGTCCCAGGGAAAGAGGAAAATTCCCAATTTTATTGCAAGCAAAACACCACAATAGCCATCTCAAAAAACCCTTACCATGTTCACAACTATTCACAATGTCTTTCTCCAGGAACAGAAGGAGGGGTCTACCACAAACAGGTCTGAAAAGGAAACAGGATTAGAATATTTATTCTGTTGGCAAAGAAAACACTCAGAAGTGAAAGACAAGCTGGGAATACTTTACAAGCATACTTTAATATGCTTGTAAAGTATGCCAAGAGATAGCCCAACAACTGAGGAACAATTTCACTGAGGAATAATTTTCATTACTGCCATCCCTGCTAGAATAGGACCAGTGTTTGTCCCACAGTTGTTCTGACTATACTGACCAACCTCTACAGACCAGCCCCAATGCAAAAACAAGTTATAGCTACTGCAGACACACTCAGATCTACCAACAAACAAAAGAAACTGAACTTTTATTAACTAGCATTTCTTCATTCTGAAAAAGGATACTCCTATTTCCAGTCCTTTTTACCACTGATAAAAAGTTTGAAGGGGTAAATACACCTTTATAACCTGTAAGTAATTTTTCCTCATAGGTAAGCCCATAATTAATTTTCAATTAACTGCTTGAAACATCATGTTAGCAAAGGCAAAAATATATGAAAGAGCTCTCTGCTGCTTTTATAGAAAACCTTCACTGCTGTATGATAAAACCTTCCCATCAACTCAAACAAGAAGCTGACATATGCAAGACAGGCTAAAAACAGTCTCTAATATGGGAGACTCCATTAATAGAAGAGTAAGTCCAGAATTAACTACAGCAGGAAGCAGTGGGAGTTTTGAACTATAAACTGAATTAACTCATACATCATCATGATTAGTCCTGCATGTGGAGAAAATAATGCCTTGACAGGAATTTCACTCATTCAGCAATGAGCATTTGCTGGCCCATGCACCACTGGCTTGTAGTTAAATCAAACTGAAAACTGCACAGCAATGAAGCATTCTTCCCTTTAAAGTCACCAGATAAACATTAATAAAACCTCAAATCTCCTTCAGGACAGACTCTGTCTACTTTTCACATGAAGAAAATACATGCACAGATACTAATGGTTGCCTCTTTCAGACAGACAGTGTTACACATTTGGACAGGGTGCAGATGCTTATGACATTTAAGTAAGTCAGTCTGTATGATCCCAAATCAATTCCATATCTAACTTCATGGGGTTTAAGTCCACTTACAAAAATGCCTATATTCAGTAATATGCCCAAGTCTTTTGCTGAATCCAAATAATCTTGCTCAAGGTGGCAGAGGAAGTCAACAGCAGAGACTACAGCCAAGGCTTTACTTCTGAGGTTGGACTCTTGGAGAAACTCCAACTGCAGAAAACGTGGGAAAACTATTTCAATTCTACTTATTATTTATACTGGAAGCTTATAACACACAGGAACTTAGTAACAACCATTTAACATCTCTCCTGTCTGGTGCTCACAGGCTAAAGGAGCAGAACCAAACAGGACTGAGATGCTGCTGGAAAACAGGAGCAGGGGTTTGCCCCCACACAGCTTTTGCAGGGTTTTGTTTCATTTTGGTTTAAACCAGGCACTGTACATGGCTGCAAAACTACCCTGCCTGTGGAGCGAGTTACAGCAGTGCCACAGCACTTAGGAACTGAGTGTGTCACTGCAAGCACTTCCAGAGAACAAAGCTACCTGAGATAAGCAGGCAAAAAATAATTACTCTTTCATATTAAATACTACAAACCAGTTTGCATTTTTTCAGATACAAGAGTGTCTCAGCTATAAATCTGCAGCTACAACAGGTGTGCACATCCTGAAAGGCAGCAAGCCTTTTGCCTTCAAAACCTTCTCTTCTTTAACCTTAGTAGTTTAAAATTTAAGTAAATATTTCCAATGTCAGCTCTTACTCCCAGAGCTTGTGTTCTCAACTTCTAAGTAAGAAACAAAGGGAGTGACTTGGGCTTTCCCAGCTTTTTGTTGTTCCTGCTACTTGGGATCCATACATTTCAGGTACACATTTAAAAAACACTTGATTTTTGTTCTGGATTTCTTTTTTTTTACCATTGCAGAGATCCGCTCACTTTAGCACAAGCCGCTCTGACCGGAACACGATCACTTTCTGCACGGAGGCGAGGGCCCTGCTCCCTGCACGCAGGGCCGGGAGGAGGCGGGAGCTCCCGTTCGCCTCCGACCGCGGCCCCGCGGAGGGAGCGGCGCGGCCGAGGCCGCCCAGGCCGGGCTCTCGCTACCCTCACCGGGCAGGGCCCAAACGCCGGCAGCCCCTCCGCGGGGCCGGGCGGACGGGACACTCACCTGGCGGGGCCGCCCCCGGCATGCCGGCGGTGCTGCCGGGGATTTCCCGGGGGTTTCCCGGGGGTTTCCCGCGGGTTTCCCGGCGCGGGTCCCTCGGGCTCCGCCGCTCCCCCGGGAGCCGCGCTCCGCCCGTTTCCACCGCAACCGCCTCCGGAGCCCCGGCGCCAACAAGGCAGCGCCTCATTGGCCGGGCCGCCCGCCGCTGCCGGCCAATGGCAGCGCCGCGCACTGCCGGGGGTGGGAGGGCGGCTGAGGGCGCTCGGCGGGGCCTGTCCCGGTGCCGGTCCCGGTTCGGCTGGGAAAGCTCCGGCTCTCCGTCCCGCCTGGGACCAGTACCCCCGTGCCGGCCTCACCACGTCCAGTCTTTCTTTAAACACTTCCAGCGATGGTAGCTTCACCACCTCCTGCCCTGGGCAGCACGGTCAATGTCTGAATCAGTTTTTCTGTGGAGAAATTCCTCACAATATCCAATCTAAACCTCCCCTGGCCCAGATTAAGTCTCTGCATCAACACCAAAAGTACCAGGACAGCAAAGTCATGCTGGCCTTTACCTCCCCTGGGTAGCCTGGTATCTGCACCTGAAACACTGGGTCCAGCTGTGGCAAGCACATTTCTCTCCCTCTCAGGATTTTTCATAGAGGTACACAGAGAGAAATGAAAGAGAAAACAATTTCTATTTCTGCTCCTTGTTTTCACATGTGGAATGTGTTTGGAGAATTGTTTACCTGGAGTGAGTGCTTGGTTGGATTCTGGTGAGGATTGTTTGAGCTGATGGCAAATCCAACCCACCTGGGGCTGGACTCTCGAGAGAGGGTCACGAGTTGTGTTGGAGTTAGAGAAAGTAGTATGTAGTTTTAGTATCCTCCTTTTATATAGCATATTAATGCATTTCACCATAGTTATAATAAAGAAATAATTCAGCCTTCTGAATTGAGTCAAGACATCATCATTTCTTCCCTTTGGGTTCACCTGCATTTACAATATCCAGCTCTTTTCTTTCCTATGGAAAAGCATCACCATTCTCTTTCAGGGATCCACCACTGAAATTTGGATAACACCTCCAAGAATTAATATGTCCAAGGATTGATCCCACTCAAAAGCTGTCAGGGCAAAAAGGTGTTTCCTGTACCCCAGGCAGTCTTGTCTGACCCATTGACACTGGGACCACGAGCATTCCTTCCCAAGGAACGGCACTGTCACTGTCCTTCAGCAGCCCAACTCCAAATTGTAGAGCTATCTTCCAAATTTAATATGTCTGGGCATTTCTCACAGAAAGATGGTCCAAGGGCAGAAAAGGTTGCCTTTTCAGCCCTCAGACCCTAACACCTCCACAAACAATGCTGGGTAGAGCTGCTTTCCTTCACAAAGTAAGGCCCTGTCATCCTCCTTTTGCAGCCCATCTGCAAAATTTGGATTCCAGATTCAGAAATCAAGAAGTCTAAAGACTGCTCCTACTCAATAGGTGACAGGAAGGTCAGATGTTATTCTGCCCCAGGAGCTTCAGATGCAGGGTGTGTGGGGTGTGTGGGCAAAACCCTGAGTGTGTGTGTGGGATTTGGGGGAAGTGAAGCCCAGCAGCACTGAGACAGTTCCCTGTGGAAATGAGTTTATCTCTAAGGTGTAAGGTGGTCAGACAGCAGCGAGTTCAGAGCAGATGTGGCACCCACAGCCCCACAGAGACCCAAGCACAGCCCAGACAGGCTGGCAAGGCCCCAGCTGTGGGACAGAACCTCATATTTAAATACTCCTGTGGCTACAACACATCACACACCGTGATGAAGGTAAGCTTGTGCTCAAGCACTGCACTGAATCACCACTTAGCACTGTGAGGAAGAGTCCTCTTCACCTCAAATGTACCAGTTGTGTTAATGCCCTTCTTTCCATGATGCTCCAAGCACAGGGCTGCTGTGAGCAGCAGCATCCCACTGCTGTGTTTGGAGAGTAACTTTCAAAGCTGTCACAGCCCTGCAGCACTTTCCTGTCAGTGGCGCCCTGCATCATCCTCAGGACCTCACTGCTCCTCTCTAGTGTAAACACACACAAATATTGTCCAAAGTCCAAAGGTCTGAGGCTAGGAAATGGTTACTCAATGTTCAAAATCAGGGCATTGCCTTTCAATTTGAACATATGCCTATAGAACACTGTCAAAAAACAGAGGCCACTTTGGGGAGCAGAAATATTTGTTAACCTTAGGAGGTTGAGCCTGGGAAGTTACAACAGTAAAAAGACCAACCATAGCTGGGAGCTACTAACTCCAGATGTCAGGCAGGCTCCAGCCCATGGAACAGGGACCATCTGCATGCAAGGGAAAGGGATTTTATAACGTCATTGCTGAGCCATAGATAAGGGTGGTGTATCTGATTTTCTCCAACCTGAAGAGTGAAAACTTTTCCTGCTTCATTTGGTTGATGTGTTCCTGCCTTGGGGGGGTTCCAGGGGCCTGCATAACCATTTTGCAGGTTATGCTTCCTGAGTCCCAAATTACTGTCAAACCTATCCCAACATTAGCTCATGAAATAAAAAATAGGCCATTTCTTCAGATCAACATGAACTTTCTTACATCTTCTTGCTCAGCTCTGCAATCCTGGGGAAGTTGTTCCCAGGCACAAACCCACACTGGGAGCAGCCAAGAGTGAGGAAAGCAGAGTCTGCAGAAATCCCCAGGGGTGGCCAGCATGGCCCAAAACCAAGAGAGCTGGGGCCCAGGGCTGAGCAAGTTTTGTCTGAAGGAAACAAAGGTTTTGGCAAGGGTCTGTGGTTGTTACTTCAGGAGGCAGAAGGACCTCCAGGAAATGAACCATCTGCAGATCAGAATTAAAGTGAGATTATTTTCTGCATTTTGGAATATTCACCTCAAGATGCTGCAAAGCCAGGGCTGTCCACCCCCTTCTCTGCACCACAGTACTGTCGAGTCAGTGTTCTCAGACTCAGGTCACCTACCTGGTCGTTGCCTGAGTTTCAACAACTTTTGATTGAAAAGATCCCCGGAGAAAGTGGAGAGTCCAGGGCAGCCACAATGACTGTCTCCAAGCACTTAAGATCTACAAACCCCCAGTGCTGTGAGCCAGTAAACTGATACTTATCAAAAGAAGCTTTGCTACAGTTTATTAACCAGATAAAGTGTAGCCCCCCAGCCTGATACACAAATTTGTGTTTGGTATTGTATTCCTGTCAGATTTGTCAAACATAGAAGTTATTTATGGTGTATAGGGAACAATTAAATGGTAACTAGAAGATACCTCAAGCCATAAACAAATAAAACTCCATTTAGAATGATGAAGGAGCACAGAAGCCCTCTTCAGCCTTGTGTTCTCATGCACCCCCATGTCCCAGGGATGTGCTCTCAGTTCTGCTGAGCTCCCTGACCTCCAGCTGACCAATTCACACAGTGAAAGGGAACTGATACATTATTTTATTAGCAGCAGAAGGCAGAGGCAACATTGTACACAAAAAGTACCCTGTTTTCATTTTAATAAAATGCCCTGTGTATTCTAGTTATAAAGTAAGGGAGTATATGAGTCCTAAAAACCTAAAACACTTCTCTGCAGGGACACAGCCGGAAACATCAGCCACAGATCACAGTGAAATGCTGTATCATCCCAAAACTGCCCATAACAGCGAGGAAAAGAACTCTGAACAGTGAACAACAGGAATTAAAGCAGGCAGTAGCAGAAACTTTGAAGTATTTTCTGGTGGCACAGTGCAGGTCTTTAGAAGTGACTCCCTCCTCCAGACACTGTCATCAGCAGACATTGAGCCCTGGAAACTTTGTGAACAAGGAACACTTTGCAGGAGCAGTCACAGGAGGTGGCAACGACAGAGCGCAAGATCTGACATGAGCCTGCAATGCCTAAACTCTCCCAGTAATCACCTCTCTTTCCAGAAAGGGCTTTCAGGGGAACCTGAAAAATAAAAGAATTTGACTTCCAGGTCATCTTTGCTGGCCTGAGACCCTTCTGCTGCCACAGTGAAACAGAAAAAATGATTTTTTTCTGCCTTTCAAACTGGGAGAAAAACTAGATAAACCTCAGAACCTTTCTGGTCCTCTGTAAAGCCAAATGTTCTAGAATTAAACTTTTTACAGCTACAAGCAGCTTTGTCTAGGCCTGAGCTTGAGACAAAGACTTTGAACTATTTCAGTAAAACCAGTACAGTTGATTGCCTCATGTTTGAGCTTTGTGTGTACAGGATGCAAAGACAAAGGTGAATCAAACTACACAGATTTGATCACAAGAGGAAACAAGTAGACAGACAGAGCTGATCATCTCTGGGTTGCCTTCATCATGGCTTTGTTCCAGCAGCTGCTCCAAGGATCACAGGAATGTCATGACTGTCCTGTTCTTGCCAATCTGCCAGGGCTCCAGTGGGTAAAAGCGGATGAGAATCCTTTTGGGTATAAAGCAAAAATATGGACAAGAAACATAATTTTACAATTATTGCTGCCCAGTTTGTAACATAGTAGAAAATCTGCACTAGGGTCTCTCTGTATTACACTTCAGGGTGTTCATTTAACAGAAGGAAACAGAAGCTGTGCATGGGTCAGGGTACAAACACACTTCACCCATACAAACGAAAGCAGTCTGTATTTCAACACTTTCAATGTCATACTCGTCCATTTCAGAAGGATTCACCTAGTGCATAATCTTGCCAGGGATTTATCCTGACAGCACCCAAGAGGCAGGGAAGTACTATTATCACTCTCCTTTGGGGAGATGGGTAAGACAAGCAGAGATGGACACGGCTGACCTTCAGGAACAGCCTTGTTCCAGCATTTGGCAGGGTGACACCCTGGCAGGGTGAAGCTCTACCAATTCCAGTGGTGTTTCACAGCAGTTTCACCAACTGTAACTACTGATCTTCAAGGAACAGTAATGCCCAGACTGTTCAACAAGTGCATACCAGTCTGTAGTTTTATCTGGCTCCAAACCACATGTCAGGGATTCAGCATCCCCGAGCACTTAGTGTTTACAATGTCGTCTTGGATCTGTATTACAGCTTAGTCTCCTGGAGGACATGGGAACTGCCACTATCTCCAGTGCTCTGAACATCCCCATGGCGCTTGTTTGTCGTGTTCCATGTCCATGGAGCACACAGGCCTGTAGGCCCGATGGGAGGACGCTCTCGTTGCCCTTGTGGTGAGCACGGTGCCCATGCTGAGCCCCCCGCCAGGCCGCACTCACCGATCGGGGCTCAGACCCAGCTGCGCCGTCAGGACGTCGAAGAATCGGGCGCTGTGCCCCTTGTTCTGCTCCGCCGTGCCCACCACGCCGATGGACGAGACGACCAGCTGGGCGCAGGGCTCGGCCGAGCCCGACAGCACCATGGGCAGCCCGCTCCGCACCGTCACGTTCACCCGCTGCGGGGACAGCCACCGTCAGCCCCCGCCGCCTGCAGCCCCGCCGCCCCCCGCCCGGCCCCGCTCACCTCCGCCGGTTTGCCCAGGATGTCCGCGGTGGCGGCGCACAGGGTCTGCGCCAGCCCCGGCGGGAGCCGCTCGGCCGGCAGGCTGGTGTCCAGCTCCACGAACGGCATGGCGCTGCTGCCCCGCGGCCTGCACCGCCTCTGCCCGCGGCCCCGGCCCGCCCGGCCCCGGCCCGGCCCGCCCCCGGCCCGCCCCCGGCCCGCCCCCCGAGCCGCCCGGCGGCGGGGCGGGCTCAGCCCCGGCACCGCCCGCGGCACCGCGCAGCCCCGGCAGCGCCTCCCGCTCCGCGCCGACCTCAGGCGGGTCACTCCGCTTCAGCCCAGCCGCACCGACTGCCTGCGGGTGATGTTTTCCCCCTCTCAGCCCCTTAAATTATCAGGCTAACCCAGAGATCCGAGCGTTTGAGGGGAGGAATATCAGGAGATGGCAAAGATTTCCAAAAGACGCTCTTACCCCGATATACGTTGGTTCAGCTCTCTTTATTCTGTGATGTCCATGGGGAGAGTGGGGCAAAGAGGACGAACAAGAAATGTCAGGGGTTTATCCAGGCTTTGGACAGGGAGGGCTTCTTGGGTCTCCGCCAACCCTGTCAGGGCAGGAAGAAGGGACGGGGAATAGGGAACAGGATGCCCATGAGCACAACGTAACAGCCGGGCCTTTGGGGCTCACCATGGGCATTGCTGGGGTGTGCACTGGAGGCTGTGAGACCAAAACCATCACATCTCACTAAGGGGTGCCTAGAATGAGTTTTGTGACGGCCCTTACTGACAATAGAAAAACATTTCAGGTCACTACAACAGACACCTCTGTGCAGGGAGGGCTGAGAATGGAAGTGCGGTAATTTCTCTTAACAGCCAAAACGACAAGAAATTAAAAAGCAAGCAGAGAGATTTACTGCTTTATCTAACGTGTATTAATTACAAGGACTTTGAGCAATCAGGACTTTGAACTCCCAAGTTGGTAAGTGACCTTGGCATGCTGGCTCACAGCGCCAGTCTAATCTACAGATCACAGGCGTCCAAGCTAGAGATCAGAGGCTTCTCAGAGGCTGAGCTACTGTCCAGTGAGGTTCCACAAGCTCTTTTACAACAAAGGGTTATGAATCAGCTATACTAAAAATTCATCATTTAAGGTACAAAACTGTTGGGAAAATTTGCTTTGTGTAATGTGACATATTGGTTTTCTACAATTACACAATTACAATTCTAGACAATGCTAATGAAAACTGATTAAATTGCTTTTTTTTTTTTTTTTGCTTGGCTTTCACTGCTGCTAGTGAAGACAATACTGGCCCAGAGTTATGTGCAAAAAAACAGCCAGGAAGAAGGCTGGGCAAAGATTTCTAGAACAGAAATCTTGGTGAAAAACACCATGAGAAAACAACAGGTTTTTTAGAACTTGCCAGCAAAAAATGTCATTGGCCAAGATATGGTAGCACTAAAAGAAAAAAAATAGCAAACAGTTATTTGATTAGTGAAAGAAGCAATTCCTGAATTCCATGACTCATTTTGTTTTAGTTTTTACAGGAAGAATTTTTGGCAAGGATTTTAGGGTAAGGGCAACAACTACTTATGAACAGAAATATAAAGATATATATTCCACCAATTTCTACATCCTTTACAATTTTTTATTTTCAACTGAAGAAACTGGAAATAGTTGGATTTGCTCAGTTTTATCTCATAAATTGTGCTGCAATACAAAAGGATTTAGTGTTTGAGCTACAACTGAGCAGAAACAAACAGCCAAGAAAAAAAGCTCAAAAGCTCCAAAAGAACTCTTTGCCCTTTTATTGTGATGCATGTGTTGCTCAATGCCACAAAATCTTTCTTATTACTTCAGCTGCACTGGGTGACTTACTTGGTGAACTTCCATCCAAAACAGTCTCAGAAGAGCACGTCTGCATTTATTCCCTCTCTGCATTTCCTAGGAGAAATGTGCTATTACAGTATTACCATAGAAATAAACCCAGTTTGTGTACTGTTATATTCTCTTTTACAGAAACACTGTGAATGCACTTGTAGACAGAGCACCAACAGAAGCCAGGCTTTCAGAAATCCCAAGCAGCAGTTAAACTAAAGAAATATAAAGATTCACCATTGTAGATTAATACAAAGAAATTTCTCAAAGGAACTTCAAGGGAAACAGACGTGTGGAATGTAATGGACAGCCAAGCAAAATGCCTCAACAATAAGAAACCTTTAAAAATTTTTTTTTCACTTTTGTGAAGTAGTTTTGTGCTCTACTTGTCTGTGCAGACACATGCTGAGAAGATGAGGATGAGGCACACTTTGCACACTTTGCAGTAAAATGTTAAAATTGGAAACAATCACCCTCATCCATTCAGTTCTTTAATGTTCCCAGTTTGTAGGCTGGCTTGAATTCTGTCAGGAAATACCATTCTTGTCTCTACCATCTCTGAGAAGACTGACACTGAAATAAAATCCAGATGCACGTTAAGTGACCTGTAGGGCCTCAGCCTTCTGTATAAATGTAATGTTTTAGGTCATAAACATTCCCCAGCCTCCACCCCCAAAGACACAAGAAAGACCTGGCCCACAGGGAAACACTCTGTAATTTCTGTATTAGAATTACAGTGTTCTTTCCCGTTACATGCAGAACTGGATGTCAGAGAAGAAGTTAAAAAGGAAAAAAAAAAAAGGCAGGAAAAATGCTGTGATAGGTTAATTCATTTCAACATCTTCATCAACACAGGTGCCAGTTGTTCTTTCAGCTGTGGATCAATTTGAATATTGCTCAGTTCTTTGATATTGAGGATCATCTCATGGGCTTGGAAAAAAAGCTCTTTCCCCACAGCATCCTCCACCCGCCTGCGCCACTCCCTCAGCCTGGGTCTGTCTTCAAAGATGTCACAACCAACTCCAACAGGCTGCAGAGAGGGGAGAAAGCAACAGTGAGGCTTGGGGCAGTCACTTCTTAACTGAGACAACGGGCACTAAAAGTATACTTGCAGATAAAGGGGAAAAAAGGAAGAGCTCATAGAGGAGCAGTAGGGAGGAGGGAAATCTCTGGTCAGTGTAGCTATCTGGGGGACACAAAAAGGGCATTTACAACTCAGTTCCTGGGGGCTGGAACAGCTGTTCAGTGCACCATAGATAACCACATTCTGTGAGTGATTTTCAGCCATGACACTGAAGATGTGGTGGGCTGGCAGTCCCAGGGACTACTGCCCAGTTTGCAGTACAAAGTGCTGGATTATACAGCAACACCCAGCACAAAATGTGTTTAACTGAATCAGTGTCCTAACTAACTTAATCTATCTGCTATCTGCCTGTGCCACTCTCTGCAGCACACTATAGAGAAGCAGAACTGCTGTTTTTCAGTCCCTTAGACACTGAACTGGGAGAAAAAATCATTGCTGGGCTGAAGGATCCAGGCCCTGGTGGTCTGGCAGGGAACAAACAGTTTGTAACAGACTTAATTTGATTGCCTCTATCTGAGCTTAATTATTTCATCTTCTAGACATGGCATGGGCAAGTATTATATTGTTAAATTATAGAAATATTCCTATATGGTTGTTTCATTTCATCAGACCTGTCTGCTATTGCTTCTCATTTATATATATTACCTCCTTCTCTGGAGGTTAAAAATAAAGTAATGATAAAAAATGAAGAAAAAGTTATTGCTAGAGATGAGAAACAAAAGAAATCTGTTGCAGACAGCTTTTTCTTTTGATTTTCATTGCTGTTCTGAACCCACTCCCGCATTCTCCCCATTGTCTTAAGCCAGTTCTACTGAAATATGCCTTGCTTCTCCTGCTACTGAAGAGTTACCACGTTCTGTCCCCTCCCTGCTCAGCAGCGTCTGTTTTCCTTGTGCTGACACTTCCTCACCACGCTCCAGGCACTCACTTGCATCAGTTCCACAATGGCCACAAGATCTGCCAGGGAGATCTCACTCCCAATGATAAAAGCCTTGTCCTGCAGAAACCTCTCCTCAAATTGCTTCAGGGAAGTGGACAGCCCCTCCATAACCTCCTGGAGCTTCTCTGAGGGCAGTGGCTGCCCTGTGAAGAGGGGAATCAACACCTGAGGAGAGAAGGGACATCATAGTACACATTACCATCTTCTCTGGTAGTAGTAATTGAAGTTACACCTCATGATCATCAGTGCCCTGCAATCAAGCCACAGAATGGCAGAGCTTCATGGGCTGTGGCAGCTCCACAGAGCTCCTGGGCAGAGACCACACCAGCAGTCCTAAGTGTGACCTGCCACAGCAGTGACCTCCAGCTCATCAGCAGCAATGTGCAGAACAAAATCAAGGATCCTCAACTCATTTTGTGCCTGGCAGCTGTGCCCTCCCACTCCACTCTGCTGGGCTACAAAAGAAAAATAGGCAACAGCTCTAGGGAAGACAGATCTCTGTCACAGTCACCCCTGCTACATCCTCTGTGTTACCAGGAGCTGCTCTGCTGTGGAACTGGGTGCTGCAGGCAGCTGCCTGTCCCGCAGGGTGATGGAGAGGAGGGAATGGTGTTGGCTGAGGCAGGAGCATCAGAAGGACTAGAATTCATCAACAATGCCTGGAGACACAGAAATGGCTCCCTCTGTGTGACAGCAGCCAGCAAGGCTGGAAGTGGTCAACACCACTTTTAACAAATCTTTCAGTGGCTTAAAGCATCATTCTTTAAACCACTAGAAGTTATTCTGAAGCAACCACACAAGTGCAGTCTTTGTATCTGCACAGACTTGCTGGCACAGGAGGCAGTTGCCTTTCCACAATATTTTTCACCAGTCACAGAGATGTATGCACCACTGGAGCCCAGTGTTTCACAGCTGTGCTGCCTTCACCTTCCCCAGCTAAAGAAGTACAGTTTGTTTAGAGAATCAAAATTATAAATACAAATTTCAATCAGTGCAAGTGAACTGAATTTCTACTTACTGCTAGTATATGCAACAATTCAAGTTGGGATTGCCTAATCCAAGCCAGGATTTTGGCCAAATACATGTGGAATCCATTTCATCAGAAAATTCGTGGCCAGTTCTCTTCCTAAGTGATTTCAATTATGCATGATGGGATCTTAGGGTAAAATCACTCTAAACAGCGTCTTCTTCCTTTTCCTTATCTCAGAGCTGTCTTCCCATTTTCTATCTTCTCCCATTTCTAGCTAACATGCTTTTCTTACATGGTGGCTTCATATGTTTCCATATTTACACCTTTTCTGCATCTGGGCTATGTAATCACCATCAGCAGCAATTAGTTGGATTTTTTTCCCTTGAAGCACTGCAGGCTTCCAGCATGCAGAAGCTGAAAGAAACTGCTTCTTGTATGAATCTGCCTCATATTTGAATTGCTCCTCTGTACTCTATAGCCAAACAATCAAATATCAATAAAGTCAAGAAGATAAATGAGTCCTGATAGGCTTTGTTAGGCACAAACAAGGGCAGACTTCACAAGGGAGTAGTGAAGTTACCTGTTTACTAGCAATCCTGATTTCATCTGAAATTCCATACCAGCTGTCCTTGCAGAACTATACTTGCACCTAGGTCTCTCTAGGGATAGTTGCATTTACTGTCTGGTGAGATGGCTGGAAATAGGTGTCCAGCAAAATCATCTGATACTAAATGATCTTCTGGCTCAGGATGAATCAGGTAATTTTGCCTAAATGTAAATTGACCTGATTACACTGAGTAAAGAAAATCTACCTTTCAGTGTCTCTCTGCTCTCTCTCCCTGAGCATATTTCAGAGAAGTACATAAGCATGCTGGAAGCAGAAGACTCCTTTTTTGCATTTCCACCCTTAAGAGGCTGCAGGAACTCTTATGAAGAATGCAAGTCTTTCTGCTTCCAGCAACAAAACACATGTTCACCAAAGCCAAACTCTGCCTATGTGCACACTCTGCACAGCTGTTTAGGGAGGGAGAGGCCCTTGGAAGCAATACTAAGTCTGTTACATATTTGCTCACAAATCCAGGCAATGAAAGTCTGTTGAGTTTGAGACCTTCTGTACCAGACCTTCTTTAAGGGAAAAACCAAAACGGTCAAATCTGCTTTTGCCAGATCCTGATGTTGATCAGTTTGAAACAGCTCCCTCTCCAACAGCTCCTTTCAGCTAGGAATGGCCCAGGTTTGTCTCTGAACTGGGGCTGTTAAGATGCTCAGTACTCTCACAGCACAACATCACTTTACTCACGTTTTTACTTTGTCTCCTTACCTTGATCCACATGGTCTTTGGGGCGTTGGCCCGGATGTTGGCGTGGTGCCAGGACAGGTACTCATCCACCCGGGCCCGTTTCTGTATGTCGGAGGGGTACCAGTGGTCAGGAGTGTTGTACTTCCTGCACAGGTACAGCAGGATGGCAGTGCTGCCCACGCGTCAGCAGGAGACAAGAAAGGGGTCAGGCAGTTACGATGCAGAATGTTTTGCCTAAGCTCCCTCTCCTGCTCCTTTTCAACTTCTTTCTTCCACTAAAACACATTCCAATCAGGATTTCCAGTGGAGTCCAGGGACCATATAAAAGCACCTAATTCATGTTGACATCAGTGCCCTTCCATGGAAACTTTAACCTGCTGGAAAATCACAGCACTGTTCTATGGTGCTACTGGACAGTACTGGGTCAAACATACAATGAACCTCCATGGTCATCTATCAGTGATGGTAACTCTACTTGCTCCTTGCCTGCTCTGACCCACCTCTCTGAGACCTGTGCTGTTTCTGTGCCTGTGTGCTAAATTAAACTCTCTGATGGGTTATTGCTGCCTTTTCATCAGATCTGTCTCCAGCACGCAGCTTCCACTGAAGTCAGTGGAAGTCTCAGCAAGGAAATCCTACAGAATCTTTTTGTGTTTGTCCAGATGTTTATACTTTCACTAACTGGCAGAAGTCAGATGGAAAAATATCTTAGTCATCTGCAACAATACTTAGGCTATTACTACAAAAAAAAAAAAAAAAAAAAAAAAAAGCCACAGAAAATGTGCTGGCAAAATGGAAGAAAATGCAAACACCCCTACCATGCTGATACTGCTATAGTTCAATTGTTTCAGTATTATGACATCATTAACCAGTCTCCATAATAATCTTTTAATGTAAAGCCTAAATTTTATCTGTGTAGATGTTCTCTCAGCTTTTATAACTAATTCAGATAAACAGAATTCTTTCCTAGAGTAAAAGGGATTTCTTTTCCTAGGGTGAAAGGGATTTTTATAAGCTTTAAACATCTCCCAGAAATGTTTATAATCCCATTTTGAGGTAAGTGCATTCAGGGTGAGATGAAGAAGCTAAGTCAGCTGAGTTGTTTACATTCTGAAAGATAATTCAAACAGAAAATGGAAAGAGATCAAATGAGGTTATACTATTAAAAATAACCAGCATGTTAATATATTCTGTGATCCTCAATTATCCCATGGGAATGACATCTTCTGAATGCAGCACAGATTGCTGGTACCCAAGGAAGTCTAAGGACTGAATTCTTACCATTCTGCAAGGGTGAAGTCTCCATCCTTCAGCGCTGGTACTTTCTTCAAGAGGCTGACTTTACCTGCACCTTCACTATTTGATGGCCCTAAGAACATGAACAGACAAGTCTGAGGTCAGAAGTGTATCTGCCAGTGCACGATAAATGAAATACCTGCAGCCAGCTGGATAACCAGTGAACAGTGTGAGGTTTTCCCAATAGGGTCATAGCTCACAAGTGAGAGGTAATGAAATGGCAGAGTCAGTGTAAGAGCTGTCTGCAGAGGCAGCAGGCTCAGACTGGCCACATGGCATGGAGCAGTTTATATTTTTATATTTTAACAGGAGTTCTCTTGCTTGACTCAGGTACCAGGATACTTGCAGAACTTATTGACAGGACAGACACTGGCTAGGGGCAGGGAAGCTCAGACACCTCAGCCCTGCACTGCTCCTGACCCTGTCACTCCTGGCTCTGCATGTCAACCTACTTCTAACAGGAAAACACAGGAGGAAGACACCATTCTGTAAGAATTTAAACTCCACGGTCCCTTGGAGGAGTTAACAGCTGGCTATCTAATCAGGCTTTCAGTTTCCCACTGCTGGCACCAGACTTGCCAGTCTGCAGTTAAATGCCAGGGAATTGCACAACAGCCCAGGAACACCTGAGTAAGAAAAGCTGTGAGGAATTTGTTTGCTTTGCTTGTTTTAGGTTCTCCTGAGGAGACATGACAATTAGAATAGAAATCCTGATCAAATCAGCATGACCAGCAGGAGGTCTTGTACAAAACTCCCTTTGTTCAAAAAAAAGTCAAGAAAAAGAATCATTAACTTATAGTGACCTCCATCTCTGAGAACTATTTGTACCCATTGAGGAAGCAGTAGCAGTGGCTACATTACTGGACAAATGTACAGTGGGAAATAATCTCTGGGAAATAAAACCAGCCTCTGGACAAACAAGTTTATTTGCAGCTGGTTTGGGAAGGCTGGGAGAAGGCAGGCTGCTGCATTACAATTACAGACTGCTTTCCCTTATATCGATTTCCAATAATGAGTTAAATCAAGCAGAGAATACATTTCCACTTTCCAGCTGAGTAGCCTCTACCTTGTTTCTTCTTTGAGAAGATGTTGGGTTTTTTTTATTCCAGTGTTAAGTAGTTTCATCAGAGATTAAGGTTTACACTCATCTGCGATTTGAAGGGATTCAAATCCACATTTCCCTTTCATTAGGAAAAGTCTCTGCCTGCCTGCTGTGAATATGACTTCCAGCTTAGCTGGGTAAGAGGTTCCATCTGCTCAGCAGAACCAGGCAACACTGTCCAGAGAGGTAGGAAACCCTAGGCAGGACTTCTTTGAAATAATAGCCTGACAGAAAGCACAAGTTAAGCCTAATAACTGAGAAAATTGAGTATAAAAATAAAAATGTCCAAAAGTGGGCAAAGTACTGGCTGTCACACCCCCATGATTTGTATCACAGAAACAGTAAGACAAATGTTACTGTCATGCAAGGAATTGCTCAGGGAAGTTGCTTTGTTTTGTTCTTTTAGAATGGCCCCAAAGGCCATTGGTCACCACACACCCAGACCTGATGAGATCTCTAGTGTTCACCTGGCCTTTGGAAAAATGCAGTAGAAAGTTGCCAGTCAGTGATGCTTACAGCTAACGAGCAATCCCTCGTCAGACCCAGCTGTTTGGTTGTCCTGCTGCCTGTGTTTATTATCCAGGGCAGCAGGGAACTAAGAAACAAGGATATGAGAAGTAAGCAGTGGGTGAGGGCAGTTTGAATCAGATTTCAGAGAGCTTTCATCATACAGCAATTCTAGCAGGAATACTGAGGATATTTGTTCCCTGACGGAGCTAACAGCAGGCTGGACAGCAGTTCAGTGTCTGTGACACAGCCAGCACCACAGCCTGGGGATGGAATCAGTTACTTTGGTTTGTAGATAGACATAAAAGACCTGTGCTGAGACTCTGACTGAGCTGTGAACTGGTAAATGCCTTGGTGTGAACACTAACTCCAGGCTGCTTCATTAGGACCCATTGCTTATTGTATGAAAATAGAGACCAATATTTGTATTTGCAGTTTAGCAGAACTGAAGTTTGTGCCTTTCTTCCAGCCAGCAGAGCCAGCCTTTTTGTTTAGTGGTATTGGATGGTCCATCTTTGTCATTCCTGTGATATTGGCTTGACTTACAGTTCTGTTTAACATACCAGTTGTATCTGGGGTAATTAGTTCTTGATGACTCCCAAGGATGGATGGATGTACAGATAGATATAGATAGCTATAGATACACAGACAGTGTATGTGTATTGCTGGGCTTTGAGGTGTAACTTTAACAACCAGAGTATGCACAGTCAAAAAGCAGGGTAGGCTACACACATGAGGAAATCTTAAGCCTATGTCATAGTGCAGAGAAGGAGGTTTATTGGTGGGTAAAAGAGCAGCAGAGAAGATTTTATGGAAATAGAAGGGGGGGGGAATTCCCACTCTTTTTACCAATCACATACCTGCCTAATCCTCTAATCTTCAACCAAAGGTTTCAAAGTAACGCGCTTTGCCTTAGGCACAAAAGTAACAATTTACAGGAAAACGCAACATTTAAATGGACAACAGTCATAAAGTTGGAGGAGCCTGAACAGGGCTGCCGCAAAGTACAGCATTCCCAGAGCACTCCTCGGCTGTCAGAGTGACTAATTTGCTAGAAATGGCTAGAGGAACATTCCTTGGAGAGCCACAAAAATAGATGCAGCAGAGCTACGGGACTACGCTGGGAACTGGAGCCGGGGATTCAGCATCACCCGGGCGGCCCGGGGAGCTCGTCCTTCCGTCGTACCGGGCAGATCCAGCGCCGGGAGGCGAAGGGTTCCCCCGGGGTCGGTGAGACCGAACCTCCGCCAGCTCCGGGGCCGCAGCGGCGGGCTCGGCCCGTGCCCCGCCCGGGGATCGCGTTACGGCCCGTGGGGACCCTCCCGTCCCCCACCCTGCGCTCACCTGCGCGGGGCTGCTCCGCGCCGCTCCCCTCCGCCTTCCTGCCCAGCACCGAACCTGCCGAGAGCCAAGAGAGCGGCTGAGCCCGACTGAGCCCGGCTGAGCCCGGCTGAGCCCGCCCGGCCCCGCCGCCTCGGCCGCGCCCGCCCCACCTTTGAACAGCTCCACGTGCTTGAACTCGAAGGGAATGTTGTTGCTCCGGGCGAAGATGTAGATGGAGCGGCAGGGCTGCGAGAGCAGGTCCAGGTACAGCTCCAGCCCCATCCCGACCCGGCGGGGAGCAGCCGCGGCTCTGCCGCCGACCGCCCGGGACCGCCCTGCCGGGCCGGCGGGGGCCGAGCCGTGCCGGGCGGGAGGTGCCCTCCGGCCCTCCCTCCTGCCCTCCCCCGGGCCGTGCGGGCGGCAGCAGAGCGAGCGGGGTCTGTGCCTGGTGTTCCCCGCCCTCCTCCCCGGCCGGGACTGGAGAGTGCCGGAGGACCCCAGGAGAGCCCACCTCAGCCGGGGCAGGGAGGCACGGCCGGAGCTGGGACAGGGATTACAGAGTTCCCCTTCCCACAGCGTCAGGCGGCCCTGGCCCGCTGTGGCTGGCATCCTGTTGATTCATTTTCCTTCAGGAAGGGAAGGAAAGGTAACGTGAGTAATGACAGGAGTAGCGCTCAATTACCAGGACCAAAAGAGAGGCTGGTACTAAGCAGTAAGAGAGAGGGGGCTGCCGCTCCCCTCCACAGCTTTGCTGGCACCGGAGGGGCTTGGGAGCTGCTCACCCACGGCATCCCACTACGACTTTCACAAGGTAAATGCTGAGTTTTGTAACACAGTCCTGCAGGGCTGTGCCACGCTGCAGACAGCGCCTTTGCACAGTGCCCTCTAAGCCAGTGTTAATCACGCACTGCCAGATCTCAGTAGGGCTTTCTGCTCAGAACATAATTCTTTCGTCATATAGTCCCTGCTGCAAGGTGACAGCTGAATGGCAGTGAAGTGTGGAGGACTTCTCTGTGGACATTACATCTGCATACTCACTCAAAGTGACTTTCCTCTCCCTGGTATTTGTCACTTGCACTGAGCGCAGAGCTCAGTGCACAGCTGTGTGATTTGGGAAGGTGACATGCTGGCTGAGCACAGGGACTTCTGGGACCTGTGAGATAGAGCAGTGAACCACTCAGGGCAAAGTCACCCCCAATCAAACCCACCTCAGCTGTGCTGACACCTTGCTATCAGTGCTGTGCCACACAACTTGTATGTCACACACAGATCTTTGGAAAGAACCATAGGAATCTCAGGGAGAGGAAACTGGAGGATCCAGTTGCTCTTTTTCTTGTGAAAAGGCTTGGGTACTGATCTGGGAGCTTTTGGACTAGACATATTACAGACTGGAACATTTCCAAGGGTTTAGAACTTTCAGATTTAGAAGAGCACTGTAAGAATTTTTCAGTTTCTCAGCCAGAACAGGGAGAGGGGCTGTGCACCCCCTTCACTTCCCCTGCAGCACAGTTCAGCCTCTTGAGCACCTGCACCCACACTGATATGCTGGAGATCACAGCTCACAGAGTCTTGTGGCAGCTGCTTGAGTTCAAACTCCTTCAGTGCAAAGGAATCTGAAATGTTGAGGGAGTGGGGAAAAGGAGCATGAAAGTGGCTCTGCACAGGTAAATAGTCAGAGAAGTCTTTGTGCTTCAAAGTGCTCCCATGCCCGTACTCTGAGAAATCATTGAGAAGAGTGTTGATCTCAGCAGTGTGCAGCAATACGAGCAGTGTGGGTTCACTTTGCTCCTTTATTCATGGTTCAGTTGATCCATTAGTCCTATCTGAACTTCAAAGATCTTTTCATGTGCCGCCTGGAAATGTTCCTTCCTTAAGTTTTTCTCCAATTTGCTGACTGCACTGCACAGCCCACATAACCAAAGAGGTATTTTTATCTGGTTGTGTTATAGAGCATTTGATTGATTATTCCTGGCTCCAGGCTAGTGCTTCTAGCACAGTATTTTCATTTGACTCCATCACCTCTAAGACCATTTTTCCTGCCCTTATTTTGTCTGTCAGCATTTTGGAAACAGGAACAAGACAGAAAAAAAATGCATTAAGTTTTACAGTTTATTTCTTAATCATTTAGAATTCGTCTCAGGATGTCTTTCTGGTTTTTAAACATTCCTCCTATTTTGTATGTTACAGCTTCATTTTCTTCCAGAAATCACAGGTTCTCACTTATTTCCAAATAGCTCTGGCAGGAATCGAGGAAGTTGAATTGAACACATTTGATTAAAATGACACGTGAAGCTGACAGTGGAGGTGTAATCCCTCTCCCTTTTCAGGGTGAAAGGGGAGTAGACACTCAACAGACCTTGTGCCAAGGCAAGCAAAACTCTTGCACAACCCGTTGGGTTTTGGGAGGCAGCTCCCAGGGCTTTCAATCTAGGAACTGGAACCAGACAAGATCCAATGACACAAAGGAACAAAATACAGAGGTGGAGGGATAGCAAAAGGCCAAGTTCAAGGTAAACAGCCTTATCTCCATGAATCAGAGCAAAGAACAAGGCAGATTTATCTGTTTTATAACTCTGTGGCCATCCAAGGTGTTACTTTAGGGAGGTGCTTTGTCCTGTGGGAATGGAAGAGCTCAAAATGCCACTGGTCACTGCATATATGCCAGGCAGAAAGTATGGGAAAAACAATTTAAAATCCCTTCCTGTCATCATGGCCAGGATGGAGTGAGGCAAGTGTACTTATCCTTTGTGAAACAGCAGTGGAGGAGCACCAGAGAACCAGCTCTGAACATAGCTCCAGCTTGGTTTTGAAGGCAGCTGTCCTTGCAGGAGTGCACAATGGGTGACATTTAAGGACCTTGTGCCTCATTCCAACAAGCTGAACATTGGCTCAAGGCTCTTACGTGGAGCTTTTGTGCTACAAATATAGTAAATAAAAAAAGTTTTAAAAAGACACTGTATATGCCTTGGCTTGCAATGGTTTGCATGCAGAGCAGCCCTGTCTGGAGATTCTGCAGGGAGATCTGTGTCACAAAAGGCTCTGCTCTTAAGTCCATTTTGAGATCTGTCAAGATTAGCACCCTACAAAATAGACTCTTGGTTTTGATTGTTTCTCTGCTCTGCTTATACTTGAAAAGAAAGTGTGGGAAATATTTATCATGCTGGTAGAAGTTTGCTCTCTCCAAGAAAGGGAAAAGTTGAAAGTCAGGGGAGGTACAAAGGCGCCAACAGCAGAGTGCAGCAAGGCTGGGCAGCCTCGGGAAGGCAGCAAAGGCACCTCTTTAACTGCAGGGGTGCAGAGCAGCCCAGCTGGGAGGGTGGTAAAGCTGCAGTTAGAGGAAGGAAGTGGTACAACATAAACACCTCCTGGGGCTCAGCACTGTGGCAGCTGCAGCAGGACAGGCTGTCAGCCATGCAAGCCCTCCTGGGGCCAGAAGAGAGCTGCTCTCATGGGCTTTGCTCACTGGCATGCAACAGGCCCTTCTCAACAAATTGCCCAATAAAACATCAGGTAAGAAGATAAATATCCCTGCATGCATCAGCGCAGAAAGGGTTTGAGAGAGAGTTTGAGGGCAAACGTGCCTTTTTACCACTGACATTGAGGGTTTCCTGCAGGGTGGAAGGATGGAACGCAAAGGCACCAGGCTGCTCGGCTCCTATAGCTCAGCCTGCAGGCATGTGCCATGCAGACTGTGGTTCGTGTGGCCCTTTGAACTAAAGGGCAGGTTTACTCAGAAAACAAACAGAAATCCAGCTGGCTCACTCCCCAAAACCAGTAGATCCAACTGAAAAAGTGTGTGAGAGACTTTGAGCAGCTCCATTCACCATCTCTGGGCGTTGCAATAACTTGACTTGCATTCAGACTGACACCTCACACCTAGCACAGTGTGCAGCCTTCCCCATGGATGGGGTAACCAGCAGCAGAGACAAACAGACTTCCAGGTACACACACAGCTTAGCAAGGAGGGGAGAAAAACAAATCTGCAAACTGGAACCTTCCTCGTGGAGGCCTGTACCTGGAAATGGGAGGTCACAGGGACAGGAGAACAGGAAAGCAGGAATGGCACAAAGGGACACAGGCTATGGTTATGAAGGGTGTTGCACAGGTGTGGAGGATGACTTAATGTCCACTTTCTTCCAAATCCTGGTTCCAAACCCAAACAGAGCAACAACATTTGGCAAATGCAGCCATTGGCTTTATGGAGACTACTGAAGAACAGTGAAGCATTAACCATGTGTGGGACATTCCCCAGCTCATCTACTCTCTGCTCACACAGGGCTGGCCTGCACAGCTCCCCGTGCTACCAGTGCTAACCCAGCCACAGCAGCACTCCGTGCTGACAGCCTGGCCAAAATGGTTTCTGCTGTGCCGACAAACCACTGTGGGAGAGGGACAGAGTGTGATGTGGCTTGCAGAGGGAACCGTGTGGTTTGCAGCAGCTTGACCAAGAAAAGCAGCTTTTTTCCACCGTGAAGAATGTTCTTTATAGAGTGTAGCATGAGTCCCTGGGTGAGGAGCTTTACTGACTCTGTCCTTGCCAGAAGCTGGAGGCATCCCTTGGGTACCAGCACAGCTCCCTGCTCCTGGGCACTGTGTCCCTTTGCTCTCACAGGTGACGCAGCAGCATCTAGTGGCCAGATGTTCCAAAGGCCCTGGCAGGATTCCCACGGGGGCTGGGTGCTGACCTGTCTCTTTCCTAAAGAGCAAAAATCTTCCAGCAGACTCTTTCCACTTGGCAAAGTGAAAACCATCTGCTGCAATGTTGTTTCCTTGTTTCAGACTCACCTGTTCTGCCACACCCTCAGGAAACCTCTGCTCTGGCCTGAAAAACTCAGAGCAGAGGTGGGAGGCAGCTCTGAGTGCTCCTGCTCCCACACAGACTGAATCACCTCAGCCAGCCCTGGAACACATCCAGCGGTGCTGGAGCATGAAGGAAAAGCCTACAGGGCTACTGTACCCATGCTGCAGTGGACAAGAGGAAAAAGCTGCTCATGGCAGTGTAAGATGTATTTTTCTTCCCTTCTAAGTTGCAGAAAGGCTGTGAATGAAGGAAAGCACATTTTGTGGAATGGTGTTTATGATTTTTAGAAGAAATGCTGAAAGACTACAATAAGCCTTCAGAAAAATAATCCATTTTATTAGAGCATAACCCTCTAATTCTGCTTTAGGAGCTGCTGCTTGAAATTCTCCATCAACTCAGGTGCAAAATGATCAGCAGTCAAGTTCTTAACGTTCATGATCTCCTCGTGGGCTTCCTGGAAGAGCTGCTTCCCCACAGCTTCTTCCACCCGCCTGCGCCACTCCCTTAACTTCGGCCTCTCCTCAAACAGGTCGTACCCAGCACACACAGGCTGCAGGGACACACACAGCACAGGGAGTGAGGCAAACAGGGCATTTGCCAGGGATGGCACCAAATGAAAATGGATCTGCTTCTGGCTCGAGGCAGGAGACAGTCATGATGTTGGGTGGAGCTCATCTCTGGCTCTGGGGTCATAGGAGGCGAGTGGTGACACCCTCAGCAGCTGCTGTCCCTTGGGATGTGCAGCAAGGAGCTCTGCCATGGCTAACCCAAGAATGGTCTAACTCAACATGGAAATTGATGCACACCAACACAGCTCTTCCAAATCTCTGTACTTTCCTGCCTAGTCGGTAATTTAGCTTTTTTTCCCAATCAATTCTATCCATATTTCTATGGAAAGAACTGTTTCATCAAAGTAGATTTTCCCCGGTAAACTTAGTTGTCATCAAAGGCAAAAAGGAGCAAGACTTAACCCCAGGGAAGATCTGCCATTACAGAGGTGGGGGTACAGCAGCCCCCCTTGGCTGGCCTGCCCACAGCCCAGCTCACATGTCCTGCAGGGCTGGGGCTGATGCTCACCTGCATGAGCTCCACCAGTGCTACGAGGTCTGCCAGGGAGACCTCGCTGCCTGCGATGAAGGGCTTGTCCTGCAAGAACTTTTCCTCAAACTGCTTCAGGACAACATTCAGCTCCTCAGTAACAAACTGCAGTTTCTCTGGAGGAAGTGGCTGGCCTGTGATGAGAGGCAGCAGCACCTGGCAGGGAGAAGAAACAACTTGGATTTCATGTGTTTCCTTCCAAATCTAGTCATCACATTCTTATTGCCACCTTCTGAGGATCCCTCAGCAGCCATGCATGAGAACAACCAGAGCTGCTCATCAACCTTGCCAGGTTAACATTAATGTCAGTCATTACTTCCTGCCTCTCCTTGCCTAGAAATCTGAAAATTCAGCCACAAGAGTCTCCTCTCAAAGTGATGCCTTGTGAGGGCTGACCTAGAACAGAGACCAGATGGAGCTAAAGAATAAAGCAGGGATTTATTTAAAGGATCTCCTCAATGGATCCACCTTGGGCAGCACAAGAGCCCAGCCAGGGCTGCACCCAAGATGAACCAAAATGGTGACAAAATGCATGACCACTCACAGAGTCTCTAACTTTGATAAGTTCTGCTCCATTTGCATATTGGAGTTAAATATCCAATTCCAGATTTAGGTTATGAAGTCATATCCTGCTTGTTTTTCTCTCTTAAGCCCACGTTGTTTATGCCCTTGGGCCTGAGGTTTGGATCATTTGTCCTTGGTCCCCAGCTAGAGAAGGAATTTTGTCTCCCTGCTCTGTGAAGAGAGGTTATCATCCCCTAATAGGAAGACCAGACCCACCCACTAAAGCAGCACAGAATGTGAAAAAACAGAAAAGCTAAAACCTGAGGCATCAGAGGGAAGACTGTATCATCTGCCAGCACCTGTTTTGTTTTCCAGAGGAAGATTGTTTCCTTATGGAGCTGGGCAGCCAGCACTGAGCTGCTCACCCAGGACATATTTGCTCTGGACCTTTGGCCGCAGCATGAGGGATCCAGGCTACTCCAGTTAGGCTCGCTTCAGCAGCCAAGTCAGCTTTGTTCCTGTCTCTCACTTGGCTTGTACATTTGCTGAGAAAGGCCCTGCAGACAGGCAGGCCATTTCACCTACATCCTTAGCACCTCGTTTTTGCCATATAATGGTTTTACCTTGCTTAAGAACAACTTGCTCCCCTTCGCACGGATGTTGACATGCTGCCAGGACAGGTACTCATCAACCCGAGCCCTTTTTTGCAGGTCAGATGGGTACCAGTGATCAGGAGTCTTGAATTTCTGGACCAGGTACAGGAGGATTGCAATGCTGCCCAGAGAGCAAGACAGACTGGTGAGCTGATCATGTGAGATTAAAGCATCTCATCTTTTCTTTTCCTCCCCACATTTTGCACTGCTGGACAAGCAGCTACACAAACCCCATGGGAGTCAGGTGGAAGTGCAGCAGGGCACAGCACAGGACAGTTTGTGCTGCTGCCTGTGCACCACAAGCTCTAATATGAGTAACTGCCCAGCAAGACAGGTGTGGTCTCCAGGTACAGTTTTCAGCAAATAGAAGCTGCAGAATGAGTTTATACCAAATCTGAGCTTCATGTTGCCTGGCCATCCAGCAGTGGGTGCTTTATGTCAGATTTCCTCCACTAGCCTACAGCCTCCAGCTGCAGGCAGAGAGCAGGACACCTGGACAGGTATTTAAGCTCAGAAACGCTGCCTACAAAGCAGCAAAGTAGCTCCAAGCAGCAGCTTTTTCTACTATTAATGCTGTTCAAATTGCTTACATAAGATAGCTTCTTGAAACACAGGTTTGTTATGTACAAGTGGAACATAGGATAGGAAGGAGACAAAAACCTGCCTGGACTGGAGTCCCAGCAGTACACTGGCAGAATCCAAGCATTGGGAAAAACAACACTGCAGCAGGGGATTGAGCTTATTTGAGCCTCACCTCTCTGCTAAGGTGAAAGAGCCATCCCTTAGTGCAGGCACCTTCATCAGGACATTCACCTTCCGGAACTCCTCTGTCTTGTGCTGCCCTGAGGAGGGAAATGAGAAGTTTTACTTGGCAGGGATACTCAGGACCTCTTTGTAAACACCTGAGGAGTTTGTGGAGACCATCTAGCTTCAAGTTTCTGGTTTTGATTTTAAAAATTGAGTCTTGTATCAAGTTTAAAAGCAACGAATAAGTGCTGCAGAGTGGGTAGGGGGCCAGCCCTGTGGTATCAGCTCACTTGCTATTGCCTGCATACCAGACCCACCTCTCAACCAAGGGCAGGATGGTTAGGAGTCCTTTCATACCAACAGCACTTGACAGCTTGGGGCTTTATCCACTCCAAGTTGGTGCCTGGAGGTACCTGTCCTGTACAAACCCAGAGGGAGCACCAGGCACCTTGGAGGAAAGGGATCTCACAAACCCTTTTCTCCAAGGGAGGACAGTGAGAAATCAGATACCATTTTTTGGAAGATAATGTAATTTATATTCAGCTACCCTTTCTAAAGTCCATGGATGAAAATAAATTATTTGATTCCATATAAAGCCATGGGTACTTCATTACAGATGAAGTTTCAATTAGCTCCTGTGCATCTTGCAATCTTTTGTAAGAGCAAATATGGATTTGAGGTTGCTTTTAAGCTATCTTGTAGGTCCTCTCCAGAAGGTCGAGTGGACCTGACTGGAGAAAGTGTTTTGTTCATCTGAGGTCTCAGTGTACTGCATTCTGTCTGAAAGCAGTCTCAGAAGACTTGTCTTATGTCACTTGTTTGTGACAGCCTTTTCCATCCACTCACTTCAGCCACACGTGGCTGCCTGGGTTTTCAAGCCTCTCTAATGAGTAACTAACCTTGTGCCCATCCTGCTGTGTGAGCCATCTGAGAACCTGTGTGCCAGAGGAGATGCTCTGGAAGCATTTAGCTTTTCTGTACTTGACAAACCTGATTTGTGACTATGCCCCTGTCACTTGGCTCACAGCCCATCTCCCCTACCCCTCTCAAAAAGATGAAGTGTGCAGATTCCAGGTGTTCAGGTGTCCTTTGAATGCCAGGTGATCCCTATCCATTCTCACTCTTTCTACCCCTTTCATTGACACCTGCCCTACTGGGGGCTAAGAGCTTTTCTGGGGCATCCCATTTAAGCCACGAGCTCGATTCTGAGTATCAGTTCCCTCACCTTGTCCTTACAAACTGTGCAGTGTCAGGTACCAGTGCAGGGAGGCCCACCCCACTGTGGCACCTGCAGAGCTTCCCCATGGCATGGGAGGTGCACACTCTGCAGGAATGGGATGAGATGCACCCAAATCACCCATCTGAAATCCACAGGCCAAAAGCAGGCGCTGCTGCCAAGTGACACAGAGCATTGGGAATCTGTGATTTAATTCCCTTTCCTTCCTCTCACTTCCCCTATCCTTGCATTTCAGTTGTTCCATTTTCTTTGGTGCTCTCATTCCTTGCAAGTCTCTTCTCCTTTGCTCCAGTGTCTCACCACAACAATGAATTTATTGGGAAAGAAGGGGAAGGACACAAGATGAGCCAGCCCTCAGCTACAAACAACTGCAAAAATTTTTGCAATGAGACAAGTGGGAAGAATGCCACCGTAAGGTACAACCAACACAGAGCTCAGGTGCAGGGGAACACCTAAAGACTCAACCACAACATGTCTGAGGTTTCTCTCAAGTTGGAGTCTCTTTTGTTCCTTCCTCAATTTCAGCCCCAGGAGCCTTCTTATCTTTCATTGCTTTTAAGCATTACTTACTGAGGCCTTTTCATGCCTGATGTATTACCTTAATTCCAAATCCATCAGATATCTGGAGAAGTTGAAGGATAGGTTTTACCAGCTTCAATTAGAAAGAAAGAAGATACAGATCTTTGGGTCTCCTTTGATGAAACCACACCTTCGGGCAGGGTCCTACCAGTTATCAGTTGGTTTTAACCCAACTAAACCATCTCCCTTCATTTCTCAGTGTTCAGATTACTGCCAGCTGCACTGTCTCGCTCCACAGCCTCCACAAGCTGGTCCTCAACCCCCCCAAAATAACCATACCACAAACCACTCGACCCAGTGGAACCCCAGAGGGGCAGCCCTACCCCTGCCCTGCCCTAGATGCACATGGGGACAGCTCGGCACAACGAGCCACCCAAGGGGGGCTGGCCCCTGCCAAGAGAAGGGCTGTTCTCAGCAGCTGCTGCTGCTTACCAGAGCACAAAGTTTTCTAAGTTGAACTCCTGAATGAGAACCGCACACCTCGCTGTCCTCGCCCACACGTGAATGTCCCATCTCTGCAGCTTTTTGTTTCCCATCTAAACGGGGAATGCCTCAGATCTGGTACATCCTGAGCGCTTCTCAGAAAAGTGACTCTTGTTTTTCAGAGACCCATTTTCTGCTGGGTGGGGCCGATTTCAAATATATCACATGCCTCGGCAGAGTCCTGTTTGCTGCAGAGACGCAGAGGCACCAAAATCAGTATTTAAACTACAGGAGTGCATTGGAGACTTGGGTATTGTTTTCGTGTAGGCACCAAGAGGGTCACCCCACCCTCTCACAACATCCCACACTGATGGGGACGGGAGTAACCCTGCTGCTTCCACCCGCGGGCTGGAACCGAGCATCCCCCCGGGAGGGGCGAATGGACCCGCGGGACAGCCGCAAAGCCCGGGGCTGGCACGGCCCGGGAGGGACACCGGGGTGGCCCCGCCGCCCCCCGGCCCCGCTCACCCTTAGCCAGCTGCACCCGCTTGAACTCGAAGGGGATCTTGTTGCTCCGAGCGAAGATGTAGAGCGCCCGGCAGGGCTGCGAGAGCAGGTCCAGGTACAGCTCCAGCCCCATCCTGTCGCTGTCGCTGTCGCCGCCGGCCACTCCCGGTGCTGATAAACCCGCCCGGTGCCGGCAGCGGCGGACCCGCCCCGGGCGGGGCGGAGCGGCGGAGCTGCCACCGGGGCGGCGGACCGGGACAGCGCCGGTGTCACTGCGGCAGTCCCGGCTGGGGACAGCGCCGGTGGCACTGCGGCAGTCCCGGCTGGGGACAGCGCCGGTGGCACTGCGGCAGTCCCGGCTGGGGACAGCGCCGGTGGCACCGCGGCAGTCCCGGCTGGGGACAGCGCCGGTGGCACTGCGGCAGTCCCGGCTGGCTCTGCCACCTGGCACCCCCTGGCATGTCGATTTGTACTGGCTGCCTTTAATGATAAAGAAACCACAGCCCGGCCGAGGGCACGGGGAGGCGGATGCTGGTTCTGCCCCTGGGAGCTCACAGCTCTTGCACAAGTTTCCACTCCTGTGACTCCAGCAGCAGCCCAGAAACCCGAGCCAAGGAAAACAACGAGAGCAAGCAGCCACAGCACAACACACGCTGCTTCACTGCTATAAAACAACCTTGCTCCTATCTTCACAAGACTCAACCACCATTCCCAAACCCCATTTCTTCAAGATTCCCAGCTGTCAATATTTACTGCTAATGCTGGTGTACATTTATTTTGCTTTGTAAAACAGTAAGCCAGACCTGGAGCCATTCCTGCTGGAGGAAAAGCAACCCTTAGAGAGTAGTTGCAGGCCACAGCTACATGGCAGCTCTAAGCCTTCTGCCAGGGCAGCTAAAAATACCATGGCATGTGCCAAATACACACTCATGGCGTGCAGTGACACCAGCTGGCTCCAGGACATTCATATTAGACATCAGACATTTCAGTCTGCATTAACATCAATCTACACTTAATAATACCTCCCGTTACCTCTGGTACAGAACAACATAGGCAAGAAAAGGAAGGGCACAGGACTGCAACAGTGAAAAGTCCTTTTAACAGTATCTTCATCCCTAATCATAAAATACCATGAGTTGGAAGGGAGTCACAAAGATCATAAAGTCCAATTCCTGAGCCCAGGAATCTTTATTAGACAGTGGTTTAAAAATATATATAATATTTATTTAATATTTACTTAAAAGTTGGAGTTACTGCAGCCTAGAGCAGTTCTTCAAACACATTTCTGCTTTAGGCACTGCACAGGTGTTTATGCACCTACAGACAGACAGAACCATTGTCCCAGGGCAGGAGTGAGGGCCCAGCCCTCAGCACTGGAGGACAGCAGTTCCATCAGGCCATGCTCAGGAGCTGGTGGTAATTCTGCATATGCCAACAGGACACGATGCAAAGTCCTCTTTAAGACAACCTGTATGTCAAAATTTATCTTTTTTTTTTTTTTTTTTTTTAAACCAGTAACTGAACTCTGTTCACAGCATCCTTGAAAGAGGAATAAGGCCTGCAATAGCAGACTTCAGATATGATAAGGTTGAGGAACCAACCATTGAGGGACCGTGACTCAGGCCCATGGCCTGTCCCACGCAGCAGCTCCAGTGCCACCTCAGCAGCTCAGCTTCCACTCGCTCAGGCTCGTTTCTGCGCTCGCTCGCTCTGTTCAAAATTAAAGTTGACAAGGTGACTGAAGATGCCCCTGTCTCAGAGTCACACAGAGGGGACTTCAGGGAGGAATAGGACAATTTAATAATCCTTTCTGTCCCAGTTCTCAAGCATTCCTAGTCTACAACTCAAAATCATCATTTTTCAGGGCCAGTTATTTATGAGTTCTCAGATTAGAGAGCAGAACATTTCCCAAATCATGCAGCACAAAGTCTATTAAGGATCCCTAGTCCACCCATCTGGCAGGGTAAATGCTACTCTGCTTTTGTCTCAAAGTTCTCAACTTCACAGTGGTGTATAAAAAAGGGCCTGCAGATAGCTGTACCTTACAGTCTTAAACTCTGTAATGACAAAAGGTTTAATCTCCACATTTTGCTTGCAGTTCTCTGGGTAGCTGTCAAAATCCCAGCTACAGAGGTAAACAGAAGAGCAGAATAGAAAAAAAACCCACCAAAAATCAGAATTGTTTTGGTTGAAAAAGACTCTTACGACCACTGAATCCACCCATTTACCTGGCACTGCCAAACCTATCACAAAATCACGTCCCCAAGTGCAACATCTACACATCTTTTAAACCCTTCCAGGAATGCTGCCTAAACCTTTCTCCCCTCCCCACCCTTTCTGAGTATTCCATAACGATGCACCCACCAATGCTGCCTTCACCAATGCTGAATTGGTATTATTTTAGATGAAGGAAAGGCTCCTGGACTCTAATAATTGTGCTAAGCATGAATTGCAATTTAAAAAAATCAAACTGCAACTTGCACAGTTTATTTTCTTCCCCATTTTAATTACCTTGACTGTCTTCTCAAGCTTACACAGAGCTCCCTCATATTGCTGCACCAATGGCTTCAATGAGTTGCCCTTGACTGGGTGTTTCTTTATATCCCGGATGCCAGCATCCCTCAACATCCGCAGGAACCGCCGCTCCTGCACAAAACAGACCCTGGAGATCAGACACCCCCTGCCTGTCAGCTACATTTGGGAACATGCTGCTCTGTCAGGAAATAACTGAAGTTTCCAAGCACAAAGCTCAGCTGACTGGAAAAGGTGGGAAGTAGTATGAACTTTATGATCTTTATGCCCCTGCATGCATCCTTGTCAAAAGAATCCCACATCAAACACATACCTGAATTCTAAGGACCAAGCTGAAAGCAACACCTGCTTCTCCTGCACGAGCTGTTCTTCCAACTCTGAAAGCAAAGTAGCTTAAAGTCAGTTTAGCCCCATAGTCACTGCCATTATCAACTCCAAGATTCTGATGCTGAAATTTTCCCGTTTTAAGGAAGTCTGATTCCAAGCAATGCTAGGCTTAATTTTTGCTAGAAAGCTATTTGCATAGTAAAGTAAAAAGAAAAGCTAAAAGCCCCTTTAAGTGCATGTCTATTTGCTAAATATTTCAAAATAAACCAAGCTCAGACATGTTCCTCTTGCTCCTGTTTTCTTACCGGTGAACGTACGTCCTGATGAACTGTGGTGCATCATAGTTGATCACATAATTCACTCTTTTAACATCAATCCCTCGGGCTGTGGCATCTGTGCTGATTAATCTGTTTGTAAATGTATACACAGTCATTTTCAGGTAACATCTCAGGCACTACACACACAAACAAAATACCAGTGAACGCAGCACAACTCTTGCTAATCTGTGTTCAAACTGGACAGTCAGCCTCTGCCTCTAAGCCTGGCAGCAGCACTGCAAGTCACTTCTTGTTACCACTGGCCTTATTAGCAGCCCACAGACCTCCAAGCATCACTAGAGGCTTGTCACCCTCTGCTGAGCATGAAAAGGTACTGGGTGTTTCCAGCTTCTCCAAGCATGCCAGACACCTCCCAGCTCATACAAATTTCTAAGGAATGTGAACATCCCACACAAGCACAGGACACACAAATAGAGAAGTGAGAAATTCCAGTAGTCAAGGAGGAATTTATATACCAGGTTTGGATAAAAAGAACACCTAGAAAATTAGTTATTACCTTTTCCTCAGAGACACTGCACAGATACAATCTCATATAGCTTCCAAAACCACAATGCAAATCAAACACAGGGGTAGAAGTAGACCTGTATGCCAGTCTGAGCAGGGATTGCTTCAGTAGGAAGCTGTAACACTAAATACAGTTCAAGCACCAACATCCATTTCTACCCTACAAGAACCAGATGCTCAGCAGAAACATTAAACTCCAGATTTGCAAAACTGAGCATTTTGGGCAACTCTGTGAACACACATTTGTGTTTATTGCTTGTTATAAAACAACATGTAGAAATTGAGACTGCAGCTAGATTTGGACAGGCTGAGTTACAGGAAGGATAAACAATTCAAAGTTGCAAATCCAAGTCTCACACCCCTTCTGCAACAACTCCTGCATGTTTTCGAAGACCCCAAGTCTGTGTCCCTACTGTCCCACCCTGGACCCAACTGTGTTCCTTGTTCTGTTTAGCTTTTTACACGGGAAACAGCCTGTGCTGGATAACACATGAGACTAGTTTAAGATGCTCACAGTTGTATTTTTCCTTGTTCAAACTCCTTCATAGTTCTCTTTCTCTCATTTGGAGTTAACCGAGAAGAAAACTCTGCCACCGTGATTCCACCAAAGGCCTGAACCAGCAGGAACAACCTGCAGGTAAACAAGAGAGAAGCTGTCACTTCTTTAGCTCTGTAAGATCCCTTGACAGATACCCATGACAGTATGAGAGTGATCTAATTCATGTTTACCTGTGAGAGGCTTCCCTGGAGTTGGTGAAGCACAACACACGGGTGAATTTCATTTTCAGCATGAAATACAAGAGGAGCAAAGGCTTGGAATTCAGGTCACAAGGCACGTAACATTGCTGCAGTCAACAGGGAAGGAGTTCAGAGTGAAAAATCACTTCTTGCGAAGACTATCTTCCCTGAAACCCACTACCTGCCCACGACCTACACAGGCTTGGATGTTTTATAGCTGACTAATTGCACCAAAACCAGAGCCCATAATGCCATCCCCTTTAGAATAAACAGGCTGGCAGGATACAACACGAGTGGAGACAGGAGACCTGAGTTGTTCTAATGCTCTTACACCTCCACAGCAAGTAACAACATGCACTGCCCTCCTGCCTACAGGCTGGCCTGTATATACAAGTCTTGAAATGAGTATTAGACATACGGACAATTAATAGGTGCTACTACATTATGACTTCCTAGTTCCACTCCCCACTGCTACTAAATTCCAATTAATACTAAATTAATCTGAAGACAGATTAATTTAAAAAATAATCAAGTCTTAACCAAATGAACCTTAAGTAATGAGAAAACAAATGTGCAGAGGTACAGCTCTCTGGGTCATAAATACTCCCAAAGCCACTTTTGCAAGGAAACACAAGGAAGACCTACTTGTTTTAGGGTAAAACCACAATTAGTCCAGAATTAAACAAATCTTCAAGTATAACTTATTCAAAAGAATTCACACCATACCGATAGCCCCTCTGGGAGTGTGTATTTATTAGTAGTATCTTGCTCAGTTTCTGTTCCATCTCTATTTTTCTCGGAATACACAGATGTGAAGAGACGAGGCTGGAATAAATCCAGCTGCTGCAATTTCTCTGGGTCCTGGGTCAGTGTGGCTGAAAACAGCAGTTTCTGTAAGGGTATCTGAGGAGAGCAGGAACTGAAAGAAACAGCACACAGAAACTGGGCTTTGAGGATGGGGCAAAGGAGTTTCCCCCCAAGTGCCTTTACATGATGTAAAGGAAGCAATCAATGCTCTCTGATGCTCTTTTCCTGCCCTGGGCCTTTTCTGTAGGTTCTTTTCCACCCTTGTTTTATGGTGGAGTTCACAGACAGAACTGATGAGCATTCTCAGTCAGGTGCACAACCCCAATCCATTACTGCTGCACAAGTCCCTGCACCCTGGTTACCCATGTTCTCATTCTAGTCATGTCCTTCCTTGGCCATTAGTCTCAGTTTCTGACACATCTCTTCCATTGCTGTACAAAAACAGCAGCTGCAGTTAATTGCAAGAGTTTTCCTCCAAATCCATTACTCAGCTTTGCCAGAAGGCATTACTATAGTTACTGTGCAAATGGATCACAGATTTTCAATATTTGTGCATTCTTTTGCTGCTCCTTTAGTCTACATAAGGAAAGCCTGGAGAACACAATATGCAGTCTGAAGGACATGCTCGGGCATCAGCTGTTCATTGCCTTATTTTGGTAGGTATTTCTCAGAGGAATCAAGCTCTGAGACTGTGTGGCAGTGTACAGTGGAGCAGGGCAGTGACATCCAAGTGCTGGTGTCCATACTATCACTTCAAAGAAATGCACCCTGCAACTTACCTGGCTGCTGTTAAAGGCCCTGGTTTGGTCCTCTGAAAAAGCATGTTGGAGCCAGAGTAATTTTCTCCTTGGAATGCAGCTTTGACAATTTGGTTCAGACAGTTCTGGTGCATGTCATCAATCATACGGTCAGCTTCATCCACAACCTGAATTCACAAGGATGAAAACCACCACTTGTTAAACACTGGGAGCTTTTATTTTAATTTGTATCTGTAACCAATGAGCCAGAAGGTAAGGTAATGGAAACTTCTAGTCAACAGAATTGCTTTCCTTGCCCATCCTCACTCCAAGTTTGCCAGAGCCTAAGAGAGAAGGGGAAGTGGGTGGATGCTTGGGTGTCACGAGTTGGAATCAAACATCTCATCTTGTGACTGCTCCCTCCACAATCTGGAGTGCAGACAGGCCCACACAACAGCCCCAACAGAGAGGTATTTATGCTCCACACAAGAAGCAAGCAGGAATTACTGCTGCAGCAGACAGCACTCAGAGGGGAGAGCTGTGGTGACTCACCAGGAAGCGAAGCTGTGTCAGGCTGAAGCCTGGGGTCTGGTTAATGTGATCCGTGAGCCTCCCTGGTGTGGCCACCACAATGTCAGCCAGGCTGCAGTAGCCTGTCACTCTGAAAGGACAAGCAGCCCATCAGTAAGTCTCTCTCCTCACAGCCTGAAGGTTTTCCTACCACTCAAGTAACCGACGAATAACAAAATTCACATATGGACTTGACACTGGAGAACATGCAGGGGCAGTGGTGGACGCCAAACACCAGTCTCCACTGTGCTGCCTTATTTTAAACAGAAAATGTCACTCTTCATTGCTCTTCAAAAAAATTTTGCAGCACAATGCCACACAGTCATATGTACCCGTGGGCACAAGGTAAACGTTTGCATTCTGAGCATTTGCTGGTGAAGAACCCCAAAAATCTAGTAAAATATTACAACCACAAAACAGGGGTAGTAACAAGCACTGTGACAAAGACAGTACCACCAAAGTCCAACATTTAAACCCATTATCTAAAATCATGATAGTATGATGCTGTGCTGCAATAGTCCATATCTTGACCCCACCTTAATAACATTAATTAGCATGCAATCTCTATAAACTTTGTCAAAATACCTTTTAACCTACTTTTTCTCGACAAGCATTTCCTGCTCCTTTGCAAAAGATTTCTGGCCAGTAATCAAAACGACCTTCAGACCTGTCCCATCAGTGTAAATGTTGAACACTTTACTCACCTGCAAAGAGATGGGCTTTGTCAGCTGCAGGAAACACTTTCCATGACATGAACAGCATCAAACCTGCTGGCAGCTCTTCAGCCTGCTCCACAGAACAGCCAAAGGACTGCCTGCACAGCCTGTCCCTCAGCCCAGCTCTACTCAGACTCAGTGAGGAGCCACTTACCTGTTGTGCCAGCTCTTTGGTGGGCAGAACAACCAGAGCTCGTACGTGGCAAACCACTCGATCTAACAGAACCTGCCAAAATAAAGGCCAAGTGAGTCCCTGACAGAACAGGGTTCTTGGGCCTAACCTAGTGAGAGAAGATGGGCTTGACACATTCTCACAGTTTTATGCTTCCATTTTTCTCCCTCCACCCTCCCAACTCCTCATGCTGTGTCTGCTATCTGAGAAAAGGAGTGGGAAGCTGACAAGAAGCTCCCTCAGACAGCTCTGAGCTGAAAATCTGCTGCCTTATGTCCACAAATCCCTTGGCTTTTTGATCTGCTTTTAAGTTCAGGTTTTGCACGAACAAAAGCAACGCCAGCATTTCCTCAGAGATACTTGCCTGAGCATGAACTCACCTGTACAATGGGTATGACAAAAGACAGGGTCTTCCCACTGCCCGTGGGTGCAGAGACACAGATGTCCTTGGGGCGGTACCCGCCCCGCCCCAGCAGGTACCCGTTGGCTGCACTCTGGAGAATGGCAGGAATCACCTCTGCCTGGACTGAGCAAAACCAGAAATAAACACAACCTGTGTGCTTCATCAGCTCACCAAAAACTGGAAGTGTTATATAAAAGCACTATTGAAATGAGAAAATGCGTGCTGGCTTCCCAACATAACCCTGACAGGCCTCTGACAGAGCCTGAGTCTCCAGGCTCAGCTGGACTAAGGTCACTCTCTATTCTTGTCCAGCATGCAGCTGGCCTTTTTTACTTAAGACCTGGCATTTATTGTACTTGTTGGCAAAACTAGCAAAATAACAGAAAACAGATTTCTTTTTTCATTTGGATATTTTTCTAGTGCTTTAATGAGCTAAATGAGTTCCCAGAAAGCTCTGATCAGTAGCAGAGACAGTGGAAAGTAAGGAGTTAAAGCACAAGCTTGGCATAAGGAGGAAAAGAGTGAGGACACAAGTAAGACCTCCCTCTCTGGGCAGCTCTGAGCCATTACTCCAAGCTGTACTCATGAGTAGGTATCAGACTTTTACTCAGCCCAGACAAAGCTTTGAGAAAGAAGGGTTAATGTAACGCTTTCATGCCTTACATTTTGTCCTGTATTTTACTTCACTGCCTACACAAAGTACACAGCACCAGACTGCAGGAACTCTTTAAGTCCCTTTAGAAAGAAACAAAAGCACTGTCAAGGCACCTGGAAAAAAGGAGTCTATTCCATTCCTCTGCAGCTTTTTCAAGAGCTGGGGATGGATTCCTGGCATGTTTCTGACTGGACACAGATTATCTCTGATGCGTTTCTGCACCCGCTTGGGCTCAGCAAGCCACTGGGGCAAGAAGGGCTGGACCTGAGGTGAGGGAAAGGAGAAAGTGACTACACCATAAATAAATAAATAAATAAAATAAACTTGTAAGAAGCATTCTTTTCCTATCCATCACCAAAATTCAGTCAAGCTGGTTACCTTCTGCACTGGCTTTGCATCATAGTCTCCAAGAATCGTCATACTGGAGGGTGCATTTGCCCCTTCCCCTGAGGCTGCTAAGGGCAGCTCCTCCTCTGTAGTTTTACTTCCCTCAGCTTTTTCACTGCTCTCTTTCTGCTCTGTTTCATCTCCTTGTGTTTCCTCATCTGCTTTCCTCCTTTTATTAGACTTGTTTTTAAAGTTGTTTCTGTTGTCCTGTTGTTTGGTGTCTTCTTCAGAATCTGGAATTTGGGTAGCAGCAATACAAAGTCAGAGCCCGCCACAGAAAAGGGATTTGGCAATATTACAAGACAGGATTTAAGCAACAACTTGCAAGCTCTTTTCTCCTAAACCCAAGTGCAGAAGTCAAACATTTTTTGTTGGTATAGACACAGGACTGAGGTGATGTGATGTGCTTCCCTCCTCCCCGTACAATAAACTGATCCTCAAAGTTTGCAGTACAGGGCCTTCCCTTGAAAAAAAGAAATTGGGAGCATATTCAGGAGATTAAAAAAGAATCAGGTAAACTGGGCAAAGTACTCAAAGAGCAAATCGTGTCCACCTTTCTGTGGAAAGTGTCAGCCACAATGAACTGAAATCCTACAGCCTCACTGTATCCTCACCTGCTTCAGTCCTCTCTCGCTGCACTTTCGATTTCCTTCTAGTTGCTTTCTTCGTCTCTGTGGGGCTGCTGCCATCTGCTGCCTCCTCAGTACCGGCCCTTTCTTCCGAAGAGCTGCGCGGCTCTAGTTTTGTCTTTCGCTTCTTCTGTCTGTGCGCACCGGGCTGCTCCTCACTCTCACTCTCACTCTTCCTCTTCCCCTTTCCCTCTCCGGGATGCCCCGCTGGGCTCAGCCCCGCGCCCCCCGGGCCTTCCCTTCCCTGCGGCGGCGCCTCTCGCTGCTTCTGCTGCTGCCGGGCCCTGGCCTGGTCCTGCAGCCGCTGCAGCAGCACCCGCGCCCGGCCCTCCGCCTCCGCCTCCTGCCCGGCCTCCTCGCCGTACCTGCAACAGCCGGACAGACCTCCTCAGGCACGGGCACGGGCCTGCGGACAGCACCCGGGGCAGGGCCCGGCTGGGGGAGCGGGGAGCGGAGCGGGGAGGGGGAGCGGTGAGGGGGGAGAGGGAGCGGGGAGCGGGAGCGAAGCGGGGAGGGGGAGCGGGGAGAGGGAGCGGAGCGGGGAGAGGGGAGCGGAGCGGGGAGAGGGAGCGGAGCGGGGAGAGGGAGCGGAGCGGGGAGAGGGAGCGGGGAGAGGGAGCGGAGCGAGGGAGAGGGAGCGGAGCGGGGAGAGGGAGCGGAGCGGGGAGAGGGAGTGGGGAGAGGGAGCGGGGAGCGGGAGCGGAGCGGGGAGAGGGAGCGGGAGCGGAGCGGGGAGAGGGAGCGGGAGCGGAGTGGGGAGAGGGAGCGGAGCGGGGAGAGGGAGCGGAGCGGGGAGGGAGAGCGGAGCGGGGAGCGGGAGTGGGGAGGGGGAGAGGGAGCGAAGCGGGGAGAGGAAGCGGGGAGCGGGAGCGGAGCGGGGAGGGGGAGCGGAGCGGGGAGAGGGAGCGGGGAGCGGGGAGGGAGAGCGGAGAGGGGGAGCGGGGAGCGGGAGCGGGGAGGGGGAGCGGGGAGACGGAGCGGAGAGGAGCCGTGCCCGCCGCACCTGCGGATGCAGAACAGCGCCATGGCCACGCCGCGCGGGCGCACTGCGCTGACGCCATCGCGCCCCGCCAGGGAAGCCTCCAGCAGGCGCGGGCGGGCGCGCCCCCTGCCGGCCGGCGGTGGAAGAGGCGGGGAGGCCCTGAGGGGAGCGCGGGAAAGCGCTGAGGGAGGAGCGGGAGCGGCGGCGCCGGAGCCTCGGGGGGACAGGGCACGGCCCCAGAGAGGGACAGGGCATGGCCCCAGAGAGGGACAGGGCACAGCCCCAGAGAGGGACAGGGCACAGCACCAGCAGGGCACGGGCTGGCACAGCATTAGTGCAGGACATGGTCCAGCACCTGTGAGGGACAGGGCACAGCCCCAGAGAGGGACAGGGCACAGCACCAGCAGGGCACGGGCTGGCACAGCATTAGTGCAGGACATGGTACAGCACCTGTGAGGGACAGGGCACAGCCCCAGCAAGGGACAGGCTGGGAAAGGGCACAGCGAGGGACAGGCTGGCACAGCATCAGTGCAGACACAGCTCAGTACCTGTGAAGGACAGGCTGGCACAGCATCAGTGCAGACACAGCTCAGCCCCAGCGAGGGACAGGCTGGCACAGCATTAGTACAGGATTCAGCTCAGCACCAGCGAGGAACAGGCTGGCACAGCATCAGTACAGGACTCAGCTCAGCACCTGCGAGGGACAGGCTGGCACAGCATCAGTGCAGACACAGCTCAGCACCAGTGAGGGACAGGCTGGCACAGCATTAGTACAGGATTCAGCTCAGCACCAGCGAGGAACAGGCTGGCACAGCATTAGTACAGGATTCAGCTCAGCACCAGTGAGGGACAGGCTGGCAGAGCACACTGAAGCTCCCCACAGTCTGCAGGCCGCTGCACAGCTCCCGCAGCACTGAGGGCCCTCCCTGCTGCCTGCAGAAGGCAGTGTAGCAATGTGCTTAATAGCATTTCCCCTCAGCAAGCTAAAGCACTCCTTCCTTGCTCGTTTGGCCACACACAGGTGGCACATCCTCACAGGAAAGCTGCCCTGAAGCAGCAGGCACAGGGCTGGTCCAAGTACTGCAGCAATTGCAGACACAACCCCAAAACAACCTCAGAGTAACAAGCAGCCCTGAATACACCTACAGCCTTACCTACAGCAAGGTAGGAATCACTGGAGTGCTGTCAGGAACCAGCCCCAGGCCCCACCACCATAGTGTGAAATACTGTGTCTAAGAAACACAGGCAAACCCAAAACATTCCTTTTGTTTGCTTTAGGATCAGAGTGAAACAGGTATGTCAGCAATTGCCCAACTCCATCCCCAACCTGCCAAAGCCTACACCACACATAGCTTACTTCTAAACCTTTATTTGTTTTCTACACAGAGAAAACAGAGGAATGTTGAAGCAGCAATATTTAAACACACTAGCAAGGAGACATCAATCTGTGAGAGTGCACAAAGTGCAACATGGGGCCATTTGTGCTGCGGTCTCTGCTACAGGGCAGGGTGAGGGGGAGCTCCAGAACAGCCTCTTCAGACAGACAGGAGAGCTCTATGCAAAGGTGGAGCCGTTCCAGCCCACGTTGGCAGCATTCATGTCAAAGTAGTTGATGTAGACCCTGCAGATGAGGTACAGGAAGAAATACAAAGATCTTATTAACTCATTTATATAAGCTGGGATAACAGGGGAGAGTCCTTCCCATTCTTCTGCTTGAAAAAACAGCAAGCTTCATCTTTACGAAAAAAACTGGTGGAGCCTCCAAACAGCCTCAGTACTTCTCAGTCCTCAAAACTGTACTTTTTCTCTTTTTTTAAAATACAAATTCTTATGCAGTCAGGGACTGTCCAGACACCAGACAGATTTTGTTTTGCAGCCTGTCAAGAATTTCCGGAGGTCAGCCCCTTTTGTTTCTGAGCCCTGCAGGCCCTCACATGTGTCACACAGACTGGCAGCCTTGGGAGTTAAGCATGCCCTCAGGCCTGGCTCTGCTGTCTCCCTTCAACCCTGATGGCACCAGGTTCTTCCCATCCTTCACAGCTGCACACAGACACCGCTGAACTCTGCAGCCTGCAGGGGAGCTGCTCTCAGCCTGCTGCCTTCTGCTTCTGCTTTCAGCCTTGCTTCCCCAGAGGGCAAGACATCACACCTCAGAGGCAAAAGACACACCGGGCAACTTGTCAGTGCTGTGGTGTTTTTCCCTACTCTCAGAAGCAGGAAGCCATTGAACAGGGGACTCTCCAGGGAAAGAGGCAGGCACTGAATTCTTACATGGACGTGAAAGTGCTGCAAGTAATCACTTGGTGTTATGTGTAGTAGATATAATTTGCGCCATTTCTAATATGATATATGTGATATTGAATATTTGTTAGAGTATACATGTTTGTATTAGGATCCCCCCCCCACCCTCACAGGGGCAGGTGAGACCGGGTGTAGATTGGAAACTGATTTACAAGTAAGAAGGTACAGCTCGCCAGGAGATGGGCCATGGCTGGGGAGATACAGAAACCCCAGGTGCTGATCGTTAGCGTGAACAACCCGAGATGGATATCATGGAAATCCTGAGGCAGATACATGTGAATACGGCGTTCCGTAAATTTCATCAAAGGATTCAACAAACTCCAGACACTGATTTGTTCTCCCTCATCACCAAAAAAGAAAATCTTATTAACATATGGACTCTGAATAGAAGAAAAGACTGATTGCTGAAATCTTGGCCTCAGGCGGAATTTTCCCTATAAAAACCGCTTGTGCCAGGATGGAGGTGTGTGGGCATGGAGGAAAACCTCTGCTGAGGCTGACTCCTTGTTGCACACCCAGGGCCGACCCCGGGCTCGGCTCTGTTCTTTCCTTGTGGCTGGCTAGATAAAATTTGATTGCAAAATAAATATTTTATTTTTCATATTAATTTGGCTGGACAAATTTTCATTTATAACACTTGGTATTTCCCAAAACACATGGATTTATTCCTGGCATTTTAATTTTTTTAAACAGACTTCTCAAAGCGGTTTCAGAAAGCCAGGTAAATATGGTTAAACCATGTCCCAGCCTTACCTGTCTGCAGATACATGCAAGTGCTTTGAGATCAGATCACACAGCATCTTGGTGTAAGTCTTGTTCTGCTGCCCTCCTATTTTGCCGATGCTGTAGAGGCTGCAGAGCGCGCAGGGATCAGTGGAGCCACCAAAGGACATCATCTGGTCAGGTATGATGTGCACAGCTATGTACTGCGGGAGGGAAGCACTCTGTTACAGGCTGAACTGCCCTCTCCTGACGGATATCTGCTTTAGGTACCAGCTCTTAACAGAGCAGTTGTATTGGGGTCCGGCAGCTCTTCAGTGCTGCCCCCTGCGCACTTCCCAGCCCCAGGGGAGGCTCAGGCCCGGCAGCCCCCATGGGGAGCACGGCCCGTGGGCTGCGGGGACCCTGGGCCCGGCTCTGAGCTTTAGGAACGCGGCTGTGTGTGCACAAAGCCGCCGGCGAGGCAGGCACTGCTGCCCGCCACAGTCTCGCCACCGCGCGGGGCGGAGCGAGATAAAGGCCCCAGAACTGCCTGCGTGCCAGGGCTCACATCCCAAATCACGGACCGCCGGAGAGCCGGGCCGCGATTCCGGCATATCGGCCTCCCGGCGCTGCCGCGGTCTGGCCCAGGAGCGGCTGTGTCCCACGGCTGAGCCGGCGGGAGCTGCTCGGAGCGCTCGGTCTGCCCGGGTGCGTCCGCGCCACTGCGCAGCTCCGCCGCTGGAATCGCGGCCGCCAGCACACCCCCGGCTCCGTGAGCGCCGCGCTCCCGCCGGCCCGACTACCGCTCCAGGCAGGGGCCGGGCATCGGGACCCTCGGCGCCGCGGCGTGGAACGGGCCCCAGCTCCTTCCCCCGGAGCAGCGGGGCCGCCGCCGCGCTGTGCGGCAGCCGCTCCCCCGGCGGCCGCGGCCCGCCCGCCCCGGGCCCGCGGGAGCGGAGATGGCCCCGGGCCGCTCCGCCGCCGCCCGGCCCGCCGCACACGTGCTCGCCCCGCTCCCCGCCCTCACCTGCGCGGGCTTGCCGGTGGCCTTGGCCAGCTGCTGGGTGAGGTCGCCCAACAGGCTGTCGGGCACGGCGTCCTTGCAGACATTGGTGTAGATGGCGAACATGGGCATGGTGGCGGCGGTGGGGGTGGCGGGGCCGGCGATGGAAACCTACGGGAGCGGCGGGACCGACACAGTGGAGCGGGGAGGCGTCAGCGGCGCTTTTAGTGCGCGAAGCCGCCCCGGACGTAAAGCGGCCCCGCCCGGCAGGCAGGGGAGGGAGCGGGGCGGGGACACTCGCTCACACCGGCTCCACGGTCCCCGCTGCGCCGTGCTGGCTGCTCCCGCGGCTGTCTCTCCCCGCTCCGCCGTTAAACCTTGGCTTTGTTTCTATCACTGAACATTTTTTGAGGGTTTGTTGCAGGCTCCTTCCTGGAACGGAGTCCGGGGGCGCTGGGCAGCTCATACATAACCTGGTATGAGCGCTGCGATAGTACCTCTGTGGCACTCCCACTGGTTTCTGCGGGATCCGGGCCAGAGAGGGATATAGGCCTTGGCTTGGCGGTTGCAAAAAGGGATACTTGCCCTAACTCCGAAAATTTTTTCTTTTTCAAAATAAAGTAACACTTGTAGTGGTTTTGCTTGGTGGTGTGTACAGCTTTAGCTCGGTGTAAGCAGAAACGTGTGCCTTGCTGCCTATTAATTATTATCTAATGTATTTCAGTCGAATTAAAAGTTACCTATTGCTCCTCAGCCTCCACATTTCCACATCATATTTTTCTACTGGAAAAAGGCAGAAGTGAATTTCGTTTTGCTTCGGAATGAACTGGTGCGTGCCTATTGGGAGGTGAGAGGCAGCAGAGCCGAGCCGCATGCTGCGCTGTGTGATGTGATGCACGTAGGCTGCCAGGGCATGGCTCCTCACCCTGGCTCCTGCCTGCCCCGGCGGCGGCAGCGCTGCTCTGCTCACGAAATGACTCACAGGAAGGCTAAATAGGATCTGGCCCCGAGCCCTCTCTGCCCAGACATTGCACACACAGCAGTCGTGCACTGCTGCTGCTAGAAAGCTTGCCCACACATCCATGTTACAATGTGAACACTCACAGCCCTGAATGAGGAGTCAGGGATGGTGCTGCTAGAAAGCTTGCCCACACATCCATGTTACAATGTGAGCACTCACAGCCCTGAATGAGGAGTCAGGGATGGTGCTGCTAGAAAGCTTTCCCACACATCCATGTTACAGATGTGAACACTCATAGCCCTGAATGAAGAGTCGGGGATGGTGTCATACGGGAGTGCATTGGAGTGACATGGGTTATAATGCTGAGAACTGGAGCACTTCCTTTTCTAGTGATTAACAGTGCTTAAGAACAGCCACTAAGAACTGATTAAGTTTCCCCCCTTTGATATCCTCAGCTCCCTGCTGTTGCATAGTCCTACTTATTCCTCTCACCTTCCTGCCTCCCAGGTTTGTTGCATGGAGGTGGTGTGGGAATTCTACCCTGTGCAGGGAGAAAAGCTTGGGAGCAACTTCACAACTGGTGTGCTTGCCCTGTGGCCTGCCAGCCCAGAGTGGCAGCCCCTGGCTATGCTGCCACATAATGGAGAGACATCTGCAATTTCATTCTCTTTTGCCTCACTGACTAAGAAAGAAGTTTTCACCAAAGCAGCTTCCATTTGTTATCCCAACAAAGCATTTTTGCTGATTGAGGTTCAGGTCTGTATTTAAAGTCTCTGGCTGCAAAGCAAAGCTGTGGTAGGGACACAATGGGATGTTAACAATAGAGTTCAGAAAAGGGGTGTGATAAGGTTTGCTCTTCCAGAAAAAACTCACAATACACTTAACTATAGAATTTCAGGAAACATCTCTACTCAATATTTTATTTTACTTTGGAAGCAAATGATCTTGTCTGACCAAGGGCTTAAATAATAAATATTTGTATGCAAATTTTCCTTTCATAATTAATTCACCACTTCAGTCCCTGGGAATTACTGTGGCTTGCTGTGCCTCTGCCTCATTCTGAGCTGTGCTCTAATCTTCACTGTCACTACAAATTGTTCAATGGATGAAAAGGGGAGGGCACAGCAGCGAACAGTGGTTTTTTCCACTCACTCCCTCTGCCTGTGCTGAGGCCTGGGAGACACAGCACAAGTTTTCCTGCTACTCAGCTAGATATCCCTGTAGTGTTAGGCCTAAAGAGGACCTGGACTGCAATCAATTCCTTTGAAATAAGAGATAACAGTGTTATCTCTCCTTTTGAAGGGAGGTCCGTGTGCAACATTTGCACATCTATTAACTTAAATATATCTTGAAACCAGGTCAAGATATATTTATTTGTCTCTTGAGCATGGACAGGACAAAGGCAAAAGGAGTGTTCATATATGACTGAAGTTTTTTTGAAAGAAAAGCTACTCTTAAGAGAGTATTTTGAGAAGGCACCCTCCATCTCAACTACAGTTCTTCCCAGCATAACAAGAAGGTTTCAGACATAAGATTTTTGATGCATTTTTATTTAAGCAGCAGGCAAGATATTAAACAGCAGTGAGTAGCAGCAACTAAGATACCAATGCCTTTTGCATTTGGCAGATGCCAGAAGGTGACTGGAACTGCAGTTCTCAAACCATGACGAGGGTTCAGGAATAAGCTGTGATCGATCACCTAGGGGCACCTCAAGCAAAGGTGGTGTTATTCCAGCCCACATTGCCAGGACTGATGTCAAAGAAGCTGATGCAGGTTCTGGAAGGGAAGACAGGGGCTGTTAACAGCTGAGAGCAGAGTGCTGCAGGCTGGTCAGGGTGTTCCTGCACCAGGACACATGGCCACGATGCAGATCTCCCCATGGGCTTTATCCTTCCAAGGCCTTACACTCCTTTCCTCCTGTCCCTTTTAATGCCTCATCTACTTGCATCCTGGAGTTCCTAGTGATCACGTTCTTGTGTCTGTACCTGGTCTTTTGCACATGATATCTGTGGGTGCATACATGCCTGAACCTACATCATTTTAACCAAGGAATTCTGCAGCTTTTGAACATTGGCATTGCAGCTCATGCAATGGCTCATTTTTTCTTTTTAGCTGGGGAGTTGCTCAGTTGACTTGGCATTTAATCTCTTTAATCAGCACATTAATAGGGAACACCAAAGGACCAGCCTGGGATGAATAGTTTTAACAGTCTGTGGAAAGTCATGTCAGACAAATTGCCGTATGAGCTCACCTGTCAAATGGTATTTTCAGCTGTTTGCTCATCAGATCACAAAGCAGTTTGGACCAGACCTTGTTCTCCTGCTCCCCTATCTTTCCAACGCTGTAGAGAAAGCACATAGCACAAGGGTCTGTGGAGCCACCAAAGGACATCACTTGATCAGGAGAGATCTGCTAAATACTGTTGGAAGAAGAAAATGAATGTTATTTTCTTTGCTGTATTACGAAAAGTTTTGAAAATCCAGGAAGGCATTTATGTACTTAAACCGCAGTGAAAATAAGTGCATGCAAGGCTTAAATTTGTTGACATCTTACTGTCTAGATTTGCATTCTACTCCAAGATACTCACTCCTGTGTTAAAGGCTAGTACAAAGACTCCACAGTTTTTAGGCTTCCTAGTCCAATGCTCCAGGAGCTCAGTGACCTGTAATATCTGCAGCACCTCCTCCAAGCCACCAGGCTCTCCCTGCCTGTGTGGGAAGGTCAGGGGCGAGGGGGTGTGCGATGGTCCTGCTGCCGCATTGCGTTCCAGAGAGATTTTGCACCTCACTGGCTCCTGCTGCAGTCTTCCCTGCTGAGGTAAATGTGAGCTGACACAGCAAAGGCCTAAATCAGCATCCACCTCGTTAAACAAAATACAGCCTAATCCTGCTTTTGTTCTTGATATCAGGAAAACAGAAGAAAGTATCTATGTTAACATTAATGACCTGCCCACGATTTTCCCTGCTGCTAATACACAGTGTCAGATCCACACACTGGGGAATCTGGGGATCAGTTCCTCTGGCATTCATCTGGCTTCTGTGCTGTTCTTACCCACGTTTATTAGCAGCGCATCGTTGGAACTCAGCAGCAATTAACCCTCTTGGTAAAACAAGCTAGCCTGAGTACCAGGAGTTGTCTGGGTAATTAGTTTTGGCCATCATTTACAGTTTGTTTGGGTGTAAGGTGCATCGGACCACAGCAGTACAGGATAAGCCAAGGAGATCCTGCTGAGGCACCACTTGCTTGGCCCTGTTCTCCCCTGTCTGGACACCACGTGCTCTTGACTTGATGCCAATCTTAGGCACATGCATGCCTTTAACTCCTACCCAGGAAGCAGGTTATCACTATTAAAAGAAAAATAAAGTTGAGGCATTAATCAGCATGATTTTCTTCTTAGAGCAGTTTGAAAATATTTGGAACCATTCTTCCAGTAGGAAAAAACTCAATTTTCTTAAAAATCTGTATTTTTCCCAAATGGTAGTTTCCTGTGAGAGGAAAGCTCTGCATTCCAGCCCACCCTAATCCTTTCCTTCTTTCTGTGTTCTAACTAAGAGACTCTCCCTTTCCTATTGTCTCCTTTGTCACGAAGAGCTTGTATGTCCTCTTCAGAAAAATCTCTTTGTTATTCCCTGTGTATTTCTAAGTCCCATTACATATCCCTTCCACACAGCTGCACAAACCTGTTCCAGCTGTATCCCAGCCCTGGCCTCTAGCTTTATATTCAGAAGCTGTTATGAAAGACACACCCCTTGCCCCCCCCCCAACAGCAAATACTTGTTTGCTAGACTGATAAAAAATGGCTTTTTTAAAGGGGGATAAAACACATCAGTTTTACATAAGAATTCAACGTGTTCAGGTGTCCCAGTGCATTGAGAAAGGTTTGCTGGGGAGCCCTCAGAGCCCTTTCTATAGGTACCAAAACTTCTTTCTACAGTTTCAAAGCATCACTCCCAAAGCAAAATAAACATTTTCTGGAAATGGGCTGTGAATATGCACAAAGGGTGCTTAAACAAGTGGCTACAGATCCATAGCCAATTCACTAAAGCTACTGCTGCTACAGCAACTGAGGTACTGCTCATGTTATGAAGTTTACAGCTCAGTAGAGAAGTTTTCTTTTGCTTTTTCATGTTCTACAACCTTCAGTACAACTAAAACAGTGACTAGTGACCAGTCGGTATTAAGAAAATAACAGTCTTATAAATCCCTATAAGACCCTCAATACCAGGATTTCAGGACTTCCCTTCAGTAACATATGCCATATGATTTGGCAAGTAAAACCCCTCCAGTTTGGTACTGAAACCAGCAGGCAGCTTTTACTCTGGTATTTTTACTCAAATAACAGGATGCCACACAGATATTTTTGCCAGATGTCCAAGCAAGCTGAATAAATAATTTTTGTACTTCAACTGTAACCACTGGGCTACAGGCAGTTAGGTGGCAAATGACAGGCACTTAACAGGACTCAGCAAGGAAGTGGAGGGTGAGGTTTGCTTTTCAATCAGCCAGATTCTTGAGAGGTATTCACAGGTTCCTGTGGATACATCCCCACATACACCCAGTGTCTTCACATACAGATAACTACATGCAGTAACATCCTACACAAAGCTAGGTTGAATACTCCAGGTTTTGAGACCTCAAGGAAACTAAGTTACAGTGAACAAGTATTTTATATTCTCCCAGAGAGAAGACTGCAAATACTGGTGAGTCATTAGCTATATTAGTTTATCAAGGCTATCACTCAGAAACAGCTCATTGCACAGGCACAGCTGACTAAAGAAGGAAAACATTTCAGGAAATGGACTTACCTGTGCTGGTTTGCCCAATGCTTTTGATAATTGTTGGGTGAGCTCCCCTGCAAAAGATTCCAGAAGTTTATCCTTGCTTATATTTGTGTTTGTAGTGAATTTAGGCATCTTTGGATGATGGGCAGGTTTTTTTTTCAGCTCAGCTTTATTTCTAACTCACCCACAAGCTGGCTCAGCCCTCTGTGCCAGTAAGGACCTCAGGAGCCTCTGAACAGTCAGTGATACCTTCAGCAGGTGCATTGAGAGGGGTGGGAGTGTCTCAGGAGAGGTGAGGCTGAATGTGCCTGAATCTGCAGGCTGCTAACACAGACAGCCAGTGCCCTGGCCTGGGAGGGAACCCAGTTTTTGCACTCTGGAACCAAAGCATCCAAAATGACCCCTCATGTTTGGATACAGCCCAATCATGAAACCAGTGGAAAAGCAAGTGTTTCAGAGACTGAGCGTAGGTTGTAATGCACCTCTTTATGAAAGCCTAGTAATTGCTTTTTAAAAATTGGGTGAATTATTCAGTTGTGAGGTCTGAAACTTTCTCTGTGGAATAGACCATAACAAAAAACCCCAGTGACACATGTTGTGCAGACCTTTCCTGAACCATGACTAAGTCACCACAAAGATGCCTTAAAATCAGAGTCTTGATTTTCTGCTGTGGTGATGGATTCTATGTGCTCAGAGAAGGCTTGTTTTCAACTTGCTCCTTTGTTGTGCAAATAGTTCCATAACAGTCATAACTCCTGAGAGATAGGAAATCCACAGGCTTCCTGACATGAGCAGCTTTTATCCAGACTGGGGCTAGTATGTGACAAGGCTGGGATCAGTTCTCACTGCTGCCTAGAAGAGCCTTAAATGAGAGAAGTGGTTTAGGGGGATCACAGGGCATTTGGTAGAGGGTGTTCACAGTGAGATGTGTGGGGAAAGCAGGTTGAAAATGCTGATGGGGATAAAATAAATGGCTTGACCATCTCTCCATGTTAAAAGTGGTGGGTGTCTTTATGCCCAGTAGTTTCTGAGTTAAGGAAACTTTTCACTTCATTTTCTCCAGGCTTTCTATAGCTTGCACTAAATGATTGTATTGAATGGTGTAATGGAAGTAAACACTTTTAATTTGTGAAAACTTCAGTTTGAACGTGCTGAAGCTGATTGTGTTCAAGGTCAGATTGATTGGGCCCTGAGCAACCTGACCTAAATGGTGGCATCCCTGCCACCCCCATGGCAGGGGGGTGGAACTAGATGATCTTTAAGATCCCTTCCAACCCATTCCTTTCTATGATTGTGTGGTGTATGTTGATTTTAAGTTAGTTCCTTCACTCTAGCACCCTTGCTGTAAAAAGTCAGCAAATAAAAAAGTCAAGAGATGAAATTACCATGTCAATGTTCATTTACAGCCCACGTTTGTGGATTGTGTTTCCTGTATGCATTCTGAAAATAATGAAAACCCTAAGAAAAACCCCAAGAAATAAAATCTGCTTTACAAAAAACCTTTTCAGGGTATATTTCCTAAGCCAAAGTGTTACAAAAAACCACAAGTGACACCTTCATCTGTGAGGAGCTGTAGTTTGTAATATTGATTCGTTTTTTTCTTCAGTGGTTAGAGGAAGGCAGGTGGCATGATCCAAAGTGTTTAGTTATAAGGCACCCTATACTTGTTATTGGTCACTTGGAAAAACTTAGACTATTTCCAATGAACTTCACAACCTATTTTTACTGCTGGGTACAATAATCGGTTGTTATTCCCAGCTTGCTTACATAACAAGAAAAACATTTCCAAAACAAACTCTTTCTTCTGTGAAAACATCTGATGTAATTCCCAGAAGCTGATGCACCAGGTTGAAAATCAGTTCCTTAGACACCAGAGATGCTCTCCAGAGCCTGCTTTATTTTATACAGCCATTTTACTTCTTTTGCATGCAAGAATATCTCAGTTTAGCAGATCCTTCTTCCTGCCTAGAGTTACTGGAATGTTTTCCACTGAGATTTCCATTACATCTCCAGGACTGGTGCACAGCAAATTTCACTTTCAATACTTTTTTCTGTTGTTGTGCTGAAACCTCTTTTCCTAATTTGAGGTGTTAATTTTTAGTCTGTATTGTCTTGGGTCACACTAAACTGTTGTTTAGCTTTCCCTCTGCATGCCTGTCAGCCAAATACTTTAGACTTCTATGCTTCCCCAGCCTCATGATTGTTGGTTATTGAACTTTCCTAATAACTCTTTACCTTGGTTCATCTTCTTAAAATAGTTCACTTGTTCCTTTGTATTTCTGATACTCTTCTCTGAACTGTTTGCCAGCACGTTCCTGCTTATGAGATACTTAGTGTTACTCTAGAATAATGAGTTTCATATCTATCTTAAAAAAGAAAAAAACAAGTGAGACAGAAGACCTTGCAGGCTGTTTTTAATGTTTCCTTTTTAGTTCTGTTGCAACATTATTTCCTGTCTTTTCTAAGAGATGCAAATTTCTTCTCTGAATATTCAGAGTTTGGTGCAAGGCAACTGTTCCTTAGGAAAGTTATTTTCAGAGGTTTCTTTTTTCCCAAAGTTCAGCTTGTTGAATTCTGCTTTTATTTCCATTATTGACTTTCCCTTGGTCTCAGGAAGATACAGGTAGATGAAAATTGCTGATAAAGCAAGGGTTCCCAAAAAGATAAGGAAGCAGAAGGGTCCAAGATTATCCTGCAGGCAGAAAAGCAAGACAATGTAAGGAAAATAAGAAACTTATTTCTATTTCCCTGCCTTTTAGTGCAAGCCTGTGTCTTAGAAGTTCAAATTCAAAGGTGTGCTCAATACACAGTCCAGGACAGGTACCAAACCAGGAGTTCCCACTGGCCATGTTTGACCTGAGTCCAATTGCTGCTCCTGGGGAATTTCTGAGCAGGTTTGGTGTTTGGACAGAGTGCTAAGCTTTGCATGTCATTGCAATTTATTGTTATTATTTTGCCCCTTGTTGGCATTCAGAAATACATTAGCCTGGAAAGAGGGATTCTCTGAGAGTCACTTACAACAATTACTGGAAAAATCATCCCAAGTACAAACAGTCCCATCCAGTTGATGCAGCCAACAATCAGAAAGGCTGATGGTCTGTATGACTGGCTGAAGATTTCAACCATCACAGATATGGTGGCTCCAGCTGAAAAAGCAAAGCCAAACACACACCAGGTTTATTTATTTCCTTGCTTCTGCTGAAGCTCCTCCCAGTGGCAGAGAGGCCAGACAGGCAGAATAGGTCACCTGCTGGGAGATGGCCTCTGCTGTGAGGGTGAAAGACCTTGATTCCAGAAATGGAATCCAGCAGTTAATTTAGGTTCCTCTTGTATGTACTGAATCGTTTTTCGGGTATCAGTGGATCTGTGCAGTTCCATATTGCACTGGCAGTTGTTACTGGTGCAGGGTTTATAAAACCAGCCTCCCTTTTGGCTCCTGTGGCCATTTCCACCTGGAGCATGTTGGGAGGCATAAGTTTAACTTGTTAAGTTATTGAAGATGAATACTAAAACATACCTGGCAATGTCTAGAATCCTGTTTTTAGCTGATTAATTTAGAAATTGTTTTGAAATTTCTATCTCACACCCTCTGGAGAAGATGATACTGTTTTAAATTATTTAGATCATGTGATCAGCGATAAAATTTGAGGTGTCTGCATCCTTTTCCGGTCTCCCACTTGTATGTGTCTGCCCTTCCCTCCATAATTTCCAGAACTTTTTAGCAAGACACCAGCCTGTTCTTCCTCTGCCAGTTGTGTTGCCAACCAATACAACACCAAATTTCCTCCCAGCATAACCACTGATGTACTCACATGGTCCAATTCCAAAGAAGACCACGAACAGGAAGATCAAGATAACACTGAAGTAATGCATCCAGAAAAAACGATGCTAAAAGTGAGAAACCAGTGATACCAAACCATTAGCCACAGGACAGAATAGCAGAGCTCTGTATTTCCTGCCACTGGCTGAAGTTTTATACATCTCCTGCAAGTTAAGAGCAGAAAGGGGGCTGGGGAAGTGGCCAGGAGGCTGCTGCCTCTTTACCTGCAGTGACAGGGTCATGGTGAGCAGTGCCAACACAGAACACATCAGCAAATATCCACCCCAGAGCAGCACCTTCCGCCCAAACCGGTCTATAAGGGTGCTCTGGAAAGCAGAAAACATGGCTCACAAACCCCAGCCCTCAAAGGAAATAATTCCTCCTCTCTCCATGTGTTCTGTGCAGAAGACTTGTCTAAATAAGAGCCAGTGTCATTTGACAGTCTCTTAGTTCCTAATGAATTTGATTAGTTTCTTCAAAATAAATAAATTATTAATGAAGCTGTGTTTATTAGTCAATCCTAAGCTGTTTTTAGACAGTTCCCTCTTTTGCATGCTGGCATATGTCAAACTGTCCACATGTATGTACACACATCTAATCCAGGACATCAGAAGATTATTATTTTGTAGAAAAAAAGTGAGTCTAAAGAAACACACTCATGCAAATAATTTGGGGGAAAAACTTCTTTGTATCCTGCCTGTGGTTTTGCAGAAGCAGGAAGATGTGGCTTAGGTTATGCAAAATTTCCCTGAGCCCAGTTATAAGAAAGGAAAGGCACAGTTGTTGACCACATTAAATTTTTCCTTCAAACTCAAATCTGAAAAGACTTACACACAGTATGGTGGATAAGCACTCACACAGCCCAACTCCCAGGGACACGTATGGGATAAGGTATTCTTCAAACTTGGCTGTATGGAATACTTCAAAAGAATAGAAGTATATCTGAAAAACGCAGAGAGGAAATTAATCTGTGAAAAAAGGTGTTGCATTTGAGATACAATTCTAAGCTGGTTTAATAACATTGTCTTTCAGAAGTTTGTTATGCTGCCTCTCTTGTCCTGGGGATAAAGAGAGCACTCAACTGCATTTATTCCACAGAGCTGCAGTGTGGTCATGACAATCATCAAAATGTAGAGCTGCCAGCGCAGAGATCGCTCTTTTATCACTTCCAGGACACGCAAGGTTTTCGTGCTTGCCACTGCACCCTTCTCCTTCATAATGTCATCAATTTCTGCTTGGTAGTCTCCATCCCCCCAGAGCTTCCTGATGGCTGTAAGGGAGAAAGAAGGAAGTTGGTTATCCTGCCAGGATAGCTCCATTAGGGGTGGTTGCATTCAACCCTTTAGGCTGCCTGTCCATTGCAGGAGGTGCTGGTGCTGCTTCTGCCATTTGGTTGCTGCAGGGACAGTGGGCAATTGGAAGGATTTTGTCTGTTTGGTTGTCAGTATAGCACAGCTTTCTAATGTGGAGTTTACTGTGAACAAAGTAAACATTTGAGTACTTTTTATTTAACAATACAAAACAGGACAGCTGCCTGAACCATTTCCTTTAAAGAAATAAAGCAGTGCCCACCAAGGTGGGAAATGTTAGATGTGCTGATACACATCTGTGTTTCTTCACTTCATGGACTGACTGAGGCTGAGTGAGGCCCAGGTTAACACAGCCATTGCCATGGGTACCTCAGCTGTGAAACTGCCCGTGCTCCATGGCACTGCACTGGGCAGCACAGCTCTGCCCTGCCTCCTCTTCTGCAGAGGCTCTCCCTGGGGCACAGCAGATGAAGGGAAGTAAGTGAGGAAAGCAGACACTCTACCTTTCCTGCAGGCTTCCTCATTACCCTTCTGTATCAGGAGGTAGGATGGTGAATCAGGGAAAAATGGGAGAGTAACCAGTTGAATCAATGCTGAAAGTCCACTAGATGCTAACAACCATGGCCACAAAGCTTCGCTTCCTAAAATCTCCCTGGAAAGTGTATGTGAAACAAAATTATGCTGAAATAATGGAATGAATGTTCAGGAAGTTTTTCTGAGTGATAAAGATTGCTCAGATTCCATTCAAGGGTTCACTGGAGTTAACCCCTGAATTTTAGTTTGGCAGATTTCACATATTTGGCTATTTTTATTTCTGACAATTTATTTTAAAGGAATTATCTGATATTTCGAAAATCTTTCTGAATATCATTAGAACCCAGTATAATGTCTAAAGAGCTGATGAGACTCATTTGACTATTGCTTGGCCACAAGAGCCAAACATTTGCTAAGACTTTTTGTGTCAGTACAATGAATTTTGAAGGGGAAGTCTCCTAGTTAAAAGAGTGTGGAAATAAGAAGAAATCAAATTATGAGTAAATAATTTTCTGCCTTCTATATTTAAAACTATATTTCCCTCAAATACAATCAATATTTTTCTTCTGGCATGTTTTGGGGAGGAGGAGAGTGTTTCTCAGTCACTGACTAGGTGAGAGGGTAAAGTTAGAGAAACATTTCTACTTTTAGTGTAACGTGATAGAAAAATTGGAGAACTTACCGTAGTCCAACAACTTGTCCTGTGAGTTTTCCCAGGGTCAGAAAAACAGCAACAGTGGAGTTGGTGAACCCACGCAACTTCTTGGGTGAAATCTCTCCTACATACTGAGGATGTATATTGAGAGAAAAACCTTGAACATACAAGAGGATAAATAGCAGTTTAAATATTTAGAAAAGCTTAAGCTTTTGACTCTCCTCTCTTATATTGTTTGCTTTCACTCTGCTATTTCGATTACCATTTTTTGCAAAAGAGATGCAATCTTTCACTTTTAATGAGTGCATGGTTTTGTTTGCTTTAAAAGCCATTCTTCAAGGATGGCTGCAGAGACAAGCCCAGGACAGCAAGTCAGGGGCCTGCAGGCCTTGCAGGCCATGGTGACATACCTGCACCAATGCCATAGAGAAAACGCCCAACCAGAACCATCTCGAAGGATTTGGCTGTTTTACTGAGGGCCATGAAAAGTGCAGCTACCAACATGATCAGGTTGGTGAACATTTGGCACTTTTTCCTGAGGGGAAAAAAAAAAAACGACCTTGAGAATTTAGTGTGAAATGAGAACTTCTTGTACTCTTTTGACTACTCTTGCTGTGACAGGAAGCATGGTACAGCCATCCATACTGTTTTGAGGAATGGCTGAAATAATTTCAATGTAGGATATTCAAAATGGTTATTTAAAACTTTAAGATCTTTTAGATTTGAATTAATAAATCTTTTAGGTTAGAATTTAAACAGTTTGTCAGCATTTCCACAGTACAAGTAAAGGGAAAAAGATTGAAGGACTGGCCCAGTTTGTCACCAAGATTTTTAAATGGCTATAAGTCTTCATAAAATGTCAGGTTTTTCCCCACAAACAGTCTGAGTCCACAGGTTCCGTTTTAGAATGGCTCATACTAATGACACTCTTGGCTAAATGGGTGCTCTGAGATGGCAGAGAGAGTTTTTTGGAGGCCTATTTAATTTCAAAAGTTACTTGTGAGAATTGTGGGCTGGTGAGTTCACCACCCTGATGTCTCAGGCTCCAGGTCTTTTGCACTCAGATGTTTTGCTGTGACACTTGTTAAACAAGAGCCCCCTTGCACACATTGAGGATCAGAGACTCTGTGTTTAGGCTGTGATTCAGCAATTGGGCTACCACGTGTTAAATAACCCATGGGAGAGGTGCATGGTCCTGTTTCCAGCCTTGGGAGACTCTCAGCGTGTGGGATGAGGCAGTGTCCCACAAGAAATTTCTTGGGGGCACTTACCTGTTAGGAAAGAACACAATGGCAGGCAGGTTAAGATGGTTTGTTGAGACCCAAATGAGGGGCCCCTGGATCAGTGTGTTGTGGAGCAGATCTTTAAGTGGGTCACACCAAGAAGATATGTTTGCCAATTTCTCTGCAAATGAAATTAGTGGTGTTACACACAAGGCACCAAGAACAGACCAGACTGGTGAGGAATCCTTCCTTTGTCCAGTGGCAAAGATAGTTTGGAACTAGCTTTCAGTAAAATGGACTGTCAAGAGCAGACACGTCTCTTGGACATTTGTTTTGGTGCTGATTATATCTTTACAGTGAAATTCCAAGCAATTTTTTTTCTCCTCTCTCTATATTTTCACAATAGTAGATCTGAATATTTAATGTAATGTCACCACCCCAAAATGAGTGCATTTAAATGGAAGTCTGACTCTTCTTTCACATAAGGATGTTTTCCAGGTGTTTGAGTAATTGCATAGAGTGTGTTACAACACAAGACACACAGCTCCTTTATTGGAGTTTGTAAAGCTTGGCAGATCTTATGAGAATGATAGGGTACCTTGAAGAGAATGTGACCCTGTGCCACTACTCCCAAGGCACTGGTGATGTGATGATGCCTGCAGCCCTTCCAGAGCACGGTTCCCTGGGGAGGGCAGATAAATAGGACAGAAGGCTGCTTGGAAAAAGTGGATGTGCCAGGAAACCAAACCAATTGTCTTCAACAGGGATGCTTCAACCAAAAAAGAAGGGACTTATTTGTCCACCTTGGTATTTCCCTGTGCTTTCTGACTGCTGAGCTGTTACAAGAAACACTTACTTCCTGTATTTTGTAGTCAGGTATCCACAGCAAAGGCTTCCCAGGAATCCTCCTATCCCATAAACAGCCACAATGAAGGACCAGAGCAGCATGATTGTCTCAGGGTGGAGGGGAGAGCCATGTCGATCTATCCAGGTTTCATTAATAAACTTCCTGATGTACTGAAAAATAAAACAAGATTTGACTGGATAATGGGTATGAGATCCCTTCACATTTGGTTGTTGTACTTCAGATTAAGGCTGTGGTTCTCATATTAGACTTACTTTGAGACTTTTTAGTAAAACAAGTTCACTGAGATCACACTGCAGATTTTTCAAGTCTGTATCAGTCAGGAAGCTTCCTGGTGAGCATGCTGAGAGCTCATTTTGTGCCCTCCTTTGGAGTCTTGTACTCTCATGGCAGGAGCTTATTTCAAACAGAAAATGCTCTCCAGCTCTTTAAAGGAGAAAAAGTTCTCTACACATGTGATGTTACTGTCAGCCAAAGCAAAGGCCTAGGCATATAAGCTAAATGCTCAGTAAATTTGGGATGTATGGGAGAACAGAGGCTCTCACCTTTGTGTTTTCAGCCTCAGAGAGATGGCTACTTACCACAGAAGGATAGTTGATGACAGAAATATGGAATCCATATGGGAAACTGCCACCAATTCCCAGCACTAAGATCATTTGAAATAGGCCCCTGAACTGAACCTGCAAAGCAAAAATAAAATGCTCCATCAGCTTCTCACTACTCTAGTTTTGTGCGAGTCCAGAGACTTTGTAGCCATACTGGTCCTTCCTCTTTGTCCACTTCAAATCCTTTTGAATTTAAACATTTTTCAAAATCCCTCTAATCTGCTGCCAAAGCACAACCATCAGCCACAGTGCCAGAGCAAATAACATGGATGTAAGGTGATAATCCATCACTCTGCTTGCAAGAAGGAAAATGAGTTTGAAATGTGTTTCTGATAGTACAATTCTCACTGTATGCCTGCAACAGCTGACAGGTTGGCTGGATAAAGGTGTCAATCCTGGACATGGGGAAGAGGGAATCAATCCCTTGTCTGCAACGGACAGCAACCAATGTACACCAAACCATAATGTATGATGATACATATCACTTCTTCCCTTTTTAAGATTATGGAAACTCTTGATGGATTATATTAATTATCTTTTGCTGAAGTGAAAAAAGTAATTTATTTAAAAGTTTATGTCATGATTTCTTAGCCTTTTGCTGTACCATTGCTATAGTCATGATTTTAGAAAGCAATCAGCGTGCTTAATATTTAGCATTGTTTTCAGCAATTTAGAAGACAAAGTAAAGTATCACAGTCAATGGTGGAAGAGCTAGAGCTGTTGTTAGATTTTAATTTAATTTAATTTCACTTCATTTAATTTCATTTAATATCATTTCATCTTATTACATAGAAAGACAATGCAACAGGATCTTCATGGCCCCAAGCCGCATTGCTCTTTGTGATGTTTAAACACAGAAAGGAAAGATGGTCTCTGTAATAAAGGAATTTTAAATCTTTTAAAAAAGAACCTGAATCTCTAGTATTATATACTCTGTCTTTTGTAAGCCAGAGGCTGAGGAGATGTGAGCAGGTACTCACCAGGTTGGAGAGGAAGGCAGCCATCTCCTATGAATGAGCTGGTGCCTGCTGCTCACTGCTGCTACCTGCCAAAGGAGCCAAATGCTCACATTATACAACAGCAGTGTCAGTGAACTAGTCCCATTTACTGAAGTTAAACTTTACTTCAGAGGATTTTGAGTTAATTACACATATTCCAGCTGTCGTACAAAGTTTAGGATTGCTGGATTAAATATTTCAACCAACAGTCATGTGTAGGCCAAGTAAGCAGGATGGTGTCCCTTGCAGGACCTGTGTGCTTCATGAACTCTGTCTTCTACTAGGGGGACAGGGGACTGAGAAAACCATCTTAAACAGGATTCCCATCATTATAACCAGCTCAGTTCTCAGTATAAGTGAGAAACTTAGAGTTCTCTGTTGGGAATCTTAGATGGAACTTGGGCAGTGGACTCCGGAACTTTGACACATAACAAGAAAGAGCTGTTCTCTCTCCAGGTGACGGCAACTGGAGCACATCGTGACTTAATCATTACTGGAAGGAACTGAACTACTCCATGATTTTGAAATGGGGTGCAAACATAACAATTCTACAGTGGTACACCGGGTTTGACCAGCCAAGTATTCAGTAGATGATTTTTCTTTGCTAGTAGAGAGAAGCATTCACCATGCAGTTTTGTCTGGCATTTTCACTACTCAGTGTACTTATTTCTGTGTCTGCCATGAAAAATAAGGTTCTTTTGAAGCTGTTTTGTAACCTCCACAGCTGGATTGATGTCTGTTTCTTCTGAGAGAAAATTCTCAGGCTTTAACTTCAGTTCTTTCACATTTAAGAGGGTCTTGAATGTATTAAATTGGTAAATGGCTTAGTTATTACTTGCCATTTACACTTCAGTTGAAGGAGAGGATGAAGAAATCATACAGGGCTTAGTTGATGCAGGCAGTCATATTTACTAGAAAAGGTTTCATATGCAAAGCATATTGCTGGATTCCCTAGCTAATGTTTGAAATGTAGTATATGGCACCACCCAACCATTTCTCCTGCCACTCTCGTGTCTCATCATGGCCTTGACTTTGCTGTTGATTTGTGCTGAGAGTTATGGAGGGATTTTTTTTTCAGTTGACGTTCTCCAGCAGATAAGCTGTTGTTAGAGTGCAAATGAGACTGTCCCTTTGATGCTAAGAATTAATTTCCTTTTCTGTGGAGTTATACAAAGTTGAAACAACATGATGTGTATCTGACTAAGGGATGAAATGTCATGTTAGCTTCTGGTAGCTGCCTTGCTCAGATGATACTGGGGGGACACATAAACAGGCAGTAACATGTAGACTTCAGCATGGGGCACTCCTTCTCAAATGCAGCCTGTTGCACATATTTTTCAATGTTTTACTTCACCCACTTCTACTTTGTTATTTATACATATTGGTACTTACACTGTTTGCTCTCAGACTTTAATTTAGAATTCCTACTTTGGGTAGGTTGACTCTTCCTCTGATAACTCTCTTCCTGTGTAATGTCTTTCGCATTTATGGTGATTAGTGACTGTGTTGTTACTGCTTAGACTGTTTTGAGACCCCCTTTGTTAGATGTGCAGTTCCATAATATCTTACAGATATCCTTTAGTAAGATTTGTGCTCAGGACAGTGAATCTCACAGCATCAGGTCATTTAATCATTTATGTATACATGTGTGACACACATATCCAAAGCTGTGCTAAGCCTTCCTTAGTACAGATCCATATTTTTTGTGTCCAGCTCACTGAAGTTCACAGACACATTTTTAAAGCTTTTATATCTGCCTTAATTAGCATTTGAGACATATCTTACCTAGCAGGTCATGTCTCTGGAAGATAACGTGCATGTACTGTTCCTGAATTAGTGTCCCCTTTGTCCCTGTGCCCTCCCACCTATATTTGAGCCATCCCTTTTGCTGTTTCATCCCTTGACACTGTCCCCATGACACAGCTCCTGCTCCACTGAGCACAGGCCAAGGTTGACCCGTGCTCCACGTGGCTGTTCCACTTCATTGTCCCAGCAATGTTCCATAGGGCATGGCTGCCTTCCTGGGAGGGTCCTGTGGGGAGGGCTTTCCTAAATGGCACCTAATGAATAACTGAGATAGAGAAGTGACTCACTGGGGAGTCTCTCAGCAGTGCTGCACAGTGCCACTCTGCTCTTGTTTCCACAGGTTTCAGGGACTGTTGTAATGGAATTGTGTTTCCAGAATGACCGGTAGAGAAAAGAGAATTCTGTTTTGCAAAAGCTTGGTATTTCTTATCTATATACTGATAAGAAATACTGATTGATTTCTTATCTGTATCTTACCTGTCTCCAGATGACTGGTAGTTTTTAATCATATTACATGTATATGGAACACCACGAAGTTATTGAGTTTTCTGACTTTAGGACACTTCATGTTTCATAGATACACAGTTCTATTTATGTAGTTACATTTAATGAGATGTCTGAAGTGTCACTCAGTACTAAAGACAGGAATAATGAAAAACTCCAGTCATAGAAGGTAATGCAGACCAACAAATTTTTCTGGTCAACTGCCCCTGAGGAGATCATGATGTGCGGAAAGAAATGTTTGTGAAGGCCAGAAGTTTTATTACAAGGCGATCTGCCATTTTTATTATGGTTACCATTTGCAATTAAAAATAAGCAGCAGTTAAGATGAACAATTGAATTCTTAATTTGAATAACCTTATTTGAGTTGAAGTAAATATGCCAGTCAAAGCAACAGCAGAAGTAAAGACACTTATTTTACTGTGCAAGTCTAGAATTTGGATTTAAATGTATAGTGTGCTTCACAGCACACTTTATCTTTGTTCATGTTCTTCCTCATATAATTTCTTTCCTTCTACAACAATGTGAGCCTCTCATTAATAGAGGGAAACATGCAGATGTTAAACATCTTCCAAAGAAAAGTCCCATGGGTCTGTATATTAAAAAAAAAAGCTTCTGATTCAATCCATTCCAGTCTGAGGCAGTTCTTCTGGAGTAAACAGGTTCTAGGTAGCCAAAACTCACAGGAAGAAAACAGCAGTTCAGTTGCTGTGGGATTCAAAGCTCTTGAGATATTGGTGGGAATTCTGCTCCTGGAGGAAGAGCTGCAGACTTAGATGACAGCAGTGACAGGCAAGAGGTTACAGAGTGTCTAAAATGACATTGGGTGCTGGGGGTTTATGGTGACTGGACTCTCTCCCTCAGTCCTTTTAGCTCTATTGCTGCTGAAAAGCAATCTGAAATGGTTGAAGTCTGTCAAACCAGACACTGTACAAGGACAACATGGCACTGTGCATGGGAACCTGGCAAGGTTTGGATATTCAGCTGAATCTAGAGAAACAAAGAATTTATCTCCTATTCCACTAATTTTTTTCTTTAATCTGTTATGGATTGAACACTAGCCAGAGATAGCAAGCCAAGAACTTCGCTGTTCCCATTTCAGAGTTGTAAAAACATACTCAGAAATCATAGAGAGAGAGGATCACAGGTCTTTTCTTTCTCTGTGGTCAGCAGAGTGTTTATAAATTATACATGTGTTGCTTCAGTGTGTATTAGTTGCTCTGTTAAGAAGAGATTTACACATCAGCACGTTAAGACAAAATGCTCATAATCCACACAAGTCTATCCTGTTTATATCAGCCCTTATCACTTTTCAGAGCTGCCCAGAGTGGAGTGCTTGAGAAAGAAGCTGGTTTGGCAAAATGAGAACCTTGTAAGTGACAGATAGGAAAGCTGACAGTCCATTTGAGCAACTTGTTAGTCAGAAAATGGCAAATGCCTTTTTCCCCCTACTTTTTTACAAAAACCTGATTCCCCCTTATGGTCAGTCAAAGCCTGGTGCAGAAGGTATAATCCTCTGTGACATGTTTTGGAGTTGCTGGAATATGCTTGTTTTTAAAGTTTAGCTTATTGAATTCTTCTGTGATTTCCATGATTGATTTCCCTTTTGTTTCTGGAAGGAAGAGGTGGATAATCATCCCTGAAGTGAAAAGTACCACCATAAAGATGAGGAAGCAGAAGTGCTTGAGTCTTTCCTGCAGGGAAGAACAAAGTGGGAAAGGGAGAAAGATGAGCATATCTTTGCTTTAGTCACTTTCCTGGCATGTTTTTTGTATTTGGGTCCCATGATGCCTTAAGTTTTAGCTTTTACATCTTTCAGATCCTGCACTGCACAGACTTAGTGTATAACTCTGAACTCAGTATGGAGTGTTAGTTTGCTCTCTTCACATTTTGGGCAGACAGAACAATTCCTTCCAGGCCTGAAAACCAAGGTCATCAATACAGCCTCAAGCCCAAAAAGTATAAATAGAATGAACTGGGGTGGAGGAAACCAGGGGAATGCGACTTCATAACCTGAAGCTATAATTGCACAATTAACCTCTGATATGCAAATAGACCAAACTTAAACCAGTCTGAGAAACTTGTAACCATCATCCATCTTGGGTGTAGCCTCTGTGAGACTTTTGCACTGCCCAAGGTGCATCCTCTGAAGGCCTTAATAAATACCTACTTTATTCTTTTAGCTCTGTCTAGCCTCTATTCTAGGTAGCCACACCAAGGCGTCACCCAAAGTATTTTGAATTTGATAAGGAATTCTTTCCATTTTGACCTTTATGAAATATTTTAGTCTGAATTAATATCTTGGGCAAATCAGGGCCCTTCCAGTTGCAAAAGTGGGTGTGGGAGAGCAGGTAAGGAGAGCAGGCCAGGCTGAGGCAGCGCTGCTGCTGCTGCTGCTGCTGGAGCAGAGGCACTCACCACGATGAAGGGGAAGGTGGTGCCGATCACAAACACCCCCAGCCAGGTCAGAACAGCACTGATCACAAAGGCAGGGGGTCTGCAGGACAGCTTGAAAATTTCAACCCTGGTGGAAACTGTTGCACCACCTGTAAGGAAAGAAGAACAAGAATTGTTTCGTGTTTGATGTGTTTGGCTCCCACATTTGGATTGAGTGTTGCTATAATGGACTGCCACGAGTACCAGAATTGTTCGGTGGCATTGAGTATGCTGCTCTTTGTTACAAAAGAAAACATTTATGGCATTTAATAAACTGCTAGACATCAGTTTATGCAACTGGTAAAGTCTTCAAATAAGGGTTAGGGTTAGGGTTAGGGTTAGGGTTAGGGTTAGGGTTAGGGTTAGGGTTAGGGTTAGGGTTAGGGTTAGGGTTAGGGTTAGGGTTAGGGTTAGGGTTAGGGTTAGGGTTGAATAAACATCAGTTTATTCAAGTGGTAAAATACTCAAATAAATTTTTGGAGACATCCAAGAATTAAGTAGTTGACACTTGAGAAAGCCTGTCATCCTCTCATGAAAGAAGATGTGTCAGGATGGAATGACAATTACTCCTGATAAAATGAATATTCCGTGTGATTCTGCTAGATAACCAATGAGTGATCTTCCCAGATTTACTTCTTGGGCACTTCAGTTATGTTTTGAAGTCACAGGATTTCAAGAGTTAGAAAAATAATTCAATCCTGCCTTATGGGAAGGCAAATATTTAAAAAAATATTAGCCTTTATAAGATAAAATTTAATGAGTAACAGGTAATAAATGCTAGGAAAAAAAATTATTCCAAAGTAGGTCTTCTGCACTGCTGTCTATGTGGGATAAGATGTAACATTATACAACCCTGAATTTAAAAGAACCCTTGCTTTGCTTTTTATCTTTTTTCCCCCTAGCATTTAAAAAAATCTTTTACCCATCTGCTTTTGCCTTATTTTTGCTGTATTTTTCCAGTGTGCTCCTTTCTTCTTTTTAGCAAAACTCAAACCTGATGGTATTGAATTTTATGTTCAATGAATAATTGGACCCACAATGTTCAAATGACTGCAAGATTATGTTAAATGAATTTATTTATGCTAAATATTCTACAATATAAGTCAGTATTTTCCTAACCCTATTAATAAGCTCACATGACTCAATTCTTTTATTTCTTTTGATGGAGAACTTACTTGGCCCAACAGCAAAGACAACTGTAAACAGGATAATGAGAGCCAGGCTGCAGTATGGCATCCAGAAGTACCAGTCCTGGGGAAACAAAGCCATAACAAACTTCTGGTTGAAAACTGTTAACAGCCTAGGTGAGGAATGCTCCTGCTTTTCCAACACTGTCACCTCAAGAAAGAAACATTCAGTGTGTGGGAACTGAGAGCTGTGAGTGCTTTACTCTGTGCAGCTGAGGTCTTTGTTAGGTGAGCAGACAGGTCTGCCAGTGTAGAGCAGCTGCAAATCTATGGAGGCTTCCATTAAATGAAGTCTGAAGAGTTCTTTTGCACACTGTCCTTTCTTTTTGACCTCATAGTGCTTCCTCTGATCCTTAGAGATATGAGAAGGACAAATCACATTTTTCTTAACTTTTGTTAAGTTATAGATTTAAAATCTGGTACTGAAAAGCAATTTTTCTACATTTTAATCAAGGAGAAATGAGACTCAATGCTTTAAGGAAAAAAGATTTCTCTCTGCTATGTTTGAGAGCTTTCATGAATGAAACAAAACCAGAAGTCTGCTGCCACCTTGCTTCTAGATCAATTTTGCAGTGTATCTCCAGAGTAGCTCTGGATGAGTACTGATAACACAGTACTGGTACCTGGTAACACAGGTGATTTGCTTCTGAAAAAGCTACAGCAGTGGCACAGAGGTATCACTGTGAGAGGTGAGCTGGTCTCCAGTCTGTGAACAGAGTGCCTCCCCACAATTATCTGCAGCAAGGTTCAGTTTCAAATTAACTCATGCCAAAGGTCTGGGGTTTTGTTGTTTCTTGTTAAAAACAGCATGACTAGAAAGGGCCATTTTCCTAGGAGTGCCCTGTGGTCTGTGCTGGCTGCTGTTTGGTGTTGGCAGTCTGATGAAGTCAGGAACCAGTCTCCCAGTATTTTATGTGTTCCTTGCTGAGGTCATGGATCATGTTGAAAGGAGGGCAGGAGTACAAGAGACAAGAGACTACTGGCTAAGGGAGAGTTTAATCCTACGTATAGACAAGCTTGTTCTAAGCCTCACTGTCCTTTCTCAGTAGTGTGGTCCTGCCAGTGAGCTTTAGATCAGAAATAGAATAGACAAACCAATCTGCTGTGAGCAGAATTTCCTTACCTGCAGGGACAGAGTCACGGTGATAGCAGCTAGCAGTGAACCCATGATCCAGTAGCCTCCTCTTAGGAGCACTTTCCTGCCCAGCCTCTCAATGATGGAGCTCTGAAGGACAGAGATCACATCAGTGTCAGGGCTGGAGAGCAAAGTGTGCCCCACTCCCTGGTACTGTGACTTACACAGACTACAGCAGCTACGAGTTCAGAGAGTCCAATAGAGAGGGTCATGTAGGAGACCATTTTTTCATCAAAGCCAGCTGCCTGGAGGACTTCAAAAGTATAAAAATAAATCTGGAAAAAAACCCAAACAAACAAAAACAAACCCATCAAACAGTAAGAGAAGAAAATAATTGATTTCTTATCCAAACTTGTGTGATACTGCCCTAAATATGAGCTGCTAATCAGGGAGCATGCAGCTCAGCTTTGGAGTGAGCTGGAATTCTCTACTCTTTCTGGTAGCATTCCCTTTATCAGCAGACAAAAATATTATAAAACATTCTATAATTAATTCATTAATTAATTTGATAAAAGATAAAATGCTGGGATAATTTGACCTCCAACTACTACAATGCAATTAGGTTTGCAGACTCCTGATTTAGGTGATTTCAGAAACAGACAGGTATATCTTGTTTTCAGATCTCATCCAAAAACATCATTGTAGAATATTCCCGAGAAAGAAGAGTGTGGGTTATGGAGTCATGAGGGGTCAAACCAAACATCTTTTCAAGTATCTCTGCTAGTGTTTGGAAATAGGCTGAAGTGAGAAAGGTGATAAATATTGCAGTTTAAGCTGTGTTAGATTCAGCTGTGCACTTCCTTTACAGATGCTTCTGCATCTGATGTTAGAGGTAGGCAACTGCAAAGCTGTGACTTCAGAAGGATCCCAGAAAGGCACTTCTGTGAGGAAGAGCAGAGCTGCAGAAGCTGCAGAACAGGGAACATGCTTGTTGTTAGCTTTAAGGACAGAGTGAGCAGACTGCTATCCCAATATCTCTGGGTGCTTAGAGCCAGGGGACAAATAGCAGCAGTTGCAGTGAGCAATCACATAAAATTACAGATTTTGCCAGCAGAGTGGGCTCATTCCTAAGAGTGAGCTCTGGAGCTCTGCAATGGCTCCCAAAGGTGGCTGATCACTGAGCCTAACCACAGAGGCAGGCAGCTCAGCAAGGACCAAGAGCTGGGCAGAGGGATGTCACACAGAGAGCCCAGCCAAGCTTGTGGCTGCTGTTGTCCTGGAGAAAGGCTGGCAGACAGCAGGGCTTGGGCTGAGAAACCTGAGAAAAATGGAGAAAGCTCCTGTGAGCTGTGATATCTTGGGGCTTTAAGAGGGAAATACACTCAACTGCATTGATGCCACATAGCTGAATTGTGGCGGTCAGAGTAACTATCATGTACAGCTGCCAACGGAAAGCTGGTTCTTTCACTAGTTCCAGGACACTCAAGATCTTGGTGTTTTTCATTGTTGCTTTCTCTTTCATGATGTCATCAATCTCTGCTTGGTGTTGGCCTTCACCCCAAAGCTGCCTTATGGCTGTGAAGAAGGAGAGCGAGACCTGCCATGTTAATTCGTCTCTGTTTATTCCCTAAGAAGTTTTCTGAGCAGGTGATGCAAGCGTCTGGCAGCTCAGTGTGCATGGGCTGGGGCTGTGCTGGGAGGCAGGGATGTCTCACAGGGTGTTCCAGAGCCCTGATCCCCTCCTGCTCAGTGGCACCTGCTGTGACAGAGGGGCCTAGCGGGGTGCACAAGGGCTCCCTCCCTGCCCATGGGGTGCTGTTCTGCCTTCCTCCTTCTCTCAGGGTGTGAGCAGGATGCACAGGCAATAACCAGAGCTAACAGGTGCCCGCTGGGGCCCTGCAGTGCAAACAGCTATTTTTCATTTATTACTTAGCATTAATCATCAGACTGACAATGCAGGTGGTGTCAGACAAATGTGAAAGGTTTTGTAATACAGAGCTGCGGAGGGAAGTAGTTTTGTGTTCTATGTGGGAACTACAACAATAATGGACTTGGAAGGTATTCACAGAACCACGTGGGAAATGAGCAGGGAGACACTTTGTCCTATTTATTTATTTCCATATGGTGAAAGCAAGCATCACAAAATGATTCTAAGTCAAGTGGGGAACAGGAAGCTGAAGCCCTCAGTTACCTTTTTTGCAGCCTTCCTGGTCTCCTTTCTGCATGAGGAGATAGGGTGGGGACTCTGGGAAGAAGGGAAGTGTGACCAGCTGGACCAGTGCTGGGAGTCCACAGGAGGCCATCAGCACGGGCCACAGCGACTGGCTGCCCAGCAGCTCCCTGGCAGGGAGGGAAAAGCTGTTAGAGCTCATTGCAGGAGAGAAAGGAAGGCATGGAAAAGCTGAGGGAGAAGCAAAAGGTGGAAAGGATCTAGAAATGAATTGTGTGGGTAATCAATGGCATTATACCTTTGTCCTGAAATTTGCCCTATGGCTTTTCCAAACGACCAAAAGAAAGAGGAAGTAGAGTTTGCAAATCCACGGAGCTTCCTAGGGGAAATTTCTCCAACGTATTGGTGATGTAGAGGAACACAAAGACCTTGAGGTGAAGAGGGAATCATGGGAGAGAAGAAAGAAGACATAACCATTTGAAATAAAACTATATGTAAATAATTATTACAGAATACAGCTGTCTCTGGCACATACCTCAACTCACATCTGAGACTTCCAGTACTAGATTTTTTAACTCTTTCTACAAAAGTATTGATCCTCTTTGCAGAGTGCTGTTTCCTGATCTTAGGAAATGTACAGTTTTCCCTTTCAAGTGTAGGTGTAGCCTCATCATAAGATGTCCTGTGAGCCTTAGCATGTTTTAAAGAACATAGGGCATGCAAGTGCTGAATAACAAAACACTTTTCAGGAGTATTTAATATGCTTGTAGTTAACCCACATAATCTCAACCTTTTCTGACATAATGCTTTTGAAGAGCTGTATGGTAGACTCATGGCAAATTATCACATATAGTGCTACAGTCAATGTTGAGTTGTATGTGATTTAGGTGGAGACATGAGTATTTCTTTTCTGCTATCCAGAAATAATTTTTATGATTACAGGCAGTGTTGATATTTCCAGTTATATTTATTAGCTCAGACATGCTAAATACTAGTCTGGGAACAGAAGCTTTTTCTTCATATGGTGGTCACAGCCCCTTTTATCTGTTTCAAATGCAACGTGTTCTTCTCTTGGCTGTATGTGATGACAAAGCAATCTCTTTTGATTGCAGTCTCTTTAACAAAAATAAGGTTTTTGAATGGGGCATGATATAGATTCTGGAACACAGCAAGGCCCCTGTTGGTAAACTGTTCTTAAATTACAACCATAACTCTTTAACACATCTCTTTGTCAGAGAAGCAATGTACAAAATCTGGTTATTTGAAAAATAGGCATTAACTTCTAAGTTAACTCTTTAAAAAGTGAAAAGAGGCATCCCTGTGAATATGCAAACAATAGAAAGGCAAGTTCTCTGTAGGGAAAAATGGAAAAAAAATTAAAAATAGATAGCAAAGATAGCAGCACAGGATGTTTTTACTGCCTGTAGTCTACTTGCCAGGAGCGATGTTGCTTTATTAAGCCCAGATCTTTGTACTAACCTCATGGACTTACTACTTGGAATACTCCTCCTTATGAAAATACGAGCTTTAAACTGTATAATTTCAGTACTGCTAGCTAAATTTAAGAAAATATTCTACATATTTTTCCTTCAGAAAATCCCTTTTTTCATGAGGTATCAAAACATTTCTGGCATCTCTGAATATTCATACACCTGGCAAAGATGAATTTCATTTGGTATCGGTGAAATTGATAATAATTATGCTCTTCATTGCAGAGTGTTATAGAAAATCTTCTTACAAAACATCACTGACTTCAACATTTTGTTTTCTTAGTGGAGGCTTATTATTTACTTTGAAAAAAGATGTAAAATTTTGTGAGATTTAGCTGACTTGTGGGAGAAGTCACTCACCTGCACTTACTCCACACATGAAGCGTCCAATTAGAATCATCTCAAAGGACTGGGATATTTTACTACAACCCATGATAGATGCTGCCACTATCATCAGCACGTTGTTGCACAAGAGGCATTTCTTTCTGTAAGTGCAAGAAAATGAAAAGAATTTTGCTGCTCAGAAGGGAAATGGCACTTAATGCCATGCAGGAAGTCTTGGCTGAAGTTGTCTTGGTAATTTTTTGAAATTACACATATGTGGTCCAGGACAAAATAAGCATTGGGTACTTTGGACTCATGGTGTGCCTTGGCACGTGGCTGCACCTGGGAGTTTGGGAGCACTTCTGGGGTGTGTAGCAGAGAAAACTCTGAAAGCTTTTCTGCACTTGAACACCCACTGTGAAACACATTATTGCAGCACCAAGGATCTCAATGCTTCTGTGTTTTGAGCAGCACTTTCCAGAACCCATTCTGACTTCAGCAGGTGCTGCCTTTCCCCATTGCTGAGATTAACCCAGCCTGAGGAGCTGTGGCTGGTGTGACAGGCTGGCAGCACAGCCCATGCCACAGGACATGGGCAGGAAGCAGGAAAACCTGCTGACACCACAGCTAAGCTGGCTCTGCTGCAGCCATCACTAAATCTAAAAGTCTATCTCATTTAAAACCTCAACTGTAATTTCCTTAAGCTAAGATTCAATTGACCAATTGTCTTTAAACATACATACTTGCCAAATTTGACAGTGAGGTATCTGCTTCCTGAAGAACCCAAGAGACCTCCTATGCCGAAGATGGACACAGTGAAAGACCACAGGAGCAGGAGGTTATCCTGTTGGATGGGATAGCCATAGCGCTCCAGCCAAGTTTCATTAATGAAAGCCTTAACATGCTGAGGCAGAAAAAAAATCAGTAACAATACCTGTGACAGCAGTGCACCTATTTTATTATATTTACAAAATAATTTTGTTGCTTCAGCTGAAGTTACTATTTCACATAGGCTTTAAAAGTGTGTATTAGCTAACAGACATAGTATAATAGAGTGTGCTATGCTCATCCTGCCAGTAAAAGTTCAATCTTTGGGATTTTATCCTTGAAATCTGAGGAAGTGAGGCACAGACTGGTACTATAGAATAGTGTAAACAGTACTACAAAGTTCTGCAAATGACTTACGGATTTTCTCTCACATACCTGCCAAGAACACCACACTACACAGAGTTTGTTCAGTGCAATTCCTAAATACTTTTTCACTCAGAACTTAGTGCTCTGAAGCCAGAAAATAATGCTTTTCCACTAAGGTGATGTGTACAAAATAATGATGTCTTCCCCCAAGACTTCAGTACCCTTCATGTGGTGAGTGGAGAGAAGCAGACTTTTCCTAGAGCGTGGCTCACGTATTCTATTTTTCTGTGAGGATGGATAGCCATAAAAATATAAACTGAAACCACTGAAGAAGGCACACGGGCTATAATATTTTAGGGGAGACAGATGCCACCCTAATTAGTGTGTGTCTTCTGAGGAACAGTTCTATTAACAACTTGCAGATCTCTCTTTTCTTCTGTTTGCAACACTTTGACATGCTCTGCTCTCCATAGCATAGCACAGAAAATGGGAAATGAGAGGAGAATACTGTGATTAAACCCTTGCTGAGTGCCAGAGGAGCAACCTCAGGCAGCAGTGGAGACCCAGTGCTCTCATTAACCAATGTGCCAGGTACATCTTTGCCTACCTGAGACATGTAGGTGATGGTAGAAATTTGAAACCCGATTTGGAATGTGCCACCAATCCCCAGGACAGTGATCATTTGAAAGAGCCCCTGGTACTGAACCTGCAGAAGTAGAACAAAACCTTCTTAAGGTTGTGCTCACATCAGGCTGTTCTCACAATGTCTTCCGTTCTCCAGAAACATCTCATTGGTTCAGGGGATTTTGAGGTAGCAATTTCTCTCTGCTTGCCCTGGTGTGAGATGCACATCCTCCTGTGATTTCCCTACATCCAACTCAAGGAAGTGCAGCTTCCACAAACATCCTTGTCAAGGCACCATGGCTTCTAGCATCCAGTCCTGTTCCCTGCCTCTCAAAACCTCTGCTGCCATGTCTTGCACTAAATAATTATATGTATGTTAAAAAGCACTTTTTATTTTTACCAGGTAAACAAACCAAATTATGTTTCTAGATAAGCAAGTATTTTTCAGTCCAGGAAAACATTTAAGGCACATTAATATATTGATAAAAATATGATAAGAATGAATGGCAGAACATATGAAGTGCTGTAATACCTCAAAATAGTGGGCAGAACCACTTCCAAGATGCTTGTAGTAAACAGGAGCCTTGTTCTTACCAAGACACCAATTTTGCTTTCTTTGAAGCCCCAGTAACACAGTAAAAATGTCCCAGATGTGAATGCCCCACTAAGTACTTACCAGGTTTGATAGGAAGCCAGGCATCTCTGCCTGAGGGCTGCCTGTCCAGCGTGTGATGTGTCTTTTTCATCACAGGCTTGTGTCTCTCTGTCTCCTGCCTGCTGCTACAGCACTGGGCATTTGGCTTCAGGGATCAGAGTTAAATTTTTACTATTTTATCTTCACTCACTTATATTTACTTCAACTGGCCAAAGTTAACACTGCCAGATTAAATATTTCATGAAATCATTACATCCAGTCCAGTCTCCAGGGGGGGAATTTCAAAGCAGAGAAAATTTGCATCTGGGGACCAGTGAGGGCTTTGGGAAGGGAAAGGAGAAGAGGTCAGGCAAAACAACCCAAATAGGTTTCCAGGAACAGTAAAATGCTTTACTTACATGATATAGACTAGTGTGTATATCTGCCATAGTCTGCAGAAAGCAAAAAGCATCTGGTACAAGGTTTAGCTACTGTTATTTATTAATAAGTAAAGTATGTGGCGTTATGTTTCAGAATCTTTGATAAAGTAAATATCATAATTAGAAGAAAAATAGGCAAATTTCAGAGGCTAATTTTGCTGTTCTGGCCTTATGAATCAGTTAGACTGTGCTGAGGAAGGGTATTTGTTGTCTGGTGTTTATGGGGATGTTTGTTGACCAGGTGTGGTGAAAAAGCAGTAAGAGGCTAAGACTCATGAAAGTTGTCAGAAAAGGTAAATATGCCCTAATGAATTGGGATAGGACCACCAGGCTCTTCCTCCCTCAGGTTTCATCTTTGACACAGAATGGCTCCAAAATCAGTGTTGCAGGCAGTGAAAAATCACCTTTGATTCCCAGAGGCTCCAACTGTAGCTCTACATAACTTCCACTGGAGCCAGCACTGGGAAAAGAGGTTGCTTTGCCTGGGGCTTTCCTGTGTGGTTGATGCCCTGTGGTTTTCTTGCTTTTGCTCATTCTCCTCATGCCAGGGGACTGTCCTGGTGGGGGCAAATGGACAATGGGGTTATACTGAGGCCTGTAGTAAATGCTCAAGCTCACCCTCAGGACTTGTACTTTCAGTTTATAAAACACAGAATGTAATTATTTACAGAGGGGTTTACTGCAAATCCTGTGAGTCTCAATAAATGAGAAAAAAAAAGTGTGTTAATATTAAAACTTTGATTACTTGTGTAATTCCAGCTATTGTCTGTATAACTGCATAGCAAATGCTGCTTATCCTGGCTGGCAGTAGTGTTCAGAATGATTTGGCATTTTTTGGGTTTCTCTTGAACACTGACATTGTAACTACTTGCCTATCTCTTGGCTATTGTTTCAAAATGTCAGTGTTTCCTTTTTCATTGTGTATTTTTTCTCAAATTGTAGTGAGGTGTAGGGAGGCTATGTCATTTTCAAGAGGATTCACTGCCTGAAAATAATTACTGAGGACTTCAAATAGCAGCAAATCCCATCAGTTCACAGTGAAATTTCTCTTACATTTTGAGGGATTTCTGGTGATTCTGAGCCATGGTACTATTTCACCTTATTAGCGATTTTAGGAGAATTTAATTCTAGGTGCTTACTTCTTGTATTTTTGTGAAGTCAGCAAAACTATTTCTGTTGGAAATGTCACCTATATTCTTAAAAAGGCTGCTACACTGGCAGTTGTGCACAATTTTATATTTAAAGAATTATTATTGAGTTAAGAAGATCTTGTAATTTTTTTTTTTTTATGCAGAACTGTAAGAAATGCTTCCTGTGAAAATGCAAGGGAGGGAAAGAACAAAAATCAATTTTATAGCTGTAACACAGCTGATCCAAGCTCAGGAGCAGCAATATTTTGGAAAAGCCCATGATGCTGAGCTGTGTAATAGATGCTCTCTAGACCTGCTTGTGTTTCTTTAGTGAACACAGAGGAAGGCCAGAAGCAGCTGGTGGTGTCACATCTACAGAGGTGGGTTTGTATGTAGAAGACATTCTGACCTGCTGGTTTGGACATGAAAGCTAAGGCTGGCTATCTGCTGTCCTGCACAGAGAATTCTGATGCAGGTCACTCCTGGAGAGACATTTGCTTACACTCAGCAGAAAGCTCATTTAAAGCAACACCAGGATCACTGCCATCAGCAAATAACCACCACACAGGAGAATTTGGCATCCAAACTGATTGATTATGGAGCTCTGAGGAATAGAAAAAAATATTGCCTATCACTAGAAGCATGGCAGAATCCAACTGTGAGCCATCCAACAAATCAAGCATTCTCCTTGAGTTCTTTTTACTTCACAGAGCACAAATCTTATTGGTACCAACTTTGTTATTTTATTGAATTCCTTCTACACTCTCTAATACTATGAATTATCATCATTGCCCAGCTTTGCAGCTACTTCTTAAACACTGTAATCAATGGAGTCATGTTACAACTCCATTTGAATGTATAGGTAAACACAAATATATGGAAATGAGTAGTACACATATTTATGTTTGAATGACACTTCATAAGGGCTTCTTATAAGAAATTAAGATTAATGAAGATGGGACGAAACACACGAAAGTTGGGACAAAATTTGCAGTGGATGGTAACAACCACTGTACAGATTCATGCAGCACCACAGAAAAATTCTCTGGTTTGTAAGGAGAAGATTTGTTTGCTTCAAGGAAGAATACTTTAATTCTTAAAACCCCAGGAAGCTCTGATTTATGCAGAATATGATAGAGATGAGTTCAGAGATTGAAACTCCTAGAGATACATATGGGATTATGCTTTCCTGCAGGTTGGCTGTTTCAAAAATTTCTGAGGAATAAAAGGTGATCTGTGAAATAAGAAAAATAAAGCACAGTTAATAGATGTAATATGTGCTTATCCAGGATCACTTAGAACTAGATTTGTCCTCACTGCAAAACCAGCAATACATTATTAGGCCTTAGTAGAGGTAACATAACAGCTCCAGATGTGAGAAATCAAAAGGTTAATGGCAATCAAGGAACTGGATTTGTGAGGGGCAAAAAAAAAAGGTAAAAAAAAAAAAAAGTCGTTGGAATGTGTGTATTGCCTGTAAAACATGGGAAAAGGTGTTGTTTTGGCAAAAAGGAAAAGGAAAGGGACAAGAAAAGAGAAAGAGCAAACCTCAGTTTTGGCACACCATACAGTTGATTCTGTTGCCCTTTTCCAGTTGCTAAGCAGAAGCTGCTCATCTGCAGAGTCCCTGAGAGTGCAGAGGGAATTCCACTGCTGGCAGCTGGAATGAACCACCTCCAGCACAGGCTGAACCAGGGCTTATGGAGAGACCCCCAGAGAAGTAAAAACATGAAGGGAATGATGCCAGCTTGGGCTGCACTGGGCTCAGCCAGCTTTACATGGAAACTGCTGGAAGGATGTTGCTTAATCATAAATGTCCTTTCTCAAATGAAATGAAACTGGATGGCAATAGCTGGCCATCTGCTACTGCAGAAATCAAAGAAGGTGGTGCTGGGCTGCTGTAAGCCTTAGGATACTTGTAACCCTTTCCTGTACAGATTCCTTGGTTGTACCACCAGGGGAATGAAGGCAACAGTGCCCTTGCAGGAACTTAGGCTGAGTTGGAGCTCTTGTATTCCCGCCTGAGAAGCTGCCTGAAAGGTATGAACAAAAGTGGGGATGATACCACAGGTGTCAGGCAGTGGGCTCTGTGTGAGGAGGAATCATGCAGACCCAGGGGAAAAGGACAAGTTGGCATTGTGGCACTTTGGAGACTTCATAGTAGATCCAAGCATGGTTCATTATTTTGTTATCGCCTTTTGTTGTAGCTTTTCCCTTCATCAAGTCGTCAATAATGATTAATATAATGATTAATAATGATAGTGATAATTCCCTTCTCCCCAGAGTTGCTTCATGGCTACAGAAGAGACAGAATGAAGTATACTCCTCCATCATTTGATCCACTCCTAATTCTGTGGTTTTCAACTTTTAATGACACTAAACATTTGTACTTGAGTTCATGCTTTGATTCATCAGTTACTGAGCAAAGGACTGGAAGGAATATCACTTACTGGAACATGGTGAAACTTCCCTGGAATATGCTGTAGCAGTTAGGGGTAGATCTTAAATGTCTCTGATGACTCTGCATGGTCTGGAGGATTTTAATAATGTAATTATCAATAAATCTGTGGCTGGCTAATAGAAAAGCCAATTCCTGCTGTTAGCTTCACTTTCTCAAGAGTAATGATTTAACAAACTAAGGATCTAAAGTTTTATTTTACCTTTCAAGCAACTGGCTTTGTCTTCTTTTTGCAGCAAGACATAGGATGGAGACTCAGGAAAGAATGGCAAAAAGATCAGTCGAATCAATACCACCAGCCCAGAGAAGGACAATAGCACATTCCACATGTCTTCAGTTCCTAAAAGCTCTCTATGAAAGCATGTTAGAATCTATTTATAGTCCAGTAAAATTACAGTTTATAACTAAATAAGTATTTTCTGAATTCTGGACTAGCTAAAGAGACATTAAATACATACAATCATTGAAAAGTCAATCGAAATGGATGATGTTTATCTTAGTGACAGGAAAATAGACTAATACTTTATTTCTTCTGCAAGACTGACATCTTTCTTAGACTTTTAATTTCTGAAGGTCAAAATATTCCCACAACAGCTCTCTGAACCAACAATGCAAATCTGCATGAAATCATCAAGAAATTAGCAAAACTTTGAGATCTCACAAGTTTAATAAGAATATTTACATACAATCTTTTCTTATTAACTCCAGCAGAGAGATTGCACCTCCAGAGACTGAGTCATCCTTTCCCAAGAGAAAGGCCTTTCTATCTGCAGGGAATGAGCATGGAAACCCCAGTGCCTTGTATAGGGTAGATGCTTCCTCTTTGACTGCTGTAGTTAAGCAAAATAAAACCCCACCCTTGGTGTATGTCTGATTCTAGGACTGGGAGAACACCACTTCCCTGCTATACAGAAGAAAAGTAAATATAAAACAGGCAGAGAAGGAGTAGCACAGGCACCTTAATCCAAGAATTTGTGCTGCAGTTTTTCCTAGTGCAAGAAACACTGTGGAGGTCATGTTTATAAATCCACAAAACTTCTTAGGTGAGATCTCTCCAGCACACTGAACATGGGCATTCATATGTGTTCCTAAAGGGAGAAGACAGGAGAGTGCTAAAGCTGTGGAAAGAAAGAGAGAGGGTCCCTTTTCAGTCCCTTTCAGCTCTCTCCTCTCTCTTCTAAACCCTCTCACATATACCCTCTGCAATAATGGGCTGAAAATGTACCTTTTATTTCAAGTTGTTTAGCTAATCCAGCAAATCTCTCTACAAGAGCTCTTGAAGTCAAAGGACAGCTCATCTTCCCTCGCCCCAGTCTGTTCCTTGTTGCCCTGGGTTCCAGCACATTCCTGGGTACTCGCAGCAGGCAGATCTCTGTATCCACCCCAAAGGAGGCACATTAACATGGGCCAGTGGGGAGTCCATGTTTTACTATTTCTTCCATGAAAAAGAATGATGTTTGACTCTTCTCTAGATTTACAGGCTGAAGCCATGGCCACATTTAAACCCATTGCTTATAGGACAACCAAATCTGGTTAGAAAAAGGCAAGATATCTTTGCAGAGGAGTGGAAAGGGAGAAGCTAGATTCCTCTTACTCACTGTGTGAACAAACCACGAGGCTGAAGGAAACTCCTGCAGGGTAAAATCTCAGCAAAATGATGGGAATTGTATGTCAACAAAAGCTGTAACAAGGGAATCAGAAATATTTGCATGTTCTTGTCTCTCCAATGGTTTATGTGCTGGGTAAATTCTGGGGCAGCAGGGGGCAGTGAAATTCTGGTATCCCTTCTTTTAGTTGACTAATATTGAATAGCTTCCCCTGTTACAGCCCCGGGTAGTGAGATGCTGGGAAATGTACTTACTTTCCAAATTTTGCAGTCAAGTACCCACTGCACAGACACCCTATCATCCCACCCATGCAGTAGGGTCAGGGTCTCCTGAGGCAGCACAGCCAAGTTTCATTGACAAACTTCTGAATGTACTGGGACAAAAAAGAGATTTTTGTTCCACCAAGGCACTAATCATAATGTTCTTCATAATGTTTACAGTTTAAACAGATTAATAGTAGTGACTGAAAGCGTGACTATAGGACTATAAGACGTCTTTGCAAATAAGGACTGATATTTCCTCTCATACAGCCTAATAGAGTACAAGCATCTTTCAAAAATTAATTATACCCTTTAGTGTGTTGAATTCTACCTCTACTATACCAAAAAACTAGGACCTTCATTATATTATATATTCATTATAGTAAAATGCAAGTTCTTGTGGCCAGTAATGGATATAAAGAGGAAAGGGCTGAGCTGAAGGCTGACTCCATCAGCTATTTTTGGGGTTTTTTTTCCTCCATGACATAAACTTTAAGGAGGTATCTCAATATGTTTTTTCCACAAAATTCTGTGGGAAGTTGTCTTTGGAGCTCAGCTCCTTGCAATCATGCACACTTTAACAGTGACAGTATTTAATTGGAAACAGCTGCCAATAAACTGACAGCAACACCCAAGAGCTTTTGTAAAGAGTCTGCAAAGTACAAGGCCCAGGACCATGAGGAACAGTTAGAGATGGGATTTTCTTTTCTCCAGCTTTGCCTACCAGAGAAGTGTAATTGATGACAGACATTTGAAGACCAGAGAGGTGGGATCCACCAATGCCCAGCACCACAATCATTAGCAACAGCCTCCAGTACTGAACCTGCCAAAGAGAGCAAAGCACATCCTAAACTCCTGATACCAGCACACCTTTCAGACCATGAGAGAATTTACAGCACCTTATGTCTTCACATTTCTATGACTAAGCAACTTTTAACATGCAAAAACCCATCTTGAATTTCACAATAATCAAGAAAATTAATTTGTTAAATTGCTAAAATACACATCTGCACATTCTGCTATGTTCCTCTCCCGGTTATTAGCAATCTAAAAAGATACATTCTCTAGTTCTGTTAGTTCTGCTAACCACAGAAAGCAGAAAGCATAAAAGCCTTGTTGAGATCATTTGTGTTTACGTTTGTACTAGAAAGAAGATACAGCTTTCTTGAATCCCTTTTTGCTTTCACCTTTGCCTCCTCAGGGACAGTGTTCACCATTTTTCAGAGATGACTCAAGTCTGTCCTCTCAAAACCTTTTTTTTATATTTCACTTTCATCAATCTTGTATGAAATTATATTTTTATTCAGATATTTTTTATCTGAATAAAAATATCATTTTTATTGGAAATGCTGGGTTTCTATGATGTACATTGAATTTCAGAGCATTTCTCACAAGCACATATGTTTCCAGATACTTAGTCAGGTCACACTTTAAACTGGTGTTTAAATTGTCCTTGAAAGCACAGAGCAGTAGAGTCGGAGAGTGTTTTGTGTTTTGTGTTTTTCACTGATACTGTGTTTTCTATCTCCCCCCCAATTCCCATCTTTCCTGGTTTCCCAGGTCATCTCACTGTTTTGCATTTCTAATGTATTTTCTGCAGATGCCATTTAGTCAGTCATTGCTCAACCAGTGATGCCCCAAGCTCTGGTGCTCATTTTTATTACAAGTATTCCCTTTACAGCAATCTTAGACCATGCTGCTGTTAGTGACCAGGGCTAGAACACAAGAATTTGGACACTCACCAGGTCTGAGGGGAAACCAGCCATTTCCCCTTGAAACCCTGCCCGCTCTGAGGGCCCTTGTCAAGTCTGCCAGATGAGAGAGATGGGTTCCACCCTGAGATTGTAAGAGTTTGGGACCATAGCACAGAAGTTAAATTCTAACTATGTGGCTTTCAGCAAATTGTGTCCTCCCCTGACACTGGCCAGGGCCTCTTCTTGCTGGTTTAATTATTCTAAGACCCAGATATGACAAGCTGATTACAACACTGGTACATGTTTATCCTTCTTCAATTGGGAGCACTGGCCCTTACTCACACTGCTAAAACCCCTGAGTGTTCCTGTTGTGTGAGGAGTCAGACAGTGCCACAATCTTCCCTTCAGTGGAACAGAGTCCCTGTTCACCTCTCTGAAAAGCAGCTTGGGCAGAGGAGGTTTTCCTCCCCTCCAGTCTACAACAGGCCTTTAGAATTGTTGTTCAGCCATAATGCCTCTTCTTGCCTGCTAGAAGATTTACAATTGCTTGAACAATTTTCCAAATGTAGGAAATGAAGTGTTGGAATATTGGCATTTTGTGTCCTTGCTAACTCCCAGTTCTGTACAGAGGCTCTGAGTTTTTCCAGAACCACTCAGAAGTCTCTGAACAGTGGAATTGGCCCACTGTGTGCCAGAGCACAATGCCACATCTCAGTGGGCAAGGAGCTGATGAGCTGGAGGAACTAGAGGGGAAAGGAAGATTCTTCTTTGAGCTGAGGATGGAAGGAAAGATACACATGGCAGCTCTGGACCTTCCTGGAGAGGTTTCTAAACACGGTCTGTGACCAGTTTTTACCATCTGGTTGATCAAACAGTCCCTGCAGAGCCCTGTTCCTCCTGTTGTCTGTGCCCCTCTACAATACTCCTACTGCTGTCTCATTTTCATCTGGCCTCACACCATTGTTCAGTGCTGCACAATGGAAAAAGCAAGCCTTAAATGCCTAGTAGAGGTTTTATTTCTTTTCCTAAAGAAGAGGACAAGGTGCATCTGTTCACCTAGGACTTGAACACTGCATGAAATGTGCTTTTTCCAGACCCAGTATTGAGCTCACCAATAGCCTGGACTTGGAGGGATTTTGTTTTCAGAGATGCTCTGTGTTGCACTTGTATGACCCTGGATCTATCCTGGATCCTGGAACTGCAGATCCACAAGTACTTCTTCACCCTTTATTCCCAATCCATGACAGTTTATGACAGTGTTAATGATTTAGCACACTTCTCCTCTTGTGGACAGCCTTTAGTAGGAGGGGATAAGTAAGGCAAGTTGACACAATCATGCTGCAGAAAGATATGTATAAGAAAATCAGTTTTTAATGTCTAGTAAGATAATAAAAACTTCTTCATTGGGAACCAGTAAGTTTGAGAAAGACCAAACCAAATAAAGACCTTTAAAATAATCAATTACCTAATACTTTCTTTTCAAAACAGTTCCAATGCTTCTTTCCACCCCCCTCCCCCCTGCATTTTTGACCAAAAGAAGGAATGTAGGCTGGTTATTAAAGTGGCACTGAGCAATCAATGATCTCAAGCCCTGAAACAATAAACTATCTAGTGTTTTTGGTAGTATGATGATTGTCATGGGAGGGATGGCTGTGTTGGGAAAGTTCCCTGCTCCTGGTATTAGCTTTTGGCACTGCCACAAATACTGCTGGAGGACAATGTGAAGATAAAATAGCAGGAGCCTTAGGGCTGTGAAGGAAACTGCTGCTCAATATTCAGATCCTTTTGCAAAATTTATTGTGCAGCATTTGCATCAGTTGGTAGTGAGGATCTCATCTCCAGAACAAGACAGACACAGTATTCCTTGAGCCCAACAACACTGCCCCAGAAGACGGGGTCTCCTGTGTCCCTGACTCTTCATTCAGTGAAAATCAATCCAGGCACCATCAGAAAGATGTGTTTTCCTAGTCACTGCTCTTTATTTCCTTATCAGAAAACTGTAAAGTATGAAGAAGACTAAAAAACCTGTCATGTCGTATAGCAATGAACACAAATATGAAGCTGTTTTTACCAGGTTTTGTAATGAAAATGTGAAGTATTCAGAGACCTGGAAAGAGAACAAACAGTCACACACATGGATTAAATTCTCCAAGAGAGGTGTCCCTCTTCTCTGTCTTGCAAGTGCCAGTCACTCTCAGGGCTCAATCCCATTGAAACCCAGCATTCTCCAGGCTGAGAGGCACCACACAGCCACTGCCAATGAAGGAGAATCTGCACACTGTGTTTGCCCACTCACGATTTCCTGCTGTTCTCCTTTCTTTGCTCATTGCTTTCTATCAGTGCTGACATATCCCTGTTTTTCCCAATAGAAGAATCTCCAAGATTGTAAATGTGGGGGAACATTGCATATTGATTCTGCCAGCTGATAGGCAAGGCACTCTTCTTTCACTGGCTTAAGGAGCTCAACACTTCTCATGTGAACTGAAGCTTCTTCTCTAGGAAAGCTTATTGGCACTGACTTGTTAATAGGAGCAGATAATTTCACTGTCAAAGCTCTGTCTTCTCTGCAAGTTTGCTGTATCTCTGGTCTTCCCAGAATCACTCTGCCAGCTGTGGAGTCCTGGTTTTGCCAAGAAAATAGCAGCTCCTATATTTTTAGTTTATAACTTTAAGCTTGGAGGGGCTGACAAAGATCTTATTTTCTCTACAAACTGTGTTTAATTTTTTTCTGCAGAGGAATTAATTCAGCTCATATTTCAGGAGCTGGAGAGAACCACCAAGTTCATGCTGCACCTTGTACTGAAGGTGATTTTTTCGTGTATCTATAGATTCTCTCTTGCTTAGTGAAACTTCTGGTCACTACAGTAATAAAAGAGCAAAATATGAAGTGAAGGGTTTGTTCTTAAAGCCTAGTAACAGTCACCACTGAGCAGTTACTCTGCTGTAGGGCTGCCTGCCCCTTCTTTCCACGATAGTTCAAGCAGTTGAACTCTTCCTTGACCTGCAGCATCGTCTTTCCTTTGGTCTCTGGCAGCACCAGGAGTACAAAAATAGCCATGGACAGACAATATGCCAGGAAAATGATGAAACAGAAATTACCAAGACCTTCCTACAGGAAAACAAAGAAAAAAAAAAAGCGTGCATAAACATTTATCTTGATTTCTTTCTCTTATGATATAGAGTTTCTGGGTTTGTATTTACTAAAAGAAAATAGTACTTAGTTGATATAAATCCTGCTTCAAATTACATCTGACAGGTTGGTGCCTCTGTCACTGCATATGTGTTGCCTATGTCACTCTAACTTGCAGAATTAGAAGCATTTTGTGGGTTTGCTACACTTCCAGTAAATATCTGGTAAAGATGGAAGAGGCCATCAGAACTGCAATTAATTTGGGCTCTGTCCATTTCATGAAGTGTTGATAAGAGAAGCATGTTCTGGATTCAAGAGGGGTCTAACTTCCTCTGAACTGAAACAAACACCCTACTTTGCTTACCACAATGAAAGGGAACACAAGCCCAAGGATGAAGAGTTGGATCCAGTTTATAACACCATTAAAAACATAAGCAGCTGGTCTGTATGACTGAATAAATATTTCTGTGATTAAGGGGCATACTACTCCACCTGAAAAAATATTGAAGAAAGAAGGAAGCTTAGAAAATTTGCAAGATGCTTTTGTATCTCATAATTAATTTTGCTGCATAAGTTAATGGCTTTAAGTGGCCTGGAAGTGTCTGAAGTGGTGCTTGGCTCTTCAGAAAAAGGCGTGTAGGAATGCAATAGGAAATGAATTTTACCTCCTAGCATAGAATGTAGGGAAATATTGACACATGCTCTGAATCAGAAGTAGGGATTCATGCCGATTGTGGAACAGCTATGCCTGGGATCTCTCCTAAAAGCTGCAGTGAGGAAGGAATGAGTGAATAAATGAAACCATTCCAGTAGAAAATACCAACCTGGCCCAATGCCAAAGCTCATGATGTAAATAAAGACAAGTACAACAGAGCAGTATGGTACCCAGAAAAAGGAGTCCTGTGGTAGGAAATGAAAAGTAAATAAAATCAGAAAATAAAATTTTATTTACCTAGCTCCATTACAAATATTCATCACTACTAAGTATGTCAATGTTTAACATAGATCTATTTCTTCTACTTTCAGAAATGTCATGAGATAGCCTTGGCAGTGATCTTGGCTGTGTAAAGCTATCCAGATGTACATGGCTGGGAACAGACCTCCATGAATATGATGGTAAGCCCCAAAAATACTTCTACCCACTAAAAAGTGATTCGTGGAGAGAGAAATAGTCATGCTATCTGTCATACAATAAAACATGGGCACAGTTCTAGTACATCAGCGGGGTCGTACCTGCAGTGAGAGCGTGACTGTGAGGAGCCCTAGAGCCAAGGCCATCACGGCGTAGTTCTTCCACAGCAGTGTCTTCCTCCCGGCACGCTCGATCAGGAAGCCCTGCAAGCAGGAGGAGATGCTGCCACTGGTGAGCTGCTCCAGCCTCTGCCTTCACTGGCCCCATCTGGGGGGTCTGAGCAGGACCAGGAGCTGCAGGAGGAGCAGGAGCTGGGAGGTGCAGCTGCAGGGAGCACTGTGCAGGCAGAGGAGGTCAGAAGCGCGTCCTGCAGGCAAAGGAGAGCCAGGCAGGAGTGCAGAGTGGGAATGCTCACACTGCTGTGATTCCTACAGCCTTGGGTCCTACTGGCACATGACATCTGCCCTTCCTCCAGGAGGGAACTGGGACTCATAAGTCTGGCCCAGAATGAGTTGTGATTTTGACAGAAAGACTCCCAACTCTTTCCAGAAGCTCAATAGAAATGTCCATGTTGCAGGGTGTGGGGAGAAGATTTCATCTGATCGGTTCCATGGTTGATTTGTTGCAAAAATTTGATTCCTGAAGCTCCATTTACAGTATTTCTAAAGATCAAAACAAGCAATGTATTACAAGAGAATAAAATTCACCTGAAAAGCCACTTACACACAGAACTGTGGAGAGGATCTCAGTGGTCCCAATCCCCAGGGAGACATAATGGGTTTGAGCAGGGGGGATCCCAGCCTTGGTAAAGATACTGTATGCATAAGAGTAAACCTGGAAAGAATAGAAATCTGTGAAAGCTGTACACATGTGGCCATGTTTACACTGGTGTCTGTCTTTTTGGACAGAAAATAACTAACCAGACCTTAACAAAATAGAAAACCATCTTATCATTCCAGGGTAATGAAATGCCTTCAGAAGACACTTGCTAGAAGACAACTCTGGACTTATCCCAGGTCCCAGACTTCCAGGGGGAAAGAAAGGTTGTACCAAACAGTACCAACAGATCCCTCCTTAGGGCACTGCTGCAGCCACTCCCAGCCCTTGCAGAGGTTACTTTAGCTGAGGAGCTTTGCCAGCCATGCAGGGGGCACAGCAAAGCACTGCACGTACCACGTTGGCCCCGACAAGCTGGATGCAGGAGACCACGAGGAGCAGAGTGATGAGCTGCCAGCGCACGGCTCTGTCCCGCAGCAGGTCCCAGACACTCTTCACCTTCTCCCCAGCGATGGCTCTCTGCTCTGACATCATGTCATTTATTTCAGCCAGATGGTCCCCATCGCCCCACAGCTGCTTCACAGCTGGAAGGAGAGGAGGAGAAGTGACCAAGCTCACCAGCACAGACATGAGCTCAGAAGATGTTTTCCTGCTTTGCAGAGTATCTTATTAGAATTTCATGCTCTTTTCTTGCATGAACTTCCTGGAGATCAGGGCTCAGATATGACAGATCATTCCTGTCTGGTTTTACCTATAAATCTTAACATGACCTCACCTTTGGCCAATAGCTGCTGACAGTCTTTCAATGTAAGTCACACTTACATTCTTACCAATCCTTCCCTGAACACCCTCCTGCTAAAGGTGAAGTTCTAGCGCACACTCCAAAATACAGACAAGATAAAGTGACTCCTACATATAAAAAATAAGTTCACATCGAAGGAGTTCTATCTTTTAATAGTTGAATACCCACAGTGACTGTTGTTCAGTTTCTGTCAGGAGCTGCTGTTAGGGTTACTGAAGAACTGGAATGCTTACAGACACGGCATGACAGTGCAGAGCCTCTCTTTCTCACACAGAGAAGGTACTGTATCTGTACTCTGACTGTCCAGGGCAGAATCTGCATTGCTGGAAATACAAGCTGTGTGTGATCACCTCCCTTGGAGGACCCTGGCAGAGGGTAGGGGAAATGCTAGTACCAAGAGAGCACTAATATCCATAGAGAAGAGACTGACTTTCATTTGAGCTGAAGGTGTTTTCAGAGCCAAAATACCAAGTCTTTTTCCCATCTGTACCTTTCTTCCTGGGCTCATTTGGGGCTTTACAGTATTTCCCCTTTGTTCCTGAAATGAATGCTTTATGGTCCATTTCCTTACCTTTGATGCATCCCTCCTTGTCCTTTTGGTCAATGAGCAGGTAGCGGGGAGAGTCTGGGAAGAAGGGGAGGGTGAGAAGCTGAGCAAGGGCAGGAACTGCATTGGCTGCCAGGAGAATTGGCCAGAGAGCCTCCACTCCAAGAACTTCTCTGGAACAAAAGCAGCAGGGTGAGAGGGGCTGAGGCACCGTGTCCTCCTGTGTCCTCCTGTGTCCTCCTGTGTCCTGAGGGCTCACAGGGACCGACAGTCCCAGCACAAGAGCTGCAGGAAAACCTGCAGAGGCTGATCCCTCTGCTTCTCATCTAAATAGGCTCCATTACCATTATTACAAGATTGATGAATTACCAGATTGGTACCGACTGCCCCAAATAGCAGCCCCTGGGCACAGGTGTGCATTGATATATGCATATATTTTAAGAACAGAAGAAATTGAGTATGTTTCAGACTCTCTTACCTGAGACCCAGAGCAAATCCTACAAATTTTCCAATAGCAGAGAAGGTAGAAGCTGTTATGGCAATCAGCCCGCGGAGCTTCCGTGGGGCACATTCCCCAGCGTACATGATATGGACATTCTGAATTAAACCTGCAGTGACAAAGGACTGTTAGGGCCATGCAAACCCTCCTAGCTCTGGTGTTTTGGAGAGGACCACTATGGACTTGTCTCTCAGATACATTTTTGTCTGTGCTGAGGATGTGGCTGCCTGACATGAAGCGTGTGCCCCCTACTGTGGCCTTGTGACTTTACTAAATATTTCACTAAGTAAGTATGGGACAGTGGGAAACCTGTCCTTCAGCAGACTGCCCTTCTCTTACATTGTTTCCTACAGCCACATATACAGACAGCACTGTGGTTACTCCCTCTAGTCTTAGATGACATTTTTCAGTGGCTATTCAGATGATATATGCCTTATTTTCTGCTTGAAATCACCAAGTTGGCAAATGCTGAACATTCTATTTGGTAAGTGAATTAATTAATATTTATCCTCTCAAGTTTTTTTCTGGTTAGTATTATCTTTATCCAACTACTCAGGGACCAAAAGCACTGGTAGAATGTAACCTTCTGAGACATCTGGAAATTAGAATTGAAAATTCTAACTGAATTGGCTTGGAAACCATTCCATTGTCTGTAATGTGGAGGGCAGCATCAGCCACAGTGAAAAGCAACAGGAACAACAGAGGCCAGCTCTCTATTGAGCAAGCATGCTTCCCTGAAATATTGCATGTTTTGGCTTTTTCAGAAATTGGTAGTACCTTTTGTATGGACTGGATATAAAGATTGAAGAAAGAGAAATGGAGATGTCATACATTACTATTTAATTATATTTGTGCTTTCTTATTTAGTGAAAAATGAACTCAGCTATCATGCTCTCTGCAGAATGTAGTAAAAAAATCTGCTATCTGTTTACTCAGGCTGGTGAATCCTTGTGACCCTCAATCACTGCTCTTCCCACTCTTTAATACCACAGGTAGGAATGCCAATTTACCTCCACAGACTCCAGAAAATAACCTTCCAGCAATGATCATCTCAAAAGATCCACACAGCCGGCTGAGTCCCATCAGGGCTGCACCCAGCAGAACAGGGATGTTGGCAAGCAGCATGGCCTTCTTCCTGGAATTCATCCAAATTAATGTGAGCACAAATACTGCCCTTGCCTCGTTCACAGCCTGACAGGAGTGGCATGAATTGTACCATGGTTACAGACTCGGTGCTGGCTTCTGAGCTCAGCTGAATTAAATGGGAAATGGCAGTGGGGAATCTTGTCACAGACTGATCAGTGAGTTGAAGGTTTGGATGCCTCTAGTAGAGTCAGCATCTACACTGGAGAACTGGAAGCTTTGTGTGTGGTTGTCTCTGAAATTCTCTTTAAAATGCATGTACTTCTAGTATGAGTTCCCTGGACTGGATTTGCTTTGGACTTTATAAGGAAGAGGGTATGATTTTCCTTGTGATCATTGGCAGATTTTCCATTCTGATTCTTCACTATACTGGTCTTTAATTGGAAGCCCTGGGCTGCTTCCAGTGCCACATTACTAGCAGTGTTTCTCACGCAGTTTATTTTTCTGCAGTAGTGGGTGTAAACAGAAGGACTGGTGTGACCACTCTTCCTACCTTCCAAATCTAACACACAAGTACCCAGCAGAGGAGGAGCCCAGGAGCCCACCGATGCTGTAAATGGACACAATGAGGGACCACATCAAAGTGATCATCTCTGCACTGGGAGAGGAGCCATATCTCTTCAGCCAGGTCTCACGGATGAAACTTTGGATGTACTTTAAAAAAAAAAAAAAAAAAAAAAAAAAGGACTCAGTCAACATATTTTTGCATAACTGCATTGCTTTTTTAATTCTCTTACCTGCTTATTGGTCTTTTTGATACATTTCTATTGATAACCTTGCTTGAAATCTTAGCCCCAATGAAATCAATGGGAATTTTGCCATTACCATCCCTGGAGCTGATGTTTTAGCAATGAGATCCAATGAATAAATATATGAATATTAAATATCAATTGTGAGTTCCAGTAAAGGAATGGTAGGCTGGTCTTCTGTTTCTGTGCTAAACCCTGATTTTTTCTCTACCTGACCTTCTCCTGCCATTCCCACTGGTCTGTGGTAATAGGATGAGCTCAGTGACCTTGGTACCATTCAGAATGACAAACACCACCCCGAGTTTTCCTGTTCCAGCTGCAGGCACGAGTGCTGACCTCAGCTCTAGAACTACAGTCCTTCCCTGCCCTATTCCACCTTACAGCCACTTGGAAATAGTGTGTGTGGTCAAACACATGGTACAAGGGACTCCCTGAGCGATGGAGAGAGGAGAATGCCCTGGGAGCAATTCCACTCAGTAGGGGAAAAATGGCTGACTGACTTTATAACTATTATTCATCCTTCCCTTTCCCAGTTCTGTCACATTAGACACAAGTTGGAACCTCATTAAACACAAGAGCAGTAGCAGCTACTCTTAGAACCAAGAAACCATGATAAGTCTAATTCTGAAAGCACAAATAAAAAATTAGCCACTGCATATAGAGGCATGAATGCCTGAGAACAGTGAAATCCTGGTAGCTCACTCTTTGAGCTCTCCATGCTTACCTCAGCAGGAGAATTGATAATGGAGACCTGCAATCCATAGTGGAAGGTTCCAGTCATGCCCAGGACAAAAGCCAGGAGAAAAAGGTTGTAGCTCATTTTCTTGCAGGAAATAAAACCACCAAACAAACTGGTTCAGCTATCCTGACATGCCTCCAAATGTGCTGTGTTTTCTTTGGGAGCTCTAACAATTTGAGCAGTGCCACACACCTGCTTCCTCCGAGACCGAGGAACAATAGGAAACCACAGCTACTGAGGCACAGGACAGTGAGAATGCTGAGTTTAGGCAAAGCTCACAGATCCCTCCCAGAACCCAGTTACACACTTCAGTGCTTCAGTCTTCAGTTTTGGCCATCTTAATCTGCTCTGTCACAGCTGTGGGAGCATAGTGCAATGTGCAAAAGCATTCTGTGAACAATTCCATCTACTTGTCCTTTCTCCTCCTCCTTTCCCACTTGTTATCTCACCTAAATGAATATTTTGCTCAGTAACTTGGCTGAGACTAGATAAACATTTGGGGATTGAAGGGCATTCCTGGTTTCATAGTTTATTCACCTTTTCTTAAAACTCTCTGATAGGAGGCTTAAGAATATAGGACTGCAATACATGTCCAGCGCTGCCACTGCTCCCTGTTACTGGGGATATTCTGGCCAGCAACAAGAGTGTGATGCTGCATCTCTATGCCTGGAATATTTCATATTCAAACAGTGACTGCCAAGCGTTTACAAGCCAATATCTAATCAGGGAAATGTCATTGGTGAATGGGCATCAAGCCTCTTCACACCAACTTGCATGCAAAGGTACTCATCCCTGCTTGCAGTCTAGGTCTTTCCTGATGCTTTCTTTGGCTACTTTGGGAAAAGTCCCTTTTTATATAGAGAAAAAGGAGCCTGAGATAATATTTCAGCATGTCATTTTGTGTGGGAATAAATTACACGGGACTCCACTTTCTTCATGGTGGGAAAAGGCCATTCTTTATTCACATAACTCCTTTTTATACAGTTTTACAGACCTCTTGTGGGACACCCATTGCTAAGTAGTTTTCTTGCCAATTACTTTTATTGGTTAGTAACAAGTTGTTGTTCTGTATTGATTGGTCACTCAAACTCTCAGTGTCTACCTGCAGGGACAGCTGTTTGTGAAAGATAGTTTTCATTTTTCTATCTAATGGTGCACAAACAGTTCATGTAGGTGTAAGTGGGTTTTTTTTTTCACCCAGGAACAGATTGTTATGTTAACAAATTGCACAAAACAGGATTGCTTTCACATGGGAACTTGCAAAATACTGGCTTTGACAAGGCCAGCCACTGATTCCAGGAGAGCAGGCTTGATTTCATGAAGCCTTTCTCTATAACTTTTCTACCTTTTTGCAACAATTTTGTTCTTTTGCAGTGTTAACGCTCCCTTTGGTTTTTATGGAGTTCTTGCTTGTCATTGTTGTGTTGGTTACTGACGCAGCTGAGGATATCTGGTGAGCTGTGTGCTCCTGCCAGGGCTTGGGTGTGCTCTGGCAGCAGCTGGGGACAGTAGGAGCTGTGGGAGATGAGTAAAGGACAAGGGGGAAAGCACCAGTGGAATCAAAGTCCAAGGACTGGTGCAAACTGGAGTGGGCTGGCTTGGACTCCCCAGGCGGTGGGCTGGGTAATCAGTTATCACATCCAAAGGAAAAGTTCCTGACTGCTACCTTGAGCCTCAATCCAGAAAAGCCTTTTTAAGCCCTACTTGGCCAAGACAGACAATGCCTGTGCATCCAGCTGTTGAGTTATAAGCTGACTGATCAATTGACTCTTTAAGAGTAATGGTCATTGGCTGAAAGTTAAAATCTGTATCCCTATAATATGGCAGATGCTAGGAAAATTTAATGTTGGTTTTAATTCCTGACTGTAAAATCTTTCGTTTTATCCATAACTTTCCAAGGGCAGTGTCCAAGATGGTTCTGTTAAAAGGCTTTTACAAGTTATTCAAACTGCTTAGGGGGGAATTCCTTCTCCTGGTGAGTGGCTGCCCTTGGTGGTTCCCCAGGCTAGAATGCTGCGTGTCTTTGGAAGAACCCCAACAGCAGCTGCTTGCAAGTGAGAGCTGGTTTGTGCAGAGAAGTGTTTGAGGACAGCAGCAGTACTAGTTTTCCCTAGTGTTGATGGTTATTAATCAATCCAACAGTGCACAATTATTTGATTTGCAAACAGTAATGTCATCTGTGAGTCTCTGAGAATCACTTTGCAAGATGTGGTTTTGCCTAACACTTCATATAAGAAAATATGAACGAGTGCCACAGATTTCGCAGTTGAAGGTGTTTTAATTCAGTATCAATTAACCAACTTGTTAAATGCTTCAATTAAAATTTAACAACTTAGATCAACTGAAATGTAACCACTGTTTATGTTTGCTTAATCAGTTTATAGACCTCTGATTTCAGGCCACGGTCAGAAAAAAATTCTGGAAGTTGGAATTAATGTTTTCTGCTACATGTACTCACAGGACTGGCTCTAAAAGTCAGGAAGTCAAGTGAAGGTTTATAATTTCTGACCAAGCTTTTTTCATACTCTGCCAGGTGCAGGTGGCCCTGTCCTTGCAGGGCTCTGGGAAAAGGCACAGTCCTGACTCACAGGAGTAGCCACAGAAGTGTCCAAGTGGAGGACCTCTGGACACTGGAGGACTTCTCGATCTCTATGCTCCAGGCCTCTCCCTCTGCCCAGGCAGTCTCCTCAGTCCATCCATGCTTCCCACCAAAGGAATTACAGAACATTTTGCCACCATCATGATGGTAGTGGCACTTTTTGCTTTGACTTTGTGTTTCAGTCTTTCCATCTGCTCCTCACTGCTCTCTCCAAACTATAGTAATGAAAAGTATCTCTTCAGTTCCCAATTCTATGGTGTCCTGCTCTTGTCTCAAAATTCTGCATACTTCAAAATCCCAGTGTTTTCCAAGAGCAGAGGCAGCTGCTCTTGTCCATGTCTATATATTAATGACTTCTAAAATAGCACCAACCTCAAAGGGAAAAAAGTTTACTTTTATTTTTCATACATTATAAACTTAGTACAGACTTCTTGTCTGAGAAATAGGTCTACTGCTCCACTCATGCCCAGCACGACAGTAATACACTCCAGAAATGTTTACAGTCTTTTTATTCAAAAATGCTGCATTTTTCTTTAAAATGTGGTTTAAAAATACACTGAAGGAAACTTTACCTACTTATTTTGAAAATGTACGTGTTCTTCATTGTAAACATGACCAGCGCTGTGCCTTTCATACAAAGCCAAAAGAAAAGAGGTGGCTTGATTGTGACTTTGAGAAGAAACTGGAAGAAACTTAACAGTCAGGCCAATGCCTGTGAAAGGCCATATTCAATGAGGAGTGCTGCCCTGTTCTGTATCAGGTTAACTGAAAAGAATCAATCTCACATCTGGGTCTTTGCCAATGTGCTCTACAGAGACAACATGGACACGCTGCAGAGAACATTGTGGGGTGATCTAAAGATCCACATCCAAACCAAGCTGCTGCCATGCCAGCTCCTCACCACGCTTAACCTCAGCAGAGCACAGGTGCAGAACCTGGCAAGATGCACCAGCTGTGTCTGTGGGAGCAGAAACTGCAGCAGAGAATTACTTGTGCTTTACAACATAGGACTGGAAGACAACAAACAAGCCACGAAGAAAACCAGTCCAGAATAAATAGTCTGCAAAACAATGCCCAAAAGTCTGTTGTATAATAAGCCACTTAACAAGTACTAGAAGCTTTCTTTCTAATCCATCTGTCACATGTTTTTATAGCTGAAAATAATTAACTGCTCACTATTGCTTAACAAGTAGGGGTCTATTTGAAATCACTTAATAACAGAAACAATGGGAGCACCAAGACAAGGTACTGAAAATTTCATCTGGTGTCTGAAAACAGAATTTAATCGCATTAATTTCTGTGTTAGAAAGCCCAGATTCAGGGGCAAGGAAAGCAGGACTTCTGAGATGGAAGTTACTGTTTGGAGGAATTCTGAAGAAATTTTCTAAAGCCTTACATGGTGTTGTGTGGTAAGAGAATAAGGCATCATTCTGTCACTCTCTGATATGGATTCTAAAACATGCATGTGTTACTCAGTGCTAAAAGCTGAGAGCAGATGATTAAACTTTTTCTTGGATTTATCAGTTCAAGTTTATGTTTCCAAGGTGAACTTAAGAACCTAAGAGTAATATATTGTCCATAACTTCTCTCTTTGTGTCCCTGCAAGAGCACATAACCATTGCTGAATTCACTGCAGAATCCCCCAGACACCGTCTTCCTTTCTTCTGCTACAATGTGGTGGTTTTGATCTCCTCAGGGCCTTTGTAGAAACCTCCACGGGTCTTTGTTTGGAAGTTCCGTTTCCTGAACTCCTCCGAGATTTCCAGGAAGGACTTTCCCTTTGTCTCAGGAAGGAAAAACCAAACGTAGAGGGCAGTGCAGACACAGACCACAAGGAATGGGATGTAGCAGAAATGTGCTAGACTTTTCTGAGGAGGAGGAAAAAACAAGACAGTGTTGGTGACATTCTGTATGATGAAAAAAAGGCCACTAATCCCTCTTCCTGCGTGGTCTAAAGTCACCCAGAGAGTATTTCTGTGAATCCTGGTGAGAGCATCACATGCCTGGATGCAGCAGCTCTCCAACATAGACTGGAAATTTGACATAGCAAGAACAGTATTTTGAAATGTCTTTTTCTGTCTTTCTCTCTATAATTGTATAGCATGGAAGCCCTCGGTAGGAAATAAGACAGGAATGTATATTGTGGAGTTCTGCTCCCTTTTGCTTCTGGAATCATCTTAGGGAATAGTGCCAGGGTCTGGCAAAGGGAAATCACATCACATCTTTAGTTCCAGCTGTTCTCTATGAGGACAGACAAGGAATATTTATCATCCACCCCCCAAATGATTCCACTCCCAACCTCAAATCAGAAATCACCAAAGTGAACACAGAGAAAGTTTGCTTTAAAGGAGTTCTGGCCACTGTCCTCATAAAGGTGCTTTTCAAAGAAGTGCTATCTTGCTGCTTGCAATATTCTCTTTTCCTGGTCACTACCAGAGCCTCTTTCTTTCACAGAACACGAAGAGCTGCTTTGCTTTGGGAACCCACCACAATGAATGGAAAGGCTGTTCCAACCAGAAATAGGTTGAACCAGAGCAGGGAGCCACAGATCATGTAAGCAGCTGGTCGGGACATTTGATCAAAAACCTCTGTGGGCAGAACTCCTGTTACACCAGCTGGAAAAAGAAATGGCAAGAAAGTTAATAATGTTGTTGACAATACATTAAAAACAAGAGAATACATCTTAACAAGAAAACCCAACATGAAGTATAAGAGGTTAATTTTTAGGTTAAATATTAAGGGACTGGATAATTATTCAAACTTTCTCATGTTAGAATGAACTGCCAGGAAAGATTTTGTAATCCACATTATTCTTACCAGGACCCAAATGTGAGAAAGGCTTATAATTAATTTAACTCCATGGCACTGTAGGGACTGGGACAAGAAATTATTGCCAGCTTGTGTGGCATGTGACACTGGCAGCTTGGTTCTATTCTTACCTGCTTTCCTTCAAACTCATGTGAGCAAAGAGAATCTCACATCTATACATTCACCATGCAAACATCCACAACATCCTGTGTATTGCCCACCCCCAGAAGCTAGTGTATTCTGCCACTGTTAGTAGGCTAACAGATAGATGTGGAAATTGTGCTTCCAGGTGTCTGCAAGAAAATAATCAGATGGCATAGCCAACAATTTCTAGGATTAAAGTCAAGCATTAGAAATTCTGGTTTACAGACCTAAGGGACTGGGCAGCAAATCAAATGCTTGTCCTCTATTTAAGCCAAGAATCACTTCCAAGTGCCTTGGCTTAGTAGCCAAGATGATTGTGAGGGGGAATAAGACACAGAGAGAAATGGGCACAGCCCGGCCCTGCACAACACTGACAGACCAGGGGCAGCAAACCCCTGGGACACAGCAGAAACTGCCTCATTCCTTGGAGTATGCTGCAGATACAGAGGGTCTGAGAGTTTCCATAAGATGCCTGCACACATCTCCAAGCCCCTGCAGTACCCAAAAGTTTCACTGAAAACACTGAGGGAACTGACCTGGTCCGATTCCAAAGCTCAGGATATAGGCGAAAATGCAGGCCATGCTGAGATAAGGCATCCAGCTAATCTGAGTCTACAGCCACAGAGACCAATGGAAAACCAGTGAGGGCACTTATTTGCCACCACTGAACACCCCAGTCATACAAAAGGCAAAGCCCAACTCCATTCCACTGAAATAGTCCAGTAAAGTTTGTTACCTGCTGGCTCAGAGCGACCATGAAGACAATGGCCCATCCTGCCATGAAGATGTATCCCCCCAGCAGCAGTGGCCTCCGACCAGCATAGTCTATAATCATGTTCTGCACAAAGTGACACAGGGAAATAAAGCAAATTATTTCACCTGGGTTTATATTTCCTGCCTCTTTCCTCTTTACCTTTCAATACTCTGTTCCTAGTTTGTGCTACAATAACTTCCAGGATGTTGTCTGCTTCATAGCAAAAAAAAACCAAACAACTCTAAAGAAAGTTCTGGTGGCAGGAGTCAGGCAAGAAGGGTGCTCACAGGAGATGAGAATGTCCCAGCTGCACCTAAACTCTGCCACCATCCATATGAACACAAAGCAAGAGAGTTAGACTTGTTAGAGATTTCAGACATGATGGCAGTGCAATGTCTGACTGAATACCTCTGCATGAACCCATCTGGCTGGGGGTGCTGACAGGCAGCCTGGCTCCTGTGCTTAAAGGGCTTCCTTGGCATGAAAAGCAATGTAAACCCCAGGTTTGTAATTAGCAGCCTCCTCCCTGCCAGCAGAGGCTGCACATCACCAGAGTGCACTGAGAGTCTCACACAAGTGACAGATGTGATCAGCTCACAGCTTCCCGTGCCGATTACAACATAGGGGATTTTGTCCTCAGGAATTCCAGCCTCTTGGAACACATAAGCTGCATAAAAATACATCTGTGAAGAGAAGAAAGGAGAAACCAGTAAGGGAAGACATCTGCAAACACATCCCATTGTTTTTCCTGAAGGACCATGCAGAGTGACCGATGTGCTGTCACACAGGCTATTTTACAGCATCCTTCCAAATCTTCCCAAAATGCACAGGTGTATTTTGGGAACCAAACACCTGTCATGTGAGATTTCCCCAGGCAGAGAGACACTATTCATTCCTCTCCTGCTGCCATAATGCTGAGCCCAAGAGCTCCCAGCCACATCCCAGGACACACGGGCTGCTTACCGAGTCGTTCCCGCAGAGCTGCATGGCGCTGCTCAGCACCACGATGCTCAGCAGCTGCCACCGCAGGGCTGGGTTCTGGAACAGCTCCCACGGGTTCTTTGCTCTCTGCCCTTTCACAGCAGCCTGCTCTGCCAGCAGCTCTTCCAGCTCTGCACTCAGGTCACTGGTGCCTCTGAGCTTCTGCAGCGCTGCAGGTACAAGGCAACCTCTTACTCCTGGGTTTTCTCATCAGTTCGCTGCTCTGCAGGGTGAGGGATTGAGCAGCAGGTGATGGCTGCAGAAAGCTGCAGGAGGGAGCCTGTGATCATGTGTGACCTTCACAGCATTCATCAGCTGTCGTGTAGCCACTTGAAAGATTTGGGGGAAAGGGACTGCAAACCCCTCACCATTGTTTGCCAACTGAGTATTTCCCAACAGTGCCAGTTTAGCTGCCATGCTTCTGCCTCAGATCTCAAGTGCCTTCCCTGGGAAATGCAGGCAATTAAGATGTTCTTGGTACACAGCACATATTTCCCACAAAATAACTCCAGCCACTCTGCATATGAGGATTTGTATGCCACAAATCTAAGTAAATCCTTTAATATGAATTGGCTTCAGATTCGATCCTGAGCTCTTCAACCAGCAGTTATTTCACTTCATAGTTACAAAACATATTTGCCATTGTGAACACAAGTCTTACCTTTTGACCCTACTGTATTGTAGGAAGATGCCTTTCAATTACCTCAAGAAATCAAATATATTTAAGATTATAGAATGTTCTTTAGTTTGGAAAGAGGAAGAGATCATATTTGCTACTTGATATGAAACTTTCTACGTGTAAAATTTGTGATGCCATTCCAAAAATGTTGGGGCCCAAGTCTCACATATTCTGTGAAGTCACCTTAAACTCACCAGAGATGCAGGATTCTTTGTCTCCACGGTCAATCAAGAGGTATCTGGGACTTTCAGGGAACCAGGGCAGAGCTGTGAGCTGGATCAGGGCAGGAACCACATTGCTTGCTAAAAGGAATGGCCAGCTCTCCTCCCCTCCTAGGAGCTCCCTAGAGAAAAACAAACTATCACCATTTACACAGGATTTTTACATCTGGCAAATGAGGGAGGGAGGGAGGGAGGGAGGGAGGGAGGAAGGAAGGAAGGAAGGAAGGAAGGAAGGAAGGAAGGAAGGAAGGAAGGAAGGAAGGAAGGAAGGAAGGAAGGAAGGAAGGAAGGAAGGAAGGAAGGAAGGAAGGAAGGAAGGAAGGAAGGAAGGAGTTGGCTGCTTGCTTTACCTTACCTGAGCCCAACAACCTGCCCCAGCATCAGCCCCAGGGCTGTGAATGATGCAGAAGTCAAGGCCACAGCTCCTCTGAGCTTCTTTGGGGCACTCTCTGCCAGATACATGGGCTGAATGTTCATGCTCACACCTGGGCAAGGCAGACAAATGCTGACCTCAGCTTGTGAGCAGAGGAGACAAGATTAAAACCAGGCAGGCACTTCTCGAGGCTGCCAGCTGCACTCTTCTGCTGCAGGCCATGTAATAACTTATCTACCAGTGCTTGTTATTCACCCAAACCTTCCATTTCACCCCTCTCCTTGTGTAACTGAACACACATTTCAATACTCATCAGTAGCAGTGGATAATGAAACTGAAACCTGTCAGGGCCTCAGTCCTATGGTCTTTTCAGCACCAAATCCAAAGTTATATGCAATGTTTCTGACAATTTCCCCCTTTTGAGGGGAATATCATATTTTAAGTCCCTTATATTGATAATTTTCTGGGATGAACTTCTACAAAAGCTTTTGTGTTGGTGCTCATGCTGGTGAGTGACTTACATTCTTATAAGCAGACAGGGATCCATTTTCAGCTCGAATTTTCTCAGTGCACAGAGATGCTTATATGTAGCACACAAAACCCCCTTGCCTGTGTATGCTTTAAAAGAAAGCCCTTAGAAGCAAAGTATAAAATCTGTATATACTTCTTAATTCTCTGGTCAGCCTAAGGATTAATTGCTTTAATATCCTGGATTATTCCTACTTAAATTTCTTCTGATTATTTCCACCTTCATCCTTCTATATTTCTCATGCTGCCATACCTGCATTGATGCCAGTAAAAAATCTGCTGAGCATAATCATTTCAAAGGATTTGGCCATTCGGCTGAACCCGGACAAGGCAGCAGCTATGATCACAAAGACATTGTTCAACAGCAGGGACATCTTCCTTCCGAGAGAAAAGACATTTGTGAGCACACGTGTGTCAGTTCAGCCCTGGCATAAACCACTCCCGTGGCACCACAGAACCTCCTGGTGAACCCAGCCCTGCAGGAGGTGTCCCTGTGCCACCTCAGGGTGTCCCTGCAGTGCTGCCTTCAGGCTCTCTGGGGCCACCACCAGCTCTCCCCCAGCTTCAGGGCTCACATGCACTTCCCATTTGAATGGAGAGACATATTCCTTCAGCAAGCCATGTGCATTTTGGTCTGAAAGTGCTAATTTGTTGAACAGGCATTTTTCACATAATAGTGTAATCATTGTGAAACTTTGTCTGAAAGTTTTCATGTGTTCCAGGAGAAATTCCTGCTGAAAACCAGAGGAAAAAAGAGCTCTATTGACCCTTACTGTTATTATTGCCAGAAATTCTCTCTAGTCCCTGCTCACTGCCTTAGCAGTCAGTCTTTGTTTCTCTTATTTATGATAGAATATGATTTTACTCCAAAGTAGGACAGGGTGAAATCTCAAAAATTTGATGGATTAAGGAAGCCATATCCTTTCAGGTCCTCGTAACCATGAAACTTGTAAGTCATGGGACCTCAAACCATAATGGGGTCTCCTTCATCATATAAGAGGAGAAAACCAAAGTGATAGCACACAGAGGAAAATCTTGGGGTCAAGAGACAGGGAGGCAAAAATCGAATTTCCTATAAGTTTATATTGGTAACATTAGTTTGTTTCTTAGGTTTGTGGTGGTTTTTTGTGTTTTTGTTTTTGTTTTCCTGAAGAGAATTGGAGATAGAGCTGTGTATGAAAGATACATGAGGTAAGACAGATATTTTTCAGAAACTCAAGCATAGAGATAAAAAATCCCACTGTGGAGATTTAATGAATACTTCCTGAAATATTTCAGACCAAAATGTGGATACACAGCCTGTGAGACACGAGGAGCTGGGATGCAACCACTGCTCTTTGTAAGCACCCTCTGGTTTTTTAGTGTCATTCCCACAGTTTATTTTGAAGAAAAATCTTTAGTCTGATCAATTACAATTTCCCATTTAAAAGCACAGGAGAAAACTGCACATAAATGATAGAGATTATGTAGGTGGGTACTGTAGTAAGGAGTTGAGCTGAAATCCTTGTAGCACCTCAGCTGGGCTGGAATGTGAAGAGAAGTAATGTGGGTAATGAGAGGTAATATGAGGAAAAAATTGTTCCCTAATGAATTCTGAGATATTCATTATTTTTAACCATGGTGGGTATTTTGCTGTAGGGATCCTGATTCCTCTTGGACTAAGGGAAGCTGCAAAGCTTCAATTAAACTGCAGCACCTCTTACCTGCCCAGCATGATGGCCATGGGACCAGCAGCCACAGCCCCTGTGAGACCTCCCAGAGGGTAGGCAGAGACAGTGAAGGACCAGAGCAGCAGGACCATGTTGCTCTCCAGGGGAACTCCCATGCGCTCCAGCCAGGTCGTGTTGATGAACACCTGGATGTACTGAGAGAGAAGGACACAGCTGCACAACCACCAGAGAGGGGAAGCACATGGAGAAAGGTTCCTTTATTATTATATCTATTTATCCTGTGTTTATGCTTTTAATCTCCTCCAGTTCTTAGATGTGTTTTTAGCAAAGAGTTTAGGGTATAAAACTGTTGCTGTTGAAAAGGTGCAGTTGGTTTATATCTCTATGTAGATATTTTTGATAATTTAAAAATTGATTTCATGGGTCTCACTTTCAATCTAAGGGCAAAAATCAACTTCAAAGGACACAGGATGAAAAATTCTAGAATTAGATTTTCCTAAAGCAGTTGAAACAAAGTTTTTGAATAATCTCTTGTGACACTAGGTCCTGCTCCAAGGCGGCTTTTGACAACAAAGTTCTCTGGATGTGAATTACACAGAGGGAAAAGACATCCCTGCTTCGTGTCCCTCAGCAGCAGCAGCCTGCAGATTTCCAGTGGCACACCACTGCTCAAGGGTCTGCCAGGGGCAGGCTCTCAGACCAGCAGTACTTACTGAGGCTGGGGCATTGATGATGGAGATGTTGTAACCATATTGGAAGGTGCCTCCAATCCCAGCAGCACATATTGTCAGGATCAGGATCTTGTTCTGAAGCTGAAGAAAAGGGGCAGACAATGGATGGCTTCTTGGTACAGAATACACTGACTCAAAAGACATTGAGACTTTGAGCTGGGGGATTTTCCCATGGCCGTGTATACCCAGTGCATTTGGGATTTCTTGGTGTGCTGTTATTTCTGTCCTTTCACGATAATAACACATATTTTAGACTAGAGTGTCTTTCCTGTGATGCTGCACTTGTTGCACAGAGCAGACAATGTTTAGCAGTCTGTAATGGTGCATTCATATGAGACAGGTGAAATCCGTGGCAGACAGTGGGTTCCCATGCCACGTTCAGGTCTCCTTGGGAACATTCCTTCATGGATATTGCTAGTGGCTCACATTTCCAGTGAGCCACTAGCACGGGCAGGGGAATGGGCTGCCTTCCGTGGCATCACAGGATCTGTGCTGGTATAAAAGACAGGGCTCTTGACTTTTTCAAGGGTGTAGAACAAGCTGTCCTGGCTGGCCCAGCTCAGCAGCTGACAGCTCACTGGCAGGCTGACAACATCCAGCTTTTTCCCACTATTTTATGCCTGTGCCTTTGGTTTCCCCATCTGTAGGTGAAATCCTGTGACAGGCAAGATGTGCCTGGAGGGAGTCTTGGGGCTGGGAGCTCTATTCCATCTCAAGACCACTCTGAGCATGTTAGGAGCCCCTGGTCTTTAGCCTGACACCTCCTGCACAATGTCCTGGGTGGCCCAAGGCCAGGATGGCCTTTGCCAGCCCCCTGCTTAAAAACCCCTCCCACGGGAAAAGCTCTGGTGTAACATAGCGAGCCCATGCTCAGGCTCGGCTGTTTGCCAGTCAGTGCAGGGCACCTCAGGCCAGATTGTGTTTTGCTACATGAATATGACCCCAGTGACCCCAAGAACTTAAATAACCCAAAGCTGAGGACCTCTTTCTGCTTTACCTGCTCAGTTTCTTCTTACAGAGCCATCCACCAAAGAAAAGGAAATTTTGCTTTAGTCTCACAATAGCTCTAAAACCACAAATTCAAAAATTGTTGGATTTTTCCCCTTTCCTCAAAGTGTTTTCTTCTAAATAACTTCCATACCAGCCTGAGACAGGGTGTCCTCCAGGACAGAAATAAAGCCAGACTATTCCAAGCCTGCAGCAAGAGGAGACTGAGCTCTCCTGTCCCAGCTAGCAGCAGATACATTTCACTTGCACTTTCCATGGCTACACCACTTCCCTATCTCCTTACTGAGAACTGAGCTAAGGATTGGGCACCTCATATCTCTGCTATTCCTCATTATCCTCGTTCTCCAGGTGAGAGTTTCCTCTCCCTACAACAGCACATTTATTTTCCATTTACAATGCCCAGGAATATAGTACTCCTTCTGCTCAGTTCCCTGCTTTCATTGTAGAGTACATCCCCTATCAAGTCGTGTGTCACAGAGCTCTTTTGTGACCGTGAGCTAAAGCAAAAAGGTTTGTTTCTCCCTTCAGGGGCCAGCAAGCAGCTCTGTGCTCAGAGCTGTGCTGTATTTCCAGAGTGACCTTCCCAAACCTTCTGTAACGCCCGACTCCTGCAGTGTTTTCCCAGCCACCGTGGTGGTGTGCAGCTGCCAGGAGTGCTATTAGTCTGTCAGCTCTATCCCAAGGACTGTGATGAACTGGAAAAATAATTCTATGCAAACCTGACAGTACTTACACAGCCTTATAAAAATTCAAATTTAAAAAAATCTGTCAATAAGAATAGTAAAATAGATATTTTACCAGTCTCTGCAGCTTGTTCATCCTCTTTCAATAGGTTTTTCTCTGTCTGCCAAAGCCTCTGGTACTCTCACGGTGCTCTGAAGGATTATTTAAATCTCCAGCATAGGAATGTGTATTTAGTCACTCATTACGTTAGGATAAGACACTTGATTTGGCAGGTGTTTTGCCAGCTGATTTACATTCCCAAAACTGAGCTGCATGTTCATTAGCAAGACAGTTCAATTCATTTTGTTGAAAGTCCACAACAGCCCAGGGAAATGATTCTCCAAGATCCAGATCTGTGTAAACCCTCTTGAAGGCCAGTGTGCTTTACAACATCAACTCCTTCTCAGAGCATCTGGCACAGCTGCCACTATCACTTCTCTGATTAAGTGTGATCAAAGCAGAAGTGAACTACAGGTTTTTTTCCTGATTGTATTTGTCCTGGAACACAATCTAGGATCTGAAAGACAAACCAAACTACTTCCCTTGGTCCCATAAGTGACAGGAATGAATGAAGCCCAAGTTTTCAAATCCCTGGTTATCCAAGGCCTTTCCTTGTGCTCCTGTCTGTGTCCTGGGGACAGATAGGCAATGCAGCTGTTGCTGGCAAGGAAGGCTGTGCTCCTGTTCCCTCTCCACAGCCTGGCACAGAGCAGACAGCCACACTTAGAGCTCCTGTCAGGTACAGCAGACAGAAGTGACAGCCTTGCTTCTTCCTGCAGAACAGAAAGGCCCACCCTGGCAGTGGGAAATGGTGAATCCTTATGAATCCTAGACATGGAGGCATATTGCACTGCCAGCAGTGATATTAAAGCTGCTGCTTCACAAAATATCTGGCCTTCAGAAGTAATCATCCTTTTAACATCCTTTTGTCCTGCAGAGTGAGATTTGTGAGGGCCCTGACAGATTTCAGAGAGTTTGAAATAAGTTAAATGCTTTTAAATGCCTCTTTGTCCCTATTCAGGTTTTACTGCGCCTGAACAGAAACATGAGCCTGCTCCACCTCACAGAGGTATTCTCTGGTGAACGTGTAGCCAGGGATGTGGTGCTGCATCAGCTGCAGCCACTAAGTGGCAGGAGAAGTACAAAATTTGCTGTATTAAGCTCTGAGTGCAACATGCCAGCACGGTGCTGCCTGCGGCATGTGGCAGGGGTTAGATGAATTCTTCCAACAGCTTCCCAAACAAAAACTGGGAAACAGAGGTAACAGTACCAGTCAACAGGCACTGACAGATTGTTTAGGCAGCATATATCAAGAACAGCAATTCATTCAAAAAGGAGAGCTCTAGTTTCCTCATGCTGTCTGCTCTGAGCTTGTGCCAGCTGCCAGAGGTGAGGGAAGCCCTGTGGGTGGGCAGTGAGATGCTGGGGATTGTGGCACAGGCTGTTCACGAGCCTCCCTGTTCCAGAGGGGCATCAACTGGATGTTGCTGTGGTGAGATCTATGTGTAGCTGGCTGCTGGGAGCTCCAGAATATTGTCCTCTACCTTTTCTAGCAACAGCTGCCTTGATGAGGAGTGGAGAGATAGATTTTTTCATCTGCACAGCACCTATATTACTCATGCTTTGGTGCTGAGAGATGTTCACACTGGATGTTTTTCTAACTGGCTTTTTGATGGACCTTAAAAACCCCCAGCTTTCCTAATGTTTCATCCTTCTTGCCAGAGTTTCAGAATTGCAGTTGTAGGAGAGAACTCTCCAGGGTCAGGGTCTGTCACTAGGGCACAACCACTGCTTTGCAGTTACTCAAACTCCTGGTGCTGGAAGCCTTCGTGTAAACCCGGCAGGTTTCCAGCAGTAATGTGGGGACCCACCACCTTCTTGTTCAAATACTCTTTAACTGATCTCAAACTTGTCATAATCAGGGTGAAATGTGATGCCATGTGCATGGGAGAGGAATTCTTTGGAGAACGTGATGGCAGTGTCTGCCTGCAGTTATCTGACTGCAGGAATAAGTGGTAATCCTGCCATTAGGAAAGACCATCAACACATGCTCTTTGATCTGTCACGAACTGAGAGGTTCCAATGTTTTAGTGTGTTTTTACAGCAGAATCCTCTGGACCAACTTCAAGGGGAGAAAAGGAGCCTCATTTCTATCTGTGAGGCCTGGATCTCAAGGATGAATTCTCCCTACAAACACGACCCTGTAAATTGCAGAAGAGATTTGGAGCGGCTCCCTGGCTGGTTGCTGACTTTCCCAAGCTCTAGCCTGGCTATTTCTGCAATCCCTTCTCACTTTCCTGTAAGGACCATCACTGTAAAATACAAAATGCCTCTGTTTGCTTGTCCTCACTCTTGCAGAACTCACTCACAATACAGAAGACAAATAATGAGATCTGCAAACAAGCAGCTTTCTCAAGAAACATGCAGCAGGTTTGCTGATTTCATGGTGAGAGCAATGTTCATGGAACTTAGTTGTTGAAATGGATTTTTCTTTGTAGGAAATAAGTGCCCTGCTGTGACACCACAATCCTCAGTTCCAGCAGTTTGCTAATGTTCTTTATAAAAACGCCACAATTTATGTAAGTTCAAGGCACTGTATAAGAACTTCGGGAAATGAGCTTCATCACAGAGGTTTCTCAGGGCAGGGACCCAATGCAGACAGAGCTGCTGCTACCACACAGAGTCACTGGGACACTTTCCAGAGCAGTGGAGATCCATGGGAGCTGAGTCCTTTGAGGACACGAGGGCTGAGACAGCCAAGGGAACTTGCTGCTTTCCCTTGCTAGCTGGGATTTTTGGATGTCAGAAGAACAGCTGTATGTTCTATGTGTTGGATCAGCAGTCTGCCTTTTCCTCCACCTGATAGGCACTAGGTCTTCTCTGAGAAAACGGAGAAAACCCAAAATACTAAAAATAATGGAAATATCTTTTTTTTTCAGTCCACTGTGAGCTGTAGGTCATGCTGAACTATTTATTTTCCTTCCATCTCTGTATAAGATATTGATGCAGGCAGTTAGTTAAAACTGAGGGACCTCAAGGCCAGAAGGAACAAAGTCCTTGACTGAACAAAACCTCTGTTTCTGTGTGTGAGAGAAGAGCATTTAGACTCTACCAAATGGCATCAAATGTTGCTGAATGTTCCCATCAGAAGAGAGGAAAATGTGTGCAGCAGTGTCAGACTCATTCTGCTTTCTTATTTAACAGTCCCTTCAGACAGAGCTTTTCATTAGAGCTGTGCCCTGGCTATTGAGAGGCAGCTGGACTGGGACTCATAGCCCTGCCTCTGGTGAAAACTAAAGTACAAATACCTTTCCTGACTCCCTGCAGAGGTCTCCAGCAGCTGACAGCATGCTCAGTTGATGTGCTGATATTGTGAGTGGAGCACAGACCTCTTTTTATAAGATACAAACATTGTTTTTCAGTTCTCTTGTTGATCTGGCCACAGTGCTTATGAAATGGATGTTACAAAATAAAGGCCTCTGAAGGATATTCCCTACTGACAGCTGTGTGAGGTGACTTGTGGTGTAGGGGACAGATCACAAGGCAAAAAAATTTAACAAGAATTATTAACCACTGGAGAAAAATAACTGTGCAAAGAGACAGGCATTTTCTTGTTTGATGTCTTCAACTCATGATCAGAAGCTGTTTTGGGCGAGGTGCTTTATTTGGATATGTGATGAGGCTCTGCTCAAGGAGATTTAAAAAAGATCTTTCTCATGCCAGACACAAAGCTGTATTTTTGAACTAAAAACCATAGGAAATAAAAATAATATTAACTGTGATTTACAGCAAACCCTGTGCAAACCACATGTCCTTGGAGGGCTGAACTCTAAGTGCTATCTTTAGTTTCTTTCTAACAAACAAACAAATTTAAAAATCCATCCAATTCTGTATGATTCACTTTCTCCTGACTTTAGCCATCACACTCCAGAGCTAGCTGATTTGGAACAAGAAATCCTTTAATGAAGGAGGGAGAATTTATATATGGCTACTACACATGGAAAAATAAACATTTCAAGTGCCTCAACAGTTATGATTACACAGCTTATCTATGTGCAGCGTGTTCATGGAGCTCTTGCACCTCTTGTCCATGCTACCAAGAACTGAGTTTGGAGACTGAAATAACCTTCCAGAAAGGTTCTCTTGGCTGGTGTGCCTCACTTGTTCCTAGTGCCAGGGCATCAGGCGTGCAGAGACCTCTCCTACACCAAGGCTACCGTGGGCTCAGGCATGGCATGTCCTGGGGTGAGACCTCGAACACGACTGGACTGAGACACAACACGGCCTCGCACCCTGGTAGGGGGAGCCTCTCCCAGTGGGTGTAGGGGTATCTTTGTCTCCAGATGAAGGAAAGATTCGGGACTGCAGCAGAGGGTGGAGCATTACCCGAGCAAGGGGCTGGGGGTTATGTGGCAGGGAGTGAACACTCTCCCTCGAGCAGCCACAGCCCAGCTGGAGGAGATGCCTGCGCGCCACCAGGCCAGGCGTGACTTGTCACAGCAGGCCACGTTGCAAAACATCATCAGATGAAGTTACAAACAAAATGCCAATGACGTTGAAGAGCAGAGGGCACATGTCAGCGGCTGGACACTCACAAATGCGTGCCTGGGGCTGTTTTCCTGCCCCATCAGCTGCCAAGGGCGCCAGTGCTCGTTAGGGCCTGTGCTGACACGGCACAGCTCCTTTCATCCTGCGAGCCCGGGACTGCTGTGCTGGGCAAAATGGGAGCTGCTGCCTTTAAACAAAGCAGCTGTTTATCCTTGAAACAATTAGAGACGGCAGTTAGATCTTGAACTCGTTACTGAGCCCGAAACAATTATGATAAAAACAAGTTCCAGATGGGCTCAAAAGGAGTTGTTTTTGTCTTTACTGAATTAGAATGGATTCCATGTCTTCAAGTCCCTCTGGTATTTATGGACAGGAAACATGAATTACACACAATAATTTACTACAAACAAAGGAGATGACCGCTGCAACAGCCCATTTATCTTTGCTCATGTGCCTTCTTGAGGTTTATGTGCTGTTTAACTCATGGGGAGAGTTAATAGCATTTTTCTCTGTTTTCTAGCTCTGCAGTTTTGGTTTGCAGAAACTGAGACAGGAAGCTGTTGAATTTATGCTGCAGGTCACTATCACCAAGCCTGCGGATGCACAATGGGTAAATACTGTCTGGCAAAGAGATACCATCATGTTTCAGTTCTTCCTTTGAAGGACTTGTGCAAAGGTTACAGTTGGGAGTCCTTCTAATTAGGTCCTCTGGCTGCTCCAAGAGCATGCAGACAGAAACCTTTTTCAAAGCCTGTCCAAAACTGACTCAAGTCTGGGCATCACCCATATTTGTGTGGAAACGTTGAGTTTCTGATATCTTGAGTTTTGAAGCTGATGCTGCACATTGACAGCAATTGAGCAGATCCCCAAAGGAAGGGGAGCCCAGAAGATGGCAGGAAGCAATGTCACATTACTGTGCCACATCTGCTTTGAGTCCCCAGGCAGGGACAGGACAAGGCAGGAGAAAATCACTGGAAGAACTCCTGGGCAGCATTTTTCTGGCAGTCCCTCTTACCTTCTTGCAGCTGAGACAAAGAGTTTGGCTTTGGGCTTTTTTCAGGCTTTTAGTTCGATTTCATGATTTTATAAAAGGCATCATTATGAAGGTGTGTGTGTGAACACAAATATGTGCCTGCACTGATGGGAACTTGTGGAAGGCCATAATTCCAAAAACCCATACAATGTGACACAGATTGTAGTAAAGACTAAAGCTGCCCCGGGGGTACTGTAGTGCATGAAGTCAGCTTGGCTGAGCTCCGAAGGGACTGAGATCATGGGCAGAAAGCAGCCTGGGAACTCAGGGTGACACTGAGATTTGTTTGGCCTCTCCCAGTGGGAGCTGGTGAACTTCCCGATGCATTTCATCACTTCTTTCCCTTCCCCCATAAACCCTAAAAAGAGGCCTTAAGCAGAAGTCTGGACAAGTGGAATTCTTCAGTTTTGGCTAGAAAAGAAGGGAAGAGAAGAAGATTAAGAAACTAATTATTACTTTCTTTTTTTTTTTTTTAATTTTATGCAATGACTAATTTGCACATAGTCTTTCACAGAGAGCGAGTGGGATTGATTATTTGGATTCCCATCTCTGTAGAGCTAGTGAAGGCCTCCTTGCAGCAGGGAGGCTCCCAATATTAATCTCCCAGTCTTGGTTCAGATAAGGAAGGGGCAGGAATAATGGTGCTTGAATTCAGCTTCTGTCTGGTGTCCAGGAGCACCAAAAGCAGATAGGAAACCTCTAATTCCCCACCCAAAGGAAGAGGATACGTATTCATTTATTTCATTTATTATTAATTTATTGCCTCTCAGTTCTTCAACTCAGTTGCCCATTCTGCTGGGTCAGGAGTTGGCATGCTGGAGGGCTGAGCTGCAGCAGCGCAGCATTTGGGCTGAAACAGCCACATGAATAAGGGCAGCCCTTTGCAGAGCTCCTGGCCCAATGGATTTCCCTGCAAGCTCAGCTCTTCTCAACTGCCAGAGCTCTCACACCAATCCCAGCTCCCACCAAGAGCCTGTGCCCACACAGCCAAGCCTATTGACACTGGGGTCAGTGTGGTGTGAGTGCTGCAGTTTGGGGTCCAAGTTCCTCACTCAGCACCATTCCCAGCATCCCTAATGCAGCTCCTCCTTCTCCCCCAGCCCCCTCAGAGGTGCTGTCAGCATCACACTGCCCCGGGCACTGGAGCCCATTCTGTGGTCTGACAGACCCCACTGGTCTCTTGTCTTCTCCCCCCTCTCCCCCATTATGTTGCTTTAACCTCATGTCCCATCATCTTCCATCTGGGTTTTGTATTTCATCAAAGGGAATTCAGGATGGAGGTGGTGGAGGACACAAAGACTCCCTTCCCCCTCGGTAATTTCATTTCCCATTAACTGAAGGTTTAAAGGGAAATCTCAGGGCTCATTAAGGCCTCGATGACAGCTTAACCCTCTCCAGCACAAACCCAACACCAGGCTCATTCCTCATCTGAATCCAGGGTGGCTGTAACATTAGACCCGACTGCTGTGCAGGGGAGACAGGTCTGGGAAGCACAACAGCGGGAGAGTGAAGGATGCCGTGTTTCTGGAGACGTGTATCAGCTCTGGTTCTCAGGAGCACTGTCTGAATGGGACACGGGGCAGAGATAGGCTCTGCTTCCTCCTGAGCAGGGAGGGCTCCTGAGCCCAGCGCAGGGTCTGCTCCTCCTGAGAGCCCGGCGCGGGCTCCGCTCCTCCTGAGAGCCCGGCACGGGCTCCGCTCCTCCCGAGAGCCCGGCACGGGCTCCGCTCCTCCCGAGAGCCCGGCACGGGCTCCGCTCCTCCCGAGCAGAGCAGAGTCTCCGCTCCCTCCCGAGGGCCGAGTGCAGCGCTGCTCCCGTTCCCCGGGTCCCCTCAGCACCCGGTGGGACCACACATCTCTTGCTTTCTCCCAGCGACCTTGACAGCTCGGTGCGATCCCGTACAGTTTGGGGAAGCGCCTCAGGTTCCAGCAGGAATTACTGAAAACCCCAAGCCCTTCGTGCCTTAGTGAGTACAGGACCTTCTGATCAATGAGGCAAGCGGCAACACAGCCGGGCTGGGACAGCGGCTTTCGGGGACACGCACCGCGGCTCCCTCGGCCGCGGCCGGAACCGGGCGGACGCTTCACCGGCCGGCAGGTCAGCGCCACAGTCCCAGGCCCCGGGGCACAGCCCCGCCTAGGCCCAGGCGTTCCGCCCGGCTCCTCCCGGTTCCTCCCGGCTCCTCCCGGCCCGGCCCCTCCCGGCCTGGTTCCACCCGCCCGGTTCCTCCCGGCCCGGCCCCTCCCGGCCCCTCCCGGCCCCGCCCGGCCCGGCCCCGCCCGGCCCGGCGCTGCCGCTGCCGCGGGGCGGGGCCGCTCCGGGTTGGCGGGGCCGCGGGCCGGGGCCATGAGGCGCGCTCCCATTGGCCGGCGCTCGCCGCCTGTCGCGCGGGGATTGGCCGGGCGCTCCCCGCGGGGGCGGGGCGTGCGGCGGCGCGGGCGGGGGGCGTTAAAGGCGCCGCGTCGGGCGGGCGGAGCGGCGCGGCCATGGCGTACCAGGGCTTCGCGCAGGAGTACCTGGGCATGCCGGCCGTGACCCGCGCCTACACCACCGCCTGCGTGCTCACCACCGCCGCCGTGGTGAGCGGGGGCCGCCGAGGGGCGGGGGGCCGCGGGGCGGGGCGGGGCTGGCCGAGGGCGGCGGGTGACGGCAGCTGCTCTGCCTGTCTCCCACAGCAGCTGGAGTTCATCACCCCCTTCCAGCTGTACTTCAACCCCGACCTCATCTTCAGGAAGTTCCAGGTGAGGCCTCGCTCGGGCTCCGGGGCCCGCTGCGCCCCTGGCAGCGAGGGGTGGCTGTGTCCGCGTGGGCCCCGGTGTCCGCCCGCAGGGTGGCCGGGCAGTGCTGTGTCATCCCCCGGGGCTCCTGTCCCACTGCTCCGCTCCCCCGAGTGCTGCCAGCCCGCCCATCTCCTTCCAGCCTCTCCCCCACACACCACCTCGGCTTTTCCTTGACACAAAGCCATCTCTTCCTCCTCTGTTACACCGAGTGTGGCAGCTGCTTTTGGGCTGGTTGGAGGTGGCTTTGTTGTAGAGAGGCGTGAAAAGTAATTTATTTGGCTCTGGATGACGAATTGTGGATGTTTGACCTCTCTAGAAAAGTAGAGAAGTCTTCTTTTCCATACCTGGAAAGGTGAGATACTCAACGTGCCAGGGTATCATGTAAGAAGGTCCCACTAGAGGGTGGAGCAGCTGCCTGGTGTCCTGGGGTAGTTCTGAAGGGACAGGTGGATGACTGAACATTCATCTCCTGTGGACACTGTGATGGGCTGCTCTACATGTGATGAGGAGAGACCTCTGTCCACCTCCTTTTCTCTTCTCTCTCTTCTCTTTCAGATATGGAGGCTGATCACCAACTTCCTCTTTTTTGGGCCCCTGGGATTCAGTTTCTTTTTCAACATGATATTTCTGTATCCTTTGGTCTCAGTGACGTTCTCTGCTCCCATTTTGGCTTAGATGCAACTCTCCCCATCCACCTTCCTCCCCAGCATGGCTTGCCTTGACAGCACTCTTGGGCTGTGGGTTCTTCCCTTGGCTCTTCTGAATTGAAGCCGTGACCCTCCTGCCCCTCCATCTGTGCTTGCTGCAGGGCAGGCCCTGCCTAAGGGAGGCTGGCAGTGCTGGTGTGGCTCTTGCTGGAGAGCAGTGCCCATTCCTGGGGTGAGCTCTGGCTGAAGCACGGCAGGTGCCTGTCTCTGTGCATGGGGTCAGTGGTGTGAGGTGCAGTTTGCACCGTTCTGCTCTGGGCTCAGCTTGCAGCAGCTTGTTCCTGGGAAGTCCTGCTGCGGGCACAGGGTGGCCAGCTGTTAATTTCCTATACTGCAACCCCTCCCTTCTCTCCTGCTCTCAGGTACAGGTACTGCCGCATGCTAGAAGAAGGCTCCTTCCGTGGAAGGACGGCTGACTTTGTCTTCATGTTCCTCTTTGGAGGGTTTCTCATGACAGTATCCTTTTGAGCTGGTTGAGGCTCGTTGGTGTCTCTGAGATGCTGTGGGTAGTGTAGGGCTTGTCTGCTAGCTCTGTGTCCCAGCTGTGCTGTGGAGCAGGGACCTGCCTGCTGAGCAGCACAGCTGCTTCATGAACCTTCTTGGTGCCTCAGGGCAGAGAGCTGTGCCCTGAGAGCTGGGAGAGCTCTGCTGAGCGTGTGGCGCAGGGGCAGCTTTTGGCCGGGTGGCACAGCTTGTGCCCCTCGTCTTTCCCACCCTTGGCTTGGCCAGTGCCTCATCCAGTGTGCTTAGAGAGAAAAGCTGCCTGTGGCTGTGCTGCTGTCTGCAGAAGTGCCCCTGGCAAGGAGCTGGGCTGCCTCATCCCTGAAGAGAACACGTGGCAGAGTGCTCAGGAGGCTCAGCCCAAAAGGAGGCCACGTGTTCTGCTGCAAGAACCTGTCCAGCTGTGCCAAGGCCACTGCCTGAGCTCTGGTGAGTGCAGCATGGCTGTGATTGCATGAGGCTGGCTCAGGACAGAGGCAGGAACATGGAGCAATGAGGACAAGCAGTGGGTTCCCACACACTTGGCATGTGTGAGCCCAGAGCTTGCAGCCTGTCAGTAGCTGGAGGTACCATCACACAGCTTAAGTTCTTTTCACAACACAGTAATCTGTTAGTGAAATTTCTTTCCCTCCCAAGAATAAAGCTCTGAATATCTTCTGCTGTCCTCTGCAGATGGCTCAGAGCACTGCTGTCCCACGGAGCTCTGCATGAAGCTGTGTGAGCCATTAGAATCCAGGTGGCTGCAGCAGCCACGTGCTTGACCAGACGTGGATTTGGAGTCCAACTACAACAAGAGCAGGGGAAATCTTTGCCTCTCTCTGTCTCCTTGTGCTCTGAAGAAGAGGACTGTGAATTCCAAGAGCCATCTCACTGCTGAACTTCTTCTGTAGAAGGCTGATACTGGATGTGAGCTACTTGTTAAGATACGCCACTGTCCCAAGTGCTGTAAGGCTGTGAAAGCCCTTCTTTGAAGGCCATTTTGATGTTCATTTTGCAAAGGTGACTGTAGAGCTCTCTGGTCTCTGGTGGTTGTTGACATCAGCTTAAGGAGTGAACAACCTGCATGTGCACTCCAGAGTGTCTTGTTCTGGGGTGGCACAAAGGGAGATGTGTGTGGGGACAGTGGTGGTCAGTATATCTCAGCCAGGAAAGGCTTGGTGACATGGGCAGTGTCTGGGAACGCTGTGATCACCTGTCTCTAGTTTGGGTTTCCTGTCCCAAAGCACACTGTGCTGCCTGGAGGTGTGCACAGGTGGGTAGGATTTTCCTTGACTCGGTAGTTCCCAGCTGTTTGGACTCTTTGCCAGCCTGTTTTTCCTGGGCCAGGCTTTCACCATCATGCTGGTGTACGTGTGGAGTCGTAGGAACCCTTATATCCGCATGAACTTCTTTGGGCTTCTTAACTTCCAAGCCCCCTTCCTGCCCTGGGTCCTGATGGGATTCTCTCTGCTCCTAGGCAACTCCATCATCATTGATCTGCTGGGTAAGTCAAAGCTGGTGGGTGATGGGAACAAGGACACCTTGCAGCCACAGTGCTCAGTCCTCATGGGTGCTACTGGCACCTTCTCTTGGTTCCAGCTGACCTAAGAGTTGGGTTTCTAAGTGAGCTGCCTGGGTTTCTGGGTGGCTGGGCTTGGGCCTGGGCTTTAGCTTGTGACCTGCTTTTTGGTGTGTGTGTCCTGGGGTAGAAGCTGGGTATGGTGAGCTCTGACACTGCTGTGTCTGGTCTCCTGGGTGTACGATGCTGCCCTCAGGCTAATGGGCTCCCTGCATGCAGATCACAGCACCCTGCAGCATCCCTGGCTCTGGAGGGAGCTGGATTTGGGCACACAGCTGGGGTGTTCTTAGTTTTGCCCAGCAAAAACTCTGGTTCAGCTGGCAAAGGAGTCGCAGCTGTGCCTGACCTTGGTGGCCTCTCTCCCCAGGGATTGCAGTGGGTCATATCTATTATTTCTTGGAAGATGTTTTCCCCAATCAGCCTGGAGGAAAGAAGTTGCTGTTAACTCCTAACTTTCTGTAAGTAAAGTTGATTCTTTCTGGGCTTCACTGTGGGCTTTTCCAACCCAATCACTTCCATAGCAAACTGTGACCTAAGAGGCAACTGCGGGCTGACAGCACCTCAGCTCCACAGGTCATGGATTGCTGCATTATTTGCACGTTATATACAAGTGTACAGGGCCCATACAGCTGCTGCTGCTACCTTCAGCTTTGCTAGTAGAACTAGAGTCTGCTTACTGCTTGTGGAAATGTTAGATAGAGGCAGGATTTTTTCTTATGTATTTTCGTAGTTTAAGAAAGCAGAATATATTCTGCTTTGTGCACTGACAATCAAATCTGACCTGCTGATCAAGGAAGGAGGTACTGTCATCACTGTGTGTTGAGCTGAGCAAAAGAGTGGTTGGTGATGGTGCAGTGTGCCAGTGGCTGACAGCCAACCCCACAGAGGGCCAGGGTGTTCCTGGGAGGGCTGGGGGTTTCTCATCCTCAGCTCAGCTTCCTAACCTGCCTGCCTGCTGGGATGGGCATGTCCCTTGCCAGGAAGATGGTTTTTGACACACCTGAAGAGGATCCCAATTACAACCCTCTCCCTGAGGATCGTCCAGAACACCAGCCTAGAGACCAAGACCAGAACGAGCAGCAGCGTCCACAGTAGCATGGGGGACTTCTTCATGTGGCCAGATTCCTCCCTTCTGGCTGGACTTTGGCTGTGGCTCAGAGATCCTACTGGAATAACACCAGTTGCCATTCCGATGTGTAGTGTGTTGCTGTTTGTGTGGGTAACCCATCTTCCCCTTGTACAAAGTGGATCCACAGAGCTTTGCACACAAGAACTCCTGAATGTTTACAGAGGTGTTCTGGGGACAGGGCTGAAGCTGTGATGGCTCCTCAGTTCCCTGGTGTGGAATAAGTATCAAATGGGGTGTTAAACCAGTTCCTCCTTCTGCTGTCAATGACTTGCTGTGTGCCAGGTCACTCTTGCCCTCTGCACAAAGATGCACCTGGCCCTCACTCTCGTGAGACCTCTTTGTGGGCTTTCAATGAAGTAGTTCTGTACCATGGTAGAATGCAGCTCAGCCTCTTTCTTTCCTTTTTGTCCCCCACTCCTTTTCTGGTGGTTGTTTCCAAAGAGTCTTTACATTAAAGTCTTTATTTTTCAGTTGTGTGTCCATTTCTGCCAGGGGCAGAGGCAGCAGTTAATCAGAAATTTGCTCAAACCTGCCAGGTTTGGGATTTTCTTTTCTGGTGGGCAAGGCAAAGTTCAGGCTAGCTGGAAGATGTCTTTCCCTCTTCTCTCAGCAGGGCTGCAGAGCATGAGGAGGAGTGTGGGGGATGTCTAATTGGATAAAGGGGTGCCTGGGAAAGGACAAAGGGACTGAGCTGTTCACTTGATCCAGGCAGTGGCTGGAAGCAGCACGTGACACTGGCAATAAAGACTGCACCTGCAGTGTAATTCCACTCTTGTTGAATTTTTAGTTCTGAAACTTAAACATCTGAGTTTCAGGGGAAAATGGAATAAACTCGTTCCTACCCTGACACCTGTACGAAATGGATCTTGTTAACACAGTACCCACTGTGCTTGTACCCAACCTCAGAGCAGTCTGCACACATTGTATCGTACAGCAGCTCACTCCTAACAGTGCTGGTTGCTCAGACCTGCAAACCACCCCACACTATGAAATGGGATTAACAAACATCTGATTGAGCACACACACAAACCCACACACACACCAACTCCCCCTCTCCTGTGGTCTTCCAATCAAACACTTTATCAAAAATCAGACCTGATTTGAACAAACTCTTGCTGCACTTATTCTTCCCTCTGCCAAGAGGATGAGAGGTCTGCATTGGTGGTAATTTATTCTAGAAGATGCAGTGGTACTAAGGGCTAATGATAACAGAGCTGTGGTCTCAGTCCCTAGAAGGAGTTTGTCTTTGAAGTCTCCAGATGTTCTGTTATAAATTGCCTGAGATTGAGTCTTTGAACTGTAAAAGTTGGGCTATGCTTTTAGGTGGGGTACCAGATTAACCCAAGAATTGTAACTGTACAGCAAGAAAGCTGTTCCTGGCTGTTCCCCAGTAGTTCTAATGCTACATAAAGAAAGCTGGCTGAAGTTCCCATCTTTCTGGACTTGGTCCCTTGACTGTCCTGCTTTGTCCCTGGCTGCTTTGAGGGACAAATTTGTACAGTCTCTCTGGCCTTGAGAAGCACAGAGGTGCTGCAGTCCTGGTATGCCTGCACCTCATTGTGAATTTGAGGATTAGTAATCACAAACTTCACAGCAATTTAAAAAACTGCACCACAGATGCTAATTTAAGGCTGCAACAGTTTCACATGTATTTTAATTGAATTCCCTGAAGAGGCTGCTGGCCGAAGTCCCCAGTCATGTAACAAAGGAAGGCTGAAGACTTCTCAAGAAGGCTTGGAGATTTATGTCCATGAGCCAAAACATGTTTTACATGGGAGGCTAAGATGCAGCAGCAATCCCAGGGTTTGTCTTACTTGCTCAAATAACCTTTCAACCTCTCTAATACGAAGTAATGCATGGAGTAACACTCTGGCACAGGAGCCTAGGATAAGACTGAATAATATTATTACTAAATTGCAAGTTTTCAGTTTCTGCAGACTAACATCTGGAAAAAGTTCCCTCCCACCCAAGAATCAGAACTGTATCTGTTATTACTCAAGTCTAAACATGATAAATTAAGGCCAGATAGTGTTTTTTGACTGTGCTAGCAGGGTGGGTGGATCAGCAAAGATCATAAAACCTATGGCTTTATCATAAAGGCCTGAACATAACTGTCAGGCTGCCAGCAAAATCTGCCTTGCTTGCAACACTCATCAGTTTTGGCAGTGAACGGCAGGAACTCTATCAAAGAGATGAGGTACCTCAAGAGCAAGATAGAGTCTAATTAGTTTGTAAGCAAGCTTGGATTTTTCTTTAAATCTCACTTCAATTGATTTTGGTTTTAAACTCCCTAGAGAAAGACAGGTTGCTTCTTGGGTTGCAAAATCCTAACACTGCAATGCTAAGGACATTCATGACACCCACTTTGCTTTGAGTGCTCTGTGCACTGCAGCTGGCAGTGTTGTGTGCTCAGTGACCACAGCAAAGGCACTGGCTGCAGAGAAGCTTCAGTCTCAGTGACTGGAGGCCTTACCTGCTGTACCACTGCAGAGACTGTGCTGTTTTCCAGGTGCAGTCTTCACAGAAAACAGGGTTGACCACAGACCAGGCTGACATCTGACAGAAATGACTCTTAAGTCTGTGATTTCAGTTAAACTGTTCTACCTTGTTGAGTAAACCAGCTGAACATCTCCCTGAGGTCATTACTGACTGTGCCAAGTCTGGTAGCAGACCAATCCTTAGAGTGTTTGCTGCTTCTAGTTCTCAATCTTTCTCACTTTCCCTTGCACCAAAAGGTTTTGGGCTGTTGTACCTGTTGAAGTAAAGCACCCAGGAAAACTGAATGCATGTGAGTGTTCAGCACTATACCCAAAAGCATAGTGCTGGGACTGCTCAGTTACCAAAACAGCAAAAAACACGGTGAGATTCACTGTTCATGCAAACTTACTGAACTCAACCTACGTTGTATGCATTCCTTTTATTTAAAAAGTTGTCCTAGGAGTGCACGTTGCACCTATAGAAAAGAATCTTTACACTGTCCACACACAGGCATATAAGGGCTCCAGCACCTGCCACAGGTCTCAGCTAGAGCTCACGCAGCGCTCTCGGGACGTGGCACTGGGGTGGAGGGGGTGGGGCAGAGTCAGCAGTACTGGGAACTCATGGCAAGTGGAATGTGTGTCCCCTTCAGAGACAGAAAGACCCCTGCCAATTTTAGATCCATCTGGGGGGAGGAATAGGGATAAAGTCTGTAGGAAGAGCACCAGTGTCACAACAGGAAGGTTACCAGGCTGGAGCAGTATTGGCCAAACGTCTCATGCGCCTAAGGGAGAGAGAGAGAGCCACAGTGAGTGCATGTTACACACATGGGAGGTCTGACCAAAACCAATGCTTCTGGGGAGGCTGCCACAGCTTTGTCAACTTTGTAGACAGGTTAATTCCTAGCCAGAGCTCCTCAGTCACCTGAGAGTGCCCCTGTTGATAAAGCAAAGACACTGTTTGCACTAACAGCTGTTAGGGCACTTTGTGTCATTAACTTGGATTGAACTGACTGCTATTGTAAACTCTTCAGTCAGCCATAGCTGATATACAAAATGACTGTGCTACTGTTAATCAGCAGTTAAAAAAACATCCTGGGAAAGAGCTGAGCCAGTATTATTTACTATTTCCACAATGTATCTTTTGGAGAGATACTAGCTATCCTTCATATCTGCCAGGAAGAATTTCGTCAAGTAGGTGCAAGCTCTCAGCTGCTGTCAGACTCACTTAGCAGGTCTCTGGTGGGCAGAGCTGCTCCTGGAACCACAAAGTGCTCCTGTGCTGGCAAACAGGGTGGCATCACTCAGGCTAGAGCTGGGAGCTTGCCCATTGCTACATCACATTGAACTTTACATAAAAGGAAGCTTTGTGCCAGGGGAAGCATGACAGTGCATGAAACTCCAATATGTTTGATTCATGCCTTCCTATGCAAACAACTCCCCTGGACAAGCAAAGAGCCCAAGAAAAAAAAAATGGGTTAAAAAAAGGGAAACTTCCTGCAAGCAGGAGATGGTAGAGCAGACATTTCAATGTCTGGGGAGGAAAGTGATGATAGCTGAATACCCTGAAGCTAAAGCTTCTGTTGTGAGCAAGGCTGACATCCTGACAGTTAGCTCTCAGCAGGGAAAGATAAACATCAGAGCTTGGAGCTTCTGTCAAGGGACAGGCCAGGAGAGCTGTCCAAAGTAGTGGCAGTACCTTGTGTTTCTGTCCTGGTCTCTGATCTTCTTCTCCATCTCAGCGTCTGTGAGGGTTTCCAGGAGAGGGCACCACTGGTCAGCATCCCCCGTGTTGCGGATTGCAATCTCCACAGTGGGCAAAGGGTTCTCGCTGCAGGGAACAAAGCAACATCCATCAGTGGGCTCACAGCACTCCTCTGGGTCACCAGCCCAGGGACAAGCACAGGGACAACAGAGCATCATTTACAGTGTCTCAAGCTTCAGTATTCCTTCTTCACTCTGCTTAGTACAGTGTGGGTCCCTGAAGTTACACCCCTGTGGAACCTGAAGTTTCTGGGAAAGCAGCTACACCCATCTCCAGTCAGCAATGAAGGGGGATTTGTGCTGGACCTGCAATTCTTTCCCATGCAGGCTGTCACATCCCTGGCTGTCAGGGTGCAACCCCAAAAGGCACAGCTCCTCCCAGTCCATCAGTCCTGGGAGTGCTTCTCCCAGGGCAGCCCAGGAGCTGGGACTGTTCCCAGGGCTCCCTGTCCAGCCTGGCTGTTCTGTTCCAGTCCTGTTCCAGGACTGTTCCCAGGGCTCCCTGTCCAGCCTGGCTGTTCTGCAGCTCTCAATCCCTAGCTGCAGTTTGCCTAGCACACCCCTGACAGTTCTTCCCTAGCAAAAATCTGTCTTTCTTGGGAGCCTGACACTGGAAAGAGCAGTCTTTTAGGATTTGCTGTGGCTAACAAGCAATGAAACACCAGGCTGTGCCCCAAATCACAAGATCTGTTCCTCAGAGATTCCTCTGCCCTGACCAGCTGTATTATCACATGCACAAAATATTTACTGCTTCACTAGCTGCTTTTCAGTAAAAGTCAACAGGAATTGACCAAGAGTAGCTTCCCAAATATTGACAGTGGAGCCGGAAGCCCAGCATAAATATAGAGGAGCCTCGGAATGTAAATGTTTGCTTTGAATTCTCAAAGGTGGCTCAGCCTGAGCTGCAGAAGTGTGTGTGTGAGAGGAGCCCTGGGACAGGTGTGCACACACATCTGGCTCCCTCCCCAGGGACGTGCACCCCTCCACAGGATTTCAGCACTCACAGGCAGCTCTCTCACTCCCTCAGGAAAGAACTCAAATGCTAATCATCATGGGAACACACAACATCTGCATCAAAGCTAATAACCTAAAATAACTAGTCTTCAAAGTAATGCTACCATGAAAAATTAATCCAGAGCCTTTGGTATCTGATCCAAGGAGGAAGCTTTAATCAAATGTACTTCTAGTACTGCTGACATCCGCTAAACAACACTCAAACCCAGGAATTTCATCTTAGTCCCAGAATGCCACACATTCCAGGCGAAATTGGATATTAATTAGGGTTTTGTTAGTGATAGCATGATCTCTACCTCACTATGCTTAACACTGAGCACTCACTGAATTAAACAGGGGATGGAAAGCTGGACTCATGCATAACCTAACTGCAAAGCAACTCAGATACCACATTTCTTTAGCAAAGAATCAGAGAGAAACTGAAAAATCCTTCCTCATCTCCCAGCCTCTACAGTAAGACAGCTCCTCTTCTGCCATTTTTTCCTGATGAGGAGCAAAGTGCTGCTGCCAGAATGGCTGAAAGGCACTGCCAGCTGCAGGGATCCCAGAAGAGCAAGGCACTGCCTCTGCTCAGGCTCCTGGCCTCTGGCAGTAGTGTCAGGGGCACACCAACAAAGCAGGGAGACATCATCTTTTGGAAAGGTGACTCCTCAGGCACATGGATTTGGTGTGGGAGAACCTGTGCCATCACTCAGCTCTCAAAGGCAAAACTGGCTGTGAAGTGCTGTGAGCTGCCACCAGAAACACTCAGCACACAGGAGGGAACATCACAGCCCACACTGCCCCTGAAAATCCCACAGGCAGCAGTTAGCTGTCTGCTCCACTCCTGCCCTGCCACTGGACTTCAGGCTCTCCTTGTTTTGCACAGACCAGCCCAGCTGAAAATAGTGCCCTGGCTTTCATCAACTAAAAGACAGTTTCACCTCTCCCTCAGATGATTAAGAGGCACATGACTTCTCAAACCCCAAGTCCCTTGAGATATTAAAGTTCTTTTGATACATCTAAAGCAGACCCTTTCCTTACATCAATGGAATGATGTTGAAGCAACCACCAGTCCTGTGGTTTGGAAATTCAGGAACTAACCAACCACAGAACCCAAATATTATTAATCACTGTAAGGTTTCAAATGTACTCCTTTGCTAGAAGAAAAAAAGGAAGAGGAGGATATGTTTTTACTACGACAAAAAAAACGAGGTTTCAATTAGGTGTTTTTTTTTCTCTCTGAACAGCTCATGTCCATGTACTTTGTTCTGGTGGGGTTCCTTTTTTAGTTTTTTGTTCTCCCTCTTGCAATACTGCCACAGTGCGAAGAGAATCTGAAATCTGCCTGTTTGAACTACCCGTAAGAGGAAGCACCCTTTGGTGCCATGGCCCAACATATGTTTTTGGGGACAATAGTGTAAAGCTGGCATTAACACAAGCCTGGGCAGTACTGACTAAAACTTTACTTGCTGCAAGTTCCAGCAACTGAGCAGAAGCAAAGGGAGAAATGAACCCCACTCCCAAGAGTCAACACATACACAGATTACTTTCTTGGATATCTGCAGTACATGGAGAAGCACAGGCAGGAGGGACAGACACTTCACTGCAGGCCAAAATACAGACAGTGGTGCAGCACAACATGTGTCAGGCTCTCATCCACCACCCTGCAAGTTACCATCACTTCTCAGGAATGCCCACCCCACTGCTTTGTTGTTGGTGTTGCTGGATGGAGTCCCAAGTCAAAACTCCAAGTATCAGTCCAAGGTTGCCCAGGAGGGAAAGGCAGAAGCCACCTCCCAACCTTCCAAGGGACATCAGCAGGATGGACACACACTCTAACAATTTAATTCAGAGTTTGATTCACGTGTGCTAAAGGGTCCCTTTCCATTTTCTAATATGAATCACTCTAGGGATCACTTTAGAACCAGGCAATTGCTGTGAAAGACTGGCAGGATAAGAACTATACCCAGAGGAAGCAGAGACCAGTGCAAGAGCAACTTGCACAGAGCAGATCAGGGTCTATTTCTCACAGAAAGCCGACCAGACAGGAACCCTTTGGATGGAGCAGGAAGAAGGAGCAGAGCTCATGGCAGCAGCCAGCTTCCCCCCAGTCTCCAGCTCCTCTTTGCTTATTCCCACTCCAACTAGTCCCTGTCCTCTGCCTGAGGTAGGGCAGGGCTGGGCACGTTTCTCTGGGCTGCTTCCTTGACTCACCCCTACAAAACTGTTGTCAATAGTGCCATTCCCTCCTCTGCAAACACAGCATTTGCTGAACTCTTAAACTTCCCCGACTGTCACTGTGACCTGAGGTCACAAAACCGCCGTGTACATTAAAGGACTGTTACAGCTGCAGACTCAGCACTGTGCTGTGGATAACATCAGCGCAGGAACTCACCACAGAATGCTGCACAGCACAACTGGAAGCCATTTAGGAGAAAAATTAGAAGGCTGACTAATGAAACCTGACAATGCTGCATTCCAGCTGTGAGAAGGGCCTATGATCAACCCACCTCTATCATTAGTCTGAGTAGAGAGGCAGTTTTCATCAGTCCAAAGCTTGAAACAGTGGATGGCCCAAGTTAGGCAAAGCTAACAAAACAAAAAATATATCTGGGGCTCATCATGACCTGACACTAGAAGAGGGACTATCCCTGTAAATTAATTCTGTCAACAGAAGCTGACATTTCATCAATATTTGGTCGCAAAATGTATTAGACCCATCAGGAAAAGATATTTAGGCACAAGCACAAAACATTTTTCAGATTGACAGAATGGGTGCAAGCCATAAGGACTGATTTCAAACAAAACCTTCCTAATTAGGTCAGCTGTTTTAAGATCCATTGATGCAAATGCCCATGAAGTACAAACACCCCCAGAGCCAGACAAGGAGGTGGCAGCTCAGTACCTGAAGGCATAGGTCTTCTGGTGCCAGCTCAGCTGTCCCCGGATGCTGTAGGCAATAGTTGTGACAAACTCCCCGCCCAGGCCAAGCTCTGAGCACAGCTTCAAGGCAAACTTCTCTGGTGAGTTCTCCTTCTCTGACATGTCCCACTCAAACTGGTCTACGAGGGAGATGTTTCCTACATGGATGTTCAGCTGGAGAGAAGGGAAAAAAACAGGTTATTTGTTTCCACTTTCACAAAGGTTTGCTCAAGGTGACTGAACTGACAAGACAGAGGCTGAAGGGAACAGAGCAGTAATTCCTAGTTCAATCTGCAGAGTTCCTTAACTGAATTCTTCATTTCAGCACCATGAAGATAATTCAGCATTGCTCACCAAGGCTCAGCTCTTCCAAAGGAAGATGGCAATGCTTTAACCGAACTATTTCACCATCTCAGAGGCTGGGCACATGGATATTTAATAATCTGTCACCTTGGTTCTGTTCTCAATACATAGGACAAAGGGGAATCGGGTTGGAGGACTGGAATTAAGAGCTCCTTTGCTCTGAGGGAAGCTTTTGTACTTTTAGTCCCCCACAACCTGAAGAAACCCGAATGGTACAGCTCTCATCCTGCTGCCTTCCTGTATTACCTTAATAATAACTCGTTGGTCTGACTGATCCTCTAGGATGCTATCAGTCGGGTAGGACTCGATCTGCTGTCGGATGGCAGATGCAATTGCAGGGACAAAGGTCAGAGGATTCAAATCCAGGTCATCACAAAGAATCTCGGAGAACATTTCTGGGGTCATCAGTTTTTCTGTTACAGAACAAGAATGAACACTGTAAACTTCCTAAGAATATTTAATGTCTGCCACTTACAAAACACACAAAATCCCACAGGGCAAGGTGATAAAGGGAATCCCAAATGCATTACCTTTTGCTTTTAAAAGGGTGTTTTGTGCCAGGTCCGTAAGGGCAGACACACTGATACAGGGACTTACAGCCTTCTTTACCTGCTCCATGGTATCCAGACAGTGTGGCCACAGAAGCCACAGCCATCAACCTCAGCCAACAGAGTACTCTCAGACCACTGAGCTGATGAACTGGCTCAGGAAAATCTGCCAGTTAAACTCTTCAGACTACACATGTCCAGGAATGACTGCAACCCATGGAAGTAGCAGAGCATTTGCTAAGAGATGCAAGCACTGAATACAGTCCAGAGTGGGAGGGCTTTAAAGCTTTGTCTGTATGGGGCAAGGACATTTGGTGATGGACACAGCTTTACGTCTCCAGTCTCAGGAAACTCTCCTTTCTACATACCATTCATGTTCCACGTAAATGCATCTCGGAGTTTCTGCCCATCAATTTCCATATCAAGCCTGATTGGAACCAGAACCTCTGGCTGGGATGCATTCTCATGGATCACTGCTGGGTCATGGTCATCAAAGCTAAAGTGGAGAGCAACAACACAGTATATGCAACGAGCACATGACACATCTGGCATCCACAGAGGGAAGGCAACATTAGTTGGAAGCAATCCTCACACTCCAACTCCCCAATCTGTCTTCAGACTCCTCAATGCAACTTACAGGGCTGTGGCAACTAATACCAGCTTATCACCTTTTATTACATCTATCATAACACATTCCTGCAAGTAAAACAAGGAAGTTTTCTAGGATTAGATTTATCTTGGCTGCCTTAAGTTTTATAATGGAAAAAAACATTAGTCATGAGCTTCAGCAGCATTTTCCACTAAACAAACTAGATCAAAGTTACTAGTATATGTCAGTGAGAAGCAGCCTGTCCTTCACAAAGATGGTCTGCAGGCTTCTCAAATGACAACTGCTCAGCAAATCAGCAGGAAGTAGAAGGAACTCAGGAGGAAAAAATGAACCATTTTCCTGACAAAAGAAAAGCCTCCACTCTGAGCCATGGATGGCTACTGTAACATAGAGCCTCAGGACACACAATTTAACTAAGAACCTCAAAGTAGGTTGTTTGTCAGCTGGGGATGAATCACAGCATTACATGAACTCATTACATGAACTGGCAGCATGTCATTTTGGTAACTATTCCCACTTTGCAGAAGCAGGACGCTGTCTTACCACAGAGGGAATGTTCTCTTCTTATCCCTGCCCATGCGGTTCCTGTTGATGGTTGTTGAGCACGGCACGGCGTCCAGGTGATGAGAGCTGTTGGGCAGGGTCGGCACCCACTGGTTGTTCCTCTTTGCCTTCTGTTCTCTGAAGGAGACTGGATGTTACCCTGCAGGCCCTCAGCACTACTGCTGCTACTCAAGGAAGGGTGTAATTTTAAACTTTAAGTGTATTACGAGTTCCTGCTATTTTATTCTGGGACCATCAACATTACTGTTTCACCAGGAACTCATGTTCCATGTCAGCCTCTTGGAAGGCCATTCTCCAGCTCACAAATATCCATCAGATATGACTCCAGGTGCACCTTTATAAATACTAGATTCATATTTGGATTTTCTGTCTATACTTTACAAAAGGACTGCTGAGAAATGCAAGGTCTCCAAAAAGCAGTATGTGAAGAGAGCATTCTTTAAAACATCTGTTACAGATGGAATGCAGTAATTGCAAAAGAAGTTGTATCAACAAACACTTGGATTTTTCTTCCTGTTTTATGTGGGCAGTAACCCAATCCTTACACTCTGGAGATCCCCATTTGCCTAGCACTGCAAATACTTAATGCAGACTGGCAAACAAGCCCTGCACAATGGCCTGGGCTTATGGAGCTCCTCGTGTTCCTGCCCCTGCTGACATCTTCCAAGCAGCTCTGTTCTGAGCTCAGCCTCACCAACACTGCTTACCTGAGGTAGGTAGGAGGTTCTGTGCTGATAGACACTGCCTTGTACTTCTCATCATTTCCATCCAAGATCTCTTCCACTTCAGAGGCCTTTAGCAGCGTCACACTAGTGGCTAATGTTGTGTAGCCATGATCTATTACCAGGAAAGATGGCAATAATTAATTCAGAAAAGGGCTACGTATACTGTAGCATTAATAAGCTACATAGTGACAAACCCTCTCTGTCTCTGCAGGCGGGACTAACACAGAGATACAAGTGTCCTTTGGGCTTCATCTTCTTACAGATAATTACAAGGCCCAGAAAACAATGCTCAGTGGACTTAAAGGTCGGAACTAGAAATGCAAGGATCGATAGAAAAGCTGTTAAAGAATTGGGGAAGGGGGAGAGGCCTCAGGACAGCTCTTGCTGAATGACAGAGACCATCTGCAGTGGAGAGTCCTGCTAAGGTTCTGAGAAAGGAGAGTTAGGCATGGGATTGGGAGGCACAAGTAGGGTGACCACAGACAGAGATCAGAGGAAGAGAATTAGACATTAATATTATTGCAATAACACCAAAGGTCACAGTGGACATTCTTCCTCTAGCACAGCTAAGAATAACACACAGATGAGACTTACATCTTCGAGGACTGTGAGACCGCTGATTTTCTGTTGGGGGAAAAAGAAAGCAAGAGGTCAGCAGGATACTTGGAGGAAAGAGACATAAGCCCAGAGTAAATCATTCTTTTTATTATGCTTTAGTCTACAGAACACACAAGAATCATATCACTAAGAAATTTAACTGCTTGCTATTAGTCCCTCAACAAAAACAATGTCAATATTCTCCCTGTAGCAGTCACACCAGTAGCAACACACCACAAATTCTGGCAGGCACAAACATCCAGTCCCTGCAATAAGCAAAGTTAAGCAAAGATGCACATCTTCAATGGGGCATCCTTGCAACACTTCTGCCTATTCAATGACAGAGACAAAGACACCCCTCTTAGTCTACATAAAAATCTCTTCTGAAATATGGTATTGATTTGGAGATGTGGCTTTTGCTTTGTGATGAACGTAGCCAACCCCAGGAATTCCATGATGGATGTTTCCATTTCAGAATGTTTTTGATCAGGTGCTATTTCTTGCCAGCCTGAACCAGGAGCCACCAGTGGCACCGTTGCAGGGTGCTCCATCACTGGGGCAGTCTGAAGTGATTCACGCAGCCCTCACGGTGCACAGGCTTCTGAAGCACCAGGAACAGTTTTTCAAGGCAAAATTTTCGATAAACATTTCTGGGAATGTTTACTCATCTTCTCACCATGTGAAGAAGCCACAATCTTCTTCCTTTCTTCCACCGTGGCCAGGCGCCTCCAGAGCGAGGGGTACCTCTTGTACAGGGAGCCCCGAAACATGCGCAAGTAGTTCCCCACCTGCAAGAAGAGAAGTGGACAAGTGGCCTGGTATTCCATTTAGGAGTTACAGCAGAGGCTGGAAGAAATTCACTTCTTTTTAATGATAAGAAGGACTTCTTAAGAGGGTGTTTTTGGTGGGTTTTTGTGCTGTGTCTGGCATCAAATAGCACCACGATTTTTCTGGCAACATAGAAAACAGAATTTTTATCAGCACTTATTTCAATGGTGCTATCTTACTTTACTAGATCCAAAATAACTCCCATCTACTGATAATAGGAAAATACTCCATTCATTTGCATGTATTTTTGAACGACCTACACCTTCTTTACTTCAGTTTCCATATCAATGTGCAATGCTCAGTTGGAATTAAACTAAACCAGAAATCCAGCTCTCTGACACATTATTTTTACTTTGAACCTCCTCATCATCTAGACATTATGTGTCTACAGCAAATGCCCAGAGACTTGTATTTTGTTTTAAACCTTTGAACATCCAAAATGTGATTGCTGCCAATAGTCCTCTTTCAGATTTACTTACCATCTGTAAAACAGTTCTGTTCTTCCTGGCATAAGATCCTCACCTGTGCTGAAAGCCACAGCAGGCCTTGCTGAACAACACAACCATTTCTAGACTCTGAAATCAAATTTTTAGACTGCCAGGACCCTGGCAGACTGCCACACAACAAGGTTTTTATTCCTTGTTTGAGAAACGCTTTTTTGATCTTCGTTTTTAGCTGTATTTTTCACTCTACAGTGCTCATCCACAGACAGAAATTAATGGTAGATAAAAAAGACAACCCTTTTTCTTCTCCATGTACTTGGTATGGCAGTCTCACAGCTCAGCTGACTGCAGGTACAGTTTGCTTTCAAACTCTATATTTCACACGAGAGAGCGAGGGGTGTTCAGTCCCCGCTCAACTTACAGAGCTGGCAGTGAAATTAGCCAACAGTCCCTTTTCTGCATCAAGTAGGGGGCTGTAACATTTTTTCCCTGTTTTCAGCTGTTTCCCTGGTGCTAAAGGGCCAGTGTTTCTTGCTTGAATAAGGCTCTTTGTCAGGGAGGCTCAACACCCTTTCAGCACGGGACAACACAGCGCCAGCACAGACACGGGGTGTGAGCCTCTGCCCGCCCTGTTTGCTGACCAGACTGTGCACAAGGCAGAAGGAGCTGCACTGGCTGGTTTGGTGCTGGTCCCCGAGCACAGAGGCCCACGTGAAATAACCCCAACCCCTCCACAACTGCGTACAGAAATCATTCCCGGTGATGGGGAGCGGGGCCTCAGGCTGCGATCGGGGAGGATCCGCTCCCCACGTACCCGTGCGGGTCCCGGGGGCCGCCCTTATGGGAGCACTGGTCCGTCCCGTCCCCCCAGCACGGCTGAGGCCCTCGGCAGACCCGCCGGGGCAGAGGGGACCCCACGCCAGGGCTTTCCTCCGCCCCTTGCTCGCCCTGAGCGCAGCCTCCCATCCCCGGCCCCCGCATCCCCGGCCCGGCCCGGCCCCCGCATCCCCGGCCCGGCCCGGGCCCGGCTCCCGCCCGGGCCGCACCTCGGAGCCGATCATGTAGAACTCGCCGTCCTCCTCCAGCTGGAACTTGACGGGCTTCTGCCCGAAGGTCTTGCTCAGAGCCATCATCATCATCGCGGCGGCGGGCGGGGGCGGCGGCGCCCGGAGAGCGGAGCGCGGCCGGGCGGCGGCGGCGGGCGGAGCGCGGCCTAGCGCGGGCCCGCTGCGCGCATGCGGCGGGCGGGCGGAGCGGGCCCGGCCGGGGCGGAGCAGGGTGTAGGAAAGAGCCGAAATGGATGTAGAAAACAGGCGGATTTTATTGTGGCGGGGCGGAACATAAATACACACGGAGCGCCGCGGCTGTGCCGGGGTACGGCAGCGTCCCCACGCCGTGCCGCCAGCCGCGCGGCCGGGCTGGGATGGGAGGTGGGAAGGGAAGAAGCTGTTGGCAGCCCCGGGTGTTTGGCCTGAGGCTGGGCAGGCACGGCCGGTGTGCGCTGCCAGCCCGGGCCTGGAACGGCGGTTCGACAGCGATCAGTGCATCTGAGCATCCCGGGATGGGAACCGCGGCGGGATGAGCGCGGGGCAGTGTCCAGCACTGGCACCCAGCACCGGGGGGGGAGCGAGGGAGGAGCCCCTTGTCTATGTACAGATCGGTACAAAATCCTAACGCATGCTAGGGATACACGTCAAGCCGGGCTGGGGCTGCGGCAGCCCTGGCAGTCAGCTCGGCTGCCCCGGCGGAGGGGCTCTGGCACAGCCGCACGTCGCAGTCCTCCTCGTCTGCAGGTAGGGTCGGTGTCCTTCAAAGCCCCGGGCTTGGGGGGTCATTCCTCCTTGGCCAGCGTCTGCATCAGTGAGTTATGTAAACATAGGAAATGCCACGGATCAGTTCTACAGGATGGGGTTCTGATTAGTTATGAGAGCATGATCCTATTCCAGGCTGGCCTGGTGGCTTTTGGGATGCTATTGATAGAAGAGAGTGGCCTCCCTTGCCTGTAAAGAACATGGCAGCTGCTTTTACATTGATAGCAGCTGAAGCTGGGGCTGCTGGAACTGGAGAGGAGCAAACTTTGTCACTTGTGACAGGCACCTGTTGTGTCAGATGCTGAGCCTGGTGGGAAGCCAGGAATGGCAGAGGGAACCCTCTCTGTGGCTGCTGGAGGTAAAGGGAGATGACAGGGGAGCGTGGAGGACAGAGCATCCCCCTCATCTGAAGGAGTTGGAGGAGGGTGTGCAGCTGAAGAAGTCCTGGCTGATCTGGCGTGGGTAGCCCTCCAGCACTTTCACCTGGACTGGATCAAACTTCCAATAATCTCGGCCTCTCAGGAAATAGGCGAAACCTGTGGGTGAGAGAGGAAGGTTTAGAAGAGGCAGCAGCATTCATGTGGCTCAGAGCTCTTTGCCAGCATTTTGTTCAGCTGTCACTCTGCAACACATACAGTGCTGAAAGAGAGCTGGAAGAGGCAGGAGGTTTTACTTGAACCCAGGCTTGTGGCAGTCGCTTTTCTTTCACACTGTTTTAGTTTCGATAAAAAATCTAGTTTTACTTTTTGGACAGTAAACAGGATGGATTTAATTTTATTTTCCTGGTGGGTTTAAATATGCTGTATGCTTGTAGTGACCCAGCCCTGTGAGGGCAGGGGATTTCTAGGACAGGGACAGGGAACTTGTGAAGACCTGCTCAGAGCATCTGTTCCTGTGGGCAAACTGCCCTGGAATTTATGTTCTGGAAGCAGTGGGGAGTTGTTTCACTTCATCCTTAGAGAGGAAAGAGACACTCACCACACCTGTCATCCCAAGCACCCTGGTTGTCCCCAGTGTTTCTGTGGCAGTGCCCTACAGTTTTCAGCATGGGGCACACTGGGGAGGACTGGTCAATACCAAAAGCAGCCTGTTCTTTATTCAGTTCCCTGGGTGGAAGTGTGGGGAGTATTTCTGTTGTCTTCTCATCACTTCCTTTGGCAGGAGCAGTAAGAGGTGAGCAGGACTCTGTGACCATTCCTTGGTCAGATATTTGACTTCTCTCTATCATACACTTACATATCAATTGCTGCAATTAATGGGAATGAAACAACTTCTCAATTCTCTACCCACTGGAATGAACTGCCCTTCTACCCTGTATGGGATGTGTTGTGTTGGGCAATGTCCACTACTGCCACAGGTGTAAATCTGCCCAGCTCTTGCAGCTGGGCAGTGCTGGCAGGCAGAGCAGGCCACGCTCCTGCACTGACCGAACTCATCCTGGAAAGCGGCGTCGATCTCCGGCGGGACGCCGCGCCAGTCGGCCATGGCCCGGGGGTAGATGTTGTCCACCTGGCGCCTCTGGGGGTTGAAGCGCCAGTAGTTGCCTCCGCTGAAGATGTAGATCTTGTTCTTCTCAGCCCCCCACACCAGAGCTGCCTGCACAGGGGATGCAGGGAGGCCCAGCTCCACGATCGGGGTGGGACCAGATACCCGTCTCTCGCCATCATAAATCCAGTACTGAGACTCTATTGAGGAGACAGAAAAGGGAAACAAGGAGTCAAAAACTCTGATAATTTGACAGTGAACTGCGCAACTGGTGCCTTGGCAGAGCTCCCATGGGAAGCTGTGCCTGAGAGGCAAATCCACCACCAAGTGTAATGGATGCTGCCACTGTTGTGTGTCCAAAATTCTGTCAATGCACTGGCATCCCACCTCAGTCCAGCCCGGTGGGTGTTGGTGGGGGATAGGAAGGTCCATTTCAGCAGCATTTTTATCTATTTGTGGAAGTTACAAAGGACTTGGCTGGAGGCACCAGTCTCTGCCCTGCAATCTGGAAATCATGTGAGCATGCACAGGCACAAAGGGGGCATGTGGCTGGAAAGGAGCAAGCTGCAGAAACCAAGAAGAATTTGCCAAGGTGATATAGAGACTGGAAGCAGAGTTCCAGATTAGATTAAAATGGGAATCTCTGTAATTAGCCTAGGGCATGTAATACTTTCCCCTTATCTCATTTTAACTCACCCTAGGAGCCTGCCAGTTTTAGCACTGTAAGTCCTTGTGTGCAGGTCAGGTGCTCAGAAATATGTTCATGCAGGAGCTCTGCCTGCAGAGCCACTGGTACCCTGATTTTGGTACTTGGTCTCATGAAGTGCAGATGGGGTGTGCACACCCACAATGAGTTTCCAGGTCATTCTGCATCCCTCCTATTAAACCTCCACTTGGGAAGAGCAATAAAGAAAACTGTAGAGCTGAAACAAGGTTTGTTGCTGGCCTTGAACCCCAGAGATGGCCAGGAGCTGGTTTCATTCCTAATCTGTTGATGGAGATTGCCTGGCTCTGCACCCAGGCTCCCTGTAGGCTCATAAAGCCATGGGGTACGAGGGAAATTCCACATCCAGGTCTCTGAGGAGCAGAGAAAACCCTGTCCCCACCCTGAGCAGGGCCCACAGGTACAACCAGGGAACTGCTGGGGTTCACTTCTGGCACAGTGCTTCCCATGACAGCTGGAGAGATGGAGCAAATATTTATTTCATTCTCCTCTGCCAGGATAGAGGCAAATTACAAATGTTTGTGTTCCAGAGAAGGAGAATGGGATACTGTGGCTGGGTTTAAAACAAAAGTGAACCCTTGTTCTCTGTCCTCAATACCTGATAAAAAGTTTAAATAGCTAAGGAAACAAATAACAAAGATTACTGGATTTCCAGGAGATTTATTGTCCCAGGAACCTGCTGAGTCCTCACTACCCCTAAGTAATTGAGATTTCTGAGCCATCCGATCACAGTCCAGCTCTTACCTTGGAAAAACCAGATGTTGCCCAGAGGGTCCTCGAAGGTGGCATCGACAGAGCTGGGGATGCCCTGCCAGTGGCGAGAGGCCAGAGCTGGGTAACCATCCTGCAGCTTTCCAGCGCGGAGCCGCCACACGTAGCGGGAGCTGAAGAAGAACAGCTCCCCTCGGATGGTGGCTGCAGCATCGAAGGCTGTGTGGCAGGCGTCGGGCTGCATGGCCTGCAGAGGCACAGCGTGTCAGGCTGGCACCCTGAGCCCCCAGGCTGGCACCCTGAGCCCCCAGGCTGGCACCCTGAGCCCCCAGGAGTGCACCCTGAGCCCCCAGGCTGGCACCCTGAGCCCTCAGGCTGGCACCCTGAGCCCCCAGGCTGGCACCCTGAGTCCCCAGGCTGGCACCCTGAGCCCCCAGGAGTGCACCCTGAGCGCCCAGGCTGGCACCCTGAGCCCCAGGCTGGCACCCTGAGCCCCCAGGAGTGCACCCTGAGCCCCCAGGAGTGCACCCTGAGCCCTCAGGCTGACACACTGAGCCCCCAGGCCGGCACCCTGAGCCCCCAGGAGTGCACCCTGAGCCCCCAGGAGTGCACCCTGAGCCCCCAGGCTGGCACCCTGAGCCCCAGGCTGGCACCCTGAGTCCCCAGGCTGGCACCCTGAGCCCCCAGGAGTGCACCCCGAGCCCCCAGGAGTGCACCCTGAGCCCTCAGGCCGGCACCCTGAGCCCCCAGGAGTGCACCCCGAGCCCTCAGGAGTGCACCCTGAGCCCCCAGGCTGGCACCCTGAGCCCCCAGGCTGGCACCCTGAGCCCCCAGGAGTGCACCCTGAGCCCCCAGGCTGGCACCCTGAGCCCCCAGACTGACACCCTGAGCCCCCAGGAGTGCACCCTGAGCCCCCAGGCCGGCACCCTGAGCCCCCAACCTGGCACCCTGAGCCCTCAGGCTGGCACCCTGAGTCCCCAACCTGGCACCCTGAGCCCCCAGGCTGGCACCCTGAGCCCCCAGGCCGGCACCCTGAGTCCCCAGGAGTGCACCCTGAGCCCCCAGGCTGGCACCCTGAGCCCCCAGGCTGGCACCCTGAGGTCACAGACCAGCCCTGCACTCACCTCCACGTTGGTGATCTCATTTGTTTCGAGGTCTGGCTGGGGCAGCTCTGCTGGCTGGGTTGGGGTTGGGTCAGGAGCTGGGGAGGGTTTCCCATACAGGTACTGGATTCCTTGCTTGTCATCCTCGCTCAGGCTCAGGGGGTAGCGGAAGATGTAGAAAGGAGACATCAGGGACTTGGAGACAGCCGTGTGCTGCAGGCCCAGCACGTGGCCAAACTCATGGGCAGCCACTTGCAGGAGGTCAGTGCCTACAAAGGGAAAAGATGGAAGATACTTTTGTCTACGCACATGCTTTGGCCTCCTAGGCCTGTTCCTACCAGCTACAGACACTGACACGTGTTGTAGGAGTCCAAAAGGAGGAAAGAGAAGTCTACTCCAACTATCTTGGTCCCAGATAGCTCCTGTGTAGCTCAAAAATATGTTTGTGGGTTTTTTTTTTTAAGGAGTCAGAGGAAATAATAAAGGGGTTCACTGGTTCAGAAGCACCATGAGTCAGTTCATACAATTGGGTATTAACCTGGACATGTTGGTAATCTGCAATTCTGTTGCCAGAGGCTCTTGCCACCTCATCAGCTACCAGGAACAAAAGCATTTTCCATGCACTTTTGAAAAGGAGAAATTTGCACAGAGGAGGAAGTCTAGACCAGAGGTATAGGAGGCGGTGTGGTCAGGTTGGTGTTTGCCCACCCAGCTTGAAGCAGTTGTTGGCTAGGGCTGAAGTTTAGCAAGTCCCACTTAGATCCCATCCCCTGTGGAAGATACTGGTGCTGGTGAGAGAACTCTGGAATTAACACTTGCCAAAGGCCATTGTCACAGACAGCAGAGGGAGCTCATTTATTGCTTGTCTGGGGACTTTATTTAGAAATCAATCCATAAAAGATTATCTAATGTCAGGGTCTGAGACTTCTTCACCAGATTTAACAGATTTATGAGAGACCATGTTTTAGGAATATATGACCTTGGTGCATCTACAAAAGGAGAGGGGGAAAAAGGGAATTTCAGTACCCAAACTTGTATTGTTTGGCAGGTTTTGTTTATTTTCCAAAGGGTCCTTTCTAAAGGCGGTAAATGTCACTATGTGCCAGCATATTCATTCACTCGCCTTCAAACAGAAATGCTCTGAGCTGCAGCCGAGTGACGAGAGCAGCAGGGATGTGTCAGCCAGCCCTGATGCTCCAAGCAGGATTTCCCTGCTGGCTGCAGGGGACCAGGTCATTTCTCAGCTCCAGGAGCAGGGAGAACACAGTGGGGAGGACCCCCTGGGAAGGGTGGAGGGGAAGGTGAACCCTGCCTTCCTCCACTGGCCAACTTTACCTGGAAGCCATGAATCTGCACAGCACTGACCTGCTTAAATCAACACAGCTAGGTCAGCTGAGAGAGTGGGATTCCTATGCCAGTGATTTATTACAAACTTTCAGGCACTTCTGTTTGTCTTGGCAGGTCGTCACTTGCTGCTTTCCAGTGCTGTCAGATGCTCCAGGGGAGGTGCACACCAGCAGGGCTGAAGGAGCTGTGCTGCACAGCATCCCTGTGTCCTCACACATGGTCCTCCACGTGGGCCCTGCTCCCTGCACGGCTCTGGGGTGACCCCAGGGCACACTCCTGCTCTCCCATCAGTAAATGAGGCTCAGGATTTCCCTGTCTCACCAAGAGCTGAGTCAAGGATTTATCCATGTTTATATTGTAAAACTCTTTTCAGCATATTCAATGGCAATTAGCTCCAAAGAGCTTTTACAACAGTTATTTATGGATGATATGGGAAGGGGGGAGAAGGGAGAATGCCATGGAATAGGGCTGAATTCTGATGGGAACTGATGTCCACTTTCAATTCCTATTTTGCCCCCAACACTGTTTTATGGGAGAATGCAGGAAATTCTTCAACAACAGAGGGTGAAAACCAACAGAGCCCACTTTTGTCCCAGGAGCAGAAACCCCTCTGCAAAGAGGTCCTGTGCTTCTGGTTCTTGTTTTGGGTCAGCATGAGCAGGGCTGGAGACACAGCAGGGCTGTGCCCCACACTGTCAAACTGGCCTAGAGCTGGCACTGACATCGTAGGGGCACCCCACGGGCTTTGGGGGTGCCCACTGACCTGGCCAACATTTTTGGGAATCCCCAGAGAGGCCTGGGGTTAACTTGGGCCTTGTGATTATTTCTTTGTCCATGTAGATAAACTGGGAAGGAGGAGGCGGAGCTGACCTGGGTTAATTTTGGTGAGTCTTCCAGAAACTGATGCACTGGGCACTGCTCCAATGGTCCCAGGCAGTACTGCAGTATCTCGTGAGATACTGTGACACCAGACCCTGAGTGCCCAAGCAAAGAGCTACCAGCTTGGATCTATTATTAGCAAAAATGTAAAAAAGAGTCTTGATTGGATGTGGTGTTGTTTATGGTCAGAGCATTCCCAGGCCCACCCAGCTGGAGCCTGGGTGGTTTCCCTTTATGGACTTGTTTGAGGGCAGAGATGGTGAACAATGTGTGCAGGGACTGGGACTGAGGCTGTTCTTTGGAAGACAACGGTGTCACACAGAGCCTGAGCCTCAGTTTTCCTTCATCCTTTCCTCATTTGATTTCTAATGACTCCTGCCAATGCCAGGTGCAATTCCCCAGTGGTGGGGCACACGGCTGGGCAGAAGAGCAAGCTCTTGCTCCCCCACACAGGAGGAGTCCATGGGGAAGCTGGGGTCCTGGGCCTGAATGCCAACAGCTGGCTTTAACTGGTGGGAGATGACAATGCTCACCACAAAAATCGTTGTTGCCTCTCAGTTCTACAGGGCCCTGTTCACAGCACCGGGAATCATTTCCAAGTTCACTGACAAGCATCCTGGAGCACCCACAGCTCCCCTGAAACCATACCCAGGCTGTTCCCAATCGTCCAGGTCTCGTCATAGTCAAAGTGAACGTCTCCTTCCCGGTGTGTTTTGGGGAAGAACGCGTGTGCCAGGATCCCTCCGGGCCCGTCGAAAGGCAAGTTGTCTCCATGCCAGTACCTGGAGGGAAGACACACTGCACCTCAGACAAAGCCCCCTGCAGCTCCAGCATCGTACAGCCAAAGGTGGGAGGCACTGAGAGGGGACAGCAGCTCTCATTCTCATCCTGAGTTCATCCCACTGGTCTAGATCGACTGCTCAGAGCTATTCCAATTGCCACAAGCCAAATTCTGCTTCAGGGCCATGAGGAAGCAGCTTGATCACACCACACACTGAGGAAGCAGATCTCAGTCACACCAAGCTCTGGGGAGTTTGTATGTTTTCTCAGGGATGTTTCTCCCCCTCCCCTCTTCAGCTTCCAGCCCAGAGCTGACTGTGGAGCCCAAAGAACTAAGGAGGTGACTGGCTAAGCCAAGATTGAGTTGATGTTACTGGGTGGTGGGGGGCTGCAGAAGGGCAGCTGGCAGCAAACCCAGGCAAACTCTCAGGTCCTCACTCAAGCCAAGCCACTGATGAGTAATGAAGGAAACCCATGAGAAATGTGGCCACTTGAGAGAGCTGAGGGAGACAAATACACAGCATGCAAATCACATCACTCCTTGGACAGTCTCCACTGCCCTCATTAGCTCTGTGCAAACACACAGCTCAGGGAAGTCTTTGCCCCAGTGAGTATTTTGCCAAAAGGGAATTTCAGGCCGGGAGCCAAGATTCACTTAACCAAGAAACTATATTTGTCTTTGGCAGACAGTTACATCCTTCAGTCAAGGGACAGGATGGAGGACCTGAAGATGGAAAGTCAAAACAAACACTTGAGAAAACAGCCTGTGGGCAGAGAAACATAAATGTACCAGGAAAATTAATGAATGATCAGTAACAGTGCTGTGCACGGCCAGTGTCTGAAAGCAGAAATAAGAGCCTCCATGTAAGTGCCTGAGTTGTGTGCTGGCAGGTCTCTGCTCTGGTACAGCCCTGCTCCTCTGGCAGGAGGCTGTGCTGCCCACCATACCCACCTTGTGAAGTCGATGACGATGTCAGCCCGTCCCTCCTGCACCTCGGTGAAGGTCAGCGGGGTCACATCACTCCAGACTTTCAAAGCTTCCTCTATGGTCCTTCTCACTTTAGCTTTTACAAGTTGCCATGGGAACCTGATAATTCTGGAAGGCAACAGACACTGGATGAGGAGAGCATCAGCTGCTGTCCCATGGAAAGGGCTGTCACAGAGACACCAGCTCTACAATCAGCATCACCAGGACCACGATTCCCAGCACCACAATGTCTCCAACCCATACATGCACTGCTCCAGCACCCTCTACCAAGCAACATGTGCGGCAGATAAATCCCACCAGTGTTGAAACCCTCTGGCTGGTGTGCCAGAGGTGAGTTCCCCGGAGAGTTTTGCAGATTCTGTTGTTCTGAAGTGCCACAGCACTCCCCAGGTCTATCCCCTGTAAGGTCATCACCACAAATATTCCTGAGTGGTGTGATGTGATTTCTTCTCCTTAATCTCTGCAATTTTTGCCACTGGAAACTTGGGTTCACTCAGCAGTTGCTCCCACTTCCTCCAATAACAAGAGCAGACTGAAAGGGAAGTTTCTTTCCCTTCCATTAACAGTGTTGCTGTATGTAAATCTCTGCTGTGTTTCTTTCTTTGACACTACTGACCAAAAAGAAAGAAAAAGGAAGAAGCCTTTCTGTTATCTGCAGCCTCCTGATGGTGTGAGGAGCTGTCTCCTGTATTGGATTAAGCAAAAGATGATTTACATGCTGTCAAGGTCCATATGACTGTGCTCACTTCTCCACTCATACCCCTGAGGGCAGCTGTGGAGGCAGCACAACCCTCCCTCCAGTCTGTTGGGTAGATTCACAACTGAGAACGTGTGGGGTGATTTGGGCAAAACTTTACACTGAAGTGGTGTTTATGGGACCATCAAAAACAGCTGAATAAAAAGATCTTTTTAAAATAAACTGTGAGGTGAGCCCCCCGCAGGGTGGCTGTGGGGGCAGAGGCAGAGCAGGAGAGCACTGGTGATGGAGGCTCAGCTCAGCACGTGTGAGGGCAGTGACCGTGTGTGCCCTGGGGTGCTGGTGTGACACTGGCAGGGCTGAGGCAGTGCTGTGCACAACGGGAGGGCAGCTGAGCTCGTGGAGTGTGCTCAGGAGGGGATGAGGAGGTGCTGGGGGGACAAGTTCAGCGTGTGGCTCGCCTGGCCCCTGTGCCTCTCACGGTCACATCGCAGCTCTGGGGATACCAGACCAAGTGTTTGGGCAGGGAGAAGTGAACCAGTTTGGCTGCCACAGCAGCCTGGCTGCCACCACAGGCCTCCCTTACTTGTAGGTGAGGTTGGTCTTGTCCCAGCGGCCCCCGGAGAGGACGAAGCGCTTCTGGCGGTTGCGGCCGCTCTGGCCGTCGGGCAGCGCCGGCAGGTCGGGCACGCCGCAGCGGGGCGGGTTCCAGCTGGCCCAGTGCCCGGCTGCAGCCACGGGGAAGCCCTTGGCAGGCACACCCGTGCCCACGGCGCTCACCAGGGCAGCCAGCCAAGGAGCCTGCTCCTTCCAGGTGTGCTGCTTTCGAGACACGTCCTGGAAGGCAAAAGCAAAAGCATGACTTTGGTGTTGGTGAGGATGCTGCCTGCTGCAGAGTGGTGGACAGCTGCCCACAGCGCTCCTGCCCAGGGCTGTTTCCCCACTGGTAGGGCACAGCCGGCTCCCCATGCCTTGTTCCCAGCTCTGAGGCTGGCTCACACCTGGGGGGCACTGTGTCGTGCCATGGCACCCACTAAGCACTCAGCTATTTTTGGTCCACATTTCCTTGGCAGCTGGCCGGCAGGAAATACTTTTGCAGGCCGTGGATGAGAACCAGACCCTTCAAGTATAAAACAAATCACTAGGGAATAAATTCTCCCCCTTTGCCCTACATGCTTTATTCCCTCCTGGCCCCGGGTAGGGGTGACATTAATGGGAGGAAGTCTTTGGCCCCCAGCATGTGGTTGTGCTCCTTGTTGTCATTTCTGTGGTGTCCTCTTGCTGCCCTGGCACCATGGGCAGGTCTCAGAGTAGGACACAGGGACATGGGGTGACAGCCCAGCTCACGGGCAGAGAGCAGCAGAGACTGTCCCTGCAGCCCCCACCACTGCCTGAGGGAAGGACTGCACCGTGTCCCTCTCCTCGCTGTACCTGTGATTCTGCTTGGGAAAAGATCCTCTGGGCTCTCCCACACTTAGTTGGAAAAGCAATGTTTCTCTTGACAACATTAATTAATGTTAATTAGCTGACTTCCACCAGTTTCCCATGTTGCCACCATGAAACATAACCCAGGTGTCACCTCCAACCTGCTGTGAGGCATGTGGGGTGAGAGGGGCTTGGTCCACATCACTGTGCTGCAGAGAGCCAAACACAGATTTTTTTTGCCTGATTTTATGCAGCAAATGAGAGGTGTTAGAGCAGCAGGAGGAGCTGAGATGCAGCAGTGGTGCATCTGGACCTGCTCTGTCCCACAGGGCTCCAGAGGGAGGAGCTGGGCTTTAGGCAGGCTCGCTCTTCTCCTGCAAAGAGCTGCCTTCTTCCAGGCCAGCTTTCCTGGCTGCCCTGCCAGCGACACGGGGGTCAGGATGGCACGGTGCCAGAGCTGCCATGATGCCTGTAATCCACATGCTGCCACCCTCTGCTCCCACAATGAGCCCATTCACACGGCTGGAGCGAAGTGTGAAGGCCTTGGCATGAATTCCACCACTGAGCTCCCGGCCCCGTGCCTCTGAGCCGGGCACAGACGGACAGGGGAGCCAGGCAGGTCACACAAGCTGCACTCGGGGTGTACACACATCACTTTAGGCTTCTGGGTGTGTGTCACCACTCCAGCCTGCTGGCTGTTCCTCCCCAGACAGACAGACAGACAGACAGACAGACAGACAGACAGACATCCTTGGTGGCTTGGCACCTCCTAGCCTTTGCCTCAGAGCCATGGACACAGTGCTGGTGTCCCAGCGCGCTTTCACACACCACAGGAACTGCACCAGCAACACGTGCAAAGACAGAAACCCTTTCCACATCCTGAACAGCAAAACCTGCCCAAGCCACCAGCCATGCACTGAGCATCCATCTCAGGCTCAGGGGGAGGAGGAGCACGGGCTGGCCTGGCCAGAGGAGCCTGCACTGGGCTGCTCCTGCAGAGGCTGGAGCCCTGCCAGGCTGGAGGTACCTGTCTTCTAAGAGGAGCTCTCTGAGAGCCGCCTGGCACCCTGCCTGGGCTGGCAGCTCCTGCTGCGAAGGACAGCTGGCAGGAGAAGCTGACAAAGTTCATGTTCTGGCCAACATCTCGCTGTCAGCCCTGGTGAAGACACAATGGCAGCTGTGTCACCGAAGCACAGCCTGCAGGGCTGCTCAGCCCCTTGCTCCTGGGTGCACCCACTGCCAGGTCCTGGCAGCTGACGCCTTGGGGTGATGAATGCAGCTGGTTTTCCAAGGCCAGGAAGTGCAGGGAGCACTGGGAAACCCTCAAGAAGTGCTCAGGGATGTGGGGGGGCTGGCTGACCCAGGTGCCTCACCCCTGATTTTTTGCCTTGGTGATGCTCTGCACATTCCCCTCCTGGGAAGGCCAGTTTCCTTACAGACTGGGGCCACTGGCATGAACTGGAGGTTATCACTCTCTGACCAGGAGCAGAGAGAGGAGAAGCCTGTTTCCTTCTTGCCCCAAGGAATCCCATCTCAGGGCAGGGCCGAGGCAGCTTTCCTCTCCCCTCTTTGCTTAGCTCAGTGCACTGTTGTGAATCCCAGCTTTCCAAACCCCACTTTGCAATAGCAGGACCCTCCCTGCTCCTCCTGCCCTGTGCCAGCTGGGTCCTGGAAGGGGGCACAGCGTGGTCCTGTGAGTGGCTCTGGGTGGGGCAGGAGGCAGGACCCGCCCTGTGTGTGTCCCTGAACAAACAGTGACTCTGTGCTGTCGACATTAGCACCATGGCAGGAAAGGGCTGGAAAATGCCACTGCAGGCAAGGGGAAATGTGACAGGCACAAACCACTTGCCAAACAATGCTCAGGAGACACCCAGGCTGGAGATCTTGGCCTCCTTGGCTGGACACACCTTGCTGCAGGCACTTCCCGGGGATTAGACACCGTGTCCGCTCGCTTAAGGCTGCACCTTCCCAGGCAGTGCTGAGCCCTCCCTCTCGTGGGGAGCTCTGCTTTGCTCCCTGAGCTGTGCTGCCACACCCCACCTGCCTTGCTCAGGGCTCACTTAGGGCCCTGCAGCTGCGAGGCTGCTGCAGAACTTGAGGGGAAGGGCAGGGGGGCACTGGCTGCTGGGTACCCATCAGGGCATCCCCACTGGTGCCATCCCACCTGCACAGGAGAGGGGACTCCTGAACACAAAAGCCAAAGAAAATCACTGCAACCCAGGACGGGGTTTGTCCCAGCAGAGTGCAAAACAGATCTGAGCCTCTGGCTGAGTGTGTGCAGCCACTCGCAGTGCCCCTCCTGCACAACCCCCAGCTGGGGTGGCTGCTGGGCATGGGCACTGCTGCCCTGTAGTCAGGGAAGGGGCCAGGGCTTTGCAATAGGGGCTGACCTGTGAATGTAAATACAGCACAAGCACACAGAGGATTCCAGGCCTGAAACCAAGGGCTGAGGGCAGCGAGGGCTGCAGAGGAGCGAGGCTGTACCAAAGAGGGCTGTGCTGCAGGCTGGTCACAGCTCCTCACAAAGAAAGTGCCTCTTCCTGCAGCCCCGTGGCTGAAAGGCTGAGGGGGAGCAGGAGGGAAAGGACAGATCCCACAGGACAGCAGAAACCACAGCGGAGGTACAGGCTGCCCACTCAGTTCCTCACAACTTTATCAGCCTTCGAGTGCTGTGATACAGCAGCCATCACCTCTGGGTCTGCTGGAGCCAGATGAACAGCAGCCAAGCTTCCCAGGAAGTGTTCCAGCCATCCCAAGGAGCCAGGAGCATCTTTAACCTCCTCGTGTGGGGCAGCACTCACCCTGCAGAGCCCCGGGAGGAGCAGCAGCATCAGCAGCACCGTGCCTAAATGAGCACAGGGGTGGGGCTGGTGCCTGGTGCTGACAAACCCACGGCCCTCCTGTGCCTGGCTCCATCCTCCTCTGCCTGCTTGAACTTAAACTTGTGTCCTTTACTGTGTACCTAATCACCTGGGCTCCTTGGACATGAAAGGAGACCCCTCTCCCTGTCAGACAGGAGCAACTGAACAAGTTACAGCCTGAATCCATCAGTCTTGGATGCTTCCCCTGTCACTGGGGCTGTTTCCTCTTCACTTGGGGAATAAGCTCATGGACTTTGACTCCATTTCCCTGTCCCTTCTGCTCCTGCTTTTCCATTGCTTCTGTTTCTGCTTCCTCCTTTTGTTACTCAGAGGTGTTTGCTGCCTCTCTGGCTGGCAGCATTATCCCCTCCTCCCTACGGGCCTGCACCTTGGAGCACTCCTGCCCTTATTCCAGCAGGGAAGGACAGCAGAGATGTCTTCTCTTGCAGTTCTCTCACCCCATTTTTGCCCACTGTGGGGTGGCTGTGCCTCCCAAGGGCTCTGCACCCCATGAACAGCAATGCTCCTGCCTGAGATCAGCATTGTTCTCCCGAGGCATAGATGGCTTTTTGTGCAGCCTGCCTCTCAGCCCGGCATGGATTGTCAGGGGTTGGATTTGAGAGTGCAGCTACAGCTGATGGTTAATGGTAAAACTGGAACCAGCTTCATTCTAGTCAGCTTGTGCTCCAGAAGCAGCCTGGGCTGGGAAGGTGCTGATGCTGCAGGTGGAATTTCATGGCAGAAAAATGATTGTGGTCTGGTCTAACCCTGAGCTAAATGTGCTCCTGCTCAAGGCACTGTTAGTGGAAACAATGCCTAGGCAAAGCCACCAGATTTATTGATCCTGCCTCCCCAGGACAAGGTCTCCTACCTCCTCTATGACTCCCTTGCTCACACAGAATACTTCAGCTCCAGGACTCCTCTGTGCTGGCTGCAGCCTGGTCCCACTGCAGACAGAGAGAGCACAAAGGCTGGGGCCAAACAGGAGCTGCTGCAGTGCCTGGCCGTGCACACACTGCTGCATTTTCCTCTCCACTCACTTCCCACACCCCATGGCACCATCCAGCACGACCTCCTGGGGCCTGACAGTTTGTTTCCGGATCACTTGGTGGTAGTTGTTGTTGGCAATGAAAAAAGGAAAATGTTTATTTTTCCTAAGCAACGTGGAACGTGAAACATGGACTGCAAATGTTTATGGCCACAGACAGAATAAGGAGAACCAGGCTTTGGTGTAACAAGAGAAAGCAAATGAATAAACACTGCAGGACTATTTTTATTATCAGATATTTTAATTATGTGACAGTTTGTGAGACTATTCCATCAACAACACCACAACCAAGCTGTTGGTGTCACCCAAGCAACAGTTTGCCAGAAGCAGGAGTCCTTACAGAGCAAAGAAGCCCCAGGATGCTGACAGAGCAAAAGGTTTCAAGAGCCCTTAATCTGATGACCCAGAATTCCCCTTGAAATGAAGAAACTGCTCTAGGACGTGGCACACTCCTGGCAGGGGGGGAAGGGGGTTGAGGTGTTTTGTTCCTTGTGCAGTTACATCCCAGCTAAGGGGAGCCAGGAGCTACCAGTGCCTCTCTCCTGCCCAAATCAACCACGAGGAGGAAGTCTGGTCACCTGCCTGTCCTTGCTGGGACTCCTCTATCTGCACCAGGATCTCAGTGAACATTAAAAACATGTCTGTAGCCCTTAGTGAATCCCTGAAGTGTTCTGCTTTTCATTTTGCTGGGCATCTATGTGCTGTGCTTCCATTTGCTTTAAGCTGAGCCATCTCTAGTGCAAGAACACCCTTTATTTACCTGTCCATATGTTTGAGATTTGTAGGAAAGAGCTACTTAGTAGGAAGAAGTAGGGTCAGCATCTCTGCAGGACAAGTTTCCACCAAAAATCCTTCTCAAACAACTCCTTCTCCTGCAGAGCCCCACAAGTTATGGTGCCAGGGCGGGATAAGCACGGGGGAAGCAAGTACAACATAACCTGGAGAGGGGGATCCTCCCCAAGCCCTGCCACACCGCAGGCTGTGCGTGTGTGCTGCCTGTGCAGGCACAAACACAACAAACCCGCTGCAGAATAACTACTTACATGTGTCTTGAGTCTCTCCCAAAGCACAAGATAAACATGCCTAAAATTACCCCACCGCTGACTGCAGGATTTAAATAGCCAAACCGAGGAGTGCAAATCAAACCCTTCCTGCGGGAGCTGCCCGAGCCTGGAGCCAGGCAGGCAGGGGAGGCTGTGCCCTGCTCCCAGAGGGGACCTGCTGTGCTCAGGGGCAGTGCTGCAGGACCCCTGACGGGTTATGTTGGTAGCTGGGAGGGTGCCCCCACTTCTCCACAGAGAGAGACCTTCCCAGCAAATGCTGGGCTTTGATTTCCCAGGGGAGCCGAAAGCAAGGCAGGAATTCAGTGTCTGCGCCTGCACAGCCCGAGCACTGCAGATCTTTTGTTCTCAAGTTTTACGTGGACACCAGACCCAGCCTTGATTCTGCTCTCAGTTTTCTCTTTCTTTGTTTAGGCATTAGGATTAAAAAAAAAAAAAAAAAGTGAAGGAGCTCTAAGGGTTTGTCTCAACACAACAACACAAGTCCTTCTGCAACTTGCCCTGTAGCCTGGCTTTAAAGCGAATCTTAGCGCTGGATATCCTCCCCCCTGAGCTGCTGCCGCTGTGACTGGCCATGGAGCACAAACAGCCGGGTGCAGCACACTCCGGGCTGTGCCTGCCCTGCCCACCGACTGGCACAGCTCCAGGAACTCCTGTGCTGTCTCGCAGCACTGTGAATCTCTTCTCCGGCTCAGCCCCTCGGCTCCTTTCTCGTTCATCACCTGACAGCAAAAGGTGCCCAGACAGGACATCAGCTGCTGCCAGACCTGAGGGAAGCATCCTTTTGTGCAGCAGGCTGGGAGCACTCAGAGAAGGGAACATGATGGCGTGGCACAGCTCTCTGTGAGAGAGGGCAGAGTGGCCTCTGTCAGCCGGCAGTGCCACCTCAGCTGTCCTGCAGCCACGTGTCCCCCGGCCCAGAGAGCAGTGGGGAGTGCTGCTGCAGCTTCCATCCTGCAAAAGTGGCTGCACCTCAGAGGCAGCACAATAACCTTCAGAAGCCTTGACACCAGATGAGGAAGCCAAAAGGGCAGTTATTTGGGATGACAGAACTGCTGTTTGAAAGGATGGGAATCACCTGTCCATTCCCAACCCAACCAATGCAGCCACCATCTCTGCAAAGGCTGAGTCAAAAACATCAGCCTGAAACCACGAGCCCCACTGGCTGGTCCAACACACGAGCACAAGGCATTCCTGAAGAAAACCGACCTGCAGGAGGATCACCTGGAGTTCCTCCAGCCAAGAGGGAAGGATTAGCACTCGCAGTGCAGAGCATTCGCCTAGGATGAGGAAGAAATCACCTCTCTGTTGGCACACTGCCACCTGGGGGGACTTTCTGAGGCGTGGTGGGGCGTTTGATGGACCAGGAGTCTGAGCAGAGCTGGAGCCCTGCATTTCCTCTCTGCCCTTCAGCAGCCTGGTGTACATCCCACCTCAAGGGGTACTGGCCACATCAGCTGAGCCCCTGCAACCCCTGCGGGCATCAGCAGCTCTGGGGCTGTGCTCCAGCTCAGAGGGGTGAACCCAGCTGGCTCTCCCTTCCCCCAGGACCCCACACAGGTCCTTGCTGGCAGCCAGACCAGGACCAGGGGCTGTGCAGGTTCTTCCAGGAGCAGCAGCCTCCCAGCTTGCCCAGGGCAGAGCGTGCAGCACCTGCCAGCCCAGCCCGTGTCCCGCAGGAACCAGCAGTCTCCAGCTTTCTGCGGGCTGAGCTCTGCCCCCGGCCCAGCCCCTGCTGCTCTCGCTCGGTCCCGAATCCCGGGGAGCAGCGGCATTCCCGGGGTGCACGGTGCCACCGCCGGGCTTGGCCTCACCTTCCCCGGAGGCAGAGCGGGGCCAAGCACGGTGACATTTCGTTCGGAGGAATGCGAGTACTTCGGGGGCCAAGGCTGCTCCGTGCCAAGTCCCAGCCCACAGCAGATTTAGCAGCCAAGTTAGAAAGTGCTCAGATGACAGAGCTGATAATAAAACCATCGACAGAACCTGAACTAATCCCCTTGGGCTGCTACTGGGCATTTGCTCTGTTATTATTTCATGGCACAGCAGCGAAGCGCATGTCTGTAATAACCCGATTACACACGCACACATTCCCAGCACAAGGAGCTCTCTGTCTTCTCCCGTCCCCCAAATCCCCCGCACGCCGCTGCTCCTGTCCGGCAGCCGCGGTCCCTGCTGCTCGCAGCTCCGTCCCGGGCATGTGCGGGGAGAAAGAGCCCTGCTGCTGCTCTCCTGCCTGCGCCTTTGGTTCATCCCTTCAGTCTGAGCTCCCGGAACTTCAGGGAACTGCCAGCACAGCGCGCAGGGGGTGTTTGAGCAGCAGCGAGCGCTCTGCTGCCCGTGAGGCACGGGGGATGCCGTGTCCTCTCCTAAGCTCTCCTTGCCCTGTTTTCCCTGGGAACACGGCTGTGAAAACTCCCCAACAAGCCAGGAGGAGCCCGCGGAGCAGCGGCACCGTGACTCCCGGCAGCGCTGCCCGTGCCGGCATCCCGAGCGCGGCTGGGGGATGGATGGAGCGGCGGGGGAAAAGCGGCTCGTCCCGTTCAGCGGAGGATCTGCCGGGGAGACGCTGCGCTCGGGACAGCAGCGGAGAGCGGCGGGGCACACGGAGGGAGGCACCGGGCGGTCCCGACTCACCGGCTTGTGGCGGCGGGCGGGCGCGGCGGGCGCGCAGTGCAGCAGAGCGGCGGCCAGCAAGGCAGCGGCGGCGGGCAGCGGCGGGCGGGCCATGCCGGGCGGAGCGGGCTCGGACATGGGGCACAGCAGGGCTGGGGGGTCCTCGCCGAGCCTTTTATCCCCCCACCGCGGCCGCCTGCCCTCCTCCTCGCGCCTCCTCCCGCTCCTGCCTTTTGTTCTCCCCGAGCCGCGGCTGCACGGGCCGGGGGGACACGGCCCGCCGGCATCGCGGGAGGGGGTCCCGCCCGGCCCCGCCGCTCCGCCCCGCCACCCCCGGGGGCGGAGCGGGGCGGGACCCCCTCCCACGCCTGCCCGGCCCCGGCCTCCGGGTCCTGGCTGCCCCGGGGTGCCTTTCAACGCGCCCCTTTAAAGGTGTTCTTTCACCGCTCCTGCCTAAGGGTACCAAGGACTGAACCCCATCCTCTTAGTGCCCATCGAGACCTCTCCAGTCCCCCTGGGGAGTAGCTCACGGCCGATTTTTTAATGTGTTTGAACCCCTGCATTGCCTGTGCAGGGCTCTGCTTTGCTCACTTTTTCACTCAAACCCTTCACTCGCCCTTTGCAAGAAGGCTTTCCCGAGCAGGGATGCTGAGGGAGGGTAAAGAAGGGAGCAACTCCCCATTTTGGAGATGTCAAAGCCTTCTCCATCTGCTCAACCACCTGGAGATGGAGGCAGCAATGCACAAATCTGGTTTCTGGGTTCCTGTTTCTATGGGAGAAGCCCTGGATTGTGTCAGCATCCTCTCAGCAGACTGAGTTTAGCTGAAAATTGTTTCAAGAAATGTATTGCAAATAAGAAAACTTTGATCTCCAGCTGCCTGGGCTGGTGTGCAGGGAGTGAGTAAGGCTTCCTGACATCCCGGGCTCTATTACTGCTTTATTTGTCTGTGATCAGTTGTTCATGTTTGGTTTTATGGGAACCATACTGGCGATGTAAATAGTGGGTACGGTGAGCAGATGTGAGAAGAAAGAGCCTGGTCTTGGCTGGCTTTGGAAGGTGCTGCAGTGTTTAACCCACAGGCTGTTAGCAAGATGTCCCTGCACTGGAGCACCATGCTCAGCATATCCCCCAGGCCTTATTTGTAAGAGAGGACAGGGGAGCAGGGAAAACCACGTTGCACTGTGGAATTTACCCTTCTGCTCTTATTCTGGCTGTGCCCCAGGAATGCAGAGCAGACCCTTGTTTCTTGCCTTTCTCTGAGCCAGACAGCTGGGTCCCAGTGAAAAAAGCTTTCCTGCCTTTGTCTCTCTTTTCTTTAGTGTCTTTTCTTTTAATGCTGGTGTCTCTGGGAGCTCAGTGCTTTCCAGCCCATAGCAGTGGAGCCCTGGGGAAATGGGGAGAGGCATGGGAGCGGCCTGTAAGGCAGCAACAGGCAGTTTGGCTCTTCTGAATGAAGGGAGACTTTTAAAGGGGCTGTTCTGGGAAACTTGGTCCTTGCAGTGATGGAACTGTGTGTGAGAACTGCTGGCTCCTGCCAAGGCACTTAGCACAAAAGAAAGTTCTGTGTTGTGTTTGGGATTGCAGAAATTTCCCAGCCAATCCAGTAGATGCTTCGCTGCAGGAAAATGGCTGTTGGGTGTTCTGGGGTCTCCCATGCCCTGTGTGCAGCCTGCAGAATTTCTTGTGTTGTGTTCTGAGCTGAGAGCTCTCTCAGGCACTGTCTGTCCTGTCCATGCAGCCCTCACCCCTGCTGTCTGCAGGATGCAGATGAATGCACAGAGGCTGCTGCCAGATGAGCACAGGGCTCCCACCCCAGCCCCAGAGCACCGAGAGTCTGACATCTCCCAGTCTGACATCTCCCAGTCTGACATCTCCCAGTCTGACATCTCACTGCCTGCTTGCTTTCCTGCAGCTCCTGCCAGGCTGGAGCCAAATTTGGGCTTCTCAGGATGGCTGCAGGAGCTCAGTGGAAGTTCTCATGGCTAGGAGGTCCCGATGGTCACAGATGCTGCTGATTTAGCATCCCCACATGGAGCTCTTCTTACTCAGCATCTGTTCAGGGCCTTCCAGCCCTAGCAAGTGGCAGAGCTGTCAGGAGTTTTCCAAGTCCTTCTGACCACAAGCATTAGCTCTTCTCCCACTCCCCTAAGGCTTCCCAACAAGGAGGGCCTTGTGAACACCTGGGCAGGCAAAGCAGCATCGTAATGTGAGTCTCAGCAGGAACAGCAGCTGGGGATAACCTCTCTCTACAGCCCAGCAGGTGTTAGGGGGAAAGGGGCTGTGCCAGGGGAAGAGAACAGCAGGTTTGATTCTTTGTGAGCAGCAAAGAGGTGGGATAACTCCCTCAGCCCATGGGCCATTTGAGTCTGATACTGCTGTAAGGCACTCGGGGCTGAGGGGAGGTGGGGGAAGAGCTGTGTGATGAGAGCCAAGGGGAAAGGGGAGGGAAGTGAGTGAGAAACTGAATTTAAATGGATTAAGCCTGTCTGTCCAAAGTCCTTTGTTTCCTGCCACCTCCCTGGTGTGACTTTCACAGCTGTATTCTGTGTGCCTGGGGACCAGGCTTGAGGTCCCCTGGAGCTTGATGGCCCCTGGGCATTTCCCTAAGCAGCTGGAAGAGGGTCCAGGAGCCAAATCCCCAGGACAGAGAAACCCCTTTGATTTCTCTGATGTCTTTCCTGCTCTCTCTGTAGGAGATAACCTCATGAATTGATGTCACCAGCATCACTGCTCTGTGGGTGACAAATGAGACACATCCCCATCAGGCAAGTCTCACTTCTCACCTCTTGCTTTTGGGATTCCCCTTTTCTCTGGCCCTGCCACCTTGTTTTTCTCCTGGGCAGCCAAAAGGGCATTTGTACAGGTGCTGGTGGGTGCAAACAAGGCTGGGGGTCACTGAACTACCCATGTAAACATGATTGATCAGGAGTCCTTTCTGAATTATCCAGTTCTCCTCCTCTGCTGGCAGTCCAAGCCATGGGCATGGGGAGTGGGCAAGAAGAGGTTGTGGAGTGAAAACTTGGCCTTTGGGCCTGGAATCGCAAGTGGAAAGGCAAAATAATATGTAAAATAAAATGTATGTTGGTCAGCAAAGTGCTTTGCTTCAAATCTCTGTTGGGTTTTTAAAAAATCATTTAAATGGAAATGCTGGAATTGTGCAGGCTGTCCTGGGTCCAAACAGTGAACTTTGAAAACACCAAAGTTTTCCAGACTTCAACTCAACCAGGTCAGTCTCACTATCAATTTCCAGAAAGTATTGCTTGAGTCCCTACTACTTATTTTACATCTATTTTCTTTTGCCCTTAAAGCACCCCTTTCTTTGACCTTAATTCTGGGTTGAACCCACCGGTGCAGAGTCAGACAGGTTTGGGATCAGCTTGGGTTTGGGATCAGCTTGATGCAGTGCCCTTATGAAACCAAGGGCACGAGTGGGGCAGGGCAGGGCTGCCTGCAGGGCTGCTGGGCAGGCACTGCTGTCCCTGCGACCTCGGAACGAGGGACAGGGAGCAGGACTGAGCAGGACCCTGCTGCTCCTCACTGTGCAGAGGTGCACTGCACTGCTCAGGGGTCTGGGCTGGGAAGGGGTCCCTGGGGAGCGCTGAGACAGCCACAGCCTGTCCCCCATGCAGCTCACACTGCAGGGCAGTCACAGCGCAGGGCAGTCACAGTGCAGGGCAGTCACAGTGCAGGGCAGTCACTCTGCAGGGCAGTCACACTGCAGGGCAGTCACTCTGCAGCTTGCACGATGCCTGAGCAGCTGCGGGGTCCTGCAGCTCTTCCTGCCCCTTCTCCCACTGCAGCTGCCTGGGACCCAGCCCCGGACCCAGCCCCAGGCTCAGATGAGACCCAGCCCCAGGCCCAGCCCTGGGCTCAGCCCAGACCCAGCCCTGGGACCCAGCCCTGGGCTCAGCCCGGGCTCAGCCCAGCCCCAGCCCCGGGCTCAGCTGAGACCCAGCCCTGGACCCGGCCCTGGACCCAGCCCTGGGCTCAGCTCCGGGCTCAGCCCTGGGCTCAGCCCCAGACCCAGCCCTGGGCTCAGCCCAGACCCAGCCCAGCCCCAGCCCTGGGCTCAGCCCCAGCCCTAGCCCTGGGCTCAGACCAGCCCCAGCCCTGGGCTCAGCCCCAGACCCGGCCCCGGGCTCAGCGCTGGGTCTGGCCCCGAGGAGCGGCTCGGTGGCACGGTGCCGGCCGGGCAGGGCAGGGCAGGGCCGGGCCGGGCCGGGCAGGCAGGGCAGGGCTGCAGCTCCGGAGCTCACCGCAGTGTTTATTGTCTGATCGGCTCCTGCCCCGTGCCAGGAGCCGAGCGCACACAAACAGAGCCGGGCTCGGCTGAGAAGCGCTGCCTGCGAGATAAGCCAGGCGAGGAAAACACATCCATCTTCGTGTCTCTTGGCCTGAGACGCAGTTTCATCTGCTGGCATTTTCCTGGCGTAGGCTCAGGGCACACCGCAATTCACCTGGGGAGCCAGACGCCGGGGAGCCAGCTGCCATTCCTGGCGAGCGGAATCGCCGCTCCGGGATGGCGCGGGGGGCCCGGGCCGAGCCCTTGTGGCTGCGGTCACCAGCACCGAGCTCAGCTGAGCCGCGGCCCCTCCGTGCCCAGAGCCGGGCACAGCACCGGCAGAGCGGCCGGACAGAGCCCAGGGCCGGGACACAGGGCCGGCAGAGGCTCGGCTGCAGCCTGCGGCTGCTCGGGCTCTGATAAGGAGGCTGCTAGTGCCGTCTTGCAGCGCTCCCAACCTGCCAGCTCCCCGCCATGGAACGTCCTGCTGAAACGCCCCCCACCCTTGGCTCCCTCTGATCCCCTCCGAAGCTGATCTGAGCCTGGAATGTCTCCTGGGACGCGATTCCCTCTAGCCCGAGGGGAACTGCGTTAATAAAACCCAGCGAGAGCTGCGGAGGCGAAGGGGGAGGAGGCAGGCAGGGCTGCCGAGATGAGGCTTTTATGAACAAGTCGCAGGGCTGCTGGAATTGTCCCGTCCTGTCCTCTCTCCCTCTCCCTGTCCCCGCAGTCGAGCTGTGGAATTCAGGGTGTGGGTCGAGGCTTTTCTTCACGCACGTTTCTGCTCAGAGCAGCCAAGCCCCTCAGCTCCCTCTCCCCCCTCCCCAGCAGCTGAACTCCCTTCCCTGGAGCCGGTCCCGCTCCCCCAGCTCCTCTGGCACTGTCCCTTGGCGTGTGGCCACCGTGGCAAGTGAGAGTTCTGTCCCCGGGCTTGGCAGGCCAGGGCAGCCGCAGGAAGGAGACAGGGCTCCCCACAGCTCGGCAGGATGGGCGGCTGCACCCACGGGCTGGTTGGTGTTGGGTGAGCAGAACCAGCCAGACAGGGGCTCGGAATGAATGAAGCCGCGTGAAGGCAGTGAGGATGTGAGCCTGAGGGGGGAAAAGGCAGGAGAGCAAGAAAATTTGGGGCAGGGGAGATATCCGTGGAGAGAGGCCACAGAAATGTGGGTTTTATTGGCGTGAGTGCACTCCTGGCTCCCTCTGGGGTGCAAAGTGCCTCTCCAGCAGTAACTCTGCACAGCAGTGATGCCATGTCCTGCCATTCCACACTGCCCTGGATGCCCTGGGTGACACTCACTGCACTCCCACTGGCAAATGTCACTGGAACACTGTGGGACAGTGTCAGAGATCAGTTCCCAAGGTGTTTCCCCACTTTCTCTCAGGCTGCAAGTGCTGAACTCTGAGACTGCATTGTCACAAACTCCCTGTGGCAGCCTCAGACCCCTCTGAAGAGCCATCTGAAAAGAGCACCACGAGAGCTTGCACAAGGCTGGGGATGAATCCAGCGCAGCATCCACAGTGTGCAGCCTTTCCAGAGAGCTGAGGGGTTTGCTCAGATCACTGATTTTTCAAAAGGTCAGGCTGTTGCTACAGAGGATGTTTGCAGTGTTCCTGTGGAGGAGCCCACGGGTGACTCTGGCAGAGATGCCGACTGAAAGAAAAGCTTTTCAGCAGAAATCATGAGAAATCAGAGCGCACAACCAGGCTGCCTTGTGCATTTACAGGGGTTATTGACTTCCCATGTGAAAGGGAGATACCACTGGCTTCTTTTACAGGAAGGAAAAGATGGGATCCAATGTTTCATTTCTGTCTGAGAAATTTCTGTTGGAAGCTGATGGTTGGGGAGCCTTGGGGGGGGACAGGGAGAGCAACATGATGACAACAACTCATGAAACATTTTGGAGAGCTGGGACAAAAGACCCCAAATCACAGGTGTCTGTGCAGTGTTGTGTAGAGGCTGCAGAAGTCACAAGATCTCTTGGGGTACCATATGAGCCGTGTCTTTCCTTGGGAAGGGGGAGAGGTGGGGAGGCAGTCACTGCAATGTTCTGGTTCAAAGCAGCAGCCGTTCATGGGTTGGTGCTAAGAGCTTCCTAAAGGTCATGGGCAGCCCTGCCTCACACACAGACCCATCCTCGAGCTTGTAGCTGGTCCTGTGGTGTTTCACTACAGGGAAACTCCATCAGTGCCCTCCAGAGCTGTGGGGAACCACTGGGACAGCTCCTGGAGATGTTTGCTGTCTGTCTGTCTGTCTGTCTGTCTGCAGAGAGAGGGGGAATACTGGCCAGGGAGCAGCTGAGCAGGAACAGGGAATGGCCTCTGGGCAGACATTTGGGTGAGGAGGAAACACAGCCCTGAGTCCGTTGCCCTGGACACCGAAGGTGAAGCAGGGCCAGGTGAAGCAAGGAGCCTGGAAGGTGTGAGATCCCTCCAGGGCTCACTCAGGGAGCCTGGAAGGTGTGAGATCCCTCCAGGGCTCACTCAGCACTGTCACCTCCTGCAAGGGGCGTGAGCTCGCTGCTTCGGACCCCCTGACAGATCCCAGCCAGAGGAGAGGCAGCAAAGGTCACAGCCCCACTGCTCAGATCCCCAGACATGCACCAAAAAACCCGTGCTGCCTGTTCACCTCAGGACTCAGGCTTGCTGTCTTGTCCTGTGTACAGCAGGTGAATTCACAGTAATTGTCCTCACGACCTGAGGATACACCTGATGTGTTCTGGAAGAGGGAATTTCTTGACTTCTCCAACTGAAGAGTTCAGGAACACAAAAACCCCTTTTTCAGTTACAATTAATGGCATCAGCCTTCACTGCTATGAGAACACAACTCCAGGAGCACAAGCCCCACTTCTGGATGTGAGAATACAAAGGAAATGGAACTTCCAAGGCAGTTGCCACAAGGAGATTTGGAAAATTGTCTTTTTATTGTCTCTCCTTTCCCCACCAGAAGCTGAGGGCATCCACATGTGGTACCTTCCTCCACCAGAGTGGGTTTAAGTGGCACAGGTAAGGGCAGAGATGCCCCTGCACCTCCCAGGAGCCACGGCACGGCTGAGAGAAGCCTCTTCTGGTGGGAAAAACCTCTCAGTGTAGCTCAGGTGTGCCTGGGGCTCAAACAGGAAACACTTCTGACCCGAATGCATTCGGGTCCAGAAGAGCCTTCAGCCCAAAAGTGGGCTAGCATGAACGAGTTAAAATCCTTTCCATTGCTTGGTGAAATTTATTGAAAACTCCATCGTTCATCTGTTGAAACTTCACAGCTGTTGAGATTGCCCTGGAGGCAAACCACATCCAAGAAATGGCATGTAGATCCTGGGAGCACTGGACGTGAAAGCTGAAACGGGCTCTGAGCATCTCCCTCCCCTCGCAGGCGGCTCTGGCCATCTGCAGCTCCTCCAGCCATACACTGCCAGCTTTCCTTCCTCCCGCTGCTCATCTCCCACTCCTGCAGCACAGGCGCTTGGTGGCAGGCATTGTATTTTGGCTAAAGAGCGGCGGAGCAAGGATGCAGACAGGAGGATGTCTGTGTGGGGAGGGGCACACGGAGAGAGACAGGGCTGTGTGCCACCAGGGAGCATCACCTGCCTGTCACACTGCTCTTTTGTTATCCCTTGGGGAGCCGTGGTGAGGCAGGCCCCTAGGAAATGTGCCATTTGCTCATGAAAAACCTGTGAATTCTGTTTAGTGGTAGCAGCTTGGCCTGTTTTTTTGTTTGTTTGTTTGTTTGGGTTTTTAAAAATGATTTGTTGGCTGCAACTCTACTTGCTAAAAACTAGGATAAAAAGGCAGCTCTTGCTTATTTCCTTCTGACCTGAGCGCTCTGTGTGAACCTGGGTACTGAAATCAGCCACTTGGCACAAGCAAACTAGGACTAGCTAAAACTCAAAGAACAAAATAAAAGGAGGACATGAGAAACCCACTGACTGCATACACTCAAATGATTCATGGAGTAATTTTGAGCAGGGTTTGCTTCTTTTTGGGGGATTGTCCACAAACAAAAATATTGGCGAATTCATCAGACGCTTTCTCCTGCTTTGAATAGTTTGCCCAGATCGCAGCAATCATCCCGTGCAATTTGCTGCTAACCTAAATAACTCCGGCTCGGGTACACGCGGGCACTGCCCAGATCTGCCCCTGCACGCACCCACGAGGGCTCTGCCCTCCAAGCGCCAACCCGCAGCTCGGGAGGGTTGGGATGTGCCGCGGTTCCCGCAGGAATGGGACACCTGTGGGTGACAGCTGGGGTGTCACCGTGCCCTGGGCACACCCCGAGTGCAGCCTGGCACAGCCAGCCCACACCGTGCCCGCTGCAGGGGCGGACAGGCGGGAGGCGCAGGCCCGGCGCTGCATTCCTTACCTGTGAAACAACCCCCGGAGAGCCAAAGCTTGGGGAATTCCTGGATCTCTTTGTAGTCACATTTCAGCTGTGACAGAGTGAGGATTTAAGTGAGGCAGACTCTGGAGGGGGAGGTTGTAAGTTCCTTTTAGAGCAATGGAGAGAAACTTTTGCAAACCTTGCCTTACCTGCTCCTGCTGCTAACAGGAGGATGAACTGGGAGCCAGGGCAGCAAGTTATTCAGAAATTACTGATTTTGAGTAATTCCTTCCAGAAGCATTCAAGAATTGGTTACTTTCAGATTTATATGTCCCTAAATCCAGAGGCAACTTTCAAGTGTAGGCAAGCCCTAGCAGTTGAAATGTGTAAAGAGGCAGGGGAAAAGAGAAAGGCAAAATGAAGCCACTCCACTGAATCAAAGGTCAAATTTAGGGTGAAAAATAGCGGAATTAGGAAGTTTGGCCAGTACTGAAAATTGTTGTGAGGGTATTTAGATGTAAAGGAGGCCCTGGTGCAGAAGCCCCCGGAGGGAGGAGGCTCCTGGCAGGGAGAGCTGGCACCACCACGATGGCACCGCCGCTGCGAGGCCTCGCAGGGCGCGGGTGGAGTGTGTACACAGCCTTGCAGACAGCCGCAAGAAATTATCTCATTAGTAAAGCCGGGCTAGCTGCGCTCCCCAGCACACAGCCGGCCTCCCACCGCACAGAAAAACTTGGTGTCTAATTAACCAAATCAAAGGGTCCCCCAGACGCAGCTGAGTGGGGCGGGCTCAGCGTGGAGCCCAGGCTCCTGCAGCAAGTTCTCCTGTGCACAGTGGAGCTAATGGATGTTGGTTTCTTAGGGCTGGAGCTCTGGCATGCCCTGTGCCCCCTGCGAGCCCCTCCAGCAGCGAGCAGGCAGGGAAAGGAGCCTTGGGGCAGGAGCCCCAGAGCCTGAGGCTCATTCTGAGAGCCCAGCCGAGCTGAAGCTCCTCACAGCCAGGGGCTCCCTGAGCTCACTCACCCTCCTCTCCCCTCCTGCCCTTCCTCTCTCCCGGCTCTACGACCTCTGTTTGCTCTCACGGCTGCTCGGAACGGGGCCACATAAGGAAGGGAACCTCACTTCCCCAGGACCTGGGACAAGGGAAAAGTGCAGGTGCTGCTGAGGCGGGGTTTTCCAGTCCCATTCCAGCTTTTACAGCTGCTCGGCCCCTCTGTCAGTGGGTGTAAAATGCTGCTGTTCCAGCTGAAAGCAGCACTGCACAGCTCCCGGGGCAGGAGAGCTCCCTGGCACTGCGGGGGGAAGGATTTGGGGTGTTTGTTTGAGAACAATCCTTTTCTTGCCTCAGGAGTGCGGGAGCTGCAGCTCCCCCTGCCCGCCCGGCTCCCGCGCCCAGGGCAGCTTGCTTTACAAACGCTTTTCTCTTCCCCTCGTGCTGGAAATTTGACTCTACAAAAACACTTGCACAGCAGCTAATTGCCATCCCTGCAGTGATTGAGCGCTCTAATTCCTGCCAGTCAGTGAACCAGCCCAAAGAGCTGCATTTCACAACTTGCTGAGTGTACAAACGCAGCCCTAGAGACACGACATAGCTGGGATTTTTTTTTTTTTCCTGGACATCTGGACCCTTCTCAATTTTGGAAATTTCTTTCTCTCCATTAGGCATAAGGAACACCCAAAGATAGAGGTGGCAACAAGGCCCATTCCAGGGAGACGCTGAGGAGACGTGGACCCACAGAGGCCCTGGAGACAAGCGGGGGTGCCAGGGATGATTGTCAGGAAATTGGTTTGGAGGTAAAGCTGGCGTCGTCCAGCCTGTCTCTTCACGATTTGAGGGCTCATCATCATCTTTTCATGGATTCCTACTGCCCAACAAAGTCCACGCCTTGCAAAGTGTTCCTTGATCTCCTGGTTTGTATCCAGAGGGCTGCTGTAAAAATTGTTCAGCTGGTCAGCGGCTTAGACCGCATCATTCCTCCCTTCCCTCCTCGCCGGCAGCCTCCTTTCCCTGCCCCAATTGCGGAGCGCTCATCTTCCCCTGCCAGCCCCTCATTACCCATTACAACAAGCCCCTTCATGCTCTGCCGCCCGTCCCACACCCGGCAGGAGCCTGGAGCGTGTGCACGGCCCCGCTGCGCCGGGAGCTCCGCTCGGTGTCCCGGAGCGCTGCCCCGGAGCTCACGGAGCGGGGGGATCGTTCTGTTCCCGCAGGGAGCACCAGAGGACACGGCCTCAAGCTGTGCAGGGAATGTTCACATCGGACATTAGGGACACGGTTCTTGCCCTTGGCTGTCCAGCCCGGCACGGGCGGGCCAGGGCAGCGCGGCAGAGCTCAGACAGCCCCGGTGCGGCAGCCGGGACAGCGGCAGCGTGGCCTCGGCAGCGCTGGGAGAGCGTGTGCTCGGCTTCGGGGTCTCAGGGATCGATCCCGGGATCGATCCCGTGATGGGATCCATGACTGATCCCGTGAGAGACCCCGTGATGGGTGCCATGATCGATCCCATGACTGGTTCCATTATTAAATCCCGTGACCGATCCCTTGACTGGTTCCAGGATCGATCCCGTGACCGATCCCGTGCCCAGTTCCAATATCAAACCCTTGATCGATCCCGTGCCTGGTTCCATGATCGATCCCGTGCCCGGTTCCAATATCAAACTCTTGATCGATCCCGTGCCTGGTTCCATGATCGATCCCGTGATCGATCCCGTGCCCGGTTCCAATATCAAACCCGTGATCGATCCCGTGCTCGGTTCTATGATCGATCCCGTGATCGATCCCGTGCCCGGTTCCAATATCAAACCCTTGATCGATCTCGTGCCCGGTTCCATGACCGATCCCGTGATCGATCCCGTGCCCGGTTCCATGACCGATCCCGTGCCCGGTTCCGTGATCGATCCCGTGCCCGGTTCCATGATCGATCCCGTTCCCGGTTCCATGACCGATCCCGTTCCCGGTTCCATGATCGATCCCGTGATCGATCCCGTTCCCGGTTCCATGACCGATCCCGTTCCCGGTTCCATGATCGATCCCGTGATCGATCCCGTGCCCGGTTCCATGATCGATCCCGTTCCCGGTTCCATGACCGATCCCGTGCCCGGTTCCATGATCGGTCCCGTGATCGATCCCGTTCCCGGTTCCATGACCGATCCCGTGCCCGGTTCCAATATCGATCCCGTGACCGATCCCGTGCCCGGTTCCATGATTGATCCCGTGATCGATCCCGTGCCCGGTTCCACGATCGATCCCGTGCCCGGTTCCATGATTGATCCCGTGCCCGGTTCCACGATCGATCCCGTGATCGATCCCGTGTCCGGTTCCATGATCGATCCCGTGCCCGGTTCCATGATCGATCCCGTGATCGATCCCGTGCCCGGTTCCATGATCGATCCCGTTCCCGGTTCCATGATCGATCCCGTTCCCGGTTCCATGATCGATCCCGTGATCGATCCCGTGCCCGGTTCCATGATCGATCCCGTTCCCGGTTCCATGATCGATCCCGTTCCCGGTTCCATGATCGATCCCGTGATCGATCCCGTTCCCGGTTCCATGCCCGGTCCCGCTCCCGGGCCCGCACGGTTCTCGCGCGCCCTCTACCGGGGCCGGGCGGGCAGTGCGCAGGCGCCCCGGTGCTTTCTGCGCATGCGCCCTGCGGGAGCAGCGCCTTCCCCCGGCGGGGCGGGGCCCGGCTCCGGCCGCCTTTTGCGCGTGCGCGCCGGGTCACGCGGCGGCGCGGGCCGGCTTAAGGCGGCGCGGGGCGGGGCGCGCGCACAGCCATGGCGCGCGGCAGCAGGAGCGCGGCGCGGCGCGGGCCGGCCCCGGCCCCAGCCCCAGCCAGGTACCGGGACCGGGCACACCGGGGCCGCACACACCGGGGCTGCACACCGCGGCACGCCGCCCGTGCCGCCCCCCCTGACTCCCTTCTCTCCGCAGCCCGGCCCCAGCGGCCCCGGTGCCCGCGGCGCAGCCGGCGCAGCCCGGGCTGATGGCGCAGATGGCGAGCACGGCGGCCGGCGTGGCCGTGGGCTCCGCCGTGGGACACGTGGTGGGCAGCGCCATCACCGGCGTCTTCAGCGGCGGCTCCTCCGAGCCCGCCAGGCCGGCGGCGCCCGCGCAGGTGCGAGCGGAGCCGGGCTGTGCCCTTGGGCCGCCCTTGGGCGGGGAGCGGGGCCGGGAGGGACGGGGGGATAGAGGGACGAGCCGCCCCCGCCGGAGGGGACGGGGCGCGGCCGCCCTGACCGCGCTGTGCCGCAGGAGCCCCGCGCCGCGCTGCAGCAGGCGCCCTACGGACCCTGCCACTATGAGATGAAGCAGTTCCTGGAGTGCGCCACCAACCAGCGAGACCTGACCCTGTGCGAGGGCTTCAACGAGGCGCTGAAGCAGTGCAAGTACAGCAATGGTGAGTGTGCCCTGGCCTGCGGCAGGGAGCTGCTGCCCGCAGAGCGCCTCCGAGGGCTTGAAGGTCGCAGAAGCGATCTTTGGGGATATAATGCCCTTCAGGGCTTTAGGAGGGAGCAGTTGTGTCTTTCCCGTGTCCTGAAGAGAAAAGGCAGCTGGAAAGGGAAGGAGAAATTATTTTGGCCATGTCTCTGGGAAGCCTGGGAGAATGTAGGTACCTTGTCAGAGGATCCACTCTTGGTGCTGTGGGAAGCCTGCTGCTCTCCCTGGCTGACTCTCTAATTCCTGCTGCATCTGCTACAAGCTGTTGTTAGTAGTTTGGTCATGATCTGGTTAGACTGGGTGAGAGAGCTTTAACTCCAGCTGCTGGAACATGTTCCTAATGCTGAACTTCTCCTTCCTCCTGTAGGTGTTTCTTCTCTCCTGTGAAGAATTCAGCCCCTCGTAGGCAGAGGACCGTGGTGTAGAGCCCTGCTATCCACAGGGAGTGGAAGGACACACAGGGAGCGAGCAGACTGACCAGACAGGAGCATTGTAGTGGTAATTCACTTCTGAACTAGTAGAGAAGGAAAGGAATGATTGGACCCAAGGGTCTTCAGTGTTCAGATAGCACTGTATTTATTACAGAGAAATAAAAGAATTTATTTGGACCTATCACCTGTGCACGCTCTTTATTTAATTGTCAAGCTAAAACTAAGCCACCAAAGCATTAGCACTGTCAGCCAGAGGACAAGGCACAAGTGTGTACTTCCTGCAAACGGGGTGCAGCCTAGCAAGGACTGTGCCTACATGACTTGGCAGAAGGAGATCCAGACCCTGGCTGCCCTCCGGGCAGAGGAGAGGCAGCAGAGAGGTAAGCCAGCATATAACCCGTGGTATTTTCAGTGACAAATTACTTCTCTATAGATATCCCCTTCCTGAGTACCTGTCCTGCCCTCAGAGCTAAGAGTGTGACCTGTCTGGCTGTGGGATGTGGATACAGTTGGCTGATCTGACTTTGAAGCTTTAGAAGGTTATGCAATGTTCTCAAGGTCACTGGCATCAGGTGAAGTTTGGAGCTGCTTTCCTCTTCCAGTCACCTTGGCAGCACAGCCTCGTGATTGCTGCCCATGGCCAGCAGGACACCCTGTTCCTCACGTTGGTCTAAGAGGAAATTCTGAGGTTTCAGCTGGAGTTTTAATGGTACAGCAGTGAAACCAGGACACTTTTCAGGTGCTTAACCGATGCATTTTTCATGGCAGAATGAGTATTTTAACATTTTGATCTCTACTGTTGAATAAAGGACAAGTTCTCAGCCCCTTGCTGGGATCTGTGAGGAAATCCAAATCTAGATGGTAAATGCTGGCAGCAGCTACTGGAGGCTGCTGTTGAAAGTCCTGCCCCTTCTAAATGTCACAGTCTTGGTAGGGGTGTCCTGAGCTGTGCCTGGCCTTATCAGGGGTGTCTTGTGCTCTCCTTAGAGACAGCCAGGGGAAAAGGCAGATGGCAGAGATTAAAAGCCCAAGTGCTCTATGTGCTGAGCTGTCCTGTGTGAGCAGGGAGGAACCACCCCAAAGCTGTTCAACTCCCTTTAAGAAATAAGTGTATTGGTGTGTTGCTCTGGGTGGAGAAGCTGTGAAGGACAACCAGCAGCAACACCTGCAGTAGGTGTGTTCTGCCTTTGACCCTTCTGCAGTTGTGGGGACTGGCTGTCTGGAGCAGCTTTTCCTGGTGATTGCAGTGGACAGTCCCTGCAGGGCCTCCAGGGTGCTGCAGTGGGAGCAGGCCCATGCAGTGACAGGAGTGCAGGTTCCTGTCCCTGGGCAGTGCAGGCTGTGCCAGGGGAACACGAGACCCCTGGAGCAGGAGGATGGTGCCCGTGCCTGGCTGTGATGCTGGGTTTGTCAGGGTGCAGCTTGGGGTGTGGTGGTGTGAAGCTCTGGGGGGCAGGGGATCCCAGGGAGAGGGGTCAGTAGCAGGGGACTCTTGCTGTGCTGGGAATAAGTACCTGGGCAGGTGTTTGGGCCCTGGTGGAGGCTGTGCTGCCTTTGTGACCCGTAATGGGTCTGTTCCTCACTTAGGGGTGTTCCTGTGTTCCAAGCTCCTCTTGCTCTGTAAGGTGGTCCTGTTCCTGGCTCGGGTGCTGCTGTGAGGCTGGGCTCTCTGCAATGAGCCCTTCTTCCTCTGGTCTGTCCTCTGAGTCTTTGCTGAGAGCTGCTGCAGCCGATCTGTGGAGTGACCAAGCCCTTGCAGAATTGTGTTTTCCTGCTGTGTTGGTCAGTTGCCCATTACATGTTGAGCAAGGCACTGCCAACCTGTGAGACTACAGCCTGGGAGAGACACTTAAGGGTTTCTCCATTTCTCCTGATGTCCTTCCCCCCCATTTGTTCCAAGGAGATGACCCTCTGCCACAGGGACAAGCTGGGTAGGCATGTCCTGGTGTGGGGTGCCACTCTTAACTGGGAGGGGTCCTGCCCAGCAGCCCTGCTCTTCCTCCCCCTTGGTGCCTGACTGCTCTCACTGCTCACAAGAGCCCTGAAGGAGCACAAGGGGATGAGGAGAGTCCCACAGGTGCTGTATGAGGGCTGAGCTGGGAACAGGAGTCATGCCTGCACCCCTGACTCCTCTGTGGAGGTGAAGTGGGTGCCTGGCTCTTACCTGGGAGATCAGGGTAGTGTTTCCCCAGGTCCTCAAGCAAAGATTCGTAGCAGGTGGCTTCAGAGTTTTCTTCTCCTGGCAGCAGAATGGGAGAAATGGATTAGTCTCTCTGCTGGCTGTAAACTGAAGGCTGGTAACTGGGGCAGGTGGTTTTGCCCAGGAAAAGTTCCTTCTCCTTGGAGTAGCCCTTGGACAAACAAAGGCTCAGCTCTAGCTCTTCAACCGAGCTGGCTTCTGCCTCCTCAGAGCTTCTGGGCTGTGTCCAAGTGACTGCTCAACAGATCTCTCCCCAGAGCAGACCCTTCCTGCCTGGGGGCTGGGCTGTGCTTCTGCACAAGGGACTCACGGACAGCTCTGATGAGGATGTAGCGCTGCCTTCCCTGCAGGTATTTACTGGCATATTCAGATGCAGGATCTTCCACTTTGCTCAGGTTCATCAGGGTGCCCTTTTCATCCATAAGATCAATGCAGTCTGCAGAGAGAGACATGGTGAAGGAAGCCCAGGCTGCCCCTGTGGGGCCAACATGAGTCTGTGGGGTTTAGAGGAATTTTCCTTGACAAGTTACACTTAGAACAGGATCTGCTGAGATTTGGGGAGTGGGAGGTTTGCTGTCCCTTTCCCTGCGTTTTGGGATGTTCTGTGACTCCCATGTGACCCATTTGTTACCCTGTGCTGTTCCTCTATGGGCGAGTGGCAGTCCCTCGGTGAGCACAGCCCAGAGCCCTCGTACCTTCAGGCCTGCACTGACACTTCCACTTCAGGTGCCCTGTGAGGGTCTGGACGCAGCAGAGCAGGTTCACCATCTCTTGGCAGTTGGCTGCAGACAGGGAATGAGACCTGAGACAAGAGTGTGGTCCCCCCAAACCCAGGGACCACTCGGGCAGGTGCAGCAGAGGTGCCCAATAGGGCCAGCAAAGGCAGGACCCTCACGTGGCATCAGCAGGGCCTTGGGTGCTGAGAGCGCCCAGGTCAAGGGGGAGAAGATGAGCACTTTAATTTGGGGAATGTTGGAATCCTGGATGCTGAGAATTTTAAACTTTCTGTGCTTAAAGGCACAGACCCACAAGAGAACACTGCATTTGACCTGAGGTCGTTGAGCAGGCTTTTAAAATTAATTAATAGCACTGGGATTACGGTTGTGGAGTTGGTTAGAAGTGTGCGATATCACAGTGTGGAAAGCTTAGAGTTTGGGATTTTAGACTCTAGAAATAAATATGAAACAAGATGGAGGTTTCAGGGTGGAGGAAGGTTGTTCTTTACCTTCTTCCTTCTTCTCCATGGGTTTGGATGATGTTTTGTAACCGGAGAGAAAAGTCCACATTGTGGACTTCAGAGGATCAGTTATTGGGTTAAAAGGGAAAATAATCTAGGTGTCCTTTCTTAATTGGATAGTTTAGTTTTAAAAGACCTTGTAACAAGAGTTAGCCATTTTGTGCCTTGTTAATGAAAAAGCTGCCAAACTCACGGTAGCAAGACTGTAACATAGATAAGAAATAATAAACACCTGAGTGTGAATGTGAAATACCATCTCACGTGCCTTCAATCCTGACCTCCAGAAAGTGATAGAGGAAAATGGTTTTGATTAATGAAGTGTCTCTGTCCTTCGTTTCATCAAGCATGAGTAGGAAAAAGCAGTGAGCCCTCGTCCTTGCCAGTCCCCTTCTACAGGCTGGTCCCAGTCACAAGGGGAAAGAGCTGGAGATTGTGGCTGAGTCACCCAGGGATGTTTTGGCCATGAACTCTGACCGAGTTTGTTACAATTGAGAAATCCCCCAGGGCTGACACACGTCAGTAGTCAGAGCTGGGGATCCAATTCAAATAGCAGAGGGAGCAAAGGCTTAGGACTGTTTGTGTCTGATGGCTTCAGCCACGAGTGTCTGGGGTAAGGCCAAGGCTTTCAGCCAGCTGGGTGAGGTCAGGATAGGGGCTGCTCATGCTTTCTCTCCGAAACAGAGCCAGGAGTTCAGTCAGGGAACCCTTCCCACACAGCCCAGAACAGAGGAGCTCTGCTAGCAGCTGGCACTTGTTCCCCATGGCTCTTCTGGTTGTGTCTAGATAAGCAGGGCTCCCTCCGGTGGCTTCCCAGAGCTGCCAGGCTGGGAGCTCATCCTCACCTCCAGCCTCCCTCCCTGTGCTTAGGAGTGTACCCTCTCTCTGTGATTTGGAGTGTAGAGGTAATAATCTCCCTTTTTAAAAGTGGGTAGGGTGCAGGATGCTGCCGTGCCCTGGCAGAGCTCTCCTGCCTGTTCCCTAAGCACCGGGCATCGCTGTGTCCCTCCCTGCCCCTTGCGGGGTGACCAGGGTGGCCCAGGTGCCCGGCCAGGGCGTTCCCCACCTACCTCCGAATCTCACGGTGGCGAACATGGTGCTGCCGTGCCCCGGCAGGGCGGTGGGGCCGGGTCCCGTCCTGCGGGCAGTGCTGGGAGCTGCTGGAGAGCCCCGCACACACCGGCTCCATCTCCAGGGACGCTGTTGTGGTTTCAGTAGCCAGATTGCCCAGCAACAGTGAATGGCCCTGCGGATTCTGGAGCCTCCTGTGGGGGAGAGAGGGGAGGCAGAGTAAGGGCTGAGCTAAACAACAGCCTTGGGAAGGTTGCCGGCCCCATGTGGGCCCAGATGCTCTGAATTTCCGACTTCTTGTAGTCTCGTGGTGTTTCCTGCCCCCCCTCAATCTGTCCTGCAGCTCATCTGGGCTGTGGTGGTGCCACATCTGTTCACCTGAGCCCAGCACTGCTGCAAGGCCAGCCTGGCCAGCTGTGTGACATGGCTGGATGCCACTGGAAAAACCTCCCTGAGGACCCTGCCTGTGCTGGTCCTGCTCTGGAGCAGGAGGCACTGGGGTTTTGCAGCCCCATGGTGGACATGGTCGTGTGCCAGCTGCATCTTCTGTTTGGTGCCCAAATGTTGCTGTGCAAGTGTTCCTGCAGTCAGGGCCCTGTAGCATCATCCCCTTTTCCTGTGGAAAACACAGATGAAAGCATGTCCCTGGGCTGCTCAGCAGATGAGGAGGCTGGAGTGGTGGGAACCGGTAACAACACTGATGGGCTGCATTATCCAGTGCTCACTGCTCTGAGGACAAATTCCCTTTTCTGGAATGCCTCTCTTTGCTTGAGGAGGTGATTTCCCTCTGTCCTGGCAGGTTTCATTTCACAGTCAGTCTAATCCATGGACTTGACCTGCTCAGAGCTTGGGACAAGGTGTGTGTGTGACACTCCTCCCCTGGGACATGTGCAGGGAGACTTGTGTTCATCTTGCCACCACTTTGCAGAATCTGGGGAGTGCAGGTGTGTGGCAGGCACATTCTTCTTCCTCTTTCAGGAGTTTTTCATAGAGGAGCACAGACGAAAGAAAGAGAAAACAATTTCTATTTCTGCTCCTTGTTTTCCCATGTGGAATGTGTTTGGAGAATTGTTTCCCTGGGGTGAGTGCTTGGTTGGATTCTGGTGAGGATTGTTTGAGCCTGATGGCCAATCCAACCCACCTGGGGCTGGACTCTTGAGAACAGGGTCACGAGTTGTAGTGAGTTAAATATGGGAGTTAGAGAAAGTAGGTTTGTAGTTTTAGTATCTCCTTTAAATAGTATATTAATGTATTTTAGTATAGTTATAACAAATCATTCAGCCTTCTGGAGTCAAACATCATCATTTCTTCCCACTGGGTTCACCTGCACTTACAATACAGGTGGGCAACAGCTGCAGCTGTACCTGCAGGGTGCTCCTACCTGCAAGAGCTCATGAAAAACACAACCTGCTGGCATCTGCAGGGGCAAACTTGCAAACGTCCTCGCCTTGGGGCCTGTGTGTGCAGATGAGAAGTGCCTGCTGCCCTCACTGCTGAGGACAGCCTGTGCTGGTGGCCGTGGGACGCGGTGGCCCTGGGCAGGTGTCACAGACAGGAGTGGCTTCACGCCCGCTGAGCCGTGGCTGTTGCTGTAACAGTCTGCTGTCCTTCCGCAGCAGCTGTGCCGCAGCCACCTCTGCCCCGGCTCCCTGGGGACACGCCTCCACCAGGGCTGCCCACGGCCAAGAGACAGCACCCTCAGCACCTGCTATGTGTAGTAGATATAATTCGCGCCATTTCTAATATGATATATGTGATATTGAATATTTGTTAAAATATACATGTTTGTATTAGGATTCCCCCCCCATCTTCACAGGCTCAGGCGAGACCGGGTGTAGATTGGAAACTGATTTACAAGTAAGAAGGTACGGCTCGCCAGGAGATGGGCCATGGCTAGGGAGATACAGAAACCCCAGGTGCTGATTGTTAGCATGAACAACCCGAGATGGATATCATGGAAATCCTGAGGCAGATACATGCGAATGCAGTGTTCCCAAATTCCCGTAAATTTCATCAAAGGATTCAACAAACTCCAGACACTGATTTGTTCTCCCTCATCACCAAAAAGGAAAATCTTATTAACATATAGACTCTGAATAGAAGAAAAGACTGATTGCTGAAATCTTGGCCTCAGGCGGACTTTTCCCTATAAAAACCACTTGTGCCACGATGGAGGTGTGTGGGCATGGAGGAAAACCTCTGCTGAGGCTGACTCCTTGTTGCACACCCAGGGCCGACCCCGGGCTCGGCTCTGTTCTTTCCTTGTGGCTGGCTAGATAAAATTTGATTGCAAAAAAATTATTTTATTTTTCATATTAATTTGGCTGGACAAATTTTCATTTATAACAGCACCCTCAACACCCTCAGCAGCTCCCAGCCCTTGCTGCAAGTTATGCTGAGACCCTGCCAAGTCATTCCTGCCACCGTGTCAGACCGCAGGGACACCTCTCTGCCAGCGATGCCACCCCAGTGCCCAGGGTGTGGCGTGGTGGGGTGGGCTGTGGTGTGCTGGTGCAGCTGAAGGAAACGGGCTGGGGTGAAGGTGGGTGGCTCTCAGCCCCTCCCTGAAGCCCAGCTGCAGCAGAGCGAGCAGCCCCGGGGAGCTGAGTCCCCTGAGCCCCCCGTGTCATTTACATACATCCCACCAGTGGCCCCGCACAGCACCCGGGCTTTGTGCAGCACCCCAGAGCTGCTCTGAGAGCCTCCCTCCCTCTGCCTCCTGCCATGGCCCTGCGCCTCACGGTGCTGCTCCTGCTGGGGACACTGGGCACAGGTAAGGCTGCTGTGGCTGAATCAGCTCTGCCTGGGGGCACTGCAGGGTGGAGCCAGGCCTGGGCTCTCCAAGGAGGGCTTGGTTTGAGTAGGGCGTTTTGCTCTGGGGCCGTTGGGTTGGGTAATGCTTTGTGGACATTTGGGGGCTGAGGGTGATGGGGGACACGGCTCAGCCCATCACTAACTGCACCCCTGGTGCGTGCAGCTGCCAGGGCCCAGCCCGTGCTGAGCCAGCCGCAGTCCGTGTTCGTGCTGCCCGGGCAGAGCGCTCGGCTCTTCTGCACCCTGAGCCCCCAGTACAACATCAGCCAGTTCGGCATCTCCTGGTACCAGCAGCGCCCGGGCCGCTCCCTCAGCTACCTGCTCTACTACAACTCCGAGCGGGACAAGCACAAGCCTGCCAGGACTCCCGACCGCTTCTCGGCCACCAAAGACTTCGCCAGCAACGCCTGCATCCTCACCATCGCAGCCGCCTGCCAGGACGACAACGGCACCTATTACTGCGCCCTGGCACCTGCCCTCAAATGGCTCTAGCACGGGCTATCACTGCTCTCAAATGGCTCTAGCACGGGCTATCACTGCTCTCAAATGGCTCTAGCACGGGCTATCACTGCGCCTATCACTGCCCTCAAATGGCTCTAGCACGGGCTATCATTGCACCTATCACTGCTCTTAAATGGCTCTAGCACGGGCTGTCACTGTGCCCATCACTGCTCTCAAATGGCTCTAGCACGGGCACCTGAAGCTTTCCGCGCTTTCCTTGGCGTCCCTGTCTCAGCAGGGAGCACAGCAGCCCTGGGAGGGATGGGAAATCCATCTTTGCATGCTTGAGCAGGCCAACCTCCTCTGTGTCCCCAGGCGTCCCCACGGGCAGTGGCCAGCCCGGCAGGGAGCGCCGGGGCCTTCCTGGGCTCCTCCAGCACCGCGACCTGGCTGCGGCTTCCGCAGAGCTCAAATAAAGGCAATAAAGGCCAACCCTCACCTCACCTCACCCCGCGGCTCCTGTCGTGTGTCCCCGGGCCCAGGGCGGGCAGCAGCGGCCGCGGCCCTGGCGCGGCTCTGGGCCGGCTGCAGCCCGCACCCACCCCTGCAGCAGCCCCTGCACGGCTCCCGGGGGGACAGGGACACGCGTGCCCGCGGGGACTCTGCGGGGACGGTTTGTCACGGCAGGACGAGGACATCCCCACACGATCCCCACAGAACTGGGAACGCCGCCATTGCCGCACTGCGCCTGCGCAGCTCCGCGCGCGCCCCCGCGGATGTCACGTGAGGGGCGGCCGGCGCTACCATTGGCTCAAGGCAACACAAAATCAGCCGCGTCACTTCCGGGATACCTCAGTCCGTGTTCGGGCCCCGCGGCGGTCGGGTCGGGCCGCTGCCCTGCTCCTGTGACCAGCACACCGCGCTATGAAAGCCAGTGTCCACAGGAGACAGAGGAGTCCTGCAAATTTATTCGATTAAAGGGAGAGAGTCCACCACGCCATATCCCCGTGGGGTCTCTGTCGAGATTTCAGAGAATGCAGCCACCTTTTATCCTAAACTCCCGGCCGCAGGTTGCCCTCTTCCTTTCCCAATTGCCTGAGGCATAGTGGCAGGAGCTGGGCACTGTACTGTGTAAAGCAAGCACGGGATAATGAATTATTATCTTCTTAACTGAGTCCTGTTTATTATGTTTGTCAAAGGCAAAGATCAAATTTGGTGCAAGGGGTTCCAAGGGCTAAAAGGAGATGCTGCCCGAGATGCAGATGTGAAACATTTTGGGATGTGCCAGAACTGCCACGGAGCTGGAGCAGGCTGACAGACCATCCTGCCTCCTTCCCTGCAGCAGTGCGGGAAGGCACAGGCAGGTCTGGGAAAGGCGCTGTGGAGAGCTCAGCTCCACCCTTCGGCCTCCTGCACAACCAGGAGTGAAGCACATTTGTAATACCAAGGCCTGAACAAGTTCAAGCAAACAAAGCTTCCCTGCTCTCTGTCAAAAGTGGACAGCAGAGAGCTGCTCGTAAAACTGGACTCCTCTTTGAGGAAACTGCTGCAGAGTAACAAGGAAAGTGTTTAGAGACAATAAACATCCCATCCTAGGCAGATCCCTGCTCTTCTCTTGTGCTTTGGGACTGTGGCAGAACAACTCCATTGGAGTTCTGAATGGTTTAAACTCACTAAGAGGAACATAAGTACTATAGTGACAAATCCCAATACAATTCCTTTAGACTAAGGAGGAAAAAAAAGCCCTACCAACTTTAGTCAGGATCTAATATTATCCCTTCTAGCTGGCACAGCAAAGCAGGGACTGAAAGGCATCCACAACTAGCTATGCAAAGCATCCATACTTTCAGCCAGTGACCCATATAAAATGAATAAATAATTCATAATTACATATGTAGTGTACACCATGCATGTCAAGAAGGGTTCCAGAGAGAGAAGCACAGTGGGCATGCTTTGCCCTCTGAAAGGAAATGTCCTCCAGTTACTACTGTCCCTCTGGAAAGTCTCTGGACTGCAGAGACACAACTGAACCTCCATTTACAGCTGCAAAACCACATTAGATATTTTCCCCATGATGTTCTATAGCCTAGATTGACTCCACGATTCCTGAAATTTAGAGGAAGTATTCAAAGAATGCACTGGCACAGTAGCACAGTACCAGCACTCCAAAGCAGGTGCACAATAAATTGAAGAAAGCAAGATTCAGTCCTGAAGAAGTTCCTTACTTCCTCTCTTCACCTCTGGGTTTGCCCCCACATACAAGGCAAGCTTTTTACACAGAGGCTTGGGTAAAGCAGCAGCTGCTGTCGTGTTCTTTGGGATTCAAGGCTCCAGTTCCTTCCTTCTGCTGCTCAGACCTGCAGCTCTCAAACAGGCAGGAGCTCTGGGGGGTACTCCCCATAGCAGTATTTGGCAATTGGGTCTCTGTAGGTGTTCTCATGCTGCACACTCTGCCAGGAAAGAAGAAGTTTTGACAATATACACACAGTGAAACAAGGCATCCCTTCACTGAGGGAAAATAATGCATAGAGTTTATGTACAGGCAAGAAAAATTCCCAAATTCTTTTACACATCAGAGTGCCTTTGAAGTCAAAGAACTCCGCATTGCCAGCTGATGTATTACAGCACTGCAGTGTTGAACCAGAACCTCCTTTTCAAAAGATTATCCAAGTAGGTGGGAACAGAGCTCATTAAAAAGAAATAGATCTGTTTAGGCAGTATCATCAAATGTTCTAAGCAAGCAGAGCACAATGAAGTTGCAACTTGAGATGTGTGCATTTTTCTTGACAAAAGGTAGAGTTCAGATTTTATGCGTAAAAAATCCCAGTAGCTTTGGAGACATCTGGAACTCTATCCTTTGTTTGCAGTCCATCCCTATTGCTGCCTGAAATACTGAAGTTGCAGGACATGGCCAACAGTACTTTCTAAAAGGGCCACTGCTTGCTTAGACCAAAACTTCTAATAAAATCACATGGGTAACAGAAGTCCACTTCTGTCCTTAATAAGCAAAGAATTTACAACATAATTTTTGAGTTACTGTGCAGGTGATTGTCAGCACATGGTTGGTCTCCAGCTGTACCATAAAATAAAGAGCATTCTGAGGCTACTGGGAACAGCTCTCACTGTCTTAATCCTAATGAGATCTTCCCCAAAACTCATCTGAGATATTCACTGGTCATTGAACTCTTTCTGTTTTTAGTTAAGCCCCTCTTTTCTGAAGAGAATGTGGAACTCATCCTGCTCTAAATACATGCTTTGCTTCAGACTGGCTCTCAGCCATAGCGTCAGCTTTGATGAAAACACAAACACGACATACCAGCCATGCATAGGATTGAGCCCCATTTCCCAAGGGCACTTTTTGGGCCCTGGACATGTGCTGGTGCCTCACCTGTGATGAAGTCCTACACTTGGCCAGACACAGCTCAAAGTGATCTTCCACTGCCATGAAGAGGTTTTGGAACGCAATCGCTGCCCGGTTCAAGAACCGCTCCAGGAGATGTTGCTGAAGTGGCCAGCAAAGAGAAGGCAAAAATCAGAAACAGTCTGCTTCAGCAAGGAGTAATCAAAGCCCACCCCAGCCTACAAAGCTCAGGTATCAGAGGTAGAGTAAACAATTCCACTTAGGATTTCTAGCAAGCACTGAAAGGCTCATGCCTCAGAACCCCAGCAGCAGGACAAGAATCTAAAAGCTCACAGAAAAAGGGGAAATGCCAATTACAAAACTAATAGTGGCTGGAATAACTCTTCTGTATCCATTTCCCTTCAGCAAATGCAATTACCCTGAAGCTGAAACACTTTTCTAGGCTCCCAGTATTTCCTCCATAAGGTGGGAAGGACGAGTTTTGTTAAAGCTTTATTTATAGCTTGCCATACGCTCCTTGGAGCTCTTCCTCATCCTCCCAAGAATTAAGGAACTGTCCCTCCAAGGGAAAAGCTCCTCACAAAGAAGCACTTTTAGCCACAGAGGGAGCCAACAGCTGAGAACACCCGGAAAGCAGGAGGAAGTGCATCACCTTGCTGGGCTGCAGGCAGCAGGACACGCAGAACTCGTAGATGCTGCAGCAGCCGTTGGGCAGGCAGCTGTCACAGCTGTACAGCTTCGTGCTGGGCACGTGCACATTGCAGCAGCCATTCACCAGCAGGTCCTTCCTCTCACAGATGTAGCCTGGAAAACAGCAACAGCAGTGACAACTGGCAAGGCACACCCCTCTGTACGTAAATCTGCAGTAAGAATCACATTCCTCAAAAGCAGGTCTGTTTGTCGTTTAGTAGATGATGATCCTCCTCAGTCCTATGCAGCCACTCTTTGAAATGGAGAGCAGTGCTCCAGACAGCCTGGTGTTACCTGCACAGCTACCACATCCTGCTCTAATATGTGCTGTAGATACACCATGAGTATTTAAATGCAGATTATTTAAGTTCTGACTTTTTTGGGCACAGTTCTTTGTTGTGAAAGAGGGAATGGGATTGGCATTGATTATATTGGAAAAAACCCATGTTTTTACAATGGGGCTGTGTCTGGATAATTCCTTTACAGTTCTGTATGAAGAGACTTAGATTTAGCCATGCAGGACAGTGTAATATTCATTGCTGAGTAGAATCCTTAACAGCATAGAAATATGGTGTATATCCTTATGGAAATGGTCCTACCACAGTGTTAGACTCTGAGAGATCTGTAATTTTTAGAGATCTTATGAACTGGCACTAAGTCAGGCAGTGCCAAATTTAACAATGATGCAAATCACAAAAGATGTGGTGGGTTTTCCATAGCCTTGACTTGTGGCCAAGAAAGATCCAGGTCTAAGCAACAAGCACAGTGCAGGGCAGGAAAGAGTCTTTAACTTCTACTGCTTCAAACAAGTGGTTAATAACCTTGGGTTTACAAGGGTCAGACAAGCTCATTAACTGTGCCTGAGCACTAATTACACCAGCCCTGAGCTGCATCCGTACAAGGCCAAGGCTTCCTCAGTTGCTCTCCTTAACTCCCCTGACAGCAGGAGCACACTGCAGGGAGACACAAAGAGCTCTGCAAGCAACCACAGCAAATTGAGCAGGACTCTGTCTCTGGGCTCTGTGCAAAGGTAACTGGAATTCTTTGGCTTTAAGGTGGTCACAGTCACACTCTCACAGCCCTGGGCCTGAGCCTGGTGTGCACAGAACCAAAGCAGCAGCATCTGCAGCCACAGTGAAATTGAGCCAGCCAGAGGAGAGCAGGCCAAGGGCTGAGTGAAAATCCCTTAATAAAGAGCAGTTGTTACATCAAAGTGCCATCAGCAGTCAGACAGACAAAACAGCGTTCAGCAGTGCCAGATGCAGAATAAATTCAACTAAATATCAACCATACCCAGTTCATCTGTAATGAGGAGCTTCCCCTGCACAGAGTTCCTGCACTGGTTGCTCAGCTGACTGCTGTTCCCCGAGCTGAACTTCACCTTCCACATGATGGGCTGCTCATGCTCCTGCACTTGGAGGAGAGTCCGATCTCTCACCATCCTCTCTTCCTGCAAGAAAAACAGGAATGCCACCAAACATACCAGTTCCTCCTGCCACTTCAATCCACGTGCCTCTCCCAGGATTAAAGATGCCTAGTACTTGTAAACTCCACAGCACAGGAAATTATAGCATCAACAGTGCAAACAACTTACTACTTGCAGTATTTTATACTAGATGCATATACACACATATATACTTCACACCATACACAACAGGAAGACACACAGTCCAGTAAAGTCAGGGCATTCCAGTTCACCATGGATCAGCTAACACAGCTGAACTCAGTCACTACAACCACAAAAGTAGCATAAATTATATTAAATAACCACAGCTGAACGTATTTCTCTTTCATGAGCCCTTTGCCAGTGGAATCACCACTCCCAAGAGACACAACAACACCCACCAAACCCAGCGGAGACTTTCTTTTCCCAGTTTTGGTTCAAACCATCAAACACAGAATCGGGCATTCCTATTTTAAGCCCCATTAGGTATTTATAACGCCATCCTTACGGCAGCGTTACCCAGGCGAGCGGTGACAGCACCTGCAGAACGAAAGCCCCCGCGGCACACGGGATGTTTTACCCCAGCCCGCGGCGTGCGGGGCCGGCACCGACCTGCTTGAAGGTGCTGCTGATGAAATAAACGAGCGAGAGCCCCAAGACGACGCCGAGGACCCATCGCTTCCTGAGCAGCCGCCGCCAGAGCACGGCCCCGCAGGGCACCATGGCCGGGCGCGGGGCAGCGCGGGCGCGGGGCCGGCATCACCGGCGGGCCCGCAGCGAGCGGCGCCAGCCCGGGGGCCCCGGCGCGGCCCCGGCGCGGCCCGAGCGCTTCCGCCGCGGGGCGGGACCGGGCGGGGCGGGCGGAAACCGCGGCCGGGCGTGCGCGGGGCGGCACCGGCGGCACCGGGCCGGGCGGAGCCGAGCCGAGCCGGGCCGCACCGAGCCGGGCCGAGCCGAGCCGAGACGAACCGAGCCGGGCCGGGCCGAGCCGAGCCGAGCCGAACCGAACCGAGCCGAGTCGCCCCGCTGGGTACGGGCACCGCCGGGCCGGGCCGGGCGTCACGGATTCCAACGCGAACCTCCTTCCCCCGCCTAACCGGGAAAAAAGGCCTGTGTGTGCATGTGTATATGTGTGTACGTATGGGATTGTATGTTTTTAATTTGTATATATATATATGTGTGTTGTATATATGTGTATATAGGATATGCACATATGCATGTGTATACATAGATGTATATATGTGTGCATAGGTATAGAACTGTATTAATAGATATTTCTGTGTATATATGTATGTATATCTGCATGTATACAGGTGTATATCTCTATATGTATACTATGTATATGTGTATTTGTATATATATGTGTGTGTGTACATGTGTATATATACGTATATAGGAGTGTATCTATATATGCATGTGTGTATATATAGATGTATATATGCGTGCATAGGTATAGAACTGTATTAATAGATATTTCTGTGTATATATGTATGTATATCTGTATGTATACAGGTGTATATCTCTATATGTATACTATGTATATGTGTATGTGTACATATAGGTGTATATATGTATGCATATGTATAGAACCATATTAATAGATATGTCTGTATATATATGTATATACATATATGCATATCTATACATATATATGTATGTATGTTTATATATTTATACTATGTGTATATATAGATTTATATATGCATATGTATAGAACTGTATTAATAGATATGTCTGTATATAAATGTATATACAACTATGTGCACCTGTATCTATGTATATCTATGCATATCTGTATATGCATACTATGTATATGGTGTGTACATATGTAGATGTGTATGTTTAGAACTGTGTTAATAGATACGTCTGTATACATGTGTATATACATGTATATATATACATATAGATATGTATAGGATTGTTAATAGATGGGTATGTAGGTATACATTAACAGATCTATACTCATACATCAATATATATGTATGTGTATATATATGTGTAAACGCACATATATACATATGTACATATATAAATATATGTATGTATATGCATTTATATTATAATATAATATTATAATTAATATATATAATAATATATATTATAATATATAAAATTAATATTATATATTGCATTTATATTATAATATATATTATAATATATACTATATGTACATACATATATGTATGTACAGATGTATATATAAAATATATATTATGCCATATGTGTGTGATACATTCTGTGATACAAGTGCATGTATGTATAAATACATTTATGTCTGTCTGTATTTATTACAGCCTCACTCAGGTGTGTGTGTGTGATAAAAGCTGTGTGTATGGACTGTCTGTATTTGTGTCAGTATTTATTACAGCCACACTCGGGTGTGTGTGTGTGATAAAAGCTGTGTGTATGGACTGTATTTATGTCAGTATTTATTACAGCCACACTCGGGTGTGTGTGTGTGATAAAAGCTGTGTGTATGGACTGTCTGTATTTATGTCTGTATTTATTACAGCCACACTCGGGTGTGTGTGTGATAAAAGCTGTGTGTATGGACGCAGTGAAGGCAGAGTGCAGCTCTGGGAGCGCTCCAGGGAGTGCCTGTGTGGGAAGCAGGGCTGCAGGGGCCAGTCCCAGAGGAAAACAGCTTTGCTGGGTCATGCACATGGGCAGGGCTTGAAGCACTGAGGGTTCCTGCGCCTCTCTGCCTTTCCCAGGGAGATGGAGAGGTAAAACTCCTTGTGCTGTGCTGAAAATTGCTATTTCTGTGTGCTTCCTCCAGGCAGGCCTGTGTGAGCACTGGGGGCAGGCGCTGACAGTCACTGCCTGGGAGTGAGGACCTGGGATGAGTTTGAAATCTGCACTGGCCTGGACTGTATGAGGTGCTCCATCTGTGGATGTCTGCATGCCTGGGATTCCATCTCTGCCAGTGTGGCACCTGTCACCTCTGGATGAAGCTGCTCTTCAGGTACTGTGCTTTGAGACAGCTGGCAAACCTTCCTAGACCCACTGTGCCTTTACATGTGGGCTGCACATCTTTATATATATTGTCATGTGTTATGAGTAATGTTATAACTTTTTATATTCAAGAGTATTTAGATCTTTGTCTTTACATTTTATTAAGTAGCTGTTGTACTTTGGGCCTATTGTCCAGGCTTTGTAGATTAAAATGAATGAGTTGCTTGTTTAAAATAATATTGTCATAAGATTATTGTATTTTTTTCATTAAAAATGTTTACACATTTTCTTTTTCTTCCTCCCTCTCAGTTTTGCTTTGCAGAGCAAGTTCCTGCAGAAAAGGAAGACTGGATCTGATTTCCCAAGAGGCTGTTGAGTCACGGGTCACATCAAGAGCCACTGTTAGCTGTGCCCATGTTCCTTGGCAGGCCATGCCATCCTTCCTGGTGACTGTCACTCCCTGCAGGAGGGGACCTGAGTGACTCCTGCCCCCTGGACACCTGTGTGCCCCCATTTGCCATTCAAAGCTGTCTCTTCAAGTCCACTGAGAACCAAATGGGAGCTCGAGGTGCTCTGGAGCAGAAGCAAATGATTGCTGCCAGCCATGTCCCCAGCTGAGCGGGTCCCACAGCCCTCTGCCCCCAGGGCCTGTGCCAGTAGCCACTCTGGGATTTGCTGAGCCACAGGGTTCATGTTGAGCGTGTTGTGTTTTAGGGTTTTGAGGAAAATGCAGAGGCGGCACAGCAGCAACACGGACACCGTGCCTCCTGAAAGGTAAATCTTCCCCTTCTTCTTCCCTCCATGTTCCTCTCCCAAGAGGAGGGTTCTGATTTAAGAGTAGGGGGTGTTTTACAAGATGAAAGTTCAAAATTGAGAAAGTCAGATTCATGTGTGTGTGGTGTGGCCGGGCTCTCTGCTCGAGTCTGGGGATTCTAGAGACAAGTTTACTTTTCTCCTTGCTGTCACTCACTGACTGCTGCCAGCCACAGTGTTTCAGGGTGATCCAGGGTGGCACAGCTGGCACACAGCTGGCTGAGCACGGGCAGGATGTGTGGAGCTTGGAGGAGGGGTTGGATTCATGGCCCCGTCCTGTGGGGACCCTGAGCACTGTCAGTGTGCAGGGATGGACCTGTGTGAACAGGAACCATTTACACTTCTCTTTTTGAGGTGTTTAAAAAGTCTGCTGGTCTGAAGCTCCCAACTGCTCTGACTTAGTGTTTTATAAAGAGTTTGTGTGACCCTTTGCATCTTCCCAGAGTCTATCTTCATGTATGTATTTAGAATACCTCTAATTTGTTTCTGTAATTATAACATCAGCAAGGGAGCCTTGCCACTGTTGTTGTTCTAGTACTAAATATTCCCTGGTGCTTTCCCAGAGTTGGACTATGACTTTTTAAATTTTTATTCCTGAAGAAGAAACTAATCTAATTACTCCAAGACAAAGATGGAACTAACAAATTTCATTGCTCTGTTTGAGCTGAGATTATAAGTGAAAGATCATAAGTAAATAATTTATTTTTATAGTGGTTTTGCAATTACCGTTGAAGCCTTATGTCATGGTCATTGCTAGCATGGTACCATTCTTAATTTCAGGGGAAAGAAAGCCATCTTCAGTTTTTTTCTGCGTGATACTTCTGATTTTTAACAGGGTAAATACATAGTCAGGAACATAGTGTCAAGTTTTTCTACCTGTAGAAGGAAATGCTGTTACCACTGGTCTTCACTTCTGTTAATTTCAGCAGCCTCACAATTTCAACAAAAAGACCTTGTTTGTTTATAAATATGTCACAGATTAATTCCTTCTTGCTGAAAGCACACTCGTGTATCCTGGTAATGTTATTCCAAAGGATAGCTGTGTCTTTATTTGTACCACTGGGTTCCTCCCAGGCTGTTTGTTACATTCCCACCCATTAGCTGGGTATACACCCCTGAGTTCTAATGTCAGGTGTGAATTTAAAGGCCTGCCTGATGAATATTTTGGACCAGAACAAGGTGTGCAATGTCTTGTTGACTGGATTCCCTGCAGGAGCCTGTGGAGATGCAGTGGGGATGGGGTGCAGCTACAAAAATCCTTATTAGGAGTTTGCTTAGTGGGAAGGTTTGGCCAGAGAGGTTTGAGGGTGTCCCCGGAGGGAGGTGAAAGGCAGAGCTCTGTGCCCTGGGGAGGCTTTGGAACCCATGGGGGAGAGAGGGTTGAGGGCTCTGGCTGTGCTGTCTCAATTTTTAAGTGCTGTTCCTAAAGTCAGAGATCTCTCAGGATTCAAATCAGGAGAGACCAAAGCTCTGCAACACGCCTTACTTGTGGGCTTTGCCTCTTGCTGAGGTTTATTTGTTGTTTACTCTCCTTTTGCAGGTTAGAGAAGTGTTCGCTGCCTGTCAGGCATTTACTGCCTGGTGATCATTGAACTTGTTACTTGCATTGTTCCCTCTCACCTAAACTTTCCTTGTATTGACTTCTAGTAAAGAAAAAAAAAATCCTGTTGACTTTAGCTGTTAGGATAAAGGTATTTAGACTTTCTTTTTGGAATCTGGCTGTATTCCAGCATGCTTAGGAAAGAATCAGTGTCAGAACCAGTTCTGACCTGTAATTTGGGTACATCCATGCCCAATTTACCAAAAATATAAAAATAAAAGAATTTATCTGAACCTGTGAGCACATCCTTCACTTTTGTGTCAGGTCAGGGACACACAAAGCAGCTCTCAACACTTCAGTTCCCCTGGTGATTCTGTCTCTTCTGGTGCAATTCATCAGTGGGCAGGTAGTGATTATCCCAAAATAAAGACAGAGGATTTTGGGGGTAGGTCATTACTTTGAGTTATCTTGGTTAGTTTGTTTATAGTATGACTGCATTTGGTGGTGGGGTGTCAGGTTCCATGAGTTTTTGTATGTTTTTCTTTAAATACTCAAATCATTATTGAATATACTGGATTTTGTACTGGGTGTATTATTTCTTTGTTTATTTCCAAAAGCAAGCAGGGTGTTTGGGAGCTTCATTCCTTGGTGAGGGAGCTGATGTGTTCTGCTCAGGTCTGGAGAGGTTCTCTGATCTGGTTACCGGCCTCCAGCTCTGCAGCTGAGACTTCCAACAGAAAATACAGGGAAAAGCATCTGGAGACCTGGATATTCTGAGAGTGTGGGAATCCTTAAAATCAGAGTTTTGGGAAAGCTGCAAAAGGCAGGCCTCAGAGACAGCAGAACTGTGATTAGAGCTAAGCAGCAGCCATAAGGTTTGTCAGAAAAAAAGTTATATAAGATGTAGACAGTAAGGACAAATAGAACAATGGTCAGTGTATTAATGCTCGGATAGAATAACTCCCTAAGCTACAGAAAAGTATATCTAGCAAAAGTATATCTAACAGCTATTAGGAAGCTCTAAGCTTAATAATGGAGCTCTGTGCAATTGTGTTTTAAGGCTTACAAGCAGGTATTGTATTTGAAATAAGCAAGCATTTTTTTAACCAAAGGTACATGTGGTTATACTATACTGTGGTTGGATAGAACTGCTGTCAATATGCTTTGTGTGATTAGTCAAAAGGCTTTTAAAGTGAGTTGTAGCACAGAGTTCTTTGGCTACTGCTGCGAACATGAGCTGCTGGCATCTTCCCATTGTCATAACCATGTAATGAGGTTGATGCTGAAAATTAACAGCTCCAGACAGTCTCAAGCTACGTCAGGGAAGGTTTAGGTTGGATAATAGGAAAAAATTTTTCACTGAAAGAATAATAAAATACTGGAATTGTCTTCCTAGGGAGGTGGTGGAATCACCATCTCTGGATATGTTTAAAAAAAGACTAGACTTGGCACTTGGTGCTATAGTCTAGTTGTGGTGTTAGGGCATAGGTTGGACTTGATGATCTTAGAGGTCTCTTCCAACCTCATGATTCTGTGATTCTGAGCCGCGTTCCTCAGCAGCCCCGTCCCGCTGGTGCTTCGTACATGGAGCCCTAACCCGCAGCAGGCTGTGGGGAATGGCTGCCCTCAGGGCTGCAGCAGCACCCCGTTCTGAGGCGCTGACGGAACCCTGGCGCGTGTGCCCGCTGCAGGAGCCGCAGCCAGACGCTGAGCTCGGAGGCCAGCGTGGACGAGAGCGGAGTGTTTGAGAGCCTCAAGGCCGAGGCCGCCTCGCCTCAGCAGCTCTTCTCGGGGCTGGCCGGCATCCCCGCGGCCTCCATCGCCTCCGCGCCCTTCCCGGCCGGGCTGGTGCTGGGCTCGGCGGCCGGCGGGGGAGAAGTGTTCATCCAGATGCCGGCCCCGAGGGACGAGGGGGCCGGCCGGGCCGAGGGGGCCCCGTTCCACGCCCGGGCCCCCGGCCATCACTTCCAGCACGGCCACCACCGCGGCTCCTCGCTGCTGCACATGGCCGGGGCCGACCGGCACGGCCACGCCGAGGAGGGCAACGAGGAACAGGCCGGAACGCCGGCCCCGGCGCTCTCGGAGCTCAAAGCTGTGGTTGGGTGGCTGCAGAAGGGACTTCCCTTCATCCTGATCCTCCTGGCTAAAGTCTGTTTCCAGCACAAGCTTGGTGAGCATTTGTAGAGCTTTTTGAACTGTGATTAGAGGGTGGTTGGGAGGCTTTATCAGGCTCTGATGTTCCAATACGTTTATCCATGTGGCAGTGTCTAGATGGAGTCTAGCATGAAGGGAACATATTCAAATGCATGGGATAATGCATGTGATAAATTCCCCATAACTTTCAGTCCAAGCTGTTTTCATCTGGGTCAGATCCATCCATTTCCTGTCCTGAGCATGCTGTTCCTTTTCTTGATTTCTCCCTGACATTCCTGTGAGGCTGAGGATGTTACCGAGGCTTCTCCCTCAGAGCTCTCTCTAGGAGAGATGGGGAGAGCTTACACTGGTCACAGCAAAGATATCTATGTAGCACAGAGGGGTTCAGAGGGAGGAGACTCCTGTCTTGCAGGTAGGGTGGAGGGTGTGAAATCAAAGAGCATCAGCAGTTTCTCCCTGACAGAGCCTTTCCCTGCAGGAATTGCTGTGTGCATTGGTATGGCCAGCACCTTTGCCTACGCCAACTCCACGCTCCGAGAACAGGTGGCTCTGAAGGTGAGTCTGGCGTTTTACCTTCTTCTGTATGGGGATTTATGAAGGAGTTTTCAATGAGTTAGAGGCAGGACCTCTGAGTTTTTTAGGTGATGCGATTTATTTTCTTACTTTCTGCATAGGCAGGAAGGGTGAGTTCGGCTCACATCTTCACTGCATGGTTCAGAAGGTCCCAGACCCCTAGCTACAAGGCCTTTTAAGGATTTATTGGCTAATAAAACACTGCCAACAAGGATATTTATGTTTTTGACTCAATCCTTACGGGTTTTCATCTTATGGACTTGTGCTACCGTGTGAGCTTTCTTAGCCAATCATGTTATGACAGACAAACCTACAGTATTGCATTCTAAATGTCTTGTTTAACCTTGTAATTACTTTTATTTTTCCTATATCTTAAACTCTAAGACTGTAAACCTTCCTCCACTTAATGTGTCTCTGCTTCAAACTATAAATCCACATTCTTGCTTCTAGCACCTAAGTTTAGAAGCCTTTTCCAAAGTCTCAAATCAAATCCTGTGTTTAATTCTAAGCTTTGGTTTACAGGCCCAGAGTTCTGAGAATTCTCTGCATTTTGGATTCCAGCACTTCTGTTCCCAGCAATCTTTTTCCATGCACAAAATACTATCTGTGATTGCAGTGTAGTGCTGAATGCATTTATATGTGCAAAGATCTGTCTTCTCCTTCCTGTCTCTCCCCACTGATGCTCTCCCAAAGTCTTTGTCCTGCTTTTTTGTGAAATGTGGTGTAGTAAAACAAAGGAGGACAGGTCAGGGATGTTGTAATCTGCATCTCCCTCTGCCTGGCAGTGCCTATTCCAGCACTTCTCTGCACCTTGGTTTCCCATATGTACAGCAGAGATAATGTTTTGAGACGTTCAGCTGCAAGATTTCATAGATGTATTGCTTGCTAGTAGCTTTATAATGCTCTGGGCATTAATATGCTTAGAATGTAAAGAAACCAACAGATCTTTTCTTCTGATCTTCTGTGTTTGGAGAACAGTTCAACAGCACTCAAAGCACAAGGCTAGAATTCCTTTTTTGTCAAAATGACCTGGGTGGCACCAGTGCATGCTTGTATCTGCCAGCAGCAGTGGAGTCAATGTGATGCAGCACTGAGTGAGCAGATGGATAGCACAGCCCAGTAACAGATTGCTGTTGCCTTGCACTCTGCACCTCTGGCCTTCCAGCAGTGTGCCCCTTGATCTGCCTCCTCTAAATCTCAGCACAACAGGCCTGGCTGTTGAACAGCTACAGAGACCTCCTTTCTTAATAAATCAGCTCACAAGAAAAATGGGGGTTGTTTTCCTCTCAGGAATAAAATTTACTCCCCAAAGTTACCAAGGGCCAAGACTTGGGACAGTGACTTCTGCCATCCAGCTTGTCTGTAACTTTCCATATGTGTTGAAATGCAAAATTTCCACTTCTTTTGACCTTTACCTATTTGTTCAATCAAAAATGAATGTTCCAGAACCACCATGCTTTATGATAGCACCCAGATGTGCTGCAGGTAGTGGTGGGGTATATTTGATTTAGCTGAGCCTTCCACTGAGTGACTTTGGGTCCATTTATAAGAATTGTCACTCCAGCCAGGTGGCAGCTCAGAATTTAGGATGATACGTGGAATGGACTTTTTAAAATCTGTTTGTCGTACGTCATTTTAAATATCAGGGGATTTTAGGTGTCCCAAGAGAGATCCCAACTTTGAAGATGAATTCTGCAAGTAATTCTGTCATTTTCACCAGCTTATTTCAATTAATTTCCATTGAAAAGGTTACGTGAGTGAGAAGCATTTCTGCTTGTGTTTATAGATGTCTTTACCTTGCAGACTACTTCTTAGTCCTGTGTAAATCAGCTAATTACTGAACACTTTGTTACATATTTGCATCCCCTGGGTTGGATTTTTCAGCAGTTGAAGGCTCAGCTCAAGTCTTGATATTTTGACCTGAAATAACTCTGCTCCTTTTCCTTGCTCAGGAGAAGAGATCAGTGCTGGTTGTCTTCTGGATCCTGGCCTTTCTCACTGGAAACACCCTGTACTTGCTTTACACATTCAGCTCTCAACAGCTTTACAACAGGTGAGCAAAATCTACATTGTACAGGATGGGAGCAGGTGATAAATGCCAGGGAGGAAAAGAGGGAAGCCCACTTCTCCCCCAGACTGTGGGAGGAACTGTGTGCCCTTAAAGGATCTGCTGTCTTTGTTGCATCTCTGTAATAACTTCCAGTGCAGGAAAAGAATGTGTGTGTCCCCTTATAGGATTATGCTTCTGTCAATAAAGGACATAAGCAGTGTTTAACTGGGCCAGGGTGTGATGGTGTCAAAGCAGGGTGGATCCTTCCAAAAATGACCTCTGAATTCCCACTGTGACCACTGCAGCTGAACATCAAGTGCAGGTGTCAGAGGCAGATGAGGAACTGACCCAGTGATTTTCCTCTTCAGTGTAGGACAGGAGATGAAGCAGCAGTTTTACTCCAGTGTCCTCAAGGCACTTGGATCTGAAATAAATTAAGATAGCCTTGCCTTTCAAATCCTGACTGAGTTAGTTCTCAAATACAGAAAGATTTCTGCTCATGGATTTGGTTCACAAGTTAATGTAAAGCAGACAGGAATAATCACAGCTAGGAAGCAGAGAAAAGGGGAGATTTGAGAAGGTTTGAATGTGGGTCTGAATGGGAGAGGCCAAGCCATGGGATTGTCTGGATGGAATGGAAAAGGAGGAACAGGAGTGGCAGAAAGATGTGGAAGTGAAATCTGTTTGCACCACAGGGTAACAGGGTGTCTCTAAGAAGGTGGCCAAGGTGGCATGAATGGGACTAGTTCAAAATAAATGCTAAATCATCTAAATGAAAGGGATTTTAGCAATTTGGGGCCATCTTACAGACAGTTTAGAGTGTGGTTTATTACCAGTGGGCAGGCTGGACCACAGCTCCAGGAAAAGCCCTGTTCTGTGAGTGCTGCAGTGGTGTCATGCCCAGGCTGGTGTATCTCTTGCTTGCCAGACCTGGGACTATTCACAAGCCAGGCTTGTCAGATTAGAAATGTCTGCTTCAGTTTTGTTTCTTTCTTTCATTTTTCATTTCCTGATTTTTTTTTTTCTTATTTCTAGTGCATGAATAGTAGTAAAGTCTCTGATTCTGTTTCTGTTTTTAGGGTGTAATTTTACCTGTTGTGCTGTGCCAGTGTTGTGAGTATTTTCAATTCATGTTCAGGCTTTTCATTTTGGGTTGGTTACTTTGCTTTTTTTTCTTTTTTTTTTCCTTTTTTTTTTTTTTTTTTTTTTTTTTTTTTTTACTGTTAAGTTTTTGTTTTCTACCATGAGGCTTTAGCAGGTAAATACGCTGAGGTTCCAAACAGACTTTATGGGTGTTTGGGCCCTGCTTTGTGCCAGTGGGCAAACCTGCTGAGCCCTGTAGAAATGGGCAAGAGCAAAGTCAGGAGGCCCAGAGGAAGCCCAGATCTGATTTGTGTGTCCTCCTCCTCTTGTCCTTGAGAACTTCCCTGAAGTTCAGGGCACTACCTGGGCTCTCTCTAGCCAGCAGTGCATACAATGAGCTTGAGCAAGCTTCTCCTCAGTGGTATTTGAGCTTTGGTGTCTCTTTCAGCCTTATATTCCTGAAACCCAACCTGGACAGGCTGGACTTCTTTGACCTGATGTGGATTGTGGGCATTGCAGACTTTGTGCTGAAGTACCTCACCATTGCCCTGAAATGTCTGATCGTGGCCCTGCCCAAGATCATCCTCGCTGTCAAATCCAAGGTAGGAGACTCTTCTTGAGGCACACACCTTTGTCTTTGATAATCCAATACCTTTACCACACATTTGCAGCATGGAACCAGAGAATCAGGGAATGGTTTGAGTGGAAAGGGACCTTAAATCCCACCCAGTGCCACTCCAGCCTGGCCTGGGACACTCCCAGGGATCCAGGGGGGGCACAGCTACTCTGGACACGCTGTGCCAGTGCAAAATCTGGATGGAGGAATAAAACCACTAAAATCTGTTGCTAAACCTTTGGCAGAAAGTCACCTGGCATCAAGGGGTGGTTTTTGAGCCATCACAGACCTGAGCAAGGGTTTGGTACTACCAGCAGTGATTAAAGTCCAGGGAGGTGAGGTGAGCATTGCTTGAGGAAGAATCAGTGCTAGAAGCCAGATAACTGCTTTTCTCATTAAGCCTTGTTTTCTGAGTGATCTCTGTAAATTCACATTTCTGAAGCAGGAACCTCTTCATTTCCTGGGAAGAAATTGCAAATATTTGTCTCTTTGGCTTCCCATTTAGATGAAAGAAGTAACTGGGTTAAACTGAAGCCACAAAAGACAGCACCAGTTCTAACCATAGGAGAAAAAAAAATTAATTAAACGCTTCACATATTTAAATGTTTATGAAACCACATGTAGACTAAGCCTAACTTTTAAAAGTTTCTCTCTCATTTAAAACACCTTTTGAGATGTTTTTATTTTACATCTCTCATGCTGCCTCTTCCTCCACTCAATAGTGTCCCCAGTTCAGGGGCAGATGTAGCAATGTGTATTATTTGCATTCAGCAAAGAAACCTCTGGCAGCTGTTGGGATGAAAGGCACTTTGCCTTGCAAGGTACCAGCAGTAATTGCTGCAAGTCTCAGGCAGGGCACTTCAGGGGGTACCTAAACTGGGAATAGTTTTGCTTAGAAATGACATGGGTGGCAGGGGAGTTGAGCAGTTTGTTCCTGCACAGTAGGGCTATCTGAGATGGTTATTAATTTATTTCTGGCAATTGTCCAGCTTTTTTTTTTTCCCTTCTATTATTATTATTATATTTTGGGAGATTAATGTGCTGGGTCAGAGCATAATCCAGGCTGGGGAGGGAGGGAGAAGTGATGTGAATAGTCTTCCCAAGATAAATGGCAGTGCTGGAAAAGGTTCACAGCCTTTGCTTGCTTGTCTGAGAGCCATCCCAAGTACTCATTAATCCTTGTCAGGAGAGAAGAAAGAGAGGGGGTCTTTATTTGCAGCTCCAGTGAGAGGCTGGTAGGATCACATCTGTCAAGGGCCTGTAATGACTCAGAGCACAGATGCTTCATTTTTAATATCTTTTTCTGGAGAGCAATGTGTCCCACTTTTTTTAAGCCCCTTTTTGTCTCAGGATGTTGGGGATGGTCTCTCTGTCCCCTGGCACTGCGGGTATCCACCGCCAGATCTGGGTTTGGTTTGGGGGTTCTCTCCCCCACTCTGCAGCCTTGAATCCAGCCGAGCATGAGATCTGGTGTAACAAATTGAGCAAGGTCAAACTGGGATGGGAGGGCTCCAGGGGAGCCACAGGACACCCTGGAAATGGTAATTGGTGATCACACACATAGCTGAGCTCCTTCCCTGGGCCTGCTGACCCCTGGCCTGCACAGGTGAGGGATTTAAATGGAACCTTTTGCTCAGTTACAACACTTCTAGTGCAATTTGTGCACATTAACTTTGACCAACATTTTTATCAAGTTTTTTCTCTGACTACGTGCCAGATACAAAGTTACTGTCTCCCTCCCAATGTCCTCCAAGTAATATTTCTGCCTGAAGCCCAGCTTGGAGTTTATGAACTTCTGGGTGGTTGTCACTTAATGGTAACAGGCTGCTGGAGAAATACCAATTTAACTCAGTAAAGCTCAATTTTTTCAAGGTGCATATTTATATATAGTGAGAAGGTTTTGTGCCAATTTAACTGCTCAGAACAGCAGCCTCTTGCTCCCCTGGTAGTGGGCCTGAAGTGGAAGTTGCTGCACTCTCAGGGCTGGAGTTCAGCACAGGGGGATTTAATCCTCAACTACTGGCAGTCAGCAGTAGATCCTAAAACTTGCCCTTGGATGGGATTTGGGGAACTTTAATCATCCTGCACTCAGCCTCTGAGCAGGCTCTTTGGATTTTCCTCATTCTGGAAGTTGAAAGGCACTTGCAAAGCTAGCCTGGCTTTTCCTGCTGCTCCTCAGGATCCTGGTCCTCTCTGAATACTGTGTGGTTTTTGCTTTTATTTATCAGTCTTTATGTCCCCCCTCATTCTTCTCTGTAAACTGAACTCCAAAAATTTTTTGAGTCTTTTCTCAGAGATTGTTAATTCCAGATCTTATTAGTCTCTTCTGGACTGTCTTCATTCCCTCCCTGTTTTCTAGACCATTTCTCCAACCTGTCAAGGTGAATTTGGAATATAATCCTTCTTTCCAGTTGTGCTCACAGCTTAGTGCCTGCTGTACATTACTTTGTTCCATCAAGATCATCAGTGACAATAGTGAATTGCACTAAACTCTGCTTTCATCAGTTGGATGCATCTTTTCATTTTGAAAGAAAACACAGGAAAAATCTGTGTTAGAACACTCAGTTCCCCCCATCCAAAATACCTGGGTCATGTTTTCCTAGTATGGCCCATCACAGGAAGGGCATTTTTCGTTGTAAACTTCTGTGATTTGTAGCATCAGTTTATGCTTTAACTGAGAGAAAGGGAACTAAAATTGAGGGGCAGAAAAAGTTTGTCTTTGCACAGTAGGCAAAACCCATCATCATGGGGGCTTGAAGTGTGAAGCATGAAAGCTGCTTTATTGTGAGGGTACAACCAGCCAGAGTTCTCCAAGCCTGAGTAACTCAGACATTCAAGATCTCTGCAAGCAACTCCTCCAAAGAACGAAGGAAGACTTAAAATTTTGATGAAATAACCCCAGACTTTCCCAGGTTCCAAACCAACCTGGAAAACAGATGCACCAGGAGAGGCTGTGAGACTCCATTCAGACTGGAATGCAAGGAAAGGAGAGAAAAGCAGGAGAAGGAAGGTAACCCCAGCACCAGACTGGCCCAGAGCTCTGTGGAGTTTCCAGAGGATCCCACCTGTGCTGGAGGTGTCCCTTCCTCCCCTCAGGCTGTGACAGGGACACTGAGCTGGGTACAAGTTTCAGTAACAGCTGAGCTCATCATTCCTTTGGAAGGGAGGGCTTGGCTGAAGGCTCTCCATTAAAAAAGGCAAATAAGATCATTTGGTTCAATATAAAATGAATTAAAGTAAATTAAACTGCAGGAGCCATGTGGCCTGCAGAGGCTTCCATTGTTGTGCACACATCAAGGGCAGCTTTTCATTTTCACTGCTAAGGAATGACAGCTTGAGGGGGGTGGAATTCAAAATCAGGAAATAAATAATAAAAAGACACAGTTGCCAAAGATTTCACTTAGGAAATCCCAGGTGCCTGCAAGCTTCCCATCCCCTCCTCATGTTGTTATCAGCAATCTGAGCTAGAGAAGTGAGTGAAACATGGGGGGAGGGAGAAGGAAAATCAAACCAAATAGGACTGTAAGAAACTGTTACCCCAGTTCTTGCATCTGTGTGTCCCTATCCCTATAGGGGACAAAGATACCATGGATATTTTAATACATAATAAAGGCCCTAAGTGAGAATTTTCTCTTCATGCTCAATGCAGAGCCAAGTTACAGGGGACTGCATTTACAGGAGAGTGAAAATGCAGAAGGAGAACACTGACATTGACCCCTCACTGCAGCTTTGAAAATACTTGCTTGGTGGCTTTTTCCAGTGGATTATTTTATTAGTGCTTTTTATTTTAAAATTACCATCTCATCAAGTCTGGTCAGAGAAAACTTGGCCTGGATGTGGCAGCAATTTCAAGTTCTGCACTTGGACCTTGGACCAAAAACCTTCTTCAAGTGTCCATCATATTTCCTGTCACAGATGGGTACAGCTCTGCCATGGAACCTGGCACATTAATTTCCATATTCCTTCTGAAACTGCACAAGACAGACACAGAACTCTCTGGAGAGAGGGGTAGGGATAGGGAGGATTGACAACTTGGAAGGGAGGAAGTTAGGGAAGGGCTTGGGAAAATTGGCAACTGGGAAAGGGAGGGGATTAGGGAGGAGAACAGGGGGCAAACGTGGATTCAAAGCAAAACACACCACAACCCTTCATGGACAGCAGTCTGAGCTTGGGTCCTCTTGGGTCACAGGAACTCCAGGATGTTCTGCAAGGACTTTTCCCTGCTGCAGCTGGGACTGATGTGCTGTCCCAGAGTCAGAAGTGTGGGATTTATTATTTACAAAATCAAAAACTAACTGAAGCATAAGAGCAGGTACTGAGGAGTGGGGACTCCTCTGTCCCCCTCCCTAAACTTGCTTTGCAAGTCACTGCTACTGAACTTTTTAAAAATCATTGCTCTTCAGTGGTTTCCCAGTTTAACTTGCCAGTTTAAGATACAAAAATGGGATTTTCAGAAGCGTTGTGCGCTAACTAAAATTCTCATTTTCCCCTCCAATCCCACCTTGACATTATTCCTCATTAGTCCTGCATGGATTTTCACCAGCATCCTCCATGCCACAGTGCTGTTTACTGTGTAAATCTGGGAGTTTGCTCTGTTTTACTGCTCCTACCCAACACCTGATCTATTGGCACCATGACCTGGAATCTCAGCAGAGCCTGCTCTCCTCTGATCCAAACTGCCAGCAGGACTCCAAAGCTTTTTCAAGCACGTTTCAGAATATGCCCTAATGCTGCTGCTGGCAGCAGAACAAGTGAGACTTGGAGCTTCCCTCGAGTGCTAATCACACCTTGCAGTTGCCTCATTGCAACTTCTCTCACTTCTCTTGCATGCCCCACTCTGATTGCGCTGTGTCAATCCTTGCTGTGCCTCTGTTCCTTGTGGGGAGGCACACTGAGGCAGAGCCTTATGGCAAAGGAAACTGCACACTGAGCCCTGGGGGGAGTCAGCATCCCCTCTGCTGCTGCAACCTGCCCCCTTTGCTGTGTCTAGCTTGGGATTCCATTTTTAATTACACTGTTCCATGGTATTTTTCTGTGAGGCTTCTCCCCTCCATCACCACGCCCCAAGGGTGAAGGTGAGGGATTGAATGAAGCTGTTGCAGCAACTGGAAAGTTCACAGGAAACAAAGAGAAGAACGTTCTACAAGTTCAAGTTGAGTTGCTACACTGGAGAATTAAATCCTCTCCTTTGCCAAATAATTCTTGTGTGAATCCAGATAAGTCAGGTAGAGCTGCAAACTGAAGTCAGGGCTGCAGCTTTTAATGGTAATGTGAGCTAGAAAATGAAGTGTTTTATAAAAAGTCTAATCCCAACACCTCAGCAAGGACACCAAAATAACCTTGCCTTGACCTTTGTCTTTCTGTGTCTCAGGTTCTCATTTAGAAAATGCAGAGAAAAGCTGTCCCTGAGGTCAGCCAGCAGCCTGAAAATAAAGGAGGTTTAAAAGAGTTTTCTGTAATGCTGATGTCGTAAAGGCACTGAAGAAATTCTAGGAATGTGCTCCTCTGAGCAGAGCTCAAACAGCAGGAAAGGATCAGATGCAGATCTGCCATCAGGTAGTGAGGATGTAACAAAATACCGAGAAATTCCATGCAAAAACCTTCAGTGCAGTACAGACTGAAACTCTGGATGTACAAAAGGGAAAGTGCAATTGTGTGAAAATGCTGAATTCCCCTCTTTCAAAAGAAGTGCTTGGTTTGAAGTGTAGAAATGGTATTTCTGTGTGGTGAAGGAGGTTCAGAAAATGGGGGGATTATACACAAGTCATTGACTTGTGGTTTTAACTGAGCACTGAAAAAAAGGAATCAAAATTTCACCATGTGGTATCTGAGGCTCATCAGCAGAGCTGCTAAAATTAGATCCCAGCACAGCCCTTCCCCACGTGTGCTAATGAAGTGTTTGATAGCAGCAGCAGCTCCCTCAGAGGAAGCAGGACCAGCACTGCCCCTCTCACTCCTGGGCCAGGCTTAACCCTTGGTGAGAGCAGAGCCTTTCTGCTGTTCCCTACTCCCAGCAGGAGCCAGAATTCCAGGTAATATCCTATTTCATCTCTGCAGTTCAGCTCCCACACAGCCCACTCCTGCACTGGGGCTGGCTCACAACCCCACCAGCAAGATTCTGCTGATCTTAGAGAGCTCTTCAGTCTCTCCAGTGCATTCCAGAGAAAATTCCCAGACTTCCACAGGTTTTTGTGACATAGGAAAAGTCACCTGACAGAGACAGGCCTTGCCTTATTTCTGCTGTGGTGCCAAATCAGATGCACAGGAGAAATAATTATGTTTGTGCTTCATATAACACACAGTTCTAATCTTGAAGGAAAAAAAAAAAGCTGATGTATTTTAGGTGGATTTTCAGACAAAATACAGCTTGAAACAGAGATTTGACTTTGAAAAATGTAACCTAGATAGCTAAGAGGTAACAGAGCTGAGAAGTGGCAGACAGGTATGTTGAGTGTGCTTCGACTGATGGGTGCTGTCTGCAGTAAGTTGCTGCTATCAGAAATCTACATTTTACTGCTGAAATTGTAGGGAGCAATCCTCATTTCCCAGGCTTCTGGCTCAGAAGGAGGGCCTCACTTCTGCAGCAGCCCTTTGTAGGCTGATTATTTTTGATTTTCTGGCACTTTTCCTCATTTAAAAAAGGGGCTGGTGTGGTGCACTGAGATGCCTGAAGTTTCTAGTTCTCTTGAAGTGATGCTCAGCTGCCCTTGTACTGCTCCCTCCCTGCTGGAATAACTAAATTTACCAACATTTAATGGTCAGGTGGGTGCTGCTAAGGGGCTGCAGGGAGGGGTGCATCCCTTAAAACATCTCTTCACTCTTGGGAGGCTGTCAGCAAGCTTCTAGCTGCTAAAAAATCCTGCTACCGCTGGAAAGTGAAGGAAAGGGAATTCTGGCAGCTCTGGGGAGGGTGCAGAAGTTGTTGGGTTGGATGCTGAAGTTTGTCACTCGCTGCCACCTCCAGCCTGGCTGTGCCCTGGGGTGCCCCAGCTCTGCTCACAGCTCGCTGTGGCCTCCGTGGTGAGCAGGAGCAGCTGGGGCAGGCTCCAGCCGGGATGCTGGGTGCTGGATGTGGGATGTGGGATGCAGCAGCTCCGGCTGATGCAATGGGACAGCAAGCAGTGACCTGGCCCGGCCCCGCGGCAGGACCGATGGAGGGGGGCGGCTGCGAGGGACGGGCTGCAGAAAGCAAAATTCGCTGCCTTTTTCTTGCTGGGAGCTTTCATCAGAGCCCTGCGGAGGGACGCGCTGACAGCGTTGTCATTTCTGGCCCAGCAGCGCCCAAAATAAACCGTGATTGCATCGCAACATCGGGCTGGGAGAGGCCTGAGTGCTAATTAAATAAATTGGGGCGGTTCCGACCCCGGACTGCTGCTGCTGCCCTGGGTTGTGCGGGAGAGGGGACGGGATGGGCAGGGGATAGTGAGGGGGATGGGGTGGGATGGAAGGGAAATGGGGATGGGGTGGGATGGAAGGAGAATGGGGATGAGATGGGGAGGGGAATGGGATGGAAAGGGGATGGGATGGGGTGGGGAATGGGGTGGGATGGAAGGGAAATGGGGATGGGGAGGGGGATGGGAATGGGATGGAAAGGGGATGGGGACGAGATGGGGAGGGGAATGGGGTGGGATGGGGATGGGGTGGGGAGTAGGGTGGGATAGAAGGGAAATGGGGATGGGGATGGAGTGGGGATGGGGAGGGGAATGGGATGGAAAGGAAATGGGGATGGGGTGGGGAATGGGATGGGATGGAAGGAAAATGGGCTTGGGGATGGGGATGGGGAGGGATGGAAAGGAAATGGGGATGGGGAGGGATGGAAAGGAAATGGGGATGAGATGGGAATGGGATGGGATGGAAGGGGAATGGGGATGATGAGGGGAATGGGGATGGTGAGGGGAATGGGATGGGATGGAAGGGAAATGGGGATGAGGATGGGGTGGGGATGAGATGGGGAGGGGGATGGGGTGGGGAATGGGGTGGGATGGAAGGGGAATGGGGATGGGGATGGAGTGGGAATGAGATGGGGATGGAGAGGGGATGGGGAGGGAAGCAGCCGGGTCCGATAGCAGCCGCTGGTGTGAGCTCACTCGCATCCCGCGGGACATGAGCTCACTCAGTGCAGGGCTGTGGGAAGGATTGCATGGTCGGGAGCTGCAGGATGGCCTGCGAGTGATCTCATCGCAGCCCCCGGGGAAGGGCGCTGGCTGCTGCCAGCCCGGCTGCGAGGACTCAATCTCCATCCCCACCTCAGCAATTAGTGATTGGCCTGCGATGACATCACTGATGACAGAGCTAACTGGGACAACACAGCAAAATTCCAGGGGAATTTCCCCTTCTCCAGGAGCTTAGCAAATAAAAGGATTTTGACAGGGCAAACGCAAATCTTTCAGCCCAGATAATGTCATTGCAGATTAAGCATCCTTCTGCCACCAGCTGTCCCTGTAAACAGCATGGGACAAAACAACCTGGGGGTGACCCTAAATGAGACACTTATTCAGGCTTTGGTGAAGGTTGACAAAGGATGTTGTCCATTCTTTGAGTCTCTTTTGAGAGAGAAGCATTTCAAGCAGCACACTTCCCCTGCCCCCAACCTTTCCTTCCTTGAGGTCTTCTGGAAGGTTTGGTCCCTTTGAGCTTTAAATGCCCTGAGGGTTTAATTTTCAGCACCAGTGCACTGCCCACCCACCTGAGGGGGAGGGGAAGGATGCTGTCAAACCAATTATTTGATTCTTTGGGATTACCTAAAAAGTTGTCATGAAGAGTGAGGTCACTTAACATTTAATCCCTGTACCTTCAGAAGGGGTGTAAGTCAGAGATCTAACTTGCTTTCCTTTTCTCCCTACTAATAATATCTACAATTCACATCATATTAACCTTTGTTTTTCTGCAGCATTGTCCAAACGCACAATTTATTGCCTATCCATAACCTGCTCTAAAGTTTATAATTCCAAAATGCTGCGCAGCAGATTTCATTGATTCCAAATTTCAAGTTTAGGTTGACAGTAAAAAACCAAGTGAATATTTCAGTGACTTGTTCTGCTTGTGTTCAGCTGAGCCCTGTGGAGGAATGAAGGGATATTTATCCCTTCTGGGCACAGAGCTGAGGGGCTGCAGAAAAAGCTGCACCATTTAACAGTGCAGTGATCAGTGAACAGCAGCCCTGCACAAATTAAATGTTCTTCTTTTGACTTGCTGATAATAACGACGGTCTCACTTGCCTGCTTGTCTTGCAGGGAAAGTTTTACCTGATTATTGAGGAGCTGAGCCAGCTGTTCCGCTCCCTGGTGCCCATCCAGCTGTGGTACAAATACATCATGGGGGATGATCCATCCAGCAGCTACTTCCTGGGTGGCATCCTCATCATCATGTACAGCCTCTGCAAGGTGAGCAGCACCTGCTGAACATTCCCTGGGGGCTGGGGCAGGAGCAGAGGGGGCAGGAGCAGGGAGCAGCAGGGCTGAAGGGACAAATGCTGCTTTGGCTGTGGCTGTCCCTGCCCAGGAGCACCGCCTGCTTCAGCTGCCAAAGGCATTTTGCTGCCCAGCATGTGGGCATTGCTGGGCTGGGGGAGGATCTGAGCCTGCTCCCAGGGTTGCATCAGACTCATGAAGTCATTGCTGCTCTGCTCATCCCTCTCTGCAGAGGCTGCAGGAGCAGGGGAGCTGGTCCTGGGGGAGCAGTGCTGGCTGGCTGCACACCTCCAGATGTCACACAAAGGCAGGCTGCAGACGCTCACATGGCTGTCTCTGAGCTTTCCTCTGCCACTCACAGCTCTGAGTGCAGCAGGGAGAAAAAGCAGCAGCCAAGTCCTGCCTGGATAAAACAGGTCCTGTTCTAGGTGCTGCTCTGGCTGATACAAGTGATGGGCAGGAGTAATTCATGTTTCCTCAAACATAAGAGCACAAAGTTGGTACAGTTGTAAGTGAGTAGGTGTGAGTTAGTCAGAGGAGTCCCAGGTCTAGAAATAATTGTATTTCCAGTGGTGTGTGTTAAACCCTGCCCAGGGGCAGAGCAGTAGCTGAAGCAAACTGTGATAAACCAGATGTTCACCCCTCTGAGAAGGGAAGGGCCAGGCTTGCTCCATCCCAGATCCCTGTCTGTGCCTGTGGCTTTGCAGGAGCAGACTGAAAAATGAGGAGCAGAGAATATATCCAAGCTGGAAACAGCTCAGAGGAGCAGAGCAATGCTGCATTAGAGAGTATTGTGCAGGAATAGGGTCCTGCAGCCCCTCCTGTCGAGGGCTTTACAGTTCTTGTGAGCAAATCAGGCAGAGGAGGTCGTGGCCAGTGCTCAGAGCAGCTCAGAGCCCCAGCCAGGAGCAGAGCAAGCAGAGCCAGGACAGGAGCACACGAGGCCAGTGCAGCTCCCTGCACAGCCCTCAGCCCCAGCTCCTCTCCCTGTGCTGGGGGGAGGATTGGTGGCCCTTTCAGAGGTGTCATTGCCTGGAGCCACTGCAGTACCCACCCCCCTGCCCCTCTGGCAGCTCAGGTGGGCAAGAGCAGATTTTGAGTGATCTTTCTTGTTCCCTGCTTGCAAAAGTAACTCAACTCCTGGAATAGCAATGCAGTTCCAGGTGCCATTTCTTGCACCTCAGAGTGGGAAGATGCAGGTGGGGAATTCTGCTCCTTGGAGCAAGGGGAGCCAAGCTCAAAAGCACAGCTGGGATGAAGGAGCCTCCCCAGCCAGGGTCAGAGAGGCACTCACCCAACAACTGCAGGGCACAGCCCAGCAATGGGGCAGCTCGGGGGGAGGATGAGGAGTCACCCCAGCTGCTGGGGGTGCAGAGCAGGGGGATCTGCAGCAAGGCACAGCTCAGCTGGACACCAGCACCTTCAGAGCACAGCTCAGTGCCTTGGTTTGAGCAGACAGGTGTCTGCTAGGAAGGCAGGAGACTCCCCTAAAATGGAAAATGTAAACCCCCTCCCTCCAAATTATTATAATTCTGAAATTAAGGGGCTCTCGGGCAAAGATGTGGGAGTAGGAATAACAGTTCTTTATTAGGGAAGAAAATAAAAGTAAATTAAAAATGCAGTAATACAAAACAAACCACTGCCAGAGTCAGAGCAGCCCTGTCCCCCTGTGGGTCAGGGAGGTGGCAGCAGCCCCATCCCAGGGTGGCTCAGCCCTCCTGCAGTGCCAGCTGTGCTTCTGCTGGAGCAGGATCCTGCACAAGGGGGGAGTTTTCCTCTGGAGCTCCAGGGCTGGGGGAGATGGGCCTGGGCTCCTCTGGGGATGCAGTGGGAAGAAAGCTGCTCCTCTGGGAATGCAGTGGGAAGAAAGCTGCTCCTCTGGGAATGCAGGGGGCAGAGGCTGCTGTGCTGTTCCCAGGTCAGATTGGATCCAGGTAGGAATGCTCGGCTCCTCCCCTGGGCAGAGCATCTCCCCATGGATGATGGAATTTTCTCAGCCATGCAAGGACACTCAGTGGCCATGAACAGCAGAGATCTCCTGGAGGGAGGATTGGCTGTGGGAGAGATAAAGAAAAAACTGCCCCATGAACAGCAGAGAGCTGCCCCAGCTCTGACAGATGGGGACAGAACACACACCCCAGCTAAATCCTGCATTTCTGACCTAAGACACTCAGCCATGAGCTGAGGCCTCCAGGGCTGAGCTTAACTAGAGCTGCTGGGCCCAGGAGCAGGGGCTGTGGGAGAAGAGCTCAGGTGGGGCTCCTCAGGGCCTGGCAGAGGTGGGAACAGCTCCTTAGGGGTTAACTTGATGTTCCTGTCCTGTGAAGCCTTCCTAGGGAGTGTTGGGGTGATCTAGATCGGAAAAGCCTTTTGGGAAGTCTGTCCAGGTCAGGGTGAGCCCTGTGTGCACACCAAGGCTTTGCTTGGCAGTGGAAGGAAAGGGGGAGCTCCTCTCCCAGAGCAGGGCACAGAGCCCTGGCTGTGCCCATCCCATTTCCAGTCCCCAGAGCTGCAGCTCCAGCTCCTTGCCTGAGACACTGAAAATATCCCCAGAGGAGCCCACATTAGCAAAGCCACAAACCACATTAAAAGAACCACAGAAGCCAGTTTGGCACTGAGAGCTCCTGGCAGAATTCCAGGGCTCAGCTGGGGCTGGGGCTGCATCCCCTTCCCCTGCAAAGGGCAGCAACACTTCCAGGAGGCTGCTTGGAGCTGTGCTGGTGCCTCTGTCTGCACTGTGGAGCCATGAGCCTCTGGTTTTGGTGGAGAAATCCCAGGTGCTCACACACAGAGCATCCAGGTTGGATTTTGTGCCTGTCCTGAGCAGCAGCACTCCCTGTGTGTGACCCAGTTGTGAAGTGATGGCTGGAGCAACAAAAATGGGTGAGAAATGGGTGTTGGCCCTCTGAAACACGCAGCTTTTGGGGGTGCAGGGGGGGATGAGGGGGGAACATGGGCCGGGAGAGAGGGGACATTGGAGCAAAGGCACTGGAGTCATGCTGGAAGCAGGAAAAGCTGGGGCTTGCACTAGGAGAGCAAGGGCTGACCCCCATCCTTGGTGGGAGATGGGATGTCTGAGGCAGTGGGCAGCCCCAGGTGGTGGCTGCTGAGTGGGGGCATTACTGGAAGGAGCCTGGGAGCCCTGTGTGTGCTGCCTGGAAGCAGCATTGGTGCCTGCATTTCCTTCCCCATGCGCTGCAGGATGAGCTCATTGGCATTCCCTGCAGTGAGCCCACTCAATCACTCTCACCAAAAACACTCCAGCAGCAGAAAACCAACTCCTCTCTCTGCCTCTGTGCCTTTGCAGTGCTCCTTTGCACAGCCTCCCCTGCCCCAGGTGACAGCCAGCAGCTCCTGCTGTGCCACCAGCCCCAGCTGATCAGTGACATCCTTGCACTGTCACTTTTTCACATCTTTAGTTCTGTGAGCTTTCCTTGTGCTCTGCCAGCAGGTAGGGGAGAGAGATGATGGACTGGGTTAGGTTTTCAAGCTATTTTCATTTTCTTTCCCCCTTCCTCCTTCCCTTTCCCTTCCCTATGAGAATGGGTTCATTTTAGCCCTTCCCTGCTTAGTGGGGTGGACAATTGTCCCCAGCCCAGTCTGGTGCCAGCCCCTCTCTGTGTCCTGTGAAGTCCCCACTTTGCAGTCAGCTGCTCCCAGAGCTTTTCTGGCCACCCTTCCCCACTGTCAATTCCCATTTATTACATATTTCATGATCACTATGAAATCTTTTTTGGCACTATTGTTACTTTTTCCCCTCTGAGTATCCATTTGGAGAATGTTTGCTGAGTTTCTGGACTCACACACACACACACACACACAGAGGTTTTGTGAAAATTATCTAAAATGGGATGTGCTTTTTGCAGTCTTTTGACATCTGTGGCCGTGTGGGAAGTGTCAGGAAGGCACTGAAGGTCCTTTGCACCCCCCAGGTAAGGAGTTAAACGTGAAGGAGCAGTCCCAGAGGTGGAACCTTGTTCTTGCTGAATGATAAAATGGAAAATTGCTCAGGACCACAGAACAAAACAATGTTAGCCCACGGCTGGACAAGCTGGAGGCTCCTGTCAGGCGTGTCAGGGACCTTTTCTGACATCTGCCCTGCCCCAGCTGTGGTGAGAGATTGTTCCTGTTCTGTCTGATTGGAAGCTCTGTGGAATGTGGATTAATCCAACTGCAAGGAGCTGACAAAACTTTGTAGTGCAGAGTGTGGCAAGGACTTTGTGGTGCCTGATGTGCAGTGACATTGAAGAGACCCTGCCATGCACAGGAATTATCCCAGGCACTGCATTCCACAGGGCTGATATTTAGACCTGCTGCAGTGACTTACATTTTAAAAGGGTAAATCAAAGGCTGTAGAGGAAAGGAACCTCATCAAAGTTAGAACTTATCTTGCTTATTCCCTGAGCTTGGGCTGGTCGTTTTCCCTCAGCAGGTTTCTGTTTCCCCTAAATTTGTTACAGTGGGAGAAGCAGCATTTACCTTCCCTGTGTCTGAAGGGGAAGTGGGCAGCCTGTGGGCACAGCTGCTGTTACTCTTTCTTCTATTGTCTCCTGCTTGCTAATAATAACAATAATCCCTCCCTCCATCTAAACACCCCTGCAAATGATGCTGAATTAATCCTCTCAGCTCCCTGTTGAGCTCATTAAATTCCATTATCCTTGCTGCACGAGTAGAGGCCCTAAAAGATGGAGTCAGCTCCAGGGGAGGGGCAGACAGGGAGCACAGAGCTCCCCACTCCTCTGTGCCCACATCCCCCTTCCCCACCAGTGACAGGATGCCCTGTGGGGAGCCTGGGGGTGAAAAGCAATCTTTGTGCACATTTCCCCTTCCAGCCCTTTGACATGGGGTCTGTTTCTCCCCACCTCTCCCTGACAGAGCTATGGAGCCCGTGCCACGAGCCAGCAGTGCAGTGAGGCAGGAGACATCTGTGCCATCTGCCAGGCAGAGTTCAGGGAGCCTCTGATCCTTCTGTGCCAGGTAAGCCCCAGACCTGCCCTGCTGCCATTCCTGCAATGAGCTCCTGCAGTGGGGAGAGGCACAGCCAGCCTGGGAACTCCTGAAGGCCTTTGCTGGCTCTTGGTCCGGCTCCTGGTGGGTCTTTCTTGCCCTGGGTGACCACTGGGTTGTGGCAGCTGATGGGGTGAGCGTGGCTGTGGGATGGGCACAGCCTTGTGGGGCAGGGACTGCAGAGCCTGGGGCTAGAGTGAGCAGAGCTTTACCTGCCCCTTCAGAGGGCTGGGTAGATTTAAAACTCCCTTTTGGTAACAGGGTTATCAAAGAAAGCCATCCTGTGCACCAGAGGTGCCTCTTAGCCTTGCTAAGAGTGAACATCTGTGCAGATGTTTCCAAGCTGGAAGCCCCAAGAAGCTGCTTTTGGATCTGCTTGGCAGAGCTGGGATTTGAGGAGTGACACTGCTGCTGACTCCTCAAGTGTGAGGAGTTCCAGCTTCTCACAGCTCCTCGTGCTCCCTCCTTGCTCTTTTCCTGCTCTCCCAGTCTGGGACTGGATGCTGTGTGCTGGGGAGAGCCCAGGGAGGGGTCAGTGCAGAAACCAGAGGATGAGAACAGACATTTACTGGAAAGGGGAAACTGGGACTGCAGAATAAAGCAGATGCAAGGAGCAGGGGGAAGAAAGAGGTTGTTAGAGCTTAGTGAGGACTTAGGGGACTGAGGAGGGAGATCAGTAAAGGAAAACCCTCTCAGCTCCCCTGTCAGTCCAGGTGTTGTAGACCTTTGCAGTGTTTCTTTCTAGTGGTGTTATTAAAGACCAGAGCTTTGGAAAACTGGGGTTATTTCCCACACCCTGTGAGTGCCAGCTGCACCAGCTGCCTCCCCACTGGTGGTGTGTCCTGGTTTGAACAGACAGGTGTCTGCTCAGGAAGGCAGGAGCCTCCCCTGAAATGGAAATTGTAAATGTAAACCCCCTCCCTCCAAATTATTATGATCTTTGAAATTAAGGGGCTCTCAGGCAAAGGTATGGGAGCAGGAATAACAGTTCTTTACTAGGAAAGTCAAAAATACAAATGCAATAGTACAAACAAACAAAAACAAACCAGTGCCAGAGTCAGAACAGGAGCTGACCCCCTGTGTGTCAGGGAGGTGGCAGCAGTCCCATCCCAGGGTGGCTCAGCCCTCCTGCAGTGCCAGCTGTGCTTCTGCTGGAGCAGGATCCTGCACAAGGGGGGAGTTTTCCTCTGGAGCTCCAGGGCTGGGGGAGATGGGCCTGGGCTCCTCTGGGGATGCAGTGGGGAAGAAAGCTGCTCCTCTGGGAATGCAGTGGGGAAGAAAGCTGCTCCTCTGGGAATGCAGTGGGGCAGAAAGCTGCTCCTCTGGGAATGCAGTGGGGAAGAAAGCTGCTCCTCTGGGAATGCAGGGGGCAAAGGCTGCTGTGCTGTTCCCAGGTCAGATTGGATCCAGGTAGGAATGTTTGGCTCCTCCCTTGGGCAGAGTATCTCCCAGGGGGATGATGGAATTTTCTCAGCATGCAGGGACACTCAGTGGCCATGAACAGCAGAGATCTCCTGGAGGGAGGATTGGCTGTGGGAGAGATAAAGAAAAAACTGCCCCATGAACAGCAGAGAACTGCCCCAGCTCTGACAGATGGGACAGAACACACAGCCCCATTTCCAAGCTGACACACAGTCCCTGTGTCCCCAGCACGTGTTCTGTGAGGAGTGCCTGTGCCTGTGGTTTGACCGGGAGAAGACGTGTCCCCTGTGCCGCTCGGTGACTGTGGAGACGCTGCGCTGCTGGAAGGATGGCACCACCTCTGCCCACCTGCAGGTGTACTGACAGCAGGGCAGCTCACCAGGCACGGAGCAGGAGAATCCCAGGAGAATCCCAGGATCCCTGCTCAGCTCTGTTGTCAGTCCTCCTTCCAGCTCTGAGCCAACAGAGCAATTGTGACTGGCCAGAAACTTTGTGCTCAAAGGAAGGGGAGGTGTGGGTTGTGCTGTGGCAGACTCCAGGGTGTTGCTGGAGCTTACAGGGCTATAATGTGTCTGGGATGTTTCCTATTTTCCTGCCCTTTAAGTATGGACAAACACTGTGTGTCCAGGGCAGGGGAGTGTGAGTGCACGTGCTGAACAAAGCTGTGCTCTGGCTGAGCTGCTCGACATCACCTGGCCCTACATTCCCTGAATCCATGACTTTATCGAATTTCAGAGCAGCTCTCTCTGAGAACTCTTCCCAAGCAGTGCTTCAGAACCTCGTGTCCACAGCTGCAGTTACAGAAATGGCATTTCCCATTTCCCAGCTGCTGTTTTTCCAATTGATTCCACAAATGGCATGTGCTGTCACTTCAGGAAAATCACAGGGAGCTTGGGAAGGACCCTGCCAGTGAAGCTGGAAATGACACCTCCTTTCGCTGGAAATGTTCTTCCTCTTTAATTTTCATGGTGAGACTTTCCCAGTCTCTGGGGAAAGTTGAGTTGGGTTTGTCTGGATGGAAATCCAGCACCTGACTAAGAGCATCTCACAAACTCAGTGTCCCTGCCCTGTGCTCCTCAGCCAGGACCTGCCTGGGTCCTCCAGCAGGGAAAACCAGAGCCTTGAGCTGCAGCAGGAGCTCCTGAGGAAGGAGGCAGGAATGAATAGGAATTAAGCCCACCCTGTGGCTGAGCTCTCTGCTGAGGTTCTCCAGCAGCACAAGCCCTCAGAGGGAGCTGCTGTTTGTTCTGGAGCTTTCCCTGTCCCCAAACCACCTCTGCTCCCACCCCCCGGAGCAGCAGCATCCCCCCAGCTCATTGCCATGGAAATGGCTGGAGGTGACAGCCCCACCTGAGCCATCAGCAGGAGGAAGCTCCTGAGGGAAGGAGGCTGTGTCTGTGCTGATGGAAACTCCACAGGGGAGGAATTAAAGCCATCAGGAGCTGATGGGAACAGGAGTAAGGCTCCACATTTCTTTGGAAATAAGCTCAGTGTGGCTGAGGAGGAATGGTGAGAGCAGAGCCTGAGCTGGGCAGTCCAAACCTGGCTTGGGAGGTCCAGGGAGCAGAGGAGGAAAAGCCTTACTTTCCAAACCAAAGTGATGTCAAATCCTTGTCTAATGGATCCTGTGCTAAGCCAAGGAATCTCATTGCTCTCTGCAATGGGAATAGCTCCCCTATCTTTGGGATGGGACAGAGTTCAGAATGGCAGGGAGCAAGGTTTTCATTTGGCATAAAAAATGTTATGTGTGATAGCCTGGAATATTCACCAGGAAAAGGGGAAATCAGTGATTCCATGGGCAGGCAGTTTCTGAAAGGCCTCAGTGTCACTGCAGTGCCACTGAACCCAGGGCTTGGTGTTTCTGATTTCAAAGTGTTTGAAAAGCTACTTCTCATTCTGAATTTTTTCCCTAAATGCTCCTGGGAAATGTGTTTGGAGGAGTCTAGGAAAAGCTCTGTAGGAGCCCAACTCTACAGAAAGTGTGGGATACACTGCTTCAAAATTCAGTTTTTATTGGTGGTAAAGCAGGAAATCAAGGGGAAAGGGTGGGTTTGCATTCTTAAAGTTTTGGGGTTTTTTTTGGGATGATGGTCCTACCTTCTCCTAGAACATGACACTTGGACCAGAAAACATCCAGGGGAAACTTCAGTTCCAGTGACAGCTGCTGGGAACTTGTTGACTTCCATGGGAAAACAGGAGAGGCTGTGGAAGGAAATTCCTCAGAGAGAGGAAATAAAACCCAGAGCCTTTTTTTTTTGCCATTGAACAGTTATTTTTCTTTTTTTTTTTTAATAAATTCCTTATAAATATGTACAAAGAGTCTCAGCATATGAAATTCCTTTTACAAAAGAGAGAAGCCCCATCCAGCCAGGACCAGGAGCCTCCTGGAGCTCCAGGAACTCTGAGCACAGGCCCTGCCCTTGCTTTGGTGAGGGAGAAACCTGCACAGTGACCCTGCTGGAGTTTCATCCCAATGGTTCTGGAGCAGCAAAATGCCAGGAATTGGGTATTCCCTGCCTCTCATTCCCTTGGCAATGCCCCTGGGAGAGACTGGGGAATTCCCAGTGGCCTCAGGATTAACGAGGATGGGAAGGTTTTGTGATAAACTGTGGTGAATAACTGGAAAAAGGATGCTGTAAAAACCCAGGGAATTAAATCCCATTGCAGCTGGGTTTGCTCTGCTTGCTGCCACCTGTAACTACTGCTGGAGTTACTAATAAAGATGTAACTAAAAAAGGTGTGAGTAATGATGGTGTAACTAATAATGGCCATTTCATCCCCAGATGCTTTCAGTGAATATTTATCAAGCTCCAGAGTCTCTTCCTGTAAATATTAAAAACCTTGAGAAATTCAAGCACTTTAGTAATTCCCTCAGAGTGGACCCTGAAGTCACATCAAAATTCATTTCTGTACTCAAATAAATATTTGGGAAAAAAAAAAAAAAAAAAAAAAAAAAAAAGGTTTGTGTTTTGTGGTGTAAAAACCCAAGGCAGGAGCAGCAGGTGAGGATCCCTCCCCTCTTCTCAGACTGGCTGGTCCTAGGGAAGCCCAATTCCCATGGTATTTACAATTCCCCCAGCCCTTGGATCTGGAACTGGCATTGCCAGAGCCTCCTCCTCACCTGCTGTGATGAGATGGAAAGTTCAGCTCACACGGAGCAGAGTTACACAAGAACAAGGATGAGTTTGAAGCCTGGATTGAGAATCAAATTTGCTGGGAGCAAACTGGCTCCAAGGAAAGTTGTGCACCTGTTGGGGAGCTGAGATACAGCCAGGAGGGCTGGACATGGACAGTGTGTGTCCAGGATGCAGCGTGGAGCCTCAGATAGTCTGTTCTGTACATGCTCCATGCAGGCTCCTGCCAAGAGCAGGGACAGATGTTATGTAGGAAAATTGAGTGTTATGTGCTACTCTGTCCTCACTGGGGCCATTTTTCACAGGGCAGTGCAGTTTTCCAGCTGGGAATGCCTCATTCCAGGCTGTCTGTGGACAGACACTGCACCAGTTTAACCAGTTCAGTTTGTCATGGATTTCAACAGCAGGAACTGCTTCTGCTCATGCTGAGGGTTTAAGAGACCTTTATAACTTTTCCTGTGATACAGAAACAAAACAAACTCACAAATCAGATGAAACTGGTTCAAGAAGCGTTTAAGGAGGATTTAAGGGAATTGCTTTAGCAATGGGCTTGGCTCAAAAGGAATTCCTGCCTGCCTGCTGTGAAGCAGGGGATGGGATTTCCCCTCTGCACTGTCAGCTCCCTGCTTGGGGTGCTTTGCTGGAGTTTGCCTGGGTGCTGTGGGACAGCAGCCCTGGTCCATCCCATCCTTTCTACCTGCTGAGAATCCTGCTGGGGAAGAGGAAGGAGTGTAGAACTCCTGGGCCAAGCCCTCCCTGGGGTAACCAGCATTGCTGGTGCAATGTGAGCAGGTGGCAGAGGAGCTGAGCAGCAGCCCACACCAGGCTGCTCTTTTACCTTGGAACATGGAATTCCAGGTTGTGCTGGGAGCTGTCTTGGCAGAGAACTGCTTGAAAAATTCATGAAGAGTTCCCTCCCAGCCTTGCTCCGCGCAGACTATGAGCTCATAACCGAGCTCTGAAACCCGAGAGGGCTCTGTGTCTCCATCGGGAGAGCCCTCCCCGGCCCTCCCAGCTGACCCAACCCAGGGATTGCTGCTGCTGTGAGAAAACAAAAGGGCCAGAGGGGAACTGTGCCGGTTTCCTGCCCACAGGAGGGGACTGGGAATTTCCAGGGAGTTCACAGCACCCTTCCCTTTCCGTGCAAACACCAACCAGGGGAAAAAGCAGATCTTGTAGAAAGGATAAAAACACTCCTTGTCAAAAAATGGAGGCGTTCAAGGATAGCAATTACACCACAAAATGTAAGGCTTTGACAAATCTGTACCCTCAATAAGGAATTCCAGTTCTGTACAGGGAATTCTGGCTACAAAACTCCAAAACTTCACCCTCACTTCAAGAGAAACATCCAGTTTGGAACTACAAAAGTGAAGCAAACCAGGAACAAGGCAGGATTTGGGGTACCACACCTGCTCTGGTTTCCACTTGGGAAGCACCATCGATGTGGCTGTTCCATGCTGGGCAGGACAAGTCTTTTAACATTTTTTGCTGACTGTTTGGAGTCCCTGAGGACAGCAATCCCCTGGGAGCTCTGAGGTTTGGGAATTTTCACAGACAAGCCTGTCCACGGAGGGCTGGGACTGGGGGAGGTCAGCCGATCCCTGCACTGGGGCTGATCACAGATTTGGGGGTTCTCCCAAGGTGGGGAGGACAGAACTTCCTTTCCTTTTCCTTGGCTGTGCTGTTCCAAGGGAATTGAAGGACTGGGAGCAGCCTGAAGGCTGCAGTCCCCACCAGCCAGGGCAGCAGGAGAGCCAAGGGCAGTGCCAGCTGTGTGCACAGGGAAAATGGAATAATGCCTATTCCAGGTGAGAGGTTTGTTACATTCAGAGCTGATAAAGGTGAGGAATCTGTGGGAGAGCCTCTGAGGGATGTGACCCAGCTCTGGGCCTGTCCCAGGGCTGGGGAGGATGTGCAGGGCAGAGCTGCAGGGGCTGTCCCCTACAGCCAAGTGTCACATCCATGGGTCCTGTTCAAGTGGGACTTGTGCAATTCCACAGGCACAACTTCACTCCCACATGCCAGGGGATTCCAGAAATTGCTATTTTTAAGGCTCTCCCCAGCACTGGCAGCACTGCTGGAATCAGCTGAGGCTCCTCCTTTTGTTAGAAGAATTTGTCCTTGTTTCTGTAGGAGACTGAGCTGGGAAGGGGTTCAGGATGCTGAGGATTACTGAGCATCAGGCCAAAAATGGCAGGAAAATGTTTCACTGGCCCCTGTGGCTCTGAGACCACCCAAGGGACACGGACAGACAAACGACACGGAGCTACACCACCCCTCCCAACACTGCACATCACCTAAGGCAGGGCAAGGTTCTGCACTAGGAACAATCTGCTCTTCCAGCAGAGCCCTTGCTGCTGTTTGGGAATGGACTTGGATCAATATCAGCCAGGAAAATGTGTGCAGGGGCTCAAAACACTGCGGTGAATATTTGATAAAGGGAGAATTTCGCTTTCAGATTGCTTAGAAACATTTCTCCTGCAGCAGTGGAAAATGCAGGGTCTGACTGGACACAGAGGCCACTCGGCTTCTTCCTGGGCTGGGGGAGGGGTGGGAAGTATTTTTAAAAGACAAGGAGCCGAATTCCCTTCAGAAATCGGGTTCTAACATTCCTTTATGCCTTTGAAAATGCCCTCCCTGCCATGGCAGGGTCAATTTTCTGGTGCAAATATCTGAAGGTAGGAAAAATGTTTCAAAATAACTGTGCACAGGTTCCTGTTATGTGGAAGGTACCCGAAATCTGACAGGTAGTTTTGGCTGCAAGGAAAAAAGTGCTCAGTATGAGACTGAAAAAAGCCCTTTGACTTCTAAGGCCAAGTTCTCCTGTTATCCCCTGCTCTAGTGATCAGTCTGGATAAGAGATCTCTTCCCTGGTTCACGGGATGTGGGACTGAATAAATCACCATGCAAGAGAATTCCCAGCTCTGGAGCTGCAGAAAGTGCTGCTCTAGCAGACTCTGATGTGCACACTGCAGTGGAAAGGGCCCTGTGTCCTTTCCACCTCAGTGCCTGCTGCTTCCCAAGCTCCACACTGTCAAAAGAAAAAGAACTGCTCCAAAGAAAAGGAGTTTTATAAAGTTCTGGGGTAGATTATTTGTTTTGTCTTAGTTTCTGCAGAGATTGAAAGAAAGAAAAAAAAATAGCACCTTCTCAACAAGTCTTATTTTTTGCTATCTTGTGTATAAATATCAATAACCAAAATAGATCTTTCCTTGTCCCACGTTTCAGAACATCCTCTTGGGGAAACCGTAGCACCACAGAGAGGCAGTTTAGCCCCAGACAAATATTAAATGTAGCACCAGAGAGACTAAAGTCATAGGAAAGCTGCTCTCCCCTGGTGCCAGAGCATGAATATTTACACACACAAACTGCTGTCCGAGCTGCTCCGCACCCGCTCCCCGCCACGCCTGGGCCGTGCCCGCGCTGCAGCACGCTTGGAATTCTCAGGATTACTAATCTGGGTGTAGAGATTCCTCCTCATCCTGCTGCATAAACGGGCCAGCAGGGCAGTGGGTGGTGTCCAGCAGGCCAGCAGCAGTGCCAAGGCTCGGCCTGCAGGAGCAGGGCTGCTCACAGCAGCGATCTACAGGGAATGTCGCTTACGCTCTCGACAAGGCATGCACGCGTCCACGTCTGCATACACAGGGGTTACATTCTTCTATATATAAGCAGGTTTTGTGTCTCTGGTTTGCTGCTGGGCCCTTGAACAGCTCCTTCCGGGCAAATCCTCCTTCTCACGTCGCCCAAAGCACTTCCAGCATCTCCCACTTCTTTCTTTCTCTCCACTCCTCACAGCTGCTGCTCAGGCTCTGGATTCCCTGGAGGAAAAGGGGAAACAATTTTCTCCAAGGGCACAGGGTTTGTTCCAGCCTAAGAAAGCAAAAAAAATGGGGTTGGGTGTTAATTATGTTGATGCATTCGGTACAATAAAAGCTTCTTTTAAATTTATGCTTGAACCCTCCTACTAAATTTATGGACTAGAAGAGGAGTGGAGTTTATGGGGAAGAGGGTTTGTGGCTCAGACAGGAGATGATGCCTTTGGCCCTGGGTACTGCAGATTTCTGGGAGCTTTCCCCCTTGCAAGGCTCCTTTTGGGTGCTCCATCTTCATTTACATCGCATTAACAAAAATGTGAACTTTTAGGGAAGTCATTCAATTTGTTCCAGGTAGGCAGTGGGGTGCACAGAGTATCACAGGAGACTGCAAGAACTCACTCATTCCTGCCTCTGCCACTGATTAGATTTGTGGCCTTGGGCAAACACTGCTTTCAGTTCTGCTGCAAAATGAGGGCACTAATAACTTCTTTGCCTCACAGGTGGGCTGCGAGCCTTAATTAATAAAGTGCTCAGAGAAAGGCACCCATCTAAGTGCAAATTAGCAGGAGAGGTGCCCGAGGGGCATCTGCGATGAAATTCCCATTTCCCAGCGTTTGTCCCCCAGTTTGTTGACAGCAGCCCTGGCTGGGGCAGATGCCATGGATATCTCGTTGGCAGGCTGTGACAATGAGAGATCCCAGAAAAAAGCCAGCACGGAGATAACTCTGCGGGCCGGGATGAGGTGATTTCACCGCTGGGAGAGGGGGACTCGCTGACGGTGCAACTGCAGAGCCATGAGGTCACAGGCTCATCAGGGCTGGCCAGCAGCTCCGGGGCAGATGCTGAGCTGCCTTCCCCTGTCCTGCCTGCTCATGCCAGCGGGAAGGTAGCAGGAGGCAGCCTTGGGATGGGCTGAACCTCCCGGGACACAGGGGAGTTGTGGTGCTGCCACGGCCTGTGAGCAGAATCACAGAGTGTCCCGAGTGGGAATGGACCCACAGGGATCATCAGTCCAGCTCCTGACTCCAGGACAGCTCAGCAATCCCACCCTGTGCCTGAGAGCAAAGGCAGCCTCGGGGCTGTGACCTTTCCCTGTTCCAGCCACCTGGAATGTCTCTGGTTCCTCCTCTGCTTTATCCCAGTTCCTGCCAGCTGCCCACAGGATGTGGCAATTCCAGCCTCTCCCCTCATTCCCAGCCTTGCTTTCTCGTTTCAAGGAGTCTGAAGCAACAGTGGGAATGGCTGGGAGGAGGAAGGCTGGGATGAAGCACATTTCCAGCCTGGCTGTGATCGAGGCCGTCAGCCAGCCCCATCCCAGGGCTGCTGCATCTCCATGCTCCATCTCCCACATCCCACCTGCCCTCTGGAAGTGCTGGAGCATCCCAAAGTGCTTCAGCAGAGCTGCCTGGCTTTTTTGGCAGAAGGGAAATAGGAGAGGTGTTTGCTGTGTGGAGGGGGACAGACACAGCTACACAAAACCAGCAGCTGGGCACAGGGAGTCAATGCAGAGCTGCCAGGGATAGCCCAGGGCTTGGAATGTGCCCCTGCTCAGCCTTCCTGATTCCCTGTGCTCAGGGACAAGCACACAGCACCACGGGATTCTCCAGACCTGGGGAACATCACCAGCAGGGGATTTGGATCCCTCACTCCCCACACAAATGGCAGAATTCCCCAGAGCAGGGCACAGCTGGGGCTGTGAGTGTGGCACTGGATAAAGCAGGAGGATGTGGCTGCCTCCACTCCAAGAGGTGAGGTATTTACTCAAGCTACACTGAAATAAAGAATTCAGGAGTTGATTAAAGGATTTCCTCCACAGCAAAGCCATTTAATCTGTATTTATTATTTCTCCTGTAGCAGCACTTCCAACTGCCAGTCTCTGAACCTTTGTCCTGCTGTGCCACCATGGCTGGCAACAGATCATCCGTGGTGTCACTGTATTTTACAAACTGTCTCTCTGTGTCACTTAACGTATAGAAAATCTATAAAAACCTGTAAAAGTTGATAAATCCTTGAACATCTTGAACTCCAAGCAATAAATCTGCTCCAGGGCAGGCAAAGAGCTCAGCACAATGTTTATGCATCTCACAAGTCCCATTCTAAGGGCTTAAATGGCTCTTAAGTTTTGCATCAGCCTCGTGCTGGCCTTCTGCAGGAAGGTGAATTTCATGGAAAGAATAGAAGAGAACCCCAGAATTCTGGCCCTGAGCCCATCTCTCAATAAACCAATTTTGAATATCCTAGGCTGTGTTAAAGCCATTTCTGGGTGCATATTGGCTGCATTGCCAGTATCTGACTCATTAATGGAATATACTTTGAGCCAATTCTGATCTCATTTACAGCACCGTAAATCCAGGGCAACCCAATTGACTCCAGTGGAGTTACTCCAAATTTCCCACAATAGGCACTCAGCAGACAGAGCAAAATTTGGTACTTTGGGTCTGAAAAAGGCTGAGCAAAGCCAAACTACATCCCATTTGTACTGGGGTGGATAGTAAGTTGGAAAGAGAACCAGCATATCCCTTCTGTAGAGCTGCTGAAAAATTGATTATTTTATGTGCCATTCTTAAAGGGCTGAAACTTTGGGGGAAACCGTCCACAACTATCAACATTTTCATTTCCTTATAAAATAAAAGGAATTATGGCTGAGTGCCTATATGAAAAGCGCAGTGTCTATTGGAAACACGGATGGGAACGATAGGAAAAAATTCACTTCCTCTGAGATTGTTTCATGGGGACTGACATTCCCTTTGGTGATGCATCCCTCCGTGCCTGGGCATTTAGGGAGAGACAGATTTTGCTCAGAAAGTTACTCTCAACCATGGCACAAATGAAGCAATAAGGTTATGAGACAACAAATGGCTTTGGTTACAAAACCACCTCAGCCAACCTCGCCACATCCCTGTGCTTTAACACGCACAGGCAGCTCCACTTCCCAATTATCTGGAATTCCCCAGCCTTATCCCACAGCTTTACAAAAAAAAAAAAAAGGAACAACAAAAAAAGCTGCTTTACTCATGGATGCTGAGTGGGATGGGCATGAAACGACTCAGGTAGGGGGTCCTGTGTCTCTTAGCACTTCTCTGACTGATTTTTATTCACGGAGGGGAGGAGAAGCCACCTTTAGGCAGCACCTGCACGAAGCCAGAGAAGAGTTTGAGCTCCCGGCTCCGGCAGCAGCTGGAAAAAGGAGTTCTGCTCACGGCTACAGTGTCAGCGTGGAACTGCTCCCTTTGAATGGATTACAGGGGCCACTGGCTTGGCACACGTCCCACCGCTAATAAAGAAAATAACAGTTATTGATATATTGAAAGGGAAAAATATATCCAAGGGCTTGGATCGCTGAGGGCAGGGACTAAACGAGGCACAATCGCTTCCTGCTCGCACAGCAGCAGCTTAATGAGCGAACAAGGGCTGGGCAAAAGCCCTGTCAAATTCCCAAGCAGCCCCATCCGTGTACGCTCACACTTCATTAGCATCTCCGCGGGAGATGGAAGGGCAACTTGGAACACCGAAAAACAATTAGGAGGGGGTTCAAGAGTGCTAGGGACGAACTGCGAAGAATGGTGTGTCCGGGAGATCTTTGCACAGGAAGAGCAGGGAACCCAGACAGTAAAAAAACACATTTGGGCTCCAATCCTCCCACAAAGACTGTCCTGCCTGGCCCCAGTCCACCCCTGGAATGAGCCATTCCTGGGCTGCTGTTTGTGCAAACTCTGGTGTTTGTTTGTCGGGAGAATTAATGTTGGAGGTTTTCTTTCTTCCATTTAACTGTGAGGCTGGGGTGAGGGTGGCAGGGGACCTTTGGCTTTTTTGAGCAGGATGCTTGCCACTGGGAAGGGCTGGCTTTTTCCTGATCCAGGAGGATAAACAACAGCCTGCCTCTTTGTGTGAGGGACACGCACGGGGTGCACCAGGCTGGATGTTTGTCCTGGTGCAGAACCAGCTCTCTGCATCTCCACTGCCTCTGGTCCTTCGTTTGCTCTGCTCTCCTGCACAGCTCAGTGGGACACCTCCAGAAATCTTATCAACCCGGTTTTAATACAGATAATTAACTGCACTGAGACTTTGGACAGAGTGGCTCTGCATGAACCTCGCAGCAAACAGTGGGGGGAATTCCTGGCAACACAGTGGGCACGGAACCAGGCTGGTGGAGCTGGCAGGGACAAGTAGGGTTTGATTTTAATACACTGCCACTCCTGAACTAACAGAGCGAAATACAAGTGACATTGTACGCCAAACTGGCACCTGACAACTATACTTCATGCCCTGGTTGGATGTTTCAAGGTGATGTCAGATTACATATTACAAAACTACCAGTTGCAAAGCATCCCTCCCCAGATGGGTCCGCAGATGCAAGTTGGTCACACGCAGTGGCCCTAATCCTGCTCTCACTGCCATCACCCAGGGCTGTGAGAGCAGCAGGGGCTCCCTGGGGCTCGGGACTATTCCCTGAGCTGTGCTGCTGAGGGAACAAGCACCAACCTCCTGCCTCAGAAGCCGTGTGTACGCACACAGCAGCCAACGCTGCTGCCTCTTGAAAAAGCAGGAGGGGAACTCGAGGAATAACCCAAGCTGAAACTGGCCTTTTCCTCTTTTCTCCATTCCTTCTGCAACCACCAGATCACGAGACAAAGGCTGACTCTGCAGGGCACTCATTAACTGTTCAAGTTACTCTCCTCTTACCAGCCTTCCCATGAAATCCCAAGATCACAAGTGGTTAAGAGGCTGGACTTCCCAGCTTGTTGCAGGACAATGTTATTGTCACTGCAGAGTTCTCTGAGATTGGCAGGAAAATGCCTGTTTTGTTCAGAAATACTCTGCTGAGGTAATCAAACACTGTCTTACCTCATCTCCAAGGCTAACTGAGCTCGCTGCACTGTCACTGGGGCTCTGAGACACTGCAGACTGTCAGAAACCTCCACTGGTGTAAGCAAATTACTGCTCAGGATGAAAAGATTATTAATGGCCAGAATAACTGAGGAACTGAGGTGCAGATGACACAGTTAATTATTCTGGGCTTGCATTGTATTTTCATCTGCAGCTTGGTCACTTGTGCCTTAGCAGCCTGGCAGGAGTGGGACAGGTTGCACACAGGGACAGCCAGGAGTGCCACCAGCCTGTTCATCTCAGCCTTTATCCCTGAAACCGCTTCCCATCACACACCAGGAGCTCCTTTTCAGCCTTACATGTGTATTTGTGTCCAGGAGCATTTGGAGGCAGCTCAACACTGTCTGTGGCAGCCTTTGAAGCCAGGGACAGGACGGTGCTGCCCATGGAATTCACCTCGGAGGTGCCCGGGATAAGCTTGGCTTTTCCACAGCCTCTCATCAAAGCCATTTATAAGCAACTGGTGGGCAGAAATGGAAGTGAGGACTCCAGGATCAACAGCAGAAGAGACTGGGGGGAAAAGAATAGTGTCTGCCCAATACACCTTCCCAAAAATTAATACTCCAAACAGCTTTGGCCTCGTGGGATTGCCAGCAAGTCTGGACTGTGTGTGTGCACGGATCACCAGGGCCAGCTGACAGGCTCCCTCTGCCAGCCCTGCTCACCTGCCACCTTCTCTGCTTGGGACAGAGTCCCAGACTGGGCAGGGAGGAATTTCCCTGGCTTGTCAGAAAGAAAAGGACATTTGAGACATTAGATAAGGGAGATCGCTGCCGTTCCCCCTTGGATTTCAGCTCTGTTTGTGCTCAGAGAGGCCAGGAAGGCAGACGGATGGGTTTGCTTCCAAACACAGGAACCAAACTTGCCACAAACTGATGGAGAGGGAGAGATGTGTTTGCTCTGCTCCTGACCACAGTCCCACACCACTGACACCACCTCTGAGGCACCATCCAGTGTTTGCTTTTATAGAAATTGAGGCTTCAATTCATCAAAAGCCCACAGTTCTTCTCTGTTTTTGTTTCAAAGAAAGCTTTCCAAAGGTGACCAGCGGAGCCTCCCACCAGACACAGCAGTAGTGGCTCAGACGGATGACAACAATGCCCCCCCACAGTGTGCACACACACCGTGCAAACCAGACCTGCTGGAAAACCTCATTTTTAAACTCTCTGATAACCCGACTTCCCCTCCACACTACCCTATCCAAGCTGGTGGGATACCAGTGCACGCTGAAAGTTAGACATGGACTGAAATTGTTTCCTGAACACAGACGGACACGGGGCGGGGGGGTGGGGGGGTGTTTATGATGCAATTCACAGCACCCAAAAGAGGAGCCCGTGCTCCTTAGATCTGTGGTGACAAATCCACGACCCAAAGAACACTAGAGAGCATCCAAAATCCCTGAGGTGATCCCACATATGCTTAGTATCCCTGAGTGCTCCCAGGGCTGAGGGTGCAGAGCTGTCCCCACAAGCCCCGGAGCTGTCACCACGATGACAACAACGAAGGTTACAGGACCAGGCATGTCCTGTTTCCCTGCCGCTCGTTTGCTCAGTGGCTCTGGAACACAGAACCAGCAGTAACTGGGCTTGGGTGCTTTTTCTGGCCACTGGCTTGGGACCCCCCTCGGGGAGAACCCCCAACACTGGGGGGGCATTATCCAAATTATCCAAAACACAGAGCCAATGTCCCAGCTGCCCCCTGGAAAGTCCAGCGGGGACATTCCACCACCCAGCGACCTCAGCGATGGGTGCCCACCGCACCCGCGGGTCTAAAGCCCACCAGGGAATGACAGGACACAGGGAAAGTTCTTCCACGCAAAAAAGGGCTGGAAGTTTGGCAGGCACGGATGTGCGGGGCATCCTGCAGCTCTCGGGACCGGCAGCCTGGGCAACACGGGACCTGCTCGGCTCCCCCTGAGCTGCCCCCATGCTGCCGTGCATGGAGCTCAAACTGCCCCACGAGAGCACGGGTGGAGTGGGCGGAGGGGACCCACGGCGGTGGAAGCCGTGAAAAGTTCGGGGAAGGGGAAACGGGGCGTTTGAGGAGTCCTGGGAAAGGGGGAGAGGACAGAGGGAAAGTGAGGATGGAGGGGACAGTGGGGAGAGGTGAGAGAGCGACAGGTCGGTGCGACCTGGCGCCGGCAGTCTAAGGAGAGGAAGAGAGAGGGAAGAGGAAGAGGGATAGGAAAAGGAGAGCGATCGGTGCGAGCCGGCAGCACGAGCAGCCCGTGGCTCGGTACGGTCAGCCCCGCGGCCCGGCGAGGCGCGGGTACCGCGGACAGCGCGCTCCGCCGGGCCGGACCGAGCCGAGCGCCGCGCCCGCCGCCGCCCCGTCCCGCGCCCACCTGTTGCGCGTCCCGCCTGCTCCCCGCTCCGTCCAGCGCCCCTCTCCCTAGAGGCTCCTCCTGCGGATCAGCCAGGCCAGCGCGGCCGCGGGCGTGAGCGCGCAGAGCAGCCCCGCCACGGCGGCCAGGCGGCGGGCGGCCGAGGGGCCGCGGCCCCGCGCCTTGCGCCGCTGCTCCAGCTCATCGCCCAGGCGGCGCAGGCGGGCGGCCACCCGGCGGGCGGCGGCCTCGGGCCGGGCGGCGCGGCCGGGGCCGCAGGGGCTGCAGGGCGCGGGGGGGCCGCGCAGCGCGCACGGGCACATGGCTGCGTCCGCTCGCCGCCGAGCCCGCCGAGTGTGCGGCGGGCGGGACGCGGGCGGGACACGGGGGGGACCGGGGGTTACATCATCCCCCGCGGGGCGGTGCTCGGCCGCGGGCGGAGAGGGGGGAGCGAGGAGACGGCGCGGGAGTGGGGGGCAGGGGGACAGCGGTGGGGCGGTGGGACGGTCCGGTGTCCGGCGGAGGGATGGTAGGGAGCGTGGGGATGGAGGGACAGCGCAGGGATGCAGGTGGTGGTGTGGGGATAGAAGGACATGGGGGGGGCTGGGGGGAACAGTGCTGGTGTGGTGGGACGTTCTGGTATCCAGGGATGGGTGGGAGTTCGGTGGGACCATATGGGAATGGATGGATGGGTGGGTGGATGGATGGATGGATGGATGGATGGATGGATGGATGGATGGATGGATGGATGGATGGATGGATGGATGGATGGATGGATGGATGGATGGATGGATGGATGGATGGATGGATGGATGAATGGATGGATGGACGGACGAATGGACTGATGGACGGATGGATGGATGGATGGATGGATGGATGGATGGATGGATGGATGGATGGATGGATGGATGGATGAATGGATGGATGGATGGGATGGATGGATGGATGGACAGTGTTGGGATGGAGGGGACAGCACGGGACACGGGATGGAATGACAGTGTGGGACTGGGAGTGGAGGGAACAGAGCTTGTGTGGTGCAAGATTCTGGTATGCAGGGTGGGAGTTTGATGGGACAGCATAGGAATGACAGGATAGAATGGGGATGGAGGGAACAATGTGGGACAGAGAGGACAGTGGGGAAGGTGGGACAGAGGGGTCAGCATGGGGATGGAGGAACAATTTGGGGATAGAGAGGACAGGGTGGAACAGAGAGGACAGTGTGGGGACAGAGGGAGAGTTTGGGGATAGACGGGAAATGTGAGGAAGGTGGGACACTGTAGGATAGAGGGGATAGCATGGGGATGGAGGGACAGTGTGGAACTGTGAGGATAGAGGAGACACTGGGGATAGAGAGGACAGTATGGGGACAGTGTGGGGATAGAGGGGACAGAGGGGATGGTGTGGGGATAGAGGGACAGTGCGAGGCTGCAGATGACTGTGGGCTGGAGGAGGGGACAGCAAGGAAATGCAGGGGGGCAGTGAGGGGATTACACAGAGCTGGAGCCGATTTCATCACCCACAGCATTACGGATTCGGATCACATTTCGGGTGGCCGAGGCAGGAGCGCGCAGCCCCCGGCTCTGATCTGGGGACTGTGGGACCTCCCTGGCTGCCAGGGCATGGGAGCAGGGCTGGCACCCCCGGGCAGGGCTCCCTGCACCCTGGGGATGGACACGGGGGGCTCCCTGTGGGTCAGGAATCACCCCAAATTGGCCCTGTTTCCCCCACCCCGGCTTTGCAGAGAAGTTTCTGCAAACCTCCTGGCAGATCATCCCAGCCCATCCACCTTCCCTGGAGCAGCCCCACACCCTGGGGCAGGGGCACCTCCTGGTCTGCAATCCCAGCACTGGCAGGGCTCACCAGCACGTGCACCCCAGGGAGACACCTCCTCTAAGTCCCTGAAAGTGATTGTTTTGTAGGGAAAACAAGTCACAGAATCACAGACTGGTTTGGGCTGGAAAGGACATTGAACTCCATGCCATCCCACCCCCTGCCATGGGCAGGGACAGCTTCCACCATCCCAGCTGCTTCCAGCCCCACCCAGCCTGGCTTTGGGCACTGCCAGGGGCAGCCACAGCTGCTCTGGGCACCCTGTGCCAGGGCCTGCCCACCCTCACAGGGAACAATTCCCAATTCTCAATATCCCATCCAGCCCTGCCCTCTGGCACTGGGAAGCCATTCCCTGTGTCCTGTCCCTCCATCCCTTGTCCCCAGTCCCTCTCCAGCTCTCCTGGAGCCCCTTCAGGCCCTGCAAGGGGCTCTGAGCTCTCCCTGGAGCTTCTCCTCTCCAGGTGAGCACCCCCAGCTCTCCCAGCCTGGCTCCAGAGCAGAGGGGCTCCAGCCCTTGCAGCATCTCCCCCTCTGATCTCACTCCAGCAGCTCCAGGTTTCCTGATGTTGGGGACCCCCAGCCAGGGGTAGCTCTGCAGGTCGGGTCTCACCTGAGCGGGGCAGAGCAGCAGAACCCCCCCTCCTTTCCTGCTGCCCACACTGGGGGCTCAGCCCAGGGCAGGGGGAGTTTGGGGTCCAGCACACAGCCAAGGCATGGCCAGCCTTCACCCACCTGTCTTTTGCAGGGTTTCTACATACAGGAGCTCCTCCCCTAAATGAGGTAGTTTGGGTTCTTCTTGGACCACTGTTCATGTTCAATAAGTTGGGTTTTATAAACTGCAACCAGCTGTAGAGAAGAGAAAGCAGCAAGTGGCCAGTGAGGAAGGCAGAGGTGGACACCAGGGTGGGGGTAACTGCACAAGCTGCACAAGCATGGGCCGTGTTTTACAGTCACGGAAGAATCAGCTCTTTGACTTACACCAACACATCACTTAGCTGCTCTAGTTCCTTGAGGGCTCCTCAGGTATCATTCTGGTGACTTGAGTACTCATGGCCTCTCTGCTTCCTGGGCAGCTGGACTGGCTGAAGCAACAGAAGCTTTGCAGCTGCGGTTCAGCATGATTTGAACTCAGAGCACCAAGGTGTGTTGATAGTGGAGAGGAGCTGAGCCAACTTTGTGTCCTCCCCAAAATGCCATCGAAGTGGCAGCTCTTGGGCAGTGGTGGCTGCAGGAGGTGGGTGTGATTCAAGCAGCATAACACCTTCCAGCAGGTGTGGTGGGCACAGCAGCAGTGGGGGGAACCTGCCCGGGGGTGCCAGCCCTGCCCTCCCACTCAGCTTCAAACATGGCCAAGAGAAAGGGAAAAATGGCCTCAGAGAGGGTACATTGGTCACTCAGAGCGGCCAATTCCATGGGCAACAACCCTCCTGCCTTAGCAGCTTCTCCCATGGGAGCGGCCATGGCTGTGAGGGGGCTGAGGGCACCCAACGGGACCCTGCCCTGTCCCGGCCATGGCTGTGAGGGGGCTGAGGGCGCCCAGCGGGGCTCTGCCCTGTCCCTGCCATGGCTGTGAGGGGGCTGAGGGCTCTGCCCTGTCCCGGCCATGGCTGTGAGGGGGCTGAGGGCTCTGCCCTGTCCCTGCCATGGCTGTGAGGGGGCTGAGGGCTCCCAGTGAGACCCTGCCCTGTCCCTGCCATGGCTGTGAGGGGGCTGAGGGCTCCCAGCGGGGCTCTGCCCTGTCCCGGCCATGGCTGTGAGGGGGCTGAGGGCTCCCAGTGAGACCCTGCCCTGTCCCGGCCATGGCTGTGAGGGGGCTGAGGGCTCTGCCCTGTCCCGGCCATGGCTGTGAGGGGGCTGAGGGCTCTGCCCTGTCCCGGCCATGGCTGTGAGGGGGCTGAGGGCTCCCAGTGATACTCTGCCCTGTCCCGGCCATGGCTGTGAGGGGGCTGAGGGCTCTGCCCTGTCCCTGCCATGGCTGTGAGGGGGCTGAGGGCTCCCAGTGAGACCCTGCCCTGTCCCTGCCATGGCTGTGAGGGGGCTGAGGGCTCCCAGTGAGACCCTGCCCTGTCCCGGCCATGGCTGTGAGGGGGCTGAGGGCTCCCAGTGAGACCCTGCCCTGTCCCGGCCATCGCTGTGAGGGGGCTGAGGGCTCCCAGTGAGACCCTGCCCTGTCCCGGCCATGGCTGTGAGGGGCTGAGGGCTCCCAGTGAGACTCTACCCTGTTACAGCCATGGCTGTGAGGGGGCTGAGGGCTCCCAGTGAGACCCTGCCATGGCTGTGAGGGGGCTGAGGGCTCTGCCCTGTCCCTGCCATGGCTGTGAGGGGGCTGAGGGCTCCCAGTGAGACCCTGGCCTGTCCCTGCCATGGCTGTGAGGGGGCTAAGGGCTCCCAGCGGGGCTCTGCCCTGTTCCAGCCATGGCTGTGAGGGGGCTGAGGACTCCCAGCAGGACCCGGAGCCCAGACCGACCCCGCCGCCGCCGCAGCCTCGCTCAGCCGCCCGCTGCTCTCCAGAGCCAGGCCGGGCCCTGAGGCCGCCATCGCCGCCCTCGTGTGGGGACCACAAAACGACGGCCCCGGCCCGAACACCGGCTTCGTTCCCGGGCACCGGCCCCGGTCCCGGCGGCGGCGGAACCTTGTGGCGGCGGAACGCGCGGGCGCGGGGCGCGGTTTCCGTGCCGCGCCGGGCCGGCCCCGCCGCCATGGCCGCGGTGCCGGCGGAGCGGGAGCGGCCCCGGCGGCAGGAGGAGCGGGCCGGGGGCGCGAAGCGGCGGCGGCGGGAGGAGCCCCCTCAGGAGCCGCCGGAGAGGCCGGGAGACGCCCCGCGGGAGGCCCCGGCCGAGCCCGGGTACCTGGCGCTGGCCCGCAGGCTGCTGGCCGGCGGCGCCCCGGCCCGCCGCAGCCCGCCGCCCGCCCGGCCCGCCGCGGAGCCCGCGGGGGACGGAGCCGGAGATGGGGACGATCTGCTGGGGCAGCTGATCCGAGACCTGGTAGGGCTGCAGGGGCCGGGGGCGGCCCTGGGGCTGTGCCGGGGACAGGCCGGGCCCCCGGCGGGCAGGGCGGGCGCGGGGTCGCGGCGGGGCCGGTACCGGGGCACGGAGAGGGGCTCGGCTGAGGGGCGGCGAGCGAAGGGGACGTTGGATTTGTGTTCGTGTGTGCTTGCTTATAACCTCAGCTTCTGAATATAGGTCCTTTTACAAAGTTTTAACCCTTCCGAATCTGCTTGTCCTGTGTAATGGCACAGGGTGGGATTGTTGGGGTGTCCTGTGCAGGGTCGGGAGTTGGGCTCGGTGATCCTCGAGGGTCCCTTCCAACTCGAGATATGCTGTGACTCTATGAAATAATATCTTCTTTCCTCTTAAGGTTTTTGTTGTTTACTCAGGCAGGTGCAGTGATTAAGGATATCCTGCCTTATGACACAGCAGCGTAGTAAGAAAACAAGCTTTAATTCTTTAAATAAAGGAATTAATTTGGAAATAGTCTTAAATACAGTTCTGAACCACATAAAAGTTATTTTGGTAAATCCTCTAAATGCCATAGAGATGTTATTTACAGTATAGGAAAACTAGGGGGGAAACCCATTTTCTTGTTTCTCACTAACCTCACTATGACTAATTACTCTTTGCTTAAAAAAATTAAAAGGAACAGATTAAATTTCTGTCTGCAAGGCACAAATTAATCCATTTTACAGAATTAGTGCTCCATTAGCACACAGGAGCCCGAATCTGTCTCAGAGGGGCTGGTTGTATTTGAGTTTTGGACTCATTCCAGTAGACTTTTAGACAGACTGGTGCTGATTTAACATCCCTGCTTCCTTGTGCTGAGGACAAACTGCAGGAACTTTTGGGGTGTGGGAAGACCTGGCTCTGCCCCTAATGTTAGGATTGCATTGGAACGGCATCAGTATGAGTTTGTGCTCAAATCGGGATCATCCCCTCCCTGCTGGCACTTTCCTAACCCCATTCCTTTGCTTCTTTGTAGATCTCTTCTACAGCTACTCTTCATTTAAACTTGGACCCTTTGCAGCACCAAAGCAAAAAAAAAGGCACTTCTGGGCTTATTTGAAGCAGCTCAGTTTATAAAAAGCCTGTGTAGGTGTTTTTTTTGCTCTTTTCCCCTCCTTTCCTCGAGAGCACCGTTGGTGTTGAGCCTTGTGTCAGCACCGCTGTGCCTGAGCCCTCAGTCCTTGCAGTGAGCCCTCTGTGGGCATCCAGCCAGCCCAGGATCTGCTGCTTGGACACGAGTCAAGCCCGGTTTGGAAGCAGCACATCCGCGGTGCTGCCGTGCCTGAGCTCATAAGCCTGGAGCTAACAATCCTTGCCCAGTGGCTCCTGTGATTTGTTTGGGCAGCCTGTGGCTCCGGAGCGCATCCGCGGCTGCTGGAGCCGAGCGGGATCACATCTGGCCAGCTCGGAGCCTGCCGGCATGTGGCCGCCGAGAGCTTCCCGTTGTGTTTTCCTTGGGTGTCCCCGCTGGAGACGGGTGGGATTTACAGCACACGAAAGCAAAACAGATCCTGCGGATCCGCGGCGGGGAGCGGAGCCGGCGGCCCCGGCACGGGGCAGGGAAAAGGAGCTGCTTGTGCAGGGAAATTGGGGATGAGGGGCGAGGGCAGCAGCAGGTCTGGCTGCAGCTCCTGCTTTAAGTAACTTTAGAACAAGTGGAAGGTTCCAGTGTGTGTGCAGTGATATTTTGTTGCTAAAAGACCTGATGGGGAGCATTGCCCATGTTTGTGTTGTCTAAACACTTGCCTGGTGTAGAATATATTTTGGTTTAAAAACCACACCACCACATTATATTGGGATTTCCCTGAGTAACTGCTTTAAATAAACCCAGAATATCCCTTCTATTCTATTTTAGTACTGCAAATGTTCCAGATTTGCATGAGAAGCTATAGGAGAGACCTACAAAGAAACAAAGATACCAGGGTTAAGGAAGTGCCGAGAGACAAGAGATGATGCTGAGCTTCTGAAGGCAAACAGTGGAGATGGGTTTTAACTGAGCAGCTGATTTTGTATGTGAGGATTGATGGACAATGATCAGGAACACCTGGAGGGGGAGCAGAAACCAGAGGAAATACTGGAGAGCAAAACTGGTAACATAGAAATGGTCAGAATCAGCTGATTTAGCTCTTTCTCTATTACAGAATATAAAAATTTTGAATATCCAGACAGGATAAGAGCGAAGATAAATCTTGTTGTGATAACTGCAGAAAGAAGATGTAATAGTTATGTAATTAAACCAAACAAAATACATCTGGAAAAAAAAAATCTATGTATTGCATTTAGCTGTTAGCTTAAATGGATGGATTTAGCTTCAAATTTTTGTTTGAGATGTTCAGTTAGTTAAAGGAGGAACAGTTCATATTAAAAAAAAAACATTTTTATGTTAGTAATGAAAGAAACCAACATCATCTCCATTCAGTTTTATTTAAAATATTTGTTCATTTTCCCATCATATGGGATTGAAATCTTGCAGGTGAAATTAATAATGGGCATATATCTTCAAAGTGATCATTTATTGGGCGTTTTTGGCACTTTAGCCAAACTATTTTACTAGAACTTGTGTCTTGCCTTTCTCTGCCCCTTAAAGGGCTATGAAAAAAGGGAGGGGCAGAAAAACTGATGTTTTCCTGGAGCTGTGATGGACCTGAGGACACACCATTCCTTCTCCATACATGGTAACTTCTCCTGCTGTCAAACTGTGTGTTAAACCAGCCTCACCAATTATTTTCTTCTTTTTCCTTTCCAGAATGAAATCAATGAGGTTCCTTTTTTCGACGTGCAGCTGCCTTACGAGCTGGCACTGAAGATATTCCAGTACCTGGGCAAGGCTGAGCTGGGAAGGTGTGCTCAGGTGAGTGCTGCTGGCAGTTTGCTGCTCTGATAGCACTTAAAACTGGCAGAAATGGTGAAAAACCAGGCACCTCCACGTAGGCAAGTGGGGTGGTAGCCCAAGGAACTCAGCTGGTTGTGCTTTCACTCACAGGAGACAGTTCCAAAGCTGGATATTGAAAATGGAATGGTATATGAGCTGGATTTACAGCTGCACTTGAGCAGAGTTAAATAAAACATCTGTGGCTTGGGCAGCAGTGAAGCCTTAAAACTGAAAATAAATAGTGCAAAGATATTTTGATTTGAGTGAGTGTTCTGAAGCATTTTTGATTCAGGTCAGTGTCTTGCAGTATTTAGGACTCAGCACTTGGCAGTGGTAAGGGCATGGCAAGAGCTGCTTCTCTTAATTTCCAGCATGGGATTGAACCACAGACATTGCAGTAGTAACTTTTTGTCTGTAGTATTTCCATGTGAGGCTAAATTCTTAAATGACCCTAATTTCTTCCCCCTACTCTGCAAGGGATTTATATTTTTCTTTTCTGATATTTTCAGATAATGCTCTCAGCAGTCTGTACTCAGGCGTGGTCCTTAATTTACATGTAATTATAAACTGCCTGTCTCTTCCAGAACTTTACTGAAACACTCACTCTCACCTCATTCTACTCACTTATTCAGCCCCCAGTATTGGGCTTCTTTATTTTCTTTCTTCACCCACTGAATGATGAACCTCTTCTCTGAATGAGTCTTCAAAGCAAACTTAATTGGCAAGTGTTGATTACCCTGTGAAATCAAGTAGATACAATTGTAGATACAATTCCAGTTTCTCCTGTGGCCACTGTTTAGGGTTCCAGGCTGGTGGTCATTAACTCTTACATACAGAGCACATCTTGCAACCTCACAAAAATCCAACCAAAACCATTCTTTGTGTTACAGACAGTCTAGGGCATGGTTTGAGTGGAAGAGAAGAATGTTAATGTGTGAAAACTGAGAAGTGACAGACAGGGTCTGTTGAGGATGGTAAACTAAACTCTAACATTCTGCAAATGGCCCAGCTTTGAAAGGAAATTGGGCTTTTAATGTTCAGTGTGTGTTGTAGTGTTAAATGGCTACAAGTGGTTGTTGCTTAAATTTTTGACTTGCTAATGCCTTTTAGGAACAGGGACTATTTAAAGAAAATTAATTCCTCGTGCAGGGCTGCTCTTGCAGAGGGGAAAATTCTCTAGGATTGTTTTTTGGTGCTGTCCAGGACAGGGAAGCTTTCAGATATGCTCAAGTTTCTGTCCCTTGGGTAGAGATATGCCATCAGTAAAGGCCACAGCCCATGACATGGAACAGGGTTGCATTTTTGAAGTGGATTAGTTTAAGGTTATTCTTTCACTCTCTTTTCCCCCCTCCTTAGGCATGATCGCTTTACCTCATGGCGTAGTAAAAAGATTGGCTGCTGTAAGGCTGCTCCTTTTCCCTGTGCTTAGGGCTGCACTGGATTTCTCTCTCCTTCACTTTGCTTTTTAGCTTGAACCCGTTCTCTTGAGATGTGTTTTAACACAGACAATTTTCCACATTTCTCATTCTCCTCTTCCCAAGTCACTGTTCCTTTGTGGCAGCTGACAGGTAGCTGAGCAAGTGCCCAGTGTTTCACAGGGCTTTCCCAATCAGATGAATATGCAGTGCAGAGCTGGCTTCTTTTTAAGTGTTCAAATAAAAAGCAGAGTCATAAAAATAAATAGCATTTTCATTTTTCTCTTGGTGGTTTTGTTTTTGAAGGGGGGGAGCCCTCTTCTGTTCCATGGAAAACCCTGCTGCTTTATGGTGTTATCCTAGAAAGGTTTTTTTTTTATTAAGGTGCCTTGGGATTTCAGTGAGATTGGGCCAGTTGGTGGAATTGGCATCATGATCCATGTGAGTGCCTTTGGAGAAAACCTGTCTGCTTAGTTCTTCATGCCAAATTGGTAACCAGCTAACAGGAAAGGAGCCTGACTGCAGAGCCTCTCTGAGATTTAATCACACCACAGACTGTCTGGAGAACTTTAATTTCACCTTGTTATTTCTCTCTCCCTCGCTCCCCCACAGCTTTTCTTTGATTTTTGGAGCTAGTACTGTAAACCACAACCTGTCTGTGTGGCACTGAAAATATAAAAGTCTGTAAATGAGTGTCCTCAGTGCCTGAGCTCTGCTGGGTCTGCAGTAGGGGGGTGACATTCAGTAGCATCCACCAGACCAGTCCCTGTGGATATCCCACATTTGGAATTCAAAGAGAAAACTATCCAGGGCTTCATGTAGCACAGAACAGGCCTGGGTAATGCAGAATTTTGCCCTGTGAGGACTTTCTGATTGAGTTCAGACCATTGGCAGAAATATCTGTGCCATGAGTGACTCTCCTGTGACTGTGAGTAGGTTTGGGATCAGTCACTCCTTCCTCCTGGTCAGGATGTAGAGGGAAAGGAAAATCAATGCCTTGGGACACCACAGATGTGACAAAGTGAAATGTCCTTGTGTGATTTGGGGCTGATACTGTAGATACATTAATTTTACCCATGGCTTGGGCACCTGGCCTTTATGGCTCAGCTTGGTGATGAAGGGATGTTTGAATTCAGCAGCACTGAATTTTGGCAGTTTTGTTTCTGAGCAGATCAGTGGGAAATTCCCTTGACCTGTTAGATTTTCATCTTAGAAAAGGTTTAGAAGTGTTTACCAGCATAGGAATTGTGTATGTATCTAGGGCAAGGGAGAGTGTTTCTAGGAATTTAGAAATGAATTGTCATGCATAAATCAAGAATTTCAGCTGCTTGCCTCCAGGGCGTCTGGGATTGTTAAACTGTTGAGGCTTTAATGTTTATACATTTATAAAAAGAAAATGGAATGTGGTTTTTTGAGCATGGTTTTGCATCAAGGTTGTTTATGGGTAAAAGCCATCATCCATCCTCTTTGTGATTCCCAGAGAGTGCAGAGAAATGGATGGATAAGGATATCCCTGCCCTGGGCTGAGCCCCCAGCAGGGGCTGCAGGAAAGGAGGGGGGGATTCTGCCCCTCTGCCCCACTCAGATGAGACCCCACCTGCAGAGATACCCCCAGCTCTGGGATCCCCAACATCAGAAGATCTGCAGCTGTTGGAGTGAGACCAGAGGAGGAGATGCTGCAAGGGCTGGAGCCCCTCTGCTCTGGAGCCAGGCTGGGAGAGCTGGGGGTGCTCACCTGGAGAGGAGAAGGCTCCAGGGAGAGCTCAGAGCCCCTTGCAGGGCCTGAAGGGGTTCCAGAATAGCTGGAGAGGGACTGGGGACAAGGGATGGAGGGACAGGACACAGGGAATGGCAGGCTGGATGGGCTATAGGGGAGGAATTGCTCCCTGTAAGCACAGATTGAAGCTGTGGCTGCCCCTGGATCCCTGGAAGTGTTCTAGGCCAGGTTGGTGGGGGCTTGGAGCAGCCTGGGACAATGGAAGGTGTTCCTGCCCGTGGCAGGGGTGGCACTGGGTGGTCTTTAAGGTCCTTCCCAGGCCAAACCATTTTGTGGTCAGGGCTGTGAACAGAAAAGATGAGCAGCTTCCATCAGAATGGCTTTGGATTAAACACTTGGCACTATTTTTTGTACCGAGCTCAAAGTCCAGCTAGTTCTAATTGAGGCCCCTGGTCCCAGCAAATGAGCCTTGACTCTGCCTTTGTGTGTCTGGGGAAGAAAATAAACCTAGTGAAATAAAACCCATTATCAGATGCAGAGGGATGAATAAACCTTCATTAGGATTTGAGCCAGTTGATTTAGATGGGATTAGAAGAAATTTTGGATTTGATGGAAGAGGTGGGGTTTTTTTAGGGGGAAAAATATCCCCCAGAGGCAAAACCAAATAGCAAAGCCTATGTCAGCAAAAGCCTTTGAAGTCCTTCAGAACATTATTACTTGCTGAACTATAAAATATAAAACTGTCCCTCTGTGGAGCTCAGGGGAACCCAAACTTTCTTTGCTGAGAACAGTTGTAAAAAGATAATAGGAACACTAAAGACAAAATTAAATTCAGCACTCCAAATCTATAAACAAGTCTGTAAGATGTTGTCATTGATCCTTGCTGGAGTTTCTGTGCAGTTTAGATTTGGAAACAGTTTTAACAAGAGCTTTGCACATCTCAGCTCCTCTTCAGCACCCAGCATTGGGGTGCAGGTAAATAAAGCCACAATGCCCTGGCTTTTGGGGCCTCACCTGAAACTCCAAGTCAAGCAGATCTAATAAAGCTGACTTGAAGCCAATGGCTGGTTTTAATGCTGCAGCTCACAGTGGTGCTGTAAAGTGAAATGCTTGAGACTCTTTATTAGTGATTTCGTGCAGCTGAGCCTCGCTCAGTGGGGTTTTACAAGGGATTGGCATGCGAGTTTGGGGCTGTAAGAAAAGGCTGGGTTAGGGACCCTTTGGAAATTCAGGCTTGTAAAGCAGCAGGGTTTGCTGTAATTTGATTGAAAAAAAAATCAGGATAGGATAGGATCTTTATTCCCCCTGAAAGTTGAAAAGGCAGTTGAAATTTTATGTAGCTCCCCCCCCTTTTTTTTTGTTTTACTGTCTTTGTAAAATGCCTTTAAGACCTCGAAACTTGAAAGGTCTGTGCAATATTGTCTGTTTTGGCAGAGTGAAAGGTGTGTGTTTATTTTTGATTTTTCTTTTGGAAAGCAAGGCAAAAGCTGGCCTGGTTTGGCTGTGCTTCCCTGTGTGTGTGCTCAGCCTGTCCCTGTCAGGAAAATGTGCTGCTGTTTGGGGAGGGGGCAGAGGTTCTGCCTGGGGAGCTCCACTCCTGCACCACAGCTGCTCTTTTGGTGTGTCAGCAGAAAGCTGCTTTGGGGTTTTTTTTTTGTATTCTTGGAGCAATAACACTGATATTTATCCTACTTTAAAATCAAATTGAGAGCAAATTTCCAATGGTTTGGATTTGGGATTGCCTCTCTTTGGTGCTTTTGAAGTTGCTGAGTGTGTCCCTCTAGGGACAGGAGCACTGAGCACTTTGATTCCAGTGTGCTGTGTGTTGCTGGAGAAGCCTCAGTGCTGGTTCTGTCATTTCAGGGCATTATTCCTGCCCTGTTGTTTCCTTTGTCAGAGGATGGAAGGGGATTGTCTCCCTCTGCCAGTTTGCACTGAGGTTTCTGTGTGATTCAGAATGTTCAGTTTGCTGCATTAGGGTATTCCTATTTGAGCACTGCTTTTCTTTGTAGGTCTCAAACCTTAAAAACACTTGCAGGTTACTCAGATTACCCCTTCTTTCATCATATTAAACATTTTTTGTGTGTGTGACTATGGAAAAAAATGGCAAATAAATATAAAGAGATAGTCCTGGGAGAGTTTGTGTCCATGGTAGGCTTGGATTCTTGGCATAATCTGGGGACTGAAATGAACATTAGATGCTTAATTGTAACTTACTAAAAATGATGTCAGTCTCAGAAGGTTCTTTTAATCTTTTTAGAACCAGAGCACAATTGATTGCTGCTTTCACCAGTCGTGGCTTTCATTGGTTACGTCTGTTTTTTTAAATTAAGAATTACTGAGGGGAAAAAAAAGCTACTTAAGTTGGCTCTTACCTCTTGAATCTTTCATTCTGAGCCCACAATTGATTGTGATGAAGCTGTTCTCTGTGGAATGGGCAGCAACTTGAGGCTGCTTGAAAAACTTAATAATTCATTCCTATTTATGCATACTGTAATACAATAGGTTATAAATCACTAATGTCATACCCCTAATCAGGCATTGTCAGTGGGACTTCAGAGATATGGTGCTGTGATCTGAGAGGGTTTCTTAGCTACAAATATGAAAATGTATTCATATTTTTGCTCTAAGCTCACAATTCTCTCTTAATTGTTTTCTTGCTGTTTTTCCTGTCAAAATTTTCCGATCACTGATACTTCAGGTTGACAGTGTGGCCACTAAACTGCTGTTCACGTTATGTGGAATTTTAGTAGAGTATAAACTCAGTTATTTCCTGAAGAAACCACAGAAAGCAAGCCTTTTCTTAAAAGTCTGGGGGTTTTATACACTCAGGTATATAAAGATTGAACAAAGATATTTGTTTAAGTAAGACTTTCATCTTAGTACAGACCTGTATTAATTTATATCTTTGTATTTCTATAATTTCTAATATTTCTATAATATAAAATACTATTTAGTAGATTATATTAAATATATTTTTTCCTTATCCATTTATGAGAGATCCATATATAAACATTGATTCCTAGGTCAGCAGGACGTGGAAAATCCTGGCAGAAGACGAAGTGCTGTGGTACCGGCTGTGCCAGGAGGAGGGATACCTGTTGGACATGAGCATCTCTGACCATTCCTGCTGGAAGCTTGCCCTCAAAAACTGCAGAGCCAGAGAGCACATGCTGAAAACCAACTGGAAGGTGACAGGGAATTTCCTTAGAGAAATGGGGAAAAACGGGAACATGGTTTGACAAGTGGGAGAGGAGAGCTGGTGTTGTGTTCTGCAGCTCCTCTTTCCCAGCTGAAAGCTGCTGTGGTGGGAGTTGGGATAGATGTGTCTTCTCTCAGCAGCAAAGCTGGGAGTTTGGCAGCAGCAGGTTTGGGTGTCTGGAGGGATGGGAAGACCAAGGCGTGTGTCTCTCTGCAGAATCGCGTGGGTGCCGTGAGCCAGCTGCACTACGAGCCCGGCCGGGTCCTGTGCGACGCGCACTGCTGCGACGGCGTGGTCATGGCCGGGTGAGCACGGCTGGCACTGCCCTCTGCAGCTGCAGCGGGTCTGCAGTGCCCCCTGCACCTCCCCCTGAGTGTGTAATGCCCCCTGCACCTCCCACGGAGTGTGTAATGCCCCCTGCATCTTCATAGAGTGTGTGCATCTTCCACCGAGTGTGTAATATCCTCTGCACCTTCCCCTGAGTGTGTAATGCCCTCTGCACCTCCCCCTGAGTGTGTAATGCCCCCTGCACCTCCCCCTGAGTGTGTAATGCCCTCTGCACCTCCCCCTGAGTGTGTAATGCCCCCTGCACCTCCCCCTGAGTGTGTAATGCCCTCTGCACCTCCCCCTGAGTGTGTAATGCCCCCTGCACCTCCCCCTGAGTGTGTAATGCCCTCTGCACCTCCCCCTGAGTGTGTAATGCCCTCTGCACCTCCCCCTGAGTGTGTAATGCCCTCTGCGCCTCCCCCTGAGTGTGTAATGCCCTCTGCATCTTCATAGAGTGTGTGCACCTTCCACTGAGTGTGTAATGCCCCCTGCACCTCCCACTGAGTGTGTAATGCCCCCTGCACCTCCCACTGAGTGTGTAATGCCCTCTGCATCTTCATAGAGTGTGTGCACCTTCCACTGAGTGTGTAATACCCTCTGCACCTCCCCCTGAGTGTGTAATACCCTCTGCACCTCCCACTGAGTGTGTAATGCCCTCTGCAGCTCCCACAGAGTGTGTAATACCCTCTGCATCTTCATAGAGTGTGTAATGCCCCCTGCACCTCCCCCTGAGTGTGTAATGGCCTCTGCATCTTCATAGAGTGTGTGCACCTTCCACCGAGTGTGTAATGCCCTCTGCATCTTCATAGAGTGTGTAATGCCCCCTGCACCTCCCCCTGAGTGTGTAATGCCCTCTGCAGCTCCCACTGAGTGTGTAATGCCCTCTGCACCTCCCACTGAGTGTGTAATGCCCTCTGCACCTCCCACTGAGTGTGTAATGCCCTCTGCAGCTCCCACTGAGTGTGTAATGCCCCCTGCACCTCCCCCTGAGTGTGTAATGCCCTCTGCAGCTCCCACTGAGTGTGTAATGCCCTCTGCACCTCCCACTGAGTGTGTAATGCCCTCTGCACCTCCCCCGAGTGTGTAATGCCCCCTGCACCTCCCACTGAGTGTGTAATGCCCTCTGCACCTCCCCCTGAGTGTGTAATGCCCTCTGCAGCTTCATAGTGTGTGCACCTTCCACCGAGTGCGTAATACCCTCTGCATCTTCACAGAGTGTGTAATGCCCTCTGCACCTCCCACTGAGTGTGTAATGCCCTCTGCAGCTGCAGTGGGGTCTGCAGTGCCCCCTGCATCTCCCCCTGAGTGTGTAATGCCCCCTGCATCTCCCACTGAGTGTGTAATGCCCTCTGCATCTTCATAGAGTGTGTAATGTCCTCTGCATCTTCATAGAGTGTGTGCACCTTCCACCGAGTGTGTAATACCCTCTGCATCTTCATAGAGTGTGTAATGCCCTCTGCATCTTCATAGAGTGTGTAATGCCCTCTGCAGCTGCAGTGGGGTCTGCAGTGCCCCCTGCACCTCCCACCGAGTGTGTAATGCCCTCTGCAGCTCCCACGGAGTGTGTAATACCCTCTGCAGCTGCAGCAGGCTCTGTAGTGCCCACTGCACCTTCCATAGCGTGTGTAATTCCCACTCCATCTTTTATAGTGTGTGTAACGCCCACTCTACCTTTACCAGGCTGTGTAATGCCCACTCCATCCTCTGCGGAGTGTGTAATGCCCACTTCATGTATTACAGAACATGTAACATCCATTGCACCTGCAACAGTGCATAGTGCTACTCCGTCCTTACCAGAGTGTGTAATAATTCCCACTCCACCTTTTATAGAGTGCATAATGTTTACCAGAGTGTCTAATGCCCAGTCCATTGTTCATAGTGTGTGTAGTGCCCACTCTACCAGGCTGTGTAATGCCCACTCCTATAGAGTAATGCCACACTTCTATAGAGTGTGTAATGCTCATTTTATCTTCACCAGAGTGTGTAATCCCCACTTCACCTTTAACAGAGTGTGTAAAGCTTGCTCCATCCTTACCAGGCTGTGTAATACTCCCTCCACCTCTACCAGGCTGTGCAATGCTCACTCCATCTTTACCAGTCTGTGTAGGGCTCACTCCACCTTCACCATCTGAAATCTCAGGTGCTTGTTTTAATAAATTCAAAAGCAGCACCTGTTTGAAGCATAAGAATAGATTCACCTGCAGTTCCTGAGACAGGCTGTCCTTAAGTGGTTGATAAGGATGTTTATCTACAATTTACCTCAGCAGGTCAAATTTTTATGGAACTATTCAAAGGTTATCTCATGTATAAGTAGTTCCTATAAAACCTCAGGTGCTTTCTGATGAACTCCATCTATTGTTTTGCTGTGGAAGCGCCCAGAATGTATTAAACATTTTACACATCTACTGAAAAAAAAACCCCTTCTTTGTGTTTTTTCATAAAAATCTCTTCATCACAAGGGTATTTTGTCACAGTACAAAAATAACTTTAGAAGTACTGTTACTTTTCTCCATTCTTACTTAAAAGACAACCTGGGAGGAAAATAACCCACTCAGAATAGATAAACTTCTCTTTTCCTAATATAGAAGTTTTCTGGACCGTGGTTTAATGTTAGCTATTTATATGGCTTATACTCTTAAATACAATTTTAAGAGTCCTACAAATTTTTAGAAGAGGTTACAGTCATTCTCCCAGTAAGTGTGAGGCTTTACTGTGTTCTGTTTGAATTTCACAGGTTCAGTAATTAGTAACCCTCCAGAAATGACATAAATAAATAAAAATTATGATATCCTGGGGAGCTGGGACATTGTCCTTGACATACCAGAGTTCAATGTTTTATGGTAACACTTCATGTTAATGGTGTGGGACTGAGAAAACTGCTTCTAAAATACTTCAAAATTTACAGACTGGTTATAAGAAAGATGCCTGGAACATTCCAATTCATGGAAATGCTTTCGAGTGGTCTTGGACAGCTGAGAGCAGGACTATGAACTATCAGACAGCAAACCCAGTTGTCTCCACGCTGCTGCCAAAACCTCCGGCTCTTCTTTTCCTTCATTTTCTCCACTGTATTTATATCCAAACGTGCAGTAGATAGGAGTTATGCAGATTAAATTACATTTCTGAAGTATTAATAAACAAAGGTTACGAATCCTTCATATTAAGCTCAAATAGTCCATATGTTGACTTAGTGTATTAGAGAAGTTGGGTTCTGACAGTTGCACACACTCTTTTCATGTTTGTTCTCCAGTATCTCCTGATTCTCTTGGTGAATTTACATCAGGAATGTGATACAATTAAATAATTCAGGTTCCTGAAAATAGATGAGCAGGTAAGAGACCACTGAGGGAAATTTGGATGTGTGTATCCTTTAGAAAAAATGATGTTCACTTAAATGACTTTCCAGTAATTGCTCTGAAAAATGAATTATCTCTTTATGAAGCTGTGAGAATGTGTTTGATAAAACAACATGAGGAAATTAGAACTCAGCTGTTTGAATTTACCTGGTTAGTAGATGAAGCGCTTAGAGTATTAGAACACAAAAATTATGTTGTCCTTTGCTGTTTACTGCTTGTTCTTCCCTCTGCTTTGTCTCTTAAATTGGTAAATGGTAAATATCAAACAAGGGAGACTTCAAGTTATAACTAAAACTTCAAAGGGCATCAGCAAATTGTGCAGAGAAATACTTTATTTGCATTTGGTAAGAATTTAGGATATTGAGGAATTTGTTGGGGTTTTGTTGTTTGCTGTGTTTATATTTTTAAAATCCAACCATAACCCTCCCCTGTCTCTCCCAGCTTATAAAATTGAACTTAATGGCATTGTGCTTTCAAATTTGTCATGAAAGTGTAATGAATCTGGTGATCAATAGCAAACTGTTGTGTTCTTTCAGTACTGAAGAAGTAATTTAATAGCTGAGGTTTACAAAGTCAATTCTCCTCTCAGTATAAATATCAATTATCTGTTACATTTAATGATTCTCTCTCCTGTTTCACAAACACTTGTGTGTTCAGCTTTGCATGGGAATAATCAGTGATTACAGAGGGACCTGTGTGTCCGAGTGTGAGTTTGCAAGGCCTGGTGCAGCTAATCCAGAATTCTGGGGCATTTCCCAAGGATTTTCTGTCCAGTGGTTTGGGCCATCACCTTTCTTTTGTCCCTGAGGCTGCTGCTCAGGGCTGCTCAGTTTTTAGAAGGTTTTTTGATTATAATTCCCTCAGCCACTCCTGGTGCTCCAGCCCCTCCAGGTCCTTTTTGTCCTGAGGGGCCCAGAACTGGACAGAGGATTGGAGGTGCCCCAGGAGTGCCCAGTGCTTTGCCCTGGGACACCCTTGGCCTTCTTGCACACCTGGGCTGGTGTAGCTGGTTGTCACCAGCACCCCCAGGGCCTTGTCCACTTTATCCAGCTGCTCCTGCCCAGGCCTTCAGCATTCCCTGGGGTGGTGGTGGCCCAGGGTAGGACCCAGCACTTGGCCCTGCTGATGTTCTGTTCCAGAACTTTGCCTGGCACTGAGGTCAGGCTGACAGGACAGCATTTCCCTGGATCCTCCTTCCAGCCCAGCTCCTGGATTGGCATCACGATTGCTGAGCTCAGTCCCCTGGCAAAGGAGGGACCATGACTTCCCTGCTGGGAAAGGGTGGGAAGTGTTGGGGTGAGCTCTGCCCCGCTCCCTCAGCACCCTGGGGTGGGCCCCAAGTGCTGCAGCAGGATGCCAGCCGTTTCCCCTTGGGTCATGGGGGCTTCATTCTGCTCCCTGTCCCTGTTTTCCAGCCTGGGTACCCTGAGGACAAGGCCTTAATTCCCTCAGCCTTTTCTTCGTCTTTTGTCACTGTTTCTCCCTGATCCAATAGAGATGGAGATTCTCCTTAGCAATCCTTTTGTTGCTGCTGTATTTATAGAAACATCTTTAATTCTTTTTTCTGGCAGCAGCCAGATTAAGTTCTAGTTGGGCTGAGAGGAGTTCTGGTGGGAGAGAGCAGGAATGCTGGGGCTGGTGTGTTTGGGAATCTTGGAGCAAGCCTGGAATCACTGATTGATTTGAACCTGTGCTGTGTTAGACAGGATCTTGTCATCTTCACTGTCCTGCTTCAAACTGCTGCAAAGTGGAATAATTTTTATTTCAGTTGCTGTAGAGCTTTTTTATCTTTCTGAAAGGGAATTTATACAGGTTGTGGGCAGAGTGACTTAAACATGCAGCTGTAATTTATAGAGGCACAGTTTGAGCTGGTTCAGGAGCAGCTCTTTATTAGTCTGTGAAGGAAGCAAAGGCACACTGCACAGAGAAATGCTTCTATTCCATGCACTCTCCGCTTGTCCCCACGCTGCTGGCCAGGCTGAAGCCAGGAGATGGCAGAATATCAAGGATTGATTGAGTGCAACCTGAGCTGGGAGCGAGGTGGCTGCGAGCAGCTCCCCTTTGTGCTGCCTGACATCAGATAATTCAATCTGGCCTGCACGCAGAGCTTCTTGTGTTTGTCATTAAAATTTCATCCCGGTGGTTACGAGGCTTGTTTTCTGGGTCAGCCCCTGAATCCCTTTTCATTTGAGCCCGTGGTGTTTGTGGTTACCTCACTCCCAATCAATGCTGTATTCGCCAGCCTTTCTCCAGTTACACGTCTCGGAGGATCTTCTCTAAAGGGATGATGTTCTCCCCCTCATCCTCGATTCAAATGGAGTTTCAGCCCTAAGTCAGAGCTTACTTAAAGTAATTATATAGCTGCTTGCTTGGCTTTTAGAAATTCCTGCTGGTGATGAGGCTCCCTGTGCCTGCTGTCATTTACTGTGCAGAATGCCTGGATTGCTTCACTTTCTCTTACTAAAATCTAGATTTATATGGGTTTTTTTTAAGCAAATGCACGTTCAGACAGTAAAATTGCTGCTTTTTTTCAATTTTTTTGGCAGTTGGAGGTTGGGTCCTCCTGGACAGAGTGATCTCAGAACATGCATCTGGTCCTTGTTTGACCTTGTCATTCCAGAGGATCCCATGGTGTGATGTGCCCATGGCATGTCCTGAGCCTGTTGCTCCTGACTGGCTCTGAATTACTCACCTGTGGCAGTTCTTGAGCCCTGGGGTGAGCTTGCCTTGTGCTGCTGGTGCCCATCTCACCTCACAGCTCACACCTAAAACCACACCAGGTGGGCTTTGAGGGGGAGGTGTTAATTTTTTAATGCTTGCAGAAAAATCACTGTGGCTTCACTGCTGCTGCTGGTGGCTCTGAAAATAAGTAAACAAAAGAGGTCCAGAGTCAGACCCCCCTTCCCAAGACCCAGAACTATAAATATCATCTTTTCCTTTCTTTTTTCTTCAGTTTTCCATGACTGAATGGTGGCCTGGTAGTGAAGAGCTTGGCCACAAACTGATCTAGCAGATGCTCTGAGGAGTCCTTGCACCTCTTGCAGACTGGGAAATCAGCCCTGGCTTCTCTTGAAATTTTAATTTCAGATATTTTCCTCCTTCCCCTGTAAGTACTGCCAGCTTTCCTTGGGATTTGAGGAGTTAGGACTGGTGACACTCATCTGCTGATTGCCTTGATAAACCAACAGATTCACATTTCCTCCCTTTTCAGGGTGGAGCACACCTGGCACAGGTGCTGTGTCCCCAAGTGATGCTTGAGAAAGGCAATGAGAAGCTAAGGAAGAACTTCCTAAATGTCCTGTGTGGTTTGTTAGGGGAATCTGGACATTTATTTCTCATGCTGACATCCTAAATGCTGAAATGATTTTATACAGTTGTCTTCATTCTGGGAGCACTCACAAACAATTTGGGCCTTTCAGTTTAACTCATTTTGAGCAGCATCTACACACAAGTAGCTGCTCCTTTGTGGTGAGTTCCTTTGTTCTATTCCATCACCTCCCACTCCACTTTGCTCCTGCTCAAAGGTGACCTGCAAATGACTTTTTAGAAGCTGGGCTTGTCAGTCTCTTTAGTTTCATAATGATAACTAGCCCGAAAGGCTTGAAAACGCTTTCCTGCACTTTTTAAAACTTCATGTCAACTCTCATCTAATTTGGATTTTTTGCTATAGGGCTTGTGGGTTATTCTCAAGGTATTTATTATTAGCTCTTGCATCTTAATTCAGTGTGCAGACCTGAGGAAACCAAAATATTAATTAGTAATGAAAATGAATCAAAGTTAACAAACTGAAGACTTCCAACAGCCTGAACAAACCCCTGCCTTGTTTAATTGCCTAAATTTCACTTCTATGATGCCACAACTTTCATAGTTTCTCCCTCCCCTCCCAGTGACTGCGAGCCAAGGTGTCAAACAAAGCAGAAGGTGAAAATAATTGCTTTTTTCTTCAACCTTTCCCAGACCTTTTGTGCTCTCTTCACTCACTCTCATCATTGTTAAGGAGCAGTGTCAGGGCTCCTCTTTTCACCCTGAGGAGGCTGAACAGGGGAATGACATCATGAGTTCAGAGGGCTCAGGTGACAGATGAGCACGGGGCTTAGGTAAGGTTGTGTTAATGACAGCCAGGCTGGCTTTTCTGTCAGCTCCTGAAAAAAGCCTTTCAGGTGAAACCAAGAGTGGGCTTGAGTTGTTGGGTCTGCTCAGTGCAAGTGGTATCAGGTGTTGGAGGATTTACCTGCCACTGCAGCAATCAGCTCGTGGCACCCATCAGGGGAAGGCAGCAGCAGCTGAGTGCTCCTGGTGTTAGAGCAAACAGGATGTGATCATTGTTATATTAAACAGGAAGGGAGTTCTGAGTTGGTTTGGTGTTTTTTCACTCCAACTGCTTATGAAGCCTGATCTGACTCTCTAAAAACTGCTTTTCCAGCCTGCCTGGAGCTCTTGGTTTACCTCTGGGTTTTGCTGCTGCAGGGATGTGCTCAGTGATGCCTTTGGTGTTCTCAGGCACAGGCAGTAATTTTGAATTTGTAAATCCTGTTTTTTTACTAAGGCCAGACAAACCAATCCTTCTTTCTACTAAACTTCTTGAAGATTCCACTTTTACTCTCTGGGCTGTCATCAGTGCCTGGAGCTCAGGTGATGCTTCTCCTCTCTGCTGCTTGCAGCTTGTTGCAGTTTGTGTTCTTCCAGAGCAAACAGATCAATTTCCAGCATCCTCCAATGGGGTTTTCTCACCTCTGTCTGCAACTGGAGCCACTGTTTTATCTGTGCTTTGTCCTTTGTGACATAATAGGGCTGATGGAGCAGAGCCTGCCCAAATTGCATCATAATGCCTCCTGAATTCTTATGGAAAATATATTTTTTTTTTTATCCTGAACCCACAGTAATTTGTTTCCTTGGTAGAGCAGCTGCTTTAATTAATGGGCTTGGGCTGATGCAAACCACTGGAACCTTGAGCTATGGGATGGGAGATTTTTTGCCTTAAAAATCAAATTACTAGAAACAGTTTGGCTTTTTCTAATTGCTTCTTTTATAAATGTTCATTAAAATGTTTTCCTTACAGTACAACCCTTTGGCTTGTTTCTGTTCCCTTGGTATGACATTTGCATGCACTTAATATAGAAGGTGAGGCAGAAACAGTGAGGATGGTGAAATGTTAATTTGGTTACAGATAACAGTGCTAAGCTGCAGAACTACACACTCCAGCAGCTTAACCCACTTTCTTGCAGGATAATTTCCTAAATAAAGCCCTAAAAATGAAGGAAGAAGCTCTCTGCAGCTCCATATTTGTGAGGGGCCCACAGATGGCCGTGGGCTGGTAAATTGGAAAGTTGGGTTCCCAGCAGAAGAGTTTGGGAACAGATCATGAGGATGCTCAGAATGGATTTCCTACATGATAAATCTAAAAGTGCTTCCAGATCCATTTTGGGACGCATTAGTCACATTTTTCATAGCTGCGTTTATATATCAAGCAGCCCAAAGGTACATTTGGATGAAATCAGGGAGATTGATTTTCTACTCCACATTCTTCTACCAGCATTAGGATTGTTTCAGACTCTGGTTTTGGTTTACCCCCATCTGTTTTTCCTTGTGTTTTATGGTCTAGCTTTCTGCTATGTAATTAAAAATTTTCTCTTCCCAGTTCCATTTTTGTTTTATTTTTGGCTGTTGTGTTCTATTTATATTCCTTTCTGCCATGTGAAGTAGCTCTTTTCTGCTACTATTAGTTTTTCCTGAGTCCTTTCCTTCAGGAATCCCTCAGCCAAGCTACCTGTTGGTTAAAGTTGGCAAAAATCAATGTATCCAAGTACCTGGGAATGAGAATGCAGGGAGAACTGGGAACTTTTACCTCTTCCCATCTTTGAGGCACCTCACCCTGTAGTAGGTGTTTCTGAGTTGTCCCTCACTCATCCCTCACTTCAGGGGAGTACAAAGAAGGTGCTAGAATCCCTTGAATTCCAGTGTTTTCCACCGTGATTGAGGTACCTCCCAATGTACCATGGTTCTGATGAAGAGGTGTTTTGAAACTGGACATTGAGTTGCCACTGTCTGACTTGAGCCTTGGAGAGAAGATGGAGCTCAGGAGCCATTTGAACCAATTTGAAGGTGTTTGGTGTGGGTTTGCATCTTTAATTGGGCCTATTCTTGAGCCTGCTGAGGGGGAGCACTAGCTGATACCTTAATTAAACACATGAAGGACTAGAGAGTTGCTTTTGGTGGAACAAGGATGAAAGCTCTGAGATGCTTGTTGGAGCAAGACAATGCAAAATACTCATTATTTTACTTGCTTATCAACAGGCATCCGTTTAAACAGAGACTGTTACTGCAGCAAAATTCCTACTGACTTCAATAAAATGCACTGACATTGTAAGGACTTCATAATAAGATCTTTTGAGTATTAACAGATGGTCACTGACTGCCTGAAACAAAGTTGTTGGGTTTTTTTTTTTTGGTTTGTTGATCACCGCAGGTATCTGGAAACTGAACAGACTTTGCCTTCTGGAAATCAGACCTGACTGTGAAACAAAAGGGGTTCTTTCTCCTTCCTTTTCCTTGCTACAGACTCTTTAGAGAAAATATGGAAAATGTAAACCGGTTTCTGGTGGATTTTATCAGAAGTCTTTGGTGACCAGCCCGATTTGGTGCAGCGAGCCTTGCCCTGGAGGGGTGTGCTCGAGGCAGCACCAAAAGTGAGTGGCACCAGCATCCTGTCTGAACAGAAACCCAGCAAGGGGCTTGTTGCCCCTGTGGTTTGAAGTGAAATTCTACAGTGCCAGCAGTACCCCAGCCATGAAGGAAAGCAGTTTGTTTTTGCTGCTGCCATGGACTGAATGAGCGGAGTCTCGACTGTTTGGAAAATGTTCCTATTAACAGTTTTTCTTTTGTGTATTTGTCAGTTTATATATTAGTTGCAGTTGTACTTTGCACAAACACTAATTAGACAGCCATCAACACTCAGGGCCAAAGCCTTACTAACAATGCAACTGTGATAGCAGTGTCTTAATTGGTTGAGTATAATTGTCATTAGGCAACCATAAAGACATCTGGGGCTCTGGAGAGGGATCAGCCTCCCCCTCCTCTTCCCCAAATTTGTTCTGGCTATTGCTATCCAGCACAGTAGAGCTTTTCAGATGAGATTCTGTGTTTTGACCAGTTTCCTGATGTTTTTCTCCTTATGAAATCGTCTGCCTCTTCAGCACCACTTCATTAGAGCTGTGCCCAGCCTCCAGCTCTGCTTCCTCCCACATGTGCTCTGCACTCCACCACCTGCTTCCCAGACATTCATTGTGGGGCAGCAGCAGCTTTTAACCCCAGCTCCTGCTTGCACTCACGTTGGAGGGCACAGGCAAAATGTCCATCTGATTACTGCCACTAAAAAGTAGTCACGATGCTTTTGGTTAGTGAGTAGGTATTTTCATTGTATCTGAATTTAATTTTTCCCAGTTTTTCTATGCCATATGCATTGCACCTATTGTTGCTCCATTTCAGTAAGGTTTTGCTGCATCTCTGTAAAACCTAAGCTGAATGTTCAGGCTAATTTTTACAGCTAGATCCATATCTGGCCAGAAGTATATTTAGAAAAATACAGCTTGTCTCTTCTCTGCTGCTGCTTCTCATGTGTCTATACTGAAATATTCCAAAGAACAAGGGCAAAGTAGAATGTGAGTCCATCAAAGAAGCTGAGTTACTTGGATGGAGAGGCTCTGTTGAACATCAGAGAAGGAAAAATGAGTCTGTGAGTAGAGAGAGCTGGGAGCCAGGTGTGGTGTGGATGGAAGGAATCAGGGAATGGGTATCAGGAGAGGGGCAGATTGACCTTGTGAGCAACAGGCTTCTGGTTGTGCTCAGGAGAGTGAGACTTTGGACAGCCTTTCTAAATGAAATGAAGCAGGTGTGGTCTCTAATGTGGGTTATTTTAAGGTTTGGGGTTGGGTTGTTGGGTCTGCTCAGTGCAAGTGGTATCAGGTGTTGGAGGATTTACCTGCCACTGCAGCAATCAGCTCATGGCACCCATCAGGGGAAAGCAGCAGCAGCTGAATGCTCCTGGTGTCAGAGCAAACAGGATATTATCATTGCGGTATTCAACAGGAAGGCAGTTTTGAGTTGGTTTGGGTGTTTTTTACTCCAGCAGAAAGCTAAGTGAGCATTTCAGTGCCATCTTGGTAGAAAAATCAGTAATTGAGTGGGTTTGGAGTGCTGGGCTTGTTCTTGGACAGGACTTGCATCTGGGGTTATTTCATTGAGTGATCCAAATGAAATTTTTAGGGCAAAATGTAAAAGTTGTGGTGGGAAATGAATAGAAATCTTGAAATTATCTAGAAATAGTGCAGCGTGTTCCTTTCTCCAGCCAGCTCTGTTGATAGGGCAGATTTGCCAATTATCTGCAATAAAGCAGCCTTTTTATTTTTTTTACAGCAAGGCAGTGCTTTAATAGTTTAAAAGCCTTTTGTTGTGGTTGCAAATTGAAAGTGTGGTGCTCTTTATGACAGCATTACATTTTTTTTCCCTTCTGAATTGGATTCATCTGTCTTTGAAATACTTCCAGCTCAGTCCTGGTGCAGGCCCAGTGCACACTGGAAATGGCAGTGGAGGAGCTGGTTTATATCTCCCATTTCCCCAGGCTGGTTCCCTGCCCAGGCCTGAAGCTCCACTCATGATCCCACCACGGTCCTGTGGAACATCTCTCCCAGTCCTTCTGCTCTGCTGTGTGGGACTGCCCTGGGAAGGATGGGAATGGTGAGAAATGGGGGAGAAGGGACACAGAAAGCCTTAGGAACTTTCCTGAGGAACTTCTCCTGTGCTGGCACTGCTGGGATTTCTGGGCAGCCACAGGGGAGCTTTGGTGGGCTCTTGCAGGGTTCTCCTGGCACATGGAGGAGGTCTTTGTCTGGTCTCTGTCACTGGAGGAGCACAGGATGCTCTCGGGGATTGTTGGGCAGTGCCAGAGCCCACTGGGCACAACTCTGGAGTCCTGCAGGTCCTGGCAAGGGCTGGGAGAGCAGCGTGGCTTCATGGCACAGGAGGGGGAGTCTCCAGCATGGACTGATCCACCAGGGAGTGGAGGGGTGAGGAGAAGGAGGCTGCAGGGTGGGCTGGTGCAGACCCTGCCAAACAGGTTCCATCAAAAACACATCAGAATTGATTTCATCATCAAATTGGTTTCAAACCAATGGCCAGAAGTGTTTGGTGGTGCTGCTCCAGTTTGAGCTTCAGGTGAACAAAGAATGGGTCAAACTAAATTTTAACTTGATTGAATTCTGAGATAAAATTAATTTAAGGTTTTTTTGTGGTCCTATGATGTTGGATCTTTAATTCCAGGATTGCAGTCAATGCATTGTTATTTTTGCTGGATCCCTTGTGTTCCAGGCTGTGTAGGGAAACCAGGTGCAGTGTGCTCTGAGAATTATTCAACCCTGGGCCTGTCCTCTTCTCCTGCCATTTTCTCCTTCTCTCAGTCTTTGTTTTTACATTTCCAGCCTGGACTGTGTGAGACCTACACTAGGAGGAGATGCTGTTCTTCCTTGTTTATTCAGAGATGAAAACAAATATTCTGTCACTGAGTTCTGTCCAGTCTACCAGTGTTTTATGAAACTCACTTTTCAGTGACAAGAGAATTTTGGCTTCCATTGGGAAGAATCTGCTGCTCTTGGCAGTCAGGAGAAGCTCAAAAACACGACCCCAACCAACCCTAACATAAGGAAACAAAAATCAGTTCAAAATTAAAATGCTTCCAAAACATTGTGTGCCTCTTGTTTGAAGGGGAGAGCAGCAGATCTGTGCAATCACCTGTCCTGTTGCGATTTCTGTCCAGATTTTGAAGCAAAATGAGCCCTTTCCAGTTTTGCAAACTGAAGAGATTTGTTGTGATCTGATCCGCGCTCCATGTCCAATCTGATGTGAAACATTTTGCTTTGGGGAAGCTTCTTTCTTGGTCTGTTCTTTTTAGATTGTGCTGCTGTAAATTGGAAATGAGAGCAGGATTCAGAGGAGTTTGGGCCTCATTTGCAGGGGGAGGAAAGGGAGAAGTGTCCCACCCTGTTCTCTCATTTCCCTGGGTGCTCCCCTGTAAGGCACAGCAGAGGAGGCAGGTGACAAGGACAGGCTTCCCTCTCTTCCTGATCGGTGCAGGGAATTAATGTGCATCTCTCTTTGCCTGACAGATTTCACCACCCCCCTGGGCACTTTAATTCCTTCTGTAAATTGGAGCCTTTTCACCAGGAATGTTGGGAGGGATCTGCTCCTATGCCCAGGCATGGCATTGCCCAGAGAACTGGGAAACCTGAGTGCAACTCCTACGTCTTCTAAACCTTCCTTTCCTTCTTTTTCTGGTAATTAGCTGGTTTTTTCCTCATAAGCACAGCCAGATTCCTAACCACCAGACCTCTGAGGCTGGTAAGAATCACTCTTCCATTATACTTTCCCCCCAAAAATCAGGATGTAGCAACAAAGGTGACAGAGCAGGAAGCACCTTTGATTTTCCAAAGGAGTCCAAGTGTCAGCTATGTCACAGGAAGACATCTGACAATGTTAATTATCACAGTTTTGTCAAAACTGGCCTTAAATTAATTACAGAACTGTGGTCTTTGACCAGTTGTAGAAGCTTCTCTGCTTTTTCTGTGATTTTTTTTCCTTTAATAGTCTTTTGTGTGGTCATAGATGGCCCAGAGCAGCATTGTTTGCTGTGTAACAACCTTCTTTCATTCAGATATATTCAATATTATCTGAAAAGTTTAGTTTTGTTTCTTTATTTCCTCATTGACAAGCTGATGTTAAGTTACAGATTTTGTGATATTTTAGTGAGCCTGATGCAAGAAAAGGAACCATTGCCTTAATTCTAAAGACAACACTTAGTTGAATCAATTAATTAATTAGTCTTCAGAGATGTAGGTAAATTGATCTGTTGATGAGACATTAAGAAATTTCTTCTATAAAAAGAAATCTCTTCCTATAAAGAGCAGTAGGTTGGGTGGGTGCTTGTATGGTCACAGATAAATGCTCTGGTTTAACACAACCAGAAATCTTGAAAGATTGAAAAGAACCAGTTTGAAGTTTTGCCATTATGTAATTTAGGCTTGTTCCTGGTTTCTTTTTTCCTTGAGCCTGGCTCTCTTTGTGTGTTAGTTGCAAAGTGAATACTGATAGTGGTGGCTGAGTTGTGTGTCACAGGATCACAGAATGAGCTGGCTTGGAAAAGACCTTTGAGAACATCAAGTCCTACCTGTGACCCAGAGTTCCTCATTAATTAAACCATGGCACTGAGTGCCACGTCCAGGGACAGTGACTCCACCACTGTGGGAACTGGAAAACCAGAAACTTCCACAGACACTGAAGGGTTTGATCTTCAGCCTTAGAAGAAGCTTGGATTGATGTAAAAATACAAGACACATTTAGCAGAAAAAAACCCACCCTTATGTTTCTATAGTTGTAAGAATATGCCTTAAGTAAGTGAGAAACTGCACTGGTAAGATGGTGAAGGGTTTATAGTGTAGGGCTGTGGTTGTATAGAATAGGCTGAGAGTTTAGAATTTATAACAGAAGCATTTGTGTGCAAGTGAGACAGAAGCCATTGGACAGAAGTACCCACAGTGCAGCAGAATGAAGTAAAGGTGATAGGTTAGAAAAACAAATTAAACCTTGTGACATCTGTTCATTGGTTTAGAAAGTTTTATCTTGTTTTGTATCAAGGAACATGTGACTACTTTGAGCTATGGCCAATTGCTTGCTCCTCTAAAATCTCTGAAACTGATGTTTATTTGAGCAAGAAATGGTTCTTAGCCCATCTGTGGTCCCATTCCTTCTTTAAAAGCTGTGACAATGATACACCACCTCCCTGGGCAGACAATTCCAGTGCCCAGTTTCTCTTTCAGTAAAGAATTCTTTTCTGATGTTCAACCTAAACTTCCCCTGGCTCAGCTTGTGTCCTCTCATTCTGTCAGTTGTTGCCTGGGAGAAGAGGCTGCGCCTCTCTGGCTGCAGTTTCCTGTCAGGGAGTTGTAAAAACTGAGAAGGTCACTCCTGACCCTTCTTTTTTCCAGGCTAAACAACCCCAGCTCCCTCAGGAGCTCACAGGACTCACAGTTCCTCACAGGACTTGTGTTCCAAGCCCCTCACCAGCCTTGTTGCCCTTCTCTGGACACACCCCAGCCCCCAAATGTCCTTCCCAAACTGAGGGGCCCAGCACTCAGGGTGGTGCAGCCTCACCAGTGCTGAGCACAAGGGAAGAATCACTGCCCTGGTCCTGCTGGCCAGACCATTCCTTGCAGCTCCAGTTCCAATTTACCTGCCTGCCTTGGTAGACTTTGGTGCTACGTTCAATAAATGGGACTAAAACAGGCAAAGCTGATGGTTTTGTGCACAGAGGGCTGGGGGAGGATCAGTCTGGGAGCTGTTTGAGCCCATCCTTGTTCCTTCCTCCCTTCTGCTGCAGCCACCTCCTTGCAGCTGCAGTGGGGTTGTTGGATTAAGCCCTTTCCTGACCCAAAGATGGGGCAACTGAGAGGCATTTTAGAAACTTTTATTCCATTTTCAGTCTCATGAGAAGGGTGAGACAATACAGATGTTATAATTCACACCATCACAATCAGAAGCTGATTATTTCCTAATAACAAAACACTGTGTTTCCTGGCCTTTCAGCTTTAGCCACACCATGCTGTAGATGCCTTAAAGGTAATAATCTAAAGTTACTCTTTGTGGATCCTACAACAATGCATTTTCATAGTTCCATTTCTCCACAGTATCCAGTCTTATTTTCAAGGCCATCCTTTGAAGCTTGTTTCTAGCTCCATTTCTCTCCCAGCAATGTCTGCCCTATTCCATGGCATTTCTAAGTCAGCGTTTCTTATCTCAAGGTTTGCATACAGATGCACACTGTGTGGGCCTTCTGTCAGGCTTGGAGACTTCTCTACAAATTCATTTCCATCATTTCCCCCTCTTGAATGGAAAAGACTTCTTTTGCAGCTTTGTTTATTTTTTGCTGTGCACAGTGAAGTGTACAAGGTACTGTCACTAACACAGGGTATTGTCACTATAACAATCAATGCATATAAACTTATTTTGTAAAGTTTTTTAGTTAAGATGTAAAACTTTGTTTTAAACAAGCCATCTAACTATGATCTATCATCAGTTTTAATTTGATTTGTCAAATGATTTAGTTTTTGAAGTTGTTTGTGGATGGACTCTGAATGGTCAGATAAATTTCTACAACACAATCCTTCCAATTCTTTATAACTGTGACTATATGCATAGCTTGCACACATATCTATACTATATAAGCTTTCTATCAAGCTGTAGAAATTCTCTACCATTCATCTCCCCGGGGGTGACCGCTGCCCTTGTTTTGCAGGTACAGCTCAGGGGAGGTGAGGCTGTGGGACACCCGCACCTGGGACTACGCAGCCCCCGTGCTGGCAGCAGTGCCAGGCCCTGGAGGGGCTGGAGCCCCGCCACACGTCTCCTTTGTGAGGATAAACAGCTCCCTGGCCGTGGCTGCCCACGAGGACGGTGAGCAACCACCACTCTCCTCCCTATTAAAACAACAGCAAAAAAAAAAAAAAAAAGGCTTTACAAAAATGAAGCAGCTGTGCTCAGCTTTTTGTGTGTCTGTAATCCTGTGTATCCACACAAACGCACACACTTGCTTTTATGTGAGAAAGTTGGCCAATAACCCTAAATGCATTAGGAGGCATTGGAACATAGCACCCATTAAAACTGAGCTTTAATTCCTACTGGAGCTGCTGCACAAAGCTTGAGTGCCAGGCTGTAGTCCAGCCAAGCTATCTTAAGCAAATAACTTGTTTTGCTATAAAAATATTAAATATTCTTCCACCAGCCTTCTCCTCTGGCCAAAACTCCCTTGGGGTGCTGTGGAGCTTTGTTATGGGGATGGTGGTAAACTTGGATGTCTGATTAATCCCCATCCCTCTCGCTCTTGGCGTGGTGTGTGGATGCACTCAAGTGTTGGTTTGCAGTGCTGGGGTTGTTATTATATACTTGGATTTAAAGAAATGAAAGCTTTCACCTAATATTTAGTGAAACCCTCATAAAATCCTGGTTGTGTGCATTGTTTTAAATATCCTTGGAGGGTTTCTATAATGGACAACAAAAGCCAGAGACCAACATCTTCTGGATGTGGGAACAGCAATTAAAAAAGTCAGTTTTGGACAGTACCGGCCAACTGGGATCCTAAACTGAGGGGCTCAGGCAGAACTCAACTCCCATCTTTCTTTAAAATGTAAAATTTGATACTTAAATTGTCTCCTTGGGTATAAATAAAGAATATTTGTAAGTTCAGAGAGCTTTGTACACATACTGTCTTTGATCCTGGCGTGTCTACAGGTGAAAACAAAACAGAAGGTGAATAATCCAAACAAAATCCCTAATCCATACTTTTAATTTAGAAGTAAATTAAATGCTCTATGTGTTTTAAGATTCTCAGCATCCTTAGCTGTTTTTCTAGCTTGGATCATGCCAGGATGGTTTTCTGTGGGTAAAAATTGTTAATAGGCAACATTTTCTGACAACAGCAAATCTGGTGTTATTAATATTATTTACTGGAGTCATAGGAAATTATAACACAGGTTTAAGTGATGGGTTTTTTTCCAAATCTGATGTTATTAATATTATTTACTGGAGTCATAGGAAATTATAACACAGGTTTAAATGATGGTTTTTTTTCCAGTGTTCCAAACAATGCCTAGCAGAGAGTCTTTTGTTTGTTTTCTAGTTTCCCACTGACTAATCTAATAATTTGTCTGGGTTTTTTGCTTGTCATATCCCTTGCTGTCAGTGCTGTGACTGAACTAGTTTGCATAAAGCTCGGCATCTTTTATTCTTTTGGGTAGAGATTTTAATAGGCTCTGTGATATGGCAGTTACTCTGATTTGAGAAGCCTTGGTCAGAATAGATTAGTTTCTATGGGAATAGGGAAATAAAAAGACCCATTTTAGCAGTGTTTACTAACTGCAAGCCGAAAGCACATATTTACAGTTTGGTGGAGAGGGTTATTTTAAATTTTGGGGAGGGAGCGGACGGCTTTGAAGATAATGCGTTTGATTGTTCTTTGTTGTACTTTTCCAGCTCTCTTTCCTCTTTGTTTGTAAGTTTGACTAACCCAGAGAAACCATCTGCTCGTGTTGGAGGTGGTGCTGTCAGGCAGTCTAGACTTCCCTGGCGAATCCCTGGCTCGCCCCGATACCATCGGCTGCTCCCGGTCCCGCAGGGCTCCTGCGGCGCTGGCCTTGGCTCCCCGTGCCAGGGAAGGGCTGGCAGGCACAGCCTGCCCTGCTCTGCTCCTCAGCTCCTTCCCCAGGCACAGCCAGCACACAGGTTTGTCCTCCCGGGATGCCCTGGCCCAAGTGGGTTGTTACTCCACGGTGGCCCTGCAGGAAAATGGGATTGTGGCTCCTGGTGGAGGTTCCTGATGGTGCCAGCCTCGGGCTGCAGGGACAGGGAGAGGAGGGAGAAATGGATGGGGAGCAAATGAAGTTCCCTGTGCCCGTGCCAGCGCTCAGTGGGGGCACTGGATGTACACCTGGGGCAGCGGGACTTGGCAACTCGAGCCACAGTTGTGATTTTTGAATTCCAACCCACTGGCCTCATATTTCTTCTGCCTTGTTTCCTATTGTCAGCACTGGCAGTGCTCCAGTTTGATTTTACCACTAATTGTGTTGCACGTTACAGAACTGAAATGAATCAAATCAAAATGCTTTTCCTGGAGCATTAGATAAAGCAGGCGAGGGTTCTGGGTAATGAGCAGATGCTGCTAATGCAGGGACAGGAGAGGCCTTGCCAGGACTCCATCTGCTCCATGCTTGCCTGCCTTTGGCTGGGAGCCACAGCTTTTGGGAAACAGCAGTCTACTTCAGCCATCCCTCTCCCCCCTGCGCTCTGGAGTTGCATGGTTTGACTGGAAAACAATGTGCAGCAACAGGAGAACACAACTTTGTCCTGCTGTCCTCAAAATGCCACGGCCACCCTGCTGCAGGCACGGTGAGGAACACAGCCCTGCTGCCCTGCTTGTACCCCCTCAGGCCCACTGTGAGGAGCTGGTGGCCCTTCCAGGCTGCAGAGGATGCAGAGGAGGGTGCTTGCTGCAGGGATCAGAGGTGCTGCAGGCTCCAGGAGGGGAATTTTGGCGGTGCTGCTTTTTGGAATTCTGTGTTCCTGTCCTTTCTGATGCCCCTAAAGCTGCCTGGGAGTGTTGTCCCTTCTGTACCCTCTTTGCAGAGTGGATGGGTTTGGTGACTTTCCCTGAGTGCCAGGACGTGCTCCAGGAGAGCAGCAGCATTCCAGGCTGGCTGGAGTGAAGGAAAAATTGTCAGAAGAAAACTGCAGCAGCAGGGGTTGGGATGTTTATTCCCATTGGTGGCTGTGGGTGCAGATCTCTTGGTTTGGGTGAGTGGAGAGTGATTTCCCATCCCAGTCATCCCATTCCCCACACTGGGAATGAAACAGGGTCTGTGCCTTCTCTGAGGAGCTGTCCAGGGACGGTGTTGTGTGGAAATCCCTGGAAGAAGGGTGGTGGAGGTAAAATGTGGGAACATTTGGTGGGAACTGGTGTGCTAATGGTAGTGTGAGGGAAAGCCTCTTGTCACTGAGGTCTGATCTCTCACTCTTTGTACCCTCAGGACCTGCTGGAAGTGAAAATTAAATGTAAAATGTTGGTGAATGAACTTCAAGTATCTAAGGTTAAATTGGCTCCTTCAACTAGAAATGTTCTTGGGAAAAACTAAAAATTCACAGCAACAAGTTTTGATACTTCAGGCTGGTGCTCATTTCCCCCCATGCTTTTCTTGTACTGCTTGTGCTTCATAGAAATATGATATAGCCAAAAATCATAAGGAAATAAATTAATGTTTCCACTTTGAAGTAAGAAAAAAAGCACCTGTAAGAAGCCTGAGTTAGAAGGGACCCACAAAGACCATCAAGTCCAAGGGTTTTCAAAAGGTGAAATAGAACTTTATTTTGTTTAAATCAAGATGGCAAAACCACAACTCTGAAACAGCACAGGCATCATGGAGATGATGTGAATTCAGCACCTTCTGGCCTTCCCAGGCCGTGGTGTTTAGAAGCTGAAGGAAACGAACATATAAACCATGAGCACATTTGGATTCCCTGCTCCAGCACAGACAAAATTCTGGGGTGTTAATTTTTATTTTTTTTTTTCAGATAATGCACATTTCTTCCAAAGCTGGCAGCAGCCACCAGCTGACAGCAAATGCTTGTTTTAATGTGGAAGAGCTGATGCAAAGGATCTTTAGGATCTGAGCTGGCACCTTCCACACCCACATCCATCCCTCCCATCCCGAGCTCCCCCAGCAGGCAGCTCAGATGGGCAGTGCCCTGTGCTGTGCCCAGCTCAGGAGGGGCTCAGACAGGCTGTGTGACACTGCCAGACACAGCCAGGGTAATATTTACAAATGAGATTTAGCCCTGTTTGCTCTGTGGTTCTGCTGCCTTGCCCTGTTGGAGGATTAGGGGATTTTAAAGGAAAAAAGATACTTGGGTTTGTTTAATTTTGTAGCAAACGCGTTGCCTGTAATAGCAGAGAAAAACCTGTGTGAAAACAGATGTAACAGCTGCTTTAGCAGGATGTTTTTTGTGCTGCCAGCACTGCTGATGGAGAGAGAGGAGCCTCCAGCCTCCCACCTTTGACACAGCAAGAGCTGTGCAGGGCTGGTGATGCTCCCAAAATCTGGAGTTCAGTCAGGATCAGCACTGCACTCTCTGAGGCACAACAGCCTTGTGCTCAAGGTTCTATCCAAGTACTTTCCAGCCTGGAGTGAATAGCAATAAATGGACCTTTCATCAGGCCACAATTCAGAAAGATACTGGGTTGGGAGTTGAATTTTTTGTCAGATCTGGGGCAAAGGGAGATATGAAGCTGGTGCAGTGATTGTCACATTGAATGTCAGCTTTACACCAGCAGCAGCAGCTTCTTGCACTTCTTTTCATGAGCCATTATCACTTGCTCATATTTCTAATAATTGTGAGGAATTATTGTTAGAGTTCAGTTGGAATAATCACAATTATACTGCAGATTTTAGCGTGCTGTGAAACCACTGCTTATAATTTTCATCTCATGACCTTCTAACACTTAGTAAGATTTCAGTATTGAAAAAATAAAAAAGATAACATATAGCAGCAACCTTAACTTCACCTCAGCAGAGGAATTGCTGTGGAAATGAGGTGCTGGGCAGTGCTGGAGGCAGGAAGACAGACTGTGGAGAGCAGTGATCTCATCTGCACTGCTAAATCTTAGCCTGATTTTTTTTTTTTTTTTTAGTGCCACACTAATAACCTGAACTGGAATGGTGTGGGATTTTTGCTCTCACCCAAATGTGATTGACTGCTGCAAGGACTTGCACACCCATAAATACCTTTTGTTGTTTCTGCTGTGAAATGTTCTGAGCAGCACTTTTAGCCCTCATAGCAGCTTTACCCATTTATAAATCCAGTGGAGTGTTTGCTTTTTCTATTTTACTTCTGTCCCGATCCTTGTGGGTCCCTTTACACTCAGGATATTCTCTGAACTCTCCTTGTTACTCTTTACTTTGTGCTCCTTCATCACATGTAAATTTGTGACCTTAGAAGTTACTTCTTTTTTAGATTACCAGGAACATATTGCCCATATAATGTATCATTATATGGGCATTACATTGCACATATCTGTGTTTGTACACCCTGTGTTTGCCTGGTTAAAATCTTTTATTTTGGACAGATTTTGTCATGTTTGAGATGTAATAATAATAATAATAATAATTAGTGGCTTGTTGCCCAAAATTAGAGAGCAGAACCCTGAACTCTGGGTTTCTAAGCTTGCTCTTGTGGTCAGAATAGGTTTTTTTTAATTTTTGAGAACTTTCACCCATTTAGACACTGTTAAACCCAGTGAATTGTTCATCACAGGGATCTGTAACAAAAGTCTTCACTGAAAGCAAATCAGCCTCCCTTTTCCCCTTCATGAACCTGGTCTTTAATTGGGATACATTTTCTGCTGAACAAAAACTGAGTATCCTCCTCCTTGGAGGAGCCTGGCAGCCAAATCCACGGTCTGACACAAAAGTCCAGTTCTGACTCCCTGTATCTGATACCACTTTATCACTGATGGGGTTTTTTTGTTTTTTGCCTGGCTGAATAATCTCTCCTGGAGGTGAGACCTCCCCATTCCTTTGCTTTGGGGAAAAGGAGCCTCAGCTCAGCCCTGCAGGGGGTGCAGCCTGTGCTGCCCTCCTGGATTTGTTAACTGGTTTGAAGCTCTGTGCAACCAGTCTGCTTTGCAAACCCAGTTCAGCAGTTATTTACCTTTCAAGCAATTAACATAATTACCATTATGCTAAGAAGTAATTTTGGGAAGTTCTGCTCTGAGCCCTTATGACTCCGTCGGGACAGTTTTAGTCGGGACTTATCTTTCTGATGGAAGCCTAATTGCAGTTTTGGCTTTGTGTAAACAAACAGAGGCGGCTAATTGTTTAGGCAAATATCAGATTAATTTAAATATTCATCCCTAATAAAACAAAAATGGTCCCCATTATGGTACTCATTCCCATGGTGAGGAATATAAATATTCAGTGGGAGTGCCATTAGACAGGGATCTTAAGGATTATCTGCATTATTTCACATTGGTAGCACTTTCCAGATACCAAATAATCTTTACAAAAGCTACCATAAATCAATTTAAACTCATTTAGCTACCATTTCACTATGTGCAGTTTCATTACCACACTCTTGCTTCACCTCCTCTGGGACTGGGGAGGAGTGTTTGCAAACTGGCAGTGGTGCCCATCCACAGCTGTCTGTCAGGGCTTTTATGTCTCCTTCTGAAGGAAGAGCTGCCATTAATCATTTCATCATTAACGTGCCCCTCTGCAAGGGAGGCTTCTCCAGCCCTGCCTGTCACGCTGCAAGATTGCTTCTCAGTTCAGTGCAAAGGTGGCCCAGAAGGCTCCAATTCCCTTCTGTTCCCTCCTGATTGCCTCAGGTTGCTCTTACTCAGATTATGATGCTTTTAAATAGAGAACTGGGGAGCCAGGCTGGCAAAAATGGAATTACAAATATGTTTTCTTTTGACTTACACTTCTTTATTCTTTAGGATTTGCATTGTTTAGCTTTTCTCTGTGGTGACCAGGGACAGGACCAGGAGCTGTGTCAGGAGGTTTAGGTGGAGATCAGGGAAAGGTTCTTCTCCAAAGGTGCTGGCACTGCCCACGTTCCTCAGGGAATGGGCATGGCCCCGAGGCTGCCAGAGCTCCAGGAGCCTTTGGACAGCACTGCCAGGGATGTTGGGGGTCTGGGCAGGGACAGGAGTGGGACTGGATGATCCAGTGGGTCCCTTCCTGCTCAGGATATTCTGTGATTCTGTGAATTGTGCAGCAAAGTGACTTAGAATTGGAGTGTGGGTTCTTCCTCACTAGTTTGGGGTCATTGAGGGCCTCTCTGTAACAGAACAAAATTTCAGGTGTCTGTTTACATCTGATCTCCAAACATGGAAATGTGAGAGAAGTCAAAGAGTCTTCCTCAAGGCAGCTGCTAATGTTATTGGACAGTGAGAAATTAGAAATTAGCTACAAAGCAACAGAGCCTGGAATCACACAATCACGGATGGATTTGGGTTGGAAGGGACCTTAAAGCTCATCCCATCCCCCTCTGCCATGGCAGGGACACCTTCCACTATCCCAGGTTGCTCCAAGCCCTGTCCAGCCTGGCCTTGGACACTTCCAGGAATCCAGGGGCAGCCACAGCTGCTCTGGGCACCCTGTCCCCACCCTCCGAGGGAGGAATCCCTTCCCAGTATCCCATCTATACATCCCCTCCTTCAGCTTCAGGCCAGAGCACATAAATTCTCCTGTGAACCCATGGCCAGAGGAGCCACAGCACCCTGAAGTTCAGGTGTCCTGCCCCCATCTCTTCCCTGCATATTCCTTTGTTCCACCAGCTGACTTTGCAGCTATTTCACTGCTGGGTGAGGGTTGTGTCAGAGGCTGAGCTAACCCCAGTGCCCATTTCTTTCCCCTGTGCAGGCACTGTCAGTGTCTGGAGCCTGCTGCTGGGGCAGGAGCCCATCCATCACTTCCAGCACAACCAGCACATCCAGGCGCTGGCGCTGGCCCCGGGCGGGGCCGCGGTGGCCACGGCCTCCGGCTTCCAGGTCAGGCTGGAGAGCCCCGACGACAGAGGATTCTGGCAAACCCCAGGAACCTTTGAAATCCAGAAACTGGTGAGTCTCCAGGCTGCTCTGCTTCCTTCAGGGAGCTCCTGTGACGCTGTTGAGCCAGGGACGGGCAAAATGACTCGCACGATTTCAGAAGGCAAACTGAGCGTTTATTCAAAAGCACTCCTCTCTTTTATAGAGAACATTGTGAACGTTCATTCCATTGGTCTTACAGTAAAAACATTTCACCTGATTGTTACACTGGACTTAGGTCAGTGTGGTAGATCATATCTATAAACAATATGAACGGGAAGCAAGATAATCGATTGTTTATGTTCCTCTTGAACTTTTTCCCAGGCTTAGCCCGGCAGAAATCTTTCTCTTTTTCTCTCTGAATGGAGAATATCCACACTGCTGATCCACTAATTATTGTTGGTAGGATTAGGATGATTCTTATAAAAGCCTGAACTAGATCAGGGCGTTACCAGCTCGAGGCTCTGACTTTGGAGCAGGCTAAGGGGTGAGTCTTCCATCCCTGAAGAGCAAGGGTGAACTGCTGGCTTAAGCTAGGAGTGAAAATGAGCACAAGTCCATATGGTGCAGGAGGTTGGCTGGGTTTAAATTTTTTTTTTTTTTTTTTGTCAACAGTAAACTAAGCTGGCTCATTTTGTAAATCAGTTTTCTCGCATAGAATTGGAGCTGAAACTCCAGGTCTCATTCCAGATCCACACTGTCTGATGAATTCTGAGGCAGGATATTGCAGGCAGCCTAATAGTGTCACTTGTGAAGCTGTAACTACTCATGCAGCTTCTTTAGTTGCACCTTCTGTCACTGAAGTTTTGAGAGTTGTAATTAAAACTCATTTTCTGAAGTTTTGTTTTGTCTCAGAGTATCAGCATTTGTTTGAAAGGGGAAGGAAGTGTGTAGGAATAATTTAGTCTTGCAGCCTCTCTCCTGTAGGAGGAAGCTGTGCAGTTAAAGGGTGTGAAGTGATTTAAACCACTCCTGGTGAATCCCCCTTCCAAAGCTAAGTCAGTCTTACAGTTCAGAAATAAGCTTGATGCTTGGTCTTTGTGTGGAACTAATCCATAACTGAGATGATTCAGGACACACATGAGTAGTTTGTTCAGTTCAGCATGTGGCATTAGTGATGCAAAAGAATTTTTGACTGTATTAGAATAAATTAAAATAAAAAAATAAAACAAAAAGTCTGCTCTTTTTAGGTCAACTTCCTTAATCTGGTTCCAGATGTCACGGGGAGCCCAGTGGCAGTGGCAGCTGCAGAGGACATTGTCTATCTCCTGAAAGCAGAAGATCCTGGCAGAATTCTCCACTCAGTCTATGGTCAGCCTGTCACCTGCCTCGATGTGGCTGCTCACGAGGCAGCCTTTGGCATCAAAACCTTTGGCTGGTTATTGAATGAGCCCAACCAGGTATTGTAATTATTTTCTGAGAAGATTTTTATACCTTTGTAATTAAGGGAAAAAGAGTTCATGCTGAGGACTTCTTTCTCTGCTCTCCAGCTTTGGAGAGTAGAGAAAAGACAATTCAATGCAATAATCTGATGCTGCTTTGTGTTCTTCTGTGGGCTGAAGTGAGGGATTATTGTTCAGCTGTGGGAAATGAATTTGTAGAGAATTTTTAAAGTTTGACACAAGGTTTACATAGCATGTATCTGTATGTAAACTTTGAGATAGGAAATACTGACTTAGAAATGCTATGGAATAAGATAGATATTGTTGAGAGAGAAATAGAACTAGAAACAAGTTTCAAAGGATGGTTTGATAAATAAGAGTAGATACTTTAGAGAAATATAATTATGAAAAATATATTGTAGTAAGACTTATGAGGAGTAATTTTAGATTATTAGTTATAAGACATTTACAGCATAGTGGTAAAAATAAGTAAAAAACCACTTATTCTATATTGGAATTAAGAAATAATTAGTTTCTAATTGTCATAGTGTAAATTATAATACCTGTATTGTCTCACCCTCCACATGAGACTAAAAATGGAATAGAAGTTTTTAAAACACCTTTCAGTAGCCCTATCTCTAGGTCAGAAAAAACCATAATCTGACATTCAGCCAGCTGGGTTCACTTTGCAACCTCTGCTCCTCAGCAAGACCCAGCTCAGTCTATGCTGCATCAGGGGGAACTCTTCTCAAAAAACCCACCTAAAAACCCCAGTAAAGAGCCCAAAATCCCAAACCATCCCTGAGCCTCTGGTGAGGGATCCTGAGCACTGTCAGGCAAATGAGCACCCTTAGGAGGAGGGTGCTTTTTGTGCTGTGATCTTGAGTATTTGGCCATTCTGTGAAGAGATTTTGGTGTTTCCAAATGCCTTGGGAAGAGTTCCTGTCTCTTTCCTGCACCTTGCCTCCCTTTTCCACACCCTGGTTTCATTCCATTTTTGTGTTACGCTCAGCTGTCAGCAGTGAGGGAAGGAGGGGGCTTCAGGCAGCTGGAGAAGGGAGCAGGAGTTGAGCACACACTGCAGACCACTGTGGTCTGGAGTGTAAAAATGCAGGATTTCCCTTGGCAAGTGACTGGAATGGGAAAGCTTTATTTGGGATTTCCTCTGTAAGGGATAAAAGTGTCCAGCTGCGTCTCATTCCCCTTAAAACCCCCGTTCACCACAAATACCTCGAGGGCTGAGATGCTGCGAGCTATGCTGTCTTTATTCATTCCTTTGCTGTCCTAATCGAGCTCTTTTCCCTGCAGAGGTGGGAGCTCAGGGTGTAAAATTGCCTCATTTGGGGGCATTACCCCAGTGATCACTTTTGTGCCTCATAAAGAGCAGAGAAGTGCCAGAGCTCACCCTGGGTCAGGGGTGGCTCCGTGTGGTGGAAAGTCTCTCCTCCAACCCGAGCTTCCAAAGAAAGGCTCAGCAGTCTCTGTTGTCCTGTCTCAAGGCAGTTTATTGCAAGTTATCTAAAAGATTTTCTTCTCGGCTGCTGTGGTTTGCTCACAGCTCAGGCAGAGGCACACACACACCCTGACATCCTCTCTGACTCCCGACTGCTTCTTCTCTCCCCCTCTGCCCAGGGCTGCTGCTGTCTTTTATATGGTACATTACGTGTTACATGGGTACAGTTTTCCCCAATGCCCATTACCTATATTAAATGGTGCTTTTCTATCTTTTATATGGGACATTACGTGTTACATGGGTACAGTTTTCCCCAATGCCTATTACCTATATTAAATGGTGCTTTTCTACTCTAAACCAATCCATGAGTGCCAACATCACCAAGAACATGGAGGGAAGGAAGAAGAAAGAGGGAGGACAGGGCAGGCCCAAATCCCTCCATCTTAAAACTTCTCACCCCCATGTACAAAACCAAAACCCCCCTGTACAGCACTCAAAAATTCTTCCCTTTACTTTGTGACTACTTCTACTATAATATCTAAACTTTTGTGACTTCTTGTTCTTCCTGCAAGGTTGGTAAATCATTCCATGGTTCAAACCCAAAATCACAGCTGTTTCCAGCTGCCTGTCAGGGTCTCAAATGCTTCTGACCTGGGCCTGGAACATCCAAAAATGTCTGAGGGGCATTTTGAGTTCCATCAGAGAAACCTCCCTGAATGCTGCTCAGCAAAGCTGGAAATCTTTCCTAGTTTAGTCCTGAGCTCCCTGGCTCCTGCTGGCAGATTGTATTAAGTCTGGTGCATCCTAATCAGGGAATGGGCCCAGACGGCCGGGGGTGTGACAAGGACACTGCCTTGGCACTGCTGCTGCAGCTGACATCACGCCGGAAATTAATTACTGATGTCTATTATGGTAATGAGCGGCCCCGCGCAGACGTGAAGGGACTTTGCAGCGGCTGATTACGCTGGGCACACGGTGCCCAGACCTCCCCGGCCTGGAGATGGGATCCTGGAGGCTTCCAGCCCCCTTGGCTGCTGCCTGTGTTCCTCCCCACTTTGGGGTTTTCTTTGTTTTCCTCCAGGTTGTTATTTTCCTTCTGGCAATCCCTGCCTAGTAACCTGCTTCCTGATGAAAACACTTAAGGAAACCATCTTTTTCCTCCCTCTCTCTCTCTTTTTTTTTTTTTTTAATCATTTTCTAATTTTAGCCACGTTTGACAGCAGAGCTGAGATCTGAGGCATAAATTTTGTGGGAACTTTTATGTTGGAGAGGAGGAAAACATCAAATCCGTGGCCTAGACTTGGCTCCTGTCAGATGAGAGACACCCATGCAGGAGGGAGGGGAGAACAGAAATGCTTCATCCCTGAGAAGTTCAGCTTGCACTTTAGCAGCACCAGACAACCTAAATATGATGCTGTTTCTTGAAAGTTCTTCTGCTTTAGTGCTCCTGGAACTCTTTTTTGAAGTTAAGCTATGAAAGATTTTGTTGTTTCAGCTCTGTTAACTCAAGATGAAATCTCTTCAAGTCCAAATTCTGAGATCTGTGTTTTCATCTAGGCTTGTCTAGGGCTAATTACCTAGCCTAGATAATGACCCATGGGGGAAATCCTTATTCCTAGGGCATTTAGGGGACATTCCTTGAGGGATGATGTCAGGCCAGTGACACATTCCCTGTGTCAGGCAGCTGGGAGCTCCTTGGTCACAGAGCTGCTGCAGCACCACCAAGGCTGGGCATTCACCTGTGGGAATTTTCAGTGTATACACCATGGGGGAGATTAAATCCACAGGCTGGCTTTGGTCCTCTTCATATCAGGATCTAAACTTCATAAGGAGGCAGCAGGATAAATGTTAGGCTTGAGTTCATCTGGTTTCTGATGCGATCTGGAGCTTTTCTCATAGCTGGTGCCTTTATAACCTTCTCTGAATCTGCTGTCAGGTAAGTCTGGTCTCCTGCTATAGCTCAGGTGAGCTTTGTGGATTGTTTCTGTGAAATTTAGAGGTGTTTGTTCTCCTGAGATGAGGGGAAAAATCCTAAACCACAACTTTCTCCTGTATTTCAAACTCTGTTCAAAATTTTTAACACATTGAGCAGTTCTTGGGGATATGAGACAAATGAACAAAGGAGGATTTGGGGTTTTTTCTACCAAAGAAGCATCATACAGCATGCATGAGGATTTGGATTACAGATATTGTCAGGCACAGTTCAGGTGTGGCTTTGGTTGCTCTGTGCACAAACGTGAGCCTGATTCCAGGGCTGGTGGATGGGGAAGAGGGGAGGGGAGGGATGATTTTACAGCTTCCAGCTCCGAGGCAGCAGGCTGCATGTGCTGAGATCAGCTCTCTCGGGTGCTGCTTGTTCATGCTGTTGCTTTTGCAGCTCTTTGGAGCTGCTGATTGGCTTGTGCTCGAGGAAAGGTGTTCAACCTCACCTGGCTCCTCTCAGCAGCCATTGAAATACTGCCTGGGTTTGCTTCTGGATTTCATTTTTCCATGGAATTCTTCAGCTGCTCGGAAATGTGAGTGTATCCAGTGGAATTAACCAGTGATAGTGAGTGAAAACAAATTTTAAATCATAGAATCCCTGAGTGGTTTGGACTGGAAGGGATCTTAAAGCCCATCCAGTGCCACCCCCTGCCATGGCAGGGACACCTTCCACTATCCCAGGCTGCTCCAAGCCCTGTCCAGCCTGGCCTTGGGCACTGCCAGGGATCCAGGGGCAGCCACAGCTGCTCTGGACAACAGTAAATACTCCTTGAAATTGAGTTTCATACTTTACAGTCATTTTTGGATGATATTTTTAATTCATGGCTCCTTTTTGTGAGCTTTTACACCTTATTTACACCTTACTTTAACTAAAATCCTTCTAACTGAGAAGCTGCATTGTCTTTTCTGGTGTCAAATGTCTCCAGTTCTCATGGAGTTCCAAAGACTTCAATTTTTTTAATCTTAGCTTTTCTTGTTTAAAAAATGCAGGGTTTTTCACTTCTGTTGGCCTCCATGACCCTTGTAAAGAGCCCAATTTTCAACAAATTCATCTTTATGAACCCTTGTTTTCATACCAATAGAAGGGCAGGGCTTGCTGGTGTGTCTGAACAGATGGAACTTGTCCAAATGTCTCTCTTTGAGGAGCTGCAGGACTGCAGGATGTTAGCAGATCTTTGGAGGTGTTGAAAAGAAAAGTGTTTTAAATACCTTTTTCTTTACAAGTTCTTTGGTACCACGTCAGAGAGGCAGAGCACTCTGAGGAACTGAACTATTACAAGAAAAAGAGATCAGCAGAGAGTCCAGAACTTTTCCTTGTCTATATTTTGCATGGTTTCTTGGTCAAACACTCTAAGTGACCAGGAATCATTTTGCAAGTCAGAATAAATAAAAGACTAAATAAATAATAAATAAACCCATCCCTTTCTATTGGCTGACATTAAGGGCCATTCTGCTTTCCTCCCCCTGTTTGTGCTGTAGTGTGAGTGCCTCAAAATTGGCACGATGGCTGAGGTGGGTGCCTCAGGTTTGGAAAATACAGCTGCTATGATGTGCCATGGATATTCCTGGTGATGAAACCAAGGGATTTAATTCCGTTTTTAAGGTTCACCTTGCCTCCTTCTCCATGGGAGAAGGTTTCCCTCAGGTTAGGGAACACCTTCCCTGGACCAGAGGGGCTTTTTGAGTGTGTGGGTGGTTCGGTGGGTAAACACAGCATCCTCCCCACGGGCCCTGGAGCTCTTAGCCCAGGCTCCAGCCACGAGTCAAACGAGCCTGGTGACCCCACTGCAGTCCTAGCAGGCATCTGCCCACATCCCAGCCCATCCCAGGCTGGCAGAGCCCCGGGGGCTGGCAGTGCCCAGGGCTGCAGGTGCGTTGGCAGCGCCAGCGCCGCGCTTGGCTCCCCTTCTTGCCACCAGCCTGAAGCCTCACTCTGCAACTCCAGGCACAGAGAAACTTCAAAGGGAAAGGCAAACTCCACTTGTCTTTAGCTCTGTGTGTGGCTTGTGCAGCAGGTGTTGGATGGGGAGGAGCAGGGAGCTGCTTTTCAAGCTGGATTTGCTGGGAGCTGTGCTGCTTTTGGGTTTTCAGGCATTGCCCGGCGCATGCGTCTGCCAGGAAAAGTCACCTTTAGGATGGCATGAAAGTCAATTTTCCACATGCTCAGAGAAGCACTCGAGTTTCCAGCTCCCCACAATGACTTTTATCTGGCAAGAACTTGAAAAATAGTCTCTCTGGCTGATTGTCAAAAATTACATCATATTGGAGTAAACTGCTTTTAAATCAAACATCCATTATTCATGGATATTAACTGCTTTTTTATTTATTTATTTTTTTAACGGGCTGCTTTGTGTTTGATTTACTCTTTTTCTTCCTCTCTGATTGTCTGTCTCCTTCGGCTACTCCTTTTAAATCTTAGCTCATCTTGAAATTTATGGAGCCAGAACACTTATCTGTGTGCACAAGTATCAGCGTGCTGACCTTGCATTTGTTAACAGTCAGATTGTTTTTGTTGTTGTTGCAGTGTTATGTGCCATATTTACAGTAGGCAATCCAATACATTTGCACTGGGAAACTGTGCCCCTGGGGCTTGTAAACTTTAAAAATATTCTTGTTTTCCACATCACTTTAGAAATAAAATCCAAACTTGCAGCAGTGTGTACCATATGTTGTGTTTAATTTGATGAGTTCCCCACAAATGCATATTCCTGCTTTTGTAGGTACCCTCTGGATTGGATGGGTTTGACCTGAGCAGAAACCAGATCCCTTTTTATTTATGGTGGAGTTGGAATTTCACAACCCCTTTTTCATTGGCAATATTTGTGTGTATTCAGGCAATGCTTTTTCCAATTGGCAGAGGGCTGAACAGAAGCAAAGGGGAGAAACATAATCTGAAAATAAATGTAAATTCTGTTCTCAGGCTTGCTGCTTGATCCTCTGCCACTCTGAGCAACTCAGGGTGGTTCTGTTTTACTTGAAATGACAGAAACCTCAATCCTGGATGGTTCTTTCTGAAAAAGTGGTTCTGTAATGGATCCTGTGTGCTGTTCAGTGAGGAGAAGGATGTAGGGTTTGAATGTGGTTTTACAGTGTGCTTTTTGCTGATATTTATGATCCTCCCTCCAATATTACATCTAAATAAGACCCAAATTCAGAGAATAAGAATAATAAGAACCAACACACAGAGGGATTCAGCCAGTTCTGAGACACAGCTCGGTCTCCAGCTGCCCCACTCTGTTCCTGTGGACAGGAGGCAGGAATGGGCTGGGAAGGGAGAGGGAAAGGGAGAGGGAAGGCAGCTCTTCCCAGAGCAGGCGTGTGCTGGCTGCCATCCAGGACAGTGGGATGGACACCCCAGCTCTTGTTGAAAGTACCACAGGCTCTTTGATAACAAGTGCTCAGGGATTTGTTGTTTTAATGTTCTGTCCAAAAAAGACATCTCCAACAACACAGCATCCCAAAACACCTGCTGGGGTTTTGGCCATGCATGGAAGAGTTCCATCAGCAGCATTTCCTTCAGTTCCTTGGTTTTTCTTGGAAGTGTCTCAAGCAGAGTGCATCGACCACGCTTGACCTCACTTAGCAGTGAGATGTTACAGAGCTCACAGCTCAGTTCTTCTGGCTCCAGAGCCTTTAATTCTTTGGGAATTCATTTCAGGCATCTTTCACCAGTTCTTGGACAGCATTTAAAGAGAGTTCCCTGTCCCCACCACTCTGCAGTTCTGTGCAGAACAGTAACTTTGCCTTTTTTCCTGTGCCTGGGCTCCTGCGTTTGCCGAGTTCCTGGCGTGTCCCTCCCGGAGGAGCGGCCCCAGGCTGAGCCGTGCCCAAGTCACCCAGTAAAGAGGGGAATTAGTCTAATGCACTGCCTTAACAAAGGGGAGACTATGGGCATGAATAATTAATACCCCCAGTCTGTGGCAGTGGGCTGAAATGAAGTCCCATTTGCTCAGCCTTATTAAAAGAGAGAGAGAGAGAGGGAGGGATGGTAAAGGTCGTTAAGGGACTTGTAACAGGGAAAGGATCGCCTCGGAGATGGATAATGTGTTTGCTAATCTCTGTGGTCTTTAACTAAACAGAATGCTGGAGGTGCTCTGGCTATTCCTGGCTTGTTGAATTATTAAGCATTCAGGGAGATTGCCTGGCTCTTGGCCAACAACTTGGACTTTTCATTTGGCCAATGTTAATAGGTGACACTTTTTATTTGGGGCGTTGGATCCCGGTGCTGCCTGCACGGGGTTTTTAATGCTTTTCTTCCCTGAGGTCCCAGAGGGGCCAGGGCTGCTCATTAGTGTGTTATCCCAGGGTTCTTCATTTCACACCCAAATGCTCCTGGTTCACTTCCCTCAGTTCGGTACCTATTAGGTCACTGGGCTTGGGTGTCCATTATAGGATTATAAATACCTTTAAAAGGGTAATCCCTTTGCAGTGTGCATTATAGGATTATAAACCTCCCAGAGATCTTATGCTTTATCTGCCCTTTAACACACAGGCCCTTATTTCAAGTCCCTGTTGACCAGGTATTTCCATTCCCTCTCCTTGGCCTTTGTAAGGAAAATCCTTCTTGCCTTGGGATATTACAGGAGAGCTCATCAGAGGTGTTCCAGCAACTTCAGAATTGTCATCAGTGTGCTTTTAAATCCCTGTCTCCAGGAAATTATTATTCAGACTTAAGCATTCTGAGTGCTTTTAGCTTCTTTACTTATCAATTGGTCAGGATAAGGGTTTGAAATTCATTTGCAGGTCATGGAACTGCTCCAGACAGGTTGAATTTCGAGATAGGCAAAACCTGGATACTGAAAATCACAGAGACTCTTCCAATGATGGGACTAATTGGTTAGAAAGACATTTACACGTGATAAAATTAAAAAGAAATTTTATTTTAGCCATCAATTTTGTTATTGCTGGTTAAAATAAACAATCTTTAAAAGAATAGAGATGGGTATGAGAAGGAATTGAAGGGGGTAGGAGAAGGTGATATAAGCTTTTCTTCCATTTTTGTGGGTGAGAGCCCTTATTTATTTTACAGATTCTTAGATGCAAACACTTTAAATTGCTGGCCCCCTACAAGTTATGTGAGGAGAAATAATTACTTTTTCCAGCTGCTGTTACCTGTGAGCTTTGCCACAGGGCTGCAGGCAGAGCAAATGTAACATGGAAAACATTTCATGGGAATCTTCCAATGCACCGTGGAGGCAATTTTTCATTCCAGCCTTTCATGGCCGTGGCTGGATGTTCAAATATGTATCCTATGTTTATAGCAGAGATGGGAGCTCTGGTCATTTAGATAAATTAATAGTTTATGGATGTTCACTGCAAGTATCAGCCCCAGGGGACTTTTAAGAAAGCAGCTTTTGGCCCTCTCCCCTCTGGAGTTTTAACATCCAGCTGGGAAGGGCCCAACTGGGAGCTGGAATGCATTGTTCCTGACCCTGTCCGTTCTTTCTTAAGCTGAATTCAGCAGTTTATTGTCTTTGTCTTTTGTTCCAAACTTTCCAAGGAGAAGTTTGGGTTGCCAGGCACAGATATTAATTTCCTTTGCACTGAGAGCCCTTCGAGGTGCCTTTGCCAGAACATCATTATCTGTGGGTTTGGTTACTGAGCTGTTGGGAGCTGGGCTGAAGTGAGAACAGGCTGTAAACTGGTTTTTACCTCAAGCACTAGCATTTCCATGAAGTTTGTAGCAGCTTTTTCCTTGGAGTGGAAGTTTAAGTTAATTTTTATTTAAATTTAACTTTCATGTTGGAAAACAAGCGTCATCCTTGCTTTGTTTTTTTGGGTCTTAAGGATGAAAAATGTCATGTTTTTTAAGGCAGCTCCACAAAGAATTAATTGGGAGATTATAAATCTTAGGAAGACCTAGGGAAGTTGGATGTGTCAATCCTAATAGGGAGCTGAAATATGTCTGAATTTGCCTAGGAGAATGGCAAGTGGAGGAAACCTGCACATTCTGTCTCTCTTTGCCCTGTTCCTCAAGATCTTTAAAGCTTCACTTTTCACTTTGGTTGCCCAAAGGCCTCCATCACAAATGATCCTCTTCTGCTCTCTTAATTCACCTTTCAGATCTCTGAAATGGGACAGATAGGAAATAAAAGGCCAGGCAGCATCAGTGCTGCTGTTCTGGCAAATGTTGAAATAATACATCCAGATAGTGCAATATTTATTAAGCTGCATGTGGCTATAATCAGAAAATTAGAAGTAAAGAATATTGATGTGACATTGACATGGCCATGCTGATGTTGCCATGGAAGCTGTGGGGTTTTTCTGATGTCTTAAATACCATTAACTCTTCCCGTGTCACAAGGTTTCTTTTCATTTAAACAAGCATCACCATGAAATTTAATCATGTTTATGAAGTTATATAAGGCCAGGTGCAGCACTGAGCTCCACTGGGCTTTGACCAGTGCATTTTTCTGTTTCTAAAAATACTTGTTCTCCTAAATTGAAAGGCCCAGGCAGATCTGATCTGCCCCACAGGAAGGACAGCAAACGTGATTAAACTGATTGAGGAGAGGAGTGGGAACGGGCAGGGAACAACTCGTGCTTCTCATCCAGGCTCTGGTTGAATCATTTCAGATGCTGCCTAAAATCAGGGTTGTTTTTCTGCCTTTCCCATCTGAGCTGCCACTTCAGATGTGACATTTCTCTGTGTGTGTGTGTGTGTGAGGGCACCCAGGCTCTCAGCAGGGCTGTGCTCAGCTCTGCCCTGCAGTTCCTGCTGCACTTGACTGGATCTGCCTCTCACTGTCCATCTGTCCAAACCTCCTCAGGGCTGCTGCTGTTTGTTTTTACTGCTCTCTCAAACACTAAAATTGATGAGGAAACCCTTTGCTTTTCCTGAAACCCCAAAGATTTCACCTGTGTGGTTTGCCTGAGAGCTGTGCTTGGCCATTCTGGGGGTGCATCCCTGCTTGTTGCTGAATCCCACTGGGAAACCTGAATTCCTTATTTCTGAGGGTGTCATTGCCTTTCTTCACAGGGGTACATCTGTCTCTTGGTTCTTTTTTACACATCAAGAAACAAGTCCTGCAGAATACCTCTGGTAGTCACAGCTCTGCTTTGTGGGGCAGCAAAACGTTGTTGTAATGCTCCTGCTGAATTTATGTGGTGTTTTATTCCCTCTCTGCCAGATCCTCCTTTACAACCTGGAGACAAACCAGTGTGTGACCAAGGTGGGCAACTCCATAGGTGACTTCTCATGTGTCAACCTCCACAGCAGCCCCCCCAACATGCTGGTGGCAGGCAACAAGGACAGAAGGTAGGTGATCCTCATCTCCAATCTCCCATCTCCAGCTCCCTGTCCTACATCTGGCCCTGCTGGAATTGCTTTCTCCTCTTGTGTTTCCATCAAGTTGAGGAACAAACTATTAGGTAATAGTTGGATGTGGCTGTCAGTGTGCTTTGTCTGGGAAGCTCCATGGGAAGAGGAGCTTTCTGAGCCATTTGGTGGAGGCAGTTGGTGCACAGCCCAGCGAGACCACTTGGAACCTCTTCCACTTCCCCACCGCCACCCGCAAAATGAGCTTGGCATTTAAAAGCTCACTTTCTGATATTAAAAAAATAACCTAAGGGATGAATCATGGAGGATGAGATGGGCCCGGCTGCCAAACGATGTCAAAAGTGTATTTCGGAACACTGTGATGTCCCTCAGGTGACAGAGAAAAAAAGAGACTTTCATATGAACAGATTCCAGCTTCTATTTAGCTGATTAGCAGCTTTCTCTTTAACTCCTTGGCTTGGGGAGTAGGATTTTCCCAGCTCAGTGTCTGCTGCCAGGAATGGCCGCACTGGGAACAGGCAGTGCAAAAGGATTAAAGTGCTTAAAAAGACCCTTTGAGTCCAATTTTTAGATTTCCTTTTTTTGGCGAGTCGTTTGTGGGGTCTGATCCAGTGCACCAAAGGAGATGTGGGATGGCCAGGAGCCAGTCTCTAATGGCTCCTGCTTCCTTCCCTCCTCCTTTCCTCACTGGGCACCAGGCTGCAGGTGGTGCTCTGCTCTGGTGCTGGGATCAGATTGGAAGGCGGGCACTTCCCTCTGCCAAATCCCAGACCTCTGTCCCGCCAGTGCAGCAGCTTGCAAAAATGATTATTTTGTCAAACAGCTTTTTTTTTTTCCTTCCCAGAGAATAGAGAGTGTGAGCAAGCCTCACACTTTCTCAGCAAGGAGGATAAAGGAAATAGCTGAAGTTTGACAAGTGGAATTAAATCCCTGGGAGGTTTTTTCCCTCTAAAAGCAGATAATTGATTTTCCAAAGCACCTCAGTAAAGTTACCTCCAGTTTTGATCTCCTGCACGATGACAGGAGAGGAGCTGGAGTTGATATCCCTCCCATTTATAGCAGAGTGGGTGTCTGTGCCCTTCCCCTCCAGAAAGCTGTAGGGGTTTTCAGCTTTAGCACTGGCTGAGTTCAGGGGGTTGGATGTCACTGGAACAGCAAGGAGTTAAGGATGAATAGCTGGGAAGGTAAGTTTGGCAATCAGGAGGCAGGAGCAGAGCACCTCAGAGGTCACATCCTCCTGTGATGCTGCAGGAAGGTGCTGGGCATCCACAGGTGGAGCAAGACTGGAATCTCCATGGCACATTATGGAGTGAGTTTATGAAACAGGGACCTTGCCATGGGAGCTCAGGCTGCTGCTGGCCAGAGGGAGCAGTTACTGCTTGAATTAAATACAGCCATTTCCCCATTTCACCTAATCTGCCCTTCTTTTACTCAAAAACCACGATTTTGAAAAGTAATACTCACAAAATGGTTTTGGTAGGACCTGTAAAATCTGTCTTCCCATCTGAAATTCCTGCTGAAGCACTGCTGATTGATTTGATTCCTGAGCTGTGCTTTGCTCTGGCAAGAGGCCTCCTCTCCTAGCAGGGAGCGTGTGCTGATCCTGCTTTTCCTTGGTGGGAGCTGGGGTGGAGAGGAGCGTTGGGAAAGCAAACATATGGCAAACCCAGAAAGGTGTGGATCCAAACGTGTTCCATGCTCTCCTGAAGGCCAGGCAGCTCACTCCCAAGGCAGTCTGGCAGGAGGGGCCAAGCCTGGCCTCCAGAACACCTCCCTGGAGCTGGGACGAGTCCGAAGTGCTCCCACTGAGCCCAGCTGTCCAGGCAGGACGTGCTGGGCCAGCTCTGTGTTACAGCATCACGTGGGCTTGGCAAAACATTGTTCCTTTTCTCCCTTAAGGCACATGTGAGCAGCCAAGTGTGCCTCTGGTTCTCCCAGGGGTGTGCCAGCACGGACACCTGCCTGAAAGCTGGGTGCTTCCTCGAGGGATGAGCAGGGCTCGCTCGGATCTCAGCTTCCAGCTCTGCCTTCCAAACAGGAGCAGCTTCATTTGCTGGGAGAACACACACAGGAGAATGGGGAGAGCTCCAGGAGGGAGCCCTTCCAAACACCCCATCCTCTCCCAGGCTGCAGCCAGAGCTCCTCTCTGCTGGAGCTGGGGAGTGAGAAATCCTTGCCCCCTCACGCTGTGGGGCAGGCTGTTGCACACGGAGCGTTCTCCAGTGTGTTCTCCTCCTTGCTGCTCTGCTGGAGCTCTGGCCTGCTCTGCTGCCTTGTCTCTGAGTCCCTGAAATGTGTTATTTGTAAAATCATATGATGCAATCTCCGCTGGAGAAAAGGAGAGGAAGGACTTGCAGCACCATTAGGATCATAGCAGGGGTATGGAATGAAGTACAGTTAATGTGTTGGAACAAGTGTGTTTTGGCTTTTTCTGGAATTAATGTGTACCTGATGGGTTTGTTCCTGATAGCCATCAGCTGGAGGAACTTGCTCTGGCTTCTTCTCAAGCCTGAGATCAGTATTTCCCCTTTCCTTCTGTTCTCACTTGCTGCATTTTTTTGTTTATTTATGTACTTTGCTTTATCTCTTAATCTTGATAAATAAGGATCAAACCCCACACTCCTTTGTGATATGAGCTGGCTTTAAAACTCAACACCATTAGCTCTAACTGATACTGTGGCCTTGTGGCAGTGCTTGGAATCTTAAGGTCTTTGTCTGTAGTTCTGCTTCTGGCAAAGTCTTCAATTTATTTCTCTTCAAAATGCTTTGTCTGGGTGGTCAATAATATCCAAAAATCAGATGCACCTAAAAACTGGCCACGGTCAGTTGCATTTTTGAAGAAAGCAGATCCTGGTTGCTGGATGCTTGCTTTGCATATTGGTGATTAAGTCAAGAGTATGAACCTGTAATTCCCTGTCTTGTCTTTTGAATTGCCACACATAAAATCCCCTCTGAAATATTTGCAATAATAATCCTTTCCTTGATGCTGGTAATAATATCACCCCTGGTGCATAGTGGATGGGTGAGCAGTGTGTCCAAAATAGGTGTGTCATGCCTCAGGCACAGAGAGAGGAGCTTTCTCCAAATTTCACTTTTATTTTCTGTCATAACTCATAGAATCACACATGGGTTTGGGTTGGGAGGGACCTTAAAGCCCATCCAGTCCCACCCCTGCCATGGGCAGGGACAGCTTCCACCATCCCAAGCTGCTCCCAAACCCATCCAGCCTGGCCTTGGGCACTGCCAGGGATCCAGGGGCAGCCACAGCTGCTCTGGGCACCCTGTGCCAGGGCCTGCCCACCCTCACAGGGAACAATTCCTCACCAATATCCCATCCAGCCCTGCCCTCTGGCAGGGAGAAGCCATTCCCTGTGTCCTGTCCCTCCATCCCTTGTCCCCAGTCCCTCTCCAGCTCTCCTGGAGCCCCTTCAGGCCCTGCAAGGGGCTCTGAGCTCTCCCTGGAGCTTCTCCTCTCCAGGTGAGCACCCCCATCTCTCCCAGCCTGGCTCCAACCCTTGGATCAGCTCTGGTGCCTCCTCTGGACTCTCTCCAGCAGCTCCAGGTCCTTCCTGTGCTGGGCCCCAGAGCCCTCTTTAGGTCCTAGAACCTGCAAAGACTGAGAAAGGTCCTGTGTGGTGGGAGAAATCTGCCTGAAGAAGATCTTTGATGGCAGAAGTCAGGGTGAAAATTCAGTGGTGAGGAGGATGTGCCTCACTGGTTTTCCAGCTGTGGAGCAGCAGTGGCACTGCTGCTGTCCCAGATGTGTTTCCATAACCCCAAATCCTTGTGCTGTCAGAACCTGTCACTGTTGAGACATCACAACCCCCAGAGGAGCACCTTGCATTTCAGAAGGCTTTTCTGTGTTTAGGTTAACAGCTTGCCCTCTGTTACACCTTCTCAGAAAGTTTACTCAGATCCACACAGGGCTCACTTGCACAGAGTGGTCTCCACTGCTGCTTCAGCCAGCTGCAGCCCCCTGGTTTTTCTTTTCTCCTGTTCAGTTTCCATGTCCAGGACCTTGGATAGAATTCCTTTAAGGGACTCAGCACTCTCTTCTCCAGCTGACTCTCTCTGGCTCACACACCAGCTGTCAGCCCCTTCCACAAGAACCCACGGGCTGCATGTCCAGAGCTGTCTTTATGAGTCAGGGGGCTTTGAGCTGGGAATTGCAACTAAGATAGTGAAAAATAGATATAGTTTAATTAAGAGTTTAAATGAATTAAGGGGTTAAGTTAGAAATGTAGTTAGCAAAGATCATATAGCACTTAACAAGGAAATTAATTGAATAACTGAAACAAGGTTGGGAATGACAGATGATGTATGGAGTATTGTAAGAGTGTAGAAACCATAAATACCACTGGGTTCTAAGAATGAGAGGAGGTTTGGACTGTGACCAGCAGGCCAAGGAGCCCTGCCAGCTTGACACAGGTGAAGAGTTTAGCATGAGGAAGAGGTTCTTACTTCCTCTTCAGAAGCCCACTGACCCAGTTAAAGGGGACAATTGCACAGTCATAATGGACATTCAGATAATTATAATACAGGGCAAGTGTGGATGTGACAGCCTGGTCAGAGAGAGAGAAGCTAGATAAGTTTTCCCACAATCGGCTTGAGAAGCTTTAGGGAGCTGGAGATGAAAAAGGATAGCCAAATATTAAAAACAACCTGCAGGTGGTGTTTTTCTAATAATTTGTTGTTCTGTTTTCCTCATAAGATTGTTTACAAATGGGTGTCTTGTTAATTAGCCAATCATGTGAAATTGATTAAATGACTAATCAGGTCCACCTGTAGCAAACTAAGTTATAAAAGAAGAGAGGGTGAAATGAATGAGGCTTTTTGCCACTTTGTCATCTGCTGTCATCCCACTGCCCTCATCTCTGACTCAGTGGTGACAGGTGACAGCTAATGTTTATGTAAAAAGCATCCTAGAAACCATCTGAATATGTAAAACCTTTTTGGGTAAATAGAGAGCAGGAGTTTGTCACTTTTTGCACATGGCTTTGGGAGGTTACTCCCCATGTGTCCAGTGCTGTAATAAATATCCACAGAATTCACAGACTCACAGAATGACCAGGCTGGAAGAGACCTTCATGATCATCGAGTCCAACCCAGCCCCAGCACCTCAACTGAGCCCTGGCACCCAGTGCCACAGCCAGGCTTGTTTTAAACACATCAGGGATGGTGACTGCACCACCTCCCTGGGCAGGCCATCCCAGAACTTTTATCACTTTTTCAGTGAAAAACTTTTTCCTAAATCCAACCTATATTTCCCTTGGTGCAGCTTGAGACTTGTCCTCTCATTCTGCCAGTGCTGCCTGGAGACAGAGCCCAACCCCACCTGAGCACAGCCACCTTTCAGGAGCTGTGGGGAGTGATGAGGTCACATCTGACTCTCCTTTTCTCCAGGCTGAGCACCCCCAGCTCCCTCAGCCGTCCCTCACAGGGTTTGTGTTCCCAGCCCCTCTCCAGCCTCGTTGCCTCCTCTGGACCCTCAAGGTCCATCCCAAACTGAGGGGCCAGAACTGACACAGCACTCGAGGTGTGCCCTCACCAGTGCCAAGTGCAGGGGCAGAATGACCTCCCTGCTCCTGCTGGCCACACCATTCCTGATCCAGGCCAGGAGCCATTGGCCTTTTTGGCCACCAGGGCACACTGCTGGCTCATGTTCAGTCTGTTGTTGACCAGTGCCTCCAGGTCTCTTTCTGCCTGGGCACTGTCCAGCCACACCATCCCCAGCTTGTAGCATTGCAGGGGGTTATGGTGGCCAAAATGCAGATCTTGGCACTTGGATTTATTAAACTTCATCTTACTGGGCTCTGCCCATGCATCCAACCATTCCAGAGCAGAGCCATCTCCCTGCAGAGCCCTCCTACCTTCCAACAGACAGACACACACTCCCAGCTTAGTGTTGTCTGCAGATTTACTAATGACATTTATTTCATTTATTAATTTTGCTAAGGAAAGACTCAATCCCCTCATGCATATCATCAGTAAATGTCGGAATCTGTGGGTATTGGTGATTTCGAGATTGTAGAAAGTCTGTGTCTTTCTGCCCCGTTGCCAAAGCAGAAGCCATAATTGGTCTGTGCTGGTTTCAAGGTTGTTTATTCTGTTTATCTCTAACATGTTCTGCTGCCCTGCCGCAGCTCTGTCCTGCAGGGCAGCGTGTGGGGCTCTGCCCTCAGTGGGATGGTACAAACATTAAATACCACAAACTACCTGTGCTGGATTTACAATAACGTGCCAATATCTGTCACCTACGTTGGACAGTGTGTCCCCAGCCTGAACCAATAGAAAAATGCCAACATCACCAAGAACATGGAGGTAAGGAAGAAGAAGGAGGAAGAACAGGATCAGGTCCACTTTCCTCCATCTTAGAACTCCTGACCCCCCTGTACAAAGTAAAACCCCCCTGTACAGGTGTTAAAACCCCCCTGTACAATACTAAAAAATTTTACCCTCTAATTTGTGACTACTTTTACTATACCATCTAACCCTCTGTGACTGCTTGTTCCACCTTCAAAGTTGGTAATTCATTCCATGGTTCAAACTCAAAATCACAGCTGTTTTCTGCTGTTTGCCAGGGTCTAAAATGCTTCTGACCAAGGCCTGGAACCTCTAAAAATGTCTGAGGGACATTTTGAGTTCCGACAAGTAAAAATACTGAACAGAGTATTTTTCCTCTGGCCCAGCGCAGAGCCCTGAGGGACACCGTGGTGTCTGTCCCCAGCTGGGTGCAGCACCGCTCGCAGCCCGGTGTGGATGAATGATCTGAAGAGTCTGTCTGTGCTTCTTTGTGTCCCCAGGGTGAGGGTGTTCGACCTGCGGCAGGGCCAGGCCGTGTGCTCCGTGCAGGGGCACCAGCTGGGCGTGTGTGCCGTGCGGATGGACGAGTGGAAGATGGTCAGCGGCGGCGAGGAGGGCCTGCTGTGCGTCTGGGACCGCCGCATGGCCACCAAGCTCTGGGAGATGCACGCCAGGTAACCGGGGCTGGGGAACCCGGGGCTGGCAGGGCTGGGAGCAGGAGGGGTAATGAGAGAGTTTGGGGGAGTTCTGTGTGGTTTGGGGACAGGTTGTCACCTCACCTGGAGCTCTGTGTGTTTCTGAGGGGGCCCTTCAGCTGTTGGTGCCATGTGAGGGCTGACCTAGAACAGAGATCAGACAGAGCTAAAGGATAAAGCAGGGATTTATTAAAAGGATCTCCTCAATGGATCCACCTTGGGCAGCACAACAGCCCAGCCAGGGCTGCACCCAAGGTGAACCAAAATGGTCACAAAACAAAACCCCTGGTCACAGGGTCTCCCACTTTCGTAAGTTCTGCTCCATTTGCATACTGAAATTAAATGTCCAATTCCAGCTTTAGCCCATGAAGTCCCATCCTGCTTGTTTTTCTCTCTTCAGCCCACGTTGTTTGTGCTCTTGGGCCTGAGGTTTGGATCATTTGTCCTTGGTCCCCAGCTAGAGAAGGAATTGTTTTGTCTCCCTGCTCTGTGCAGAGAGCTCAGCATCCCCTCATGTGGAGCCCAGACCCACACACTAAAGCAGCCAGAATGTGAAAATACGAAAGCTCAACCCTGAGGCATCACTGTCATGGCCTTTTTACTCATTAGCTGATTGTTCCAGTTGGTGTTGGGGAGCAGGGAAGTTGTTCCCCCTGGATTTTCCATGAAGTTCAGTCAGTGACTTCTCCCTGCCCCATCTCCAACCTCTATTTAGTTGTGGAACCTTGGGTTTGACATTCTGGACTGGCTGTTTTGAGAGGGACTGGTTCTGGCTGTCTCCATCCAGTGTATCCATCACAATCCCTGTGCTTCTGTTCACCTCATCCACACATTCCCTTAATGGTGAGGATCAAAGCACTTAAACTCATTTAAATACTGGAATATCAGTTTGTTCTGAGCACAAGGAGTACAGTACTGAAAGTACAAGCAGAGATCAGCATCCTGGAGCTGGCACTTTGTACAGCTAAGTGAAGATTTCCTGATAAAAACACAATTCCCAGGCTTTGTCTGGATAAAGACTTGAGGATTTAGTCCCTTGTAAGTCTGAGTTATATCCATAAAATGAACAGATAAATCCTGATTTAGTTTTTTTTTATTATTTTTAATGCATCTTCCCCAAAGAGAAGCTAGATGAGGTATTTACAGCCAGGGAAGTTCAAGCTGGAGTTGTCATTGATTAATAGCAGGTATCACTTTGTGTGTTGACCCTGGGAATGATAAAGCCTGTTGTGATGTGGCTGATGCATTAAGGACAATATTCCATTGATTGTCTCCTTGGCATGTTCATTAGTGCTGCTCCAGGAGGAGGGCAGGCAGGGCAGGGCCGAGCTCGGGGATGTACTCCAAGTGAAACCATTAGATTAAACAGGGAGAAAACAGTGTTTAATCTATAGAGTAATCAGGAGGGATCACTTCAATCAAAAGGCTTTCCCAGATAAGGTGTGTGCTGTTATCCCTGCCTTTGGCCTCCTGCCAGGAATGGAACACAGGAGCAGGAGCTGAGGGAGGTGACAGGAGACACATTTGGGGTGTGGAGATGAGCCATCCTCAGCTGAGAAGAGAAGTGGCTCCTGCTTGAGCACAGAGTGCTGGTGCTGGCTTTGGGCTCAGTGGGAGAGAAAGGAGGGGCACAAGGATGGGGAAGGGTCTGGAGGGGCTGAGGGCACCAGGACTGTTCAGCTGGAGCAGAGGAGACTGAGGGGAGATTCCTCAGAGGCTGCAGCTCCTCCCAAGAGCAGCTCCCATCTCTGCTCAGGGACAGGGACAGCAGCCAGGGAACGGCTGGAGCTGGGCCAGGGCAGCTCAGGCTGGAGAGCAGGAAAGGTTCTTCCCCCAGAGGTGCTGGCACTGCCCAGGCTGCCCAGGGAATGGGCACGGCCCCGAGGCTGCCAGAGCTCCAGGAGCCTTTGGGCAGAGCTGCCAGGGATGGACAGGGTGGGATTTTGGGGGGTCTGGGCAGGGACAGGAGTGGGAATGGATGATCCAGTGGGTCCCTCCCCACTCCATGGCTCAGCTTGTGCCTTATGGTGCATTTCTAAACCAGCTCAGTGCACGGTGTGTGGGGTGTCCTTCCCCTTTTCTTGGGAAGCATCCTGCCCTTCCCGGGACTGCTGCAGTCCTTAGGGCAGCCAGCCCAGCCCAGCCCAGCCCGCATCCATCCCTCCCAGCCGCTCTCTGCCAGCTTTCCAGCCGCATTTTTGGCCTCCTCGTGTGTTCTGGGAAGAGCCCACTAGATGGGGATAGAAGATGTGGGATGTGCTCCAGGCTGGAGGAGCCGGCAGTGCAGGTTCCCAGCCTCTGGCCGCGGGGAGGGCGCCGATTTCAATCGCTCCGTGTTTATTCCAAAGCCATTCCTTTCCCAGCACGCGGATTTTGGGAGTCCAGTGCAGGTGGCCGCTCACCCCGTGCTCTGGGTTGTTTTCCAGACATCCAGTGCGCCTCGTGTGGTTCAATTCCCACAGCCTGATCACTGCCAACATCCCCGAGGAGAAGAACCCCCGAGGCTCCAGCATCACCGAGGATGACCCCAGCTTGCACCGAAAGTGAGAAGCCAGCCCTCAGCAACCTGCTTTGTTCTCAAATAGCACCCCGAGCACCTGAGTCATCACCCAGAGCACTTACAGAGAGGGTATAGCAGCAAAAAAATAAAATTAAAAGAGTTTAAGGGTAAGGTTCATAAAACAAGCCATGAATTGGCTCTTGATTTGCTTGAGCACAAAAAAAAAAAGCTTTTTTTTTTTTCCTCAGCAGGGGAACATTAAAGTCCACTGAAGCCAGGCAGAGAATGCAGCCCTTTCCATGCTCGAAATATTAGTAATGCTGTCTCCTCCTAAAGGAAAACTACTGGCATTTAAGCTGCAGGTTTTGGTATTTGCATCTCAAATGGCTGTTAGTGCTAATTGAACTATCAAATACCAATGTATTTATCTTCCCCCGTGCTGGAGAGCCTGGAGATGTCTCAGCAGATGACAGTCACGTCTCTGCGGGCTGCAGGGAATGATTCACCAGCCTGGAGCGCTCCTGGGAGGAGCAGGGGGAGCTTTCCCTGTTCAAAGTGCTCAGCCTCCCGCAGAGGGGATGGGGGTTTTCATCCAGCTCCTGCAGCATCGCCTCTTTCAATTCACATCATTTTTATTGTGATTCCTGCCTCTGCCTGCTTTCCCACTGAGGTGAAATGGCGTGTCCTGCTTGTTTTGTGCACAGGTACCGAGGGGTGATTTATTCCTACGACTTCTCCGTGGACCAGCTGGCCGTGGACAGCGTCCTGCCCATCTGCCGCTCCTCCTACGATGAGGTGTCCGGTTACAACTACAACATCGGCCTGGCAGTGCCCTACGACAGCATCTAGGGCACTCCTCGGCCTCCGGGGCCACCAGGGCAAGGGGAAATCCATGTGGGACGAGCACCCAAGAGCCGGTGTGGGCTGCAGAAAGCCCTGGGGATGGGAACCCAAAGAGGGCAGGACTGCCCTGCAGCACCCTGCTGCAGTGTGGCACATCTGGCCTGGGGGAGTGGAGAGGCTCAGGAGGGAAAGGGAGCGCTGCAGGGTGAACAAAAATATTCCTGCTGCTTGTGGGAAAGATGCTGCAGGTCCCATCCTGGTCAGGAAGCCAGAGTGGGACACTGGAGGGGTGGGAGCTCTCTGAGGAGTTCTTGCCTACCCCAAGAAGGAAAAAAATCACCAAGGACTTGGAAAGAGCATGTGGTGAGCCACATGTTTGAAATGTCTGTCCTGGTGTTGAGCTGCTGGTTCTTGTTTTCCTTGGAGTGCATTGGAATGTGCCTGGGAACAGGACAACAGGACCATGCACAGAAGATGGCTGGGAGAGGGATTGGGATGGAGAGAAGGAGGGAAAGGTTCCCTAGGCCAGGCTGGATGCTTGGGAATTCAGCAGGGCAGACACACATCAAAATTATTTTAGAATAAATTATTTTTTTAATCCTTTAAAATCCTGGATCAAATGTTTTCTAAATGTATGTGTACATCTGTCTGTGGAATTTTGTTCCTGAGCCTTTTAGGGTGAGCTGACCCCTGTTCACTGGGCCAAAGGGCTGGCTCAGGTTGTCAGGTGTGTTCTTGGCTGGATCATGTCCTTCCACAGCAGCTGGAGGGTTTCAGTGCTGTCCTTGCTTCCAAGCTGGGAATTGATCATGGAACAGGAGGGATGCAGTGGCCAGAGTGCCCTCCCTGGGTGCTGAGCCCCAAAGCTCTTGGGGGAGCAGCAGGTGAGGGGCAGGAGGTGCTGCTCAGGTGGAAACAAGGAGTGAGGCTTTACCTGAAGCCCAGGTAGCACCGACAGACAGGTAAAACCAGTTTGGGGAACAAGAGCTCCAGTCCTGCATGGATCTTTTTACTGATTTGAAATGATTTTATTGTGATTTGCCCTTGTAAACTTACTGGTGCAAACCAAAGCTGTGTCAGTTCTGTTTAAATTGAGGTTAAGTTTTAACTCACACCTTTTTTCCTGGGTTAATGGAATCAGTGGGAAGGGAGAGGTGGAGGAATGTGCCCAGCCCTGCAGGAGAGGGGCTGGGCTGGCACTTCACCCCTGGGCAGGTGCTGGGACAGCCCTGCAGACAGCTGGGGTTCACTGCTGCTCCTTCTTTGGCTTGGGGTGGTTTCCCAGCACCCCGGGCTAAAATGTCACGGTTTAGGTTTTTAAGTTACCTTTTTACATGTGATAGATACGCAAAAAGTGCAAGGGGCAAAGCCATTCTGTCTGACCAATAAATTTAATCTGTCATAAAGCTTTGGTCTTCTTATTTTTTATTTATTTTTTTTTTAATTCCTCTACCTTCTGGGAAGCCAGCTCCCTCCCTCCCTTCCTGGAAGAGCAGAACGTGTCATGGATGCACAGTTTGGATAAGAGTTCAGCTGAAACCTGACAAATAAATAATGGTTTCTATAGCATAAATGACTTTGGGGGTTGCTCCAGCCCTGAGCTTTCTGCGATGTGCCGAGCAGGGAGAGCTCCCATCTCATTGTTCTCCCTTCCCCTTATCTCGCCTCATTATCTGGGAGCCGCTTTGTTCCTCCTCCACCTCCCTGCTGCAAGGAGCAGATAAGTTTGTGCTGTGCCCTTTTCCCGGAGCTCCCTCTGCGCCTGCCCTGCTGTGCCAGGCTGCTCCTGAGCAGCTCCAGTGTCCCTCTGTCCCTCTGTCCCCTCTGTCGGGCTCACAGTCACAGCTGCCCCGGGGTGCTCCTCTGGGGCTTTTCCCTGTTAATTAATGCAGTTAATTGAGGGAGGTTGCACCACAGCAGAGGAGGCTGTGTTTGACTCGCAGTGTGGGTGAGGGGGGCTGTGGGAGAGGTCCCGTGGGGACTTTTTGGGGAGGGATGGTCCTGCTCCCCCTGGTGCTCCTTGGTGCTGGGGAGAGCAAAAACCAGCTGAGCTTTGGGTCAGGGTAATGCCTTGTGAGGGCTGCCCTAGAACAGAGATTAGACAGAGCTAAAGAATAAAGCAGGGATTTATTAAAGGATCTCCTCAATGGATCCACCTTGGGCAGCACCAGAGCCCAGCCAGGGCTGCACCCAAATGAACCAAAATGGTCCCAAAATGCACGACATGCCATGGGGTCTCTCACTTTGATCAGTTCTGCTCCATTTGCACCTTGGAATTCATTGTCCCATTCCAGCTTTAGCCCAGGCAGTCCCACCCTGCTTGTTTTTCTCTCCTCAGCCCATGGTGTTTGTGCTCCTGGGCTGAGATTTGGATCATTTATCCTTGGTCCCACCTAGAGAAGGAATTGTTTTGTCTCCCTGCTCTGTGAAGAGAGCTCAGCATCCCCTCATGTGAAGCCCAGACCCACACACTGAAGCACAAAATCTGAAAAATATAAAAGCTCAACACTGAAGCATCAAGGGGTCATTGAAGTGGAGCCTCTGCCTTCATTTCAAGGGCAGAATCCCATGGTGCTGGGGATGGAATCCCCTTTGGAGCTGCCAGCCCACTGGTGGAAGCTCAGGGGCAGGGAGGGGCCCCGTGCTTGGTCCCACAGCTCAGGGAGGGCACGGGAAGGGCAGATCTGCCTTGGGAGGGCTCAGGAGCTGCAGGCAGGGCACGTTGGAGCAGCGTGGACCGAGCTGGCAGAGGTCAGGCTGGAGTCCTGCTCACACAGGGGGTCAGGGACAGCCACAGAGCCGAAAGGCAGCACAGCAGGAAACAGCTTGGCATGGAAAGCCCTGAGAGTCCTGGTGTCCACTGCTGGTGGCAGTGATCCTCTACTGGAAATGATGGTGTCTGATCCAGTTCAGGAGGCTGAATGATTTCTTTATTATACCTATGCTATAATACATTAATAGACTATATAAAGGAGATACTAAAACTACAAACCTACTTTTTCTACCTATCATATCTAACTCACAACTTGTGACCCTCTCAAGAGTCCAGCCCCAGGTGGGTTGGATTGTCCATCAGGCTCAAACAATCCTCACCAGAATCCAACCAAGCACTCACCCCAGGGAAACAATTCTCCAAACACATTCCACATGGGAAAACAAGGAGCAGAAATATAAACTGTTTTCTCTTTCTCTCTGTGCTCCTCTATGAAAAATCCTGCGAGAGAGAATGTGCTTGCCACAATTCTCAGCTGAGAAGAGGTGTCTGTGTCCTGGTGAGAGGGGTCCCAGGGGAGCTGTGGGTGTGCCACAGGGAGCAGCTCCAGGGGAGCCTGGACTCCATCCTGCAGGGCTGCTGGAAAATCCCCCTGCCCTGCCCTGCTCCCGGCTCAAGCCACCAGCACGGCCCCAAAAGTGCTCCTTGCCTCTGCTGGTGTCCTCAGTCAGCGAGGGAAGAGCCACCCCGGGGTTTCAGGGCTGCCATCCTGTCACTGCCGGGGCAGGACGGGAATGAAGGGACTCTTGACTCAGAAGGCTGTGAGAGTAAAACTCAGATTTATTCAAAATACACCGCTCTTTTATACAGAGCTTCACAAGGACCAAATCCATTGGTTCTGAAGTGAAAACAAACCACAGCATTGGTGCAGAGTGGTTGATGCCCAGTGATAGAACTTAACTATAAACAATGTGAAAAACAAGAGAGATAAAGAATTATTTACATTCTTTCCCAGGCTTTTTGCCTGGCTAGAAACTCTCAGTTTCTTTCCTTGCCTGAATCTGAGTCCCACACCGTCCCTCTCCTGATCTAAGGAGAGGTGGCAGGAGGAGCAGGAGGTGCTTTCTGTGAGGTGCTCTGGGGGTCTCTGAACCCCCTTTCTCCCCCCTGGCCTTTCCCACCCAGCTCTGCTCTCCTGCCCTGCCCACCTCTGTCACTCCCTGTCCCAGCTGCTGTCACTGCGGGGTGACCACAGCTGCTCTGGAGTGCTGCAGGAACCTGTTCATGTCCTCTCTGTCGCCTCTTCTCCTCCAGTGACATCTGCCTGCTCATTTCCACTTCAGTGGATGCTCCTGGAACTCCAGGTACCTGGAGCTGGGTCCCCCCTGCTGCCAGAGGGGAAGGTGGGGCAGCAGGGGCTGGAGGTCCTGCTGGATTGCAGCAGAAACCTGGGGAATGGGCCTGTTCCAGGTCAGGATTTATCTGGCACATTTTCATCCAGAACCGTGGACCTGCAGCCTCTGGACCAAATTCCTGTTCATGGCAGAGCTGCAGGAGGGGGTTCCCTCTGTCACCCCTGCCTCAGCCACTCAAAGGAAGGAGGAACTCCCCAAAATCCAGCTTAAAAATACCAGCTGCAGGTGGCTGCCCTGGCTCCATGGCTGTGGGGTCTGTGCTGCCTCCTGCTCCTCCCTCCCTCCCTTCCTGGCCCGGTGTCCCCTCGTTGGGTCTCTGCTGCCATCCCAAGCTGCAGTGTGGCTGATGGACGGGGGGAGAGGGTCAGTCTGTGCCAACCTCTGTGCCAACACCTGCCCAGGTCCCTGCCCTGCACTCCTGGGCTCACCCAGCCCCCCTCTCCTCAATCCCAGAGCTGCTGCTCTCTCTGAGCTGCCCAGCCTTTGTCAGCCTCCCTGGAGTTTTCCAGCGGGTTGGAAGGCAGCTTCAATTTCCCAATTACCCCCTGCTGCCCACGGCTGGGATGTGCCACGGAGCTCTGAGCCGCATCCTGGCCCCACGACAGAACCATTTTCCTTTATGAACGCTCTGGGCTTTGCAGGATTTTGCTGTGCAGGAGCTTTGCCCTTGCCAGCTTTCCCTGTGATTTTCGGGATGATTATCCTCGTTTCGCTGGGCTTTGCCGTGTGTAACGTGATGCTCCATCCCTTTGCTGGGCTGGTACCAGGCTCCACTCCCGGCTCCCTCCCTCCTGCCCTCTCCAGCCTCCTCCTGCTCTCCACTCCCGTTTCCACAGGGAATTCCCAACACAAGCAAAGGGAAAACGCTGCAGCCGCTTGTGTTGGCTCCTGCCTCTGCTTCCCAACCTCCCTCGCTTTCCTTGCAGCTCAGAATACCGCGGGCAGCTAATTAACTCAAGGGATAACAATTATCCTCTCATCCATCCTCTTCACTCCTCCTGGTCTCCCCTTCCCGGCCCGTGCTGGTGCGGATCCTGCCGGGTGGTTCCTCCGGGGAAATCGGGGTGTGGAGGGGGAGCCCCGCGGTGTTAACCCCTGCAGCCCCGGCTGGGAGCAGCACAGGACCTTGCAGCAGCCAGGACCGTGATGGGAGCAGGGAGCGGGCAGCTGGATTCGGGAGTGGGGCGGAAGTTTTAGTGGGAAAACAGGGAAAGGAGCCTGGCTTGGCTGCGGAAAGTTGGGATTTGGGGGAGCTGGATGTCGTTCCTCGAGTGCACGGGGTGGGGAGGGAGCGCTGAGGGGCCGGCACAGGGCGGGGGAGGAGGAGGAGGAGGAGAAGTTCGGGAGAAGGAGGAGGATGAGAAGAAGAAGTTCAGGAGGAGGAGAAGAAGTTCAGGAGAAGGAAGAGAAATTCAGAAGGAGAAGTTCAGGAGGAGAAGGAGAAGTTCAGGAGGAGAAGGAGAAGTTCAGGAGGAGAAGGAGAAGTTCAGAAGGAGGAGGAGAAGTTCAGGAGGAGAAGTTCAGGAGGAGAAGGAGAAGTTCAGGAGGAGGAGGAGAAGTTCAGGAGGAGAAGGAGAAGCTCAGGAGGAGGAGGAGAAGCTCAGGAGGAGGAGAAGTAGATCAGGAGGAGAAGGAGAAGCTCAGGAGGAGGAGGAGAAGTTCAGGAGGAGGAGGAGGAGAAGCTCAGGAGGAGGAGGAGAAGTTCAGGAGGAGGAGGAGAAGTTCAGGAGGAGAAGGAGAAGTTCAGGAGGAGAAGAAGTTCAGGAGGAGAAGGAGAAGTTCAGGAGGAGAAGAAGTTCAGGAGGAGGAGGAGGAGAAGCTCAGGAGGAGGAGGAGAAGTTCAGGAGAAGGAGAAGCTCAGGAGGAGAAGGAGAAGTTCAGGAGGAGAAGGAGGAGAAGTTCAGGAGGAGGAGGAAGAGAAGTTCAGGAGGAGGAGGAGTTCAGGAGAAGAAGTTCAGGAGAAGGAGAAGCTCAGGAGGAGGAGGAGGAGAAGTTCAGGAGGAGAAGGAGAAGTTCAGGAGGAGGAGGAGAAATTCAGGAGGAGGAGGAGGAGGAGAAGTTCAGGAGGAGGAGGAGGAGGAGAAGCTCAGGAGGAGGAGGAGAAGCTCAGGAGGAGGAGGAGAAATTCAGGAGGAGGAGGAGGAGGAGAAGTTCAGGAGGAGGAGGAGAAATTCAGGAGGAGGAGGAGAAGTTCAGGAGGAGGAGGAGGAGAAGTTCAGGAGGAGGAGGAGAAGCTCAGGAGGAGGAAGAGAAGTTCAGGAGGAGAAGGAGAAGCTCAGGAGGAGAAGGAGAAGTTCAGGAGGAGGAGGAGGAGGAGAAGTTCAGGAGGAGGAGGAGAAGTTCAGGAGAATGAGGAGGAGAAGTTCAGGAGGAGAAGGAGAAGTTCAGGAGGAGGAGGAGAAGTTCAGGAGAAGGAGAAGTTCAGGAGGAGGAGGAGGAGGAGAAGTTCAGGAGGAGGAGGAGAAGTTCAGGAGGAGAAGGACAAGTTCAGGAGGAGGATGAGAAGTTCAGGAGGAGGAGGAGAAGCTCAGGAGGAGGAGGAGAAGCTCAGGAGGAGAAGGAGAAGCTCAGGAGGAGGAGGAGGAGTTCAGGAGAAGAAGTTCAGGAGGAGAAGGAGAAGTTCAGGAGGAGGAGGAGAAGCTCAGGAGGAGGAGGAGGAGAAGGAGGACTTGCCGGGGCCATGGGGGTGCCCAGAGGGGCCCGAGGAGAGCCGGAGGGAACCCGGAGCCCCGCAATCGCAGCCCAGGCTGGGGGGCAGCACCAGGAGCCCGGCAGGGCCCGAAGGCTCCTCCGGGAGAGCCGCAGCTCCATCCCCATCGCGCCCTCCCTCCCAGCCCGGCCCAGCCCGGGGGACATTCCCGGGGGGACACGGGACCGGCTCCATCCCCGGGCGGTCCCTGCGGGCCAGGACCTGGGGGGCAGCGCTGGTCCTTCCCCCGGCCGCGGCTCCGGGGGATGCTCCGAACGGACAGGGGCACTTCGGAGGGGTCGGAAGCCCTAAATGCGCCCTGGGTGTGGGGGTGCAGAGCAGAGACCCCCAGTAATGCGGGAAAATAGGAGGGGGTGCTGCTGCCGGCTGGTTCCGTGCCCATCGCCTCCTCACCTGCGGGCTCTGCCGCTCCCAGCCCCTCCTGCTTTGTGATCAAACAAATAAATCTGCCCTTGCTTTCCTAAAAATAGCCGTTGCCCTTTCTCCCCTGCCTGCCTCCCGCCAGCTCAGGCTGCCTTAGAGACAGAAGGAGCCCTGCAGTCACTAAGGCCGGCAAACAGCCCCCGGTGCGGCGCTTGTTCTAGCGGGAACATGTGGGGGCAGAAGCCACCTGCTTGCCAGGAGCCCACGTCCCCGCGTCCCTGCTGCTGCTCGGGGCTCCTTCTGCCCGCCTCTGGCCGCGGGGGATGGTTTGGGATTGAACTGGGAATATTCCTTGTGCGGCTGCCAGCGCCTTCCCTGCAGGATGCAGAGCGGGACGTGGAGTCCCTGAGGGTGCCGCGGGTGCTGCCTTCAGCTCCTGCCCCTCTGCACCCCCATCCCTGCCCCCCTGCACCCCATCCCTGCCCCTCTGCACCCCCATCCCTGCCCCTCTGCACCCCCATCCCTGCCCCCCTGCACCCCCATCCCTGCCCTTCTTCATCCCCATCCCCGCCCCTCTGCACCCCCATCCCTGCCCCCCTGCACTCCCATCCCTGCCCCCCTGCATCCCCATCCCTGCCCCTCTGCACCCCCATCCCTGCCCTTCTTCATCCCCATCCCTGCCCCCCTACATCCCCATCCCTGCCCCTCTGCATCCCCATCCCTGCCCCCCTGCATCCCCATCCCTGCCCCCCTGCACCCCCATCCCTGCCCCTCTGCACCCCCATCCCTGCACCCCCATCCCTGCCCCTCTGCACCCCCATCCTGACGGGCGGAGAATTTCTCAGCGAGGACTAAAAAGAGAAATATCTTTTATTACAGATAAAAGCCTCTGATGTTTCTAGAGGGCAGCCCCAGCGTGGAACAGGCGCACGAACCGTGGGGCTGGGTCACAGGACATGGAGCTGCTGCTGGGTCATCCTCCTCCTCCTCCTCCTCCTCCTCCTTTTCCTCCTCCTCCTCCTCCTCCTCCTCAGTAGCAGTGAGCGATGGTGTCCACGTTGAGGAAGCGGACGTGCATCTTGGTCTCGATGTCGATGCCCTGCCACATCTGCCGGGGGCCGGGGCTGAGCGGGGCCGGGGCCACCCCCGCTCCTGCCCTGCCCGCCCCGGCCCCTCCTGCCGGGCACACGGCGGAGCTGCCACCGACCTTAAGGAAATCCTCGAAGGTGATGCCCTCGTACACCTGGTCCGGGCCCTGCGCGGGGAGAGGAAACATTGCAGCTGCCCCAGGGTGATGGGGAGGGGCGGCCAGGGCCACATCTCCCACGGGTTCCTGCCCCGAACCCCACGGCCAGCCCCAAATTGCTTCCCAAAGCCCCACGGCTGAGAGGAGCAGCCCTTTCCACAAGCAGGAAGGATGGGGGTTTATGGGATGCTCATGAGAAAACATCACCCTGGAAGCTGCTGCCTGCAAAAAACCCCTCCAGACAAACACAGGGAGACGACCTGGGAAGCAGAGACACCTTCAGCCCCGTTTTTGGGGCCAGCAGAGCCCCTGCAGAGCAGGGAAGCGGCTCCCAGCACAGGTGTGGGAACCCAGGGCTTCCCTCTGGCTGCCCTGGGACCCTGGCAGGGGTCAGGAACCCCCCTGGACAGAGCCCCCAGAGACACTGGCTGTGATCTCTGTCCATGGAAAAGAGTTTTCAATCTTACAGGATGAATTACAAACTCTGAGTGTTTGATATCAGTAATAATTAAATGTGGCACGGGTGAAAAAGTAAAATTTTAGGATTCTAGATTAGGGGTTCAGAGGGGACAAGATGGAGGAAATTGGGTGTGTCTTGTCCTTTTTCTCCTTCTTCATGCCCTCCATGTTTCACCGTGGTGTTGGCATTTTTCTGTTGGTTTAGGCTGGGGACACACTGTCCAACGTAGGTGACAGATATTGGCACGTTATTGTAAATCCAGCACAGGTAGTTTGTGGTATTTAATGTTTGTACCATCCCACTGAGGGCAGAGCCCCACACGCTGCCCTGCAGGACAGAGCTGCGGCAGGGCAGCAGAACATGTTAGAGATAAACAGAATAAACACCCTTGAAACAGCACAGACCAATTATGGCTTCTGCTTTGGCAGCGGGGCTGACAGACAGAGACTTTTACAATCTCAGAATCACCAATACCCACAGATTCCGACACACAGGCTCCCACCATTTGCCCCACACAGATGCTGGCTGCCTCCATCATGGCCCCGTCGGCGATGGATCGAGCCGACTCCTTCTCCAGGTGGGGGTTCCCTGAGAGCAGCTCCTCCACCACCTGCAAGGCACAGGGTCAGGCAGGCCTGGGGGTGGGCGTGGGGCAGGAGGGGCCCCCCTTACATTTCTGTACTCCTGCAGCGTGATCTTCCCGTCGTGGTCCGAGTCGTACATGTGGAACAGGACTGTGAGGGATGGGGGGTGGCAGGGTCAGGGCAGCCCCTTCCCACCAGCCCCACAGCCCAGGCTCGGGGACAGCCTCACATTTCAGCTTCTCCTTCCGGAAGCGCTCCAGCTGCTCCTCGTCCATGTTCATCTCGATGGGTCTGAAGTAGGACATGATGGTCAGGAAATCCTCGAAGTTGATCTCGTCCGCCAGCCCGTCCGACTCCTGCCGCAGGTTCCTGGGGGTGCCGGAGCCCTCGGTGATGGGGAGCCCCCACAGCATCACCACGCCCCCAGCAAAGCTCTGCTTCGTCCCCAAAATTCAGCTTAAATGTTTATTTTCCACCTGGTTCCACCCCAGCCCTTAGGGGGAAGGTCCTTGCCCAGCCCCATCCCATTTCCAGAGGATAAATCCTCCCTCCCGGGGTGCTGGGGGGTTCTCACCGCTTGTCAAAAAAGGCGTGGACGATTTTCCCCCTGATGGGGTTGAACTCCAGGTCGGGAATGCTGTCAAAGTTCTCCTTGCTGCAGAGGGGACACAGAGCTCAGAGCCTGAGGGAGGTGGGAGGAGGGAGAAGCTCTCCCCCGAGACACCCAACCCTTCCTTCCAAAGCAATCATGGAGAAATAAAGGAGTTTTGGATAAAAACCCTTTTTCTTCCATTCAGACTGAGAGCAAGTCTGCACTCAGGGATCTGGTCCCACTAGGGTGGGCCTTGGGGAAGCTCTTAGGATGACCCCAGGGCCCTTTGCATGGCTCCACCTGCCACGGATTTTGGAGTTTTCCCAGGGAAAGGGCCTCGAGCAGGGCTCACTAAGGCACAGCAAGGAGATCCTGCTGTCCACCCTCCCCTCAGCTCTGTGCTGAGCCCGTGCTGGGCATTTGCTCTCCGGGATTTATAAAGCAAATGAGCCAAGAAATAACCCCGGGGAGCAGAGAGCAGCGGGAGCTCGGAGCTCTCCAATTCCCAGTGGAGGAGAGGGACAGGAGCAACTGCAACCCCCCCTTCCCTCCCCAAAACTGCTTGTAAAGCTGGGCAGTGATGAGATGTTTGTCAGGAGCGCCCCTGCTCCCAGGCCACCGTGTCACTGGGTGGTTTTCCTTGGAATGTTTGTAAGGCCACCTGCAGGAGCTGGCTCAGGGATGGCTCAGGGGTGGCTCAGGGGTGGCTGGAAGGACACTCAGAATCCCAACCTGGACTGGCAGCCTGGGGCAGCCCAGGGAAAGGGACATGCTGGGGGTGGCCCTGGCAGTGGGGCTGGGATGCTGTGGGGCTGGGATTGCAATAGGGCTGGGATTGCCATGGGGTTGGAATTGTAACTGGGCTGGGATTGCAGTGGGACTGGGATTGCAGTGGGGCTGGAATGGTGATGGGGATGGGAATGAAGTGGGACTGGGATTGCCCTGGGGCTGGGATTGATGTGGGGCTGGGGTTGATGTGGGGCTGGGATTGCCATGGGGCTGGGGTTGCCATGGGGCTGGGATTGATGTGGGGCTGGGGTTGATGTGGGGCTGGGGTTGGTGTGGGGCTGGGGTTGGTGTGGGGCTGGGACTGATGTGGGGCTGGGGTCGATGTGGGGCTGGGGTTGGTGTGGAGCTGGGATTGATGTGGGGCTGGGGTGGATGTGGGGCTGGGGTGGATGTGGGGCTGGGGTTGATGTGGGGCTGGGATTGATGTGGGGCTGGGGTGGATGTGGGGCTGGGGTTGGTGTGGGGCTGGGATGCTGTGGGGCTGGGATTGCAATAGGGCTGGGATTGCTGTGGGGCTGGAATTGATGTGGGGCTGGGGTGGATGTGGGGCTGGGGTTGATGTGGGGCTGGGATTGCTCTGGGGCTGGGATTGCCTTGGGGCTGGGATTGATGTGGGGCTGGGATTGCCTTGGGGCTGGGATTGATGTGGGGCTGGGGTGGATGTGGGGCTGGGATTGATGTGGGGCTGGGATTGCCATGGGGCTGGAATTGATGTGGGGCTGGGGTCGATGTGGGGCTGGGGTTGATGTGGGGCTGGGGGTGATGTGGGGCTGGGGTTGATGTGGGGCTGGGATTGATGTGGGGCTGGGGTGGATGTGGGGCTGGGGTGGATGTGGGGCTGGGGGTGATGTGGGGCTGGGGTTGGTGGGGGGCTGGGATTGATATGGGGCTGGGGCTGATGTGGGGCTGGGGGTGATGTGGGGCTGGGGTCGATGTGGGGCTGGGGTTGCCGTGGGGCTGGGATTGATGTGGGGCTGGGATTGATGTAGGGCTGGGGTGGATGTGGGGCTGGGGTGGATGTGGGGCTGGGGTTGATGTGGGGCTGGGATTGATGTGGGGCTGGGGTGGATGTGGGGCTGGGATTGATGTGGGGCTGGGGTGGATGTGGGGCTGGGGTTGCCATGGGGCTGGGGTTGATGTGGGGCGTTCCCGTACCGGATCGTCAGCTGGTCCTGGCTCAGCTGCTTGAAGCGCCGGTGCAGGTGCTCGATCTGCTCGGAGGTGACTGCCAGGGGGAGGACAGAGGTGACAGGGGCTGAGCCCCAGGGACCCTGGGGACACCCCCCTGTGCCTGTCCCCACACCTCAGCAGTGGGGCAGGGTCCTGGGCACTCCTGTGCCACCCCCGTTCCCCTGCGGTCCCTCTGCATCCCTGACGGTGCCAAGGGCTGGTTTATTCCCTGTCCCGTCTGCAGGGCATTCCCTGGCCCAGCATGGCCCAGCATGGCACAGCATGGCACAGTGGGATCCCACCCCCAGCTCAGGATCCCTGCTGCCAGCCCATCGGAACAGGCCTGGCATTTTTGGGGGTTGTTGGCACAGTTCCTCTCGCCCTGCCCCGGCTCTGCCCGGAGCCAGGAGGTGCCTCCCCATCCACAGCCATGGCAGCTGCAGGAAACAACTCTGGGATCAGAAATCCTGCCAGCAGCCACCTTCCCCTTGCCAGGGGAGAGGAAAGGGCACGGAGGGGGCACAGCAGCCCCCCAAAATCAACGCCTGGCTGCTGAGGGTGAGCCACAAACCATCGGGGTGGGCACTGCCCCAGGGATGCACCCCAGGGCTGCAAGGGGGGACCAGCAGCTCCCTTTGAGCCCCACAAGTGCTGGGTTCAGCCTGAGCTCAGCACAGGTGAGTTTATCTTCCCCTGCTGCTCTGCAGGGGCTGTCACCGAGCAAATATTGACAGGGGCCATTCCCAGGAGCCAGGGAAGTGCTGTGGAGCTGTGCCCCTGTGAGCTGGGGGCTCTGTCTGGGCACAGCTGGGCACACAGGCTCCGCCTGGGGCTGGGCACGGGCAGGGCTGCCCCAGCAGCTGGAAATCAGCCACTCCTGGCATCACAGAGAGACATAAAACCACATTAAAGCATGGCTGAGGGGTTGCAAAGGGTTAATTACAGCAAGCCAGCAGGGTCAGAGCTGGGCTGAGCTGCCTGCCTCACTCCTTTTTATGATGGTAAAATAATGTCCTTTGCTTTCCCACTGCTTCACAGCCTGGAAATAGCAGCTGTATTGATCAGCGGGGCTGGGCCTGCTCAGCCCTCTGGAAAACCCAACTGGGCAGGGCGGATCAGTGGGGCCTGAGCCTGCCTGGGTGTCACCAGCCCCTCTGAGGATGGGTGTCACCATCTCCTGTGCAGGATGGGTGTCACCAGCCCCACTGAGGCCTCAAACCCCCTTTACCTCCCCCTTGGCCCCGCTGGCTCCCAGGTGAGGATGCCCAGGCCCCACTGATCCATCCCCTGGATGTTTTCTCCCCCCATCCCATCCCATCCCTGGGCTGCTCTGCTGCTGTCCCATGGCAACTTTCCCTGGGCTGCTTTGCTTTCCAATTTTGGCCATGCTGAGGTGACCTTTCGCTCTCTGCCCTGACGACATCGCTGTCACCATGGGAGCAGCTGGGCCACCAAGCCTGCAGCAGCTGGGGCTCGGGTCACACCAAAAAGCTTTGATCTCTCAGAAAAATGTCCCAGGCACCAAGGGGACAGAGCTGGGTCAGATGCTCGTGGCTGGGCCGGCCCTGAAAGGCTGGAGGAGGCTTTTCCTCCCTCTTTCCCCATCCCAGGTGTTGCACTCTCCCAGCATTGCTCTGTCCTGTAAAAGTGGCACTGCTTGGCTGCTTTCTGGGGAAAAAAAAAGGGAAAATCTGCAGAAAAGGCAAAAGCTTTGCTGGAAGAAGGGCTGGCTCAAGGGCAGCAGAGGCTGCTCGTGTCCCTGAGAAGCATCTTGATGCTGCAGGCCCGTGTCCAAGCACAGCAGCCTCCTCTAACGGGGGAAAAATGGGATTTAAAGCAAAGGGAGCTGCTTGCTGTTCCCAGCCTCGTGTGGTTTGTGCTGCTTGAGCAAAGGGAAAGGGCAGCTCTGGGCTGGAGCACACAGAGGGAGGGAGGGGAATGCCCCGAGCAGCCCCTCAGGGTGTCCCTCCATGGGGCAGAGGGCAAAGGAAGAGCCATGGGCACCTGCAGGTGGCTCTGCCCTGTCCCTGCCCTGAATTCCTGAATTCCCCGGGATTCCGGCAGCAGCCACAGCTCGGGGGGAGCCCCCCAGGCACGGCTTGGAGTTACGGGCTCCCCCTGCCCTCCCTCCTCTGCCTTCGAGGAGATTTTTGGGTGTTGCCCTCGCTGATCCACGGGGCACCGGGGAGGAGCCTCCCACGGGCAGGTGGTGCCGCTGCAGGGTCCCCGGGCCAGGGGGTTCCCCAAAATCCTCCTCCCACCCTGGGCTGCCAGGCTGGCACCCCGCGGGCTCCCCGAGCTCCTGGGGTGAGGGGAATCAGCCCTCGAGAGGAGAGGAGAGGAGAGGAGAGGAGAGGAGAGGAGAGGAGAGGAGAGGAGAGGAGAGGAGAGGAGAGGAGAGGAGAGGAGAGGAGAGGAGAGGAGAGGAGAGGAGAGGAGAGGAGAGGAGAGGAGAGGAGAGGAGAGGAGAGGAGAGGAGAGGAGAGGAGAGGAGAGGAGAGGAGAGGAGAGGAGAGGAGAGGAGAGGAGAGGAGAGGAGAGGAGAGGAGAGGAGAGGAGAGGAGAGGAGAGGAGAGGAGAGGAGAGGAGAGGAGAGGAGAGGAGAGGAGAGGAGAGATGAAGTGAGATGTGACCCCAGGAGCAGCAGCAGCACTGAGGACCCTTTGGCCGTGGGCAGAGCCGCCCCAGGGAGCTCCCCGATCCCGTGCCCGGAGCTGCCGCGTCCTGGAGCGGTGACACTCCACGGCCACCCCGTCCCACGGCCCGGGCCCTGCGGGGAGCCCTGGGTCCCTTTCCCCGTCCCTGTCCCTTCCCCTGCCGCGCCCCGGCGGTGTCACAGCGCGGTGTGTCCCCGTGCGGGGACAATGCCCTCCCTGCTCGGTGGCGCGGGTGGCAGAGCCTGGCTGGGGCTCGCACGTGTGGCCGCTCGACGCCCCGGCTGGTGGCACGGTGGCAGCGGGGACACGGCTGCACGCCCAGGGTGACATGGTGGCACCCTCTGGTGACAGTCCTACACCCTCCCCGCGCTGCGTCCCCCAGGTGTCACATCCCGCTCTCCGCACCCTCCCGAGTGACATCCCCGCACCCTCCCCGCGGCTCACACGGCGCGTCCCGCATCCCCCGCCCGGCCCGAGCGCCACCTCCTGCAGCCCCCCGGCCACCCAGGTGACATCTCCTGTCCGTCCCCCTCCCCGAGCGCCACCTCCTGCAGCCCCCCGGCCACCCAGGTGACATCTCCTGTCCGCCCCCGTCCCTCCCCGGGTGACGCGTCCCCCGCGGGTCCCGCTGGCCCCTCCGGCGGGGATGAGCCGGGGCGGCGGCAGCGCGGCCCCCGCGGGTCCCCGGTACTCACAGCCCGTCCTGTCCGCCAGCTCCCGCATCTCGGCGGGCACGGAGTGCGCGGAGCCCATCCCGGCCCGTGCCGGGAGCGCCGCCGCGGGCGCTGCACCGGAGCCGCCGCCGCTTTTAAGGGCGGGCGCGGCGGGAGGCGGCGGCGGCGGCGATGCGGCCCCGGGGCCCTGCGCGCCCCCGCCCCGAGGCAGCGCGGGGGTGGCACCCTCGGGAACGGGGACGGCCCCGGTAGCGGCTGCGAGCACCGGGAACCCCCGGCTGTGCCCCGCTCCCGGCTCCGGAGCTGCCCCCGGATCTCCCCATGGATACCCCGCAGCGGCTCCCGCCCGCAGCCCCAGCCTTGGCACTGCCTTGGCAGACAAAGGGGGACGCCCAGAGGGACCCCCGTGAGGGGGGATGCCCCAGGAGGCAGCTTTGGCTCTGTCAGCATCGCCCCTGTGCCACACTGGCACGGCAGGGACATGTCACCCACGTCCCAGAGCCCTCCCAGGAGCGCAGGCAGAGGTCTGGGAGCGGCTCAAACAGCACAGCACACCGCGGCAGCAGGTAGCAAGGCAGTGGTGTTTATTTGCTTAAAGCCAAATATAAACAGGAAAGGAATGAAATCATTCCCAGCCTCCAGCTGTCCGGGAAAATACCTGTTTATAAATAAAAACGGAGAAAGGAGAGATGTCCCCATCAGCGTCAGGGGCCCTGGGGCTCAGCGCTCCTCAGCCTCCATCCCTGGGCAAGCAGTTTTCCATCCAATGTGGAATTTTGCCCAGCCCAGGCACTCCCAGAGGGGAGGAGGGAAGGAGGTGGGAAATAAATGCAGCACTGTGTCCCTGCTGGCAGTCCCCGTGTGCCCCATGGGGAAGAGGCAGCAGGGACAGGCAGGGCCCTCAGAGCTGGGATATCCCTGGAGGTGCCCATAAGGGTCAGGGCAGTACCTGGAGCCAGCTCGTGTGAGGGTGGAGATGGCCTGGAAAGGAGCAGAGATCCCAGGGACCCTTCTCCAGGCCAGAGCAGCCCTTTCCTCCTCATCCCCTGCTCCCACAGCTCTGCCTGGCTGCTCTGGATGCTCCTGGGGACAAACTCCTCACTGCCCACCCTCGGCTGTGTCAGGATGGCTCCAGAGGGCTTCCCAAGAGGAGCCAGGAGGGCACAGCAGCTCCTCAGCCTGGCCTGGAGCAGCAGCACACCCAGACCTCGGTCCCCAAGGGTGGAGAGACCTCCCAGGGATGCTGCTGCCCACAGGACTGCTGCCCAGGAATGGCACTGCCCAGGATGGCACTGCCTGGGAATGGCACTGCCCAGGAATGGCACTGCTGCCTGGGAATGGCACTGCCCAGGAATGGCACTGCCCAGGAATGGCACTGCCCAGGATGGCACTGCCTGGGAATGGCACTGCCCAGGAATGGCACTGCTGCCTGGGAATGGCACTGCCCGGGAATGGCACTGCTGCCTGGGAATGGCACTGCCTGGGAATGGCACTACCTGGAATATCCCCGAGTGCCAGCACCCAGTGGCAAAGCCCAGAACCAGCCCTGGCTTTTCCTCACCATCCAGCCAGTGAGTACTCCTGGCTCCCCACCCCTTCCCAGCCTCCTCTTGTCCCATTCTGGATGTTCTCCTTCCCCCTCTGGATTTGAGGATGTTCTGTGCCCAGGACAGGACCGGTGACATGGAAAGGGAAGGGAGAGCAGGAAATGACTGCAGGGAATTCACCCCCTGCCCCCCAGGACTGTGCACTGCACAGGAGGGACCTGGCAGGGAGAGAGGGGAGGCAATTCCAGCTCCTCCAGAAAGCCCCACGAGCCTTCCTGGGAGAGCTCCACACACAGGACAGGACAAATCCCCACGGACAGCACCAGCAGCACCTTTAACACGGACACCACGGATCCAGACACCAGCCAGGCACACACAAGGAGTGTTTGGAATCCACTGCTGTCCCCCTGGGAAAAGGGGACTGTGCCTGTGCAAACCCCAAATGTCACCCCACCGTCCCACAGAGGTGTTCCCACAGTGCTGGGCCGTGGATGTGCAGCCTGTGGGAACCCAGGTGCATTCCAAGAGGCTGTTCCAGCATGGACACAGTTATCCTGAAGGTTTCCAGCTCTCCCTGGTCACCCTGGATGTGTCCTGGGGGGTTTCCAGCTCTCCCTGGCCACCCTGGGGGTTTCCAGCTCTCTCTGGCCACCCTGGATGTATCCTGAGGGTTTCCAGCTCTCCCTGGCCACCCTGGATGTGTCCTGGGGGTTTCCAGCTCTCCCTGGCCACCCTGGATATATCCTGGGGGGTTTCCAGCTCTCCCTGGTTACCCTGGATGTATCCTGAGGGTTTCCAGCTCTCCCTAGCCACCCTGGATGTATCCTGAGGGTTTCCAGCTCTCCCTGGCCACCCTGGATGCTGGGCTGAGCCCCCCCCCACAGCTGCAGGTGCTCACAGGGTAGTTTCTCCTCCCCACAACCAAAGACCCCACCCAGGGCAAGCAGCACTGGAGGCAGTGGGGACACCTGTCCCAAATCAGGGACCAAGGGAGCTCACCATTCCCTTTGGGTTTGTGTCAAATCCCAAAATCTGACTTGGCCCCTGGCCTGAGGTTGTGTGGAAAACACACTGAAACAGCTCAGTCTTTCCAAATTTGGCACCTCCAAGGCTGTGTTGGTGCTCTGGGTGACCCCAACACCCACAGGTGTGGATGTGGGCAGCACCCAGAGCAGGCAGAGCTGCCTGAGGTCACAGCCCCTCCAAAAACCTCCTGCCAGAGGGATGGGAATTTGGTTTCAGGGCTGCCCTGAGTACCCAACCCTTCTGCACCCCAGGCCACCCCAGCCTGTGGTGAGCAACAGCTCCCACACTCCCTCCTGGGCCAGGCTGGTGTGAGCACAGAGTGGCCCCAAAAGAGGCACCAAAGGGCCCTGCTGGCTGCTCTGGGACCCCTGAGGCACCCAGCAGCTTCCAGGTGGGCTGGCAAGCACTGGCCGCTCTCAGGGAAACCCTGGATGCTTTCTGTGGCTCCTGTGAGCTCTGCAATTCCCTGGGTGCACTGGAGAGAGGCCCAGGTGGCAGCAGAAGGGAGCACAAAATCCCAGGAATCCTGCTGACAGCTGGGAATGGGGAGCTCAGGCCCTGCTCTGCCCCTTCTCAGCCACCCTGGGACTCGCCAGCCCCTTTCCCAACCTTGCATCCCTGCCAGGAAACTTTTGGGATCTGCTTTCACAATGGGTTGGAGGGCTGGGGTCTACTCCAACCCTCAAGAACAAGAGATGGAATCTCAGATTGTTTGCCTGGATTCCCTACCCTGCTTCACAATGGAAACTCCTCCTCCCTCCAAGTTCCTGTCAGGACAACCTGGGACAGTGCAGGTGTCCCTGCCCATGGAACAAGAGGAGCTTTAAGGCCCTGTCCAGCCCAACCAGTCTGGGATTCTTTAAAGACAGAGTGCTTGGAGCAGAGCCCCCTCAGCATTCCTCACTCTCTCCCCACAGGCTGCTCCTCCTGGAGCCCCAGATCCCTGCAGACCACCACCACCAAAGTGCTGGGCTCTCAGCATTTATTTCCACAGCAAACCAGTGCTCAGGGTCGCAGGAGGTGACATGCAGGGCAGGCATTGCTGGAGAGGAGGGCTGTGATTCCACGTGGAGATACCTGTAGTGCATAAGAGACTAAAGAGCATCCACCTACCTCTACAGGGCCCTAGTTGTCAGCTCAGAGGAGAATTACTGTGCTGCAAGTGGACAGTGACAGGAGACACGAGCTGCAGCTACTCTACACACATTGCTTCAGAAACCACAAAGATATGCACAAACACCGTGTCACTCTGCACCCCACAGCCCCTGAGCCCAGAGGAAAACCTCCTCTGCAGTGGTTCTGTCTGGGCCTTTAAGCCAAGGTTAAAAGTCATGTGCCTCGAGCTGCTAAAGCTCTTCCCCTGCAGGCAGCCAAGTCTGCGCCCCCCCTAGAATCCGTTTTCTTTTGGCAAGAAGGAAGAAGGCCTCAAGCTGCAGGAATTTACATCTTGCTTCTGTAATGGTTTGGCTGACTCCAGGGATGGCCAGGTTCCAGTCATCATTCCACTGTATTGCATAAATACCTATTGGAAAAAGAGAATTGGAGATGGCAGCGAGCGGCAGCTCCGCGTCCATCCAAGTCACTCAAGGTCCCACCAAACATCCCCAGGAGGCTCCAGCTCCTCCTGGGAACACTCATGGCTGTGCCACCGATCCCACCTTGGACACACACGATGGACACACTGAAGAACAAGGTCAGGACATGGGCTGGTGTGTTCAGCAGGCATGGGAAAGGGCCAGGAGCTCCTCCTCTGCTTTCGGAGTGTCTGTGTTGGCGAGGCGGCCACCTGGCCCCGGCTCAGCACTGCTCGCCTCCCCACGAGCCTCACTGCTGCTGGTTTTGTGGCTGGAGCTCTTTCCCAGGCCCAGAAGGATATTGCCAGGCTCAGAAGGATATTCATGATTGGAACAGTAGCTCTAGGAACAATCAGACTACAGAGGTGAAGCAATACCTGACCCAAAAATTCAGACCGGAGAAGACAACAGTGAAACGTGAGAAACTTTAAAAACTATTGCCTGCACAGGATACACACTCAAACCAAACCAGACAGACACAGCCAAACAGAAATACTGCCAGGACAAACAGCTTCCTTCTCTGGAAGAGAGGATTCTTCCATATTCCACAGCATGATCTCGCTGTGTTGACCTTCTAATGCCACCATAGCAGGACAGAATGTGCAGATCCTTCCCAAGGACAACGCTCCTGGCACAGCTGTCCCTGCAAGATCCTCCTGCTGGGCCTCAAGTACCAAAGTGTCCCTGTGCCTTTGGGCCAGGATGGGCAGGCAGACAACGGGAAGATGCTGTAGCACCAGTTTCCAAGTTCAGTGCAGTTTTCAATGCATTAAGCCAAAGGATTGTCACCAAACTTGCTTCCCACGCAAGTTCTGCAAAGAGGGTAAAGCTACACTCCAGCTGCTTCTGTCCCCAGGCTGCCTTTGGCACTCACTCCTTGCCTGAGCTGTAAATCTTCTGCACCGTGGCTCGGGTGAGCTCCAGATCCTCCGGGTAGCGAATTTCCAGCTCGGTGTTTGCCAGGTAGTGAACGCCGGTGAACTCGGAGAAATAGCGGCCGATGTCGGGGTGAGGGATCTCCCGAGGCTCAGAGTTGTACTCCAGGTTCTCTGTCAGGACAGGGAGGCAGCAGTTACCACTACAGAACAGCCTGCTGCAAGGCAGCGAACCCTGGGCCTCTCTCAGGCCTTGTCTGTGTTTCTAGAAACACCAAATCTGGTCCTGAAAGGAAAAAATGCCCTAATGCAGGACAATGGGCAGTGTGACTGCTCACAGAGCCTCACCTCCTGGTGACCCCACCGACCAGGGACATGGCACCTGCTTTATGCTTGGGGTTGCCTGGCATGAAGCTGGAGGAGCAGGATGCTGCTCCCACTCTGCTGGTCACAGGACTTGGTTGTAAGCGTGGGGAAAAGCTGCTGCAGTGAGCTCTGCTCCTCTAATCCCTCACAGCCCTTGGAGGATCTGTTTTTGGAGAGATGCCCCTCAAGGTGAGCCCACCTGCACAAGGCTGTCCTGGCAGAAGAGCCAAGAGCTTCCTCCCTCAGCCTGTGTTTCCACCACGCCAAAGCCCAGCATGTGCCTCCAGCAAAACACACTTCCCTAAATCCAAACCTCCCCAAGTGCAGTGAAAGTCCCTAGGAAGAACATGCTGATTCTTTCCCACAGCAGCTCCTTTCCTCTAGATAACCTGATTAGGCACAAGTTAAACAACACTGAACCCCAAAGGTGACCCCAGTCAAGGGCTGCTCTGCAGTGTCAGTGCAGAGCAGGGACTGGGAGCAAATCCCACAGGCTGGAGCCCTGCAGCACTCCCAAATGATGTCATTTTTTTACAGCACTGTGCCAGATAAAACAGGTAGTATTAGCTAGGAAAAAAAGCTGCTTCAGGATCAAAGGCTGACTTTGGGCAGGGCAGGAACACGCCGGGGTGCAGAGAATGTCACTCAGGAATAATCTGTCTCTGAAATCCAGTTCATTAGTGGGAACAGAGAAGTCCTATTAATCCATGCAGGCTCTTTGAAGCTGCTCCATGCCAGGGTGTGCAGCCAGCAGCACCAGAGCTTTCCATGCCTCAGCAGCCTGGTGCAGTCCTAGAGGCTTGCAAAGGACCTTTTCTGATACTGCACCACTGCGGAAAACAATGTGCACTGCTGAGTGCTCTGCAGCAGCATGGCTGAGCTGGGAGCTGTGCTGGGGAGCTGCAGGGATGGGGAGCTGCAGATTTGGAGCTGCAGGGATGGGGAGCTGCAGGGATGGGGAGCTGCAGATTTGGAGCTGCAGATTTGGAGCTGCAGATTTGGAGCTGCAGGGATGGAACAGCAGCTGGCAGGGGAACAGGCTGACACAGGCAAGTTCAGCACAAGGTGGAAGCCTCCCAAAGGTGCTGACGAGCAGTTTTGAGCCACAGATCCCTCTCCTGTGCTGTCACAAAGCAAACCAAACACAGACAAGAGTGGACAGGTACTAAACTCCCTGAATGACACAGGAGTTCTGGAATTAGCTGCACTCAACCCACAGATTCACAGGAAGGCCTCAAACTGAGGTACATTTATCTATAATAAGCTTGGGGTTATTTCTGAGTGGGTTAAATTAAACTCCACATGAGGATTTGTTTAGGATTCTTTCAGTAAAATCTCTCCCTCCCTCCCCAGAGTCAGGTCAGGAGGATATGAAATAATCCTTCCCAAATGATCTGAGGATGTTTTAGAAGGGGTATCAATAGCTGCAAGAACAAACCCTTCACTTTTCCCCAGCAGCATCAGAACTCTTGGAGGCCACAGAGATGCAGTGATAACAGAGTCAGCCTACCCTGCAAGAACTGTGGGACCAGACAGGGCTCTGTTTGTTTAAACATCATTAAACACAAGATAAATGATGACTCAGCCCCAGCAGCACTGGGGACAATTACCTGATTAGGTAATTACCAAGAGGCATATTTTAATATTAACCCATGACACATGAATTTCTGGTTTTAAGACTCTCAGAGACCAAGCCCTGCCTGTTCTGAACCATCAGGATTTGCCACTTCATGTTTTTGGGCTTCTGAATATAAAAAAGCCAATCTCAGGACAATGGGAAACACCTGCACTTTAAATCTAAAGAAGGAGGAGTGTCCCTGCCTGTAAAACCACCTCTTGTCACACCTCTTGTCACACTCAGCAGACCAGAACATGAGGGAGCACCCAGGGAAAGGCCATTTTGGTCAGCATTTTCCCTCCAGCAGCTTCCACGTCTTCCCTTACCCAAACACACTCTGGCTGTGCAGCTGCCCTGCCTGGATGCTCCTCCCTGTCACAGGGGGAACACAAACATGAGGCAAATTAACATTTTTACAATGTACAGAGTCACAGTTGTGCTCCTCTTCTGTAGTTTTGTTCAGAACCTCAGTTTAACAGTTCTTACCACACACTCTGACCATCAGACAAGAGTTTCCTCTTATGGCTTGTTGCATAAAGCACATGTGACATAGAGATTTCTACACCTCCCTGTACTGGTGAAGAGCCATTCATTTTTGTTCTGGTTAAAGGTGGCACTAACAGCCAGGTTACCTGTGTCCCCTGGGATCCTGGCACGTGACAGTGGCCAGAAGCATGTCCTGATTAGCAATCCCTCACTACATCCCATCTCCAGGTCCTGTCCAAGGCACAGCTGTCGAGAGCTGCTGACTGACCTTCAGCAGAAGCTGAAATATTTCTTTCAAAGCAGCAGTCAAGGTTCACACCATGAGAGTGTACAAAACACTTCTGGACACTCTTTTAGATTTCCTACCCATCCGTAAATCTGGCAGCTCCTGTCAAAGAGGAGATCACAGCAGAGTGGGCCTTCCTGTCCATCCCAGCAGTGCTGATTTCATGGAGAGCAAACAGAGCAGGCAACGACTCAGGATCATTTCCTTCCTACCTCCACCTTCACAACCCTTGCTAATCACACTTAATTAATCACTGAAGCACCCCTTTGTCCTGACAGAGTGCACAAGGAGCCCCTGCTCACCTTGGGCAGCGTATCTGCAGGAGCCATCCTCCACCAGGACGTTGTAGAAGGGCTGGTGGGGGCCATGGGGGAGGCTGTGCACGTTCATGTTCCGGATCCACTCGTGGCCCATCATGCAGGCAGGATCCCAGCCATAAATCACACAGTTGTAGCCGTACCTGGTTCAAGAAATTGCACACAAAGGCTGAGGAAACTCCAGAGCCAGCGCTTTCTCCTCAGGATTAACAGAGCACAAACAGGATAGGAAACTCCTGAGAGCTGGCACAAGGAGGAGAGGAGCAAGAGGGGGAAAAGAATAATTCAGAAAGACTTTGTGTTTGTATTTTGAAGTGGAGGGAAGTGACTATGAATGACTGGATAGACAGGAATAAACAGCTGACGACAAAGCAAAACCAAATTTGAGTAAGAAAAGAGAATGACAAAGAGCCTGAAAGTCAGCAGACAGAAAAGGAAGAAATAAAGAAGGATCAACCACCTCACTGGGCTGTGCACCTACTCCTGTGCTTATCACACAGACGTGGCAAGCCCAGCACAGAGAACAAAGCCATCAGTATTTACAGAATATTTATGGGCTTTAATTGTGAGGTGTTGTAACTGTCACTGCTGATAGCCCTCAAATATGCTCTGGATGTCTTGGGGAGTCAGAGGAGTGGCCAAACCAACACAGTGCTGGCCTGGCTCTCTGGCAGAGCAGTGCAGGCAGAACAGGAATGAGAGCACAGGGAAACATCCACAAACTGTCCTGGGAATATCAGAATCGATTTTAAAGTTGACTGTGTTGCACATTCCCTCATTAAGTGGTTGCTGCTGTTTCCTGGAGAGCTCTGTACCTGTGTGACAGAGGATGACTCAGACAAGTCAGGCTCTCTGCAGTGCAAACATTTGCTCTCTCCAGGCACTGTGAGCTGCCCCCACTTTCCTGCACGGGACAGACGCACGTGCCTGGCATTTCCCACTCCTCCTTGGCATTAAAACACATCTCACTGCTGTCAGCTCAAACCCTTCTGCTCTGCTGCCACAGAGCTGACCGTGGGGAAGGCTCCAAGCTCACCTCTTGTGTTTCATGATGAGCCCAATGGAGAAGCAAACCTCCTTGTGCTTCTCATCCGAGCGGTGCTTGACCTCGGGGCCCAGCTCCTCCTTGCGCCGCTCGATGTGCTCCAGGGTGTGCTGCACCAGGTACCCCACAGCCCCGTGCTGGGAGGGGTCCAGGGCCTGGATGTGCTGCAGGATGTCCAGGACCTTCCAAACCACAGCAAAAACAGGTTCAGGACACGGCCCCAAGCAGCACAACTTACAAACTGTCTTAGCTTGAAAGGTGTAGCTAGCGGTGTGTGTTCTACCCTCATCTGTCAGAGCTGGGGCAGGTGTTTTCTGTTCACTGGGCAGTTTTCTTTATCTCCTCCACAGCTAATCCTCCCTCCAGAAGATCTCTGCTGTTCATGGCCACTGAGTGTCCCTGCATGGCTGAGAAAATTCCATCATCCATGAGGAGATGCTCTGCCCAGGGGAGGAGCTGAGCATTCCTACCTGGATCCAATCTGACCTGGGAACAGCACAGCAGCCTTTGCCCCCTGCATTCCCAGAGGAGCAGCTTTCTTCCCCCTGCATTCCCAGAGGAGCAGCTTTCTTCCCCCTGCATTCCCAGAGGAGCAGCTTTCTTCCCCACTGCATTCCCAGAGGAGCAGCTTTCTTCCCACTGCATTCCCAGAGGAGCAGCTTTCTTCCCCACTGCATTCCCAGAGGAGCCCAGGCCCATCTCCCCCAGCCCTGGAGCTCCAGAGGAAAACTCCCCCCTTGTGCAGGATCCTGCTCCAGCAGAAGCACAGCTGGCACTGCAGGAGGGCTGAGCCACCCTGGGATGGGACTGCTGCCACCTCCCTGACCCACAGGGGGACAGGGCATGTTCTGACTCTGGCAGTGGTTTGTTTTTGTTTGTTTGTACTATTGAATTTGTATTTTTAACTTTCCTAGTAAAGAACTGTTATTCCTGCTCCCATACCTTTGCCTGAGAGCCTTTTAATTTCAAAATTACAATAATTCAGAGGGAGGGGGTTTGCATTTTCCATTTCAAGGGAGGTTCCTGCCTTCCTGAGCAGACACCTGTCCAAGACATAAACACACACAGATATATTGCTGGAGTCAGCTGCAGATAAGTGCCCTGAGATCTGCCACAACATCTTCTACACTGTTCTCTGCCATAGCTCCATGTTCAGCCTGCACACAGCCTGTTCTTATTCTTCTCTTTGTAACGCTCCCAGCTTCCAAGGGAAGGCACTGGAGAGCTCAACAGCTCCTTAAAACTCAGCCCCACGAGTTCATCATGTCCTGTTTAGTGCCCAGAGACCATCTCTCCAGGTTCCTGTCAGGAGAATGCAGTTCCCAGTGTCCCAAAATGCTGCTGGGAAGCGATTCTAGTGATTCCAGGTGACTTCTGCTGCTCTTGAGAACTAATATTTTAACTTAAAAGAGCTTCTCAGCATGTCTGTGAGGAGCAAAAATAGGGCAGCAGAGGAGGAAATGAAAATAACCTCCATGATGCTTTCCCAAGGAACAAGACAGAAAAGCTGCTTGTCTCAGGATGACTAAAGAACACAGAGCAGCAAGGTCTGCAGATCCACAATTCCACCCTCTGGCACAACATCAGAGCACCTGCTGCTGGATTTGTTACAGGCAGGAAAAGCAAATTTTAATTTTTTGGTAATACAAGGAAAAAAAAAAAACCCAACCTGTTATGTAAACATGTTGGGAAAAGACAGGTATCTGTCTCAACATCAACCACCTCAAGTCCCAAAATCTGCCACACTTTGGCACCTGGCAAAAGGATTGTCTCCTTGATCATAGGTCATTAAGTTCAGAGCAGGAGCAGAAGAGGAATGGAAATCTCAGGCTCTTCAGCATGAACAGCAGCCAAAAATCGAGGAAAATCAATTTAACTAAAGGACAGGTGAGTAATTCATGAGAAGAAACACAGCTCAGGTTTCTTGGCCACTTTAATTAAAGAAGGATGTCAAAATCCTGAAAAATCCTTAAGCAAGGAACCATAGCTGCCAGAGAATCTTGGGAGTTTTATTTACTGTTATTTACAAATATTTAGGGCAACATTAAGTGTAGCTCTGCAGGACTTTTTAGATTTCCTACCCATCCATAAATCTGGCAGCTCCTGTCAAAGCTGGTACATTGTGTCCTGTCAGACACAGCATTCTCTCTGGTTAGCTGCAATCCTGCCTGACAGCCTGGAACGACTGGATGCAATCCTGAAAAATCCAAATTTGCTCATTTCCATTGCATCTGGTGCAGAGAGCCCAGTAAAACTCAGCCCTGGGGTTGGGTTCTGTGTTCTGGGGGGCTGCAAATCCAAGTCTGGTGTTCTCCAAACATATCCCTGAATGCCAGGAGGGGGCAGGAAGATCTTTGAGTATTCCATATTTATGTCCAATTGCTATTTCAGCTCAGTGAGTCCCTCCCATACACAATTTTTTGGTGCTGGTTTTTCTAAGCTGACCTAAAATTTGCTACCATAAGAAAGGAAGGGCAAGCTTAGCACAGTTTGTTCTTCAAAGGGAATGAGGCAGCTCCTCCAGCAGTCCTGTTCCTGTTGATTTGGTGGGAAGAGCTTTGCTGCTGCTCAGCTTCTATCCAGCCAATATTCCTGTCCCCTTCCCAAACTCACAACTGTGAACTGGCACAAGCTCCACTGAACCAGCACAGGGCATTTTGAGCAGGAAAAACCTCTGTGCTGCAGTGGCACACTAAAAAAAAAAATCAGACTTTTCTGACTTACAGGCTTTTCCCTGTGCCTTCTCCTGAGAAAAAGTGAAAACCTTGGATGATCCACACAACCTGTAAATCTCAGCACCTTCTTTCCCACACCCCCCAACATAACAGGACTGGAGTTGCTACCCTGAAGGAAAAGGAATTCCAAGGACAGCAATATCAAGCTGCTTTTTCACAAGAGCCACACACTATGTGGCCAAGGTTGGAAGCACAGCTTTGGTTTTATTTATAAAAGATAACTTCCTAAAGTTTTCTGATAAGGTAATTGCTCCTTTTGCAAGAGCCCAGCAGGAGTTTTACCACAATTCAGGCACAAACAGGATGCTATTATAACTCAACAGTCCATGGTGTTGGTTACAAGACAAGCTGTAAATCATAAATTATGACTCAAAGCTGCTCCCAATTCTCCCCTAGGACAGGCAGCCAAGAATCATCCACTCTCCTCGCTTCAGATTGATTCCCTGCAATGTGAGAACTCCTCCAACTGCATTTATTACAGAAACAACTCGTGTCAGACTGTAATGCAGGCTGACATAGCCCAAAAATCAATAAGCCAGTGTTAATAGTGCTCAGCCTTCCCCACAGCATTCCCCTGAGTGCCCAGGTACCTTTTCTGGCCAGATTCCCAGGTGGAAGTATAACCTGGCCTGGAGCATGAGGTGCTGCACATTGTCTGGATACATGGCCAGGTACAGGTCCAAGGAGTCTCTCAGCAGCTGGTAGGACTGGTCAGTGCTCTCTCTGCCAGCAGAAAGGAAACTCACCTGTGAGGCTCTGCAACCCTGTCCCCAGAGCTCCCAGGGACAGAGGGAGTCCCCAAAATGATGCTGCAGGTACAGCATGCTCACAGCAGTGACTCCAGCATGGATTGTCACTCACCACATCAGCCTGCTACAAGGAGAAGCACTCCACACCTGATCACTGAACTCTGCCCCCCACCCACAGCTCTTCTCCTTGGTCAGACGATCCCACACAGAGAATTCACCCTCCAAGCCACTTCCTTTTGCTCCCCTGTCACCTACAACAGTCCTTCCACTCCTGTGAGTCTGTCTACGGCTGCTTGGGAAAGGGATTATCAGGAGGACTTGGGAACAAAACTCAATATTCTACAACCAACAGGATCTCTGAAAATGCTCATTTGAACATAGAGGTTCAATGTTATACCTGCCACATAACAGGAAAAGGCTCTGCACTCAAGGTGGATAGTCCCTACCAGCTTTTTACAGAGAAAATACAATATCTTGTCTATTTTTTTCACTAAATATTTTTGTTTCCACTCAATGCAGGCGATTAAAATGCCTTGTGACACACAGAATGTTCAGGATCTCATGAGGTGAATGACACCTTTTGGAAGCAGCAATATTGGACATGCAGACCATGTACCCCTGGTCCTTTTTTTCCCAGGGTATGGCTCCTCAACTCACCTCTTGCCAAGGTTCAGGAGGTTGCCCACCATGCGCTGCAGGACCTCCTTGGAGGTCACCACCCCGTAGAACTCCTCTGTGACGTGGTGCCCGATCAGGTACTCGCACTCCTTCACTGTCAGCTGCTTCCCCTTCCCAAAGGCATCGATGTAGGTGTAGTCAAAAATATCTGTGCTTCTGAAGAGGCAACAAAGAGCCCAAACTGTGATCAGGATCTCGTGGTACAGCAGGGTTTCTTTGTTCTGTTCTTCCCTCAGCACTTCCAACCCGTGTCCTTCATTTCTCAGCTCCCTCCTAAACAGACACTACCTGGTAGCTTCTCTCTTTTCCATAATTCTCACATCACCTCATGGGTATTATTATTTCAGGAAATCTGTTATTATTCAGCAGCAGCAGAACGGAGTTCTAGAAAAACTTTCCTAAAAATCTGATTTTTCCCTCTGTATAAGTTATAATTCCAGAGGGAAAATAATAAACATTCTCATCTAGGTCTAGAGCAGGAAATCAGTTACCATCCAGCAGCAGCAGCTGAGTTCTAGGATATCTTTCCTAAAGATCTGATCTTTCCCTCTGTACAGGCAGGTGGAACCCAATTGAACACTCCCATATAGGTCTGGAGCTGTAAATATGTTCTGGCTTTTGTCACTGTGGGCACAATTTCAGAGTTCAGCAGGTCACTCACCCTTCTTTTCCTTGACACCATCGCAGTAGGAAATGGCTGGGAAAGTTGACAGGCTCCAGTTTGACTCCCAGCTGCCTGGCAATTGTTAAATAAAGCACAGACAAACTGATGGGAATCCCTGTCCTGCGGATCAAAACCTGGGGGAGAAAAATGTGACAAAAATACAGGCAGGATTTAAGAAAAACACAAATTTCAAGGGTTGATTTCACAACTGAAAATACAACTTGACAGAAAATGCACTGAAGGATAACATATTTATTTAAGAGCTGCTCTTCACAGAGAATTATTTGTCTGGCTACATTCAGACAAATAAAGTGTCTCAAAGCTTGCAGCCTCCCAGCTTTTGCCTGACACACACATACCTGGTGAATGTAGGAATTCAGTGAATTGTAGTAATCCAGCTCATTTCCTTTGTATTTCAGCTGCTCATACAAGACACAGTTCATGGCATCAAGCACCTGCCTCTGAAGTTCCACTTCTGGAACAAGAACTTCTCCTGGAAACACATGCAGTGAAATAAAGACTGAGAAAACAAGAGCACTCAAGCTTTATGCAATGAAATCTTTGCATGGGCAGGCTCAGTCTCTCCTTGAAAGCTAGAAATTACTCAGTGTTTATAAAACAAATAAACAAGATGCTGCCTGACCTTTGGAAATTATAAACACGCATCTTTTTACTGATGATTTTCTGAGATTGGCAGGAAAGAGGTTGTTCCCCAGTCCCACAGCTCAGCTATAGATAACAGGACTAATAAGATTCCAGAAACAAATGGGAAAAAACATAATTCCCCTCCCAATTCTTTTAGCATCAGATGGACTGAACCCTGGGCTATTGAACATCTGTTTTGTGAATGATGGCCTCAGTAAATGTCACAATTTTGTTTGCCAGGGGATACAAACAACAGCTCTTTAAGCTGCCACAACTCCACAGCTGTTTCAGCTGTGCAGAGGCGCAGGAAGGCTCTGCAGGAAGGCACATTTCTGTACAGTACCTGCCTTGGAAGCCAAGCTGGGGTGCCTGGGGTTCTTGGTCCGCAGCACTTTGCGCACTTTGTCCGTGATATCATCCACCTGAGCCTGGACACTCTTCAGGCAGATGTCTGACAGGGGGTTACAGTACTGATCAATCAAAACAGCACCTGGAAAAAACAAACTACATAAGAAACAGGACTTCAGTTTTTTCTTTGCTTGGTTTTGCCTGCTCTACATTCCAGGCATGCAGCGAGCGGTTGCAGCAGAACAGCAGAGCTCTGTGTCTGAAACCTGCAGTCATCTGCTGGATTTGTCACACAAAACGCAGGGAATGAGCTGACATGAGAAATTACCAGCTGAACTCAGGATTGCTCTCTCCACCACGCTGAAAGGTATCTGTACCTTGAGCAGGAATGCTGCCGGGTCAGGCTTGACCAGCTCTGTGCTCACACCGCAGCCCCTGGCACTTCCCCAATGTACAGAGATTTTTATTCAGAGCCTGAAACCATCCCAGCTTCACTCACTTGCCTCAGCTCTGATTTCTTCCTGTCACATCCTCCATATCATCCTTGTTCATCATTTCCTTATCTGCTACATTCACCTTTCTCTTCCACACCTGCTCTCCATCTTCCTGACACAACACAGAACAGAACAAGCTTTCATGTTCCTCCTGCCCAAGCCTCTGCAGGAAAATATTTCCTTTTCACAGAACCTTCTCCTTGGCACCACTGCTCTTTCCAAAGCCTCCTCTTGTTCAATCTTTGGAATCAACTGTAAGGATTTTACCTCTTCCAGCCTCCTACATGGCTCTGTCAGCATGTCCACGACTGGTCTGTAAATCAAGCAATTCAGCAGGGCCCTGTGTCTCCTTTTTGTCCTCCCAAAGTGCTCCCTGCTCTGACCAGGTGGAAATTCCCAAAACACTTCCTGCTGGCACATTCACAGCAGATAAATCGCACATATTTGTGACCCACATGACTAAGTCTCATAATTAATTTGGTTTTTTTCTAGAAAATGACACTTTTTGCTTTCCCTTCTTGCCCTAAAAGTCCCTTCTTCAAAGTCTATTGCATTAACAAGAACCAGCTTTGGTGTTACAGCCTCTTTTCTCCTCTTTCAGGGACATTTTTGAGTGTGTACCAAGAGGAAGGGACTCTTCTACAGCCCCTGGCAGCTTCTGAGCCATTCAGAAGACAGAAGGAGAATAATCCACCAGAGTGAGGACACAAAGAGCAGAAGAAGCAGAAGAAAGAGCTTTTTCTTTCTTAGCAGGTGTAAGTGCCCTCTCACTGTGTGACTGGACTTGGATTTGTTTCCCACCAGAGTTTAACACTCAGTTCTGGAGATATTCTCAGTGCTCAGGCTACAATTCCCTGTGCTTGCTCCCTGCCTCTATCTGAGGAGCTCCTGGGAAAGGGGAAAGCAGGGAGCTGACTGGGAATTGGCTCAAGGGGGCTACTGCAGCAATGTCAGAAATGAGGATGTCGAGCTACAGCTCATTTTCTCAGCACCTTGTCCAAGATTCCAGTGTTTTAGCATTTTCTGCCTTCAGCCCAGCTGTCCAGGGGTGATTCTTCAAGCACACAGCACTGACAGCACCTGATGCTGTCCTGACATTTTGATGCAACGCTGCTGCGGGATGGGAAGGATTCCAGACACATCCAAAATCCAACCTGGACTCTTTGAGTCATTAGCCAAGGGCTTGCTGGAATCTAAGCAAGGCAGGCTCCTTGCAAGCCAAAGCATGATGGAGAGCTGGCATTAGGTGTGTGGCTGGGCTCTGTGCCAAGGACTCACCCTCCAGAAAGGACTGCCGCTCCGTGGGGCGCTGCAGGTACTCCTTCAGGTTCTTCAGGATGTTCTGCTGCCGCAGAAAATAGAGAATTTTCTTTGCATAGTACTTCCAGGTGAGTCCTTTCCTGCACAGTTAAACACAAGAGGAAATATTTCACTAAACAGGTACTTGAAGGATGAACAGTTGGTTTAAGTTTTAATACAAGTTTACAGTTTGGGTTATTGTTTTTCTCAACAAGCACTGTCACTGAAAGTCAACCCAAAAGGGGAATGTTGAGAGGAATTTATCATAAAAAGCCACATAACTTGCAAAACATTGCTCCCGTCATCTCCAATTTTCATCCCATCACCGATACATAATTTTGAGAAGATACATTACCATGGGAAACAACACAGATCCTAATTAAAGGAGCTCAGGAATATCTGATTAAAATCCTATACTTTATTCATAAAACATTACCCTCTGTCTGACTGCATCTCTCCAGAGCCACTCCTAAAGCATCCTCTCAGCATTAAAAATAGATGGATGAGGGACATGAATGTCAGTCCAATAGTATTCAGAAGAAAAACAAAATTCCCCAGAGGAAAACAAACTCTGTAGCTCTGAAAAGGGAGGAGGAGATCAACAGTTGCTCTGTAGCTGACACAATTCCAAAACTTTTTACAGCAAAGTCCCACCACTTTCTAAAGCCTCTCCATCCTCCTGTACAGCAGGGCAATCAAATCTCACAATATTTTATCTTCTTCCAATAAACTGGGACCTTCAATAGGGACAACTGCTTATTGGGATATCTTCCAGGGAGATGATTTAGTCTAATGCTCCTGAATGGCACTGACTACAGCTTAATCAGGGTGTAATTAGCATCAATTCTGCTTTATGGGGAGGCATTTGGCCAGTGCAAAGCCTCAAAAGCTTTTTAACCAGTCGTCAAATGAGAGATGCTCAGGCCCAGCTCAAAGAGAAAAGGCAATAAAATGGATGGGAAAAGGCAAAAATGAGATGATTGCCATTCCAGTTGGGTTTTTTCAAGCCCTATTAACAGTCCCTGTAATCAAGGCTATTAGGCCCCATTAAGGACATTTATCACAGCTTTATGTCACACCAAACCCAGCCTGGGTAGGTGCTACCAGCAAAAAAACCTTCAAATAAACCAAATAAAACCTTCAAATAAACTTACTCTTCTTGCCCAGTGTAATCAAGGTGATGAGATAATCCAGGCAGATAAAACCCAGGAGTTTTATTTACCACCTGTCTGAATAATTTACACAACTGCAAATTTTGCAGTGGCTGAATTCAACTCAGTTGCTTCTCTGGGGACAAAAATTGGACAAACCAACTCCAGCTCAGAAAAGAAAAAAAAAAAAAGCTGGAATTTCAGGGTACAGGGATTCATGGTGGCATTCCTGAAGGATTCCTGCTTCCCTCTGGTCTAATCCTGCAAATCAGCTCAGCAAGGTGACCCAGGCTTAAATCAAAAAGGAACAAGAGGATGGGAACTGCTTAGGCAGAGCTGAGGGTGCATGGGATATGGCCCAAGAGATGCCACGAGCTGGCAAGGAAATAAACAACAAAAAGCAACACAAAACCCAAGGATCTCTTTCTTGTGGAACAAAATTTCCATTATTTCCTCTGGAAATACTCAATCTGTTGTGAAATTAGGCCTTAGCAAGCCTGGGGGTGTTGTTTAATGAGTGACCAAGGGCAAAAGCTGAGGTCAGGCATTAACCAGGGTATTTTTCTCCTTGAACTGGTGAAAGAGGGAAATCCCTGCCATTTCTCAGCCCTCTCTTACCTTCCTTCCATGTTGAGGATACACATCAGCTCATCCTCAAAGAAATGGCTGGGGCACCCCAGAGTCTCAATGTCACTGAATCCATCACAGGGGACCTGCCAAAGCAGACAAGGAGTTATGCACAGCACAACAGATTCTCCCAGAACTTCGGAAAAAGTCTCAAAAACAAATAAGTCATTTTTTTTTTTTCCCCAATTTATTAAAGATCTTAAAAATGCCCTGCACCCCAAATACTGACAGTCTGTACTCATGGATTTATTATTCTATTGAGAACCCTAGGAATATCCTATAGCAATATCAGCTCAATTCTACAGCATTTAGGGCTGAGATGCTGAGTTCAGGACCAGCAGAATCACATTTATGCAGGATAGGCACAAGCTGCAAGTGGTTTTAAGGTGGAATCTACTGCTGCTTGTGATTGACTGAACCCCTCCATACACCCCCCTGTACAGGAGATTCATCCTGGGTGAAGGAATGAAGAAGCAGGAGCCTTTATTTTTTTGCAACAACCACTTCTGCATCTATATTCAGAACAGCTATTTTCTTCCAGAATTCAAAATCACTTTCTAAACTTTGGCTGAACTGTAAAAAAAATTGGCTTTCAAGCTTTTCACTATAGGATATGGGCTCATATATGGGTTGAAAGCCTTCTCCTCTCAGCTCTGAGCAGGGAATCAAGCTGCAGATTCTGGCCCCTCGGGAGAGGCTTCTCATCATGAGGCCCTTGGGTATTGCTTAATGGTCTCTCCATGGTCCTGGCATATGTGATCAAACAGGAGGAATCCAGGAGCTGCTTCTCCCAGTTAATGCTCTGACAATTCTCCATGGACAAATGTCTGGCTGCTGCAGAACAGAGCAGCCAGGAGACACCAAACCCCCACCTGGCCCCGCTGCCTTCCTTCTGCACAGGAGCCATAAAAGGGAGGCTGTTTAGTGGCTCTTGTGTGGGATTTTGAATTCAGCCAAAGTTACAGGCAGTATTTATACTCATTTCACAGAATTCCAGGCTGACCCAGCTGTACAGCTTGCCAAAATCCACAGCTACCAAGCAAACAGCCAAGCAACTCCTGTCTCATGTGCACATTAGTGTGAGACACCGCATTTTCACCTTTTCCCCACTGAACACAGAAGCTTTTCAGGGTCATGGCTGGCTGGAGAACTTCAAAAACACACTTTGCAACTGAGTGGCCCTGTTATGCTTTGCTCCTGAACTCAAAGGGCTTGTGACAGCTCTCAGAACTTGTCCTTGCACAAAGTCTGCAGCGAGAAACAGCAGCTGTGCTTTGTGTCAACAAACCCTGTGGCCTTCAGAATTCCCAGAGCCAGGGCTGAACGCCCAGCAAAAAGCAGAGATTTTAGGGCTGAATGCAATCACAGGGTGTTCTGCACTCCACACACCTTTGGATTTGGAACTCTCTCCCCTTCTGGCTCTGCTTCAGCATTTTCACACAAAGCCAGGAAATACAAAATCTCTGACTGCACAGTTGAGGAGATACGGAGAGAGGGGCAAGAGAAACTAATAAAAATAATTAATCACAATCAAGGAAGGTGAATCTTTGAATTATTACGGATTCATGGAATATCCCAAGCTACCAGAAGGATCATCCAGTCCAACTCGTGGCCCTGCACAGACATCCCAAAATCCCACCACATCCCTGGCAGTACTGTCCAAATGCTCCTGGAGCTCTGGCAGCTTCTGGCTGTGCCCATTCCCTTTGCAGCCTGGGCAGTGCCCAGCACCCTCTGGGGGAAAAAGCACCTTTTCCTAATAAGAATAATAATAAAGACTAAATAAACTAATTTTTAAAAGGCAAAACTCCTCTAAGAAATAAACAACTTTTGAAGGGTTTAAGGATTTTTAAAGAAGAATACACCCTGGTGATGTGAATGCTCAGGCAGTGTTGAGGAAACAGCCTCAAGCTGCTCCAGGGGAGGTTTAGGTTGGATATCAGGAAAAATTGATCAACTGAAAGGGTTGCCAAGCATTGGAACAAGCTGCTTAGGGAAGTGGTGCAATTGCTGTCCTTCAAAGAAGTTCAATTTTCTGGACCCTTGGAAGAAAAATCTCCTGGCAGCAGCTGCTGTGGGGCTGCTGCAAGGACCAGTGCTGGGTTCAGCCTAAACTCTTCTGGCAGCAGACCAAGGGTAGAACATGGGCTCTTGTGGCTGCATCATTTGCAAGCCACAACATTTCTGAAAGAATAATAATAATAATAATGATGTTCTTTGTGTACTCGAGATTTCATCCCAGGATGCTGTGAGAAATCTCAGCCTGACTGAGCTCTGGTTACTGTCCAGCAGATAAATCTCAGACAAGCAGCCCTAGAGCCACTTGGACTGTGCTGCTCTCAGAACCTCTTTGCACAGTGGCAAGATTTGTTTTCCTGAGGGAATTCAGGAATGTCAGCTCTGGCTTTTCAGAGGTCCTGCAAAGGGCTCAGAAAATGTGAAGATGTGGTGCTCAGAGACACGGTTCAGTTCTGATTTTGGAGGTCTTTTCCAACCTTAATGAGTCAATTAATGATTTTATTAAGGATTCTATTAGACAAGTGGCTGGACTGCTGCACACACACAAAGAAGGGAGGACTTACATGTTCTGAGAAGAACCTTTTGGAGAAGGAAGCCACGATCCTCTGCGCCTCCAGCCCCGCGTTGTGCCGTGCCTTGTACTCCTCCAGCCAGCTGACACTGTCACTGTGGCTGTAGTACTTCAGCAGGGATGGCCACCTGCACACACACAGACCAACAGCATCATTAATATTTCACCTCCCTGAGAACCTCCAGAGTGACCTGAGGAGCTGAGACAGTGCCCAAACACTGCCCAGCTTTCATCTGTATTGAATTACCTCAGACATCAAAGCACAGCTCCCCCACTGCAGCTGTGCATTAATGATTATTTAAAAGCAAGCTCTCCTGAAACCTTCAAGGCTCCCACTCCAGGATTTCAATACCTAAACATCCTAAATGCTTCAGTTTTATAATTAAAAGAGTTTGCCACAAAGGAGGAAGCCAAGCTGGCACTGAACAGAAGGGGAATTCTCTGTCCTGTGTTTTCCTACCACCTCAGGGAGCTCATTAAAAACACAGCTCCCTCCACTGCCCTTGCTGGTGGCAACATCTATGGGAGGAAAACACAATCTGAAGTTAAATTGTGACAGCTAAATGCTTCTGCAGTTTGACAAGAGACAAGAAATAATTGTCTGAAGGAAAAAATAAACTACCTCACAGCTTTCTTGTAAAAAACCCTCCTTTACTGAGACCCAAACTCCACACATTTCACAGCTTACCCAGCAATTCAAGGTTCAGCTGAAAATCCAACTTCAGGGCATGCTTTGGGGGCTGTTAGCAGCACCTTTTTGAATAAAGTGGGTGTGTGGTGCCACAACACAGCTTTGTGCCATAAAATATGTGCCAGCACTGCAACTCCTGCTGCTGTGAGGACACCAGGATCACTTGTGTGAGAAACCTGAACAAGAATCAGTACAGATGGAAATATTTTGGAAATGAAGCTGAGAGAAAGGGGGTTTCTTTTCATTTAGGGGGGGATTTATTCCATATTTTGAAATGCTGTTCATTTTTACTGATTTATACAAACCATCTTCCTTAGGTTTGTTCCAGGATATTTATTTATTTATTTATTTAATTTACCAAATACTGAAATCACTCCTCCTGTATAATAATTATTACCGGTGTCCAAACCATATCCTGGAAGATATCTCCCTGCTGGTTAATAATAAAACACCCCTGCACTTGTCTCCACAAAATAAAGTCAAATAACCTCACATTACATAACAACCTCTCTCCTGATGAATTCCTGGCCTTTCAGCTACTGCTGAACTGTAGCCACCTCCCAATAACCATCACAGTCCTTTAATTTGGGATGAGAAAGGAGAATTTCATGGGCTGGAAGGACGGTGGGAATTTTGGAAAGATGAAAGTGCCATTGCTCACAATGGAATCCAGCCAGGATGGCAAGGCCAGGGTGAAGCCTCCTGCCAAAAATTCCATTATCGAAGAGGAGATCAACGTGTGTCAATCACCCATTCCAGCTGCTGGATCCCAACCAGGCTGGAACTTGCAGGAATTGCAGCCACTGAACTGGTGAAAGTCAGTCCCAAAGCCATGGCTTGCTGGAGTGAGGAAGCTGTAACTCCTCAGCAGCTTTTTGACCCCTGTGAAAAGGGAACAATCCCCACATTTGGGCTGAGCTGAATTTCAGGAGCCAACTGGCAGCTAGAGAGAGCAATTCTGCTGCTTTTCCTGTGTCAACACAGACAAAGGCAGGTAAGAGATGAGACTGGACAGCCCTGGGGATGAGGGGAGCTGCCTCCAGGACTGCTGAGACCAGCACAGCATCACCAGCATCACCCCCATGCAAAACGTGCACAGCAGCCTGGGGGAAACAGAACAGCAGCAAAACCCCACCCCAAGGGTCTGGGAACCTGTGAGAACAGCTCTCTGCTGCCCAGCATCACTCCTGAGATGGGTCTTTGTTACGGTGAGCTCATGGCACCCTTTTTCCCCCCTTTCCCCCGGGCCTCTGTGACTCTGATCAAGATAACCCCTGGATCCTCCTTCCTGCCCCAACGGGGTTGGCGGGGAGCCAGGAAAGCCCACCCTGTCCAAAACCTATATACACCCCTGAGAATTCCTGTTCTCTCTCTTTTGCCCCGCTCTCCATGGACACCACAGAATAAAGAGAGCTGTTCCAACACCCTTGGGGTAAGAGCCTCTTTTGAATACCCTTCCCTCTCCTGGAATTCCTCCCCTCACAGCCCCATATCTCTGAGCTAGTCGGATTCAGGGGGCTGTGTAGAGGGGGGGGGGGGGAAACACCAGAAATTACAGGTCTTGTCTGTTGTTTTGGAAGTTTTGGAGGGGTCAAGGAGGCCAATGCACAACCCCCGTGTATGGTTCCACTGGCAGAGCCCGGGCTGGCCCTGGGAAGGCAGAGAATCCACGGGCCCCGGCGTGGAAAGGGCCACAAAACTGATCTCGGGCCAAGGGGGAGCCCCTGCGAGCAGCAGGCTCAGCCTGGTCCCTCCCCGGGGCTTTGGAAGGGCGGCAAGCAGGAATCTCGTACAAGGCTTGCGGGAGTCCTCGGAGGGTGCGGGACACAAGCCCGGAGAAGCCGCCGGTGTTCCAGGCCCGGCTGGATAGACCCGGAGCAGCCTGGCACAGTGGCAGTGCCCGTGGAACGGGGTGAAACCTCCGTGAAGCCGCGGTCCCTGCCGGTGTTCCAGGCCCGGCTGGATAAACCCGGGGCAGCCTGGCACAGCGGCGGTGCCCGTGGAACGGGGTGACACCTCCGAAACCGCCATCCCTGCCGGTGTTCCAGGCCCGGCTGGATAAACCCGGGGCAGCCTGGCACAGCGGCGGTGCCCCGGCACCGGGTGACACCCCTGAAGCCGCGTTCCCCTGCACACCGCTCGGTGCCCGCGGAGCCGGGACGGGACCGGGTGATGCCGGCGGCACTCCCACCGCCCCGGGCACCCACCCCGCTCCCGACCATCCCGGCTCCGCGGTGCCCGATCCCCCCGGCCGAGCCCGGCGCTGCCCACCTGAGGCGGAAGCGCTCCCGCCACACCTTGCCGCGGGGCTGGCACGCCTCACGCAGCCGGCGGCAGGTGCAGGACACGCGGCCGATGTCGGCGGCTCCCAGCACGTCGCAGCAGAGGATGAGCTCCAGCAGCTCGCCCGGCAGGTCCGTCAGGCCCGTCCCGCTGCCGCCGCCGCCGCTGCCGGGCCCCGGCGGGCCCGCGGCCTCCGCCGCCATCTTGGCTGTTTACCTGCGCTGAGGGCCGACGGCGCTTCCGGGGAGGGGCGGCCCGGGCAGCGCCCGCTGAGGGCGGCGGGACGGGACAGGGAGAGGGACAGGGAAAGGGAAAAGGGAAAGGGAAAGGGAAAGGGAAAGGGAAAAGGGAAAGGGAAAGGGAGCGGAACCCAAAGGGCGCGGGGGCTGCCGGTACCGGGAACGGCGCCCTGAGACACCGCATCGGGGCCATCGGTACCGGGAACGGCGGCCTGAGAGGGAGCAACGTGATCAGTATTGGAAATGGGGGTTAAAAAGGGATCAATGTGATCAATACTGAAAACGGAGTGTCAAAAAGGGACCAATGTGATCAGTATTGGAAACGGAGTGCCAGAAAGGGATCAGTGTGATCAGTATTGGAAATGGGGGCCAAAAAGGGATCAATGTGATCAATCTTGGAAACGGAGTGTCAAAAAGGGATCAACGTGATCAATATTGGAAATGGAGTGCCAGAAAGGGATCAATGTGATCAGTATTGGAAACGGAGTGCCAAAAAGGGATCAATGTGATTAGTATTGGAAATGGGGGCCAAAAAGTGATCAATAGTGGAAAGGGGGTGCCAAAAAGTGACTGCATCAGTGTGATCAGTATTGGAAATGGGTGCCAAAAAGGGATCAATGTAATGAGTATTGGAAGTGGAGTGTCAAAAAGGGATCAATGTGATCAATACTGTAAACAGAGTGTCAAAAAGGGATCAGTGTGATCAATACTGGAAGGGGAGTGTCAAAAAGGGATCAATGTGATCAATATTGGAAACAGAGTGTCAAAAAGGGATCCATGTGATCAATACTGTAAACAGAGTGTCAAAAAGGGATCAGTGTGATCAGTATTGGAAATGGGTGCCAAAAAGGGATCAATGTAATCAGTATTGGAAGTGGAGTGTCAAAAAGGGATCCATGTGATCAATACTGTAAACAGAGTGTCAAAAAGGGGCCTCATCAATGTGTATCAATATTGGAAACAGCAGCCAAAGAAGGACTGCATCAGTGTGATCAATATTGGAAAGGGGGTGCCAAAAAGGGACTGGATCAATGTGATCAATATTGGAAAGGGGGTGTCCAAAGGGGACATGTCAGTGTGTAAAAATATCTCAAAGGAGGTACCTAAAGGCCACTTACCAATGTGTGTAAGGTCTTTTAAGGATAAACTGTCTAATTAAGAAATGACTCTTAAATTATTTTTATTTTTAACAGAATAACTAATTACCTGTGTTCTGTAATGTGGACTTTTTTGTCTAATTACACAATACTACTGAGATTTGTGAAGAAGAAAGTAAAGAAGGACTAGCTTCCACCTTAAAACCTCTATCTTGTTTTATATATATATATTTATATGATGTATATATATTACTATATTCTAAAACCCCAGACTAAGTTTTCTACTATGTGGTATTAACACTTCTAGCCAGACTATGCACCCATCATTTTAGTTTTATCATTCAATTTTGGAAACCTTCTCCATGGCCTCAGGTCAGGTATGGTTTTATCTTTAGGGCCAGTGCCTGTCAGCACAGAAAGTCCAAAATTCTCCAAAATGAGGTTCTAACGGGGTGCACAGGGGGGACCTCATCAATAGGCAGAAATACCTAAAGTGGATCAATGTGTATCAATATCCTGTGCCAGGGCCTGCCCACCCTCGCAGGGAACAATTCCTTCCCCTGTCCCACCTAACCCTGTTCTCAGGCATTTGGAAGCCACTCCCTGCCCATATAAAAAATCTCTTTTTTAATGAGCCCCCTTTTCCCTTCCATGGGAAAAGCCATGTCCATATTTCTGCCTCATTGCCCTGGCTGCTTCCTCGTTTCTTTCTTTCTCATTTCTCATTTCTTTCTCATTTCTTTCTCATTTCTTTCTCATTTCCAGGCCTCTCCGCTGCTGCCTGCACTGCTTTTGCCGTGTTCCCAAGGCTCCAAAACTCCCCCTGGTTTGCACACAGCCAGCCCTGAGGACACGGGATAAATGATGGGATCCATGGGCTATAGATATATTACAATATTGGCTTTTTGCAAATATTTAAATGGATTTTATATGTGTTGTGTTAAAGTAACTTGGTTATAAAGATAGAGTTTTGATTTCTGTTGTTAATTAAGCTTAGTGAAATATCTGATATCAGTATGCTTGTGTTAAATTGCTGCTGGGATGGGATAAAAAGGACTGAACACAGGATGAGGACGCTGCTATTGATATTCCAATTATCAGCACTCACTGACTGAAGGCAGTGTGCACCAAGGCCCAAAACTTGGAGGGGAAAAAAAGGACCAAAACCACAACTAAGGAATCTGCATGCTCTAAAAAGGCAGAACCGAGGAGGAGCCAGGCTAAACAGTCTTGGAACATGTAAAGCAATTTGGGGAAAAGTTTAGTGTGCATAAGGATCTGTGAATATGCAACAGGCATTGATGCATAGAAATGGTAAATAAAGGGTGTTTCCAAACTAGCAGGGGTGGCGGGATGCACCCAGCCCTAAAAAAGGTCTTTGCTCTATGGTCCTTGTCTCCTATTGTCCTGCATTAAACTTTTTAAGTGTTTATGTCCTTGTCTCCTATTGTCCTGCATTAAACTTTTTTGATGTTTATGGTCCTTGTCTCCTATTGTCCTGCATTAAACTTTTTAAATGTTTAGGGTCCTTGTCTCCTATTGTCCTGCATTAAACTTTTCAATGTTTATGCTCCTTGTCTCCTATTGTCCTGCATTAAACTTTTCCAATATTTATGGTCCTTGTCTCCTATTGTCCTGCATTAAACTTTTTCAATGTTTATGGTCCTTGTCTCCTATTGTCCTGCATTAAACTTTTTCAATGTTTATGGTCCTTGTCTCCTATTGTCCTGCATTAAACTTTTTCAATGTTTATGTCCTTGTCTCCTATTGTCCTGCATTAAACTTTTTCAATGTTTATGGTCCTTGTCTCCTATTGTCCTTCAGTAAACTTTTTCAATGTTTATGGTCCTTGTGTCCTATTGTCCTGCATTAAACTTTCGAATGTTGACAGGAGAGGGAAGGTGTTTCTCACATAGGGAGTGCTGTGACTCAGGCTCCTGGCGAGGCTGTGTCTGTGTCTGGCAGGTGAGCGGGTGCTGCTGATTGTCACTGCTATTTCTGGCACCCTGGCATTACAGGTGGCAGAGCAGAGCGAGGCCAAGGCACCAGCAGAGACCTCGAGCAGCCTCCCGGTGTTAAAAACCCAGAGAGGAGAGAAGAACTGCCAGCTTTTAGTTCGCTTTTTTATTTTGACCGTAATGCAAACAGGCATAAGTATTCCATAAAATCAGAAGTTTGGGACTATACAGAGAGAGGTGCATGCTTCAGAACAACGTGGATATCTTGCAAACAGAGCCAGAGCCAGTCTGAGAGAGGGGCTGGAGCACGGGGGACGAATGGCAGAGATTTTTAGCAGCATTGAGAGCTCGGAGGTAGGGGAAGAACCACGTTTCTGGCTGCTTAAAGCACTGGTAGGATCACACACAGCTTGGGCTCACCCCACCCCTGCGGCCTCAGCACAAACCTACCCTGGGATCACACAGAAAACAGCTACAAAAGGAGCTCCCCCTGCTCCACACACACCTGGGGGATGGCATGGGATGCAAAGTGGGAGTGCCAGGCTCCAACCTTGGCATCGTTTCCTCGAGCGAATGAAGGCACAGTGATGTGAGGGTGTGAGGGGAGCAGGGAGCAGCCAGGGCATGGAGCCCCACCCAGCCCAGCAGGATTTACCCACGTCTGAAAGGTTTACAATGGAAAATTTGGGATTTCCCTGCCCCAAAGCTGCCACCTTCCCCAGCCCAGTCCCCATCCTCATCATGGCACTGCTGCTCTTCAGGAAAAGGCCACTGGAAAATGAAAAACTCCAACCCAACCTTTGAGTCTAAGACTAAAGGTGCCTGGGGGAGCCGAGGGGATAAATCCCTGCTCCTATTACAAAAATTAATTGGCACTGAATATCAAATTCCCCGGGCAGCTGGCAGAAGTGGTGCTTTTAACTCTGTGCAATCTCCAAAGCGATGAGTCCCAGCTGAAAGTCATCCTGCTCTGCTCATCCCCTGCCTGGGGACCTGTGTGTGCACTCTGGAAAAGCTGCAGCCTGCTCACAAAGCACACACAGCCTGGGGTTTTTAAAGGCATTTCGAGGCAGCAGAGCACGGGAATTCAACCTTGGGAACTGTGGGGATTTGCCTGTGTTGTAGGGTTTTAGCAAAGCAGGGATTTTACACTGAATCTCACTCCTAGGGAGATTCTCCAACCCCATCTCCTATTCCTGAACATGCTCTAGGCTATTGGGAAGTGGCTTTTCTTAAGATAGGATTCCATGCCACGATCACAAGGAGAGGAGAACAAAAAAGCAGGCTCAGAAGCAAGGAGCATTAGTGTCTCAGTGAATTAAGGCTGTTTTGTTGCCCTTGATAAATTTAAAAAATCTCCGCCAGCAGTTATTGTAGGAACAAAAAGTTTGATTTAATCCAAATTTGATACACTGGCTGTTTGCTCTCTGTTTGCTTTCCCCACCCCAAAACCAACACATGAAAACAAAGCAGCAAAAAGAAGCCTTGAATTAGTTCCTCTCTTAAACCAACTTTTCCAGTATTTAGCCTTTCAATTTTCCAGGTATTAAGGATGCCCCTGGAAGGAAAATACTTTGCCTGGTGTTTTTCCCTCCCAGATTTCTGCACCAGCCCTGCAGAGAGCTGTCCTGCATCCCAGTTCCTGCTTTTCCACAGCTCCAGAACAGCTCTGAAAGCTTTGGGTACAGGAGTCTTGCCCAACTGCTCTCCGCAGGAATGAGGAATAGCTGCAAAACTTCAGCCTACAGGCTCCTGGTAAACCAGGAATTCTCAGGGCCAGCCTCACAGGTTTGCTTTGCTCACTTTGAGGCTCTTCCTCCCTCCTCCTTCCCCAAAATCTGGCCAGGCAGGACGTGGATGAGTGAGGCAGGAGAGCACCAGCCCCGGCAGTGAGCTGCTGCCACTGCTCAGCTCTGAGCTCACAACCTCTTGGGGTTTTATTCCTGTGATTCCAGGGCTCCAATTTCCATCAAAGCCAAACATCTGTAGGGGTGGAGGCCAGGAATTGCCAGTCTGCTGCATTTTCCTAGCAGGAAAAAAAGGTGGATCTGCATGGCAATGCTTGGATATGCCACAAGTTTTCCCTGGGCTACACCAAGCTGATTTTGACCTTTCCTAAATTCTGTTTCACTTCTGGAACCAAGTGCTTTAAAGCAGCAGCTTTCTCCTTCTCCCCTGACTCCCTGCTGAGCACACATGGCCACATGGAAGAAGCTGGAGCTGGGATTTTCCTGGGAAAGGGGAGATTTCCCAGGGATTGCTGGAGCCATGCATTGCAGGCACGTGCAAGCGCAGATTGACACACGCAAAAATACTCTGAAACTGCTGCTGCTGCTGTGTAAGCTGCCAAAATCCCCAGTGCCACTGAAGCCAGCAGGTGTGGAAGGCATTTTGGATCTGGGAGGACTTGGATTCCAGGCTAATTGTATCCAGCTTCAGGATTACAGGTTTTTCAAGAGCACTGGCCAAATTTTGCTCTCCCTGTTACAGCAGAAGGAATTGTTATAAAAAACAGGGAGTTACAGCAAAGTCGAATGGTCCTGAAAATGTGTCTCCATCTGTTCTGCGAAGGGACTCTCAATGCAATTGCAGAGTTATCAGAGCAGTTCTGCAGCTGAGAACGAGTCCCTGGTGAAAGCAGGAACAGAATCGAGTTTTGAGCATAAAAACATCCTCCCAAAAATGGTGGGAAACCCTCAGGGGGCAATGGAATGGCTTCAGTGGTCAGAAGTCAGGAGGCAGCAGCTTTGGCTTGGGCTTGGTGCAAATCTATGAGGCTTTGAGCACAAACACGACCTCTCCCCCCAAGTTTGAGCAGAACGGGGTCTGCAGCACGTGGGAGAGCCCCAGCCCCAGTCTGCACCCACGCTGTGACCCCTCCCCACCTCCATCCCCCTGTGGAACCCAGCTGGGGGAGATGGGGCTGGGTTTGCTCCCAGTTATCCCAGGGGGAAAAGGAGCCCGAGGCAGGAGCAGCGCCCTGCTCCCTTCCCAGCACAAGGCACTGAGCCGTGCCCAGCCTGCCCCTGCACGTCCAGCTGGGCAGGAGGGGCTGCCAAGGGGACAGCCAGCCTGGGGGGACAGGAACCACACTGACAGGGATGGAGCAGCCACGGGGGCACTGTCCCCATGCCATGTCCCCCCTGCAGGGTGAGGCTCCTGGCCCAGCTGCAGGACTGCTGGCTGTGCAGACACCTCAGGGTCCCGTGGGTCCCCGTGCTCAGGGGAGGACACTGTCCCTGCTCCCCCTGGGGACACGCAGGCACAGGGGGGACAGGGAGCGTGCACAGCCCACAGCCAGATCCCATTCTCTGGTCAGTTTGGCTCAGCTCCTCTCGAGCGATGTGGAGGTGACAGCTCTGTGAGGCCACTCCTGGTGGCAGATGTCTCATTGTTTTGCTGTTGTCTCATTGTTTTGCCATTGTCTCATTTTTTTGCCGTTGTCTCTCACAAACAGAACAACAAACTCCCAGGCAGCCCTTCCCAGGAGATGAAGCCTCAGAAATCACCACCAGCACAGCTCTGGATACCCGTGCACTGAATGGTTTTTCCCTGCTGGCGGACACAGCAGGGTGGGAAAACACAGAACCTTTCCCCTGGGTTTTCAAATCCATATAATTACTCTCTGCAGACACTTGAAAGACCTGGGAAGTGAAATCTTTGTAAAAAGCCCCACTTTGTAGTGTCTTGAAAATCAAACCTGTTCAGAGAAGGGTCTCTTTAACACCTGGAGAGTGAAAAGGAGCAGAGCTGCTCCAAACTGGGGTGGTGGTGGAGATCCTCGGGAGAGCGGCTGGGACACCGGCCAGGCTGGGTCCATCAGGTCCAGCACTGGAGTGGGGGGCAGCAGGCACCCAGAGGGGACAGATTTGGCACCCGAGTGCCCCAGAGGCACAACCCCTGTGTCTGACCCCTGGAGCAGCTCAGGGCACCGGGCTGGGGCAGAGCCACCTCCCTCTGTGCTCACAGCAGAGATTTTGTGGCTACACCTGCAGGTCAGAAAGGCCACGGCGAGACGAGCAGAGGCCAGCCTGGAAGTGCCACTTCAGGAATAATAAAGCACATCCACAAGTTTCTTTCCCCTGTTGCTATGGGAGAAAATGGAGCTCGAGGGGAGTGCGAAGCCCCTGCAGGTGGAGGGGATGAAGGGGAGCAGTTCAGACGTCTGAGACTGACTCAACAGCAAACAGTGAATCAAAATTCCCAGTGGTGTTGTGAGCAGAGCGGGAGCAGAGGCAGCTCGGAGCCCTGGGGGTCTTTAACCTCATGGAGCTTCATGGCAGGGAGGGGATTTCTGCTCCAGGTCCAGGCAAGGAGCCTTAAACCAGCATTTCCCCTCCAGGGGCTCGGCAGGGCTCAGCCAGGCGGTGTTTGGTGAGCCCTGCCTGCCCGGCCCAGACCCTCTGCACCCCCAGGGGAGGAGGGCTGTGCCGCCCTGCTGCCTCCCCTGGGAGGGGAGACGAGGTGATGAGCTTTGGGATGCAGGGAAAGCAAGATAATCCAGCTCAGGCACGGGCTGCAGGTGGGAGATGGTACAGCAGGGCAGGCAGGAGGCAGCACAGGAGGGAAACCTTGCCAGCACCAGGTGGGAGCTGGGAAGAGGACAAAGAGATGGTTTTTGGGCATTACCTCCTCCTCATCAGGTTGCATCTTCCCTTCTTCTAAAGGAAGACCAGAGCACAAAGCCAGAGCTAGAATTTCTCAAAATAAGAGGATGAGTTTGATTTTCTTTCTGATTTTCTTCCTGATTTTCATTTAGTTTCTGCAGCCCCAGGATGGGGGTCAAGGCCGAGCTTGCTGCGTGTTCCCAGCTCTGGAGCCAGGGAGTTTTCTCCCAGCCAGGACCTCTCCCAAACTCACACATCCCAAGCCAAGGCACCCAGCTCTCCCATCCCACTGCCCACTGGGGTGGGCTGTCCTTTCCCCGGTGCTCTCCAGCTTTCCCCTGCATGTCCCCGGGTGCCGAGGCAGTGCCCCACCGCTGGCCGCGTGTCCCGGCCCTGCCGGCTCAGCTCCGGCCACACCGTGGCAGCATTTATTCGCTTTATCCCATATTGGATGCTCAGCCGGCACCTGCGGACCTGGATCTCAAATTCTCCCGGTGCTTGGAGCCCTCTTGCTCCTGGATTTTGGGCTGGAGATGCTTCAGGCATTCAGGGAGTCGAAGTTGCAGGAGGTGTCACAGCACAGGAGATCCTGGCCGAGGGTGGGAATAACAGCACAGCCTGAGACAGTGGGGCTTGTTCCATGGGCTGGGAGAGCAGCAGAGCTCCTGCAGCTTTTCTGTGCTGCCTTTAGCTCGGGGCAGGTGATGTCAGCCCTGTGAAAGCTCCTGGGCAATCCCTGTGCCATCAGCAGCTCTGCTGCTCGGCTCCATCCAGGATATCCGTGCACAGCTGGGCACAGCTGGGCACAGCGGGGCAGGAGGGGAGGAGCAGCAGCTGCCACCTCAAGATGCCAACCCTGCATCCCTGCCTCCAGCAGGAGCTGCAGCCCTGTCCTGCTGTCCTTGTGGTGGCAGTGAGGGAGGAGAAGCCTGGGATGGGCTCAGCTGGGCAGAGCCTGGTGCTAAAAACCCCGAGGTTCAATCCCTGGATGGGCCATCCACTCAGGAGCTGGGCTCGATCCTTGTGGGTCCCTTCCAGTTCAGAATGTTCTGTGACTCTTCAGGGTGCAGCAGGAGGAAGGACACACAAGGTCAGGTTTGCTTTCCCTTGCAGACAGCTTTTCTCTGTTAGAGCTTTCTGTTTCCTCCAACCTTTCTGTGGCTGTGTTAACAAATTGCTTTTGGGGCCAGGCTCTTGCAGCAGGGCTGAGGTGTGAGCGTGTCAGACCCAGCACCTTTGCAGCTGATCTCACCTCCCTTCTCACAGGAGGTGTCCTGGCTGAGACAGCTCATGCCACTGGCAGGTGGCACCGAGGGACCTGGCTCACCCCCAAAATGCCACACACGTGTCTCTTGGCAGCAGATGGCCCCACGGTGGCACTTTCTGCTCTCTCAGATGTGGAAAGGGCTGGGGTCTGCTGTCCCAGAAGTGCTCACGAGATGTGCTGAGGGCTGCTGGCTCTGGGATTTCATGATTCCTCTGTTGGCACATCCTTGCCAAAGACCTGAAGCCCACATCCCCCTCCAAGTGCTGCCTTTGTTCCCTCTGGCAGCTGCTTCTGTCCCATCCTTGTGGCTTTCCAGGCTCACCTGGGAGAGGGATCAGGGTGTGCAAAGCTCTGGGTGCAGCCAGGCCCTCAGCATAGCTGCAAATCAAATCTTCCCAGGAAAATCCCCTGGAGAAGTCACTGCCAGGAGCTTTTCCTTGGCCTGCACATCAGCCTGTGAGTTCAGAGCTTGTGGGAGAACTTCCATGCCAGCAAAAGTTGGGACTGAGCGAAAGGAGAGGCTCACAGGGAGCAGGAAAAGAGAGCAGGAGAAGAGAGACAAAGCAGGGCCCGCTTAGGAGGAATCGTGACACATAAATCAGATCAAAAACCACACAGCTGTACCCAGGCTGCTTGGAGATGAATAAAATTCAAGGGAATTGCACATCATCTGCCCCCAGCCTCGGGCATATGCCCAGGTTTGTCCAAATCCAGAGAGAAGCCATGAAAACACAAGGATTCAGCTGGGGAAAGAGGGAGCCTGGCAGGAACAGCCCCCAGCTCTGGACAAGCAACAAGACCTCGCCATCGCCCAGCCCCTGCCCCTCTGCTCACCCCCAGAAACTCCCAAAAATGATCACAAAGGTGGTGATTTCATGCAGCTGCAAAATGCCCTCATGGGAAGGAGGGGAAGTGTGGAATTCTGAAAAGAGCCACTGCAGGTTATAAAGCCATCGAACTCCAGTGGGGAAATCCAGGGAAGGGGAAGGAGGTGAAAAGAAATGGCCACAGGACAAGAGCAAGAGAAGGAGGAAGGAAAGGAAATAAAAGTCATCATCATCATCATCATCATCAGGACACAACAACAGGAGAGACAGAGCGCTTTCCAGGGGCAGTTCCCCTGGGAAAGGAGCCACCGTGTCCGTGAAATACAAAACCCAGTGCCCTCCAGCTGGAGGGGGCAGCAGGTGCTGGGACTGGTTTGGCATCCCCTGGGGGCGAAGGGTCCAGTTAGGAGCAGAAAACCCTGCAAGGGAAAGGGGAGAAAGGCTGGCCTTAGAGGGAGCAGCGAGGAGCACCGGGAGCATCCCGACCTGCGCCTTCCGTGCTGTGGGCAGGAGTTTACAGAGCTGGGTGGGGTGGGCACGGAGGTCACCTTTATCCACAGCTGGGAAATTGAGGCACTCTGGTAGAGTGCAGACCCCAGAGTATGCGATTCCTTGGAGAAAAATTCCTGCCAAACCTCAGGGATGTGGGGAAACCCACTGCAGGCACCACACAGGGAAGGGGTTTCACCCCAAGCTACCAGGGCCAGCACAAGGAGCATGATCCATGCAGCTGCCCAGCCTTTATCCTAAATAATCCTTCTGCTCAGCCAGGGAAAATCCCACCATGACCAAGATGAGCAAATGGCAGGACTTGGTAGAGCAGAAACAAACACGGCAAATGTCAAGACTTTTTTTTTTTTTTTTTTTTTAAACTTCTGGTTGTTTTTGCAACAGCAGGGAGAAAAATCTCTGGATCTTTCCTGAAGGGGCATGGAGAGCTGAAAACCTGGAGCCAGCCAGGCTCCCCTGCAGCTGGGGAGAGTCCCCCCTGCCTGTGGGTTTTGCCAGCCTGGAAGCAGGCAGCAGGCAGGACCATTTTCCTTTGGATGGGATTGTCAGGTCTGACAATTGCACATCAATGCAATAAATTGGGAAGCTGGGGGGATTTATCCTAGAGAGGTGACAGCTATTCCAGAGGCACTGCCAGGCTTCCAGAGCAAAAATCAGCACCTTCCTCAGCCTCTGCTCTAAGGTGTGCACAAAAGCCAAAGCTTCCTTTCCCATCCTTTCCCACCCTTCCCCATCCCCCAGCCCACGAGGGGACTGCAGGGGTTAAAACAAACGTGTCAACTCACTCATCCGTGTCTTTTTTGCTCTCCTCGATGAATGCGATGGACTCGGATCTAAGGCGGTTTGTCACCTCGTACGTGCGCAGGGTGACTCCAAAAATATCCTCGTGGTACCGGCTGTCATCCTGGGAGGGAGGGTGGCAGAGGGAAAAATGGGATTTGTGAACGCTCGGGGCCGGCCCCAGCGAAATCCTGCATGGTGGGGAGGCAGCAAATGGGCAGGAGAGGGTTTGGGGATGGTCATGAGGGGACAGAGGGGGGGAGTGACCTTCCCAAGGTCACACCCTGGGCACAGCAGGGCTGTTCTGGGCATTAGACCCTTGCAGCTGCTGGAAATTCCTGGCTGGCAGGGGCACAGCAGCCCAAGGACACTCTGTGAACAGCCAGGGGCTCTGGCCTCCCTTGGGTGGGGCCTGGATGGAGGTGGGGACATGGTTCAGAAGGGGAAATCCCATGGGAATCAGGCTGAGTTATCCCCCTGGGGAGAAGCAGAGCTGTTCCATCATCCACCCGTGGATCTGTGTCCCAAACTGAGCTCATGATGAGCTCAGCTGCATCATCTGTGTCTGGCATGGGGTGCACAGACAGGGAGATTTGCAGCAGGGACCCACAAAATGCCCTGATAAATCTATTTTTTGATGGATGGCGAACAAGCCCTGCCAGGGCTGCCCAAAAGCGCTGGGACAGGTGCTCCCCAGAGGAGCCAGGTGACCTCCCTGCACACAGAAACCTCTGGAATGTTCCCTCCCGACCCTCCCTGGGCGGGCAGGGGCAGGCAGCAGGTGCAGTGCCCGTGGCAGGGGTGGCCGTGGTGGCACACACCGGTGGCGGTGTCACGCTGCAGACACCACTCACCCGCAGCTTGCTGAGGAAGGCTCCTGCCTCCTCGGCCGACAGCTGGCCCTGCTGCCTCACGATGAGCTGCACGGCCTTGAGGACGTCCCCGGCCATGGTGACATCCCCGCAGACGTAGATGTGGCCTCCCTGCTCCTTCAGTGCTCTGAACACGGTCTGGGCCAGCTGCTCCTGCAACACGTCCTGCACGTATTTCTGAGGGACAAGGAGGGAGCTGGGATTAGCTCGGGTTTGTCCTGCCCTGGGGGCAGCACTGAGGGGTGACCCCTCTTTGGGGGACACAGCTGTGCCTTGCAGCACCCACAGTGACAAAGAAGAGATGGGGACAGCAGCAAAGCTTCCTTCTGCTCTTGCATGGGCACACCTGCACCACCTCTTCCATTGCCAGGTCTGTTCAGTCCCAGTGGGAATTTGGAGCAGGTATTTGCACTGGCTCTGGGATACCCCACTGGGTGACTCCTTTCCTTTTTTCCTTTCCCTTTCTCCTTTCCTTTCCTTTCCTTTCCTTTCCTTTCCTTTCCTTTCCTTTCCTTTCCTTTCCTTTCCTTTCCTTTCCTTTCTTTCCTTTCCTTTCCTTTCCTTTCCTTTCCTTTCCTTTCCTTTCCTTTCCTTTCCTTTCCTTCCCTTTCCTTTCCTTTCCTTTCCTTTCCTTTCCTTTCCTTTCCTTTCCTTTCCTTTCCTTTCCTTTCCTTTCCTTTCCTTTCCTTTCCTTTCCTTTCCTTTCCTTTCCTTTCCTTTCCTTTCCTTCCTTCCCTTCCCTTCCCTTCCCTTCCCTTCCCTTCCTTCCCTTCCCTTCCCTTCCCTTCCCTTCCCTTCCCTTCCCTTCCCTTCCCTTCCCTTCCCTTTCCCTTCCCTTCCCCCCCACCTTTTTTTTCCCTTTTATCCCCCCTTTTTTTCCCTTTTCCCTTTTATCCCCCCTTTTTTTCCCCTTTTCCCTTTTTTCCCCTTTTCCCTCCTCCTCTCCCACCCGGATGGCTGCAGGAGCAGCCTGGGCACACGTTCTGGCTGGCACTAGGATGGGGACACGCCCTGGGAATGCTGTGCCCCAGGGACAGTCACCCACCCTGCTGGCTCCCCGTGGGCACGCGGCGTTCCCGGGGCCGTGCCCACCTTTGGTTTGTCGGGTTCCCGGGAATAGGCCGTGTACAGCTCTCTGAAGACACCCTGGGCTTTGGCAAAGAGCGTCTCCTCCTTGTAGATGTGGTCGATCCTGGACTGCCGACAGCCAAACACCAGCACCATGGGACATGGCTTCAGCCCTGGGGACAGCACGGGGACAGCACTCAGCCCGGGGCCACCAATTCCCAGGAGCCACCTCCAACTCCCACCTCCACCTCCAATTCCCACCTCCACTTCCAATTCCCACCAGTCACCTCCCTCCAGACTGCCAGCAGATCTGCTGGGACACGCCCGGCAGGGTGGGACCTTCCTCCTGACACCCCAACTCAGGGTTCCCAAAAGCTGTGAGGTGAGGAAGAGGATGGCCCCACCCAAAATCTGTGTGAGGTGAGGAAGGACAGCCCCACCCAAAATCTGTTCGAAGTGAAGAGGATGGCCCCACCCAAAAACTGTGTGAGGTGAGGAAGAGGTTGGCACCACACAAAATCTGTTTGAGATGAAGAACAGGATGGCCTTGCCCAAAATTTGTGTGAGGTGAGGAAGAGGATGGCACCACACAAAATCTGTTTGAGGTGAAGAACAGGACAGCCTTGCCCAAAATTTGTGTGAGGTGAGGAAGAGGATGGCCCCACCCAAAAACTGTGAGGTGAGGAAGGACAGCCCCACCCAAATTCTGCTTGAGGTGAAGAGCTGGACTGCCTTGCCCAAAATTTGTGTGAGGTGAGGAAGAGGATGGCACCACACAAAATCTGTTTGAGGTGAGGAAGGACAGCCCCACCCAAATTCTGTTTAAGGTGAAGAGCTGGACTGCCTTGCCCAAAATTTGTGTGAGGTGAGGAAGAGGGTGGCCCCACCCAAAATCTGTGAGGTGAGGAAGAGGATGGCCCCACCCAAAATCTGTTTGAGGTGAAGAACAGGACAGCCTTGCCCAAAATCTGTGTGAGGTGAGGAAGAGGATGGTCCCAACCAAAATCTGTGAGGGGAGGAAGGATGGCCCCACCCAAAATCTGTGTGAGGTGAGGAAGAGGATGGCCCCACCCAAAATCTGTGAGGAGGAAGGGCGGCCCCACCCAAAATCTGTGAGCAGGAAGGGCGGCCCCACCCAAAATCTGTGAGGAGGAAGGACAGCCCCACCTTTGTGCTGGATGTCGAAGAGCCGCTGCTGCCAGAAGCTGCGGAAAGGGGCGATGCCGGTGCCGGGGCCGATGAGGATGCAGGGCACCTGGGGGTCCTGGGGCAGGTGGAACCCGGGGGCACTGCACACATCAAAGATCCAGTTAGACACCAGCAGGGCGCTCCCTCTGCCCAGCTGAGACACCTCCCGGAGAGGGAGGGCTGGGAAATGAGGTGAAGTCCCACAATGTGACATTTTTGTGCAGAATTTCTCTCAAAGGGGAACCATTTGCCTGCAAACCCAGCCCTATTTTCTCCCACTGTGACAACAATCGAGGGCAGAGAGCTCACCCTGGGAGGGGTCTCACCCCCTCTTCCTCAGGCCTGGCCCCGTGGGGGTCACTCACCCTCGTACAAAGCAGGGCACCACTTCATCCGTCTGGATCCGACTGAGCCACGAGGAGCACACGCCGTGGTGGATTGGTCCCTCTCCATCTGGAAGGGAGGGAGTGTGGTATTGCTCTGGGGTTTCCCTCCCCAGAGACCCCTGTAGCTGTGACCATGTTAGTTTAACCCTTCCTTCCTTTCTTGACCCAACTGGCTGGGAGCCAAGTAGCCCATCCAGTACTGAGCCTGGATAAGGCTCTGTCCCTTCCTTGTTTGCTCTTTCCCTCTTCCTCCCCTGGAATAAACATCTTGGACCGCATAGGGGGTTGGAACCTCTTTTGGAATCTTTTGCCTTGCTCCTGAAATACTTCCCCCAAAGCCTCACAGATCTGGGCTAGCCTGGTAACTTCAGGGGGCTGCAGGGGGTAGATATTCCAAGGGAGGGATGGATGGAGGTCTGTATGTGGCACATCACCCAATGACTCTGTTTTCTGTCCTAAAACCCTCCCTGCTACATCCTGCATGAACACCTCCCTGAAACATTTCATACCTCAGCATCCATCCTCCACGAAGCTGGCAGAGTTTGGCACTTGGATCCCTCTGTGGAGTTACCCAGGACCCTGACCTGGCATAGCTGGACCTCCACAATCCATAGGGAGCACCCAGCTCTCCTTTGGACCATTTTGGCAGGAGCAGCATCGTGATGCTCCCAAACACAAACCCTCCACGGCAGCTCCACTGTCCTCCTGTGTCCTGCAGAGTGCCAGGGCTGTGTCCATCCACGCCATGACCATGCTTGGACACACCAAGGCTTGCACTGCTACACGAGTTTGGCTGCTGGGGATTTTGGGGTGGGCTACATGGGGCTTGGGTTATGTACCTGCCTGTCTCAGGATGAAAGGTTTAGCTGGGAGAGTGTATTTTAACCCTATCTGTTAGAGGTGGGGCATTCTGTTCACTGGGCAGTTTTCTTTATCTCTCCCACAGCCCATCCTCCCTCCAGGAGATCTCTGCTCTTCATGGCCACTGAGTGTCCCTGCATGGCTGAGAAAATTCCATCATCCATGGGGAGATGCTGTGCCCAGGGGAGGAGCCAAACATTCCTACCTGGATCCAATCTGACCTGGGAACAGCACAGCAGCCTTTGCCCCCTGCATTCCCAGAGGAGCAGCTTTCTTCCCACTGCATTCCCAGAGGAGCAGCTTTCTTCCCACTGCATTCCCAGAGGAGCAGCTTTCTTCCCCACTGCATTCCCAGAGGAGCAGCTTTCTTCCCCACTGCATTCCCAGAGGAGCAGCTTTCTTCCCACTGCATTCCCAGAGGAGCAGCTTTCTTCCCCACTGCATTCCCAGAGGAGCAGCTTTCTCCCCACTGCATTCCCAGAGGAGCAGCTTTCTTCCCACTGCATTCCCAGAGGAGCCCAGGCCCATCTCCCCCAGCCCTGGAGCTCCAGAGGAAAACTCCCCCCTTGTGCAGGATCCTGCTCCAGCAGAAGCACAGCTGGCACTGCAGGAGGGCTGAGCCACCCTGGGATGGGGCTGCTGCCACCTCCCTGACCCACAGGGGGACAGGGCTGTTCTGACTCTGACAGTGGTTGTTTTATATTACTGCAATTTTATTTTACTTTTTTTTCCCCCCCTAATAAAATTGTTACTCCTATTCCCATATCTTTTTCTGATAGCCCCTAAATTTCAAAGTTATAATAATTCAGAGGGAGGGGATTCGCATTTTCCATTTCAAGGGAGGTTCCTGCCTTCCTTAGCAGACACCTGGCTTTTAAACCCAGACACTGCCCCAGAAGTGTCATCCCTGTGTCACTGCCACTCTCCATGACATGGGACAGCAGTGGTTTGGGGGAATCTACTTGTGGCAACAGGCAGAACCTTCCCAGGCATTGTCCTGGGGAAGGCTGTGAGAAGATCAGAGAAAAGAATGAGAAACAATTCTTATCTTCCTTGCTGCACCTGCTGCTGTGAACATGTGGAATGTGTTTTGGAGATTTGTTGACCAGAGGGTGATTTCTTGACTGGCCAATGGAGGTTTGGGGGGCTGGCCCTGTGCTTTGCCCGGAGCCCCGGCCCTGTGCGGTACCTCGGGTGCGGTAGGACACCACGGCCACGGTGAGGTGCACCTCTCCTGGGTACATCTCCGGGGACGAGCTGATGGAGTAGTAGCGGGGCTGCAGGAGGGGCAGCTGCGTCAGCAGCAGCGTGGAGGGCATCTGCACCGAGGGGAACTCCTCCAGCACCTCCACAATCGTGGGGTTCTTGGACCACTTCCACTCCTCGTACTCCTGCAAGCCCTGGGAAAGAGAGAGGGAGGAGAGAGCTGCAGGATCCACCTTCTCCAGGTGCCCCAGGTGATAACCATGGCAAAGCTGGAGTGGCTGGCAGTTGTGAAAAATGCATATTATATGGCTCTACGCAGATAGATACTATATTGATTAGCTGTGCTTTTGTAGTTAAAATGAAGAATTTGGTAGTTAAAAAAAAATATTATATATAGAGAGACTCTGTATGTGGGGAGGAAGGTTTTTTTTCTTTTTTTTTTTAGGATGAGATGCTCGCTTTGAGGAACACCTAAATCTTCCAAAGGAAATAAATTTATGGCTTCTTATCAGAAGAAACTAATTTCTTCAGGCCTTGCTCAGACTCGAAGACGCCAGGGGATTAAAGGAAACAGTTGACATACAACAGACAGAGTTTCTTGTTTAGAATAGAATGTATGCATAACCATGAAGGTGTATGAATATACAACAAGTGTATTGTTTTAAGGGTGATTCCTTTGTTCACAAGTCATGCTTTTCATAACTTAGTGTCCGAGAGCATCCGGACCTCCGTAATTCTTTGCCTTTTATTGTCTTGTAATTGTCCTAACTCTAAACTTTATTTACTCTGATTCTATGATTATTTTTCTAACCATTTTATTATTATCAAACTTTTAAAGTTTTAAAAACCAAGTGACTGGTGTCTTTCACACAGTGAAGGCACTCTGAGCCCTGCTCAGGGGTGGAGACTCAGCCTAAGCACAGTGTGGGATGGAAATGCCCTGGCTGGGCTGTGATTGCCCCCAGGCCCTTGCAGAACGTGGGGCTTTGGTTCTTTACCTTGCTGAGGACCTGCAGACGTTTCTTCTCCTTGTCACTGGTGGCCAGCAGAGCGAACTGCTGCAGCAGCAGCGGGGTGGGAGGCGTGGTGATGTCCAGGTAGTACTTGAAGGCCTGGAAGATGGTGCAGGGTGGGACACGGTTCTCGTCTGTCCAGTTGCTGATGACACCTGCCAGGGGGGAATCCGGCACAAGCCTGGGATCAGCTGAGCAGCAGGGCCAAGGTGGGCAAATCCTGGTTTTCATCCCCCTCTGAGACACTGGATTAGGGTTTTCCATCTCCAGTTACACCATGCATGGCAGCAGGGAATCAGACTTATCCCTGAAATACGGTGTTGGGATGGCCCCTCCACATCTCTTAATTCTTCTTCCCAGTCTTGGATATTGCCCTTTCTAAGGGAATATAAACACCTTTAGTTTTTCCATGGAAAATCTTCCCCAGGGGGGCCCTACCCTTGCTCCACATCCCAAGTGCAGACAAGCAATGGCTCTGGGCAGAGCAGGGATGAAGGAGGTGCTCCCACCCCTGGCAAACACAGCAGGGAGATGAAAATAATTTTCCTGGGGCCGCCCACCTCCCTGAGGAGCTGCAGGGAAAGGAGGAGAGAGGCCACCTGTACTCCCTGGTTACCTAGAGCTGTGCTCCTCTCCTCCAGCAGCTCCACCTTCACCAGCTGGTTGGTCGGAGGGGCATCCTCAAGCCTGTCTATGAGGGCATTGACCAAGTCCTCGTGGTTGCCTGGGAAGACGCCCAGGTGGTCCCCGGGCTGGTACTGCAGCTCCTGGTGCCCGTTGGTGTGCAGGCGCAGGAAAATCGTCAGGCGGCTGCCAAGGGGGAAGGAGGAAAAGCAGGGAAAAGTGGTTTGGGGGATCCTTCCCCAGAATTGCTGCCTTTGGGGTGATCTTTGGGAAATCCCCAGAGATCCTTCAGGGAGTGGCTGTGCCCTGGCCTCAGAGCTGCTGGTAAGCTGGGCAGGGGTGGTGGCACGTCCAAGCTGTGGTGGCTGTGTCACCAAGGTCACAGCAGGGAGAAGGGACACTGCAGCACGCCCTGACTCACCCTCAGGGACTTTTTAAAAGGGAAAAAACAATTTAACCTCTTGCTCAGCAATTTTATCCTTCCTTTGCAGCCCCTCCAGCCAGCTCCCCATCCCGTGGGCTGAAGGAGGGACCAGCAGGAATTTCACCGTGCGTGGAGGCCAGGAACACCCTCCACTGCCTTCCAGACTGACTCATGGCCTGCACAAAGGTGGCTTCCACGGACATCCAGGGCTCAGGGGCTGTTTGTAGCACTGTTTTGGGTGCCCCAGGTGTGCTTTCAGCTCCCAGGACAGCTGCATCTCCTACCTGGACTTGGGGCTCTGCAGGTTCTGGCGTGCGAGGAGCCGGGCTGCATAGACGCGTTTTTTGTGGATGCTGTACAGTCCTGAGGAGGAAAAGAGTCAGGGAAGGGATTCAGCAGAGCATGGCCAAGGCTTCTGTAGGATCACTGTGGGTTCAGCCCTTCAGACCAGAGCTGACCACAGGGGTTTGACCTCTCTCCTGCGAGCCCAAGGGATCAGAAACACCAGGGGTGACCCAAGCACGTTTTTTTAGTGACAGAGAGGACTCCAAAGCCACCCCTACGACACTCAGGGCAGTGCCCTCACATTGCCCACAGCTCCTCTCGCTGCAGGTGCCACCTGGCTGGCAGGAGAGGATTTGGGAAGGGCTGAGCCGGTGCTGCAGGAGCTGCAGGAGCCGTGCTGAGGGGCCAGGTGTCCGTGGGCTGGACCTGCCTTTGCTCCACAATGCTCCATGGAGCAGCATTGCACAAAATAAGCCTGGAAAGATCCCAAGGTTCCAGCTCCTCGCTTCAGAAAACGGGGTCAGGAGGAGGGAGAGCAGCTCATGTCCAAACATCTCTGTTACAGACACAGACAGGGACCGGCCAGAGGGGCCTGGGGCTGTTCCTTGGGCAGGGAATGGGGGGAAAGGCAGGGCTGAAATGCTGGGAATTTAACAGAGACCAAAAAACAAGGTCTGGCCCCTCTGCCCCTGTGTCTTGTCCATGTGCCCCACAGGCAGAGCCTCCAGGGCTGTACCTTGTGTGAGCTCCGGGGCCTCAGCCACGTAGGTCAGGCGGAACTTGCTCCTCTTCCAGCTGCGGTCGTTGCTGATCAGGGAGTTGTTGGCTTTCTCGATGTTGACATCGTCCCCCACGCAGAACACGTCACAGGCTGCCTGCAGCACGCACCAGGCCCTCAGGCACCCCCCGAGCCCAGCCACCCCCTCATCCCAACCCACACGGAGACGGAGCCCCCAGCAGGGTGGGGCTGTCCCAGCGGCCACGGGCATGTCTCCTGGTGCTCTCCTTCCCAGATATTTGGGATGGCACAGGGATTCAACACCCGGGTGAGCTTTGGGTGGTCAGCACAAACCAGAGCATCAGCTCCACCCTCTTTATTGCGGGCTAGAGTGGTGCTGGAATGTGCCGGGAAGGGGAGGCTGGGTTTGGATCCAGCTCCAGCCTCTGTCCTTCTCCCCCCTGCTCCTCCCTGCAGCCCCAGGTTACCTTGAAGACCTTCTTGGCCCAGGTCCTGAAGGATTCCTCCTGGCCACAGAGCTCATCCCCTTCTCCCATGCGGAGGATCCTCTCTCCGCCCAGCTCCTCCAGGAGCGTGTCCACGGCGCGGGCGAAGGCGCAGAAGTGGGGGTAAGCCCGGGAGCCCAGCCCGAACACGGAGAACCTGTGCAAGGATGGCTCAGCTGTGGCTGCTCATGGCAGGGACCCTGAGTGGGAAGTTAATCCCACCAGAAGATACCAGAGTTTACTAATGTGTTCCCTAAATCGTGGGGCTCACGCCTGTCTGACACACACGAGGTGATGAGCAGTTTTCAACCCCAGTGACTCACCACAATGCAGCTGTTTTCACTTACTATGTGAACAATTTATTCTGAGAATTCACTTGATGTGTGGCTTTGGTGAAAATCTGCAGTTTGTGCTGCACTAGAGACCACATGTCTGGGTAGCAAGTCAGCAAATGATAGGTCAAGTTGAAAAGCTTCATCCAGATACAGCTATTAAGTTTTAAAAATCGCAACTATTGATCTGAATTCTTTCAGTTCAGAGCCAGGTCTCATGGAAACATTACAGGAGCAAGGAGTTCTGGAATTTGCCAGAGCACAGCTGGCCCCTCCTGTCCCACCACCACCCACAGCAGCCTGGAGGGGTCTGCACATCCCCAAAACTGCTCAGGGTGAGGTGGGAGCTGCGGGCTCTGTGCAGCACCAGCTCCTGCCCTGTCCCCTTTACCTGACATTTGCCAGGGGCCCCGTGCTCTCGAAGTTGTCCCTGGAGTCAGGGCCATCACTGGAGGATTTCCTGGCATCCGAGTAGGAGGAGACGCTGTTGAACCGGACCTTGTAGCTCCTGTGAACAGCGACAGCACCCAGGGTCACACTGGGGTCACCTGCGTGCCTCTGGCCTGGCTTCGGGCTCACAGGGGTCCCAGTCGTGGGGACACCAAAGCAGAGCTCGGGGCTCACAGTTCCACGAGCAGGCACTGTGGGAAGAGCAGAGGAATGTGCTCCCTCCGGGGGTAAAGCCAGAACAACCCCTCTGCATCCCGGTCCTTGTCACCTCCCCCTCTGCTGGCCCAGGTGCTGGCTGCCACGCTGTCCCCAGTGATGCTGAGCTGCCAGGACCTTTGGCTTTACCTGTCCTTCCCCGGCAGCACACAAGGTCAGGGTGTGTCTGAAGAGACATTCTGAGGGTTGTTTCATTCATAGGAAGTGGGAAATAAAAAAAAAACAACAACCAAAACTGAGTGAGAGAAGAAGGGATGAAGAGGGGGGAAGGGGAGCAGAGAAAAAAAAAAATCTGACAACAGCAGAAGTATTTCTGAATTGAGCCATCTCCCAAAATTGCTCTGCACAAGAGTTTCTAAATTTACAGGCAGAGCAGCGAGCAGTGCTGCGTGCGTGAGTCACGGCACAGCTCCTGCACAGCGCGGCCCCGAGCCCGGTGACAGCCGGGTCACGGAGCCCCAGGGCCACCTCTGCTCCTCAGCCTCCCCTTCTCCCCACATCTCCACGCCTTCCTGCCCCTCCGCCTGCTCCAGGCCACGCTGCTGGCCCTGGACCTGTCCCAGCCTGGGTTATCCCGGGTTAGGTGGCCTCCCTCCCGCTCCGAGATGCTCCAAGCTCATCCTGCAGCCCGGGGGATTTTCTGCAATCCCAACTCTGCTCAGGGCAGCAAAAGTCTCTGGATTAGATGGACACAAAGCCCAGACTGCCCAGGTGGGTGCTGGGCCAAGGCTGGGCCAGCAGCTGGAATGAGAAGGTCCTTGTGGTGCGGGGTGGATGGGCTGCATTGGAACAGCAGGCTTGGAATAGGAATGGCTTAGGAACCCTTTGGAAAACCCTTGGGAAACCCTTGCTGTAAGGGAAACTTGGAATGGAAAATTGGGAATGGGGTTGGGAACTGGGAATGGGAATGGGAACAGGATCTGGGAATGGGAAACTGGGAATGGAATACTGGGAATGGGGATAAGAATGGGAATGGGAAACTGGGAATGGAATACTGGGAATGGGGATGGGATCTGGGAATGAGAATGGGAATTGGGAATGGGAAAGTGGGAATGGAAAATTGGGATTGGAAAACTGGGAATGGGGATGGGAATGGGGATGGCATCTGGAAACTGGGAATGAGAACTGGGAATCAGAACTGGGAATGGGAAACTGGGAATGGAAAACTAAGAATGGGAATGGGAAACTGGGAATGGAAAACTGAGAATGGAAACCTGGGAATGGGGATAGGAACTGGGAACTGGGAATAGGAATGAGGAGTCAAATACCAAGCCCAGCACAGCCTCCCTGGCGGGATCCTGTGACACTGTCACACTGAGAGCCCACCCTGCCCTGAGGGGTCTCAGCATTCCCTGGGGGAGCTGGGACTCCATGGGGTGCATGGGCAGGAGCTGCCCTCTCCAGCTGTCTTTCACCAGGCTGGCACTGTCCCTCTCCCCTCACAGCCTCCTCCAGGTCTCCATTTCTCATTGCAAAAGGTTTTTTGTGCACTGGATGTTAGCAAGTCCTGGATAGTGGTTGGGGCAATCCCAGAAAGAGAAGCTGTGGATGCCTGCATCCCTGGAAGTGTCCAAGGCCAGGCTGGATGGGGCTTGGAGCAGCTGGGACAGTGCAGGTTGTCCCTGCCTGGCTCTTAGAAACTCCTACCAGCCCTTAAATCACACTTGGAGGTGTCTGGGACAGCAAACACTGAGCTCAGGGGCTTTTAACCTCCTGGAATCTGCACCCAAGGAGATCCTGGGGGTGAGAGCCACATGTGGAACTCCCCTTTTCTCCATGCCCACCCCTCCAGGGCAGCCTGCACGTCCTGCTCTGGCACTGGCCCCATTGAGGCACGAGGCCATGAGGAACCTGGTGGGTTTTCAGCTGGGCCAGCACCTGGGGCTGCAGCAGGGCCACTCTGGAGAGCCCAGGCTGGTCCCTGCCATGTTTGTCACCGCCCTGGTGACACCGCCCCGAGTCAGGGCGCTGGAATTGTCCTGGATCCCCGGCAGGGCTGCTCCCTCCTGAATTGAGGAGCAGCCCTGTGCCAATTGTTAGCTCAGGAGACATTCCACGGCACAGCAGTGACCCAGTTCAGGGAAATATTTTATTCTTTGCAGCTAAAATAAGAGGAGACCCCAAATTACCATTGTCATCGCCTTCCCTTCCTTTCCCTCCCTGGGATCTGCACAAAGCTCATCCTCCCCTGAAGGGGGATTTTCTACAATCCACATTCTGTCTCCAAGGTACCGGTTACAAACATCACAGGCTTATCACAGCTCTTATTTTCCCTAGAAATCTTTTCACACCATGCATGGAGCTAAATCTGGTTCTGCAGCCCTCCCCCACCTACATCTGCAAGGCTGGGAACTCCCTTCTACCTCCAACTCTTTCTATTTTGGTGCCTCCTGGACGGGCCCTGGCTCTCAGAATCGATGATTTTGGGGAAATGCCTATTTTATCTGTTTTTTTTTCACAGATTCCTGCCTCTTCAAGATGAAGAGAGAAGCTTTAAGTGTCACCCCAGGGAATTACAAGCTGGGATTCACAGGCACCCCTGACTCTGCGCCCTTGTCCTTCCTGGGACCTCCAGTCTCTCCATTCCCTTGGTCTCCAGGCAGGTCCCATTCCTGGATATTTGCAAAGGTGAGATCTGCCCGAGGATTTCCCACTCCCCAGTGAGAGGATGAGGGCAGGGAACCTGTCCTGCATGCTGGGGTTTGTACTGGGAAGGGAAAGGGTTGGAGTGGGAGGGGAAGGGGATGGAGTGCTCTTACTTCCTCTCCTCCAGGTTGGAGTTGGGATTCTTCATCTCCATTAATGCACAGCCAAATTTCTACAGGAAAAGAGCAAAAAAGACCATCAGCTTTGTTAGGTTTTGCAGGAAACCAAGCCCTGAGCACAGCCTGGGCCGTGGCTCTGCTCCGTGCTCGTGTTCCCGGCTGTCCAGAGGGCTGTCACCTTGTGTGTGACACTGCTGGTGGTCACACAGGACAAACTGAACACGGGGTCAGTGGCTGTGTCATGGCAGGGAATCAGGAGATAGCCCTGCTCCAGAGCAGGCTGGAGCTCCTACAGCACCTGGACCTGCTTTGGGTCCTTCCAGCTCAGTCTGAGCCAAACGAGGACATTCCTGGCCCTGTGCCCTGCTGTCCCCTGCTGTGCCCTGCTGTGCCCTGCTGTCCCCTGCTGTCCCCTGCTGTCCTACCTCTCCGTTCTCAGGTGGGTCCCCGTTGCCGAAGGTGCTGGTGACCACCAGGACCATGGTCTCGTGCTCCAGGTGCACCACATCGTACTCGTCCATGGACATCACCTGGGGGCACAGAGAGGTCACAGAGAGCTGGGAGCCTCCTGGGCTGCCTGGGGACAGGGACAGCACATCCCTGCTGGCATCTCTGCACGGGGAGGGTGGGACCTGTGGGAATCCAGGGCTTCCCTCTGGCTGCCCTGGCAGGTCTGGGACCCTGGCAGGGGTCAGGAACCCCCCTGGACAGAGCCCCCAGAGACACTGGCTGTGATCTCTGCCCATGGATAAGATTTTTCAGTCTTACAGGATGAATTACAAGCTCTGAGTGTTTGATATCAGTAATAATTAAGTGTGGCACGGGTGCAAAAGTAAAATTTTAGGATTCTAGATGAGGGGTCCAAAAGGGGAGAAGATGGAGGAAATTGGGTGTGCCTTGTCCTTTTTCTCCTTCTTCATGCCCTCCATGTTTCACTGTGGTGTTGGCATTTTTCTGTTGGTTCAGGCTGGGGACACACTGTCCAACGTAGGTGACAGATATTGGCACGTTATTGTAAATCCAGCACAGGTAGTTTGTGGTATTTAATGTTTGTACCATCCCACTGAGGGCAGAGCCCCACACGCTGCCCTGCAGGACAGAGCTGCGGCAGGGCAGCAGAACATGTTAGAGATAAACAGAATAAACAACCTTGAAACAGCACAGACCAATTATGGCTTCTGCTTTGGCAAGGGGGCAGAAAGACAGAGACTTTCTACAATCTCAGAATCATCAATAGCTCAGATTCAGACAGGACCAGGAGCCTGGAGGGACACCACCAGCCCTGGAGCTGCCACCCGAGGGGCCACAGCTGCAGGCACTGCAGGAAATCAGGGATTTTTCTCCAACCCAGACCCACAGGGCACACCCTGGGCAGCTGTTTCCCACGGATCTCCTTGGAGCAGCCACGATTTCACACCCATCATGTGTCAGGAGCTGGGAGCTGGTGCAATACCTTGGCATCAAAGGCGTGTTTGAAGATCTCACACAAAGTTTTTGCATAAACCTGGGACTTGCCCGTTTCCGTGGCGTACAGGATGGTGGCCTTGACCCTCTTGGCCATGGCTTGGCCCATCAGCTTGGCCGAGAACTTCACAGCCCTGGGAAGCAGGAATAAATCCCAGTCAGAGCCTGCTCCTTACCTGTGCCTCTAGCCCAGACCTTTTTATTCCTTATTAAATAAACAGCCTTACAAAGCTGTAGCATCAATTTTTTGGTTGTCACAAGGCAAGCAAGGAAGCCTTGGAAGAGCTGGACTTGTCAGGGAGGAAAAGGAAATGGGGGAGCTTGAACAGAGCTCAAATAACCTGAATGGGGTGAAGGAGGAAAATGCTAAACCAGGCATGGGGGTGGTATTTCTGCAGGGGCACAGAAGCAGGAGAAGAATCAGGGGCAGGGGAAAAGGAAAAGGAAAAGGAAAATGGAAAAGGGAAAAAGGAGAGAGGAGAGAGGAAAAGGAGAGAGGTGAAAGGAGAAAAAAGGGAAGGGAAGGGAAGGGAAGGGAAGGGAAGGGAAGGGAAGGGAAGGGAAGGGAAGGGAAGGGAAGGGAAGGGAAGGGAAGGGAAGGGAAGGGAAGGGAAGGGAAGGGAAGGGAAGGGAAGGGAAGGGAAGGGAAGGGAAGGGAAGGGAAGGGAAGGGAAGGGAAGGGAAGGGAAGGGAAGGGAAGGGAAGGGAAGGGAAGGGAAGGGAAGGGAAGGGAAGGGAAGGGAAGGGAAGGGTTCTTTTCCTGCAGTTCTCCCCACTGGCTCAGGGCACACAGAGGGGCCAGGGGCCACCAGGCTCTCTCCAGTCCTGGCCCAGGTGATGCAGCACCAGGAATTGGGTTTCTTGTCTGTGGCATCAGTGGGAGCACCGTGATGGGGGCAGGGGTTGGGGTTTGTCATTTTAGGGACATTCATAATCACATCAACACTGCCTTTCCTACATGCCAAACACCTTCTTTTCTAGGGGAACCACCAAGCCCTTAAATGGGGCCACCAGAAAGGCAGAAAGACATCAGGACTGGATTTAGGCTGCTGTTGCAACAGGGAAAGGCAATTTTTGGGAGGCTGAGGGAGCACAAAGCATTCTGTGGCCTCTGCAAGAGGAAGGGCTGCCTGATTCACTTTGACAGCCCTTGCCCCAGGTTTTTGAGTCCAGCAGGGCTCCTGCATCCCCTTCAGATGAGCTGTGGGAACAGAGGCTGGGCAGGAGAAGTCCAGTTCCCCCTGCCCCTCCTGCCCAGAAATACTCTGGTTTTGGGGAATCATTTAGGGAGGACAAAAAGGAGGAAGAGGAGGTAGAAACTCCTCCAGGCTGGTTTATCCTGCCTGCCCCTGGCAGCTCCTCTCCACGGCAAGGTCAGCCTCAGGAACATTTCTGTTTGCTGCTGCATCCCCACCCTCAGCGGAGCTCTGCCCCTTTGTCATCCCCTGCTGGCAGTGTCCCCTGTCCCCAGGACCTGCACTGGCCTCAGGGCAGGGACTGCAGGTCTGAAGGCTCAGATTTGGCCAGATTTTGGAGTCTGAGCAGGCACCAAATCATGCTGCAGGCTCTGGGCTCAGGCTGCCTTTTCTACAGCTGATAAGCTCAGATCCAGACAGGATTAATGGTGAATTACAAAAACAATTCCTTTCCCTACACCAGGAACAATGGAGATTTTGTTTTAAATGACCTGCCACGCTCACATTTTTATAAAACCATCCCTCAATGGGGCAGAGGGGAGCAATAAAAGCATTTTTCCTCCAAACTCCATGAATCCTCCTGCTCTTCTCCCAGCCCCAGTGTCAGCTGCAGGAGCACATTCCTCAGCTGCTGATCCTGTTTATGGATGCACCAGGGAGAGCAGCTCGCAGGAGGTGACAGCTGAAGAGTGGGAACAAATTGAGAGCAGGGATTCAGGGAAACTGAAGCGTGGGGAGATGCTGTGATGAGCCAGGGCCACCTGGCAGCCTGGCCACCGTCACCAGGGCACACCCAGCCCTCTCCTGCCTCAGCCCAGGGCTCTGCTGCCACGGAACCAGCAGCTCCTCTCTGCCAATGGCCCCCAGGGGAGGAATTTGGGCCAGAATCAGCCAAAGGGTCCAAACTGAGCTTCATTCCTGCATCCCTGCTGCTGAGGAGCCTTGGCAGGGAAGAGGGACTGGGGTGGCCCCTTGCCAGGGGTCAACTGAGCATGAAGTGCAAATCTCAGCTCAGCTCTGATCCATCTGCTGCCTGCAGGGAGGTTCCTCCTTCTCATCTCCCCCCTTCCTTCCAAAGCAGGTGTTTGGAGGGTTGGGCACACACCGAGGGCGGGTTCTCCTCAAGTAGGGAAAAAGTCAATGGGAAAAGGAGGAATATGGACAGGAGTTTGATTTTGTTAGTGCCAGCACAGCCCTGAAGAGGGAGGGAGATCTTCCTGCCCCAAGGAAAGGAAAAGCAGGCTAAACACCCTCCAAAAGTGGGAAAGCCATCCCTGAGCATCAAGACCTTTGAACCAGAGAATGAAGAGCTCAGGAGAACAAATAATATCCAAGATCTGGTGTTCACCTGCTCACACCCCTTTTGGGGGTCTGAGGGGGTGCTCAAAGGACTGCCTGTGCCCCCAGATGTCCCTCGTGGCAGGTAAAGCCTTCAGCAGCCCAAAGCCAGGCTCAGTGCATCGTCTGTAGGGTGATGCACACACCCACAGGGAGCTCAAATCCAGGAGCAGCCCCAGACATTCCCGGCCCTTCCAGAGCACGCTGGTACTCACTTTGCCAGCTTCTTAAAGCCAATGGCCCTCTTCTTGGTGGGTGTCCCATTGACCCCTTTCCAGACGTGGCTGTTCCAGGGGTCCGGCTAGGAGAGGGAAAAGCAGGATCAGAGGGTGGGGAGTGCTCAGAGCTTGGAGAAATACAGCATCCACAGCACTGAGAGTTAAATTCTTCCCGTCAGGAAGGGGAGGAATAGCTGCTACTGCACAGCTCTCCTTCTCCTCTCTGTGTCCCTGATCCTTGGAGCCTTGTGGGGTTTTTTTTTTTTTTTTTTTGGCAATGGAACATGCCCAGGAAAATTGCAATCTAATAAACCCTCCTGGCTTGTAACAGCATCTGGCCAATTGCTCTGTCGCCTCTCGAGAGGAGCGTTAATAGACCACAGCCAAAAAAGAAGACAACGGCAGAAGGGGAGAGGTGATAGAAACAGATCCTTTCCCCTGCTCTGGCCACAGGTTTTTTCCCCTAAGAGGCCCTTTGGGAAGGGGAGGCAGCTGAAGGCAGGAGCAAGCACACAGAAGCTGATTCCGTGCCCTTGCAGGCTGCAATCAGAGCCAGCAAGCATCGGGGTGCCTGGTGGGCTGCTTACAGGAGGAACAGACTGCTCCTGCTCCCTGATTATCCCTTAAGGGCTCTTGACTAAAGGTCACATTGTGTGGAAAGCACCGGAGCAGGGCTGCCTGGAGAACCAGGCACTGTTTGCTTTGGGGTTTTCTTCATGGCCCGGAGTGGTAAACACCCCAGCAGCAGTGCTGAACCCCGGCTGGGCCTGCTGGGAAGGAGCCCCTGTCCCACTGCTGGATCCCCGGGATGCAGGAGCCATCCTCTCAAACCTGCAGGCTGGAATTTGTTATGGGATATGGGATATGGGATATGTGATGTGGGATATGGGATATGGGATATGGGATATGGGATATGGGATATGGGGTATGGGGTATGGGGTATGGGATATGGGATATGGGATATGTGATATGGGGTCTGGGATATGGGATATGGGATATGGGATATGGGGTATGCAATATGGGATATGGGATATGGGGTATGGGATATGGGGTATGGGGTATGGGATATGGAATACAGGAGCCATCCTCTCAAACCTGCAGGATGGAATGGGATATGGGATATGGGATACGGGGTATGCGATATGGGATATGGGATATGGGGTATGGGATATGGAATATGGGATATGGGATATGGGTATGGGATATGGGATATGGGGTATGCGATATGGGATATGCGATATGGGATATGGGATATGGGGTATGGGATATGGGATATGGGATATGTGATGTGAAATATGGGATATGGGATACAGGAGCCATTTACTCTAACCTGCAGGCTGGAATGGGATATGGGATATGGGGTATGGGATATGGGATATGGGGTATGGGATATGGGGTATGGGATATGGGATATGGGATACAGGAGTCTTCCAGGCCATTTCCCCACCCACCCATTAGGCACTTCCAAAGCGTGATTAAGAATTGGGAGCTCAGGTGTCCCACATTCCCACAGAGGGGCAAACCCCCATCATTACACGACGTTAGGGTGAAATATCCACTGTGAAGGAACGGGATGGTGTCCCTCTCCTTCCTGCACCTCCTGAGCTCGCACTCGCCACCAGGCAGGGGTGAGGGCAGGGTGGGGACAGCACCTGGTACTCAAAGGAGGGCGTCAGGCGGTAGTTGAGCATCTCCTGGTGGAAGACGGGGGTGATGCTGCCCGACATGGGCGGGACGATCCAGACCCAGTCGGCGGGACAGCCCCCCCGGCACCGGTACTCGTTCTCCATGTGCTTGATGAAGGACTCGGTGGCCGAGTGGTGATCCACGATGGTCACCTTGTCACTCTGTCAGGGGACAAGAGGGCAGAGCCAGCAGCTGTCAGCACATCCCAGAGGGAAAAAGCCAAATTTTTACATTTGGAGCCCAGATATTCCTTACTGCCATGGTCTTTGGGGATGATCCGAGGTGGCTGCTGAGCCTGGTTTTCCCAGGGAGGCTCTAAAGCTGCCCCAGTGCTTTGAGAACAGATGTGCTATGGGAGCCCTGCTCCCCCTGTCCTGACCAAGCAAAGATGGGATGGATGGGATGGAGCATCCTCTGCTCAGACCCTTGGGAAGCTCTCCCAGCCCAGCTTTGGGAAGGACTCTCACCCTTTGAGGCGGGGTGGCCAAGGACTGGTTTTGTTACTCAACCTTTAGGTGCAGGCTGGGGGAGAAGCTGGGCCAGCTCCTGCCTCATGGGGAGGTCAGAAGGGCTGGACTTTCCCCCTGTTGGGATATTCCTTCTGGACCAGCAGGACTCAGGTGCTGGTGGTGTTGTTTTATACCATCCAGAGTGTGGAGATTATTTAATCTCACTGCAGCAGCCCAAATTCAGGAGGCATTGCCCAATTTCAGCTGTCATGCTTGGGTGGATGTCTCCACACTTGTCCCACCCAGTCCCTGCGTCCCTCCAGGCTGGCCCAGACGAAGCAGGGCCCTGAGGTACCTGGAAGCTGTAGAGCACAGCGATGTTGATCTCCACCAGGGCCTGGTCCTTCCACAGCGAGGACGTTTTCCTCATATCCAAGTTCATTTTCTTGGCCACTTGCTGTAACAACACATGGCAGGAGGGGAAGGAAAAAAAGGATTGGAGAGCTCTGCTTGGGAAGAGGAACCCAGAGGAGAGGCCCAGGCTGGCACAAGGCACCCATAGGGCAGGGAAGGGCTGATGTGGTGCCTTCCTCTGGGAAGAAATCCTGCCTTTTCCTCTCCAGGGCAGGAGCATGGCCTTTCCTCCTCCCTGCGCAGAGGCAGGTGGCCAAATGCTGCTGAGGAGGCCACCAGGAGCAGCTGGACACTCACACTGCTCCCACCCCTCTGGTTTTCAGGAGACTGGGGAGGGACAGAGCCCCTCTAAATAGCACAACCTTCCCTGGGAGGTTCTGATAGATCCAGACCCCCTGCACAGGCACCTTCCCATGGCTTGGCTTTGTCTCCCCCACTGTGGGCATTCCCTGAGCCATGGGACCAGCTGGAGGGTCCCCAAGGGCACACACATCTCTGAGGAGCCACCAAGTGTCTCTGCACCCTTTCATGTTTCAGCACTTGGCCTCAGCTGAGCACAGGCGCCTGCTGATCCATAAGATTCTTTGGGAAGCCTGTGGGGAACTCCACTGGGATCACACTGGCTGTGTCAGACCCCACTGGGCCCACAGGACACAGAGACCTCACCAACCTCAGCCATGTGGCTCCAGGAGAATTCACAGAATGACCAGTTTGGAAGAGACATTCACAATCCTTGAGTCCAACCCAGCCCCAGCACCTCAACTGAGCCCTGGCACCCAGTGCCACAGCCAGGCTTGTTTTAAACACATCCAGGGATGGTGACTGCACCACCTCCCTGGGCAGAGAATTCCAGTACTTTATCACTCTTTCAGTGGAAAACTTTTTCCTGATATCTAACTTAAATTTCCCTTGGTGCAGCTTGAGACTGTGTCCTCTGGTTCTGTCAGTGCTGCCTGGAAAAAGAGACCGACCCCCCCTGACTGCAAACACCTTTCAGGGAGTTGTGGAGAGTGATAAGGTCACCCTGAATCTCCTTTTCTCCAGGCTGAGCAGCCCCAGCTCCCTCAGTGGTTCCTCACAGGGTTTGTGCTCCCAGCCCCTCTCCAGCCTCGTTGCCTCCTCTGGATGCACTCAACCATCTCAATACCCTTCCCAAAGCGAGGGCCCAGAACTGGCCCCAGAAGGGACATCCCGTGCTGTCCCAGTGTCCTGCCTGTCCCCAGGAGCCCCAGACCCGCCGGGAGCAGCAGGAGTCACCTCCAGGATGTTGTAGCGGGAGCTGTCGCAGTAGTCGCGGACGCCGATCTCCGTGCCCATGTACCATCCGCTGAAGGGGCAGGCGGAGAACTCCAAGCCCCCGATCTCCAGGAGCATGTTGGACACGGCTGGCAGCCCGTACCACTTCAGGCCCAGCTCCTTAAACCACTCAAACCTGCCGAGGAAAAAGGTCAGGATTAGGCAAAAAGCCAGGAGCTCCCTTCCCAGTGCAGGCAGAGGGATGGGGAGGTCACTTTGCCAGCAGGGCAAAGGACTTGAGCAGAACATTTCCATCAGCAGCTCCCTTTGGGGCTGTTCATGGGGACAAGCTGATTATGGAGGGGTGTAAGCCCTGGGAGGCTTCAAGGAAAAGGAAACTTCCTAAGAAAATCCATCTGGATACAAGGGAAAGCCCTGAGACATGGACACTGCCCTGCCAGCTCTGCCAACTTCAGTGGAGGGAAAACCTGGGAGAGGTTTTGGGTGGACCCCCCAGGCCATGGCAAGGGTGGAACCGGAGGAGCTCAGTCCTGCTGATCCCCTCGAGCAGTTTTGGGGCTGCCCCTGACTCACTTGGGGTGTCGGATGGGCACTTCCAGCACGAGCTCTGGTGGGATTTCGAAGAGCTCGGGGTCGTTGCCGTTGGCTTGGAGGAGCAGGGGCAGGATATCGAAGCGCCCGTACGGAGCCTTCCAGCCTTGCTGGATGCAGATCTGCAGGAAAAATAAAGGCAGGGTTGGTGTCCCAGCAGGTCACCTGCTCTCCAGACAGTGTGGGCAGGGAATTGTGTGGTCCTGGGCACTGCTCCTGGCATGATTTCTGTCCTTGTGGTAGAGCAAAGGGAGCTACAACAGGGGGTGGCCTGTCCCACCCATGGACAAGTCAGGGGAATTTGAGCTGCAAATGAGCCTGGATTGGTCCCCAGTAGGATCATGGCTTGTGCCTGTAATGGTGAAGGAGAAAATGGGTGAGAAAAGCTGAAAAGTGACAAAGCCCAGCCTTTACTCCTGGGGAAAAAAGCCTGAGGGTGACACAAACCCAGCCTCCCCAGCTAGAGCTGCACGGGACAATCCCAACCTGCTTGACCCATCCTCTTCTCCCTCTGAGGGTGCCCAGAATTCCTGTGTATCCCCAGCAGGCGTGGGAAGGGCAGGTTTAATGTGGGAAATGGATTTGTAGGGAATTCTCAAATCCTGACAGAAGGCCCACACAGTGTGCATCTGTATGCAAACCTTGAGACAAGAAATGCTGACTTAGAAATGCCATGGAATAGGGCAGACATTGCTGGGAGAGAAATGGAGCTAGAAACAAGCTTCAAAGCTGGCCTTGAAAATAAGACTGGATACTTTGGAGAAATTGGACTATGAAAATGCAATGTAGTGGGACTCACGAGAGGTAATTTTAGATGATTGGCTTTAAGGCATCTACAGCATGGTGTGGCTAAAGCTGACAGACCAAGAAACACTTACAGTGTTTTGTAATTAGGAAATAATCAGCTTCTGATTGTGACGGTGTGAATTATAACATCTGTATTGTCTCACCCTTCTCATGAGACTGAAAATGGAATGAAAGTTTTTAAAACACCTCTCGGTTGCCCCATCTCTCATTTACAGGGAGAAGGTGATTACGGAGGGGTGCAAACCCTGGGAGGCTTCAAGGAAAAGGAAACTTCCCAAGAAAACCCATCTGGATACAAGGGAAAGCTTCAAGGAAAAGGAAACTTCCCAAGAAAATCCATCTGGATACAAGGGAAAGCTTCAAGGAAAAGGAAACTTCCCAAGAAAATCCATCTGGATACAAGGAAAAGGAAACTTCCCAAGAAAATCCATCTGGATACAAGGGAAAGCTTCAAGGAAAAGGAAACTTCCCAAGAAAATCCATCTGGATACAAGGGAAAGCTTCAAGGAAAGGGAAACTTCCCGAGAAAATCCATCTGGATACAAGGGAAAGGAAACTTCCCAAGAAAATCCATCTGGATACAAGGGAAAGGAAACTTCCCGAGAAAATCCATCTGGATACAAGGGAAAGCTTCAAGGAAAAGGAAACTTCCCAAGAAAATCCATCTGGATACAAGGAAAAGGAAACTTCCCGAGAAAATCCATCTGGATACAAGGGAAAGCTTCAAGGGAAAGGAAACTTCCCGAGAAAATCCATCTGGATACAAGGGAAAGCTTCAAGGAAAAGGAAACTTCCCAAGAAAATCCATCTGGATACAAGGAAAAGGAAACTTCCCGAGAAAATCCATCTGGATACAAGGGAAAGCCCTGAGACATGGACACAACTGCCCCGCCAGCTCTGCCAACTTCACCGGAGGGAAGACCTGGGAGAGGTTTTGGGTGCAGGCCATGGCAAGGGTGGAGAAGGGTGAGGAAAGGGCAGAGTGGCACAGCTGTACCTCGGTCAGCTCCACGTTGGCGGGGTCCCCCAGCACGGAGCCGTCGGGCTGTTTGTAGCCGGCGTAGCGGATCAGCTGCGCGTTCCAGATGCGGAAGTCGTGCTTGCTGTCCGTGCGCTGCGGGAAGATGGTGATGGCAGACCTGGAAGGGAAAGGCAGCGCTGCTGATCAGCGCCAGGAGCTGTGGGAAGGGTGAGATGCTGGAGGAAAAGGTGCTGCCACCAGCTCTGGGTGTGCCCTGAGTGAGGGATGTGAGTTGTTACGCTGGCGGCTCTGGAATTTGGGGTGTTCCCAGACCCAACCCCAGCAGGGCCCAGAGCTGGATCTCCACTCATCCCAAGGCCCTCAGTGTCAAAGCCTGGTGACTCCCTGGTGGCTCACCTGAGGTTCCCCTTGTTGGTGGCGTACTTGATGTGGTTGCAGATGTAATTGAACATCCCATGGGCCGTGGTGCAGTCCCGGGCATCGAACACCTGGAACAGGGAAGCAGTTGTGTGTCGGAACTCAAAACGTCCCTCAGACATTTTTGGATGTTCCAGGCCCAGGTCAGAAGCATTTGAGACCCTGGCAGGCAGCTGGAAACAGCTGTGATTTTGGGTTTGAGCCATGGAACGATTTACCAACCTTGCAGGAAGAACAAGAAGTCACAAAAGTTTAGATATTAGAGTAGAAGTAGTCACAAAGTAGAGAGAAAAATGTTTGAGTGCTGTACAGGGGGGTTTTGGTTTTGTACATGGGGGTCAGAAGTTTTAAGATGGAGGGATTTGGGCCTGCCCTGTCCTCCCTCTTTCTTCTTCCTTACCTCCATGTTCTTGGTGATGTTGGCACTCACAGGTTGGTTTAGAGTAGAAAAGCACCATTTAATATAGGTAATGGGCATTGGGAAAAACTGTACCCATGTAACACGTAATGTACCATATAAAAGATAGAAAAGCACCATTTAATATAGGTAATAGGCATTGGGGACAAACTGTACCATGTAACACGTAATGTACCATATAAAAGATAGAAAAGCACCGTTTAATACAGGTAATGGGCATTGGGGACAAACTGTACCCATGTAACACGTAATGTACCATATAAAAGACAGCACAGCCCTGGGTGGGGAGAGAAGAAGCAGTTGGGAGTCAGAGAGGATGTCAGGGTGTGTGTGTGCCTCTGCCTGAGCTGTGAGCAAACCACAGCAGCCAGAGAAGAAAATCTTTTAGATAACTTGCAATAAACTGCCTTGAGACCGAACAACAGAGACTGCTGAGCCTTTCTTTGGAAGCACAGGTTGGAGGAGAGACTTTTCCACCACACAGAGCCACCCCAAACTAGGGATTGCTCCAGCAGTTGTGGGGATGTTCCAGCTCCTAGGGCAGAGCCAGGCAGAGGAAACAAAGCACATGGAGAACTCCAGGCACCACTGTGGCTTCTCAGGGATCTAAAGCTCCGTAATTATGTGTTCCCTGCCTTTGGAACACGTGGAAGTCTAATCCAGCTGCCCCTTTTGCTTTGGAGAGGTGACTCATCTGCTGCTCAGGCAAAAACCTCCTCGTTCCCGTGCTCCCAACCTGCTGCTGTTCCTGCCTCATCCCCCAGCAATTACAGTCTGCTCTGCTTCTCTTGTAGATCAGCACTCCAAGCTGGAGCAGGACAGGTGTCAGTCAGGGCTGAGGGACAGGGAATCATGGAATCATGGAATGGTTTGGGTTGGACTTTTAAAGAGCATCTCATCCCACCCCTTGCCCATAGCAGGGACACCTTCTACTACCCCAGGCTGCTCCAAGCCCCATCCACCCTGGAAGTGGCCTTGGACACTTGCAGGGATCCGGGGCAGCCACAAAAGCATCAGGAAATCAGGAAGGGGGAGCAACAGAAGAGACTGTGCCCATTCCCTGTGTGAAGCAGCCACAGGAGCTCTCAGCAGCGCTGGATTTGTTCCAGGTTACAGAAGGAGAGGACAGCTCTGTACCAAGGGATTCCGTAGGGATCACTGATTTCCAATCCTGCTCTGTGTTTCCCTTGCCAAAGGGGCGCTGAGCCAAATCCTCCCCTGCTGGATCTCAGTACTGAGGACAAATGTGTCCTGCTGCCTCGCTCCAGGTGGAGCAACAGGTTGGAAACAGCAGGAAAGATGTTGGAGCAGGATCTGATATTGGAAAATGTCCCCTGGAGCACCAGCTTCCATTTCAGACACAGCCACCTCATCTCCCATCCCACAGACACTTTTCCAGCTCCTGCCAACATCCCAAAGCTGCTGAGGGGAGCTGTGTGTGCTGCTGAACAGCTGCCCCTGGACCTGTGCTGTGCTTCCCAGGTGATGGAGAGCAGGATTTGCCTCTCCAAAACTCCAGCACAGCCTCTGGCAGGAATCTCCTGGGTGCTTCTGGTGGGATTGGTGCTGACCTGCAGCTTGGACCACTGGATCCTGCCCACGCAGCGCGCCGCGTTGCGCCAGGCGTGCTTGGCTCCGTAGATCAGCTCCGTGTCCCGCAGCTGGTAGGTGTCAGTGGCCTCAATCTCCTTGGTCACCTCCTCCAGCCTCTCCATGTGGGCCTTGGAGCCGGATCTGGGGAGGGTGGGAGCACAGGAGGTGCAGGGTCAGGCGGAGGGCAGGGGATGCTGCTCTCCACCGGGAATACCTCGTTCCTACACACACCCACAGGATTGTGTGGGTGCTTGTCCCAGCTTTGGGATAAGAGGTGGGCAAGGACAGGGGGAGAGGACAGTGGCTTGTGCAGAGACACAATGAACACCACGAATGAAACTCTACCTAAAAGCATCTGCTGAAGGAGCACCAAGGCTTCCCCCTGCTGTGACTCACATACATGGGAGATCAGATAAGGAAATCATGGAATGGTCGGGTTGGAAGGGACCTTAAATCCCATCCCATCACACCCCCTGCCACAGCCAGGGACACCTTTCACTGTCCCAGGCTGCTCCCAGCCCCATCCAGACTGGCCTGGGACACTGTCAGGGATCCAGGGGCAGCCACAGCTGCTCTGGGCACCCTGTGCCAGGGCCTGCCCACCCTCCCAGGGAACAATTCCCAATTCCCAATATCCCATCCATCCCTGCCTCTGGCACTGGGAATCCATTCCCTGTGTCCTGTCCCTCCATCCCTTGCCTCAGGTCTCTCTCCATGTTTCTTTTTGCCTCCTTCAGGCACTGGAAGGCCGCAATGAGGTCACCCCAAAGCTTCTCTTTTCCAGGCTGAACAATCCCAACTCCCTCAGCCTTTCCTCCCAGCAGAGCTGCTCCATCCCTCTGATCATCCTGGAGCTTCCTCTGGGCTCTCTCCAGCAGCTCCAGGTCCCTGGGGCAGCTCTGGGTGACACTGGGGACATCTCGGCCCCGGCAGCCACCCCGGGCTGTGGCTGAGGAGCACTCACCTCTTTATGGAGGAGTAGTACTGGTCAATGAAGTCCTTGGCCAGGAGCAGCACCTCCTCCTTGGTCCTGGTGTCCTCTGACTTGCGGATGTGGGGGCTGGGGGTCATCACGGAGCCCATGCAGATCTGCTCGGTGCACGCCGTGGCCTGAGGGGACAGGAGGGACAGGAATGCTCTGAGGGGACAGGAGGGACAGGAGTGCTCTGAGGGGACAGGAGGGAGCAGGAATGCTCTGAGGGGACAGGAATGTTCTTAGGGGACAGGAGGGACAGGAATGTTCTGAGGGGACAGGAGGGACAGGAATGTTCTGGAGCCACCACGGCATTGCTGCTCACCAGAGCTGGGCTGGGGCAGTCAGTGACCACCCACACAGAGAAAGGTGGTGTCTGACAAACAGGGACATCCCAGCTGGCTGGGGACACTGGGTGGTGGCAGCCAGGCCTTGTGCAGCCACTTCTCCCTCCTGATCCAGGCAATGGAGAGATGGGACTCACACCCCAGCTTGGCATGAAGTCAAATGCATTTCCTTATTTATCCCAGATGCATTTCCATCTCTCTGATTATTGCACCAGATTCGAAATTCAAACCCTACTGGGGTGTCTCAGGTTCAAAGATGTGGCTGGGGGTGTGTGTTCTGTCCTCATCTGTCAGAGCTGGGGCAGCTCTCTGCTGTTCATGGGGCAGTTTTTTTTTATCTCTCCCACAGCCAATCCTCCCTCCAGGAGATCTCTGCTGTTCATGGCCACTGAGTGTCCGTGCATGGCTGAGAAAATTCCATCATCCATGGGGAGATGCTCTGCCCAGGGGAGGAGCCAAACATTCCTACCTGGATCCAATCTGACCTGGGAACAGCACAGCAGCCTTTGCCCCCTGTATTCCCAGAGGAGCAGCTTTCTTCCCCACTGCATTCCCAGAGGAGCAGCTTTCTTCCCCACTGCATTCCCAGAGGAGCCCAGGCCCATCTCCCCCAGCCCTGGAGCTCCAGAGGAAAACTCCCCCCTTGTGCAGGATGCTGCTCCAGCAGAAGCACAGCTGGCACTGCAGGAGGGCTGAGCCACCCTGGGATGGGGCTGCTGCCACCTCCCTGACCCACAGGGGGACAGGGCATGTTCTGACTCTGATGGGGTTGTTTTGTATTACTGCATTTTCTTTTTTTAATTTTTAATTTTTTCCCCCTAATAAAGAACTATTATTCCTGCCTCCCATATATTTTTCTGATAGCCCCTAATTTTAAATTTATAACAATTCAGCGGGAGGGGATTTATATTTTCCATTTCAAGAGAGGCTCTTGCCTTCCTCAGGAAACATCTTTCTTTTCAAACCAAGACATGGAGACAAGACTGAATTCCCCCATTCTGCATTCCTGGGTGAATCCACCTTAGAAGCTGTGCCATCCACTCAGCGGTGCTCAGGGAATATTGGCCAGCTCTACTCACCATGGCATTCTTGAGGTGCAGGGTGTCGTGGAGCACGGAGCCCGTCTCCCAGTTCTTGATTTTCACAAAGCGGGGGCACTTGGAAGGGCTCCCGTTCTTGGTCGGGGACTGGCGCCCGGATGGAGGCGGCTGGAAAAGATGGAACACCCAGCACAAGGTCAGAACTCATCAGCAAAATGCAGGAAAAAGTCCCAACAACACAGCATCGTCTGTGGCTGGATGGCTGTGCGTAAATTCCAGCAGTGACACAGCCAGACAAGGTGGGTTATCCCAATATTTGCTTTATTTGGGATCCTACAATGGAGCAGCTGACTCGCAGGTGAATAAAGAAGTCGCGTCTGGTTATGGGACAGCAAAACTTGTGGAAAATGAGATAAAAACAGAGGTGGAAGTGACTTGGAAAATGTTGTGTTGAGGTTTCTTAGAGGAAGACTCTTCTCCAAAGTCTGTGGGATGTTTCCTTCCAAGGAGCTTCACCTGCTCAGGTTCTGCAGGTGCCAAGCTCTGCCTGGAAGAACAAAGAGCTGAGCACAATCTGAGCAAGCCAAAGGCACAGCTCCTCTGATACCAATGCTGGAAAGCTTGTAGGAATGGGGATGGATAAATTATCCAAGCTGGGGGGGCTGCTGAATCATGAGCAGTTGGATTTCTCCAGCTCAGCTCCCTGACACTGCCTTGGGATGGGCTCATCCAGCTCTCCTTGAGATCTGTGCCAGCACAGAGGAGCAGAACTGGCTGCAGGTGCTCCTTTTTGCACATTTTCACAGACAAAACTGCGATTTTCTGCTGTGGCCCTTACCCCAAGCACTTAAAGCTTCAAGAGCCACCATGGGGACAGGGCAGTGTCTGCAGTGGCTCTGGGCAGCATAGCTCTGTCTCCCAGGAATCAGATCTTACACAGGGATGTAATTCCAGCACTGGAACCACGGCGCTGCTGCTGCAGCTCTCCAGGGGACATCTGAGAGCGTCCTGGCCAAAGCTGCTGGTGTTTGGCACCACTTCAAGGCTCTGCACAGCGGCTCTGGGCTGGACTGGCTCTGTCCCTTCCTACAGGAATCCTGGGGCTGGTGTTCCTTTTGAATTAATCTGGTTTTCTTGAAGCTGACACTGCCTTCAGCAGAGTGTCACCTCCTTTCTGGGGATCCTGGGCTCCTGTCACCCTTACAGCAGCAGCACAAATCCAAAGAAGCAAAGAAGCAGCACAGGGTGGGAGAAGCTCCTGGCTGAGGAGGGAAAGCAGCAGGAGGCACAGGGATGGCAGAGCAGCCAGGCTCCAGCTCTGACTGGTTCCCACTTCACCAGAGGATTGCTCTGCTTTCCAAAATCTTGGAGAGATCCATCCTGGCTGACTCCAGGGCCGAGGCCTGGGCTGAGCAGACACCTTTGCACTGCTGGCCAGACTTTTTGCTCAGTTCTTGTTTCTACCATAACGTCCAGATTTTTTTTGTTTTTTTGTTTTTTTCCCATGGAAAACAGGGATTTCAAGCAGACTGAGGCTCGTGGTGTAATGCCACACTCTGAAAACTTATTCTGGGAGCAAGGGACAGAGGCTGGAGGGGAAGGCAGAGATTTACAGCCTGAATCCTCAGCAGAAGCTCCTTTAGCCCTTGCAGTTTCCAAAAGCTGCTGCCTGCACCCCCTCAGGCTGTGCTGCTGTGGATCTCTGACATTCCTCATGCCACAAATCCCATTATTTTCCCAAGGAGTGTGTCGAAGTCTGCCCCTTGAAGCCAAATGTCCACACGCCACATCTCAGCCTCCCCTTTGCATGTTGCAGAAACCAAATAAAAAACCTCATGCAGAGCTCAAACCCAGCAGTAAATAAGAAGCTCCTCAATGTAGTCCTGGAAAAACACTATTTTTAAAGCTATTTTTTTTCAATTTTGAAGAGTCCAGCCTGAATCATGGCAGTGGCAGCTCCTGGTAATTTTTTTCCCCCTGCTTGTTTTACTCTTCCAAGAGAATTGAATTATTCTTTAGTCACCAGCAGCTTCCTGGGCTCCCTGACCCACCCCGAGGGCCAAAGGGGACAATCTGCCACCTTCCCTCTGCGCCTGATTGCTCAGAGCAGCTCCCTGAGATGGGCAAAATGTGCTGAAACCAGCTCAGAAATGCAACCAAAACCAATCCTCACCTGCAGCTCCACCTGCCAGACAGAAACCAGGAGCACCAGGCAGGGAGCGTTGATTGTACCCAGCACTTTTTAATGGGAGTTTTGACCTCCTGACAAGGTGTGCTGCTAAAATACTCCTTGCTGGAGCAGGTATGGCCCTAAAACGTGCTGGGATTGCAGATGAAGCAATGTCCCCATCCTTGGAGCAAGTGGGGGGATGCAAGAGTCAAAAATGTGGTCAAATCTGAGCCTTCAGACGTGCAGTCCCTGCCACCATGGGATGACAAAGAGGCAGAAATCCACTGAGGGTTGGTGCTTTTCTGCCTCAAACCCCCTCAAAGCTGCTCCCTTCCCATTGCTCTGTTCCCTGCAGGAACTGGGCAAGCTGGAACCTTGGAGTTAAGGGGCATTAAGATCAGGAAAAGTCTCCGAGGTGGCGGATCCCAACCTTTGGGTGAGCACCAAGCTGTCACCTAGAGGAGAGCAGCGAGTGTCATTTCTGGGACACTTCCAGGGATCAACAGGACCCCATTAATCCTTCCCAGTGCCTTGCTGGGAGAGGCCCAGGGAGCAGAGGGATGCTGAACCCCGGCCAGCAGCCAGGCTGGAGCAGAGGTGTCACTCTGACAGCCACATCCCAGAGCAGCTGTGGAGAGAGAGAGAACCCAGGGCAGCTTAGGAAAGAGCTTGTGTGAGTTGGTGTGTGTGTGTGCTGAAACCGGAGCCAAATATTCCCCCGCCGCTCTGCCGGGGAGGCTGCATGAGATCTTTTCATGTTTTAATTAAGCAGCTGGGCCATGGGTGACTCAGGAGAGGGACAGACAACTGCGGCAGCCGCGGCGCACACGCGTTCTGCAAACAGCTCGTACCGGAGCGTGCCGGCACTCGGGGCTCCCGAGCTGGCTGCTCCCGCAGGAGGAGCCCTCCAGCCCTGGGGCTCCTTGGGGACACGGTGACAGCGGACATCTCCCGTGCTGGGCTCTGCAGGTGCTCACCCCGCGCTGGGTGGCAGCGGGGCGAGCGCAGCAGCAGCAGCCGGGTGGTGGATTTAATTTATCTCCGCGCTGGTATTTCCGTCCACGCTGGTTTCAGAGCGTGTCCTCTGCCTTGGCACAGCTGTAAATCACCCTCGCAAGCTGCTCTGGAGTCGTTTCCCCCCAGAGCCAGGCGGGCACAGAGCTCCCGCTTGCCCGCGGGCCGCCCGCAAATCGGTCCCTGCGGAGTGAAGCCGGACCTGGCACAGCCACGGCATCCTCAGGGTTAGGGCCAAGGGGATCGGGCTCCTGGGAAACCAGCAAAAAACGCCGTGTGGTTTTGTAAAAAATAACAGAGCGATGGGGATCGATGCCCAGCGGGGCTTTCAGCACCTTATTACGAGCCTCAGTGAGCATTCGCCACCTGGCCAAGTGAATCCACCCAATCCTGCTTCAAAAAAACCCAAGGAAAGTTCCCACTTGGCTTGACTTTCCCCTGTGTTAATAGTATTTATTGCTGCTTGAAAGAAGTTCAGCTGCCTTGACTGCACACAGCCCCGGGAATGGCTGGGGGAAAAGCCAGACTGCTTCCAGAAAAGCAGGCGTAAGGATTCGGGGATAAGAAGGATAAAAAGAAAGCTGTGCATCCAGTGGAAAAAAAAATAATAAAGAGTTTAATAGCAGCTTAAAACTGGCGGTTTTGGCAGCCCCAGCACAGAGAGAAATTAAGCTCTGCACACAGAAGGTTATAAAGTGCTTATAGTAACAGACACGGACACGCAGCGGCTTAGCAAAGGAGGCAGGGAGACGGAGTCTCTGCAGAGCTGGGGCGAAGGGAGCAGCACTGAGCTGTCCCCGGGCTCAGGATTCCACGGGCTGGGACGTGGGGCTGCCCAGGGCCATCCCCCAGTGGCTGCTGCAGCTCAGGGGTGCTGCCACTGCCGTGGGGTGACACTCAGCCCAAGGGTGGCTGTGCTGCTGGACACGGTTCTGAGGTGAGGGAGGGTGGAAATGCACCCAGCCAGGCTGGCCACAGCCCTGCAGCATGGCCAGGGCTACAACAGTGCCCTGTGTGGCCACCAGCACCAGCTCAGAGGGTCTCGTGTGTCTCTTATGGGTGTCTGACACTGCCAGGCTGCAAAAGTGAGTGGGAGCATCATTGCATGCAGGATTGCCAGGAGAAATGCATCCAATTCTGGGGCCCAGCTCAGGAGGGACCCAGAGCTGCAGGAGAGAGTCCAGAGGAGGCCACAGAGATGCTGCAAGGGCTGGAGCCCCTCTGCTCTGGAGCTGTGGCTGCCCCTGGATCCCTGGCAGTGCCCAAGGCCAAGGACAGGGCTGGGAGCAGCCTGGGACAGGGGAAGGTGTCCCTGCCATGGCAGGGGTGGCACTGGATGATCCTGTAGGAATCTCTGGGGTCTTCAGTCCACCCATCCCTCTGCTCTGGAGCCAGGCTGGAGAGCTGGGGGTGCTCACCTGGAGAGGAGAAGCTCCAGGGAGAGCTCAGAGCCCCTTGCAGGGCCTGAAGGGGCTCCAGGAGAGCTGGAGAGGGACTGGGGACAAGGGATGGAGGGACAGGACACAGGGAATGGCTTCCCAGTGCCAGAGGGCAGGGATGGATGGGATATTGAGAAGGTTCCCTGTGAGGGTGGGCAGGCCCTGGCACAGGGTGCCCAGAGCAGCTGTGGCTGCCCCTGGATCCCTGGCAGTGCCCAAGGCCAGGCTGGACGGGGCTGGGAGCAGCCTGGGATGGTGGAAGGTGTCCCTGCCCATGGCAGGAGGTGATCTCCCCTTCCCTGGAGTCCGGTCCCCAGGTCCTCCTGCCCTGGACAATCCCATCAGGGAGATCCTTTTGCTCAAGCAGAGCAGAGCTCACGCACGTTGTGTTTTCCCCGAGGTGATCCTGGTGGCCTGGCAGGGTCTGCCTGACGTCTCTGGCTCTGCTACAAACGTGGAGTTAATCTCCTCTTGGCAGGGAAGCCTGAGAATTTACGGCCGTGGAGTGTGAGGAGATGAAAAGGCACCGTGGAAGGCATTATCTGAAGTGCTCTATTGAATTACCATCAGATGAATCCAAATGACTTTAATGATGCAGCTTGGCCTTGTGCCACCCAAAGGGATCACGTTCCCCAGGGAGGCCTCGGCGTCCTGCTCCCTGGCTGGGCTCCCATCCCACGTCAGCCCTTGGATGAGGAGCATCATTCTCCAGTGACCTCCATTCCCTGCCTGAACCACAGCCACTGCAGCTCCTGGCCCAAACAGCCTCTGGGATCCATCACCTCCAGCTTTTGGGGCCACACGTTCTCCCTGCAGGTTCTCTGCGCTGTGAGAGCCCTCCAGCATGGGTCACATTCCCACAAACCTTGGGAATTTTGGTTTTCCCACCCAAAGCAGCCCCAGCCACGGCCTCTTACCTGCTCTGCTTCGGAGTGGGGGTTGTTCAGGACCACGGGGACGTTGCTCTTCCCCCACAGGTCCCCTGGGACACGATCGTTCTCCATCCGAGCCGGCAAAGCTTTCTGGGGATTGTTCTCCCCTTCCCTGAAACTGAAGCGTTAAAAACCTTTTGGGCTGCTGGCACCACGGGCACAGGTCCTGCTCCAGCTGCTTCCCACAGGAGCTGAAACTTGGCCAGTGGCCCGTGGGAAGGGAGGAAAGGCAGAGCCTGGGCCAGGGCGCTGAATCACCGAGGGGAGAAGAGCTCCAACACGGTGGGAGCTCCACCTCAGCGCCCCAGCAATGCCCTGTCCCACACTGGCTCTACAGCAGAGCCCCTACACCCCAAAACCCGGCTGGAACCCCGGCAAAACCAGCACGGAGAGGGGCAAAGGAGGCTGGAGAAGCTGGGAAGAGGAAAAATAACCCCGAACAAACAGGAGGCCCCCAGGAGCTCTCCCTCCTCTCGCTGACCTTTCCAGACGCTGGAGTGGAAGAGATTTCAGCCAAGCAATGGAGGGATTGCCCCTGGAATGGTGGGGATGGGGAAGGGCTGGGCACTGGGGACAGCCCAGCGCTGGGTGACACCGGGGTGACACCGGGGTGACACCGGGGTGACACCGGAGTGGCTCAGGGGTGGCTCAGGGGTAGCTCAGGGATAACTCAGGGGTAGCTCAGGTGTAGCTCAGGTGTAACTCAGGGGTAACTCAGGTGTAACTCAGGGGTGGCTCAGGTGTAACTCAGGGGTAACTCAGGGGTAACTCAGGGGTAACTCAGGTGTAACTCAGGGGTGGCTCAGGGGTAGCTCAGGGGTGGCTCAGGGGTAACTCAGGTGTAACTCAGGGGTAACTCAGGTGTAACTCAGGGGTGGCTCAGGTGTAACTCAGGGGTAACTCAGGGGTAACTCAGGGGTAACTCAGGTGTAACTCAGGGGTGGCTCAGGGGTAGCTCAGGGGTGGCTCAGGGGTAACTCAGGTGTAACTCAGGGGTAACTCAGGGGTAGCTCAGGTGTAACTCAGGGGTAACTCAGATGTAACTCAGGTGTAACTCAGGGGTAACTCAGGTGTGACTCAGGGGTAACTCAGGTGTGACTCAGGGGTAGCTCAGGTGTAACTCAGGGGTAGCTCAGGGGTAGCTCAGGGGTAACTAACTCAGGGGTAACTCAGGGGTAACTCAGGGGTAACTCAGGGGTAGCTCAGGTGTAACTCAGGGGTAGCTCAGGGGTAGCTCAGGGGTAGCTCAGGGGTAACTAACTCAGGGGTAACTCAGGGGTAACTCAGGGGTAACTCAGGTGTAACTCAGGTGTAACTCAGGGGTAACTCAGGGGTAACTCAGGGGTAACTCAGGGGTAACTCAGGGGTAGCTCAGGTGTAACTCAGGGGTAACTCAGGGGTAACTCAGGGGTAGCTCAGGTGTAACTCAGGGGTAACTCAGGTGTGGCTCCCTGCACCATGCACATTTTGGGATGTGGGGAGGCTCTGAAATGCCACCAGAGCTGATGCAGAACCTCTGCCAGGTGAGCCCTCACCAAGGGGAGAACAAAGGGGGTTTAGAGAGGTGACATTCAGGCAGGCAGGGGTGGCACCTGTGTCACCAGCACCACCAAGGCCACCAGGGAAGGGGCTCCTGGGTTGGGCTGAACAGGGGCACGGGTCAGGATGGGCACGGGCACCGAGGAAATGCCCTCTGGAATTGTTTTGCTCCTGCTGTCGGTCCTTAAAAGCCTTCCAGGTGCCACTGAATCAATAATGAGAATTCTCATTAACGGGGGCAGGGTCTGGGCACTGACCAAAGTAGGACACTTGCACCCAAGGCATAAATCAAACCACCAGGATGCTCCTGACTCAATTTCAGCAAGACAAATAAATACAAATAAATTCAGTTTCACAGTCCTTGAACTCCTTTAGCTTAAGGAAAAGACTTCATTTAAAGAGCATCTCCCTGTGCTTTTCCTGTCATTTTTCTGCTTTTACAGAACAATGCTCAGCTGCCAAAATATTTCCCATGGCTATTGGCCACCTTCCAAACATTGGAAAGGGGCCACCTTGGTGCAAGTGAGGAGGCACAGGTGCCTAAGGGCCCTTTTTAACTGGGATTTTTGTGCCCCTCCAGGCCAGGAAAGCTGTTTCCTGGTGACCTGGCTCCTGGGAGGATGTGAAAGGGGTTTCAATCAGATAAAAGTGAAAGGGTTTCAATCAGATAAAACCCAGCTTTTAAGAAACCCCACCCGCAGCAAACGGATTTGTAGGGAATTCTCCCAGCCTGACAGAAGGCCCACACTGTGTGCAAACCTTGAGACAAGAAATGCTGACTTAGAAATGCCATGGAATAGGGCAGACATTGCTGGGAGAGAAATGGAGCTAGAAACAAGCTTCAAAGGATGGCCTTGCAAGCAAGACTGGATTCTTTGGAGAAGCAGAACTATGAAAATGCATTGTATTAAGACTTAGGATTGATTGGCTTTAAGGCATCTACAGCATGGTGTGGCTAAAGCTGACAGGCCAAGAAACACTTAGAGTGTTTTGTAATTAGGAAATAATCAGCTTCTGATTGTGATTCTGTATTGTCTCACCCTTCTCATGAGACTGAAAATGGAATAAAAGTTTTTAAAACACCTCTCGGTTGCCCCATCTCTGGGTCAGGAAAGGGCTTAACCCAACAGGGACACCGAGCCAGGTCAGCACAGGGCCACCGAGCTCCTGAAGTCACCTCCAGCAGCTGACAAGCCCCAGCTTCTCCTCACATCGGGCCCAAAATCCAGGCAGAAGCACTGAATCCATAAGGAAGAGATCCCTTGGCTCTCCTGGAACTTGGGACTTACAGAAGGAACCCGCTGGAAAACCATGGGGCCTCTCCAGGAGAAGTTTGGGATCAGCCACAGATGCCACAGGCACCTCCAAAAGGGTGCTGGTACCTGAGAAGGGTCTGCAGGGCCAGTGCCAGCAGGAGAGAAGCCTGGAGAGGGACCCATCCTTCGGCAGCAGCAGCTGGAGCCCTTGGAATGTGGGATCTCATTGTGGATCTCATTGTGGGATCTCATTGTGGGATCTCATTGTGGGATCTCATTGTGGGATCTCATTGTGGATCTCATTGTGGGATCTCATTGTGGGATCTCATTGTGGATCTCATTGTGGGATCTCATTGTGGGATCTCATTGTCATTGTGGGATCTCATTGTGGGATCTCATTCTGGATCTCATTGTGGGATCTCATTCTGGATCTCATTGTGGGATCTCATTGTGGGATCTCATTGTGGGATCTCATGGTGGGATCTCATTGTGGATCTCATTCTGGATCTCATTGTGGGATCTCATTGTGGATCTCATTGTGGGATCTCATTGTCATTGTGGGATCTCATTGTGGGATCTCATTCTGGATCTCATTGTGGGATCTCATTGTGGATCTCATTGTGGGATCTCATTGTGGATCTCATTGTGGGATCTCATGGTGGATCTCATTGTGGGATCTCATGGTGGGATCTCATTGTGGATCTCATTGTGGGATCTCATGGTGGGATCTCATTGTGGGATCTCGTTGTGGGATCTCGTTGTGGGATCTCATTGTGGATCTCATTGTGGATCTCATTGTGGGATCTCATTGTGGATCTCATTGTGGGATCTCATTGTGGGATCTCATTGTGGATCTCATTGTGGATCTCATTGTGGGATCTCATCAGCAAAGCCATAAATGTTGGCAGCTGGAGAAAACCCAGATGTTGAATGAAATTGGGGGTTAATTTGGGTGGTTTGGGATTTCCAGGTCCTGCTGGACAAGGATTGCTCCCATTCCTTGGCCTCAAGCAGCACCTGACAGTGAGGTGCCCCGTGCTGAGGGACAGAGACATCCAGGCGGGAATTGCCTGGATGCTCCACCTCCCTTGCAGGTCTCCAGGAGAGGGATTTGTGCTGCTCTTCCCAATGGATTTATGGCTGCCTTGTGGGAATCCAGAGCTTCCCTCTGGCTGCCCTGGCTGCCCTGGGACCCTGGCAGGGGTCAGGAACCCCCCTGGACAGAGCCCCCAGAGACACTGGCTGTGATCTCTGTCCATGGAGAGGAGTTTTCAATCTTACAGGATGAATTACAAGCTCTGAGTGTTTGATATAAGTAATAATTAAGTGTGGCATGGGTGCAAAAGTAAAATTTTAGGATTCTAGATTAGGGGTTCAAAGGGGACAAGATGGAGGAAATTGGGTGTGTCTTGTCCTTTTTCTCCTTCTTCATGCCCTCCATGTTTCACTGTGGTGTTGGCATTTTTCTGTTGGTTCAGGCTGGGGACACACTGTCCAACGTAGGTGACAGATATTGGCACGTTATTGTAAATCCAGCACAGGTAGTTTGTGGTATTTAATGTTTGTACCATCCCACTGAGGGCAGAGCCCCACACGCTGCCCTGCAGGACAGAGCTGCGGCAGGGCAGCAGAACATGTTAGAGATAAACAGAATAAACAACCTTGAAACAGCACAGACCAATTATGGCTTCTGCTTTGGCAGCGGGGCTGACAGACAGAGACTTTTACAATCTCGGAATCATCAATACCTCAGATTCCGACACTGCCTGAGCGCGGCACTGGGGGCTGACCACAGCCAAGCGTGGCTGTGACAAAGCCACCAGAGTGACCCGGGGGTGTTCCTGCTGCTGTGCCTGGCTGCCCTGAGCCTGGATCTGGCTCTGTCTTTTTGGAGAGAGGCAGGGAGAGAAAAGCCCATTCAGAGCAGCCAGAGCCTCACCCCAGTCCGAGCACAGATGCGGGAATAAAAATAAAAAGCATCAATTGCTTCATTTTACAAATATTTCCTGCCCTCGCCTTGTTTGCGAGCTGGGACAGGAAGAGGATTTTTGGGATGAGTTATTTTGCTCTCTAGCGTGGCTGCTGCAGCCCCCAGAGGCACAGGGTGAGCTGTGAGGATGTCACTCGCAGCTCCAGCAGGCTGAGGGGACAGCTCTGTGTCCCAGCTCAGCCCCTGGGTCGTGTTCCCAAAAGGATTTTATCAAAATCAAATCAAAAGCCATTCTGGTGGGCACTGAGGGGGGCACAGCTCTCTCTAGGGAGCCAGGCTGGACATCCCCAGGGATGAGAGGAGCTGGCTTCTCTTTTTGGAGAACTCCAGGCCAGGTTGGACACTGGGGCTTGGAGCAGCCTGGGACAGTGGAAGGTGTCCCTGCACATGGCAGGGGTGGAACAGGATGAGCTTTAAGGTCTCCTCCAACCCAAACCTTTCTATGAGATGTTTTTAATCCCCACTTCGATGTTTTTGAGGAACTGGAAGCCACTGGTTGGATGAACTCTCCCAAAAGCCAGATCCAGGATCCAGGCATCCCTCTCTGACCACTCCCAGATCCATCACACAGTCTCGGCCAGATCTCTTGGATCCAGAGAGATCCAAACCCCTGTCTGAGGGGTTCTTCTGTTCTGAAAGCCAAATTTGATACCTTAAAAAGGAAAGAGGAATCCTGCCCTCCCCCACTGGTGCCGGGCAGAGCCTGGGTTGCTGCCTCCCCTTGGAAAGAGCATCTGGCTGTTTGGAGAAATGAGAGGCACCACTGTTTTCTTTTGACTAATTTGATGATGTTGCAGTGCTCCGAGTGATGAAGCAGAAGGGAAGTTGCTGAGACAGCCCTTTCAGAAATTTCTCCAAAGCTTTTCCAAAAAGAAATTAAAGGGGGAAAAAAAAGAGCGAAAGGGAAGTTTGTCAGTTTGTCACTTGTCTCCTTTGAATTTCCTTGGCAGAAGCATCTCTCCGACTTCCCAGGCAGGGAGCAGAGGCAGCCCTGGCTGGATGGATGGCGAGGATGGCAGTGCCCACACCTCAGGTGACAGCTCTGGTGACACTGATAGCATCACCCTGTGCTGTGACCAGGGACCGGCTCCTTCCTTCTCCCTGCGCCTGGGGCTGCGTGGGAAGCTCAATTCCTTCTTCTTACCTCACTGCCTGATTTTTCCTGGGAATGGCTGCACTTGCAGCTCCTCCTTCCCATGCTTGGGGCTGGGATAAGCAGCTCTCACCTCACCTTTCTTTTGCCCCATGGAAAACCACATTCCAGAGCAGCAGGGCATCCTCAGAAATCAAAATTCCCTAATTAAATTAAATTAATTTAATTAAAATTAAATGCTTTTTTTCCTTGGGGTAGTTGGAAAACGTGCTGGTGGCAGGCTGGAGGGTTCAGCAAAGTCTGGACAAGAGCAGAGGGAGAGGGAAGGGGCAGGAGAAGGGATTGGCAGGGCACAGAGGATGGAGCAGAGCTCAGGAAGGAGGTGGGAATTGGGAATTTGGAAGAAGAATCTGGGATGTGCTCCCTGGAGGGGCAGCAGGGATGGTGGGAACCGCAGGGGGATCCAAGCAGGGGAGAAGTGGGAGAGGGGATGTGGCACAGCACGGAAGGAGGAGGACAAAAGCCTCGGGAAGGACCTGTGGAACGATCTGGAGAACATTAGGGTGGAATATGGGATATATTGGTGGCAATATGGGATTAAATTGGGTGGAATATGGGGTATATTTGGGAAGAATATGGGATATATTTGGGAAGAATATGGTATATATTGGGGGCAATATGAGGTATATTTGGGAAGAATATGGGATATATTAGGGGGTAATATGGGATGTATTTGGGGGAATATGGGATATACTTGAAAAGAATACCAGCTATATTTGGGTGGAATACAGGATATATTTGGGGCAATATAGGATTTAATTGGGTGGAATATGGGGTATATTTGGGAAGAATATGGGATATATTAGGGGGCAATATGGGATACATTTGGAGCAATATGGGATGTATTTGGGGGAATATGGGATATATTGGGGAATATAGGATTTAATTGGGTGGAATATGGGGTATATTTGGTAAGAATATGGGATATATTAGGGGGCAATATGGGATGTATTTTGGGGAATATGGGATATACTTGAAAAGAATACCAGCTATATTTGGGTGGAATACAGGATATATTTGGGGCAATATAGGATTTAATTGGGTGGAATATGGGATATATTTGGGGGCAATATGGGATGTATTTGGGGGAATATGGGATATACTGGGGAATATAGGATTTAATTGGGTGGAATATGGGATATATTTGGGGGCAATATGGGATGTATTTGGAGGAATATGGGATATACTTGAAAAGAATACCAGCTATATTTGGGTGGAATACAGGATATATTTGGGGGTGATATTGGATAAATTTGGGTGGAATATGGGATATATTTGGGGCAATATAGGATTTAATTGGGATGAATATGGGATATATTTGGTGGCAATATTGGATGTATTTGGGGGAAAAAGGGATATACTTGGGGCAATATAGGATTTAATTGGGAGGAATATGGGATATATTTGGCGGCAATATTGGATGTATTTGGGGGAAAAAGGGATATACTTGGGGCAATATAGGATTTAATTGGGAGGAATATGGGATATATTTGGCGGCAATATGGGATGTATTTGGGGGAATATGGGGTATATTTGGGCAGAATATAAGATATATTTGGGGAGAATATGGGATACATTTGGGGGAATATATTTGGGAGGAATATGGGATATATTTGGGTGGATTATGGTGTATATTTGGAGGGAATATATTTGGGAGGGATATGGGGTATATTTGAGGATAATGGGGGATATATTTGGGGGTAATATTGGATAAATTTGGGGACAATATGGGATATATTTGGGTGGAATATGGGATATATTTTGGGGAAATATGGGATATATCTGGGGACAATATGGGATATATTTGGGGGAATATAGGATTTAATTGGGTGGAATATGGGGTATTTTGGGAGGAGTATGGGATATATTTGGGGGAAATATGGGATATATTTTGGGGAATATGGGATATATTTGGGGACAATATGGGATATATTTGTGGGGAATATGGGATATATTTGGAGTAATATGGGATATGTTTGGGGCAATATAGGATGTAATAGGGTGGAATACGGGGTATATTTGGGAGGAGTATGGGATATATTTGGGAACAATGTGGGATATATTTGGGGCAATATAGGATATATTTGGGGGAATATAGATTTTAATTAGGTGGAATATGGGGTATATTTGAGAGGAGTGTGGGATATATTTGGGAAGAATATGGGATATATTAGGGGGAATGTGGGATATATTTGGGGGCAATATGGAATATATTTGGGGGAAATACAAGATATATTTGGGTGGAATATGGGATATATTTGCAGGGAATATGTGGTTTCCAGGCACAAAATGCCTCTCTGGATCAGTGATGCAGTAGAGTGATGAGGAAGAAGGCTCAGCCAGGGGAGCAGGGGAAGGATATTCCCTGCCAGAGCTCCCTGCATCCATTTCCAGAATGGCCCAAACGTGGAAATTCCACGGAATCTTCTCCTTTCTGAGCTTTTAAAGTTTTGTGTCCAAGTGCAGAAGAATGAAGACAGATCAGAAAGGCAAATGAAATGTTTTGAGCAACACAAAGAGATTTTGGCAGTCCTGAGGACAGTGGGAGGAAGAGAATTTTCTCTTCAGGAACTGTAAAATTATGGGGTTTGTTCCAAGGCAAGCTGGAGCCTAAAACCTTGAAATGCTTCCTGAACTGAATTCCTGCTCTCAGCACACTTCTCTCTCTCGGGGCTGCTGCTTGGACTGAAACTGCCATGTTTCCATCATGCTGCTCATGTCAGGGAAGAGACCTGGGATGGAAAACAAACCCTGGCAACTCAGTGGGGAGGGGGGGAAGAAGGAGGGAAGATGGGACCTGACAATCTCCCCAGAGCTCTGAGGGAAAAACAGACCTGGGCTCGCTGGCAGGGAGTGAATCAAACTCTATTTTTGCTTCCTAGCCCACGGTGAGCCTCGTGGCAGAAATGCCAGCTCTCATCATACCTTGAGCCCCAATCTTGCTCCCTTTTCTGACTGCAGATGGTCATGGACCACCCCGAGGGCACACGGTGGAGGAGAAGCCAGCAAGGAGAATTCCCCTGGAGAATGCAGACCCAGGGGATGGAGAGGAACTCATTGTGTCCCCAAAGCAAATTTAGGCTCAATCAATCAATCAATCAATCAATCAGTCAGTCAGAGGATGGATTGGAAAAGATCTTAAAGGACATCCTTTAAGATGTCACCCCCTGCCATGGGCAGGGACACCTTCCACCGTCCCAGGCTGCTCCAAGCCCCATCCAGCCTGGCCTTGGGCACTGCCAGGGATCCAGGGGCAGCCACAGCTGCTCTGGGCACCCTGTGCCAGGGCCTGCCCACCCTCACAGGGAACAATTCCCTCCCAATATCCCACCTAACCCTGCCCATTTGGAATCCATTCCCCTTATCCTGTCCCTCCATGCTCCTGTAAGAAGTCCCTCTCCGTCTTTCTTGTGGCTCCCTTCCAGCTTTCCTTGTAAGTAACTGGAGAGAGGAGCTGGAAGCCCAAAGCACCAGGTGTAGTTTGAATTGTTTTTGCCAAAACCCATCTTGAGCAAGAAGTTTTTGGCAACCTGTGGGCAAGCTCAGTCTTGTGCCATTCCCTTTGCCCTGGGAACAGCTCCGTGAGTGGGATCAGCTCTGCCAAAGCGCCCCGGGCTGGGCAGGTCAGCACCAGGCAAAGAGGGGACAGGACAGGATCCATCCCAAATCCCAAATCCATCATCTCCAGCTGGATCACAGCCAAACAGGCCAGGCTGGAGGTGTCCAGCTCAACCTTGAGCCAGGTTTTGCACCCTCCTGGGTGTAGGTAGAGCTCAATTCCTGTGCTATTCCTGCCTGGAGTAGTCAGGGATGAGCTGCATCCATCTGATAAGGCTCACTGGTGTGGGAATCCAGGGCTTCCCTCTGGCTGCCCTGGCAGGTCTGGGACCCTGGCAGGGGTCAGGAACCCCCCTGGACAGAGCCCCCAGAGACACTGGCTGTGATCTCTGTCCATGGAAAAGAGTTTTCAGTCCTACAGGATCAATAACCAGCTCTGAGTGTTTGATATCAGTAATAATTAAGTGTGGCACGGGTGCAAAAGTAAAATTTTAGGATTCTAGATGAGGGGTTCAAAGGGGACAAGATGGAGGAAATTGGGTGTGTCTTGTCCTTTTTCTCCATCTTCACGCCCTCCATGTTTCACTGTGGTGTTGGCATTTTTCTGTTGGTTCAGGCTGGGGACACACTGTCCAACGTAGGTGACAGATATTGGCACGTTATTGTAAATCCAGCACAGGTAGTTTGTGGTATTTAATGTTTGTACCATCCCACTGAGGGCAGAGCCCCACACGCTGCCCTGCAGGACAGAGCTGCGGCAGGGCAGCAGAACATGTTAGAGATAAACAGAATAAACAACCTTGAAACCAGCACAGACGAACTATGGCTTCTTCTTTGGCAACAGGGCAGAAAAACAGAGATTTTATACAATCTGGGAATCATCAATACCTCAGATTCCGAGACACTGGGGCTTTTTTGGCATTTCCTTGGCATCGACCAACACTCTCCCCAGCTATCCACTCCCCATTATGCCCTGACCTTTCTGCACTTCTCCTGCCATCCAAGAAAAGTTGGAGTGCAGGAGACCTTCAGGATGCCCCAGCTCTGTGAGCTGAGCTGAGGAGATGAATCATCCCCAGCCCAATCCCACGGAAATGCCCTTTGCCCTGCACAGCAGCTCCTGGCAGCTTCTCCCTGCACTGAATCTTTCAACTCTGCTCCAGCCTGGGTCTTCTCCCTCACACCGAGTCCTTCCACAAGAGCCAGGCTGCAGCTTTTCATCAAGCAGGAGAATTTGACCAAAAAGTGGATTTTCATCCCCAAGGTATAGAGATTACAAAGATTTTTTTTTTTTTAATTAGGATATTGAAAACAAAAAACCTGAGATTTTGGTGAAGTCCCCGCTTTGCTGCCTCAAGATCCTTTCATTTCAGTGAAATCAAAGTGAAATCAAAGCATTTCTGTTTAATCTCTGAATAAAAGAGACTCCTCAGAGTAGAATCACATTTTTCATCCCTCCCCATGGCTGGAGCAAAATTTCCTTGGAGATCCTGCAGCCAGTGGGATGGGGGACATGGTTTGAAGGGTGAGGCTGCCCGGGTTCAGTCCCAGTGTTTGGGATTGTGTCTCTGGGGGCTTTGCTGGGCTGCGACCCCCAGGTCCCTGAGCTAAACCAGGGGGGATTTTGAAGCCCCCCTGCACATTTTCTATCCAGTCCTGACCCTTTCAACATCTCAATCCTTCAACCAGCCTCTCCCAGGATGGGATTAAATCATGCACAGCCCAGAGAGGTTTTTGGAGAGCGTCCTGAGCTCGGGGGTTTAAATCACTTCCCATTGCACAGCAAATTTCCAAATTTTCCAACTCCCAACAATTCCCAAGTGAAGAAGACCTGAAGAGTGGCTGTGGTGGGGAGGGGGTGGCAGGAAGGACACCCAGACACCAGCACCAAGCCCAGCAGATATTTTTTCCCTCTGACTCAGTGTGAGCACCCTAACAAGCTTTGAGTACCGTGTCCTCCACGGGAAACAGGAATAAATTGGGAGAGCAGGAACGACATGAAAACAACTGAAAATAAAACAAGGAAGGTGGAAAACACAGAGGGTGTGGGTGGGATTGGGGAGGGAGTGAGCGGGAGCTCAGCCTTGGCTGGGAGCCCATGGAGGGGACCCCGCTGTGGCTTTCCTTCTTGTTTCTGATAAAGAAACCTTAACACAATGTTTTCCTTTTCCTAAGAAGTGTCTACAGCAAGAGAACCTGAAATTACAGAGAACTTGGAATTACAGATTTTTCCATGGCTAAGCCAGAGACCTGCAGCTCCAGCAAACCCTCGGGGCTGTTCCAGCCAGTCGATAAGCGAGGGCAGCCACAACCTGCTGCAGCACTTGACACTGCTAAAAAGTGTTTGGGGACCTGGGGAAAAGCAACAGGGAAAGGCAACCTAACCGTGTTAATGAACGGTCAGGAGGAGAGGAAGATGGGACTGAAAAAACCCAGCTACAAATGACAGATCTGGAAATCAGGAAGGGCCCCGGGGAGCTGCCCCGGCTCCGGAGCGGTGCGCTGCAGCTCGGGGAAACGCTGAGGAAAACCGGGAGCTGTCCCACCTCCCCCTCCTCAACAGGACGTGGGACAAGCGTTGTTCACATCCCCACCCATGCACACAAGTCCTGAAATGGTGATCTGGCTCTCTAGGAGCAGGGCCAGATCCATCCTGGCATTTCCACAAGGATTGGCCATCCCGAGCTGTTGATAGAAAACATCTCCCCCCTTCCCACCAGGCTGGTCCCACTGCCTTCCCTGTCTTGGCTTCAGATAGAGCCGGACTGGGGCTCTCCTCCCCTCTCCAAAAGGTTTGGAAGCTCATTTCTCCTGGAAAGCACCAGGCCCTGTTGGTTCGACTTTCCTGCCTCCTCTCCCACTAAAGTTAAAGTGGATTTCATCCAGAGAGCTCTAAAGCAGGACCACAAGGACAAGAATACCACGGACATTTTTTGGCAGGTGGGGAAACTGAGGCACGGGATTTTGCTTCAACTTAAAACAAATGGAACTGAGAACACCAGCAGAATTTAGCCCAGCCCAGCCTGGGCACATCACACCACATCCCACAGCTCAGCTTTCCATGAGACGCTATTCCCGATCTCCCTGATTTCCCACGCTTACATCCGTCTTCTACAATCGTCTCCCAATTTCTCATTTTCCCATCACTGACCAATTCCCCCTTTTTTTCCATCCCTTCCTCTCCATCTCCACCCTGCTGTGGAGAGGCGCTCACCGACACCTCGGGGAGCCACAACCAGCACGTTCCACCAAAGGTAAAAAATGTATTTAGTGACCTACCAGTCCACCTGGACTTCTATATCCCGTGTCTCTACCTTGGAGGGCGCATCTCCACCGCTGTCCTTACTGCTGCTCTTCAGCAGGTCCAGGACGGGCTCGATTTCTTTGAGCAGCTCATTGTCTTCCACGCCGCCGTTGAGGCAGGAGTGACCACCAGCCCTGTCCTTGTCCTTGTCCTTGTCCTTGCCGGCGTCCGGCCCTTTGCTGCCGGGAACGACGCCGTTAACGTGGACCACGGGCTCCACTTCCTTGCCCGTTTCCCTGCTCCACAGCGATCCCATGGCTGCTGGCGGTGGCTGCTCTTTGCTTGGGTTGGACAAGTCAACCGCCTTCGGGGCCGGGCACAGGGGCCTGGTGACACGGACGGTTTTGGGCGTCCCGTCACCCGTGAAAGTGGTCTCCAGGTGAGTGGTGAAGCCCTCGGGGCCGCGCAGGATGAGGACCACGTAGGTCTCGGAGGCGATGCTCCTCAGGATCTCCAGCGCCGTCTCATAGCTCATGTCCACCAGGGGCCTGCCATTGACGGCTAAGATGATGTCCCCAGCCTGGATGAGGCCACTCTGCTCGGCAGCCCCGCCCCGGATCAGGTCCGAGATGATGACGGGCGGTTTGCTGACGCGCTCCTTCACCAGGAAGCCGAGGCCGCCCACCTTGCGCTTGAAGAGCCTCACCGAGATGACATTGGGCTGGATCTGCTGCACGCTGAACACATTCTCTTCCATGGCAGCCCCCTCCTCCAGCCCGCCCTCCAGGACCTCAACACCCGCTGGGCGCAGGGGAATTCGCTGTCCGAGGTTCCTCTCAAAGCCGGGGTGGGAAGAGGCAACTCTGGCTTTGAGGAGCTGGACTCACTGGAAAACTCCCCTGGCCTTGGGCTGCCGAGGGGCTTCCTGCGGCATGCTCGGTGGCACTGCTCCCCGAACAGCAGAAAACCGGGAATGTCAGCCCTGGGAAGGCAGGCTAGGAGCAGGGCTGGGCATCGCCTGGGCTGGGAAACATTCCAGCTCCCAGTCAGCGGCTGCTCCCGCGCCGGGCACCGAGGGGGAGGCAGCCCGCTGGCTTCACCGGCATCCCCGCCGACGGTGCGCGGGCTGCTTTATCTGGAAAGGAGGGAAAAACCAACAAAGGAGGGAGATAAGTGAGGCAGGGCAGCCGCAAGTGCCTGCTGAGCACGGGGCTGGGCACGCCGCGGGTACCCCGTCTCCACAGATGTCACCCCCCCGCCCCGGGCTGCGTTTGGGAGCCAGGCTGCAGCCTCGCAGCGCTCCGGGCTTTGTTTCCTCCACCTCCCCCTGCGAAAATCGGCACCATCTGCTCGGCGGGGGCTGCGGGGGGAGCCCTGGCAGGGACCGCTGGGCAGGGCAGAGATGGGCAGGGCAGGTTGGGCAGAGCAGGATGGGCAGGGCAGGTTGGGCAGGGCAGGTTGGGCAGGGCAGGTTGGACAGGGCAGGTTGGACAGGGCAGGTTGGGCAGGGCAGAGATGGGCAGGGCAGAGATGGGCAGGGCAGGTTGGGCAGGGCAGGTTGGGCAGGGCAGGTTGGGCAGGGCAGGTTGGGCAGGGCAGTGTTGGGCAGGGCAGAGCTGGGCAGGGCAGGTTGGACAGGGCAGAGATGGGCAGGGCAGAGATGGGCAGGGCAGGTTGGACAGGGCAGAGATGGGCAGGGCAGAGATGGGCAGGGCAGAGATGGGCAGGGCAGAGCTGGGCAGGGCAGGTTGGACAGGGCAGGTTGGACAGGGCAGGTTGGGCAGGGCAGGTTGGGCAGGTTGGGCAGGGCAGAGTTGGGCAGGGAGCCCGGCAGGGCTCGGCCCTGGCTCCTGCCCCCTCAGGATCCCCTCTCCACGTGTTCTCCAGAGCATCCCACAACCTGCTGGGGGATCACCAGGCAGGGGACGGGCAGCCCTGCCCGGGAGCAAACCCGTTCCGGAGGTGCTGTCACTCCGAGGTGGCTCCAGGAGCAGCAGCCACCAGCACGTTGAGGAAACAGAAGAGGCCGCTGAGCTCCCCTTCCCCCGAGTTGGGAAAACACTTCCAAAATGTTTTGGAAGCCTTAGAAGCAACTGCTTTGAAGACTGGCTGCAGGGATCACCGCTCAGCTCCTCCTCTGCCCATATTTCCAGCCTGGCACGGGGAGAAGGAGGCGACGCTCGCCCTCCCCCGAGCCCAGCCCTGCCATCCTGCTCCCGCACCAACTGTTCAGCCATGGCCAGGAGAGCACCGCGGAGCTCATCCCGCCCTCGGGGGAGCCCTCTGCCGCTGGGCACGGCTGGAAAAGCCCTCGCAGGGTTCGGGGAGTCACGGCCCATCGGCTCCTGATGGGACCCTTGTTCTTACAAGCCACGCTTGGCTTCTGTCACTTCTGCTCCCAAAGCCTCCCCGCGCTCCCCTCGCCTTTCTCAGATGCTCTGGAGAACGTTTCTCTCCAGGACTGTGCCCTGACACTTCTCATCGAGCCAGCATCTTCTTTTCTTTTTTAAAACCGGAGTTTTAGGCAGAGAACAGAGGGCACTTGTTCTGCTGGAGGCACTGCCATGGCAAGGAAAACAATCTTCTCTCTCCCCATATTTAGGGCAGCATTGGCACCTCCAGCCCCCCTCTGCCGGGAGCTCCCTCCAGCCCCAAGATGGGACAAAGAGGGATCCGAGGAGCAGGACAGGGACACCAGCACCGCTTGGGCACGTTAATCCCCATGTGAGGAATGCTGCTGACCCCAGGCTGGGCTTTCTAGCAGTGAATTAGGGATAAAACAATTAGAGATCCATAACCCAAACCGATGGGTTTAACCCCTGTGGCCCTTCCCCTGCTGGGACTCGGCCCTGCAGAGCAGCAGCAGCAGCTTGCAAAGGGTTAAATACCACTGGGTCACATCCCCAAGGGCTAATTAATGCCCTAATTGCCAGGTTACTTCCTGCAAATGACACTGGATCAGGATGGGCTGTGCCACCTCCCGGGGCTCGGGCAGCAGAGCAGGACAGGGAAGGTTCCAGTTTCGGGGAGGATGGAGGAAGGCAGGAATTCGCTTCTACCCGACAGGTCCTGTCCCTTTCCTTCCCTCCCACCCCTCCATCCCTTCCCCATCCCGACCCCGCTTTCCCGGGCTCTTTGGGGACCGCAGGAGCCGCTTTCTTCTCCCTGCCGGGCTCTGATTTTCCTGACTCCCCTCAAGGTGACCGTCACTCTGAGTCCATCGCCGAGTGACACCAAACCCATCCCAGAGAGCCTCGTGGGGACAAAGGCGGCTTCGGAAGCAGCCGGAGTGCCCCGGTGTGGGAATCCAGGGCTTCCCTCTGGCTGCCCTGGCAGGTCTGGGACCCTGGCAGGGGTCAGGAACCCCCGTGGACAGAGCCCCCAGAGACACTGGCTGTGATCTCTGTCCATGGAAAAGAGTTTTCAATCTTACAGGATGAATTACCAGCTCTGAGTGTTTGATATGAGTAATAATTAAGTGTGGCACGGGTGCAAAAGTAAAATTTTAGGATTCTAGATTAGGGGGCCAAAGGGGACAAGATGGAGGAAATTGGGTGTGCCTTGTCCTTTTTCTCCTTCTTCATGCCCTCCATGTTTCACTGTGCTGTTGGCATTTTTCTGTTGGTTCAGGCTGGGGACACACTGTCCAACGTAGGTGACAGATATTGGCACGTTATTGTAAATCCAGCACAGGTAGTTTGTGGTATTTAATGTTTGTACCATCCCACTGAGGGCAGAGCCCCACACGCTGCCCTGCAGGACAGAGCTGCGGCAGGGCAGCAGAACATGTTAGAGATAAACAGAATAAACAACCTTGAAACAGCACAGACCAATTATGGCTTCTGCTTTGGCAGTGGGGTGAAAGACAGAGACTTTCTACAATCTGGGAACCATCAATAGCTCAGATTCTGACACAGGGGACAGCAGCGTCCTGCGAGGAGCCAGCCCTGCCCGCTCTGGGCTCACCCCGCCGGGCTCTGTGTGTTCATCGTGCCCGTCTCAGCGGGCAAAGCCACCACGGGCACCTCCTGGCACGGCTCCCTGTCCCCGCCAGCCGCTCCCAGCCGCTCGCACGGGCAGATGTTGCACAGCTGGAGGGGACAGTGGATGTCCTTCAGCCCCGCTAGACCTGACAGCGGGACTTGCTGAGCTCGCTGGAAAGAGCTGAGGATCGCCGGTGTTTAATCCCTCGCTCTTCTCCCACCGGGATAATTTCCAGCAATTTCCATGGCAAAGCTTGTAATTTGTGTGTGTGTGCTCAGCCCCATCCTGCACCCCATGGAACGCTGGCATTTCTAGGTGCTCGTTGTTCCCTGCCCCCAAACCCACCGACACCTCAGCATTCCTTACAAAACGGATGGGAGAAAAAACAAGTAGATTTTAAGTGATATCTCAACACCCATCCAGAGATTTCTCCTTTTTTTTCTGCTGCTCCTCAGAGTCAGAAAAGAGCCAGAAAGGAGGATGACAGGCAAGGAGAGGGAAGACAGATAGGCCCTAAGCCCCTCAGCCTCCTGCTCCTTTAGGGAATAGTTGGATAAAGATTTTCACAGAATCATGGCATCATTTAAGTCTATCATTGAGTCTGATTATTTTCCATCTGGAAAGCCTTGCACAAACTCAGAGTGGAGAGAGGAGGGAGAGGGAGAAGTTCAGGGAGGCAGGAGACACCAGGAGGGCTTGGAAAACTCCCCCAGGAGGGTCAGGGCTGTCCTGTCCCACCTTGGGGGTGTCCCAGGTCTGATTCTAGAGGGGACACGCTCCAGACGGAACCCAAGCAGCTCAACCCTGTGGGTGGCTGAGCTGTGCTGAGCTCTGGGAGCCCACAGATTTCCATCTCTCCCTTCCAGAACCACGAGGACTCTGATTTATGGACCCCAGAGCCAGGTCAGACATTTAAAAGCTACTGGAGGTGTCAGGTCTAACTCCTTAAAACAGTGAGAGCAGGACGGGGTTTCACCTGGGTAGGGATACTTATTTCACCCCAAAATACAGCCAGGAGATGAAAAATCCACCAGCAAATCCAGGCTCAGCTCCCTGTCGGGAATAAACCCTGCTGGAATAAACCTCCACGGATGGTGCCACCCCACTCCTGCCTCGGTTTCCCTGCCCTTCCCAAAGCATAAACCCAACTCAAACTACAGAAGAGCAGCAAACCCTGCAGAGGGGCAGCACCCCTTAACCCTGATCCCAACACCAACCCCTGGAACTCCCCTCCTTTGGGGCATTTCAGGGAAGAGCAGCAGAGCCTGCTCCCCTCCGGCAGCGACGAAGGCTCAACAAACCAACACCACGAGAAGCTCCCTGAGCTGCCAGATAACATTCCAAGAACAAACTCCGGCACAAGCCTTAATGGGATGATTTGATTTCCAAGGCAAAGCAGAGGAGAAATCAATCTTGGGGGCTTTAACACAATCTCCTCACGGTGCCAGGCAGGAGCCGCCGGCTGCGCCGTGCTCAACGCCAGCCCCTCGGCCTCACAAATCCATTTGGAGCCCTGTTTTCCCGGTGATAATGGCTCCTGCATCCCTGTGCCAGCTTGAAATGGGCACCATTGTCCTCTTTAATTAGCTTTCGTGGGATTTATAGCGCTCGAGGAAGAGCCCTGGCGCTGATGGATTTATGCCCATTTAATTTTTACGACCCACGGAGCATCGGTGGATCGGGTGAGGAGCGCTGGGATGCAACATATGCACAGTTCCTGTAAAGCAGCGTGGCTGTGCCTCTGAAAAGGGAAGGTTCAAGTGATTCCCTGGCAGGCAGCTCGCTGCTGCCAGCAGCTCCATGCTCCATCCCTGCCCAGGGTGTCCTTGTGCACGGCCTTTTCATCCTCAGGTAATGTTCCTCTCATGCCTTAAGTTTTAGCTTCTACATCTTTCAGATCCTGCACTGCACAGAGTTAGTGTATAACTCTGAACTCAGTATAGAGTGTTAGTTAGCTCTCCTCACATTTTGGGCAGACAGAACAATTCCTTCCAGGCCTGAAAACCAAGGTCATCAACACAGCCTCAGACCTAAAAGTAAAAATAAAATGAATTGGGGTGGAGGAAACCAGGGGAATGTGACTTCATAACCTGAAGCTATAATTGCACAATTAACCTCTGATATGCAAATAGACCAAACCGAAATCAGTCTGAGAAACTTGTAACCATCATCCATCTTGGGTGTAGCCTCTGTGAGACTTTTGCTCTGCCCAAGGTGCATCCTTTGAAGGCCTTAATAAACACCTACTTTATTCTTTTTGATCTGTCTAGCCTCTGTTCCAGGCATCACCTCCAGCTCTAAGTACCCACCTCCCCTCAGCCTTCCCAAAATCCCCCCAGGAAGAGCGAGATTTGTTCCCTCCAAACCCAAAGGATGGCACTGCTTCTCCCTCCCCATTCCCAGCTCAATTCCCAGCCATTCTGGCTGGCAATCATCATTCCACCTTGCCTTTGCCCCCAATAAACCTGATTTCCACCAGGAGTGACTGGAATGAGGCACTTTGCCATCTGTACCGTGCCCTGGTGCCAGTCAGTGCCCGCTGGCCTGAGCTGGCACCAGCAGGATCTGGAAGGACACTGCCAAAGGGATGGAATGCCACAGGTTCCCCCCTGGACACCCCCTCACCTCCCTGTGGCACCCAGAACATTCCTGTTCCTGCAGGATGGGCAGTTAATCAGAGAAATCCTTGCTCCTGATAGAAATAAATCCATGGCCAGACCCCAAGAGGGCTCGTCTGCCTCTAATCAGGGGTTGTTTCCTGGAAAACAAACCACAACTGTTTGCTCATGTTGGGCTAAATCTGCCCCAAAGCCCTGGGATCTGCACATTTATCCAGCTCCTGGCACTTGGTTTGGTGGCCATCCCCTCCCCAGGGAATGAAGCAGCCAAGGAAAGCCGGGTCCTGCTGGCACAACAGCCCCTGGAATGTCCAGGCAGTTAAAATGATCGTTACAGTTCCCTTCCAACACAAATATTCCATTTTTTCCTGATCTGATTCTATCCCATCCCACTCAGACCGGTGTCCCACACACTCCTGATCGTGGAACAACAGTGCTGGAGCAGGCAGAGCCACCCCAAAACTTTCCTGCAATTTACTGGAGCCCCTCACCCCCCTCTCATTCACCCCACCCGACACAACCCGAGCAGAACGCACGAAATGCATTTTAATGTTGCCAAGACAACTGTGTTGACAAAACCCCCCTTTTTCCGTAGCTGCCAGAGCCAGGGTTTTGTTGTAATTTGGAGTTCAGGACTGAGCAGATTTTGCACCACGCCTGCCATTCCTCTTTTGCTGTTTCCTCCAATATTTCCCCGGCGCCTGCGGTGTGTGGCTCCAACAGAATTTAGATAAAAGCGTCAATTCTGCCGCTCACCCCATCTCAAACTGATGTTCTTATTAGGGCTTGGCCCATCTGTAAAACCTCAATTCTGCCACCATCAATTTTCTGAGAGGCTTGGAATTACACCAGTGACTCCAGTGTGACAAATTGGAGCAGTGTTAACACTCCGCCACTTTGTCCTGGAAGACAAAATAGGTAGGGAGGAAATAAATGAGAAAATGCCACTTGATGGATGGTCTGGCGGTCCAATCACAGCATGAGAGGGGAATTGGGGCTCCATTTAGGAAAAACAAAAGAAAAAGAAAATTTAAAAATCGCAGCAGGTTGGCTGGAGCTGTAATAGCTTGGGAGCTGCCAGCCAGCATCAATAACGTCAGGGCTGGAGCTCCCAGCTCCGAGTCCATCCAGGAACAAACTCCTGGTCCTTTTCAGCCACTCACGTCCCCTCCTTTGCTGCTGACACCCCAAAATCCTTCTCCCTGGCATTAAATTTTCCAACAAATCCTCTTTGCTCTGGTTTTCTAAGGAGGGACTCATGTTCCTGTTTAAAATGCTCAAGAGATCTGGCTCCTGGTGACATGAGCCCCCAGTGAAATTCTGCCCCTGAGACAGCTCTGCGATCTCCTGGGCGCTGCCACCACCCCTCTCCAACTTGGGAAGGGGCAGGATTAGGATTCCTCCCTTCCCCACGGATGAATCTGATCCGTGGAGCCGAGGCAGAGCTCAGGCCCTGCTCGCCCTGGCATCCTCAGGGACGTGCCAGAGGAAAATTGAGGATAATTTGTTCCCCCGAGTTTCTGTCCATGCTTTGCATTAGCACTTGTTGCCATAGTACCAACAACAGCGGCAAAGTTCTCCAGGGGCCTCCTGGGACCTGTTCCTTGTCCTACAAGGGCTCCGACTTTCATTCCAGCAGGACTCAGGTGGGAGATGATGTGGAATTTTTCTGCCTGCTGGATTTGCTGGAGGTGCTGCCAGTGGGACAGAGGCTGTTCCTTGGAAGCAGCACCAGCCTCATCATCCTCACCCCTCCAGCATCCCTGAACATGGATGTGGCTAAAAACTCAGTGGGAGAGGAATGGAAATGGACCCCAACGATCCCAGAGGTTTTGCCCTTCCCTCTGGAAGCTGAAGCAGCCCCAGCCCCCATCCCAAACCAGCTTTTCCCTGTGCCAGAGGAGAGGATTTTGGATCCCCAAGCCCCTGCTCCTCACAGCTGGCATTTGGGGCAGGCTGTGAGCCCAGGGCCAGCTCGGAGCCCTCATATCCCAGATGTGGCAGGGATGCCCCATTTTGCTGCCTGGTGGGGATGAAGGATGATCCCTGCTGGGAGAGCACCGAGCTCCCCTCCTCGGGGAGCGAGGAAGAGCCGCACGTTCCAGCACGTCTGGAAACGTAAGCCTGAAACTCTGGAAAATGGGATTAAGACAAGCCTGCCCTAGAAGGGCATTGCTAGATCTCATTAAGCATTTCGGGATTGTCACGGAGAGGAGAAGCCATGGAAAGCGTTTCCTTGGCATCATTGCCCTCGTTTTTGTAGGGACACACACAGAACCTCCGGGTTTCCACGCTGCACATGCAGTGCCACCATCCTGGTGACATCTGGGGCTTCCCACAGCCACATCCCGAGCCAGATCCCGCAGGGACGGTGACAACCCCGGGTCCTTTATCACACGCAGCCCATCAGGGCTCATTTGCAACGAGCATGATTTATCCAGCCTCAGCCAGACCGCGGCTCACAGGCCTCTTCGGGACACAATACATTTATTTTTGGAAGGATCAGATTGCATCTATAGATTTGATTTAACGCACAGATAGGATCGGAGCAGTGGGAGTAGAACAAAGGCATCAGAGCTCCGCTTGGAGCCGCCTCTCCAGCCCGGCCCCTCGTTATCGGGGTTGGGTTTCTTTAGGGGAAAATTGATGGTATCAACAAGTATCAAACAATATCCTCGTTCCTCGGGAAAGGTAAATGCTAATCTATGCGAGCTGAGCTCATGTGACTTATCAGCTACTAAAAATAGTTGTTTTCAGGCACTGATTTAGGGAATCTGGCAGATTTCCTAAGCCTTTGTACAGACACACCACTGAAACGGAAAAGACAAAATACACAAGCAAAGCAGGGAAGGGGGAAAAAAAAATCTGACAGGGCCAAAACGGCCCCTGAGGGCGAGGGAGGACCAAACCCTCCCCGTGAGCAGCCACACAGCGTTAATTCCAAGCGAGAATTCCAAGGAGGATTCAGCCCAAACCCCTCCGCCTAAGATGGCCTCTCACTCACAGTTGTGGCGCTGACAGGGGGAATAAACAGAATCCAAAAAGGCACGAGGAATTGTCCCTTTCCGGGCTCCAGAGGGGGTGTGATGCTTCTCCCAGAGCGGGTACCTGAGCAGGGAAATGCCCCCTCCAACCCCACGGCTGCGGGGGAAGAGACTCCGCACCCGGAGTTTGTTTGCAAACATTTGAAACTGCAACGTCTGTGCCTGAGTTTGTGGCGTCCTTAAGGAAATATTCTGGGAAATACAAGCTGGGAGAAAAGAGAGGGAGGAGGAAATTGCTGATGCAAACCTAAATTCTTTAAATAAGGCTTCCCCACTGAGACCTTGAGCAGAAAATGAGAACTATCAAAAGGTGCAGGTAGAAATTCCTGGCAGAGTGATTCCCCCCTGCTCCCAAAGCCTCCCTGCAGCTTGTCTGTGATCCTCCCTGTAGATTCCCGTCTGCCAGAGCCGCTGGCACTTGGGAATGTGGGTGAGGAAGAGGAGCTGGTGTTTGAAGCAGCCAAAGCCCTGCTGCTGCAGCTGCCCCTGCGATCTGCCCTGTCCCCCGTGCCAGACACCCCTGCTCCCCGGGAATGAAGGAAGGAAAGAAGGAAAGAAAGAAGGAAGGAGACACTTCCCCTCCATCTCAGCGAGAGGCGGATCCGCTCCTCGAGGACTCGGCAGATCGCTGTCAAGTCTCCTGCCAGAATTCCCTCCCGACACTCAGAACTCGGGAGAAAATGTCCGCACCTGGCTGCGGGTGCTCAGCGAGCGGGGCAGGGAGCCGCGGCTGGACGGCGCCAGATGTTCCAGCTGTGCCCGCACAAAGAGCTCTTTCCCCCTCTGTTTTGCCGCTAAGAACCAAAAGCTTTCGGCTGCGAGCCCAGCCGAGGCAGCAGCAGGGCAAGCAGGGTTCATCCCCTCCGATCCCTGCGGCGGCAGCTCCCGCCTGCATTCCCGGCTCATCCACAGCGACCTGAGAGGTCCTCGGTGGGCAGAGGGAAGGGGAACGATCCGGGCTGAACCCCCGTTCTCCCCAAAGGACAGGAGCCAGCCCCCAACGGGACATCCCGAGGGCTGGAGCCGCACTGGGGAGTGTCCTCCCCACGCCGGGCTGGATGGGGGATCCACCCCAGAGCTCCGGGGACAGTGAGGACACCCTGGGGACAGGGCAAACAGCGAGGGCAGGACCTGCGTGGGCCACTCCCCACCCCAGCACGGGGCTCGGTGGCATCTCCCGCAATCCCGTGCCCTCCCCGTCGGGGTGCGGAGGCTCGGAGCCCCGGCGCTCCGCCGAGTTCAGCACCCGGGACAGCTCTGGCGAGGCGGGATCAGTCAGCTCATCCACCCGGGACAGCGCCGCTCCACCCGGGACAATGCCCCCCGCCTCTCCCGGGAAACGGCACGCCCAGGGAAAACTGCCCTTCCTCGGCAGGCTGACATTCTGCGGAACTGCCCCCCTGTCTCCCCAAAAACGCCCCCGCTGACCCCACTTCGGCCGGACCGCTCCCTGCCCTCCCCGCCCCGGTCGCGCCCGGTCCCCGCCCGCCCGGCTCCGTTCGCCGCCCGCGGTCCGCCTGCCCTGCCTGCCCTCCCCGGGCCGGCCACACCCGCTGCAGGAACTTTGCGGGGTGCGGAGGGACGGGGGGACACCCCACACCGTGTCCTGGGGTCGGTGGGAGCCGCGTCTCGGCGGGGCCACCCGCGGCAGCAAAGCGGCTTTCCCCGGGCACGTCCCACGCCTGTCCCGCTCCGCAGAGCCCGGCTGCCCGCACGGGCCGGGCTGGGGTCCCGCCGCCGCCTCCCCTTCCCCTTCCCCCGGCCACGGGCACGGGCACGGTGCGGCCCCGGTGTCCGGAGGCGGCGGCGCTTCTGACGGGGCGCACGGTCCCGCAGCCCCGGCAAAGTTTCCCGGAGAAGCGGCGCCCGGTGCGGGGCTGGGGGGCACCTACCGTGCGGCGGAGAGGAGCCGTGCCCGGCCCCGGCCCCGCGGCCGGCCCCGCATCCCTCCCGGCGGCTCGGCGGGGACGGAGCCCGGCGCGGCGCTGGGCTCGGCTGGGCTGGCAGGGGGGAGCCAGTCCTGGCTGCGCCCCTTTATCCCAGCATCACCGAAACGAATCCGCTTTGACGTCCAACCAGGCTTTTTATGGGTGTGGAGCGAGCCGGTGCAGCCCTCATTAGGAGACACTCCGCTCTCCAAATCATACATCTTTTATATAACCTCATTTCCAGCGTGGCTTTTCTCCCCCCTCCCTCCCCTTGCCGGGGAGCATCGCCCCCCCCCCCCAACTCCCCCACCAATTAAAGCGCTCACAGACACCCCCCGGCCCCCACTTGTTGCCTGGAAGCTCCGCTTCACCCCCCCGGGCCTGACTCAGCCTGCCCCGGGCGAGTGGGGGGCTCTGCCTGCCCCGGGGGGCACCGGAGGGGCAGAGTGGTCCCCAAGCGCCTGCCCAGCCCTGCTGCAGCCCCCACATTCCTGTTCCCAGGCGGGTTATGCTGCAGAAAATCCCTCTCCCCCGCTGCCAGCGGAAGCCGCCCGTGCCCGCTCGGTGCCCGGGGCAGACACCGCCGCTCTCCGGGAGCTCCCGGCGCTCCCAGCCGGGATCCCGGCGCTGCTGGGACAGCCCCGCGCCTCAGCTGCCGGAGCAGCCCCCGGGGCAGGGAACAAAGGCTCTCCTCACCCCATTTCCCCTCCTGACTCTTCATCTGCCCCCAGCGCGGCCCAGAGCAGACCCAGGCTTGACATCAGTCTCCAGCCTTTGCGATTGTGCTCATTCCCATGGCAACAACAAACACACAATTAGAGATATATAATATTATATAAACCCAGCGGGCTCTCTGGGAGCTTCACCTGCTCCCAGCCTGCTCCAAGCCCAGGAGGCAGCTCCCAGCGGAGCAGGGAGAGGTGTCCCGAGGCTGGGGAAGGTGCCCGGCAGCCCCGGTGCCTCACCGGAGGCAGGCAGACAAGGCAGGGAGGCTCAATGACAGAACTTCCCGCAGCCAAGAGGAGCGGAGCAGCCCCGCTCCTGCCCGCCGCACCGGGAGCTGTGCAGAGCTGGGGAGGCGGAGAGGACGGGCAAATGCAGCAGCGGAATCGGGGCTGCCTCCCCCGTTCCGCCCCTCCTGGCAGAGATCAGGCTGTAGCGCTGTCTGGGGCTAAGGAAAAGGTGATTCTGCCTGCTTCGAGCCAGGAGGACTCAGCTAAGAGCGAGGACATCTGCTCCGATCCGCCGGCGCGGGGGGCAGTGAGCACACACCGCTGACAAAGGACTTCGTGACCCAGGCACGGGCTGGCGATGGGCAGCTCAGCCCGGGCCGGGAAAAGTCCAAAGCCTTCTCCTGGCAGGGCTCACAGCTTGGAGCCTTAGAGCTCTGTGGGCCGGAGCAGTTTTCCTTGGCTAGGGGTGCGGGCAGACCCAGGCTCACGCAGGGCTGGTGGCTCTGATGTCACCTGTTTGAGGGGACTCTGCACTGCCAAAGCCACCCCAACACACGGCCACCAGCCCTCCTGCTCCTCCTGCCAGCGAGGCAGATCCACCAGAGGAAGCCCAGCCCTGATCCAGGGGGCAGAGCTCCCTGTGCCGCTCCGGGACGTGGCTTTGGAAGTCCAGCCCTGCCACCCTCCACCCGCGGCGGGATCCCAGCCCAAGAACCGGTCCAGGATCCCGGGAACAGAGTTCTGCTCATCCCTGGGCCGCATCCTCCCGTGGGCACGGCAGCACTTCCCTCCCCACGGGAATCTGGGTGGGACCACGCTCGTTTTGGGATCACCCGGAGCTTTGCTGCTGCCCCGAGATCCGCGTGGGCCGGGAGCAAAGTGTCCCTGTGGGCAGGGAGCCGGCGGCCTGCACATGTCCTGTGCTCCCCCTGCGCCAGGGAGGAGCCCCAGGTAGCCTTTCCCTCCAGCTGGGAGCCGTGAGTCAGCCGGGAAGGGAAGGGAAGGCTTGGAGGCTCATAAACAACTGAGGAGGCAGAGGTTGGGCGGTGAATGGAGAAGGTGGAGCGAGACCCTCCCCAGCACAGCCGCACCGCTGACCCCTTCCCCGCACAGCCCCTGGTGTGACAGCAAAGGCTGCGCCTTCCTCCTTCCAGCAAAAAGCGTCTGGGGACAGCATTCCTCCCCAGCGAACTCGTCCCTGTCATCTGCCTCGCCCCCCTGGGCAGCCCCAGCCCTGGGGGAGCCCCCCATTCCCGGCCCTGCCCGCCCAGCCTCGTCCATGGAAGTTGCTTTCCCCTTTCCCACAGCTGGGAGCCCATTCAGGCGGTGCTGCCTGGGAAGTTGTCCCCCAAAACTGCTCGGGAGAGGACGAGCCGCCTCCCCGCCCCTCACAGCGCGGTTCCCCCTCTCCTCTGGCCGCAGCTCAGCGCCGCTCGCTCCCGGCCATACGCTGCCAGAGGTTAGGGATAGAAACCGACCACAAACCCGGCACTTAATGCCTGAATTTCCTTCCCACCCCGCTGTTTCCCCTGTGCTGCTGCCCTTCTCCCTCACCCACCTCTCTCTGGGCAGCGTGCCGAGGAGCTGGAGCCGCATCCCGCAGCCGGGATCCGCCGGGAATGTGCCGCTCAGGGTGCTCGGCGCTGCCCGAGCTCCTCCGGAACGCGCGGATCTCCCGCACGATCCCGCGGCTCGGGAGTTACCGGGCTGCTCTTTCCACGCCGCTGGGAAGGCGGGCGGGGGATTAGAGCCCGCGGGCTGCAGGAAGGGCTGAACATATTTCTGCTAAAGCTTTAGGAAGGGCGCACACAGCGCACACACACACACACGGCTGATAACGGGTCTGGCGCTGCCACTGCGGCCATTTGGGACAAATCCCAGGATTGTCCGCCCGTGCTCCAGTTTGGAGCCGGCGCCGATGCTGGGCTTTGCCTAGAGGTGGCAGTGAGCTTTCGCTCTTCGCTCTTCCCTTCTCCCGACCCCCGGCGCTGCTTGGGAAGTCCCGGAGCTCTGGCTGGGGCAGGGTGGCTGTGTCCGAATCCACCCCTGGGGCAATCTCCGGCACCGTCCCCTCTGCACGGGGAAAAGGTTGGGGCTCATCGAAGCCAAACTGGGGCTTGGTCAATCCTTAAAACCTGGGAGCTCATGGCCAGGCCAGGTCGCTTTTAAAACATCCCTGGGTCAGCTCCCAGCTCCTCCCTCCCCATGGCATTTTAGGGGAAAACTCTGTGTCCCCCACCTCCAGAAGCTGTCACAGCCCTCAGCGACCAGGCAGAGCCGTGGCAATGTGAAATATCCCGGGACAAACTTCAATATCCAACAAGACACCTGTAAACGCCACCAACAGCCACGTTTATGTCCCAAATGTCCCTGCCCTGGGGGTCAGAGTTGGAAAACGCTGCTGGAAAGATTCCCTGGGAGCTCCTCTCCTGCTGCGAGGCACGAGGTGGGTGATGAAGGGTGATCTCTCTCTCTCACACGTGGGCACACACGCACGCAGCAAATCTAATAAAAAGATATTAGTCCGAGAGAATTTGGCTCCTGGCATTCAACTATCTCGAGCTTCATACAGACACCAAAGAAATGAGATTATGGGAGCACACAAACAAGAAATTCCAGGGGGATGAATTCATGTTTCATCGCTGTTACAGGGCGGGGAAGGACCTGTCTGTCTTCCTTTGCATTTCTTTTTAAATTCTACATCAAAACGTGAACCCCCTCCCTTCAAAAGTCACACTTCCTCCAGCCCCCGAACCCTACCACCCTCCCATCAAAATCCCAATTGCTCTCATTATCATTTTAAGGACGCGTGGAAGGGCTGACAAACACCCCAAAGTTCAAGGACTCCTTGTAAATCCGGGGTGTAATTTAGATTTTAAAAAGCTTGCTTTGAAACCTCTCTCGGCAGCCTGAAAGGGGCTCGAGTCACTCCTGGGTTATTCAGATGCAAACCCTGTTTTGGAGCACAAGTGGCTGAGCTGAGCCATCCCCAGCAGCTGGAGGTTCGGGGGCAGATGCTCCGCAGCAGCAGCAGCAGCAGCAGAGCTCCAGACTCCGCTGGAATCAGCGGAATGGAGATCATTAAATCCAGCTAAAAGCAGCCTGTTCCCAGGATTTGGTGCCATCTGAGCCCCTATTCCCAGCCCGTTCCTTCCCAGTGGGATCGGGCCCCCAGACGGCCCCTTTGAACCTTTAGAACAATTCCTGGTGTAATTACAAACCAGAAAAAATCGCTCTCGTGTCGACCTTAAGCAGTAAATTTCCAGGTTTAAATTGGTTGGTTTATTTATTTTTCTTTTTTTTCAGCGAAGTGACACATTTCTGAGGGCTGTGGGTTAAAGACTCTTTTGAAAAGCCCCAAATCCCTAATCGGGAGTGAAAAGTTATCGCTGGAGCACCTTGGGGTGGGTGGTGACAAACGCAGGAAAGGGCCCTGCGTCAGCCGGGGCTCTGGGTAAATAGGGCCGGGGAGGAGTGCGGCAGCCTGAGGAGCCTGATAAGCCAAATCTGCACAGCATTCACTGCGAAAAACCAGCACAAAGCCAGCCCGAGAGCGCAGGAACAGCTGCTGCCGAGCCCTTCATTTCTGAAGAGGAGCGAAGAGGAGAAAATAATATGATAAAAATAATCCAGCACGAAGCAGCAAAGTCCCTCGGTGCTGGCCTGCAGGGGGGGCTCCAATTCCCTGCTGCCCCCAGACCCACCCCAAAAACGCAATTTGGGCAGCCACAAGGAGGAGAGAGCAGCGAGCAGGGCTGGATGGGGTTTGGGGAGGAATTGCTCCCTGGGATGGAATTCCCAGAGCAGCTGTGGCTGCCCCTGGATCCCTGGAATGGCCAAACCAGGTTGGAAGGGCTTGGAGCAGCCTGGGACGGTGGGAGGGGTGGGGATGGGATGAGTTTTAAGGTCCTTTCCCACCCAAACCATTCCATGATTCCATGTCCCAGCTTCCCCCAGCAAAGAGCAAGGAGGAGGTGACCACGAGGAACGCAAAGCCCAGCTCCCAAAGTAATCACAGCCCAGCAAAATAATAATAATAATAATAATAATAATAATAATAATAATAATACCACCACCACCAATAATAATAATAATAACACCACCACCAACAACAACAACAACAAAAACAACAACAACAATAATAATAATAATACCACCAACAATAATAATAATAATAAAAAAACCACCACCACCACCACCAATAATAATAATAATCATAATAATAATAATAATAATAATAATAATAGTAATAAAAAACAACCCTTGAGTGATGTCCACCTCTAAATCAGCCCAGTTTGGCTGATTCCAAACCGCTGCCATGGATCTCTCCCAGTCCAACTCCCAAAAAAAGAGGGACAAACAAGATCTCAAGAGATGGAGCTGTCAGATTTCCCCCCTTTTCCCCCAAATCCAACAAAAAGCTTCTGCTCAGCCTTCCCACCAACCAAGGAGAGTTTGCAGATGCTGTGCCAGGAATCTGGATTTATTCCTGGCACGGCTTTAATGGGATATTGGCACCGCTGGAATTTGAAGGTATTCAAAGTTCTCAGCCCCCAAAGCACTTTGCTTTGGGCCAACAAACAGCAGCCCGGCCAGCAGAGCTGAGCACCGAACCCCAGAAGCAGCTTTGGACATGCCAGGCCTAAAAAATCGCAATCTAAAGAAAAACTCAATAAAAAATAAATATAATAAATATAATTATAATATAATAAACACTATATTATATATACAATATAGTGATTATGTTATATTATATTATATTATATTATATTATATTATATTATATTATATTATATTATATTATATTATATTATATTATATTATATTATATTATATTATATTATATTATATTATATTATATTATATTATATTATATTATATTATATTATATTATATTTACAATTCTATAATAAATATAATCATTTAATAGACAATAAATATAGAATATATAATATTTATATAATATATACTACTATATATTATATAATATAATAAATATAATATAATAATAATGTTTTCCTCCAGGCACGGATAAATAAATTCATGTTTCATCGCAGTTACAGGGCAGGGAAGGACCTGTCTGTCTTCCCTTGCATTTATTTTTAAATCCTACATCAAAATGTGAACCCCTCCCTTCAAAAGTCACACTTCTCCAGCCCCCCAGCCCTGCCACCCTCCCATCAAAATCCCAATTGCTCTCATTATCATTTTAAGGATCATTTTAATCAGGGATTCCTGATCCCTGGAGGTGTCCAAGGCCAGGCTGGGCAGGGGTTGGGAAAATCAGCTGTGACAGAGGAGCAGTGCCATGGTTGGATCTCACAGTTAAAAGGCAAATATCCTGAATATATGTTAGGAGAAGTTTTATAGATTTCTATTACGTTTCTATAAATATCGGTTTCTATTTATGTTCTATAGATTTATGTTTTATGTTGTTCTCAGGGGTGGCCTGGGTTTGGGACATTTGGGAGGGTGAGATTGTCACTATGGCCCCAGTCAGGATCTGAGGAAGATCTCCACCCCTGGGCAGAGAAGGAGGATCCATGGGCAGAACTTTGGGGGCTAAAGGGTTAAAAACCCTCCATTGTGTGGGTGAGCACATGGTGGGAAATCCTCTGCTGTGATATTTTCTCTGTTCAGCCTTCTGCTGTGTTTTTGAGAAGTTTTCATAAACATTTTAAGTTGTTTGACGTGAGTGTTTCCCACACAGGGACAGTGGAGGGTGGCTGGGATGGCTTTAAGGTCCCTCCCATCCCAAACCATCCCATCATCCTGCAGCCCTGATTTTTAAAAGTGTTACCTTCTCCTTTATAGTTCTTTTGAAAGTTTTCAAGTTCTCATAAAACTTCTTGTGCCTTCTGAGAATGTTTTTGTATTTGAGAGTCAGAGTTCCCACACAATTTCACACATAAATAGAAGAGTTTACACATTTTTCTGTGAGTAGAGAAAAATGATTGATTGATCTTTGGACCAGTGTGGTTGGAGAGGTGATAATTCCATCCTCCAATCCATGGAATTCTATAAATACCGGATGTGGGAATGAAACTGGGGCTTTTTCTCCTTTGAACTTACCAAACTTCTGTGCAATCATTTTGTGTCTGATCCCACACGGGCACCCCCAGATCTCCCCGGTCCCACCACTTGCCCCTGGATCCTGTCCAGTGGTGGCAGGAGGGGCAATCCTGGGATGTCCATGCCAGGAAAACCCCTCAGGTTTATGTTATATGTTATGTTATATTATGGTATATTATATTTTAAATATTATTTTATTTTATTGATTTTACTTTATTTTATTTTATTATTTTACTTTATTTTATTTTACTCTATTTTATTTTACTTTATTTTATTTAATTTCTTTTTTACAATTTATTTTTTATTTTATTATTTTATTTTATTTTATTTTATTTTATTTTATTTTATTTTATTTTATTTTATTTTATTTTATTTTATTTTATTTTATTTTATTTTATTTTATTTTATAATATTTTCCATTTTTTAAAAATTATTTTATTTTATTTTTCTTTATTTTTCATTATTTTTTAAATTTTTCTTTTCTTTTTTATTTAAAAAACTATTTTCTTTTGTTTTATTTTACTTTATTTTGTTTATTTTTAATTTTTTTTATTTTAATTTTTTTAAAATTTATTTTATTTTTTACATTTTATTTTATTTTATTCCATTTCATTTTATTCCATTTTTAAAATTTTACTTCATTTCATTTCATTTTTTAAATTTGATGCTATTTTTATTTTTTTAATTTTACTTTCTTTTTTGCTATTTTTAGCAACGTTATTTTCCCCTCCTCATGCCAGGGTGTTTAGCAGCAGGAGCAGCTGATGGGCTGGAAAAAGCCGGGAGTTGGGAGCAGGAGGTGCCCATCCATGCAGCCCAAGGGGGGGATTGGAGGCAAAAACCACAGAAAAACAAAAAAAACAACCTCCCACAGAGCCAGGCCACCGTGGGCCAGCAAAGCAGTGCCCCGAGAAACACCAGAAAATAACCAACTCCTCCAGCTGAAAATGAGGAAAAAATGGGGAAAAAAAAGATACAGGTCTGCAGCACACCAGGGCCAAACTTCAAAGGGAAAAATAAAAATATCCAAATATTTTTCTGTTTTATTTCCCACCTTCTTGCTGGATGAGAGCCCAGGGGTTTCCGGGACCAGAGGGAATTTCTGGCCAACCCTCACCCCAGAGGAGCAGCCACGGGCAGAGGAACCAGGCTGGGAACTGGCACACCCAAGGGTTCTGTTTGCCACGGGCAGAAAAAATCCGGGTAAAAAAGACCAGGAGGAAAAGCAACAAAAGCTGGACACGACCAGGATGGAGCAAGGAAAGTGCTGATACAAAATATGAATTTCCTCCTGCCTGGAGCGTTCCCAAAACCACCCTGCTGCCCTGGGAGGCTGCTGATAATGGGGTGAAAAGAGAGAAATTTGGGGGTGTGGGGGAGCTGAAGGGGGAGGAAGGGAGGGAGAGGCCAGGAGTGAGCTGGGCATGGCTGGGACTGGCACTGGGATTGGCAGGAGAGATTTCCCAGCCTTTGGAGGGATTTCCCAGCCCTGGGGCTGGCTCAGAGCGACCTGGAGCTGCTGGGGAGGGTCCAGAGGAGGAACCAGAGCTGACCCAAGGGCTGGAGCCAGGCTGGAGAGCTGGGGGTGCTCACCTGGAGAGGAGAAGCTCCAGGGAGAGCTCAGAGCCCCTGGCAGGGCCTGAAGGGGCTCCAGGAGAGCTGGAGAGGGACTGGGGACAAGGGATGAGGGACAGGACACAGGGAATGGCTTCCCAGTGCCAGAGGGCAGGGATGGGTGGGATATTGGGAATTGGGAATTGTTCCCTGGCACAGGGTGCCCAGAGCAGCTGTGGCTGCCCCTGGATCCCTGGCAGTGCCCAAGGCCAGGCTGGATGGGGCTTGGAGCAGCCTGGGATGGTGGGAGGTGTCCCTGCCATGGGATGGGATTGAAGGGCCGGATGATCTTTGAGCAGATCCCAGTCCCTGCCAGGGGTTTTCACCTGAACCCCACACTTTGCCCATTCTCCTCTGCCCTGGCGTCACCCCAGTGCCACAGAGTGTCCCAAAAAGGGATGGACCAGGACAGGATGGGAGGTGGCCCAGCCCAGGGTGATGATCACACATCGGGAAGCGCTGGCTGCTCCCTGCTGCAGCTACAATGAGAATAAACCCCCTTGGGACACCTCCTGGAGTAATCCCCCTGTCCCACCAGGAAATCCCCCCTCTCCAGAGCCTGTTTTCCCCTCACAGCTATTCCCCTTCCCTCTCCAGCATCCTCCCGCTCCCTGAAGAAGTCTCTCCCACCTTCTCCAGATTTTGGAGTGATAACACCACCTCAGAGGTGTTTTTCTCGCTCTCAGGGTGGAGGAATGAGCCACAAGAACCAGAGATCTCCAAACCTCCCGTGCAACCCTGACCCAGCCTCCCCTCTCCTCTTTTTCTTTCTCTCTCTTTATTTTTCCTCCTCTCCCCGACCTCTTATTCCCAGTGGCCGAGAACATTTAGTCTGGCCGGGAAAAGGAAATCTCATTACAGAATTATGGTTCATTTAGCAGGTCCCACTGGAAGCCCTGCAATAACCACTGCCTTCCTAACAGGATTAGCCAGTGTCTGAACCTCCCGCTCTCCCTGCAGGCATCTCCCTGCCCAAAAAACCCCAAAACACCCCAAAAAACCCCAGAAAACCCCAAAGAGCCATGGAAAACCATAATTCAGGTGGATGCAGGGAGGGGAGGATCGAGGTGAGCTGAAGGAGAATTTGTTGGTGTGAAGGTGGGTGCTGCCAGCAGAGGCTTGAACAGGTTATCCCAGAATTATCCCAGAGTTATCCCAGAGTCATCCCAGATTTATCCCAAAGTTATCCCAGATTATCCCACATTTATCCCAGAGTAATTCCAGATTTATCCCAGAGTAATTCCAGAATTATCCCAGAGTTATCCCACAGTTATCCTAAAGTTATCCCAGAGTTATCCCAGATTATCCCAGAGTTCCCCCAGGGTAATCCCAGAATTATCCCAGATTTATCCCAAAGTCATCCCAGAATTAACCCAGATTTATCCCAAAGTCATCCCAGATTATTCTAGATTTATCCCAGAGTTATTCCACAGTTATCCCAAAGTTATCCCAGAATTATCCCAGAGTTATCTCAAAGACATCCCAGAATTATCCCAAAGTCATCCCAGAATTATCCCATATTATCCCAGAGTAATTCCAGAGTTATCCCACAGTCACCCCAGGGTTATCCCAGAGTTATTCCAGACTTTTCCCAGAATTACCCCAGAGTTATCTCACAGTCATCCCAGAGTAATTCCAGATTTATCCCACGATTATCCCAGACTTATCCCACAGTTATCCCAGATTTACCCCAGATTTATCCCACAGTTATCCCAAACTGATCCCACAGTTATCCCAGATTTATCCCAGACTTATCCCAGCTTCTCCACTTGCAAATCCCACTTTTCTTTGCTGTCTTGGCCTCTCCCAAGCTGCCCATTCTCCCCAGTGGCTGGAACTGGGGATTTATATTTACATTATGTATATTTATTTAATGATGATGATGATGATGATGATATTTGTCACTGCTAGATCATACTCTGTGTGTGCTGAGGCAGATTTGGGGGACCAGCTCTTGTTCAGAAATCTCTTTGGATGCATTTGGGGATATTCATTTGGGAATATTAATGCTGTTAATGTTGGAAGCACCAGGGATGCCCTGGATCACCCAAATGCTGCTGGGCTGCCCTGCTGCTGCTCCCAGAGCAGTGTCCAGGGGCTCCTGGAAGCTGCTGGAGCTTCTCCTGGCATCACTCTGGGACTCTGCACGGCTTTGTTTGCAAACACTAACACAATTCCTGCGATCTGCTCTTATTGTGAAGGTGGGAAAACGTAAACCAGAGGAGAAGGCGAAGGAAAAAGCCAAATTTTGTGGTGCCAGCAGAACATCCCAGCCCAGGCTGCAATGTCTCTGCTCTTCCCACCCCTGTGCCCACTTGGGACCTGGAAAAGGGGTTTAAAGAGCAATAAATTGGGTGTGGAGCTGGCAAAAGCAGCCCTGCTCTGGGTTTTCCTGCTCTCTGCACCTTCTCTCCTCTCTCCCCACAGTTCTCAGCTGGGCTGGTGGGGCCAAGCCCAGGGGATCCCCGTGGGTCACCCCACTCTGAGGCACCCCTGGAGGGGACAGGGACAGGCACAGCCAGCTCAGCCCTGGGCAGGAGGCACAGCAGGAACACGGAATTGTTCTCCAGGGGCTGCTGGAGGGGTCTCAGCAGCAGCATCCCCCCAGGCACTCCCTGGGAAAGGCTCCAAACAGGAGCAGATCTGCCTGCGTTGCCTCCCCTCAGAGGGGGACAGGTTTCATCAAAAGGAATTGGACTATTCCTATTAAAACAGGAAATTTTTTGCACCAACTTTGCCAGGACTGGGCTCCTGTCACTGCCTTACTCCATCACAACCCTCCTCATCCTCACTCCTTCCCTCCCCTGCTCACTGCACCAACTCTGGTGGGAAAAGGGGAATTCTGTCCCCCAGCCCTTTGTCTGTCAGAGCCCCAGCAGAGCCCGGAGCTGGGGGGTCACTGCCCCTGCGAGTGGCTCACAGGGACCCTTCACCCCACACTTTTACCCCAAAGCACTCCCCACCGGGCCCTTGAGGGGCCCACGCTGTCAGCTTAGGAAATAATTAATGCACATGTTAATTAAAAACTCTGACTGTGTTCAAGGATTGCTGCTGACTGCAAAAAATGATCTGAACAAGAGCTGGTCCCCCAAATCTGCTTCGATACACACAGAGTATGATCTAACAGCAACAAGTATTATCATTATCATTACCATCATTATTAAATAAATATGCATAATTAATAATTAATTAATTAAATAAAAATTAATAATTAAATAAATATGCATGATATTTTAGTATAATAATATAAGAATATAAATATTAAAAAATAGAAAAATTATAAAAATATAAAAAATACAAAATATGAAAAAAATTAAAAAGCTATATATACTAATATAAATACAATAATATAAACATAATATGTATATAATAAATAAATATATAATATAAAGCAAGAGTGGTCCTACTTTTGGGGTGGGTAACTCTGGGATGGAGGGAGGTGTTAATTACAATCTGACCCAAATTCATCCCCTCAGAGTTCCCCCCTCATGTGAGAGCTGCCCTAAGGTTTCTCAGCTCCAAGCTGCCATGGAAATCCCTCCCTGCAGGGATTTCAGAGCCTGGCCTGGTGTCCCCACGCTGTCCCCGCTCAGGAATCCTTCAGGCTGCAGGTTCTGTTTGTGGGAATTTGGGCACTCCAACCCCATCCCTATGGGACAGCAACTCCATTTCCCCCTGGAACTGCTGCACCGTTCAAACTTCTGCTCAAAAAGGAGCCGGGCATGGCTGAGGCATCACCAGGAGGGAATAAAAGGCCGGGCTGGGTTGTTTTTCTCAGGGTGAGCCCTGCTGGGCAGGGGTTAAATGCAGCAGCAGCAGGAGGGGTTGGTGCCCACCACGGGGTGCCAGGGACCCCCCCGGGAAGGATCTTGGGGGTTTGGCACCTCCACCCTGGGGGAAATTGTGGGAAGAGAGGAGGGAGAGTGCGGAGAGCTGGGAAAGTTTCGCTCGCAGACACTCGGGAATTCAGTTTGCAGCATCTCCTGAAGGCAGGAGTTAAGCCAAAAGGTGTTTGTGGAGCTCATGGGGGCACGGGGGTGGGATTGTGCTGCCAGGAGGGTGCCAAGCTGCTGCAGCCCCCCAGCACAGCCGGATCCTCTGTGGAGGGGGGAGCTGAGCCCTGTCCGGCAGCGAGGATGGGCAGGAAGGGGCAGCCTGAGCCCTGCGCAGCTCCAGGACAAGGAGCTCATCCCTCAGGACAGAAATCCCTGTTGTACCCCTCACCCTGGCTCTGGGAGGGGTTTGATCCCCTTTTCCCTGGGCTGGCACAGAGCTGTGAGTGCCCTGCACCGCTCCCAGCGCTGCTCCGGGACTGGGAGAACTGGGAATGAACAAATGCGACCTTTTAGCAGGGCACAACAACCTGATACCCAAAGCGTCCCTGCAGCTCCCCCCCTCAGCCCTTTCCCCTTTCCCCTTTCCCTCTCTCTGTTTGTTTGTTTGGCCATCCAAGCTTCCAGCAGCAGCAACGGGCTCTGGCAACCCAAAACTTCCCCTGGGGAAGAAGTTCTGGCATCCAGCAGCCAAGTCAGGAGACTCTGGAAAGTTGCTCCGAGCCTGTCTCATCTCAGGGCTTGACATATCACTGCTGTCCATTTCCCTTCCCAAGGAAATCTGATTTGTTCCCAAGTTTATAGTTTCAGTGACCTAATCCCAGCATAGTTGTTCCTGTTTCCCTTTAATTTACTGCCGCAGCTTGTATTAATTGATGGATTGCAGAGGGTTTGAGCCAAGCTAATTGTTTTAGGAACAGAAAAAAAAGGAGAAAGAAAGGGAGATGTGAGGTCCCTTAGTGGATTATGGAGAGATTTGGAGGGAGAAGCAGCAGGCACCGGGAAAAAGCTCCAAACAGGAGCAGGGGGGAGGCTCCCCAGCCCAGAAATAACTTCCCTGGGATGACCCTGGAGTGCAGAGCAGGGCTGGGACGGCTCCTGTGCTTCACCCTCTGGCTCTGAGGAGCTGCTCCTGTGCCTGGGGGGTGCTGGGGAGCCCAGGGAGAAGGGAAATGTCAGCACCCAGCACCCAGCACCCAGCACCCAGCACCCAGCAGGGATGATGCAGGGAAGCCCAGGCTGCTCTGAGGAGGGGATGGAGCAAATCCTGCTGGAAGGATCCCGCCTGTGCTGGATGGGGGAGTCACTGGGAGCTGCCAGCAGGATTTAGCAGGTGTAAATCGTGGCCAGTGGCCCTGATCTCATCCCAGGAGAGGGGATAGGCTCTGTGGATCAGGAACAGCAGTTCAGGCTGTGAGACCTCACTTTGGCAAGGCCTTTGACAGTCCTGTGGTATCAGAGAACGGAATCATGGAATGGTTTGGGTTGGGAAGGACTTTAAAGCTCGTCCCACTCCTGCCCAGCCATGGGCAGGGCACTTTCCACCATCCCAGGCTGCTCCAAGCCCCAGTGTCCAACCTGGCCTTGGGCAGCCCAGGGATGGAGCAGCCACACCTCACCACTCTCATCCTAAAAACCACCTTCCTTGCATCTCATCCAAACCAACCCTGTCCCAGTTTAAAACTGGGAGTTATGAGCTGGATCCAGTCCTGTGGAATCCTGGGGCAAGGAAGGATTTGGGATCTCCTCTGCCCTCCCTCATTTCCTTGTCCCCATCCCTCCCACCCCTCCTCTGTGTCCCCCAGGAGAGCCAAAGCAGAAGCAACAGCGGGACCTCTTTTAGCAGAGAATCCTTTAGGGGATGGGGGTGCAAGGAGGGGACACCCCCAGAGGAAATCCCAGCTCCCAGGAGCCCCCAGAGCAAATCCCAGCTCCCAGGAGCCCCCAGAGGAAATAAATCCCAGCTCCCAGGAGCCCCAAGAGGAAATCCCAGCTCCCAGGAGCCCCCAGAGGAAATCCCAGCTCCCAGGAGCCCCCAGAGCAAATCCCAGCTCCCAGGAGCCCCCAACACCCTCTGAACCACAGCACCACCAAAGTATTAAAGTTTTCCATGCCAGGAACACTCTCCTTGTTGTTCCCCCAGCCAAACCCCCTTTCCCATACATCAGCCCAGGCTCTTTCAGCACGGCTCTCGCAGAGAGGTTGATTTATTCACCAGCAACACAGGGAGTTTCCAGATTCACACTAATTGCTCTCCCAAATTACTTAATAGTTGAAATTGCAGTCCTCTCTTTGGAAATCATCTCAGACAGCTCAATAAAAAACTATCAGCTGAGAGACAACTGCAAATTGATAAAGTCTTTGAGACGAGGGTAATATCATTGTTGTCTGGCAAATTTATTTGTCTGAAACCCAAACGCGGAGGATAAACAGCCTCGCTCGGTGAGGACACCGCCCGCTACCGAACCGCTCAATTTTCCCTTCCAGAGCGGCTCTGGTTACTCGGAGAGAGAAGGGGCAGCGCTGCTGAGACCAGGCAGGCACTGCAACGCCTGCCAATAATCGCTCCAACCTTCCCCTCGCCGAGGAGAAACAGCATTTAAAAGAAATATAATCATAATTATAATAATAATAACAACACCACGAGTGCCTGTGCCGGTTCTGGCGGGAGGCTGAGGCTGCTGCTCCCCTCGGGGAGTGTGGATTTGGGAGCTGGCTGGTGGCCACAGAGCTCCCGCGGGCTTGGAATTGTCACCCGGGAGGGAAGGGGAAAACTCGTTTCATTTTGGCCGCTTCCCAATTTCCCGGCTGCTCCGGGGGCGGGAGGAGCCGGGAGGGGAGGGAGGGAGGGCAGGGGGGCAAGGGGGCAGCCAGAGGTGTGGGGGGCTCCTGGTGGGGCACGGGGGGAGCCAGAGGTGTGGGGGGCTCCTGGTGGGGCACGGGGGGAGCCAGAGGTGTGGGGGGCTCCTGGTAGGGCACGGCACCGCCGAGGAGGCTTCGAGGGGCAAGAACAAGGGAGTGGGAGCCCAGGAAATGCCAGGAGAGTTTTGGGGGGATGCTGAGCAGGACGGGGCACGCTGGGAGCATCTCCTCTGCCGTGCAGGATTTTGGGGGGGGGGGGGGCCATCACCTCTGCCGTGCAGGGTTTTGGGGCTGCCCCCTTTTGGGAGCATCTCCTCTGCTGTGCAAAGTTTTGGGGTTCTCCCATTTTGGGATCATCTCTGCCGCGTGATTTTGGGGCAGTGTGGTGTCAGGAAGGACCTCAGGCACCCCAAGCTCCTCCTTTCTTCTGGTTTTAAATCCATTTCTGCAAGCTTTGGCAGGAGGGGGGTGGGGAACAGGGTCGTTGGCACAAATGACTGACGGGCAGCGCTTCAGACCCACAAATTCTTCCCCTCCCATCAGCCCAGGAACATCCACCAGAAACTCCTCGGCGGGTTGGACAAATGCAAAATACTCAATAGGGAGAGCCCCCAACCCAGCCCGCTTTTCCCCAGGGAGCAGCGTGGCAGCGAGGGGGTTACGAGGAGCCGCTGCCCAGCACGGTGCCAGGAGCCGCGGGCATCTGCCAGCCAGCCCGGCCGATGGCTGCCATCTGCTCCTGGCACCTCGTGTCGCGCCGGAGAACAATCCCAAACAATCCCAAATCCCAGGCAGCCCCAAAGCTGCCCCAAAGCTGCCCCAGCCCCGCGATCCCTCGGGACAGGGAGCCCGGGGGTGCCACAGCAGCTGCCGGGAGGGGACACAGTGCCACGGCAGTGCCACATCCGAGCTGCTGGAGCCCCCTGGGTGTTTGAAGAGCTGCGAGAGCTTCACCGCCAGCGCCGTGTCCCCCTGTCCTTCGTGGGGTGGCGGTGGGGCACCCCTGAAGCTTTTCCTCACTTCTGGCACCCAAGGGTGCCCCAAGAGCAGCAATTCCTGCAGGAAGGCCAGCGCCGAGCGTGTCCCCAGGAGCTGCGGGAGGGCTGAGGTGGCAGTGCCACCTTAAAGGGCACTCGCGGCCACCCGCGGGGCCACGGCTTTGATGCCAAGGAAGAGCAGCTCGGAGATCCATCCCCATCCCTCCGGGAGCCGCTTGGCACAGCGGGCAGGAAAAGCGGAATGTGGGCACAGCCCCAGCCGGGTGACCCCGGAGCCGCGGGGGAGAGCGGCCGCGTTTCCTGACCCACATCCCGACCCCCCTGGGGGCTCCGGGAAAGAAAAACCCTTTAAAATAAATAAATAAAGAAAGAAGTCTCATTCATCATTCAGCCTCTGTTTGTTTTCTGCACTCCGCTAAGCTCAAACAAGCAAAACAGATTAGCTGGGCTCATTTGTTTCCTACTTAATTACACCTCTTCGGTGCTGATGTAATGTTTCAAGATTTGGGTTGCTAAGGCTGAAAATCCACCTGCCCCCCTCCCACACCCACCTTGGCTTATCATTCCCATCATGAAAAAGCCCAGATGGAGACTTTTTTCCGAAAAAACTCCTCTAATTATTGAGGAATTCAGGGCTCTGAATGCAGAAGCTGCCAGCGAGCGCTCAGGTTGTCAGAAGCAGATGGACGCCAGCTCCAGCTTTTGATCACAGCCTCGGAACCCCTCCCCAAAAAAACAGGGAGAAGGGGGGGAAGGACCCCGCATCTGCAGCAGCACAGGGCCGCAGATAACTTTAGTCATTCCCCCTCCCTCTCCAGGATTGCTTTGGCATCAATAGGACTTCCCAGGAAGCCGGAGCAGCTGCGGTGCCGACGCAGTTTGCAGGATGAGCTCGGCGCTGGAGGAAGGAGCGCACGCCTCCCCGCAGGAGATGTTCCCTTCCCTTCCCTTTTTCCCTTCCCTTTTTCCCTTCCCTTTTTCCCTTCCCTTTTTCCCTTCCCGCTTTTCCCAAGGCAGAGCACGGCCCTGCAGCCCCAGCACGGAGGAGAAGCTGAAGGTGCCCAGGTGCAGGAAGGTGCACCTGGGATGGGTTTTTAAGGCTGTCACCACCCTAAAAGCGTCCCGCAGAACCCCCAGCCGGGAGGGAGCTGCCGACCCGCTGGGGGCATCCCCAGCCCACCCCGGCGAGGCCAAAGGTGTGTCGGAGGCGAGGAACAAGCGGAGCCGGCGGACGGTCGGAGGTTGGGAACGACCCCCTGTGATTCCCAGCAGGAATGCAAACAGTCCCCCCCGCTCCCAGCACAACGTCCTGGAAAAAACACTATTTCCCCTTCAGCATTCCCACCCGGGCCACCTCCCCGGGGTGTCCCCAGCCTTACTTGGGTCCGGAGGGAGCGGAGGGGGTGCGGAGGGAGCCCCGAGGGGCGGCGGGCAGCGCGCCCCGCTCCCCCCGCCGCTCGGCCGGGGCCCCGCTGCCCGAAAGGAAGAGCAAACAAAAGGCACACACCGAGGCCATGGCTCGTCCAGAGGCAGGGGCTGGCCGGACCGGGGGAGGAGGCGCTGGGCAGCGGCAGGAAAAGGGCTCAGCCGGCGCTGGAGGGCTGCGTGAGCCGTGCCCAGCCGGTGCGCCGTGCCCGCCGCCTTTCCCCCCGTGCCACTGCCCCTTGGCGGGTCCGGCCGTGCCCTCATCCCCTCACCAGCTCACACCCAGGACCCACCGTGCTGATGGCTCCAGCCAGGACATCCCCCGTGGCTCGCCAGGGCTGCGATGGGGGAAATCGCTGCTGGTGGTTTTGGGGTGGTGGGAATGCCCGCCGGGCACCGGGCACCTGGCAGCGGGCACAGCCCCGCGGCCGCCGGAGGAGTTGGGTTATTCAGTAACTTTTAATCTCTGCCGGCTGGAAGCTGCTCCACGCCTGCCTAAGCACGGCTGCGAGCTGATTTTCGGGTGTTCAGGGGGGCTGGGTCTCGCCTGGTGGGGCCGGGAAGGAGGGCGAGGATGGGAGAAGCTCCGGGAAAAGCAGGAAAAGCCCCAAAACTCTCACTGCCCCAGGCACGGGGGATCAGGACCTTCCCTTCCCCAAAACGCTCCTCCCAAAGGTGCAGAACAGGGAAAGGGCGTTTCCACCCCACAGCGCGGCTCTTTCTGCCCGAAACCAAAGGAATTTTATCCATCTCGAAGGAAAGGTTGAATTTTTAACCCGCTGGCAGAGGAGCAGGCAAGGAGCTGCTGCCCTTGACGTGCAGTGGGGTTTTGTTTGAGGTTGATCGGAGATAACGGAGCTCTCCGGGCCTTTGGAAGGGTTTGCCATTGATTTTTCTCAGCTCCAAAGGGAGGGAGAGCAGAAAGGCACATCCAGGCTCCCCACCACGACCTCAGCACCTGCGTGCTGTAAAATCAGGCGTGCCCGGACAATTAGGAGGCAGCCAAAGGCTGCTGCATTAATTAAAGGAGTCCTTGGAGATTAAATCATCTCCAGGGACCCGCTGTCCCTGTCCCCTCCAATTGTCCCATCCAGCAGGACAAGCTGCACCTCAATCCAACATCAGGTTCTGCTTCAAAGCCCCTGAACATCCCCTGAAACAATTTTCTTCTTTAAATTGAAGAGATTTTAACCCCACTGAGAGCCCTGAGCAGGGAGAAATGAGCTTGACCCGCCTATCGCACCAACATGGATGCGGCTCCCTTGCCCCAAAGCCTCATTTTAACTCTGAGGAGCCAAATAAAAATAAAATAAAAATAGTTTTTGATGTCACATCGCTGTTGTCAACATCTCCAGAGAAGGTCACACTTCACATGATCCTTCCCATGCCGAGGTGACTCGGACACAGCTCCTGAGAGCAGGAACCCTGCACACCCTCACTCCAAATTCCACTTATTATCCATCTGGGAGCCACTTAATCCAGCATTTCCTATTCCCCAAACCACAATCTATCCCTGCAGTTCTGTCCCAGAGCCATTTAACCAACAGATCTCCATGGGAAGGATTTTTGAGCAGCCACATCCCATCAGGGCAGTTCAGTGGTTCTGAGCCCCCAGCTGTGGTTTCCAAATCCCAGGTTCCCGGGATCCACCCCCAAACACCAACCAGAGTCATGGAAATAAGGAGGGAGCATAGGAAAAGGGGCTGGGGCTGATGGACAGGCCAGTTTTCTCTTTTTATAATTGAATTTATAGGGGCTTGGACATCTCCAGCAGCACTGGAGGAAGCCATGGATGGATGATGGATGGATGGATGGATGGATGGATGGATGGATGGATGGATGGATGGATGGATGGATGGATGGATGGATGATGGATGGATGGATGCCCTGGAGCTGCAGCCAGGCAGGAACAGGCAGCTCCCACCAGGGAAATTGCTTTTTTTGTGTCTTCCCAAATATTTGAAGGCAAACCCTTTGCCTTTCCCACCTTATCCCCATGACAAGGGTAGTAGATGCACAACAATTCCCATCTCCCTTTAGGAGCACAGCACAACCAAATTCCCCCAAATTCCCCCCACAACAGGCACCCCAGGGCACTCATCCCATCCAGCAGCATCCCAAACCCTGCACACGGATCCAGCCCGGAGTTCCCCCCAGCCCAGCCCGGATCCCACTCACCACTGCACCCAGGGATGGCCACGGTGTTGTTTCCCAGGAAAACCAGTGCCAGGGCGCTCCGTGGGAGGTGTGGGAGCAGCTCTCAGGGCCAGGTGTATTTAAGGAGTGGGGTTGAGCAGGCATAATGAGACAATCAATCCTTTTTCCTCCCAGCGCCTCGGGCAGCTCTGCACGGAGCCAAGCCCGGGGGCAGGACCTGGGGAAAGGCACTGGTGGTGTCTGCCCAGCCATGGAGCAAGGAATTCTCACTGCCAGAGGCAGGAAAACCACACAGCCAGAACCAGGGAGTTCATACTGCCAGAACCAGGGAATTCCCACAGCCAGAACCAGGGTGTTCCCACTGCCAGAACCCAGCAATTCCCACAGCCAGAACCAGGGAATTCTCACTCCCAGAACCAGGGAATTCCTGATGCCAGAACCATGGAATTCTCACTGCCAGAACCAAGGAATTCCCACTGCCTGAACCATGAAACTCCCCCAGGCAGAACCAGGGAATTCCCACAACCAGAACCAGAAAATTCACATAACCAGAACGATGGAATTCCCACTCCCAGAACCCAGCAATTCCCACTGCCAGAACCAGGGAATTCTCACTCCCAGAACCAGGGAATTCCCACAGCCAGAACCAGGGAATTATCACTCCCAGAACCAGGGAATTATCACTCCCAGAACCAGGGAATTATTACTCCCAGAACCAGGGAATTCCTGCTGCCAGAACCAGGGAATCCCCATAGCCAGAACCAGGGAATCCCCACAGCCAGAACCAGGGAATTCTCACTCCCAGAACCAAGGAATTCCCACTGCCTGAACCATGAAACTCCCCCAGGCAGAACCAGGGAATTCCCACGACCAGAACCCAGCAATTCCCACAGCCAGAACCAGGGAATTCCCACAGCCAGAACCAGGGAATTCCCACAGCCAGAACCATGGATGTGCTGCTGGAAATGCAGAACGAGCTGGGAAGCAGCCGAGGGTTTGGGGTTTGGGGGCTCAGGGGCTGATCCCCTCGTGGGAGGGATCATTCCAGCAGCAAATCCATCCCCCACGGAAGGGGTGAGCAAGGAGCCGTCCCCATCCATGCTGCTGGAATTGGGGATGAATGGAGCAAGCAGCTGGGAATAAGAGTTAAGGGAAGTTAAATCCCAAAAAAGAGCTTGGCCATGTGGAGGAAGGGCCCATCGTGCTGAGCATCATCACCCATGGGATTTACAGGACCAAAAATATCCGAAACCCAATCCAGGGACATCAATCCCAATGTCCAGGAGCTCGGGGGTGGCTGTCCCCTCCTGCAGGCCCTGGACAGCAGCCAGAGCCACCAGAGGCTGTTGGTGTCACCAGGCACAGAGGGACAGCAGGGCCACAAGTGCCACTGCAGCCAGCAAACCAACCTCTGGAAAAAAAAAAATAAAACAGGTATTCCTGGAATGAGATTTTCCTTCAGGAATCCTGCTGGGAGCTCCCAGCCCGGCAGCTTGGCTGGGGGGAATTTGGCAGCATTGGTGTAGAAGGAAAAAATGGAGAAAATGGGTTCCAGTCCCTCCCTGCAGCATCCCAGTGCTCCCAGACTTCAATCCCACATGGAATCACCCTGCCCCAGCTGCCAGCCCAGCTCCCTGCATGGGGACAGCTCCTTGCTCACCCCTTCCATGGGGGATTTGCTGCTGGAATTATCCCTCCCACGAGGGGATCAGCCCCTGAGCCCCCAAACCCCAAACCCTCGGCTGCTTCCCAGCTCGTTCTGCATTTCCAGCAGCATCCAGGCTTTGGGAGCAGCTGGAGCCCGGCTCTGCCGGGTGGGGAGGGCTCTGCACGGGCAGCCTGCACACCGTGGGTCTGCCCAGGGCTGCAGGGGGCTCTGCAAGGGCAAGGGAAGGTTCTGGCACCGGGAATTCCCTGGTTCTGGGAGTGATAATTCCCTGGTTCTGGCAGTGGGAATTCCCTGGCTCTGGCACTGGGAATTCCTTGGTTCTGGCACTGGGAATTGCTGGGTTCTGGAAGTGGGAATTCCTTGGTTCTGGTTGTGGGAATTGCTGGGTTCTGGCAGTGGGAATTCCTTGGTTCTGGCTGTGGGAATTCCCTGGCTCTGGCAGAGGGAATTCCCTGGTTCTGGGAGTGGGAATTGCTGGGGTTTGCAGTGGGAATTCCTTCATTCTAGCAGTGGGAGTTCCTTGGTTCTGGCTGTGGGAACTCTTTGGTTCTGCCTGTATGAATTCCCTGGATTTGGCAGTGGGAAATGCTGGGGTTTGCTGTGGGAATTCCATGGTTCTGGCTGTGGGGATTCCTTGATTCCGGATGGGTGAATTCCCTGGTGCTGGCTGTGGGAACTTTTTTGTTCTGGCAGTGGGAATTCCCTGGTTCTAGCTGTGTGAATTCCCTGGTCCTGGCTGTCAGAATTCCCTGGCTCTGGCAGTGGGAACTCTTCGGTTCTGGCAGTGGGAATCCCTTGTTTCTGGCAGTGGGAATTCCCTGGTTGTGGCTGTCAGAATTCCCTGGTCCTGCCTGTCAGAATTCCCTGGTCCTGCCTGTCAGAATTCCCTGGTTCTGCCTGTCAGAATTCCCTGGTTGTGGCCCATGGCCATGGGGCTGGAGGAGGCTGGAGCTGAGCTGTCCCCACAGGAGCTGGTGGCTGGGGAGGATGGAAGTTCAGGCTGAAGGCTCATCCCCCGTGCCTGGCACCTTCCAGGAGGCTGGAATGTGTCTCTCCACCAGCTGGAAGTGGGGCCATGGAGCCAGGGGGTACCACAGAGCACCCCTACCCCATGGCTGGCCCTAGGATGGGGATACAGGGATTCCCTGACGCTCTCCAGAGCCTCCTGGGGATGTCTGGCACCCCGAGGTGCTGGGACAGGCCACCCACACCCTGGTGGGACAATTCCCCTCTGGGACACATCCTCCCTTCCAGGTGCTCTGGCACAAACCTCCAGTGTGGGATTATTTCCTTCAGCATCACCGACCCTTCCCCAGCCTACACGGACCTCACAGCACACCCAGGGTCCCTGACCCCCTCCCACCCTAACCCAGGCACAGAAAGCCACCCTGTCCCAAAAAAACCCCAGGAATAAATAAAAAACCGGGGCACAGGAAAACCTTCAGCCAGTTTTTCTACCTGCTGCTGCCCAGGCACAGCTCGTCTCTCTGGAGGAGGCTGCGGGTGTCGAGTTTAGGGCAAAAAATTGAGGATTGGGAATTTCTCCTCCTTCCCAGAGGAAAGGCTCCTGCGCTGGGAGCCCGGCAGGAGCTGCCTGCACTCACTGGGGTCGGGTTTCTGTCCCCAGGGCAGCGTAAAAATAGAGGTGAGGAAAGAGAATCTGCTGAGCAATGGGGCAGCAGGAGCGGGGCTCGGGGCAGGGCAGCCCCTTCCCCCGGGCGGACTGGGACCCCCGGGGGCTCTCCCCGGCTGGAATCAACCCCGGGGCTGTCCCCACCCGAGACAGCCCTGGGGAATTCACCCAGCTCGGCTGTCCCAGCGCAGGGCAGCCCTTAATGAGCTCATCAAGCCCTAATGAAGAAGTGGAGCTTTAGGCAGGCAGGACCCCCCGGGCCGTGCTGGGGTGGCTGCGGGGGGCTCAGCCCAGCCCGGCTCCCCCCGAAAGCGCCGGCCCTGCGCTCCTTGCGGCTCCTGAGAAAGGCCGGGCGAGCCTGGGGAGGGACATAAATCAGAGCCGGGACAATGCCCCATTGTGGGGCTCCGCCACAGCCCCGGGGAGCACCGGCCCGGGGATGCGGGACCAGCCCCAGCCCGGCTCCGAGCTGTAATAATGGACAGGGCTTATGCCTTTATCGATGTTCAGCTCTTTGTTAAAAAGATCAGCCGGGCAGGGGGCTCGACACGGAGCTCGCCCCCGCTGCTGGAGCTTTTCCCCGGCAGCCGAAGGGGAGAAGGCTGCAGAGGCTGTCCCTGGAGGAGTCTCCGTGGCACACTGGTAGTTAAAGGTGCAGAGGTGTGCGGTCTGTAGCTGAAGTCCAGCAGCATCTATCCCCTCTCCTTCCCTCCTGGTAACACCAGGAATTGTTGTTCCTTTGCTCCTGCTTCCCACAGCCCAGCCTGGTCCTCTGTAGGTTATGGTGACAGCTCAGACACAGACCAGGGACGTGGTTCCCTTTTCCCCATCCAGCCCCCTCCGCTGTGCCCAGCCTTCCATTTAGGGGTGTTTTCATCCCCAAACCCCCTCCCACGATTCCACTGGTCCATTTTGCATCCCGGTCCTAGCGTGGGTGGGGGTGTAGGTGATTCCCAGGAGCAATTAGCTAATTAACCTCTCAGTGTCAGCACTTAGCTCAAGCCCAGGAGTCCCAGCAAGGCTGTTTTGTTGGTAACACGAGCTGTGGATTGTGCCCCTGAGCCCTGCCCTGCTGGCACCGCCGGTTCTCGGCTCCTCGCCAGCCTTTTCTTCTGCTGCTGCGGGGCGGAAAGGGGGACCCAGCGCTGTCCCCGGCGGGGTCCCCCGGGGGGCAGAGCCTTGTGCCCCCGGCCAGGACCGACAGCCGCACCTCGGGGGATCGGAGGTGTTGAGTGCGGCTCAAGAAACGCCCTAATTTGGGGGCAGAATGACACAAATCAAGGCAGATTCGTGTCTCTAGCCACGGGTGAGCGTCCCTGTGCCTGTCCCTGCACACACACACACACACACACACACACACACACACACACACACACACACACAGATCCCCACCAGGAGCACCCAAAGGTGTCCCCAACTCTCCGCCGCCGCTGTTCAAGGGAATTTGGGGGATATTTTGGACATTTCTCACCGTCCTGGTGCTGGCGTCTCATTAACCACAAGCCAGGAGCGAGCTCAGCCTCCCTGCGCTGGGCCCTGCGGTGCCACCAGCAGCTCTGTCCCCGGAGCTGGAGTCACCAGTGCCAACCAGTTACACACCAGCGCTGCCCAGTTACACACCAGTGCTCACCAGTTACACACCAGCGCTAACCAGTTACACACCAGCGCTAACCAGTTACACACCAGTGCTGCCCAGTTACACACCAGTGCTACCCAGTTACACACCAGCACTAACCAGTTACACACCAGTGCTAACCAGTTACACACCAGTGCTGCTCAGTTACACACCAGTGCTAACCAGTTACACACCAGCGCTAACCAGTTACACACCAGCGCTAACCAGTTACACACCAGCACTGCCCAGTTACACACCAGTGCTGCCCAGTTACACACCAGTGCCAACCAGTTACACACCAGTGCTGCCCAGTTACACACTGGGGCTAACCAGTTACACACCAGTGCTAACCAGTTACACACCAGTGCTAACCAGTTACACACCGGGGCTAACCAGTTACACACCAGTGCTGCCCAGTTACACACCAGTGCCAACCAGTTACACACCAGCGCTACCGAGTTACACACCAGGGCTGCCCAGTTACACACCAGCACTAACCAGTTACACACCAGCGCTGCCCAGTTACACACCAGTGGCAACCGGTTACACACCAGTGTTAACCAGTTCCTCTCCAGACTGGTGGCAGCCCCCCAGCTTTGCCGAGCCCCCTGCTCACTGCACATCCCCGGTGTGACCCTGAGCCAGGCAGGCGGAGCGCCCATCCAGCGGTGGCTCTTCAGCCCCAAATCCCGCATTTCTCCCGCCGGGAGGATCCATCCGAGCAGCCCCTTCCCAGCAAATCCCCCTGGACGCTCCGTGCCGCCCCCCGCCCGGGCTGAGCCGGCTTTAATTGGTTCCAGCTCCTGCAGGCTTTGGAAGATGAAAAGCCCTCGACAGGAGAAGTGTGGAGCCTTCATGGTTTATTAATGGCGAGCCATCATTATTTTACCTTTCAAGTGCTCGGGTAGTGGCGAGGAGGGAAGGAGAGGGGGGAAACCGTGTGAACTTCCCGTGATTTTTCTCCTCCATCTCCTGGGTGCTCCCACCAGCCAAGCCGCCGCTTTTCCAGAGGGGCTGTGCCCAGATGGATGGTGGCATCCCGGGCAAACAGCCGGGAGAGGCAAACAAAGGCAGCAGCAGCTGCCGGGAGCCTCCGGGGCTGTCGGAACTCAAAATGTCCCTCAGACATTTTCAGAGGTTCCAGGCCTTGGTCAGAAGCATTTTAGACCCTGGCAAACAGCAGAAAACAGCTGTGATCTTGAGTTTGAACCATGGAATGAATTACCAACTTTGAAGGTGGAACAAGCAGTCACAGAGGGTTCGATGGTATAGTAAAAGTAGTCACAAATTAGAGGGTAAAATTTTTTAGTATTGTACAGGGGGGTTTTAACACCTGTACAGGGGGGGTTTTACTTTGTACAGGGGGGTCAGGAGTTCTAAGATGGAGGAAAGTGGGCCTGATCCTTTTCTTCCTCCTTCTTCTTCCTTACCTCCATGTTCTTGGTGATGTTGGCATTTTTCTATTGGTTTAGGCTGGGGACACACTGTCCAACGTAGGTGACAGATATTGGCACGTTATTGTAAATCCAGCACAGGTAGTTTGTGGTATTTAATGTTTGTACCATCCCACTGAGGGCAGAGCCCCGCACACTGCCCTGCAGGACAGAGCTGCGGCAGGGCAGCAGAACATGTTAGAGATAAACAGAATAAACAACCTTGAAACAGCACAGACCAATTATGGCTTCTGCTTTGGCAGTGGGGCTGACAGACAGAGACTTTCTACAATCTCGGAATCACCAATACCCACAGATTCCGACACGGGGCTCCATCACCGGGCTCAGCATCCCCCCGGTGCCCACCCCCTCCACCCCTCTACTGGGCACAGCCGGCTGGGATCCATCTCCCGGAATCTGCCCAATTCCCAACCTGCTGCTGCCTCAGCTCCCATCTAAGCGCTGGTTGGGAATTATCATCCCCAAAGGGCTGAGCAGGAGGGAAAAAAGGGATTTGGCAGTGCTGGACAGGCTCAGGCGCTGCCAAGGCTCTGATGGACTCATCCCCACCCCACCACGGGTAAAAATTCCCGGGATACAGCGAGGAGAGGACGCGGAGCAGCACAGGGCAGGGCAAGGTTTTTTCAAATGGGTTTTGGTGGTTTTTTTATTTTTTGTTTTTTTAGGGTTTTTTTTTCTTTTTATTGGCATAAATAATTCATACACTGTCACCTCACCAAACACTGCACAAGAAACCACGGGAACAAATGGCTATCCAGGTCTGCAGGTCCCAGAGAGATTCGCACCCAGCCAGACAGCAGAAATTAGAAATTACTTTCTTCAAGTGTAGAAAACGTTAGAAATGTTCCTGTACAAATTTACAGCGGGGAGAATCCATCGTGCCTTTCTCAGAAATTCTTTTTTTTTTCTTTTTTTTTTTTTTTGTGTCTGTGGTTTGTGGGGGTGGTTTGTATTTTTATTTCTCACCAGCTTCTATTTTTCCGGAGGTGTTGTGTTTTTTTTTTTTTTTTTTTGCAACGACGACAACAAAATATATATATATATATATTTATATATATATTTATAAAAAGAAAAAAGGGGGTGGAGGGAGGAAAAGGGAACTGAAAATCAGCTCATTCTGCAGAACTACCACGGAGAAAACGAAGCAGGCCAGCGAGTTCAGTTGGAAACTGTACAGGATTGAGGTCTGTATATATCTATATACATACATATAGAGATATGTATATATATCCATATATACCTTATGTACAAGGCAATGGAACACGGGAATTTACAGGGACCTGAAATTAAAGGCAGCGCTCGCAGCTGACCAAGCTTCCCCCGCAATGTTGGCAACAAAAATAGATAAATTCAAATAAATTCATAGTAAGTCAAATAAATTAAAACAAATTCATAGAAATTCCATGAAATTCAAATAATTTAAAATAAATAAAGGGTGAAGAAAGGAGGAAGGCTCGACCCAGGGCACTTGGGGGGCAGAGAGGGGCTCAGCACAGAGCCCTTCTCCTCACACAGCCAAAGAGGCCGAGTTCCAGGCACCAGCTTTTCCATGGAATCCTAAATGGGCACAGGGAGGGTTGGGCTGGGTGCTGGGAGGGAATTTCTCCTGGTGAGGGCAGGCACAGGTGCCCAGAGCAGCCCCTGGGTCCCTGGCAGTGCCCAAGGCCAGGCTGGATGGGGCTGGGAGCAGCCTGGGATTGTGGATTGTCCCTGCCCGTGGGTTTGAGGTCCCTTCCAACCCAAACCATTCCATAATTCCAGGCTCTAGGAAAGGCTGAGCAGCTCCTCCACCTCCAAGACATTCCTTTCTGCCTCCCATCCGTCCCAAATCTGCCCCACCCCAGCTCCTGCCGCGCTCAAGGACTGGATAAAAGCCATGGGGGCCGAACTCTGAGCTCGTCATTCCCAGAAATTGCCCGGTCAGGGCTCAGCGGGGATTTGGGAATTTGTTGGTTTGGTGGGTGGGGTTTTGTTTAAATAACTAAGACTTTAAAAATAAGAAGGAATGATGGAAATAACGTGGCAGCCTGAACAGCTGGAATGGAAGGGAAGGAGCTGCTCCTCGGAGCTCATTTGGGATAAATTCAGGACAGCTCTTCTGCCATCGATACCATTGTGCTGTGCCTGTGGCTGTACCACAGCCAGGGGAGAGGGGAGGAAGAGGGTGGAGAGCAGGGAGAGGTTGGCTGTAGGAATATTAATTTCTTCCAGATGCCTAAAATCCAGTGGAGAAAGGTGTGGAATGAGACAGGACAAGGGGAATGGCTTTGAAGTGAAAGAGGGCAGAGTTCAATGGGATATCAGGAAGGAATTGTTCCTTGGGAGGGTGGAGAGGGGCTGGGATGGAATTCCCAGAGAAGCTGTGGCTGTTCCTGGATCCCTGGCAGTGTCCCAGGCCAGGCTGGATGGGCTTTGGAGCAGCCTGGGACAGTGGGAGGTGTCCCTGCCATGGCAGGGGTGGGATGGGATGAGCTTTGAGGTCCTTTCCCACCCAACCCATTCCATGGTTCTGTGCAGAGCTGCAGCCCAGTGAGGCCCTGACACCACGGGGAGCCCACCCAGCACCCAGCACCCCTCAGCTCATTGTTCCTCCACTCCTGGCCCATAAAATCCACCAGGAGTCTGCAGCAGCTGTGAGACCCCACGGGGGACACATCAAGGTGAGACCACCTGGGACACCAGGAGCAAACCCACGATGACCCCTAGACAGATCTCATCCCTTCCACCACAGATCCACACAACATCCACCAGGCTCCAGCCCTGTGCCACCCTGGAGATGACCTCCAGCCCTGGTGTCACCTTCTTCTCCCTTCCAAGACCTTTCCCTGTCTGCTGCTCCCCTGGGAATTCCCACCTGCTCAGCACCCACAGCCCCACACCAGCAGGACAGCGCTGCCTCTGGAGGGGGTCTGGGGATTGGTGACACCTCCCCGTGCCCCCCCAGCACCCAAAACCTCTGGGGAAGGATTTGGTGAGCATTTTGAAGGCATTGGTGAGAGCTCAGAGAGGGTTTAGTGCAAGGTTTGTGTTTCGTGCAGAGGGAGGGCTGGGGGAGCAGGGGCAGCTGGGCTGGGGAAAAGGGCAGGCAGAGCTGGGATGGGCAGGTGGGATCAGCCCCAGGGACCCCAATTGTGCTGCTGGGGCAGGGAGCAGTTAACCCAAACCAGGGCTCAGCCCCAAAAGCCATCCTGCCCCATCCCAGCTCCATGCACTGCCCCCCATCCCAAAAACATCAGCAGGAGACTCCTCCAGATCCTTTTGGCGGCTGGATCAGCCCCTCCCTGCTCCTGCCCACCTTGGAATTTTCACACATGCACACGTGGGGGTTTTAACACCCCCACAATTAAAATCCCATCTCAGCCCAGCTGCAATTAAGTTTCTAATCTTCATTTACTTATGCTAAAGCACTCCCAACACCAGCGAGGAGGAGCTGGAGCAGCAGCCAGACAAACCAGGGCTGCTTGGGTTTGCAAAGCCTCGTCAGGGCTCCAAATTAAAGCGAACTGAGACTACAATTGAATTATCTGGGATGGTTCCTGTCAAGCAATTATGCTCCATGAGAGCCTGGGAATGCAATTTGCTCTCATCTGACAGCTCATCCGAGGGGCTGGAGGGCCTAGCCGAGCTGGGGGGGAGAGGGAAATACCAGCACGTGGAATTCAGGTGGAAACTGCAGCTCCCAGAGAGAATTTTTGGGGAAACTCTGGGATTTGGCTGATGGGAGATGAGCGTGTGGGGGAAAGCGGTGCTGGGCATGGCTGAGATGTGCCAGAGTGGGGCTGGGAGCTGCTCTGTACAACCAGAGCCTGCCTGCATTCCCAGCCCAGGAATGAGCCCGGGAAGGCCACAGGAGAGAGGATGGACCCCAATTCCTGCTGCCCTGCTGTGGCCAGCCCCAGAGCACCCCCAAATCCCGGTTTTGGGGAGCCAGGAGCAAAGGCAGGAGCAGCGCTGGCTGATGAGACACACCCCGGGCACAGCGGATAAATTAACGGGAATGCGGAGATGGGCCCCGCTGGCAGGGAGACCCGCGGGGGGACAGAAAGTGGCCGCGGCCGGGAGGGGGAGAAGCCACTCGTGAAAGGTCAGCGCTGCCCACCGAGGGGCCGCGGGGACAGCGGGACAGATGCATTTCCCCGCGGGGGACAGCTAATGGCAGTGGCACTCCCTGGCCCCGCAGGATCCGGGGATAAACTCATGAATCAGCGACATTCCCCCCCTTTTTTGTTTTTTTTTTCCCACGACAAAACCGCAAAGAAATAAATAAAGGGAATTAAATAAACCCACAGAGAACCGAGAAGAAGCCCTCCCCAGCCGAGCATCGTCGTGAGCACTGGATGGGGATCAGAGGAGCCCTGGGGATGAGCTGAAGTCATTGTCCTGTGGGTCACCGCCGCTCGGGGGTTCTGTCCCCAGAGCCACCACCCGCTGTCCCGTCCCCCCGCGGCCGGGTGCTCCCGGGGCTGCTCCGGCTTCCCGGGATGGAGAAACGCCGCGGGGGAAGAGCCCCGTTCCCGGCCCGCTGTCGGCCCCGCTGCTCCTCCGTAGCGCAGGCTGGGAAGCGGAGAGGAAGAGGAGACCCGCTGGGGGAGGAAGGCACCGTCCCATAACTCCTCCCGTCACAGCCTGGAGGGGACACAAGGAGCAGAGTCAGCGCTGGGCGCCTCCTCCCGTGGGAACGTGGGGGGTGCAGGGAAGATTTTTTGGGAAAAAACCTCCTGGAACGGCTTTGCCACTGAGATGCTCCCAAAAGCTGCGGCACCCGGGGAAGCCCTGAGCTCCTGCACCTCTCTGCCATCCCTGCCCGGCTCCTGGAGCATCAGCCAGAGGGGAAAGGGCTCCTTGGGTACCGCTCCCATCCCTGCATCCAGGATCCCGCAGGGTTTTGTGCCCCGATGCCTCGGATCCAGGGATGGCAGAGCCGGGGTACCACAGCCAGCTCATCCCCGAGCACAGCCGGGATCCCTGGAGCCAGCAGGACCTAACAGGAACCTTCCAGGACCTAACAGGAACAACAGCCAGAGCCGAGTCCCTGTGGAGGGAATCAGCTCCGGTGCAAAGCTGAGCTGGAACATCCTGATTAGCAAAAGATCGGGCCGGTAATTAACAGGGAGCTGCAGGGCAACCCCAGCCCAGGGCAGGCAGAACGTGGCTCAGTGACTGGAAAAAACATTCCCAAACCCAGCGGAGCAATTCCGCAGCTGCCTCGGGGCCCGGCATCCTCCAGCAGCCCCTGCCCGGCTGCCGGAGCCGCCCTGGTGCCTGCTTGGAGCGCGGCTCGGTAATTAACTCCTCTCCTGATTAACATCTCCCGTTCCCGGAGTTTTGGGGGACACCTGGCCGCGGCATTTGCGGGTTCCCGGCAGCCCCCCAGGGACAGGGAGTGGCACCGGGGACATTCCAGGCGCTCTTGGGCCACCCAGCTAAGGAAGAAAGGCAGTCTGTTATCAGCAGCAGGAGAAATCGGCATCTCCCACCCTCTGTAAGGAGCAAGAGCGATTCCTGAAGCCCCGAAAATGTCCTGACTTCTCTCCCTGAGCTGACATCTCCTCCCCTCCATCCATTCCCATTTCCAGCCTCCGGGGATGCACGCTGGGAGCAGGAAAAATCCCCCCCGTGAACGCCACCCCCGCACGGGCGAGATTTTGGTTCTATTTGTCACAACATGACAAATTCCAGGGAGGAAAATGAGTTTCTAAGTGATTGCTCTGCGTTTTGCCTGCTGTTCCCAATAGGGCAGATCCCGAAATCCCAACTGGGGCACCCACTGACGCCGTTTCCTGGAGCACAGGGACGTGACTAAGCCAAAGCAAGGGGACAGAGCGGGATTTGGCCATGGGAGAAGAAGGGATCAGGCTGGAAGCTGCGATGGCTGAGGGGCTGGGAAGGATCCCTGGGCAGGGAATTCCCCCATCCGTGAAATTTGGGAACAGGGGAGGATGGGCAGGGATGGGCACTTACTCTGCCGACTTCCAGAAGTGGCCGGGGTGGGAAAGGCGGCGGTTGCGCTTTGGCAGTTTCTCCAGCATGTCCATGAGCTTGGTGAAGGTGGGTCTCTCCTCCTGCTCGTAGGCCCAGCAGAACAGGAGGATGTCCTGGAGCCACAGGGAGAGCGCGTGAGGGAACCCAGCCAGGCCCTGTCCCAGCGGGAATTGAGCCAGTCCCGCTCCCACCACAGCCCTCACCCCCGACGGCCACGCCACGAGGAGCACAAGGAGCACAAGGAGCACAAGGAGCACAAGGAGCACATCCTCGGGAAGGGTTGGGATGGAGGGGATGTGTCCATCCCATGAGGCTCTGTCACCATCATTGGATTCCTGTTAAGAATTGGGATGGAAGGGATGTGTCCATCCCATGAGGAACCATCTCCATCACTGGATCCTTGGGAAAGGCTGGGATGGAGGGAATGTGCCCAACCCATGAGAATGCCACTTGCATCCCCACATCCTCCCGAAAGGCTGGGATGAAGGGAGGGTGTCCATCCCACGAGCACCCATCTCCATCCCCACATCCTTGGGAAGGGCTGGAGCAAAGGGAACGTTCAAGCTGAGCTCAGCAGCAGGACCAGGCCTGGCTGGATGAGATGGGCAGATCCAGAGGGTTTTCCCAAGGGCCCCACCAGCCATGTCCCAATCCATACACACCCACCCAGGGCCCCGCAGCACCTACCGAGATCTCCTTGCCCATCCCGATCTGGCTGAGGTTGGGCTTCATCCCCCTTCCCACCTGCCAGATTATTGCCTCCGCTGGCTGCGTCTTGAAGGGCCATTCCCGGGCGTGCAGCTCGTACCAGATGGTGCTGGTGGGAGACACTGGGAATTAGGGATTCAGGGTGGGGAGGTGTCCGGCCACTGCACCCACATCCAAAGTCCTTCCCTGCTCCAGAACCACCTTGTCCAGGAGATTCTTCATCCCAGGTGACACCAGAGGTGCTCAGCCCTCGATAGAGAGGTGTCACCTCTCCCATTTCCCTGGAGCAAGCTCTGATTGCCACCAGGGGAGATCCCAGCCCGTGGGAAGGAGGAGAGGGGCTGATGGAGGCCCAGGCAGAGCCATGCTGTGACATCAAGTGGGGTTGTCCCACCTGGATGCAACAGCACTGCCCATGGAGCAGCTGAAGAGAGGATGGTGGGGCTGCAGCTGCCACTCCAGCAGAATTCCAGGAAGGGATGAGCCCAAGAATTCCCTTTCACTCCAGCTTTTCCCTTTTTCTCCTCCAAAAAGCTCTCCAAGCTCCAAAAATCCGTCCAAGCCGTGCCATGACCCATCCCAGGTGTCCTCACCAGGTGATGGCCACGTGAAGCCCCGGCCATCTGCTCCCGCTCTCATTGCTAAGCCAAGCCCTCTTTTCCGTGAGGAATCCCAAATCCAAGGGAATATCCCAAAACGAGGGCATCACTGGTGGGCACCCCTGTGGTTTTCCGCCCCCGCTACTGCCTGGAAGTTTTGCATCATCATTTTCTGGCACCCGGAGCCTGGACGGGCCTGGATTCCCACAGTGCCAGCCCCACTGTCCAAGGCAAAGTCCCTGGGCCTGATTTTTCCTCCCAGGGATCCCTTGTGATCACTAAAAGTATCAAAACTCAGGGACAAATCACACCAGGGTGGACAAAATCTGTCTGAAAAAAGAAAAGATTCCTCCCTGGGTTAGAGAAGGGTTAGGGAAGCTCCCTGATTTCAGGAATTGGAATTCTGATTTTGCACAGTTCGGCTGGAAATCTCAAAAAAGAAAAAAAAAATTGAATAATGGGAGAGTTATGTGGGTGCAGAGGAATGGGGGACTTGGGCACAGGACAAAATCCCCAGGAGGAGCATCCAAGCACTCTCAGATTGGATTTAACACATCCAAAGCGTTAATTCCAGTTTCTCACTGGGAGTTTTTGTCATCTTTAAAAGAACTTTTCCTCTTGCTGTCCCTGATCCCCAAATCCCTGGAGGGAAGTGACCCCTCTGGATCATCCCTGAGCCTCCCAGCCTTGATGGAGAGCAGCAGAAACAAGAAAGTGGGAAAACGTGGGGAAACCTTTTCATCTTTTCAGGAAACTCACGCTTTCCATAAGGGCAGAGCTCACGATTGAGGAAAAAAAGGGAAAATTACGTCTCCCCACCCACTCTCACTTAGTTGGATACGATCCTTTAATTACCTCTTTATTTCTGTGCTGAAGTTGTACCTCAGGGAGGGCAAAAAAAAAAAAAGAGCCAGACCCTTCCAGCTGTAATTACTGCAGGTTTGATGGGAATATTGCCTCGGATAATGGGCCCACGCTCCCTAATCCCACAGCCTTCGAGGTATCCATGAGAAAATTAATCCTCTGGGTAAAGAGGAAAGGTTTTGGGAAAGGTTTAGCGGGGTGGAATTGGGCTCGTGCCCTCAGGGAGGCTTGTGGGCAGAAAAAGGGCAGGAGGAATGAACCGGTTTGCTGAGGAAAACTTAGGAATTCTCATTTTCTTGGCTTTTAGCAGCTGCTCGTAGGGCTGGCACCACCATCAGCCCCCTGCAGAGGCTGGAGGGGTGAACTGGGGTGTCCAGGGGCTCCAAAGCTGTGCCCCCAACCTTTGGCATCCCCACCCACCATCCAAGCACTTGCTCCACAGTCCCCGCCCCAGGAGGATGCAGGGGAGAGATGAAGCCAGGCTGGCATTCCCGGGATATTCTGGATCCCAATCCCTGGAGCCACCCGGATCTGTGGCCAAAACAGGAAGATTTGGTAATTTAGAGAGAACTGGGGTGTCCAGGGGCTCATGGCTCCAACCTTTGACATCTCCATCATCCATCATCCAAGCACCTCCTCATTGGTACCTGCCCCAGGAGGGTGCAGGCAGAGATGATGCCAGGCTGGCATTCCCAGTGGGATACCCTGGATCTCATTGCCCAGCACCACTCTGGTCCAAAAGAGGTGCATTTGGTAATTTGGGGAGAACTGGGGTCTCCAGGGGCTCCCAGAGCTCTGTTTCCACCCCAGATGGCATCCTCAGGATACTCTGGATCCCATTACCCAGAGCCAGCCTGCTCTAAAACAGGGGGATTTGGTGATTTAAGGATGCTTTCACTCCAAATTTCTCAAAGCAGAGAGGTTCTCCCAGCCCAGCATGGGAATTCCAGGAGCGTCCCCTTGGATTTGGGACAAGCCAAGAGCATCCTCGTCCCCTCCTGTGCCCAGAGCAGCTCCCACCTGACCCAACCACGGGACTCACCCCAGTGCAAAGACATCCGAGTGCTTGGAGAAGGGCAGCTTGTCCTCCTCGGTGTCGGGAGAGAGCTGCCGGATGATCTCGGGGGCCAGGTGGCACAGCCAACCGTTCTGGATCCGCAGCTTGTTCTCCCTCCTGCCAGGACACGGAGCCGTGGCTGCCCCGGCCCAGGGCACCACCACATCCCCAGCTTCCCACCCTCTTCCCGAGGTTTCTAAGCCTGGTTTTCCCCACATCATCCTTGCAAAGTCAGGTTTTAACCCTCCTCTGGAGACGCTGGCACAGCTGTCCCTGCCAGGCAGCAGGACAAAATGGGATACTGGTTCCTGCCAGGACACAGAGCTGGAGCTGTGGGTACCCTGGAGCACAGCATCTCCACATCCCCAGTGAGCAGCCCCCAGCTTCCCACCCTCTTCCCGAGGTTTCTAAGCCTGGTTTTCCCCATGTCATCTTTGCAAAGTCAGGTTTTAACCCTCCTCTGGAAATGCTGGCAGAGCTGTCTCTGTGCCCAGGCAGCAGGACAAAACTGGGACACAGGATGGTGGCTCCTGCTGGGACACAGAGCTGGAGCTGTGGGTACACCAGGACACAGCACCACCGCATCCCCAGCTTCCCACCCTCTTCCCGAGGTTTTTAAGCCTGGTTTTCCCCACATCATCCTTGCAAAGTCAGGTTTTAACCCTGCTCTGAGAAATGTCCCTGCCAGGCAGTAGGACAAAATTGGGGCACAGGATGGTGCTTTAGGGGATCTTTGGCTCTTCCAGGCTGGTGATGGGGATTTAGGGTCTGCTGGGGCTCCTGCTGTGCCCTTTGCACCAAAACCCCTGAAAGGATCCAGGGGTAAAGTGGGGATGAATTCTCCCAGTGCTGTGGTTGGAGCAGGAAGCTGGACAGGGAACCACAAAGTGCCCGTTCCAAGCAAACCCATCCTAAAGACACAGCCTGGGAATTGGTGTTTTCAGGTGTTTGGCCCCAAAACAGCCCCTCCTCCAAGCCTCCAATGGCACCTCTCATGGGAGCAGCCTGGCTTTGTAACAACCCCTCATTTCACCTCCTCTGTCCTTCCTCCACCTGCCCAGGCTCCCCCTGCTCGGGATAAACACATTGGAATCCTTTGGCCAACAGCTGAGGATGACACTGGGGACTTCTCCATCCCTTACATCCTCCAGCAGGCCCCTGGGATACACTGCTGGCTTCAAAATCCCTGGATCATAGCAGTGGTGACACCTCCATCGTGTGTCTGAGGCCAGGTTCAGCAGCAGGAGGGAACAAAACTGTCCCACCTCACGCTGGGCTGGAGAGGGAAGAGCCCGCTGGCTCCTGCCAGGAATTTCTCCCTGTTTGGGCTCAGAATCCTTGCAAATATGGGGATGAACAGGGCTAAGGGATGGCTGTGGGGTCATCTGTCCTCCTGAATGTCAGCCCGGGGCTAAAATCCCACGGGACACCCTCCAGGGATGGGGTTCCACCCCAAAGCTGGCTCACAATCCCAAAATGGCACAATGCGGATCCTCCCGCCTGCAAAGCCCTCCCCATTCCCAGTGACGGCTCTGGCCGTGACCAGAGGGACCCCCCTCCCTCGGGAGGGACACTGCCACTCCAGGGAATGGCTGATGAGGGCTCCTTGTCCCCTCTGGGGTGTCCATGGCCCCTCTCCACCCACACCACGGCAATCAGCAGCTCTGGCACCGCTCGGACCCTCCGGAGTGGCAGGAAAAGCTCTTGGGCACAGAGGGGAGGCTTCCAGCTGCCCAGCACCCCCTCCACCCTCCAGCTCTTAATTACAAACCAGCATTAAGCACCTGGGCAATTAAAAAGGCTCGGGCTGGCTCATCCTTCCCTGTGCCTGCCTCTCCTTCGCTTGGACCTGCTCCAGCACCCTCAGCAAGGCTGGGTTTGCTCCTGGGGCTTTTATTTCTGCTTTTATTTCTGCTCTGTGACATTCCACAGGCAGCCTCGGGATGCTCCAGGGACTGGATTGGCACAGCTCATCCCTGGCCAAGCTTCTGTGGGTTATGAGCTCCTGGCAGTGAGGGCTGGGCTTTAATGGGGTCTCAGAAGTGGCTCAATTACAGCAGTTTGAAGGTTTATGACCAAAGTTCACCTGACTTCACAACCACACCCAGCTGAGCATCTTCCAAGCTACCCCCAATGCAAAAGCAGCAGCAGAAGAGCTCCTCAGACTCCTCAAGACCCACCTCGTGCTCCTCCTAATTCCAGAGCAGCCCCACCGAGCCCAAGAACATTTAAATAAAGGAGGAATAAATCTGATTTCAGCAGGATGAGACCCCAAGTCACCAAATCTCTTCAGGAAGTGTTTTAAGCCCAGCAAAACCAGCTGAAGAAATGCCACCATCACCTGACCTCCAAAAATTTGCTTCCTTCCCAACAGATGTTTTTCCAAGCCTCTAAGGACCTATAATTGGGATTTATCTCCTGTCTTCGTCTGAGAGACACCAAAACCAGCAAAAACCCACCCTGAAAAGGGGAGAACAGACCTGCAGACACTTCCTATTCCAAAATTCATGGTGGCTGTGGATCCCTGCTCTCCTCTCAGCTCCCCTTCAGCAGAAAACATCTGCTACCAGCAGCCCAGGGCACACATTTTCTCATTTTCTCCATTTTTCCAGCAAAACCCTGCTCATTTCTATCCAGCCTTGCTTTCCTGGCCATCCTTCCTCTCCTGAGTCATCTCCTGGATTCTAACCCCACAAGGGACATCCCAATCTCGGGCAGAGGTGGCCACATATCGACCACCTCATCAGAAATCCCATCCCCCCATTTCTGATTCCATCTCTGGAGTATCCCTGACCTTCACAGCAAAGATTCCTGACAAAGGTTTTGCACAAATCCTCGTTCCCAGCTGGAATGAGCTGTGCCTTCCTCCTGGCAGGCCCTGAATCCCAAACCCCCCACCCAGCAGCCAAACCAGAGGCAAATCCCAATTTGCCACAGCGGGAGATCCTGATTTCCTGGCTTTGCAAAGTTTTTGGCCGATTTTGTGCTGAAATCCATTGATATTCATCCAGGCAGAGTGGAAAATCTGGGAGTGCATGGTGTGGGATGGAGAGAGGCGGTCGCTGCTGTTTCCTCTAATCCTTTGAAATCATCACTGGGAAATTGGGGGGAAAATCCATCATTTCCAAAGTTCTTGTTATCTCCTGAGCCTCTTTGCCATGGAGATGGAAGGACCAGGAGAAAACTGCCCAAGCTTGGGCTGTGCTGCTCCCTACACAAAGGGTTTAGAGGGAAATCCGACATCAAGGATTTAGTGGGGAAGGTGGGAAAAGTCAGCAATGTTCTTATTCCCCACTTGAAAAAAACATGGAAAATATAATCTCTGTTCTTCCTTCCCCACTTCTGTTTCCTTTTTCCAGCTTTGCTTTTCCTCCTTTCCACAGCTGCTGGAACTCTTTTCCCTGCCATTCCTACAGCTGGAAAACCTCCCAAACTACCGGGAAAAGAAATTTAATAAGGAACATTTACCAAAACCTTCAGATTTAAACCCTCCGAAACCCCAAAATGTCACAACATTGTGAAAGTCCCAAGCTTGGCTCTCATTTTCCATGTCTTGCTCCATGCCCAGCACAGACACCATGGCCAGATGTCTGTGACTCCCAAAATGTCACAGGAGTGGGGACAGCACAGGGATGGCACCGCTCAATCCAGGCAGGAGATGAAGCAGATGCCAGGGAATTATAACCATGGAAAGGGAAAAGCCAAGGAATGAGCCAGCCCTGCTGCCACAGGAGCATCTCCTGGCTGGCTGCAGGGTGGTTTGGCCATGGAAATGATGCATCCCGTGGGAAGAGGTGGGTCCAAGGGGCACAATCTGCCTCTCTGAACCAAAACTCCGGAGGCTCACACGCGGCATCGCGTTCCTTCCTATGGATCAAAACCAACTCCCTTCGAACAGAGCAGCCCCACGGCACTCAAAGGCCTCTTGAACTCCTGCCTGCTGAGGCTGGAGACACAAAGAATCACATGGAGAGGGATTTTTTGGGATCTTTCCCCACATTCCCAGCTTTAGGGCACGGGGAGGAGCTCCAGTGTGTCCATGTCCTCTTACCTGCCCGCTTGGAGAACCCCGGAGATGCTGAAGAGCCCGAAGTCGGTGATCACCACCTTCCCATTGTCGTAGAAGACATTCTTGGACTTGAGGTCCTTGTGGAGGATGCCCTTGGCATGCAGGTATCCCATTCCCTGGGATGGAACAGAGAGAGGAAAACACCCCAAGGTCACACAAGCGGCACAAACGGGCGGGATAACCCCGGAGTGGCGCCATTCCCATGGGATCCATGAGCCAGCAGGGCACATCCGAGCTGGACCATACCCCCAAAGGGCCCTGCAGGACGGGAAAGTGTCTGGAGGGGATGGGCTCCTGGAGGGAGATGGGATTGTGGAGTGGGTGTCCCAGCTGCCACGGCGCCCACTCATCTTCCTGATTAATCGATCCCACAGGAAAAATGAGCGGCAAACCCACCCGGCAGCCGCTCCCCCGGAATCCTCCGCTGGGAAATGGATGGTGATGATGTTTTCTCCTCCGTTTTTTTGGGGGCTGGCAGAGGAGGGTAATAAGTCACCGCTCCCCACAGCCCTGGCGGAGCCATCGGCGCTTCCGACGGCCCCATCCGCCTGGAAACGGGCGCCTCGCAGGAGTCCTGCCTTCATTCCTTCCCCCCAGGAAAAACTGCTCGGCGGTTAATTAAAATTACTGCTAATGAGGCACAAAAAGGCCATGGGTGGGAAATCCAAACTCTCCTGTTTAGCCTCGGCAAATCAAGCAGACTGCCGGCAGCTCCGCGTGGCGGATGTTCAGCTCCGCGGGATAATTCTGGGAATGGGGAGGGGGATAAAACACATTTATCCCAACTTCAGCAGGGATTTTCATGCTGTCCCACTTTTCACTCCCCTAAGCAGACTCAGAGAAAACTTGATCTGCAGGATGCTGCTGAAGGATCAACGACCAACAGGCCGACAAACTGTTGCTTAAGAGGGAATATTGGTTGTCTGGCACTGCAAAAGGGGGATTTATTAACTGGAATTCCATGGGGATCCATCCATCCATCCTGAGTCTCATCTTTTCATCTATCATCATTAACCACGCAGGCTGTGCGAGAAAAATTTATTTTTAAGCTGGTGGCTGATGTGGAGCCAGAAGCCTAATCCAAATTCCACCATCTGGAAAAAGGGGGAAAACAAACAGAAAAACACCCCAACCCAGCAAGATATGGGAGTTTCACTGCTCCCCGTGGGGAGAAAAATCCTACAGAGCTTCTGCCAAGGGATGCTGAAGGGAGGAAAGGATTTGGGGCTGGATGCCAGGACCATTCCAGGCACTGGGATTAATTAGGGGTCTCCAGTTCCCAGCACATGAAATAATGATGAGGTTTAAAAATCAGCTTTCAAATGTCACTGTCACCTCCAGAAAGTGCCAGGGTGGAGCAAGGAACAGCATGCCAACGTTTCCCTGCCCAGGTGCACTGCATGGCCCCGAGCATCCATGGATGAGCCCCAGTGCCACGGGAATGCTCTGCAGCCCCTTCCCATTGTTTGAGGGTGGCGGGACCCCAGAGCAACATCAGGACCTGGCTCCCACCTGCTCCCACTTCCAGCGGAGAGCTCATCTCCATGGAATCATCAAACACAGCCTGGCCTTTGCTGAAGGAATTTCTCCAGGCAAACCCCAATCCCTCACCTCGCTCCATGCAGATCCCACCGCAAATTCCAGCCCTGCCACCTCAGCCCCTGGGATGATCCCTGAGGAAACACTCGGGGCCCAGTAACGCCTTCATTTGCTGGGCTGTGTGAAAGGCCAGCTCCCTCTGCCGGCACCGCTCCCGGGATCAATCCTCCTCCCCCTCCCCAGATCTCGGGATAACCTTGCACCCACTAATCCAAGGAGCTGAGCAGCTCTCACGTCACATTCCAGGACTCAAAGGATAAAACCCAACAGCTGCTGTGACTCCGCAGCAAATCCAAAACCTCCGGACAACGCGGCTCCAAGCCCACCCCAACCAAGGTGTTGGGATTTCCCTTCCCAACACCCACCACTTCCCAATCCCCCAAAACATCTGCTGGAGATTGGTGGGCAAAGATGGGAAGGTTGGGAAGCTGCTCCTCAGCAGGAAGGCCACGCGGTTGGGTCATGGCATCGTGGCAGGAATTCCACAATTCCACAATCCAGGAATTCCCTTTGGTGCTCAGGGAGAGCCTTTGGAGCTCTGCTAATTCCTTCAGGGATTTGCAGCGTATACAAAATCCCTCTACCTCTCAACCCCACAGACTGGAAGTTTTCAACCTGTTCCTAACAGGCTCCAGCTGCAGAAAATGAGGATCTCAGCCTCATCCTCAAAACCCACATGGAGCAAGGAACCCACGCAGGGAAAGGGGCTGAACAGAGCTGTTATTCCCGCTGGGAACACCTGGAAGGAAAAAATCCTGAACACAAAAAGGGGGAAAAATACAAGGCTAGACTGTGATGCTTCAAGTGTTTGCTCAGCGGGAAAAATCCGTGTCTAAAAGGTGGAAAACATGGATCAGAAGTGGGAATTAGGAAGGAAGAGGCTCTGGGCTGCCTCAGGCACCCCCAGCTCAGGCCATGGCTCCAAGGTAGCTAAAGGTTCAGGCTGTGGAGAGTCCAGGGGGATTGAAGGAATTTAAACTTTAAAGTTAAAACTGGTCTAAATAAACACAAAATAGGCAATTTAATAAGGACCATCCAAGGAAAAGGCATTGCCCAGGAAGTATTGCTGAACATACCCTGCTTTTAACCTGGGTTTGAATATTTAAGGGGGAGCTAAGGTCTGCCAGAAAACCTGATTTTCTGTTGTTTTCCCTCAGTTAAATGTGGGATCAGCTCCAGTTTGGGCTCCAGGGTGGAAGTGTTGGCTGACCTTGAGCAGGGCACGGGGGCACTGCCACAGCTCCCACGGCAGGGCATGTGCCAAACATTTCTGGTGATAAATATGCTTGGAATCACAGCACAACCCCAGTCTGGCAGACAGCTCAACACCTCAGTGCTGCTGCTGACATCCCATGGGAAGCTGTGAGGGCTCAGAACCCAAATTCCCGGCCACTCCACCATGCCACAGGAGGATCCTGCTGGGAATAGTTTATAGGGACATGTCTGAAGTGTGGAAGATGCACTTGGAGTCATCCCTGGGACAGGAGAAACGTTTTTAGCTCTGGAAAATGTCTGTGAGCTTGGCCTTGTGGCACCATGGCACGGATTTCTCCAGGAGCCTCAGCCCTGGGAATGTTTTATGGGAATACTGGGAATGCTGGAAGTGCCCAAGACCAGGTTGGACAGGGCTTGGAGCAGCCTGGGATAGTGGATGATGTCCCTGCCCATGGTAAGGGGAGGAATGGAGTGAGTTTTAAACTCCCTTCCAGCACAAACCATTCTTGTATTCCATGATTATTACATTTATTTTTTTTTTCCAAGAGGAGAGGAATATCCCACCAGGAACTCCCCCACAGCAGCAATGCTGGATTTAAACACCTGAAATTCCAGCAGGGAAGAGGAGCAGTGACCAGGATGAGCCCCAATCATGGGGACCCCATGGAAGCTTTGGTGCCATCCCAATTCAGCCACGTGAGAGAGGTCAAAGACACCTGGATTTTAAAACCAAGGAGGTCTGTCCTGCCCAGAATCCTTGGATTTTAAAGCAAGCAGAGCTATCCTGCTCAGAATCCTTGGCTGCTCCTCCCCTGCTCCCCAGAACGGCTGGACTGGGCTCTTGGCTGGGAATTTTGCTGGATCCAGACCCCACCAGACCATACCTTCACAATTTCTTGTGCTATCTGCCTCGTCTTGTTGACATCCAGGACAATTTTGGCGTCCCTCACCACGGAGTAGAGAGTCCGTCCTTTACACAGGCTGGAAGGACAGGAAAAGGGAAAGAGAAGTTACAAATCCTCCTGGAGAAACAGCCCCAGTTTATAAAGCAGGGAACTGTAAACAATCCCAGGATTTTGGCCAGATTTTGGCCTCCTGGCTCGAGGCAGGGTGAAGATTCTGCAGGGAACTGGGGGCTCTTCCCAGTTTGGCACTGGGAAGGAGCTCTCAATGCTCCTGGCGTGTCCTGGTGGCACCACAAGGGACAACCTGGGCTGGCCCCTGGCTTTTCCCTCTGTCCCAGCCCGGAGCAAACCACCTGGTCCTCCTGCCTCCGAGTTTTTGTGCAGAACTGGCTGTGGCTCCCTCCTCCCTCGGGATACAGAGCTCACAGATGTAAAATGAGTCAAAAGAGATAAAACAAGGAGGGGAAAAAAATCCCCCAACCCAACCCCAAGCACTGTACAATGTCCTCCAATTTTCCTTCTCGTACCAATTACAGTAAAATCTATTTACAGAGCCTTAATTACCAAAGGCAGCTGGATGGGGGGGGGGGGGGAATGGATATAAACCAATTAAAAATATATTGACATTTGAATATCATAATGGAGGACGTGGGTGGCTGCTGCCTCGACTCCGGCCCACAAAAAAAGAGCTTTTTTTTTTTGCTTTTCACTATCCGCCCACGCTCATTCCAGGCAACTTTGGAAAGATGAGACTGGATACCTGTGCCTGGGAAATAAAACACCCAACACACAGCTTGGTAAAGAGGTTTGGTGACTGCATATGTTGATTTGATTCTGTTCTGGTCAACAAATTAAAAGTTCTGGGGTTTCATTCTGCTGCTCTGCCCCAGCTCAGCCCCACTGCTTTCCCCATGCCCAGTTCCTCCTGCCCTGGGAATTCCAGCATGTACTGGTTTGGATTCATCCCCAGGGAGAGGTTTTGTCCTTTTTGGGTGAAAATAATCACAGAATCATAAAAGAGAATCCCAGAGTGGTTTGGGTTGGAACGGACTTCAAGGACCAGATAATTCCAGACCTCTGCCATGGGCAGGGACAACTTGGATGAGGCTTGGAGCAACCTGGGATAACAAAAGCGTCCCTGCCCATGGCAGTGGGTGGAAGGATGAGCTCTAAGGTCCCTTCCCATCCAAACCATTCCACGAGTCCATGAAACCCAGAAAAACCCCAAACTCCAGAAGCTCACGGATACAAAGGATCCTCCTGCTCCTAGGGCAGAAGCTCCACATCACTCCATGGGCAGAGAGCCGAATTTTCAGGACAAGCAGTGAAACAGGAATGTGATCAATCCCCACATCCCACAGGCTTTGGAAAGACAACAAAGTACCCTTCCAAATATTTCCTCACTGGGAGCGTTAGGAATGTCCTGCTGCACCAAGTGAGCTGCACTGGGGATCTGGGCACACATCCCTGAGTGCCTCCTCAGGGATGGTTTTCCTTGCTCAGGTGTCCCAGCACCTCCCTGAGCATCCCAGCTGGATTTAGCCCCGAGGCAGCTGTGCTCCCTCTGAGCCGTCTTCCCATCTCCTGCAACACTTGGACTGCAGTCAAATAAGAATTTGCTGGAGATGAGGATCCGAGCACTTGGAAATCAGTGATAAATCCCCGGGTTTCTGTAACCGGAATGAATCAAAGTGTGCAGAACAACAACGGACGTGAATTGTCCTTCCACCACCTGTGTTTTTCTACACTAATTTGCTACATAAACCCACCGAGCTGTAAGCTCTGCCACACAACAGCCTTTTGCCACCTCCACGACCTGCCTGCACACACAGGAGTTCCCCCAGCCCTTCCCAACCCCTGGAAAACACATTCTCTCCCAGAGAAAACCTTTCTACAGCCAGTTGCCTGTGATCTGAATTGGTCACAAATTGACACTGGAAATGCAACGAGTGGATTAGCGCTGGAATGGGGCTGGATTCCAGCCCTACAGTGAGTTAAGGTCAGCTGTTTTCCTGGGAAAGGGTTGTTTAGAGGAAAACCCTCACATTTCTGCCTATCTGAACTGCTGAGACAACCCCGAGAGTGGAGCTTGCATCCCTTCGCTGGTGAGATCCCCACCTTTCCACTTCATTTACAGGATTCCCAAATCCTTCCCAGCGGATGGAGCCGCTGCAGGAGTACAGTCAGACCTGGACTGGTGGCACCAGGACATGTCCCTGTCACCTCTGCTCCTCAGACCCTGGCAGAGCCACCAAAGCAGCCCAGGTGCTTCTCCCCTCTCCTCCATGAATAAAGGCTCCGAATGAATTCACTGAGCGCCCGCTGCACCGGCACATCCGACTTTTCTTGCTGGATAAGGAGCTGCCAACACGGAGATAAAGCCTGGTTGATACCTTTTATGCAGCACCTGAGCCCATTCAGCCACCACCTGCAGAACCTTTTCATGGCACAGCTCCACAATTCCGCTTCTCCTCGTTCCTCAATCGCTCCCCATTCGGGCAGGACAAAGAGCAGCGCCCGGGGCACGCTCGGAGTCTTCTGCCTTTCCACTTGGAGAGGTCTCTGCTGAGCCTGGCTTTGAGGGACACGGCTGTGGATGACAAGGCCACAAAATGCCTCCGCTTGATGCCAAAAACAAGGCAGATAATTTGCATCTTCAGATGGATCCCGGGTTATTCAGCGCTGAAGTGAAAATTCATACGGAATTCTTGTCTTCTTCTCCCAAACTTCTCCGTCCCAGCTGGCAGGAGAGCGAATTGATGCCACGTGCCCTGGTGCCACAAGGTGACCAAATGCCATCCAGAGCTGGGGGATGGCTGGGACAGAGATGCAGAGATCCTTCTGGGAGTCCTCAGGAGTGCACCTCATCCCATGGCACATCCACATCCCGGTGCCTTTCCCGGCATTAGGACAGGCCCAGCCCCATCCTGCTGCAGATGCCACTCTCTATTCAAAATGAGTTTTTGAAGTGTTCAGCCAAGCAAGCCAAATCCCAAATTGCTTTATAAACACTCTGCATTCCCAACGTGGGCTGGAGACATCAGCAGCGGGAGCTAAGCCAAGGCGGCTCGCAGAGGAACAATTTGGGATGAGGGAGGAAGAGCTGGAGCGCTGCCTCTGGGTGTTTTTGTTCCATGGGAAAACATCTCATCCGTCTTCCAGCCCTTGGGGTTTTTTACCCCTCTCTGCAATATTGATGGTCATCAGCTCTGCACTGGTGGCCAACACATCTACATTGGTGGTCATTGTCTCTACATTGACGGACATTACTCCTACACTGGTGGCCAACACCTCTACCTTGATGGCCACCACCTCTATACTGGTGGCAATCACCTCTACACTGATGGTCATCAGCTCTACATCAGTGGTCATCACCTCTGCATTGATGGCCACCACCTCTATACTGGTGGCAATCACCTCTACACTGATGGCCATCAACTCTACACTGATGGCCACCACTTTTACATTAATGGCCACCACCTCTATACTGATGGTCGTTGTCTCTACATTGGTGGCCACCACCTCTACATCGGTGGCCATCACCTCTACATTGGTGGCCACCACCTCTACATTGGTGGCCATCGCCTCTACAATTATGGCCATCAGCTCTACATTGGTGGCCACCACCTCTACATTGGTGGCCACCACCTCTACATTGGTGGCCACCACCTCTACACTGGTGGCCATCAGCTCTACATCAGTGGTCATCACCTCTGCATTGATGACCACCACCTCTACACTGATGGTCATCACCTCTCCATTGAGGGCCACCACCTCTGTGTTGGTGGCCATAACGCTACATTGACGGCCAACACCTCTGCCTTGATGGAGATTCCATCCTGGCTCCTGCTCAGGAGCAGGGATCATGCCAAGCTCACAGCCTGGCAGTTGTGGGGCACATTCCATCACTCCAGGAGCTTTGTGCTTCCCTTCCCTCTTCCCATCCGCATAAACGCCCGTTCAATTAAAGAGGTGATAAACACCAGAGCCCGGGAAGTTCATTCCTTGCTGGGATATGGATTTATAGGGAAGCAGCTTGGATACCATGGAGACAGCCAGCACTACAGACCCAGGGGAGACACTGGAGGAGAGAGCGAGGTGGGGAATTAATAAAAAATGCTTTCATATAAAAATACCTCTGCTCCCAGGTTACATCTGTGCTGCAAGAAAGACACGGCAAAGAATGCTTGGATGCTCCCACATTCCCCAGCAGTTTACCCACTTTGAGGTTTTCATGGAAAAAGGACCCTTTGGGGAATGTTAAGAAAGAAACATCAACAGGAACCACTGAGCCAGGACTTATTTGATTTCATTTGAGCAGGACCAGAGAGGGAAAGAAGGAGCTCTGCACATTCCAGCACATTCCTGACTTATTTAGGAAGTTTTCCAGTTGTTCCCATATATTGGCTTGTTTTTCTCTTTTCCCAGCATCTGGCAACAGTGCTTTTGGAACTCAGCAGCTCCTGAGGTGCTTCACACAAAGGGAAATTGAACAGCACTGTAAGAGCAGCAAAGGGAGAGCTTTGGGTTCATTTTTATCCCGAGGTTTTGTTTTCCTCTAAATGGATAAGGAATTTCGCCCCCTTGATTCCCTGCCAATGCCAGAGCAAGCTGCGGCAGCATCCAGCCTGAAATGCCTCAGTCCTTTACATCCAGATTCCACGACCATGATCAGAGAGGAAAAATTAGGATATGAGGGAAAATTTCTCCACTGAAAGGGTTGCCAAGCCCTGGCACATCCCTGGAGTCCCCATCTCTGGAGGATTTAACAGCTCTTGTGGCACTTGGGGACGCAGATCAGTGGTGGCCTTGGCAGCCCTGGGGGAATGGTTGGAATTGACGATCTTGGGGATCTTTTCCAATCTAAACAATTCTGTGCTTCTCTGGAAGCAGCAGCCAAAACTCAGTGCCAGAAAAGGCGCGACCTGAGCACCAGCATCCAGCAGACCCCAGGCTGGAAATCCTCATCCCATCCAACCCCATTCCAACCAAACCCAAAGCAACCCCAACGGGAAGCCAGGGAATTCAATTCCTGCCATTTCAAGCAGAGCCCACGTCCCCAGCCCAGAGATGGGAGAGACCCTCCTGCTCCTCATGGAGGAGCCTCTGCAGAGCCAAACCAGCAGGAGGAAACAGAAAAAGCCTGGAGAGCCAACACTCCCCTCATCCCGCCACCTCCAGCCGATGGAAGCACCGGCTTTGGATGGATATTACTTAGGCAGCAAAATCTTCCTGCCAGCAGCTGGCACGCGAGATAACTACAGCCAAACCACAAGGGCTGCAGGAGGAGCAGGAAAAGGAGGAGGAGGGGGATCTGCCTCCCCGAAAAGTAGCTCCAACTCCATCGTCGCCTCGGAAAAAAACAAGTTCTTTGGAAAAAGCCAACTCCATGCATTTTTATTTGGAGGAAATAGAGGAGACGAGCTCTTCTCCAGCTGCAGGGAGAAGAGCTCGGAGACAGGTGAATGCAAAGCAGCCCCTGAGGCTTAGCTAAAGCCAGGCTTGCAAACAAGTCATCCGAAAAAACACCACGCTCCAGGTGCCACTTGCTGCCTTTGGAAAGGACACGCTCGGAATCAGCTCCGAGAGGGAGGGTTGGGAGCACAGGGATGAGTGGAAGCGCCTCGACCTCCTTGTCTCCGATGTATTCTCTGTACCCTGCTGCTCTGGCTGTTTTGAACTTCAGGAAGGAAAATAAATTCTTTTAAAAACCCTTTTGGAGAAAGGAAAGAAAGTTTGGATTGAGACAGCTGCTTCCCTGGAACCTGGCTCCACTTTGGAATAGTAAAAATTATTATTATTAATAAAAAGTTAATGCTGCTGCCATGGGAGCAATCTGTTTCTTTGGCTAGGCAGGGAGCCAGCACATGGATACCCCACAGGTGGCCCTGCTCTGTCCCAAAGAGGATCCCAGGTACTGAGGACGCTCAGAAAAAATCAGGAATGACACTGGGATGTCACTCAACAGGGATGGAAAAGCTGGCACGAGCGGAAGGACTTTTTGGGAGCATCTCTCAGTGGGGCACTTAATCAAAGGCATTTCCTTAAATCCCTTCCTCTCCAGCACAGCGAATCCCGCTGCGTTAAGCACTTTCCTGGAGAAATCAGGACCAAACCAGAAATACTTCCCTGGCATTTGGAAACACCCTTAAAACACAAAGGAAAACTTTCCCCCTGGAGCATCCTCCCCATTGGAGCAGCCACCGGTGGGGATTTGATGCTCCAGTGGGTAAGAAAAGCTCAGCCAGCCCCGATGTTTCCACATCAAACACGGAGGATCAAGCTGCTGCTTCTCCCCATTCCCAACCATCCTCTTGGCTTGGGCTATTCCAGGCCCGTCCCCAGGCTGCTGCCTGCCGGTGGAAGATATATCCAGGTTTAATGTATATATTAATTCACATATTGACTTTGCTGTTGTCAGCTGTTATCAAGATTTATCCGGCCTGATGGCCTGGCATCGATTGGGAGGAGTGTATCCCCACGGGTCAATCCATTCTGATCCAGCGCCTGGCATGAAGTCGATCCCTATTTATTATATGATCTACGAGCTCCATTAACTGCCAGGGAAGGGAATGCGGCGGAAAAGTAGGAAACGGGAAAACAACAGAGGCAGAGGAGAAGGGTCTGGCTCCCAAAGTGGGTGTGTGAACGTGGATGGGGTTAGGGGAGGCAGGAATCCATGGCTTCCCTTCCCAAAATACACCCAGGAGCGGGGAGAGAAGGGCAGGACCTGAAAGGCACTTTGGAAATGCTTCAGGATCAGAGAAGCGTGGAACGGTTTGAGTGGGAAGGGACCTTAAAGATGATTTCATCCCACACCCTGCCATGGGCAGGGGCACCTTACACGATCCCAGGGTGCTCCAAGCCCCATCCAACCTGGCCTGGAACCTTTCCAGGGATGGGCCAGCCTGTGCCAAAGCCTCACAGGGAAGAATCTCTTCCCGAAATCCCATCTAACCCTGCCCCTCTGCCCATAGGAAGTCATTCCCTGTGTCCTGTCAGGGCATGGCTCCAGCCTGGCATGGAGGAAAACAAGGTGGCAACTCTGTGCCTCAGTTTCCCCTACTGAACAGGAATTAGAGCTTCTCCTTCAATTCCCAGCACAGGAAGGAAGGCTGAGAGGATTCATTTTAAGTCCATTGAGCAGGAAAATCCAATTTCATAGAATCCTGCAATGGTTTGGGTAGGAAGAGACCTTAAAGATCCTCTCAATTCCAACCCTTGCCATGGGCAGAGATGCCACTCAGGTTGCCCAGGGCTCCATCCCACCTGACCTTGTTGTTCCTTCAATTTGTGCCTCGTTAAAGCTCAAAGGACAATTTGGATGCCCTGGAGGGAACAGGGCACTAGTTGCAAGAACCACAGAGCATCCACAGGGAAAAACCAGACCCCCCAATCTGCTCCATCTTAAGTGCCATGGCTTCCACCCTTCCCCTTTCCTCCCATCCTTCAAATCAGGTTAAATATCCCCAGCTTCCTGAGCATTAAGATTTACAAGCCCCAAATCCTTCCCAGCTGGGCTGTGCCTGTAAATGTCAGGAGATCTGGCACGGCGAGAGACTAAAGCTGAGCTTTGTCCAGAGCTCTTCTGTGCCCAGCAGGAACAAGGTCCAGGGATGGGAGAGCATCCCTTGTGAAGGGCTTGTTCCTCCCAGCAGCAGAGCCAAACATTCAATATTGGCAAAATCCAGCACGGAAATCTATTATAAAATCAAAGTAAAACCCAGTATTTGGTCCACGCACTGAAGTTATCCATGAATAAACAGCTGAAGTGCCATGGATATTCTTCCCATCCTTTGCCCTCATGCCTTCCCTATTAATTAGTGCCAGGGAATATGTTCCTGTCATTAAAACCTGCTTTCCACAGAGAAAAAAGAGCAAACTTTCATTTCATCTTCAACATCTCATGTAAGGACAGGGACTGGGTTTATCTCCACCCTGCCCCCGCCACCAGGGAAGGGTTTAGGAGAGGTTCCCGCTCCAGCAGAAACTTTCCAAGTTCCTCTGCTCCAAAGGCACTTTTGACAAATTAATTCTCTTTGCACAGTTCTGCCAAGGTCAGGTTAATTCCTAATGTTCCTCAATGTTCTCCTTGGTCTTCCCAGCAGGGACATAAATCACAGCCACACAGCCCTTGTGGCACCACCAGTGGCACCCTGGAAAGTTGAAATCACCCTGGCGTGACAAGAGAGGGGCCAAAACCCAGCCCGGAGCATCCCAGGGAGCAAATCCCAGACTCCTGCACAAGCTCCGACAGCCACGTTGGAGCTTTTCACTAAAACCACAGGGAATCTTGGAAAGGCTGCACCAAATCCCCCTCACAAACCAGTGTGAGCTCAAAACCCAGGCAAACTCCAGCTCAAATCTTCTCCCAGACTGGATAACCTCGCTCCCTTGTCCCAAACAACATTCCTGACCACCAGGAGCTGCATGCAGTGTGCTGATCCATTACAGACTCAAAGAGCACCTGGAACTGTGGGAAGCACCAATAAGCATTCAAATCCCCTTCTTTTAACTCAGGAAGATCACCCAGAATCCTAAAATGTGGGAGTTTCTGCTTTCATGGGTGGTTGGAGCCATTTTACCAGGATTGGGAAAGGACTTTATCCTTGGAAGGCCCCTTGGGGGACTGAGGCTTTACCTCTGCTCCTGCCCTGAGGGCCAGGACCAGGAGCCCCAAGGAGCTGGGTTTACCCAGGCCTGGCTTTGTTGTGCTCCCCAGCAGCAAAACCAACTCGTTATTCCAACAAACAGGGAGTTTTTCCAGCCCTTTCATTCCCGCACAGCCGAGGACTTCGCCGCCCTTTCCCGCCATCCATTAAGCAGCGCTCAAAGCACCAAGGCTCGCACCCGCTCCTGCTCCAGACTAATTAAGATGGATGTTAATTGTCCTCAGTGCTCATTACCCAAGAGAAAACCCATTAGCGGCTCTGATGGAAGCGTTCCTTGCACTCGCCACCTCCCACTGCTGAAAAATGCTGGATTTCTGCTTTTCTGTCGCGTTGAGAGACAACTCAGGAATTGTGGAATGGTTTGGGTTGGAGGGACCTTAAAGCTCATCCAGTGCCACCTCTGCCATGGGCAGGGACACCTTCCATTATCCCAGGGTGCTCCAAGCCCCTTCCAGCCTGGCCTTTGGACACTCCATCCCTGGCAGTGTCCATAGGTGCTCTGAGAGTTCCATCCCAGCCCCTCCCCACCCTCACCTTCCCAATATCCCATTCCTCTGGCACTGGGAAGCCATTCCCTGTGTCCTGTCCCTCCATCCCTTGTCCCCAGTCCCTCTCCAGCTCTCCTGGAGCAGCTTTAGGCACTGGAAGGGACTCTGAGCTCTCCCTGGAGCTTTCCCTTTTCCAGTCTCAATTCCACTGTTTTTATCATTGATGAAGGTATTAAACAGTGCTGGTCCCATTTATCTATAAAAATTATTAATGTAGGGAAAATTTCAGATTTTTAACCCCAACTCTCCCACCCTCAGCCAGCTGCTGCCTCAGTTTCCCCTTCCATTTTTTTCCCCCTGTGGGCCGTGCTGTTTGGATGGGGAAATTTCTTTCTGCTAATGAGACGATCCCTGAATATCACAGGCAATCAGGAAGGAAAACGTCGGGATGGGGAAAAGCAAAAATAAACCCGGCTATAAATAACCCCCTTCCGGCAGCGCCGGTGGCACGGCGTGGTGAAGCCCCTTCCCAGGGACACGCAGCTGCTCCCAGACGTGCAGGGAAACGGAGATTTCTGCAACAACTACAAGGATTTTGTGGAAAAAACAACCTCGAGTGGCCACTTGTGGGCTCCCAGGAGAAAAGTGGCCTTTTCCACACACACAAAAAGTCCTGCCCTGGGAATGGGCACAGGGAGGGTGAGGGAATCCTGATATCCTGGGTTTATAGCCATAATCCTCTCCTCAGGCAGCTGGGAATGATTTTCCCCCACTCCAAGCAAAAAGCCTGGTTTAAATTTATTCCCATAAACCCACAAGGAAGAGTTGGGTCCCTTTGGGAAAGTCCTGTTGGAAGAGTGATGCTCCCCCAATGACACCTCCTGGACTATTCCCGATATCCTGCACCATTCCCAGCATCCTGGACATTCCCACATGTCCTCGTCCCTGCCTCATTCCCTACAACACCCAAGCAGCAGCCCTCAGGGCTGTCATACCCCTTAGGAAAATCCTCAGATGTGGATGGGAGGGAAACCTGCACAAGGTGAGAAGGCTTTTCCCCACACCAGACTCCCCAAAAATGTTCAGCCAAGGACAGAGCAGACAGGGAGTGCCAGCACAAAACCAAGGAAGCATCTTTGGATGCAGGGATTAGATCATTTACAAGGAAAAGTTTCCACACTGAGGGTGGGCAGGCCCTGGCACAGGGTGCCCAGAGAGGCTGTGGCTGCCCCTGGATCCCTGGAAGTGTCCAAGGAATTCTGGACAGGGCTTGGAGCACACTGGGATAGTGAAAGATATCTCTGCCCATCTCCCAGGGGGTGGGATGGGATGAGCTTTGAGTTCCCTTCCAACCCAAACTATCCCAAAATCCTGATTCCTGTGCTGTCACAAAACAGCAGAACAGAGCCCAACAGGAAGCTTCAAAGCAGGAAAATTGTGTTTGGAAGTTACCTCCAGGCTATGGGATATGTACTCCCAAAAATCCTCTGAGACTGAGCTGAGCCCCATCGATTTTCCTGCACCCCGGAAATCCCAGCAGGAGAAATCCAACAGGTTCCCAGTTGCAACTGTAAAATTCTCATGGAATTGTGGAATGGTTTGGGTTGGGTGGGCCCTTAAAGCTCATCCCATTCCAGGTAGAAGGGACACCTTCCACCATCCCAGGCTGCTCCAAGCCCCAGTGTCCAACCTGGCCTTGGGCACTGCCAGGGATCCAGGGGCAGCCACAGCTGCTCTGGGCACCCTCCCAGGGTACAATTCCTTCCCAAAATCCCATCTAATCCTACTGTCCTTTGGTTTAAAGCTGATATTGGTTCACCTTTCAAGGGGTGCAGATAAAAGTGGGTTGTAGGAACAAAGAAATGATGCCTGGAAGTGTTGTGAGCTTGGGTTATATCTTGGGCAATTTAATACATTTACATTTTGACCTTAAAAAACAAGACCAAGTGCAGCTGGAAGAGGAACAGGATGAGCAGAGCTCCACGTTCCTCACATTAATTCATGAGGCTGCAGCAGCACACAGACTGATTTTGTCCAACTGTCAAAAATGGCACCTTTCTGCTTTTACAGAAAGACCCATTGGAATGGAAAACAGAAGAGAAAACATGCCATGGCTCAAATTATAAAAATAAAAAAAAAATATTTAAATCAAGGAATACATTTCCCAGGTTTTGCTATTGAATTGCCCTGAAAAGCTGAGCAAATGGGGGCTGCAAAGGGACGGCGGAGCGGGATGGAGACGCCGCCTTTTCCTTTGGGAACGCGGTGTGACACATGGATGGGGGCTCTGACTCATCCATCAATACATGTGTTTGCACACTTTCCCAAAAGCTTTTGGCCTGGAGCTACCCAATAGATGGAAATGCTGCGGAATTTTCCCCAGATGGCTCATTTTTGGTCCTGAATAAAAGGCATCTTTTTTTTCCAGTCGCCAGCTGGGGAGAGCCAGCCCCGCTTTGGAGTCACCCTGACCCCAGAGGATGAAACTCCCAAGGCAGACACCATCCATGAACCCACCAGAGCAGGGATGAGGTGACATAAATTTGGGGTTAAACCCTTTTGTTTTGGACAAAGAGGGAGCAAAGCACCTGCAGAGCCACCCCATCTGGGATCAGGGACTGGGAGGTGCTGCTTTCAAGGGAAAATTAGGGACATTAGGAAAAGATGATGCAATATTTCATCACTGATGGCTGTTGGAAGCTGTTGGTGCTGTTCCATTGCTTTTTGAAATGCTGCCAGGAGGAAAATTCAACTTCACCTTGGAGAAACTTCTCTGGGAGAAAATAACCTGGGTGGGATGAAAAGCAGGACCATGTCCAGTCCCACGACTGAAAGCATGGTCTGGAGGTGAAGGAAATAATGGAATTCCCTGGAATAAATGTATTTCCCATGACAACAGCTGCTCTGGGAGCAGTTGCAGCCTCTTTGCCTCCAGGCCAGGTGGGATTTTTTGCCCAACAAATCATGGATTACACCGGGAGACCCTGTGCTGCATTTCCCAGTGGGAATGTGAGTGAGGACAGGTATTTGGGAACACCTTGAAAGCAAGAAAGCTGTGGAGATGATCTGGAAGCCCCCAAATCCCAGCTTGCTCCCCTGAAAGTTGCAAGGAGCCTCTCAGTCTTCCAGGGCCTAAAGGGGCTCCAGGAGAGCTGGAGAGGGACTGGGGACAAGGGATGGAGGGACAGGACACAGGGAATGGCTTCCCACTGCCAGAGGGCAGGGCTGGATGGGATATTGGGAATTGGGAATTGTTCCCTGTGAGGATGGGCAGGCCCTGGCACAGGGTGCCCAGAGCAGCTGTGGCTGCCCCTGGATCCCTGGCAGTGCCCAAGGCCAGGATGGAATAATCTGGGATAGTGGAAGATGTTAAAGCCCTGGATTGGCTTTAAGGTCTCTCCCAACCCAAGCCAAGCAATTCCATGATTCCATGACACTTCCTGCCCCTGGATAAAACAAACCATTCCTGTTTAGAGCTCCCCTCCTACAGAAGAACAACCTGCCTGGACAGACTTGTGGATTTGCTGTGTCCTCCACAGCACAGACCCCAGCACGTGGAGAACATGGATACAGCACATGGAGAACTCCCTTCCTTAGGGGAGGAAACTCAACCCAACGGCGCCGTTGGACTGGAGGCAAAAAATACGGGGAAAAACGCTTTTTTTGGACAGAGAAAATGAATCTTTGGACAGAAAAAACTAATTCCAACCTGGTGATGATGGCGAGGTGGGGAGGGCTCATGCAGGCCCCCATGAAGAGCACCACGTTCTCGTGCCGGGTTTGCCGGTAGGCCATGACCTCCCTCTTGAAGGCCTTGAGCTGGTCCTCGTTGTCGCGCTCGATGTCGATGAGGCGGATGGCCACCTCGCCGTGCCAGCGCCCGTGGAACACCTGCCCGAAGCGGCCCTTCCCGATGAGCTCGCCGATCTCCAGCTGCTCGAAGGGGATGTCCCACTCCTGCAGGAAGATGCTGGTCTGGCTGGCCTTGCGCGGGAAGTTGCGCGCCGAGAGCAGCGAGAGGTTCATCTCCTCGAAGTCGTCCTCGGACTCCTGCACCTCCTCGGCACCTTCCTCGTTCTGCAGTGGGCAAAGGGGAACGATAAAACAGGGAGAAAACTGTGGGGAAAGCCCCACTGATCCAACTCCTGCTCGCTCAGACCCAGAGGAACCAGGTAGGTTCCAACAGGGCATCCCCATTCTTCACAAAGTTGGAAGAATCCCAGATTTTCACAGAAATATGGAATCCTTTAGTTTGGAAAAGCCATCTGATAGACTCCAACCCTTCCCCAGCACTGCTAAGACCACCACAAGCCCTTGTCCCCAAGTGCCACATGCACAGGGCATTTAACCTGTGGAGCCATTTAACCCCAACCTGGGGCTAAATTTAAGATTGTAACCCATCAGAGATTTAACTAATTTGTCTTCAAACAGTTTCATCCTCCCCTGGCTGAGCTGTGCTCTGTTAGTTCCTGTTATTCCCAGACCTCTTGATGGTCCATTTAGGCTTCCTACAGGATTTACAACACCCTATAAAAGTTCCATCCTCTTCCCTCCCACCACATCGTTAGTGCCTCCTAAAAAACCTCATTGAATTCCAAACTCGAAGCCCAGGAGGGTCCCTCTCCATGGGGTGGGGACACGGATGCCTGGACTTTAATTCAATTATCAGCAATTCCACTGCACAGATGGGAAACGTCTCCATTTCCTAGGAAATGTGCCCCAAGATATCCTTAAAACCAAGGCCCATTAAGCACAGGAGCCATCTCACCTCCGAGGTGGGCTCCACTTCAATTTGAAGCAATGGGTTTCCTTCCAGGCTGTTAAAAGAATTATGGAATTAACACCATGGAAAAACACTGGGATCTGGGGAGCATTCCCTCTTCCTGCCTCGGGGATAAAGGGATCGGAGAGGAGAAGGTGGCACTAAGCCAGGAGAAGGGGCAGATTTACCCCCCCAGTGACTCTGACCACACTTGAGGCATTTTTAGGGATTTCTAAGATTTCTTCGCAACCAACACCAGCCAAAGCAGAAGTGCAGAAAGAAAGAAAAGGAGTTTTTTAATCATTTTGGAGAAATGGAGGATTCAGAGACCCTCTCCCTGCAGAAAGCACCCAAATCTGTCTGGTTTTCCAGTTCTTTTCTTTCCCTGTTCACTCAGCACTTCCCACCCCCAGGTTCATGACTGGGGTCTCGCTGCTCCTGACAATTAAGGGGGAATTAGGGAAATTCTGAATAAGGGATCAGCTGGAACAGCTCAGGAGGTTTCAAACATCATATAAATGTATTAAAAATTATTATTATTAATCAAATAAATAAGAAAATCCCTTTCCAGGGGAGTTTCACTCCCGAGGCCACTCGGACACGGTGATCCTGCAAGTCGTATCCCCATTTCACAGCCACTAAAGACTATAAATCCCAGAATCCTACCCAAAAGGAGTCAATCCTGGTATTCTGGGCAGCTTGGGAAGCCCAAGTGGCTGCACAACATCTCCATGGATGGGTGGTTTGCAGGAGCAGCCAGCTCTTCATTGTCATGCCAGGCATAAATTCCTGTCTCCCGAGGATCCAGAGGTGTTTAACCCAGCCAAGCCCAGGATGGTTCCCATGGGATGTTTTCAAAATCACAGATTTTGGATATTGAAAGCTGTTCCCCCCAGAAGGTGTCTTGACACCCTCATTTAGGCAGAGGGGTGGAAAAAAGGCTTTGGCTTCACTATTTTTCCATGAATTCCCAAGGGACAGTGGTTCCATCCCTTGCTCCGCTGGATCCTCAGTGGAATTTGGAGAGTGTGGATGAGCCAGGCCCAGAATGGGGCCAGACCTGATCCTCTAAACCCATGGTTTGTGAAATCCTTCAAAAATGGCCTTTGGGGAAAGCACCAGGAGGGACACACAGGTTAATGTTGCTGCTGGAGCAGCACAGGCTCCAGGACATCAAGGAATGATGGATTTGGGCTCAACCTGCCGGTGAGGGATGGTTCTAATAGTGATTAGATGCTGCTTTTCCCAGCTTTCAGCCTGAAGTTTATCGGGCTTGAAAATATTGGAAGTGGTAAAGGTATGATGGTTCTCTGTGTTTAATTTAATTATAATTTAATTAATCCCTTGGGCTTGGGCTTTTTTGGACTGAAATCCTCTTTTTTTTTTTTTTCCTAGCACTAAAGATCTGTGGGTTATAAATGAACCCCCTGCCCTCCTTCTCAACCTTCCAGAGCCCCGGGGTCTCACCAGGACCACCTGAGCCCCCAAGGCCAGGGGAGCACCCAGGGGGGGCTGGAGGATTTGGGGTGCAGAGGGAAGGGGATGGGAAGGGAGGGTCACTCACATGGGGTTGGAGGTGACGGGGTGCAGGACGACCTGCGGGGCTCGGGTCGGTGTCTCAGGCACCACGTCTGGGAACAAGAGAGAGGAGTCAGAGACCTGTGGGGGCACCCAGGGGAATTAAACCCCACCCTTCACCCCCCAAAAAGGTCCAATTTAGTGACACCCTAAGTAGGGCTGGGGGTCACTTAGGGCCACCCAACCCGGCAGCTTCAATAGGCTTTAAGGAGAAATCCCACCCCAGCACGACCTCCCCAGCACAAATCCAGGGTTTGGAGAGCTGGCCACGCACCCATCTCCACCAGGAGAAACCCCAAATTCCAAGGAAAAACTTCCAGAGATCCTTACCTGGGAAAATGAACTGCTGCTTGTACTTGTAGTAATGGGAGGCTGGAAAAGAGGAACAAGGGTTCAACGCTGACCTGTGGAGCTGGAAAAGCTCCAACCTGTGCCCAGTTCTTCTCCAGGAAACCTCAACCCCAGCTGTGTGAACCCCTCCTGTGTGACCCGACCTCTCCCACTTCCATATCCCCATAAGGAATATTCCATATTTCAAAATGGCACATGGGACGCCCAGGCCAAAAAATGAAGACCTTTGCTGGATTATAATTGATTTTTTCCCCCCACATCTTCTCTTCTGCACCATTTGGAGAGCGTCAACGTCATGCATGAAGTCACTGGTGGGGTCTGGACACCAGTTTGCCAGCAGTGGCTCTCAAGTGGAATTTGAGAACATCTTGGCATCATGGAGAAGCCAAGTGATGGGTTTGGAACTGCTGCCCATTTGGGCCACATTCCACCCTTTCTTCCCTTGCTTTGGAGCTGTGTCCTTCCTGGAAAGAGTCCTGGGAGCCACAGTCCAAAGCCAGAGCTGGGAGAGGCTCTGGGTGTTGGGAACATCCACCTCCAGCCCAAGGACTGATCCAATTCCATGGGCAGGCGCTCATGGGTGTGAAGAATTCGGAGCTGCTGAGGCCACCAGAGCTTGGCACCAGCTCAGAAGTCACCTTCTTATCTCCAAGACCCCAAGGGCCATGGCTCAGCGTCCCCCCTCCAGCTCGGAGACCCCAAAATCCGACCTCAGCCCTGCAGCAGGGCCTGAACCAACATCAAAGGAGCCTGGAAGGTAATTCCAGCAGGAGAAGGTCACTGTGTCAGCATTTCCAAGCTCAAATCCTAATCCCCGAGATGATCATCTTGATGGAATAAACCACGGAAAACTTCCCAGCTGGGAAGATGAAAGCAGGGTAAGCTCAGCTTTAGATCCCATTTTGCTCCTGACAGGAATAAAACAGGGAGCAAACACCCCCCAGAGATGCCAGGGTCTGATCCTGCCCTGCTCTGTCTCTGCCAGCTGGGAATGTGTTCCAAGTGCCCCAAAGGCGGGTGAAATCCGTGAAACAATGTCCCATAAAACCCCACAGGGAGGTGCCTGCTCCAGAAGTGACCCACGATGGGGTTACCAAAGGCTGGATCCCCCCAGGCTTGGGGGGATTGGGGTGCTGAGACACCGGGACACTTCGGCTCTGGAAGAACTCCTTGGGCAGGGTCACACCAGCACGGAACTCACGCTGAGTCCTCCCAGATCCTGGAGGTTGTTCCTGGGGAAATCCTGACCCTCTGGATGGGGCACAGCATTCCTGGGAGTGCTCAGAGCCTCCTGGTGCTGTTCCAGGATCCTGCCTGAATCCCAGGCACCCCAAGGACATGATGGGTGGTTGATTGACAGGGGGTTTCCCAGCTTCTGGAAGTGTTTGTTGTTGCAGTGATGGATTCTGCCAGGCAACTTCCTCCTCATCTCCCTCCTCCTCTTCCTCTCGCATTGAAGACTGCTCAAGATGGAGGCACCACCACAGAGCATGAAGATTCCGCCTGGTTCCTCTGGAGAGGCCATCCTGACCCTCCTTCCAACCACACCAGTTCACCAATCCTGGGATTTTGGGGGTGCAGAACCTCAACCTTCCAGCTGGTCCAGCAAGGAGGTCATGGACCAAGCAGGGCCACCGGGACAGCCAGGAGAGCATCCCAGAGATCTTCTCTCCCCTTGGCAGCTCTGTTTTGGGGGCAGGTGGACACAGTTCCGGGAGTGATGCTGAGCCATTCCCTCCTGGGAGGGACTTTCCTGGGGCAGCAGGACATCCCGAAGGCAGGCAGACATGCTGGGACAGGCTTTGGTACATTCTCAGCCCAGGAGGAGCTTTTTGGGCCATCTTCCATAACTTCTGTGTCCTGCAGCCACCGTGACCCCCCTGCCTCTCCCACCATCCCTGAAGAGATGGAGCTCCTGGAGCAGATGGATCCCAGGTCCAGATTCCATGGACAAGCCACATCAGACATTCCCAGAATCATCTGTCACCCCACATTTACTGCCGACCTGCTGGGGACCCACCACCCCAAAAACATGTCAGGGTCACCCCAATTTGCTCTCATTGAGGGGTCAGCCCCTAGTTTCTGAGGAGAAATGCATGGAAATCCATGGAAAAATGGAAAATCCATGGAAAAATGGAAAATCCATGCCTGGAAAGGTTTTGTAGCCTCAAGAGCAGCAGAAGTTGAGCTGGCTCCACCTTGGAGGAGTCCAAGACTGGATCAACCCTTGGGCTCTGACCCTTCTTCAAGCAGGAGGTTTGACCAGAGACTCCCAACCTAAATATCCTAAACTCATCTTTTCTCCTCATTTCTACTTCCACCTTCTCCCCACCGCGGTGCAAACCCAGGAAGGGCTTTAGATGGAACTGACCCACATCCCAAGGACACCCCAAGGACACGAGTCCCCCTCAGCAGCGGTGGGGACACGGGGAGGGGGTGGCAGTACCTGGCAGGTTGAACTGCTTCTGCTGGCGCGGGCACTGCGGGGACGGGTGCAGCGGGGACGGGGGGGTGGCGCTGGGGGGCAGCGGCGGGGCCGGCGAGGACGGCGTGGACGACGTGGTGGACGAGGGGTTGCTGCTGGAATCCGGCTGGTAGGGCACCGGAATGTGGTCCTGGGAAGTGACAAGTGACAAGTGACAGCTACATCATCCCACCCGTTTCTTCCAGAAGTCCTAGAAATCACACAGAGCTTTTTCCAAAAGTGTTTGTACTCCCCCAAGGCCATTTCCCACCATAAATTGGCTCCTTTCCCACCCTCACCCCCAGCTGAGGGTTCCACAAATCTCCTGGCTCTGCACAGCCACGACCACCAAAGCCAGAACTGGGGCCACCACCTTGGGGCTTGGTCCTTGGGGACAACAAGGTCCTAGAAGCTCCTGCTGAGCTCCTTGGAGCCAAACCCCAGGGCCTTGCAGGGAGCAGAGGGATCTGGAAGGAGCAGCCAATGCATCCCAAGACATTCCTCAGCATTCCTTGACTCGTCCCAGTCAAGGCCATCGATTTTGGGTGCACACTGGGATGGGTGGGGAGGGACCACCGAGAACCAACAGGCAGGAAAACCTGCTTGGATATCTTGGATCCCAAAAGGAAAATCGAGGTCAGAATTTGCCCAGCTTGGAGCCACTGAACAGGGTCTGAGCAGTGCTGAGCATTCCATACCCACAGAATTTTCCTACAAGGTTAAAAAATCTGCACGAGCCTTCCCCAGCAGGTAATTTTGTCCTAATTAATTAATTCTTAGATGAGCTGGGCTTTCCAGGAAACCCATATTGGTCATCATTCCATGCTCAATAATCTCGGTCAGGTAAATTCTTTTTTAAGTAACCAGTGAAGGTCAAAACAATATTTCATGGGGGGCTGGAATTAGAGGAATTTAAGGTTTCTTCCAACCCAGGCCATTCCATGATTTTATTCAGGATATCTTTAAAGAAATGCTTTTAGAGATATCTAAGTAAGAAGGGGGCCCTGCTGAAATAAGAATATTTATAGGGGAAATTTCAACCTGGATGGGAGTGCTCAGGACAAAAGCACCACCCCAAAACAACAAAGCCAGAGCAGATCCCATCACCAAGAAATCCCTAAAAAAAGTTAGGTTTAAAATCAGCATCTCCAGGAGCATCTTGGTACCCAGACTTTTCCCAGAGCTAGAAGACACTGAGGGCTGGAGGAGCTCAGCCAGGCTTTGGGAATTTGGGGTTTTGCTGATCCATTCCCCATCAGGTCAGTGATATCCCTCTTTTTGAGCCCTTCCAGCCTGCCAACCCCTCCAAGGAATTTTCCACTGGAGGCCAACAGGTTTTAAATTCCACCAGAAGCAGCCCTGTGATGGGTTTATTGTATCAAGGCAGAGCAGGAGTGAGCCAGGTGCTCTGTCAGGTCTGGCTTGAGCAGCTTCGCCAGGGACAATCCAATTCCAGGCTGGCTTTATTTGCAACAATAAATTTGTTATTTATTGAAGTCTCCACTGCGAGCAGAGTCCTCAAACCACCCCAAATTCAGCTTGGACCTGGAGACTCAGAGGCCACGATGGAGCAGGGCTGGGACAGCAGGACCCAGGCTGTTCTGGAAGTGCTGATCCCATTTTATTTTTAAAAGAAGTTACTTCATGGATACATGTCCAGGGCAGGGAACGGAGCTGGGAAGGGGCTGGAGCCCCAGGAGAGGCTGAGGGAGCTGGGAAGGGGCTGGAGCCCCCGGAGAGGCTGAGGGAGCTGGGAAGGGGCTGGAGCCCCAGGAGAGGCTGAGGGAGCTGGGAAGGGGCTCAGCCTGGAGAAAAGGAGGCTCAGGGGGACCTTGTGGCTCTGCACAGCTCCTGACAGGAGGGGACAGCCGGGGGGGGGGGGTCTGGCTCTGCTCCCAGGGAACAGGGACAGTAGGAGAGGGAACGGCCTCAGGCTGGGCCAGGGCAGGCTCAGGGTGGATTTTGGGAACATTTCTGCATGGAAAGGATGGTCAGGGTGGCACAGCTGCCCAGGGCAGTGCTGGAGTCATTCAGCAGCAATTTGGATGTGGCACTTGGGGAGAGGGGACAGTGGTGACCTTGGCAGTGCAGGGGGAACAATCAGACTCAATTTTCCTAAACGACCCTTTCCAGCCTGAAGAATTCCACAATTCTCTGCAAAGCTGTGGATATTTGGAAGCAGGGAGTCCTGTCCCTGCGGCAGGGTGTGGACACGGGGGGCTCAGGGCTCACCTTGTTGAGTTTGTTGGTTTTGGGGAGCGTTTGGCTGACGTGCAGGTCCGAATAGCGGGGTGGCTTCCTCAGGGGGTTGTTGATGTCGCAGGGCACCGACTCTGTCCGGACTAACCTTGCTGGATTGAGAAGGGAGAGAGGGAAAAGGGGATGGAGAGGAGGGGGAGAGAGAGGGAAGGACATCAAAGCTCAGCAGGAGCGCTGGGGGTCACTCCGTGCTTGGAACCGCTCTCCAAAGCGATTCCCGCGGCACTTCCAGCCTGGGACGGCAGCTGAGCTTCGGGATCCTCCTGCACCCCGGCCACAGCCACCCCCCCGGGGTGTGAGCAGCAATCTGGGGGGCTCGGCAGCTGCCACGGCCCCTCTGTGAACCGCGGCTCAGCCAGCACAACCCTGTTCCTTGCCGGAGCTTTTTGGGGTGAAGGGAAGGAGCCGGCTCAGAACCCTCTCAGCAGGCAGATTTTTGGGGGGAAAGCCAGCCTGAGGGTTGGGGGCTCAGGAAAAGTTCGACTCCGAGATAAGGGCATGAAGAGCTGGGTTTGGGATTTGTTTTAGGGGGTGGGGAGGTATTTCAGTGATGCTGAGGCCACCCCAAAGCCATGCCACTCCTGAAACACACAGCGGGCAGCTGCGGCTCTCGCAGCATCACAGCCCTAAATAATGCCAAGTCCTGCCCATCCCGGGAGCCCCACTGCCTCCCCTGCCTGCCGGGCAGGGCTTGCGGCAGCTCCGAGCCTGGCGCGGGGGTCTCCAACCGCTTCCACCCAAATTTGCTGCAAGCGAGGGCGGGGGTGGGGTGGAGGCTGTAAAATTGCCCCCTCTGAGGTGCCACCAGCACAATCCTTTTCCCCGAGATTAAACCAAAAAGCGGGTTTGGGGGGATATTTAACACAAAGGAACAGCTTTAAGAGCTCAAAATTCAAGGCAACAGCGATTGGAAGCGTCTCCCTGAGGCAGTCGCGGTCCTCTAGCCAGCAAGGGAGCCAAAATCTGGAAGAAAAGAGGTGGGAAGCGGCGCCCCGCCGTCCTGCTGCGAGGTTCTGCCTGTCTCTGGGTGGATTTTAGGCCGGGCTCTCCCGCAGGAGAGCGGGACAAGGCAGCTCCGAAAGCACCACGAGCATCCCCGGCGCGGGGACCCCGCATGCACCGGGAGGTTCGGGGTCCCACGTCCGCCCTGAGCTCTCGACAGAAGCAAAAGGCGAAAACCTGGTTGGACTTACCCCGTGCGGTGGGGAATCTGAAAAGAAAAGGAGGCAGGGGGAGGGTGGGTGGAAGTGGTTTGCAATGCAAATCTGCCTCGCCCCGACCGGCTCGTCTCCCTACAAGCGGAAAAAACGGTGGGTAACATTTCCCCGGAGCGCCCAAGCGGTTCGGGAGCCTCCGTCCCGCCGGGGACCCCGCCTGGGGCCGGCTCCCGAATCGCCCGGGGGGCTTCCCAAAGCTTGACCCGCTGGCAGCATCCCCGGAGGCACGGAGCGGGGAGCAGGGGGCTCACCTCCGCGGTGGATGATCAGCAGGTGACACGGAGGGGCCTCTTTGGTGCATTTGTTGTGGCACTTGAGCCTGGCAGGGGACAGAGAGAAAGGAGTGAGGAGGGAACATCGATGGATGGAGGGACAGGATAAGGGGGAGCTGCCAGGGTGGGGTATTGGGAAGGAATTGTTCCCTGGCAGGGAGGTTGAAGCTGTGGCTGCTCCTGGATCGCTGGAAGTGCCCAAAGCCAGGTTGGATGGGGCTTGGAGCACTCTGGGATGGTGGGAGCTGTCCCTGCCCGCGGCTGCGGTGGAATGGGATGGGCTTTAAGGTCCCCTCCCATCCAGCGATGGAGCTCGGGGCTTTTTCCTCCTTTTGTGACAGGATGCACAGGCTCAGGGATAAGGAACAGTGCAGGACACACATCCCGCAAAACCTGGCTGGCAGGGCACAGGGGCTGCACACCCTTGGGAACGCCTCCATCCCAATGGGGCAGCACAGAAATTCCCAAACCCGGCGCCTCTGCCCCGCTACCCCTTTCTGGACCAGCCAGGCTTGAGGACGCCCCAAATTGTCACTTCTGCCAGAGCTGGCTGCAATAAAAGGAGCAGAGTCCTGCACTGAGGGGAAGGGTTTGCTGGAAGGTGGGCCAGGATGAGCTTTAAAGGCCCTTCCAACCCAAACCATCCCATGATTCCATGAAATCCCCGTTCCCACCATCCTGCTGCTGGATGCTTAATTAAATTCAGGAGCAGCAGAGGGGGAAGAAGTGGCTGCCCCGGTCCCTGATGTGCCCCTGTCATTGTGCCCTCCTCTCCTGGCTTTTTAAGGAAATTTAACCAAAATACAGAGAGGATTTACAGCCTCTGGATATTCTGCAGAGCTCTTCCCGTTTTTTTTTTTTTTCCCGGAGCCAGGGCAGGAGTCTGGAGGGCTTCACCCCCGGGTCATGCATATAGGCATGGGCAGACTCCCAAATCCTTCTCTTCCTCCTTAATTAAGGATGGAAACTCATCCCCAGCTCAGGCTCTGCCACGCCGGCAGAAAGCCATGGGGGAAAAGGGAAAAAGGAGACAAGGATTTATCAAAACAAGGGTAAATGATGGGGGAAAAAAAAAAAGAACGGCAGCTCCAAGTCAATGAGCTGGGTAATGAAAATTCAGGAGCTGCCCGTGTTAGCTTTTATTACAAAGCTGTTCCTAGAGGGAAAGGCAGGAATTAATTTGGTATTTGAGGCTTGGGGGGTTTGGGGTCCGGTTGTTTGTTTTACCTGTTGGCTCCCCTCTGCTTTCTGGGGAAAGCAGTGCCGGGGCAAGGCTGGAAAAAACCTAAATGCCTTGTGTTCCCTCCCAACTTCTGACTGCCAGGAAATGGATTTGTTCTTTTCTGTGGAATTACAGGGAGCGGGATTTGCACAGCCAGAGCCGCAGGGCCAGGGACCCCTCCTCCAGCACGGAGAGCTCGCAGGAAAAACCTCCAGTTCCTCGGGCATGGATACAACGGGAATCACCCCTTTAAAAATCCCTGTATTTGATCACATCCCTTCCAGAAAAGCCCCACCAGCTGTGGAGTAACCGAGCGCTTCTCGGCAGGTTTAAATCCCAATTTACCAACTCATCAGCGCTTAATCAGCGGCAGCAGCGATGGGAACCGCTCCGTTACCCGCAGCCAAGCGCACATTCCCGGCTCCCGGTCCTGGGAAAGGCAATCCCGGCTCCAGCAGCAGCTTCCCCAGGGGCTGGCGGCCGAAAGGGGCTGTCCAAGGCTGGGCTGGGGCGGATTTGGAGCAGCTGAAGCAGCTCCAGCCTCTGCCTCGCTGTTTTCCCCTTCCTGCCCTGTTTCATCCCCTCTCTTTGCACCATGGATTAACTGATTTGGCTCCTCGGGTGTGGGAATCCAGAGCTTCCCTCTGGCTGCCCTGGCAGATCTGGGACCCTGGCAGGGGTCAGGAACCCCCCTGGACAGAGTCCCCAGAGACACTGGCTGTGATCTCTGCCCATGGAAAAGAGTTTCCAATCTTACAGGATGAATTACCAGCTCTGAGGGTTTGATAAGAGTAATAATTAAGTGTGGCACGGGTGCAAAGGTAAAATTTTAGATTTCTAGATTTGGGGTTTAAAGGGGACAAGATGGAGGAAATTGGGTGTGCCTTGTCCTTTTTCTCCTTCTTCATGCCCTCCATGTTTCACTGTGGTGTTGGCATTTTTCTGTTGGTTCAGGCTGGGGACACACTGTCCAACGTAGGTGACAGATATTGGCACGTTATTGTAAATTCAGCACAGGTAGTTTGTGGTATTTAATGTTTGTACCATCCCACTGAGGGCAGAGCCCCACACGCTGCCCTGCAGGACAGAGCTGCGGCAGGGCAGCAGAACATGTTAGAGATAAACAGAATAAACAACCTTGAAACAGCACAGACCAATTATGGCTTCTGCTTTGGCAGCGGGGCTGACAGACAGAGACTTTCTACAATCTCGGAATCACCAATACCCACAGATTCCGACACTCGGGGACCCTGCCAGGACGCAGAGGTGCCCAAAACTCGGCAGAAATAGAGGCTGCAGCCCAAAACTGTGGGCAAAACCCACCTGATGCTATCCCTGCCTGGTCCAGCTCATCCATCCCCCACAGATAATTCTGTCAGGTCCTGCAGATAATTCCACGGGGAATCTCCATAACGCGGGGATGGAAAGCCAGGCTTGGGGAAGGGGGACTGTCAGGATCTGACTCAGAGCTCTGGAGCGAGCAGAGCCGAGGTCTGGCGGGCACATCCTCCCCGAGGAGCCTGATCCCATCCCAGCCCTGCTTTGGGGCGTTATTCACCCAATTCCACAGCTCATTAAGGCTTCCTGTTGGGATGAGCTGGCCAGAGCCTGGCTGGTGTCTCCGTGCCCAAATCCCTGCTCGGCTCCCCAGCAAAACCCCGATTTTCCCCTCCCAGTTTCAAGGAGTGGCACAAAGAGCTCCGGCATGGTGCCATACTTGCAGTTTTTGCATTTTAAGCCGAACAACATTCCCTTCCCGCAGACGGTGCAGGTCTGAGACATCCAGTACTTGGTGGAAAACCTGTGGAGAGAGACACAGAGAGGGAGAGCTGGAGCCTCGCTTATCTCCCAAACCCTGCTTTGTCCTTTCTCTGCTGCCCTCAAACTCCGCTGCAGGTGTTGAGGAATTTTTCTAGGGATGCCAAAACACAACCCCGAGCCTTCCTTTGGTTCTGGAAGCTTGGTCCAAAGGGAATCCAATCCCAGCTCCCCGTGATTCCCACCCCAGGAACCCCCCAAAACCCCTGCCTGCCCTGGGGACCAACGTTTGCAGCCCCATCAAACAGCAGCGCTCTTCCCAGTGCTTTTCCCTCCTCAGGGAGATATGGAAGCTAATCCAGAGAGGGGGAATTTGCTGAAGGCTGGCAAGGTCACAGATAACACACAGATTTATCGATAGCAACTCGAGCCTTATCTAAACCAGATCTGAACTGAAATGGAATTGAAATGCGCTTGGAGGACAGCACAGCCCAGCACGGGAAAGAGAGGGAATGTCTCCAATCTCCGTGTGCTGGAGCAGAGATGGGAAGGGAGATGCCCAACCCTCATCCCCCAGCCTGGCACGGCAGCAGGGGACCCTACCTGTGTTTTATGGAGTTTCCTAAATCCCGCCGAGGGATCTGCGGGGACCAGCGAGGCACTGACAGCGTATCTGCAGGGAGAGACCGGGAAAACCAGCTCTGGTGACAGCACCCAGAGCTGGGGGTCAGGGGTTTGGGAAGGGGAGCAAAGGACACACACGAAAAAACGGGATTTTCCTGCTATTTGCCCCTGGAACGCCTCTCTGAGCTCCTGACTGGAAAGCAGTAGAGCTCTGGGATTTGTGGGTCTGTGGGAATTGGGGTCTCCAGTCCCAGAACCCATCACCCAGTTTGGACCAGGGAGGGGGGAGGAGAGGGTGCATCCATGTGCAGGCAGGGTGGGATTGCAAAGCTTTTGGAATCACATCACGCTGGCCAAGAATGGGAAAATAAAGCTGGAACAGCCTCATCGTCAGTTTTTAATAAGACATCACGGGTTCAAAGCAGTCCCGGCGCTCTCCTTCCAAGGGAAAAGAGGGGAGAGGGATAAGGAAAAAGAGGGAATTCCACAGGCACCGCTGGAGCAGGAAGGTAATGAGGGGCATGGCCATGCTTGGATTCCACATCCTCCTTCAGCCTCGGCAAGGGTGGAAAAGCTGCTCCTCCTCCTCCTCCTGCTCCTCCCGGCCACGGAAAGGTCCTGCCCCGCAGGATGCTCAGCCCCGGGAGCGGATCCATGCCGGCATCCACAGGCTGGGTCTGCACTCAGGGATTGGAGAGGTTTCCCGGGCTCCAGCGGTGGCTCCCGGCTGTTTGCTCAGAGTGCCAGCAAATCCCTGCCTAAACAGGCGCTGGATATTAGCCCAGGGAGCGGGGAGAGCCGCTGTTTGCTTTAATATCCCCTTTTAATATAGCGGCAGGCACGGGGCTCTAATTGCACTCGCCGGCTGAAGGTTACATTTACATCCCTCTCCCCGGCTCAGAAATCCTGGGAGCAGCCCCAGCTGATCCTGCTCCAGCACCTCCGGCCAGCAGCAGCTCTGGATCCTTCTCTGCCTCTGCTCACTCCTCAGGCAGAGGCAGCAATTGAGATGTCAGCATCACACACTCATGGAATGGTTTGGGTGGGAAGGGACATTAAAATCGTCTCGTTCCCATGGGCAGGGACACCTCCCACTGTCCCAGGCTGCTCCAAGTCCTGTCCAACCGGGCCTTGGGCACTGCCAGGGATCCAGGGGCACCCTGTGCCAGGGCCTGCCCGCCCTCCCAGGGAACAATTCCTGCCCAATATCCCACCCAGCCCTGCCCTCTGGCACTGGGAAGCCATGCCCTGTGTCCTGGCTTTATCCACCCGTGTAAAAGTCACTCTCCCTTATTTTTATAAGCTCCCTTCAAAGCCAAGAAGGGGAGTTCATGTCCCCAGCATCACACTGCCAATATTTTGGACATTTTCTCACAGCTTTTGTGACACCCTGGGCTGCTGGACCAGTATCCCTCCACATCCACAACCTCCCAGGGATGGCAATTTGTTCCACAAACCCCAGTGACCCCTCCATGCCCAGCCTCACCCCTCGCTGAGCGTCATTCCCCCTCCCTAAATCCTGTTACAAAACTGAGTTATCATCATCCCCCCTCCAACGCCGCTCCCTGAAGAGCCAAACACCCGGGCCAGAGCAGCTCTTCTCCCGGAATTAAATTACAACTCCACGTTATCAGCCACAATTTATTCCCACTAACTTTCGGCCGGCCTCAATTAAATCCTGTCAGCCCGGCGAGGGGGAGAGGGGATGGAGGCAACGGTGGCTGCTGAGCCTTTTAATTACTTTCTAAATGTGCTCGCTGCAAAAATGTATTGAAGTGTAGCGGGGATTTTGACCTCGTAACGTAAATGAGCCCGACGTGACTCACAGCTAATTACCTTCATTAGCGGCAGCCAGCCACGTAGGATCGCGGCGTTGAACAATAGAGCCGCTGTTGGCAGGAGGGAAAAGCAGCGGAGCGGGGCAGGAGGGCAGGGAAAGGCACCGGGGATCGGCCCCGAGGGCTCGGGGGGCTCTGCAGTTAATTGGGGATCCTCCCCTTTACCCGGATTCCTCGCGCTGTTAACTCGGGGGGATGCCCAGGGGGAGATGCAGCAGCCTGCCCCCAGCACGGGAGGAATATTCTCATTGAAACCCCCCACACTGCCATAATTAGCGCTAATTACGAGGGGGGAAAACCCCATGAGCACGTCTTGTTTCAGGGTGCGAGGGTCGGGCTTTGTCGTGGGGAGCCCGTGATGGAGAAGTGGCTGCGGGATCGGCTGGTCCACGCAGGCTTTGAAGCGTGGCAGTGGCTGCCTCTCCCCCATCCTCCTTCTCCCCCATCCTCCTTCTCTCCCCCATCCTCCTTCTCCCTCATCCTCCTTCTCCCCCATCCTCCTTCTCCCACATCCTCCTTCTCCCACATCCTCCTTCTCCCACATCCTCCTTCCCCCATTCTCCTTCTCCTCCATTCTCCTTCTCCTCCATCCTCCTTCACCCCCATCCTCCTTCTCCCCCATCCTCCTTCTCTCCCCCATCCTCCTTCTCTCCCCCATCCTCCTTCTCTCCCCCATCCTCCTTCTCTCCCCCATCCTCCTTCTCCCCCATCCTCCTTCTCCCCCATCCTCCTTCTCTCCCCCATCCTCCTTCTCCCCCATCCTCCTTCTCCCCCATCCTCCTTCTCCCCCATCCTCCTTCTCCCCCATCCTCCTTCTCCCTCATCCTCCTTCTCCCCCATCCTCCTTCTCCCCCATCCACCCTCTGCCCCCCATCCTCCTTCTCCCCCATCCTCCTTCTCCCCCATCCTCCCTCTCTCCCCCATCCTCCTTCTCTCCCCCATCCTCCTTCTCCCCCCCATCCTCCTTCTCCCTCATCCTCCTTCTCCCTCATCCTCCTTCTCCCCCATCCTCCTTCTCCCCCCATCCTCCCTCTCTCTGCCCGCTCCAGCGCCCCGGAGCTGCCCCCGTGCCAGTCATTATTTAAAACCTTTATCACCAGCAGCCTCAAAGATCCGAACTCTCCCGGCCGTAATTCCCCTCACCTAATTCCCCCTCCGCCCTCTCCCGCTCCGAGCTGGCATTTCCTTGGGCACAAGTGGCATTTCGCAGGGTGGCAGCCCCATGGAGGCTTCCCCCGGTCAGCCACCCCATCCCGAGGGGTTCCCAAAAGCCAAAACCCGCTTCCCGCTGTGGTGGCACTGCCCGGTGCCAGCCCAGCCGCGGTGCCAGGGAATGCCACCCTCCTTCCGACACCTCCGTGTTTTCCTCCGCCGCTCCAGCAAAGGTCAGGGCTCCTGCTCCGCGCGGCACAGCTCATCCCAAAATCAACAGCCGCGCTTGATGGGATCAGCTGTGCCAGCAGGAGAGCCGGGAGAAGGGTGACAGCCACCTCCGGCGCGTCCCTGACAGGCGACACGGCAGCGGAGCCTGCCAGCCCGCTCCCCGGCGGTGACAGGCAGCTGTGACAGCCTGAGTGGCACCCGGAGGTGACGGTGCTGCCCCCGCTGCCATCCCCTGAATTCCGGCCGGTTCCCAGCTGGGGCGCCCGGCCGTGTCCTGCATGGAGGAAAGCACCTGGAGCTTCCCTGTTTCATTGGTTTGGGGTTGCGCCCTCCTCTCCATCTGCTGATGCCCTCAGAGAGCACCAAACCCTCTGCAGGGACACCTGGAGCACCTCCCAGGGGTGGCAGCGGTGCTGAAGTGCAGGCACGGGGGGTGTTTTGTCACAATTGTCCCTTCCTCATCTCCTGGTCCCTGCCTGGATAGCAGGAGCTGGCGGGGGCACGTTATCCATCACGGAGGCAGCCCGATAAACAAACCCTCCTTCTCCTACTGTGTAGGAAATGGGTTTGTAGTGAGTGCTCAGAAAAGAGCATAATCCAACACTACTACAGCAAACACGTTCCCATTATGAATGGGACAGAGAAAATCGATGGCAGTGGGCTGGGGAAGAATCCCAGATGAGCCTCTGCAGAGCCAAGAAACGGCCAGGAGGCTTTGCACTTATCCCAAACATCCCAAACGTCACCAAAACACTCCCAAGGTGGGTGAGTCCCATGGAGAGATTAAGAGGAGACACCAGGGTGGAGCCTCTTCCCAAAAGAGTTCAACAGCAGAAGATATCCAGGATTAGGAATATCTCAACCACCAGGCAAAAATCCCAGTGCAGAGACAAATCATAATATCCATGGAATGGTTTGTGCTGGAAGGGATCTTAAAGATGATCCAGACCCCCCATGGAACACCTTCCACTGTCCCAGGCTGCTCCCAGCCCCATCCAGCCTGGCCCTGGACATTTCCAGGGATCCAGGGGCAGCCCCAGCTGCTCTGGGCACCCTGTGCCAGCTGCAGTGGCAGAGTCCCAGTGTCTCAGCCAGTGGCAGTTCCAGGGACACTGTCCCAGTGTCTCCCCACCACCCTGGGCTTGCTCCCCAGGTGGTCCCAGCTGGGAGCCAAGAACCCCAAGGAGATGCTCTGCAGCAAAGTCCCCTCATGAGACGTCTCAGGCCTTGCTCGTGCTGTTTTTAGGGCTGAAATAGGATGGGAGAGATCCCAGAGCAGCTGCTCCAGCAGCTTTCCCTCCCCAGGAGAGAAGTCCATGCAGGATTCAAGGCACAAAGGCAGTCACCTGCTCCCTCCGTTAGTGCACGTGGCAGATATTCCACACGGAATTTGGGAAGTGTCCCTGTCCATGTTGGGGGTTGGAATGGGGTGGCCTTTAAGGTCCCTTCCAACCCTGTGGATCACAGGCAGGTTCAATGGGTGGAAGGATGATCCAGGGTGGATCCAGCAGAGGGGATCATCCAAAGCAGGAGCTGTTCCCAGAGCATCTCTCCAGTAAGGAAAGAGTCCCCTTGGAACCCAGGGGGACGTGACAATCCCATTTCCCCAGCTCACACCTCACATTCAGCTGGCTTCAAGCCTGACATCGGGATTTCCCCCCCAGTTCCCAGCCTTGCAGCCTCAGTTAGGCTTATCCAGACAAAACTGTGCCCCCCAACTGCTGCCGGGGTGGGAACCCTCCGGAGCCTCGCTGCCAGCTGTGGCCAGATGTGGCTGCAGGGAGCTGCCAGCTGTGCCATGGCAGAGCAGGGTCAGGGAGGAGAGAACCCCTGGTGATCCCCAAAGAAAGGAGGTTCCCTTTGGGAAGTCCCATCCTGGAGGTGGTTGGGGCTGGGACAGCATTAAGGAGAAGTGTCCCCCCACCCAGAGCCACCCCAGGGCTGGCAGTGGGGTGACCAGGGGCAGGGGGCATGGTCTGGATGTCACTGGATGCTTCCCCACGTCACCTTCAGCGCCACTGTCACGTCCTTGGGTCCAGCCTGGTGCTTTGCAGAAGAAAAGCTGGATTCAGGCTCTGGGACCCCCATCCCGACCAGGACGTTTTCCTGGATCCTTGTCCACCAAACCTACCTGAGGTCAGCCCTGCAGGGGCTCTTCCAGGAGCTGGGGGGGCTCAAGGAGCTCTGGTGGCATCTCCATTGTCACTTGGCCATCCCTGGTTGGGATCCTGCCCATGCTCAACACCATAAACTGCAGGATCGGGATTCGGGAGAATCCCCCAGGGACACGGCCAGGGCAGCAGCACAGTGGATGTGATGGAGGTGCCACACAGGGCTGGGCAGGGAGGGGACATCCCTGGAGGCCACATTACAGCAGTTCTACAACTTCCTCCTGAGGGGCAGAGGGGTCTCTGCTCCCCGTGGCAGCAGAAGGGACGGCTGGAGCTGTGTTGGGAGATTTATGTTGGTTTTCAGGGAAAGGTTCTTCCCCCAGAGGTGCTGGCACTGCCCAGGCTGCCCAGGGAATGAGCACGGCCCCGAGGCTGCCAGAGCTCCAGGAGCCTTTGGGCAGCACTGCCAGGGATGGACAGGGTGGGGTTGGTGGGGTCTGGGCAGGGCCAGGGGATGGATCAATGATCGGGATATTCCCTGATCCTGTGATTTCCCCAGGCAGATTTGTGCTGCCAGAGGAAGAGGCTCCTTCTGCAGCTCCCTTGGTGAAAATCCATTCCCATCAGGATAAAGGGGTGTTAAAAATCAGAGGGAAGCATCCAAACCCGCTCCTGACCCGGGCCAGGGATGACTCAGGTGGGAACGAGCAGCAAGGTTGTGAAAGAGAAATCATGGAGACACAGCCGGGGTGGGACGGGGCCTCACCCATCTCCAGCTGACAACAACAACAATTTTTGTGTTTCTGTGCTTAGGGAAGTAATTCCACAGCAATCCCACAGAGCATCTGGGTGCTGCCACGCTGCTGCCACAGGAGGAAAAGGGATTTTTAGAAAAACCCATCGGGATGGGATACTGTGGAGAGCTCGGCTGTTGAGCCACCACAAGGATGGGGACAGGGAATCCTCGGGATGCAGGGAGGGTTTGGAGCAACCTGCTCTAATGGGGGGTGTCCCTGCCCATGGAAATGGATGAGCCTCAAGCTCCCTTCCAGCCCAAACCATTCCATGATTCTGCTCCTGCAAACAAACATCTGCCCTGCTTGGATAATTCCCACACGGGTGTTGATCCTGCAAGGACCCAAAACCTCCCAGCAGGGATCAACCAGCTGGGGAAACCCAGCTCCCAGCAGGCCTGGAAAACATTCCCAGCAGCCAGGGAAGTGAGGGAAATGAGAAGGGAAGGGAAGGGAAGGGAAGGGAAGGGAAGGGAAGGGAAGGGAAGGGAAGGGAAGGGAAGGGAAGGGAAGGGAAGGGAAGGGAAGGGAAGGGAAGGGAAGGGAAGGGAAGGGAAGGGAAGGGAAGGGAAGGGAAGGGAAGGGAAGGGAAGGGAAGGGAAGGGAAGGGAAGGGAAGGGAAGGGAAGGGAAGGGAAGGGAAGGGAAGGGAAGGGAAGGGAAGGGAAGGGAAGGGAAGGGAAGGGAAGGGAAGGGAAGGGAAGGGAAGGGAAGGGAAGGGAAGGGAAGGGAAGGGAAGGGAAGGGAAGGGAAGGGAAGGGAAGGGAAGGAAAGGAAAGGAAAGGAAAGGAAAGGAAAGGAAAGGAAAGGAAAGGAAAGGAAAGGAAAGGAAAGGAAAGGAAAGGAAAGGAAAGGAAAGGAAAGGAAAGGAAAGGAAAGGAAAGGGAATTAGCTGCAAACTCTTCTTTGGCTGCAAAACCTTCTCCAGCCTGCTTCTTGAGCAGGAGGAATGAGTGGAAGACCCCAAAACAAGCCAGGAAGACAAAACAAGGGAAAAATCCAGGGAAGGGAGATGGATAGAAACCCAGCCTGGGTGTGGAGTTGGAGGAAGTTTTAGCTGAGGAACAAGAGGCAAAGGGAACTTGGCTGGGAATCACTCCCAGCAGCTGCCATGTGTTTCCAGGGAAGTTCTTCTTGGGCCAAGAGCCACGCCTGGCTTGGAAAAGTTTCAATCCCTGTGGAATTAATGCCAGCGCTGGTTTGGGACCAGGAAATGAGGGTCAGGCTGTTCCTCCCAGACCTGGGTGAGCTCATGGAGCCAAACCCACCCAGTGGGTGCCACCACCAGTATCTCCTGGGAGAGGACAAAGCCCTGTCAGGTGGGATCAGGACTGGCTGCTGGGATCAGCTCCATGGGCTTTGCACCAGGACTGGCTTCCCAAAACTCCACATCAGCTCCACATCCAGCAAGCAGGGGAGGTGAAACCACAAAGGTTTACAAAGCAGCCCTCACAAAAGTCACTTTTAGGTGACAACCAGGCAGATCCACCAACTCAGACAGCACAGAAACCTCATGGCTTTCCCAAATACCAGAAATAACCCAGTTTTGGGGCTATCTTTGCCCAGAAACACCCACAGATCTCTAAACACCAACATGAGGCACCTCCACAAGGGCTGGGCTCATTCCACGATGCTCAACCAACATCCTCCAAACCACTGACTCCAAAACTGCCCAGCCCCATCCTCTGCTTGGCACTGCCAGCCCTTGGAGGAGGGATCCGAGGGCGCCACGGGCACTTACTTGCTGAGAAGGTGGCGTCGGTGTGGACGGGCGGGGTGGAGGGCAGGAAGGGCGGGTACCCCACGAAGAAGGAGCGCAGGGAGCGCTCGGAGAGGAGAGGGGAGCGCTGGGCCGGGATGTTCTCACAGCTCCCCACGCTGTTGTGGATCTTGAGGTTCAGGGGCTTGTTCTTCTTCTTGACTCTGGCAGGGAAAAGAGGAACAAGGAGGGGAAAGTGAAGGGAAAGGAGCTGGGGACAAGCTGGTGGCACCCGTGGGATGGGGAGGTTGTTGCATCATTTTCATGTGATAATTGGTCCCACTTCCCCATGAGAATTCCCAATCCCTCCCCGCCATCAAACAAAGGCAATTTCCATTAAGGAACATTCCAGAGCTTTTCCTCCTGAGAGAAAAAAGTAATTCAGTCCAAAAGCTCATCAGCCACAGGATTTGACCTTGTCACATCCCCTAAACGGTCACATTTAATGTCACTACATCAAATACAGGGCCCAAGCAAGGGTGGGCTGCAGCGGAGAATGTGAGGGACCCCAAGAGTTTCCCAGGAATCAGCTTGGCAAGGCACAGGGCCGTGGTGTGGACAACCCAAAACACTGGGAGAAATTCCTCAGGAATTAAATTCTGCAGAGCAGGGGGGAGGAGTCGCCCGCCTCTCCCTCCTGCCCCATTTTTCCACACTGGGACAAGGCCCAGTGTTGTTCTGCTGGCTCAGATGATCCCAAAGCTGCAGCAGACCAGAAGGATTTGGGATGCAGAGTGGCACTGGCAGCTCAGATGGGCTGGGCTGCAGGATCCTGGCACGGCAGAGCTGCTCCCACTCGGGCTGCCACGGAGTCAGGAGCAGAGACAGCCCTGGGAAAGGCAGCTCAGCCCACTGCAGATCTGCAGAGATCCTTTGAGACCACCCTGGCAGTGCAACAGCTCAAGGATCCCTGGAATGTTCATCCATAATCCTGATCCCAACTGGAACACTGCATCCAACTCTGTGCCCAGCACAGGAGGGACCTGGAGCTGTTGGAGCAAATCCAGAGGAGGAACCAGAGCTGCTCCAAGGGCTGGAGCCAGGCTGGGAGAGCTGGGGGTGCTCACCTGGAGAGGAGAAGCACCAGGGACACCTCAGAGCCCCTTGCAGGGCCTGAAGGGGCTCCAGGAGAGCTGGAGAGGGACTGGGGACAAGGGATGGAGGGACAGGACACAGGGAATGGCAGGCTGGATGGGGTATTGGGGATTGGGAATTGTTCCCCGGCAGTCTGGGCAGGCCCTGGAGCGGAGCATGTCCCACCTCTCCCAGCGGTGCCCGGGGACATCTGGCCCTGCCAGGCGATAGGAAATGGCCTCTTAATGAAGAAAATTAAACCATCCTCTAATAAGTTAATTATTTCCTCACACAGGAAAGCTGCTGCTGTGTTTAGGGTGGCTGCAAGGACCTCTTTGGGTGGGCTGGACTCAGGATGGGCTGGTCCAGTTGAGCTCTGGCTCTCCAGACTTGGAACTCCTTGGGGTCAGCCCCAAACTGACGGTCATGGAGCCATGGGATGGGTTGGGTGGGAAGGGACATTAAAGGACATGAGCAGGGACACCTTCACTGTCCCAGGCTGCTCTGGCCTGGCCTGGAACATTTCCAGGGATCCAGGGGCAGCCACAGCTGCTCTGGGCACCCTGTGCCAGGACCTGCCCACCCTCACCTGGAACATTCCTTCCCAATATCCCATCTAATCCTGCCTGGTGGTCCCAAATCCAGTCCATCCCCTCACCTGCTGCTGTTGAATCCCAACCCAACCACGGGGTCTCTGCCAAAAATCCCAGTGCTGCTCCCCTGGCATGGCCCCAGCTCCCCCGAGCACAACCCTGGCCCAAAGCCCTTCCTGAAAGGCAGTGATTAAGCACTAATCTCGGGTTTTTTCCACCCATAAATCAGCTCCAGACCAAATATTTACTGTGAGCATCATTTCCTCGCCAAGCAGGGCTGCTGACAGCTCTCATTATTAGGAAGGATGAGTGATTTTGGACAGAGAGATATTTTTTTTCCTCTCTCTGTTTCTTCAGGAGAAGAAAAAATATTAAAGAATAATAAACAGCAGGATCCAACTGGGTGACTGGGCTGGCTGCCTGTCTCCTCATGGCCTCGATCCCTGTCCTGAGGGAAGAGGGGCAGGAACCAAAGCCTGGAAAGGAGCAGGAGCATCCATGGAAAACTTCCTGCCACAGGGGGTTCACAGGGACAGGGGATCCTGTCTCCTGGCTTGGGGACAAGGAGTGCCTGAGGGACATGGAGCGAACCAAGCCCTGTTTGGGGCATCTCTGGCAAAAATGGGTCAAAACCCATCCTTGGGGCAGGGCTGGAGGATGAGGCTGGTTATGGGCACCTCATAAAGGACTTGCTGCCATGAGGGGTCATCCGTCTGTTTGTCCTCCATCCATCCATCCATCCATCCATCCATCCATCCATCCATCCATCCATCCATCCATCATCCATCCATCCATCCATCATCCATCATCCATCATCCATCCATCCATCCATCCATCCATCCATCCATCCATCCATGCATCCATCATCCATCCATCCATCCATCCATCCATCCATCCATCCATCCATGCATCCATCATCCATCCATCCATCCATCCATCCATCCATCATCCATCATCCATCATCCATCCATCCATCCATCCATCCATCCATCCATCCATCCATGCATCCATCATCCATCCATCCATCCATCCATCCATCCATCCATCCATCCATCCATGCATCCATCATCCATCCATCATCCATCATCCATCCATCCATCCATTCATCATCCATCATCCATCCATCCATCATCCATCCATTCATCATCCATCCATCCATCCATAATCCATCCATCCATCATCCATCCATCCATCATCCATCCATCCATCCACCCATCATCCACCCATCATCCATCCATCATCCATCCATCCATCATCCATCCATCCATCCATCATCCATCCATCCATCCATCCATCCATCCATCCACCCATCATCCACCCATCATCCATCCATCCATCCATCCATCCATCCATCCATCCATCATCCATCCATCATCCATCCATCCATCCATCCATCCATCCATCCATCCATCCATCCATTCACCTACACAGGTTGGATTAAGATGATCTCCAAGGTCCTTCCCAGCCCAAACCACTCCATGATTCCAGAGATAGTGACAGGACAAAGGGAAATTATTTCAAACTAAAAGAGGGGCGACTTAGATGGGATTTTGGGAAGGAATTCCTCCCTGGGAGGGTGGGCAGGCCCTGGCACAGGGTGCCCAGAGCAGCTCTGGCTGCTCCTGGATGCCTGGAAGTGTCCAAGGTAAGCATTTCCATCCTCCTCTCATTTACCCAAAGTGGGGAAAAACATGTTGGAAATGCATCCTGGTCCTCCCAGCCTAAATTCCCCATCCCAGCTGGGCAGGGGGAACACTCTTCCTTCTGTCTGGATCCCAATTCCAAGGGAAAACATCAGCCTAATTTCAATTTTCCATAGGGATAAGGCCCAAGTCAACGCTGTTCAGGAAAGGGAGGCAGGATTATGGAGCTGATGTTTTTTATTTTGGCCCCAAAGCATTTTGAGAGAGCAGAGAGAACCACACCTGGTCCATCTTGAGGCTTGGAGCCTCCCAAAACCTGGGAGATGCCCAGAGCACCCTCCAGGCATGGCAGGAAAATGCCCCCAAGGGCCAAGGGTGCCTTCCCTGCCAGATTCGGAGCAGATCCCCAAATCTGGACATCCCCCACTATTTCTTTTGCCACTCTCCACGGTTGTCCCACGCTCTTCCCTGCTCCAGAAGGCTCCAAAGCCGGGTGGGTATTCCCAGGATTCTAGCCCTCGCTGCAGGTCGGGAAAATCAGCACTGGGAGCAATTCCTTCTCAGATGGGTGAATGCCAACGGTTGGGACCGTAATTTCATGCAGGAATTTGCTACATATATAATGACAGATAAAAAAAAAAAAAAGGGGAATAAAATGAAATTAAAAAAAAAAAAGCCGAGCAAATTTGAAGCGTTGAATGCAAATCCCTTGAGGTGTCAATCCCGGCTGAATGGCTCATCCCCGCCTGCTCGCTGCGATCCGTCAAACGCTTATCACCGGCTTTGGGGGGAAAAAATAGAGGTTTTCAACAGGCACTGAAATCCAGGAGCAGACACCAGGACAAAGGGCCCGTCAGGGGAGGGCAGGGACTGACAGCGGCTGCGGAGTGGGGAGGGCGTGGATGTCACAGGATTTCCACAGAAAGGCCTTATAGGGTTCCCACAGAAAGGAGGTTTTGCCCTGCTGGGATGTCCCAGGGTGGTTTGGTGGCTGCAAGAGCAGGATGTGCTGGAATGGGGCACGGAAGCAAAAATCCAATGTTCACAGGGCGGTCGTGCTCCTGGAATACGGCTGATCCCAAAAAACGTCCCAAAGGGGACATCCCAACCATTCCTCAGCTCTGGCAGAGCTCATCCTCCTTTCCCAACTCTTAAAAAACCTGGAAACCGAGTCAATGTTCACAGGGCAGTGATGTTCCTGGAATACAGCTCGTCCCAAAGGGGACACCCCAACCATTCCTCAGCTCCGGCAGACCTCATCCTCTATCCCCAACTCTTCAAAAACCTGGAAACCGAGTCAATGTGCACATGACTGATGTTCCCAGAGTACAGGTCATCCCAAAGTGGACATCCCAACCATTCCTCAGCTCTGGCAGAGCTCATCCTCCATTCCCAACTCTTAAAAAACCTGGAAATCGAGTCAATGTTCACAGGGCAGTGATGTTCCTGGAATACAGCTCATCCCAAAGGAGACATCCCAACCATTCCTCAGCTCCAGCAGAGCTCATCCTCCATTCCCAACTCTTCAAAAACCTGGAAATCGAGTCAATGTTCACATGACTGATGTTCCCGGAGTACAGCTCGTCCCAAAGGGGACATCCCAACCATTCCTCAGCTCTGGCACAGCTCATCCTCCATTCCAAACTCTTCAAAAACCCAGAAATTGAGTAAATAGCAACCTGCCCTGCAAGCATGTGTTGTCACTTCCATTCTTACTACCGTTGAAAAGAATTAAAATGGGTTTAATTTCAAATTTAACCACAAGGCAGGAGCTGCCCCTGCAGCCGCTGGAGCCAGGTGATGTTTTATTCACCACTTTGCTCCTCACCAGCACACACCAATTTCCACACAAGCGTTGCTCTTAAAGGAAGGGAAATAGAGTGGGAGAAAAAAATAAATAAAAATCCTCTCATCGGTATTTCAGCTGCAAAGGATTAAAGATCGCTGCTGCCTGGCCGGGAGCGCGTGGCCCCGGTCAGGATTCAGCCCTGAAGATTTATGGCTTTTGGAGTGGTTTAATTGCACAATATTCCCGATTAAATCAGAGCAAGGAGCAGGTGAAGTGCTGCCCTCGTGCCTCCTACACCAGCAGCATCCAATGGAATGGCAAAAAAAAAAAAAACAGGAAGAAAAGCCTCGGATTCACTCTGGTATTCTTTGGAATGACAGAAGGAAAAAAAAAAAAAAAAGAAGAAAATAAGGAAGAAAATACTCAGATTCACTCTGGCATTCTTTCATGCAATAATTATTTGGTGGGAAGGGAGCTTAAAGATCATTTTATCCAAACATTGCCATGGGCAGGGACACCTCCCACTGTCCCAGGGACCCAGAGGCAGTCACAGCTTCAATCTGTGCTTTCAGGGAACAATTCCTTCCCACTGTCCCATCCATCCCTGCCCTCTGGCAGTGGGAAGCCATTCCCTGTGTCCTGTCCCTCCTTACCAAAGCCCCTCTCCAGAACTTCTGCCACTTCTCCCTTCCTGTTCCCATATTGGCACAGAAATTACAAAATCTGACCTTTTTCTCCAAGGATTCCCAAATAAACATTAAAAATCCCACCCTGGCTAAGGAATCTGAGCGTTCCCAAACAGCCTTGGGGAGTTGGGATCAAAACCAGCCCAGCTGGAGCCATCTAAGCCAGGAAAGGAGGCACCAGGTCACCTTTGGCACTGGGTTAAACACACAGCTCCGTGCCCAGTGCCATCCCACATCCCAAATCCCTCTGGTGCACTCAGGATGGCACCAGCTTCTTAAGGATTTTCAGCTTTCAAGGCAGTGGATTTTTGGAACCTGCCTGAAAAGCTGAAATTCCTTCGTTCTCCACCCAAACCTGAACAAGCTCCACACAATGTTCACACTCCTGAACAAGCAGGGGCTGAGATAATGAATTAACACAGAATATCCTCCAGATGTTGCATTTATCCTCCTCATTCTCATAAAGAGGCAACAATTCCTCCCTCCCCCAGCCCGAGGAAAAGCAGCTCCTTCATATCAAAGCCTCAGCAGTTAAATATTTATCCCAGTGCCTGTCCCCACTTCCCTGGATGCCTGAATTTCCAGGCTCGAGTCTGACTGATCTATTATTCTCTTTTCCAAGCACAAAGTGGAACTTTTTTATTACAGCTGCAAATGATAAAGCTGGGAAATTCTTTGAAGGGAATTGGAGGCAAACAGGTTTCCCCCCGCCCTCCTCCTGCTCGGGGCTGCAGGAACAGCCCTGGGAGCAGCCAGGGGCAGGAAGGAGCTGGAAGAGGTAATTGCCAGGATCCTGGAGCTGGAGCTGTTTCTCATTAAACCCCTTCTGTTTTCTTGGTTGCCACCGTTACGTTTCTTTGAGGGCCACCCAAGGGCAGTGAGGGTGAGCTGGGGGCAGCCAGGGCTGCTGGGGCTGAGTCTCCTTTGGATGGAGGAGCTTCCACAGGGATTCAGCCCCTGGGGCAGCCTGAGGGGGTTTCCTCATCCCCAGGCAACACAACCTCAGCCAGGTGGGGCAGATCCACCCCAGACTGGACAATCCTGGAATGGTTTGAGATGGAAAGAACCTTGGAACTCACCCCATTCCACCCAGTGCCATGGGCAGGGACACCTCCCACTGTCCCAGGCTGCTCCAAACTCCATCCAGCCTGGCCTTGGGCACTGCCAGGGATCCAGGGGCAGCCACAGCTGCTCTGGGCACCTGTGTCAGGGAACAATTCCTTCCCAATATTCCATCTATCCCTGGGAATAGGAAGCCATTCCCTGTGTCCTGTCCCTCCATCCCTTGTCCCCAGTCCCTCTCCAGCTCTCCTGGAGCCCCTTCAGGCCCTGCAAGGGGCTCTGAGCTCTCCCTGGAGCTTCTCCTCTCCAGGTGAGCACCCCCAGCTCTCCAGCCTGGCTCCAGAGCAGAGGGGCTCCAGCCCTGGAGCAGCTCTGTGGCCTCCTCCGGACACTGAGGAGCACTCCCTGCTTTTGGTTTTCATCCCATTATTGCCAAGGAATCCCCTGGAGCACTCGGCCAACCCAGCCCCTGTCTGGACCACCACAGCAACTCAGGGCTGGGGTGGCAGGAGGGTCAGAAGCTCCCACCAACCTCTTGAACCCCAAAGAAGTGAAGAGGGGAGGTTCTCCCTGACTTCCCAGCTGGAACACAGAGCTGGGAAGAGCTTGGCTCTGCCACGACCATCAGTGGTCTGTCCCTGTCCTGGCCACCACCCCAGCCCCTGCCCACAGCCCCTGCCCTCTCTGTGCCCTCACACCGAGCACCAGGAACGCGGTGCCACCTTCCAGGATGTTAATCCTTATCTAAATTCATCCTCACGCCCGTCTGGCTTTGGAAGGAGCCTCAACTCCTCATTAAAGGACACGGTGAGAAGTTTCTCCTCTGAGCACCGTAAAGCTCCAGCGCTCTGGATGGAATAGCAGGGCCGTAATTAACATTAATGACGCTCCTAAGGAGCGCCACAGCCCGGAGCAGTGGGATAATTCCAGCACAGAGCCAGGTTGGTACGGGGGCCACTCATCACTGTCACCTCACGGTGTGCAAAGCATCCTTTGAGGGAGCTGGACACATTCCAGGGGCTGTGCACAGCTCCACAGCCCGGCAGCGGCAGCCAGATTAACCAGGGGGAGGATTTGGAAGCACATGGAGAGATGCTGCTCGTTTTGCTCTCCCAATTCCTGCACTGCCACGCTCTCCCTCTCACTGAAGTTCCAGGTTGGGCTCTGTTTTCAGGATAAATAACAGCGTGGAGATCATGGAATCCTTTGGGTTTAAAAAGACCTTTGAAATCATGGAGCCCACCCCTGTCCTCAGGTGCCACATCCACACAGCTGTTAAATCCCTGCAGGGATGGAGATCCAGCACTGCCCTGGGCAGCTGTGCCACCCTGACCACCCTTTCTTTCCATGCAGAAATGTTCCCAAAATCCACCCTGAGCCTGCCCTGGCCCAGCCTGAGGCCGCTCCCTCTCCTCCTGTCCCTGTTCCCTGGGAGCAGAGCCCGACCCCCCCGGCTGTCCCCTCCTGTCAGGAGCTGTGCAGAGCCACAAGGTCCCCCTGAGCCTCCTTTTCTCCAGGCTGAGCCCCTTCCCAGCTCCCTCAGCCTCTCCTGGGGCTCCAGCCCCTTCCCAGCTCCCTCAGCCTCTCCTGGGGCTCCAGCCCCTTCCCAGCTCCCTCAGCCTCTCCTGGGGCTCCAGCCCCTTCCCAGCTCCGTTCCCTGCCCCTCCATGTCCTTCTTGTCATGAGGGACCCAAAACTGACCCCAAGATCTGAGGTGAGGCCCAGGGGACGGGCACTGCCCTGCTCCTGCTGCCACCCCAGGGCTGGGACAAGCCAGGTGCCAGTGCCCACCTTGGGAAGTTGCTCCATATGGATTATTTCCACACCTTGGCAACGTCCTGCTGCCTCCACCTGCTCTGCAAACATCCATCTCCTGCTCATGCCCAATGTCAGGAGCCCACCTGCCTCTCCAGAACTGGAATGGCAGAGGAGCTGCCTGGATGCTCTCCTGAATCCTGCCCATGCAGAACATCAAATCATCGATCCACCAGGTGGATGAGAATTGCTACAAGGGGAAACATCATTATTATCAAGGTTGCAGAGCAGCAGAATTAATGACCCATCAGGGCCTATTTAGGACCAGCTTAAATGATTAAATCTGAGGCACAGTCTAAGCACGGGCTGCTCGGTGGGGTGGGGATGGTGGAGAAGACCTCTGCTCCCAGGTTTTTGGAGGTCTAGGATTCATTTTTCACCTCTGTGCTCTCTGCTCCCAGGTTTTGGAGGTCTGGGATTCAGTTTTTCACCTCTGTGCCCTCTGCTCCCAGATTTTTGGAGGCTGGGATTCAGTTTTTCACCTCTGTGCCCTCTGCTCCCAGGTTTTTGGAGGTCTAGGATTCAGCTTTTCACCTCTGTGCCCTTTGCTCCCAGGTTTTGGAGGTCTAGGATTCAGTTTTTCACCTCTGTGCCCTCTGCTCCCAGGTTTTTGGAGGTCTGGGATTCAGTTTTTCACCTCTGTGCTCTCTGCTCCCAGGTTTTTGGAGGTCTGGGATTCAGTTTTTCACCTCTGTGCCTTGATGGCCCCAGTTGGGCAGTAGACTTGGCCAAGTGCCCCAGGAAATATCCCATAGTCAGGAATTTGTAATGTGAGATGGAGAAAAACACCCCCTAGAAAAGTTAAAGCTGGAGATAATTCAAGGAAAAAGGAAAAGAAGAAACTGGGGATGTGCTCTATCACCAGTTCACATCTGAACGTCACGTCTGACCTCACCCAGCCAGGAAATCCTCATCCCAGTCTGGAAAAGTCCCACCAAAAACCACCTTGGTGCCAGTGGAGCCAAAGGGAAGGAAATGAAGATTGAGAAAACTTTGAACCATCAGGTTTTTCCAGCAGGAAAACACCCACAGCCGGAATGTCGCTGCAGCAACACAGGATAAGGAGAATTCATGGAAAATTTATCCAAAATCCAGCTGCCTTGAGCTGGAGGAGCCTCGTCCCAGCCCAAAGCTGAGCTAGGTGACAAGGTGCAGACCTCCAGATGCTTCCCAGAGGATGTTCCTCGAGGGCTCCATGGATCTGGCCAGGCAGCCACAGCTGGGGACAGAGGAGGGTTTGGGCTCAGCTCCCCCCAGCAAGGGTCAGGGATGAAGGGTGGGTCAGGGGATGGGCCTAGGGGTGGGTACAAGGATGAAGGATGGGTCTAAAGAGGGCTCAGAGGAAGAAGGATGGATCTAAGGAGGGGTCCAAGGATGAAGGATGGATCTAAAGAGGACTCAGATGAAGAAGAAGGGGTCTAAGGAGGGGTCAGAAGAAGAAGGACGGGCTAAAATATGAAGAGTGAATCTAAGGAGGGGTCCAAGGATGAAGGATGGGTCTAAGGAGGGGTCAGAGGAAGAAGGATGGATCTAAGAAGGGCTCACAGGAATAAGGATGGGTCTAAGGAGGGGTCCAAGGATGAAGGATGGATCTAAGGAGGGGTCCAAGGATGAAGGATGGGTCTAAGGAGGGGTCAGAGGAAGAAGGATGGATCTAAGAAGGGCTCACAGGAATAAGGATGGGTCTAAGGAGGGGTCCAAGGATGAAGGATGGGTCTAAGGAGGCGTCAAAGGAAGAAGGATGGATCTAAGGAAGGGTCAAAGGAAGAAGGATGGATCTAAGGAAGGGTTAAAGGAAGAAGGATGGATCTAAGGAAGGGTCAAAGGAAGAAGGATGGATCTAAGGAAGGGTTAAAGGAAGAAGGATGGATCTAAGGAAGGGTCAAAGGAAGAAGGATGGATCTAAGGAAGGGTTAAAGGAAGAAGGATGGATCTAAGGAAGGGTCAAAGGAAGAAGGATGGATCTAAGGAAGGGTTAAAGGAAGAAGGATGGATCTAAGGAAGGGTCAGAGGAAGAAGGATGGATCTAAGGAAGGGTTAAAGGAAGAAGGATGGATCTAAGGAAGGGTCAAAGGAAGAAGGATGGATCTAAGGAAGGGTTAAAGGAAGAAGGATGGATCTAAGGAAGGGTCAAAGGAAGAAGGATGGATCTAAGGAAGGGTTAAAGGAAGAAGGATGGGTCTTAGGAGGGTTCCAAGAATGAAGGATGGACCTAAGGATGAGTCAAAGGACAAAGGGGGGGTCAAGGAAGGAAGGATGGATCAAAGGGTGGGTCTAAGGAGGGGTCCAGGGATGAAGGACGGGTCCAAGGACAGGACTAAAGGTGAAGGTGGGAGTCCAAAAATGGGTGAATGGAGGAAGGAGCTAAGGATGGGCCAAAGGATAAAGGATGGGTGTAATGTGGGGTCCCAGGATGAAAGGTGGGTCCAAGAACGGATCTAAAGATGAAGGATGGGTGTAAGGATGGGTCTAAAAATGAAGAAAGGTCCTAAGTACAAAGGAAAAGTCTAAGTAGGGGCCAAAGGATTCAAGGGTCTAATCCCAGGAGGAGTCCAAGGACAGGTCTAAAGATGAAGGAGGGGTCTAAGGATGGGTCCAAGGATGATGGATGTGTCCAAGTCCAAAGGAAAGGTCTAAGTACAGGTCAAAGGATAGAGGATGGGCTAAAGAACAAAGGCCAGGTCTAATGAGGAGTCCAGAGAGGAAGGATGGGTTCAAGGGCAGGTCTAAAGATGAAGGACAGGTCCAAGGATGGGTCCAAGGATGATGTGTGGGTCTAGGTAGACATCAAAGGATAAAGGATGGGCCAAAGGACAAAGAATGGGCCAAAGGCCGGGTCTAAAGAGGGGTCCAAGGATGGAGGATGGGTTCAAGGAGAGGTCTAAAGATGAAAAGTCAGGTCTAAGGATGGATCCAAGGATGATGGGTGGGCTTAGATAGAGGTCAAAGGACAAAAGATGGGACAAAGGCCGGGTCTAAGGGTGAAGTCCACCCACGCCAGGGCAGATCCCTCAGACAACCCTTCCAAGGGTTAACACACGCCCTTAACGAGCTGGACTTCTGCTCCACAGTGGATTTTTGAGACCTCCCGTCCGAGTTTGTTTCTTTCCTGGCTCCTGGCTGATGGATAATCATTAACTATCCATGAGAGATTCCAATGGCCCGTGCAATTCATGAGGTATTAAATGGGCATTATTTTATCAGCCACTCTCAATGTTTTGTTTCCCTTTCAGGACCATTGCTGAGATGTTTATGGCTTGTGGATTTATGGAAGTCAGGGGATCTTTTCAGGAGTAATGTTCCGTACCTCGGAGTTACGGTCGACAGCTGGAGACTCCATGCAGGAAAATTGGAGGCTCCAAAAAAAAAAATCAGACTTAACCCCTGCCTCAGAAGGTCCTGGCACACAGAAATGATGGATTAAACGCTGGGAATAAGATCCAAAACACAACATTCAAAGGAGTTTATGAGCTGTCATCGGGAATCAAGCAGTACACGGTGGCCTTGCTCGGGAGGGGACCCGGTCGCTGCTGCTGCTGTCACAAATAAATGGTGGTGGTTTATTTTCTGTCTGTGCCAAGGTAGAAAAATCCGGGGGGGGGCAGCCCCAGAGAACCCCGAGGGCTCCACTCCATCAATCCCAACCCACAGCTCATGGGGAGAGAGATTTCTCCTTCTGCCAAAGTCACCCCTGGCTCCCCAGAGCCCCTTTCACCCCACCCTGAGCTGGGGAGGGATAAAGGGACTTTGGAATGTGGCTGGGTGCAGGGAATGTGCCCAGAGGGCAGGGATGGATGGGATATTGGGAAGGAATTGTTCCCTGGAGGGTGGGCAGGCCCTGGCACAGGGTGCCCCTGGATCCCTGGCAGTGCCCAAGGCCAGGTTGGACAGGGCTGGGAGCAGCCTGGGACAGTGGGAGGTGTCCCTGCCATGGCAGGGGTGGCACAAGATGGTCCTTAAGGTCTGTTCCATCCAAACCATTCCATAAATCAGCCTGAGGGACACCAACCTCTCTCCTGGGAGGGTCTCTTGCAGAGACCAGGCAGGATGGAGGTAAATCTCCTCCCCAGATCACTCCAGGAGATCCCACCCAGCACTTGGGACCCCCAGGAGCATCCTCAAACTCTCATCTCTCCATGCCCAGCCCCTCCTTCCATGCTGGAACGGGACATGGGGAACAGAAAGCCCCAATCCAAAGCAGCCCAAGGGCCCAGGAGCACAAGTAAACCCCAGAAGGGATTGATCAGGGAAGGTTCCAAATCCTCCACCAGGGATGAGCTCCCTCCCACAGGAAGCACAGAGGACTGAGACTTCAGGGACACTGTAAAAGTTCGGCATTAAAGAAACCCCATCCTCAAATTCCATGGCCATAGCCATAAAATAACAATTAGCTGAGAAGAGCCTGAAAATATTTCAATTTTAATCCACTTTTTATCTGTGCCAGGCATTTTCCACCTCATCCAGGCTAATAAACAGCTTCCACTCCAGCAGGGCTGTGTTGAAAAAAAAGAAGGAAAAAAAGAAGAATCTGCCTCTTTAACGCACTAATTACAATCCCGACCCACTAATGGGATTAGCAGGCAGGATTTAGTGGTTGTCTCCTGCAAAATCATTAAGTGCCATTAGAGAAAATGAAGTTCCCCCTGCTTCTCCAAGAGGTTTGCAGGAATCCGGATCCAACCCGGCTCAGCGGCCCCTGGAGCACAACGGGGCCCTGTCAATATTGGCTCTTTCCTTGATTAATTCCCTAACCAGGAGGTGAAATTGCCCAGCACCACTGGGATGAGAGCACTGGAGACACTGGGAGAACTGGCTGCAGCCAGGCAAAGGAATCATGGAATGGTTTGGGAGGGAAGGGACCTCAAAGCCCATCCAGTGCCACCCCTGCCATGGCAGGGACAACTTCCACTGTCCCAGGCTGCTCCAAACCCCATCCAGCCTGCCCTGGGACATTCCAGGGATCCAGGGGCAGCCACAGCTGCTCTGGATGTGCCAGGAAGGTGGAGAGTGATGAAGGCAGAGGGGACATCTCTGTGTGTTTGTGTCACCCCGTGTGACTTTTCCATCTCCACGCCCTTCCCTGTTCCTTCCCTTTGCAGGGAATTCCGGGCACTCCATCCCCACGCTGGGGAATCAGTGACCAGAAGATTTCACAGTGTCCAGCTCCATGTCAGGGTGACCACGAGTGCTGGAAGGTGTCCCTGCCCTTGGAATGACATGAGCTCTAAGGTCCCTTCCAGCCCAAACCTCCATTCCTTTGATCCCTGCCTGCTGCATCCAGATCTCCCAGCATCTCCAGCGCTCCCTTCCCGGTGGTGCCCGGCAATTCCAGCTCAGGATCATCAGGGAATATCCAGTGAGCAACCCGCGGATCAAACCTTCTCCAGCTGAGGGCAGAGCGTGGATTGGGGGCCGGAATCCTGCAAAAAGCAGGAGAAGGGAACGCGGGGATGCTCCCTGGGGACGCAAACACTTCCCCAGTACCTAAGCCCGAGGGGGTGGGTGGCATTCCAGGAGGCATTTTCCAGCTGAAATGGCTTTGTTCCAAAAGCTAAAAGCCTTTGGAGACCAAAATTTCCCAGCTCAGGGGAAAAGGAGGGTGGATGATCACCCTCACCTGGCGCAGTGATGGCTCCACAGCCCGGGGGACAAGTGACACCGCGATGCTGAGGCCACCAGACACATCTGCCACCCCCAAACCCGCCCCGGCTCCCTCTGCCCCAACAAGGGGAGCTCCAGGTCAGGCACTGGGAGCACCTCCGTGGATTTAACCCTTCCCGTGCCCCAGCTGGAGCTGCCCAAACCCCACGGATAGGTCGGAGGGTCTGTGCTGTGCCAAGGCATCCATGCTCCCTCCACAGCCCTCAGGAGACTCTTCCCAGGATTCTGGCACGGCCTTTTTATCCTCAAGACCCCTGAATTTTGGGATGAAAAGAGCAGTTTGTCCTGGGATCCTGCTTTGGACCAGCACTTTCCCGAAACACCCCCAGGGAGAGGCGGTGATGTCCCAAAGTGGCCACGCGTCCCCTCTGCCACCCCATGCCATGGCAGGAGAAAGGTTTTTCCGAGCGGGGCCACCGAAAGGGATGGGAAGGGATGGGGAGGGAATGTGGTGATGCCAGGGAATCCTTTCCCTGGCCAGCAGCAGCCTCTGCCGGCAGCGGAGCCGCAGAGCAGGAGCCGCGGGGATGTGGCAGAGCCGGGAGAGCGATGGGAAAGGTCCCGGGGGGTCTCCAGAACAGAAACTGTCCTCTCCACGAGCATTTCTCAATCCATATATCCATGTGGTTATTTCCCATCTCTCTCCGGCGTGCACTCACTCCCCCGCGCATTCCTGGAAAATCCAGCCCTCCCATCCCACATTCCGGCATTGCCAGGCAGCAATCCTGGACCCCTGGGTGCTCCCCAAAATCCGCCCCAAAATGAGATCCGGGGGAGCAGAACCGACACCATAGACATCATCCCAGCTGCTCATTCACCCCAAAATGAGATCCAGGGGAGCAGAACCGACACCATCCCAGCTCCTCATCCACCCCAAAATGAGATCCGGGGGAGCAGAACCGACACCATCCCAGCTCCTCATTCACCCCAAAATGAGATCCCAGGGGAGCAGAACCGACACCGTCCCAGTTCCTCAATCACCCCAAAATGAGATTCGGGGGAGCAGAACCGACACCATCCCAGCTGCTCATTCACCCCAAAATGAGATCCGGGGGAGCAGAACCGACACCATAGACATCATCCCAGCTGCTCATTCACCCCAAAATGAGATCCGGGGGAGCAGAACCGACACCATCCCAACTGCTCATTCACCCCAAAATAGATCCGGGGGAGCAGAACCGACACCATCCCAGTTCCTCATCCACCCCAAAATGAGATTCGGGGGAGCAGAACCGACACCATCCCAGTTCCTCATCCACCCAAAAATGAGATCCCGGGGGAGCAGAACTGACACCATAGACACCGTCCCAACTGCTCATTCACCCCAAAATGAGATCCTGGGGGAGCAGAACCGACACCATCCCAACTGCTCATTCACCCCAAAATGAGATCCGGGGGAGCAGAACCGACACCATCCCAACTGCTCATTCACCCCAAAATGAGATTCGAGGGAGCAGAACCGACACCATCCCAACTGCTCATTCACCCAAAAATGAGTTCCCAGGGGAGCAGAACCGACACCATCCCAGTTCTTCACCCCAAAATGAGATCCGGGGGAGCAGAACCGACACCGTAGACACCATCCCAGTTCCTCATTCACCCCAAAATGAGATCCGGGGGAGCAGAACCGACACCGTAGACACCATCCCAGCTGCTCATTCACCCCAAAATGAGATCCTGGGGAGCAGAACCGACACCATCCCAGCTCCTCCTTCACCCCAAAATGAGATCCTGGGGAGCAGAACCGACACCATCCCAGCTCCTCCTTCACCCCAAAATGAGATCCGGGGGAGCAGAACCGACACCATAGACACCATCCCAGTTCTTCATTCACCCCAAAATGAGATCCGGGGGAGCAGAACACCATCCCACAACATCCCCGCTCCTCCTTCACCCCAAAATGAGATCCGCGGGAGCAGAACCGACACCATAGACACCATCCCAGTTCCTCATCCACCCCAAAATGAGATTCGGGGGAGCACAACCGACACCATCCCAGCTGCTCATTCACCCCAGAATGAGATCCCGGGGGAGCAGAACCGACACCATAGACACCATCCCAGCTGCTCATTCACCCCAAAATGAGATTCGGGGGAGCAAAACCGACACCATAGACACCATCCCAGTTCCTCATCCACCCCAAAATGAGATCCTGGGGGAGCAGAACACCACCCCACAACATCCCCGCTCCTCCTTCACCCCAAAATGAGATCCCAGGGGAGCAGAACCGACACCATAGACACCATCCCAGCTCCTCCTTCACCCCAAAATGAGATCCGGGGGGAGCAGACCACCATCCCACGACATCCCCGCTGCAAGGAGCTGCAAAAAGGAATTTCCACACAAAACCTCCATCCAAAACACCGACATTTAGGGCTAAACGCGCTTTTTCCGAGGCGCTGCGATGAGGTTTATCCCCCCCAGCACGCACCAGCACCCGGGGCACCACTTACTTGGGGGTGTGCGCCTCATCCAGGCGGTGCCCCAGCTGGAACTCGTGGGATTTGCTGCGGTGCAGCGCCGTGAAGCCCGGGATGAGGTGGATCAGCTTCCGCGAGGAGGGCGGGGGCGTCCCGGGGGGCTTCAGCTTGTTCCTGCGGCGCACGGGCGGGGTCCCCGGCGGCGTCACGGTGGTGACAATGTTGGGGGTGCGCGGGGGGGTGTGCGCGGCGTGGCGCTGCCGCGGGGACGGTGGCAGGGAGCGGTGGCCGGACTCCAGGGGTGGGCACAGCCCCGGGTGGCCCTCCACGGTCAGGCGGTCCACGTGGGTGTACATGGGGCCGTGGGACGTGCCGGCGTGGCAGTGGTGCTGCCCACACTTGGGCTGGATTTTGGGGCTCAGGTGCGTCCTGCCCCAGGGTCCCGGCTCCGGGGGGCAGCCCGGGCTGTTCTCCTTGCCCGGCTCCGTGCTCGGCCACTGGATGGTCCAGTCCTGCTTGGAGAGGCTCCCGCCTGGAGAGGGCACAGAGACACGGCCATGCGGTGGGGCAGAGGATGGGAATTCACCGCTCGGCCCTGGGGGTGTTAAAGATCCCATCCCTGGGAGCGCTGATGGAATTCCCAGCTCGTCCCTGGAGGTGTTAAAGATCCCATCCCTGGGAGCGCTGATGGAATTCCCCGCTCGGCCCTGGGGGTGTTAAAGATCCCATCCCTGGGAGCGCTGATGGGTTGGATGGGGCTGGGAGCAGCCTGCTGGAGTGGAAGGTGTCCTTGCCCGTGGAATGAGATGATCCTAAAGGTTCCTTCCAACCCAACCATTCCGTGATTGATTCGATGCTGGCACTGCATCCCAGCAAGAAGCTTCACTGTGCTACAGAATCTTGGAATGGTTTGTGGGGGAAGGGACCTTAAGGATCATCTCATCTCATGCCCTGCCATGGGCAGGGACACCTTCCACCATCCCAGGCTGCTCCCAGCCCCATCCAGCCTGGCCTTGGGCACTGCCAGGGATCCAGGGGCAGCCCCAGCTGCTCTGGGCACCCTGTGCCAGGGCTGCCCACCCTCCCAGGGAACAATTCCTAATTCCCAGTATCCCATCCATCCCTGCCCTCTGGCAGTGGGAGCCATTCCCTGTGTCCTGTCCCTCCATCCCTTGTCCCCAGTCCCTCTCCAGCTCTCCTGGAGCCCCTTCAGGCCCTTCAAGGGGCTCTGAGCTCTCCCTGGAGCCTTCTCCTCTCCAGGTGAGCACCCCCAGCTCTCCCAGCCTGGCTCCAGAGCAGAGGGATGGGTGGCCTGAAGACCTCAGAGGACATCCAGTGCCACCCCTGCCATGGCAGGGACACCTTCCCCTGTCCCAGGCTGCTCCCAGCCCCGTCCAGCCTGGCTTTGGGCACTGCCAGGGATCCAGGGGCAGCCCCAGCTGCTCTGGAGATGCCCCTGTGGAGCTTCACCACTCCGAGAGGAATTTGCCAGGGCTGGAGGTGTCCCCGCATGTCCCACACCATCACCAGCTCCCGCTGCCACCCCAAATGGTGGCACTGGGATGGGACACCCCCCCGGGACGGTGACACCTGGCCCAGGCTGATGCCACCTGACCCCCATCCGTGCCATTTGTATAACGAGGGGGCTGTAATTAACAGAGGCTCCTCTCCATTGCTAATTATCCATCGGCACCAGGAGCAGGACAGCACCTCTGGAGCACCCCGGGGATGAGCCAGGTGGAATCTGGTTCTTGATCCCAGCTCAAGGCCCTGGATTGTCCCCCCCAAGGAAAGCCCAAATCTCCTCTTCCAAATCTCTTCCTTTTCCAAATCTTTTCCAAATCTCCTCTTCCAAATCTCCTCCTCTTCCAAATCTCCTCCTTTTCCAAATCTCCTCTTCCAAATCTCCTAATTTTCCAAATCTCCTCTTCCAAATCTTCTCCTTTTCCAAATCTCCCCCTTTTCCAAATCTCCTCCTTTTCCAAATCTTCTCCTTTTCCAAATCTCCTCCTTCCCCAAATCTTCTCCTTCCCCAAATCTCCTTTTCCAAATCTCCTCCTCTTCCAAATCTCCTCCTTTTCCAAATCTCCTTTTCCAAATCTCCTCTTCCAAATCTCCTCCTTCCCCAAATCTCCTTTTCCAAAACTCCCCCTTTCCCAAATCTCCTTTCCCAAATCTCCTTTTCCAAATCTCCTGATTTTCCAAATCTCCTCCTTTTCCAAATCTCCTCCTTTTCCAAATCTCCTCCTCTTCCAAATCTCCTAATTTTCCAAATCTCCTCTTCCAAATCTCCTCCTTTTCCAAATCTCCTCCTTTCCCAAATCTCTTCCAAACCTCCTCCTCTTCCAAATCTCCCCCTTTTCTAAATCTCCTTTTCCAAATCTTTTCCAAATCTCCTCCTTTTCCAAATTTCCTTTCCCAAATCTCCTCCTTTCCCAAATCTCCTCCTTTCCCAAATCTCCTCCTTCCCCAAATCTCCTTTTCCAAAACTCCCCCTTTTCCAAATTTCCTTCCCCAACTCTCCTTTCCCAACTCTCCTCATTCCCCCTCCCTGGCTGGGTTGATAACTGGATCCTCTCCCCTCGCTCCGGCCTTTCCGTGGGAATGTTCCCGTTCAAGCTCCAAAAGGAGAAGTTTGGGAAATGAAAGGTTTGGGTTGAGAAAAAGCTTCGAGTGAAGGGGTGGAGGATGGGGCACGAGGAGTTTGCTGGAATCATTGTCTCGGAGCAGAACATCTAAATAAATGATTAAAAAATGCCAAAATAATTGTAAAATATTAAAAAATTAACAGGAAAAAATTCCCAAATAATTATAAAATATTTTTAAAATAACAATAAACAATTCCTAGATAATGTAAAATGTTTTAAAATGTATCAACAAAGAATAAAAAGAAAAAATAATATTAAAGAATTAGAAGGAATAAGAAATTAAAGTAAAAAAATTAATTAAATTTTTATAAATTAAAAGTAATACATTAGAATAAAACATAATTCAGATAAAAATTTAAAGGTTTTAAATTAAAGTTATTTAACTGAAATTAAAAATACATCAAAATAAAGTAAAAACATAATTAAAAACACTAAAAAATAAAACAAATTAATTAGAATGAATAAGAAGTACAAATAAATGAAGCGTAAGAAGTAAAAATGTTATAAATTAAAATTAATTAGAACAAAAAAGAAATAAAAATAAATAAAATAAAACCTATTACGATGCTCCCGGGGACAAAAACCAATCCCGGGCCGGGCTAAGAACAACCGGGAGGAGCCGGGAGAAGTAAATTGCGAACGGGAGGCGGCAGCGGTGGGATCGGCTGAGAGCGGGAATGCGCTTAGGGGGGAAAAAAAAACCCCAAAACTATCCCAAAGCCGCTCCGGCCGCAGGGGCTGCCCGGGCCCGGCGGGCTCCGCTCCCTCCGCGGCCCCAGCGCCGATTCCGCCTGGAAAAGCACCGGGAAAAGTCCCTCTGCCCCTCTGTCCCCGCACTGCCCCCGACCGCTCCTCCACATTCCTGCTCTGCTTTAAATCCTGAATGTGATCTATATAATGTATTATTTAATCATATATTTTGTGTATATTATATATTTATTATTGTATAGTATAATATACAGTATTTATTTAATGTATTACTAATATATAATTAATTAAATCTATTATTTAAGAATATATATTTAATATTATAATATATATATATTATATCATATATAAATTATTTATATAATAGAATATATACTATTTATATTATATATATTATAATATAATCATTATATATATAATATAATACATATTATATTATATTATATTATATTATATTATATTATATTATATTATATTATATTATATTATATTATATTATGTTTTTTATATATTATATATTTATTATAATATAGTATAATATACAGTATTTATTTAATATAGTATTAATATATATATTAATATATATAATATATGGATATATATTATATTCATATATATTATTTAAGAATAAATATTCAATAATATGTATTATATATATATTCAATATAATATATATATTCAATAATATAATACATTATTATATATTATATTATGTATATGAACACACAAATATATAATATATAATATATAATATATAATATATAATATATAATATATAATATATAATATATAATATATAATATATAATATATATATAACATTATATATGATACGGTATACATCCTATATCCTATATTCTATATTATACATTATATATTTGTGTTATACATTATACATTCTATAGTCTATCTTCTATGTTCTATATCCTATATTATATGTTATAAGCATATTTGTTTACGAATAATTATTTTTTGGCTATCAGCCACAGCCACCCCCCAGTCCCACAGTTCACCTTTCCTGTCCCTCTGGACGCTCCTTTTGGATGAATTTTGGATGAATTTGGCTTCACGAATCCCTCAGATCCCTCCCTCCAGCCCATCTCAGCAGGGAAACTCTTCCCAAACCGCTCCATGAAAAACCGCCAGGAAAACCAACTCTTGGGAAGAGGAGGCAGCGCTGGGAGGCAGCTCGTGGATCCAGAGATGGAAAATTCCACCGTCCCAAACGACAAAGAGCAAGGTTTGCTTTGTTTGCCCAAAAAGAGAAGGCTGGGAATGATTCCCATGGATCTGGCGAGGCAGCCCTGCTGCTCCTCGGGATGCTCCGAGCGCTCCTTCCCTTCCCAAAAGCTGCTCCAGGTGACCAAACTGGAGTTTTTGGACTGCCCAGGGTTTTTTGGGAACCCCCCCAGTGCCAGGGCAGCAGCCTCTGGAATGGCCTCTGGAATCGCCCAGCTTGGCAGCACGGGGATATCGGGAAGGTCAGCACTTCCCTCCTCTCCACCCACCAGCACAGCTCCCAAATTCCCTCCAAACTGGGATTTTCCTGCTTTTCCCTCCCTGCTCCCGACCCTGCCTGACCCCGCGCTGTCCCCAAGCCACCCTCAGCCTTCCCAGGCCCATCAATATTCCAGCCCAGCTCATTTTTCCCGCTAGGACACTAAAAACCTGCCCGCATCCCTCGGCAGTCACACCCCATCAACCCCACTCGGATTTGATATTAAATTAATCCCGCTCCGACATCAAACCCGCAAACAAAACCCACTGCCAGAGATCCAAGGAAAGCCCAATCCAGCTTTGGTGACCCCACGGAGCAGGGGGGGTTAATCTGGATTTCCCACACTGATTTTTGGGATGCTCCGGGGTTTTCCCTGCTGCCCCCAGGACGCTCAGCGTGGGAAGCGCCTCCTTTTCCAAGCCCATCCTGCTCAAATCCATCTCCATGAAGCAGCCTCCAGCTCCCTGCCCAGGCAGGGGTGGCCTGGGAAATTAAAGGCTTCTAATTAACGACTCAATAAATAAAGATGGATGGGAAAGGTTAATCCTGAACCTCATTCCTGCTTTATGAATACAAATCTTGGCGTCTCGGAATCGGCCGCTGCGGCTCCTGCCAAGGAATTCCAGCTTTTAAGGAGGATGTAACTTGTTCATTAATTACATTTTTAGGATGAGGGCAATATATTGATTCGCAAGGAGATAAAATGCAGCTAAAATAGAGATTTAAAGGCATTTCTGAGGCAGTTGGTGCACCTGGGACTCCTGTGGGGGGATGATGGATGGATGGATGGATGGATGATGGATGGATGGATGGATGATGGATGATGGATGGATGATGGATGGATGATGGATGGATGGATGATGGATGGATGGATGGATGGATGGATGGATGGATGGATGGATGGATGGATGGATGATGGATGATGGATGGATGATGGATGGATGATGGATGGATGGATGATGGATGGATGATGGATGGATGATGGATGGATGATGGATGGATGATGGATGATGGATGATGGATGGATGATGGATGGATGGATGGATGGATGGATGATGGATGGATGGATGATGGATGGATGGATGGATGATGGATGGATGATGGATGGATGGATGGATGGATGGATGGATGGATGGATGGATGGATGGATGATGGATGGATGATGGATGGATGGATGGATGATGGATGGATGGATGGATGGATGGATGGATCCATGGATGGATGGATGGATGGATGGATGGATGGATGGATGGATGATGGATGGATGGATAATGGATGATGGATGATGGATGGATGGATCCATGGCTGGATGGATCCATGGAAGGACGGATGGATGATGGATTAAAGCAGCACAGCACCCCCTTAATGCACCCCAAAGCCACAACCCCATCACTGCTCAGTCCCCAAGAGCCCAGGGGGACATTCCCAAGGTCCCAGGAGTGCTGCTCTGCCCATCCCAATCCCACATCCCACCAAAACACGCTGCCTGGTCCATAGGGAATCTGAAGCGGGTGGGATGGTTGGCTCCCACTACCCACCCGCAGCCCAAGGATCCAGGGAGCACCCTGCCCTTCCCTGGCCAGAAATCCCACTGCTCCCAACTCCCTGCCCTTCCCTGGCCAGAAACCCCACTGCTCCCCACTCCCTGCCAGCTGGAGAGGGGCAGGGACTCTGCTCCTGCTCCCTCAGGGGATGAAAAGGGCAGAATTCCTCGGAAGGAGCCAGAGGCAGGGAACAGGGAACCCATCTGGCATGGCATGGGGAGCTTCCCACACCCAAATTCTCAAGAAATTCAGGGAGATTTGGTTTCCTCCACTGCCTGGGAGTTCCTGCACCTCTCAGGGCTCTGCCTGTCACCTCCCTGTCCCCAAGGCTGTGTCATCCATGGGACAGTGCATCTCCAGCACGGCATGGACCCACAGCTGGCATTTCCAAGGGTCTGGCAGAGCAGGAGTGGCCACGGCAGCATCCTGGCAATGATGGAGAGACAGAGCAGCGGGGTGATGGAGGGAGTGAAACGGGAAACAAACACTCCATGCCTGCTGGCTCGCTCCTGCTGGGATCCAATGGACCACCAGCAATGCTGGCAGCCCCATCAGCTGCCCCATTAGGGAGCAAATGGAGCAGCAGCATCCCACAGACCTCTGGTGTTTCCATCTCCTCCTCCTTCCATCTCCTCCTCCTTCCATCTCCTCCTCCTTCCATCTCCTCCTCCTTCCATCTCCTCCAGCTGGAAAACTCTGGAAGAACCAGAGAAACGTCCTGCAGCTCCTGATCCAAAGGCCAAGGCGTATTTTCCAAAGCAGGGAATTCCCTGGGCTGAGTGGGCAGAGGGAGGGAGTGGGATTTGTTTGGAGCTTTAAAGGTCAGAGGAGTTTAAACAAAGAGCAGCTGAGAACCTTCCCAGGGCTCCCAGGGAGGCACCACTGCCCTTCCTCAAATAGCAGGGAGACTTCATGGAAATGCCGAGGGGAGGGAGGCAGGAGCTGGATTTAGGGAGCTGGAGCTCCCTAGGGAATGGCAGGCTGGGCCCAGACAGCCCCACCTCACCCCAGTGCCACTGTCCCCAGCACGGGGTGGCACTGCCACTCTGTGCCATGTAGGAGGCCTGGAGAGGATCCAGAAATGCTGGATGTGGCCAGGGTCTCCCCAGGCTGGAGCTGGAATCCCTCTCTGGGACATTCCATCCCCTGCTGGTCCCCCAGAGCTGCCCCTCCTTGAAACCGTGTCACACGGCCAGCACTGTCCCCTGCTGTCCCCAGGGGCTGCTGCACACCTGCAAAGCCCAGATGGAAACCCAGCAGCGCTCATTCCCAGCCTCCCAAACCCTGGGGTGCAGCTGGCTTGGAGGAGCCCCTCTAGAAGGGACAGGAGCCAAGCAGAGGGGTCTGGGGTCCCCAGATTATGGGGTCTGGGGTGCCCTAATCACCAGGGTTTGCTGCTGCCCCGGAGTCACCCCCTGTGCTGGCAGTGCCCGTCCCGAGCTGGCAGCACAGAACCACGGGGATAGGGATGGGCTGTGCCAGAGGGGCTCCAGCGTGTCCGGGGCAGGGAACGGAGCTGGGAAGGGGCTGGAGCCCCAGGAGAGGCTGAGGGAGCTGGGAAGGGGCTCAGCCTGGAGAAAAGGAGGCTCAGGGGGGACCTTGTGGCTCTGCACAGCTCCTGACAGGAGGGGACAGCCGGGGGAGTCGGGCTCTGCTCCCAGGGAACAGGGACAGGAGGAGAGGGAACGGCCTCAGGCTGGGCCAGGGGAGGCTCAGGGTGGATTTTGGGAACATTTCTGCATGGAAAGAAAGGTTTGTCAGGGTGGCACAGCTGCCCAGGGCAGTGCTGGATCCCCATCCCTGCAGGGATTTTACAGTGGTGTGGATGTGGCACTTGGGGACATGGGTCAGTGCCGGCCTTGGCCGTGCTGGGGATTGGCTGGACTCGCTCCTAAAGGATCTTTTCCATCCCAAACGGTTCAGTTGTGACCCATCAGGGCTCGGCCGGGACGCGGTGCCAGCGCAGCCGGGCTCTGCCCAGTCCCCGCCGCACCCCCGGTCCCTCCGGGGCAGGGCCGGTCCCGGTCCCGCTCTGCCCCCGGTGCCGGCGCCGCTGCAGCCGGAGCGGCTCCGGCAGCGAGTGAAGAGCGGAGCTCTGCTGCCACCGCCCGGGCAGCCGCGCATCCCGAGCCCGGGAGGGCGGCCGGGGCTGCGGCGTTCCCGGGAAGGGGTCTGGGAATGGAAGCTCCGCTCTGAGCCAGCCGGGAAGCGACGCTGGAGCTGCTCTGAGCTTTCCCCTGAGGCTCCTGACCGAGCTGCTGCAGGCACGGGGGTCAGGGGGTCCTGTAAGTGTCATGGGATGGGCTGGTTTTGGAGGGGCCCTCATCCAGTGCCACCCCTGCCATGGGCAGGGACTCCTTCCACTGTCCCAGGCTGCTCCAAACCCCAATGTCCAGCCTGGCCTTGGGCACTACCAGGGATCCAGGGGCAGCCACAGCTTCTCTGGGCACCCCGTGCCAGGGAACAATTCCTAATTCCCACTATCCCATCCAGCCCTCCCCTCTGGCACTGGGAAGCCATTCCCTGTGTCCTGTCCCTCCATCCCTTGTCCCCAGTCCCTCTCCAGCTCTCCTGGAGCCCCTTCAGGCCCTGCAAGGGGCTCTGAGCTCTCCCTGGAGCTTCTCCTCTCCAGGTGAGCACCCCCAGCTCTCCCAGCCTGGCTCCAGAGCAGAGGGGCTCCAGCCCTTGCAGCATCTCCTCCTCTGGTCTCACTCCAGCAGCTCCAGGTTCTCCTGATGTTGGGGACCCCCCAGCCAGGGGTATCTCTGCAGGTGGGGTCTCACCTGAGCGGGGCAGAGGGGCAGAACCCCCCTCCTTTCCTGCTGCCCACACTGGGGGCTCAGCCCAGCGCAGGGGGAGTTTGGGGTCCCAGCTGTCACCCACCAGCACCCCAAATCCTTTTCCCAGCACAGCTCCCCGATGTTCCCCGCAGGAAATGCATCCCAGGCAGCCGCAGGGACGCAGGAGCTGTGCCCACACTGAAGCCACACCCGGCAGCACGGTGCCACCAGCCCGAGGGGACAGAGGTCGCTCACCGGACTTGTGGACGCTGCGGAGGCAGGACAGGGACGCGTTCAGGCGGGCACACTCCTCACTGTTGGCCCCGAACTTCTCCAGGGTGGCACAGACCTGCTCATCGCTCATGTCCAGCAGATCCTCCAGGCTGAGCTGCCCGGGGGCGATTTCCTGCGGGAGGAACGCTCAGGAATGAGGGAGGGGGAACAAACCAACCACCCTGGAGCATCCTCGGCACCTCGGGGGGCACAGGGAGAATCCGGCCACCCAAACTCATCCATCGCCACCTGGATCTCCATGAAAACCTGAAGGAACTGAAGGCTTAGCTCCAGGTTTTCTCCAGTTTTTGGGATATCCAGACCCAGCTCAACCTCTGGGAGAACCAGGAAAACCCATCCTTGGGAACAGGGCAGGGAAGGGGGAAGGGAAGGGAGAAAAGGGAAATGGGAAAGAGGGAAAGGGGGAAAGGGGGAGAAGGGGAGAAGGGGAAAAGGAGAAAAAAAGGGGGGAAAAGGGGAAAAAGGGGGAAAGGGGAAAAAAGGGGGAGAAAGGGGGGAAAGAAGGGGAAAAGAAGGGGGAAAGAAGGGGGAAAGAAGGGGAAAAGAAGGGAAAAAGGGGGGAAAAGGGGGAAAAAAAAGGGGTGGAAAAGGGGGGAAAGGAAAGGAAGGGGGGGAAAGGAGGGGGGGAAAGGAAAGGGGGGAAAGGGGGGAAAGGGAAGGAAAGGGAAGGGAAGGGAAGGGAAGGGAAGGGAAGGAAAGGGAAGGAGAGGGAAGGAGAGGGAAGGGGAGGGAAGGAGAGGGAAGGGGAGGGGAGGGGGGAGGGAGGGGAGGGGAGGGGAGGGGAGGGGAGGGGAGGGGAGGGGAGGGGAGGGGAGGGGAGGGGAGGGGAGGGGAGGGGAGGGGAGGGGAGGGGAGGGGAGGGGAGGGGAGGGGAGGGAAGGGAAGGGAAGGGAAGGGAAGGGAAGGGAAGGAAGGGAAGGGAAGGGAAGGGAAGGGGAAGGGAAGGGAAGGGAAGGGAAGGGAAGGGAAGGGAAGGGAAGGGAAGGGAAGGGAAGGGAAGGGAAGGGAAGGGAAGGGAAGGGAAGGGAAGGGAAGGGAAGGGAAGGGAAGGGAAGGGAAGGGAAGGGAAGGGAAGGGAAGGGAAGGGAAGGGAAGGGAAGGGAAGGGAAGGGAAGGGAAGGGAAGGGAAGGGAAGGGAAGGGAAGGGAAGGGAAGGGAAAGGGAAGGGAAGGGAAGGGAAGGGAAGGGAAGGGAAGGGAAGGGAAGGGAAGGGAAGGGAAGGGAAGGGAAGGGAAGGGAAGGGAAGGGAAGGGAAGGGAAGGGAAGGGAAGGGAAGGGAAGGGAAGGGAAGGGAAGGGAAGGGAAGGGAAGGGAAGGGAAGGGAAGGGAAGGAAAGGAAAGGAAAGGAAAGGAAAGGAAAGGAAAGGAAAGGAAAGGAAAGGAAAGGAAAGGAAAGGAAAGGAAAGGAAAGGAAAGGAAAGGAAAGGAAAGGAAAGGAAAGGAAAGGAAAGGAAAGGAAAGGAAAGGAAAGGAAAGGAAAGGATCCCCTCCCTTTTCCAGGGGGCAATGCCCAGCCCTTACCTCCATCACCTCCTTCCGGATGTCGACGATGCGGAACCAGTGCAGGAGCTGGGGGAAGCCCTCCAGTTTGGCATTGCGCTCCTGCAGGGCCACCTTCCTCTTGCAGGACAGCTGCCGGCTGAAATACTTCACCAGTTTGCTCTGGAAAAGAAGGGAAAACCCCCATGGGATCGCCCAGTGGCAGCTGGGGCTCAGCTCTCACTCTGCCCCATCCCAAGGCTCAAAATTCTGCCCCAAAACACTCCTGCAGCCAAGAGCATCGAGGTTTGGTGTCCAAGAGGGAATTTCCCTCCCAAAAAATTCCTTTATCAACTCCTTCATCCCCAGCCCAGCGCTGGGGTCTCATTCAGGGGGTGGGCAGCCCTTGGCACCCCCTGTGAGGGGGGCAGGGGGGACAGGCACCACTTTTCCCACAAACGCTGCCCCATCCCAGTGCTGCCCAGCCCCCACAGGACCCTTTCCCACTTCTACTCCCAGCCTCAGGGCCAAAGGACCCTTAAAGGACACAGTCTCCTCTCTTACACCCTGGTTTGATGCCAAGAACCCCCCCAAACATCCCTCAAAAGCCACACTCCCCTCTTTTACCCCTCACAAAAACCCTACAAGGGGATCAGCCACAGCACCACATCCCAAGGCTGAAATGTGGCATTTTCTCCTCATTCCCCCCTCATCAAAGCAAATCTCCCTCTCTCCAGAGTCATCCCCCCCTCTCTCCTCCTTTGTAGCCCCACATCCCTGCTCGGATCATGCCCCAGATCCCCCAAATTCTCCCAGCCCGAGGCCGGAGCCGTTCCCAGCTCCCAAAATAAAGCTGCCGTCCTTTGCCGGGAATATGGAGCAGGGCTGGGATTTCCTGCTCTGCTTTTCCAGCTGGGTGATTCCCCGGCGCCCGCAGCACTAGATGGTGCTGTGCCTCTGCTCCTGCACACCCCAAAAATAGACAAATAGGGAAATACGGGCTGGCTTGGCATACAGAGATGAGGGGAGAACCCCGCTGTGGGATTCAGGAGTTTTCCCATCTCTCCCGGTCCTTTCCTCGTGGTACCCACTGGTGGTGCCCACAGGGGTTGGCATCACCCCCAGAATCACCCCTGATTTGGGGTGCCAGGAGCTGGGGACAGGATGTCATCCCCCTGGCAGCTTCTCTCCATCCTCAGCCCGGCTACCAGAGATTAATTCTTGAAAATTAACCCCAAAAATGAGGCAAGAAGAGCATAACTGGACCTGCGGGGAGCCCTCAGCTCTGCTGAGCCTTGCCCCATTTCCAGGGCTGATTTTTAAGGAAAAACACTCCCAAAACAGACAATCAGAGTTCTAAGGATCAGCCTGAAACTCACATCCCAAACACGCTCCAGGCTCTTGGAGCTGAGGCAGCCCCAGGCACTTTGAACAAGATCCCGTTGTTATAAATGAAATTATAACCATTTATATCACTGTCTTCCAAAAAAAAAAAAAATTGCCTTTGCATGGACACGACTGCAGCAAAACACCAGGAAAAGAAATTCCTAAAAGATCCACATGCTGCCCCCAGCCTGTTCTCCATTCTGCCTCTCCAGGTGGGATCCCGAAGGGAATAAAGGTGATTTCTGAGCCACCAACGGCATCACCAGCGCCAAAATCAGAGTCCTGGGGAGGGAACGGAGCTGGGGACAGGGCAGCCCCACCCCCATCATGCAGAGGTGAGCTGGGAATGGGGAAAGAGTGGGGGAAATGGAGGAAATTTAATTTCCAACAGGGGGAAACTCAGCCCCACAGAGCCCTCGAGTGACAGGCGGGGTCATTTCTGACCCAAATGAGGATCCCCCCAGGTGCTCTTGTCCATGGCAGGGGGAAAGGGGGGAAAGAAGGGGAAAAGAAGGGGAAAAGAAGGGGAAAAGAAGGGAAAAGAAGGGGAAAAGAAGGGGAAAAGAAGGGGAAAAGAAGGGGAAAAGAAGGGGAAAAGAAGGGGAAAAGAAGGGGAAAAGAAGGGGAAAAGAAGGGGAAAAGAAGGGGAAAAGAAGGGGAAAAGAAGGGGAAAAGAAGGGGAAAAGGGGGAAAGAGGGAAGGGGGAAAGGGGGAAAGGGGGAAAGGGGGAAAGGGGGAAAGGGGAAAGGGGGAAAGGGAAAAAGAAGCCCCCAAACCCCTCTGTAAAATCCAGAGGCTCTCGGTGTTCGCCGGGGATGGAAACGGGAGGGAATTCCCTGCTCTGCCTCCCTCTCATCCCGGCACGGAGCAAATTTGGGAAATGCTTCGTTCCTGCTGTGGCACAGCCTCCCCCTGCTCCGTGCCTCAGCTTCCCCACCTGGAAGCGGGCAGGGGGCACAAGGAGAGGGGTGGGAATCCCGCGGGTGCCCCGTCCTTCCTGCTGGTGGAATTTGCGGCTGGTCCAGCTGGGGATGCTGCTGGAGAGGACCCAAAGCTTTTCCTTGGAGCTGGGGTTGTTTTCCCACCTGCCCAGCGCCTCTCCATCCCTGCTGCAGCCCTGCCCGGGGGAAGGCAGGAGCGATGCTCTGGGATGAAGGAGTGAAACCGCCGGGATTTCCTTCCCTTTGGAGCATCAGCAGCTCCTGGAACCCCCCAGCTCCTTGGGAAACAGCGTCCCTGCTGCGCCGGGGGCGCTGCGGGCACAGGAGCGATGTCCCCACTCCCTGTCACCCCAGGGTGACCCCAGCAAGGCGAGGGGCCGGGATCAGCCGGGGCTGGAACTGGACTTGCCAATCCCTGAGGAATTTCCCTGGGCTCATCCCAAACCCAGCAGGGCCGCGAGCGGCTGCTCCCCCCGCCCCGGCAGGTTCCCAGCCGGTCTCCAAGGAGCCAGAGGGCGGCTGCTCCCCCCTGGAATGGGATCCTTGACGTCAACCGGGCTGGCGACGGCACCGGCCCTGCCTGGAGACCGGGACAGGCGGTGGAAAATCCAGGAGGGGAAAGTTCATTCATTCATCTGGCACCCGGTGAGCCGTGGGGAATGCCTATCCCATAGATCCTATCCCATCCCATCCCATAGATCCCATCCCATCCCATAGATCCCATCCCATCCCATCCCATCCCTTCCATGTGGGATGCCTTCATGCCATGAAGTGAGAGGCTCTTCTGCACCCTAAAAATCCTTTTCCATTACAAGAACCCCAACCAGAGCGGCTCCCTCCAAGGGGCTCGTTATTCCAGAGGCACCTGGAGCAGCCTGGGGCTGGGGAATTCCTTGCCACGGTTCTATTTTCTCTCTCGGGGCTCTCCCAAGGTCCTGCTGGGTTTGTGAGATGCCTCTGGCTCTGCTCATCCTTTATTTTGGGAGATGCTAAATGGTCCCGGGGGATTTTGCTGGGAATACAGGAGCCAAAATGTCTCCATCCAGCATCCTGGGAGGATCCAGCTCTGGGAGAAGTGCCCTGTGCTCGCCCGTGGTATGAGACACCAGAGAACCCACACATTCAGGCAGCAAAAATCACAAAATCATGGAATGGTTTTGGAATGAGCTCAAAGCTCATCCAGTTCCACCTCATGGGCAGGGACAGCTTTCACTATCCCAGGTTGCTCCAAGCCCCATCCAACCCGGCCTTGGACATTCCAGGGGCAGCCACAGCTTCCCTGGGCAAATCCCAGTGCAGGAACAGCATCTCCACAGCCGCTGGAGGTTTGGGAATGGCCAGAGCTCTTTCCTCAGAGCCTCTTCCCATCCTCACCACACAGCAGCCAAAAGTATCCCGGGAGATTTCCCTGCTCCCGGCAGGAGCCTGGCAGCGCAGGGAGAGGGAAATGTCCATCCTGGGGTTATCCTTGGAGCCATCCACCAGTTCCTGGGAGCCCTGACCCACCTTTTGATATCAGATGGGGTTTAACCCCACAGACAGTCGGGAATATTGTCCAGCTCTGAGGAAACTTTCCTTCTGCCGTTCCCAAATTCCACCAAATGCAGCACCCCCCTATCCATATTTACACCCCAACCTCAAATTTAGAGCCATAAAGCCCAGCTGCCCCACTTGGACAGGGATAAAACCCCCCAGCCCAGGCAGGGCTGAGGGATGAACACTCAGCTCCTTCTGGATGCCGCCCCATGGGAAGCAGACCTGTCTCGATTCCCACTCCAGGTGTTTTATCCCAGCTGCTGCCTTGGTTCCCGCTGGAACCTGTCCCAAGGTGTAAGCAAGACCCAAAAAGCCTCCCAGCTCCAAGGATTGTCCCTGGAACCAGGCTGCAGCCGTGGTACCATCCCAAAAACACTGCAGGGCAGGATGCAGGAGGATGGGAGCTCACACCTACCTCAAGGTGGCTTAAAACAAACAAAAAAAGAAGGGGGAAAACTTCTATTAATCCAGCAAAATCAATGTTTAGCCTATGAAGATGAACCAAAAAACCACAGATGATCCCATTTTATTCCAGGCCCGGGCTGACACAAGGGCTGGGCACTGTCTCCAGTGCCACATCCCAGGTCACCCTCCCTTTGCCATGGCACTGCCTGGCCCGGCTCTGCTGCCACCAGATGGGAAGGGAAGAGGCACAGAGCGAGGCCTCGGAGTCTGTGTCACGTCCTTGGGACGTGGTGGTGGCAGCAGGGACTCAGGGACACGGAGACTCGGGGACTTGGGGACTCAGGGCCAAGCTCTGCTCCTGCTGACGCTGGTGGCAACCCAGGACAGCAGCAGGAGCCAGCCCAGGGCTGGTGTCAGGAATTCACTCCCCTTGTGGGAATCACCCTGGGTTTGAGGTGAAAAACCACCAGAGAGTGTCAGCAGGGATGGCCTTGGCTGGAAGATCCCGAGCTCCGGGTTTGGGGGTGTTTTAGGGCTGGCAATGCCAGGGCTCCCTGTGGCTGGCACTGAGTGATGCATCGGGGCTGGAGAGGTGCTTCCCTGGGAGTGTTTGTAGGATAACATGGCCCTGACCCTGCACCCAGCCCCAGCTGCGCTGCCCCAGTGGCACTGGGATGCTGGCAAGGAGCATCCCACCAGGATGGCATCCCCCCAAACACCTCCAAACCCTTCACCAGCCCCAGCTGGGCTGCCCCAGTGGCACTGGGATGCTGGGAAGGAGAATCCCACCAGGATGGCTCCACCACGCTCCCCTGCTCCCTCCATGTCCATGGGACACAGGCTCAGTGCTGACCTCAACAAGGCCAATCACTCCATGTGGGATGAGCTCCTGGAGTCCTGCACCTCCTGGAAGGTTCTCCTGGTGATTTGAAGCCTGCCTGCATCCCAAAAAATCTCCAGCACACCCCAAAAAGTCTCCAGCACACCCCAAAACCACTGTTATCCCTCTCCCGAGGTTGCTCCAGGACCAACAGCTCCCAGCCCCTCACACAGAGTTGGGATGAGACAGGGCTTGGATCAAGGGGAGGTGACAGCAGGATGGGAGCAGGAACGAGCACAAGTTGGGGTGCAGAGCAGGGAGCTGCACCCCAAAACTGGGGTCTCCCCACGAGTGGCACAGCAGTGACATGGTGATGCCCCAATTCTTCCCGCAGCACTCAGGAACTTGGGGAGCAAAAGCAGCAGGACAGGGTGTTCCAGCCGTGGTCCAGAGCCAACAGAGGGGCTGCAGGACCAGCTGCAAGGCCTGAGTGGGATCAGGCTCTGCAATCCCCCCACCCACAGCCCCAGCTCCGCGCCAGCCGCCCCCACAGCACCAGCACAGCCCTGCTGGCGTCTCCCCAGGGTCACGGCCTCGCTTCTCCTCGCTCCGTGCCAGCTGCAGGGATCCCACTCAGCCCTGGGAATCCCTGGCTGTTCCCTGTCCATCCCTGCCCACCGACCTCCTGCTGAACCCCAAATTCACCCCAGCGGGGGCTCAGCACCTCCAAGGGGAGCCCCATCCTCTGGGAGGCAGGAGTGGGGAGGGGGAAGGCAGCCGGGCCGGGGGCTGCTGCCTGAGGGAGGGATGCAGGTGGGCCAGGGGGATGCTGGAGCCTGCTGGAGCCCAAGGGATGCAGGTGGGCTGAGGGGATGCAGCTCAGGGAAGGGGTTCAGCCAGGCCCAGGGGATGCAGCCCCGAGGGAGGGATGCAGGTGGGCTGAGGGGATGCAGCTCTGGGAAGGGGGTCCAGCCAGGCCCAGGGGATGCAGCCCCGAGGAAGGGATGCAGGTGGGCTGAGGGGCTGCTGCCTGGTGGAAGGGATGCAGCCAGGCCCGTGGGATGCAGCCTGCCACAAGGAATGCAGGTGGGCCGAAGGGATGCAGTGCAGGGAAAGGGATGCAGGCAGGCTGGGGGGATGGAGGCAGGAGCAGGGCTGCAGGGGGGCCGATGGGATGCAGCCCGCTGGAAGGGATGGATGCAGCCCGGCTGGAGCAGGAGCCTGGAGGAAGGGATGCGGCCGGGCCGGGGGATGCAGCAAGGGGGAAGGGATGCAGGTGGGCCGGGAGATCCAGGTGGGCCGGGGGATGCCGCCTGCCGGGCGGTGGAAGGCGGGGGAGGGATGCCGCCGGGCCGGGGGATGCCGGGGGGTACCGGGAGGATACCGGGGGGCTGCGGCCGGGGCCGGGCGGCCCCGCTGGGTCCCGGCAGGAGGGTTCGGTGGTCCCGGACCCACCTCGGGGCCACCTGCAGAGCGCGCAGCCTCACTCGGGCGCACCGCAGCGCCGCGGGGGAACCCGCCGCGGCCCGGGGGGGGTGGGGGGGAGACCGATGGGGGGGTGTCGATGTTGGGGGGTCGGCGGGCCCGTACCTCCAGGGTGCGGATCTCCTTCTGCGTGAGGTCGTTGGAGGCGGCGCACTTGGTGCGGAGCCCCTCCAGGTTGGAGATGCTGATGTCGATCATGTTCTGGACCAGCTCGCACTGCTGCAGCGCCTTCTGCAGACTCAGCTCCTGCTCCTCGCTCCTCGTCATGTTGTCCTCATCCATCGCTCGCCGCCCCCTCCCCCCCGCCCGCCCGCCCTCCCCTCCGCCCGCCGCCGCCGCGGCCCCCCCTTCCCCGGGCTCCGCTCGCCGGCCCCCGCCGCCGCTCAGCCCCGCTCGGCCGCGGCCCGCAGCATCGCGGTGCCCACCGAGCCGTCAGCGCGGCGCCGCCGCCGCTACCCCCCCCGGGCGCGGCGGGGCGGGGGCGGGGGCGGCGCGCTCCGGCTCCGCGGGGCCGCGCTCGCTGCGCGCCGCTCCGCGCGGGAACCCCCGCACGCCCCCGGCCCGGCACCCCCGGCCCCGCAGCGCCGCACCGCCCCCGCCCCCGCAGCCGCGCATCGGCATCCTCATCAGCACCCCCGCATCACCTTCGGCACCCCGCAGCCTTATCAACACTCCTATCGTCATCAGCACCCCCCAACCTTATCAACACCCCGCAACCTTATCAACACTCTTATCGTCATCAGCACCCCGCAACCTTATCAACACCCCATCCTCATCAGCACCCCCCAACCTTATCAACACCCCCATCGTCATCAGCACCCCCCAGCCTTATCAACACCCCATCCTCATCAGCACCCCCCAACATTATCAACACCCCCGTGGTCATCAGCACCCCCCAACCTCATCAAGACCTCCCAACCTTATCAACACCCCCATCGTCATTAGCACCCCCCCAACCTTATCAACATCCCCATCCTCATCAGCACCCCCCAGCCTTATCAACATCCCTGACCCTCATCACCCCCAGCCCCATCACCCCCACACCTCTCCATCCTCATCATCACCCTCCCTCCTCATCGACACCCCCCAACCTTATCAACACCCCATCCTCATCACCCCCAGCCCCATAACCACATCCCCTCCTCACCCACACCCACCTCCTCATCAGCACCTCCCAGCCTTATCAACACCCCCATCGTCATCAACACCCCCCAACCTTATCAGCACCCCCATTGTCATCAGCACCCACCAACCTTACCAACACCCCATCCTCGTCACCCTCAGCCCCATCCCCTTGGCATCCTCATCATCACCCCCCACCCTCGCCACCCCCAGCCCCAGCCCTTTCCCACCATCCCTACCCACCCCAATTCCCACATCTCCTCATCCCCGTCACCCCCATTCTCATCACCACCCCTCCCCGTGCCCACCCCATGCCCCAAACCCCCCATCTCTCTATCCTCATCACCACCCCCGTCCCCATCCCCCTATCCCCACACTTCCCCATCCTCATGAGAATTCCCCCATTCCCATCCCCCTCCCCCATCCATCCCCCCATCCCCATCCCCCTGCCCTTCTCCCCCACCCCCAGCCCTTTCCTGCTCATCCCATTCCCTCGGAGCCCGGGAATGGGGCAGGAGGGGAGCACCAGGGGGAAGGGGGCAGGGAGAATGGGGGGGTTAAATGGGGTCTGGGCTAATGGGGGTTTGAAATGGGGATCTGGGGTGATGGGGGTAGAAATGGGGGTCTGGGGTAATGGGGGGATGGAAATGGGGATCTGGGGTGATGGGGGGTGGAAATGGAAATCTGGGGTAATGGGGGGGTGGAAATGGGAATCTGGGGTAATGGGGGTGGCAATGGGGGTCTGGGGTGATGGGGAGTCAATGAGGAAGGGAAGGGAAGGGAAGGGAAGGGAAGGGAAGGGAAGGGAAGGGAAGGGAAGGGAAGGGAAGGGAAGGGAAGGGAAGGGAAGGGAAGGGAAGGGAAGGAAGAAGGGAAGGGAAGGGAAGGGAAGGGAAGGGAAGGGAAGGGAAGGGAAGGGAAGGGAAGGGAAGGGAAGGGAAGGGAAGGGAAGGGAAGGGAAGGGAAGGGAAGGGAAGGGAAGGGAAGGGAAGGGAAGGGAAGGGAAGGGAAGGGAAGGGAAGGGAAGGGAAGGGAAGGGAAGGGAAGGGAAGGGAAGGGAAGGGAAGGGAAATATGAAATAAATTGCAAGCAGGGAGATTCCATTGGGATAAAAGCACCCATCCCAAAAGCCTGCAGCAGCAGAGCTGCAGGGATTTTGGGTGTTCACCAAACTTCATGCTTCCCAAAAAACCCTACAGCAGTCCATGGGATAGCTCCCACGCTTGGAGCTGGCCATGGTCTGAGAGGTGGATGAACATTCCAGGCAGTGGCAATGGCACAATCAGTCCATCTAGAAATATTTGGTAATATTTTAATTGACTTCTGTTGGTTTTCTCCATGAGGAAGGAGTTTGGAGTGACTCAGAATCTCTAAACTGGGTTAATGTTCCCTCAGTGCCAAGGTGCTCTTCCAGGCACAACATCCTGCTGGGAAGGGAGAGGGAATGCCCTGGCATGGCCACTCCACCCTGGGAAACCAACACCACTGCACCACACCAGGGCTTTCCCATCGAATTCCCCCAAAACCACCCCACGAGGGTTCACTGCTCCACCTCAGGGTGAGCTCCTCCACAGGAGCCTTTGGATTTTGTTATTAATATGGCAAAGAACTTCTTCAGCTCCACATGGGGTGGGGGGATCCCTTGGATTTCAGCTCTTAAGGAGCACCTGTTTAATCCTCTGTGGAAGAGCATCTGTTATCATCACCTCCAGCCCATCACATCTGTCCTATCCCCTGTCCCTTAATCCTTGTCACCATCTCCTCTGTCCCATCATCTCTGTCCTTTCAACCCTGTCACCATCACCTCCATCCCATCACCTCTGTCCTTTCAACCCTGTCACCATCACCTCCATCCCATCACTTCTGTCCCATCACCTCTGTCCTTTCAACCCTGTCACCATCACCTCCATCCCATCACCTCTGTCCCGTCACCTCTGTCCTTTCAACCCTGTCACCATCATACCTGTCCCTTCAACCCTGTCACCATCACCTCTGTCCCATCACCTCTGACCCATCATCCCTGTCACCATCACCTCTGTCCCATCACCTCTGTCCTTTCAACCCTGTCACCATCACCTCCATCCCATCACCTCTGTCCCATCACCTCTGTCCTATCAACCCTGTCACTATCACCTCCATCCCATCACCTCTGTCCCTTCACCTCTGTCCTTTCAGCCCTGTCACCATCATACCTGTCCCTTCAACCCTGTCACCATCACCTCTGTCCCATCACCTCTGACCCATCATCCCTGTCACCATCACCTCTGTAATCATCTCTATCACCATCACTTCTGCCATCATCTGTCACCATCATCTCTGTCCTATCATCCCTGTCCCATCAACCCTGTCACCACCCCTGTCACCATCACGCCTGCCCCATCATCTGTCTCATCTCCATCACCATCATTCCTGTCACTGTCTCCCTGTCCCATATCCCTGTCTCCATCATCTCTGTCCCATGATCCCTGCCCCATCGACCCTGTCACCACCATGCCTGTCTCCTCTTCCCTATCCCATCATCTCCATCCCATCACCTCTGTCACCATCACCTCAGAGCCACCCCAGGGACATGCACCCAACCCCACTAAACAACACCCCAAAGATTTCCCCTGCTCTGGAGCCCCGGATTTGTTACTGATGGGGAAACACCTGGAGAAATCCATGTAGGAGGACAAGCGCCTGCCCCAGGCGAAGGCAGATCCAGGGGAGAGCAGCAGCTCTGGATCCAGGACGTGCAGGAAAATCCCAGCTCCCGGCTGTTCCCAGGTGCCCGGGAAGGACCTGGAGGCTCCGAAGGGAAGGGCCATCTGTCACTGCAGTCACATGCCCAGAGGGACAGTGAGGTTGCTGACCTCAGCTTCCAGCTCCTGCTTTCCTTTACGGGGCTGCAGGGGAAAAAAAAAGGGAAAAAACCCAGGAAAGAAGGTGCCCTCCGGCAGATTTTTGTGTTTTTATAGGATTCAGTCTGGAGCTCTTGATGTTTTCACTTTCCTTGTCAGCAACATCATTTTTCTAGGGATTTTTTGTCTGCCCTGTACCTCTACTTCCCAATGGATTGCTTCCCATCCTCACTCCACCTGCGTTTTCCAAGGCAGCACCTCTCACTCCTGCCTGCTTTCCTTTCTGGGATCAGCACCGGAGCATTCCTCCAGCAGCCTGGGCTCATTCTGCCCTCTAAGCTCCTTCTCCAAAGGAGGCTCCAGGGGTTTTCCAGAGGCACTGGGAAGCAGCAGGGACAGGGATAAAGGTTACAGGCGTTTTGTGCTGGCAGCCACCTCTGGAATTTGCTGCTCCCGTCACACCGGGAGGATCCCAACTCTGCTCTCCTCGGGTGTCCCTGCACCCAAAGGTGTCCCTCTCATCCCATCAGCTTTCCAAGGGCAGGTGCAATGTGCTTTCCCAAAACCTCGATCCAGCAATTCCTGCTGCCGTGATTTCCCCGGGATCACAGGCACCACTCTGCTCTGGTGAACACTCACCGTGCTCTTCCCACAACCACAGAATCATGGAACAGGTTGGGTCGGAAGGGACCTTAAAGGTCACCTCGTTCCAGCCCCAGGGACAGCAGGATGAGGGGATTGTCCCTCTCTACTCAGTGAGATCCCAGTGGGAACAATGTGCCCAGCCCTGGGCCCAGCACAGGAATGACCTGGAGCTGCTGGAGCGAAACCAGAGGAGGAACCAGAGCTGCTCCAAGGGCTGGAGCCAGGCTGGGAGAGCTGGGGGTGCTCACCTGGAGAGGAGAAGCTCCAGGGAGAGCTCAGAGCCCCTTGCAGGGCCTGAAGGGGCTCCAGGAGAGCTGGAGAGGGACTGGGGACAAGGGATGGAGGGACAGGACACAGGGAATGGCAGGCTGGATGGGATATTGGGGATTGGGAATTGTTCCCTGGCAGTCTGGGCAGGCCCTGGAGCTGAGCATGTCCCACCTCTCCCAGCGCTGCCCGGGGACATCTGGCCCTGCCAGGCGATAGGAAATGGCCTCTTAATGAAGAAAATTAAACCATCCTCTAATGAGGCACGGGGAATGGCCGGCTGGACGGGATCCTGGGGAGGGTGGAGCAGGGCTGGGATGGCACTGGGATGGCCCTGGCAGCCCGGAATCGCTGGAAGCACCGGGATCCACAGCCGGGATCTCCCCGGGCCGGCGGGACCCGCCCGTCCCCTCAGGCGGCCCCGCCCCGCCGCTCTCGCGCGCTCGGCGGCGCTCTCGCGAGACTTGCCGAGATGGCGCCGGCGGGCAGCGCGAACCTGCCGTGGTACGGCCGCGACACCGGGACACGGGACACCGGGACACCGGGATACAGGGACACGGGGACACCGGGATACAGGCACACCGGGACACCGGGACACCGGGATACCGGGACACCGGGACACGGGGGCACCGGAACACCGGGACACCGGGACATGGGGACACCGGGACACCGGGATACCGGGACACGGGACACCGGGATACCGGGATACCGGAACACCGGGACACCGGGACACGGGGACACCGGGACACGGGGATACCGGGACACCGGGACACCAGGACACCGGGACACGGGGACACCGGAACACTGCGACACCGGGACACCGGGATACAGGGACACCGGGACACCGGGATACCGGGACACCGGGATACAGGGACACCGGGACACGGGACACCGGGACACCGGGACACCGGGACACGGGGACACCGGGACACTGCGACACCGGGACACCGGGATACAGGGACACCGGGACACCGGGATACAGGGACACCGGGACACGGGACACCGGGACACCGGGATACCGGAACACGGGGACACCGGGACACCGGGATACCGGGACACCGGGATACCGGGACACCGGGACATGGGGACACCGGGACACCGGGACACGGGGACACCGGGACATCGGGATACAGGGACACCGGGGCACCGGGACATGGGGACACCGGGACACCGGGACACGGGGACACCGGGACACGGGACACCGGGACACCGGGATACCGGGACACGGGGACACCAGGGCACCGGGACACCGGGAGAACGCGGCGGGAGCTGCCCCGGGGCTCACCCCCGCTCCTCTCTATCCCCGCTGCAGGGTGGAGAAGTACCGTCCGCAGGCGCTGTCCGAGCTGGTGTCTCACCGGGACATCCTCAGCACCGGTAATGAATCTCTCTCCCCGCGGTGACCCTCCCCGCCGGTCCCGGCTGGCCCCCAGCCCCGTTATCCCGCTGTTATCCCGTTATCCCGCAGTGCAACGCTTCATCAGCGAGGACCGGCTCCCCCATCTGCTCCTCTATGGGCCGCCCGGTACCGGGAAGACATCCACCATCCTGGCCTGTGCCCGGCAGCTCTACCGGGAGCGGGAGTTCAGCTCCATGGTGCTGGAGGTGAGCGGGAATGGGCTGGGCTGGGCTGGGATGGGATGGGATGGGATGGGATGGGATGGGATGGGATGGGATCATGGGATGGGATGGGATGGGATGGGATGGGATGGGATGGGATGATGGGATGGGATGGGATCCATGGGATGGGATGGGATGGGATGGGATGGGATCCATGGGATGGGATGGGATGCAGGGATACAGATCCACACCATTCCCTTCCAGCTCAACGCCTCCGATGACCGGGGCATCGACATCGTCCGAGGGCCCATCCTGAGCTTCGCCAGCACCAGGACCATCTTTAAGTACGTGGTGGCTCTGTGCTTCCAAAGCTCCCCATCTCTTTGGTGCCCTCCTGCCCTCTGGCACTGGGATTGGGAAGGGGATTTGGGAGGTCCCGCGGTGGGTGGGTGGGTGCCCAGCAAGCAGACAGGGTGAGGATGCAAGAAGAGCTTCCCAGGAGTCAGGCTGGGAACAAACATCCCAGCTCCCCCTTCTCCAAACCCTTTTCCTAGGAAAGGCTTCAAGCTCGTCATCCTGGATGAAGCCGATGCCATGACCCAGGATGCTCAGAACGCCCTGAGGAGAGGTGAGGGGCACTGGGAATCCCACTCCACAGGAATCCCACACTGTGGGCAGCCAAGGACCCTCCTCCCCTCTGTCCTTTTTGCAGTGATCGAGAAGTTCACAGAAAACACCCGGTTCTGCCTCATCTGCAACTACCTGTCCAAGATCATTCCCGCCCTGCAATCCCGCTGCACCCGCTTCCGCTTCGGCCCCCTGACCCCGGAGCTGATGGTGCCGCGGCTGCAGCACGTCATCCAGGAGGAGGGGTGAGCAGGGGATCCCCCACACCCCCTCTGCCCCACTCCCTGCCAGGCTGGATTCCCACAGTTCCACTTCCCCGGGTGTTGTTTTCCAGGGTGGATGTGACCGAGGATGGGATGAAGGCTCTGGTGACCCTCTCGAGCGGGGACATGCGCAGAGCCCTCAACATCTTGCAGGTGGGAGTGTGGCCATCAGCCCCTGGCCAGCTGAGCTGGAGCGGCCTCTTCATCCTCCCTGTTCCCTCCTCTTCCTCAGAGCACCTCCATGGCCTTTGGGAAGGTGACAGAGGAGAACGTTTACACCTGCACGGGACATCCCCTCAAGTCTGACATCGCCAACATCCTCGACTGGATGCTGAACCAGGATTTTTCCACTGCCTACCGCAGTATCCTCTGCCCTGGGGGTTATTCCCAGCTGGGATAAACCCTGCTCTTCCCCAGGGATCTCTCTGGCCTCTGGGGTGGGTGCTGCTCACTGGGGAGGCCCCTCTGGGATGTTCCTCATAGCAGATGTGGCAGGGAAACGCTTGGAAGCAGGGCCTTGACTCACTCTCATCCCAGAAATCATGGAGCTGAAGACGCTGAAGGGCCTGGCCCTGCAGGACATCCTCACTGAGATCCATCTCTTCGTGCACAGAGGTGGGGAAAGGGTCCAGCTCTGGATGATCCTGGAGAGGCCACACTTCCCCCTGCCCCTCACTGAGTGTTTCCTTCTCTCCACAGTCGACTTCCCCCCCTCCATCCGCATCCAGCTGCTGATCAAGCTGGCAGACATCGAGTAAGTGTCACTCCCGCAGTGTGGGGACCCTGGGATGGCTCCTGGGGGTCGCTGGGCACTGCTGGCACACAGCCTGTGGCTTGGAGGGCACCCACAGTGGTGGAAACCCCCAAAGCTGCCCTTGGCCCCCCTCCAGGTACCGCCTGGCTGCTGGCACCAGCGAGAAGATCCAGCTGAGCTCCCTCATCGCCGCCTTCCAGGTCACCAGGGACCTGGTGGTGGCCGAAGCCTGATCCTGCCTGATCCTGGATCTGCTGCTGGATTTGGGAAGGACCATCAGCACCATGCCTGGAGCTGCTCCCTGCAGCTTCCCTGATCCTTTTTGGAAGCCTTGAGTGCAGAGTCAGGGTAAAAAGGTTGTTAAAAGGTAGCATTATTCCCAGTGGGAAAATACAGGTGCCTCCAAAACCCAGCAGGTCGCACTGGTTTTTGTTTTTCCCTCCTGAAGGGAGGTGGGGGGTTAGGGGTGCACCAGCTTTCTGCATTCAGCTGTTCCCAAGGGATAAACAACATCCTGGAGATGTTTGAAGGAGAATTACCTCCACAAAGCCTGCCAGCACACAGGGAACGTGCTGTTGCTCCAGCCACCAGCTAAGCTGGAGGATGGGGACAAACAAAACACTGCTGCATGCTCAGCATGTCTGGGAATTTGGCTGATTGAGTGCCACACTCTGGCACGGAGAGGAAACAACAGAGGAATGGGAGCAGGGGGTGGAGTGAAGCCACCTCTTCCCACAGATGGACACTTCTGGCCAGCCACTTCTGCCACCACTTCCCTGGCAGCCAGGGCGGTTCCAGGCACTCCCAGGTCACCTGAGCAAGCCAGGAGGGAAATCATGTGGAATCAATTTTTACTGATTGAGACCTGCTCGGGCTTGCCCCGCTCCTGCCTGCGCTGGGAGAGCGGCAGAGCTCCACCAGGCTGGAGGGACATTCCCAGCTGGGTGTTTTGGCGGGGTTTAGCCCCATATTTGTGCAGGTGACAACAGCTCTGCTCCCACAGCAGCTGTTCCACCGTCATCCCACACCATTGCACTCAGAAGCAGAAGTACCTGACCCAACCCAGCAGGCAGCAGGGGACAGGGGGACCCGTGTCCCACCCATGTCCCCTGCGGGGCCACCGCAGCTCTCTGCGTGGGATTTTGCTGGGTTTTTGTATTATGACACCAAAAAAGCCCTCCACAGCCCCAAAACCACGGGAGCAGCAACGCTTCTGGCTCACAGCTCGGCGTTCCTGCGGCGCCACCGGCCCGGGCCGAGCCCCAGGGCTCACCTCGTGCCTCTGCTCTCCCTGCTGCCTTAAAAAGTCCGGTAAGTGAGGAATTCCTTCAGCTTCCTGGGAATGGGCAGCGCCAGCACCTGGTAGGTTGTGAGGAAGGTGCGCAGGGCTTTGCGGCACAAGTGCTTGAGTGACGAGAGGACCCTCGGGGCTGTCCAGAACTGGACGTGGCCATCCCTGGTCCTGCAATGGGATCCAAACAACCCTGAGCACAGGGCAGAGGGACACGAGGGATTCCAACTGTCCCAGAATATTCCCAATTTTTCCAGGAGTATGCGTTCCCCAGCTCAGGGAAACTATCCCCAGGGAAGCCCAGAATTTGCTGAGCTGCAGGAGGAAGGAGCAACCCTGTGTTTCCCCACCCTCTTCTCCTGTTTACTCACCCTGTGGCAATGAATCCTCCATGAGGGAAGTACATGCAGCACAGACCGTTGGTCATGGGGGCAAAGGCCACTGGAGACCGCAGCTCCAAGGCCCAGATCCTCAGGAGCCTGTGGAGAAAGGGAGAGGATACAGTGCAGTGCCTGCTGCCAAAATGAAGCCTCTGGGACCCCCTGAAGACACAGGAACCAGAAGGATTTGCTTCCCATAGAAGTGTTCCAGGGAGGACTGTCCTCTGCTGAGCAAGTGACATGCAGAGGGTGTCACAGCACCCAAGAGGACATGGACCTCAGCTCAGAGTGACAGGGCCCTGACCTTGTCACAGCCAAGCCATGGTGTTCCCATGGGCCTGACCTTTTCCCCTTATTCCAGGAATTGGTGGGGACCTGGAGCATTTATTCCCCACCTCCTGAGCTCTTGGCTCGTTCTGGTCTCCTCCTGGGCTCCTCTCGGGGTCCCCACAGGGGTTCACTCACCTGTCATCTGCCACCGTGGCCAGGTAGAGCCCCTCGGGGGAGAAGCAGACGGAGCGCAGGGAGCTGGTGTGGATTTCACTGCTGGAATCCAGCGTGGAGTGCAATGGGACGTGGCTGTGGGTGGGGACAAGATGTGTCAGCTCTGAGCTGCCACCAGCCCCTTCCCCAGCTGAGGCTGGCAGAGCCACCAAACTTGGCCAGCCAGACCCCCATCCTGCCTCTGGATGCAGAGCAGCAGTGATGGCTGTGCCCAGAGAGAAGGGAAACCCACATCCAGCCCTAAAAACCTCCCTGGCATTGCTCTGTCCTGTCCCACAGTGTCCCCATGGTCCATACCCCATGTAGAGATGGTGGCTGTGCCCATCCAGCAGGGAGAACCACATCCAGCCCTAAAAACCTCCCTGGCATTGCTCTGTCCCCTCCCAGGTCTGTACCGCAGTGTCCTGAGCTGCTCCCCGGTGTAGGGGTCCCACATGATGACACAGGCGTCGTAGGAAGCGGTGACAAGGAGCGCAGAGTCCGGGGAGAAGTCACAGGACACCACGCTGCTCTGGTGGCCCTCCAGCCTCCGGATGAGGGTGTAGGATCTCATGCTCCACAGCAGTGCCTGTGGGATTTGGGCAGGAGATCAGGCTGGGGGCATCCCAAGGTTTAAACCACATGGGCTCTGCTCCCAACTTCCAGCTCCCGAGGAGCCAGGGCAGGATGGCCTGGCCCTTCTGCCAGGGGGTTTCTGGGGACACAGAGCGCTGGATTCAGCAGGCACAGGGATGGCTCCCATCCTGCAGGACTCACCGACTTCTCGCCAGCGGCGGAGCAGAGCATGCTGCAGTCTGGGGAGATGGAGCAGCAGTAGACCCACTGCACATGGCCCGACAGCACCTGGACCTGCCGCCCTGGGGACAGCAGAAATGCATCACCAGAGGGGAACAGGACTCCTTGTCTCTGCTCTCCCTTCCTTTCCACATTGGGCTGGGAATTCCCTGGGTAAATCCCAAGGCAATGCCCTCCTGCGTCTCCCAGGTTACGCTCTGCTCCCGGTCACAGTGCTGTCCCCTTCTGTCTCAAATACTGTCCCCAAAGGTCCTCTCCCACCACCTTCCCTCCCGAGGTGGATTTCTCCCCCTTCCCTGACACAGCACACTCCTACCATCCCTGCTCAGGTCCCACACGCGCAAGGTCTTGTCCCGCGAGGCCGACACGAGGATGGGGCTTCCATTGGGAGCAAAGCTCAGGTCCCTGACGACATCCTGGTGTCCCAGGAGGCTGAAGAGGAGGTGCCCTACAGAGAGGAGTCAGGCTCAGTGCCATCCATCCATGGGGACATGGGACAGAGCCCTCGTGCAGCCCTGCCTGGGACCAGGCAGGTATTGGGGAGGGAGGGAGATGGGATCTCCTCCCACAAGGGAACAAGGGGACAGCCAGCCTAAAGCCAACAGCAAGGGCTGCTTACCTGTCTGCACTTCCCACACCTTGATCTGCCCATCGTTGAGCCCAGTGGCCAGGACCAGGCAGGGAAGCCCCACGGCAGAGGCAGGATCTGTGTCCCCATCCTCAGCTGCTGGCCAGGCACTGAAGGCCAGGCCCCACACGATCTGCCCACACTCCAGAGTCTTCTCCTTGGCTGCCCCACGGCTCCAAGTCTCTGCTTTGCTGCCCCGGCTCTTGCGCTCCGAGGTTTTGCAGCCGCTGGAGGGAGGCAGGGATGGGTGGAGTGTTCACCCTGAAACCCCCAGCTCCATGCACCCATCTTCACCCCACACTGGGCAACCCCTGGGATCAATCCAAGCTGGTAAACGAATGGATGGACAGCAGCACTGGGAGGACTTAGATGCTGCTGGATGATGGCTGAAACACCCTGGGCTGATCCCCCAACATGGGAAGCAGGAAAGGAGAGGGAATTCTGCCCCTCTGCCCAGCTCATGTGAGACACCACCTGCAGAGCAGCCCCAGTGCTTCAGAATGATGTGGAGCTGATGGAATGGGACCAGAGGAGGAGATGCTGCAAGGGCTGGAGCCCCTCTCCTCTGGAGCCAGGCTGGGAGAGCTGGGGGTGCTCACCTGGAGAGGAGAAGGCTCCAGGGAGAGCTCAGAGCCCCTTGCAGGGCCTAAAGGGGCTCCAGGAGAGCTGGAGAGGGACTGGGGACAAGGGATGGAGGGACAGGACACAGGGAATGGCTCCCAGTGCCAGAGGGCAGGGCTGGATGGGATATTGGGAATTAGGAATTGTTCCCTGTGAGGGTTGGCAGGCCCTGGCACAGGTGCCCAGAGCAGCTGTGGCTGCCCCTGGATCCCTGGCAGTGCCCAAGGCCAGGCTGGACAGTGTTTGGAGCAGCCTGGGACAGTGAGAGGTGTCCCTGCCCATGGCAAGAGTGGGACTGGATGAGCTTTAGGGCCCCTTTTTAGCCAACCCACTCCATGACTCACAGCTCGGCCTCTCCCAGGGGCCACGGGATCAGCTTGACCACGCAGTGTCCCTGGGACCAGGCGAACCAGGCTCCATCGGGGGAGAAGGCGACGCTCCAGGTCTCGCAGCTGGATTTCCAATCGTAGCGCTGGGGCCGGCCCGGCTTCAGCTCCGCCAGCAGCACCGGCTCCTCTGCGGCGGGACGGCCCCGTTAGCCCCAGAGCCCCCAAAAACCCCGTCACCCTCACAGCCCCAGCCCCCCGTGTGCCCGCCCGGCTCCCGCTCACCTCCGCTCGGCTTCATGGCGGCCCCGCCGCCCGCTCGGCCCCGCCGGGCCCGCCCGGCCCAGGGCGGCGGCGGCGGCGGAAGCGGCGGCGCGGGGAGGGGACCTGGAGCCGCCTCCTCCGGCCGCGCCGCCACCGGCACCGCCCCGCCGCCGGGATGGGCCGGGAGAGGGCCCGGAACGGCCCCGCTGAGGGGGAACGGCGGGAACCGGGCCGGGCCCGGGGCTGCGACCCCCTCAGAGCGGCACCCACACCGGGACAGCTCCGGCAGTGACACCCTCAGAGACCCACACCGGGACAGCTCCGGCAGCGACACCCTCAGAGAGCGGCACCCACACCGGGACAGCTCCGGCAGTGACACCCTCAGAGAGCGGCACCGGGACAGCTCCGGCAGCGACACCCTCAGAGAGCGGCACCCACACCGGGACAGCTCCGGCAGTGACACCCTCAGAGAGCGGCACCGGGACAGCTCCGGCAGTGACACCCTCAGAGACCCACACCGGGACATGTCCCGGCAGTGACACCCTCAGAGACCCACACCGGGACCTGTCCCGGCAGTGACACCCTCAGAGACCCACACCGGGACAGCTCCGGCAGCGACACCCTCAGAGAGCGGCACCCACACAGGGACAGCTCCGGCAGTGACACCCTCAGAGAGCGGCACCCACACCGGGACAGCTCCGGCAGTGACACCCTCAGAGAGCGGCACCCACACAGAGACACCCCCTGTCAGTGACACCCTCAGAGAGCGGCACCCACACCGGGACCTGTCCCGGCAGTGACACCCTCAGAGCCCCACACCGGGACATGTCCCGGCAGTGACACCCTCAGAGACCCACACCGGGACATGTCCCGGCAGTGACAGTGCCATTCCCCCCCCACAGGACCCACACAGAGACACCCCCTGGCAGTGACAGCCCCCCAGGACCCACAGGGTGACACTCTCCGCAGTGATGCCCCTCTGGGGGACCCAGCACCTTCAGAGTGACACCCCCACCAGTGCCATCCCCTCCCAGGACACCTCTTGGCAGTGACAGCCCCCCAGGACCCACATCGTGACACTTCCCAGCAGTGATCCCCTTCTCGGGGACCCCCTCAGAGTGACACCCCCACCAGTGACATCACCCACCGAGACCCACATGGGGACACCCCTTGTCAGTGACAGCCCCCCAGGACCCACAGGGTGACACTCCCTGCAGTGATGCCCCTCTGGGGAACCCAGCACCCTCAGAGTGACACCCCCACCAGTGTGGGGTGTGTCACCTCCCCCTTCAGCACCCACACGGGGAACCCCGGCAGTGACACCCCCAGGACCCAGGACTTGCTGGATGACTCCCCCCATTCAGCAGCCCCTAAAAGATCAGCACCCCCATATTCATCCCCTCATTGAGCCCCCCTTTAGCAGCACCCCGATCACCCCGTGCCCATCATTCCCCCAAGAACAAGAACCCCATCATCAGCCCCCCAAGAAGCAGCACCCCTCTTTTGCGCCCCTCCATCACCCCCTGGGTGGTGCCCACCCTGACAATGCCAGCCGCGAGTCACGGCAGGAGACAGCTGCCCAGCACCCCGAATTCTGCAGCCCCCCAAGCCCCCCTATGCCTCACCCGGGCAGGGATGCCCCCCTCGCCCCTCTGGCTCAGGGTCCCTGTGCAGCGAGGCCGGGGTGCAGGGAGCTATGGGGTGGGGGTGCTGCACCCACAGACACCCCAAGACCTGCTGGAGTCCCCCCGGCTGGGCTCAGCGTGTCCCTCTGAGGGCTGGGGTCACCCGGCGTCCCCTTGGGGGTCCCATGCACCTCCTTCCTCCCCTTATCCCCGAGTCACCCATTCCCCCCTCTACCTTGGCGCTTTGGGGTCCAGACCGAGCCCCCCACCCTGGGGGCCACGCACCCCTTGTGCCCCTCAGCACAGGTGCCACCGCTCTGCCGTGCCCCGTGCCTCAGTTTCCCTCCTCTAGGACGGACGATGGCTTTGCTCTCTGGTCGCTGGCCCGCGGAGGGACCCCCACGGTGGGCACGGTGCCACCTCAGCCGCGCTCGCCCTCCTCCCCGTGCCAGCCTGGCACAGGTGGGAGCGAAGCGGCAGCAAAAACAACCGAGAAGAGGAAAGAGGAAGAAACCGCCGTGAGAAGCGGCGGCGGCGGCGGAGGAGGAGGAGGAGGAGGAGGAGGAGGCCGGTGCTGGCAGCCCCGCCGGTGCTTTGTGGGGGCTCAGGGCACCCCCGGGCACCCATCGCAGCCCCCCAGGTGCCCACCCCGAAGTTCGAAGTTCGCCGGCATGGCCAAAACTACCTCGCTGCGCTGCCGGCTGCTGGAGGGGAAGGACCTGCCCGCCAAGGACGTGTGAGTGGCTCGGGGGGCTCAGGGCCCCCCATCTCCCCAGACCCACCGCGGGAGATGTGGCGGGGGGGGGTGCTGGGTGCTCTGCCCTTCCTGGGCGTTCTCTCCGTGCAGCTTTGGGGATCGCTGCTTGCATCCATTACCCCCAAAGTGGGGGTCTGGGGGGTGCAGGGACTGCCAGCCCCCCTTTAGTATCCCCCAGGGGCAGATGAGCCCCCCAACCCCTTTAACATCCCTTTCGTGCCCCCCAGCAGGGTGGGCACAGAGGATCCCCCCAAGCCTGGGGGTGACACTGGGGGGGCACAGCCCCTGCACCCCACCCCTTTTTGGGGGGTGGGGTGGTGAGCGGGGGGTGCAGGGTGACTCCCACACACTCCTGCCCCAAGGACACGTCCCAGCCGAGCTGGCAGTCCCGGGCACCTCCGGATATGCCAACTTGGCACCGCCGGCCGCTCCCAGGGCCGGGCACTCGGGATCGGTGCCGTGTCCCTGCCTCAGGTTCCGCCCCCGGGGGGGGTGTCCCACTGCGGGGGTCTGGGCAGAGCGTCCATCTGCACACTGATGGGGTGCTCAGTGCCGCTCCCAGCGCCCCCAAACCCAGCTTGGGGCTGTCATGGGGCTGCACAGGGGGTCGGGGCGAGCTGCTCCCACTTCCTGCCCCGTGGCAGGGACAGAGACTGGGGTCACCTCCCTCATCCATCTCGGAGTCCCAATCCTTGTGAAAGCACCTCCTGGAGGTTTGGGGCTCCAGCAGCGCCCCAGGGCTGGCACCCCTCGGTGCTGCTCCAGCTGCCATCATCCAGCAGAAAGGGCTTTGCAGGGAGCGGGTGGATGGTCCCTGGATCTGTCCCCATCCCTCCATCCTGTTCTCCCGGTGGAAGGGGCCACAGCGGTGTCACCCTGGCACCGTGGGTTGTCACAGAGACTCGGGTGGGCTGTGCTGCTGGCAGACAGGGTACCCGCGGGTGGGTGGCACAGGGATGCATGGCAATGCCTCGGGGGGACCCACAGCAGGTCCCTCAGCTCAAGGGGAAAAGGGGATGTCCCCATCCCGGGGTCAGCTGCAGGGCCGGGCTGAGACTGGGCAGCTCGCCTCACCCCCGGGGCTGGTGCCTCGCTGGTGGGGTTTGAGGCCCCCCAGGATGGGGGATTCCCGAGTGGGGGCTGACCCTGGGCACCTCCATCCCCTGCCCAGGTCCGGCTCCAGCGATCCCTACTGCGTGGTCAAGGTGGACAACGAGGTGGTGGCCAGGTACAGGGACACTGTCCCACACGGGGAGGGGACACGCAGGAGTGGGGGATCCTCCCTGGGGGCACAGCCACCTCTGCCATCCCAACAGGACAGCCACGGTGTGGAAGAGCCTGAACCCTTTTTGGGGTGAGGAAATCACACTGCTTCTGCCCCGTGGATTCAACAACCTCACTATCTACGTGCTGGATGAAGACACCATTGGGTAGGGGGACAACATGGTCAGGGTGGGCACTGGGGACCCCCCCGAGGGGTGGCAGGTCCCCAGCAGTGTCCTGCTGTGTCTGTTCCCTCACAGGCAGGACGATGTCATTGGCAAGGTCTCGCTCAGCCACCAGCAGATCTCGGCCGAGCCGCGGGGTGAGGGGGGGCACAGTGGGGTGGGGGACAGCGGGACCCCTCCTGGCACCCTGGGGTGCCCACGCTGTCCCCTCGGCAGGCATTGACAGCTGGCTCAGCCTGGCACCTGTGAGCCCCGACCAGGAGGTGCAGGGCGAGATCCACCTGGAGCTGCGAGTCCCCGAGTGGGGCCACCCGCGGGTGCTGCGCTGCCACCTCATCGAGGCCAGGTTGGGGGCTGGCAGATCCGGGGGGCTGCCACCACCACGGTGGCGGGAGGGAGGAGAGGAGGGCATGGGGACAGTGGTGCCACGGGGTTCATCCTCCCCTTTCCATACTCAGAAGGATCCTCAGTGCGTCAGGTTGGGGACATCAGTGGTGCCAACCCACGTGTGACGACGCCGTGGGGGCTCAGTGGGAAATGTGCTGCCATCCCTGCTTGGGGACAGGGGCACAGGAGCGCCAGGGTTTGTCCCCAGCAGAATGATTGGCTCCCACACCGTGTTTTTGCCCTTTAGCTTCAAAATTTGGGGAAACTGAGGCACTGCCCAGGCTTTCCATGTGGATTTGGGGGTGCAGATGTGTGTGCAAGGCGTGTGAGCACACGCGTGACACACGCACAGAGCTGCCAGATGGAGCAGCCAGCAGAGGCAGCATCCCGCTGCCATGGCAACCAAAGCGGCTACCAAGGCAACGGGATGGCCATGGGGACAGGGTGGCCATGGGGACAGCCAGGAGGGACGGCAGCGTCCCCACTGGGGACTGCAGGAGGAAGGGCTCCCCTGGAAATGGGGACACCATCTTCCCTGAGCCCCCTGGTCCCTGCCGGCTGCCCCATATGCCCAGGCGAGCTGGCACAAAGTGGGGACGTGATGGTGGGGACAAACCCTGCTGACCCCCATGTCCCCACAGGGACCTGGCCCCCCGGGACCCCTCGGGCACCTCGGACCCCTTTGGCCGGGTGTCGTGCTGCGGGCACACGTTGGAGACAGCCGTGAGTCGCTGCTGGGTGCTGGGTGTGGCACCCGCTGCCCGACTGGCCCAGGAGGTTCAGACACCCTCGGGCACCCTCGGGCACCCTCGGGCACCTCGTCCCCTCGGCCACCCGTCCCGGTGTCCGGCAGGTGATGAAGAAAACCCGGTTCCCGCACTGGGATGAGGTGCTGGAGTTCGAGCTGCCGGAAGGGGAGCTGGGAGAGGCTGTGCTCAGTGTGGAGGTTTGGGACTGGGACATCGTGGGCAAGAACGACTTCCTGGGCCGGGTGAGGACCTCGGGGCACACCCGAACGGGGCAGGGACCTGGGGGCACCTCTGCACCCCCTGTGTGGGGTCTGGGTGACCTCAGGTTAGGACCCACCAGGATGGGGCAGTGCCACATGCAGACCCTGCACGTCCCGGGCTGTCCCCCAAGGGAGGTGCAGCACAGGGGACTGGCACATGTCCCCCCCATCCAGACCCTGCCTCTGTCCCCCAGGTCGAGTTCTTCTTGGACACCCTCTGCCCAGGCCCCACCAGGGGCTGGTTCCAGCTCCTGCCCTTCCCCAGCGCCACCGAGGACCACAGGTGAGTGCAGGCAGAGGGGACAGATGGCTGTGACCAGGGCAGCACGAGGTGACCCCCGTGGAGGACACAGGAGCCATGTGAACCCCTGTGTCATTGCAGGGGACAGCTGGGTGCCCTGAGGCTGACAGTGAAGCTGCTGGAGGACACGGTCCTGCCGCCCCACCACTACCAGCCCCTCATCCAGCTCCTCACCGAGCCCGTCCTCTGCCCGGCCCAGGTGGGTGCTGGGGCTGCGACGAACTTTGGGGTGACCACCCCAGTGCTGAGGCCCCACTGTGCCCACCCTGCCCTCCCCACAGTCCCCCGAGGGCACAGCCCTAGCTGTCCTGGAGGAGGTGACCTCAGGGGAGAGCCGGCAGGACGTGGCCACCAAGTTGGTGAAGATCTTCTTGGGCCAAGGGCTGGCTGTGCCCCTCCTGGACTACCTCACCACCCGAGAGCTGGCCAGGACCAGTAAGTGCCCAGGGCCACCCCAAGAAACCCCAAGCCAGAGTGAGCACACCGAGGAAGAGGCAGGAAAGATGCCACATGTCCCTGGGGTTGGGCACACCAGGGACAGCTGGGACGTCACCCTGTGCCCACCTTGCCACGGCCTCTGTGCCCTTCCAGCTGATCCCAACACCCTGTTCCGCTCCAACTCGCTGGCCTCCAAATGCGTGGAGCAGTTCATGAAGGTGAGCACGGGCAGGGACACCTCCATGGTGTCCCAGCAGGGCGTGTGGGGACAAGGACAGTGCCTTCCCACCCCTTGCAGCTGGTGGGGCTGCCCTACCTGCACGAGGTCCTGAAGCCGGTGGTGAGCCGCATCTTTGAGGAGAAGAAATACGTGGAGCTGGACCCCAGCAAGATGGAGCTGAGCTGGGGCAGGTGGGCACAGGTGGATGTCTGGGAGGGGCACAGGACACCTGGCACGTCCCCGTGTCCCCCCTAGTGCTGCTGAGCCCATGGGTCTCTTTTGGCCAGCTCAGTGTCCCCGTTCCCGGTGTCCCTGACCCAGAGGTGTCCCTGTCACAGGAGGATCTCCTTCAAGGGGTCCCTGTCGCAGGCGCAGGTGCGGGAGAGCAGCCTGCAGCTGCTGAAGGGCTACCTGGGGGACATCGTGGATGCCATCGTGGGCTCGGTGGACAAGTGTCCCCTCCCCATGAGGGTGGCCTTCAAGCAGCTCCGCAGGCGGGTGGAGGAGCGATTCCCCTTGGCACAGCACGAGGTGGGGCCCACGCGGGGCTGGGGGTCTGCACAGCTCCAGGACCACCAGCCCAAGCTCTGAGCTGTCCCTGTCCCCACCCCTGCCCCTGTCCCCATCCAGGAGGTCCGGTACTTCTCCATCAGTGGGTTCCTCTTCCTTCGCTTCTTCGCTCCCGCTGTCCTCACCCCGAAGCTCTTCGGGCTCTGGGAGCAGCACGCCGAGCCCGGCACCGGCCGCACGCTGCTGCTGCTCGCCAAGGTGGGGACAGCTGGGGACACCGGGGAGGGGGGGACAGCCTGGGGACACCGGGGAGGGATGGGGGGACCTTGGAGAGGGATGGGGACACCGGGGAGGGGTGGGGGGACCTTGGAGAGGGATGGGGACACCAGGGAGGGGTGGAGACCTTGGAGAGGGATGGGGACACCAGGGAGGGGTGGGGGGAGCTTGGAGAGGGATGGGGACACCAGGGAGGGGTGGAGACCTTGGAGAGGGATGGGGACACCAGGGAGGGGTGGGGGGACCTTGGAGAGGGATGGGGACACCAGGGAGGGATGGGGGGACCTTGGAGAGGGATGGGGACACCGGGGAAGGGTGAGGACCCTTGGGAAGGGATGGGGACACCAGGGAGGGATGGGGGGACCCTGGAGAGGGATGGGGACACCGGGGAGGGGTGGGGACCCTTGGGGTGGGGACCCTTGGGAAGGGATGGGGACACCGGGGAGGGGTGGGTGGAGCTTGGAGAGGGCAGGGGACCTTGGAGAGGAGATGAGAACCTTTGGAGAGGGATGGGGACCTTGGGGAGGGGATGAGAATCTTTGGAGAGGGATGGGGACCTTGGGGAGGGGATGAGAACCTTTGGAGAGGGATGGGGACCTTGGGGTGGGTGAGGGACCTGCAGAGGGATGGGGCCCACTGGGAGAGAAAAGGATTGTGAGGAGGGCTGGAGAGCCCAGGGAGGGTTTGGGACTCCAGAGAGAAACCCCAGACAGGACAGAGAGTTCTGTGAGGGACGTGGACCCTGCGGAGAGATGGGAACCCACAAGGAATGGGGAGGTCAGAAAGGCAGGGCACCCTGGGGAGGGACAGAAACCCTGGGGAATGACAGGGACCCCAAGCAGGACAGAGCCATTCCTGCCCCTGTGCCACACACCACGAGCTGGTTCCTTCCTGTGCCACTTGAGGCCAGTCCTGCTCGTCCCCAGGCCGTGCCACCACAAGCTGGGCACAGCACAGGGGCAGAATTTGGGTCCCATCACCCCTCCAGCTGCTCCACGTTTCCCACCCCTGAGCCCTCGGGGGTTCGGGGGGGGGTCACAGCAGAAGGGCCACAGCAGCGTGTCCCCTTCCCTGCATGGCACAGGCTCTGCAGACCATCGGGAACCTGGGGCTGCAGCTGGGGCAGGCCAAGGAGCCGTGGCTGGCCCCGCTGAACGCCATCCTCCTGCCCAGTGTCACCCGGGTCCGGCCCTTCCTGGATGCCCTGGTCACCGTGGGTGAGCGGCACAGAGGGCAGGGAGGGGACACTGCTGGTGCCGGGTCGGTGGCATCACCCTGCTGTGGCCAGGGGCACCTCGGGCTGTGGGAGATGGTGGCATTTGGGGTGACACCGCTCCCTCCCTGTCACAGCCGCAGCGGACGAGGTGCCAGTGCCACGGGGACAGTGCCAACCCTCGGCCACCATCAAGGAGGGTCCCCTGCACACCTGCCCAGAGGGGAGGGTGACACTGCTGCCCCGCTTTGCCTTCAAGAAGAGGCACTTCAGGCTCAGCACCCAGGCCCTGGCCTATGCCAAGGTGCCCCAGGGGCAGGTGGGTGCTGCCATGGACCCCCACCCTGTGCTGGGTGCCCAGGGGTGTGGGGAAGGACGTGGGCACATCTTTTGGGCTGTTTGGGGGTGCCCAGGTGTGCTGCTGCATCCCTGTGCCTGCACGGGGGTTGGGGATACAGGTGTGGGCACAGATTTTGGGGTGTTTTGGGGTTTCCAGGTGAGCTGCTCCATCCCAGTGGAGTGAGTGGAGGATAAGGGTGTGGGTGCAGATGTTTTGGGGTGTTTGGGGTTCCCCAGGTTCTCCATGGATATGGGTAATGGATATGGACATAGGCACAGATTTTGGGGGGTTTTGGGGTATCCAGGTACAGCACTCCATGCCAGGGGAACGGGTGGGGGATGTGGATGTGGGTGCAGATGTTTTGGGGTGTTCCCCAGGTTTTCCATGGATATGGCTAATGGATATGGACACGGGTACAGATCTGGGGGTGTCTGGGGCTCCGCAGGTGCTCGGCTCCATCCCAGTGGAGCAGATCCGGGCAGTGGAGCAGGTGGACAAGGGCACCTTCCAGCACCCCCACATCCTGCAGGTGGTGGCACAGGATGGCACCGGGCAGCTCCACACCACCTACCTCCAGTGCAAGGTGGGTGACCCCACCCTGCCCCAGCACCCCAAAAACCCCAGGAACCCCCCACCATAGCACCCTGGGACCCCCCCCCCCCCCCCAGCACCCACCACGGGACAATGGGAATGGTCCCAAATCCAGCTGTACCCGGGCACTGTGTACTGGGAGCACTGGGAGCACTGAGGTCAAGGGGCTAACTGGGTGTACTGGGGAAGTTGGGGTGTCCTACTCTGGCTGTGCTGGGGTCACTGGGGTCACTGGGGTCACTGGGGTATCCTGCAGCCCCATCTCCCCTCACTTCCTACTGCCACTCCTGTCCCCCAGCCCTGGTGCCCATCCCTTCCTCCTCCCCCCTCCCCCCCGGCCCTGGCAGTGCCCTGGGGGGTGCCCCTGTCCCCGCTGTCCCCGCAGAGCGCCCCGGAGCTGTGGCAGTGGCTGTGGGCGCTGCGCAGGGCCACCAGCGCCAACCGCGACATGCTGCCCGCCTGTCACCGCGGCACCTTCCGCGCCGGCCGCTGGACCTGCTGCCTGCAGCCCACGCGTGCCGGTAGGACCGGGGGTCCCCTGGGCCCGGGGTGCCCGCGAGGGGGGTGTCGTGTCGCCGTGTCCCCACTGCTGTCGTTGGCAGTGCCCGGGTGCAGCCGTACCCACGGCGCGGTGGCGCTGGGGGAGTGGAGCCACCTTGGGGACCCCGCGGTGGCAGCGCAGAGCCTCTACGGGCACCTGCGGTGAGCCCGGGGCACAGGGGGGGCACCTGTGGGTGCTGGTGGGCAGGGTGGGGAGGTGCTGAGGGTCCCTGTCCCACGGGCTGGCGGGGATTGGGGGTCCTGAGGGTGAATATGGGGGCCTGAGGGTCCTTTAGGGGTGGGGGGCAGGGTGGCAGCATGTGGAGTTGGGGGTCACAGGGTCCTTTGGGTGCTGACAGGCATGGTGGGACCCTGCTGGGGGTCCCTTCCTGCAGGGTGGCGGTGACCAGGGCTCCAGAGGATGGCACAGGGGGCATTTAGGTGCTGGAGGGCAGGGGGGTGTCCTGAGGGTCCGTGTCCCCCAGAACGGTGGGAGCTGGGGGTCCCGGGGTCCTTTGGGTGCTGGAGGGCAGAATGGGAGTGTCCTGAGGGTCCGTGTCCCCCAGAACGGTGGGAGCTGGGGGTCCCGGGGTCCTTTGGGTGCTGGAGGGCAGAATGGGGGTGTCCTGAGGGTCCGTGTCCCCCAGAACAGTGGGAGCTGGGGGTCCCGGGGTCCTTTGGGTGCTGGAGGGCAGGGGGGTGTCCTGAGGGTCCCTGTCCCGCAGGGCAGCGCTGGCCGGGGGTCCCGTGGGCAGCGCGGTGGCCGGGCCCCCCTGCCCGGGCCAGGCAGGTATGGGGAGCCCCGCGGGGCACGGGGGGCATGGGGACCCAGGGGTGGGGCTGGCACACGCAGGGAGCGCCCACAGACCCCTGAGGGCACCACGGGGCACTGCTCTGGCTCCCTCCACGCGGGGACAGCAGATACACGCGGACAGGGGACACGGGGACACGGGGACACGGGTGGGGCACGGGGTGGGATGTGATGGGACGGGGGGATCAGGAGGTGTAGGGAGGGATGTGGGGCTGGGGGGACACCACGGGTGGGTGTCGGGGGTGGATGTGGGGCTGTGGGAGGACAATGCCCGCGGGTGGGTGCCGGGGGACTGGGACTGGTATGGGGGTGGGGAGCGCGGGTGGGTGCCACAGGTGGGTGCCACAGGTGGGTGCCAGGCACTGACCCCACCCTGGGGTGCAGCGGGGCTCGCTGGGGACAGGCTGCAGGAGGTGCTGCGAGACCTGGACATCGCCCACGACGCCTTCACCCACCGCGACGAGACCCCAGAGCCAGCCCCAAGTCCCCTCCCCGCCCCGAGACCCCCGGCACCCCCCAGGCCGCCCCCCTCAGCCCAGGCCGGGGCCGCAGAGGGGACGCGGGGCCAGCAGCCCGGCACGGGGTGTATTCTGTAACACGGACATGTACACGGCACCGGCTGTGCGCGGCTCCCTGGGGCAGCGGCGGGCGACACGGGCGACACGGGTGGCACGGGTGGCACGGGTGGCACGGGTGGCACAGACGCGCAAAGAGGCCACGGGTAGAAAAAGACCACGACGCTATCGCCACGAGAGCGGGGCGAGCCGGGACGGGACGGGGCGACAGACGGACAGACAGACAGACGCACACGGGGACACGCGGTGGGTGGCACCGGGTGGCCCGGGACGGGGGACGAGCCCGCCGGGCGGGGCTGCGCTGAAGCGGCGCGGGCGGCGGTGGCACGGCCGGGCCAGGGGAGCCCTGAGCCCTCAGTCCTTCAGGGTGGCCTCGGACACGCCCTGGGCCAGCAGCTCGGCCAGGACGTTGTCCAGGTAGTTGGGGTCGGGGTAGCCGTGCCCCGTCAGGTTGGAGCCGAACTCGGTCTTGTGGTGGATCTCGTTCCACACCACCGTGTCCGACTCGCCCGTGGTGTTGGAGGTGCCGATGGTGAAGATGAGCCGCCGGTCCCAGGCCACGATCAGCAGCTTCAGCACCTGCGGCAGGCACGGCCATGGCTGCCCACCCGGCACCCCGCCCAGCCTGGCATGGATCGGCACAGCCACAGCCCCCCCGGCTGGGATTCAGCCCCAGCACGGTGCCCACAGGATGCCACCCTTCCCTGTGGTACCCCCACCCCATCCCAGTGCAGCTGCAGCCTCCCCATCCCATCCCATCCCATAGATCCTATCCCATCCCATCCCATCCCATCCCATCCCATCCCATCCCATCCCATCCCATCCCATAGATCCCACCCCATCCCATAGATCCCATCCCATCCCATCCCATCCCATAGATCCTATCCCATCCCATCCCATCCCATCCCATCCCATCCCATCCCATCCCATCCCATCCCATCCCATCCCATCCCATCCCATCCCATCCCATCCCATCCCATCCCATCCCATCCCATCCCATCCCATCCCATCCCATCCCATCCCATAGATCCCATCCCATAGATCCCATCCCATCCCATCCCATAGATCCCATCCCATAGATCCCATCACATCCCATCCCATCCCATAGATGCCATCCCATAGATCCCATCCCATAGATCCCATCCCATAGATCCCATCCCATAGATCCCATAGATCCCATAGATCAGATCCCATCCCATCCCATAGATCCCATCCCATCCCATCCCATCCCACAGATCCCATCCCATAGATCCCATCCCACAGATCCCATCCCATAGATCCCATCCCACAGATCCCATCCCATCGATCCCATCCCACAGATCCCATCCCATCCCATCCCATAGATCCCATCACATCCCATAGATCCCATCCCACAGATCCCATCGCATCGATCCCATCCCATAGATCCCACAGATCCCACAGATCCCATCCCATCCCATCCAATCCCATCCCATCCCACAGATCCCATAGATCCCACAGATCCCACAGATCCCACAGATCCCACAGATCCCACAGATCCCACAGATCCCATCCCATCCCATCCCATCCCATCCCATCCCATCCCATCCCATCCCATCCCATCCCATAGATCCCATCCCATCGATCCCACCCCACCCCACCGGTCTCACCTTCCTGCCCTTCTCGTTGTCGGGCAGGTAGCAGTGCCGTGGGAAGCCTCGGGCCGTGAATTTCTTCCCGGGATTGGGATGCTCCGGGCCCTGGGTGGGTGTGGGGACAGGGGCTGAGTGGGGGGACACGGGGCGGGGTCTCCAGCCTGCAGAGGGGTCCTCCCTCACCTGGATGCCGGTGGGGATGTCGTAGACGATCCGGATGGTTTTGGAGTCGGTGTATCCCGGCAGGGAGTGGGGGATGAGGTGGAACTCCATCTTCCCGGGGGGCTGTGTGCCCGTCTTCTCCCCGTAGATGGCCTTACAGGTGGGGCACTGCAGGCTGCCGTCCTGGGGGCACCGCGGGGGCCTCAGGGCTGGCACCCACCAGGGACCCCCCAGCACCCACCAGCACCTCCCCAGCACCCCCCTGCAGGCACCCGGGGTGCCCTGACCTTGTTGCCGTTGTTGTACATGGCGAGCAGGCACAGGAGGTGGTACATGTGCCCGCACTTGCCCAGTTTGCCCACCAGCTCCGCCTTGATGCCCCTGGGGCTCAGCACGCCCTCGTAGCCGGAGGAGGTGACCAGCCGCTCCATGCAGATGGTGCAGTCCTGCCGGGAGCGGGATCAGCGTCCGGGGGGAGTGAGGGGTCACCCCCGGGGCTCTGCCCGACCCCCCGAGCCCCCCACTCACCTCATCCGGGGGGTTCTTCACCTTCTGGATGTAGCGGCGCACCACGTCCTCGGGGGTCTTACCTGAGGGGAACGTCACAACCCCCCTGTCACCGCACGGGGACACCCTGCCACCCCCTGCCAGCATGAAGGGACACGCGTGTGTCCCTCCGTGTGTCCCCCCCACCCCGTCCCTGGCCCCGCTGGGACATTGGTGGCTCCTTACTCTTCTTGAGCTGCTTCTTTTTGGTTTTCCTGCAGATGCCGCTGACGCCGGGGACAGGTTTGATGTCGCTCTTGCTGACGGGCGGGGGGTGCAGGATGGGTTTGGGGGCGCGGGTCAGGCACACGGGCAGCCCGGCGGCGCACATGAGGATCCCGGTCATGCCTGCACCGGGAGAGCGTCTGTCTGTCCGTCTGTCTGTCCATCCGTCCGTCCTTCCCACCCCCGCCACCCTCCCGCGCTGTCACCCCGCGGTGACACCCAGCGCTGGCCGGAGCCCCCTTACCTGCGAGGGCGGGATGGACGGGCCCGGTGCCGTTCAGGTTCTTCACCGGCAGCGCTGGGACCCTGCACGGACACGGGAGAGCAAGGGGCTCAGCCAGGCTGGCAGGGCTGCCACTGTCCCCTCCCCGCATGGCATGGCCCCAGAGCAGCAGCATCCCCACAGGACACAGGGCAGTGTCCCCTGGGGGCTGCTGGCACTGTCCCCAGGTACTGTCCTGTCCATGGGACACAGGGCAGTGTCCCCTGGGGGCTGCTGGCACTGTCCCCAAGCAGTGTCCTCCCCACAGGACACAGGGCAGTGTCCCCTGGGGGCTGCTGGCACTGTCCCCAAGCAGTGTCCTCCCCACAGGACACAGGGCAGTGTCCCCTGGGGGCTGCTAGCGCTGTCCCCAGGCACTGTCCTGTCCATGGGACACAGGGCAGTGTCCCCTGGGGGCTGCTGGCACTGTCCCCAGGCACTGTCCTCCTCACAGGACACAGGGTAAGGTGTCCCCTGGGGGCTGCTGGCACTGTCCCCAGGCACTGTCCTGTCCATGGGACACAGGGCAGTGTCCCCTGGGGGCTGCTGGCACTGTCCCCAGGCAGTGTCCTCCCCACAGGACACAGGGTAAGGTGTTCCCTGGGGGCTGCTGGCACTGTCCCCAGGCACTGTCCTCCCCACGGGACACAGGGTAAGGTGTCCCCTCACCAGCTTGGAGGGCTGCTGTCCCATCCCAGGGGACAGTCACCCAGTGCCACCTGTCCATCTCTGGGCACTCAATGGCACTGGTGGCATCACATCCTCCTCGACCCAGGGTGGTGGCCTTGTCAGGGCATCCTGACAGTGACACCCATGTCCCACACCCCCGCGGGGACGTGCCACCACTCGTGTGCTCCCCAGAGACCGTCACCCCGCAGGGGCTGCCAGCAGCAGGTGGCACGGGTGGCACCGTGCCCAGGGCAGCGTGCGGGGCAGGGACTGGTGTGTCAGGGACAGGGCTGGAAGGGGACGTGTCCGTAGGGGTGACAGCCCCGAGGGGGCACCAGGCCACCCCACCACGGGGTACAGCCCTGGAGATGTGGGTGCCAGGACAGGGACACCCACCAGGACACAGTCCCAGGGGTCTGCTCGCCCAGCTGGACCCCCCTGGTGGATCATCCCCACCACGGAAGGGACACCACACCGGGGCTGTGGTCCCTCCCCTCAGCTGTGCCCTCCCAGGGATCTGCTGGTGGCACCATCAGGAGCTGGGTCTTGGGGAATGTTGGCCTTGGGGACACCATTCCCATGGGACCGGGCACTCCATGTGCTCCAGCTGGCATAGATAGCGTGGCACAGCCTGGCACGGCATGGCACGGATCACCACATCCCCTCTGCAGGGATCCAAGCACCACCAGGCCCTCCCAGTTGTCCCTCCCACCACCCCGGTGGGGACCCCAGGCTGGAGGTGACAGAGCACCACAAGAGCTGAGGCTGCTTGCAAGGTGACGAGCCACCCCCATCACCCCCTTTACCCCTCCGTGTGCCCACCCCTGCATCCCCCAGCTCGGTGACACCCCGCTTGTCCCCACCCCGCTTACCCAGGGGGGACAGCGGCCCTGGCGCCCAGTCCAGCCCCGCGCTGCGTGCCGGGCCGGTTGAGGTTGTTGAGGCCGGGCACGCCCTGCCCGGGGCCGAACCCCGCTCCGGCCACCCGCAGCCCCTCGCCCTTGGCCGCGCTCCCCGCCACCAGCGCCGCTGTCCCCGTCCCCGGCGGCCACAGCGCTGCCCCGGCGAAGGTGCTGCTCTGGCGGACGGCGCCCGGGTAGAGTTTGCGGCGCTGGGACGCCAGGATGGCGTTGGAGGCGGCGCGGGTGCTGTTGACCAGCAGGCACTGGGGGCACGAGCAGGGGGTGCCCGTGCTGGCGCCCACCGGCCAGGACTGGGATTTGGGGATGGAGCCCATGGTGAGGGGGTAGGCCAGGTCCATGCGGCGCCGCAGCCGCCGCTTGCGCTGCGTCTGCCGGTTCATTTGGGACATGCTGCTGAAGTAGATGAGGTAGCAGAAGCCCAGGGAGGAGAGGTCCAGCCAGGGGTGCTGCTTCTCGTAGGCGTTCTGGATGGTGATGCAGATGTCCATGTCGTAGGGAGTCCAGGAGTTGTTGTCGTTCTCCCACTCCCACACGATTCCCTTCCCCGGCGCTGAGGAGGGGTCGTAGAAGTTCCTCCGCACGGGGCGCATGGTCCCTGGGGACACAGAGACACGGGGTGACACCGGCGGGGTCACCCACACCTTCAGACACCCCTGTGTCCCCCTTCCAGCCCGGCATCCCGCAGCAACTGGGCTACGGAGGCGCTTTGGGGTGCGGCAGCCCATGAAAATCCCCAAAAGTGCTTCCCCGGGGATGGATCCAGCCCTCAACCCGCATTGGTGAGGGTGGCTCGGGGTGCAGCCCTGGGCATCACCCTCCTGGATGTCCTGGGAAGGGCGATGCTGCTCGGCCAATGTGGGAAACGGATTTGTAGAGAATTCTCCAAGGTGAGAATTCAAAATTCGGAGAGAATTCTCTCAACCCTTTGCATGAGACTGAAAATAGAATACAAGTTTTTAAAAACACCTCTCATTTACCCCATCTCTGGGCCAGAAAAGGGCACAACCCAACAAATCCTTGTGCTTTTCCCAGCTTTTTTCCATCCCTCTGCTCCAAGCCCTTCCCCACCCTCCCCTCCCCGTGGCCATGCCGGGCCAGGGGAAGCATTTCCCGGTCAGGAGAGGTTTCCTGACAGCCGCTGGCTCTGGCAGTGACACAGCCAGGGACTGTCCCCGGCCCAATCCCGGCCCCTCGCCGCTTTTTTGGGATGCAGCTGGATCCTGCATCCCCTCGGGAGCTCCGCAGGGCGGGGGAAGCATCGCAGCGCTCTCCTCGAGTGCCCCCCCGCCACGGGGCCTGTCTATCCCCTGGCCGGCAGCGTTTGCCCAGCTCGATTAACGGCGCTAATTAGCGGTCATTAATCATCGGCCGCATCAGGCGGCAGAGCCGGGCCCCAGCTGCCGCCCGGTGCTGAGGCAGCTCCGCCGGGGAGCGGGAGGGGAGCGGGAGGGGAGCGGGGGGACCTGCAGCCGTCCCCGCCCGCACCCCAAATCCCGCTGCTGGCTCCGGGCTACCCACCCCCTCCGAGCCCCTGCCCGCTGCCGTCCCCCTTCCCTACATCCCGGTCCCAAATCCCACCTCAGCTCCCGGCCCTGCATCCATGTCCCAAATCCTGCTGCTCACGCTGGTCCAAATCCCACATCCCGCCCATAAACACATCCCGGTCCTTGCAAATGCATCCCACGTCACCTGCCCCTCACATCCCCACCCCAAATCCCACACCCCGCCCATAAACACATCCCGGTCCTTGTAAATGCATCCTACATCCCCTGCCCCTCACATCCCCATCCCAAATCCCACATCCCCACCCCAAATCCCACATCCCCATCCCAAATCCCACATCCCACTCACATCCCCATCCCAAATCCCACATCCCCATCCCAAATCCCACATCCCCTGCCCCTCACATCCCCATCCCAAATCCCACATCCCGCCCATAAACACATCCCGGTCCTTGCAAATGCATCCCACGTCCCCTGCCCCTCACATCCCCATCCCAAATCCCACATCCCCATCCCAAAACCCACATCCCCATCCCAAATCCCACATCCCCATCCCAAATCCCACACCCCCATCCCAAATCCCACATCCCCATCCCAAATCCCACATCCCCATCCCAAATCCCACATCCCCTGCCCCTCACATCCCCATCCCAAATCCCACATCCCCATCCCAAATCCCAGATCCCCACCCCAAATCCCACATCCACTGCCTCTCACACCCCCATCCCAAATCCCACATCCCCTGCCCCTCACATCCCCATCCCAAATCCCACAAAATGCCCCTCACATCCCCATCCCCCAGAGGATGAAGGACCAGCCCGCTGCCCTTGGCACACACAGCTTGCAGTCCCCAAGGGCCACCAGCTGTCCCCAGCCCCTGCCCCCTGTGCCAGCCGTGCCAGAGCCACAGGGCCAGGCCGGTGTCCCCAGGGCCACGGGGAGGGGCCGCCCGTCCCCGCTCTCGGAACGGGGTCACCTCGTTCCGCTTGTCACTGGTTTCTCTGTCCCCAGGCACCGCGTGGGCCAAGCCCCCTGAGCCCCCAACCTCCTGCCAACCTTCCCCGTGTCCCCATGTCACAGGAGCACCCTCAGCTCAGGGGACCCTCTTGTCCCCAGCACCACGAGCCTCCAAACCCGGCCTCACCCCTGGGAGGAGATGACGGACAGGGATGGACACAGGGATGGGGCACACGGGGACCACAGTGCTGAGGACATGGCTGCGTCCCCTGCCTGACACCCCTGGGGACAGGAGATCCTTCTCTCGGCATCCCTGTCCCCAAGTCCTGCTGGCACAGGGACTGTGGTGCCCAGGCACATCCAGGCAAGAGTCGTTTTGTCACCCCAAATGCATTCGTGGCCCCACAAGTCCCCAAGGAACACCCAGCACGGTGACCATGGCACGTGGTGCCAGCTGCTGTCAGGGATGGGTCTTGGCCAAAGCTGGCAGGAGGTGGCATGGGGACAGCCAGGGTGTCCCGGTGGCTCCCGCAGCCCTGAGTCAGCGCGGACCCTCCGGGTCGTGCTGCTGTCCTCGCTGACTCAGGGCTGCAGGTGCCAAGCTGCCCTTTGCCAAGTCCGTGACCGGCTGGAGATGGATTCAGAGCCAGGCTGGGTGGCAGAGGCAGGTGGCACGTCCCTGCTCCGGTCCCCATCTGAGTCCCCAGCCCACGGCAGGAGCCACATCCCCGCTCGGGGTCATTTGGCACCACTGGGGACTGGGGGTGGTGGCATCAGTGGCCAGGCAGAGGTGCCACAGCCATGGGGGTCCTGCTGTGGGGTGTCCCCAGGCAAGTCCAGGGGGTGTCACCCGAGGTGTGGCACGTCCCCTGCCTGGCCTGGAGCGGATCCTGCCCTGGGCAGGGATGCAGGGATGGGCAGGAATGCACCCAGAACGGCGCATTCCCGCAGCACAGCCAGCACGTGCTGCTTTAGTGGGTCACACTGCGACGGGGACACGTTTAATGGGGTCTGGGCTGGGTCCCAGGGTGGCATCAGCCCTGATTTCCCACAGCATGCATGGCCTGGATGCGCTGCTGCAGCACCGAGCGGCACCGCTGCCACCATCCCAGTGCCCAGCGCTGCTCCCAGTGCCCAAACTGGGGCCTCCCCCTGCCCAAACTGGGGCCTCCCAGTGCCCAAACTGGGGCCTCCCAGTGCCCAAACTGGGGCCTCCCACTGCCCAAACTGGGGCCTCCCACTGCCCAAACTGGGGCCTCCCAGTGCCCAAACTGGGGCCTCCCCCTGCCCAAACTGGGGCCTCCCACTGCCCAAACTGGGGCCTCCTACTGCCCAAACTGGGGCCTCCCGCTGCCCGGGGCGTGGAGCAGCTCGGAGGGGACACTGAGGGGACAGTGGGATAATGGGACACAGCACAGCAGGACAGAGGGATGGACAGAGGGATGGACAGAGGGATGGAGGGATGGACAGAGGGATGGAGGGATACAGGAGTAGATGGGGGGGATACAGGAATGAAGGGATGGACAAGTAGAGAAGGAAGGAAGGAAGGAAGGAAGGAAGGAAGGAAGGAAGGAAGGAAGGAAGGAAGGAAGGAAGGAAGGAAGGAAGGAAGGAAGGAAGGAAGGAAGGAAGGAAGGAAGGAAGGAAGGAAGGAAGGAAGGAAGGAAGGAAGGAAGGAAGGAAGGAAGGAAGGAAGGAAGGAAGGAAGGAAGGAAGGAAGGAAGGAAATAATGGATGAATAAGTAGAGATTCACTGAATAAGGAGAAAGGGGAAGATGGATGATGGATGGATGGATGGATGGATGGATGGATGGATGATGGATGGATGGATGGATGGATGGATGGATGGATGGATGGATGGATGATGGATGGATGGATGGATGGATGATGGATGGATGGATGGATGATGGATGGATGGATGATGGATGGATGGATGGATGGATGGATGGATGGATGGATGGATGATGGATGGATGATGGATGGATGGATGGATGGAGGGATGGATGGATGGATGGATGGATGGATGGATGGATGGATGGATGGAGGGATGGATGGATGGAGGGATGATGGATGGATGATGGATGGATGGATGGATGGATGGATGGATGGATGGATGGATGATGGATGATGGATGATGGATGATGGATGATGGATGATGGATGATGGATGATGGATGGATGATGGATGGATGATGGATGGATGGATGGATGGAGGGATGGATGGATGGATGGATGGATGGATGGATGGATGGATGGAGGGATGGATGGATGGAGGGATGATGGATGGATGATGGATGGATGGATGGATGGATGGATGGATGGATGGATGGATGATGGATGGATGATGGATGGATGGATGGATGGATGGATGGATGGAGGGATGATGGATGGATGATGGATGGATGATGGATGGATGGATGGATGATGGATGGATGGATGGATGGATGGATGGATGGATGGATGATGGATGGATGATGGATGGATGGATGATGGATGGATGGATGGATGGATGGATGATGGATGGATGATGGATGGATGGATGATGGATGGATGGATGATGGATGGATGGATGATGGATGGATGATGGATGGATGATGGATGGATGATGGATGGATGATGGATGGATCCATGGATGGATGGTGAATGGAATGACAAACAGACCTGCAGTGACAGATTAATGAATGGATCAAAGGACAGACACAGGGACTGGGGAGGGATGAAGGGATGGGTGGCAGGATGGAGGGATGGAGGGATGGAAGGATGGATGGAAATATGGCAGGATGGAAGGATAGAGGGAGGGAGGGATGTACCCGTGGTTGGAAGGATGGATGGGTGGATGGATGGATGGATGTATGATGGATGGATGGATGGATGGAGAGAGAGGGGGAGTGAAGGCTGTGTGGGCGGCTAGCTGCACGGACGGACGGACAGATGGAAGGACAGACGGGCGGCTGGATGCTCCTGGCTGGATGCCAACCCCTTACCCGTGTCCTGCCGGAACTGATGCATGGACTGGAGGTCAATGACGTAGGGCGCCAGCTGGACATCGACCTGTCCCAGCACCACGCTGCCACGGGCGTCCTCCTTCAGCACGTTCTCGATGTGGTGGCACACGGCGGCCGAGTAGGGCCGCCAGCGCCCGTGCTCGTTCAGCCACTCCCACACCACCACTCGGGCCACGTTTTGGGGGGGGAACCCCAGGCCCCCCGAGGCCAGCATGGCCCCCGAGCCCTGCCGTGCCATGCCCGGGGGACAGCGGCTCAGCCCCGCGCCGTCCCCCGCCACGGGGGCGCGGGGGTCACCCGGGGGTCCCCCAAATCCTCCTGCCGGCGGCGGGCGGCTGCGGGCCCCGGAGCTCAGCGGAGCCGGCGCTGCGGGGCTCTGCAGAGGCGGGTGCTGCCGGCCAGGTCCCCGCGGTCCCCGAGCCGCCCGGTGCCGCTCCCCCGGGGCCGCCGCGCGGGGCCGGGGCCATCCATCACCCGGCACGTCTTCCCCGGCTCTTCCTCCTCCCGCCGGTGCTGCCGGCAGCGCTCGGGCTCCAAAAAGCCCAAAAAGCCACCAGGACCTCGCAGACTGCGTCGGATGGAGGATGGCGGTGTGCTGTGAACGGTGATGGGGACACACGAGTCACCGTGCTGTCCCCCAGACGCCCACTCCTCCTCTTCCTCCTCGTGTCCTGCCGCTCTGCCCACGTCCTCGCTGTCCCCACGGCTGTCCCCACGGCTGTCCCCACGGCTGTCCCCGCCGCCCGGCGCGTCACCGGTGGCAAGTGAGGGGGTGTCACCTGCAAAACAGGCCACGGCGCGGGTCACCCCGGGTGCCGCCGGGCGGGTGGCAGCTGAGGGAGCGTTCCCATCGCCCCGCCGAGCCGGAGGGCAGCGAGGCCGCGGTGCCCGCAGCCCTGGCAGCGTGGGCTGCTCGCCAACCCGGCCGGCTGCTGGCCTCCAGCATGACAGAGGGGACAAAGGGGACAGGGGGGGACGGGCCACCCTGCTGACGGCCCTGGGGGGCTGCCGGGGGTCTCAGGAGCACGGGAAGCCTCATCGCTCCCCGCGCCGGGGCTCTGGGTGCCGGGGAGCCCGCGGGCCCTGGATCCCGCTCCAGCCGCCGCTGATTTATGATCTGCACTGCAGGCATCGGGCTGGGGGCGATCCCGGCCCCCCGCTGCCCCCGATCCCACCCACGGCAGCCCCCGGCCCTCGAAAGGGGGGGTTCGCTGCAGGAACGGGCGGCAGACAGAGGGACAGCCACGGCCGGGCGCACACAGACACACCGCCACGGAGAGACACGGGCACACGCGCTGGCACACGCGCAGCCGGTGACACGGACAGACAGCGGCACCGACAGGGGCGCACGGACGGCCGCGGGGAGCCACAGGGCAGCACAACAACCCCCCCGCGGCCACACGCGCGGCCACCCGCTCCGCCCGGCCGTGCACACACGCACCGCGCACCCCACTCGCGTGTGCGCCCGCCCCGCGCCCGCCGTGACCCCGAGCACCGCGGAGGGGGGGACCCTCACCCCAGCCCTGAGACCCCCGGGACGCCGCCAACGACCCCCGGGGCCAACAGCCCCCCAAAGCGGGGCCTGGCTGCTCTTTCTGGAGCGGGGGGGTTGAAAGACCAGGCCTGGCCCCCGTGCGCGGTGCCCCCCCCCGCCGCACGGCAGCCCCCCGGTGCGGGGTCCCCCGCCGGCGGCCGGTCCCCCGCCATGCACGGCAGCCCCCGGGCCGCCGGTGCACGGCCCCCCGGCTCACGGTATCCCCGAGCGCGGCGGGCTCTCCCCGCTCGGTGCCTGTTGTGTGCCCCCCCGGCGCACGGTCCCCGCGCTGCACGGCAGCCCCCATCCCTCCGCCGCACGGTCCCCCCGAGGCACGGCGGCCCCGCCACCCTCCCGGTGCCTCGTTCCCCCACCCCGGTGCCCGGTTCTCAGCGATGCACGGCACCCCCCAGCCCGCCGGTGCCTGGTCCCGCCGCCCCCCGAGCCGCCCCCCCGCCCGCCATGGCCGCCGCCGCCCCAACCGCGGCCCCCGCCCGTTACCTCCGGCGGCCGCGGCCGCACCGGGACCCGCGGCCGCTCCGGGAGCGGCGGCGGCGGCGGCGGGCGCGGGGCCGGGCGGCGGCAGCGCTCAGCCAGCGCCAGGCAGCCACCGACACCGGCACCGGCGGCGCGCACGGCCGCGGGCACCCGAGCCGGGAACGCGCGCCGGGAACGCGCGGCGGGGAGCGGGGGCGCGCACGGGGGAGCGGGCACCGGCACCGGGATCGGGAATAGGCACGGGAGAGCGGGCACCGGCACCGGGATCGGGAATATGCACGGGGGAGCGGGCATCGGCACCGGGATCGGGATATGCACGGGAAAGCGGCCATCGGCACCGGCATCGGGAATACCCACGGGGGAGCGGGCACCGGCACCGGGATCGGGAATAGGCACGGGAAAGCGGGCACCGGCACCGGGATCGGGAATAGGCACGGGGGAGCGGGCATCGGCACCGGGATCGGGAATACCCACGGGAAAGAGGGCATCGGCACCGGAGGCGCACATCGGGACTGGGGTCACGGTCGGGGGAGCCGGGACACGCAGCGGGGACACGCACCGGGACCGGTGTCTGCACCGGGGACACGCACGGGAGTGGGGCACCCACACCCAGGCCGGGCACTCACACCGGGGACACGTGTGGGGACACCCCTGGGACACGTAGGGGACCAGGATCTGCAGCGGGGATCTGTTCTGGGTGTGGGCACCCACAGTGGGGACACAGCAGGAGCAGGGACACGCGTGGGGGAGCAGGGACACACACTGGGGACCCGGCATCTGCACTGGGGCCAGGCACCCCCACTGGGGACACACACTGGGTGTCCCCATGGGGAGTTGTCCCCCAGGTGTGTCACCCTGCTTGAGGGGACACTTTGTCCCCCCCTTAGGACAGGCGTTTCCCACAGCCTCGTGGGGAAACTGAGGCGCATGAGGTGTCAGGAGGCCCTGAGCCACAAAGGCACCCCAATATCTGTCACCTTCAGCCCAAGGGCTTGTGGCACTGCCTGCCAAGGGACAGAGCTGAGGACAGATCTGGGGATGGGAGCTGTCACTCTGGCTGAGACCATGAAGGGACAGACCTGGAGGCAGGGGAGTTGTCAGGGCTGTGCCCGTGGCAGGACAGATTTGGGGACAGGGGCATTGATTCTGGGGTTGTACCCGTGGAAAGACATTTGGGGACAGACCTGGGGACAGGAGAGCTGTCACTCTGGTTGTGCCCATGGAGGGACAGATTTGGGGACAGAGTTGGGTGGGGTTGGGCTGGGGGCCAGGCAGTGATGGCCGTGGTGGCCTCGGGCACATGGGGTGTCCCGGCAGAGCGATGTCAGGCATGGGGACACCCACTCGTCCCCCTTCCTGTCCCCACGGTGGGGGACTCGCTCCCTGCCAGCCCACACGGGCAGAGGGGCCACCCACTGCCACCGGGGCAGTGAGCTGTGCCCGGGTGTTGTGCTGGGCTGGCACGGGGCAGGGACACGGGGACATGGGGACATGGAGATGGGGACACAGAGATGGGATGGGGACACAGAGATGGGATGGGGTCACGGAGATGGGATGGGGACACAGAGATGGGGACATGGAGATGGGATGGGGACATGGAGATGATGGGATGGGGACACAGAGATGGGATGGGAGCAGGGAGATGGGATGGGGACAAAGAGGTGGGATAGGGACACAGAGATGGGATGGGGACACAGAGATGGGATGGGGACACAGAGATGGGATGGGGACACGGAGATGGGATGGGGACACAGAGTTCGGATGGGGACACGGAGATGGGATGGGGACACGGAGATGGGATGGGGATGGGATGGGGACACGGAGACAGGACCGCGATCCGAATTGGGGTGGGGACATAGCGTGGGGACAGAGCTGGCTCATGCCGTGGGGACATGGCAGGGACATAGGGACAAATCCAGGGCAGGGCCATGCCATGGGGACCTGGAGCCAGAGTAGGGACACGGAGCTGGGACTTGATAAAGGGACGTGAAACTGTGATGGGAACACAGAGGTGGGACAGGGCCGTGCCACAGGGACCTGAAGTCCCCACAAGGAGGTCTGCAGAGGCTCAAGCCATCAGATGGGTGAACCCAGGGCCGGGTGGGTGTCATTTAGGGCCTTGGGGACAAGAGCCTGTGCAGCTGAGGCTGGGCCCTACATCGCTGTGGGGACACACACGTGCAAAGCCCCTGTCCCCACGCAGGGCCCCGGGCGCTGCCGCAGCCGTGTTTAGTCTGAGCAGGAGCGTGGGTGACCTTCGGCTAAACAGCACCGGGGCCCACCTCATGGACACCCTGCAGGGCTGGGGGGCACCCAAGGGGCACCCATGGGTCCCTGGGGGGAGGTGCCACGCTGGGTCCTCCTGTGTGCCCACCGCGGGTGACTGGGGCAGGGTGGGGGATGCGCCGGGGATACCCCCACCCACAGCCCACAGAGGACAAGGTGGGGGGTCCCGGGGTGCTGCCACTGCAGGGATGTGTCCCCAGACAGACAGATGGATGGACAGACGGACGGACAGTCTGCAGGGACCCCCGGCAGGGACCGCACACACACACACACACACACGCACACACACACATGCACACACACGCGGTCTCCTTGCACGCCCCGACACGGGGACCACACACACGCACACACACACATGGCAGAGGCAGCTGGAAGCACAGCAGGAGACAGACAGACAGACGGACGGACAAAGAGGCAGACAGACAGACAGACAGACAGGCAGGAGGGTGGGTGGTGGGTGAGCACACGCCCGGGCCGTGCACACACACGCAGGCACAAACACGCCTGGGCGTGCACACGCGTGTGTGAATCCACAGGCACACACACACACGTGGATTCTGTGTGTGTAAAAGCGTGTTAAGCAATGGACAAACGCGAATTTTGTGCGCACACGCGTGTGTAAATCCACGCGCAAGCACAAGGATGCACACGCAGGCTCCTGCACACGCGTGTGTCCCCAATCCCTCCCACGGGGACCGGTGTCCCCCAGCCCCGCGTGGCGCCCCCTCCCCAAGCTGAGCCTTCCCCTGCCCCCCTTCCTGCCCCCCCCGGGGCCGGTTTGCCCCCCGGGCTCCCACACCGCCGCCGTTCCCCGTGCCCGCCCCTGTGCCGGCGGGACCCCAGTGCCGGCGGGGCGGAAGGCGGGGGGGCAGGCGGGGGGTCCCTCCTCCATCCCTCCTCCTCCTTCTCCTCCTCCATCCCTCCCTCCTCCTTCCTCCTCCCCTCCCCCGCCGCCCGCTCGGTGCCGGTGCCGGTGCCGGTGGCCGGGCAGCGCCGAGCATGGCCGGGGCCCGGGGGTGCCGCCGCCGCCCGGTGCTGCCCGCGGCGGTGCCCGCAGCCCTGGGGCTCTGCCTGCCCCTCTGCCTGCTGCTCCCGCTGCCCTCCGCCGCCTGGAGCCCGGCCCTGCTGCCGCCCGCCGCCCGCAGGTACCGGCACCGCGGGCACTGGGATGCGGGCACCGGGGCAGCGCCGCCTGCTGCGGGGCACCGGGGGCTGTGGGTACCGGGGGGCACCGGGCACGGGTATAGCTGCGGGCACTGGGGACCGAGTGCTTGGATGTGGGCACCCGGGAGATTCCGGGAATCTGTATCAGCCACGGGGGCATCGGGTGTAGGGGGCATCAGCACGGGGTTCTGTGGGCACTGGGGGGCTCTGTACCAGGCGTGGGGGCACCACGGACCGGGGGCACCGGCAGGGAGGGGCTGCGTGGGCCGTGATGCTGGGGTGGGGGAGGCTGGGGGCACTGGGAGATACTGGGGCCAGCTGGACTTACTGGGGTATCAGAGCTGCCAGGCTCAGCAGGGTGCTGGGGGGGCTACTGGGGGTGCCTGGGCATATTGGGATCCTGGGGCTGCCTGGGCATTTTGGGATCCTGGGGCTGCCTGGGCATTTTGGGATCCTGGGGCTGCCTGGGCATTTTGGGGTCCTGGGGGTGCCTGGGCATTTTGGGATCCTGGGGCTGCCTGGGCATTTTGGGATCCTGGGGCTGCCTGGGCATTTTGGGATACTGAGGGTGCCTGGGCATTTTGGGATCCTGGGGGTGCCTGGGCATTTCTGGATCCTGGGGGTGCCTGGGCATTTTGGGATCCCGGGTTTGCCTGGGCTTGTTGGGATCCTGGGGCTGCCTGGGCATTTTGGGATCCTGGGGCTGCCTGGGCTTATTGGGATCCCGTGGGTGCCTGGGCATTTCTGGATCCTGGGGCTGCCTGGGCATTTTGGGATCCTGGGGCTGCCTGGGCATTTTGGGGTCCTGGGGGTGCCTGGGCATTTTGGGATCCTGGTGGTGCCTGGGCATTTTGGGATCCTGGGGCTGCCTGGGCATTTTGGGATCCTGGGGCTGCCTGGGCATTTTGGGATCCCGGGGCTGCCTGGGCATTTTGGGATCCTGGCGCTGCCTGGGCATACAGGGACATGCTGAGGCTACTGGGTTTGCCTGGGCATATTGGGATCCTGGCGCTGCCTTGGCACGCTGGGATTACTGGGAATGCTGGGCATGGTGGGGTTCCCTGGGCATACTGGGGGTGCTGGGGCTGCCTTCTCATGCTGGGGCTACTGGGAGTGCTGGAGTTGGTGAAATGTGAATGTCCCCAGCCCCAGGGTCCTGCCGTCCCTTGGAGGTGGCCCAGTCCGGGGGTCTGTGGTGCCGTGGGGGGCTGTGGTCCCTGTCCCGCCGCAGCGGCAGGGACAGGGGGGTTGTTTACAGGAAACCCTTGCCTCTGGCCGTGTCTCCGGCACCGGATTGCCGGGACCTCCCGGTTCCGCTCGGCTCGGTGAGGCGACGGGCAGAAGCCGCCTCATTTCCCCTTCCCCTCCCGGCCAAGCCCAGGAAGCCCCCGGTGCCTTGGCACATCCCTGCCGTGTCCCCCCGGGCCAGCACCCAGCACCCACCCCATCCCACCCCATCCCACCCCATCCCACCCCATCCCACCCCATCCCTCCCTGACGCACCGCTGGCATCCCACGTGCCCAAGCCGGGGGCACAAAGCCAAGCGGCCGATTTTGGGAATGGGAGCGGGATTCGGAGCCAAACCTGCTGTGGGCTTTGCCCCGGGTGGGCACAAGCCGTGGCAGCAGAGCCCGGACCCCTCGGTGCCAGTGCGGTGCCGGGTGGGCCGGGGTCACGCCGGGCCATGCGGGCGCTCGCATGCCAGAGCCTGCCAGCTCCTGCCCCGCTCCTGGGAGGGCATTCCCTTGGGAAACGAGCCGGGACCCATCCCCATCCCATCCCATGCCATCCCCACAGGCATTCCCACAGCTGGGTGTCCCTCCAAGGGGGACGATGCCCCCCGGGCCCCCTTGGCACGGCAGGGTGGCAGCAGGAGCGTGGCCACAGCTCCGGCGGGCTCTGCGCCTCCACAGCCCTGGCACGGTGCCCTCCTGGGCCGCTGCCCGGCCGGAAAGCCCTGTGCCACCCCGCTGTCCCCCCCGCCTCCGGCACCTCCCAGACAATTGTCCCCCCGCAGCGCCCGCTTGTCCCTGCTGCCACCGCCTCCCTCCCTGCAGCACTGCAGCAGCACCGAAAAACTCATTTTTTTGACCCAAATTGTGCAGCCTTTGAGTTTGGAGCTGCCGAGGGTACGGGGACGCCCGGTGTCATGGCACCGGCGTGTCCCCCTCTGCAGGGGCAAACCGAGGCTGGGTGGCCGGAGAGGGGCGGGCAGAGCCTGGCATGTGGGGCAGGAGAAAGGAGCCTTTGTGTGGGGTGGGCTGGGGGCACGGGGGAGCTCCGGGCCCGCTGCAGGCCGGTGCCAGCGCTGCAGGAATGCAGCAGGAATGTGCTGCAGGGCTCCCCACGGGCACCCCAAAAACCGGGCATGGGCATCTGCCAGGGTGGCAGCACCCCCAGGGTGTCCCTGCACAAGGGCTGGTGACATCGGTGTTCCCCCTCCAGCAACTGGTGCTCCTACACGGTGACACGGACGGTGTCGTGCCACGTCCAGAACGGGACATTCCTCCAGAGGGTCTTCCAGGGGTGCCGCTGGCCCCTGGCCTGCAGCGGGGGCAGGTGAGGGGGACCCCTGGGAGCAGGGACAGCGGGGGTGCCCCCAGGATGGGCGTGAGTGCCACCCCTCTGTGCCACAGCTACCGCGCCGTGCTGCGGCCGCTCTACAGGGTGGCCTACAGGACGCTGACGGCGCTGGAATGGCGCTGCTGCCCCGGGCACGCCGGCAGCCACTGCCAGGAAGGTGGGAACAGCGCGGATGGGGCCTGGGCAGGGCGGGCACGGGCACCCCAGGGTGCTGGGACACGGCCTGTGGTGGCACTGGTAGGGTGGGTGAGGAGAAGGACCTGTGGGTGGGTGGGATGGATGATGGATGATGGATGGATGGATGATGGATGATGGATGGATGGATGGATGGATGATGGATGGATGATGGATGGATGGATGATGGATGATGGATGGATGATGGATGATGGATGGATGATGGATGATGGATGGATGATGGATGGATGATGGATGGATGGATGGATGGATGGATGGATGGATGGATGATGGATGATGGATGGATGGATGGATGGATGGATGGATGGATGGATGGATGATGGATGAATGGATGGATCCATGGATCCATGGATGGATGGATGGATGATGGATGGATGGATGGATGGATGGATGGATGGATGGATGGATGGATGGATGGATCTATGGATGGATGGATGATGGATGGACAGAAGGATTCTCCCATGGGTGGCACGTGTGTGCATGTCCCTGGGTGGTCAGCCAGGGGGACAGGAGTGGGTGGGCAACGGGATGTGCCTGAGGGGGGCACTGAAAGAGCCGATGGACAGGGTGTGTGTGGATGGACAGACGGACACTCCTCAGCGTGGCAGTGCCCACCAGGGGCTGCACCCCCCAGGCACGAGTGGCCGGGGGCGGGTGGGCAGTGAATGAATGGGTGCGAGGCTGTGCCGTGTGAGGGGGGGGATGGGCGCTGCCAGCTCTGACAGGGGGGTCTTTGTCCCCATTGTCACCACATCCTCCTCCTCCCTCTCCCCCAGGACCCCACTGCGGGGCTGTGATGGCAGCGGGTGGCACCCAGGGGTGGGGACACCCTGGGGTGGCACCGAGGGTCTGCAGGGCAGCGGGTGACACGGGGGGGGGGTCCGGAGGCAGCTGGGTGGGAGCAGAGCTGGGGGAGGCGGGGGGTTCTTCCTCCTCCTCTTTCTCCTCCTCCTCCTGCTCCTCCCTGCGTGCTTGGCCGCCTGCCCCACATCTGGCCCCACTTAGGGCTGTCCCCACGGCGGTGGCCGTGCCGGGGGGGCGGGGGTGACAGCGTGGGGGGGCTCGGGGGCCACCTCTGCTCCAGACACCCCAGTCCTGCCGTGCTGGGTGGCCCCTGGCTGCTGTCCCCAGGATGTCCCGGTGGGGACAGGGGACTGGGACCCCACCCACGGGGGGTGAGTGTGGGCAGTGTCCCCAGGATTGTGCCCCCACCACCCAAAGCCACCCCCGGAATGGGGCTGGGGGCTGTGGGGGTGATTGAGGGTTCAGGGCTGAGGGGGCTGGGTTTGGGCTGAAATTGGGGGGTGGTCATGAGGGGATTTGGGGGGTCTGGTTAAGGACCGTGGGTGGGTTTGGGGGTTGTGGGTTGGGGGCACCTGGCGTGTGGTCATGGAGGGTTTTGGGGGTCTGGTTCAAGACCATGGGTGGGTTTGGAGGATCCCGACTCAGGGTTATGGGTGGGATTTGGGGTCTGAGACTCACCCAGAGCCAGGATGGGGCCCAGCACCCCGAATTACAACAGGAAGGTTTCCCACAGGAGGCGGTGCCCCACGGGGGGGTCCCCCCGTGCTGACCCCCCTTTCCTCGGCAGAGGCTCGCAGCCCCCTCACCCTGCGCGACCCCAACCGCCCCAGCGCCGCCCCCCGCCGGCCCCCCCTGCACCCCACGGCCTTCTCAGGTGGGTCCCCCCCCAAACCCGCTGCGGTGGGCACAGAGGGCCGGCTGCCCCCCACCCCAGCGCCTGTGCCCCCCAATTTCCCCCGCAGGGTGCCTGAACTGCAGCCGTGTCGGGGAGCTGACAGCCCGGCTCGCCACCCTGGAGGCACAGGCAAGTCCCAGTTTGGGGTCTGGCCACCTCCCCCTGCGCCCCCCGAGGGTCACACGAGCCCTGCGGGGGTCACCTTGTGCCCCCTGCTGTCACCCACCCCCTCTGTGCCCTCGGCAGGTGGCCCGGCTGGCGGTGGCCGAGCCCCCCGTGCCAGCAGCACCCAAAGGCAGCAGCCCGGGCAGGGGGCCCCAGGCCGGGCAGCTCTGGGGGTCCCCGGCCGCCCGCGGGAGCCCCGGGGATGACGGTAAGGCAGGGTGACAATGACAGTGACAATGACAGGGACAGCTGGCAGCACCCGCAGGGCAGGGAACGCACCTGGGTGTTGTCAATATTTGGGGGGCAGGACCCCTCACTCTGGGGGAAAAGCCACCCAGCTGCCACCCGCGGGGACAGGCCAGCCCTGGGGAGGCGGTGGGGACCGGGTGTGGGTGGGGGGCACCCCTGAGGGGCTGTCCCCGGGGTCCCCACCCCCTCAGGGTGCTGCTGTGCCGCAGGGACACCCGGCTGGAGGGGACCCCCCGGCCCCAAGGGCGACGCGGGAGGACGGGGACCCTCGGGAATTCCTGGAGTGAAGGGTCCAGTGGGACCACCAGGTAAAGGGGGGACAGCATGGGGAGACCCCAGCCTGGTGCCTGGCCCAGCCGAGCCCCCCCTTTCCTGCTGGGCAGATTTGGGGGGTCCCTGCAGCAGTTTGGGGGCTCGGAAGGGCTCCAGCCCTGCACGGCCCCAATCTTCACCCTCCTCTTCCTCCCTGCAGGTCCCCCCGGCCCCCCAGGACCACCCGGCCGGGATGGAGCCAGGGGGCTCCCCGGAGAGAAGGGGTCCCCCGGGCCCCCCGGCCCCCCGGGCCCCCCTGCCCCTGTGGGGCCAGCGATCCCCAGACTGGCCGAGCCCAGTAAGGGGGGGCTGGGCTGGGGTCTCCTCCCAGTGTGACCCCAAGAACGGGACTGGGCTGGGGGGGGCTGAGCCTCACCTGGGCTGGGGGTGTGGGGAGCTCCTGCTTGTCCCTGGGGTCCTGGGATGAGATGTGGGGCACTGGGGACCCCCAAGCCATGATTGGGGTCCCGGGATGAGATGTGGGGCACTGGGGACCCCCAGGCCATGATTGGGGTCCCAGGATGAGATGTGGGGCACTGGGGACCCCCAGACCACCACTGGGGTCCCGGGATGAGATGTGGGGCACTGGGGACCCCGAGACCATGATTGGGGTCCTGGGATGAGATGTGGGGCACTGGGGACCTCCAGGCCATGATTGGGGTCCCGGGATGAGATGTGGGGCACCTGCCATCATTGGGGTGACAGGGACGAGACACGGGGGGAGCAGGGGAGGGGAATGTGGGCCCCAAACACCCCCTCCATTCTCCCCCCAGGGGACCCGGTCATCTCCAACACCTTCACCGAAGCCACCAGGAGCATCGTGGGTCCCATGGGACCCCCCGGACCTGTGGGGCCAATGGGTGAGGGTGTCCCCCCCTCCTCTGTCACCCCCTGACACTTTCGGGTGCCCCAGTGTGGGGCTGAGTTGTGTCCCCTGTCCTTGCAGGTCCCCCCGGCCCCCCAGGTCCCGTCGGTCCCCCCGGGCCCCCAGGAGCCGATGTAAGTGCTGGGCTGGGGGGCAGGGCAGGGTCCCCGTGTCCCCCAGGGCTGATGTCCCCTCCTTGTCCTGGCACAGGGCAGGGCAGGAGCGCCCGGAGCTGCTGGTCCCCCTGGCGAGAAGGGGGACAGGGTGAGTGTCCCCGGCCCCACACTGTGACACCGGGGGGCTGGCCGTGCCCCCCAGGGGTTCTGACACCCTCTGTGTCCCCCCCAGGGTCCCCAGGGTCACCCCTGTGGTGGCCGTGTGGGGGGAGTGGTTTGGGGGCCACCTCAGCCCCAGACACCCCGGTCCTGCTGGGTGCCCCAAGCCGCTGTCCCCCTGTCCCCAGGGTCCCTGTGTGGGGACAGGGAGCTGTGACCCTGCCCTGGGGGTGGATGTGGGCAGTGTCCCCAGGATTGTGCCACCCCCCCGTCCAAAGCCACCCCCGCAATGGGGCTGGGGGCCGTGGAGGTGTTTGGGGTTCAGGGCTGGGGGGAGATGTGGGGGCCTGGGTTTGGGGCTGAGATGGGGGGATTTGGTGAGTGGCCGTGAGGAGATTTGGGGGGGTCCAGACCATGGGTGGGTTTGGGGGGCTGTGGGTTGGGGGGGTTGGGGGGTAATGGGGGGGTTGGGGGGGTCTGGTGTGGGGTCATGGGAGAGTTGGGGGGGTCCGGTGTGGGGTCATGGAGGGGTTGGGGCGGGGTTGGTGTGGGGTAAAGGGGTGTTGGGGGGTCCGGTGTGGGGTCATGGGAGAGTTGGGGGGGTCCGGTGTGGGGTAATGATGGGTTGGGGGGTCCAGTGTGGGGTCATGGGAGAGTTGGAGGGGTCCAGTGTGGGGTCATGGAGGGGTTTGGGGGTTTGGTGAGTGGTAAGGGGGGGTTGGGGGGTAATGGGGGGGGTTGTGGGGGTCTGGTGTGGGGTCATGGGAGAGTTGGGGGGGTCTGGTGTGGGGTCATGGAGGGGTTGGGGGGGTTGGTGTGGGGTCATGGGAGAGTTGTGGGGGTCTGGTGTGGGGTCATGGAGGGGTTGGGGGGTTTGGTGAGTGCTAAGGGGGGGGTTGGGGGGGTCTGGTGTGGGGTCATGGGAGAGTTGGAGGGTCCAGTGTGGGGTCATGGAGGGGTTGGGGGGTTTGGGGAGTGGTAAGGGAGGGTTGGGGGGTTGGTGTGGGGTCATGGAGGGGTTGGGGGGGGGTTGGTGTGGGGTAAGGATGGGTTGGGGGTCCAGTGTGGGGTCATGGAGGGGTTGGGGGGTTTGGTGAGCGCTAAGGGGGGGTTGGGGGGTCCGGTGTGGGGTCATGGAGGGGTTGGGGGGTTTGGTGAGTACTAAGGGGGGGTTGGGGGGCCGGTGTGGGGTTGTGGAGGGGTTTGGGGGGTTTGGTGGGCAGCAGTGGGGGGGTTGGGGGGCCGGTGTGGGTGCCAGCCGCGGGCTCTGCCATCACCCCCCTGGTGGCGGTGTGCCGGTGCCCCCGGAGCTGATGGCTCTGTCCCCGCAGGGTCCCCAGGGCCAGCCGGGCAGCCGCGGGCAGGACGGGGCGCAGGTACGTGCGTGGGTCGGGGTCCCCCCGGCCGCAGCCCCCCGTGCCCCCCCTGCCAGGCCCTCTCCTCTCTGTGTTTCAGGGCGAGCCGGGCCCCCGGGGCGAGCCGGGCGAGAGGGGCACTTGGGTGAGTGGCACCGGGGACACGCGGGGGATGGCACCCCGACACCCCATTGGCACCCCAGTGATGTCCTCAGGGTCCCCACTTGTTCCCACTGCCCCACAGCTTGTCCTGGGGTCCCCAGTGATGTCCTGGGTGTCCCCAGCACCCCAAAGGTGGCTCTGGGGGGTCCCTGGCCAATGTCACCCAGTGCCAATGTCACCTGAACTGGGTGGTGGGGCACAGAGTGGGCTCAGACCCCCCCACGGGGGTTCCCCCTCTCCTTCCCCTGGTGTTGGTGAGTCGGGGGGTCCCCCGGGGGTGGCCTGGGGCCATTTGGGGTGCAGCCCCCGCTGAGCCCGCGCCTCTCTTCCCCAGGGGGAGGGTTTGCACCAGCTCCGCGAGGCGCTGAAGATTTTAGCGGAGAGGGTTTTAATCTTGGAAACAATGATTGGGCTCTACGGTGAGTAGGGGGACGGGGACCCCCGGGGTGACCCCCAGCCCGGCCAGCAGGTCACCGGGTCCCCGTGACCTCACAGTGGCCCTTGGCTCACCGATGTCATGGAGCTGCAGGGAGGGCACCCTCGGCAGCCCCTCCTCATGCCATGGGGGGACAGGGACAGGTCCAGCCCCTCCAGGGGTGACCCCATCCCTCCCGGGAGGTCACCAGGCCCCCGCGACATCACGGTGGCCCATGGCCATCGTGACATCAGCCGTGCACGATGTCATCACCCACATGGTGGCATCATGGCCAGCACTGGGGGCCACTCGAGGGAAGGGCCACCAGGGTCACCCTCACCCCCAGCTGGGCACCCCAGAGCCCCCCCAGGCACTGCCCCCCTCGGGCAGGGACACCTGTGACAGTCTCAGTGTTGGGGACAAGCGGGTGGCCCTCTGAGAAGGTTGGGGACATGTCCCCCCACGTTTTGGAGAGCTCAGTGTGCCGGGGGTGGCAGAGGGAGCACCCCCAGCTGGGGACATCAGTGTCTCCCCGGACAGTTGTGGATGTGTCCCCCCAAATGTCGGGGGGCTCAGCATGCCGGGGGTGGCAGAGGGAGCACCCCCAAGTCAGGGACATCAGTGTCCCCATCAGGGCACCGCCAGGGACATCAAGCCAGCACAAGGGCCCCCCCATTGTCACCATAGACCCGCAGGGATGGGGGGGCCCCCAGCACCCTTCTGAGACTGGGAAGACCCTCCTAGGAGACCTGGCACCCCCTCCTCGTGCCCCACACCCCCATCCCGCTGGGGCTGCCCCCTGCCGTGCCCCCGCCATGCTGTGCCACCCCTGCCGTGCCGTGTCCCCAGCCCGTGTCCCCGTGTCCCCGTGCCCGCCGCGGGGCCAACGCGCTCTGCTCTGCTCTGCTCTGCTCTCTCCCTCTCCCCCAGGCCAGTAGCTTCCAAACCCTCCTGCAGCAGCAGGCCCGGCTGGAGGTCCTGGCTAGAAGGGTCACCTTGCTGGAAGCCATCATCTGGCCAGGTAACCACCCCCGCCCCACCCTGCCCCGCATGAGCCTGGAGCGCCGCGGCACCCGGGAGCGGGCACGGGGCACGGGGGGCTGGAGCCACCGCAGCGGGGCACCGGGAGCTCCGGGGCCACGGGAGAGCTCGGAGACCTGCTTGGATTGAGAGGGGCAGCCATGGAGATCTCTTGGATTGAGAGGTGACCATGGAAATCTCTTGGATTTAGCCATGCAACCATGGAGATCCTCTTGGATTGAGAGGGGCAGCCATGGAAATCTCTTGGATTGAGAGAGGCAACCATGGAGATCTCTTGGATTGAGAGGGGCAACCATGGAAACCTGCTTGGATTGAGAGGTGACCATGGAGATCTCTTGGATTGAGAGGGGCAACCATGGAAACCTGCTTGGATTGAGAGGTGACCATGGAGATCTCTTGGATTTAGCCATGCAACCATGGAGATCTCTTGGATTGAGAGGGGCAACCATGGAGATCCTCTTGGATTGAGAGGGGCAACCATGGAGATCCTCTTGGACTGCGAGGTGACCATGGAGGTCTCTTGGATTGAGAGGGGCAACTATGGAGATCTCTTGGATTTAGCCATGCAAACATGGAGATCCTCTTGGATTGAGAGGTGACCATGGAGATCCTGGTGGGCCAAGGGAAACTGGAACTCGCCAAGGTTTAAGGGAGACCATGGAGAGACCCTCTCACCCCAAAGGAGCCCATGGAGACCCCTCTTGGACCAAGAGGAACCCTGGAGCTCTTTAGGGTTCCAGGGAGCCCATGGAGAGACTCTCTCACTCCAAAGGAGACCACGGAGACCCCTCTTGGGCCAAGAGAAACCCTGGAGCTCCCCAGGGCTCCATGAAATCCTTGGAGAAGGGAGACCATGGAGATCCCCTCAAGCCAAGGGAGGCGCAGGGACCCCCCAGGCTCACCGGAGACCACGGGGACCCTCTCGGACTGAAGCGGCTCCCAGCGCTCCCGTTGTCCCAAGGGACCCCCGGTGCCAACCCCCCGTGCCAGGGTGCCCCCCACCCTCACCCCCCTGCCCCCTCCCCATTCCAGCTGTGCTTTCCCACAGGGCTCCAAGCGGGGGTGCCAGGCAGGGGTGCCAGCTGGGGGGTCCTCGGGTGGCTGTCCCCAGGGCTTGGGGACACTCAGAGCCACAGTGGGGCAGAACACCCACAGCACAGCCCCCAGCGCCCATTTGGGGGATTCTGGAGCAGGGGGGGTGACATCCCACCCCTGACACCCCTTTTTTCCTCTCCTCCCGCAGAGCCAGAGCCCGGCTCGGGCAGCGGCGCCCCCAGCACGGCGACCCCCGGGGTGCCCCGTGGCAAGCGTGGCAGCGGCCACCCCCCCTACCGCATCGTCACCGCCGCCCGCCGCGCCCCCCCAGAGCCGTGACAGGGGCGTCACCCAGGCCACCCCCGTCACCCAGGCCACCCCGTCACCCAGGCCACCCCCGTCACCCAGGCCACCCCCGTCACCCAGGCCACCCCCGCCGTGCCACCCTGGGGAGCAGGACGGGCTCAGCCCCGTCCCCCCTCTTGGTGCTACTGGTGGCACGGCACCGTCCCCCCCACCACGCTTCGCCCCCATCGCCGCTGCTTGAGCCCCCGGGAGGGCCGGGGGTGTCCCCAAGGCCATTTCTGTCCCCCGGCCAAGGCGGTGCTCCCGGGGGATGGGCTCTGTCTCATCCCATCCCCCCCCCCGTGCACCCCAGCCCAGGGGAGGGGATTTGGGGGGCTGGCGGTGGGGACTCCCCAGGTGGGGACCCCGCTGTGCCACGCGCTTCGCTGCTTTGGGACCTGCCAGGTCATTAAATGTCCCCAAATCCCTGTCCTGTGGGGTCGCTTGGTGTGCCAGGGACATCCCAGGTGACCCGGGCACATATGGGGTGGGATGGGATAGGATCTATGGGATGGGATGGGATAGGATCTATGGGATGGGATCTATGGGATGGGATCTATGGGATGGGATCTATGGGATGGGATGGGATGGGATAGGATCTATGGGATGGGATCTATGGGATGGGATTCATGGGATGGGATGGGATGGGATGGGATGGGATGGGATGGGATGGGATGGGATGGGATGGGATGGGATCCATAGGATGGGATCCATAGGATGGGATCCATAGGATGGGATCCATAGGATGGGATGGGTTCCATGGGATGGGATGGGATGGGATGGGATGGGATGGGATGGGATGGGATGGGATGGGATGGGATGGGATGGGATGGGATGGCATTCAGGGACACCCAGGGGACACACGGCTGTGCCATGGGACACCCACCCACAATGTGACACCAATCCATGCAACATCAGCCCTGGGACACCCACCCACGGTCCCACCACCCATGGGACACCCAGCTGTGCCACCACACCCCGGGTCACCCCCCAGTGCACGCAGGACACGCGGTACTGCACCCCCTCATGTCCTCATGGGACACGATGACATCACGCAGCGATGACACGCGGTGACGTCACTCTGCCACGTGGGCAGCGCACAATGTCAACCCCAGCACGGGGACCCCAACCAGCACCCGCCGTGACACTGGTGACGTCACACACAGCCCACAGCGTCACCCGCCGGCAGGTGACACCGAGTGACGGACCAGGAGGCGCCGCCAGGCGACACCCGGGGCTCACCGCCTGCGTGACGTCACGGCGGCCCCGCTACGCCTCCATGACATCACTACGCCGGCCATGACGTCACGCCCCCGCCGCGCTCCCCGCTCCGCCTCGCGGCCCGAGCGCCTCTTGCGCGACGGTCCCTAACGGCCGCGGGCCGTACCATCCCGCCCCCGGCGGGGGGGGGGAAGCGCCCAGCGAGGCGCGGAGCCGCCATCCGGAGCGGCGGCCGCTGCCCGCGGGGCCGTCCCGGTTCCCCGCGGACGGCAGCAGCGGCGGGCGGGCGGCGGAGCGGGGCGGGCCGAGCCCCCGGGCCGCGTTCTGCCGGCGGCGCCCCCCGGGCGCGGGGTGGTGCGCGCGGCGGGGCCGGGCGGCGCATGCGCGGCGCGGGGCGGGGCCGGGCGGGCAGCGCGGAGGAGGAAGGCGAGAAAATGGCGTCGACGGGTGAGCGGGGCCGGGGCGGGCCGGGCCCGGGGCGGGCGGCGAGGCAGGACGGGACCCCCGGCAGCGCCGCCGCCCCCGCCGCGGAGCGGCCGGAGGGGCGCTGGGACGGCGCCGCCGGCCCGTGGCGCCGCGCCCGGGGGCCGCTGGGGTCGGGCCGTGCAGGGCCCGTCCCGCCCGTGTCCCGCCGGTCCGCCCGCCCGGGCCGCGCCGGGGCCGCGGGTGTTTCCCCTCAGCGTCCGCTGCGTCTCTCGCGGCCCCTCGGTGCCGCGGGATCGCCGGAACCCCGCGCTCGCAGCAGCCGAGCCCGAGCGGGGCTCGCTCCGGCCCTGCCCCGCGGGTCTGGGCGCGATGCGGGAGCGCTGCGGGTGCGAAGGGACCTGGAGCTCATCCCGGGGCAGCGACACCTCCCCCTGTCCCTGCGGGCGGCCAGCCCGGCCCTGGGCACCGCCAGGCACGGAGCATCCTCTGGGATCTCCGCTCCAGCACCTCCCAGCCAGCAATTCCTGCCCAAAATCCCACCCATCCCTGCCCTCTGGCAGTGGGAGCCATTCTCTGTGTCCTGTCCCTCCATCCCTTGTCCCCAGTCCCTCTCCACCTCTCCTGGAGCTCCTTTATGCCCTGGAAGGGGCTTTGAGCTCTCCTTGAAGCCTTCTCCTCTCCCAGCTTTTCCCCACAGCGAGATAAGATGTTCCACCATCTCCATGGCGCCACAATTTTCTGAATGAAGCGTTTTTCCACGCGGGCTCCAGCTGGATACAAATAGTTGGAGACAGAGACTCTCCAGCTCAGTACACCTTAAAGTGCTTTAAATCACAGCAGGATTTGACTCCCTTTAAAAGAATGAGGATTTTCCTTTTTTCCAACAAGGAAAATCTCCCAGGCCATGGAGTGTGAGGGAATATCACCAACAGCACCTTGGGGAGCTTGAAAAAGAAAAGTCAGTAAAGGAACATCTGCCAGTGGAATTGTCAGGACGGGGGTTAAAACCACAGCTGTGTTTTCCCTTAATTCATGGAATTGTTCCTCCTGGGAGCTGCTATTTTCAGCCTCTGGTGTGCTTCTGAGCCTTGTGAAATAAAAGGAAGATTAATTTCCCCCTGGAAATAAAAGCCAGGAGATGGGTTTAACTAAATGAACCATAATATTATTTTTTATTAATGTTCTGTGTTCCTCTAAATCCCAGCAAATTAAAAGAGAGGCATCACCACAGGCAAACTGCAAATTCCACACCTGGAATTAAATCCTGCAGAGGGGGAAATGTTGGGTTTAGGTGGGACTGGGGGAGGGCTGTGAGGAGTGGGGTTAATTGATACCCCTGCATGGAGCTCGAGGGCAAAATGGGCTGAAAACGGAGAATTAAATGAGGTTTTGGTGGCTGGAGGGTGAGCAGGGAAAAAAGTGGAGTGGTAGGAAAGGGAAGCTGGATGGGGGGACCAGGCATTAATTAACACTCAGGATTTAGCAGAACCACGTGTAAAGTGAATGAAAAAAAAACCAAAAAACAAACAAACCCAGAGCCCTGAACTGAACAAGGAAAATGTTCCAATATCCCACGTGCCAACCTGAGAGGGAAGTGGGAATGCTGCCAGGGGAGTTTAACAGTTTGTGCCTTGTGTCTTGGGAGCAGGGAAACCTTTGGAGAACTCCAAGTGTCTTCTTTCCCCGTGTGAGGTGTTCTGGGCAAGGTCAAAGGAGTGAACAACTGCCAGGGATTCCTGCTGGGATCCCAGCAGGGCTGTTCCTGCCTCCAGCAGGGATCCAGGGGCTCTGCTCCTGCCCAGGGAGCAGGAGGAGAAGCTGGGAGCACCCCTGGAGGCTGGGCAGGAAGGGTTTGGTAGGGATGGATGCACAGGCTGAGGAACAGGAGGTTGTGCTGGATGGAAGCTGTGTTTTCCAATGTTTCCCAAGTGATTCCTGGGGCTCCATGCCTTGGGAATAGTGGGATAATGGCATTAAAGCCAGGCAGAATTTGCTTCCTCAAGTTCTCCAGTGCAGGAGTTGAGCTTGATCCATGTGGGTCTCTCCCACTTGGGGATATTCCATGATTCTTGGGAAAAACTTGGATTTCTGGCCAAGGTGTGACGGGAGCAGTGGGAACTCTTCCCACACAGGGATGGCTGGGAGCAGCTCCACTGATGCAGCTTCTGGCTGTGGCCTCCACCAGGAGCTTCTGGGCTCATTCCTGATTTCCTGAGCACCCTCTGTGCTCCTGGCAGAGCTGGGATCTCTGGCCAGGTCTGCTGGGAATGATGAATTCATCCCTGCTCCAGACCTTGGGTTGGGAGCTGGAGCTGTTGCTGCCTGTGAGGGAACTGGGAGCTGCAGTCCTTTCAAATTTAGCCTCCTAATTGCCATGTGGATTCATTTTCCATCCCTGCCAGCAAATCAGTTCACATCAAAACCCCAGGCTTTGCTGCTGGGGTTTTCAGGATTTTGGTTCTCCTCCCAGTCGGTTGTGACATGGATTGAGGATTTGAGGAGGGAATCACTCCCATCTTCCCAGCTCCAGCCCTTCCAGGGGACAAGTGGCTTTCCAGCCATCCATGTGTGTCCTTGAAAGGGAAGGAGTGAAGGTGGTGAAACCTTCCAGCCCAGCCCTTTCAGAGCAGGGTGCTGGGTTTGGAAGGCTCAAATCCCTCTTTTCCTTTGTTCCAACCCAAATCCCCCCCTGCCAGCCCCCTGGGACCCATCCAAGGTGGCAGTTAAATTGAACCGGGGTCATTTGAGATCAAAGTGGCTGCTGCAAGCAGCAGGAACAATGAGGGGAAGGGAGGTTTTGTTCCCCTCCAAAAAGAGGACTGAAAATGTGCATTTACCTTCCACCCTTGGGAAACTGGAATTCCAGTGGTTTATAGCAAGCTGCAGGAGGAAATTCCAGCTGCTGTGCTCTTGGTATCTTTAATTTTATTAAGCCTTTATCAATGTTTTTATTCTTTTTTCTTCTCCTTTTCTTTTAGATTACAGTACCTATAGCCAAGCTGCAGCTCAGCAGGGGTAAGTAGCTCATCCTCCCTGTTTTAAAAAGGTGTCATAAAAGTAGATCATAATTACGGTTTGGGCTTTACTCAGGTATGTTTGGAAAATCCTGAGGGTTTTCCTGGAGCTTTCTATTCCCATAGAATTTCAGCAAGAAACCATTGGGGCTGCATGAAAATTTGTCTGGCGATGCAGATTTGGGGCAAGATTATAAATGTCTTTACATTCATTCCACAGCTACAGCGCCTATGCACCTCAGCCAGCCCAAGGATATGCACAGACCACCCAGGTAAAACATGGGGAGGGGGTGGAATTCCTGCTCAATCACCTGTTTTCCAGGAAAACTGGAAACTCCGAGTGGCAGCGTCAAAATCTGGGGTTAAAAGTTGTCTTGGAGCTTCTCCCCCAGCCCAAAGTGCTTTTTAAAAGTGGAAATAACCTCAACAATCCCCCTTTTTTGTTAATTTATTCAATCCTGATGCCAGAAAAGCCAAATTCTTGGTGTATGTTTGACACCACCACGTTGGTGGGTGTTGGAATCGGAGGTGTAGGAGAGAAAAAAGGGGGGAATTGCCTTTTGGGAAATGGCAGAATTGGACAGAGGAGGAGGGAATCTACTTTTTCCTGGAGTTTTTATTGCTATAAGTGTTCATACTCTCAGTTGGCTGGACTGCAAAATAATGATGGTCTTTCAGAGATTAACTTAATGCTTATTTTTAACCTTTAGAATCCAAGTTACTACAACCACATTTGTCTGCAAACTCCAAGTATGTTTCCAAAGGTAAATTCTTGTCCTCAAAAAGTGCTGTAGGCTTAATTTTCCTTCCCAAGAGGAGGAAGACAGGCTCAGTGTGGGCTGAAAGGAAGGTGATGGTGACTTATTTAAATTAAAAGTCTTTGGAGACCACAACTGGAAGAGCTGCTCCCAGTTGTAGGTGAGGTGAAAGGTAGGAGCAGGATAAGGGTAGGAACAGGAAGCCTCAGCAACTAAAACCAGCTAATTAAACTCCTAACCAGCTAATTAAACACCTAACCAGCTAATTAAAGCCCTAACCAGCTAATCTCAGCTGTAGGCACGTGCCCATGGGAAGTTTGCAGCGTTCCCTGCCCCTTTTTGGAGGGAACTTCCAGGGACAGGGATGTGTTCATGTGCTCAGGGCTTTCCTGCTCCTGGTTCAGACCTGTGCCCTGGGTTCAGGAAGGCTGAATATCCCAAAAAGTCGAGAGAAATCTGAATTCTTTCAGAATCTGGAGGTTAAAGTTGTCTCCATGTCACTTCTCGAGCTGGATCCAGAGTTTGGTGCTAAGCCAGGAGCTGTTGCAAGCTTGCTGGTGCCTAGAGCATGGGCTGGTAGGGCATGGCTTGGGCAGCTGGTGGCACTGCTGGGCACAGCTGCTCCTCTCCTTCCCTCAGTGATTTTCAAGCTGGATTTGGAAACAAAGTCAGGGAATGGGTGAGGTGAGGGCTGATCCCTCACTGAGCCATAGGCACCGGAATGGGAGCAGCAGCACTGGGATACTTTGGGTGTTCCCATGGATCCCATCCTTCCATGCCTGTACCAACTCCCAGTTTTCAAATTAATGGCTGATGGGCATGAAAAATACTCCCAAATAATTTAATGGAAACCTTCCACAGGTTTCCTTTAGCCAACACCAAAGCAGTTTTACACTGAAGTGACTTTTCCTTTGTGCAGGGAGCACTCCCATTCCTGTATTCCAGGTTAACCTGGCACGGTGCCTGTGGGTGCTGGTGGTAGCTGTGAGCAGCTGGGAGCTTTCCTGTTTGCTTTCACAGAGCAGAGGTGTGTGGTGCCAATGTCAAGAGCCTGTTCCTTCAGTCTTGGCAGGGAAAAAAACCACTCCATAACCTCCTTGCAGAGCTGACCCGGAATTTCCCGCGGCACCTAAACTTTCACAGCAGCCTTGGCTTTGAGAGTGCTCAGCAACTGCAATTCCTGGGGGGTGGCTTGTGCTCATGGATTGAATCTGTGTCCTTTTGGAGCAGACCTACGGGCAGCAGAGCTACGGGACCTACGGGCAGCCCACCGACGTCAGCTACACACAGCCGCAGACCACGGCCACGTACGGGCAGACGGCCTACGCCACCTCCTACGGGCAGCCCCCCACAGGTGAGACCTGCTGGGCTGGGCTGGGCTCTGCTTGGCCTGCCAAAGGCCTCAATGTCACCTACGCTGTCCCACGGGCAGGGACAGCTCCCACAGGCTGCTCCAAGCCCTGGGCAAACTCGGGAACTTCCAGGGATGTGGCAGCTGCAGCTGTGGGTGACCCGTGTGACCACCCTCCCAGGGAACAATTCCCAATATCCCATCCATCCCTGCCCTCTGGCACTGGGAAGCCATTCCCTATGTCCTGTCCCTCCATCCCTTGTCCCCAGTCCCTCTCCAGCTCTCCTGGAGCCCCTTCAGGCCCTGCAAGGGGCTCTGAGCTCTCCCTGGAGCTTCTCCTCTCCAGGTGAGCACCCCCAGCTCTCCCAGCCTGGCTCCAGAGCAGAGGGGCTCCAGCCCTTGCAGCATCTCTGGTTCCTCCTCTGGACTGGCTCCAGCAGCTCCAGATCCTTCATGGAATGGTTTTGGCTGGGAGAGACTTTAAAGCTCATCCAGTGCCACCCCCTGGCGTGGGCAGGGACACCTCCCACTATCCCAGGCTGCTCCAAACCCTGTCCAGCCTGACCTTGGGCACTGCCAGGGCTGTGGCAGCCGTGCATAAACAGGAATAAATGCGCTGTTGAGTTTTCAGGGCAGGGTTTGGGTGCTGTGGGACCCAGCAGGACGTGCTGTGCTCAGAGCAAAGGGAACAGTGTCCCTGGCTGCTCCTCAGCCCTTCCCTCCCCTGCCAGTCCTGTCACTGGCAGTGAAATGTGCCTGTTCTGATCCTGTACCTTCTCCTTCTCATCTGGTGCTTCCCCCAGTGGAAGGAGCCAGTCCAGGTTGGACTGTCCTGCTCACTCTTGCATGGAAAGTTCTGTCTCATCCTGTCAGAACTCGAGGTCCCCTTTGGTGGGAGCCCTTGAGGTGTCACTTGGTTTTAGTTCCAAAACCCTGGAGTGTCAGAGCTCACACAGGCAGTGACAGCAGGGCTTGGCAAGGCTGCAGTGCTCTTTGCTGTCTCCAAACTCTCCCAAGTGCCATCTTCATGGATAAAATCCTGGCCTCTAAGACCTTTTAGGTGACTCCAGCCCCATTTCCTAAATGATAAACATCATCCTGCCCTCCACCTTTGCATGCCCTGTGGTGGTTTTGGATTTCCAGAACAGATGCTTGCTCATTAATGCTCCATAAACTCTCACAACATGTTCTTGGAGCTGGAATTTCCTCCAGACGAGTGTCTAAATGTTTAAAACTATTGAGGCAATGTTTAATTCATGTATATTCATGTTTATTTAATGTCTGTTTGGGCTGAATATTCAGGAGTTTTAGAAAGCAGATTTTCCTCCCAGTGATTCCTTGGGTGCCGTGTCCTGCACATTCCTGGGAGAGACATTATAAACATTTTGTAGTTGGAATCAAACACTTCCCAAAGCAAGGGAATTCCAGGACAGACAGACACTGGGATATCTGGCTGTAGAGGCCATTGAGGAATTCTTCAGAGGGAGGAGCTGGAGAGAAAATATTAACCAAAATGAAAATATTTACCATCTTTACGTGGATCAGGAAAATTCCTGCTCATGAGATCCATATCCATTAGCTAGTGTCACTGGGGGTTATCTACAGGACTTTTTCCTTTCTTTTAAGACTACCTAGAGAAAAGTTGGCAGCAAAAAATGATTTGTGAACTTCCAAAATTCCTTTCTTAGAAATATTTACATCCCTGTGACTCCTGTGGACTTCAATCCCACAGGAGTCACAGGAAACTGCTCTGTTTATGTTTTTCCTTCTCCCTTAAGAGGAGATTTGCTGGGAGAATAATAATAATAATATCAGGCTTTATTTTTTTTTTCTGCACAGCTGCACTTTTTTGTAAGCAAAAAAAAAAAAAAAAGCTTCATTTTTTTTTCATCCATGAAAAAACCACCAACTTAGAAAGTGGTCAAGCAAAAGATCCTATCAGCCCACAGAGCTGGGCTGTGGCAGCTCTGGGCATGGAGCCAGGTTGGATTTATCCTTCCTCCACCTGCCTCTCCTTGAGGAGCCAGAGCTGTGGAAAGGCGACTGCAGCCTCTCTCTCTCCCCTCCCTGCCTTTCACGCTCAATAAACCCCTGGGCCAGACACTGTCATGCCCCGAGACATGTGCAGTTCTTACAGTTGAATCCCAATCCTGTTTTCCTGTGAATCACCTTTTTGTACTGCAGTTCCTTAAAGATTTTTTGTTGTTTTTTTTTTTTGCCTGAACAGCCTGGGGTTTAGGTGAAGTGTTGTTGAGGTCAAGGAAATCCAAGATGTGTGTGGATGCAGCCTCTCAGGATGGGTAGGAATGGCAGGGATGGATTTTTCCTTGCCTTGCCTCCAGGACACCCCAGGAAAGAGTTACCACCCTCCTTCCCTCCCTGGGGCTGTAGGAAAAGGTGTCTTGGAGCCACCCAGTCACTTTGTTCCAGAGAAAAAGGGATTTGGGAGCAGTTCCCTCAGGTTGGGGATCACTGGCACCCTCAGACCTGTGGCTCATGAATCAGTGCAGGGTGTTAGCAGGAATTACAGGAGTAAATAAATAAAGAGAATTCTGGTGTCCAGGTGTGGATCCTTTGGAAGTGGGAAGTGCTCTCTAAAGCCAGCCAGCCCCTGCTTCCCTTTACCTGGGACATTTGGGGTATGGATATTGAAATTTCTAAAGGATTTGAAGTTAATGAACACACAGCTGCCATAACAACCCCAAAATATCCCAGAACAGGCTGGAGAGGGAGTCAGCTCTGCATCCCTTCTCCAGCCCCTCACTGGTGGGACAGACACAAGCCAAGCAGGAGGCAGCTCTCTTCCTGAATAAATCTTTCTGGAAAGAAGAAATCTCTGTGAATCCAGACTTTTCCAGTTGATATTCTCTGTAGGTTAAATCCTGCAAGCTTCTCCACCACATGGAGAATTCCTAGCCTTCAGTAAGGGGTTTCTTTGAGGGGAATTTAGGCACTTTAAGCAGGTTATTATTCCTTCTGTTACCTTTTTCTTTCACCAGCTTTTGTGCTGTGTCAACTCTTATTTTCCTGACTGGGAGGGGAGGAGAGAAAAGTGATTTCATAGAGATGCCACCCTCAAAACAACAGCCCTTGAGGGTTCCCAGAGTGTCTAAACTGGGCTTGATTTGTGATTTAGACCAGTGGGATGGGAAATCACTGCCTTTCCTTTGGGACAAACCCTTCCTGCTGAGCACACTCTTCCATGAGGGAAATGCTCCATCTAGAGCTGAAGCTTTAAAATTGAACTTGGTTGTTTTGTTTTTTTTTTTCCCTCTCTTTTATCCTGCTGCCTGTGCAGAGCCAGCAAAGCTTTTTGCTCCCAGTAAGAGCACTGGGAAAGGGGGCCCAGCTGTGGGAGGAGCACCCTGGGGCTCCAAATCCAAGGGGAACAGCCCAGGGCAGGGCTGTGGCTGCAGCACACGGGCTGCAGGCTGTACTGAGCCTTTTTTAGTGTGTGGTCAGGCTTTGGCAGTTAAAATAAAGGTTTATTTAACTCCTGGGATTGGTGCTCCCTGTGCAATTGCTGTCTAGCCTCACATTTAAGTGTTTGGGCTGCTCAAATTTGTCCAAGGCTTTAAAAATCCTCCCGTTGGGCATCATCCCCTTCACCCTTCTCAGCAGCACTTTTCAGAGAGCAGCAGACAGGAATAATAATCATTAAAACTGATTTTCTAGTGATTCCTATTTCCCAGTGGGAGTCCAGTTTGCATTCCCAGCTTGGCAGCCCTGGGATGGGGTTGGGTGGGGACCAGGGGTAGGACTCTGGCAGAGGGTCCAGGCTGGTCTTGTGTCTGCACCAGGATCCTGAGGGACAGCAGAAAGCTGAAATTTGGGGGTGTCTGTAGTGAATTTGCTGTGCAAACTTCCTGCCCTTCTCCTGTTCCCCTTTCCTGCTGCCCTGGTGTGGAGGCAGCAGCGGGGCTGAGGCAGTGCCGTGGTGCTCTGTGAGGGCACAGCGTGTTCTGCTGCTGGAAGTGCTGTTTGCTTTGCAAATGAGGCACTTGGGATAAAATGCTGCAGCCCAATTTGCCTAAAGGAAATGTGTCACAAGCCTCCCGTGTTTATTAAAAATCAAAAGTGATGGAGAAGCTGTTGCCTTCACTGATCCCAGCCATGAGAGCATTTGGCTGCTCTTTTTGCTTTTTTTAATGTTTAACAGCATTTTTATTGCTGTTTTTCCATCTAAGTCTCATATTCTTAATTTGAAAACTTGCTAGAAAGGTTGTTAGGAGCACAAACCTGATGTGTTAATGCCAGTTCACCTTTGTGACAAGGCAAATGCCACTAAATTATACAGGAGCTGTTTGGGGATCTTGGATATTGTAAAACTGTTGAAAAGGAACTCTGTGAGCTCACAGCTTTTTCCCTAAACTGAACTGAAATTCTGAGAAAAGGGAAGGTACATAAAAACATCAGGAGCTGCCTGATGTGTCTCTTTTGACCTTTTTCTCATGTGAAAGCAAATGGAAAGTGCTTTTCTTTTGTTTCCAGCTTTACTGATTTAAAATAGGCTTTCAGAAATGCCTCTGAAAGACTTCCCAGGCCAGGTTTCGTGCCTTTATTTTTCAGAAGAGCTAAAAGGATGGGACTGTACTTGCGAAATCACTTGGATTTCTTTTACTTTGGAGCTCAGGGGGGTTTGTTGCCCTGCCTTTGTTGAGGACATGCTCAATGTCTCAGCTTGCCCTGCCTGGGCTCTGGTTGCTGTAAACAATCCTGGATGCTGGTCCAGGAGTGGCTTCCAGAAAGCTCCTGGGAGTGGGATTTGGGGATGCTGAGGGGCTGAAAGCTGAGGCTTCCCAAGGTGGGGGAATTCTGTGAGTAAGGCAGCGGGGCAGGGTGGGGTAATTGATGGTTTTTGAGTTGTCTGAGGTGGTTTTGTGGTGGTAAAACTGTATCTGTGTTCAGCCCCAGGAGCACCACAAGGACAGGAGTCTGAGATACTTGGGAATGCTGGAGAAGGACTTGGGACAGGGGTCTGGAAGGACAGGAATGGCCAGAAAGCAGGGTTAGATGGGAAGCTGAGGTGAGGGAGGTGACACAGAGCAGTTGGATCCCTGGAAGTGCCCAAGGCCAGGCTGGGCAGGGCTTGAGATGGTGGAAGGAGTCCCGTGGCAGGGGCATGGGGAGAGATGAGCCTCAAGCTGGGCTGCTGCCAGGAATTGCGAGGTCCGGCAGAGCCGCGGGGCTGAACTGTGCTGTGTTGCAGGTTACAGCGCCCCGACTGCCCCCCCTGCCTACAGCCAGCCCGTGCAGGGCTACGGCAGCGCCGCCTACGACACCAACACGGCCACGGTCACCAGCAGCCAGAGCTCGTACGCCGCCCCGGCCGCCTACGGCACCCAGCCCGCCTACCCGGCCTACGGGCAGCAGCCGGCCCCGGCCGCCCCCGCCAGGTACCGCCCGCCTCTGCCCCGCCTTCTCCTCCTCTGCCTCCTCCTCCTCTGTGCTTTAGTCATTCTCCTTTTCCTTCTCTTCTTTCTCCTTGTCCACCCCTTCCTCATCTTCCTCCTCCTCCTCCTTACCATCCTCGTCCTCCTTATCATCACTATCCTCATCTTCCTCCTCCTTCTCCTCCTTCTTCTTTTGTTTTTTCTTCCCTCTCTGTCTTTTCACCCTTCTCCCTTTCCTTCTCTTCTACCCTATCCTTCTCCACCCCTTCCTCATCTTCCTCCTCCTCCTCCTCATTGTCACCATCCTCATCTTCCTCCTCCTCCTCCTCCTCATTGTTGCCATCCTCATCCTCCTCCTTCTTGTCCTTCTTCTCTGTCTCTTCCTCCTTCTCCTCTGTCTTTTCTTCCTCCTCCTTTTCCTTCTCCCTCCTTCTTCTCATCATCATTCTTCTCCACCCCTTTCTCATCTTCCTCCTCCTCCTCATCGTCACCATCCTCATCCTCCTCATTGTCACCATCCTCATCATCCTCCTCCTCCTCTCCCTTCTTCCTCCTTTTTTTCCTTCTTCTCCTCTGTCTCTTCTTCCTTCTCCTTCTCCATCTTTTATTCCTCCTCCTTTTCCTTCTCTTCTCCCTCCTTCTTCTCATCATTCTTCTTCTCCACCCCTTCCTCATCTTCCTCCTCCTCATAGTCACCATCCTCATCATCATCCTCCTCTTTCTCCATCTCCTTTTTTTCCTCCTCCATCTCTTCTTCCTCCTCCTTTTCTTTCTCTTCTTCCTCCTGCTTCTCTTCGACCCCCTCCTCATCCTTCTCTTCCTTCTCCTCCTCCTTTTTTCTTCCTCCTCCTTTTCTTCTTCCTCCTTCTTCTCCTGTTGTTCCTCCTCCTTTTCCTTCTCTTCTTCTTCCCCCCTTTTTCTCCTCATCCTTCTCCTCCACCCCCTCCTCATTCTTCTCTTCCTCCTCCTCTACTTCTTCCTCCTTCTCCTCCTCTTGTTCCTCCTACTCCTGCTCCTCCTTCTCTTACTTCTCCATCTCCCATTACTCCTCTTCCTCCTCCTCTTTCTCTTATTCCTCCTCCTCTTTCTCTGCTTCCTCCTTCTTCTCTTCTTCCTCTTTCTCCTCCTTCTTCTCTTCTTCCTTCGTCTCGTCCTCTTGATCCTCCTTCTTCATCTCTAGTTACTCCTCCCTTCTCCTCCTCATTCCCCTCCTCTTCCTCCGTCCCTTCTCGCTGCTCCCCGTGCTCCTGCTGTGGGGCTGTGGCAGGAGGAGGGAGCAGTGGGAGGCTGTTCCCATTCCTGAGGGATCGGAGCCTCCACAGCCACATCAGGCTCTGGCCTCTTGTGCTGCAGCACAGGGCTGAGTCCTGCCTGTCCTGAGTCACAGGGTCAGGCAGGATGCTGGGTGGATGCACAGCCTGCAAAACATTTCCTCTTTAAATCTCACCCCTCTGGGCACTGCCTGTCATCTATTGAGTTGAATTGTTTGCCGAGAGGATATGAAACATTTAGAATACATAATGGAAACTTGTTTGGAAGTGAGTAAAAGCTGATTTATTCCCTTACCTGGTGTCTGTAGCAAGCACTGTGGGAAGGGAAGGCAGAGCCTGGCACAGCTCTGACAGGTTACACTTTAAAGGGATGTAAATTTGCTGGATGAATCCTGACATTGTGTATAATTTTTCCCAGCTTCTACAGCTAAAGCATCTTCACTCTTTTTGCTCCACTCTGAGAAACAAATTGAAGTTAAAGACTCAGAATTCTTGGAGTTAAAAAAGCCCTCTGAGATCATGGAGGCCACCACTAACCCTCTCCCCAAATACCACATCCACACAGCTTTTAAACTTTGGGACAAACAGAAGGGGATGTGTGAATCACATGCAAAGGGTTCTCAAATTTCAGGCCTTGAGAGTTAATTCTAAACACACAATTGTGAGTGGTTTGGGTTGGAGGGGATCTTTAAAGGTCACCCAGTCCAAGCCCAGCATCCTTTCTGTTCCGTGGGATCACTGGGGGATAACGTGTGTGAGGCAATATCTGCCCGAGCTGGATTCTGAACCAAACAATGGGGCATTTCAGTGCCTGCCCTGCTGCCTGCTTCAGCTCCTGCTTTCCCAGGGCTCTGCAGGAGCATTCCACATCCTCCACTCAACCCCACAGCCTAGGTCTGAACCCCGTGGCTTTGGGATGAACAGGAGCTGTGGTGTTCCATGCTCTCTGTTCAGCACACTGCCTGGGCCTTTCCTGGAGTGTGCAAATACCTGGGCAGTGAGTGCTAAAATTGTGTTTATTGCCTATTTATTTGCTGTCACAAATCAAGGCCAGCTTTAATGCTACCCCAAAAAAGAGCTCACAACCCTCAGTCCTGTGGGATCTGAGCCCTTTGCTGCTGCCAGCTGTGGGGCTGGGCACCAACGTTGCTCCATATTTCTCCCCAGACCCCAGGATGGCAGCAAACCAGCAGAGACCAGCCAGCCTCAGTCCAGCACGACAGGCTACAGCCAGCCCAGCCTGGGCTACGGGCAGAGCAACTACAGCTACCCCCAGGTGCCTGCCAGCTACCCCATGCAGCCTGTCACTGCTCCACCCTCCTACCCTCCGACCAGGTAATGCTTGGCAGTGCTCAGCTCAGGGGCCTTTCGGGGGGATTTCATGGAAAAGGACCTTTAGTGGCCTGGGAGGAGGAGCTGTGCTTCTTGTAGTTGTTGTGGTGGGGATGGGGAGGCTGTGGCTGAGTGTAGAAGTGTCTCTGCATGATGACAAATGGGTTTAAGACATTTGCTGCTTTTTTTTTTTTAATTTTAAAACGTTTCCTAGAGGGATCTTTTGCTGCCTCCTTCTACATACAGCTTGGCCCAGGAGCTCCCTTCTCCCTTCAGGTGTCTTTGATGTGGCTTGTAAAATGTACACTTTGAAATTCTCAAAACCCAAGCTGCATGAGAGGAGCTTCTTTTATCCAGGGCCTGTTCCCTCCATTACCACTGAGTTTTGCCCTGGCACTTGTACCTTTTCCTAGAGGTGTGAATAAACTGGGATTGGCCACGTGGTTTTTGCTTTCACAGCCTTGGAGACTGGCCTCCATAGGATGACTTCAGCTTTTAAAGTGATTTACTGCACTAAATACAGCCTCTAATTGCATTGCCTTCCAGCATGAGCCACTCCATGCACACTGCCAGGGAATTGCCTCATCATCCCACCTTTCCCAATGCTTTTCTCTTCCAGCTATTCCTCCACACAGCCAAGCAGTTACGATCAGAGCACTTACTCCCAGCAGAGCAGCTACGGGCAGCAGAGCTCCTATGGCCAGCAGACCAGTTATGGCCAGCAGAGCAGCTATGGCCAGCAGCCACCTCCCACCAGTTACCCACCTCCCACCGGATCCTACAGCCAGGCCCCCAGCCAGTACAGCCAGCAGAGCAGCAGCTACGGCCAGCAGAGTGAGTGGGAGCCCTGGCAAGGAGCCCTGGCCTTGGTTTGGGTCTTAAACTCAGAGCTGGGTTGGAGGGAGAGGGTGTTGGAGCTGGGGTTTGGCCTTTCTCGATGAAAAATGGCATTTCTGGAGGCAGTGGTAGGTTGGGATGGTCCCCTCAGGGGAAAGGTGGGAGCACAGAGGCAGAAAACAATTGTGGGGAGGAGTTGAGGGGGCTGAGCCTGGAGAAAAGGAGGCTCAGGGGGGACCTTGTGGCTCTGCACAGCTCCTGACAGGAGGGGACAGCCGGGGGGGTCGGGCTCTGCTCCCAGGGAACAGGGACAGGAGCAGAGGGAACGGCCTCAGGCTGGGCCAGGGCAGGCTCAGGGTGGATTTTGGGAACATTTCTCCCTGTTGGTCAGGCCCTGGGCAGTGGTGCAGTCCCCATCCCTGGAGGGATTTAAGAGTCATGCGGATGTGGCACGTGGGGACATGGGTCAAGGGTGGCCTTGTGTGGAGAAACATCTGGAACCAACACCCTCAGAGGGATTTTTCCAAACTGAACAGCTGCAGTGTGGCTGGGGCTGAGGGCAGGTGAAGGGGCTGCCTCTCCCTGACCTGTTTGCACCCTCCCTTCCCCAGGCTCGTTCCGCCAGGACCATCCCAGCAGCATGAACATGTACGGGCAGGAATCCGGAGGCTTCTCCGGCCCCGGAGAGAGCCGGAATCTGAGCGGCCCCGATAGCCGGGGCAGGGGACGAGGGGGATATGAGCGTGGAGGCATGAGCAGAGGTGGGCGGGGAGGAGGACGCGGTGGAATGGGGTAAGAGCAAAGCTTTTCTCCTTTTCTCTAATTCTGGTTTACCCATAGGATTTGAAACGCAAAAGAAGGGACTGAAAGGTTGACGTTCCCAGCTGTGTTTCCATGGAGGACGTGTCTGTGTAGCAGCATTGCTTGTCATCCATGGAAACATTATCCTAAGGGAAATAGGAGCAGGATGGTTGGTTTGTCCTGCAGCTGGTTGGGCACCCAGGGAGGGGGAAACTGGGGATAATGCTGGCCCTGGCACTTTCAGCTCCCTTCGTGGTCGCTCAGAGGTGGAATCCTCTGTGGGGTTTAACAGTAACTCTGGGTGGAACACACACAAACCTCCCACCAGCTCCAGGGGATGCTCCCTGGGCCTCAGGAGCGGGGATTTTGGCAGGGCAGGAGCCTTGGGTCAGCCTCCTCCCGTGGAGCCTGCGAGCTCAGAGTGCCACGTGGAGGAGCCCAAGGACAGAGAGGAAGAGGTGCTTTGGCTCCCAGGCCTGCTCCCCCTCAGAGCATTCAGGTGCTCTGAATCAGTTTGGCCATTTCACCTGATGGCACAGCCTGGCTTGGTGCCACCTGTGCCTTCAGGTGTGTCCCCATCCGTGGAGGTCGTTCTGACAGGGGCGAGGGAGGAGAACTACTCCCAAAGGCTCCTCCAAGAGGGAATTCACAGCTTTGTGTGTGTTCCATCCCCTCACTCCGTTGCTCAGAGCTATGCAGAGTGTCCCCAGGTGTGGCACAGGACACGCTGTGCCCACCCTGGTGCTGGCTGGGGGGCTGTGACGGCAGCTGCCCTCCAGAGGCCACGTTTTCCCCTGGCACAGCCCAGTGACAGCCCCAGTTTGGCAGTGGATGGCCCCATTCTGCATAGCTCTGTTGCAGCCCATTGACGTGGCATGAAATCTTTATCAGAGAAATCCAAGAAACAATGGAAAGGGCTGGTTTGTGTGGGAACACATCCAGCTTGGAATTGGCACTGGTGGAGCAGAGTTCCAGGGATCTGCATAAAGATTTCAGCCGTGCTGTATTGATCTCTTAACGATGAAAGTAGATGTAGACACCTGAAATGTCTATCATCACATCCTCAAATTTCTAGCCCCTTCCAAGCTTCTCATTGCCAAAGATTTGTCACCTGTCTCTGATCTCACACCTTAATCCCAGCTCAAATTTGCCTCCCGAGCGATTTCCCACCTGGCCAGACCCTTACAAAGGGTCCCCCCCTGCCCCAGCCTTATGGACGTAGAGTTTGTGATGTCCATAGAACAGGTGGCTTCAGGGGACACCCAGGGCAGGTAGGGGAACTCGGCCCACCTTAGCATGCTGTGGTGATGGATTTCAGTGTCTCCAGCAGGTAAGGAGCTCGATGTTATTAACGTGCCCTTTTTCATTGCCTCGATGATTTGATATTTTTATGAAAATGGAAAACTTTTTAACATGCTTTGTCGCATTTATATGCTACAGGTTACAAAGTGAGAGCCTTGTAAACACCTCAATACTTAAAAAGTACCCGTACTCAGTACTCAGCCGGCAGCATAATGAAAAGTGGGACTAGACACGGTGTCCATATGGAGAGGAAAAATATACATAGAATATTTTTAACCCAATGTATTGATTGTATAAACGGAATCCTTCTGTAACTTTGGTAACTGCATACTTGTTGTTTGGTAATAAAAACCAGAGGAGGGTATACTACTACTTTAGAATTGTGTAACGTTAAAGAAAAAAAAAAAAAGTGTAAAAATCTTATGTTTAAAAAGAGAGACATTACGTAAATGGTGTATACTTTAACGAGAGGAGGCAAAGCTGCATGCAACAGCTCGAAATTCTGTATTGACTTTTTTTTTCCCAGTATTAGAGGTGCAATACTTGCTAGAAAAATTCACGGTGCTCTCCCTCCTCTGCTCGGCTCCTTCCAAACAGCTTGCTGGCTCACCCAAAAAAAGAGCAAGAAACAGCCTAAATCCTTTCTCGAGGTGGCCTTTTCCTACTTCACCACCACGCTCCAAAGCAGTTTTAGCTGTGAATGCTTCAGCCAAAGCTTTTGGTGAAAGCTGTGGCCCTGTTTGCATTGGCACCTGCCCAAAAGTGAGCGTGTCCACAAAGCTGCACCCCAGGCCTTGGAGCCCCCGCTGTACTCTGTAAAGAGTTGTTAAATTCAGTAGTGACCTGAATGTATGGCTTTATTTTGAGGGTTTTAGGTGCGATGTCAGCTGAACTGTGTTGTAGGTCTCGCGTGTGGTTTGTCTCCTTTTACACTGTTAAATGTCAGGGACCCGCGGGCCCGCGCTGCCGCAGGCTGAGGGTGCACCTTGGTGGACACACCGAGGGGAGGGAGTTGACCACTGAAACACCCCCAAATTGCTCTTTAACAACAACAACAACGAAAAAAAAAACAACTCTTTGATTACAAACAACCTCAATTTCTCAGCCAAGTATTGCACTGATGATACCCAGTAATAACGCCAGGGCACCGACAGCAAAGCGGTGCCTCAAACCACACCAAGGTTGCTTTATATGTAAAGAAAATTTGAGCGAGCTGCCCTGAAGAAAGGCCTAGTGCCGAGATGAGAGAGAGACAGAGAGATGTTTGGAGATGTTTAGCCAGTGCCCTTCTCCCCTGTGAGCCGCAGAGGCTCAGAGCGGTGCTGGCTTTGTAAAGGGAAAGGCCTTCATTTCTTCGTTTATCCCCCCAGCAGCGCTGGAGAGCGAGGTGGCTTCAATAAGCCTGGTGGTAAGTTTTTGAGCATTACAATGGATAGTGTTAAAAAAAAAAAAAAAAAAAAATTGCAGTCAGTTTTTTTTTTTAGCACGAAGTGTAATTTTTTATTCGTTTAAGTGGTTTAAAAATGACAATATGCAACCAGACTGTAATGGGTACTGCCGGCGATGCCCAGGGGTATGCGGACACAGTGGAAGAGTTGAGCAACCACTCCTGTAATTTTGGGGAAAAGAAATGGTTTGGATGTAATAAATCCTTTTCTTTTTTTTTTATAGTATATGTAGATATATTAAGTAACTTTTATTAATGAACTTAAAAACTGATTGGCTCGGTAAAACCTTTTAAAAAATCAGCGTTAATAGTGGTTAACAGATTGAAACCTGCTAAAAAAAATCAGTGTAATAGTGGTTAACGGTTTGAAAGCTGCTAAAAAAATCAGTGTAATAGTGGTTATTGGTTGGAAAAAAATGCTTAAAACCAGTGTAATAGTGGTTTTTGGTTGGCAGAAGTGCTAAAAGAGCCACCTGATGGCCCAGTAAGGTGCAGTGCTGCTGCTTGTGCGGCGCAGGTCGTAGCTAGTGTTGTGTGTGTCGGTTGTCCAGCCCGCAGGGCCCGCACTAACACCCTTCCCTATGCTTCTCTCCCGCCTGGCAGGACACATGGAGGAAGGACCCGACCTGGATTTAGGTAATTCCCACCAAACTCCCTCCCGAGGTTGTGGATCAGACATTTCTGTCCTTGTTCCAAGGGCTGCGGCCACCGCGGCGTCACCACTTCCAGCCTTTCTGGCCGTTCCCATCAATTCTTCATTCCCAAACAGCTGGAAAACCACCACACGTGGTTGGGAGATGCTCCCCCTTCTCTGCAGGAATTAGGGGGGTTGGGGGCTGCTCTGGAGCTCTTCCAGGGAGCCTGCAGCACCCCCAGAGCTTCATCCGTGGCTTGTCCCTTCCTGTCACACAGGCGTGTCTGGAAGTTCTGCGTCAGCTTTCCAGCGTCGGAAAAGGGGGGTGGATGTCCTTGTGTGGGAGCCCAGGGGGCACGAAGGTCTTCCTCATCTCTCCTGTGGGACGTGTCCTGAAATAACCTGGGGGTTCTTCCCACGTGGGTGGGTGTGGGCTCTGTCTGGCCGTGGCACTCGGGAGGTGGAGGGGAGGACAGTCCCCTCCCTTGGGTTTCCTGTCACTGCCAGAGAGCGAAGCTGCAGCAGGAGGGATGAGGTGATGGAAAGAACTCGGCCCTGGGATATCCCTGCCCTTCCTCTGCCCGCACTGACCCCGGAATTGTCTCCTAGGCCCCCCTATGGACTCAGAGGAGGACTCGGACAGCACTGCAGTCTATGTGCAGGGACTCAGTGATAATGTGACCCTGGAGGATCTGGCAGATTTCTTCAAACAATGCGGTGTTGTCAAGGTGAGGGGACACCAGTGACCCCCCCACTGGCAGAGGGAAAAGGATCACCCAGCTCCTCTTTCTCCTCCTCCTCCTTGCCCACTGCTCACATCCCTCTGGCCCCTCATGCCCAGGCTCTGGGAGAGGCCTGGCAGTGCTGTTCTAGGGCCTGTCCCTTCATTTTTGGGGTGTCTGGGCAGTTGCTGTCATCCGTGGTAGCCCTGGGGCCCCTTTCTTCTGTCCTGGAGTCCCTGGAATGAGCTCCTGTGGAAAGCAGAACGGAGTGAATCCCTGCTGGGCTGTGGGGACACAGAGCTGGGGTGACATTCCACTGTCCCTTAGATGAACAAGAGGACGGGGCAGCCCATGATAAACCTCTACATCGACAAGGAAACGGGCAAGCCCAAGGGCGATGCCACCGTGTCCTACGATGACCCGTCCACTGCCAAAACAGCCGTGGAATGGTTTGATGGTGAGTGTTTTGGGGTGGAATTCCAAAAATTCCAAGTGTGGGAAGCATCTGGGTGCAGGTGTGTGAAGCAGGGCCGCAACTCACCGATGCCATTGTGTCCCTCCCAGGGAAGGATTTCCAGGGCAGCAAGCTGAAGGTGACGCTGGCACGGAAGAAGGGCCCGATGAACAGCCTGAGGGGCGGGATGCTGCCCCGGGAGCAGCGGGGAATGCCCCCACCCCTCAGAGGAGGTACCGTGCAGCCCCCCCAGAGCTGCTGTGCCGACGCTGCCGTGGCTCCCGGCACTAACGGGGCTCCTTCCCGCAGGACCGGGGGGACCCGGCGGCCCAGGCGGCCCCAGCGGGCCCAGCGGCCCCATGGGCCGGATGGGGGGAAGAGGAGGAGGAGACAGGGGTGGCTTCTCCTCGAGAGGACCGCGGGGATCCCGGGGGAACCCATCCGGAGGGAGCGTCCAGCACCGCGCCGGAGACTGGCAGTGCCCCAACCCGTGAGTACCCACCCCAAGGGCTGTGCCAAGGGGGCATCGGGCATCCCAGCAGCTGGCCAGGGCAGCGAGGCCTTTCCCAAAATGACTGGCTGGGCCTTCCCAGGAAGCAGCTTCCAGCTGGCACAGAGGGAGGGGCATCACTCCTGGGGGCTGTGGGGGAACCACAGCTCCTGCGGGCAGCCAGACCCCCGCCCCACTGCAGCTGTGCCCCAGGTCCTGCCCTTGTGTCCCCTCTCACGTGCTTCCCAATGTCACCCCAGCTGGAATGCTGTCCCACTGCTGGGCTAACTGGAATTTGTACCCAGGGGCTGTGGAAACCAGAACTTTGCCTGGAGAACAGAGTGCAACCAGTGCAAGGCGCCCAAACCGGAGGGGTTCCTCCCACCCCCCTTCCCTCCTCCAGGTATGTTTGGGGGGTTCACAGCCCCACTTCCCAGCGGGACACCCCAGACCTGGCCTCGGGCTCCTTGGGGAATGGCTGGGCCAGCATTAGGAGCTGCCAGGCCTTCACCCCTCCGTGAGCCATGACACGGAGACCGGGATTTCTCCTGTGCTTCCTGGATTTGGGGGGCTGACAGCAGCACCCCGAATCCCCTCGGGTACCAGCAGCTCCCGGCCTTTGTCCTGCTGCTGCTGCCCGAGCTGGGTGTGCTGGGATGGAGGGTGGGGATCAGGCAGCGGCTGTGCTCCCGTGGGTCACTCCCGTGGGTCACTCCCGTGGGTCACTCCCGTGGGTCACTCCCGTGGGTCACTCCCGGCTCTCTGCTCCTCCGCAGGCGGTGACCGCGGCCGGGGCGGCCCCGGGGGGATGCGAGGCGGGCGCGGCGGGGGCCTGATGGACCGAGGCGGGCCCGGAGGGATGTTCCGAGGCGGCCGCGGCGGAGACCGAGGGGGATTCCGAGGCGGCCGGGGCATGGACCGGGGCGGCTACGGAGGAGGCGGCCGGAGAGGAGGAGGAGGAGGCGGCCCCGGGGGACCCCCCGGACCCCTGATGGAGCAGATGGGAGGAGGAGGAGGCAGAGGACGACGCGGAGGGCCGGGAAAGATGGACAAGTATGGATGGAGGGCAGGGCTGAGAGTGATGGGAGGGGACACTGGGGAGGGGGAGACCTTGATGGGGACAAGGTGGGGGGCGGCTGGGGTGGGACAGATGGGTGGAGGGGCGAGGGGGTGGGATGGGGAGTGGATGGGATGGGTGGCAGGGTGTCTGGGTAGGGGGTTAACCCAGGAAGGGCTCCTGGACCCCACAACTGACCCCTGTCCCCCCGGCCCACAGGGGTGAACACCGCCAGGATCGCCGAGACCGGCCCTACTAACGCCGCCCCTCCCAGAGCCGCATTTACTACCAGATTTATTTTTTAAACCAGAAAAAATGTTTTAAATTTATAATTCCATATTTATAATGTTGGCCACAACATTATGAGTCCTCCTTGTCTGTACTTTAGTATTTTTCACCGTTTGTGGAGAAACATTAAAACCAAGTTCAACGGTAGCGTGATGACTTCTTTCTTCCCCCCTCCCCCGAAATAAAACCGGTTGTTTAACGCGCCCCCGCCCCGCCTCCCCGCCTGTAACGCTGTGAACGGTTGTGACGGTTGTTTTTTTAAATAAAATTCCCGCTGTTTGTAACCGCACCATTGCTGGCCTTTCTTGAGAGCACCCCGGGAGCCCGGGGGGCGCGACCCCCGGGCCGGGGCCGGGGTAGGATGGGATGGAGGGGAGGGCCGGAGCTGCCCGGTGCATCCCGCCGTGCCTCAGTTTCCCCACGGGATATGAGCTCCGGGGAAGGGAGGAGGGGGCAGATCAATGGGAGCGGGGAGCCACACCCGGGCGGGGGTGGGGGGATGTCACCGAGTGTCGCTGTGTGTCACCCCCTGTCCGTGCCCCCGGCCGTGTCTGTGCCCCGCTCCGGGCCATGCCCCCGTGTCCGTGTCCGTGTCCGTGTCCCCCCCGCGCCCGTCCCCGCCCGCCGCCGCCGCCGCCCCCGTCCCGGCCCTTTCTGGGCCGCCTCCAACTTCCCGGCCGGGGCGCGGCGGCGGCGGCGGCTCCGCGGGGCTGCGGCGGCCGAGCCTCGCTGGGCGCCCCCCGGGCCCCCCGGGCCGCCCCCCGGGCCGCTGCCCGCGGCCGATGGCGGCGGGGGCCGCGGCGGGGCCCTCCCGGCGCTGGGAGCCGCGGCCCGGCCCGCCGCGGGGAGCGGGCCCGGCCCGGCCGTAGCGCGGCGCGGAGCGGCGGCGGTGAGTGCGGCGGGGGGCGGCGGGTGGCCCTGGGTCCCCCCGTGTCCCCGCAGGTGCCGGTCCCCGGTCCCCGATCCCCTCCGCCGCCCCCGCTGGATCGCCCCGCAATAGGGACCCCCCCCCCCCCCACCCCGAGACACCCCCAGGGATGGACAGCCGCCCCCCCCAAGGGCACAGGGGGGCTCCGATAGCGACACCCCTGAGCACGGACACCCCCTCCGAGGGTAGGGACCCCCCCCGGCAGAGACAACACCCCCCGAGGGAAGGGCACCCCGCGACAGGGACACCCCCTCCGCGGGGAAAGGGACACCCCCCAACAGGATCCCCCGCTCCCGAGGGATGGGGACCACCCCCCAACAGAGTCCCCCCATCCCCGAGGGTAGCAGTGCCACTCCCCCAGGTGAGGGGACCCCCTCCGAGGGTGGGGGACACCCCCTCAGCAGCAGGGACACCCCAGGGGTCGGATCCCCCTCCCAGGGTGGGGGGCTGGGCTGGGGGTGGCAGTGGAGGTCACATGGGACCCCCCGAAGGGGGTGACCCCTCTGCTGAGCCATCGCTGGCTCCTGTACCCCCACCCCAGGTCAGGGATGGCCGGGGGGCCTCCCCCAGGTGCAGCCCCCACCCCATGGCTGAGTGCTGGGGACCCCAATCCCCTCACCCCATGGCTGAACCCCCCCAGGGTAAAGGGGGGCTCGCTGCCCCCGGCACTGCCATCCCTCGGGGTGCCACCTGCTCCCGGGGTGGGGACACTGGGGTGAGGACAGCACCATGACTGGGCAGCTTTTAGGGCGGGGTTTTTTTGGGGAGGGATGTCCCCTCTCTGCCACAGCCCCTCCGAGGGGTGGGCGTGGGTGACAAGGGACTCTAACCTGGGGGGCAGAGGGGTCACAGGAGGAGGGGGGGCGGAGTGGGGGATGTGGAGAATGGGGACACGCATGGCAGAGGGCCGTGAAGTGAGGGGACATGGGCTGTGGGGGGGACACGCGGGGTGGAGGGACGGGGATTAGGGGTGCTGCAGGTCCTGGCAGGGATCAGGCAGGTCCCGGAGGGGTGGCGGTGGCAGTGGGTCACCACTCCTGCCCATGGGTAATGTGTGAGGCACAGAGAGGTCAGCGAGGTTGGTGGGTGGTTTGGGGGGGCTTTGGGGGGTTTCCTGCCCGTTACAGCCCCCCTTGTCCCCGCAGGCAGCTTGCCATGGCCGACCCCAGCCACATCCAGTCGGCCGCCTCCAAGAGCATCCGTCCCTTCCGCTCCAGCGAGGAGTACCTGGAGGCCATGAAGGAGGACCTGGCCGAGTGGTTCAACACCCTCTACGACCTGGACATCCAGGTGGACACCTTCCTGGAGAGCCTGGAGACGGGCTGTCACCTCTGCCGCCACGCCAACAACGTCAACCGCACCGCCCTGGACTTCCAGGAGCGGCACCCCGAGGCGGCCGCCCGCATGCGAGTGCCCCAGAACGAGGTGGTCTTCCAGGCCAAGAACGTGGTGCCCGGCTCCTTCATCGCCCGGGATAACGTCTCCAACTTCATCCAGTGGTGCCGCCAGGACCTGGGCATCCAGGACGTGCTGATGTTCGAGACCAACGACTTGGTGCTGAAAAAGAACGAGAAGAACTTTGTCCTCTGCCTGCTGGAGGTGGCCAGGAGGGGCTCCAAGTTCGGGATGCTGGCCCCCATGCTGATCCAAATGGAGGAGGAGATCGAGGAGGAGATGAGGGACCAAATGGCCGACGGCGCGCTGGGCACGCGCCGGGAGAGCCGGGACCCCCAGGCGGGCGCCTACCCCGGCCGGGCCCGGCCCATCACCCTGGGCGACCTCAAGAACCTGGACGAGCTGGTGAGACACGCGCTCCCCTGGGAGCCCTGTGCCTGGGTGAGGGCCTGGCCGGCCACCCAGCACGCCGGGCCACCGCCGGGGCTCGCTGACACCCAGCAGGGTCCCTCTGTCTCCTGGGAGGGCCTGACTGGCCACCCTGTGGTCACTCTGTGGTCACTAGGAGCTCCCACCTGTCTATGGCCTGGGAGAGAACCTCTCTGTCCACCCTGTGGTCATTCTGTGGTCATTAGGAGGTCCCACCTAGTGTCTCTGCCCACCCACCGAGGTCCATGGGGGGTCCCACCCATCTCTTTGGCCCCCGGGTGTCCTCTCTGTCTCTGCGACCCCTGGGAGGTCGTTCTGCCCAGCGCTGTGGTCCATAGGATGTGCTCCACCCACCCATCCCAGCTCTCCATGGCTACCGGAGCTCCTCTCCACCCACCCAGGCTCCCGTGGAGCCTCCTAACTCCATGGGAGGGTTATTTCGGTGGCTGTGACCGCAATCACAGCGGGGACACAGGTGTCACCTGTGCCCTGCCACCTGCTCCCCGAGAGGGAGTGACCCACAGGGGTCCCCACCCCAGGACTCCCCTCCCCTCCTCGGGGCTGCTGTCCCCAGGGACGGGCATGGGGACATCCCGCTGCTCACAGCCACAATTTGGGGTGTCAGAAGGGGGGTGCAGGGACCCCCCCGGGCCGGGAGCTCAGGGCGGATTAAAGCCGGGTGCGGGATCCGTCCCGCGGGTGAGGCAGCGGATTAATCCGGGACGGGGGGGACACGGCGGGGACAGGGGGGCTCTGCCCTCCCCTGACTCCCTAAGCCTTTTTTTAATTGAAACCCCAATTCCTCATTAAGCCCTTCATTAAAAAGCATCCTGACCCCCTCCCCTCCGCCCAGGGCCGCTTCAGGGGGGTCCCCCGTGGCTGTTGCCCCCCCAAGCCCCCCTGGCCGGGCGCTGCATTTTTCCGCTGCGTAATTCCTCCCAATCCATCGGCTTTTATGGGCAGCGCCAGCGGCGGGGAGGAGCCTGGCGGAGCAGGATCCAGCCCCCCTCATCCCCAGGTGCCACCCCAGGGTGGCAGCAGGGTCACGACCCCCCCCTCACTGCAGCCCACCCCCACTCCGTGCCTCAGTTTCCCCAGCTGGGGCTGTCCGTGTCACCCGGATGGGAACCGGAGCGACCACATCCTTCCTTCCTCTCAGCGCTGTGATGGGCACAGCTGCAGGAAAACCCCCCAAAAATCACGGAGTTATTAAAGAAACCCCAAATTTCGGGGTGAGGTCGTCTCTCCCATCCACCCCCCCAGCCCCGGCCGGGGCAGGATGCGGCCGCGTCCCCGCGTCCCCCCGTGGCTCCCGGTTTAATCCCTGACGTCAGGCCGGGGCTAGAGCCGGCAGCTGGCAGCCAGCGGCACCGCCCGGCCACCCCACAGCCCTGGGGGTCCCCTGCCCAGCCCCCCAAACCCTCCCCCTTCCCGTTCAGAGGGAGGCCAAAACCCCCGGGATTTACCCCATTTCTGTGGATGGATGTAGGTCCTGCCCCACGGTGGGGATTTGGGGGGGGATCCCCCGTGGTTCAGATGTTTTGTGCCCACAGACGGGGGTCCCGGAGCGGGTGGACCCCAAATAAATCCCGTTCTCAGCCTGCCGGGGGTGCCCAGCAGTGGGAGGAGACCCCGGCCCCGCTGCTCCCCATGGAGGGGGAGAGCTGCCAGCATGGGGGGCACACAGGGCCCCTCTGTGTGTGCCAGTCTGAGGGGCTGCCCCTGGAATGGGGATCCACACTGACCCTACAGGGGTGCCCCACTGGTCCTATAGTGGAGGGTCCATGACCCATCAGCCCTATAATGGGGTTTTGTGCCCCACTGACCCTATAGCAGGGGTTTCTGTGCCCACCAACCCTATAACAGGGGTTTGTGCCCCACTGACCCTATAGCAGGGGTTTCTGTGCCCAGCAGCCCTATAGTGGAGGGTCCATGCCTCACCAACAGGGTTTATGCTCACTGACCCTATAATGGGGCATCTGTGCCCACCTGCCCTATAATGGCAGGTCTGTACCCCACTGACCCTATAGTGGGGGTTCTGTGCCCACCAGCCCTATAACTGGGGGCCCCACTGGCCCTATAGCAGGGGTTCTGTACCTACTGATCCTATACCAGGGGGTCTGTGCCCCACTGACTCTATAGGGGGGTTCTATGCCCACCGGTCCTATAGTGGGGGGTCTATGCCCTGCTGGCCCTGTAACTGGGGGGGTCTGTGCCCCAGCAGCTCTGAATTGGGGGTCAATGCCCCACCGGCCCTATAGGCGAGTTCTGGACCCCCCTGACCCTCTAGCAGGGACCCCCGCCCCACTGAGCGCTGCCCCCTGTGCCGGCAGGTGCGGGAGATCCTGGGCTGCTGCTCCTGCCCCTCGCAGTTCCCCATGGTCAAGGTCTCGGAAGGGAAGTACAAAGTGGGCGACTCCAACACGCTCATCTTCGTCCGGGTAAGAGCCGCAACCCCCCCTCACCCCACTGTCCCCCCATCACACCGGGACCCCAAACCCTCCTTGCCCCGCTCCCAGGGGAGGTGGGTGCGCTCCACAGCCGCATCTCCTCCCCACGCCGGGGGTCCTGGGGTGGCTTTGGTGGCTTTTTGGGACCCGGGTGACAGCGCTGCCCGCAGGTGCTGCGGAGCCACGTCATGGTGCGCGTGGGCGGCGGCTGGGACACGCTGGAACATTACCTGGACAAGCACGACCCGTGTCGCTGTGCTGCCCTCTGTGAGTGCCACCCCATAGCCTGTGCCCCGCCTCGGCACGTCCTGCTCCCGCCTTGCTGCGGCCTTCCAGTCCCTGGATCTCCAGGGGTTCTGGTCCCGGATTCTCCTGGGGGCCCTTTCCCTGGTTCTCTGTGGGGTTCCATTCCCTGGTTCTCCAAGGGTTCTGTTCCCAGATTCTCCCTGGGGCCCCTTTCCCTGGTTCTCCCTGGAGCCCCTTTCCCTGGTTCTCTATGGGGTTTTGTTCCCTGATTTTCTGTGAGGTTCTGTTCCCTGGTTCTCCAAGGGTTCTCCTGGTTCTCCCTAGGGCCCCTTTCCCTGGATTCTCCCTGGGGCCCCTTTCTGGTTCTCTATGGGGTTTTGGACCCTGATCTTCTGTGGGGTTCCATTCCCTGGTTCTCCAAGGGTTCTGTTCCCAGATTCTCCCTGGGGCCCCTTTCCCTGGTTCTCTATGGGGTTTTGGACCCTGATCTTCTTTGGGGTTTCATTCCCTGGTTCTCCAAGGGTTCTGTTCCCACATTCTCCCTGGGACCCCTTTCCCTTGTTCTCTGTGGGGTTTTGTTCCCCGATTTTCTGTGAGGTTCTGTTCCCAGATTCTCCCTGGAGCCCCTTTCCCTGGTTCTCCCTGGAGCCCCTTTCCCTGGTTCTCCCTGGAGCCCCTTTCCCTGGTTCTCCCTGGAGCCCCTTTCCCTGGTTCTCCCTGGAGCCCCTTTCCCTGGTTCTCTATGGGGTTTTGTTCCCTGATTTTCTGTGGGGTTCCATTCCCTGGCTCTCCAAGGGTTCTGTTCCCAGATTATCCGTGGGGCCCCTTTCCCTGATTCTCTATGGGGTTTTGTTCCCTGATCTTCTGTGGGGTTCTGTTTCCTGTTTCTTCAAGGGTTCTGTTCCCTGATTCTCCCTGGGGCCCATTTCCCTGGATTCTCCCTGGGGCCCCTTTCCTTGGTTCTCCCTAGGGCTCCTTTCCTTGGTTCTCTATGGGGTTTTGTTCCCTGATTTCCTGTGGGGTTCCATTCCCTGGCTCTCTGTAGGGTTCCAGTACCTGGTTGTCTATGGGATTTTGTTCCCTAATCTGTGGGGTTCCATTCCCTGATTCTCCATGGGTTCCAGTCCTGGATTCTCCCTGGGGTCCCTTTCCCTGGTTCTCTATGGGGTTCCATTCCCTGGCTCTCCTTGGGACACTGTTGCTGATTTTCCATGGGGTTCCATTCCCTGGTTCTCCACAGGGCTCTGTTCTGTGGGGCTCCATTCCCTGATTTTCTGTGGGGTTTTGTTCCCTGGTTCCCCATGGCTTCCATTCCCTGGTTCCCCATGGGGCTCCATCCTCTGCCTCTCTGTCGGGTTCCAGTCACTGATTTTCCATGGGTTCCCTTCCCTGGTTCGCCATGGCTTCCAGTTCCTGATTTCCCATGGGTTCCCTTCCTTGGTTTTCCATGGCTTCCAGTCCCTGGTTCCCCATGGCTTCCATTCCCTGATTTTCCATGGGTTCCCTTCCTTGGTTTCCCATGGCTTCCCTTCCTTGGTTTCCCATGGCTTCCCTTCCTTGGTTTTCCATGGCTTCCATTCCCTGATTTCCCATGGCTTCCCTTCCCTGGTTCCCCACGGGTTCCCTTCCCTGGGCTGGGCTCCTCAGGGCACTGACCCAGCTGGAAGGGGGGAAAGGGGGGTTTCCCCCAAATTCCCGAGGCGTTCACCACCTCCGGGAATAGCCCGGTTGGAAAACCGGGATGCCGGGAGGGGATGCCGAGCGCTGTCCCCGCTGACCTCCCGCTGTCCCTTGCAGCTCACCGCCTGCCCCAGCCCCGCGCCCCGGGCCTGTCCCCCCAAAAAGCAGCTCCCGGCACCTCCTCGTCCCGCGCCTCCAGCCCCAGCACCCCCCGGCGCCCCCGGCCCCCCCCGGCCGGGCCGGAGCGGAGCCCCCAGCCCCGGGGGGACCCCCCGAAGCCCCCCAAGCAGGAGGGTTTGCCCCCCCGAGGGGGAGCCCCCCTCCGGCCCGGCAGCCCCGCCAGGAGCCCTGCGGAGCCGCGGGGAGCGGGGACACTCAGGTACGGCCCCCCGGCGGTGGGGGGACCCCAAAAGTGCGCCCAGACCCCACGACAAGGGCTCAGCCCCACGGAATGGGGGCGTTAATGGGGAAAACACTGGGGGGCCATGGGGGTGCAGGGAGGGGACTTTGGGGGCAGTGGGAGGTACTGGGGTGCAACTGGGCTGAATTGGGGGATGCAATGGGGAGATCGTGGGGGGCAGTGGGGGGGAAATGGAATCATTGGGGCGGCACTGGGGGGTGAAAGGAGCAAATGGGGGAATCATTGGGGCAGTGGGAGGTGAACTGGGGGTGCACTGGGGAAATCATGGGGGAAAATGGGGTACAAGCAGTACTGAGGGGGCAGTGCAGGGGGCAGTGGGGGAGGATTTGGGGTGAAATGGGGGTGCAGTGGGAGAGAAGGGAGGAATTGGGATGCAGTTGGGGAAGGGGAAATGGAGGATGACAATGGGGGTTGGGTGTGGGGCCATGGGGGCTATGGGGACAGACAATGGGGCACTGGGAGGTGATGGGTGGTGGAATGGGGGCCAGTGGGAGGGGGTAAATGGGGAAGGCATTGGGGGATCAGTGGAAGGGAATAGTGGGGGGCAGCAGGGGGAGGGAAGGGGGGCTGAAAGGGGGAATGGGGTGTGGGATTTTGTGGGGGTTCAATGGAGGGGAGCAGTGGGGGGCAGTAGGGGTTCACTGGGGTGCAGTGGGAGAACAAGGGGGAATGGGGATGGAATGATGGGGCAGTAGGGGAAATGGGGGTCCAGTGGGGTGTGAAATGGAGGGGGATGGGATTGGCAGTGGGAGAATGTGGGGTGCCATGGGGGAGTTCATGGCAGTGGGTGTGCAGTAGGGGAGAATGAGGGTGGAATGGGAGGATTCAATGGGGGTTTAATGGAGGGGGAAAATGGGGGACAGTGGGGAGGGAAATGGGGTTCTGGGGAGTGCAGTGAGGAGGAATGGGCAGTGAAGGGGAGAACGGGGGTTCAGTGTTGGGGGTTAATGGGGGGACAAGGGGAAGAGAAATGGGGTTCAATAGTGGGAATGTGGGGTTCAGCGGGGGTGCAGTGAGGATAAAAATGGGGTTTAAGGGGGGGAATGTGGGGTGCAGTGGGGTGGAATGGGGGTAAAGGGGGAAGAATGAATGGGTGCAATGGGGAGGGAAGTGGGGTGCAATGGAAAGAACGTGGGGTGCCATGGGGGAGAATGGGCAGGGTTCAGCGGGGGGGGGGGGTTCCACGAGGAGGGGTGCAGTGGGGGTATCAATGGGGGGTTCATGGAGGCTGTGCAATTTGGGGTATCAATGGGGGGGTGCAATGGGGGTATCAATGGGGGGGGTGCATGGAGGTTGTGCAATGGGGGTATCAGTGGGGGGTTCATGGAGGCTGTGCAATTGGGGGTATCAATGAGGGGGTTCATAAAGGCTGTGCAGTTGGGGGTATCAATGGGGGGGTGCAATTGGTGTATCAATGGGGGGTTCCTGGAGGTTGTGCAATGGGGGTATCAATGGGGGGTTCATGGAGGCTGTGCAATTTGGGGTATCAATGGGGGGGTGCAATTGGGGGTATCAATGGGGGGTTCATGGAGGCTGTGCAGTTGGGGGTATCAATGGGGGGGTGCAATGGGGGTATCATTGGGGGGTTCCTGGAGGTTTTGCAATGGGGGCATCAATGAGGAGTTCATGGAGGCTGTGCAATTTGGGGTATCAATGGGGGGATGCAATGGGGGTATCAATGGGGGGTTCATGGAGGCTGTGCAATGGGGGTATCGGGGGGGGTGCAATGGGGGTATCAATGGGGGGTTCTTGGAGGCTGTGCAGTTGGGGGTATCAATGGGGGGGTGCAGTGGGGGTACCAATGAGGGGGTTCTTGGAGGTTGTGCAATGGGGGTATCAATGGGGGGATGCAATGGGGGTATCGTATCAATGGGGGGTTCCTGCAGGCTGTGCAGTTGGGGGGTGCCCTGGGGGGGACACCAGGATGCTCATTCCCCTCTCCCCCGGCCCCCCCAGGCCCCGCACTCCCGCTCGCTCCCGGCGCTGCTCCGGTGACAGCGACTCCTCGTCCGCCGCGGCGCAGAGCGGCCCCCGCCGCCCCCCGGCCCGCCGGGACCCCGCGGAGCCCCCGGCCCCGGGCTCGCCCCGCGCCTCCCGCAGCCCCGGGCGCGGCCCCGCGCCGCTGCTGCTCATCCGCCGCCGGCCCGACGGGCAGCACTCGTGGGCACGGCCCGACGGGCAGCACTCGTGGGCACGGCCCGACGGGCAGCACTCGTGGGCACGGCCCGAGTCCCCCGCGGGGAGCCCCGGGGCGCGGCGGGACCCCCGGCCCGGCCCCGGGGACCCCGAGGAGCTGGCGCGGAGGCTGCGGGCACCGCGCTGGCTGGAGCCCGGGCAGGAGCAGCGGCTGTTCCAGCGGCTGGAGGAGGAATTCCTGGCCAACACGCGGCTGCTGGAGCAGCTGGGGCACACCGAGAGCCCCCCCCCCGCGCCCCCCGCCACCGCTGACTCGGCCTATTGCTCCTCCTCATCCTCCTCTTCCTCCCTGAACGTCTTCGCCAAGCACGGGCTGCCCGCCGAGGACGGGCGGCGGGGCGGCGGCAGCGACGGGAACAACGACGGGAACAGCACCGGGAATAACGGCGGGTGCCCCCCGCTGCCGTCCAACCCCACCCTGGCGGAGGCGAGGCGCCGCTCCACCTTCTCCAGCTCCTCCGACGAGAGCTGCTGCTTCCCGGCCTCCTGGGACAACCGGGACACCGCGGGGAACGCCGGCTCCGACACCGACTGGGCCACCGGGGACGACGAGCTGATGGAGACGGAGGAGAGCCCCGGGCCGGGGGTCCCCGCGGCCCCACCGCGGCCCTGGGCCAAGCCCCGGCTGGACACGCAGCCCCACAAGACGCCCTCCCGGATCCCCACGCCCCGGGGGTACGGGGCAGGCGCCCAGCGGGCCCCCAACGGCAGCCCCAGGGCCTGGGGGGCTCTGCAGAGCGTCCCCTCCCTCCTGGAGAACCCCTGGGCCCCGCGGGAGCGCCAGGGGCTGGAGGAGAACGCGTGGCCCTGAGGGCTCGATGGCCCTGGCAGCTCCTGGCAGCTCCTGGGGACATCCCCGAGCTGCTGGGCAGAGTGGAGGTGGCACCCGAGTGATGGGCACAGAGCTGGGGTGGCCAGGACCTCTTCACTTGGTGACTGTTGCATTGGGGTGGGCCCTGCAAGGAGCCCCCAGCCGGGCCCAAGGGTGCCAGGGTGTCCCCAGGCCCCGGGAGCAGCTCCACAGGAGGGGCCGGCGTGTGCTCCGGGCAGTGGTGGCCAGAGCAGAGCTGGGAGTGGGGCTGGAGGGCACCCAGTTCTTCTCTTCTTGGGCTCTTCATCTCTCCTCAGTCTTCTCCGCTTGTTTTCTTCATCTTAACCGTCTCTTCTTGTCTTCTCCTCCTTTTCTTGCTATTCTTGTCATCATCCTCCTCCTCCTCCTCACCTTCTCTCTCCTCTCTTCTTTTGGGCTGCCTCCTCCTTCTCTTGTCTTCTCTCCTCTTGGCTTTCACATCCTTTTCCCTCATCATCTTCTCCTTTTGACATTCCCCTCTTTGCTTCATGGCCTCATCATCGCTGCCTTGGCCACTTTCACCTCTCCTCTCCACCCCTGAGATGACTCGGGGACGTGCAGTTTGTCACCACAAGCCCTGTTTCAGGGCAGGAGGAGGTCCCCAGCCCCCAGCTGGCCACAGCACGGCTCACAGCTCGTGTTGATGTCCCCAGGGTGGGACAGGGCTGTGCCCCCAGCCCAGGCTCCCACCCCTGCATGTCCTCTCCAGCCAGTAAAGACCAACGGAGCTGAGCCCACCATGTCTGCTCATCTGTGCAGGGGGATTCAGGCCCAAGGGGGGGAGGCTCTGGGGGTCCCAGGAGGGGTGGGAGCAGAGAAGAGCCGGGCTGAGGCTCTTACAGCCACTGGGACCCCTCCAGAGGTGTCCCTGGAGCCCAAAGTGCCCCATGGCCAGGGACCTTCACCTCAGGGCTGCTGGCCCAGGGGCACACGGCAGCTTGTGGGTCACCAGGAAGGTCCAGACCTGCTGGTGACCACCGTGCCACGTGGTCCCTGGACACCAGCTCTGGCAGTGTGGTGCTGGTGGCCCTCGGGGTGTCCCGGAGCAGCACCAGCGATTTGTGGCTTGTCACAGAGCAGGACTCGGTGGTGCTGCTCATCACCCACCCCCAGGGACCAGCAGCAGCTCCTGGGGACCCCACGCTTGTCCCCAACCGCAGGAGGGGCTCAGAGCACCCAGACTGGACACCATGGAGGGTGCAAGGCCACCTTGGCCGTTGTGGATCCCTGGGAGGCTCCAGGAGCAGAGCCAGGAGCTCTCCAGGCCCCATCCTGTCCCCAGGGTGTGACTGGCCCCGTGTCCCTGGTCCCAGGGCCAGCCCTGCCCATCTGCTGTGTCAGGCCGTGCTGTGCCAGAGCCCAGGGAGCCACTGGCCCCAGCGAGGGCTTATCTGGCCCTGCAGTGCTGGCAGGAAGCTCCCAGGCCCCTGCTTCCCCCGGGGTCACCGGGCCATGGCCACCCAGCAGTGTCCCCACGGGCTGCTGTCACCTTTAGTCAACATTCCCTTCCAACCAGTGAACATTACAATATATTTATCTTTCATATATTAGAGATTTCCTGCTTCGAGGGAGGGGGGACCCATGGCTTGATTTGGGGGGAAAAGGAGCAGTGGGACCCCCCCAGGGGAGCACCCAAGGGTGCTGGGGGGGAGCAGAGGGAGCCGTGGGGCTGGGTTGGGGGAGAGGGGATGCTCAGAGCCCTCCTGGCCCCGTGGCAGGGGCTGGAGGGGGCTGGAAAAGCCCTTTTTAAGCTGCACCTTAAGTACAGCCTCAAATGTGGGACCCTCGAGCCCTTGTGGGAGCTTTGGGAAGGGCTCCCATGGGAAGGAGATGCTCTGTGAAGGGCTCACCCACAGGGAGAGCCAAAGCTGTCTCCCACCGGCTCCAGCCCCAAACCCCAGGGCTCCAGGGGGCTCTGCAGCCAGAGCCACCTCATCCCACGGCACTCTGGCCCCCCCCAGCCACTATTCCCAGAGTTTGGAATGCTGAACCCACCAGCAGACAGCATTCCATGAGAACCAGGAGCAGGAGCTGGGGTTTTTGGGAGCCACAGGGTGAAACTGGGGTCTGGAGGGACACAGCATCACTCACACACGGATTGCTGCAGGGATGCAGGGACTGGGGACAGCCCCCTGCCCCCTCTGCTCCCCCCAGGACAGGGAGAACCCCAGGGGCTGGTCCCGGGCAGGAAGGAAAGGGGACATGCACACGGATCCGGCCCTGCTCCCTCGGGCGGGAAAGGGAGGGGAGGAGGAGGAGGAGGAGGAGGAGGAAGAGGAGGAGGGGCTGCAGCAGCACCTCAGTTCTTCAGGATGGTCTCATAGGCTTGGTAGATGTACTGGGACACCTCTGGTGCTCGGCATTTCAGGGATAACTGTGGGGAGAGAGGGAAGAGCGGGGTCATGGCATCCCACCCCACGCTGGAGAGCCACCAGCCCCAAAGCAGAGCCCTGCATGCTGCACACCCTCCCACGGGGCAGTCCAGCTCCTGATTCCAGCTGGAAAAAGGCTCTTAAACCCCTGCAAGCCCTCCCAGGGCAGAGCCAGCCACATGCAGCACAGGCAGGGAACAGGCAGGGGCAACACTCCAGCTCTTGGGATTGGATTCAGTGCCTGGCACTCCAGGGTGAAGGGTTCCCCAAAAACAGCCTCCTCTCCAAAGAGGAACGAGCCCCTTCAGGTGTTTGCTTAAAGATTGTAACATTCCAAAATCAATGAGCTCCTCAAGCAGGGAAAGCTCATGGAGAATCCTCTGGGATAAGGATTTTCAGCCATCCTCATCCCCAGTGAAACCAGGAGGGCGATGGGGACATCCCAACCCTCTGAAATATCCCCCTCCTTGTGCCAGCCCTGCTGGGAAGGAGAGGCAGGAGGCACCAGGAGGCTGGCAGGGCAGGGAAAAACATCGGGGTGAGGGGAGGAATATCCAGGCAGCAGCCAGGGAGAGCCCAAAGCCAGGGAAAAACCAATCTCTAACCTCCAAATCCTGCAAGGGTGGGCAGGCCGGCGAGGGCGGGCGGCGGAGACACAGAGAGAGGAGTCAGGGTGACACGGCTCCTCCCTCCCCAAGGGCTCCAGGGAGGCGGGGAGGGGACAGGGGGAGGGAGCAGGACATGGGGATGGCTCATGGATGAGGTGTGGATAGATCCCTGCTCAGGGAATGCCCCGAGGACAGCGTTTCACGGTTGGGACCCCTCTGTGTCCTTCAGCTGTCCCCACAGGAGCAGTGCCACCCTCCCCACGAGAGGGACAGCGGGGCTGGCACCAGCACCACCAGCAGCTGGGGAGGTCCCACGGCAGGGACGTGCCCCCCAGCCCCGGGGGGTGGGAGCAGGCAGGGGTGGGATGTACCGTGAAGCTGGGATTGCTGGGCTGGATCCGGAGCTCTGCCAGCACCCAGATGCCGTTGGTGAGCTTCAGGGACTGGTAGAGCATGTCCTGCCCCTCCACGTTCCTCTTGGCAATGGTGAAGATGTTGCTGCCTTGGAGTTTGCTGCTCACGGCATCTGGGATGGGAGGGAGAGGCTGAGGGGCTGGGCTGACCCCCTGCTCCCCTTGGACCTGCTCCTGCCCCATCTCCTCCCCTCCTTGTCATGGAAGAGGCTTTCATTGGGTATTAGGGAATTAGGGGAGATTCTTCATGGAAAGGATGGAGTCCCCACCCTGCAGGGATTGAACAGCCACGTGGATGTGGCACCCGGGGACAGGCTTAGTGAAGTGTGACCCAGGCAGGTCCTTCCCAGGGGGTGGGACCCACCTGCGTTGAGGGAACAGTCTTTGATCTGGAACTGGGTCTCGTTCTCGTTGGGAATGTCCTTCCAGGTGGCCAGGAACATCTGCCTCTCTGCAGGGAGGGAGGACACCAGCACTGAGGGAGCTGCCAGACCGGCCACCACCAAAGGTGACACAACACAGGTGACATGGCAGCCAAGGTATGTCACCCTGCCACCTGCTCCAGCAGGCTCAGGGCGGCCACCTGCTTTTGGGGGCTCACCCAATGCGATCAAGAAGGCTCCAGGGGCTGGGATGGCACCTGGGGACAGGTGACAGAGCACACCTTACTGGAGCCATGGTCACCCCACTCACCCATCTTGCCGTCCTCCACGAACAGGATGTGCAGGGGGTACAGGGTGCTGAAGTAGAAGACGTCAATGTTGTTCTTCACTGCCACCTGGGGTGGAAGGACACGGGGATTTCAACACCTCCAACCCACAGCAGGTTCCCAAAATGTCCCATCCCATCTCAGAATGTCCCATCTCATCATGTCCCATCCCATCCCCATCCCCCTGGAGCCAGGTGTCACTGCGGCAAGCACCTGGCTCCTGCTGCCACACCTCCCTCTGCCCTGTCCCCAGCTCCCCAGGAGGGGACAGCCCCGTGTTGCCCACCTGGAGGTTGTTGAGGGGCTCCATCTTCATGACGGAGCCCACGGTGTTGAGGGGCAGGGAGATCTCCACGGACTGGTTGGGAGCCAGAGGTGCGTGCACCTGCAGAGGAGCTGCTGGGGCCAGGCCGAAGCTGGGGGACAGCAGGGAGGGCAGGGGGTCAATGTGGGGACAGCAGGGGATGGCACAAGGCACTGTCCATCCAAGCCTGGCACTCCCTGCCTTCCTCCAAGGGCACCCCAGGAATCGCCTCGCTGCCCCTGCACTGTCCAGGACGGGGCTGGTTCCTGCTCTGCCCACCCTGGGGTGCCCCAGATCTCCCTCCTTCCCCCTCCACCCATGTGTATCATTCCTGCAGCATTCCCTCAGTGCCTCTGAGGGAACAGGAAGCATTGGTTCCCCAGGACAACCAAGAGAACAATGGTCAGACCCTGAGGAACAGCCTCTTCAGCCAACTTCTTAGAGGCTTTGGTTTGGTGCTCATCACCACCACAGCCATCAGAGAGAGAAGGGTCATCACCAGAGGCTGTTCCCAGCCTTGCAGCTCCTTCCTCACAGCCTTTTCCACACAAACCTGCTCTGGGCAGCGTCCCCACGGGTCCCAGGTGGGACTCACTCACCTGTTGCGGTTGAACTGGATGGCAAAGTCAGACATGACCTGCAGGGCTTTGTTGGTCAGCACGAGGTCCATGGAGATGGAGCCCACCTGGCGGCTGAAGGTGCCAGAGATCTCCAGCCCCTTGGCTTTCATGGCAGGGAGCCACACCTGGGCCAGGAGACAAGAAACCCTTGGGGTGTCACCCAGAGCAAAGCCTCTGCTGCTCCCCCACCTCCCTCCAGGGGGGCTCTGCTGTGGGGGGGGTTACACGGGGGTCTGTGCCCCCCTTAACCCCGAGCCTGGATGCCCCACTCACCGTTTTGGGGGCCACGTAGGATCCTGAGAGGGTCCCCACCCCACCGGTGAGGTCAAAGAGGTCCCCCAGGCCGCTGCCAAGGGGGGCCCCCACGTTTGTGGGCGCCGTGGTGCTGGGAGCTGGTGTGAAGCTGCCACCGCTGCCACCCATCTGTGGGGACAAGGGAGGGGTTACGGGGGCACCACGGGGAGGGGGACAGGAGGAGGAGGAGGAGGAAGAGGAGGAAGAGAATGAGAGGGTTTGGGTGTGAGGGCACACTCACAGCAGGGCTGCCTCCCACATCGCTGCGCAGCTGCAAGAGAAGAAAGGGGCATCAGCAGGGGCAGGGCCGAGGGCAGGGGACAGGGCTCCCCAGAATGTCCCCTCTGGACACTCCCTGGAAGCAGCAGTGTGGGGCAGCAAGGGCCTGGAGTCGGGATGCTCCAGTGGTCCCAGACCAGGAGCTGTGAGGGGCCATGGCTGTCCCCAGAGGGATGTGAGGTGTCACTGGGGCTGGGGGGGAGCAGGGCCAGGGCAGAGGGTGATCCATACCCCTTCCGACTCGTCCCCCATCTCCAAGCAGAAGCAGGCAAGGTGGAGAGAAGAGCCAGCCACATGCAGAGAGAAGCCAGGAGAGAAGAGACAAAAAGAGAGAGAGAAGAGAAGGGGAGGAGAGGACAGAGGTTAGTCCTGACACATCTGTCTGTCTGTCCATGCCTGTCCTGGAGCCAGGGGACAGAGCCAGACCTCATTCCCAGCCCATCACCAATCCCTGGGAGCCACAAGGTGCCAGGGCAGCACTTGCAGGGTTACAAAACAGGAAAGGCAACGATGCTGCCTCCCCTTGGGATAAACCTGCTGGATTTCATGAGTCACGGAGGGAACTCCAAACTCTATTCCTTCAGGGAGCCTGGCCCATCTCCAGCACCCACAGGGCAGGTGTTCCCACACAGGGAGAGGTTTCCATCCCACCTCACCCCGAGGCCAAAGCACTGCTTGGGTTGCATTCCCAGGAGGGCACAGACAGGGGACATCCCACAGGCCGGGAGTGGCCACATCCTGGCCCAGCCCTGCAGCAGTTTGGGGGGCAGAGAGGGGTCCCCAGGAGCAGCCACTCCTACAGCACAGCACATGGAGTGGGAACACCCACACCAACGGAGAGAAAAGGCACTGGGAAGTGGTGGGTGGGACCCCTCCAGTGGCTAATGGCAGCATAAATGAGGGCGTGGTGCCCTCTGTCCTCACCCACTGCAGGAAAGGACCTGCCCAGATGTCCCCAGGTCTGTCCCATCCCAGGGCAGCCCAGACCACAGCCAGCACCCAGCCCAGCAGGATGCCAGTGGGACAGCCTGGAATCAGGGAAGGAGAGCAGGAGCTGGGACGTACCAGGCTGTCCCCGAGGAGGTCCACGGCGCCCATCTGCACGGCGGAGGTGGCCATGGGTGGCCCGCTCACTGGGGGGCCCAGGTCCAGGTTGAGCAGGTCCCCCAGCAGGTCCCCCTGGGTGGGGATGACAGAAGGCTGATCTGCTGCTGGCCCCCCCGACGGGGCTGTGTCCGGGCTCTCAGCGCTCTCACTCCTGAAGGGAATGGTGGGACAAGGTGAGGAGCTCCAGCTGGGACAGGAGCTCCCACTGCAGACAGGAATTGGCCAGCTGAACCCTCCATCCCATCCTGGCTCCCAACATTTCAATGGCAAGGAAGACCCCCTCCGTGCCATCCTGGCTCCCAGCACATTCCCATAGAGATCGCTGGGAATCACTTGGGAATCTCTACAACCCCAGTGGAGATCACTTCCACTGGGATCACTCCTTCAGCTTTTTAAGGCCAGGGTTGAAGCCACACAGCCCTGCTCTTACAGAGCCTTCCTTGGGGATGGGAGGCTCAGTGCTGAGCCCAGCAGCCCCACAGCAGCCCCACATCCAACCCCTCCATCCACAGCCCTGGAAATCCCAGCACGGGGAGGAGACACGGGAATACTCACGAGCCCGTCCGTGGGGGCAAACTCTTGTGCACGACGCCCCTGCTGCCCTCCACGAAGGCGCTGGGGGGTTTGTGGTACACCGAGGCCAGGGTCCCGATGTAGCAGATGAGCTCGTCCAGCAGCGTGGGCTCGATCAGATCCGTCTCCTCCGAGATCAGCGGCTTCTCGGCCAGCACCACCTCCTTGGCGGCCACGGGGTCCGTGGAGAGCAGGCGCCAGTAGATGTACCCACGGTCCCGCAGGTCGGGGTTGTCCGAGTCCTTTGGGAAGCCAGCGGGAAGCTGCAGCTGCTGCAGAGCTGCTCGGTGCAACTGCAGCTACTACAGAGCTGCTCGGAGCTCCTCAGTGCAACTTCAGCCACTACAGAGTTGCTCAGAGCTGCTCGGAGCAACTGCAGCTGCTGTGGAGCTGCTCGGAGCTGCTCAGAGCTACTGCAGCTACTTATGGAGCTGCTCAGAGCTACTGCAGGTACTACAGAGCTGCTTGGAGCTACTGCAGCTACTACAGAGCTGCTCAGAGCTACTGCAGCTACTACAGAGCTGCTCAGAGCTACTCAGAGCTACTGCAGCTACTTATGGAGCTGCTCAGAGCTACTGCAGGTACTACAGAGCTGCTCAGAGCTACTCGGTGCAACTGTAGCTGCAATGGAGCTGCTCGGTGCAACTGCAGCTTCAACAGAGCTGCTCAGAGCTACTGCAGCCACTACAGAGTTGCTCAGAGCTGCTCGGAGCAACTGCAGCTGCAACGGAGCTGCTCGAAGCTACTCAGAGCTACCGCAGCTGCTGTGGAGCTGCTCGGAGCTACTGCAGGTACTACAGAGCTGTTCGGAGCTACTCGGTGCAACTGCAGCTGCAATGGAGCTGCTCGGAGCAACTGCAGCTACTACAGAGCTGTTTGGAGCTACTGCAGCTACTACAGAGCTGCTCAGAGCAACTGCAGCTACTATGGAGCTGCTCAAAGCTACTGCAGCCACTACAGAGCTGCTCAGAGCTGCTCGGAGCAACTGCAGCTGCAACGGAGCTGCTCAGAGCAACTGCAGCTACTACAGAGCTGCTCAGAGCTACTTGGAGCAACTGCAGCTACTACAGAGCTGCTCAGAGCAACTGCAGCTACTACGGAGCTGCTCAGAGCTGCTTTCCCCATCCAAGCCCTGCCTGGAGGGATCGCAGGGATCAGAGGCCACAAGGCGCCTCCTGAGCCATGGGAGTGTCCACACCCTCCAGGGATGGAGGGACAGGACAGAGGGAATGGCTTCCCTGTGGTTTTGAGCTGTGTTAATGAGTCTTTGAGGAATTTTGGTGGAACAGCATTGTGGTGATTGATTGGTTGAGAGGCGGAGTTATGGGTGTTGTTGAAATGGTTAAGGGGGAGTTATGGATATGGGAAAATTGGTGTTGAGTTTGGGTGGGTTGTTGGTGTTTGAGAGGGTTTGGGTAGAGTAGGGAGACCCTGCCCATCTAACCCCTGGATGGGATTTTGGGAAGGAATTGCTCCCTGGGAGGGTGGGCAGGCCCTGGCACAGGTGCCCAGAGCAGCTGTGGCTGCCCCTGGATCCCTGGCAGGCTGGACAGAGTTTGGAGCAGCCTGGGACAGTGGAAGGTGTCCCTGCAGGCTGGAATGAGAGAATTCTTAAGGTTCCTCCCAACCCAAACCATTCTGAGCTAAGCCCCAGTTACCTGCCTGCTGTCACACGACCAAGCCATTCCCACTTCCCGGGGGGATGGGAAGCCCTGGGAAGTTCTCCCAGGTGGGACCCACCTGTGTGGCCAAGCTCAGCACCTGCTGCACCAACTCCTGTGTCTCCGTGGGCTTCTTCAGGAACAGCTTCACGATGGCTGTCAGCAGCTGCAGCTGGACCTGTGGGGGACAGACAGACAGACAGACAGGTCACACTGGGCTTTTGCAGGAACACATGGATTTGCCCCAGGACCTCACCCCAACCTGCCTTTCAAGGGACCAAAGGCACGGTGACCATGTCAGTGGCAGTGACACCTGTCAGGGCACCTCACCGGGCCCCTTCCAGCCCCTCTCCACACCCTCAGACACAGGCTGACCCCAACATTATGGGGCAGCATCTTGGGATCAGGTTACACGGCCCCACAGGGCACAGGCCAGAGCGTCCTCTGCCTTCCACATGGAAAAGCAGCAGGAATTCCCCTCCCAACCTCTCAGGGAGTCTGGATCTCTGGCTTTGCTACTTGGCATTTGTAGACTTTGCCCTGTTCACTGTCACTTGGTTACAGGGTGTTTTGCAGAGTTTTCCAGAGTTGGAAACTCTCCAAAATTCCACCGGCAAACCCTCTGGCCTCAGTTGCCCTGGGCAACAGGGCAGGCACTGCTCCCTCTGCTCGTTTTCCAGCTCCAAAGGGATCCTGTGCTGGCACAGTGGGATAACCAGCTCACTGCCTGGTGCCAGCCACGAAATAGGGAAGGCACTTGGGACAAGGCCATGGTGGCACTTCACAGAACCATGCAACAGCTTGGGCTGGAAGGGACCTCCAATCCCATCTTGTTCCTGCTGGAACACTTTCCACCCTGCCAGGTTACTCCAAGCCTGGACCACATCCTACAGCCAAACCTGCCCCAAGCACTGCACGAACAATCCCTTCAGAGCAAACTGTGCCCTGTGACAGTGCCACCCCGAGCCAGCAGTGCCCCTGGCACACCTGGGTGCTCTCATCATGGAAGCCCTCCAGGAAGCTCTCCAGCAGCTCGTCGGCGTTGTCGATGCGCTCGGCGTACTCCCCCACGATCCAGATCATGGCAGCCCTGGCCTCGGGCTCGTCCAGGGAATCCAGGTTCTCGCAGAGCGTGGCGATCACGCTCTCGTACCTTCCCGAGGGCAGGACAGAGAGCAGGAGAAAGCTCACCGAGAGCAGGAGCCCCAGTCCTGACCCACCCAAACTCCAAACCACGTCCTGCTGCCCACGGCAGAGCTGTGGCCGAGGGTGCCCTGCCTGGGGCTGGCCCTTGGCCCCATGGGCAGTGCCCACACTGATCCCAGAGCACATTCCCTGCTCCTGAATGAACCAGGCTGCTCCTGCAGAGCTCTGCTCCTTACCAATTCACTTCATTAACATTTATTACCACTATTAGTCCCCGACTTCCTGATTACAGAGTTGCCTATTCATCCTGGCTCAGCTGGAACATTCCCTCCCCTCTCCTCTCCTCCTGCTGCCCTTGTTCCAGCATCAGGAGCTGGACTGAGAGCCAGGAACAGTTTCTGCTGACACAGGGCCCTGCACATCCCTGGCAGCCCCTCTCCCTTTCAGCGCCTGGGTCTGGGACTGCCACCATCCTGGGGCTGGGGACAAAAAATCCCAAAGCCACCTGTGCTGGGGGGAGGCTCCGGGGGCTTCATCCCACCAAGAGTTTGTGGCCCCCCAAGCACAGAGTGGAGGGAAGAGCTGGTGTAGGGCCGGGAGCATCCCAGGGAATCCACATCCCAGGAATCCCCACGCACTTGTTGGGGTACTTGCGGAAGATGTCCTTGATGACCACGATGGCCTCCTGCACCACGTAGTTGACCTTGGTCTGGATGAGGTCCAGCAGGGTGCTGACACAGCGCTCGGCCGATTGCTGCCGGAGGGACTCGGTCACACAGGGACAGTCCCCCCCCTCACATCCCAAACCCCCCCAAATCCAACCCACAGCGGAACGGGGCACACTGAGCGTGGTCTGCCCTTCACAGCCCGGCGTGGCTCCTCCTCATCCTCTCTGCACATTCCCACAGGCTCCTCTCTCCCCATGGGAAGAGTTCCAACCATGCAGAGCCACCTTTCCAGGGAGGGTTTTAATAATCCCCTTTGGAAAATTATCCAAAGCCTCTGAGTAGCCCCTCAGGAAGGGATGGATTCCCTCCCAGCCCCTCGGGAAGGCATTGGCTCCTTGCCAGCCTCTTGCAAAATGACTGGGACATTCCCAATGCCCAAGAAGGGATCAGCTCCCTCACAGCCCCCTGGGAAGGGATCAGCTCCCTCCCAGTGCCCCAGGAAGGGATCAGCTCCCTCCCAGTGCCCCAGGAAGGGATCAGCTCCCTCCCAGTGCCCCAGGAAGGGATCAGCTCCCTCCCAGCCCCCTGGGAAGGGATCAGCTCCCTCCCAGCCCCCTGGGAAGGGATCAGCTCCCTCCCAACCCCTGGGAAGGGATCAGCTCCCTCCCAGTGCTCCAGGAAGGGATCAGCTCCCTCCCAGCCCCTCAAGGAGGCATCAGCTCCCTCCCAGTCCCACTCTGGTCCCCAACAAGCCACTGGTGTCACCCACTACATCCCTGACCCTGTTCTAGGCAGGGATCCCAAAGCAGTACCAGTTGCAAAGGATAAGGGGATGGAAGACCCTCCTGACACCCCACTGATCCCTGTGGAACAACCATGGCTCATCCCCACGCCTGGGAAGGCACCAACTTGCAAATTCCTGGGATGAGATGGTCACCATGTGCTGGAAAGTGCCACCCTGCCCACCCACAGGTGCCACAAGGCCCTGCCATGACCCAGCCCTCACCTCCACCTTGATGGCACAGCGGCCGATGGCTCTGACCGCCTTCCTGACAAAATCCACATCCACCTCTGTGGCGTACTCCTTCAGCTCTGCCAGCACCTGAGGGGTGGCACAGCACACTGAGGGCCTGGCAGGAGGGTACAGGCACCAGGGGAGGGGGCACAGCACAGTGAGGGCTGGCACAGGCACCAGGAGAGGGGGGCACAGCACAGTGAGAGCTGGCACAGGCAGCAGGAGAGGGGGGCAGTGACCCAGCACAGCAGGCAGGGTGGGACAGCCGCTCCCTGCAGAGCTGGGGCTGGCACTGGGGTAGCCCTGGATGCCCCAGCCCAGCTCCTGACCTGGGCTATGTTGGCCTGGGAAGCCAGGCGGATCATGATGTCCAGTTTCTCCAGTTTGACGTAGATGGGGTCGTTGTACTTGACAAAGAACACCTTCATCTCGTGCTTGAGGATCTCGGGCCTGGGGCAGCGAGAGACAGCGTTAGGGGGGACAGGCACTCACTTCCACGCCAATCCCGAGGTTTTGGGGGCCTATTCAATGCCAAGGAATCCAAGTCACCGTGGTTATCCCCCAGGATTCTGTCCCTTGGCTCCCCTTTGCTGGCACACAGGGGACAGAGCACAACCTTGCTACACACACAGGCCAGACGTGAGGCAACGGGGGACGTTTGTCCTGCCAAGGCTGGAAGGGACGTTTCAGTGGGAACAGGGACACAAATCCAGACCCCAGGGCTAGGCTGGACCTTGCTCACCAGCTCTCCCTCTCTCAAAGCTGAGAAACAGCTAGGCCAGGCCCAGCTCCAAGCTGCCTTCCACATTCCCACTCCCAGGGACACTAATTGCTTTCCACTTCTCCCAGAAATTGCTGCTATTTTTAAGAGGCGACCACGGCGCTGACTGGGAGGAGAACAAATCATCTGACTGGGCTGGGGCTCTCCAGCTGCCACTCCTGCTCCAGGCACACGTGTGGGGCCTCAGCCACCTCCAGCATTTTAGATCAGCAAAGAGACAAAAGGACTCTGAGCACTTGTTCAAAGAGGACAACTGTGGAGAAAGCAGCTGGCAGCACAAAAATCCCTCCCCAGACACAGAGTGACTGCTCCAAAGTCTCACAGCTTTTGGCTGTGAGAATAAATAAAGAATAAATTAAACTAAAGGATACATTAAACTTGAGATCCCAGCTTAGCTCCCTGCTCTTTCCCTCACCTGACTGACTCAAGGCCAGGCTGGACAAGCCTTGGAGCAACCTGGTCTAGTGGAAGGCATCCACTAAATGAGCTTTAAGATCCCTCCCAACCAAACCATTCCATAATTCCATGACTGTCCTTGGATTTTAAATAACAGAGAAGAAAAAACACCCTACGGGATGTGCTGTGACACTGCTGCAGTCAGAGGGATTGAAGCACCTGTGGCTAAGGGGGACACCTGGACACACCCACCTCTTCTGCACGATGAGGTTGATGTTGCGGAGGGCCACGTACTGCAGCTCGGGCTCTGCAGACAGCAGAGTGACCAGTGGTGGGGCCAGCTTCTTCAGGAGAGTGCCATAATAATCCAGGTCCTTGGACAGCATCTCCATGAACTTCATCAGCACCTTGACAGCCGACAGCACCACGGCAGAGTTGGCGTGGGACAGCCGCGGCGTCACCCGCTCGCAGATGCTGCAAGGAGGGAAAGGAAATGATCCCAGCCCTTCCTCCTGCTGAAAAACTCCTGCCAGCATGGAGGAAGGACTTGCAGGAAAGCTGAGCAGCACTTGGGACCTTCCCAAAGAGGCTGAGCCGGCTCCTGAATGCCCCAGTGAAGGTTATTCCCCAGGCCCTGCAGAACCCTCTGGCAGTGACCCCATTTCGGAGCTCCCCATTGTCACCTGCAGCCACATTTTAGGCAGCTCAAGGAGCTCAATCCCAGTGCCAGGGCTCGCTATGAGACCAGGGCAGGCTCCAGATGGCCATGCCCAAGGCACAGGTCCAGCAGATGCCTGCTGTCCCACCTCCTGCAGCAGGGTCAGGAGGGTGAAGACTCTCCTCAGAGGAGAAGGGGCAGTGCCAGGCCGTGCCTGTCCCCTCACCTCTGTGCTTCCCGGTCATCCTTGGGCATGTAGTTTGCCAGGCAGTCCAGGATGAAGATCTGGCCCCACTCAGTGCACTCGTTGAGGGCTGTGAGCAGCTTGTTGATGGACTGGGGGTTGAGGTCCAGGAGGTTGCTGCTGGGATGAGACTCCGCTATTTCCGACAGCGCCGCCACCGCGTTGGCCACCACCTGCCGGGGGGACAGGACACGGATTGGTGACACCAAATGTGGTGTGAGGGGAGGAGCTGCCTCCTCACTGCGAACCCCTCACATCCCACCTACATCTGGGCTCCAGCTTCTCCCTCCCCACAGCAGATCTGAGGGGGATGGATGAGCCATCCCCACCGGCACGCTCCCACCACCCACACCGCGTCTCCAACAGCTCCCACGTGTTCCACGGACTCAGCCTTGGCTTCCTGCCCAGTTCCCTTCCCCAGGCAGCTCCAAGGAGCCCCAGAGCTTTCCACACAGCTCCTGGGCTCAACACTACACCCAGGGTAAGACTGGAAAAGCAGGAAAGGCTGTGGGAAGAGAAACCCTGGGGCAAGGCGGTTTTAAAATTCCCCATGCCCGGAGAAAGGGAAGGAAGCCAAAGCCCAGCTGCCAGGAAAACCAGAGGCAAAAGCCCCTGGCTCTGTGGTATCAGAACCAAGCAGCAGCTTCCCTCTGCCCTGAGCCAGCTGGAGCAGCCTCCTTCCCCCTGGGAACAGAGGAATAGCACACAGCCACAGGATGGGAGAAACCCTCTGTCCAGGAGACAGTGTTATGGGGCAGAGAACACAACCTTCAGTCCTGAGAAGCAAAAACTCCCCAAAAACAGTTTGTTAACACCAAGGAGAGAATCTGTGAGGAAAGGAGTTGGACGCGAACACGACGGGAGAGCGGCGGCTGCCGTTTGGACGAAGAGGAGGTGAAGAAGGCAAAAACCAATCACCATGGGGTTGGAGTCTGAGATGAGATCCTTGAGGGTGTCCAGGAAGCCCTGGTCCTCCACCAGCTGGGCGTTGATGTCGTGCAGCTTGGCCACGCAGACGGCGGCCGTCTTGCGCACGTAGGGGTCCTCGTCCTTGAGGCACTTGCGCAGGGGCTCGCACAGGTACTCCGTGATCTTGTCCACACGGATGCAGCCCATGGTCCTCACAGCCAGAGCCCGGATCAGCGGGTTTGGGTCCTCACAGTCCTGCAGGGAGCACAGGAGAGGTTGGCTAGCCTGGGCTCCTCAGGTATTTCCAGGAGGTTCAGGTCCTCCAGGAGGATTTGGGTTCAAATCTGGAGGTTTTCATGTTCTGCTCTTGAGAACAAGTCACTCAAGAGATGTTTCTCTCTTGTCCTGCACCCACTGAGTTCCAACACCACCAATCCTCACGCCCAGAACTCCTCAATCCATCCAGGAATCCCATGTCCTCATCACTTACACCAGGTACCTGAACCAACCCGATGGTGGAAACGCATATTGAGATTATTACGTGGGGTTTATCCTCCCTGAAAAGCCTGAACTCCCTCTGAAGCCCACCAGGCCTTTTCACTGAGTGATTTGGCAATATCCTGGTTCCTAACACACTCTTCAGCTCCCAGCTCCAACGGGAAGATCACGAGGCATTTCTCAGCCCAGAAGTTCACACGACAGCTCTCGATCATGGGAGCTGCCCACGCCCCTGACAGAGCGAGTGGCACAGGACAGCTGCCAAAAACTGAGTTTCTGCATTACTGGACAAATTCAATCAGTTTTCTAGAGCTTGGAGAGCCCCTCCTCCAGAAGGGAGAGGCTTTGGAAAGCTGCCCATGCTCCCTGACGTGCAGCTTGGCGCAGTGAGCTGGCACGTGGTGTCCCCTGTGGCCCCGGGACACGGAGCCCTGTCCCCTCACCTTCACAAAGGTGTTCACAGCCATGATGGCCATGTCTGGCTGGCTCTTGGCATAGTTCATCAGGTAGAGGTAGACCAGCTTCTTCAGCTCCAGGTTGTCTGTCTGCATGCAGTTCACCACGTCCGGGAAGAGAGCGCTGGAACACGGAGAGCTCGGTGAAGGCAGGGCACGGCCACGCTGCCCAGGGACCCCCTTCCCATGGATAACCTGCTCCCAAAGCCAGGAGAACCTGCTCCCAAAGCCAGGGGAACCTGCTCCCAAAGCCAGGGGAACCCAGCCCTCTCCTAGAAGGAAAGGCTAGAGGTGCTCACCTGGAGAGGAGAAGCTCCAGGGAGAGCTCAGAGCCCCTTGCAGGGCCTGAAGGGGCTCCAGGAGAGCTGGAGAGGGACTGGGGACAAGGGATGGAGGGACAGGACACAGGGAATGGCTTCCCACTGCCAGAGGGCAGGGCTGGATGGGATATTGGGAATTGGGAATTGTTCCCTGGGAGGGTGGGCAGGCCCTGGCACAGGTGCCAGAGCAGCTGTGGCTGCCCCTGGATCCCTGGCAGTGTCCCAGACCAGGCTGGATGGGGCTGGAGCAGCCTGGGACAGTGAAAATTGTCCCTGCCCATGGCAGGGGGGGGTTGGATGAGTTGGGCTTTAAGGACCTTTTCCCACCCAAACCATTCCATGATTCTATGATTCCATGACCTGAGCCCACCCTGCAGCAGACATGGCTGAAATGCCCACCCCCAGTGGATTTTTTTAATGGATCTGTATCAAAACCAGCCCTTGATGGACCAAAATTGAGCTTTCCCACATGGCTCTGCTGCATCCCTGCTCCAGGGCACATCCACTGCCCAGGGGGAAGGTGCTGCACAACCCTCTCAGGCACAGGGTGGGGTTGTTGGGGTGTCCTGTGCAGGGCTAGGAGCTGGACTGGATGACTCTTGTGGATCCCTTCCAACTCAGGATATTCCAGGATTTTATGCATCGTCACAGGATGGTGCCAAAAGGAAGAGCCCCACTCCCCTGGGTGAGTCTGGAGCACCAGGACACTCTGCTGGGATGGAGGGGAATGCAGTGGGATCTGCCTGCACAGAGCTGGGGCTTCCCCTTCCCAAACACCCTGGAGCTGTGGGGTACCAGAGATGCTGTTTCACCCCAAGACAGACCAATCAGACAATTAAACCACCTCAGGGGAGGCAATCAAGATCCCAGGGCTAACACAGGGGTTGTTCCACCCTGACAGATGTCCCAAAGCTCCTGGAAGCTTCTCCACCTCCTCAAACCCAGCCAGCCCTGACAGGATCAAACCCAGAGTCCCCCTAAATCCAGGGAATTGGGTTTTGGAAAGCTGCTCCCCACCTGGGCTGGTCTCACCCCCGGCTAAGCCAGGCTTTGCTGGCACCTCCTGGGGAGCAGTGAACTCAGCAAACTGCTTCCCTGCAGCCTGGAACAGGCACACACCAAAAAAATGGGCTGACACAGCCACAGGATCATGGAATGGGTTGGGAATCGTGGAATCTTTAAGGTTATCAAGTTCTACCCCTTGCCATGGGCAGGGACACCTCCCACTGTCCCAGGTGGCTCCAAGCCCCATCCAGCCTGGCCTTGGGCACTGCCAGGGATCCAGGGGCAGCCACAGCTGCTCTGGGCACCTGTGCCAGGGCCTGCACACCCTCACAGGGAACAATTCCCCACCAATATCCCATCTAAATCCCTTTTAGCTTAAAGCCATTCTCCTTTAGCCTGTCACTATTTGACTATGTAAAAAACTGTGCTCCCTCTTTTTTTAAGCCCCTTCAGGTACTGCAAGCTCCTGCCATTTCCATGTGATGTCCACAGTGGTCCCAACACAGACACTCCCTGCTGCTCTGGGAGCCAGGGATGTCCCAGTTCTCCCAACCCTGAGTGTGTTTTCCCTCCATTTACTCTCAAATCCACCATGAAAATCAAATTGCTGATGCTGCCTGTGCTGGGACAGGTCCATGCAGGAAAAGGCACGGCAGGAGCCACGTGCAGCTCAGCCAGATGGAAAAAAGGAAGCAGGAACAGCAGCAGCTGCCTGACCTTTTGGACTGGAGAGGCTGCAAAGGGTTTATCAACATCCAGGCACCGCCACCAACCCTCCAAGGGGGTCCTGCTTGTTTTTAGTAACACACAAAGGAAGTGGGAATAATCCCAACAAACTGATCTGGCAGCCAGACCAATCCTCTTTTAGGCAGATTACAGCAAAAGCCAGGAGAGCCCCCACCTGCCAGGCAGCCACGTGGACACAAATGCACTGCAGGAGGCAGAGCTGCAGCCAGGACACACCTGGGTGAATCCCGAGGGGAAAAGCAGCATGGAAACCCCCTTGGAAGCAACAGGGGGAAAGGGAACCCAAAATCCAGCTGGGTTTTCTTGGGCACATGGGAGACCAGCACGAAGGAGAACTTTAGGGTAAATTTCAGGAAAAGGTTCTTCCCCCAGAGGTGCTGGCACTGCCCAGGGAATGGGCACGGCCCCGAGGCTGCCAGAGCTCCAGGAGGGTTTGGAAAACCCTCCCAGGGATGCCCAGGGTGGGATTGTTGGGGGTTTGGGAAGGGACAGGAGTGGGAGTGGATGATCCAGTGGGTCCCTTCCCACTCAGGACACACCTGACATCCTTGCCCACAGTCATGGATGCAATCACTTTCTTCACAGCCTCCTTCTTCTTCTCCTTCTTGTCACTGTTCAGCTCAGCCTTCAGCTCAAATATCTCCCCTGGAAAAATGGGAAAAGTGGAAACCGAGGGATCAGTGGGAAGGGTCCCCCACCCCTCTGCTGGGTGAGCACAGCTCCCACCTGCTGCGTGACAGGGTTCCTTTGCCACCCCTGAAAAGAGGGATTTACCTTCCCAAACCCCTCACTGAGGCCGGGGCTGCTCTGGGGGCTCAACTCTCATCCAGAGGAATGGAAAACATTCATCTCCTGCTGAAGCCTTGTGTCTCCTCCAGCCCCACAGGGATGGGAGATGCTGCAGGAGCCCCCCACAGGCACTGGATGGGGTCATCCAGAGGCTATTTCTGGCTGTGAGGGGGTTATCCCAGCCCCATGAGGCCCTACCCTTCCCAGGCATGATGGCAGGTGGATTTTGGGCACTGCTGCTCAAGGCTGTATGAAGAAGGGTGGCTGTGGGAATCCAGGGCTTCCCTCTGGCTGCCCTGGCAGGTCTGGGACCCTGGCAGGGGTCAGGAACCCCCCTGGACAGAGCCCCAGAGACACTGGCTGTGATCTCTGTCCATGGAAAAGAGTTTTCAATCTTACAGGATCAATTACAAGCTTTGAGTGTTTGATAAGAGTAGTAATTAAGTGTGGCACGGGTGCAAAAGTAAAATTTTAGAATTCTAGATTAGGGCTCCAAAGGGGACAAGATGGAGGAAATTGGGTGTGCCTTGTCCTTTTTCTCCTTCTTCATGCCCTCCATGTTTCACTGTGGTGTTGGCATTTTTCTGTTGGTTCAGGCTGGGGACACACTGTCCAACGTAGGTGACAGATATTGGCACGTTATTGTAAATCCAGCACAGGGAGTTTGTGGTATTTAATGTTTGTAACATCCCACTGAGGGCAGAGCCCCACACGCTGCCCTGCAGGACAGAGCTGTGGCAGGGCAGCAGAACATGTTAGAGATAAACAGAATAAACAGCCTTGAAACAGCACAGACCAATTATGGCTTCTGCTTTGGCAGAGTGGCTGAGAGACAGAGACTTTCTACGATCTCAGAATCATCAATAGCACAGATTCCAACAGGTGGCTCCCAAATCCCTCCCTGCCTGTGGCAGCAACCCCCCAGCCCAGGGCACCATCCCCTGCCCTCCTGAAGCCACGCTGAGCTCCTTACTCCCCTCTGGGCTGGCAGATTGAAGAGGAAGATGCCACACAGCTTCTCTCCACATTAATTCCTTGCTCTGGAGAGTGCTTAAGGCCCCGAGCACTGCCCAGGGGAGCTCCTGAGCTGCTAAAGCTGATCACCAGCTGCCACCAGCCCTGGCTGGGCTCAGGGGGTTGGGGACAAGGTGTCCTGACCCCACAGCAGCTGCTCCAGAGCAAGGAGCAGGGTGGGGTGTCAGCCACAGGGACTCAGGGCATTCCCACGGGAGCTTCCCAACCCTCCCCACCTGGTTTATAGAGGAGTAAGAACCAGCTGGTGATTTTGGGATGAACTGGGATATTCCTGCTCCTTGCCTTACCTTTCTTGGTGGTGGTGAAGTACTTGGAGTCCGTCATGGTGGTCTCCAGCCAGCAGCACGGCCCTGGAGAGGCAGAGCACAGAGGTTCAGGGCTGATAATCTCCTTGCAGGGATTGTTATGGAGAGTTCCAGAAAGGAAAAACACCAGGAGAGGGAAAGAGTTTGGGATCCCATGGGAAGAGTCACAAGGAGAAGCCCAATCCCTAAGGGAGGGTGAACACCTCCCAGCTCTGTGATGATGGGGAATCAGGTGGTTCTCCACAGAGGATGTGGAGGAGGAAAGGAGTCACTGAAGATTCCAGAGCTGCAGCCCTGCCTTTGCTCATCCCATCCCTCACAGAGCCAGGCAGCAGGGGCTCAGTGATCCCCCCTGGATTGGCCTTTCCTCATCCAAAAAACACTTTCTCAAGGAAAACTCACACCCAGCCCTCCCTCTCACCTACACAGGGAGCAGCTCCGGGCTGGGGACAGAGCCAAACCCGAGGCTCAGCTCAACGGGACGGCGCAGCCGAGGGGCACGGATCTGCAGATCAAAGGGAGCCTCTTCCACAAACCAGCCCTGCTCCAGCTGGGTTGCTGTAAATTCCAAGGCTGTGAGGTTTCAGCCCAGCACTTGAGGCTCCATTATATAATTCAGGCAGTTTAGGGCAGATTTAGGGCTTGGCAGGCTGAGGAAGGAGACATGCAGCCCTTCAGAAAGGTCAGTGGGGATCTGGCTTTTATGGCTGGTTTTCCCATCTTTCCTTCAACAGGGAAGGAACCAGAGGCTTGTCCTTGAAAGCCTGCAGTGGCCTTGCTGCTTCAGAGGGGCAGGAATACAGGAAGCAAAGCCAAGTGAAAAAAAAAAAAGAGATTAAAAAAAGAGCTTGCGTATGGGTTTAAAATGCAAATGAGCATCTTGAAAGCCAAACGCAGCAGGAGCACAGAGGAACTGTGTCCTCTGTTCCCTGTCCAAGCTGGAGAGGGATCCCCAGCAGGGATAAAAGGAAAATCTGGATGAAATCTGGGGTTGAGCACGCTGGGCAGAGCACGCAGCTTGGCAGAGAAGGAGAGGGAAGGAGTTTGTGTGGGTTTGGGGCTGCGCTGGGGGCTGGCAGCATGAGCCTGGTGCTATTCCAGAGGGAGAAGCCCGGCACCACACTCCCACAGCCCTGCCCCTCGTGAGACAGGACACTCCTCCCTGTCTCAGTTACCTGGGGTTGATTCAGAGCCTTTTTTATCCCACTAAGTCGATGGCTCTCCAGGGAACAGCGGGAGCTCGGGGCTGCGCCACAGCTCTCTGCACCTCACTGCAGATCCTGTCCTGCCACACTGGGAGGAAGGAAGGAAGGAAAGAGGATTCACTGCAGTCCCTCGGATTCCAGGACCTGGCTCACACTCAGCCCTGCTCTGCAGAAGTGCCTGGAAAGCAAACCTGAAGCTGAGCAGGGAATTTGTGCAGGCAGCTCGCAGACACGAATCACGCCGGCCGCTTCCCTGCAGCTCCCTGCTCTGCCAGAGCCAGGGAAAGCACAGCCCCACTGAAAAACCCCACTGATTTCAGAGGCTGACACATCCATTCCCTCACTCCTTCAAGCCCTGCAGCAACCCCAAGAAGGAAAGCAGCTCCTGCAGCTCGGGAATCAAGGCGCAGCCCTCGCTCCTCACACCAACACAACCTCCCCCAGGGCAGGGAGCACCCCAGGGCCCAGAGCAGCGTGATGAGGGGACCCAAAGAGCTGCCAAACCCCAGAGCTCAGCACCCTGCCCCCTGTGTGTCCCCCAGGCTGTGCCAGGGTGACAAGGCAGGGCTGGCTGCCAGCCGCAGGTGAATTCCCACAGCTCAGCCCTTGGGCAGGGGCCAGTGCTGCTGCCTGCCTCTGATTTAGGGATGCAGAGCTGGGAGCTGGGAGAAGGTGTTTGCTCCCTCAGCTCCTGCAATTCCCACCCAGCTCTTTTCCACATTGATGTCTCAGTGAGAGGCTGAGTGGAGCAGCTCCTCACTCTCACTCACAAAAAGCGAGCAGCAAAGCCAAGGGTACCGACCACCCCTGACCTCGTGTTGGCTCAGATTTTACCCCATCTTCACACCAAACTTGTTTTAAGCTGGTCTGGCAAACAGGATTCAAGGATTTAAGTGTCAATAAGGATTTGGAAGCTGCTGGAGAGGAGCACCCAGAGCCCCCCCATAACCAGTTTGGGCTCCTCAGGACTGGTTTGTGGACAGGTTTTGGCAGTGGCACAAACCCAAAGCCTTTTATCCCGGATTTTATTCACTCCAGGGGACTCAAATCCACAGCTCCACACACACCAGAGCACTGCTGCTCTGCTGAGCCTCTCAAGCCCCCAGGTCAGGGACATGGCAGAGCTCAGACACCCCATTTTTCCCACTGCCAAGCCAGGAACTCCCAAATTCCACTACCTCGAGAAAATAAGAGGCTCCTAAACCCAAAATACAACAACAAACACATCCCTGGGCTCCCCACCGAGGTGGGTGCTGCCAGAGGGTCCTGGGAATGACACCAGCACCAAATGAGCCACTGCTGGTGCCACACTCTTCCTCTTATGGAGAGTGAAGGAAAACTCATTTCTTCTGCTACTTCTACTACCCTGTTTTAGGATAATTCCTCCATCCTTGAAGATGCTGCTGACCAAAGACTTTCACCACGGAATGGTTTGGGTGGGAAGGGACCTTAAAGCCCATCCAGTGCCACCCCCTGCCATGGGCAGGGACACCTTCCACCGTCCCAGGCTGCTCCAAACCCTGTCCTGGAACACTTCCAGGGATCCAGGGGCAGCCACAGCTTCTCTAGGAATTTCATCACACCTCTCTCCCAGGGAACAATTCCTCCCCAATATCCCATCCATCCCTGCCCTCTGTGTCCTGTCCCTCCATCCCTTGTCCCCAGTCCCTCTCCAGCTCTCCTGGAGCCCCTTCAGGCCCTGCAAGGGGCTCTGAGCTCTCCCTGGAGCTTCTCCTCTCCAGGTGAGCACCCCCAGCTCTCCCAGCCTGGCTCCAGAGCAGAGGGGCTCCAGCCCTTGCAGCATCTCCTCCTCTGGTCTCACTTTCAGCTTCCACCAGCACAGACCCAGGGCACAACCTGTGCCCAAGACATCCCAAATCCCTGCTTATCCCAGCCCACCACAGCCCCAGGTCCTTCCTGACCCTCTGACAGCCCAGCCCAGGAGTTCTCTGATCTGCCCAGCCTGACCCAGGCCTTGGGGAAAAGGGGGAAGGAAAAGAAGGGAAGGGGAAGGAAAAGAAGGGAAGGGGAAGGAAAAGAAGGGAAGGGGAAGGAAAAGAAGGGAAGGGGAAGGAAAAGAAGGCAAGGGGAAGGAAAAGAAGGCAAGGGGAAGGAAAAGAAGGCAAGGGGAAGGAAAAGAAGGCAAGGGGAAGGAAAAGAAGGCAAGGGGAAGGAAAAGAAGGGAAGGGGAAGGAAAAGAGGGAAGGGGAAAAGAAGGGGAGGGGAAAAGGAGGGAAGGGGAAAAGGAGGGAAGGGGAAAGGGAAGTTTCATCCCTGCACACACATTCCTGCTGCTCAGGGGGGACAGGCTGGCACCCAAAGCCAGGGAGAGCAGAAAGGAGCAGAACTCCAAGGACAGGCTCCTAGGAAAGGGCTGACCTGGAAAGCAGAGGGGCAGCTGGAGGGTAGTGGGGAAAGGCAACTCCCACAAGCAAACACCTCAGCTGGCAGTGAAGCTCCTGAGGGCCAGGGTGGCATAATTAGGGAAATTAAGGAAGACTAAAAGATGAATGGGTAACTGGAGCCGTGGGGAATCATGTAACTGTTCCCTGCTGGTGTGAGGCAGCTCCAGGGCACTGCAGAGGCCAGGCAGGGGGAGGTGGTGATGGGAATTAGTAAAGGTAAGAAGGCTTCCAGAAAGCTGTAAAAGCAGACCCCAGAAACAGAAAAAAACAAAAAAACTTAGAGCCGAGTTGTAGTTACAAAGTCTGAAAGGGGAGAAGTTTTAACAGTCCAGCAAGCAAGGGCATGAAACAATAGCCTGAGTCTTAAGCTTGGCTAAGACAGACCTTAAGACTACCAGAAAATATGCTTAGCAAGACAGTAGAAGGTTTTAGACTTAATAATAATGTACTGTGTGTTATCAATAGAAAGAAGACAAGCAAACACTGTGTGAAATAAGTATATGTGTACTTTTAGTAATTAGCTAGAATAATTATCTATAAACTTTAGCAATATGCTGTTCGCTAGAAGTTTTTAAAATATTCAGCAACAAAGAAATCTTCAGCTGCTACTAGCTGTACATAAGCTTTACCATCTTCCTATTGTCTCAACCATGTAATAAAGCTAATATTACAAATAAACTGATGAAATGTACCCCAACAGTCCCATCCTGATCATGAATGAAGGATAAAAATAAAATAAGCACACCAACAGAGCTCTGAGCACATCCCTGCCCCATGGACAGACCCCAGGAGCTGGCACAGGCACCAGCCAAGGGAGAGAAACACCCCAGGGTGCAAGGAGAGAGCCAGAGGCTGAGGATACACAGCCCAACAGCTCCAGAGCCTCGTGCTGAGCCCTCAGTTCTGTCCCTCCTCACTCACAGCAGTGTTTCCCATCCTACAGCCACAGCTCCCACCCCTGGGCTCATCCCACACCCCACAGCTCCCATCCCTGGGCTCATCCCACATCCCACAGCTCCCACCCCTGGGCTCATCCCACAGCTCCCATCCCTGGGCTCATCCCACAGCTCCCACAGCTCCCATCCCTGTGCAAATCCCACAGCTCCCACCCCTGGGCTCATCCCACAGCTCCCATCCCTGGGCTCATCCCACAGCTCCCATCTCCCTGTGCACATCCCACAGCTCCCACAGCTCCCATCTCCCTGTGCACATCCCACAACTCCCATCCCTGTGCTCATCCCACAGCTCCCATCCCTGTGCAAATCCCACAGCTCCCACAGCTCCCATCCCTGTGCACATCCCACAACTCCCATCCCTGTGCAAATCCCACAGCTCCCATCCCTGTGCACATCCCACAGCTCCCATCCCTGTGTAAATCCCTAAATCCCTGGGCTCATCCCACAGCTCCCATCCCTGTGTAAATCCCTAAATCCCTGGGCTCATCCCACAGCTCCCACAGCTCCCATCCCTGAGCTCATCCCACATCCCACAGCTCCCATCCCTGTGTACATCCCACAGCTCCCATCCCTGGGCTCATCCCACAGCTCCCATCCCTGGGCACATCCCACACCCCACAGCTCCCATCCCTGTGTACATCCCACAGCTCCCATCCCTGAGCTCATCCCACATCCCACAGCTCCCATCCCTGTGTACATCCCACAGCTCCCACCCCTGTGCAAATCCCACAGCTCCCATCCCTGTGCAAATCCCACAGCTCCCATCCCTGTGCAAATCCCACAGCTCCCACAGCTCCCATCCCTGTGCTCATCCCACAGCTCCCACAGCTCCCATCCCTGGGCACATCCCACAGCTCCCATCCCTGTGCAAATCCCACAGCTCCCATCCCTGTGCACATCCCACAGCTCCCACAGCTCCCATCCCTGGGCACATCCCACATCCCACAGCTCCCATCCCTGGGCTCATCCCACAGTTCCCATCCCTGGGCTCATCCCACAGCTCCCATCCCTGGGCTCATCCCACAGCTCCCACCCCTGGGCTCATCCCACAGCTCCCACAGCTCCCATCCCTGGGCACATCCCACAGCTCCCATCCCTGAGCTCATCCCACAGCTCCCACAGCTCCCATCCCTGTGCAAATCCCACAGTTCCCATCCCTGGGCTCATCCCACATCCCACAGTTCCCATCCCTGGGCTAATCCCACAGCTCCCACAGCTCCCATCCCTGTGCACATCCCACAGCTCCCATCCCTGGGCTCATCCCACATCCCACAGCTCCCACAGCTCCCATCCCTGGGCTCATCCCACATCCCACAGCTCCCATCCCTGGGCTCATCCCACCTCTGCCAGACCACCACAAACCCTCCCAGCAGCCCCACACACCTTCCCAGTAAGATATTTTTCCTCTCTCTGGCCTAACTGGAGCCAGTTTTTGCTCCAGCTCGGCCCTGCAGCAGCTCAGGGCTGTGACTCTGCTGCATCCCACCAGGACCATCCCCATCCTCTCACCAATCCTGTTTCTGACCAACCCATGGGCATTCCAAAAGGCCCCATCAAACAGGGGATAACTCAGATAACTCAGGGGTAGGAGCCAAACTCATTGTGCCATCAGCATGGTGCCCAAAGCAAACCCAAAAACTCCTTGGCAGATCCAAAGCAGTGGCACCAGCAAGCAATACATCCCATCAATCAATAATTGGGGAATAAACTCAAGGAAAAAGCAAAAAGGACAATGCTGAGGTGTCCCCTGCAGCACACACTGCCAGGATCCCACGGCCACAGAGCCCAAAGCACCGTGCTCTGAGAGCTGGGGGTGTTTTTAATCACCTTGAACAGGGCTGGCACCCACAGGGGCTCCCCCAAAACTCCAGCTGAGCGTCCTCAGGGACACCAAGGACTTTGTCCTGGCCACAGCATCAGGTTCCCGTGGCAGAGGGGATGTTCTCCTCCTGGGAAAGGCAGGGCACCTCCTGCCTTGGAATTCCCAGCCTGGCTTGATCCAAGCAAGGCCCAACACCTCTGGAAAGCCCCTTGGGGTGCCAAAGCCTGTTCAGCCTGGCAGTCTGACCCCACAAATGGGGGTGGGAGCCACAAACCACATCAGTCCAACTGCTCATCCAAGGCTTGTCCCATTTTCTGGCACCCCAGGAGAGAGCAGACACAAAACCCCTCTCGAGCCCCCAGTGCTGCTGGGGGAGGGACCCCGTCAGGTGCCAAAACTCCACACAAACACCTGCAACAACAACAGCAACACCTCCAACATGGCTCCTTCAGGCTGGAGCTGTCTCACAGCTCATTTTTATCCACTCTGGGGCTTTTCCCCCCAAAATCTCCACGGAGGAGGCAGCGAGCAGAGGATAGCAGCACAGCTGCCTCCTGTCTGCTCCATGCCCAGTTCCCAGCGTATCCCAGGCAGAGCCAGGACCTTTCCCTACAGGTGTGCCCCATGCTGAGGGGGTGAAGGGCTCACCCCGTGTCCCCCAGCCCGCCCAGGGGTCCTGTCCCCGGTGAGTGGCCGGGACACGGTGCCCGGGCTGGGGAGGGGACCATGGGGACACAGCCCGGGCTGGGGAGGGAACTACGGAGACAGAGTCTGGAAAGAGGAGGGGACCATGAGGACACAGCCCGGGCTGGGGAGGGGACCATGGGGACACAGGAGGGGACCATGGGGACACAGTCCGGGACACGGGGTCAGAACACAGACACAGCCCGGGGTCACAGCGGGGTCACAGCCGGTCCCGGAGGGGCACAGCTCAGGTCGGGGGGCCGGAGGGGCCCGAGCCCCGGCGGGGAGCCCGTCCCGGGGGCGCACGGGCAGAGCTCCGGGGAGGTGCCCGGAGCAGGAGCGGCTGCGGGGCCCGGTGTTTGCGGGGCCCGGCTCTGCCCCGGCCCGGTCCGTACCCGCTCTGCTCTGCCCGGCCCGGCCCGTACCCGCTCTGCCCGGCCCGGCCCGCCCCGTACCTGCTCTGCCCCGGCCCGGCCCGTACCCTCTCAGCCCGGCCCGGTCCGTACCCGTTCAGCTCAGCCCGGCCCGGTCCGTACCCGCTCTGCCCCAGCCCGGTCCGGTCCGTACCCGCTCAGCCCGGCCCGGTCTGTACCCGCTCAGCTCGGCCCGGCTCGGCCCGGCCCGGTCCGTACCCGCTCTGCCCCAGCCCGGCCCGGTCCGTACCCGCTCAGCTCTGCCCCAGCCGGGCCCGGTCCGTACCTGCTGCCGCCGCCGCCGCCACCGGAAGTGAGGAGCGGGGAGCGCTTCCGGGGCGGGGCGGGGCCTCCGCGGGTGGGCGGGGCTGGGGGCGGGGCCACGGCGGGAGGGGCGGGGCGGGAATGGGGAAACCGGGAACGGGAACAGGGAACAGGGAATGGGAACCGGGAACGGGACAGGGATGGGGACAGGGATGGGAACAGGGAACGGGACAGGGATGGGGACAGGGATGGGGACAGGGATGGGGACAGGGATGGGACAGGGATGGGACAGGGATGGGAACAGGGAACGGGACAGGGATGGGGACAGGGAACGGGAAGCAGGATGGGGACAGGGATGGGGACAGGGATAGGGACAGGGATGGGAACAGGGAATGGGAACTGGGATGAGAACAGGGAACGGGAAGCAGGATGGGGACAGGGATGGGGACAGGGAATGGGGACAGGGATGGGGACAGGGATGGGAACAGGGAATGGGGACAGGGATGGGGACAGGGAATGGGACAGGGAATGGGAACAGGGATGGGACAGGGATGGGACAGGGAATGGGACAGGGATGGGGACAGGACAGGGAATGGGAACAGGGAACGGGAATAGGGAACGGGACAGGGAATGGGGACAGGGAACGGGAATAGGGAACGGGACAGGGAATGGGGACAGGGAACGGGACAGGGATGGGAACAGGGATGGGGACAGGGATGGGGACAGGGATGGGAACAGGGAATGGGGAATGGGAGGGGGACAGGGGAGGGGAATAGGGAGTAGGAATGGGGAATGGGAATAGGGCAGGGGGACAGGGAACAGGGACAGGGGGTAGGGATGGGGACAGGGCATGGGGATAGGGAATGGGGATAGGGGAGGGGGACAGGGATGGGGACAGGGAATGGGGACAGGGGGCAGGGGTGGGGACAGGGCATAGGGATGGGGATAGAATATGGGGATAGGGACATGGGATGAGGACATGGGACAAGTACATGGGATGGGAACGGGGGATAGGGGATGGAGACATGGGATGGGGATAAGGGACAGGGACATGGCACGAGGATATGGGATGGGGATAAGGGACAGGGACATGGGATGAGGACAGGAATTGGGACAGAGGATGGGGTCATGGGATGAGGACATGGATGGGGAGCAGGGCGGGCTCGGGGTGGCCAGTGCCGCTGTCCCCGTGTCCCCAGCACCTCCCGGGGATGTGCCACCGCAGCCTGGCCGAGGCCGCTCCTCCTGGTGCATCCCGGCTGCTCCCGGCCCTGCCGCCATGGATTTATGGATAAGGGACGGGGTGGGACCTGCTCCCACAGGGACAGCGGGGACAGCAGGGAGCCAGGGAGCTGCCTGCTGATTGGCTGGGGAATTTCTGCTCCTGTGTGCTGATTGGCTGGGATCTATGGGCCCGTGTGCTGATTGGCTGGGATCTATGGACCCATGTGCTGATTGGCTGGGATCTATGGGCCCGTGTGCTGATTGGCTGGGATCTATGGGCCCGTGTGCTGATTGGCTGGGGAATCTCTGCTCCTGTGTGCTGATTGGCTAGGATCTATGGACTTGCGTGCTGATTGGCTGGGAATCTCTGCTCCTGTGTGCTGATTGGCTGGGATCTATGGACCCGTGTGCTGATTGGCTGAGATCTATGGACTTGCGTGCTGATTGGCTGGGAATCTCTGCTCCTGTGTGCTGATTGGCTGGGATCTAAGGACCGGTGTGCTGATTGGCTGGGATCTAGGGACCCCTGTGCTGATTCACTGGGATCTGTGCTCCTGCCTGCTGATTGGCTGGGGTGATGCCTATGGACCTGGTTGCTGATTGGGTGGGATCTAGGGACCTGTGTGCTGATTGGCTGGGATCTGTGCCTACGGGCCTGGTTGCTGATTGGCTGAGCTCTAGGGACCTATGTGTTGATTGGCTGGCTCTCTAGGCCTGGCTGCTGATTGGCTGAACTGTCAGTACCTGCCTACATCTTGATGTCTGTGTGTGCTGATTGGCTGGGCAGCAGCTGTGCTGATTGGCTGGGTGGCCTGTGACTGCTGATTGGCCATTGGCCCATATGGGCTGACTGGCCGAGCTGACTGTGAGTGCTGATTGGCTGGATGGTACCCAAATGCTGATTAGCTGGATGGTACCCGAATGCTGATTGGCTGGATGATACCCAAGTGCTGATTGGCTGGATGGTACCCAAGTGCTGATTGGCTGGGTGGTACCCAAGTGCTGATTGGCTGGGTGGTACCCGAGTGCTGATTGGCTGGATGGTACCCAAGTGCTGATTGGCTGGGTGGCCTGTGCATGGCCCGGTCCCAAGGGCAGGTTTTGGGGGTCACATCCCCCCCACCCCATCCCTGTCTCCATCCCCTTCCCCATCCCCATCCCAGGATGGCAGCCATGACCCTCCCACCCTCCCTGCATCCCGCAGGGTGTCCCCTGTTCCCTCAGGGGACCCTCCCGGCAGCCCCCCCCCAGCCAACAGGAGCCAGTGCCTGACCCCGGGGGGACACCAAGTGACGGCCACACCCCAGGGTCGCTGTCCCACCCTTGGAGGAGCTGTCTGTGCCACCCGGGGGTCCCCCCTTTCCCCTTCACACTGGGCTCCTGCTCTGTACTGGGTGCTCCCAGCTCCCTCCCCAGGGTCCCGCTCTCTATTCCTGGGGACCCCACTCTATTCCAGGTGTTCCTCTCTCTGCCCGGGGGGTTCACGGTCACACCAGGAGGTCCCCACTCCCCCTCCATGGGGTCCTGGCCCTGTCCTCCAGGGTCCCACCTCCCTTTCTGAAGGTCCCACCCTCTATTCCTCTTATCCCGCTCTCTGCTCGGAGGGTCCCTTCTCGCTTCAGGGCTCTCCTCTTCCCACGGGGTCTTCACTCTGTCCTGGGGTCTCCCTGCTCCTTTCCCGGGGCTCCCATTCTTTATCCCCAGAGATCCTCCTCCCTTCCCAGGGGATGTGTCCCCCTTGAGCAGCTCCCTCCTCCCTTCCCAGGGGTCCCACTCTCTATTCCCGGGGGTCCCGCTCCCTTCCCGGTGCTGTTTCCTGCTCCCGGGACCCGCTGTGCCCGAGGTCCCCGTTCTCCCACCGGGGCACAATCCGCTCCTTTCTGCCGCGGCTCCCGCTCCCCACCTGGGCGTGGCAGCCGGGTCCCCCCGCACCGCGGGGCTGCGGCGGCGGCGCGGGGCGGTGCCGGTGCCGGTGCCGGTGCCCACCCCCGCTGCCGGTGGCTTATATAAATCGGGCGGGCGCTCCGGTGCCGCAGCGAGGGCGGGGGTCGCCATGAGCCTGATGCTGGAAACGCTGCTGGGACCCCCGGGGGGGCTCCGCAAGGAGCCGGGCCGCGCTGCCCCGCGCTCCGCCGCCTCCAGCGGCTTCTACTCGTGGCCGGCCCCGCTGCTGGGACGGGCGCGGGGCGCGGGGGGCGGCGGCGGCAGCGCGGCCGCGTCCTCCACCGAGAGCCTGGACTCGCTGAACGGCGAACCGCGGGCGCGCAACGAGAAGGAGCTGCTGCAGGTGCTGAACGACCGCTTCGCCGGTTACATCGAGCGGGTGCGGGCGCTGGAGCAGCAGAACCGGGCGCTGGCGGCGGAGGCGGCGGCGCTGCGGCAGCAGCAGGCGGGGCGCTCGGCCATGGGCGAGCTGTACGCGCGGGAGCTGCGGGACATGCGGGGCACCGTGCTGCGCCTGGGCGCCGAGAAGGGCCAGCTGCGGCTGGAGAGGGCGCGCCTGGCCGAGGATGTGGCAGCGCTGCGGGGAAGGCTGGAGGACGAGGCTCGGCAGCGCTCGGAGCTGGAGGCGGCGGCCCGAGGGTTGGCGCAGCGCTCGGCGCAGGAGGAACGGGCGCGGGCGCCGCTGGAGGAGCGAGCCCGGGCGCTGCGGGAGGAGGCGGAGCAGCTGCGGAGGCAGCACCGAGCCGAGGTGGGAGCGCTGCTGCGGGGGGCTCGCCCCGAGCTGCCCGCAGAGCCGCCCGCATCGCTGCGCCCCGGGGTCACCGCAGCGCTCCGAGACCTGCGCGCACAGCTGGAGGGCACGGCGGCCCGCAGCACCCTGCAGGCCGAGGAGTGGTTCCGCGGTGAGTGCCGGGGTGTGGCCGCCGAACGCGCCGGTGGCATCCCGGTACATCCCCGGGGATAGCCCGGACTGCCGCGCTCCGGGATGGGGATGGAGCGAAGGGAGCGAGGGAGGCCCGAGGGATGCGTGGACCCCCCCAAAACTCCGCTCTCTGTGTCGTGTTAGGGTGCCCCCACCCCGGGAGGTGCAGGGACCCCTCCCACCTCTACTGTGCTCCGGGAAGGTGTTGGGATAGCGAGCCCCATATACTGTGTTCGGGGAGGGCGTTAGTGTCCCCCACCCCAGCAGTGTGCGGGGACCTCCCGTACCCCCAGAGCCCCGGGAGCCTTCAGGGTGACCCCATCCCTGCCCCCAGAGCCCCGGGAGCCTTCAGGGTGACCCCATCCCTGCCCCCAGAGCCCCAGTGCCTGCGCTGCGCTGCCCGACTCCCCTCTGCCCCGCAGGGAGTTTCCAGGAGGGTTCCAGGATCACTGGCCCGGCACCCAGTAAGTTTTTGGGGTGCCGGGCCCCCCTGACGCTGCAGGTGTTGTGCTGGTCCCTCTGAGCCGGGGCGAGGCCAGGGGTGATGTTTGCAGCGCTGGGGAGAGCGGGGCGGTACCGCATCCCTGTGCGGGAGGGGAGGACAGGGAGTGGCTCTTTTTGGGGGGCGGGGGGACACTAAGGTGCTGGGGGGGGTGTGGGTGGGGTCGGCACCCCAGGCTGAGCCCCGGGAGCGCAGGGCGGGTCCAGCACCGCGGACAGCGGCGGTTCAGCACCGCGGGCAGCGGCAGCCCCGACCCCGGGGCGCCCCGGGAGCCGCAGGATCGGTGCTCCCCATTGCTGTCCCCTCATTCTGTGCCCCCACCTCGTCCCCTGGGGCGTTCGCAGGGCGCTGCGGTAAAACCCCCCCCGCCGCGGGGCAGGCTTGGCGTGTCTGGGATGGGGGCAGCGCCGTGGGGCAGGGGCTGTGGCACAGCTGAAGGGGAGGCGGGGACTGCAGCGAGGATCTGCTCCGGCTGAAGTCCAGGATGGCAGAAACACGCCCGAGTTGGTTTTGCCCATCCTCCTTCACTTCCCGGCAGAGATGGAGCGAGGGGTGGGGAAGGAAGGCAGAGTGCTCAGGGAGCTGGGGGGGCTCTGCAGAGCACAGGGATGTGTGGCATGGACAGGTTTGAGTTTCCCCGAGGAGGGGAGGCTGCAGCCTCCTTCCCTCCCGCCCTGCAGCTCCCTTTTCCATTGCAGTGAGGCTGGACAAGCTCTCGGAGGTGGCCAAGGTGAACACGGACGCCATGCGCCTGGCCCAGGAGGAGATCTCCGAGTACCGCCGGCAGCTCCAGGCCAAGACCACCGAGCTGGAGGCCCTCAAAGGGACCCAGGAGTCGCTGGAGAGGCAGAGGCAGGACTCGGAGGAGCGCCACCATGCAGATGTCCTGTCCTACCAGGTGCCGTGGCGCAGTGGGCAGCGGCCCAGGCTGGGGAGGGACCATCCAGCTGCTGGGGAGGGGCAGCGCTGGGATTTTGGCTTCGGGGATGTGAAGGAGTTGTCAGGCCTTCCCCAGCCCACAGGGAGCAGGATCCCAGAGCCTGAGGTGGTGTCTGGGCTGTCGTGTCCCTCAGCAGCTCTGCAGCTGCCCCATGGCTCTGCCTGGCACTGAGCTGCCCGTGAGGATGGTCATGAACACCATGGAAGTGTGTCCAGGGTTTGGGCCACATCCTGTGCCCCAGATCTGGGAAGTGAAGGCTGCCCTGGTGACCTTGGAATGAAGTGCTGTCCCCAAGGTGGTGCCCATCAGCCTCCAGCTGGAGTTCAGCTCCCATGGGAACTGAAGCATTCAGTGAACTGAACTTCAGCCCTGGAAGCCTTCCCACTGCTTGTCCCTGCTGGAGGCAGGGCTGGGAGCAGGCCAGGGGCTCAGCTGGAGTGCAGCTCCTTGCTCAGGGCATGCAGGGCTCCTGCCAGATCCCCCAAGGCAACTGGACACCCTGAAACCACCCCTGGCTGTGTCCCCTTCCCCGTGTGTCTGCAGGAGGAGGTGGCTGCAGACAGCTCCATGAGGACACCGTGGTGCTGAAGACCGGGGGACAGTTTAGGGGTGCTCTTGTGTCCCCCTTCTCCTGGGGACTGTGCCATGTGTGTCCTCCCTCGCCACTATTGCTCTGTCTGCCCACAGGAAACCATCCAGCAGCTTGACAGCGAGCTGAGGAACACCAAGTGGGAGATGGCAGCTCAGCTCCGCGAGTACCAGGATCTGCTCAATGTCAAAATGGCCCTGGACATCGAAATTGCTGCCTACAGGTACAGGGGGGGCAGGGGAAGGTGTGGGGGGGTCTCAGCCAGGTCTGCTAAGGTCCCTTGTTAACACCTGGGCTCTTTTTGGTGAGCAAATCATCCATCCTCCAAAGCCGTGGTGGGCAATGTCCAGTTGGGTGATGCAGTGGTGTGTGGAGGGAAGGGCAGGAAAACCTGCTCATCCCAGGGCACGTGAGTAGGAGGAGCATCCAGGACGGGGCAGGAGGGAGATGGAGCTGCAGGACATTGCTCCTGGTCATGGGAGGAGAGGAGAAGCCATCACTGAGTGCCCTGCTCTGGTCTCTCCCTGGCAGAAAGCTCCTGGAAGGGGAGGAGTATCGGCTCGAGACTGGCATTGGGATGCTCTCCTACCCCGAGGTGGTCCCCAAGCCTCCCAGCATCACCACCAGCATCAAGGTGAAGAGCGAGGAGAAGATCAAGGTGGTGGAAAAATCAGAGAAGGAGACGGTGATTGTGGAGGAGCAGACAGAGGAAATCCAGGTGACCGAGGAGGTCACAGAGGAGGAGGAGGCTGAGAAAGAGGCTGAAGAGGAAAAAGCTGAAGAGAAGGAGGAAGAGGCAGAGGAAGAAGAAGAGGAGAAAGCTGAAGAAGAGGGTGAAGAAAAGGCCAAGTCTCCTGCAAAGGAGGAGGCCAAGTCCCCAGAAAAACCTGCAACCCCCTCAAAGGAGGAGGCCAAGACCCCAGCAGTCAAGTCCCCTGAAAAGCCCCCATCCCCCTCAAAGGAGGGGGCCAAGACCCCAGTTGTGAAATCCCCAGAAAAACCTGCAACCCCCTCAAAGGAGGAGGCCAAGAGCCCAGCTGTGAAGTCCCCAGAGAAACCCCCGACCCCCTCAAAGGAAGAAGCCAAGACTCCAGCTGTCAAATCTCCTGAAAAGCCACCAACACCCTCTAAAGAGGAGGCCAAGACTCCAACAGTGAAATCCCCAGAGAAACCCACACCTCCGTCAAAGGATGAGGCCAAAACCCCAACAGTGAAATCCCCAGAGAAACCCACACCTCCGTCAAAGGATGAGGCCAAAACCCCAACAGTGAAATCCCCAGAGAAACCCACACCTCCCTCAAAGGATGAGGCCAAGACTCCAACAGTGAAATCCCCAGAGAAACCCACACCTCCCTCAAAGGATGAGGCCAAGACCCCGACTGTCAAGTCCCCAGAGAAACCCCCAGCCCCCTCTAAAGAGGAGGCCAAGAGCCCAGCTGTGAAATCCCCAGAGCCACCTGCAACTCCCTCTAAGGAGGAAGCCAAACCCCCATCTGCCAAATCCCCAGAGAAGCCCCCAAGCCCCTCGAAGGAGGAGGCCAAGCCCCTGGCTGTGAAGTCCCCAGAGAAAGCCAAGTCTCCCATGAAGGAGGAGGCCAAATCTCCCATGAAGGAGGAGGCCAAATCTCCCATGAAGGAGGAGGCCAAGTCTCCGCAGAAGGAAGTGGCCCCAGTCAAGGAGCCAAGCCCTGCTCCAAAGGCCCCCACAAAGGAGGTGAAGGCTCCCTCCAAGCCTGAGGAAGCTCCCAAAAAGGACATCCCAGCCAAGGCAGAGGAGAAACCCAAGGAGAAGGCAACTGCTGTGCCAGAACCTCCAGCTCCACAGGCCAAAGAGACCAAACCAAGCCCCAAACCTGCCAAAGAGGGAAAAGCTGAGGAGGCTCCAGCAAAACCTCAGCAGGAGGTCAGCAAAGCGGCCACCAAGGAGGCTGAAAAGCCAAAGGCTGAGGAGAAGGTAGAGGAGCCCAAGAAGAAAGTAGAAGAACCCAAGAAGGAGAAGGTGGAGGAGCCCAAGAAGGCGGAAGAGCCCAAGAAAGAAAAGGCTGAGGAGCCCAAGAAGGAGAAGGCAGAGGAGCCTAAGAAGGTGGAGGAACCCAAGAAGGAGAAAGCAGAGGAACCCAAGAAAGTGGAGGAACCCAAAGCTAAAGCAAAACCCAAAGATGAGCCCAAAGCCAGTAAGGAACCCCCCAAAGCCGAGCCTCCCTCCAGCAAGGAGGGCACAGCCCCAGAGCCGGGGAAGAAGTGATGGAAGAGTCCCGGGCGCCGAAGGCACCTCCGGGCACAGGAGCTGCTCCGCTCCCTCCGATGGCTGGGCCCAGGGTGGGACCCCAGGGACCCCCAGGGCCCCCCAGGCCAGGCTTTCCCTTAGCAATAGGCCCGTGAGAGCCCCTCGGGTGGGCGATTGCTTCCCTCGCAGAACGTGATATTCGCCGAGCGCCACATTTAAACACTTGAATTATAACCCAGGAGAAGAGGGGGGACCCCCAGGGGAACCCCACCACCCTTCTCCTCTAAGTGCATTTATTTAATGTATGTGCAATGGATGGATGAGTGCAATGCAGAGCTGTAGCTGCTTGGGGGGGCTGGCGGGGTCCTGCCCTGCCCTGGGGGGTGACAGTCCCTCTGGGCAGAGGTGGGAGAGGCTGGGAGCTGCTGGGATGCTCACAGACACACACGGTGCACCAGGAACCTCAGCCCACTGATCTTTGCTTTCTGTGCAATAACCAAATAAAAAGTGCTTACAGAGACACCCTGGCTCTGCTGGCTTGTCCTGGGGAGAAGGCAGGGAAAGAGGCTGGGAATGTGGGGCTGGGATCTATCACCCAGGGCTGGGGTGGGTGACACCAGGTTTTCCAGAGGGGAAACACCCCCCACAGCAGGCACGGAGGGCCCTGTGTCCTGAGGATGGAAACAGGGCCAGCCCTGCCACGCTTTCCAAAGGATTTCAGTGTGTTTTTTCCCCTCCTTCTTTTTTAAAGCATGGTTCCCAAGGGACTGGGAGAGCCTGGTTTAACCCGAGGGCTGCGGCACAGCCCGGCACTGCAGCACTGCACCGAGGGCTGTGAGGGGAGCAGGAGAGGGGCTCTCACACCTCCTGGGGGAGAAGTCACTCCCAGGGAAGACAGGCTGGGATGAAGGAGGGACAGTGACCTTTGGAGGGGGGGTGGAACCCCAGCTCTGCCAGTCTGGGACCCCCACGCAGAGCGGTGCAGGGGAGGGGGCACATCCCAACTCCCTGATGCCAACCAGGACAAGCCAGGTGTCCCAGCCCTCCTCCTGCCTCTCCCAGGACCCTGCTCTGCTCCCCTCCAAGCCCAGGGAGCAGAGAAGCCCCCCAGCATGCAGGATTGTGCTGAGTGGGATGGCAGCCAGCCGGCAAGGACAGGCTGGGGCTGCAGTGCGGGCTCTGGAAAAGGGCTATTTTTAGCCACCTCAGTTTTTAGCCATCTCAGCTCCCCAGTCCCTGTGGTGGGGAGGGAAGGCAGGAGGCAGGGAGCATCCCTGGAAAGGCTGTCAGAGCCCAGGGCTGGGACACAAGGCTTGCTGCAGCCCTCACAGATCCCTCATCCCAGCCCCTCTGCACAGACTAGGCCACCCACGCAGTTTTTTCTTTAGCTCAGTTTAATCCCTTTGACTACAAAACCTTCAAACAAAGCCCAAAATATTGTAAAAGGAGCAGAAAGGTCAGGATGGGAGCACTCCTCCCACAGAGTGAACGAGTCCCATCCCAGAGTGCGGCCCAGGGCTGCTCAGCGATGGCTGAAGAACCCCTGGGGGTAGTTGAACTTGAAGGGTTTCAGGCGCAGGGGACCCCTGGAAGAGGAGAAGGAGAGGCTGTGACCTCAGGGATCAGGAACATCCCATGGCACCCCCAGAAAAGACCCAGTTCCAGGGCTACTGCCCAGCTGTGCAGGCCAATCCCTCTAGGACAGGCTCCCAGGAACAGCAATGCCACCAGAGTCCTTGGCAGCACCCTCAGCCCCCAGCCAGCTCCCACCTGACCAGGCGCAGACACATCTTCTCCTGGGGGAACTCCTTGGGCCCCTCCACGCTGGGATCGTGGGGCTCTGTCTCCAGGTACACATCCAGCACCATGCACAGGCGCTGCAGCTGGTTGGTCAGCAGCTGGTAGCCAGGTTTGGGCCCCCACAGCTCCTTGTAGTAGACATTGACCTCGCTCTCCATGGCCTGGAAAACAGGGATGAGGTTGGCACAGGCTTGGATGTTTACTCTGCGTTCCCAGGAGCGTCCAGCCACCAGCTCACTCCAACATTCCCTTGTCAGAGACACAGAACTGCTGGGGACACCTCCAAAAAGGCAGCCCCACCCCACAGTACCCGAATGTTGTCGTCGTTGCTGCTGTTGCGCTCTCCCTTCCAGTTCAGGCACAGGCTGAAGACGGGAGGCAGCGTGGAATACCCGGGGTTCAGCACCACGGCCGCCTGCAGCTTGGCTGAGCAGGGAAAAGGTGTCACTGACAGGGCCTCCAGCCAGCTGGACTGCCCATGAAGCTGCCCTGGGATGAGGATTGGAATTCCCAAAGGAAGGAAAGGGGCCTACCTGTTCCCCTCTCTATCAGGGCCATGTAGTAGAGGTGAGTGTCTTCAGCCAAGCCAGCCTCTATCACATCTTTAGTGTAGGGCAGCTCCTGAGAGGAGGAGGAGGAATGATGGCTCCAGTGCCACGTGGGAGCTGGAAGGGAGCTGGGAGGGAGGGATTGAGCCCTGGTGCTCAGCACTTACAGCATAATCCTCGTAGGGAATGGCAGTCCACTTCACCAGGCGCGAGACGATTTTGGTCGGGAAGAGCTGCTGGCACTCGCTGGACACCGGCACAACGCCGTGCTCTGAAAGCAAGGACAGGGCCCTGAGCAGGGCAGGGCTGGGGACACTGCTCTGCTGCTCTCCTGCAGTGGGGACACTCCTAAAGCGGGACCTGGGCACGAGGATGTCCTTCAGCAGCTCCATCAGCCGCCTAGCAGAGGCCCTGGCTGTGATCCCATGGGATCCCTGGGCTGTGATCCCACAGAATCCTTGGCCTGTGATCCCGCTGGATCCCTGGCCTGTAATCCCACACAATCCTTGGCTGTGATCCTGCTGGATCCCTGGCCTGTAATCCCACACAATCCTTGGCCTGTGATCCCATGGGATCCCTGGCCTGTAATCCCACACAATCCTTGGCCTGTGATCCCGCTGGATCCCTAGCCTGTAATCCCACACAATCCTTGGCCTGTGATCCCGCTGGATCCCTGGCCTGTAATCCCACAAAATCCTTGGCCTGAGATCCCGCTGGATCCCTGGCCTGTAATCCCACACAATCCTTGGCCTGTAATCCCATGGGATCCCTGGCCTGTAATCCCACACAATCCTTGGCCTGTGATCCCGCTGCATCCCTGGCCTGTAGTCCCACAGGATTCCTGGGCTGCTTGACAGGCACACAAACATGCATGGCGTGCATCTCACCTCCCATCACGTCCCAAATCACTTCCCAGTGCTGGGATGGCCATTCCCAAAGACGTGCTGGGCACTGGAAGGGCCAGAGCCTTCCTCTGCCACCCAAAATGGGGCAGCTCCTTCATTCCTACAACTCCCAAGGTCTGAGGGAACAACTGAGAATGCTGAGGGTGGCACTGCCACCCATCCAATGTGACATCAACCAGCTGATGTCTCCTCTCCTGTTCCACTCTTCCTCCCAGTTCAGGCACTGGCTGAAGGTGGGCAATAGCTTGGAACAACTGGGATTCAGGACCACGGCCACTTGGAGCTTGGCTGAGCAGGGAAGAGATGCTTCCCTGCATGAGGACCCTGCCACTGCACCCCTGTCCCCAGGGAAGGACAGGGAGCCTGGCAGGACCCTCTCACTGCACCCCTGTCCCCAGGGAAGGGCAGGGAGCCTGGCAGGACCCTGCCTCTGCACCCCTGTCCCCAGGGAAGGGTGGGGAGCCCAGCACTCACCGAGGGATGCAAACTGCTTGTGCAGGGCCAGGCGGGACTGCAGGCGGCTCCGGAGCAGCTTGACAGTCAGCTCCATGTGGCTGGCACTCAGGGAATTGTCAGCAGCCACTGTGTGCTGTGGGCAGGAGGGATGTCAGGCCAGGAGCCACATCCCCACAGGGACAGGCACCCATCCTTCAGTCACCAAAAGGGCTTGGACTATCACGTGTGTGACATGAAATATGTCAGTGTGGCCTCACAGGGATCCAGCCCAGCAAAGCCTCTCAGACATGGTTTGAGAGCAGCTGGTGCCAGCAGGGGGATAGGATGGGACCCTAAAGCTCAGCCCAATGTTGTGGGGGACAGGGGAGGGGTTTGTGCCATGCCTGAGGCTGATCCTTGGGGAAATGCAGGCCACCCAGCTTCTGCACCCACACATAGGGGTGTCCCAGCTCTGTCACGTAGTCACTCAGGGTCAGGATGCTGTGGGGACAATGAGGAAGGGTCACATCAAGCCAGGGAGGATTTGCTATGCTGGAGCAAGCAATGGCCTGGGTGACACTCACCCCACTTTATCAAACTGGAACTGGTTGGCCGGGTTGGGCGTTTTCCTCCCGTGGTCCCCTGGATAGAGGCAGTTGAGGAGGGAGTCTGGGGAGAGCAGGTCCCTGGCAGAAAGAGGAGAGAGGTAAATCAGCAGCACTCTGGGCTCTTCCTCCCTCCATGAACAGCCCTCAAGCCCAGAGAAGGGGATTATGAGCTTCATGAGTTAAGACCAGAATGACTTTCCCCTAATTCCACTCCAAATGGAGAGCTGTCTCCTCCCTGCCTGGAGCAGGATGGAAATCACAGGGCAGCAGCTCCTGCTCTTCCAGGAAGCTGCTCCCTCCAGTGCCACAAAATTCCCCATGTCTGACTGCGCTCACAGCACCGACCAGGCACAATGGGCTGTAGGATTTGGGGTCTGGCTCAAGGCACAGCTTCCCTGGTTTGGGGTAACACAGCCAAGGGCAGCAGGAGGGAGGGAATGCCCTGCACAGGATCTCCAGCTGCTGTCACAGAGGGTTTGGGGTGTCTGCAGCAAGAAGAAAACCCCAATAGGACGAGGAGGCTGCACATGGGACAGGCTGGGAAGGCAGCACTTGCTCCCAGGCAAGCCCAGACCAGCTTCTCCCACCTCCCTTTTCCTTCCCTTTCCCCTTTTCCCTCCCTTTTCCACCTCCTGTCCCAGGGAGAGCCACCAGGGAGGTGGCAGCTGCTGGGAGCTCCCTGGGCAGGCTCCCAAAGCTGCCACTTCAGCTTTTCCTCACACCAATCAGGCTCCAGCAGGCTCTGGAGAACACAGGCAGAGGCAGCTGCATCTCTGGAGCTCAGGACAAGGTGACCTCAGGAACAGTCAGGTGAGGGAGCTGCCTGTGGGAGGGAGGCTGAGTGTGTCAGCAGGAGAGACTTTCCCTCAGTTCCTGACAGCTCTGCCACTGCTGAGAGGTTCCCAAACTCCTGACTCTGGCTTGTCATGGCAGAGGAGAGGGGGAGGAAGGTGCTTGGGCTGTGCAGGGCTCCCAAACCCACAGGGGCAGAGGGATGCCTGTCTGATGAGCTCTGGGCTGTGTAGGGTTTCTGGATGCCATGGAATCACTGCTTAATGAGCTCTGGGCTGTGCAGGGCTCCAAAATCCCATGGAGTCACTGCCCAATGACCTCCAGGCTCTGCAGGGCTCCAAAATCCCATGGAGTCACTGCCCAATGACCTCCAGGCTCTGCAGGGCTCCAAAATCCCATGGAGTCACTGCCCAATGACCTCCAGGCTCTGCAGGGCTCCAAAATCCCGTGGAGTCACTGCCCAATGAGCTCCAGGCTCTGCAGGGCTCCCAAACCCCATGGAGTCACTGCTTGATGATCTCCAGGTTTGTTGCCCACAGGCTCTCCTTACCCAGCACTGATGGCCGTGGTCATCTCCGTGGCAGTGGTCACCTTGGCTTTCACTGTCATGACGTTGAGGTTCATCAGGTAGTGGAAGGTCAGGTGAAGCACATTGTCATCTGCCCACACAGAAGGGGTGACATTGGTGCCTGCTCCAGCTCAGAGAAACCCCTCCACACACCCAGCTCCTGCCAAGGTCCCCAGGGTGCTGCTGGGGTCAGTCCCTGAGCTGCTGTCCCACCCCAGAGCTCCTCACCTTTGCACTTCAGGTCCAAGGTGACGGACAAGGGGTGTCTCTTCAGCATCTCCTTGCGTTTGTCGTCCAGCTGCACGCCCAGGGTGGGCCTGCGCCGCTTCTGGGGGGACAAAACAGCTGTCAGAGCCTTCTCCTGCTCCTCCCCAACCCATGGACCTTCCCAGCACTCAGCTCGTTCCCTCAATCCCCCAGCACCATGGCCACAGCTGTCCTGGGAAGGGAGAGGAGCAGGAAAGCCTCACTCAGCTCCAGCTGACAGTTCCTGTCATTCCTTCAACTCCAGGGAAAGTCTCCATTCTTGGTAGACAAAGCCAAGGACCTGCTGCCCCAAAAGTTTTCCCACTACAAGAGGCAGAACGCAGAATCACTGAATCCTTTAGGTTGGAAAAGCCCTCTGAGAGCATCAAGGGCAACCACCCCTGCAGCACTGCCAAGGCCACCACTGACCCCTGTCCCCATGTGCCACAACCACACAGCTATTCAATTCCTCCCAGGACAGGGACTCCCCCACTGCCCTGGGCAGCTGTGCCAGGGCTGGACTACCCTTTCTGTGAAGGAATTTTCCCAATATCCTCCTCTGACAAACTCTTTCCTTTCCTCCTCTTCCCTGGGAGCAGAGCCCGACCCCCCCGGCTGTCCCCTCCTGTCAGGAGCTGTGCAGAGCCACAAGGTCCCCCTGAGCCTCCTTTTCTCCAGGCTGAGCCCCTTCCCAGCTCCCTTCCCTTCTCTGGACACACGAGGCTCTTCCCTTTACCCTTCCCCACAGAACAGCCCCATACACCTGGCTCTGCTGCTGGGGGCTGGGAGTGGAGGCCCAGAGCCCCTTCAGGCTTTGCTGCTGGGAGCAGCCAGCACCTCCGGCCTCTCCTCAGCATCCAGCTGGAAGTATCTGTAGGAGAAACACTTCCTCCAAGGAGTGCTGAGCAAGCCCTGGTGCAGAGAATGCTTTTGGCACGGGATGGACACAGCTCCCTGCCCTCAGGCTATTTATACAAAGTGGAGCAGCTCCAGCCGGAGAGCTGCAGGGATGGGACACGAGAGGAGCAGCTCTGTACCCTGGCTGCTCCTGCATTTGGGACACCAGCTGGAAATGGCAGCTCCCTCCTCCTAAGAAAGGTCAGGATGTGACATCCCTGCACGTCCACGCACACTCCCAGTGTGCAGGGGCAGTTCCCAGCCCCAGCTCTCCCAGTACCTCCCCTGATGCAATGCTGGGGGAGGACTCAGAGGGGGACAGCGCTGTCCCTTACCGTGGTTTGCTCCTCCTCTGCGTCGGAATCGCTCTCATCATCTGTGCAGAGAGAGGGGTGTCAGCAGGGACCACCAGGGCTCAGCTCTCCCACCACCAGCAGCACCACCAGGGCTTTTTCCAGGCCCTGGCTCCCCCTGACAACCCTCTCCCAACAAAAGCAAGGTCCCAGGAGCTGCAGAGACACAGGAAAAAGTCCCCAGTGCAACAACAAAGCTCACCCTGCGAGTCCTCAGGTGGCTTATAAAGGGCCTTGGCTTCCTCCACGCTCCCTTCAATGGCCACCACCAACTTCTTATCTGCAAAGGAAACAGGAAAACTGAATTAGGAATGCCACTCCTGCTGCAAAGGCAGTGGGCAGAGCAGCCCTGTCCCTAAAGCTCCTGGTTAAGGAAACTCCAGCAAAAGGCCAGTGGAAGAGAGGCTGTCTGGAAGGTTCTGGGAGGCCACCACTGGGCTGAATTTCCTGGGAAGGATGAGGTAAGAGAATGAGGAAAACGCTGGGTTTTGAGGAGCTCTCCCTGGAAAACATAAGGGCCAAATCTTTATTAAGAGCCAAGAGAGGATGGGGTCTGGCTGGGACAAACAGGGACTGAGGAGGGGTGTCACCATGGCTGCAGATGCAGCAGGGACCTGGTGTGGCCAAGCACCACTGTGTCCTTCCATGCTCCTCCAGCACTGAGAGGAACAGCTCTCACCACACAGGAGTGTGCACAGGCCAGTGGGATTCCTGACCTCTTCCAGGAAATCCCTCCCAACTCAGGGAGGCTCCAGAAATCCCCCCAAAATTCAAAGCTTCCTGAGGGGATGAAGGTTTCCAGGTGAGCTGTGGGAATGGCCTCTACAAGGTCTGGGGTCCCCACCACCCACAGGTGGCACAAGGCAGGGCGTGACAGCTCTGGGGATGCTGTGACAGCACTGAGCCAGCTCACACAGGCTGCAAGGACACCCCTGCTGACCTTGGGAAGGGGGGAAGGGGTGGGAAGGGAGCTTCCCAAGCACGTCTTCCAGCGAGGCAGCTGAGCAAACAAGGTTTCAAATGCTGCTGCCTCACCGTGCCAGGGGCCACCCTGCTGCTCTGCACTCAGCAGAATCTGACAGCAGAGCAGGCAGCAGAGAAAGACCCCCAAAAAGTGGTGATTCCTGCAGGCAGGAGTGAAATCTGGCCCATGGGGGGCATCGTGCCCTCAGTGCTCACCACAGGCCTGTCCGTAGGCACTGGCTTGGACGAAGAGGACGTAGAGAGGCGGCGGGAGGTGCCGGGCGGTCTCGTACTGCTTGTGAGCCTGGTCGAAGGGCATGAACAGGTACTCCTGCACAGGCAGGGAGGCCTGGGGAATGACAGGGACAGCCTTCATCACTGGGAAGGGAACAGCTCATCCTCCTCACCCTGAGAGAGCAGGAGATGAAGCCAGCACAGGTGGTGCAGGGTTAAACACGGAGAGCACCAGGAAAGGGCTGGCAGCTGCCTCTGCTGGGAAAGTTTTGGATCTGGAAATAACCCAGTTCCTCCTCCTGTTCTTCCCTCCCAAGGCGGTCACAGGAGGATGGGGCTCTCCAGGGAAAGGCCCATTTAGCAGCTCCTGCAGTTGCAGTTCTGCAGGAATTGCTGCATAAATAAAAAAGGAAACTCTGGGCGGGGTCTCAGATCTGCCCCTTGCCCATCCTGAGTGGGAATGAAACATCTCCAAACCCAAACCAGCCCAGGAGCTGCCCCTCAGAGTGGGACCTCCTGCAGGGCTCAGGTACCTGCATGATGCTGTTGAGTCGAGGCTGGAGGCTGCTCAGATATTCCTTCTTCACCTCAATCTCCTTCAAGATCTTCTCCTTGCTGGTCAGGCACTCCTTGTATTTCTCTGCTAGCCTAGGGGTGGGAATTCTGTCACTGCCGCACAGCACAGCTCTAAACCTGCTGGGGTCCACCTGGATGATGAGCCCCAGCATTCCTGCCCTGATGTAAGGAACCAGGAGACCTGGGACACGGGGCGAACACAGAGCTCCTAATGCCAAGGGCAAGTGGAGGCAGGAAGGAACTGATTGGAGATGGAAAACAGACAAGGAAAAGGGGAAGCACAGCCTCATGCTGTGCTCCACAAAGGGCAGCAACTGGATCTTCCTTCAGGAGATCTGCTCCCACAACCTCTCCAAGCTCCCTAAGAGGCTTTGTCACTTCATATCCCCAGAGCCACTTCATGTCACATAGTCAAGGTTTAACAGAGAAACCCCAGGAAAATGCAAGCCCACCACGATGCTCCAAGCCCTGGATACACCTGTGTTTAGGGAGAACACACCAGATCCCCTTATTGCTGCTGACTGCAAGCCCTTTCCCAGCAGGAGCAGGGAATTGGGTGTGGAAGTGACCTGCCCAGGACAAGGGTTCTCCAAAGGGGAACAGACCTGACCTTGCAGATCTTGGATTCTGTTTCCAAGCAAAAGTGTATTTGTGGGGGTCACTGCATATCCCAACAGGCTCCTACACAAGCTCCAGTGTTCACACACCCTCCCAAAACAGAGCTACTGAAATCCCTGCACACCACTCCAGAGGCACCTCACACAAGGTGGAGAAGAATCCAAAGCCAATCCAATGGGGCTGCACAGCTGAAAACACCAACATAAATTATGGATGGATGTCAACAACCTCAACAACACCCCAAAATGCCCAGAGCACCACTGGCATCTGCTTGTGAGCAACTGAACAAGCCATATTCCACCTCAGCAGTGGTGGGAGATGGACAGGGGTACTCCCTAGACACCACAGAGTGAGGACTGGGAATTCCAAGGCTTCTCAGCAATTTAACGTGCAGCTGAGGGTCTCCATGAGGTTTGCAATATCATTTTTACACACAACCCTCAGATCTGCAGGCTGAACACTCCTCTGTGCCACAGGCAGAGCCAGCTGGAGGATCCTGGCTGTGCCTTCCACCAGGCAAAAGCAACCAGGTTTTAGGGAAAAGATCTGGGAAAAGGGAAACATGAAGTGTTGGAGGCTGCTCTCATCTGCTCTGCTGAGCTGCCCTCAGGCTGCACCCACCAGCACATTCCAACTGATCTTTCCAGAAGGTGGACACTGCCTGACTGTTATCCAAACACAGGAATGCTGTGTCATGTTTGTTTTTCCCAGGGGGCAGGAGCCAGGAGCAGCTGAGCCCTGGGACAGTGGTGACGCCAGCAGCAGGACACGGGGCTGTCCCAGCCCGGGGGGTTGGCAGCTCCACACCATGGCATGGAATGGCAGCAGCTCCAGCCAGGATGGGCTCCCTTTGCTCCTTGGATCACCAGGCAGTGCCAGAGAGCTCCCTGACCTATGAAACAAGGATCCCAGCGAGCCCTGCTTGGCACAGAGGGAATCTCCCAGCTCCACAATAAATGCCTCCTCCACGTTGATCCAAGAGGGTGTGAAAAACTCCATCCCTACATCTGCTCTCCCAACAGCTCTGGGTGTCTGCCCAGATCCCTGGAGCTGGGACACGGAGTGGGGACACCCCTGACCCACCTCTTGCGCTGCTCCAGCTCCCAGTCCAGGCGGGCCAGGGTCTGCTGGTGGGGCTCGGTCAGGGTGATGGCAGGGCGGCTGATTTCAGGGGGAGCCTCTTTGTAGAACTCCTCCAGGCTCACCAGCTCGATCTCCTCGTGTTTGGATCTGCCAGGACACATGGATCAGACCAGGGAAAAGTGGGAAGTGCTCAGTGTGTCCCATAGGAGTGTCCAACAGTGCTTCCTGCTCTGCTACAGAGCCACCACCATCAATGAGCTGAACTTGTTTTGACCTAAAGAGGCCCCAGGAGAGCTGGAGAGGGACTGGGGACAAGGGATGGAGGGACAGGACACAGGGAATGGCTTCCCAGTGCCAGAGGGCAGGGATGGATGGGACATTTGGAATTAGGAATTGTTTCCTGGGAGGGTGGGCAGGCCCTGGCACAGCTGTGGCTGCCCCTGGATCCCTGGCAGTGCCCAAGGACAGGCTGGACAGGGCTTGGAGCAGCCTGGGATGGTGGGAGGTGTCCCTGCCATGGCAGGGGTGGCACTGGATGGGCTTTAGTGTTCCTGCCCATCCAAACCAATCCATGATCACAAACACCTGGAGCACCTGCTCTGCTCCCACAGTGAACTCAGGGAACATGGGAAGAGCTCCCATGGGTGGGAATCACCCACCCATCCCAGACACACCACTGATCCCTCTGCACCCTCGCTGCTTACTTGAATTCCAGGCACTTGGTGATCTCTTTCTGCAGGTGCATCACCTCGTAGAGCAGGTTCTGGAGCTGCAGGTGATATGCATCAACCTTCTGCTTTGCCTGAAACACACAGCCAGAGCAGGGACGGAGCAGGAAAAACAGTCACCAAGAGAGAGCCACCACAGCCCCACTACAGCAGCTTGAGACAGCAGGTTTTAGAGTAGGCAACAATTCTGGAGGGGAAGAATGTTGTTTTAAAGGCTGGAGGAGCAAAAGATTGTGACAGGAGACCGATCCTGCTCCTTCCTGCACATTTCAAAGCCAAGGCACAGACAGGGCTCATTTGCTGGGGCACACAGAGTCCCTCCTCTGAGAATTCTGAGTATGGAGCTTCCAGGCCAATCATCCACCCATTGATACACCTGCCAACACCAGACCTTTGAAACAGAGTTTCTAACCTCCGACTGCACTTGAGACAAAAGCAGATACTGCTCCTTCATTATTCATCTAATTACAGCTGCCCTGCACCCAGCAGGAGTTTATCAAGATCTGAGCTTGTCTCAGGTTGAAAGATGTGCCTGGGTGTGTGTTCTATCCCCATCTGTCAGAGCTGGGGCAGTTCTCTGCTGTTCATGGGGCAGTTTTTTCTTTATCTCTCCCACAGCCAATCCTCCCTCCAGGAGATCTCTGCTGTCCATGGCCACTGACTGTCCCTGCATGGCTGAGAAAATTCCATCATCCATGGGGAGATGCTCTGCCCAGGGGAGGAGCCAAACATTCCTACCTGGATCCAATCTGACCTGGGAACAGCACAGCAGCCTTTGCCCCCTGCATTCCCAGAGGAGCAGCTTTCTTCCCCACTGCATTCCCAGAGGAGCAGCTTTCTTCCCCACTGCATCCCCAGAGGAGCAGCTTTCTTCCCACTGCATTCCCAGAGGAGCAGCTTTCTTCCCACTGCATTCCCAGAGGAGCAGCTTTCTTCCCCCTGCATTCCCAGAGGAGCCCAGGCCCATCTCCCCCAGCCCTGGAGCTCCAGAGGAAAACTCCCCCCTTGTGCAGGATCCTGCTCCAGCAGAAGCACAGCTGGCACTGCAGGAGGGCTGAGCCACCCTGGGATGGGACTGCTGCCACCTCCCTGACCCACAGGGGGACAGGGCCTGTTCTGACTCTGGCACTGGTTTGTTTTTGTTTGTTTGTACTATTGCATTTGTATTTTTAACTTTCCTAGTAAAGAACTGTTATTCCTGCTCCCGTATCTTTGCCCGAGAGCCCCTTAATTTCAAAGACCATAATAATTTGGAGAGAGGGGGGGTTTACATTTACAATTTCCATTTCAGGGGAGGCTCCTGCCTTCCTCAGCAGACACCTGTCTGTTCAAACCAAGACAGAGCCTGCGAACAAACCCCCAACTCAAACCCCACGACCTGGCCGAGGTGTAACCCCTCACACCACACACACAGCACAGGCAGGACCTGCCCCATCTCTGACCCCCCTAAATCCCAAGCTGCATTCCTCCCTCCCTGCCCCTCCTGGCTACCTCGTGGGTCTGGTCCCTGCCCTTCTTCAGCCGGATGTGGGCCAGGCGGTTCAGCTTCTTCAGGGTCATGAAGTGCACACAGCTCTGCACGCGCCGCTCGTCGATCTCCGACGCCTGCGGGGTGGGGAGCAGGAGAAATGGCTGGCACCACCTCTGCAGGGAATTCCTGCCACAAAAGGGGCTCCACATTTATGTCACTGGGGCTTCTGAGGGAGCCTCCTGCTGCCAGATCACAGGAGGGGGGTCCAGGCTCCTTAGAGAACCACTCCAGCCTTTTTCCTCAGGACAGAAACAGAGGTGGCTCAGCCTGAAGCACCCGACATGTCCCAGGAGCCTGGCACAAGGGAGGCTATTCCAGAGCTAAATCTCTGCCCCAGGAACCCAAGACAAGGGAAACTTCCATTTCCAGAGCTCAATTCCTGCCCCAACAGCCTTGGACAAGGAAGGCTGTTCCATTTCCAGAGCTCAATTCCTGCCCCAGCAGCCTGGCAAAGGGAGGCTGTTCCATTTCCAGAGCACAGTTCCTGCCCCAGCAGCCTGGCAAAGGGAGGCTGCTCCAATTCCAGAGCTCAATTTCTGCCCCAGCAGCCTTGGACAAGGAAGGCTGTTCCATTTCCAGAGCTCAATTCCTGCCCCAGCAGCCTGGCAAAGGGAGGCTGCTCCATTTCCAGAGCTCAATTCCTGCCCCAGCAGCCTGGCAAAGGGAGGCTGCTCCATGTCCCTGACTCTGCCCAGGAGACATCACAGCTCCCACCGCCTTTCCGGTGGGATTAATGGGGAAACATCAAATGACAGACACGTTACACCACACGTGCAGGCCTCTCCTCACATTTTCCTTGATGCCCCGGCTCTTCAGCTCCTGGATCTCTGCCATGAGCCTCTGGAGCTCCTGGCAGGTCTCCCTGTAGAGCTCGTAGTCCTTGATGGGGTCACGCAGATCCACCTCGCTCTCCTCGCTGTAGTACCTGACATCCTGCCAAGGCAAGGACACCTCCCGTGGCTCATCCCTCCCTCTGGAAAGGGCTCTGGGGGACAAGCTGCCATTTCTGCTGTGCCCACGAGTCCCATGGCTTTACACAGGGAAAAGACTCGGTTCCAACAATCCCCAACCCACCAGTCACTGAAACACTAAAAAACCTGGCAAGTTCAGGCTGTCTTTTATTGTTATAGATTTGAATTGACACCGTTGGGGCGTCTGTGCAGGGCCAGGAGTTGGACTGGAGGATCCCTGTGAATCCTTTCCAGCTCAGGATATTCCATGATCTACATGACATGGAGGACAAACCAGAAAGGTGATTCTTCCTCCTCTTCCTCCTCCTCCTCCTCCTCCTCCTCCTCCTCCTCCTCCTCCTCCTCCACCCCGCTCCCCACTCTGGCTGACCCTACACTATCCTGCTGCTCACGGGAGGGTTTGAAGGCACCATGCAAATCCCTGAGGGATCTTCCAGCTTTGTGCTCACTCTCCAGAGGAGTGTTTGTGTCTCCTGAAAGAGATGGAAGCAGGTTTAGGAATTCACAGCGGGAGTTCAGGAGGCATTGGAAGCTGGGGGAACTGGAGCTCACAATTCACAGAATTCCAGAATGCTTTGGGTGGGAAGGGAGCACTTTAAAGCCCATCCAGTCCCGTGGATGGACACCTTCCACTACCCCAGCTTTTCTCCAAGCCCCATCCAACCTGGCCTTGGACACTGCCAGGATGAGGCAGCCACAGCTTCTCTGGGCATTGTTTTCTAGCGGGGAAAGCCAGGCCAGCACAAAGGGGTGTGGGCGGGTCCCTGGGCAGGTCTGTACCTGGTCCGTGTCGCCCTTGCCCCTCTTGCCCTCGGCTGGGGCCCCGTCCGTGCGGATCACCTTGGGCTTCCTCTTCTTGCTGGATTCGGAGGACATGGTGCTGCGGCAGGGCTGGGGAGGGGAACAGGGTGAGTCTGTGGGGGCCAAACCTGCCTGGCCCGAGCTCCCCCCGCCAGCCCCACCTGGGCCCTGCAGCGTCCCCTGTGCCTCCCTCCATCCTGCACCTCCCAGCCCTTCCCAGATGTGGGAATCCAGCGCTTCCCTCTGGCTGCCCTGGCAGCTCTGGGACCCTGGCAGGGGTCAGGAACCCCCCTGGACAGAGCCCCCAGAGACACTGTCTGTGATCTCTGTCCATGGAAAAGAGTTTTCAATCTTACAGGATGAATTACCAGCTCTGAGTGTTTGATAAGAGTAATAATTAAGTGTGGCACGGATGCAAAAGTAAAATTTTAGGATTCTAGATTAGGGGTTCAAAGGGGACAAGATGGAGGAATTGGGTGTGTCTTGTCCTTTTTCTCCTTCTTCATGCCCTCCATGTTTCACTGTGGTGTTGGCATTTTTCTGTTGGTTCAGGCTGGGGACACACTGTCCAACGTAGGTGACAGATATTGGCACGTTATTGTAAATCCAGCACAGGTAGTTTGTGGTATTTAATGTTTGTACCATCCCACTGAGGGCAGAGCCCCACACGCTGCCCTGCAGGACAGAGCTGCGGCAGGGCAGCAGAACATGTTAGAGATAAACAGAATAAACAACCTTGAAACCAGCACAGACCAATTATGGCTTCTGCTTTGGCAGCGGGGCTGACAGACAGAGACTTTCTACAATCTGGGAATCATCAATAGCACAGATTCCGACACCCAGCTCCCCCAGAGCAGCACAGCGAGCCCGGGGTCTGTTCCACCAAACCCCCCCGCACCCCTTCAGTGCCACTGAGCTCCTTTGGGACCCCGGCCCGAGCGCTCAGCTCCTCCCCGAGCCCCCAGGCTGCAGCACACCGGATTGCGGCTTCTGCCTCACCAGAGCCTCCAGACCCCTCACAGAGCCGGGATTTTTCGCTCCTCCAGATCACCGCAGAACCCCACACATCTATCCCGGGGCGTCCGTTCCTCCGAGCCCCCCAGAGCCGGGACCCTCCATCTCTGCAGAGCCCGCAGAGCCCAGCGCAGCGGGCCCAGAGCCCCTCGCTCCTCCGGAGCCGCCCCAGGCCCTCACGCCGGGACTCTCCAGAGCCCAGCACACCAGGCCCGGAGCCCCTCACTCCTCCGGAGCCGCCCCAGGCCCTCACGCCGGGACTCTCCAGAGCCCAGCACAGCGGGCCCGAGGCCTCAGCGCTCCGCCAGCACGGCGCCTTCGCCCCTCCAGACCAGGACCCTCCACTTCCACTGAGCCCCTAGCACACCGAGGCAGGGACCCGCCCCTCCGGAGCCTCCCCAGCCCAAGGGACCGGGGCCGTTCCCTCCATCCCCGCCCGGGGCTCCCGCCTCACCCCCGGCGCTCACCGCGGCCTCGCCTCCGCGCCTCCCGGAAGTGACGTCACGGGACCACAGAGCACGGCGCGGAGCGGCTGCCGCTGCTGCAGCGCCACCTAGCGGCCGGGAGGACCCGCAGTGCGCACCGGGGGCGTGGCTTCGGCGGGTGGGCGTGGTTTCGGCGAGTGGGCGTGGCTTGGTCGAGGGGCGTGGTCACCATGTGAGACCCCCCCCCCCCCAACACACACACATTGGGGGCACTGGGGGACTGGGGGGGGTTCCTGGTGCAGAAGGGCACCCACAGGGATGGAGGAGCTTGGGTGGGGTCCCAGATGCACTGATGGGTGTCCATGGGTTTGGGACGGGGTCCCTGATGGCACCCCTTGGTTGGGGGGCTATGGGATGGGGTCCCTGATGGCACTGGGGGGTACCCATGGGCTTGGGATGGGATCCCCAATGGGGTAGGGGGCACACAGGGGCTTGGGAGGGGCACAGGATGGAGTCATCGGTGGCGTGGGAGGATCCATGGGCTTGGGGGGCGCTGGGGATGGGGTCCTCAGTGGGACTGGGGGGATCCCTGGGCTCCAAATGGTGTGAGGAAAGGTCCCCAGTGGCACTGGGGGGAATCCATGGGCTTGGAGGGTCATGGGATGGCATCCACTTTAGCACTGGAGGGTTTCAGGGGCTTGGGATGAGGTCCCCAATGGCCTTGGGGGTGTCCATGGGCTGGGTTGGGCCTTGACTTGGGGGGCTCAGTGGTGCTGGGGGATCCAGGAGCTTGTGGGGTTCATTGCATGGGGTCCCTGGTGGTGCTGGCAGTATCCATGACCTTGTGGGGTGCAGGGAATGGGGTCCCTGGCGGCACTGGGGGGCATCCATGGGTTTGGCAAGGGGTTTTGGGGGGTCCCTCAGTGTATCCCAGCACCCATGGGTGGAGGTCTTTCGGTGCAGGAAGCACCCATGACGCGGGGCAGGGCAGCCCCCCTGACACCAGCCTGGGGGGGGTCACACCAAGCACCCCCAGTCCTGCCCTCCCCACCCCGAGAGGGGCCTAGGCTTTAGCATATTAAATATTTAATTGGCAGCAAAGGCACCCGCTGGGCTCATCAGGAGCAATTAAGCACCCCCACCTCCACAGCCCCCCCAGCAGCACCACCCTGGGCACCCACCACAGCATGGGGGGCTCCCACTTCCCCTCCCTGCTCTCAATCTCCCCAGAGCACCCCAAAAGGGAGCCGGGGGGAGCAGAACCCCCCAGCCCTTCCCCAGCAGGGCTGGGGCACGGGCAGGGAGCCCCTGGGGGTGCAGGGAGCCCCTGGGGGTGCAGGGAGCCCCTGGGGGTGCAGGGAGCCCCTGGGGGTGCAGGGAGCCCCCCCAGCACGGCCCCAAATCACTGCAGGGGGGAGATCTTCAGGGGAATCATTATCCGGGATTCCATGGTCCGGATCAGCGGGACTGGGGGAGGAAAGGAGGCACAGGTGAGGCCGGGGGGTCCCCACACGGGCAGGGGGTCCCCAAAGCGGGAGGGGTCCCACTCACCGGTGTAATAAACGTTCTCATCCCAGCCCCTCTTCCTCCAGGCTGCATTCCTGGTCTCCTCCCGGGACTGCAGATCCCTGTAGGCTGTGGGGAGAGCACGGGGTGGCACCCTGAGCCCACCCGAGCCAGGGGTCCCCCGGGGGTGACACCCCTTACCCCAGAGGTGATGCACCACGTAGAGCTCCCCGATCTGGGAGAAGAACCCCCCGACTGCCTCCTGGTTCTCCTGGCGGTACTTAATGGCCCGAGCCCTGCATGGAGCAGGGGACACATGGGGGGCTGCCCCAGGGGTCCCCCCTTCTCCAGAGGGGGCCTCTCCCCCCACCTTGGATCCCTCCACGCTGGGAAACCAGTGCCTTACCAGTTGTTGCCCCACTCGATCATGGTCCCTGGCTGGAAACAGGGGAGAAAAACCAGTCAGAACCCCCCTGAGTGCCCAGCTTGGAGTCTCCTCATCCAGGAAGGAGGAATTTGGGGGGCAGCCCACCAAAAGTGGGGTACACCAGACTGAAGACCCCCTTACAACCAGGCACAGGCTGATCCCCACCTTCAGCTTGTAGGTCCTGAGCTCGTAGATGTTTGGTCCCTGGCGGGGCTGGGGCTCATTCCAGAAGCTGAACTCCAGGAGCAGCTGGTTCCTGCGGGACAGCAGCATCCGGCTCCTCTCCTTGCGGAACTCCAGGTACTCCTGGGGACAGCCCCAGCCGGGGGTTTCGGGGTGGGGGCCACCGGGGGTGTCGGGCACGGGGCTGTGGCCCCCACCCCGGCGGTACCTGGTTCTGCCTCAGCTTGTTCATGCAGTCCATGAGCGCCGGGTACCCGCCCGAGAAGCGCCACAGGTGCACTGCAGAGAGGGGTTTTGGGGTGGGGACGGGGAGCAGCGCCCCAAAATCCCACTGAAATCCCTGCCTGTGGCAGCAGGAGATGCTGCCTGGCCTCACCTGCCTGGTCCTGCTCGCCGTACCAAGTGTTCCAGTTGCCCACCAGGTCACAGGGGTAGTCGGGGTCCGAATGGAGCTTGGGCAGCACCTCCTCTCTGTGGGGGCACAGAGAGGCACACTTGGGGTGGGGGGCAGCACCCCAAAACCCTCCCAGTGCCCCTCTTCACCCTCCCAAACAGGATGGGGGATGTATCCATTTCAGAGGGAGGGAAACCGAGGCACAGAACAGGGACACAGATCCACCCAGCAGCTCCACGAACCCTCCCAGTGCAGAACAGCACCCCAAGACCCCGCTGGGATGCTGGGAAGCCCCCTCAGTGTGCTCACGTCAGCTTGTTGTAAGCTTCCAGGCATTCCGGCTTGACATTGTGAACTGCAGGGACAGGAGAGAGGGGCTGGGAACGGGGGAAGGAGCCGGAACGGGGGTCCCGTGGGTGAGGGGGGCAGCCAGCCCAGCCGTGCCCGCCTTCCTCCCGGCAGGAGCACTCACACTGGATCTTGTAGAGGTTGCTGGTCTCCTTCTTGGAGAGGAGGTTGGAATGTGCGTCCTTGCGGGGATCCACCTTGTGCACGAAGAGCGAGCGGAACCAGCTGCCCTCCACATCCCTGGAGAACCCCCTGGGGCACAGCGGGGCAGGGGGACACCGGGGATCACCGGGAATGGCCGGGAATGACCGGTTGGACGGCAAACAGGATCCAGAGGCCTCGCTGCCAGTCCCGGCCGTCATGGGTTTCTGCTCAGTTCACACTGGGAGCCCCGTCCCAGCTCTGTCCCCAATTCCAGGCTGTCCCCCTGGATCCAGAGGGGTTGTGGCCATACTGCCCAGCACAGCAAGGACACCGGTGTGGGGGTGCAGGACAAGGGGGGCCCCACTGCAGTCACAGTGACCCCTCCACGGGCAAGGGGACATCCCCCACAGGATCCCCTTTACCCAGGGTCTGCTCCAGAGCTGTGACCCCTCCACGGGCAAGCGGAGGTGGGGCGGTGGGAGCAGCCCCCAGCCCGTCCCGGGGGTGGCTCCGGTGCCCCGGCGAAGGTCGGGTCCCCCCAGGGCAGTGGCGGGGGGGGCGGTGCCCCTCGGCCCCGGGTCCGAGCTCGGCCGGACCTTTGTCCCCAGCGAGGCAACGACCGCGGGGCCGCTCCGGGGCCGCCCGCCGGATCCGGGAGCGCCGCGGGGTGCGGGGAGCGCTCGGGGGGCTCGGGGGGGTCGCCGCCCGGGGGGATGCGGGGTGCAGGGGGGATGCGGGGTGCAGGGGGGGATCAGGAAGGCCAGGGGAGCGGGGTGCGGGGGCAAGGTGGGGCTCAGGGGTCTCAGCACAGGGGATACGGGTGTGCCGATCCGGGGGGATGCGGGGTCCGGGAGGGAATGGGAGGGCTCGGGGGATGCGAAGAGCGGGGAAGACCCGGGCCTCAAGGGCTCAGAGGCGGGGTCTCCACCCGGGGGGATGCGGGGTGCAGGGGGGGATCAGGAAGGCCAGGGGAGCGGGGTGCGGGGGCAAAGTGGGGCTCAGGGGTCTCAGCAGAGGGGTACGGCTGTGCCGCTCCGCGGGATGCGGGGTCCGGGAGGGAATGGGAAGGCTCGGGGGATGCGAAGAGCGGGGAAGATCCGGGCCTCAAGGGCTCAGAGGCGGGGTCTCCACCCGGGGGGATGCGGGGTCCGGGGGAGCCGCAGGGATCAGCGGGGAGGACGCGGGGTGTCCCCGCCGGGAGAGCTGCGGGGAGCGGGGTTGGACGCGCAATCCGGGGCAGGACGAGGGGTGGGGGGATGCGGCGGGGGCTGTCGGGGCGGGGTCCGGGGTCCGCACTCACCGCGCGCCCCGCGGGGCCGCGCCCGCGCCCCCGGCCCGCAGCCGCCGCAGCGCCGCGCTCCCGCCGCGCGCTCCCGCCGCCATCTTCCGCACCGCGCCGCGCGCGCCCGCCAAGCCCCGCCCCCGCGCCCCGGCCGCGCCCCCCTCAGAAGCTGGCCTGCAGCAGCGTGATTCTGATTGGCCGCCCGCCCACCCCTTCGCCCGCCAGGCCACGCCCACCCGCCCCCCTCTCCCGCCGCCGCGACGCCTCATTGGATGTCGCGGCGGGGGCGGTGCCCGCCGGGCTCCTCGGCAGCCAATCAGAAGAGGCGGTTGGAGAGGCCGGTGGCTGATTGGTCGCGGTGTCTCGCTGCGGTGGGGGGTGAAGCGCGGCTCCGAGGGGGCGGGGCTTCCTCGGGCTCCGCTCTGGAGGGGCGGGGACAGGATGGGCGGGGCCGCTCGACAATGGGGCGTGGTCAGGGGGGCGTGGTAACGATGTGGCCAATGGTCGTGGCTGGGCGTGGCCAAGGGGCGTGGCCGGTGGTGGCCAGGGGCGTGGCCAATGGGCGTGGCCAATGGGCGTGGTGGTTGTGACCAAGGGGCGTGGCCAGGTGTTGCCAAGGGGCGTGACCGGTTGTGTCCAGGGGCGTGGCCATGGGCGTGGCAAATGGGCGCGGTCTGTTGAGGACAATGGGCGTGGCCAAGGGGCGTGGCCAAGGGGCGTGGCCAGAGGGCGTGGCCGTGTGCGACCAAGGGGCGTGACCAAGGAGCGTGATATGGGCCGTGGTCACGATGTGACCAATGGGCGTGACCAAGGGGCGTGGCCGATTGTGGCCGGGTGTGGCCAAGGGGGTGTGGCCAAGGGGCGTGGCCGGATGTGGCCAATGGGCGTGGCCAATGGGCGTGGCCGGGCCGTACCTGCGGGCGCGGTTTCGGGGTGTCGCCGCGGTGTCCCCGCCGTGTCCCCGGCCCTGGCGGGACATCCCCGCGCCGGGGGCTCCTCCCGGCCCTGGGGCGCCTGGGGGAGGGCACAGGGAGCGCTGCTCCGGCCGGACCCACCGCCGCTCCTGCCCCACAGCCCCCTCTGCCCCATTGCCCCTTCTCCCTGCCCCCACTAGGCCCCTCTCTGCCCCATCGCCCCCCCCATTTTGCCCCATAACCCCCCCACCACGCAGATCTGCGCCACGATCGCCCCAGTACTTGCTCCCCTCGTATTTCCCCCATTTGAATTCTCCCCCACCCCAGATCTCACCTTGCTGTGGGGCAGTGCAGGGACTGGGGGGCAGCAAGGAGGGGGCACGGGTGGGCCCCCGAGCCCCTCAGCCGGGCAGTGCGTGGGCAATGGGGGCGAGGGAGGGTCCGCACCCCGGGATTCCTGGAGCGCCTGCAGGGAGAGGGAGCGGGCCGAGCTGGGAAGGGGGTGAAAAACACGAGTTAAAGGGTTAACTACCCCCAAAACCCCGCCAAACCCTCTGTGACCCCCTCCCCAAAATCTCCAACCTCCTCCTGCCGCCTGGAATCCCCCAAAGCCCTGGAAACCCGGGCTCCCCGGGCAGCCCCCCGGTGCCCCCCGTGCCCCCTCACCCGGGCAGGGGCGATGCCCCCCGGCGCAGGGCACAGACCCAGGCGTGCAGCTCCTCGGGGGTCTCCGCCCCCAGGCAGTAGGTCCGCATCCCGGCGTGTTCAGCCTGGGAAAGGGGGGATCCTTCCTAGTCCCGTCCCCTCCGCGCAGGGCACCCCCGGATTTGGGGTCCCAGGGGCCAGGGCTGACCGTGAAGAGGAACTGGGGGGCGCGGGGGGCGGCGGGCAGGACGCGGATCTCGTAGCCGGGCAGGGGGAGGCCGCCCCGCACTTGCTGCTCGCTGCTGTCTGGGGGGCAGAGGAAGGGCACAATGGGGGGCACCGTCTGCACCCCGAGATCTCCAGGACCATCAGGGGGATGTCGGGGACCTCCTCTGATGTCCCCAAACCTCCCGGACCCCCAGAGCTTAGAACTCCACCAAGGAACTCTTCAAGCCCCCAGGGAGCCCCGATCCTGGGGAATCCCTGATCCATCCAGAGACCCCCCCAGTCCCCAGGAATTCCCAGTGTTCCAGAGACCCCCAATCCCCAGGAATTCCCAATGTTCCAGAGACCCCCCAAATCTCCAGGAATTCCCAATGTTCCAGAGATCTCCCAATCCCCAGGAATTCCCACTGTTCCAGAGCCCCCCCAATCTCCAGGAATTCCCAACGTTCCAGAGCCCCCCCAATCCCCAGGAATTCCCAATGTTCCAGACCCCCCCAGTCCCCAGGAATTCCCAATGTTCCAGAGACCCCCCAGTCCCCAGGAATTCCCAATGTTCCAGAGACCCCCAGTCCCCAAGAAATCCCAATGTTCCAGAGATCCCCAATCCCCAGGAATTCCCAATGTTCCACAGACCCCCCAATCCCCAGGAATTCCCAGTGTTCCAGAGACCCCCAATCTCCAGGAATTCACAAAGTTGCAGAGACCCCCAGTCCCCAGGAATTCCCAACGTTCCAGAGACCCCCCCCAAATCCGCAGGAATTCCCAATGTTCCACAGACCCCCCAATCCCCAGGAATTCCCAATGTTCCAGAGACCCCCCCAGTCCCCAGGAATTCCCTGACTCCTCCAGAGACCCCCCAATCCCCAGGAATTCCCAATGTTCCAGACCCCCCAATCCCCAGGAATTCCCAATGTTCCAGACCCCCAATCTCCAGGAATTCCCAACGTTCCAGACCCCCAATCCCCAGTCCCCAGGAATTCCCAATGTTCCAGAGACCCCCAATCCTCAGGAATTCCCTGACTCCTCCAGGGACCCCCAATCTCCAGGAATTCCCAATGTTCCAGAGACCCCCCAAACCCCAGGAATTCCCAATGTTCCAGAGACCCCCAATCTCCAGGAATTCCCTGACTCCTCCAGAGACCCTCAATCTCCAGGAATTCCCAACGTTCCAGAGACCCCCAATCTCCAGGAATTCCCAATGTTCCAGAGACCCCCAAACCCCAGGAATTCCCTGACTCCTCCAGAGACCCCCCCAATCTCCAGGAATTCCCAATGTTCCAGAGACTCCCAAATCTCCAGGAATTCCCAATGTTCCAGAGACCCCCAATCTCCAGGAATTCCCAGTGTTCCAGAAACCCCCCAGTCCCCAGGAATTCCCAATGTTCCAGAGACTCCCAAATCTCCAGGAATTCCCAATGTTCCAGAGACCCCCAAATCTCCAGGAATTCCCAATGTTCCAGAGACCCCTCAATCCCCAGGAATTCCCAATGTTCCACAGACCCCCCAATCCCCAGGAATTCCCAATGTTCCAGAGACCCCCAATCCCCAGGAATTCCCTGACTCTTCCAGAGACCCCCCCAAATCCCCAGGAATTCCCAATGTTCCAGAGACCCCCAACCCCAGGAATTCCCAATGTTCCAGAGACCCCCAATCCCCAGGAATTCCCAATGTTCCAGAGACCCCCAATCTCCAGGAATTCCCAGTGCTCCAGAGACCCCAAATCCTCAGGAATTCCCAATGTTCCAGAGGCCCCCAATCCCCGGGAATTCCCAATGTTCCAGACCCCCCAATCCCCAGGAATTCCCAACGTTCCAGACCCCAAATCTCCAGGAATTCCCAATGTTCCAGAGACCCTCAATCCCCAGGAATTCCCAATGTTCCAGAGACCCCCCAAATCTCCAGGAATTCCCAATGTTCCAGAGACCCCCAATCCTCAGGAATTCCCAACGTTCCAGAGACCCCCATTCCCCAGGAATTCCCTGACTCCTCCAGAGACCCCCAAACGCCCCAGGGATCCTTGATCCCACTGACCGCCCCAGGGACCCCCCAGCCCCCCAGGATTCCTGATCCTTCAAGGACTGCCCAACACCCCAGGACCCCTGAGCCCCCCGGGACCCCCCAGTGACCCAGGGACACCCCGGGATCGCTGACTCCCCCCCCCAGGGACACCAGGTCACCCCAACCCCCTCATCCGCAGCTCCCCACGCCCCCCGGGTGTCTCCAGCCCCCCGCGCCCCCCTCACCCCGGTAGTAGTAGAGGCAGAGATCCACCAGTACAAACCAGCGGCGCTTCCAGAGCCGCAGCCCCGAGCTGTCCTGAGAAACGGGGGTGGGGGGATGGGGGCTGAGCCCCCGCAGCCCATCCCCCCCCCCCCCGGGACCCTCTGCTGCCCCAGACCCCTCAATCCCTTCCGATCCCCCCAAGCTCCTCACTCCCGTAACCCCCTTCTTCCACCTCCGACCCCATAACCGCCCCACACTGCCCCATCCCACCGCGTGTCCCCTCACCCCACGACCCTCCCTCACCACCCACTGACCTCCCCCAGCCCCACACCCACCCCATAATCCCACCCCCGAGCCCCACACTCCAGACCCTCCCAACTCCATACACCCCCCACCGCCCCAGGTCTTCCCAAAACCCACAACCCCCCCCGAAACTCGCACCTCAGACCCCATAGGACCCCTGAGCCCCCTCCCCAGCCCCCCAGCCCCCCCCCTGCCTCACCTGCTTGTGCAGCCAGCCCTGCATGGCGGGGGGGGTGCGGGGGTCCCTCCGCAGCGCCTGCTCCCCCTTTCCAAAGGCGTGGACCCTCGGCACGGGCCGGCAGGGCTGGGCAGGGGGGTCACCCATTGGGGGGGGCCCCCCAGCACCCCTACAGCCCCCCAGCCCTCCTACCCCTATTTGTACCCCACAATGCCCCCCCAGCTGCCCAGAGCTCCCCCCTTGTGCCCCGTAAGTCCCTATGGAGTCTTGGGCTCCCCCGTACACCCCAATGCTCCACATGCCCCCTTCGAGCTCCCTCGGGTGCCCAGGGTACCCCAAACCCCCCCGAGCCTCTACGACCCCCCACCCCTCCCCGTGGTTCCCCAGTTCCCCCTCACCGCCCCCACCCCCTTCGCCCACCTGGGTGCGGGGCCCAGCGGGGTCCCGGCGGGCGGGATCGTCGCTTTCTGCCATGGGGGGTCCTGCGGGGGCAGCGGGCAGAGGGGGGGTCCCCATCAATGTCCCCATTGTCCCCATGAGGACAGAGGCCCCGTTCTTCCCGCTGCGGGGGCGGGGGCTGCTCCCGGACGCCTGAGTCCCCCCAGGGGTGTCGGGGGGGCTTCTCGGCTCCCGCTGGTCCCTTCCCCCTCCTGCTCCTGCGGGATTTTGGTCCGCCCCGTCCTCCTGTGCTGGTCCCGCTTTCTGTCCAAGTAACCCTAAACTGGTCCCAGTATCGCTGGGCTGATCCCAGTCCCTGCCCTTATCCCCGTGCCGGTAACTCTGAGCCGATCCCAGGTCCTGTTTGGTTCTCCCGTGCCTGTCCCAGTTCCCAGCCCGTTATCCCACACCGATCGGGGTGGCGGGGCCGTCCCCTTGCCCTGGTGACGGGTCCCAGCCACCGTCCCACCATCCCAGGGGCGGTCCCGGTTCCGTTACCGCAGCTGGTTCTGCTCCCGGTCCCGGTCGCTGTCCCAGTCCCGGCCGCAGTCCCTGTCCCGGTCCCTGTCCCGGTCCCAGTATCTATCCCAGTCCCAGTCCCAGTCCCAGTCCCAGTCCCAGTCCCAGTCCCAGTCCCTATCCCGATCCCGATCCCGATCCCAGTCCCAGTCCGGTCCCAGGATCTGTCCCGGTCCCAGTCCCTATCCCGATCCCTGTCCCGGTCCCAGTTCCTGTCCCGATCCCAGTCCCAGATCCTGTCCCAGTTCCAGTCCCGGTCCCAGTTCCAGTCCCGGTCCCGGTCCTTGTCCCGGTCCCGATCCCAATCCCGGTTCCAGTCCCAATCCCGGTCCCTGTCCCGGTCCCGATCCCGATCCCAGTCCCAGTATCTGTCCCAGTTCCTGTCCCTGTCCCTGTCCCTGTCCCTGTCCCTGTCCCAGTCCCAGTCCCAGTTCCTGTCCCTGTCCCAGTCCCGGTCCCAGTCCCGGTCCTGCCCCGTGTCCCCGCCCGCCCCGGGCACCGGTCCCAGTCTCTGCCCCCACACTCGGCTGCCCCGGGACCGCGTGGGTCCCCTCGCCCCGGCAACCACCGAGGGGGGCAGCACCCCGTGTCACCCAGGGAACCCCGTCCTGCGGGGACACCCACGGCACTGGGGACACCCACGGCACTGGGGACACCCACGGCACTGGGGACACCCCAAGGACGTCACGGACCCCCAAAGCCCCCAGATCTCAGCGATCCCTGACACCCCAAGGACCCTTAGGTCCCACGGGCTCTGCACACCCCCCCCGGACACCCCCAAATCCCGGACACCCTGACACCTCAGGGACCCCAGACATCCCGGGGACCCCGGGCCCCCACAGACCCCGGACACCCCACGGACACGCCGGGCATCCCCGGATCCCGGACCCCCCGCGGACCCCTGACACCCCACGGGCTCCAGACATGCCAGGGTCCCCTGACATCCTCCCTGCCTCCCGTGTCCCTGCCTCCCGTGTCCCGGTGTCCCCGTGTCCCCGTGTCCGGTGTCCCTGTGTCCCGGTGTCTCCGTGTCCCGGTGTCCCCGTCTCCCAGTGTCCCGGTGTCCCGGTGTCCCGGTGTCCCCGTGTCCCGGTGTCCCGGTGTCCTGGTGTCCCAGTGTCCCGGTGTCCCCGTGTCCCCGTCTCCCGGTGTCCCCGTCTCCCGGTGTCCCCGTGTCCCGGTGTCCCGGTGTCCCGGTGTCCCCATGTCGCGGTGTCCCCGTATCCCGGTGTCCCGGTGTCCCGGTGTCCCCGTGTCCCGGTGTCCCGGGGTCTCCGTGTCCCGGTATCCTCGTGTCCCGGTGTCCCGGTGTCCCAGTGTCCCGGTGTCCCGGTGTCCCGGTGTCCCCGTGTCCCGGTGCCCGGTATCCCGGTGTCCCGGTGTCCCGGTGTCCCCGTGTCCCGGTGTCCCGGTGTCCCCGTGTCCCGGTGTCTCCGTGTCCCGGTGCCCCGTGTCCCGGTGTCCCGGTGTCCCGGTGTCCCGGTGTCCCCGTGTCCCGGTGTCCCCGTGTCCCGGTGTCCCGGTGTCCCGGTGTCTCCGTGTCCCCGTGTCCCGGTGTCCCGGTGTCCCCGTGTCCCGGTGTCCCGGTGTCCCGGTGTCCCGGTGTCCCCGTGTCCCCGTGCCCCGGTGTCCCGGTGTCCCGGTGTCCCCGTGTCCCGGTGTCCCGGTGTCTCCGTGTCCCCGTGTCCCCGTGTCCCCGTGTCCCCATGTCCCGGTGTCCCGGTGTCCCGGTATCCCGGTGTCCCCTTGTCCCGGTGTCCCGGTGTTCCCGTGCCCCTGTGTCCCGGTATCCCGGTGTCCCGGTGTCCCGGTGTCCCGGTGTCCCGGTGTCCCCGTGTCCCGGTGTCCCGGTGTCCCGGTGTCCCCGTGTCCCCGTGTCCCGGTGTCCCGGTGTCCCCGTGTCCCCGTGTCCCGGTGTCCCGGTGTCCCCGTGTCCCGGTGTCCCGGTGTCCCGGTGTCCCCGTGTCCCCCGCGCCGGGTCCTGGTGCTCGTCCCCGCCAGCAGAGCGCTCCGCCCGCCACCAGGGGGCGACACCACCCCGCCCCATCGCTTCCGCACACCACCTTAATGGCTCCGCCTCACCCCGCCCCTTCTCTTGAGCGACGTTCTCTTTACCCAATCACAGCCGCTTCTCCTCCCGCCTATTCATCACACCCATTTCTATTGGCTGAGACGGGCGGCGGGGCGGGCACGCCGCGCGGCGCGGCCAATGGCAGGGCGGAGGGGGCGGGGCCAGGCCGCCATGGCGCCGCCGCCGCGCTGACCGTGCCGCGCCGCCATGGCCGGGGCCATCGCGTCCCGCATGAGCTTCAGCTCCCTCAAGCGCAAGCAGCCCAAGACCTTCACCGTGCGCATCGCCACCATGGACGCCGAGATGGAGTTCAGCTGCGAGGTGACGCTCGCGCGGGCGCGGGGGTCCCGCTGAGGGGACGGGCCCCTCACCCCCCCCAGCCCTGAGGGGCCCCTCAGGTCCCTCCCGCCCCCCCCGCCCGGGGCCGGCAGCGGCACTGCCTTGTTCTGGTTATAAATCGGCGTTATCCTGCTGTGATTGTGGTTATAATTGCACAGAAATCTGGCTATAATTCGGCTTTTCTTTTGTTGTAATTCACCTTTGCTTTGGTTATGAATCGGTGTCATTTGGCTTTACTTTGGTCATAAATTGGCTTTGTTTTGGTTGTGATTCAGTGTTATTGCGTGTAAAATTCAGTTGTATTCTGATCCTCGTTTGGCTTAGTTGTTGTTGTCATTAATCCTTATTATGTGTGTAATTCAGCATTGTTTTGCTCATAATTTTTTTTTTTTTCCTGTGTATAATTTGGCTTTAGCCTGGGTGTAATTTGGCATTATTCTGGTTATTATCCATCCTATACTTTGGTTATAATTCATCTTTATTTTGGCAATTATTCATCTTCACTCCAGGTGCAGTTTAGCTTTATTTAGGTTATTATTTGCCTTCATTCCGATTACAATTCGATCTCATCCTGGGTGCAATTTGGCATTATTCTGGTTATAATTAATCCTATACTTTGGCTATAATTCAGCTTCATTCTGGGTATAATTCAGTTTTATCCTGGTTATAATTCAGCTTTATTCTCATTACAATCCAGCTTCCCTTGGGCTCTAATCCAGTGCTGTCCTGCCATCCCAGCCCAAGTCACCACTACCCTGTGGCTGTCACAGAGCTTGAGGAATCTCAGTGTCAAGGCTTAAATCCACAGGAATCCAACACCCAAGGACCGAATTTTGGCATTTTCCTGAGCTCTTAGCTCACCATGAGGCTGAGGGATGCTCCAGGGGGTTGGGTCTGGCTTTTCTGTGATAATTTCCCTTTTTGGGGCCCTTGGAACTTGTAAGGCGTTCTCTCAGGGCGTTGCTGCCAAACCTTGGGATCTGCTCTGCTTTTTCAGTTGATCCAGAGGGGTTGGATTGAAACCAAGCACAAACATTGAAACCCCGCTCCAACCTCTGCATTTAATAGTTTATATTTCATTATCCTGCCCCAAACCCTGAGGGAATCCCAGTGCCCATCAGCCAAGGGGAGTTTGTCATCCCCGATTTCCTTGCTCTGGAAATCTGCTCTCAGCCCTGAAGAACTTCCTGCTTTTCCTAAGGATTAAGGATTTGCTCTGGGCAGCCGTGTGAGCTTCCCACTTCCAGCAGAGTGTGACTGTCCTGGCTGTGTTTGTGCTGGTTTCCCGAGGCTGCAGCAAAAACTGATGGTGGAAAGTAAATAATTGTGAATTTCAGCGCTGTGGCCGGGTGTCACTTCCCGCTGGGATCAGGGGAGGTTTGTGCAGCACTCCCGTGGGATTTGGCTGTGGAACTGCTGCATCTCCAGCTGACTTTTCTGGGAGGTGCCTGCCAAAAGAACTTGTTGCTGCAGAGGGACTCCTGCAGCTGGAAGGAGCTCAGGCCCTGCTGAGGGCTCCTTGTGGTGGAGCTGGTGCAGGGGGGATGCAGAGGGAATTCAGAGCTCATCCTTCAGCAGGGAATATTGGAGCAGGAGGGGGGATGGATGGATGGATGGATGGATGGATGCAGGTGGGTGATGGAGCTGTTTAACACCTTGCAGGTGAGGAGTGAGTTTTTTTATGGAATTGTGGAATGGTTTGGGTGGGAAGGGATGTTAAAGCTCATCCTGTTCCACCCCCTGCCCTGGGTAGGGACACATTCCACTGTCCCAGGCTACTCCAAGCCCTGTCCAGCCTGGCCTTGGACACTGCCAGGGATCCAGGGGCAGCCACAGCTGCTCTGGGCACCTGTGCCAGGGCTGCCCACCCTCACAGGGAACAATTCCTAATTCCCAATATCCCATCCATCCCTGCCCTCTGGCAGTGGGAGCCATTCCCTGTGTCCTGTCCCTCCATCCCTTGTCCCCAGTCCCTCTCCAGCTCTCCTGGAGCCCCTTCAGGCCCTGCAAGGGGCTCTGAGCTCTCCCTGGAGCTTCTCCTCTCCAGGTGAGCACCCCCAGCTCTCCCAGCCTGGCTCCAGCCCTTGGAGCAGCTCTGTGGCTTTCTGAGGTGTGGCTTTTATCCAAGCTCCAGCTGAGCGGTGCAGAGTTTGTGCCCTCCTGGGAGTCAGTGGGGTAGCAGAGTTGATTTTTGGGACAGACTGCTCCTCCCTGAAGGAGTCTGTCTCCTATCCCAGGGTTTGCCAGGAGAAGAGTGAGCAGCACTGTTTACCCAGCTGTCTGTGTGCTTTGAGGTGCCTTTGGCCAGGAAGGAGAGGGAAATCTGCCTCATAAACACTTGAGAGTGTGAGTGGAAGGAGCTGCAGTGGGAATCCTGCGGTTCGGGGGCTCTTTAGATGTGTTTTTGTAGACTGTGAGTGGCACCTTGTACTGACAGGGACAGAGAGCTGCTGATCTGTTGGATGTCTGGAGTCAGTCTTCCATGATCCTTTGGGATTCCTCCCAGCTCAGGATATTCCATGATTCCATGATCCAGCTGGAGCTGCTGGAGACTCACTTTCTTTCTCAGTGTTAATTTTTCAGTCTGCTCCCTAGAAATCCCCAGCTGTGCATTTTAAGGGATTAAACCTGCTTTGCATGTTTATTCTGCAGTTGATGTCTCTAAATTGAGCCTAAATCTGAAATAATTCCTAGAAATGAAATCTTAATCTTTCTAACACAGTGATGGAGATTAATAATCACGGTTGGGGTTTCACTTTAAAGACTTCAGATTTGTTTGGGGAAATCTTGAAGCGTCTTCCTTTTGCTACTTCCATCTTGGAGGTTTGAGCTGTACCTAATTAATTGATAACATCTGGAGGAAGGGTAGACGTTTGCACAGCTCTTGAATCCTTGTGCTAAAGCAACCCCAGCTGCCTCACCTTCCTGAGAACCTTGGACAGCCATGTGGAAGCCTCCTCCCTGGGAGGGTGGGCAGGCCCTGGGTGCCCAGAGCAGCAGTGACTGCCCCTGGATCCCTGGCAGTGCCCAAGGCCAGGCTGGGACAGGGCTTGGAGCAGCCTGGGACAGTGGAAAACATCCCTGTCCAAGGCAGGGAGGTGGAACAAGATGGGCTTTCAGTCCCTTCCAACCCAAACCATTCCATGAATTATTCAATAATGAAAACCCCGTGGAATTTTTGAGTCCAAAGCTATCCCACGTCTCTGGTGGGATGGCAGAGGTGTGGTGTGGCTGATGTCAGGTTGGTCTCCCCTCCTTGCCACGTGCAGTTTTTTCCCTCTCAGAACCAAGTTCCCTGGCTGATGGGAGAACCCCTCCATCTTTCTTGTGGTCTCCTGGGTGTCTTTGCCAATTTCTTCCTCTTGTGTTGCTCTGCCCCGTTAGTGTCTCTCCATTACAGAGCCACAGCCCGTTTTCCAAAGGGTCTGTTTGTCCCTTTCTGCTGTGTTGTGCTCTTGGGCTTGAATCCTGCAGGGATGGTCACTCCATCAAGGTGCAGCTCGCTGCCCAGCTGCTTCCCAACCTTTATCTTTTGCTGTCTTAGAAATGAATTGGAGAAGCTTTACAGCCAGCCTGGAGGAACAGCTTAAGTGTTCAAGCAGCGGGAAGAGGCAGGTTTGTCCTGATCTATTTGCTGGTCTAAACATGCATCCAGTTATTGCTTCAGTGCTTAAGCTGTTGCTCTCTGTCCAGAGGATAATCCTGGTTGGAAGGGATCTTTATTTTAGCCCAGTGCCCCACTCGGTGCAGGGCCAGCTGGATGAGGTTGGATGTAAAGCCCTTGTAAGTAGAAGAGTCCTGATTTTGGCCATATGTGGCTGAGTGCTGTCCCTTTGTCACCAGACACAGGGACTTGTGTAGCTGAGCTGCAAAGCTCATCTTCTGGAACAGGAACAACCGAGGATTTCGTGGTGGAAATCTGGGTGGAAATGAGTTTTTGAGGAAGAGCTGGTGCAGTAAATCCGAGCTGAGTTTTGAGCTGTGTCCAGTCACTGCACCAAAATAAAAAGGCAGGAGGAGGAAATCAGGGAGCGGAATGCCCTTGGCTTCCTTCTGCATTGCAGGATACTTGCAAGGGGGTTTATAAAGAGCCATACATTCCCAGTTTCAGGCAGCAGGGTGCTGGTAGGCACAGTGACCTCTTGATGCTGCAAAGCTTCTGTGAGTGGACACAAACTTAACAGGAAAAGCCCATTCTGTGTGCAGGAACAGCTGTTTAAAAAAGCTGAGAGAAATAATCCCTCTGAGCTACAACACGATCCCAAATAAATTGTTGGGATACCAGCTGTCAAGTCAGTGTTTTGTACTTCCATGTGCCTGTGTGTCCTGATCTTGTGCCGGCACTCAGGAGCACGTGCTGCTCTCTTTGAGACACAGCAGGTAAGGGCTGTTTCCTCACTCATGTCTTGGAGGGGTTTATGCTCCAAAACCTCAGAATTTCTGCTTCACACCAGTGGCATTTGGGAGTTGATGTTTTGGAGGTGTCTTGCTTGGTGCAGTTCATTCCCTTAAGTTGTGCTCTTGACTTGTGGACGTGGATCCTCTTTGGCTTTGGTGCCTCACCCTGCGCCTGCAAAGTTCTCTGGATCCCCTGCTCCCATCACAGCCTCTTCCAAGCCAGTTGGAAACCCCTGTTACTTCTCTCCAAAGACTGTTCAAGATTGCTGTCAATTCCCCGACTGTTAATTAAACCAGAGATGTGTTGATGCAGAGGGGAAGGAGGGGAGGGCATTTGGGACAGTAAATCTTTCTCTTTTGGTGTGTAGACTCCAGTTTTGATGCACTTTAATACCTCTTTTTTTTTTTTCTTTGTAGAGGAAGTGTCTTTCAAGTAGGTGGTTTTTGAAATTAAAGGTACTTGAACAGGGAAGCAGCCCTGGGAATAATCTTCTTGAAGCTGGGAGACAACACTGGGAGGGAATGACAGAGCCCTGGAGATGGGAGGAGAGGCATTTAACCTGGCTTCACCCCGAGGTGAGCCACTGGCTGCCGCTCCCAGCCCGGCTGAGCTGTGTGTGTTCAGAGCTCATCAGAGCACTGAAACGCCCCCGGGGCCATCAGCAATCAGCGCCTGCATGGAGGGGTCCTGGGGCTGTCCCTTCCTGGGCAGGGAGCAGTGTTCTGCTGCAGATGTGTGAGTGCAGCACAGAGACAGCTCTGGGCATCCTCAGCAGAGCTCCCTGCAGGATCCAAACCCTCATTTTGTCCTCTTGGAGCTTCTTGCTGTGCACTGACTGCTTCTTGACCCCATAACTCTTCATCTGTGTCAGCCCAACTTACAGGACATGAAATCATGGAATGGTTTGGGTTGGAAGGGACCTTAAAGCTCATCCTGTTCCATCTTCTGCCATGGGCAGGGGCACCTTCCATTATCCCAGGATGCTCCAAGCCCCATCCAGCCCGGCCTTGGACACTGCCAGGGATCCAGAGGCAGTCACAGCTTCAATCTATGCTTACAGGGAACAATTCCTGCCCAATATCCCATCCATCCCTGCCCTCTGGCAGTGGGAGCCATTCCCTGTGTCCTGTCCCTCCATCCCTTGTCCCCAGTCCCTCTCCAGCTCTCCTGGAGCCCCTTCAGGCCCTGCAAGGGGCTCTGAGGTGTCCCTGGAGCTTCTCCTCTCCAGGTGAGCACCCCCAGCTCTCCCAGCCTGGCTCCAGAGCAGAGGGGCTCCAGCCCTTGCAGCATCTCCGTGGCCTCCTCTGGGCTCTCTGCAGCAGCTCCAGTGCTGGACCCCTGGATCTGGAGGCAGCTCTGCAGGTGGGGTCTCACCTGAGCAGGCCACAGGGCGCATTGTCACCAGCTGTTGTCCCCTGGCTCCGTCTGGTCACAGCCGCCTGTTCCCGGCGTTCCCGCTCCGTCTCTGTCTCGGGCAGACACCTCGGAACGTGCTTGGCTGCGCCAGCTGCATCCTCACGCCTGGGCGCGTTTTTGGCCTCCTCGGTGGTTAACAGAAATAGGTTTTAATTAAAAGCTCATTATCGAGTTGTCGTGTAGCATTAGTAAATAAAAATAACTTTTACAGCCCAGCCCTGTGACTCAGTAAGTGGCAATTGAAAATATTTGACATCACTTTATTTAAAACAAAATTGACGAATATTACATTTTTGATTCCCTGTTTGCTCCAAATGGGCTTTAAATCTAAATAAATGGTTGTCTGTGGCACCGTGGTTATAATGCAGGTCCAGAAGGAGAAATAAGTGTGGTCTGCAGTCTCAAAATCATCTCCATTTCAGTTGTAAACTGTTGCGGCTGGGTGGCTTGGGCATCTCCTGTGGGATGGGGGTTTGGAATAGCTACAGCCTACATCCATTTCCTCATTCCCAGGTGGTTAGTGGAGGATGCTCTGCTCAGGCCCAGCTCTCTCCCTTCTGCCCTCTCCATCCCTGTTTCAGTGGTGTCATGTTCTCTCGTTAAAATCTGATTCTAAACAGGAATAACTTCACTCTGAGCACTTTTTCCTGGGCTTGGTCCCCTTTTCCCAGCAGTCCTTTGGCTGTTGTGTCACAGCAGGAGCTCTTGCCTCTCTTTGCATCCCCAGCATAGAGCTAACACCTAATAAAATTATCTGCAAAGCAAAAAGCCATTTTCTGTGTTATTTACGGGTAAGTTGGTGCAGTAAAATAATCCGTAAATGTGAGTAATTTCTGCAAGGTCGGGCCTTAACCTTGTCCCGTGGGTGGGGTGTACAGGGACCACTGCTCTGGGTTTCCCTGGGAAGCAGCTGAGCCTTGGTGTCCTCTGCTCACTTTTTTGTGCCCTTATTGCCCATCCTGATCACAGGAAGAGCTGAAGCTCCAGGGGTTTGTGTTTGTGATGAGGAGAAGGTGAGATCTTCATCTGTACCCCCTGAGCAGAGCCGTGTTCTGTCCCCTGGAGTTTGGGCACCTCCCTGTTGTCCCAGGAGAGCCTCTTGTGTGATGAACCTGAATATTAAATTAAACCCAGCCCTCTTGCCTCCCCTTTACCACATTTGACATTGTTGGAAGAAAAGCATCAGCCTGGTGATGTTTTCTGTGTAGACTCCTCACTCAACCCTGTCCGTGCAGGACAAGTGCACCCCCTTGGCCCTTGCTGCCCGTTTTTTATAATTGTGGAATATCCTGAGCAGGAAGGGACCCACAGGATCATCCACTCCCACTCCTGTCCCTGCCCAGACCCCCCAACAATCCCACCCTGGGCATCCCTGGGAGGGTTTTCCAAACCCTCCTGGAGCTCTGGCAGCCTCGGGGCCATGCCCATTCCCTGGGCAGTGCCAGCACCCTCTGGAGAAGAACCTTTTCCTGATCTCCACCTAAATTTCCCGACACAGCTCCATTCCCTGGCTTGCCCTCCCTCCTTGTCACCCCTGATGAGAGGACCAGACAACCCTTCTGCTCGTTTTTGGAGCTGCTTTATCAAGTGGGGAGCTGAGGAGCAGTTGTGAAACTTGACAGAGAGGTTATGCTCCGAAATAAATCGCAGTTGCCTGCGAGTTGGAAATGACTCCCAGTGCAGGTTAATAAATAATGCAAACCCTGTTAATAGATGCCAAATGCGCCGTCTCCGCCAGAGAAAAAGATGATGCCAATAATCTGGGCTGGAAATACTCAGTTCTAGCCACTGGCTGGAGAGTTTTCAGTGTTTAGTGCTGTTCATTTCGAATGCTTTGCTGATAGATTGTAACCGCTCTGTACTTAGTAAAGAACACAAACAGCTCGGTGGAGTAACAGCCTGTTTATAACGCGCCTCATTGCCGTGTCCCTTCGCCACTCCTGCATCCCTGCACCACCCGTGCTGTGATCCTGCTAATGGGGAAGGAGCTGCAAATGTCAGAGGTGCTGCCTGCCGCACAGGGAGGATGCTGGAGTGACACATCCTGCTCTGTCCTGAGGGTCACATTGAGGTTATCGTGATGTAGCTTTTTGCTGGGAGATGGAGCTTTGTTACAGCATCATGCCAGCCACCCCAGTGTGGCAAGCACATTTCTCTCCCTCTCAGGATTTTTCATAGAGGTGCACAGAGAGAAATGAAAGAGAAAACAATTTCTATTTCTGCTTCTTGTTTTCCCATGTGGAATGTGTTTGGAGAATTGTTTACCTGGAGTGATTGCTTGATTGGATTCTGGTGAGGATTGTTTGAGCCTGATGGCCAATCCAACCCACCTGTGGCTGGACTGGAGAGAGAGGGTCAGGACTTGTATTGGAGTTAGAGTCAGAGAAAGTAGTATGTAGTTTTAGTATCCTCCTTTTATATAGCATATTAATGTATTTTAGCATAATTATAATAAATAATTCAGCCTTCTGAATTGAATCAGACATCGTCATTTCTTCCCATTGGGTTCGCCTGCATTTACAATACCCCAGCATACGGCTGAGAAGTTTTTTTTTCTGCTCTGAGCTCCTTAGTTTTGTTTTCAGGAGCTCAGAATGGCTGTAAAACCATCTTCATGCTTCAGGTGTCACTTGAGTGCCTAGCAGGGAATGGCGTGACGGACACAGTATGGATGGGAATGGCCAGCCTCTCCTGGCTGTCCCCCAGGCTCTCTGGACAGCAGCTCTGTCTGTCCCCTCATACCTTGGAGGGGCTTTTTATCTAGTAGTTTACAACCACAGAATGTGGCAGTTAATGATACAAAGCCTGTAAATTATGGGTGAGGAGGGGCTGAGGTCCTGGATCTCTGTAAAGCAGTTGGAGTTCAGCTGTCAAAAGATGCCACTTGAATGCAGATCGTTATTTTAAGTACCGAGGTGTGGAGGGAAATCATGTCTGTTGGAATAAAGGTGGCTGCTGAGCACTGATATATTTAATGAAGGTAATTCAGCACAGCTGGGGGGGATATGTGCTTTGTTATGGCTGGAGTCTTCAGCATTGTGCAAGAATGTTGAATGTCTATTCCTGCCACCACAGAAACGTGTGGTGACAAAGTGCTGGTGTAAAATGCAGCAGCAGCAGAAGCCTCGCTTAAAATACAGTCCCTTAAAGAGCGGCTTGTAAAAAAAGGAGAGAGAGTTTTTAACGCAGGCACATAGTGATAGAGGAATGGGTAATGGTTTTAAACTAAAAGGGAGAGATTTAGGTTAGGTGTCAGGAAGAAATCCAGCTGTGAGACCCTGGCACGGGTTGCCCAGAGAAGGTGTGGCTGCCCCTGGATCCCTGGAAGTGTCCGAGACAAGGCTGGACAGGGCTTGGAGCAGCCTGGGATAGTGGAAGGTGCCCCTGCCCATGGCAGGAGGTGGCACTGGGTGGTCTTTAAGGTCCCTTCCCACCCAAACTATTCCAAATTCCCACCACCAAGTTAAAACTGCACAAAGCTCCTGCTTTAGTCCGCAGTGCTGCTCTTCAAAACAGGCTGGTGGTTTGTGTTTTGAGAAGAAACCTTTGGGTCCTGTCGGCTCTTGGGCACAGTTTGGGTGTATGTGGTGGTTCAGTGAGGAGTCGTAGCCAGTGGAAATTCCAGGTTTAACGCACTGATCCCATCGGATATGGAGCCGTGTCCTGGTGCTGCTGTCAGCAGCAAGGCAGGAGCCTGTCCTGGGAAGGTTTGGTGCAGGCACTGCTGTGCTGAGACTGAAATACGGTCTTAGAGAAGGAAAAACAGCCCATAATGCTTTATACAAAGCAGTTTCGTGAATAAATAGCCTTTTGCTGGCAGCCTGCTTTTATGTACCAAATAGCTCTTTTAATGGGCCTCACTCTGTTTTGTCTGAGCCCTCGAATTAACCTCCCACTTAAAATCATAGTCAGGGAAAGATCTTCTGCAGTCTGAGCCATCCTGTGTCGAGCTGGAGCCCATCCCGGGGGCTGGAGGATAGTGAAATGTGTGAAATTAGGGGGGTTATAATTACAGCACTGCCAAACTTGCTGCTCCTGGCGTTTTGACCCCGAGGTGTTGACAGCGTCGATCCGAATCACGGCGAGCAGTCCGGGGGTGGTGTTTTTGGGAGGGTGGCGGCGGCTTTGTCCTATTCCGGGACTGGCAGTGTCTGTGCTCTCCGGGAAGGGGGAGAGCAGTGAGGGAGACATCACTGAACGGCAGAGCTCGGCTGAGCTGGGCCTGGCTGTGCCCACAAGGCGGCAGTGGGTGACAGCGGGAGCAGCCCGGTGTTAATATTGATGTGTCCAGGTGGCACCAGGATTGAGTTGTAGTGACAAGAGAGTGCGCCGGATCTGTTTGCCCAAGGGCTTTGGAGTAATGACCGTATGTCTCGGTCCAGCAATTGTTTTCAGCATGCAGATGGAAGACCAAAGTGGCTTTGGCATATTAGATTCATGTGGTTTATGTCCCTCTTCACCTCTCTACCTCCCAACACCTCCCGGTTTTACCAGCAAACTTCAGTAGCATCGTGGATGCAGCTGCAGGGTTGCTACAAGGGCATGGTCCTTGAGCAACCAATTTTCTCTGCTCCTTGGCTGCTTCTGTCACCAACATTTTCAGCAGAAAATGCAGTTTAACTCTATAAAAATGTGCTCCCAGAGAACCGCTGACTTCAGTGGTAATTATGGGGATTTTGGAGCTCTTTTTTCCATTTTATCCTTGCAGGGTCGGTGGCTCTGGATGCACTCACTCCGTGCAGGGATTGTGTCACTGCTGATCTTGTGGCTTCTCTGTCTGAACCCCCGGTGCTCATGGTGGTGCTTGTGCAGGGCTTCCTGGGCCTGTAGGGAGACACATTAAAGCCACCATGGGGCAGTTCAAAGGGATTTTTATTCCCTGCTGGCAACAGGCAGGAACCTAAACATTTCAGGAGCCTAAACCTGAGCTCAACAAGAGCCTAAATGAACCCTTAGTTTCCCAGGGCAAGAAATGGGGGCTGTACGGTGTCATTTTTTGGAAAAGGGGAAAATCACATTTCAGTTTCCTACTGAGGGAGGAGCTGGTGTTCTGCAGATGAGATCAGATGGAAGGAGATAATGTGTGCCTCGTTAGGGTGTTTTCATGTCTGTACCAGATGCATTTGCAGGGGGTTTCAAGTTGACCTTGAGAGGTGAAAACAGTGCATTTGGTTGAACAGAGAGAAGTTCTGAAATCCATCTTTATAACTCTGCTTCCTGTTTGCTCTCTGGCAGGTGAAGTGGAAAGGGAAGGACCTGTTTGATCTGGTGTGCAGGACACTGGGTCTGCGGGAAACCTGGTTCTTTGGGCTGCAGTACACGATCAAGGACACGGTGGCTTGGCTCAAAATGGACAAGAAGGTTAGAACCAAAGTTCACAAAATCCCAGAATGGTTTGGGTTGGAAGGGACCCTGAAGCTCATTTTGTTCCAAGCACTTGCCAGGGACAGGGATATTTCCCTTGAGAGGTTGTGTGGGATGACAAAGGAAAATGTCCTTTTGTCTTTGAATGCCCAGGATTGTGTGGTGGGTGAACTAGGACAGATGCACTTAAATCCCACCTCTGTGGTATCTGGGGGTGTCAGACTGGGAAAAGCTGGCAGAGATGCCCCATCCCAGCATCTGTGCACACTGGATGTCCTGGAGACATTTTGGGACACAGCCGTGCTGGGGTGCTGCACTTCAGGGTGACTGCAAAGCATTTGTGCCCCTGAACACTAAACCATCAGCAGAAAATTGGAGTTGCCTCTTGTTTTGTTGTTGAGAAAAACCAAGAGCTTGGGAGGAGGAAAGCCAGAGTGAAAAGGAGATGGGCTAAGTGACTAAATGCTTCCCAAATATCTGAGGGGAGAGTTTTGGAGGTTTCAGTTGTGGCTTGTTCACATCCACAGGACACCAAGGGAGGTCATGGACGCTGAGGGAGGCCTTGGTGTCTCACCTCTCAGGCTGAGGTTTTAATCCAACATTTAACTCATTTAACTGGGCAGTACCAGAGCAAGGTGGTAAGAAACACCACTCAAATAAACTCGGTGCAGGAAAACAAGGAGAGAGTCGGGTGGTGGCGCAGCAGGATCCAGCATCTCTCCACAAGTATCAGGAGAGGCAACGAGCACGTGGCAGATCAGGATCAACCTTCACTGTCTCATTTCTCATGCTGTTTGTTTCTGCCTTTTTTTGTTCCCTTGCATCATTAGGAGTGTCAGAAATGTTTGTTTTCTTTTTTTAACTACAGGGTTTGAACTATTTAGGTCTGTTCTAGATGTCTAAAAGTGTCTGACAGAATATGTTCTCATCTGAACAGAAGGGAGCTGGGTCTTGCCTTGAAGAAACCAAGTGGCTTTTGTATCCCACAGGTCCTGGATCATGATGTTCCCACAGAGGAGCCCAAAACTTTTCACTTCCTGGCCAAATTTTATCCTGAGAATGCAGAGGAGGAATTGGTCCAGGAAATCACCCAGCACCTGTTCTTCCTGCAGGTGGGAGTCAATACACTGCTATCCAACCTGAGGGAGAGGGAGCCAGGATGAGCAGAAGGTCCCAGGGTCAGAGAGTTGGTCAGCAGAGTGTGCTCCACATCCTTATGTTCACAGCTTTCTATAGGGACTTGTCTTTAGCAACAAAAACTTCCTAAAATAGGTGAAGGATGGTTTTTGTGGAGGAAGCAGCTTGCCCAGACTGGCAGACCTCTGAAATGGCAGACAAGAATGATGAGGTGATCCATTATATCCATGGGTGGTGTCTCAGGGACGTGGCTCTGTCAGCCAAGGGCTCGTGTCCCTCTGCAGGGTGTGGGATGAGCTGTGCTGAGGGGTGGCAGCTGCCTTTGGATGTGAGGGCATCGTTGTGTGGAGCAGAGGAGTTTGATCCTGGAGAACAGAGTGCAGCCAGCCTCTTCCCAGGCTGCACAGCAAAGTTCCCCTCCTCACTAAACAGCCTTCAGGTACATCAAGATGTTGTTCTTCAGAGCAGAAGAACATCCCAGCAGCTCAGCTCTCTGGTGGAAAAACAGAGGAGAAGGGGAAACCTCACCTGCCCCAGGAACTCCTGCCCTGCAGTTAAGCATTTGGAAACTGTGAACACGTCTTGGTTGGGTTTTTTTATTTAAATTATTCTACAAAACTTTGTGTCCTGAGAAATCAGTTCAGCTGATGATGTGGCAATGCTGCATGGCTGGTAACAAGGAGCTGCTTTCACAGGAGCTCTCTTTCAGAGACATGATCAATTTTCTGCCACAAAATCCATTTTCTGACACATTTTTCCTCAGAAGAGTTCTGTCAAGCACAGTTACAGGGAACAGAGCCCTCCTAGTCAGACTCCTGGGTATTCACTGGGATGTTTCAGCTGCTCTCTGGCTGTTAATTTGAAGATAAATTACAAAAATTTTTTAAGTCACTCATTCTTAAGTTTTTTACACCAAAGTCAGGACAACCTGGATTTGGGAATACCTCTGTAGCCTGCAGGGTGTCCTGCCCTTTCCTAGTGAGCTCACCAGCCTCTTGATACTTTTCATTCTTCCAAAGTCCATCTTTTTTCTCCAGAGCCAAAAGCGTTCTAAATGCAAAGTATTCCTGTTAATTTCCAAGCTCTGTCTCGTGCACTGGTGTCTCTGTAGGGTTATTTCTGAATGCCTCATTTGCCAGGAGCTTTATCCATGGTGAGGAAAAATGCTGTTGGAATCTTTGAGAAGGAAAATCAGAGAGGAAAAGCCATTCAAGCTGCGTTTTCTAAATTCAGACCATGACTTTGCTGCTGGGATTTCTGTACTGAGAGGAACCTGGGCTCCTGAATGCATCTGGGAAACAGGAGCACATCTAAGCTTGTAAACTCTCCTGTTTTTTATCTTGATGCAGCAGAATATCTGCTGTGATTATGTTGTACCCAACTTTGAGGACTCAAAGCACGTTGTAAATTCAAATTGATGTTCCTGCATCTCCAACAATCCATTTAAGCCTCCCAGGAAATCGTAGGCTTTTTAAATTTTTTCCCCCCCTATCTTTAATCAGGAAAATTAAGTGTGCCAACCCAAAAAATATCGAACATGACAGGTTTAATTTTTGAATGCACAGAAGGCAGGGAAGTAAAGCTGTGGCCTGGGGGAGCTGCACGTCGGCTCTCCCGGGAGCACACGCGGGGCTCTGCCTGCTGCTGAAAGCTCTGCCACAGAGGTGACCTGCAGCTCTCCGTGCTGAGATCCAAGGAATTGGCCTCCAGCACAGGTGAGCACTGACTCACAATGGGGCCTGAATGTCCCAGAGCAAAGCTTGCAGTGCTCAGAGACTCTGCTGCAAGCTGCTCTTTTATTTAGCAGCGTGGCTGAATGTCCTATCAATCCGTAGCTCGTGCCTGAAGAGGTTTTAGCTCTGTGTTTACATGCAAGGTTTCCCCTCCGCCCCTTGCCTTTAGCAACAGGATAAATGTGCTGTCATTTTCCACATATAAATTTAGCTCTTCTCACCAACCTGTCTGAGAAAGGTGGTCTGTGAAAGCCTGAGCCCTTCCGAGCCGCCAGAGATTTCCTGGGTCTGGACTGTGATTAGTGTTAGGAAAATTGTTAACTCTGTGTGGTTGACAGCTCAAGTTAAACAAACTGCAGCCATCTGCTGTGACAGTCATGCTCTGCTGTGCTCCACTAAACGTGTGTTATCTGTCCTGTGCTGCTCTGTGTGCAGGTGAAGAAGCAGATTTTGGATGAGAAGATCTTCTGTCCTCCTGAAGCCTCTGTCCTGCTGGCCTCTTATGCTGTGCAAGCCAAGGTAGGCAGCAAGGGATGCTCCAAGGGCCTGCTGGGGTATTGCTGATCCAGGTGCTTTGTGCTGGAGCCACTTCCTAGAGAAAGGGAAAGCAGGGAAAGCTGTGAAGGCTTGGGAAGTGAGGGGGCTACACCAGCACTGCTGCCTTCTCCATGTGGCTGGTTCCTGGCTTTCTCCAGACATTGGATGGGTTTTTGCTTTCTCTTTCCAGGACTCTTTTGCAAATGCTCAGCTCATGAGCTGCAGAGCCTGCTTGAGTGTGGCTTACTGCTGGAGCAGGTGAATTCCCTGAGCCTGAGGTTTTTTGGATCTCCTCCCTGCTTTTGCCAGTGTAACCAGAGGCAAGCCAGCCGTGGGACTCCCAGCTCCACTGCTCCCCCAGAATATTTATCTTGACAATGACTTTATTTCAGTGCTAGAACTGCCACATCCCTTTTATTGCACTGTGAAAGGGCTTTTCCTGGCTTCTCCCTTTATCTTGGGTTTGATCTTGGGTGTTTGGCCTCACCAGACAGAGGGAAAAGTCAGTGTTCATTGAGTTCCCCTTGTTTCTCTGCTGCATTCCACTCTGGCCCAGAGTGGGTGTGTTTTGCTGAGGATTTATTCCTGAGGACACGGTTTTCCAGTTTGGGGTGTGCAGCCTCAGACAGCTTGCCCAGAGCAGAGACTCCTGTGGTGGAGGGAGCAGCCCAGGGTTCAGTGGCAGGGACATTCTTGCAATCAGGGACATAATTTCTCCCTGTGTATGCACAACGTGTGCTGTTGCTCAGTTAACAGCTCCTGGAGCTCAGCTCCAGTTTGTGTGTGCAAAGATCCTGTTTTGGGAGGGAGAGGAGCAGCTGCAGTCTGAGCACAGCCCAGCCACGTTGTCTCTGCATCTCCTGTTGGTTCTGACTCTGGGTGGGATTTTGGGAGGGTTTGGATCACAGGACCCAGGCAGGTGGCTGTGCCCTGGTTCTGGCAAATCCAGCTGTCCTGAGGAGCAAGGCTGTGCAGAAGTTTAGGAGGAGCAGCTCTGTGGGACCATCTTTACTGGCAGTGTAGGAGGAGTGTTGCCAGAAGAGAGGGCCTGATCCAGGTTGGTTTGTTCCTTTGGCCATGTAATTTTCTCAAAAGCTTTCAGTCCACACTCTGAGTAGAGCCCTGGGTGCCAGGTTCTTTGATGGGGTTTGAATTTACAAGAAATTGGTGTTTTTTCTTCTCATAATCAGGCTATTGAAACCATGTTTTGTTCAAGAGACTCATCATCTGGACAAAGAAAAGTTGCTTTTAGAAATGTTTCCGTTTGTGTAAAACATTCATCACTCTTATTAGAGTGCATGAGTAAACACGTCCTTGGCTTTCTTTCCATTGACCTGATCTGAGGATACGTAGGGAATGACTTTTCTGGCTGCCAAAATGAATAAACGTTGGGTAAATATTGAGCTCTGTTACCTCATGGCCAGGACAGCTCCTTGGGTACAGGCTGTGACTTGGTGCAGGTCGGTTGTGCCCTCCCCTTTGTCCCCTTGGCACCTTGAATGTCCTGGGGCGCTGGGAGGAGCTCACGTGGAGTCAGAGCAGTTCTGACCATGCTGAGATCAGGAGAAGGAGGAGCAGGGCTGAATTTCCTGCATTTCACTAAAGGGTTTTCTTCAGATATCCCTTTCCTTGCTGCCCCTCCAGCCTGGGATTCCCCTTCTGCTTTTACTCCCAGCACATGTGAAAGCTGAAACCACATCTTTGATAGGGAACTGGGAAGAAGGATGTTGCAGGTCATCTCCTGCTAGTTGAGGAGGATAATGATGTCCTTCCTGGACAAGAAAGCAGGCAGAGAGTGCAGTAATTTCACTAACAAGGTGCTGATTTGCATGATTAGGGGTATAATAGCCTGACACAGCAGCGTGTGTGCATCCAGCAGCCACTTATTGACAGCCAGGTACTGCTGATCCATCCACACCAACCTGAGTCGGCAAAGGAAACAGGGGGGTCGTAAAAATAACAGCTTATTTATTTCTCTCTCATTGTGTTCATTTAGGGAATTACTATGTGCTTTCCCCTCCAGCCCTATTCAAACCACCCACGTGGCTTTCAGAGGTTGGAGGTGGCTCAGGTTTTAAATATCAGGGAAAGACGTGGGATCAACTGGGAAAAAATGGGAACATCCAGGAGGTTCTTCTATTTTTTGCCCCTTAAATGCAGGTTGCTGCTGTGCTGCAACTCTCTCAGCACTTCAGCTCTTGCAGCACAGCAAACAGCTCTTTAATTATTATTGTTTTTCCCCAAACAAGCAATACTTGGTGTTAATTTGTAGCTGAGCCTGCCTGTGTTTATCCAACAATCTAAGCCAGGCGTATGAATGTGGTAAAGGCAATTCCATGTCCAATCACGAATATTAATCATACAGTTCAATTAACAAGAGCTGAAATTCCATGACAATTTGAAAGTAATGATTTAATTGAAAAGGCCTTTAGAAAATACATTTGCAAAATCATTTGAGCCAACAAATTCTGCAATACTTAAGCCATTTGTTGATTTTTGACTTGTGAATAATTAATGTTCTCATCCAGACTCCCCTCTCAGTACAAATATTCCTCTGGGACACGGCAGTATTTTTAAGCACATGAAAAGTCACATAATCCATACTTAGTCTTGGACTTCCTCAGAAGATCACAACAGAAAATAATCGTGTTAATCCTATTTGCTATTATTTTCATCACCTAAAAATGATTTACTTGCTGCTTGTCCAAAGCTGTTGGAATTGCTTCCTTCACCAGTGCCATGTTTTTAGTTCTGCTTCATTTCAAGGGTGGCTCAGGGGTCATGTACCTGCAAAGTGCTGCATCCTGAGGAGCTCCAAGACCTTGGAAGGCAGAGAGTTGCTGCCGCTCTTGGATGAAATCCGGGCTGGTTTTGTTCTATTAATTGAAGTCTGAGTCAGTGTTGGTTGTTGTTACATGCTCCCTTTGCATCTGCATTGGCTCCAAATCAATATTTGTGTCTTTAATCCCCACGTGTTGTCTCCCAAGTGCAGAGGTGGGATGTGTGTAGACTTTTGATGCTGAGCTCTGGTTTTGGTGCACGGTGTGAAGGTCCTGGCACAAAAAGGAGGCTGAGAGGAAAAACCTTCTGACTTGTTGTATGACCAGCAGATGCTTCTTGGTCTTGGGTTTAAAAATTGTCACCATTTTGCACTTTCTGAGCGAAGGTTGCTCAGAAAAACAGGGAGGGAAGGGCTGCCCCTCTTGCAAAATGAGTGGCTTGAGCAAACAGTGCTGTGTCTCGTGCAGTCGGGCGCTGTCATCTCTATCACTGCAGAAGTCCTGGTTGCCAGGTGAAGGAAGTGTGGAAGTCACAGCACTCTGTGTACGTGCCTCACATGCTTTGTTCTTCTCCCCCTGAATTTGCTGGGTTGTTGGAGGAGCCGTTTTCCAGCGTTTTCCTGCCCTCTGAGGCCGTGCAGGAGGTAAATTCATTTTCACATGCACCGCAGGGACACGCGGCTCTTCAATCTGTTAATAAGCAGTTTTCTTTCTCAGTCACTTTATATGCTGCTCAAAGAGATGTAAATCTAAACAAATACCAGTAATTAGTGGATGCGCTTAACAAATCTGAATTGGATTCCATGACCCAGTTGAGCAACAGACCCTCTGACAGAAGAGCCACCACCTGCCTGAGAGGAATCTGTCAAACTCCTCTAATTTTTTTGATATTTATTCATTAGGGTGATGAGCAGCGACAGAGAAACTGCCATCTGCCTAACCTGGATCACTGCTATCCATCAGTTTTTGGGGACAGGTCTTTCTCCATGTCTTATTTCCTTGTTCCGTTACCTGTGGAACTGCAAGGACCTCTCAGCTATAGTCCTGCTCTGCACTGGGGAAAATGTTAATTAGGGCATGATAATGAGAATAGAATAGAATAGAATAGAATAGAATAGAATAGAATAGAATAGAATACAATACAATACAATACAATACAATACAATACAATACAATACAATACAATATGACAACCATCATCTAGTCCAGCTGGACTGATGGAGGACATCAACTGGTGAAGGTCATCAACTGAAGCTGTGGGAAGTGGTAGAGTCACCATCCCTGGAAGTGTTCAAAAACTGATCAGATGTGGCTCTTGGGGACCTTAGGGATGTGCAGTCACAGGCTGGACTTGATCTTGGAGACCTTTTCCAACTTTAATTATTCTCTGATGGTGGAAAGTTTTGTTCTGCTCCCAGCTCTGCTGCATGAGTAGAAGGAAACTCTTTGTTTCTATTAGCAATGAAATGACAAAGAAACTCAGGTTATTCACCTTAGAGGACAGCAGGTTCTGTGCTCCTGGGGTGCAGGGGTGAGCAGGCCATGTTTGCTGTCGCTCAGGGCTGGGTGTGAGGGAGTGAAGAGTTTGACTTGCCCTTGTTGTTAACGTGGGGTGGGCTTGATGTCTGTGCTTCTCCCCAGTACGGTGACTACGATCCCAATGTCCACAAGAGAGGCTTCCTGGCACAGGAGGAATTGCTTCCCAAGCGGGTAAGGAGCTCAGCAGCGGTGGGGAGTCAGTGTCCAAGCTGTCCTGAGGCTGGACGTGCTGCTGGACCTGTCTTGGCGTTTCTGGCTTTCTTGCTGAGCCAGGAGCAGCACTGTAACCTGGTCTCTGTCTCCCACCTATCCCAGGTAATAAATCTGTACCAGATGACTCCAGAGATGTGGGAGGAAAGGATAACAGCCTGGTATGCAGAGCACCGGGGCAGAGCGAGGTGAGCTTGTGCTGCTGGGCTGGGTCAGGGCCAGTCTCCTCCCCTGCAGAGTCACCAGGCTTTGGGAAGCTTGGGCGGGCGCTGGATGAGCTCTGCCAGCAGGTTAATCTCAGCACATCTCTGCAGCAGCCTCGGGAAGAGCTCAAAGCTTTTGTTGATGGCTCAGCTTGTGCCTTGCTGTCCCCCGGTCACTGTTGGGGCCTTCAAGAGAATTCAGGAATGATGCAAAGTAAGGACTCACCTGCATCAGGGATCTGGGAGAATAAATAGGGATTCAAACTATATGGCTGCCTCAGGTGGCAAAATGCTCCTTTTGGGGAATAAACCTAAAGCCATGGATCTGAAACAGTGGCATCCCAGCCAGGGATTTCCTATTTATGCTGAAGGGATTGGGAGGTGAACAAAGCCAGGCCTGGAGTGCTGCATCTCAGCAGCCACTCAGATGCTGGCAGCTGCAGAGTGAGATTTGCTCTTAGACTTTATTGATCCTGCCAGCAAAGACAGGATTGACCCGTGTGATAGAGACAGTCCAAGCTTTAAAGCCTGGTGAGTGCTTAGGATCAGCAGGAGCAGCCATGTCCCTCTCTGATCCTCCCAAACACTGTTCCTGCCTGACAGAGATGAAGCTGAAATGGAGTATCTGAAGATAGCCCAGGACCTGGAAATGTACGGTGTGAACTACTTTGCCATCAGGGTGAGTTGGGTGGGCTGGGGGTCCTGTTTTCCTGCCAGGGTAATCTCCATGTCCTGGAGAGCCGAGAGAGCTGGGAGGTGGCAGTTGGGGACCCAGTCTGTGCTGAGGGGAAGCTCCTGGTACCCAGTGCTGGGTCACCGCTTGGGGCTGGCTGAGGGGGGAACAGTGGGTTCACATCTGACCCTCCCAGTGATTTCTGCTCTTTCCTTTCCTCCTGCAGAATAAAAAGGGCACAGAGCTGCTCCTTGGAGTTGATGCCTTGGGTCTTCACATTTATGACCCAGACAACAGGTTGACCCCTAAAATCTCCTTCCCATGGAATGAGATCCGGAATATCTCCTACAGTGATAAAGAGGTATGGATGTGTCCCAACTCCTCCCTGAGAGCAGTAAGAACACAACTGGGATTTAAAATTATTTCTCTTGGCTTCTCTATCTGCTGTGCTTGCTCTCACCAGCTTAGCTAAGGGCAGCTCAACTCCTCCAGTTGAAACCTTAATCCAAGCCTTCCTGAAACTCTGCAGGAGTGGGCGTGCAAGGGGTCACTGGGGAGCTGGTTCTCCTCTTTGGTTTCAAACCTTCTATGTAATAATCTTTTCAAAAACCCAAAATTGCTGTTGATGTTCTTAGCCCAAATACCAGAGTTCAGAAGTTAAAATCTCTTCTTTACTGCATATATTACGGTATTTATTACTGTGGATATATTCTGTATTATGGAATACAGGGAGATGTATTCCTGGGGAGGAGAGCTCTTGCCATCTCATTACATCATTCTGGGTGTCAGGCTGCTGGGCTTGGCATAAGCAGCTGGAATCTTTTTAGGAAGTTGAGCAATTTAAGGGCGCTGTTGGATAGTTATTTATTAAATCCAGAGTCTAAAGATGGGTCTTTCAGATTGTTGGCCCTCAAACCTAATTGAGAACAGAAGTGAAATTGGCTGAGGAGGGTGGACTGAGCAGCTCCATTTTAAGTCTGAGAGAGCAGCTCAAAGAAACCAGCTGCCTTCATGGTAAGGAAGAGAATTAACTTCTTAATTAAAAATGGTTTTCTAATCTAAACATGATATTGATCAGGGGAGCAGCTAAAGGTTTCTCATCAGCTGCGTTTATTGCATGTCTTGTGAAGTTTTATAAGCAGTAAATCTGTGCTGGAATTGTCTCCACTTGCTTTACTCCTTAAAGAGCTTCACGACTCCACAAAAAGCCCAGCACTGAGTGACTTCCCTGCCTGTTACAGCGCAGTGGGAGCTCCCCAGAATCCAGGGATTGACCCCTCCATAAGCAGGCCTTGCCACAGGACTGTAGCAGAGCTCTCTCCAGGGGAAGGACGGATCCCTTCCATCAGCTCAATCATCTGTGTAGTCAGGTGCCCACGAGCAGGCCTGACCTGATGCTCACAGGGCCAACAGCTGGGAACAGCAGCTCTGCTGGCACCACACTGGAGGTTATCCCTCCTAACACAGATTGACTGTTCACATGGACCTGAAACTCCTCTCCCAGCATATTCCTGCTGCTGCTCCCAGTGACTGCTGGGGGCCCTGAATCCAGGGACGTTCATGCACGTCTGCTTGTGTGAAAGTTTTGAAAGACTGGCTCTTAAACTGTCGGAGCAAGGCAGTGCCAGGGCAGGGCCCTTTGCAGGCAGGGCTGTGTATTGACAGATCTCCCACTCTAATGGACACACTCTGTCTGCTCCAGCTCCTCAGCCCGTTATTTCTGTAGCGTGTGGGGGAGTGATGGAATATGTGCATGTCTCCTAAAAAATGCCATCTTGCAGAGCACTCCATCTCTTCAAGTACCCTTCTGATAGTGTAGAGGCTTCTCTCCATCCAAGGGCTGCATTACTAAAGCCCTTGAGGGATTTGTGCCACCACTGGCCTCTCAAGAGAGCGTCTGTGGGAGAGCTTTGGAGAGGGTGAAGCCAGGCCATGGGTAGAGCTGGCTGGTTGGCACATGGACTGTAAATACAACTTACAGCCAGGGAATAAAAGTTTGGATTGTGAGGAAGTCTTAGGACATGGCTGAGTTCTGGAGAAGAAAATGCATGGAAAATACTTCTGGGGAACTCTTGTGAGTGGAGGTGTTGGTGGGAAGGGCAGCAGCTCTTTGCTGTGTTCCTGATGCAGCTCTCCTGCCTTTTTAACTCCCTGACAGGAGAGTGCAGCCACCTGGGAGTCAGGCTCTTCTCCCAGGTAACAAGTGACAGGATGAGATGAAGCAGCCTTGAGTGGTACCAGGGAAGGTGTAAGTTGGATATTAGGGAGAATTTCTTCATTAAAGGGCTGTCAAACCCTGTCCCAGACTGACAAGTAAAGTGTTCAGAACACATGTGGATGTGGCACCTGGGGACATGGTTTGAGGGTGAATATGATGCTGTTGGGTTGACACTTGAATTTTAGGATCTTGGAGGGCTTTTCCAACCTTAATGATTCTGTGATTCCCATCAGGCAGCTGAGCTGGTTCTTCCTCCCTTTGGAAGCATCCTGAGTTCCTGCAGTGGATTCTGTGCTCCCTGCAGCTCCCAGGAGAGCAGCACCTTGCCTGGGGAGGTGCTGAGCTGAACCCCCACCCCTGCAGGGTTCTCTGCAGAGGACACCAGCTCCTGTGGCCCCCATGTTTTCCTGACAGGAGGAACGGTTGTCTCCTTGGCTGCTTTTGATGCAAGTCCTCTTGCTTGGCTCAGAGCCACGGGGACGGCTCTGAGCCGTGTGTCTGACCCTGCTGACCTGCTCTGAGCCAGAGCTTTCAGGAAGAATTTTATAGCTGCCTTTTTTATTAAATGCACCACCCTCTGATAACTCTCTCCCTCTTTATTTTTTTCTTTTCAGTTTACGATTAAGCCATTGGACAAAAAGATTGATGTTTTTAAATTCAATTCATCAAAGCTGCGTGTGAATAAGCTGGTAAGTGCACAGACAGTCTTTTTCTACTGCCTGCAGCAGTGGGTTCTGCAGAGAGTGTGAGACAACGAGCTTTTGGGGCTTTTCCTTTGAGAGGGAGCTGCTGCTGTGTGGCTGTGATGGGGTGTAGCAGTTGCTGCTCACTGAAGGAGGGAAGGGGGAGACTCAAGGTAAGCTGCTCCGCAGAACCTCTCCCCCTCCCCTGTTTCTGTGCTGCTTTTTGCAGCTCTTGGCTTTCAGCTGACCTAAATAGTGGAAGCAGTTAGTAAATTCAACAGCTTTGCTCAGTTCCTCTTTCTTCCCATGTGGATCTTTCCCATTCTGCCCTGTGTCGTAGCTTTCCCTGCTTTGGGAGGCACAGTCCTGGCTTTTCCCCCTCTGAGGACACTCTCCTTGGACAAGGATGGGCTGCATTGAGCTGATTGAGCTGTCCATGTTGGAGACCAGCTTTAGCTGATGGTCTGGATTTGGATCCATTGTTAGGTCACACAGGTACCTTTGCTGTCCTGGTTGTTGGCTGTGCTTCATATTCCATAGGAAATGGGGCTTCCTCATTCTCTGCATCATCAGCTTCATAGTGCTGAAATCTTCAGAGAAGTCATTTGTGATTTGGGTTGTGGCTGTCCCTGGAAGTGTTCCAGGCCAGGTTGGACAGGGCTTGGAGCAACATGGGACAACAGAAGATGTCCCTACCTATGGCAGGGGATGGCACTGGATCATCTTAAAGGTCTCTTCCAACTCCAACCATTCCATGATTCTTGTGATTTTATAAAATGGAAGAAGAGCATGTAAATCAGTCCTTTAGAAAAGAATCCAAATTTAGAACCCTGCTTTTATTGCTAAAAAAATCTTTTCACTCTTCTGTGTGCCCACCTTGTGCTAACCCTCCTCTAGCACTGCCACCTCCCTGGTCCTTACCAGAGAGAGAACCACACTGGGGCTCAAATCCCTTCAGCAAAGGAGTCTGGAGATGCCCAAGCAAGTTTTTGATAAGCCTTCTGTTTGTCCAAACAGAAAGTGGTTTTCCTTTTTTTTTTTTAATTTATTTTTTAATCTCAGTGCCTTAAACATACACTGGGGAGAAGGTGCAAGTTCATCTTGAGCCTAAAGAAAGGGAGGAGTGAGAACGAGGGAACCAGGCAGAGCTGTAGAAATTTTTATTTCATTATTTGGCCTCTTGCCTTTTTAGAGTGGGTGTCAAACAACACCCGTGCTGTGCTGGAGGCACAGAAAATTGGTGTCTGCAAAGAGCTGCTATACCCAGGAGCTGGTGTTTGGTGTGGGACCTGGCTCCCTGCCCCTCCTACAGCTGTGAGAGCTCGCAGGGATGGAGCTCAGTGGGTGGAAGCACTAACAAGCACCAAATCAAAGCAATTCTAGTGGTTTTGTGTGTCAAGAATACAAACCACCTCATTGCCATCACGCGTACAGCTGTTCCTCTCTGCTCTTCACCCCTGACTGCTGCAGATTCTTCAGCTGTGCATTGGGAACCACGACCTCTTCATGAGGAGGAGGAAGGCAGACTCGCTGGAGGTGCAGCAGATGAAAGCACAGGCCAGGGAGGAGAAGGCCAGGAAGCAGGTGAGCCACATGTCCCATAACCAGTGAGCCAAAATCAGAAATGCAGACGGGCTTGGGAAGGACAGGTCTCTGGAATGACTTCAAAGCAGCTTTGAGGGAAGGTCCAACTGAACATTTTTTAGTAGCCTGCTCCCAGCTCTCCAGTCATCTCAGCTTGGCTCTGCAGGTTGGTGACAGCCTGAGTCCAGCCCCCAATTTGGGAACAAAACTGAGAGGAGAGGATAGGAGGGAAAAGCTGTCCTGGGTGTCTACAATTGTGTGGCAGGCCATGTGTTGGGACAGTTGATAAATCAGGGGCTGTGAGGGGGAGCTGTGCTCTGCTGTAGCTCTTAAGCTCATTTCTAATTGCAGGGTAATGGAATGCATGCCGACATTCCGGGCTGTGCAGCCTGGAATGCTGATGCCATGCTGGCCTCTCTCCGTGCCTGGGTCAGCCCGGCCGGCACGGCAGAGGCAGCGGCGTGGAGCCCACGAGCACAGATCAGCAAATTGAATTGTATGAATCATTGTTTTCTGCTCGTAGACCTTTTCTACTCACTGAAACCCACACAGCTAATCTGAGCACTGGTGCTCGGAATATAAATGGCCCTTTGGCAGGGAAGCCACTAGAGAGGAGTAGGAGAAGCCAGAACAGTCGCTGCACCCAACAGGGGTTTGTGCTCATGGGTCTGGGTGTTACTGGGTTTGAGCGTGACTATAGAGGTGCTTGTGTGGGATGGAGGTGCTCAGCTGGCCTGGAAATGGGACATGGCTTGTCCTTCAGGCACCTTTCTCAGTCTTTGTGTGGGATGGAGGTGCTCAGCTGGCCTGGAAATGGGACATGGCTTGTCCTTCAGGCACCTCTCTCAATCCTTGTGTGGAGCTGAGGTGCTCAGCTGGACTGAAGGTAGGACGTGGCTTGTTCTTCAGGCACCTCTTGGTGTTTGTGTGGTGCTGAGGTGCTCAGCCAGCCTGGAAATGGGATGTGTCTTGTCCTTTATGTACCTCCCAAGGTGCTTGTGTGATGCTGAGGTGCTCAGCTGGGCTGGAGGTGGGATGTGACTTGTCCTTCAGGCACCTCCTGAGGCAGTTTTCCTTCATGTAGCTCGTGGAGTGCCAGGAGAGGTCTGGGCTTGAGTCTCTACAAGCTCCACTGGGGAAGAGGGACTTCCCACAGGGATTCCTCTGGTTAATAAGGAGTTGGCACTATAGAACCAATGAGGTTGGAAAAGCACTCTGAGGCCTCCAACCATCAACCCTTCACAACTGCTTCACCTTAGTGGAGCAGAAGATCCTTGGAAGGAGCAGCATGGTGTCCAAGTGCTGACAGCCTCGGGGATGGGTGGTCAGGCATTGGAATGGGCTGCCTAGGGAAGTGGTAAAGTCACCATCCCCAGAAGAGTTCAGAAGTGGATCTGGTACACAAGGATATGGTTTTTTTGGAGTACACACTGGTGCTGGGATAATAGTTGGGCTTGGGCTTAGAGGGCTTTGCCAACCTGGACAGTTCCACAAATCTTTAAGTTTTGTGATCTGTGAGGTTTTGATATGTTTGGATAACACCACACCCAAGATCCTGTGCTTATTTGGGCTGCTGGAAGAGGTGAGGGCTCTGGGAGGGAGCAGCAGCTTAGGGCTTTACCTGAGGTCCCAAATCCAGGGCACTTGGGCTCCATGGGAAAGGTCAGGCTCCTGTGTGGGCTGGCTGCCCTGTCCTGAGTGAGCCACTGTGCTGTCTGCCCTGCTCCCTGCTCCCTCCTCAGCACCCGCAGTCGTTAACTGGTTTCAAATTGTCCTTTTAGATCAGGGATTCTTGTTAATGGGAGTCCTGAGCGGGATGCAGATCATAATGATAATTAATGAGGGGAACCTTTAATGGAAGGAAGCAGAACGGTTGGAACAGTGGGCGTCCCGCTTTCAGAGCACAGCTGGTGTCCAAGGAGTAGAGAAATGTGGCTTGTCTCACTTCCTTCCCTTATTAAACCCAGCAGGTCTCCTGTCCTGGCTGCAGCGTGGATATTTATAATGCCCCATCCCTGTGGGACTGGAGGGATTAAACTCAGTGTGTTAATTAGCCCAATGGCTCCCTTGGGCTCTTGGCTAGTGAAGAGGCAGTCCCTGGGCACAACAACCCTCCCTGCATCTTCTGGGGAGAGCTGGCAGGTCCTGATGGCTTGGATCTTCTCCTCCTGGAGAAGCATTGCTGTACCCTGTGAATGGAGAGGGTTTATTTTATCCAGGAATTGTCAGAGATGGTTGCACTCTGTGTCACCTCCCTCTGATCAAATGGAAGTGAAGGTACCAGGATGCTGGGTTGGATATCTGATCAAAAGGAGCAGCTATCCTCGTCCTTCAGCCTCCTGCCATGTGCTTCAGTATTTGGGAGATGCCCTCAGACTGTCCTTAAGCCCAGTCCTCCTGTAAGAAACTCCAGAGAGTTAAGCTGGAGATCTTGAGACCCAGTTGTCCTGGTCTACCCTGTGACTCAGCCTAGGAGGGCACTGTCTGGGGACATTGTCACCTGCAGGCAGCTCCTGTGGCCATGCTGTGAGTGACAGCCTGAGCAGAGGATGGGAATTGTCTCAGGACTGGCACTTTTCAAGGGAGCATCGAAGAGGCTGCCCAGGGCAGTGATGGAATCACCATCCCTGGAAGGGTTCAAAGAACGTGTGGATGTGGCACTTGGGGACATGGGTTATGGGTGGCCTTGGCTGTGCTGGGGGAACAGCTGGACTTGATGATCTTGGAGGTCTTTTCCAACCTAAGAGATCCCATGATTCTGTTCTTTGATCAGACCCCAGTCCATGGATGTTCCATTGTCACTAAGCAGAGAGGAGGCAGCAGTGCTCTGACCTCACCTGTGCCTCTTTCTCACCCATGGAAAACCTTCCTCATGTGTGTTTTTCTCCTTGCTTTCCCCAATCCCTTTCTCCCAGATGGAACGACAGTGCTTGGCACGAGAGAAGCAAATGAGAGAAGAGGCTGAGAGGACCAGAGATGAGCTGGAGAGGAGGCTGATGCAGCTGAAGGAGGAGGCAACCATGGCCAACGAGGCTCTGGTAGGTCCCTGGGAGGCCATTTCCGAGCACTGCAGCTGCTCCTCACTCTTTCCACTGCGGAAGCGTTTTTGGAAGCACTCTATGCCTGCCCTAAGACTGTTCCCAAACTGCTGCTAGTGGCCAGTGAGCAGCAGGCTGGATGGAGCTATTTCATCCTGCAGGGCTGCTTGGGAGGAGCACAGAGGATGATTTGGGGCAGAGCCTGGGCACATCCCAGCCTCGGTGGCAGACGGCTGCAGGTTTTCACGGGAGGGAGGGATTCTATGGAGCGTGTCGGAGCGAGCAGCTCGGGGCCCTGCTCCAGGGGCTGTGGGCACATTTGGGGAGACATTGGCTGTCCTTAATGGCTTCGTGTCCCGGAATTGTCAGATGAGGTCGGAGGAGACGGCGGATTTGCTGGCGGAGAAGGCGCAGATCACGGAGGAGGAGGCCAAGCTCCTGGCTCAGAAGGCGGCCGAGGCCGAGCAGGAGATGCAGCGCATCAAGGCCACGGCCATCCGGACTGAGGAGGAGAAGAGGCTGATGGAGCAGAAGGTGCTGGAGGCAGAGATGTTGGCACTGAAAATGGCCGAGGAGTCGGAGAGGAGGTCAGAGGGTACAACCTTGCAGCTACTTTTGCTTTGCTTCCCACCCCCTTCAAGTTATCCCTCTGATTTATCCTCCCTCAGCTTCCCACGTGTGTCCAACAGCAAATGGCCCTCTCACCCAGATGTTTTCCCTCTCCAAAAGCCAGCTCTGCATTTGGATGCTTTCTGTAGCCGTCCTCTGCATTCCCCAAAGTATTTAACAACATTAATAACACTTGGGGGTTGTTCTTCCTCTGGACGGTAGTTCTACCTTCCCTATTCTCTCCTTACTCCTGTACTTGCCTCTCAGTTGTCCAGTTCTCCTTTCCAGCCATGAGTTCTGTTCCAGTTTAGCCTTGAACAGAGACTTTGCTTCTTGTTAAAACTAGTGTTTCCATCCTCCTGATACCCAAGCCCAGGTCCCATGGTGAATGTGGCAGTGAGCAAGTAAAAGATGAGCCTTGTTTCCTTCCAGCTGATTACTCCTCTCTGTGTGAGAGCTTGCTGGGTGTCAGCCCTTCTGCTTGGATGAGCTCAGCCCTTCTCTGTCTCTTCTTGCCTATTCCACACTGTGATCCTGCTTCTCCATCCTCTCGTTTCCCCTGGCTCCAGTCTGATATTTGCTGTTTGCTGTTGGTCTTTGCAGGGCAAAGGAGGCTGATCAGCTCAAGCAGGACCTGCAGGAGGCTCGCGAGTCGGAGCGCAGAGCAAAGCAGAAGCTCTTGGAGATCACTAGCAAGTCTTCCTACACAGTAAGAGAGATCTGTGTTGTAATTCCCAGTTCCCTGAACTCCTGTGTAGCCTGAAGGAGCCTCCTTCTCCATCCCAACCATGGAGAGGGCTGAGCTGTGTCTTTGCTGCTCAGAAATCCTGAGCAGTGCTTGCCCTTTTCATCCCTGCATCTCATCCAGCAGAACTTCACTATGCTCTTTTTTTTTTTTTTTCCACCCACCTCTTGCTACGAGAGCAAAGGAGCTGCTGGTGAAATTAAAGCAGCAAATTTTAAACCAATTTAGCAGCCCGTGTCAGAGCCACTTTGCCAGAACGTGTGGAGTGCACCAGCTTAGCAATAACCTTTAAAATGGGGTTAAGTATGTCCTTGTTAGGTGGGATAAACACTTTTCAGAACCTGTACATTCATTCTTAGGGCATAAAGTGGACCTTCATGTGCTGGAAAAAAACTGACTTGAAGGGAGATTATTCCATAATTGTCCATTAAGAGGATTTCACACTTTCCTCTGAAGCATCTGGTCCTGATTCGTGCCGGGCACTGAAAAGCCAGACTAGATGACCATTGCTCTGACTTGTCTGGCAGTTCTGTTCCTCTGCTTCCCTAATTGTGCCTGCAAAACCCATCAGGTGCCTCCAGCCCTGCAGCTCACACCTGTTCCTTCCTGGCCTGGGAGAAGGGGAAGAGCATCAGGAATGGGCTTGACGTGGGAGTTATGGACAGGCCAGCACCGAGGTCTGAATTTGTACCTGCAGGCTCCTTCCCCCTTTGTCTGGAAACTTTATAGGAGCAGATTGGAGAGGGGTTGAGATGAAGCAAGTTTTCATCCCGATTCCCTGGAGTTCACTGCAAGAATATTTGGAAGCTGTTAAAAATAACAGTGATGGAAAATAATCAGGTGCTCTCAGCTCTGGGACACTCAGTCAAGTGAGTGCTGGATAAAGCCCAGCTTTGGAGTGCTCCTTCTTGTACAAGTCACTAGAATTCTGGGATGCACCAGCTCCTTAATTCTGGCTTTAACTTGTGCACAGGGAGTTACTTGTCCTCATTGGAACTGTGCTGCGTGGCTACATCAGCCAGTGTGGAATTTGGGCAGCTCTTCCACACCATGTTCCCTCGTGTTGCCATGTCCATCCTTAGTGAAACTAGCAGAGCCCCAGCTCAAAGCCCTTGTGCTGAAATCTCTGTGCAGGGGAGCAGCTGGGTGGTTCAGCTCTGTGTTCCTGTGGAATTAGAGCCTCATTAGGGGAATGTTGTGGGATTGCATGGAGCTCAGCTCCACCCCTCCAGCTGCATCTGCCTGGAGGCAGAGCTGCCACTTCCAGACACATAGGGCTGTGTCCTCTGCCTTCCCTAAAGAGCCCTGGCCTTCCAGACACAGCTGCCAGTGCCTGCTGGGGTGGGAAATGCTTTTTTCCTCCCCATTTCCGTGGCAGGATCCCCTCATGCAGCTGCTGCTCCTCTTGCCCCTCTCCCTGCCCTGGGATGAGGGATGTGCTGCACAGACTCTGTGGCTGTTATTTCAAAGGTCAGGAGGAGGCTGGTGTGCCCAGCATGTCCATATCCAGGTGAAAACACCTTGCTGGGCTCTTCCATCCTCTGTTACACATCCCAGAATTGCCAGCACATGGAGGGACCGCTTTTGAAAGCTGTTTCTGGGAGACTTGAGTTCCTCAGCTCTGATGAACGGTGCAGGATTCCAACTTTTCTCTTCCTGAATGAGGGTATAACATTGGGCTTGTTCATTTCCATGGTCCCAGACTTGGGCTGTGTTGTCCCCTGACACTGGGAGCTCAGCAGGACTTCACAAGAGCAAGAGAGGAAGGAGGGAGTGGATGGATGTAGAATCATTTAGGTTGGAAAGGACCCTTCAGAGATGGAGTCCAATCCCTGACCTAACTCTGTGCTGCAGAAAAGGCAAAACAAACAGTTATATATATATATTTTTCAACTTTCCAGTCTCCAATCCTGGTTCTTTAAAGCTTGTTTCAGTGTCTTTTTAGTCCTTGAAGCCCAGGCTGATTTTATGATGTCACTGGTAGGTGATGCATGAGAAGTGAGATGTGGATCTGAGACTCAGGCCATCAGGGCTTGGAGAACAACTCATTCCTTATGGACTTGGTCACAAATCTTTGCCTTCCTCAGTGCCCTTCAGGTGCCAGCTAAAGGCAGTCACCTCCTCTCTGGTCCTGTGGGAGCTGCAAGTGGCTGGTTTGGGCTTGCCCAAATTCCTGAGCAGCAAAATAAAGGCAGTGGCAGCACCAGGAGGAGCTTTCCATGCAGGGGAACCCTCCTGACCTGCTCTGTGCTCGCTCTGGATGCTCTGTGTCGCTCTGTATTCCAGAGGGATCCAAGGGATGGCCACTGCCGGCGTGGTGCTTGCCTCTTAACGGCAGGAAATTGCTGTAAGCAGGAACAGGGCTCTGCAGTTTGTTCCAGGTCAGGGAACACATATGGAAAAAGCTCCCTGTCCTTTTTATCATCCCATGGCCCTGGATTAGAAATAACAGCACCTGCTGAAAGAGCTGCCCAGGATTGTTGCTAATGGCAGGGAATCTGCAAGAGGAATTCTGTCCCTCTGCCCTGCTCAGGTGAGATCCCACCTGCAGAGCTGCCCCAGCCCTGGGCCCAGCACAGGAGGGACCTGGAGCTGCTGGAGCCAGTCCAGATGAGGCACCTGAGCTGCTCCAAGGGTTGGAGCCCCTCTGCTCTGGAGCCAGGCTGGGAGAGCTGGGGGTGCTCACCTGGAGAGGAGAAGGCTCCAGGGAGAGCTCAGAGCCCCTTGCAGGGCCTGAAGGGGCTCCAGGAGAGCTGGAGAGGGACTGGGGACAAGGGATGGAGGGACAGGACACAGGGAATGGCTTCTCAGTGCCAGAGGGCAGGGATGGATGGGATATTGGGAAGGTTCCCTGTGAGGGTGGGCAGGCCCTGGCACAGGGTGCCCAGAGCAGCTGTGGCTGCCCCTGGATCCCTGGCAGTGCCCAAGGCCGGGCTGGATGGGGCTGGGAGCAGCCTGGGATGGTGGAAGGTGTCCCTACCCATGGCAGGGGGTGGAACAGGATGAGCTTTAAGGTCTCTTCACACCCAAACCATTCCATGATTCTCTTAAATGCTTTGCTCCAGATACCAATCCCATGCCTCTGAGAGCCCTGAACCTGCTCACTCTGGTTTTTCCATACTCCTCCTCACTCCTGCTGCTCTCTGAGTTCACCAGTTTTTTTCCTTGCTCCACAGCAGAGCAGTGCCGAGGGAAGAGAAGAAAGTAGTGGCTGTAGCAACCCTGATGAATTGGCTCAGGCCTTAATGGCTGCAGCAACTGAAATTCCTGCTCAACTGTTACTGCTGCTGTTGGGAATTTTTAAAAACAAAACCCAACAAAGCTTGTACTGAAAAAAAAAAAAAAAACAAGCTAAAGGTTGTTTGAAGGCCAGCGGGCTGGCTCGGATGCTCCTGGCTCTCCTGCGCTGCAGGGACAGGAGAACCTCACGTGGGAAGGACTTTGGGAACGCCTGTGTGCCTTACAGGGAAGGGACTTGAATGTCAATGGGATGCAAGTATTTAAATCAGTTAAGTGCTTTGGCAGACCTGTCCCCTTTCCTTCGAGACTGGAATTTAGGTACTGCGCTGTCCCTTCCAGCGCCTGCTCCAGAATTAATGTGGCTTTGTTCCGTGCTGGCAGCAGAGGGGGAGGAAGGAATTGGGTTTCCTTGTCATGTGGGTCTTAACTCACCTGGAAGGCTCCAGCCAGGCCAAGTGCAGTCTGAGGCACCTCCTTGTTTATGCTTGTATGAGGTGTTTGTGTTCCAGCTTTGGGTCGATGAAATGTTGTTCCTCTCAGATTTGTCCGAGCTGGGAACGAGCCCTGGCTGTTTGTGAATTCCAGGCTGGTGGTGAGGGAAGAGGCAGGTTATTGTGCAGAGTAAATCTGTCACCCCAGTGCTTGCATGTATTGCTGAAGAGGGGCTAACTGAAAACAGTGCTTGGAGTATCCCAAATAAGAGAAATGAGGGAAAGAAAGAGCCAGTGGAAGCTCAAACTCTCATTTGTTAGAGCAGGTACTCAGCACTGCCATTCCAGGTTTGTGTATGTTGTTTTCCTTACAGGAATCCCTTAAAGCAAGAAGGAGCATCCGGGAGGGAGGTGGGGGATCTTTGGGATGCTGGGCTGGACTTCTCATACCCCAGAGCAGGGCTGAGCAGTCTGGCAGCAGTTGTGACTCAGCCCCAGCTGATGCTGCTGTGCCACCCTTGACATGTGCCCTGCTTGCCACCTCATCCAGCGTGCTGCAGGAGCAGAGCCATGACTCCAGCAGGATTTTCCTCTCCTCCTAATGAGTCCATTTGTTAGAGGTGTGACAGAATTTTTGACTGAGAGGAAGAAGGGTCATTTTTTAGGAGAAGATAAAACCCAAGGGCCTGGCATTGTGTGTCACTGGGGGATAGCAAAGCATTTTGCAGGGAGAAGAAAGTCCCAAATCCTTGCTCAGGTGTTCCAGGCGTGATTTGCTGTGTTATCTCAATTTCCAGCTGAATCTAGAAGTGGTTTTTAATACTGAGGAGATAAAAATGTGTTGGTGCATCTCCATGGACCTTGCTGGAATGGCATCCTTGGGGTCACATTGGTCTTTGCTCAGGCTTTGGGGAGCTGTGGAGTGCAGGACTCTGCTTTCACACAGGATCTTGCATTGTCCCTGCTCACAGCTTGAACTTTATAAGCCTGATTGAATGTTAAATATCAGACAGATGACTCCCAAGAGGCAGCTTAAAGTGACACAGCAGTGATAAAGCCTTGATTTTACCAAGTTTTGTCAATAGATTTTGAAGGCAGGTGGTGTTTTGTCTCCTCTTTTAGGACTACAAAGAATCCTGGAGGAGTAATGGTTTTGAATTGAGGAGCAAATTGGGAATGGTGCAAGGGGATGTCCAGGCTGATCTTGTGCTCGGGATCTGGGCTCAAGTGTTGCTCTGATTTTACGTCGGCATTGCAGAACATTGGCTGTAGTGACACTTGTGTGGCCCAGAGTGATTAACTTGTGCTCTCTCTTCAGCAGTCCATGAACTCGAGTACCACAGCACTGCCCACTGACCTGCCAAGCTACAACCTCATCAGTGAGAGCCTCTCCTTCGACTTCAAGGATACAGACATGAAGAGGCTGTCCATGGAAATCGAGAAGGAGAAGTATGTGGCATGCATCCAGTTTGGGCTGGGCTGGGATTTGTGCTGAACTTGAGCCAGGTGTGGCCAGGAAGGCCAAGGGCACCTGGGCTGTGCCAGCCCTGGGGTGGCAGCAGGAGCAGGGCAGTGCCTGTCCCCTGAGCTGGCACTGCTGGGGCACCTCCAGTGCTGGGGCAGCGCTGGGACCCTCCTGACAGGAGAGACCTGGAGGGGCTGGAGCGTGTCCAGGGCAGGGAACGGAGCTGGGAAGGGGCTGGAGCCCCAGGAGAGGCTGAGGGAGCTGGGAAGGGGCTGGAGCCCCAGGAGAGGCTGAGGGAGCTGGGAAGGGGCTGGAGCCCCAGGAGAGGCTGAGGGAGCTGGGAAGGGGCTGGAGCCCCAGGAGAGGCTGAGGGAGCTGGGAAGGGGCTCAGCCTGGAGAAAAGGAGGCTCAGGGGAACCTTGTGGCTCTGCACAGCTCCTGACAGGAGGGGACAGCCGGGGGGTTGGGCTCTGCTCCCAGGGAACAGGGACAGGAGGAGAGGGAACGGCCTCAGGCTGGGCCAGGGCAGGCTCAGGGTTGATATTAGGGAATATTTCTTAATGGAAAGAGCTGTGGAGCCCTGGCACAGCTGCCCAGGACAGTGCTGGAGTCCCATCCCTGGAAAGATATAAAGGCCATGTGGATGTGGCACTTGCAGACATAGGGCCTTGGCAGTGCTGGGGAATGGTTGGATTTGGTAATCTCAGAGGGTTTTTCCAACTGAAAAATTCTGGGCTTGTCCTGGCTGAGCCTTTCCCTGGTGTCACAGGCCTGTCCCTGCCACCTGCTCCCCTGAGGTGAGCTCAGAGCCCTGCTCCAGGCAGTTCCTCTCCTGGCTCCTGCTCAGGCTGGAATTGTCCACAGTGGTGGGAAGAGTTAACAGCAGGCTGAGTGCTGGAGGCCTGAGCTTGTGGCTTTACAGGTGTCCAGGGAATGTGGTGGTAGCTGGGGTGTGTTAAGGTCCTGCACTAGGGCTTTAACCCCTTTTCCTTGGAATTTGTGTCACGTTCCTGGATGAAAAGTGTTCGCCAGCAAGTTTGGATGTGATTATGAGCTTTGATCTTGTGTTTTCCTGAGGGTGTAAGTGTAGCCTTCGAAATTACCAATTGAGCAGAAATCAAAGCAGATCAGATTTTAATCTCTGTGATAATGATGTGCTTTGTTCATCGATTGGGTCGTCGATCAAAGCCACAATGGCTCTGTCATCGGCCAAAACTTCCTGAGGCTGTAATGACACACCCTTGAATCCCAGAGGCTGCTTTGGTTTGCCTCTGCTCAGTGCCCTCTCCCGAGTATGAAACCACAGACCTAGAGACAGGAGATTAAGAACTTCTAAAAACTTTTCCCAGAGCCAGAAGGAAAAAGATAGAAGCTGAAAATAACAGGATAATTCCTGGTTCTGTACCCAGGTTGCTATCTAGGTCATCCTGCTCTCCTGAGCAGGGAGAGCTGCCTCTGCCAAATGCTGAAAGCAATAGGATGCTTTTCCTGTCTTTTCTGGGGCTGTTCTCTTTCCTCGGGTGCTGGGATAAACCTCTTTACAAATTTTGGCGCTGGAAAGGGTTCCTATTACCCTGCCGGTCCTCTGACCTGTCTCAGGGGGTTAATCACAGGTACAAAGCTCATGGGGTGATTTTCCCAGTTGATTTTTCATTGTGGAAGGCAGTGCAGGACAAGTCCTGGGAACAGCTGGCTTTGGGGGTTTGGGGGTTGGTTTTTTCCTTTTTTTTTTTTTTTTTTTTTTTTTGGGGAGACTTTCTCTCTCTCAGGAATGCTCTCTATGTACAAGATACATGATATTTTGGGGACAGCACTTGCTTCCACACAGTTTACAAGCTAAATCTCTCTAAACATGACAAGTCAGTACATCAGGGTCCTTCCTCATGGAAAGATTTGTGGATTTGGGTTGTGGAGCAGGTTTGGGAGGGGGTGCAGGGGTGTAGAGCCCTACTGAGTAGCTGCTTAAACCACTGTGTGGTGTAAACCTCTGTCAGCTTCACTTGCAAATTGGGAGACTTAAAATACCACCCAGCTTGGGTTTAATTTTGTGTAATAATAATAATATAACTTACACTTTTATTGCTGGGTTGGCTGTCTGGGTCCTCTTTAATAAGGAACAAATAATTGCTCTGAGTAGCTCACTGTGTGCTATAAACTGATATTATCAGTTCCACACACTAAAAATAATGAAGAAAAGCTGTTTCTGTTATAATTCTGTTATCAGGTGTCACATCAGCACGTGCAGCTGGTCAGTGCTAACCCAGGACTGTTCTGTGTGTGTGTTAGGGTGGAGTACATGGAGAGGAGCAAGCACCTGCAGGAGCAGCTCAATGAGCTGAAGACAGAAATTGAAGCACTGAAGCTCAAGGAGAGAGAGACAGCTCTGGATATTTTGCACAATGAGAACTCCAGCCGGGGCAACAGCAAGCACAACACTATTAAAAAGGTATCAGAAGGCCCCAGTTTGTATCTCCCCTGATGAAACCCTTTAAAAAGAACCCTAAAATCACCCTGCTTTTGATAATAAAATTGTTGAATCTAGGCTTTCTTCCCCAGCTGCTTAGCTTTGATTGGAGGATTCCAGCTTCTGGTGGTCCTGGTGTCCTGTCCCAGCCTGGTCTCTCCAGTGCTGTGGTGAGGGATGTCTCCAGGGCTGAAGGTCTTTTTGAACCTTAAAATCTGTCTAAGGATGTTGTTGGAAGGGCTCTGCATCCCCAGTGAACAGGAAAAGCCCTCCCTGCCTATTGCAGCTGTTCCCTACGAGCACTGAGCTTGTCTGGTGAATAATGAGGGCAGAAATACTCCTGGCTTAGGAGCTCTCAGTGGAAAAAGCCAAAAGCTCTTCTCTTTTAATCTCTCTAGAGAAACCTGTAGTGCAGCTTCAGTCACTAACAGCAAAGCCTTTGCTGGCAGGGGGGATGAGACCTCTGCTCCCTAGAGCCGCCTGCCTCCTGCAGTGGGGCTGACATGAGGAACTTCAGCCAAAAATTGAGGCTGCCTGGGTCTGCTGACCTGGGGGCCACCTGAAAGCTCACAACAAAACCCCTTCTTTATTTTTCTACATCCCACCTTCTTCCTTTGCCTCAGTGCTGGGCTCTGTAGTGAGGGGCTGGGGGCACATCCACGATGGATTTGGATGGTGGTGGTCAGCCCCACTCACCTGCAAAGGCTTTTTTCCCTGCAAAGGCTTTTTCCTGGCTGGCTTTCTGCTAGCAGCTGTCCTCGGGAAGGATTTGGAAATCTGTACAGCACGGGATGCAGGCCGTGGTAACAACTACAGGCTTGAAAAACAAATTCTGCTCTCTTTACTACTCCCAGACAGAAGTTGTGTCTGAAAGGATTTGGAAATACCAGTTCTTGCTGACTTTCATGGCTGGGAATTTGTGATCACTGAATTGGGGCAGGAAAATGAATCTAGCGGGGCTCACTTACTAGTTTTCCTGTGCTGGCCCGGAGCTATTCAGGTTCCTGTCACACTAGAGCAGAGAAAATAAAAATCTTCACAACCCCTTTTGTCATTGTAGAATCTGGAGGCGTTTCTGCTCCCAGTAGGTTTTGGAAGGATTTGTCTTTGTATTCCAAGTCCTTGGTTTAAACAGAAACTGCTAAGTTTTCACTTCTGACAGAGAGGAGTTCATAGAGAGCTGTTGGTCCCATTTGTCTCCCTTAAAGAGGGTGGCTGGGCCATCATTACCGTGTCTGTCAGGGCTTGTCACAGTGCCTTCAGTCTGCCTCCCTTTGAAGATGGAATCTTGTCCTGTCCCCTCCCTTCCGGAGGGAGTGGGGGCTGCTGCATCTCAGCACGGACCAAAGGTTCCCAAATAATAGACTATTAGTGGAGACATCAGAGGGAAATTACAGCCTGCTCTGCTCAGGGAGGTCAGCAGGGCTTTTGTCTTCGCTGTGGTGAAGGCAAGGAAACATAGGGCACTGGGAATGGGATATCAGTCCAGCAATACTTCAATGGCACCAACCCTCTGCCTCACCTGGAAGCTGCTGATTGCTCCAGGCAAGCCCTAAGATCCCACAGATCACCTGCCCTTGTATCACACACCAGGATTATTATTATTATTTGTTGTTCATTTTATTTTGCTGGTTTAGCCTCAAGCCCAGGGCAGAAGACCAATCTGCATTTGAGAATTCCAAGTAGGTTATTCCAAGGTACTCTGCGTGGGGGTGCTGGGATCTGGCTGTGGCACTAACCCGTGCATGAGCTTGCCTGCGCTGCAGCGGGACCGGCTGCCCGCGGTCACCCGTCCAGCCTGGCTCTCCCTCCCTCAGGAGCACTCCCAGCCTCTCTGCATTTGTTCCTACACCTGATCCTCCACGCTGCTTTCTTGGCAGAAGTTGTGTTGGCAACCTCAGAGGGGGAGTTCAGGTGGAGGCACTTAAATAATTCAGCACGCCTGTTTTTTGCACCTGTGGTTGAGAATCTTATCGGAGGTGCAGGGCAGCCTTTGAAGATTCCTTTAATGAAGTAAACCATCACCTTCCCCACTTGTTTGTTGCAGAGAGAAATTCAGGATGTAAGAAAAAATACCCCAAACAAACAGCCAAACCCCCTCATCTCTGCTGCCAGCACTGTCAAAATGGGCTAAAAATGCGCAGCTCCGTCTCGGAGCTGAGCAGCACGAGGGTGCTCTGCCTGTTTGAGAAGCATCCCAGGAAGGTAAAGCAGAGGATTGAGGACAGCTGGTGTCTGCAGGTGGCTCTTGTGGCAGGGGATGGTCACCAGCACACCTGGGGACAGGAGTTGTCCTTCTCCCTGCACTGCCTCTGCCTGTCCCTCACTTCCTCCTGCCCAAGGGTCTTGCTCTGTTAATGCCACATCTTTTATTCCTGGAGCCTGCTGTCCTCCAAGGATTTGCCCTCAATCCGCAGGCTGTATGTGCTGAGCATCCACTCCCTCCTTTGGGAGGATGAGTTTGGGGAAGCTTTCCTGTTCTGCCCTGGGGTGAAGTTCTTGCACAGTCACAGGGTTTTGGGAGTTTGGAGTCAGTGGCACTCAGAGAAGTACTGGGATGCCACACTCACAGGTGGCAGAGCAGATGGGAAGTGCTTTTGGAAAAGACAGAGCAATTCCACAGCACCTCTGGAGCTCGGGAGCAGAGGCAGATTTTACCCAGGAGAGCTCAGCACAAGGCTGTGCTATTCTTCACTGCACCAGCCATTCCAGGGGCTGTAAATTCCTGGAATTTGGGGTTTGTGCCAGCTGTGGGGAGCTGCAGGTGTTCCCCAAAACAGGCTGCTCTCATTGTTAAACAGTTCCATGGGGAAGAGGCTAAAAGGGGTGACCCTGCAGGTCTGGGCCCCCTTGGGGGAGGTGCTGGGTATCTCCAGGCAGACTGGCTGTGGATGAAATGCATTATCCCATCCCACCTGGATTGAAGAGCTCCATGGCAGGTAAATCTGGGGTGAAATCCACTTGTGGCCACAGCACAGGGAGGTGAAATGAAGTCCTAGCTGTTTGTGGGAAGACTCTTCCAGCAGCTGGGAGAGCTCCAGTGCCCAGGAGGAGCCCCCATAATTAAAGCAGCTGCAGTGTGACCTCTGGGGTTTGGTGCCTGCCTTTGAAGGCGCCTGCTAAGTTTTTCATGTTTAATTACGTGGTTAACATGCTAATCCCTTTTTATGAGCTCTGTGGGCACAGCACAGACACCTCATCTGGAAGCTGCTCTCCCTTCTCCGTAGCTCCCTGCCGTGGGCTGGTGCTGTGGCTCCAGCTGGCTCTGATTCAGGAGGGTTTGTCACTTAGTCTGTGGTAGAGGGTGAAAACCCACTTCTTCCTCATCTCCTCCGCTGCAGGAAAGCTCCCAGGACAGGCTGCTAAAACACAATCAGGTCTTTGATTCCAGTTGCTTTCTTCTTGCACAGTCATGCTTATTTACTGGGATTTAAGCCCTTTGAAGTATCCAGGCAAGGAGCAAATCTCCATGCCTGTTCCCAGACAAGCAGCTTTGTCGTTGAGCCTCTGGTCCTTCCACAGGCAGCCTTAGCCTCTCCTGCCAGGCTCTCACGTGGCTGAGAGCAGCTTCTCTGTGCCTTGAGCTCTATCCCAGGGGATCACTTTTGGTGCCCATGGGGATCCTGCTGGCTGCTTTCCTGGCTCTGATCCTGGACACAGTGCAGTGTTGCCCTTGGCGTGGATAATGTTCATTGTGGAGATGCCTTGAGATCTGAGCTGGGGGTGTTCAGGCTGGAGAAGAGAAGGCTCCAGGGAAACCTTAGAGCCCCTGCCAGTGCCTAAAAGAGAGCTGGAGAGGTACTTGGGAAAAGAGATGGAGGGACAGGACACAGGGAATGGCTCCCACTGCCAAAGGGATGGATGGGATATTGGGAAGGAATTCCTGTCGGTGAGGGTGGGCAGGCCCTGGCACAGGGTGCCCAGAGCAGCTGTGGTGCCCCTGGATCCCTGGCAGTGTCCAAGGCCAGGTTGGTCATGGGGGCTTGGAGCAGCCTGGGACAGTGGAAGGTGTCCCTGACTGTAGCAGGGGGTGGAACAGGATGAGTTTTAAGGTCCCCTTTGGATTTAGCCAATGGACAGTTCCCAGCTGGAAGCACAGATGGGGCAGAGCCAGAGGGGCTTCTGCAGCCTTGTCTTCCCTCCTGCCACCTTTGGGACAGGCTGTTGTCTGTCCTTGTGAGGACACTGGTGGCTGGTGATGGCACTGCTGCCTGAGTGTCTCATCATGCAGACAGGATGTGCCACCCCCAAATGTCACGAGGCTCCTTCATCATCTGGACAGGTGGAAGGATTTTGGGAGGCTGGGGCAGATGCTTTCTCTATTTTCTACCTGCACTGGGAGAGCAGTGTGCTAGAAATCTCTTAAATGTGTCCCTTGAGGACTTCACAATTCCTGTGGGGTCACTGTCACCTCCTGAGGACTCCCTTCCTCATCTCTCCCCTTCTTGAACTGCAGATTCCCTGGAACAGGTCTGGTTTGCTCTAGTAGTTTGCTGGGAGGAGGATGTGCCCCTTCCAGACAGAAGAGACCAGCACAAGGAGTGCTCTGGGAAGGACAAAAGGAGGGAGCCTGAGTGGGACAGAGCAGGCTGAGCTGCCATCCTTCCCTGTGGATCTTGGGACAGGGATGAGGTGCTCCTCAGTCTCCTGCAGGGCTGTAGAACCCAATCCCAGCTGGAAAGGGAAGGCAGAACGGGCACACCACCAGCAAGGGACTTCCCAGGAACAGCAGCATTTCCCATTTCCTTGGGAGCTGTGAAGTTGGAAAAGATGAGTGAGGCTGCCAGCTTCTCACTCAGCCTGGCACCTGGCTGGGGTGCAGGTGGGAGCCAGGAGACACCCAGTGGGCAGAGCAGCTCTGCGAGCACATTTTCCTAGTGCAGAAGGACACAGAGGCTCATCCCACGTGGATCTTGCCCACACACCCCCACGTGTGACAGACCACATCCCTTCCAGGTTCATTTTCTTCCCGGTTCTCCTCAGAGCTGGGAAGTGAAACTCCCAGGCAGTTAAACTGGGACACGGCAGCCTCTTTTCCTTGTTTACAAGGAGCAAGAGGAAAGTAGGAAACGTCAGGCCTATCAGCTATTTCTGTGGCAGCCTTTGAAAAGCGTTTCCTTCACATGGAGCGTCATCTTCTCCTTTCAAATGGGCTCATCAAAGCGTCGGGGGCTGGGGGACAGTTGTGCTCGGCAGAGAATAAAGACAGCGTGGGAGGGAGAGAGGAGCAGGGAGGGAAATGGGAAGAATCACAGGAAAATAGGCTTTGGGTTCAAAAGTAACACAGTGGGAATTGAGAGTTCCACCTGGCCAGTGGGACTGGGGAGTGAGCAGGGATGGAGAAAGGCACCAGGGCAGCAAGTGGGGAATAAAGAGGATTTAGTGTGTGGAGCACTGGCTGGTGATTAGCAAGGACTGTAGATCTTCCCAGCAGCAGGAAAGCATCTCGGCATCACACAGGGTGAGGGTGGCACAGATCCCCCTCTCTTCCAGCCCGGCCATACTGCAGGATAAACAAGGAAACAGCAAGAAAATGAGACATCTTAAACCTCTCCCTGCTTGGAGAGGTCTGGAGGCAGATTGGTGTGAGTTGCAGCCCCTTCCCCTCCCTGTTGCATGGGGATGGCCCCACTCTGGGGCTCACTGGGTCCTTGGGGGGGTTCCCTGGACTGGGTTTGCCCAGCCTCAGCACTGCTGTGCCTGCAGTTATTGGGTTACCTGCTCCTGTGCCTGCCAGGCACTTGCTGGGTTGCTCTGGTTTGTTTGTGTTCCCTAAATCAAATCAGTCCAGCAGCCCTGGGTAGCAGCAGGCTCAGAGGAGCCCCATTGCAGGAATGCAGGGAGCAGGACTCTTCCCTCTCTTCCCTTCCTGAGATCCTGATTCATTTCGAGCTCAGGCCGCTTAATTGCGCTGCCTCTCTCTCCCTCTAAATTTTCCTTGATGGCTCTGGTAGAGCATCGGGAGCCCACCCTCCCTCCTGCAGGAAGGAGATTATCATAATACTGCTTGTAAATCAATTTTTTTTTTCCTTTTCTCCGCACTGACGAGGATGTAACTCCCTCTTAATCACCCTGCACAGCGTTACGCTACGGGGAGGGATATTTATTTCTCCTCGCCTGACCAGGAGAAGGGGATGCGGAGACTGCGGAGAGATTTTGGAGGTGTTGGAGGCTTTCCCCCCAGCAGATGATGGAAAGGCCAGCACAGGGTGGTGCTCTTCCCTTTGCTTTCACAGAAAAGAAAGGAAAACCAGTTGAGGGAGTGGGATTTCCCTGCAGAGAGCTCCCTGTGCCCACCGGCTTGCACAGCCCCCAAGGTGCCCGCTGGGATGGTCAGGATGGCCCCGGAGCTCCCCCGGCTCTGCCCCCATGCATCCCTCGGGACTGTCCCTGTGGTGCTCCCAGTGGGAGCCAGGATAGCCCTGCCTGTGCTCCACAGTGAGGCAAACAACAGCAAAAGAAGGAAAAAGGGAGAAGAGAGTTTCCCCCCTGGCAGTGGAGAGTCAGGGTGCAGTGAGAACTGCCCTGATTTCCTCTCGGGTGGTTCTGGAGCCTGGCTGCGGTTGGATATGAGGAGACAGCTGCCTGGAGCTGCTGGGCAGCCCTGATCCTGCTCCTGGTCCCCATTGCAGAGGACATTAAAGCCCATCCAGTGCCACCCCTGCCATGGCAGGGACATCTTCCACTGTCCCAGGCTGCTCCAAGACCCACACAGCCTGGCCTTGGGCACTGCCAGGGATCCAGGGGCAGCCACAGCTGCTCTGGGCACCCTGTGCCAGGGCCTGCCCACCCTCACAGGGAGGAATCCCTGTGGTGTTTGCCTTCCAGGTAGCAAAATCTGGCCGCTGCTGGGAGCCAGTGACCTGCAGGGCACGGCCCTCTGGGGAAGTCTGTGCTCACTCCTCTCCATGGGATCCTGTCTCCTCAAGTGCCACCTTTGCTCTGACTCCCTGTATGGCTGCTCTTCCCGTGCCTCAGATTCCCTGGATATGTAAAATGGGCACCACTGAGCCTCTCTCGGAGCATTTGGATGTTGTGGATAAAAGCATCCAGCAAAGGAGCAGGACTCTCCCTTCTCCCTGTGCCCGTGCTGGATGCTCTGGAGCTCTGCCTCCACCTGCTTCCCAAATCTCTGGGCTGAGGCAGGCACAGCTTTGAGCTCAGGCCACCCTCAGGGTGCCCCAGGACCCCCAAGACCCGTGGGGGGTTAGTGGAGAGCTGTGTGTAGCTGCAGGCAGAGAGGCAGGCTTGAAACAGTGGGATTCCGTGGTCAGCCTGGGGAAGCATCTTCCCTGTGCCCCGTCAGCGGCTGCAGCTTTGCCAGGGTGATCCTGCAGGGAGCCCCTCCTGTGGGCTGGCAGGGCTGGGGGGCTCTGGCTCCCCTGCCAGGCTGCACAAGGGATGGATTTGGAGGCACAGCCTTGGGAAGGAGATGGATGGCAGGTAGATAATGGAATCATTAATGGTTTGTGTTGGGAGGGTCCCTGAAGCTCATCTCATTCCACCCCCTGCTGTGGGCAGGGACACCTTCCACTGTCCCAGGTTGCTCCAGGCCCCATTCATCCTGGTCTTGGACCCTTCCAAGGATCCAGGGGCAGCCACAGCTGCTCTGGGCACCCTGTGCCGGGGCCTCCCCACCCTCCCAGGGAGCAATTCCTCCCAATATCCCATCTAACCCTGCCCTCTGGCACTGGGATGGATGGGATTCCCCCTTACCCTGTTGCTCCAGGCCTTCTCCCAAGTCATTCTCCAGCTGTTTTGGACTCCTTTAGGCACTGAAACACTTCCAGGAATGGGGCTTCTTGTCAGATGGCCCCAGCAGTGGGTCTGGCAGCAGCCTGGGACTCTCTGCTCCATTTTTTTCCCTCTCCAGCCTTAGAGAGGAAAAATGCTGCCTGTATCACACAGAATCCCTGTCCCACCTCACCCAGCTTCCAGCAGCTCTGGAGGGGACACTGCAGCAGCCAGGGGGATGCTGAAGAGGAGGAGAGCCAGCCCTGGCCTGGCAGCTGCTGCCAAGGAAGATTATTAAGCCCCTGTAGAAATTTCCTCTGCAATACAGATTTTTTTTTTCTGACTGACATTAGAGCTGAGATGGAATTACTGAGGAAAAGCCATGGGGGAGAAGCAGGGAGGGGGAAAGCACCTGATGGCTCTGTTGAGGGGCTTAACTCACTGTGAGGTGATCCCAGGGTTCCTGTTTCAGCAAAACCAGCATTCCCAGGAAGGCACGGTGCTTAATCCAGCTGAAAGGAAGCCCTGGCAATCAGTCCATGCTTTGGCAAAGTCCCGGTGACCAGCAGCTGGCTGGAAGTGGCACTTCTGCTGCTGCACTCCGTTGGTGGCTGCCTCTAAATCCTGGGATTTCTTCTCCACCGCTGGGGATTTATCTTCTTTGCCATTAGCAAGTGGGCTCCTCCGTGGGGTATCACTTTGGGGATGGCTGTGGAAAGCTTTCCAGGGGTTTCTGAGTCCTGCAGGGACTGTCCTGGGAGTGAGGGCTCTCAGCTCTGTCCTGGGCAGAAGGGATGGAGCGGGGTGGGATGAGATGAAATGAGATCCCGGGGCAGCTGCATGGATCCCACGTGGTGGGATGGGGCTGGGTGTGAGCATGGCCAGGGTGGGCCCCGTTTGGTGACACAGGGTTTGGTGACACAGGGGACATGTGTCTGGTGGCTGTCAGAGTTGTGGTTCTCCATCAGCTCGCTGAGGTGTTTCTCCTCCAGCTTCCCTTTATGTCCTCCTCATCAGGGGCCCCAGGACTGGCTCCCTGGATCCAGTCTCCCACATATTCCAGTCCTGGAAGCCTCAGCCATGCCAGTGACCTGGATGAAGTCTCTGCCCCTGCTTTGCCTCGGGCTGTGCTTGCTGTGGTGGGGCTGCACGACCCCCGGCTTCCGCACCCCTGGCTGGGCTTCGACATCCCCTGGGGTTTTAGGAGGGATGGAGGCACCTGGAGGTGCCCTGTGCCTCATCCCTCTCTGCTCTCTTCCAGCTCACCCTACAGAGCACCAAGTCCCGTGTGGCCTTCTTCGAGGAGCTCTAGGAAAGAACTGCTCCGCACCGCTGCTGCTTCCCAGGGCTCTGCCCAGCCGGAGCCTGTCCCGGGGCTCCAGGGATCACCCCGGACCCGCCCGCTGCTCCAGCCTCTGCACACCCACGGACTCGGGCCGGCTGCCCACGGACTGTGTGATGTTCTCGAGCTTAGCAGCCGTTCATCCTCCTCCTGACACTTTGTTTTCCTGGGTTTTCCAGCTTTTTTTTTCTTTATTTTTCTAGCATTGCTTCCAGGCTCGGCCCTCCAGGCTTTTCCCTGGAGCCAGGGCCGGGGCTGTGGCCGTGCCTTCCCACTCCCAGCAGAGGAGTGTGCCCGAGGGTCTCCCGGGAGGGCTGTCACCCCTCTGCCGTGGCTCTGGAGCTCGGTGTGCCGCTCTGCAGTCCCACGGGCCGGCCCTGGAGCCGGGAGCTCCATTAGGATCCCGAGCATGTTCCAGTGGAGTGCTGTAAATCAGGAACGCCGCGCTGCCTCTCCCGGAGCCCGCGGGGGTGGGAGGGGAGCCGGGAGCGGGAGGACAAGGACCCGGGGCTGGGGGGATCCTGGGCTGCTTCCCTGGGGAGAGGAGGTGGGAGGAAGGGCTCCTCCTCCTCCTCCTCCTCCTCCCTGGGAGAACAGCTAGTGCCAACCAAATGAAACCGTACTGTTCCTGCAAACTGTGACCAAGCCGGGCAGCTTCGGGCTGGAGGGCTCCGGGGGCTCCGGGCTGGCTTTCCCTGGCTCCCGGGGCATCCCAGCCGCTCGGAGCCCGCCGGGAATACCGCTGTCCCGGGCTGGGCCCGGGGCCGCCTGCTCCTGCCCGTCCCATCGCGGGTGCCTTTGCTCTGACCAGGGATGCCGTGACCTTCCCTTGCCGTGTCCATCCCAAGCCCTGTGCCCCTCTCGGGTGGAATCCTTTCCAGCAGCAGAGCCGGTGCTGCCCCGGGGATCCCTCCCATCCCCTCAGGACCCCCCCGATCCTCCTTCCCACAGCCTCACCCGACCCACAGCCCCACCGGAGGCTCAGAGTGGAGTCAAGCCCGTCCCATCCCTGTTTATTTAAACCCTGGGATCGATTCCCCGCACGCGGCTGCAGCTCGGATGGCTGTGGCCTGGCACAGCCGCTTTCCCATTCCCTGAACTGTTGTACTCCGAAGGAATAACTGTTTTCTCCTGTTTTAATAAAAATTCACAGCACTAGGAGGGGAGCTGAGGCTTCTTGGCTTGTTTTTTTCGATGGGAAAAGCTGCTCGGAGCCCGGCGGTGCCGGGATTAACGGGAGGCGCGGCTGCAGCGCTGGGATCCCTCCCGGAGGGAAGAGGGCTTTGGGGTGCCGGTGTTTGCCATCCCTGATGCTTCCTGATCCCCTCCTGTCTGCAATAAATAAAGGATGTGCTGCATTGACCTCAATTTATAATGAATCGCGGATGAAAGCGGCCCAGCCCAGCGAGCCGCGGCCCCCGGGGCTGTTCCCGGTCCCGGCGCTTCTCCTCCGCTCCCCGGCAGGAATTCCCGGCACGGGCACGGAGCTCTGAGCACAGCTCGGCCCCGCGGCTGGCTGGGAGATTTCTTCCCGGTTTTGTTGTTTTAAGCAGGGCTGAGGGGGTGGGATGGGGTTTATTTTGGCAGAGGGATGCCGCTGGGATACCCACGGGAATTTTGGGGAGGCTGAAGGCAGCCGGTGAGGGATGTGGAGGGTGACCTGATTTCCCACATGGCCTCCAGTGGCAGGAATTCAACTGGTGTGTCGCCTGCACCGCCTGCATCCTGAAATGAATCCAGAGGGGCTTTATCCTGCACAGGGCAGGGCAGCAGGGCCTGGAATAAACTGGGAATGCACTGGGATGGGATGGGATGGGATGGGATGGGATGGGATGGGATGGGATGGGATGGGATGGGATGGGATGGGATGGGATGGATTTGTAGGGATGGATCCAGCATGGATCCCCCTCTGGCTCAGGGGTCCCTGTTGCTCCAGGGGCTCTGCACAAAGCCCTGCACACTCCCAGCCCTGCACTCTCAGGGTTTTGCACACCCCAGTGTTGCCTCTCACACTCCCAGCCTGGTGCCATCTCCCTGCCTGCCCTCTCTGGCACATCCCAGACCATTTCTCTCCTGGCAAAGGAAGCTTCACTCTGATTTTTTCCCTTTTTAGCAAACTGAACTCAACAGGAGCTGCAGCTGTGGGTTGGTGTGAGCTGCCTTTGCTCAAGGAAAAGAAACCATCAAAAAGCCTTTGCCATGTACCTGTGGGGACAGGGGGACACCAGCAAAGCCCCAGGCAGGGCTGGGGGGCTCCTGCACATGTTGGGGGGTGTGTGCATGAGGGAGGGGTGTGAACACGAGGGCACAGTGTGGCACTGTGGTACCCGACCATGGGCCACCACAGGGACAGGCTGCAGCCGGGGCGATGGGGCACCCCAGGGCTGCAGGTGGCTCTGCAGGATCACACTCTGCCCACCCACATCCCAGTGGGAATTGGGGGAGCAGCCCATGGGACACCCCAACCCTGCCCACAGGCACCCTGGGGTGCTCAGGGCACCCAGTGCTCCGGGCAGGTGAAAATGTAAAACGCTGTTCCCGGGGTCACAGCCAGCTGGATCCTGCTCTTTTCCTGAGGGCATGGAGACCTCATTCCCCCTCAGCTGCCAGCCTGGTGCTGTCCCCACCATCCCCTCCCATCCCCTCCCATCCCCATCCACCCCCATCCCCATCCACCCCCATCCATTCCCATCCATCCATCATCCATCCATCCATCCATCCATCCATCATCCATCCATCATCCATCCATCCATCCATCCATCATCCATTCATCCATCATCCATCATCCATCCATCCATCATCCATCCATCATCCATCCATCATCCATCCATCCATCATCCATCCATCATCCATCCATCCATCATCCATCCATTCCCATCCATCCCATCCCCCTCGCTGGCTCCAGGCTCTCAGGGCTCTGCCTGTTTGGCCAGGCCCATCAGGGATTTATTTTGCAGGAGATCCGGACCCCTGGCTGGGAGCAGAGCTGCCCCTCAGCCCGGGCAGACAAACACGGGTGTTGTGGAATCCAGGGGATGTGGAGCTGCTCCAGGTGACTGAAAGCAGAGGGTGAATCCCTGGAGCCGAGTGTGGAGTTTTGGGCGGGGTGTGATGGACTCGTGGCAGGCAGCAGGACCAGGCAGGGGCTGCCATCCCTGCCCTGGGGTCAGATCTAGAGCAGGAATGCCGGAGTGCCGCTGCCATCACCTTCTGGGACACTGGGGATGGTGACAGCCCTGCGGGGATGTGCCTGCTGCCCCTTTCTGGCCATCCTGGCACTGGGTGCCACCACCCGATTCTGGCATCCCAGGGCATCCCACTGACACGGGGCACAGCGACCTGGAGAGATGGAGCTGATGTTGCTCTGCAGCAGCAGCGGGATGGGAGCAGAGCCAGGCCCGGTGTCCCAGAGCCAAAATCCCTCCAGGAGCTGCCCCATCCCTCCCTGTGCTCCGGCGCTCCTCCCTGGGCAGGCCGTGCTGGCCAAAACAGCGGCTGATGCTGTTAATGAGCTCGAGGGTCTTTGCCTGAGATCTCTGCGAGTTGTTTCTTGCTCCATCTCCTGGCAGGAGCACGCGGAGTCACCGCTGCCCTCAGCATCCCGGGCTGCATCCCCTGGCAGGGGCGCTAAGAACTGGCTCATCTCGGTTCTTGCCGTTTTTCCATACAGAAAATTTCCCTCTAAGCAGAATTCTGCCTCCTCCCTCGGCAGGGCTATTTTCTCCCTTCCGATCCCAAATTCAGCGGAGCTTTCCGAGCTTTTCCCATTCCCCTGCAGCTGTGCCCGGCGTTCCCCGTTACAGGTGGGATTTGGGGTTCGCTCCCAGGTGTGGGAGGAGGCTCCTGACGCCTCCCCGGGGCTCCCCCCGCTGCCCTTCCCGGGTTTCCAGCGGGCTCTGGGAGCTGGCAGCCGGCGGCCGCGATAACCTTGTGGCTCGGAACATTGCAGCCATCCCTCTTCTCCCATCAAGCGTTCATTTAGGAAACATTCCACTAAATACCCACCTGACAGCGCGGCCCCGGGAGATTGATGCTTCCAGCGCCTCGGAGGGCGCGGTGCCAGTGACTTTAAAATGTCACAACGACACCCCCGGGGCGCCCACGTCCCCTCCCGGCGCCCGGGGCAGGGATGGGAGTGTCCGGAGGGCGCCGTGGTGCCAATCCCTCTCCCAGCCCCCTCAGGCTGTCCTGGGGGATTTGAGAGCACCCAGCACAGGTTTGTACCATCCCCAGACAGAAGGTTTCCTCATCCCTGACAGCTTTCCCATGGCTTTGGGACATCCCCATCCCATCTCCAATTCCATCCCAATCCTATCTCCTTTCACATCCCATCCCTCCCCCTCCCCACTCTCTGAGGAATCCCTATCCCACCCTCATCCCCATTTCATCCCATCCCATTTCCAACCCCGTCCCCATCCTCATCCCACCTCTATCCCTATCCCTATGTCATCCCCATCCCAATCCTCATTTTATGCTCATCCTCATCCCCATCCCAGCACATCCCAACACTCATCCTCCTCCCATTCTCATCTTCATCCTAATCCCACCCCCTTCCTCATTCCCATCCCCATCTCATCCCATCCTATCCAACCTCATCCCCAACCCATTCCAGTGCTCAAGCTCACACCATCCCATCCCATCCCATCCCATCCCATCCCATCCCATCCCATCCCATCCCATCCCATCCCATCCCATCCCATCCCATCCCATCCCATCCCATCCCATCCCATCCCACCCCACCCCACCCCTCAGGGCAGGAGGAGCTCGGCAGTCTCAGCTGGGCAGGGCAGAGCCAGAAGGGCTCCTCAGACCCTCAGCGCTGCCACGGAGGGATAAACAAGGAGCAGATTAATTAAAGCTCAATCAGTCCTATCCCTGAGCCAGAGCCACTTCAGTCCTTTTCCTTTCCATGCCCTCAAACTCCTGAAAGGAACGAGGACGTGATGTTGGGATGTGAACCCGGAGCGAGGGCCCTTGACAGGGAGATCGCTCTGAAGCTGCAAATGAACCACACAACTCCAGGCCTGGATCGAGCTTCTCCAGCCTCATTAGTGGGATCAGCTAATTAGGAAAACAGCTGGCAGTGCTGGGAAAGTGCTGCTGTCCCCAGAGGGACAAAGGGACAGAGGTGGCACTGACCTGCTGGCAAGGCTGGTGTGAGCCCGGCTGAGATAAGGGGGAATTGTGGAGAACATTCCCACCATCCCAGCGGCCGCGGTTGGGATTTCAGCTGGAATCCCTGGGACACGCTGCCTCTTCCCCATGGTCCCAGGAGCAAGTTCTGAGGAGACCCCAGAGCTTCTCCCCACAGAATCAGGGGGGATTGAGCGCAGGGACCGTGGGGCAGAGCAGAGGGAGCCAGCACGGCTTGTCCCAGCCTTCATCCCATGAGGAAGGGAGCAGCGCGGCTGAGCCGGGCTCCGGGAGAGCCCAGGAGCATTCCAGCGGGAATCCCTGAGGAACAGAACCCAGTCAGGCCTTCAAACGCAATTAAGCTAATTAATTTTCCTCCCCCATCCCCGTCCTGTGCCGCCTGGGCACCGCCATCCCCATCCCCATCCCTGGGGAAGGAGGTTCCACCACGTCCCTGCCGCTGCACCGGGAGCTCCGCTGGGGACTGGGGGGGAAAAGCCCAGAAATTGGTCCTGTTATTCCTGCTGGGATTTGGGTGGTGACAAATTAATGAGTTTCCACCCCAGGGCCTCTGGAGAATTAACTGGGAGGGAGCTTCGTTAACATCGGGGAGCAAATTGATGTGTTAAAAAAAAAAAGAGATTTTAACCAGGTTTTGCTTTTTTGGGGGTTGTTTCTCCCAAAAAGCCACTTGTTACCATCAGCAGCTCCCCCTTTGGGCGCTGGGATCGCAGCCTGACACTGGAGGCTCCCTGTGGGGCACAGACCCGCGTGCCCCAGCCCCATCCCGAGCTCCATGGGGAGAGGGAATTGGAGCAGAATTGGAAAAATCCATCCCCCCCACAAGTCACGGCTGCCCGGGAGGAGCGACCCTGCCCTGGGAGCTGAGACCGCACAGCGGCGGGAATTGCTCACGCCTGAAATCCCCTCCCGGAGCGCGGCCGCGGGGGTTTCTGCTGCGGGAGAGGGGAAATTCTCCCAACTAAAAGCAGCTTCCAGGGGAGCCCCGCTGGCCGGAGCCGGGGGCGGCTCAGCGGCGGCGCTGCGCTCCGGGAAGCCGCGGAGCCGCTCCCGGTGCGGCTCGGGGAGATGGAGCACACCGGGGCTGGAGCAGCCCCAAAATTCCCGGTGACTCGGATGAGGCTGAGCACTGCAGCAGGCGAGGGGGGGCTTGGGGAAGCAGTTGTTGGAGCAGCAGAGATCCCAGTCCAAGATTTTTGGGGTTCTTGTGACAGTGCCGAGATGAGGCACATCTGGAGCTTGTCCAGCTGTGCCTCAGTTTCCCCATCGCTCTGACGCCTCCGTGGGGACCAGTGAGAACCTGGGAGGTGCCGACTGTTCCGCTTTTCTCTCTGCCACCCTGTTCCAGCTCTGGGAATCGCGTCCCTCCTCCCCCCAGGCCCTTCCCTCCCACCACGGCACCTCCAAACGTGCGGAGCAGGAGCCTCGGCAGCCTCCCTGTGCCACTGTCCCATCTCCAGAGATGCCACCCGGGCACAGGGGACACTGTGACCCCTGTCCCCCAGCGGGCCGGGTCTGCTGGGACAGCCCAGCCCAGGGGAGGAGGACAGCGGGATTTGGGAGGGAAGGTGTGCCCCGTCCTGGGAGCGTCCCTTGCTGTGTGCCCGAGCGCAGGGATGTCACAGGGATGTGACAGGGGTGTCACAGGGATGTGACAGGGACACGGAGGCGGTGTGGACATGGCACCATGGGAACCTGCCCTGGCTCAGGAGCCCAGCTGTGATTAATCAACGTCCAAGTGAGAAATAAGGTGAAAAATGTGACTAAGGCTGGGGGCAAGCAGGAGGTGGCTGGCAAAGGTGACAGGGATGGAGGGTTTTGCTCCCGGCCCCACTCCCCGCCTCTCCCGCGGCTCGTTCTTTCCCTGCCGTGGGAGCAGCAGCTCTGCCCGTGGGGTCCCTCACCCCGCAGCACCCCGGGGACCTCGGGGTGACGGCCGGCCCAGAGTGGCACTCGCGGGGGCTTTGGGGTGGTGGCAGCCTGGGGTGCCGGCTGTGGGGACACAGGGGTGCCACGTGCAGGGAGCTGGGGGTGACACCTGTCTGGTTTGGGGTGCCACATGCAGATGATGGCCTCTCGGGATGGTGACAGCCCTCGAAGCCTGCAGGGACCCTGGGACGGTGACTGCCCCACGAACTGGGTGCCACGTGCAGGGACCTGGAGGTGGTGGCAGCCCGGGGTGCCACGTGCAGGGACCTCGGGGTGACAACTCCCTGCATGTGGGCACCCCGGGGTGACACCTGCCGGGACAGGGGGTGCCAAAGGGACCCCCAGTCCCTCCCCCGAGCCCCCCCGCGGTACCAGCATCTCCCACTCCCCCTCCCTGCGGCCCGGGACGCTCCCCCCTCACTGCCGCACTGCCCCCCCTCGCCGCCCCCCGGGGGGAGGCCCCACCTCCCCCCCGCCCCCGGCCCCATTTCCCGGGCGGGACCGTTCAAAACCCGCCCGGCGCCGCCGCTGCCCGGATTCCGCCGCCGCTTCCCGGGGCCGGGGCCGAGGATGCTCCGGCTGCCGGCGGCGGCGGGGGGGCGGCGGGAGCGCGGCGGGGGCTGAGCCGCGGCGGCAGCGAGCCCCGGCCTGCCCGGGACACTTGCGGGGAGGGAGAAGAGGAGGAGGAGGAGGGAGGAGGAAGACGAAGAGGCCGCCTTCAGCCTCGGCCCCGCCATGCCGGGCCCCACCGGGGAGCGTGGCCCGGTGGCAGCGGCTCCCCGGGGGCTGTGAGCGGCCCGGGGCCGGCGGAAGGGGAGCCCCGGGAGGAGGTGGGGGGCGCTCGGGGCTGAGGGGGGGCCCCGAGCGGCATGGCCAGAGCCGTCCCCCCCGCCGCCGCCGCTTCCACCGGGATTTAACCGGGGCTTGGATGCTTTCACCTCCCGTTTCCACTTCGGGAGGGCATGTGCGCGGGGGAAGCGGGCCGCCCCCAGCCGAGCCCCCCCGCGCCCTGAGTCCGCGCTGAGGGGCTCGGCCGCAGCCCCGTCCCGCCGCCGGCCCCGGAGGACGGGGAGCGCCCGCCCGCCCCGGCCCCCCCTGGCCGGTGGTACCGGGCGGGGGGCGGCGGGTACCGGCAACTTGTGTTTAGCGTCCGGCGGTACCGCCTGGGGGGAGCCCCCCCTCTACCCGACGAGATTTGGGTTTAAACTTTGGGTTTTGGGGAGCCCCGAAGATGCCTTTCCACCCGGTGACGGCGGCGTTGATGTACCGGGGGATCTACACCGTCCCCAACATCCTCGCCGAGCAGCGCCCCGTGGAGATCCCCGAGGATGAGCTGGAGGGTGAGCGGCTTCGGGGGGCTGCGGGGGCTGCCCGGGGATCGGGGGGGATGAGGGGAACATCCCGTGGGACCGTGGGGCGAGGCGGTTTGGGGCACCGGGAAGTGCCTCCCGCGGGATGCGGCTGTGCGGGAGCCGGGGTGCGCCGTGGGGAGGCTGAGGGCGAGCGGGATGCGGATGGATGGAGAAGGAGGAGGAGGAGAAGGAGGAGGGGAGGAAGGAGGAAAGGCGAAGCGAGGAGGCGTGCGGGGGTCCCGGGCCCCCGCTTGTGGCGATATGACACAGCAGGGACCGGCGATAGTGGCGGGGGGCCGGTCTCCCCTCCGCGGCGCGGCGGGGTCACCCCCTCCCCGCTGTCATAATATGACAGAGGCTGGTGGCGCGGGGGACACGAGGGGTGGCTGTCACCCGTGGCACCCCCGGGGCAGCTCCGGGCAGTCCCGGTGTCACCGGACTCCGGCCGGGAGGAGCGGCCGGCGGGGCTCTGCCCGCCCGTGCCATGAGAGGGGCCGAGCTCAGCTCGCTGCCACCAGAATGGCTTTTTCCACCCCAAAAGTTTGCCGGGGCGGCGGGACGGGCACTGGCGGTGCCCGGCTTTGGGGTGTCCCTGGGGAACCTGCGGGAAAGGGGTGCAGCACCCCCGGCTCCAGACCGGCACCGGGGGGGAAACAGAGCCACGGGGGGGTGACCCCACACGTGTCCCCACTCTGCCTGGGGACAGCACCCTCGGCCCAGCAGCAAAGCAGGAGCCCCTGGCATCCCTGTGGGGAAACTGAGGCAGGGAGCCACAGGGCTGGGGGTGAGGAGAACCCCAAAATCCATTTGGGAGCCCCGAGCAGGCGCTCACACCAGTGTGCAAGGGCTGTGTGTGTGTGTGTGTGTGTGTGTGTGTGTGTGTGTGTGCAGCTCTGCAGGGTGTGCGTGTGCGCTGACGTGCTGTCACAGCCTCACTGCAGGGGCTGCGTGTGTGTGCACAGGCATGGCACACCCCCTCCACGGCGTGCTGCAGGTGTGCTCACACATCTGTGTGCTCACACATCTGTATGGTCACACATCTGTGTGCTCACACATCTGTATGGTCACACAGCGTATGCACATGCACGGCCTCGCTGCAGGGTGGCTCTGTGCGTGTGGCTGTGCCAGTGTCACCGTGTGCCAGTCCCTGTGGCTGGGCCAGTGTTTGTGTCACTGCAGCACGTGTGTGTGCCCATGCCCAGCCCGGCTGCAGGAGGTGTTTGTGCGTGTGCACACGCACAGCAGGACGGGCTGGTACGCACACCCTGCTGCAGAGGGTGTTTGTGTGTGCCTGTGCACGAGCACAGTGTCGCTGCAACGTGCTGGGGGTGTGTGTGTGTGTGTGTGTGTGCAAACAGCAGCACAGCTGTGCTGCAGTGGGGTTCTGTCAGTGTGCACACACAAGTGCAGCTGTGCACACTGTGTGTGTGTCTGTGTGCACAAGTGACGTGTCAGTGCAGGTCCATGTGTGTGCACACACAAGTGCAGCACCACTGCAAGGGGCTGCGGGTGTGCAGGCACGGGGATGTCGCTGCAGGGGGTTTGGGTGTGTGCCTGCGTGCATGCACTCGCACAAATGCAGCCGTGCCGGGCGTTGGTGTGTGCACACACAGGTGCAGCACCGTTGCATGGTGGTTGTGCACGTCCAGCGTGTGCACAAGTGCAGCACTACTGCGAGGGAAGCGTGTGTGTACATGCACCAGCACGGCAGCACAAGGTGTTTGTGTGTTTGTGCGCACACAGGTGTGTCTGTGCAAGGTGTCGGGGTGTGCATGCACAGGTGCAGCATCACTGCGAGGGTCAGGGTGTGCTGCATCCATGCACAGGCACGTCCCTGCACGTGTGTGTGTGTGTGTGTGTGTGCACGAGCACATCGCTCCGAGGTGTTGGGGTGTGTTTGCACACTCACACACGTCACTGCAATGTGTGTGTGCACACAGGTACAGCGTCACCGTGACGTGGTTCTGGCTGTGTCTCTGTGTGTGCACGCACAGGGTCCGTGCAAGGGGTGTTTGTGTGGCTGTGTGTGTCTCTGTGTCTGTGTGTCTGTGTGTGTGTATTTGTGTGTGTTTGTGTGTGTCTGTGTGTGTGTCTCTGTGTATTTGTGTGTTTGTGTTTGTCTCTGTGTGTGTGTGTCTCTGTGTCTGTGTATTTGTGTGTCTCTGTGTGTGTGTGTGTTTGCACACCCAGGCACATCCCTGCGGGGTGTTGGTGTGTGACACCAGTACAGCATCACCAGAAGGATTGTGTCTGTGTGTCCGTGTGTGCACAGCTCCAGTGTCACTGCCAGGGGTGTCCCAGCCTCACTGCAGGGGGGTGTGTGTGAGCCCTGCAGCTGTCCGTGTGTCTGTCCATGTGTCCGTGTGTCCGTGTGTGTCTGTGTGTCTGTCCGTGTGTCTGTGTGTGCTCACACCCCGCTGTGGTGTCCCTGTGCCCACTCCCGTGTCCCTGCACCGGTGATGTCCCAGTTCACCCAGTCCCCGGGGTGTCGTGTCCCCTCAGCACCCACCTGTGCCAGCGGGGCCGATGGCAGCGCTGGGAGCCCCAGGGGGACCCCACGAGGTGCCAGACACCCACGGGCTCCCCCCCCTCCTGTCCCCCTGGTGTGGGGACACTGGTGACATCCTGACACGGCCTCACACTGGGGCTGAGCAGACTCAGGGCACAGGGGGTGCTCAGTGAGGAGCCAGGAGCCCGCTCTGGCCGCTGTCAGGACACGTCCTTTCGTGTCCCCCAAAATCCTGAACCATCTGATGAGGAGCCATCTTGCAGCTCTTCGGGATGAGCATCCTTGAAGGATGAATTTTGGGGTGCCTGGAGTGGAGTGAGGCCCCCAGGAGCACAAGGAGAAGCTGGAGGATCTCCCTGCCCAGGCAGGGACACTGGCCATGGAGAAGCTCAGACTGACAGGTCAAAATCCCACTAAACTGCCCCAAAACACCTTGAAGACATCACTGATGTGACACCATCCAGGCAGGGATGTTCCCAAGCACGTGGGGTCAGTACTGTCACCCAATATGGGTTTTTTTCCCCCAAACCCAAAGTTCACAGCTCATTTCTCCTGCTTGGATCCCCCAGCATTGATCCCCCTGGCAGCTACGTGGAGAAGGAAGAGGCACCAACATCCTGGCCTGGCTTCCCACTGTCCCCCAGCCCAAATTCCCTGGCCCTTCTTTTCCACCAGCCTGGTTCCAGCTTCACACATCAGGCAGCATCAAAAAGCCACAAACTGCCCCAAAAAGGAGCGGAGTCCTGAGCACAGCAAGAGGTGGGGTGGAGTCAAGGGACTCAGGCCATGCCTCAGTTTCTCCACAGCATCTCCCTGCCACCCTGCAGGGATTTCCCCCAATCCCAGGGGCTCCTGTTGAGCCAGAAACCCCCAAACCTCCCACTGCCATCCTCCTCTGCACTGGACAGGGCTGAACACTGCAGCAATTTCCTCGATTTGGGATTTTTTTTTTTGGGTGAAGAGTGGCACAGCTCCAGCACCAGGATGAGGGCACAGACCCACCCGGAGACCACGGGATGGGGCCAGCCCCAGCCCCCCATGGATCCTCAGGGCTGGGTGCTGCAGCACCAGGGGGATCCCCCCACGGCAGTGCCCACCTGGTGGCACCCCAAGCCCAGGCACATCCAGGGATGCGTTTTTAGGGCAGAATGACACAATTTCGGCCGTGGCAGCAGCGAGGGTGCAGCGAGCGGGTGTCTGGAATTGGGGCAAATATTCGGGGTCTGCTGGGCAGGTGGGACCCTGCTGGGGAGGTTGGGGGCTCCAGGCCGGCCGGGGGTGGGGGCAGGTGGTTCTGTGGGTGCTGTGGGTGCTGTGGGTGCTGAAGCTCAGCCGGACTCACTCCCGCTCCCCCCGCAGAGATCCGGGAAGCCTTCAAGGTGTTCGACCGCGATGGCAACGGGTTCATCTCCAAGCAGGAGCTGGGCACGGCCATGCGCTCCCTGGGGTACATGCCCAACGAGGTGGAGCTGGAGGTCATCATCCAGCGCCTCGACATGGACGGTAGGACCCCGACAACCCGGCACGGGGACAGGGACGGGATCCCCAGCGGGAGAAACCCACAATTCTCCCGTATTCCCACCGCACACGCTGCACACGGGATGTGGGATGAGCCTGACCCGGGATCTGCCTCCCGCTGGAGCCTCCTGCTCATCCATCATCATCATCATCATTGGCACTGCAGCTTTGTTTGGGATGATTTAAGAATCCTGGATGTTTGTGGGACCGCGCTGCCGAGGCTGGATCCTGCACCCAGGGGGGAAACCTGCACCCTGGGTTGTGTCCTCAACACCCATCACCCATCACCCCCCAGCACTCTGTGCCACCGTGACCCTGTCCCCACCCCTCCCTCGCCCACAGGGACCTGAAAGAGCTCCTTAATTTATTGCTTTTCCTTTTCCCCATTTAAAAGCCTTTCCGGCAGCGCTGCCAAGGCGCCGCTCCCCTCATTACTCATCGTTAGTGCTGCCCTGACAGCCCCACGGCAGTGTCCCCACAGCCAGGGGACACGGCCAAGAACAGCCACCAGCCACCCCCAGGGTCACAGCCACCCCCAGGTCACGGCCACCACCGGGGTCCCTGCTGGAGTTGGGGTTCCTGCTAGAATTCAGGGTCTGACTGTTGTTCAGAGTCCTCGACAGCACTGGGCTTCCCCAGCCAGCACTGGGGGCTCCAGGTGACACTGGGTGGCCCCAGGTCCCATTGGAAGGGGGCCCAAATGGCATTGGGGGTCCCCAGGGAATACTGGGGGTCCCTACATGGCAATGAGAGCCCGGCCAGCCCTGGGGACCCCAGCCAGTGTTACCATCCCAGCTGGTGCTGGGGACACCGAGCTTTGTTGGAGGTCCCCAGCCAGTGTTGGAGTCCCTGGCTGGTTTTGGGGGTCCTCAGCCAACATTTGTGGTCCCCAGTTAGCCCTGGGAGACCTCCAGATGACATTGAGATCCCAGCTGGAATTAGAGTCCATCTCATGTTCATGTCCTGGATGATATTTGGTTTCCCCAGCCAGCACTGGGGTCCCAGATCACATTTTGGGGGGACTAGGTGGTATTAGGGTGTCCCTAGCCCACACTGGGTGTTCCCAGTTGGCCCTGGGGCCCTGGCTGGCACTGGGGACTCCATCCAATGCTGGGCATCCTGGCCAAAGTTGGAAGTTCCCTACATTTGCTGGAGGTTCCCAGCTGATCTTGAGGTCCCCATCTGGTTTTGGGGATCTTTGACCACCCATGGGGACCCTTCTGGGTGGGGGAGTGTCCCATGTGCCCCATGCCCAGGCAGGGGGTGACGGCCACTCCTGTGTCCCGCAGGTGACGGGCAGGTGGACTTTGAGGAGTTTGTGACATTGCTGGGGCCCAAACTCTCCACCTCGGGCATCCCCGAGAAGTTCCACGGCACCGACTTCGACACCGTCTTCTGGAAGGTAGGGACACCCCAGCCCCACGGGAGGGCAGGGACACCCCCATGGGAAAGCAGGGGCACCCCCAGCCCCACGGGAAAACAGGGACACCCCACAGGAGGGCAGGGACACCCCCAGCCCCATGGGAAAGCAGGGGCACCCCCAGCCCCTCCTGGGGCATCACCCCAGAACCTGCACCAGGGAAGGCTCAGAGTCAGGGCCAAGGCTGGGATTGGGATCAGGGATAGGATGAGGGTCAAGGCTGGAATTGGGGTTGGGCTGATGGTGAAAGTCAGGCTCTGGGTCAAGGATGAGGTTAGGGCTGGTTTAAGAGTCAGGATTGGGTTTAAGATCAGGGTGAGGGTCAAGCTCAGGCTCAGGCTCCAGTTTAGGGTTAGTGTAAGCCTTGGGTCAGGGTCAGCACTGGCCTAAGGGTTGGGGTTAGGGCTACGTTTAGGATCACGGTTGGGGCTGGAGTCAGGGTTAGGATGAGGGTTGGGATCAGGTTTAATGGTGGGGCCAGGGTCAGGATTGGGGTCAGGAATGGGTTCAGGGTCAGGATTGAGGTCAAGGTCAGGACTGGAGTCAGGATCAGGGTCAGGGTGCACTCCCCTGAGCTCCTGCACCCCTGTCACAAACTGGGCCACATTTGGTGCCAGCACCCTCTGGGTGCCCCTCGCTCTTCTGGGGGTTCCCAGGACACCAGGCCTTTCCCAGACAATTCCAGGGTGATCCACCCAAACCACCACATCCAAAGGTTCTGGGGCACCCCGGAGCCCCTGTCCTGCCGGCCATGGGGTCACCCCGAGCCCCTGTCCCCGGCAGTGTGACATGCAGAAGCTGACGGTGGACGAGCTGAAGCGGCTGCTGTACGACACTTTCTGCGAGCACCTGTCCATGAAGGACATCGAGAACATCATCATGACGGAGGAGGAGAGCCACATGGGCACGGCCGAGGAGTGCCCCGTCGACGTGGAGAGTGAGTGCCGGGCACCGGGAATGCCAACAGCCGCGGGGATGCCAAACCTGGGGATAGCACTGGTCACCCTTAGTACAAGGAGAGTGTATTTGGGATTGGGGTAACGCGCTGTTTGTCCCACCCCCAGCCTGCTCCAGCCAGCAGATCCGCCAGACCTGCGTGAGGAAGAGCCTCATCTGCGCCTTCGCCATCGCCTTCATCATCAGCGTGATGCTCATCGCCGCCAACCAGGTGCTGCGCAGCGGGATGAAGTAACGGGGCGCCCCCGCCGCCGGGGACCCGCCGCGACAGCGAGGAGGAAACACCTATAAATATCTATAAATATCTCGATGTACATCCATCTGTGGCCCAGAGATGTGCCCCCCCCGGGCGGGGGCGGCCGAAGGGACAGAGCCGCGCCGGGGCCCCGCTGCGCCGGGCGGCTGCTCGCAGAGCGCGGAGACTTTGGTACCGACACCGACACACCGACCCCCCCTCGCCAGACCAAATCCGAGCCGTGAGTGCATGCGACGTGCATGGAGCCCCGTGAGCCCCCTCCCCGCGGCGGGTCCCCTCGGATTCTCCGATCTAGCGTTAGAGCTCATATTTAGGATAAACCAAATCATCCCCTAAGCAATACACGCGCCTGAGATGGTTCCTAGAGCCGGGAGCGTTTGCATGGACTTGGCTGCCAAGGGCTGGATTCCACCCCCCCCCAAAGTCCCTCCCTGTCCCCGTGCCGTGCCTCGGTGTCCCCACTGCCCGGTGCGGGGACATTCCTGACCTCCTGCTTGATGCACTTTGAGCCGACCCCCCTCGGGAAGAGGCGGAGCGACCCCGAGCCGGGAAGCCCCGCACGCCCCGGCACCCCCAGCCTGTATGTAGCACCCACCTGGGCACAGACTGGTTCGGATTTGGGGCCGTTTCTCATTCTTTGGAGTTTTTGGGGTTTTTGGGGTGGTGTTTTTGGTTTTTTGTTTGGTTTTTTTTTTGTTGTTTTTTTTTGTTCTTCCTGGTTGGTTGTTTCTGATCTGAAATAAAACTGGGATTTCTGAAGCGCTCTGGGCTGCAGGGGCTCCTGGAGATGCTGCGGTGGAGGGAGATGGGGTGGGAGCACCTGTGGGTGCTGCTGAGTCCTGCTGGCATGGGAGGTGGGCACTGCTTTGGGGGGCTGTGACCCCCAGGGGACTGGAGCATCCCTAAACTTTGGGGCAGCAGGACCTGGCCCCTTCCCAGCAGCTCCCAGGTCCCCCACCCCACTCCAGCTGTGGATCCTGCTACAGGTCCTGCCTCTTCCATGGATCCCAGTGGTTTCATCCCCCTCTCCACATCTCACACCCTGATATTTTATGTTTGGTTTGATGGATGTTTCACTCCCCTTTGTCTCCACGGGGAGGATGCTCAGCCCAAGTCCCTTCCCAGAAGTTCTTTCACTGGGTAAGAGTAATTCCAGCAGGAACCAGGATCTGTCTGGGGCACCTGGAGAGGCTCCACAGGGTCACAGTTTCTGGGCCAAGCTGGGGATCCTGCCCCAAGGCTGGTGGCAGGGAGCACCCTGTTACTCCTGATTTACACCATGGTGTGAGCCCCCCAGCCTGAGGGACATCAGGAATCTCACTGTGGGAGCCCATTCCCACCGAATGGATCACCCTCCCCGAGCCCCCAGCGATGCATTTTTAATGGTAAAGGGATTAAAGGAATAAATAAAAATAGGGGAAGTGCTTGGGGCTGGGAGAGAATCGGGCAAAGCTGCTGCTCCCCATTTATGGGGCTGGAGGAGCCCATCCCAGGACACCAGGGCTGGGACATCCCCACCTTCACCTCCCTGGCTGCTCCCATGGGAAAAACTCATTTCCCTGCACCGGCATGGGAATTCCCACCCTGCAGCACCAGGGGGAAAGGGGGACACACCCCATTTTTGGATGCCAGGAGGAACTGGTGGCATTTTATTGATTTGGGGTTTGGGTGGGGCCTTTTTTTGATCTTCTCTAATTTATCAAACCAATTGAAGTGAACGTCCAAATGAGAAATGGAAATGGGAAGTGCTCCACGGCAAGGAAATCACTCCGGCTGCCTCGCAAAGTGCGGGAGGCTCCGCATCTGTAATGAAATTTCATCCATCTCCCGTAGAAAGTTTGGATTTTTTATGGACTGGCATTTCCAAAGGAGCCACGTGGCCTCGGAGACATGTGTGTATATATATATATATTTATTTTTAACTAGGTCTATTATAGACACTGTGAATAAACATAAGAGAAGGAAAAAAAAAAAAAAGACAATTTAATTTGCCAGAAAATACAATAATGTAAAAGAAAAAATTAGATAAAAGGAATAACGCCATCCCCCAAGCTCAGCATTTCAAAGCTGCTCAATTAATTTTAATGGGAATCGGCAGAACGGATTTCTTGGGGCAGGTTTGGAGTGGCAGCTCCCGATCCCGGAGCAGGCGGGATGCCGGAGCGGGGTCCCGCCGCGTCCCTGCTCTGCCGCAGAGGCGATGGATCACTGCGGCTGCTGCGACAGAGATGCTCCGGGATAATTCAATTAAGGGACCGCCAGGAAAGGCGAAAACAAAGGGAATGTGCCGAGAGGTGGGAGCTGCCGCGGGAGAGGGGAGGTGGGAGGGAGCAGGACCCTGCATGGGCTCCCTGGACATGGGGACAAAGGAGTAAAAGTGGCAGCAACCCCAGCGGGGGTTGCAGGGCTGCGATTCCATAGCTCTGGGAAGTGTTTGGGATAGGAAGAGAAGTTGGTAATGGTTGTTTCTCTTGTGCTGCAAGAAGTGTGGGATGGGCTCAGCTCCACCCCTGTCCTGGTCCCATTCCCATCCCTCTCCTTGTCCCAGTCTCTGTCTCCATCCCCAGCTCCATCCTCAGCCCCACTCTCATCTTTATTTCCATTCCTCTCTCTGTCCCTTTCCCCTCTCCCCATCCCCACTGCTGTCCCATCCTCACCCCATTTCCATCCCCATCTTCTCCCCATCCCTGTCCCATCCTCATCCCTGACCACTCCCCATCCTCACTCCCTTGCTGAATTCCATTCCTGCCTCAATCCCCATCCTTGACCCTATCTCTACCCCCATTCCAACCCTTCTGTCCGTGCCTCTCTCTGTCCTGTCCTCACCCCAGTCCTCCTGCTGTCCCCATTCCCACTCCTGCTCCCTTTCCCCGCTCTCCCAGCAAGAGCTGCCAGAGGACACGGGCAGAGCCCAGCGGGGCTGCGCTTGGCAGGGGCCCAGCAGCCGCTCATTTCCCTAAAAGCTTCCCCATAAATTACTCCAGCCCTTGCTCCAGCAAAGGCACTTTGGCTCAGGCTTCACTATTGGGCAGCAGCTCCTCACCCCCGCCCCGGGGACAGTGAGTCCATCCCTGCAGCGTCCCTTGGGATCGGGTGCATCCCTGTGGGAAGGAGCCACAGCCCTGTCCTGCTTTGGTGTCCCCCTCCCGCAGCCTTTTCCCATGGATGAGCCCACAGCAGCTGTGTCCCACCCTGCTGGGACAATCCATGGCATTGTCACCTCCTGCCACCTGCTGTAACACACGCCCCACAAATCCTGCAATTCCCAGCCTCCTCCTTCTCCCCCCGGGAGTTACACAGCTCCGTGAATCCACGACACCCTGCAGGTGATGCCGGGCTTGGCCTGTTGGCCACGCATCCTGCAGTTTTTGTGGGAAAACCCCAACTTTAACAAATCCCCCTTGGCAGCCCCTGTCACCTTCCCCTGGACAGGCTGGAGCTCAGCAGGGAATGCTCCTGCTCCTGCTCTTGTCTTTCAGCCTTTATTGGGAATTTCTGCTTCCAGAGCAGCTCAACTCCTTGGGAGCAAGGAGAGCATGGAAAGGCTGTGGATGCTGTGTTTTACAGTGGAATTCTCATTTACAGTTGGGTTCCAGAGCTTACCCAGATAACTCTATCTAATTTAAGGTGGATCTGGGGAGCCCTGAAGTTTGGAAGTGTTGGGTAAAAGAACCCCTCCTGGAGCAGCTGGAAAACCCACCAGGACCGGAGCACATGGAGCAGGGACAGGCCTGGGGACTGATCAAAACACAGTTCCAATCAACGTGGGCAACAGGGAAGGATTTGGATGTTGACTGGGGAAAAAAAACCTATGCAAGGGACTGGAGAGGGAGTTCCTTGATCTGTTGGTGCTGGTGGCCTCAGAAGGTGTCCAGGAGCGTGTCCTGGCTGCCACCATCAGAGCAGCCACTGTCCCCCCCTTCAGTGAAGCCTCTCAACATTCCCCAGGACTCTTCCCCTGTGCCAGGCTGGGGCACAGGGATGCACATCCAAGCTTGGAGAGCTCAGCTCCCACTATGGAGCACCCACAGTCCCTGGGGAGTCCCCACTTCTCATTCCCTTGGGGGCAGGGTTCCCATCCATTCCCAAAAAGGAGCCACCTGGGTGCCCTTATTAATCCACTTGTCCTTGCAGGTGGAAGTGAGGACAAGACATGGGGCTGATCCTGCATTCTCTGAGCCCAATCCCTGTGCTCCTGCTCTCCAGCAAGCCCAGGGCTCCTGCCTGGAAGGATAAAAACATTCTCTGGTTGGACCTAGAACTCATCCAGGCTGCAGCCAAGGCTGTTTCCAGGCTGCTGTACATCCAGTCCCTGCTCCCGTCAGAACCACGTCCCAGGATGGGGCTGATGCTCCAGTGACAATTTGCCATCACATCCCGAGATGGGAGCCCTGCCCTGCTGGAGCGATCCAGGCAGGATTTGGCCACAGGCAGCTGGCTCCTGCTTGTGCTCTTCATGAATCTGGACCCACCACCTCCCTGCCCAGCCAAACCTGGAATGCTCTGGCAGTGGGCACAGCCCTCCTGGACAAACCCGCTGCCAGAGCTGCCTCCCGGGATGCTGCTGGACAGGATCCCCCCTTGCCCCTGGAGCTGCAGCACCCCGCTCCCTTCCTGAGACAGCCAAGGGCCTCCCTCACCCCACGCTTTACCGGCAAGGAGAGATGACCCAAACTCTCACTGTGGAGAAACCTTGGGATATTTCCCCTCCTTGCCCCTTGCCTCCAGCACAGCAGGGGCAGGGCTGAGGGAAGCTCCCCAGACTCTCCACTGGGAGCTCCAGCACCTGGACCCAGGCAGGGTCACACCCTGAATTTATCAGGACAAACACAGCACCAACACCCGAGGAAATTAAACATCACTTCACAGCTCCAGCCTGGATGACAGAGCCCAGCACGGAGCTGGACTGAGAGCAGGCAGAAGTGATCTGAGGGGATGGATCCCACCCAGGAAATGGGGAATGTCAGCTCCAGGTGACAACAGACACCCCCTGTGCAGGGAGAAAGGCAGGGGAGTGGCTCAGCCCATGGGAGGCTGCCAGACCAGCAGGAACACGACACACAAGAGTCTGCAACGGGCAGGAGGAGGGTTTATTGAAATAAAAGTGTGTATAAATAATCCTGTCCCTTTCCCAGAGCAGAGGCAGCCAGCCCCAGCCAGGCTCTGGGGGTGCCTCAGCCCCACTGCAGGTTGGGGGGCACCGGCCACCCCCCGGGCGGGGGGGCCTGCAGGGATGGGGGCAGCTCCTGCACTGGTGGCCAGCCCAGAGGGTACTGGAACGGTGCTGGTTTCTCGAGAAGAGAACTGTGAGGGGAGAGGGAAAGGGATGAGGTGAGCAGCAGTGTGCCAGTCTGACACCAAGGCCATGCTGGGGCTGGGCCTCCCTGTGCCCCCTCCAGTAGTCCCCAAAAAGAAGGGGCCAGCAGAGGAGGGTTTTGGTTATCACCAAATGGGTTCATCCACCCCCACATCCCAAATCCAGCACCAGAACAGCTGTGTGACCATTCCAGCATATCCAAGCAGCCTAACACAGCGTGTGTCTGTGAAAACTCAGGTGGGAACGCTGAGGTGAGGGGGTCTGGGCTGGGGGGAGCAGCACAGCCCCCTGAGAGGGGCTCAGCAGGCATAGCTGCCAGGTGCTGGTCCCAGCCCCTCCATCCCCACTCCTCACACAGCTGAGTTGGAAGAACAAACAAAACCAGCAGATGTTTCTTTCTGAGCAGCCCAAATCCCAAACCAGCTGTGCACTTCCCAAAGGACAAGGACCCCTCGGAAACGGAGGAGCTGCCAAAGCAGCAGGGTGTGTGCACCAGAGGACCCTTCAGCTGAGGGAAGAGCCTTCTCCCTCACCCCATGGTCTGGGAATCACTCTGGCCCTGCCCCTCTCTTCAGCTTTACTGGTCGAGGCTTCTGCAAACACCACACTGGGATGAAGAACTGCAGGAGCAAGAACCATCTCTGCCTTCCCTCCAGCTTGACCAGGGCATGTTTAAATTCATGGGAAACATACCTTTTCCATAATCCCCAAGTGCAGGAATCTCATTTGTTCTCTCACACAAGCCCCTGACAGCAGCCTTGCAGCTTCTCAGGCCTCTACCTCCGATCCTGATGAATCTTTTTAATTCTTATGCCAAAAGAATCTAATCAAACTCCTTTACATAACCCCAGGGAGAAGCAGCACCCTCCTCTCCCTGCGGGCCATGGCTGAAAGCCAACCACAGGAGTAGTTTTCCAGGAGTGTTTTCCAAGCAACTAACGCAGAGCAAAGTCACTTGGCTCAAGGTTTATCCCCTCAGTGGGGATTCTCCAGAGCCCAGGATGAGGCAGGACCATGAGGACACACACCAGCCCCTCTGGGCAGGGATATTTGGTGTCATCCCCGCAGCACTGTGGCTCAGGCACATTGGATGTGGAGCAGAGGGAATGCTGCAAGGTGGAGCCATCACCTAATTAGCATTTCCTGAGCAGCAGGACTGATCAATAGGCAGGATGCTGCCTGGGTACTCAATTCCCTGGGGTCTCAAGAGCTACGAGTGCTCTATCAAAGGTTTACCTACAGCTGGAGCATTCTCAATGGCTGTCCCACAGGGATTCTCCAGTGGTCACCAAGATCAAGAATATTTCCTTTCTGAAGGTGTTAATGGGATCCCTCTCCTCTATCCCCTTCCACACTCATGGAACTTGTGGCATCTCAGAAGCTTTGAGGCCTTGAACCCTTTTCTGATGGAAATCCGCACTCTACATTTCCTTTGGAAGAATCAATCCCATGAAATGTGGGGCTGGAGGGCACAGAGATGATCAAGAGAGGGGAGCACAGAGATGATCAAGATAGGCTTTGGCAAGGCTGGAGAGAGGAAGGGAAGTTCCAATAGTTGTTGTTTAATTCCTGTAGCAGATGGTTTCTGAGCCTGCAGGGACAGGGAGGCTGGAAAAGGAGCAACAATCCTGGAAATTTGTTTTGTGCATCTATGGAGGCAGCAGGGACCCAGTTCTGAAGGTCTGAACATTCCTCTGGGTGTGACCAAGTAGTTCTGAAGGTCTGGAAATTCCTCTGGGAATAGTGACGGCTATCTTCTGATCTACCTCATATTCCAGGGATTCACAGGCAGGACAAACAAAATGGGGCAAGTGAAGTGTAGGGGACAGGAATGTGGACACCTCTGCAAGGCCAAGGGCAGCCGAGCTGAGGGACAACAATCCCAGAGCAACAAGCTCAGACAAGCATCAGAAGGAAGCTCCTGCCCAGTCCAAACACGGAGAGGACGGGAACAAACAGAGAAAGAACAGAAGAGAGATTTGGCACCAGCCCAAATGTCATCCCATTAAGCCTGCGGCACAGTCAGGTGAGCGAGGAAACAGCCGGCACCGAATCCGAATGGATCCTGTGAGGAGGAGCCAATTCCACCCTCCCTGGCAGGCAGGGGATGGGGGAGCTGTCAACAGATGAAAGCAGGCTCCTGACACTGAACCCTGGGCGTTAATGAGCCAGCACAGCAGCGGCTCTGTCCTTCCAGGTGTGTCTGTGCACTCTGCAGAGGACAAGGGGCAGCCCTCTGCTGTGGCCTGTTCCCAAAGGGTGTCCCCTGGCAAACTGGGACACCTGTGCAGACATCCCTGCCCAGGTGGGGCAGGTAGGGCTGCATCCACACATGTGCCCCTCACAAGGGCTGGCTGGGGGTGTCAGGACCTCTGATGCCCTGCGCCCTCCTCTATCCCAGCCCTCCTGTGGGATCCCCCTCTGCATCCACACCTGGATGATCCCAGTACCGGTACCTGCTACTCTGAGCTGCGCTCAGCCTCTGGGCTCTCTTGTCCAGCCAGTCCTCGATGGTGCCAGGTGGGATATCTGCTCCCTCCCTCTGCAGCTCCTTCAGCCTCTTCTCCCCTGCTCGAGAGAAAGATTGAGATCAGAGAGGGCTGGATCAGAGGGAGGGCCATGAGAGAAAGGGCCACCAGACCCATGTTCTTTCACTCCATTAAACCTGCTGCTCATTACCCTGCACAGTTTCACAGGGTGGAGAGTGTGCACCATGCCTGGGCAGCCCCTCCTCCTCCTCCTCCTCTGCCCTCCTGCCATCCGATGCTTGGAGCCATCACTGGTGACAGCTGCAGCCAGGCAGAGCAGGGGACAAGAGCTAAACCAGCATGGTGGCAGTTTGGGCACTGAGGGGAGTCTGACATCTCCCCCCGGGGCAGATCACCCTCATCCTTGCTTGGAACGGCCTTGGCTGGCCCTGAGCCATTTCCAGAGCCGTGTCCCTCCAACTGGCAGCAGCAACTGTGCCACCCCTGCCCTGTTAGGTGGAAATGACAGGGACAGTGTCCGGATCGATGCAGCCTTGGCAGCCCGGGAGAGTCTGGACAGTTCTGGGTGTGTGTTCCAGCCAGCAGACAGATCCCAGAGCTGCTGTCAGGGCTGCTTAAGGAGCTCCTGCCTGATGTGTCCCCAACCCCTGCACAGCCCAGGCAGAGCTGTCACCAGCCCAGGGGCAGAACCAGGCCAGAGAGAACCAGGGGACAAGTTCTTGTCTTTAGAACCAAGGAATGGCTTGATTGGAAGTCACCTCAAAGCTCATCCTATCCCACCCCCTGCCACAGTCAGGGACACCTTCCACTATCCCAAGTCCTGTCCAGCCTGGCCTTGGACACTCCCAGAGATCCAGGGGCAGCCACAGCTTCTCTGGGCACCTTGTGCCAGGGCCTCACCCCATCAGAGGGAAGGATTTCTTCCCTAAATCACAGAATTGCAGAATCAATCAGGTTCAAGAGAGATCATCGAGTCCAGCCTATACCTAACCTAAATGTCCCCTCTTTCACTTTGAACCATTACTCCTTGTTCTCTTTCTCATGGTGGTTAGGAATGAGGAAGGAAACCAGTACGAAACCTCTGCTGTTTACTGAATCAAGGTTTCAACCCCTCCAATCACGCTGGAAGGGCTGTGTGGGCAGATGCCCACAGGCACCCCCTGGGAAGAAGGGCATGGAGCCAGTGTGGCACAAACCCACAGCTGCCCAGTTAGCAAAGCTCCCTCGTCCCCTGCAGCTGCAGGAGGGAGCTGGTGCTGAACAGGTCTAGCAGGAGTCCTGACACAGCCACACTCCTGCCAGCACATCAGGGATGAGAGCACGCTCCCAGCAATCCCAGCTCCAGCCTAGTGGAAACTTCCCACCTAACAGAACAGGGAACTCAGAAAACCAAATACTGGTGACAATAAAAAGGAAGCAGAGGCAGATGCATGTCATTCCCTTAGCCCTGCTCATCCATCCTTCTGGGGGATCCCTGATCCCATTTAGGGATCAAGGCACCTGCAGCTGTGCCCCTCAGGAGCCTGCTCCACACCCACCCACCATATGTCACATGTTTTAAGGAAAATATTATACCTTTGCAGACAGGGTGTGAAATTAATAGCGCTTGGGCAGAGTGAAGGATCACTTCATCCTACTGGTGGCAACCAATTATTCATCTGCCTGTTGAATCCTAAATCAGGATGGCAGGGATGTGCTACACAATGAGCAGCCAGATGGATAATTTGTCATCCAGCCTTTTCAGCTGCTGCTGCTGGGCGGGGTGATGATGTGCCCAGTGCCACCACAGAAAGCCTGCTGTGGTCTGGCTGCTGCTCTGAACCCACCGAGAAGGCTGGAGACAGCAATGTTCCAGTCTCCCACAGTTGTTCTCAAGGATCAAAGCCCCAGCAGAGCTACCTGGGGTCAACCCAACCACCTGGCCAGGTGAGGAGAGGGGGAGGCAAGAAGCTCAGCCTGGAGAGCTGGGCACTGCTCACACTCAGGGTTAGACTCATCTGGCAAACCTGAGCACCTTATTTCCCTTTGTTCCATGTTCTTCCACCTCCTGAGCACATCCCACCTCAGCAAGGGGACAGACAAGCAGTGTCTAAGAGAAGCTTCGATGAGACAGGGAAGAAAATTATGGAGAATCTCTCCAACCTCTCTGTACTGTGATCTCCTCTTCATCCAACTCCCAGCCCCAAGAGAGAGCAGAGCATAAACAGTCCAACTTCTCTGTTCAGAGCAGGGAGCCCCAAGGTACCATACCAGGGATGGAGTAGCCACAACTCATGTTTCCAAGCCAGAAAAGTTCACTGGATGCTGTGGAACTACTCTGGATTTGCAATGCCCCAAATGAGGCCACAGGTATCCACATTAGAAAGACATTCAGCTGTCTCCCTGCTCTCACAGCTCCAGGAGCTGCTGCTCCGGAGCAGTCCAAACCTCAGGCTCAAAAATACAGCAGCAGGGACAGGCAGCTCTCCAGCTCTGCCCACCTTGAGGACATCCATGTCCCTCCTCTGGTGCACACACATCCCATCCAGGGACCACCAAACACACCCTGAAACTGGAAATACTCCCTGAATGCCAACAGCTATTCCAAGAAGCAGCTCTGAAAGGCCTTCACCAGCCCTTGCCCCCTACACGTGCCAGTGCAGCTGGACAGGTGTGAAAGTGCTTCCCATCTCCTCCTCCTCACCGTGGTGTTTGCTTCAAAGTCTAATTACAGCCAACTGAAAGAGCATCTGTAGTCGTGAAGTGCCTCTAATGATGCCAGAGCTGAGCCCACATTTATCTTCTCTCCTCGTGGGTTTTATTCTTGACAAAGGCACTGCTGTGTGAGAGATGGAACCTGCCAGTACTCGCTGGAGGGTCACCCAGCAAGGCGATGCACAGGAAATCCCTCAGCTCCCACCCAGCAAAGAGATGCACATGAAATCCCTCAGCTGCTTCCCTGGTGGATGTTGTGGAACCCCAACTCTTCCAGAGCACACAAACAGCACCAGAGCATGGCTGAGATGAGGCTGAGGAGCCCCTGCAATGGGAGCAGCCAAACAAGCAACCACCCTGCAGCCCAGTGTGAGCGCTCCTCCCACTCCCTGCCCAGTTAAACCAGTGGACTCCAGCCACCCCAGCAGGGCCCTCAGATCCTTGCAACCCCATGGACATCCTGCAAACACTCACCAGCTGTGCCCTCCTCTGGCAGCCCTGGCTGGCTGGAGCCATCAGAGCCCAGCCAGGTCGATCCTGCCTGCGCCAGGGACACGGATTAGCGGGGAGCCAATAACTCTGAGCAAGGAGATGGCAATTTGACAGTGACTTCTCCTGACATGACTGCACTTAAAATGACAGCCTGGAAGTGTCTGCCTGATGAATGATGCAGCAGATGCAGAAGGCTAATGCTTTGATGGGGAAACAGCTGGGAATATGAGCTCCCTCCCTGCTGAAGGTGTAAACTGTTGCTTCTTGATGAGGATATTCTACAGGGTGCAGAGATGCTGACGCCAAAGTAGGCCAGGCTCCAAGCTGTTCTAGAACATGGAATCATCCAGAAATTTTCCTACTTAACCCACAAAACTTACACAAACTACAGGGTCAGCTTCCAGCATTAAAAAGGTCAAATGTTAAGGATAATGCCACATTTCCTTTGGTTGTGATAAAAATATTTCATTATCAAGGTGAGTTTACAGACATGGAGTCACCAATGCCAAATACTCACAGGGACTCAGGGACAGGTTCAATATTTTCATGATAAAAAAAGTCATCATGGTTTAGATGGGTTAAAAAAAAAAAAGTCAGACAAGGCTCTGCCTGCACCAAAGCTGAGGAAAGGGGGATTAAGCAGCACTGTGGGCCCATCAGGAAAGCATCCCCCACCAGCCTGGCCACCCCCAGCATGGTCCCCCCAGGCTTGGGAAGGCTCTGGAACTTCCAGCCTCTCAGCTCATCTCAAATTCCTGATGACCCCTGCCTCCAAAGCTGCCAAAATCTCCCAGCTGGGTCAGCGAGAGGCAGCCTGGCCCAGATTGCTCCAATCCCACTGGCTGTGGCTTGGGATGGCTCATGGCTCAGACATCCTGAGTGGGAATGTGGGACATTACTGATGGAGGATCCTGTGTGAATTACACACCTTGCCACTACAATCTTGCCCTCAACTCTGCCCTCCTCAGCCCCAGCACCTGAGACAAGGGTGCTTTGGCAACTGAAGGAGTGCTGGGACGTCCCCATGACTCACCAGACAGTGTCTGATCCTTCCATCCTGTCTGTTACAGGCTGTCCCTCTCCTCCACCAAATCCTGCACCAGCATTTCCCTGCAGCTCTCTGATCAGAGCTGGAATCTGTGTGACACACGAAGCCACACCAGGTGAGCAGGACTGAACTCTCCAACCAAGCAGCCCCTGTCCCCTGGCCATTGTTCCTTCAGGGCTAATTGGTAAATGAAACGTTTGACTCCAGAACACAAATGCAAGGTTTCCCAGTAATCATGCTGGAACTGGCTCTCAGCAGCCAATCCTGCACTTACACTGACCCATTTGACACAAGTCAATACTCAATAACAAGTGTAATTGGCAAGGAAAGCTGTGCGAGTGCAGAGGAGCTGCCAGCCCTCCCTGCTCTGCTCCAGAGAGCTCCCACTTCTCCTGCAGGAACAGCCAGTGCCTGGAAATGCTAGAGGCTCCTGTGCCTGCCACTCTGTGCACTCTCGGGAGCCCAGCAGAGAGGGGTCAGGGGCTGGAAGGTGACTCTGGGAAGGCTGGAGCACTCTGTCCCCACTGTGGCTTTATCAACTGCTGGCGGTGCTCAGAGATTGATTCAGAGTCACCTCGGGGGCTCTCACTGACCCAGCACGGCCTGGAATAGCTCTGTGCTGCCTGCCTCCCCCTGGCTCCCCTGAGCTCCTCCTCTTTGGGGAGCTCTTCCTCCCCAGACAGGATCCCCCTGAGGGCCAGGAGAGGCTCTGCCCCACGCACACCCCCCTCTCACATCCCACACTTCCAACACTTCAGCCTGGCTCTGCCAGACTCTTAGCAAAACAACAGCTGGCTCCAGTGAGGATGTGGGCATGGGAGCTGCTCCAAGCTGGGCTACACTGGGACACCAGGTTGGGGAAGGAATCCTTCTTCTCTGCTCCACACTCTGAGGCCATATCTGGGTGCTGTACCCAGTGCTGGGCTCCCCAGTACAGAGACAATGGGCACAACTCAAAATCTGGGAATTTCCATTAGGAATTTCTATTTAAATATTTTAAAAATTACACATTTTTATTATTAACCTAGTCAAACGGTGGATCAGGTCCCCCACAGAATCTCCAGCCTTGAGATATTCAAAACACAACTGGACGTGGCCCTGAGCACCCTGCTTGAGCTCACCCTGCTTTCAGCATGGTGAGGATTAGTTCATCTAATTAGTGGGGATTTCAACCATTCCACAAGTTCTCACCAACACCTCACTCATACTCCCTGGAAGTGTCCAAGGCCAGGCTGATGGGGCTTGGAGTAACCTGGTCTAGTGGAAAGCATCCTTGCCCATGGCAGGGGTGGAGTGAGATGAGCTCTAAGATCCCTTCCCACCCAGCCCAGTCTCTGATTCTGTGATTTTCTTTAACCACTAAAGTAATGACTCCTATGGAGAAAACAGAGCTACCACCTCTTTTCCCTAAAAGAAAAGTAGTTCCAAGAATGGTAGTCCCAGAATGAGAAAGTTCAGAAGTGCTCTGCAGACTGCCAGCAGGGAGCAGCTGCCATCCACCCTCTGCCCACACTTCACTTCCATCCAAAGCCACCCAAGCAGAGGCTGTTTCTGGATCCAGGACCCCTTTCACAGCCCGACAGCAGGACAGCTCTTCCCACCAGCTCTTCCCACGGGTGGAAGCAGCAGCTCCCTGGTAATAGCAGCAAGGTGGGGGGAATCAAATCCATAAATTTAAGGGGACGTGATGTACCAGTGCCCTCTGCTGCTGACAGTTTTTATTCCCTGACTGAATAAAACCCCGAGGGCTCAGGAAGGCCACTCCAAACTCTTGCTGCCAAGTGGTAACAGCATTGCTCAGCTCCAGGTTTGTGTCTGTGCCAGCAGCTCGAGAGCAGGGAGCATATGACAAACTGCAGCACTTCCAGGCTCACACAGCACTGGGAAGCAGGAGGGATTGGCTGGCTCTGTGTGGGCAGCAAGGGATCACAGCCTGCACAAACCCTCACACCCCCCTGCAGCAACTCTCCCTCCAAGGAAATCCTAAGACATTGCCTTGTTGGAGGACTCACGTTGAACCTGGGCACTCAGCTTCTCCAGGTCCTGCTCTGTCATGTGGGAAAATCTGCAGTTGGACCCAAAATCACACTGTCCTGGAATGAAATAGTGAGATTTAAAAATTCAGTTTCAAAATTCTCTAGACTAGATATTAGGAAATATTTATTCACAGAAAGGGTTGTAAAGCATTGGAATGGGCTGCCCAGAGAAGTGGCGCTGTCACCACCCCTGGAAGTGCTCAAAAAAGTCTGTGGATGTGACACCTGGGGACATAGTTTAATGATAAACATGGTGGTATTGTATTGACATTTGGACTTGGTGATCTTAAAGGTCTTTTCCAACTTTAATAATTCTGGTAAGAGCCAGAGTCCCATGAGAACCACCCACGGGAGGTCCTTGTGCAAGCAAACCCAGGCTCCATCACACCTGGATGCCAGACACAGGCCCAAGCCCCTCCCTCCAGCCTTGGGCTGGCTCTGCAAGGAGCTGCTAGAGCCCAGGCACTTCTTTCCACCTTAGAACTCCTCACCTGTTTGCAGAAACTTCCGACAAGGTTTCTTGGTTTGCTCTTCCTGCAGGATAGCAGCAGCATCTGGGAAGACAAGGGATGAACCCAGGTAAAGATCCTGGGCACAGCAAAATCCTATCATGTCCAGTCCCAAACTGGTCAGGGAGCAGAAGGAAGCAGAGAGACAGCAGGCAATGGTTTCACAGCCAGTTTATCCCACTCCCACTGCACTCCTCAGGCTGGCACTAACACACCTGGAACTGTGTGCTGGGACAGGTCAGAGCCACACACGAGGGTTTCACCTCTGAGACTGCCTGATTCAGCAGCACCACATGCTCAAACTGCTGGCACACAGAGTGCATAAACCATCAGTGCTGGTTTATTTTCTCTCTCCACTCCCCCCCTCCACATCCATCACCTCCCCAGTCCCAGGAAGGGAGTGGCAGACAGCTGGGAGCACCCACCTCGGAATAAGTCGTACCAGACTCTCTTAGCCCGGAGATGCTGCACTCCATTGAGGTGTTTCTTCCTGTTGTGCAGGTTGTCCTGGAAGGACCTGTCACAGTAGTCACAGAAGTACCTTTTGCCCATCTCTCTCCTAGCAAAACAGCATCAACATGTCCTGAGCTCATCAGGCAGCTCCTCGGCACCCAGCCATGGGAATGGAGGATCCAGGATTTACAGTGCCTGCTTCCAAAGGAGGAGAACTCAAATCACTTAGGGCTGGCAGACAGAGAAAGAGGTGAGACCCAACAGTTTATATCCCTGTCCATCACAGACTGCTGGGGCAGAATCTGCTGCCTGTACATGGGAGAAAAGGCCTGATCTGCATTTATCTCTGTCACCCAAAGCAGCAACAGCTCTGCTGGAAGGATTCTCCTTCCCTGAGCTCAGAGCAGAGAAAACAGAGAGACACAGGCTCCAGGGGAGGTGCAGCACAAACCATCCAAGGTGCAAACAGAAGGAGCTGGAGGTCCTGGGGACTTTTGACCACAACCTCCACAAGCTGATACAAAAGAAGAAGGAAACTCCCCCATGTCCATCTCTGCAAGGTAAGGAAGAAACTCAGCAAAGCTCATTTTATCCTTGAAGATAAAACAGGAGCCGATGTCACCTGTCCTGGAGATGGGAAGCTGCATTACAAACACTACAGGACACATTTCCTACAATCCACTGAGCCACCTGTTTTTCCCTAGACATCATGGATTGCTCTTCTCATCCCCATCAGCCTATGGCACCAAGTTGTGTCTGCTCTGAGTACAGCACTAAGATCACAATACAATTTGGGAGCTCCCACCTGTGCTGGGCCTGCCACTGTCACTGCAGGTGAGATCAGCTTGTGTTTTATCCTTCAGGCACCTCTCCCACAGGATGTCCCTGCTGGAGGTGCAACAAACACCCTGAAGGAGCTGCAAGCTCTCTCCCGAGGGATATAAAGGTGCCTGATGAATGGCAAAGATGGATGGACTGGGAGATAAACTCCAAAAGCAATTCTCCAGGTTTTGACACTTTGACAGCTGAGCGCATTTAAAAAGTGGCACAGAGACCAGCACAAGAAATAAAGATTTTATAAATAAAATGGGTCCAGAATCAATCACAGCCCCCTGGCCAGTTGCTCTGGCTCAGCACAAAGAGCAGAGCACTAGGGAATCCCTCAGAGCCTGGCATGCCCAGCTCAGGCAGGGCTGACAGGCCTCCTGCCAGACATCCACCCCAGCAGGAGCAGCAGCAGCACATTCCCCTCCCTCCCCTGCTCCCAGGAACTGCTGCTTCAAAATCAAACCCCTGGAAATCTCCGAGGCCTCACACTACAAGTTAAAACAAAGCTGCACTCCATGGGAAGACCTTCTGAGACTTTTAAAATTGGATTGAAAACCTCCACTCTGAAGGTAAAATGGTCAGATATTCCAAGTGAACTGGAAATCTCGTGTTGAGGTTCATTCCTGGGGGGGTGAGGGCTGGCCATGCCCCAGCTGTGTGTGCTGGGACCCCAAATCCCCCATGCCCTGGGCTGATCCCAGCTCGGCTCTGCAGGGCTTGAGGTCTGAAATCATCCTCCTCCAGCCCAGGAATCCAAACCCAAGCGCTGCTTAATGAGCACAGAGCCATAAATTCCCTCATCCTTTGCATCCCTGAGTTTTGCAGCCAGGTTTGCAGCCAGGTGGTGAGGCTGCTGGAATTCAGGGGGAACAATGCTTTTAAATACTGAAAAATCCCTGATCCACATGTTATTCCATAAACTCCCAAAGTTCGTGGTGACACAAAAATCTCCCTGTCTCAGCTGCTGGCTCTTGCACTCCATCTCTGCAGAAGAGAATGCTGCAGACAGGAAAAACAAATGAGATTCTGCAGTGGTCCCACACAAGTTTCCAGAGATCTCCCAGGGAATTCTGCCTGCGGAAGCCCAGCAGCAGCCAGCCTTTGAAATCGTATTTCAAACTTTCTCTTTCATCACTCCAACAGCAATAATTGCAGAAGCTCCTTCCCCCTCCTCCCCAAACAACCAGGGCAGAAAGCTCCTACAGACTCCAGACAGCCAGATCCCACATCCCACGGCTGCCTGCTCCCAAATTCTCCAAGCAATTCCCATTGCAGGGGACAGAGGGATTGTAAAAAGCAATTAGAGAGGTATCAGATTCTCCCCCAGACTTTCCCCTTCAGTGATTATACCCAACACTTATCCCCATCTTTTCAAGGATTCCACTGCATGGATACCTTGCTGGGTTCTGCCAACTCTGCAACACCAGCACTTCCCAGTCCAGAGGAGTAGAAAGCTGCTTCTGAGCAGCACCAACCTATTTCCATCCCCCCAAACGGCTCCAGCAGTAAACAAAGAGCATTATTCAGCTGAAAACAGACATGGCTCCTAATTAAATCCATCTTAGTCATTATGAAATAAAGTAAATGTAGCTGTTCTGTAAAGAACTGCCTCAGCCTAGCCCTTTCCTCACAGCATCTCCAGCCCCTGATTTGCAACTGAATCAGGGCACTCAGACCTGGGCCCACCGCAGCCATAAATGCTTCCAGGCAGGCTTTGTGCCAGCTTAAAAGTCTTCCTGAATAAATGCAAATTAAAAATATAAAAAAAACCAAACCAAACAACCCAGGGCTTTATGCTGTATGAAAGTGTAACAGCAACGCTGTGCTGTGTCTCCTGGAGCCCTGCTGGTGAGCAATACCCTGGTGTGAGGCACCTCGAAGGTGACAGAGAGGGGCTTGGGATAACTCTAGCCAAGATATCCTGGGCACCATCCCATATTTTCCTCCCTCCAACTGCTGCCAGAATGCTCCACGCTGCTCTGTATCAGCTGCAGATTTTATCTGGGACTCTCTGGGACGTCTCACCGGGCACAGGGAGGAAGGTGACCCCGACTCCCCTGTGCCTGGGGGAGCTGCTGCTCTCCACACCAGCCCCGGGAGGTGCTGCTGGGCTCTGACCTCAATTTCCTGTTTCTCACAGCCGGGCTCAGGGCCATTCCAGCCACTCCTGATACCCAGGCAGATGTGAATTAATTAAATCCAAGTGTCAGGTTTCTGATACTCAGCTGCCAATTTAAATGGGCTCAGATCTGCCGGGAGACTTGGAATGGCAGCAGAGTCTGCCAGCAGCTTCCCAATGACACAGGCACAGATCCTGCTTTCCATTCCACCCAGAGGAACCATGCAGTCATGGAATGATTTGGTTGGAAGGGACATTAAAGCTCATCCAGTGCCACCCCTGCCATGGTAGGGACACCTTCCACTGTCCCAGGATGCTCCAAGCCCTGTCCAGCCTGGCCTTGGGCACTGCCAGGGATCCAGGGGCAGCCACAGCTGCTCTGGGCACCTGTGCCAGGGCCTGCCCACCCTCACAGGGAACAATTCCTTACCAATATTCCATCTCTCCCTGCCTCTGGCAGTGGGAAGCCATTCCCTGTGTCCAGCCAGAGAATCATGGCATGGTTGGGTTGGAAGGGATCTTAAAGCTCATCTCATTCCAACCCCTGCCACAGGTAGGGACAGCTTCCAGTGGTAATCCAGATTGAGGATCAACACCAACCTGACCACACACAAACCATCTTGGTGGCAACAAGTAATGGGCAGCTGGGGGGATTTGTGTTAGATAATCCAGAGCAGTTACATTTTAAAAATAAAAATTGAGTTTTCCTGAGCTCTGCTCTTTGGTGACCAGGGACAGCAGCCAGGGCACGGCTGGAGCTGGGCCAGGGCAGCTCAGGCTGGAGATCAGGAAAGGTTCTTCCCCCAGAGGTGCTGGCACTGCCCAGGCTGCCCAGGGAATGGGCACGGCCCCGAGGCTGCCAGAGCTCCAGGAGCCTTTGGGCAGTGCTGCCAGGGATGGACAGGGTGGGGTTGGTGGGGGTCTGGGCAGGGACAGGGGTGGGACTGGATGATCCAGTGGGTCCTATCCCACTTGGGATATTCAGGGGTTCCAAAGGGATAACACTACACAGGAATGTGCCAGGCTTCCTAAACAAGCAGAGGTCTGTCCTAACCCAAAAAAATGCTACAGATCCCCATACTCTGCATGGGGGAAAAAATATTAATAAGTCAGGAGAAATTTCTCTGCAGCCAGACCTTGTGCTACTTCTGAGGGGGTAAGACAAAACAACAAAGCGGTGTCACTTGAGGATCTGCTCTGGAACTTCATGCAGATACTCAATTAACAACAGCCCTGTGGGGAAACAGCCCCAGTGTTAGGATTCCCCTGTCCCGTCCCCATCTGTTCTGCTTTCCTAAATCCAAATTTACCTCTCTCCTATCTGTGCTAAGGTCACCTCAGGGCTGCTCTGCTCTCACTGAGGTAAAAAAGAGAGAAACACAAAGAGAGGGCAGCAAATGGGAACGTTCCCACTTTTGTTCTGCCACATGGGGCCGGGTTCCGTCCTCCCGAGCAGCTCTCAGAGGATCCTCTGGCCCTGCACAGGTGCCCAGAGCAGCTGTGGCTGCCCCTGGATCCCTGGCAGTGCCCAAAGCCAGGCTGGATGGGGCTGGGAGCAGCCTGGGATGGTGGAAGGTGTCCCTGCCATGGCAGGGGTGGAATGGATGAGCTTCGATGTCCCTTCCAACCAAACCATTCCATGATTCACGAGCCCCATTCCTCGGACGCTGACACCAACCACCTTTTGAAAACCCAAACTGCAGAAAACATCCCAAATCCCCTCCCACCCACCTTCCGGGGGTCAGCTGAGGGCAATGACCGCAGCCCTGTCTCTGGCACCCTTGGCCGGACAAGGACCCCTCACAGGGACCCCTCACAGGGACGCCTCACAGGGACGTCTCACAGGGAGCCCTCACAGGGATCTCTCACAGGGATCTCTCACAGGGATCCCTCACAAGGATCCCTCACAGGGACCCCTCACAGGGACCCCTCACAGGGACCCCTCACAGGGATCCCTCACAGGGACCCCTCACAGGGACCCCTCACAGGGACCCCTCACAGGGACCCCTCACAGGGATCCCTCACAGGGACCCCTCACAGGGATCCCTCACAGGGACCCCTCACAGGGACCCCTCACAGGGACCCCTCACAGGGACCCCTCACAGGGACCCCTCACAGGGACCCCTCACAGGGACCCCTCACAGAGATCCCTCACAGGGAGCCCTCACAGGGACCCCTCACAGAGATCCCTCACAGGGAGCCCTCACAGGGACCCCTCACAGGGATCCCTCACAGGGACCCCTCACAGGGACCCCTCACAGGGATCCCTCACAGGGACGCCTCACAGGGACCCCTCACAGGGATCCCTCACAGGGACCCCTCACAGGGACGCCTCACAGGGACGCCTCACAGGGACCCCTCACAGGGATCCCTCACACGGACCCCTCACAGGGGTCCCTCACAGGGATCCCTCACAGGGACGCCTCACAGGGACGCCTCACAGGGACGCCTCACAGGGATCCCTCACAGGGATCTCTCACAGGGAGCCCTCACAGAGATCCCTCACAGGGACCCCTCACAGGGATCCCTCACAGGGACCCCTCACAGAGATCCCTCACACGGACGCCTCACAGGGACGCCTCACAGGGACCCCCGCTACCCCGCCACACTCACCCACCTCCGGCCAGGCCCGCGCCGCGCCGCCTACAACTCCCACAACGCCCTGTGGTAACAGCGCATGCGCATCTCACACACAGCACTGCGCGCAGCCTACAACTTCCAGCATGCCCCACGGGCGCTCGGCACCCGGTACAACTCCCAGAGCACCGCCTACAGCCCCCAGCAGCCCTTGCGGCGCGGCGCAGGCGCGGGGCGCGCAGACAAGATGGTGCTGCTGCGGCAGGTGTACGCGTCGCTGTTCCGCCGCAGCTCCACGTTCGCGCTGTCGATCGTGCTGGGCGCGGTGCTCTTCGAGCGCGCCTTCGACCAGGGCGCGGACGCGCTCTTCGAGCAGCTCAACGAAGGGGTGAGGGCTGTGTAAGGCCCCGCCGGGGCCGCCCGGGCGCGGGCCCAGCGCTGAAGGTCAGGCCGGCCCCGCTGGGCCCGCGGCTCGGCCGCAGCTTCGCTGAGGGTCAGCGCGGCTCGGCCGCCCCCGAGGCGGCTCCGCGGCTGTCGCGGCGCTCGGTGGTCGGGGTTTCGGGGTGTCCTTCGGCTTCTCTGGCCGCTCGGAAGGGGCCGCGGGAGGAGGAAAAGGAGCTTCATTTGTGCTCTGTAGTCCCGCGGTTTGGCCGCTCTGCCCGTGCCGGAGGAAGGGGATAAGGCTGGTGGCCTTGGGTGTCCCCAGCGTGAACCTTGGGTAAAAGGGGTCAAGCCGTCCTTAGGTTCCTAAGTGCAGCAGTGACAGGATAATGACTGCAGGATACCGAGGCAGGCTTGGGGGAGAGCTCAGAGCCCCATGCAGGGCCTACAGAGGCTCCAGGAAATGGGAAAATACTTTGGACAAGGGCATGAAGTGACAGGACAAAGGGAATGGCTTCCCACTGCCAGAGGGCAGGGATGGATGGGATATTGGGAATTGGGAATTGTTCCCTGGCACAGGGTGCCCAGAGCAGCTGTGGCTGCCCCTGGATCCCTGGCAGTGCCCAAGGCCAGGCTGGATGGGGCTGGGAGCAGCCTGGGATAGTGGAAGGTGTCCCTGCCCATGGTAGGGGTGGCACTGGATGAGCTTTAAGATCCATTCCAACCCAAACTATTCCACAATTCCATGATTGTTCTGTGCATCCCTTACGTGCAGGAGCAGAACTGCCATCTCCAGTCTGGAGGGGAATTCAAGGCAGTGTCTCTGGGCCACTAATCCAGAGCAGAACAGGGGAAGAGGAATCTCTGCAGCTTCCTCCCTCTCCAGGTTAAAAGCCTGGAGCCCCCATGTGTCCCCCAGATCCAGTACAGGACTCCATCACCACCTTCCCAGGCAGGATAATTTGCATTCTGTTATCTGAACTCCACTGAGAAGCTGCTTAAAACATCTTAATTTTTTTTTCCCCTGCTTGTTTTGCATGCAGAAACTGTGGAAACACATCAAGCACAAGTATGAGAACTGAGCAGCTCAGCAGCAGGAGCCAGCCTGGGGTGGCAAGAGGCACTGCAGGGATGGATTCAGCCTCCTGAGACTGGGACTGGATTGCTGATGGAACAGCTCCAAGCCACCGATATGATGTGAAGCCAGATGGACTCAAGGAGTTCTGCTGCTGTACTCCACTTACTGTGTTCAAATAAAACTCCTGGTCCTGTCTTGTGTCTGTGTGTTCACCTCACTCATCCTTTGCCCTCTCTGTGCCTCCTCCTTCTCTGGGAGGTGGAGAATCTCTAAGAACAGCCCTGTTCCTGAGTTCCAAGGCACTGTCAGGAATCACAACATCTTAAAACAGGTTTGAAAGCACCTAGACAGACAGTTGTAGCCACAACCTGTGGCTTCTGCTTGGGAAGGATGAGAAGCTGTCTGCTTCTTCTGGTCTGCCCACAGAAAAGGGGCTTAAAAACATTCACAGCCCCTTTTGTAGCGCAGCTGTGATGGAAGTTCCTGACTTGGGCCTTTCAGAGCTGCAGGTGCTGCTGCAGCCCTGCCCTGACAGGAGCGTGCTCTGCACTGCTGGGCTGAGAAGGGGATCAGCTGGAGCTTGCAGAGGTGATCCCTTTGCCACCTGGCTCCTCCCAGGCCTGGAGGAGCAGAAGTGATGTCAGGTTTGTGTGTCACACCTTCCTCCAGCCGACTGACCCAAGGGAAGGTGCTGCCAAGGGAGAGGGATCGCTCAGTTCCCCCCAGGGGCTTGCTCAGAGGAGTAATGGAATGGTTTGGATGGGAAAGGGCCTTAAAGATCATCCAGTTCCTCCTCCCTGAACCTTCTCTTGTCCCGAGCAGAGTCATTCCCTTCTCCCTGAAGAGCCCAGCCCTGCCTGGCCCTGTCAAACACTTACTCCTACATGGGAAGGGATATTTGGGCACTTCCTGGGGTAATGACTCAGTTAATTCCTCAGCTCCGGTGGCTGGAGGGAGATCTGGCTGAGTGACTCCTTCTCTTCCCACTTTCCCACTCCAGCAGCCCCATCTCTCCCTCCTCAGTCCATTTCCATAATCAGGAGGAATTTCAGCACAGGCTGAGGCAGAGCCCATCAGAGCCAGTGCTCACAGCAGCTTTGTTGGGTTTGCAAACGAGTGCCAGGGGGGTAAAACATTTACTCTGAGAACACAATGAGCACTTAAACACTTGTGCTTGTTTTTGGAGCCAAACCCAACTACAGTCCCAGTCCCAGCTGTGCTTCATAAAGATGGTTAAGAAAAAGGTTTAAGCTCTCCTGGGACAATCCCATCTGAGTGAGTGCCAGCTCCCTGAGCTCTGCTGCTGCTCCACATCAGGCTGAGCAGCTCAGAGAGAGGTGCAGGCTCAGAGCAGCAAGAACCACTGCTGAATACAGGATGAGGGGACAGCACTGCAGTGGGCAGCAGGGAGGAGCTGAAGCCATCGGTGCAGAGAGCAGGAGCTGCAGGAGAGCAGCATTATCCCAGCAGGGGATTTTCCTGGATACAGCATTTGGGGATACTGCTAAATCTATTCCTTTTTCCATGCCTGTCACTGGGGGGTTTGGGCAGCACTGACAGGCAAAGGAAAATCTCCTTGGAGCACTCAGGGCTTCCCCTCATTTCATGGCAGTGGCTGTTCTGCTGCATTTCTGCTGCTCTGCAAACAGCCCCACAGCTCCAGTCACAACACCAGACACCAAGGTGTGGACCTTACTACCACCCTACTACCACTTTACCACCCCACTGCTCCTGCACCACTGGGATTGCCCTGGACTACAACCCACTGCTGGTTTTCCCACTGTGGGGGTGACAGGCACAGGTAAGGAAATGCAGTGCAAGAAAATACAGCGTGGTGGGGAGATGGCACTCAGGGCACATTAACCAGTAAATTAACTAAACAAAGCCTAATTGGATACCAGGAAGTTCATCAATACTGTCTGGGCCTAAAAAACTTAGTAAGGGCCTTAAAAAACCAACTAAGACATCTACATCTTTTATTTGTACCATCTGTTTTCACAGGCCTCACTTGAGGGACAGAAATTCATAAGGTCTTACTCACCTGAACCCCTGTGGGTCTGCTGGCAGTGGGAACAGCCTGAGCCTTTCTGTGCCAGCACAGAGCTGTGTCAGGAGGTTTAGGTGGATATCAGGGAAAGGTTCTTCCCCCAGAGGGTGCTGGGTATGGCCTCGAGGCTGCCAGAGCTCCAGGAGCATTTGGACAGTGCTGCCAGGGATTCCCAGGGTGGGATTGTTGGGGTGTCTGTGCAGGGACAGGAGTGGGACTCGGGATCCCTGTGGGTCCCTTCCAACCTGGGACAAGCTATAACTCAAGTTCAGGATAAGGCATTTCCACGGAAGCCATGCTCTCAGAGCTGCCCACTCCAGGGTAGGCAGGAGCCAGTATGAAAATAAAACTCTGTGAATTATAAATAGTACAAAAGGGCAGGAATGGCTGCTGCAGCCTGTCCCATGTATTGGGCGCAGCCAGTGGCACACACGGTCAGGGCAGCTCCTTCCCGGGAACAGGCAGCACTCCCACAGGGAATGCGGCTCCGTGTGAGCCCAGCTGCCAGGTATTGCACACAACATCCATCCCCTGAGCAAAGGGAATGCCGAGGAAAGGGATCCTCCTCCTGGGCGGGGCCAGGGGATGGTGCAGCCCCGCCTGGAGCTGCTCAGGAAGGGATCATGCCCTTGTTGCGCTTCCTGTCGGCCATGGCCCGGCGGTTGTGGTTGGCTCTGGTGCTTTTGTTTGCTTCTTTCTTCCTCCGCTCCTGCTGCGTCTCCCGGTTCTGCCCGTGGCCCTTGGCGTTCCCAACAACGGCAGAGCTGTCGTGTCTGTGCCTGGAGGACACAGAAAAGGACATCACAACAGGCACACTGCACTCCTCGGGGTGAAATCCCACATCCCCACAGTCACACATCCTGGGTGTGAGGGGTTCAGCCTCGGGCCTCGGCTCCTCCCAGGGCTCCCACGGCAGCCCAGGAGCAGCATCAGCCACACCACCACTGTGTCCTTCCACACACTGAGCCCATCAGCTCAAAACAGCTATGAAACTGTCCCAAAATCCCAAAACTCCCAAATGTGGGAGCTGTCTGAGCTCTGGGAGTTGTGCTCTCCAAGAGCCTGTCTTCCACAGGGTTTTGCTACTTGGAGCGACAGGACAAGGGGGAACGGTTTTATGCTGAAAAAGGGGAGATTTAGATTGGGTACTAGAGGGAATTGTTCCCTGGGAGGGTGGGGAGGCCCTGGCACAGGGTGCAGAGAAGCTGTGGCTGCCCCTGGATCCCTGGAAGTGTCCAAGGCCAGGTTGGGACAGGGCTTGGAGCAGCCTGGGATAGTGGGAGGTGTCCCTGCCCATGGCAGGGGGTGGAAGAGGATGGTCTTAAGGTCCCTTCCCACCCAAACCACTCCATGATTCCATGCCATGCCTACCCCCATTCAATGGGATAAAACAACCAGCAGTGAAATAAAGGGTGGGTAAGGAAGTTCACCCCACTGTGGTAGGACCCTGACACAAAGGAATGTCAAGGAGCAGGAACAGCCCCAACAATTCCAGCCAGCAGCAAAACAGCTGCAGAGCCCGAGGGAGATCCTTGCTTACCCCTTCCTGGCGAGGAACGCCTGGCGCCTGGCTTCAGCCCTCTCCCGCAGGACAGCGGGGTCCTGCACAAAGTGGTCCTACAAGGAGGCAAGGGAACAGGTCAGAAACCCACTTGCATCATGCAGAAGCCTGGAGGGGAGAGGATTCTGTTGGGAACAGAGTTAATTCCTGGTTCAGTACCTCTGGACCAGTGGGATTGGTGTCAGGGACTCTAAACACAACACCTGGCACAAAACCTTCCCATACCATGGCTGCTCCCAGCACATCCATGGAAACAGAGTGCCAGTGACCCTCAGAGTGCTCTGCTGGCTCTGTCTGTCTCTGGGATTAAGGAGATTAAAGCTCCCCACGGAGGAAATGTCACTGCTCCAGCACAGTTAGGCCAGGAAGCACTGGAGAGCTGTCCTTGGGGACACATCACAGCCCAGCAGCCTTGAACAGCAGTCAGTCCCTGCTGCTGCTCAAAGATTCCCTCTCTGAAACAGGAAATCTGCTCCACATCACCTGCAGCTGAAGCAGGGAAGAAATATGGTAAATTTTAATGCAACTCCAACTAAATGTTACCTTCGTTCTTTCCTTTTCAGCTTCCTCCTCCTCCTCTTCATCCTCTTCCTCTGTCTCCTGTCCTTCCTCCTGTCCTTTAGGTCTCAAGACCTGAGGAATTGTGAATGGCCTGGGAATTAACACACAAATAGTTAGAAAAGAAAACAGCACAACCACAAACATTTCTCTGAACAGCACATCCTTTTTGGTTTGCATTGATGAGACTTTACAGATTTCACGGACTTAATTTTCCTGAACAACAACAACAACAACAAAAAAGCACCAAACAGGAGACCCAGGAGTTAATGCCACATTCCTTCGGGCAATTGACAAACACACAGTCTCCACTGGGGAATGTTCACTATGAAATTGTCACTGAAAATAATAATAATAGTTAAAAAAACCCCAACCCTGAAACCTCACAAGGAATTTCTCCACAGAAACAACTGCTTCCTTTGGGAAATGGGCATCCAGACACAGCCACAAGGCAATATTAAGGAGTATCCTTTGCTAGGATTTAGCTAAGCAGACAAGACAAATTTGGACAGAACCATTAATGCTCAGCCAGTGCTGTGCTCCAAACCCTCTGACTGGTCAGGGCTATCCAGGGAGCCCCAGTTCCATTGCTGTGCCCCAGTTTCCTACAGGGGGAAAACCCTGGAGAAATTAATCAGGCTTTATGAATCACTCTGAACATGCAGAGTGAACGGCCTGGGGGTGGAGGAAGAATTTACACATGCCTATAACTCTTCTTTAACATAAATATGTGTCTGTGTTCAAATTCCATTGGAATTCAGACCCACCATTCCGCTGCCGAAGAAATAAATGTAAAACCAGAAAAGCCTTTGTTATGTCAAACCAACAGATCCAGTTTTCAGCAGTGACATCCACTAATTGTTTCTAGAGGCAGTGAAAGAGGGAAAAACACCTGGGTGCCACATTCTTACAGGCAAAACACAAAAAGGATTTAAATTGAAGCTTCTCAACACTTTAGGAGCGGAAAAAAGGGACAAAAGAGCCTCAAAGCTTCCATTTGTTTTGAGGTTAGGAATGGTGACATCTTCATAATGCATCAGAATTCAAAAGGCCACTTTCAGAAATGTTAAAGCAGCTTTTAAACCACATGTTTTCTAAAATAAATATTCTCCAGCCTCCATCCCCACTTACCCTTTGCTTCCCAAAAGCTAATTGTGTGCAGTTGCCAGTCATGGTGCAGAGTGCTGTGCAGCTCTTCCGAGACTCAATTCCAGCTGTCAGCATTCAGAGGGGATTGACAGGGTTGTAAAATTTCCCAATTTTTGAAGTTTTCCTTGGCTAACCAGCCATTTTAGGTTGCCCAGCTCCACTGATTTTCCAAGCTGTTTTTCCCTGCTGCAGGGTAGTTTTTCTAAGGAGAAGCACTGCTGAGTACAAGTTTCCACACATGGCAAATTCCTCTTTTGGATTTGCTGACTAGTTGAGGCAATGGCAGAGTGGAAGCTGGAGAACATCCTGGGCACACTCTGTATTCATTTGCAACACATTCCTGAAGTTTAGGAATGGTCTGGATAGTAATTTAGTTTGTATTTATGTAGAGCCACTTTTCATTGAGGTTCTTTGCCTCAAGAGTGCAATCACCCTCTGTTCAAGGAATAGCCTGCCATGGGAACACTCCCTTATCCACAGGAGAAGGGAGACTCAAACCTTCCTCCTTGCACATCACAGTGAAAACAGAGAAAGGGGCGGTGTGAACTCTGAAGAACAGAACCCAAAGCAGCGTTTCCCAGGTTTGTGGGAGCCAGAGAATTCCGTGGTGATTTTCCCGTGGCTCCCTCCCTCCCTCCCCTCAGCATTCACCTCCTGGAGATGAGCTCGTCATCCGAGTCAGCGTCGTTAGCGCCCACTTGGTTCCCATCGTAGGTGTCGTCGTACTCGTCCTCGTAGTCCTCGAAGGGCTCTGCTGCTCCCGGCTGCAGGGGCAGCTCCTCCAGCACCACGCTGTACTGGCTGTAGCGCTGCCTCTGCTCCGCCACCAGCCGCTTGTCATTCACCAAGCTCCGGGTCGTGTCCTTCTCCCTCCTGCCGGCAACGGGAAGAAAAGGCAGGGGTCAAAACCTGCCTTTGAAGCTGCTTTTTCCCCTGTCAGTCAGTGGAATGTGAAGCAGTGCAGGTCTCATCCCCAGTGCCACAGGCTCTGCTTACCACACCTATTGGCTTGCTGGTTTATAGACTCGTGGGACGGTTTGGGCAGGAAGAGATCTTAAAGCTCATCTTATTCCACCCTCACACCTTCCATTAGCTCAGGATGCTCCAAGTCCTGACCTTGGACACTTCCAGGGATACAGGAGCAGCCACAGCTGCTCTGGGCACCCTGTGCCAAGACCTGCCCACCCTCCCAGGGAACAATTCCTTCCCAATATTCCCTCTCTCCCTGCCCTCTGGCAGTGGGAAGCCATTCCCCCTTTTCCTGTCACTCCAAGCCCTTGTAAACAGCCTCTCTTCCATCTTTCTAGTCAGCCCCTTCAGGTCCTGGAAGGCCACAATTAGGTCATCTCAGAGCTTTCTCTTCAGCTATCCCAATTCTCCCAGCCTCTCCACACAGCAGAGCTGCTCCATCCTTCTGATCATCCTGGTGCCTCCTCTGGTCTCACTCCAGCAGCTCCAGTTCCTTCCTGTGCTGGCCCCAGGGCTGGATGGAGTGATCCAGGGTGGGTCATTTGTACCAGGATTGTTTGGCCACTAAAAAAGAGCAGGAATTGTAGACCACCACACTTCAGACAGAGAGGAAGCTTTTACAGGAGGCCAAATGCAATTCTGTTCCAGATGAAACTTGGCCAAGGTGCATGGAGCACAAATGTGAGGGGAAAAGGACACATGTAGACAGGGAGATCCAAAACATAACCAGGTGAGAATTAGAATAAATACAGCTCCCAAGGCAAAGAACAAAACAGTAGAGTCAGTATGATTCAACCTCTCGGAGCACTGCAAGGGCTTGGTTTTAAAATTTAGAAGGCAAGTAAATTACAGTCATTTTAAAGAAGGGAAGACCAAGAAACAGAGGGATTAAAAAGCAGCTGCTGTGTGTCTCAAGCTGCACAAGCAGAAGCTCTGAAATCCCATTTTTCAGACCAGCCAAGTACATATTTACAGCAAAGCAATAGGGGATTCCACTGTCCAGCATTCCCAGGACAACCTGCAGCCCCCAGAGTCCAGCAGGACCCAGCATCAGTGGATTGTATCAGAAAAATGACATGTCCAAGGCAGTGGCAGTGCCAAGAAGGGACAGACTGAGGGGATGTGATCCAGCAGCCCGGATTTTCATTCAGAATCTCAAAACAAAGGAAGTTTACAGCTGGAGGTGGTTCCCTCTCTGCCATGACTCACTGCCTGCATTCGGTGGCACAATGCCCTCCCAAGCACGTGGTGAGCTCACACCCACCCCGGGATCCCTGGGATAACACCTCCTGTGGGAATTCAGCTGAGCCTGAACCCAGCACCTGGTAATTGCTTCCTGTCGAGCTGGTCTGATGACTGCAGAGGAGCTGCATGAAATGCTCTGGGCACCAATCCCAGGAAAAACAATGGGATAGGTCCTCTAGTCCCATGGCGCTCAGGAGTCCTGCAGCTCTGGCTCCAGGAGGCAGATGTAGCTGACTACCAGGGCTGGACAGGCACAGACAAGTACCATCACTTTTCAGGATCAGCACAGTCTATGTTGGCACATTCATTTCCTTGTGTTTGATTCCCTCCTCACCCTGGCAGGATTTCTCTTTCTCAAGGACAGTCCCTACTCCAAACTGCTGATGCTGAGAGTGGCCAGAACAGCCTGCTCTGGCTCTTTAGGCACTATGGTGACACCAGGCTTAGCAACAGCACCCCAAACACAAAAGAACTTGCTGAGCAAAAGGTGCTTAGAAAGATAAATAAAATTTAAGTATTTGATACAATTCAAATCCAAAGCAGACCTCAGACTAAGCTTGGAGAGCCCTGTTACCCCAAAACTGGGGAAAACCATCAGTGCTGAATATTAAACCCTGGAGATCAGGTACTGCAGCTTTTCCTTGGATTCAGTTGGATATGGTCATCTTTGGGCATTGCTGATCTCCAGGTTTTAAAGTACTCAAACCACAATTAGTATGTCTGGAGTTCTGCAGACTTTTCCCAAATATTCTGAAATGAAGGGAGGCAAATGACAGCAGGAAGAGCAGCAGCAAGAGGATAATCCCAAGAGGTCACATAACTACAGCAAGAGAGAGGAGAACTTCTCCAAGAGTGCTGGAGAAGTTCTCTGGAGGCAATTCCATGGGAGCAGATCCCAGAGCCCAGCTCAGGGATGATTTACAGCTTCCTGAGGCCTCCAAGTGATCTGCAGAGGGAGCTCCGAGCAGGATATTCCAGCCACTGGATGCTCTGTGCTGAACTCGGTGCTCCCTGGCCTTGACCAGCTGCTGCTGCAAGGCTTTGGGAAATAGGGATAACCCAGAACATCTGTGCAAGGCTTTGGGAAACAGGGATAACCAGCAAGGCATTGGGAATCAGGGAAAACCCAGCACACCTGTACAATGCACCCTGCCTCACAGAGCAAGGCACCACCATGAGGAGAAAGGTTCTGCCTGTGAATTCTCAGCTATGGACACAACAGAAGTCATGGCCTTGGCCAGAGAAAAAAGGAATTCCTTGCTTACTCAGCCAAGATAGGATCAGCACTGTGACACTGCTCTGAGGAGCTGGGCCACTGGACTTGGGAGCAAAAGTGGTTTTCTCCTAGAGTTTCATGCAACTTTGCAACCAAAACCTTAATTGGGAGCTCTCAGGTCATGTGGCTCCAACTCCAGCTGGACTTGTAGTTATCTGCTGTGTAAATACATCCCAACATTAAGATCACACTTGGCTGGTTAGAGGAGGTGTTTAAAGTCTAGTGGAAGGTGTCCCTGCCCATGGCAGGGGGTGGAACGAGATGAGCTTTAAGGTTCCTTCCAAACCAAACCATTCCATGATTCTGTAATACATTTTAAAATAATCTGGAACAAGGGAACCAGCACCACAGAGCCAGCTAGGCAGAAAGCAAAGTGAAAACTTTGTTTTTGTAGAAACCTCTGCTCATGGAAGGGGGATCCCTGCTCATTGCAGGTAGATTGACTAAATGACCTTTAAAGGTCCCTCCCAACTCAAACTACTCCACGAGTCCGAGTGCCCTTCTGCAGGAAGCTTTACAGCAGTAGGAACAACACCAGCAGTCTAAGGCACTGAATGTTATCAGATGTTGAAGTAGATGGATATTGAATCTTCCCTTGGCTCTAGATCAAATCATTAGTTATTCTCAGGTCTGAGTCACAATCCCAGGCTTGGGGATGGTGCTTTTCAAGGTTTGTTGTTCAGTGCAAGTTTAACATTAAGCCCAAGGAGGAAAAGCCTGACATTACAAATGAACTTGGCAGAGCAATCTCCAGCAGCAGACACAGGAAAGCCAATTAGGAAAAACACTAAGTGAAACCAACCCCCTCATAATATTTCACTTTACTTTCCCAGACAAACAGGTGGGAAGCATTATTGATAAGCATTCCCCTCTGCCAAAACATTCCTGCAGGAGGTTTTTAGGAGAGATAAATGTGCAGGTTCCCAGGTGTTTGTTCCTCCTGACAGGCAGAGTTAATGACTGGGTGCCAACACTCACCTCTTGCCTTTCTGAATGCGAGACACATCCACTGCATCCCTACTGAAAACATCAAACTCATCATTCTGGAAAACGTTACAGCGAGAGCTGACCAGAGGGGTAGGGTCTGGCTTCAGCTGTCTGTTAAAAAAACAAGGAGAGAGAATAAAAACTAAAGTGAAGTGAGGAAGATAAATCCTCTCCCTTCCCTAAGCCCTTGGTTTATCCTTTGTCAGTCCCAAAATGATCCCGAGCACACCAAGAAGTGCTGGCTGAGTCACAGGGCACAACCCCTTCCCTTCCCAGCCACACTGGCACAAGCACAGCACTTCCCAAAGCTTGGATTTGAGGGGAATCTAAAGCAACTCACAGAAAACCAAGAGAAAATTCTTCTGTTCATTTCAGAGTCTATCAAACCATGCAGGAAAACAGAATATTCAACAGACTGCCTGGTCTCAACACAGTGACTCAGTGAAGACAAACACTAAGTGTGATGAATTACAGGCTGGAGAAAATTCCAATAATTTGTTGCTGCTGATTTCAAGGTATTTATCTCCCTTGTTAAATCTTTCTCAGGGTTCCAGGTTTATGTTTGTTCAACCTGTAAGTCAAAAGACTGTACTTTTGACATTCACTTTGGTGGTGCAGACAGCTCAGCTGGGCAGCTGCAAATGCTGCTGTGCTCCCCTATAAATCAGCAGGGGTCAGAATTCGACATTTCCTATCGAACCAGCAGCTTTGTTTCAAGATGCAAAAGGCAGGAAGAAAAAAAAAATGCAGCTCTATCTTGTGGAACTGCTGGCTTTGCAGAAAAACCAATCCTTCCTAAAGCCCGTCCTGCACCAGTTGTGCCAAAGTCAGCAGATCTGATTGTGGGAACACAAAGATTGTTGCAAAACTAAGATTTTTTTTTACATCATTTTTCCGATAAAGATGCTTTCCTTTAATGCAACAGTGAGACAGTCTGCCCATAACTCCATGAAATGTGAACAAACAGCACATTCACATCCTGATGCTCTGTCAGGAACTGCTGGTGCAGCACAAACACACACTCACAGCTGCAGACAAACTCCAACAACTCAATCCTGCCACCAGCTATAAACCCTCCTTCCCTTGTCCAATCCACGAAAGTAGGACAAGCCAGGCAAGTTTGTCAGAGGGAACATAAAAATGGATCTGAATTGTCAGATCTTCAGTCACAAAATAGCACCCTGTTAAATAACTATATTTGACCCTGTGGTTGAATTCCAGCCGAATTGGCTCCTCTGAAGATGCCCTTGCCTGCAGGACAGCTGCGATTTTCACAGCTGTGACAACAAACAGCTGCAAAGTAACTTTTGAAGGCATCATATTCTATTGTCCAGCATTCTATTCCATTCTAGTCCAGTCTAGCATTTCGTGTACAAGTGGTTTTGTCCCCTGTCATAAAACACAACACAGCACCTGCTCTACTCTTACACTGAGCAGCAAAGGTCCCACTCCTCTGCAGGGACACAAGGACAGCAGAAAACTGGTGACAATGAGAAGCCTTCACTGCACTTCTCTACCCCAAATATGCAAATTCTTAGAGCTCTACAAGTGTTGAGCCTTCAGTGAGAACAATTAAGTGAGACAGAAACAACCAGAGCTTGTCTCACACCTTTGCATCCTTCGGTCCAGCTTATCCAGGTATGGCACCAACTTCTCTTCCAGGATGTTGTTGATCACCTGCTCTGTGTTGTATCCATACTCCTCCAGGCAGGCCAGGATGAATCCCTCTCCAAGATCTGGCAGCAGATCCTTCACTTGGGAGATCAGGGAGTCCAGCTCCACTCCAGACACGCAGGCAATGGGCGCGGCTGCAGCGCCAGCACACTGTGGACACCAAACACGCCTGGTGGGCACTGGGGAGGCACAGAGCTGAGGGCAGGCAGTGTGCACAGAAACACAGGGAAAGCAGCACTCTGGGCTGTCAGCATTTACACAAGTCCAAGACTGGAGCCAAAAGAGAAATCAGCAGTTTAAAATACACAAGGTTTCCAACATAGATTCGGGCACACATCTACTTTTGCCAGTCCCTGAGTCAGCAAGGACACCCTGGAGAATCCTTCCTCAAATAACAGGCGAGCTCTGCATTTCAAAAATATGCACATGAACTGCAGGGATGAAACAGAGTATTTGAATAATATCCAGCAAGGGAAAACCCAAGCCATGAGAGCTGGAAGCAATTTGCTCAGAGATAACTCAGGATTCAGGTGTAGCTTCATGTCTCATTTCCCAAGACTGCACGGAGATCCAGCAAAGGTCAGAAATTACACCAAATCTCATGTTGTCCACAAAGCTGGGCAAATCAAGCCTGTCCTCATGGATAGAGGAAGGCCAGAAGAGCAGAGCCCCCAGGAAGAGCAGAGCCCAGTCCCACCACAGAGATGTACTCACCTCATCCTCCAGGGCACACGCAGCCCCTGGATCCTCCCTGTCCTCAGGGGTGCTCTCCACTATTGCTGAAGCTCCATCGGATGCTGCTGGATCTTTAACAACTTGTCCTTTTCTCCTGTCTACCCCTTCCCAGGCACTTTCCACTGCTTGGAGGATATAGGCTGTCCTGGTCTCATCTCTAAGAGCACAGCATTAAGGACATTCCTGGATGCACATGTTCAGGGATCACCCTGAAGTAACTATGGGATTGTCAGCAATGTCCAAATTTGTGCCTGCATCAACACTCACAAAACTACAGAATGGTTTGGGTGGGAAGGGACCTTAAAGCTCATCTTGTCCCACCCCCTGCCATGGGCAAGGACAGCTTCCATTAGACCAGGCTGCTCCAAGCCCCCTTCAAGCCTTGGACACTTCCAGGGATGGGGCATCCTCAGCTTTTCTCGGCAACAACACCCCCTGTTCTTTTTTTTCTGTTAAGGGACAACTTTCCAGTACTCCTTGCCAGTACCAGAGGCAGAAATGCCACTGGTGTGAAGGAATCCAAGAGCAGGCAGGTGTGCAAAGCTCAAGGATACAATGCAGAGGATGCCTGTTGGAGCAGACTCACATCATCCTCAACGGGGAACAGCTCGTCATAGTCACGGAGAAATCTGCAAACACAGGAGCAAGTTTAATCAGTGGAGCTCAATTAATTACCACTACTGTGCCTCTCTGACTGCCTCAGTGCTCAGGTAGGAACAGAGAACCTCTCACCCAATGCTGGATTCCAGCCATGCCTGATTTTGGTCCCACTACACCACAGCAATACTCCTCAGGTGTGAGGGCTGGAACGCAGTGCTGCATTACAGGGAAAATCTGCTTTACCATGTGAACGTGCTCAGAATGCCAGCATGGGCAGGAGGACAAGATGGAATTCCAAGTTCTGCCACTTCCTTTGCATCTCCAGCATTCATGTTTAATATTTTTCTGGTCTGGTCAGCCCAGCTAGAAAGCACAGATCTGTAATAACAGAGTAACTTGTCAAGGGAGCTAATGGCTAAATTGCTCTTCTATTTTTTTGAGAGGCTGGATTAAAGGGAGTGAAGAATAGCATTTCTCAGTGCCAGGGTCTGTGCTGCAGGCTGAAATCCTCTCACTGCACTTCTCCCAACTACTTACAAGGATTTCTGACTCCCAAATGCCTCGTAATGCTGCCTCAGGCAATTCTGCTGTAAAGAATGGCAGAGGAAGGAGCTGAGTCCCCCTCGGGCCTCTTGCCAGCCAGACTCACCTCCTTTCCTGAAGCACCGAGGTGAAGATCTGCAGAAATTCTTCAATAAATGGCTGAATATTCTCACAGCTGCAGAAAAACACAGCACAGTGAACACTCAGAGGAGAGTCTGCCAACGTTTGGCCCCACCAGCCAAACCACTCGCATTTACACACCAAGGGAAAGCCCCATTTGAAAAGAGATTTCAGGCCACATTTGGCTTTCACAGGAGCAAAGAGTCAAATAGAAGCAAGTGGTTTTTAAGGCTTCAGCAAACATTTCAGCACTTAGATCTAAAGCTGTAACACACCTAGAATTACAAGTTTTCAGACAGACTTTACAAATAGTTTGATGCCTCAGATTTGCAGTAAGCAGAAAATGGTGTGCAGAACCCTTGTAACTGTGCCTTTATGACATCTTGGGATTACACCAGTAAATTTTCCAGGAAGTTTGTGCTCACCTGTGCAAGAACACCTGCCAAGCAAACTCCCATTGCAGCCTCAGTGCCCAAACCCCTGGGTGCTGCTGAGGCTCCAAACCTTGTTCCAAGGCACTTTGGGTGGGAAGGGACCTTAAAGCCCATCCAGTTCCACCCCCTGCCATGGGCAGGGACACCTTCCACTATCCCAGATTGCTCCAAGCCCCGTCCAACCTGGCTTTGGACACTTCCAGGGATGCCCAGCTTCTCTGGGCACCCTGTGCCAGGGCCTCAGCACCCTCCCAGGGAACAATTCCTTCCCAATATCCCATCTAACCCTGCCCTCTGGCAGTGGGAAGCCATTCCCCCTCATCCTGTCACTCCAAGCCCCTGTAAACAGTCTCTCTCCATCTGTATTGTTTGGCCATCCAGGTCCTGGAAGGTTACAATCAGGTCTCAAGGTGTTACACATGATCACACTTTGCATGAGCCACACACTGGGGTCAGAAAGCTCATTGGACCCAGCTCACCACAGAGATTCTGGACCAAACAGCTCCATCTGGTACATTCCTGATACACAGGACAACAGAATTTGACCTCAGCCAAGTCTTTGGCTACAATCCCAACACAAACAGAAGTTTCTGTTCGTTTCCTCTAGTAAATTTGTAAATGAGAAACAATTTTCTCCCACACAGCAATCAAGTAATTGGCGAGTAGCACAGAGCTAAGTGCCAATACCTGCTCTCTAGGATGGGCTGCAGACAGACTCGGTTTACCAGGATGTGAAAAACCTCTATCATCTTCTTTCTGGAGTGCGAAATCCTCCTCCACAAATCAGCAAAAACACTTCAGAGAGAGCAAAAGACACTGTTGGTGTCAGCACAAGAATTTGTAACACACCCTTATGCCAGAGTTAATCCTCTAGAAGAAGAATTTCATTAGGATGATATTCTCCTTGCTGCAAAGACCAGATATTAGACACATTCCATGGTCATTAAGGAAAATCTATGCTCCAAATAAAGCTGGTTTCAATCCCAATTGTCCTGGCAGCTCCCCACATGAGACCCCTGCTGTACCAGCACAGCCTGTGCCTTACAGTGAGACTGAGGTACAGAGAGATATCATTCATGTTCTCACACTTTGTTACAATTTGAATGCACCTCCCATCAAATTCCTTCTTACACACCACTAAAAATGATCCGTCACCCCACTGCCCAGGAAAATTTGCTAGTACAGAAGTCATCTCTTCAGAGTGCTTTGAAGCAGCATAAAAAAAGCCAGGCTCCTCAGGGATGGGTAAAGCAGCATGAAGTGAATTTTTAACTAAGCCCTGGGAAATCTCACTGAAGATCCAAAGGAAGCCTTTGCAGGAATTCTCACCTATTATCTTCATAATGCCTCTTCTTGATTGCAGATTCCAGCTCAGGAATTGCCAGTTCATAAAACGAAGCTAATCTGTACAGAGGGGGAACAAACCTGTATCTGTCAGCTGAGGTACCAAAACTCATTTGCTAAAAGGCAGAACAAATGGCTGATTCCATTAAACCCTCCTCACGAGCAGGACCCATGAGCATCACCTCATTTTGGTATTTTTGCCCCAGAACACAAGCAAACACACCACAGAGAAAGAGCAGCACTCTAAAGAAATCACAGAGAGGTCTTTGACGGGGTAGGAAAGAAAAGCATTTGAGAAGCATCCTGGTGCTGATCAGAACCATCTGCTCAACCCAGAAAAACCCCCAACACAGATCTGCAGCCTGCAAAGACCCAACACTCACAGAACCACAGAAACCTTCATGTTGGAAAAGCCCCCTAAGAGCATTGAATCCAGCCATTCCCCAGCACTGCCAATGCCACCACAGACCATGTCACAAGTGCCACATTCAGCTGGCTGTTAAATCCCTCCAGGGATGGGGACTCCACCACTGCCCTGGACAGCTGTGCCAGGGCTGGACAGCTCTTTCCATGAGGAAGTGTTCCCTAACACCCAGCCTGAACCTCCCCTGGCACAGCTTGAGGCCCTTCCCTCTCATGCCTTGTCACCCTCTCCCAGCACTCAGCTTTTGCCAAAGCTCACTGATATTCTCTAACATAAAACTTGGACATAACATCAAAGGCATTTGTTTTCAGACCTTCAAGAACTATTTCTCTGAAATACTTTCTGCTTCCCTTGCTTTGGGTCCTTTCTGCTTCCCTTGCTTTGGAACAGCAGGAAGTTCCTTTTGTCCATAACTGGTCCCTCTCCACCCTTCCACTGTTCACACTGAGTACTGTTCAGCTGACTGGAAATTGTCATGGGTGCCTGGCTCCAGGATCACTCCTAGATAACAGCAGACACAGAAGAGAAAATCCACACATCCCTCTATCCATGTATTAATTATGCTGCATTCCTGTCAGCACATTAGCACATTCAGTATTTTTACACGACAGGACAAATTCTGTCTGCACTCCAAGACATACCTGTAACAAAACTCGTGTTTTTGGAAGGTCTGGCAAGCCAAGGGAAAGACATCAAGAAAGGCCCAGAGAGTTGTGCAGGTGTCACATAAATACAGCACAATGTCCTTCAGCTCCTGAGAGGGAAAGTGCAGTTACTGAGGGAAGAGCCAGGCAAGTTTTCCCAGCACGGACACAGAATATTTGGGCCAAGCCTCCCCCTGACTGCACATAGTCTGTATCAACCATAAACCTGCTACAGGGTCTGGGGGCAGACACAACACTTCTCCTACAACTCCTAATGTTTGTTTAAAGATCTATAATGCAATTCCAACTGTCTGCTTTCATTAGAGATCCTGTGAGATTATAAGAACCCTCATCAGATCCTGTTCTGGACAGTGGCTTTGCCCTCAATACACTCTCCACACATGGAATTCTTCCCCATGCAGCATTTTTCATGAAGCACTGCATGGCAGAACCATGGGAATTAAAGGGAACATGGGAAACATGGGAACCAAAGGGATGTTTTCAGCAGTATTGTCCAGTGCAAGCTACATTTCCAAGGCAGCTGAAACAAACTGAATGACACACTAAATGACAAACTATCATTTTTATTATCAATAAATCATAGTTTGAACTGAGAGTTTGGTCCCACACACAAACTGAAAGACCAAGTTTTTGCAGAGGACCACATTTACTGTCTTTGTACAGCCCCCAGCACACAAACCCCTCTTAATTAACTGCAGTTAAATTACACTGTTGTTAAAACACACACTTCTGAACGAAAAAAAAATTAGCTGTTATCACCTCCAGGGTTAGGTGGAGACTTCTGTCAGATACTCTGTTACATTATTTACAAGCTGATTAAGCAAAAAAGTTGCCAGGTTTAAAATTATCCACGATCCAAAGGATGTGGGTGAAACGAACCAGCTCGTGGTGGAAAGGTTTTATCATCATGTCCCAGGACAAAAAGTGCAAGAATGGCACAGAACCATGAGCTGTAGGAGCTTTTGGGAACAGAATGATCCTCTGTGGTCTGTTCAGCAGGAGTACAGAGAGTTCAGTCCTACCTGGAGGGGCATGTTCCCTGCAGTCACACTGACTTTCTCTTCCAGTTTCTGGGGCTCAGCAGAGGCCCCTTCACACTGCAAACCACACTTGTGCAAAATATTGTTGAACACCTAAATCAGGAGAACAGGGCAGTGTTAACAGACAGGAGCCAGCACTGGGACATAGCAGAGAAGGCCAGAAGCTAAAGGAAGGTGAGAGGGAAGAGTCATCACATAATAATTTTAGATAAAGGTTCAAAACCTCCCTGACACACATTAACAAACTAGGGAAAGGGAGAAACAGCAAAGTCAGGGGAGGTTTAGGCTGGATACTAGGGAAAGTTCTTCCCCCAGAGGGCAGTCAGAGTTCAAGGAGTGTTTAGACAATGAGTGGGATTGTTGGGGTGTCTGTGCAGGGCCAAGGGTTGGGTTTGATGATTCTTGTGGGTCCCTTTCAACTCAGGATATTGCTTGATTTCATGAAATGTATTCTGCCCACCTACAATGTTCCCTTTCCACTCTCCAAGCTATGCCACATTCCAGATGAAAAGCAGGAAAGCAGTACCTGGAGGACAGTGGGCAGAGTTTCATCAAGGTCACTGAAGTAACTGGGCTGCTGAGTGAAGATATTTCCTGAAAAGGGAAAGGAGAGCATTTCCATCAGTTCAGACATTGATGCCAGTGAGCAAATTTGCAGCAGAAAATGGTACTTGTGTTATTGCTGACACACCTAGTGACCATGTGGGACACAGCCCACCCTGATTCCTGAGCTCATGCAGAGGCCCAGCTCCCAAAAAGCTGATCCATCAGCTCTCCAATGCCACTGGAGATCCAGCACTGGGAATATGCTCATCAGAGCAGAGCAAATGAGATGTCAGATGATTCACGCTCCAGGGGCTGAATCAATGAATAATGCAAATACTATCACTGAACAACCCCAGCTCCTTTATTTGACAACTGGAGTTGACTTTTAATTACTGATAACAGTTCAGCACACACCAGGAGATGTGCTGCCGAATATTTCTTAAAGGTAATGAGGCTTTAGTAACACCTGCTATTATATTACTAGGACTCCATTATCTTTACAAAATACTCCACTGAGTAATGCCTTACCATAAATCCTCACCAAGCAAGCACTGAGGCTCCTATTTTCCTGGGAATTACTGTAGAGATTATGACAATTAAGAGTTCTCCAGCAAAGACAGAGCTATTAGACAAGTTTCAGATAAATTTATACTCTGAGAAGCCCCTCAAGTTTATGAAGTTATGAATTACACAGCAGAACTGCTCATGTCATTACTGTCACGACATAATGAAATAATCAGGTGAGCAAATCTTTGGTCCCCTGCATGCAGCATGATTAGGTGGCACTCCAGAGTGTAATTCAAAGTAGGTTTCATTACTTAGGTCTCTTTTGGAATATTTTAAGGCACAGATAATCTAAGCTGCGCATCTGAAAGGGAAGTATCTATCTTGCCATGCCTGCTTTCCATCTCTCAGGCTTGACAGAGGAATTTAGAGTAGAAGCTACTGAAAAAGGACAAAAGATTAATTACCTAAGATTTTCTGGCTGGAAATCTGTCTGCACCACATGATCTCTAACACTTCTCATGTGAATGAACTTGGAAATGAGACAAAAAATAACTACCAAAGAAATGGAAAACCTTCATCCCATGAGCTCCAGACAAAGTGGGTTAGAATTCAGGAAAAGCTCACTTAATCCAAGGGTAGATATTCTTCCATTCAGGTGATATTAAAGACCACAGGATTGGGAAGGGAGCACAGGATAAATAGAGAAGCTAAATCAATATGCTCCATCTCCACTCCTCAGCATCCATGGCTGGATGCTCCTCCCTGTGTACTCACCACTAAGACCGTGTGTACAGACACAGAAATCCAGGGATAAGCACAGCCCGAGCAAGGCTCTGAAGTGTTTGTGGTTTGGAAGCTCTGGATACATCAATGTCTGCACTGAAGTTTCAGGTCCTCCCACTTCCCATAACAGTGATTACTTCACACTGAATGTTTCACTTGGCTCCCAGCTCTGGGAACAACAGCACTCCCAGCTGGACTGTGCCCATCTCCCACCCCTCCTTCCTCCTCACCCTTTCCCATCTCTACCAGGATTTTACAGAGCCTCACATTCCACTCACAAGGGCTGAGGACACATTCAATTGGCAAAGGAAACAACTGAGCCTAGGTTTATGTCTAACAACATAAGCCTAGCCCAGGGCAGCAAAGTAGACATGAAGCTTTCCTTGGAACAAGCAAAGTGCACATGGAAAAAGAAAAGCACAATCTGATCTAGAAATGACAGATCTTAGGTGCTACAGAACAATTAATTTTCAGAACAGTTCCACTGGTATAAACCCCAGTAAGTCACTTGTCATATAAGCAAAAGTCTAAATATAGCAAGGTGTTCCTTGGTTTTTACTGACCAATCATCTTCTGGAGCAGAAGGCCATTTCCTTTCCCAAAAAGGACACAGAGATCCAGAATCTTGGGGATATCAAACAGGAAGTTATTGTAAATAATTTTTCCAAAGACAGAGGGAGTGATAAAATGATCCTACAAAGATAGAAAAAGAAAAGGAATTTAAAGGATAATCCATATCTTACTCTGCAGTAACTCCAGCATTATAATGGCACCTGTAAAAACATCTCTCAAAGGTGTATTAAGGAATTTACTTCATAGAAGGCAGCAACACTGCTTGAAACAGCTTCTGTGGAGCTATCTATTCCCACATTCCTGTCCCTGCCACACCAGGCACCCCACTCATCCCTTCACCAGCAGGTGAATTAATCTACCTAAAAGTTTTACAAAAAATCTCCCTACAGGTCCCCAGTTCCCAGCCTGTCACCAGAACAGCTCAGCTCAGGAGCACGAATGAGTAACCAGGCACAGGGACAGCCTGAGGTTCTTGTACCCTGGGAGAGCAGAACCCAGCACCAGAGACCACAGAATCAGGGACAAACCCCAGAGCTGCAGCTCTTCATGCTGACTGTTGAACATTGTGCCAACAACTCATCATACTGAAGGCATTTCTTACAAAATTCTGGATGAGAAAAATTCCATTGTCTGACACTGAGAAACAGGCAGCTGCAATGTGATTTTGGATTTTCAGAAGCCTGGTTTGCCTGTGACAGCAAATGTTTTCAATCCTAGTGAAAGGCAGGGCACATTCTCCCTGCTGAAGCAGAGGGATGGGGCTCAGTGCTGGCCAGATTCCCATTCCAGAACTCCTGCTGACTCCTGCATGACAATGGACTATTCATTCCCTGCAGATCACTCAACTAGAAAATGGTTTCAAATGCTCGCCTGCCTCTCCAAGTGGTGAGGTTTAATCAGATCCTGCAATGAAAGACACCACAGAGGTGTTGGGTACTTCTGCTGAAGTGGTGCCAGCTGCAGGCTCCAGCATTCCTTCATCCTGCTCCTGTCCCAGTCCTCCACTCCCGGGCCTTTCCTTCAAAACATCCTGAATGTCACCACTGTGATAAGCAAGAAAATCAACACAGCCTAACACATCATGATCCAGTGACTGCTGAAACACAAGGTGCCTCACTCATCCTGCCCAAAGGCCTGGTGAAAACCCCATAGCTCCAGATGGGAGTTGCACTCACACAATGAAGAAGATGTCTTTAAATTATAGAATCTCAGAGTGGTTTGGGTGGGAAGGGACCTTAAAGCCCATCCTGCCGTGGGCAGGGGCACCTTCCACTATCCCAGGCTGTTCCAAGCCCTGTCCAGCCTGGCCTTGGGCACTGCCAGGGATCCAGGGGCAGCCCCAGCTGCTCTGGGCACCCTGTGCCAGGGCCTGCCCACCCTCTCAGAGAACAATTCCTTCCCAATATTCCATCTATCCCTGCCCTCTGACAGGGCAAATCCATCCCCCCTTGTCCTGTCCTTCAAGGCCCTTGTCCCACATCCCACTCCAGATCTCCTAGAGCCCCTTTAGGCACTCGAAAGGGCTGTGAGGTCTCCCTGGAGCCTCCTCTTCTCCAGGTTGAATGCCTGTTGATGCCAAGATAACTGTAATTTAGAGACATTTCACTGTATGTCCAAAACTTGGGGCCAGTTCATGGAGACACAAGTATTAGCAGGAATTTGGTAGCACCACATGGCCCTGAGGGAGTGAATGCTCAGGAACTGGTGGCCTGAAGAGCCTGTTCCATGTGGCCACACAAAGGCCAATGTGTTCTCTCTCCTCTTACCATGACATATCCAACCACTACACATGGATAACCTGCTATTACTTGGGAAGGAGGTGCAGGCAATCAACCAAGGAATCACTGCATAGTTTGGATGCCTCAGCTCTGAGTGTTATCATCTCCACACTGAGAACCCAACTGATAAAATCATCAGGGAGAGGAATGTCCTTCCAGAAGGAAAATTATTCATTTCTCTCTTTTTATCTAAGTCACACAACCTGGAGCACCTGCAAGGCATAGGAATATTTACCTTGGACTCCTTGTGGGTGGACATCCTGAGGAAGGTGAGGAAGACACTGCGATGGAGGCATTTCTGCAGCTCGTGCACCTCCGGGTGACAATCCCAGAGCACGTCGAACTTGCGAGGTGCAGAGCGGAGGTAGGAATCCAAACACTTCTGCAGGGTCTCATCAAATATCACCTGGCACAAGGAAAGGCAGGAAAATAGGAAGGAGGGAATCTCACACCTTCATACATTGTGCTCCTGAGCATCCCAGTCAAATTTAAAGCAATCTAAAACACTTAGGACTTCAATATCCATCAATACAAGCCAACTCTTAAAATTGCCAATGGAAAATCCTTAGGGAAATACTTTCTTTGAATTCTAAGTGCAGTAATAGAAATTAAATGTTTCCTGCATGACATAACAAGCATAACCAAATCTTTATGAAAATGATGTAAGGCTCATGGCTTTTACAAGCACCTAGACATTTATATTGTATCTTCAGATAAACAGCAATGATTACCTGGCACCAGAATTTGTCATGAGGCAAAGCCAGAAGCCAGTTCAGGTCATCTGCAATGAATTTTGCTCGCTCCAGGAACTCCTCCACCAGAGCAGGGTCTCTGATGGCAGGAGGGGGTTTGTACAGCACAAATGACCGATCTGCTTTAATTTCTGGATGCTGCAAAAAGGCAAAAAAACACTGTATTTAAACTCCAGACCAAGTGACAGGAATGTCACCATCTGCTCACTGAATTCCAGGAAACAAAAAGCTACCTTTAAATACAGCTTGACATTATAGAATCACAGAATGGTTTGTGTGGGAAGGGACCTTAAAGCTCATCCAGTTCCACCCCTGTCAGGGGCAGGGACACCTTCCACTGTCCCCAAGCTCCATCCAGTCTGGGCTCGGACACTGCCAGGGATCCAGGGGCAGCCACAGCTGCTCTGGGCACCCCGTGCCAGGACCTCTCCACCTTCACAGGGAACAAGTCCTTCCCAATATCTAACCCAAATTTCATTTTGAACCAATTACTCCTTGTCTTGGCACTACAGTCCTGATGACAGGAACATTCCCTTCCCTGGTAACTTCCCATTTTCTACCCGTTCAAGGCAGTGGGTTTGTATCCTTCTTTATAAGCAACATTTTTCAGACCTTGATAATTTGGCAGTTGCTGCTCCTTGCTTTCTCTTAACCAAAGCCTGACAAAGCAATCCTCCCACGCCATCAAAACAAAGAGCAGGAGCTTCCTGGCATGCCTTTGAACTCTCTCTTTTTGCTCTGAACTGGTTCTTGCACAATATTCCATGAACTCAAACTGACACAACCATCAAAGACACAAACACTTCACTACCTTTTCCAAAGGTTACTGAACAGGCTTTGCCCAAATACACCCACCCTAAAAGGAGAATTCAGTGAGCAGCAGGTTTGGGCTCTGCCTCATCCCATACGTGTGGTCAGGGTAAAGCTCCTCAGGAGTGAGCAGCACTGACAATCCCATTCCTGCAACACACCCAAAAGGCTCTCTCCAGGCCTTATTTCTGGGAGAAACGGGTTTCTGTGGATTGAATTTTCTGGTTTCATCAAGCTGAAGGCACAAGGGATGGATCCCAGTGCCACAGCTTGGAGCTAAACCTGAGGCAGAGCTTGTAAAAAGTCCCTGAGCATTCCTCCATTGTGGCAGAGGTTACAGACTCAAGAGAGGGAATTGTGCTGGGAAAACACAGTTTACTCCAGATATAAGTTTGGTTCTTGTGTTTTGTTTTTTTTTTAATGGTAGGTAAATGAAATCTCTACTATCTCAACACATTTTAAAAAAAATTCTTTAACAAGCAGGGTGAGTAAATATTATAGAATCACAAAATATCCTGAGCTGGAGGGACCCACAGAATGATCAAGCCCAGCCCCTGTCCCTGCCCAGACCCCCACCAACCCCACCCTGTCCATCCCTGGCAGTGCTGGCCAAAGGCTCCTGGAGCTCTGGCAGCCTCGGGGCCGTGCCCATTCCCTGGGCAGCCTGGGCAGTGCCAGCACCTCTGGGGGAAGAGCCTTTCCTGATCTCCAGCCTGAGCTGCCCTGGCCCAGCTCCAGCCGTTCCTGTCACATATCCCAGACCAAGCCTCCATATAAGACAATTGTTTATTGAAGGTCTGTTTGGCTTTCAGGAAAGCCAGAGCTCACCAGTGCTGGTAGAGTTCTCAGCTTCCCTGTCTTGGGATCCCTTTCTGTCAGCTGGAGCTCGTCCAGAGGCAACGCTGGCATCCTGGTGGCTTGTTCCTGTCCTCAGCAAACAAAAGCAGTACAGGATGCACTTTACAAGGTCAGTCAGTCAACAGCAGAACAAAAGAGGCTGCAGCCCTGCTGTAACACACACACTCTGGCTGGGAATACATTTATGCCCAGCAATTTATACCCTAAAAACACATATACATCCATCCCACCAAAATGCCAAATTCTGGGGGAACCTGGACATATATCAGAGGAAATCTGGAATGTGTTGCTAAACTTTCATCCCTGTTCCTTACTGAAAGGCCACAGATATCTTCCAGGACAACAAAGCACATTTGGGGGCACTGTTTAATATGGAAAGTAGATATTTAAAGGGGGTTGCTGAAGAGCTGTGCTGAACTCTGGCCTTTGCAGCCTCTTTCAACACTTGCAGTGTCTCTCATGACAGCACAAACTGCAAGGGCAACCCAAACACAGCCTTGTCTGTGCTTTAAAAGAGTATTTTTGGTTCCTGTGAATATTACAGCACTCAGCCAGAAAAGGGACACAGGCTGAGCCTACAAAAGCTTTCCCCACTCCTGCCAATTCCCAGAGCTTCATCTTCAACAGCATTTGTTGGCTCATAAATGTTTCAATTAACTTTCTGAAATTAACTATAACTCAAATATTAGAGTAACTCAGTAGAAGGAATGTTATGGTCGCTGTTAAAAGAGTTCAGATTTACAAAAAAATGAAAGTTGCAGGTTAACAGATCTTCTGAATGATTTAGGGGGTTATGAATTCTGCAAAATTGTACTAAAAAGTTATGTTCTTATTAAGAAGGTCACACATCTCCTCAGATGCACATTTACTTGCAGTCACATTGCCTGGGCTGAATAACAATTAAAACAAGAGCAGTGTCTCTAAAGCTGAATAACTCTGACTCAGAAGTGGGGTCATGGTTTAGACAGCAAGCAAAAAAATATTTTTCATTCCATAAATCTGTCACCTATGGATTTAGGCAAAAATTCTGTAATCTAACATTTTAGAGCTCAATTAAAATAATACAGCAGAGCAACAGCAATACCCACAGCTTAGAAAACTAAAAATAATTCTGTCTTTCCAGAGGACTTTAAAAATTAGGATGTTGACAGAAGCAACTCTTACTTTATAATGAACAATTTCTTTGGGGAAAAAAAAAGAAAAAAATCAAAACTTTTTAGCAGAATAAGCCCAGCTGGTTTTCAGTTCAGTTTTGTCATATATTTAATTTGGCACTTAAAATTTTTAGAGTCATTCTGAAAGCTGCACATAGAAATGTGTGTTTGTAACACAGAAAAACATGACAAGTGTCTCATTTCAAGCCTGGAAGGCACCAAAATCTCCAGTCCAAGTCAAAAACATCCTGGAAGAGACAGAAGTCCTGCCTAAAAGCTTGTTAAACTAGAGAAGAGAATAAACCTGAGTATGGGATAACCTCAACAGAGAATTATTCCTGATTATTCTCAGAAGCTTTTCCCCCCCACAAAGAACTTTGGCCTAAACCACAAGCCCACGATTAATCTGTCATGCCCTGTGATTTCAGGTGCAGTGGAAGAGCCAGACAAAGAACATGATTAACCAGGGAAACTTATTTTCTCAGGGAAATTTATTTTCCCAGAACGAGAAACAATTCCTGCACTGCAGTTCCCACTGATGTGCACATCCATGGAGACATCCAGGGTGAGGTGACACGCTGAGGATGGGGCAGCCACCACAGCACAGCTGGCACAAGGAATGTTGCAGCATGGATTCATGGAATGGTTTATGTTGGAAGGGACCTTAAAGTTCAACCTGTTCCAACCCTCGCCATGGGCAGGGACTATATCGGGGTGCTCCAAGCCCTGGCCAACCTGGCCTTGGGCACTGCCAGGGATCCAGGGGCAGCCACAGCTGCTCTGGGCACCCTGTGCCAGGGCCTGCCCACCCTCCCAGGGATCAATTCCTTCCCAATGTCCCATCCATCCCTGCCCTTTGGCACTGGGAAGCCATTCCCTGTGTCCTGTTCCTTGAGGCCCTCGTCCCACATCCCTCTCCAGCTCTCCTGGAGTCCCTTTAGGCACTGGAAGAGGCTCTGAGCTCTCCCTGGAGCTTCTCCTCTCCAGCCGAACACCGCAGCTCTGTCACCTCGGCCCTACCCCATGGCCAGACCCAGTTAACCCAACACCGCCGGTTAACCCGGGCCCAGCCGCTCCCGCCGCCCCCGCGGCCACGTCCCCTGCCCGGTCCCTGTCCCTGTCGCACCGGGCCCTGCCCAGCCTCTGTCCGGCCCAACCCAACCCCACACAGCTGCCCGAGCCCCGGTACCGGCACTGCCGTCCCACCAGCCCCGCGACGCTTCCGTGGCCCGGCGCTGCTTCCGGCCCCGGGCGGAACTCCCGGGCTGGGCGGGGCGCGGGCGGCTCCGCCCCGGCGGCGGCACCGGCCCGGCTCGGGTCCGGCTCCGGTGCGGCTCCGCCCCGGCGGCGGCACCGGCCCTGCTGCGGTCCGGCTCGGGTCCGGCTGCGGTCCGGCTGCGGTCCGGCTCCGGTCCGGCTCCGGTCCGGCTCCGGTGCGGCTGCGGCACCGGCCCTGCTCCGGTCCGGCTCCGGTCCGGCTGCGGTCCGGCTCCGGTCCGGCTGCGGTGCGGCTCCGGTCCGGCTGCGGTCCGGCCCCGGGATCGGTCCGGCTGCGGTGCGGCTCCGGTCCGGCTCCGGTCCGGCTGCGGGCCGGGCTCGGGCCGTGCTGCAGGGACCAAACCCCCGCCCGCCCTCCGCATCGGCCGCAGCCGCGGGGCTGGGGCAGTTATAGTCCGTGGGTCTTGCGAGGTGAAGGAGCCTGCAGCTGTTCTTCCTTTGAAGGAAAACCCGATGGTTCAATAAATCACCTTTTTGAAGGAGACTTTTCTAACTTAACTGCGCTGCCCCATCCGCTGCCACAGGCTGGGCAGCGAAGGGGTTCTGGGGGGATAGGGACCTGTCCTGCGACCCTCGCAGCCCCCACACTGCTTCCCTCGGCTGGGGCTTCTCCTTGCTCCCCATGGACGTGTCTGTGCATTACAGTCGGACAGCGCACGAAAAGGGCAACTCCTGTCAATTCATACGAGCACCGATAGTGAGAACAGATTACATCATTCACATTTACACAGCACTGAAAGCCCTTTGCTCCGGGAACCGGGCGCTTGGTGACACGGGCACCAATTTCTGCTCCCAAGGGTCTCGGTTCTCCTCCTTGACCACAGGGAACTCCTCCTTCACTTAGCCCAGAGTCCGGCTTTAGATGGCAAAGTGGCCTAAAATAGAAAGCACGCCATGCGGCTCGTTAGGGACTGGAGCGAGTCCCGCTGGCGGTGCCCTCCATGCCCGCACCCTCCGGCGGTCCCGCTGTCCCGGTGTGCGGCACCGCGGTGCCCGTGACCCGCGGGGCACTGAGCAGAGGGCCGCACACCCCACGGCTCCCCCGGGCCAGCAGCAGAGCCGGGCTCTGTTCCCGTCACACAGAGCTGGCTGCTAGCGATTCACACTGCAAATGTCATGACGGGCTGTCTGGAACCTGCCATCTCTCCCGTTCTGTTGAACTAGTAACTTTTAAATGAAATATTCATCGTTTCTATTTCTCCAACATCACTGCATCTGTCAGAGCTTGGGACTGGAGTCCCAGCAGCAACATGCTGTGCAGAACAGCCTACCAGAACCAGACCCCAGTGATGATGTCGGTCCAAGGTTTGCTCCAGTTCTTTTTTCCTGGAGGAGAACACTTGGCAACTGAAATATGATTCCCTCGCAAAGGCATCTGTTTATGTCCCCTCCTGTGCCAACCCTCCTCAGAGCAGTGCTGGTGAGATGCCAGGTGACTCAGTGGGTTTTGAATGTGTCATCGAGCTGTTTTTGAGTCACTATTCCTCTTTTTTGGGGTGTTTTTTGTAACCTTACCAACTGTGTATTCCCTATTTGATTTCCTAAAGCACCGTGAGCTGTTGGAGCGTCTGCCCAAAACTGGGAATATTAACTCCACTTGTATAACCCAGTTAAATTACTATATGAAAACACACTATTCATACAGATTTATCTGGCAAAAAAAACCTACATCTGTTCACCTGTGACAACGTGCCAGAGACCTTCAAGACTTCATGACGGTAAAAGTTAAATCTGAAATCTTAATGGAAATCACAGCTTTCTGATCTCAGTGTGCAAGGAAACTGCCGACCTGTATTGCACAGATAAGGCAAGGTATTAAAGTCAGCTGGCTGTTGGTTCTGCTGAAAATCCATTTTTCAAGGTTCAGTCCAGAATGACTGGACTGAGTCTCGCTGAAAGCACAGGGCAAGCTGGCTTCAGATCAGATGTGGAAGAGGAGAACTTCTCCACGAAACTAGCTTTGGAAAATGAGCTTTTACTGAAAGGCTCCTTCCCCAGTGTGATCCATGGCCGGGAGGAAGTTGTTCAGCAGTGAATGTAAGGGTGAGGATGATCAGATGTCACAAGGACGAGTGCCCTGTTCTGGCAGCGCTGTCCCAGTGCTGTGACAGCTACCCAGGGATCCCCTCCTGACTCCGGCTGTGTGGGGAGGCCACTCCCCGCTCGGAGGGTGACCAGACACAAAAGCAGCTTTTTCATTTTGATCTGCACAAAAAGCACCAGGAGGAGAACAGAAAAGCTGGAGCAACCCCAGGGACGTGCTGCTGGAGGTCAGTGTATTTTCCTTGCTGGGCTGTCATGGACACTGCAGTCCAGCTTCCCAAACAGCACCAAGTCTTCCACAGCTTCTGGCTTTGCTCAAATCCCTCCTCAAAGTCCCAAATGACAGCCTGGGGCAGGGGAGAGGATCTGCTTTGCTGTTGTGCAGCCCCAAAGGGAGCTGTTGTACTCACACAGGAGTCTCAGCCCACACTTAAAGCAGGTGAGGCCCCTGTTGCCCCCTCTACTTCTCCAAGGAACACCAAAGAGGTTTTAATGCTGCTCACGCACAGGTCAGAGGGGCCAGGGAACCCTGAAGGACCAGGACTCTTAAACATACTTTAAAAATAGAATAAAATGAAAGAGTAATAAAATGGCTGAGGAAAATGTCAGCGTAATCAAAAAGAGACCTGCAGTACTAAATTGCAAAGTTGTAGAAATTGGCCATTAAGTGTTAAAAGCAGCTGAAATGCAATTACAGTAATAGGTATGAATCAGGATAACCCTGGGCTTTGCAATATTTCAATCCAGCTCTACTTTTTTCTTTTTTTCATTTTATCTTAATGATATATGCATTAACTTATCGAGGACTAATGGAAGTTACAAGCCTTGGAATCACAGAATCACAGAATCATGTAGATTGGAAAAGCCCTTCAAGTCTGACCAATTATCACCTTGGCAACTAGACCAGCCACTAAGTGCACACCCACACATTTTCTGAACACTTCCAGAGATGGGAACCCTGCCACTGCCCTGGGCAGCCTGGTCCAGGGCTTTACAACCCTTTAATGAAGAAATATCCAACCTGAGCCTGCCCTGGCCCAGCCTGAGGCCGCTCCCTCTCCTCCTGTCCCTGTTCCCTGGAGCAGAGCCCGACCCCCCCGGCTGTCCCCTCCTGTCAGGAGCTGTGCAGAGCCACAAGGTCCCCCCTGAGCCTCCTTTTCTCCAGGCTGAGCCCCTTCCCAGCTCCCTCAGCCTCTCCTGGGGCTCCAACCCCTTCCCAGCTCCCTCAGCCTCTCCTGGGGCTCCAGCCCCTTCCCAGCTCCCTCAGCCTCTCCTGGGGCTCCAGCCCCCTCCCAGCTCCCTCAGCCTCTCCTGGGGCTCCAGCCCCTTCCCAGCTCTGTTCCCTTCCCTGGGCATGCTGGAGCCCCTCAATGACAATGACACCTTCCACAGCACGTCCTTGACAGCCACAGAGCCAAAGGTGTCAGTGTTAAACTGCTGACCTGATGGATCCCACACTAATTTATTAACTATGTCTTAAATCTTCCATCAGTCTCCAATTGATCTCCTCTAAGTTTATTCTTAGCTTGAAGTCTTACTGTAGAATAATTTTTATTTGTCACTAATGAAAGTCACCAGAGATGACCCAAGATGCCTCTTAACTGACCCCCTGGTGGCACTGCAGCAGTGCAGGGGCAGGAACACCAGTTCCCATTGCTCCAGGAGGCTGCAGCTACAGTGTCCACCTGGCCAGAGGAACCAAGAGCTGCTCACCTTTGGAGTTTTAATGAGCAAGTTCCTGTGGGTGGGAATTCCCAGCAGGCACAGCCCTGAGCAAGTTACCAGGCTGTGTCTACAGGAAGGAATTACCACTGAAGATATTCAGCTAAAATAATATAATCTTCTAATGATACTTCAAGCAGCTCCTCGGATTCAACAGCTTCTTGCCCTCTCTTTGCCTGCTCTTTCTCTAATTATCCAACCTCAGGAGGAAGGTGATTAAGTGCTTATTAAGGAAAATAGATATGGTTTATTATGAAAAGCATTTTTTTTCAGGCAGCTTTGTTGTAGCAACACAGCACATGACACAGGTTAGAGTTGTGCCAGTTTGCTTTTCCAGAGAAAAGACAGCTTCAGCAGAAAATGCTTTAACCTTTTACTTTTTAGCTCACAAAGCAAACAATGTCATGGGATGGTTTGAGTGGGAAGGGATCTTAATGTTTGCTCCAGTCCCACCCCCTGCCATGAGCAGGGACACCTTCCACTGTCCCAGGCTGCTCCAAACCCCAGGGTCCAACCTGACCTTGGGCACTGCCAGGGATCCAGGGGCAGCCACAGCTGCTCTGGGCACCTGTGCCAGGGCCTGCCCACCCTCACAGGGAACAATTCCTAATTCCCAATGTCCCATCCATCCCTGCCCTCTGGCAGTGGGAGCCATTCCCTGTGTCCTGTCCCTCCATCCCTTGTCCCCAGTCCCTCTCCAGCTCCCCTGGAGCCCCTTCAGGCCCTGCAAGGGGCTCTGAGCTCTCCCTGGAGCCTTCTCCTCTCCCAGCTGAACAGACCCAACTCTCCCAGCCTGGATCCATAGGAGAAAAGATGAGTTTAACATGAAGCCATATTAATGTAATGATCTAATAATCTCATATGGCTTATTAGTCTATTAAAGAAAATAATATAAGCATCCATAAACTAAGATTTCTGCACATTCTGCCCACACTGAACTCCTGGCACATCCTCAGTATCGATGGCTTCAGTTTTGACTTCCAGGTGGCATCCTGGCAGAGCCAGGCTCAGCCAGCTGTGCTCCTACCTGGAAACACGGTCCCCAAAGCCATTTCCAGTGTTTGCTCAAAAATGTTGTCTCCGTTCCACTGAATTTGAAGTTCTGAGTCCCCCAAGTGATCCTATTTGAGTAGTCCTGTGATAATCATCTTGATGGGCAGCCAAGGCATGCTGCTTCCCTGCAGTGAAGCGTCGCTAATGGCATATCTTATTGTAAAATGAGGTTATTACAAGATAAAAAAAAAAATCCTAAAATGCGGCTCCTGCAAAATGTTCTGACCAAAATGATATATATGTAATAAAAATCTCATTATTTTCAAATTATTCATCTACTTTGCAAGGGAATGAGTCAGAGCATCTGTTTTGGGGCCCCATCAGGATGACTGGCAGTGCCCCTCTACTGGCACATTTGAATCAGGGGTGGCCCTCACGCTGTGCTGACCCCAGTGTCACCTGCTGCCACTTGAATTGAATGAACAATGAAATTACATTTCTTGGGTGGGAGCAGGAAGAATGGAAACACCTACACATGGAGGAACACAGTGTAAATACTGTGGTCAGGGTCAGCATTCTTTTCAGGCAGTCATCAAATACCCAGGAGAGTAAAATGAGTGAAACGCTTAAATAGGATAAAAGATGAAAACAAAATAGGAGCGATGGGATGAGGAGAGCTGGTTTTGGGTAAAAAACTGACCAAGGGAGCCAGTTTGGAGCCCTGAGAAAGCAAACTGCCCTGTGTTCCGTGGTCTGACTGTTCTTACTGAACCAGGACTTGGTGTGCTGTTTTTTTAAGAGATATCTAACCCTGCCATCAGTTTTTCATCATAACAGAAACAGCCTGTAAACGCTGAGGTGGCCATTGGGGCCTCAGGAGGGAAGTGTATTAAAGGGCCCTGGGTGGTACCAGGAGCAGGAAAGGACCTGGCACAACTTTGGTTTTTCTGTTTCTCCCTGTTCCAGATAGGGATGGCTCCAGGACTGCAACTCCTGTACAGGATGGGCACTAGAGCAGCCTCTGGAAAGGTGATCTGAGGGACCAGGGTGGGGTGACCCAGGACAGGATGCTCTCACCTCACCACCACTATGTGCAGATTTTAACACAGCCAATCACTCAAGTGACATTTGGCCTGCAACTGCAGCCCAGGGAATATCTTCCCACGCCAGGCACCTCTTTTCTTTCCATAAGAAGCCAGTTGGTAACTGTGGCTGTGCCTCAAATGGTAAGAAGAGTTTGGAGAGGACTCACTGGGCTTTTAGGGTCAGCTGTTGGTGGCATCGGCATCAGGGGACAGCAGCTCTGGGAAGGATGACCCAGAGCCTCGGGATCTGAGCTGCTGGAAGCTCTGGTGTTCTCATGTTTCAGCCCAGACTTCTCATGGCCATCGGATACTTGTTTTCTCATACAGGAACATCACCCTTGCTCTTAAGGGAGATGTGTTTACTGCTGTGTTTACTCCCTAAGTTTCACAAAGAACAACTGTATCTTTTCTCAGCATTCAGGTTTTCTTTTATCTCAAGATCCCTTGTATAAGAAAAAATCAGGATTAGGCTATAATTACTTTCCAGTCACATTTTGTGTCCCCTGATTAAAAGTGACCAGAGCTGCAAGCATAATTCCAGAGAAAATTGCAGTAAAGGCTTCTATAATGGCATTAACATCCCCTTTCTCCTGGAAATACCTCCATGTGTGTGTGTTTTTTGTCAGATCTACTTCAGACCGGGAGTTTGTCGTCATCTTGTGATCAACAAATACACCCAGATTTTCCCCTTCTTCTGTCATTTCCAACTGATGAGCTCCCAGCTTGCGGCAGAGATTCTTGTTAGCAATTCCCAAGGGCATGACCTTGTACTTTCCACTATTAAATTTCATCCCATTTCCAGTGTGCCAGCACTCCATGTTATCCAGCTCTTCCAGCAATACAGCTATTCCTGCTGCACAGCCAGTGCCTCCCAGCTTTGTGCCATCAGCAAATGCCATCAGCTCCCTCCTACCTTTTGTTCCAAGGCCTGTCTGAAAAATATTGTGCAAAAGCACACAGGGCCAAGCTGTGGTCCTGGGATTCAGGGAGGTGAGGTTACCTGGGGGGAACATGGGAATCCAGGCACTTTCTGCCCACTCTTCCCTTTGTAGTCCCACAAATTCCCTTGGTGCAGCCACAGCTGGTGTATGTTTGAGGTGATTCCCTACCTTTTCCCCCAGCTATCCTTTTTTATGGACCTGGTTTCTATTAATTTACTGAATAAATTAATACATCTATTATGTATCTGTGTCTAGGAAACAATTATCAAGGGTATAATCTTAGTTAATCTTAGCTAAAAGCAATCAATCTTTATGTATGTGTTTGTGTAAAGACACATCACATTTATATTTTACATTTTTAAACTTACTTGCCTGTCCCAAACATTTTCCTTTTTATATTTTAAGCTTTTAATGCTTTTGAGGTCACACTAACAGGTGTCTAAATGGCTGGATTGCTTTACTTCTTCCAGCTTAAAACCAGCCAGTGCTTCAGGAGGTCCTCCATAATTCATTACCATCCTCCACCTCCCAAATTAAAACCTCTGTACTGGATGAGTGAGGATCCACTCCAGGTCCTTCAGGACTCTGGGTTTGGGAGCACCTCATTCCCTGAGCTGTGTGTCAGGTTCTCACAAGCCTTGCTCTCCCTTGGGGTCAAGTAATTTCCATTTCCGTAAAATAATTCTCATCCTTTGCCCTGATCATCATGGAAAATAGAAGCAAAAGTCATTTAACACTGGGCCATGTATTAAAAAATAGACTGGAACACAAGATACAGAGAGGTTTGGGACACAAGACATGGAATGTCTCTGTGCACTGTGTGTGACCAGATTGGTAAAGATAAAATGTACAAATATAACAAGCAGCTGGAAGTGCCAGCTTTTCCTGTCACAGGGATGGCACTGCAGGATTTCCCCCTCCTTAAGGACCAGAAGAGCACCCAGCAGGTGCTGCTGTGCAGGAGCCCCAGGTCTCCAGGATCCAGCTTCCCAAAGTAGGTCACATTTGATCTCCTTCCAGTCACACTGCAAAAGGCAACATTTAACAGGGACTTCTCAAAATTCATATTTTGCTTGCTGATGCTGTCAACACAAATCCTTTTCAGCTACAGCTCCACTGGTTCTACATATTTTCATTCCTTTTGGGTGTAAACAGGCCAGGAATCCTGTTTTTCCCTTCAGTTACCTGCATTTCTTCCAAAGTTCCTCTGAAAGTACATATTGGCATTGAGATCACATTTGCATTCAGATGATGGCTTGTTGTTGGAAAAAATCCCTTCAGAGGGGCTGATTAACTTCCTTTCAAATGTTTGCTGTCCCTGACCAAGGGAGCCAAACCAGAACACAGCTCACTGCGTGGCTCATATCTGAGTGTGAAGACACAGGCTTCTGTATTTTGCATTGTTCCCTCTGAACACTTATGCTCCTTGCAGCTTAGACATGACCTAATGACAGACTGAAGTCCATCTGTTACAATGACTAGCCTTGGACTCAGAGGGAGAGTCCTGTGGATAATTTAGGAGTGCATTTTATAGCTACTTGCAAGCATTTCATTTCAGATCAAGGCGAACATGCGGAGTAGGTGGAAATCTCCCGCAAAAGTACAACCTGACCTACATATGGTATTGTAAATTAAAGATATGTATAAAAATAAAACATTAACGATCCATCACAGTTGCAACAAAACCCAGATATAAATCTTGCTGCTGGTAAGGAGCTCCATTGCACAAGGCTTAGCTAGAGCTTCATTTTGGAACCAGCAACATTCCTGCCACCTCCAACACTGCTGCCACTCTCCAGCTTTCCTGTGTTTTCTGTAGCTTAACGCTCACAGGCCTTTTGCTTTATCACTTGTCTCTCAGTTTCCATGTGGTTTTGGCAGTCCTGCCTTGTGCTGGCTCCCAGCTCCCCATTACCTCATGCTTTAGGAGCCGTGGGCTGCGCAGGGTGGCTTGGACAGCGCATGGCCTGGTGGCATGGGGCCACACATGTTCCTACAGCTGAGGTGAATGTCACCAAAGCAACGCAGGAAACGTTGTCCAGAAGACCTTGCACACCAGAACGGCTTCTGTAGATCACAGAATATTCTGAGTTCAAAGGGACTCATGAGCATCATCAAGTCCAAACCTTAAATGAATGGCCCTTACAAAGACTGGACCCACAGCCTTTGTGTTAGTGGCACTGCCCTGACCGACAGAGCTAATCCCAGGTTATAGTGGAACAGGGTGTTTCTCCAAGGATTTTAGAGGATCCTTAGGAGGATGGATGGCTGGGGATGCTGTCAGGTGTGGGAACACACACCCAGCCCCCCTCAGCACACACTTCCATTGTTACCTGACTCACAGATTGGCTGAGGTGGCTGCCAAACCTCTGCTGAGACCCTGCCTGTTCCACAGCCTGGTTCAGCCAGTGCCAGGTTTATGGACCTCACAGGGGAAAAATAGGCAAGTTTGCTTCACAGAGTCACAGAACCACAGAATAGCTGGGACTGGGAGGCACCTCTGGAGATCTCCCAGTCCAGCCCCCTGGAGATGGTTACCTTGAGCGGGTGACACAGGAATATGTCCAGGGTTTGGATTATTCCAGAGAGGGAGTCTCCATGTCCTCCCTGGGCAGCTGGTCTAATGCTCTGCTCAATGGATAGCTCTTACTCATGTTGAGGTAGAATTTCTTGTGTTTTCGTTTGTGACCATTGCTCCTTGTTCTGTCTCTGAGCACCACTGAAAAGTCTGGTACTGTCCTCCGACACGCTTTGGAGATACGTGCACGGATTGGACAAATCTCCTCTAAATTTTCCCTTCTCCAGACTAGCCAGGCCTGGCTCCGGCAGCGTCTCCTTCTCAGGGAGATGCTCAGCCCCTTACTCATCCATCCCTGCCGGCCCTGCCGTCCATCCTCTGAGGGGCCGGGGGATGGCAGCCGCCTCCTGAGGGCACGGCGAGCGCTCAGGCCAGCGACGTTACCGATTAGAAAAAACTTTTCACCGTCCAGGCGGTCAGACCTCGGAAGGGGCTACCTCGGACCTCGGAAGGGAGGTGGTGGAGTCACCCTCTCTCGGGGCCTTCAAGAGGCGCCTGCATCTGCCCCTGGGTGATGTGGCGGGGTGGTTTGGGGGTTACGGCGGCGGTGCTGGGCTGACGGTTGGAAGAGACGATCTTAAACCAGTAGATGCTCTTAAGCCAGCAGATGCTTTTAAACCAGTAGATGCTCTTCCAGCCTCGATGACTCCGTGATTCCCCGACTCCGTGACCCCACGGTCCCCTCAGCGCGGGCCGCGGCCGCCCCCCGTTCCTGCCCTCCCCTGAGGGCGGAGGGCGGGAGCGGCGCGCGCCCGGCCCCGCCCCGCGGGGGGAGGAGGGAGGAGGCCGCGCGGCCGCCATGTTGTTGTGTCCGTGAGGCGGCGACGGCGGCCCCGAGCCCGCAGCGACCCCGGCCCCGGCAGGACGCCGCGCCCCGGCACGGGCGGGGGCTCCGCGCCATGCCCTGCCCAGCGGTAAGGACCCGCCGGGGTTCTCCTTGTCGTGCAGCGGGGAGGGCCGGCTCGCCGCGCCGGGGCCTGGCGGAGCGCGGCCGCGCTGTCACTGAGGGCCGCACACGCCCCCTCGGCTGCGGGTGAGGGGCGGCGGCGGGGCCGGCACGGCGCCCTCGGGCCCGCTCCGCTCCGCTCGGCACGGGCGGCAGGAGGAGGAGCCGGCGGCCTCTCGTCGCCGGGCGGGCGGCGATCCCGGGCGGGCCGGGGCCGGGCCCTGCGCTGCCGGGTCAGGGTGAGCTCCCAGCGGCACAGGGGCTTCCACTGCCCGTGGCCTGTGGGCCTCGCCCGGCGCTGCCGCCCCCGTGCCCGGCCCGTTGGGGTGGCCGGTCCCCGCCGAGCCCGGCCGGGGATCGTCCCGTGCCGCTGGCAGCCGCCGGCCCCTGCTCGGCTGCTCCGGCCGCTGGGGCTGTGGTGTCAGCAGTGTTCAGCTGCCCTTGTGCGTGCGGCCGAAATTCCCGTTCCTTTTATGAGTGGGACTTGTTAAGGCTTTTTATTTATATGGTTTTGGGGCTTTAATTACGGCTTTTCCCCGTGTTCCTTTTTAACAGTTCTGTTATTTTGCTGGGATATGAGCAGATGTTACCCTTCCCCGGTAAGTGCTTTGCACCCCAAACATGGAGTTTAAGTTTGTGCATTGAAGTTGTTCCTGCTCTTGCTCTTTTAGAGAATGTTTTTTGAGCAGCAGATGAGACCTGGTGTTTCTTCACAACTTTATACAGGAAACTGATTTCTTTCCTTTCTGTGCACACTTCCCTTACTGTGGGAAGGTTGGGTGTGAGCTTGTAACTCTTGCAGACTTCAGGTCTTATAGGCACTTCTCTGTGTGCTTCACCTGTTTGTTTTCTTGTGTGATGTAGCCATGTGCAATAAGGCTTTCTTGTAGAAGAAAAGAACTTGGCAGTGAATCATGTCAGGTAGTGCTGAGTGGAAGCACAGCTTGGCTTTCTGGTGAATATAAAAGCATATTTCTATTATTTATGTTATAAAGGTGAGTCTACTGGGAAGGGGTGGCAGCGTGACGGAAGGAGCTATGACAGGTTTGTTGTAGTACTTGTCATGCTCTGAGCTTCAGATAAAGAACTGAGATGCCTTTTGTCTGCTGCTGAAGCATGTGATATTTGGAAATGAACTTTTTTTGGTGGAGATGAAGGAGGTTTTATGAAGGAGTGCTTGTAAACTGGAGGGGAGGAGGCTGATATCTGATACCTGCTTTGCTTCAGCTGTTACTGATTACAGTGGGCTTGGGAGATAGAAGTGGTGCTTTCTTTCCTAGCACAGGAAATACTGGGCTGTAAGTGTTGAAACTTTGTGCAGATAAGTGAAGGCGGGGCATGAGGTTCTAAAGTGCTTCAGTGACAAGTAGTTCTATGCCTGCTTTGGAGCTTGGGGAAGGGCAAAGGTGCACCAGCAGTGATATTTCTCTGGGTGTTTGCACTGAAAGGTGCTCTTGTCCCCCTTCAGGTTATAGGAATGATAAACAGAGAGCCAAGCTGAATTCACTCACTGGCAGTGCTATAGATGCCTGTCTGGGGCGCTGTTAGTATCTATTGCATGAACTGTCTGCATTAGCAATTACTAAAATATCACTGTTAACCTGCTCAAGGAACAAGCCATGCAACCCACAAATGGTACCACAAAAGTGGAATAGGTCAGCTTGATAAGCTCTCATTTCATTTTATTTATTTACTTTCCATAAAAATGGCCATCTGCAGCTGGAGGAGACAGAAATGGAGCCTGCCCAGGCTTCTGAAATAGAAGATACAATATTTTATCTCAGATCTCATTCCACCTACATGCAAGCCAGGATGATGGAGAGAAGTATGTTGTCAGCTTGCAGGAGTAGGAGGAACATGGCTGTGCAGTGCTTTGCTGGCAAGTAACCTGGAAAAAAGGAGTAACTTGGGAGAAGGGGATCTTTGGGTTGGAGTAACAGGCAGGAGCCTGGCAAGGCTGAGAAGTTCTCTGTGGAGGAACTGGCTTGGCATCCAGCATGGACTTTGAGATGGTTTCACCTGCACAGCTCGAAGGGCTGTGAAGGCTGTTCCTGCTCTGGTGGCTTCCTACTGGGAATTGTAACTGGATACAACAGGGTAAGACTCTTCCAGTTGGTACGGATGGTGTCTTCAGAGCGCGGGACTCCAAACAGCCAAACTAGTGCTTATCAAATCCTGTGAACCAGAATGAAACATCCAGATACTTAAACATGCATGTGTTTCATAGTAGCTTTCACTAGCCGAATCAAAGTAATGGCATGTTTCTTTCAAAATAACCAGTTAGATACTGAATTGCCCCAGAAATAACAGGCAACTGTTCTGCATTTGTCTCCAGCCTGAGTAGATGGCGGTGTAAAGATCTGCCTGTGAGATCCCATGTGGATTTTAAACTCTGAGAAACGAGCTTCATGTCTTGTAACTTCAGCCCTCTTCTAGATATTAGTGCCGTAACTTCCCAGTGCTGTCAGGAAAACTTTAGGTATATGCTAGGGGCTCAGTTTGTACTGTAATTCTTGTGAAAAACTGGATTGTTAAAAGGCAAGTATTTCTTTCTTTGTGATGCTTCAGAATTTCAGGGTGACTGAGTGTTTTGCATGAATGAAGTTAGTGACAAAGTGAAGACCTCAAAGTGGAGGAATTGGCAATTGAGGCAATTTGAAACACTGACATGTTACTGGGACTGTTTACTATGCACAGCAAAGAGCTGAGCCCTCAGCTCCTGCTGCTCTCCAGCTTCTACCTTAGATGCCTTAGCCCTGAACCGGTGCAGGATTGCTGTGTGCATTGGCTTGCAAACGTGTCAGCTGCTTGTGGGATGGGCAGAGGTCACAAACCACAGCCTCCTTTGGTGTCAGCTGGCCTTATTTGGAGGCCAGCTTTAGCAAAACAGCCCCAACTTTGTCCCTGTGCTTTGAGCAATTGAGAATGGACAGAATGGACTTGATAACACAGAGGGGTAAACTGGAGCATGAGTAGCCCTGACCTGTTCTTCCCTTCACCTGCTTAATAGTTTCTGGTAGTGGTGTCAGGGAGGTGACCCCCAGCTGGTTGTAAGTTTTCCAGGGGCAATGTGTCATCCCTTAAGGAAGGCCTCGAGTCCATCCCTGCTGCTCAGAGCTACAGGCAGGAAACAGCCTGTAGCAGCAGGGAAGAAACGCAGCGTGATCTTGTTGCAAGCAGTGGTGTCTCTGACATTCAGTCTGTTACGAGGTGTCAGGTTGTGCTGCTCTGAGCCACAGGTGCTCTGTTCTCCTTCAGGAAGTACCAGTGTGCACCTGGAGGTGAGGCTTGGGCCTGCAGCGCCATGCAAAGTGAGCTGGGGAGGGAGGGAGGGAGGGCAAACAGGCGGCTTTCTGGAATGTTGGTTGAAATGGAAAAGCTGTTTCTGGAGTCACAGGTGTCCAGCAGGAAGCACTGTTTGTAAAGGCTTCACTTAAAACATAGTTGCTGATGCCTGGCTTTGGTTTGTCTTCTGAAATTCCTCAGACTTGGAATCTTCAGGTAAAGTCTGCAAAGCAGCAGTTGTTTTGACACATGAGTGTGGCTGCAGATTAAGCTGGTAACTGGATGTGTGCTCTGTAGAGCTTCCTGGGATCAACTGGATCCTTCAGAGGCACTGTTCCTCCTCTTGGGTGTTAATGCTGAAAATAGTTGCAACAAGGTAACCATGGTGAGATCCATCTGGAAGTTTTTTTGGAATTTGTGTGTGTATATGCATGAGTGAAGCAGCTAATGACATTGTAACAGCTATCGTGGTGGTGGAACTCTTCCAAACTGATAAGAAGGGGGAAAAAACCCAGGCTCTGCAAAAGACTTCCTAAATAGGGTGTTGTTGGCCTTCCTTGGGGCAGCTGACTTTCAGAAGACTTGAAGCTGGATGTTCCTTGTTCAGTGATATTGTAACTAAAGTTATGCAAGTTGCTGTATCAAATTATTGCCATTTCTGAAAAGTTAATACCTTGAGCAAGACTCCAGTGGAAGTTGAAGTCGATTTTGGAGTAGTAAATCCATTATTTTTCCTCTTGATTAGGAATGCAGTGAAGAGCTTGTAAAGCAGCATTGGTGGGCTGTCTTGGGGGCAGGCAGCTGTACATAACCGCTCATGCCATTAATGAAATGTGCCCTCAGTAACACAAGCAGATAGATCCTAAGCAGTATCAACCCCCTTTTTAAAGAGAAATTGAACCAAAATACTGAATTGTAAATACTTCAAAATGCAGCTTTGCAGTTGGGTGTTAGTTGAAGGAGGGCAGAACATCAAAGAAACTGAGGCTTGGAGGAGCCCTGGGAGGTGACAAGCAAAGCAAGTTGTCCTTTGCCTTGCTCAGCACATCTGGCTGTTGTTTGCAGCATTCATTGTGATGGGCTGACAAACCACGATGGAAATGGGGCTGGGCTTGCTGTAGAGATCTTCATCTGAGGTGCTGATGGAGCTGATGCAGTCCCTGTCTTCTGTGGCACTGGTTGGTCACCACATGATTCTGCAGCGTGCAGGGGGTCAGCTTCAGAGTTGATTCTATATCTGGTGAAGCATTAGAACTAGTGCTAGATGAGCTTACCTTGGACAATTACCCTGTCACCTGTGGAATTAGCTTGAAGCTGGAATGCAATCAGAGACTTGGTGTTAGTCCCTGGCTACTTGGGAAGAGCTGGACTTCCTGAGGGCAGCCAGAACAGACCACCCCCCTGACTGGGGTGTGTTCTTCAGAGGGAGAGGCATAACAGGGAGTGTTGAAATGTGTGCACTTCTGGGACTGGACAGCAGGGAAGGCTGCCATGAGGCTCAGAGCTTCCAGAACATGGTCTAGAAGGCAGTGAATATCCATGTGGGAAAGACTTGTATTCTGTTACTTTGATATTTAACTGTCTTCTTCCATCCTGTGTGTGTTGGTCTTGAACTGTGTATTCTGTGCTCCCCTCCTTTTGATTTTATTCCAAAAACTCCTGCATCATCTGCAGAGTGACCTCGTCTTGGGGTAATTTCAGAACTGAAGTTATTATTTTCTGGGACTATCTCTAGCAGATATACCAGATTTGACCTCCCAGCTCCTGCTTGGTTTAGCCCTTACTGAGATAAGAACTGAAAAATACTTTTTCCGCTGTAATTTCTGCTACTTGCTTTTCAAGTGGACATCGTTGTCCTAGTAACTTTACTTCCTGGATGTGTTTCTTCCTTGCTGTGAGCACACCAGGCCCATGGCTAAGACTTCTGTCAAAGGCTCTTGTACCCTATTTTAAGGAAGATTTTCATCAGGGCAAACCAGTGAAAATGGTATAAATCTTTCTTTAACTGAGATTTCTGATTTGAAAACAAAGTAGCATGAAATAAATCTCTAGGGTGCCTGTCTGTATGATGAAGTCTTTTGTATATACGAGTCTAATAGTCTCTAAGTATTTTGGATTGTTCTGGTACTCTGAGGTTTAGTTTCTGGAACATGTAATCAGTATGGGGGGAAGTAATACATTTCAGGTTGAATTTGTGGAGGAAAGCTGCTGCATTGCCATTATTAAGTCTTTGTAGTTTTTCTTTCAAATACCAGAGATTTGTGTGCTGGTATAGACATTATTTATAGAAACACTGGTAGAACAGTTTTGTGTTGCCCTTTTGTGGGCCTCATTTGCTTCTCCAAGTTTGGGACTGCAAACGAGGGCTGTAATCAAAGCATTAATTCTGTGGTGTTACCTGAAAGGACAGAAAAATAAAAATAGTTTCTCCCTGTACCTTTAAAGGAAGGTTTTGACTTCTCTATCAACTAGGAAAGGGCAGACTCCTGACAAAATGAGACTTGTTTTCTCCAATGCTTCTTTTTCTGCTTGTGGAAGCGCCTGGGGGAAGCTGCTGCCAGGCACCTGAGGGAGGAGAGGGCAGAAATCCTGTCTGTGTAGGTTGACATGGAGTCTGTGAAGACAAGATGCACTTGGCTGGCTTCCTGAGTGTCCTTGGAGAGCAGAGCAAAGGCAGGGCTCGCTGCAGGGCATCTCCCCAGCTCACCCTGAGAGCAGCCTTTCACACAGGGCTCATGTGTATCATAAGACTCCCAGGCCCTGTGAGTCTGACTCCTCAGTTCCTCTGAGGTTTGACTGTTCTGGGCAAGTAGGTTTCTTATTTTTTGGGGTTTCTGTATGGCTGGTGGCAGGATTTCAGAAAACAGATAGAAAATCAGATCTTCCCTTGAGTATCTCCCGTCATGTAGAGTTTAGCACTGTCTAGGTCAAGGGTAGACTACCAGAATACTGATTTTTGGTTTTTTTCAGTTGCTAGGAGTAGTAGTTGAAAGTATTGAAGAGTTGAGTGAAACTGAAGGGTGGATTAAATAAACTGTACAAAAAGAGGGAGGACATAGAGACTAAGAACAATTTATTTGAACTGTGCTGTAGAATCTTAATACCTTCCATATCCTATACAAGATCCTACCTGAGTAAAGTAACTTCAGGTACTTTGGAAGTGAGGCCTCAATTTGGTACAGGAGATGTCAGAAGGATCCAGTCTAGCAGCTGATCCACCATTTAGATCTGTCCTGTCACTCTTATAATATCACTATGTCCATTCAAGATGAGTTTAAGTCCAAGGCTACTCATGGAAGTGGCTGCCATTAGGTCTGGAACTGGTGGAAAGTTTCCTTGGTATTTCTAGGATGGGAAGTGGTGGAAAGCATTTCCCTGGAATATCCTGTGGAGTGGTTAGGAGGGACCCAGCAGCCTGGCTGTCCCTGTTCTCCCTGTGAGGATGAGGACAGGAGGAAGCCAGTGTCTGTGGCTGGCTGATCTCATCTCTTGGAGCCATAATTGGCCTAAATGTGTACCTGGGAAAGCTTTGCTTGTTCCATTGCTATCTGCAAGTGTGTGATGGCTATCATGGAAACTTAAACCAGGGAGAGATGAGCTGCTGGAAAGTTGTGCTGGTTGATGCATCCTGGTTGGGCTGGAGACCTTTGCTTGGAGACCTTTCCAGACCTAGTGCTGGATGTACTGCAGCTGGAATCTGTCCAGAGTTTTATCTGCATCCACCCTTTGGTGTCTTCTCAAACTAAAATTACTGTTGTCAAAGCTGACTTCTGCCATTCTGTGGGTCTCTAAGTTCAGGCTTTTCAAATACTTGTCTTTCTCCCGACAAAGAGCCAATGAGCCAAAATTAGAGGCAGTGAGAAGAAAACTCACCTGCCGTGTCACAGAGCGGCTTGGCTTGAAATTTAATGTGAGGACATTTCTCTGAACTCTCTGCAGCCAGGCTGCTGTGGTCAATCAGAGTACAATCACCTTTCTTTTAAGTGTTTTGACCTGATAGCTTTGATTTTTTTAAATTGTTGTATTTGCATTTTCTTTATTTCCTTTTTATTCGCTTCTGAGAACAAATACGTAGTGTAGTGTAGGCATGGTTGAACTTTTGATCCAAGAAACCTGACTAAAATGTCTAAGCAGATTGCATTTCTAGATTATTTTGATTATTTTCCTTTAATAAATGGAAGCTTGAAAGCAAGTGAAGTGTACTTAATGTAAACTTGCACATTTACTGCTATTGCCTGCAGAACTTTTCTCTCCATCTAAACATTGTGCATGGATTTTTAAGAGTGGATAAGCTTTTCATCAAATTAATGACTAATCCTTATCAAACAAGTGTTCATCTTTACAATTAGAGAACAGGAATGCTTAATTGTGTGCTGATTGGTGAACATACTAGTCATGAGTACATTTGAGGATTCAGATTCTTAATTTTCTCTCACTGCTGGTAGCAGGAATTTGCTGTGAACAGGGCATTATATTCTGGTTGGATACCCATTATAATTAAATTATCATCTTTGTCTATGTTCAGTGAACCTTTCTTTGAGTAACTTCCAAAAGAATGCACCTTTTTGCACTTTGGGAAAATCTGAACTCTCTGAGGAAAAAGAAGGAAGATGGAACAAGGTAAATATTTTGAGGTCTACTCAGCTTTCCTTGTAGGTTTGGCTGGTGGATTATAGTCAAGGCACAGTTGTGTTCTAATGTAGAATACAATAGCTTGCTTGTTTTCTTTTACTTTGGGCTGAAATCTCTTAATCCCTTCAGACTCAAGCGTGAGTATCACATGATTTGGAGGTGTTTGGTTAGTGTACTTTACTGCTGCAGAGCATCCCTGGACGTAACAGATGAGTAAATTGGGGCTGCACAGAGAAGCCACATGGAAATTTTCGGTTTTGGAGATCCATGGCCAAGTGTTTAGTATTTTGGGCTGGGTTGTGTTCTGGCAAAGTCATCTAGTCAGTTAGACTTGTCAGTAAGGAAGGAGATCAGATACCTGCTCTAAAATTCCAAATTCATTATAAAAAGGATTTCAGCTTCAATGTACTGACACTGTACCTGAGTGTTCAGTATCCTACGATGTTCAAATCATTACAAGGGAATTTGGGGCAAAACCTCCTTGCTGGAAAATAGGTGGTACAGCTAATTGTAGGTCCTTCTTTTAGAGTGTGTGACTACATGGGACATCAGTGGATGCAGAGCAACAGAAACCCTTGCTGAAGTAAAGGAATAATAAATACTCATTAACAGTGAATTTCAAAAAGCAGTAGCTCCCTGTATAGCTGTCTAATGGTACCAATGTGCCTGGTCACTGTCATGTTGCTTTCCCCCCCTTTCAGTTCTGCAGGCTTTAGAAGCTTTAACCAAAATGCCTTGCACTTGTCAAACTGGAATTTTGGCTTTTAAATGACAGGCTGAATGCTGACACTTGATGAGGGTGACTGCTAAACACTGACCTGGGGAGAGGACTGGGCAAGGGGTTTTCTAAAATAGTATAGGATTCCCTAAAGTGCTGAAATATGGTAATGAAGTGAGGATGGCAAAAAGATTCCAGTGAATTAGAAAATGTTGGTCTTGACTCTTGGTGCTGCTTTTGCAGAATTTGGTCTGTTAAGCACAAGATCAGGGCAGTGGCTTCAGTCCCTGGTTCTACCTGCAGCTGGAGCTGGCTGCCTCCTAAGGTGTTCCACTCGCATCAGAAGAATTGCAGAGATAATTGGGCCACTGGAATCGTGGGGACTCTATACTTAGCTCATTACTCCAGGCAAATTATCCTTTCCTTCTCCAGTGTTGACTGGCAGGCTGCAGAGCTGTCTCGCTTTCCATTGCTGGGGCATTCCAACTCCTCTGCAGTGTTCTCATCGTACAGGCACTTCTTCCTGTGAACTCTTGAAGGGCTGGTGGTAACTAAGCAGCACAAGGGTCTAAGGGTGAGAGTTCTAGAGTAATTCACTGAGGAGTCAGCAGTGCCAAACCTGCTGTTGTAATCAGCAGGGAGTAAGGAGCAGTCTGGAAACCTGCTTGGTACTCTGCTTACCTTAGAGGGTGGTTGGATTCATCACTGCCACTGCTGATGCCTGAGCTGGGTGGGTCTGGTGGAGTCAGCCTGGGGAGCTGTGGACAAAGGGTTTTGCTTCATTTGACAAGTGTAAGACTGGTATAGCAAAGACAATAAGAGCTATTTCTTGCTTTCTCTGTAGAGCGTGGATTTTTACTAAGCTGTTTGTGTACGGTCCCAGTTGTGCTCCCCTCCTTGCAGGGTCACACCCAGAGAGCAGCCCCATTAAAAGTAATGGTGCTGTTGCATCATGTCCCAGCCTGCTGTGGTCCCATTCAGCACTCAGGTATGAAGACTTTTCCTCTTGCATAAGGCACCTTGATTTGCTCAGGTTGGGGAGGAAGCACTTGGCAGCTCCCTAAAGAGTAAGTTACAAGCTGCTGTGTCCTGTAGCTTATTTTTCTAAACATTAGTATTTCAAGTTACTGTCCAGCTTTCTAAACTGTACCAGTGCCCGAGGCTGGACCACTGCTCACAGAGGCAGGGATTACCTGAGCAGTCCTTGCTGAATACAGATCCTTTCCTGCTTCTAGCATGCTTCTCTCTCCTAGACCCAAATTATTTAGTATTCAAAGCAGAGACCTAGTAGGGCTAAGCCTCATGTATTTGAACATATTTCAAGATCCCCAGGACTGCAATATGGCTTAATCTGCTTTGTCTCCTTTCACTTTTTAAGTATTTCTAGCTACTGTTAGGTTTCTTTTCTGGTTCTTCCAACAAAATTCAGCTTTTAGTCTTGTAGTCAACCCTTACTGCCATATGTCAATCCCAGCAGACCAAGTTGTGTAGTAGTTAAGAAATAATTTTTCTATAAATATGCTATAGGTCTAGTAATGTATATTGAGATAAAGTGACTACATGAAGGCAAGGAGTGGTCAATTAAAACATGCCTTGTCCAAAGAAATTGGTCTGAACTGACTCGGATCCTGAAAAGGACTGAATGTGTTTGTGCAAGAAGTGAGCAGGTGGGCTAGGGAGAATCTAGTTTAGCTTACAGAAAGGCCAATGCCAAAACCTAATTTATGTGCTTCAATTCCACGATTTTTATGCTGTCTCTTGCCAAGACAATTAAAGAATTCCTAGAGCTGATCGCAATTTCCAGGCTGGGTTTGGAAGGGATAGTCACTTCTGCAGATGCAGAGAGCACTCCAGTCTCTTCAGGTAGGCTGATGAGTCTTGGTGGTTTCATTGCTGACATACTTGATTTTCAGGAGTCTGGAGATGGGACTGTGGAGCACGTTTGTGGTGCACTGGCACATGTAGCAAGTTTTGCTGCTTGTGAAAGGTCAACTTTTGAGCTTCCATGGGTTGATTAACAGTAAACTTTAAACTGGTGTTGCAGCACCTGTTTTCTAGAGCTTCAAAACTCCTGTTTGCCACTGGAAAACTTAGGAGGAAGAAGTTAGGTCCCTCTGTGGAGTTGCTGTTCTTAAGATCTGCTTAACTATTTGTAAATAATTAAAATATGGAAGATGAAGGAATACCCTGGGGTCAGTTCAGAGAGGGCTTGTGCAGCTGTGTGAAGATAATTTTGGTAGGAAAACCCCATGCATCCATCATGCCTGCAAAAAAACCCATAACCTGCACCTTGACTGAATAGCAATTAGTCATGTTGTGCCATTGTATTCTCCCCTGGGTCACCCTTTGGTGAGTATTGTTGAAAGATTTGACTTAGCAGAGTTTGTACATGTTGAAACAAATTTGATGGCTTGAAACTTGTCTGAAGAATCTGTTGCTTGCTAGGTGACTCCTGAAGGGCTGTGACCTCTAAAAATCATGATTTGGTTACTTAATTTTTTTAAATAACATTATAACCAGAACTCAGAGATTAAAGAAAGAACAAACTGAGAGTTTATTGTATATAAGAATGTGAAAGAGAAAGTGTGAACTTTCCTGTGGAGCTGGGAATCCATAGATCATGCTGGGTGAGTGACAGCACAGCCTCTACAAGGAATTCAGAGCATCTTTGCCATGTTTTAAAAACTTGTTGCCTGGTGCTGATCTGTTCCTCCAACACTGAGCTTTTGTAACCTTTAAACTCTAGTATAGGGTAAGCATTTATCCTGTTAAAACCTGCATTTGTTTGAAGAGTTAACTCCTGCTTGTTCACCTCTGTCCTACATCTCTAGATCTCAGTTATTTAAATACCAAGGTGTGTGTCACTCAAAACCTACCTACCCAGTGAGTTCTTCTTTAGCAGAAAAGTAAATGAGACCTGGAGTGAACAAGCAGCTGTGCCCACCTTGCTACACCTTTCTCATTCATCAGTTTTGCTTATGGAACTGCTAAATCAGGATTTAGGAGTTGATCTGCTGGTGAGTTTTTGTGAAATCCTGGAAATTTCTTGAAATATTTGAGATGACTGTCTATCCCTTATCCTGAAGTGAAATATTTTACATCGTATCTGATGGCAGTTTTACAGGTGTGCTTTTTGGGGAGGAATGGGGAAAAGTCCTTACTGATGTCTCATCCACACAAAATAGGCTGGGTGAATGCTCTGCCATATGCTGGAATATCTTAAAAATGAAGTAGGTTGGATGGAAGGGTCTGAAGGCTTCAACTCTGATGTAAGGAATTAATCTTTTAGTTTGTCTAGTTAGGTGTGTCCTGCTTTGAAGCCTCACTGAATTTTTAAGTGGAGAAGTAGCAGATTTGTTTGGTGTTACCCAGTAGGCTTGAATTATATCCATTTTTAGTACTTTGAGATCGCTTGGTGCAAACCTTTCACAGAACTGGTGCTCTTACTGAGCTGCTGGAGGGGCGTTAAGTTCATCACAATTCCAGTGTTGTTCTCTCTCTTCCTTCCAGTGCTTTAACTCCTTGTCACAAGTGACAGAGTGACAGTGCTCCTTGCAGACCCATTTGAGGTAGAAATCAGCAGCTTCACCTGTCTTGTGTCAGCCTGTTGCCTGTTCAGAGTTTAACAAGCAGTCTTAGTGCTGTGCTTAGCATGACTACACTGATACTCCAAAGGGGATTTTAACCCTTAATCAGGCTTGCTGCAAAGTGAAGCATTTAACAAGTGTTTTTGCAGTGCTTTGCTGTGTTTCTGTGGTAAAAGGGTGCCTCTGCTGATTGTGCTGGCTTAGAGCAGCCTTCACTGGGCACAAAGCTGTGAAGGATTTCAAATTATCCTTCAAAAACGTAGCTCCTGAAACTGTTTTGTATCTGAGGTATTGCTTCAGATGTACTCGAAATTTATTTTGAGTAGGAAGTGGAAGCAGGTGCATTCCTTTTCCTCAGAGCTTTTATTAATTGTTAACTGAAGCAGTTGAATTGCTGGATTTTGTTTAGTATTTGTGGTAAGATTTGATATGTTGCTTGATAAACATTAATGTGTTTTTGCACAGATTGTGCTTACTCCTTGTGGTTTTTGGAGTGGTGGGCTGTTGGATTTGTGGATCTTAAGATGCTTATGTATTTAATTCAGCAGTGAGAACTAATTCGCTGAAACTTCATCCTGGAGAGTTACTTAGTAATGGTGTTTGTCCCTGAGCTGCAAAAAATAACGCAAAGGAAATTAGCAAGGTTAAATGGAAATTGTAGAAAACACAAATGTATCTATTTCAGAGCCTCGCTAGACATAATAAAGCCTTCAGTGGTTACTGTGCTCAGGCACAGAGTCCTCTTTCCCTATAGAATCAGGACTAGCAGTTCTTATCTCCGAGTTATATTTGAGCTTGGCTGTAAGCAGAGTGATTCCTCTGAGCTTCCCATGAAGCGCCAAGGTGTGATTCCCTCCCGAGCTCTCCCAGGGAGCCGAGCATGGCTGGGTGTGCTGGCTGTGAGTTACTGCAGAGCACTGGCAGCCCTCTGCCGTGGGATTACATATCCGGCTGGGAGGTGAGGCCACTCTGCCAGCACACTTAATCTATTTTTGATTTGTCAGGATCTCAAAGACAGAAACAAAAAGCACTTTGTCCTGGCTGCTCTGGAAGACTGACACTTGAATGGCTCTTTGCACTGTCTATTCAGTGGTGTTGGAGCACTGCTCTGCAGTGAGCACATTGTTGTGTGGCAGTCACTCCTCTGGGTAGTTCACAGCCTCCCTGAGCATCTCAGAGCAGCAGATTCACATGAGCCACTTGTTTGACCAGCTTCAAGGTCAGCCTCGCAGCGGAATTCGGGAGACTTCCATGGCAACTGGTGGCCCTTCAGCACAGTCAGTCTGTGCCAGAGCTGACTCTGCTGCCTTCAACACCCCCTGGCTGCTGGAGCTCCTGCCCCTCCCTCGAATGAGAGCACAGTATCACTGGAGGTACTTTTTCATCTGAAGAAGATTCAGAGGATCTCTGGAGGTGTGGTGGTCTCTCCAGAGAATCATTTAGGCTTATTTATGCTTTATTGCTGGGATAATCTGACAGAATATTCTGGAAATATTGCAATCTGTGGTCTAGTTATTTTTTAAAATATTATAATAAACCTTTCTTCAGAGCTTAATCCAAGTGTCAAGATACAGGAAAAAACCCTGAGTCTTTACCTCACTGTATAGTTTTCCTGTGGCCATTTTCTGAAGCTGTGATTGTCAGGGCTTTTAATTTTTCATACATATGAGAGCTGTGTGAGAATTTCCCTCATACTTGCAGGTGATCATGAAGTATTTGATTTATCTTCACATAGTTGAGCTTGGTGCTGTTTAGGTTTCTGTTTGCATTTACCTCAGTTAAACAATAATAATTAACTCAAAGCATTGAACTGATGCAGTTACATTGGGAGAACAAACCAGTAACCATAATGCAATAAGCATTATTGCAACTTCCTGGTAATGAAAATTCCAGTAGCAGAGTACTTGTTTTAATTTTTAAGCTTTGGGAAAATAGTGGTTGTGATAAAGTGACTTTATAACTGACTTTCACTTAGGCAGCTGCTTAACACTAGGAAGAAGCTTGGGGTGTGAGGAAGAGCTGTGGTGGCTTTGTTAATAGAGGGAATGTCTGAGCTCTTGCTCACATTTGAACCCCAAGCTGCAGTGTGCAGCTATATTTTTAAATGACTGATGCTTCCCCAGACAATCTGGATGACATTTTTTACTCCCTTCTAAAGAGTTTTAAGTGTTTTTAAGCTGGAAACTCTGGAGTTAAAGACACTTGAATGTTGCTGCCCTGTTCTCCCACCAGACCACGCGGCCGAATCAAGTGTGTGTCTGTCTCCTGAAGTGTGTGGTGAAAATAGGTAAGAGCTGCTCACTGAGGGATAGAATGTGGGACTGCTGAGAGGAGACAATATCTGACACAATCTGCCTGTTGGTGAGGAGAATCTGCCTTCAGGTCCCAGGGCAGTTTTTGTATGCAGTTGCTGTGGTCATGGCACTGAGGATGCTTCCAGGAGAGAGCAGTCTGCCTTAGCTGTGCGTGGCTTTGGCAGTTTCCTTGGCAGGATTGGCAGGAGAGCCTGGTTAACCAGCACAGCTGTAGAAGGAGCACAGCTGCAGCCTCTGAAGGGCCTGTGAGCAGCCCTGAGGAACCTGGATGTGTTGTGTAAGGACAGCTCTGACTCAGTGGGGAATGTAAGCACGTGGTTCAACTTCAGCAGTATCAGTGTACAAGCCAGAATGAGCTCCCAGCCTCAGCAGTGAGGGCATCAGTTCAATCCCATTGTCCTCTTAGGTGGCATCATACCTTAGAAACGTGGTTCCTACCTCCTTCTGTGTTGTGCACTGATTGTTGGGTACTGAGGCAGCTGTGTGCTCTGCTGAGCAGCTGAAGGGTGAGTGGGCACTGCCTGCTGGATGAGCACCTCGGGCTGCTCAGAGGCTCAGCCATTCCTGCACACAGATGCTCCTTACAAGGTGGTGCTGCTCCATACCAGCTCAGAGGCTTCTCCCATGACAGAAAGTTGCTCCAAAGTCAGCTTTTCATAGTTTCTTGCTGAATTTTCTGTCAGCTTTACAGATACTGCCATGAGATTCATATCTTAAGTATTGGTATTTTGAGCAGTTATTGAAGAATTGAAGTTGAATGCTTGTGGAACAATAGTGGGTTTGCAGGCTGGGATAGATTAATAGTATCATGGAATTGAACTATAGTATTAACAGAGCCATTCTAAATATACTGCAGCATTGCACTCCTGACAGTGATTGTGATGCCAGGCCTGGACTATGAATACAATCCTCCATGTGCACACTCATGTGAGAATGACAGGACAGCACGTGCTAGACTTGAAGATAGTGTTTCTTTCCATTTGATAACAAGTGTGGCACGATTGTCCTTTGCTGAGTGTTACACAGACTCGGTGCTCTGGGGCTGTCCAGGAGTGAGTGCAAGCAGCAGGGTATGGGGGAATCTTTCCCTGGAATGAGAATTTCTGCAGTCCATGCAGAGAAATCTGCTTCTGTTGTGCCATTCATTGGCTATGACATGTCAGGGAGAGAGTTCTGGTTTTCCATCTGCATGAGAAGTCCATTATCTACCTTTGGTCTCCCAGGCCTTCCAGTTTTTCTTCTTGCTTAGTTTTTTAGCTGGCTTATGTAGTAGTTTATTCCTCATTGGGCAGGTTGTTAGAGGGGAACACCTGGTAAATAATACTTGTAGGCTCTGTAATGAATTAGTGTGAGTTGTTCAAATGTCTGCTGCTTTCTTACGCCTGACTGCTCCTCCTAATGTGAAGGAAGTATGGGGGTGTTCTGGACAGGAAGGAACGTGTGTCCTGAGAGCCAGACTATCCTAAGGGCACTGCCAGGCATGGCTGTCCTGGTAGCAGTGAGGATGGACTTCACAGTGAGGAAATCAATAACATACCAGCTCTAAACACCTTCTGAAGCTGCCTGAACTTTTAAACATGCAAACTCTCCAGGCAATCTAGAGCTGGTTTGTTATTGCAGGCAAATGATGACCTGAAGGACACTTTGGCCTTTCTTGGAGTTGTTCTCACTACCGGCACTAGAAGGAGATGTGTGTTTTCCACAGAGGAGTGAACATGTACTTGTAGCCAGAATGCAGCAAATTCTATAGTGAAGAGCATTAGTTGAAATGAAGTGGAAGTGAGGCAGCCTGGAATGCCAAAAGATGGGATTGCTAATAACTGATGAAGGATCTGTACCTTGCTTCAGGTTTCCATTTCAGCAGGTGTCCTGGGGTTCTGTTGGAGTTTAATAGACAGGCTGACTTAGTAGCAGAGACAAATGGTGACTTGCAGTGGGGTTGACACCGTAAAAGAGGGAAATGTGAAGAGCTGACATGCTCTTACTGCCTTGATTCCCATACCTGTGCAAGGCCCGTACATTAAATGTGGGCTGCCAGAAACCTCTCCCTGCTGTGGGAGCAGAGTGACAGACTCCAGTTCCTCGCTCCTGCTGCTTGAATTCCTGATTTCTCTCTTGAGCTGTCAGAGCAGCCTGCTGCCTTGCTCTGGGAACAGCACTGCTGTAGCTGTTGAGTGAGCAGTGGAGCCTGAGTAAGTACCACTGGCTGTTTCTCAAGTCTGACATCACATCCAAGAATTAGATGGCTCTCTCTCACCATGGGGATAATGAAATAATTCCTACTGTGTTATTCATTAACTCACATTTCATTCAGTGGCTCCTAAGAGGATAACGAGTACGTTAGAGGTGAGCTTGCATAAGACTTTTGACATCCTTTTGATAAGTTAAGTAAGAGTTAAAGCTGTGGCAGACAGAGCGTGGCACTGGGGCCTCACTGAGGCAGGTGGCCTGTTCTGTGTTACACAGACTGACTTGTGAGCTAATTTAGTGGCTTTTTTTGTCAATGGCTTCAAGAAAATAGCCTGCTCTAAAGTTGCTGCAGAAATAACTGCTGGTCAGAGCCACATGAGCTGGGCTTCCTTGTACCAATGGCCATGGCTGTTGATGAAGCTCCCATGCCAGCTGGGAGTGCAGGTCTGCTCTGAAGGCTTGCCAGGGGTTTGTCTGTGCTGTGCAATTGAGCCAATAAACTAATATAAATAAAGATTAGGCTGCTTGTGGGAGGAATGATGATTGGATATTCAGGTGTCTAACAATCTGTTTGATCTTTTGAGTATTACTATGAGTGTGCTGACATCAGTAGTTCATCCCCACAGGTAATAACTGAGGTAATTCTAAACAGAGGCTGCAGAAGGATGGGACACCTGAAGAAATCCAGAATTTCCAGGTGGCCCAATAAGATTTTAAATTACCTGGTATCTGTAGAAGCACTGGGTGAGGTGGCTTTATCTGGGAAGAAGTTGTAGGTGATGGTCTGGTGAGTCAGGCTGGTGCCATGCTGGAGAGGCAGGTGTGTCCCTGCCTGGCTGTGGGTTGTGGTCCTGGCTAGGAAGCTGCTGGGACCCTTTCCAGGTGTGTGTAGAGTTATGGTTTGGGTGCTGAGTACACAAGTCCAGGCCTGAGTGCTCGACTCTGCTGCTCAGACCCCTGGTAATGGAGTTGTATTTCCAAACACAGAGCAGGAATACTATAAAAATTGGGAGTACTTAAAAAACTGAACTCTGGACATCTGTTCTGGGCATAGAAGATCCTTCTGATAGCTTGAGCTCGTACAATCCTTAGTTTTCCAGCCTTTTAAAAGTCCATTAACATGCAGAACAGTGTAGGAGCTCAGGTGAGTGCTGTGGATCTTTAGCAGAAGAGGTGCCATAAAAGGAGCAGTGCAAGAAGGTCTGACCTGCTTCAGGACTCCACACTGAGTGCAGGGTTTAAGGAAAAGGACTGTGTTCAGGGAGTTTTGTCCTCCCCAGATCACTGGGTCAGGGTTTATGGGAAGAAGAAGATGGAGAAGGGAATTAAGGAACATACATATTCCAAGGGAGGCTGAGCAGAAGCTTCACAGGTGATCACAGTGCTTGCATTTCCTAATGTGTAACCTTCACCCATGATTTTTATGTAGGGCTGCTTTAGGCTGCAACTGCAAGTTGATTTCCATGTCGTGTATGAGCAGTGAAAATACCTGCTGGGTCATTAATGCAGGGCTTGGGCTGTCAGCTTTGCCTCCCTTGTTTACTCATTGTGCAATTCCATGTAACAGCTTAGGCCAAAAATCCAGCACTGAGCCTGTCAGCCTGTCAAGGATCCCTTCCCTTACAGCAGCACTTCCACACCAGTGCTCTGACTTTCTGAAATATGTGAAATAGTGAAGTACCAGAACAGGCCACTCTGTCCTACCTATTCTTGCAGGTTCTGTTTTTCAGCACCCAGCTCAGTAACAACTGGAAAAGAGAAATCTTTAGTTCAAGCCTCAAGGTTTTCAGGCTGAACATGGAAGTTTGGCTGTAGGTGCTGGTTCATGGTGCCATTTTTATTTTGGAGGCCTTTCCTATCAGGGAATGCCTGTGAAACAGTTCTGTCAGCTGTACCTGGAGCTGATGCAGAGATGTCACATCTCTAAGCTAATGACACAGAAGTGGTACTTCTAATAAGCATACATACCATGGATCCTTGTTTTTCCTTGACAGACTCTACTAAGCTTCCAGCTAAGCTTTCCTGCATAAAAATGAATTCTTCCATCCAGGAGAGGAGTTGGGCTATTTTTTGGCATTTGAATCTAAATGAGCAAAATTGTGCTGGCTCTGAAATGCAAGACCTGAATGCTGAGGTTGTTCCTGCAGTGAGCTGTTATTTATCTAAATTACAGATGCTTTTTCATCTCAGCTCTGAGCATTCGCTTCTAGATTTGTCTTCACATGTAGATTTGTGTTACATCAACTGCATAACCTTCTGAAATAAAGGCTTACAGTAAAAGCAAGGCGCACTTAAGTATTCTGAGCATTGTTCTTAGCCTTGTTTTTTTGCTCAGAGCATGAAGGTTTCCTTTGCCTTCGAGTATTTCTCTGAAGCTGGTTTCAGATTCCAGCTTTAATATTGGAATTGACTGTCAGGAAAGGATATGCCTGGTGATCCTCAAACCTCAGCTGGACGAGTCCAAAGAACAACTGGATGTAATGGAACTGTGCCAGTGGAGGCTTGCACTCCCTGGTGTGCTGTTCTCCACTCATTCCAATTGTTCTGGATTTTTTTTTTTTCTTGCATATTTATTGATCTTGGTTCTTTGTACGTTCCCATTTGGACTCAAAGGGGCAGCAGTAACTTCTGTTTGTTTTATAATTGGATATTCAGCCTTGTTTCTGTGACATAAATCTGGTGGGGAATTGGTGTCTCTGGAGGAAAGCTTTCTGGGAAGTTCATCCCCCTGGATCTGATGGCAAGTGTTACTGCAGGCAGCCTGGAGAGTTACGGGAAGGGGAGAAATTCCTGCTCTCTCTTGGTTTGGATTTTGACCAGAAATTGCACCTCATAAGATGTTTGAGGAGGTCCTTGAGTACCTGAGCAAATGAAGGTTCAGAATTGTGTTTGTTGGTTTTCAGCAGCTCCATCCTGTGTGTGCAGCACGAACCAGGGTGTCAGCTGAGGTCAGAGGGTTTTGCCATTTAATTTCATCAGAGGAAAGGCAGTAAGGCAGGACCCAAACCCCAATGTTAATTGCTCCTTATTTATGTTGTAGCTACTTTTTAAAAATTTGCCAGATTTACTTTTTCACTCCAAGCAAATAAACCTTGAATATTTTATTCTCATGCAGACTTCTCAGAGTTCATGTTTAGTAAGTACAGGCTTGGTTTTGATACTCAGGTGGTTACCAGAGGGTGCTTCAAATGGAATGATAGGGACCAAAAATAGATTGATTTAGTTGATCTTAATTTTACTGTGGAGTGCCACTTCTGTGTATTTAATTGAAGTTCGAGATCTGCAAGTCACAGGTAAGAGCTGCAGTGTTACAAATGTGACTTGTGCTATCTTCACACCTTTGGGAAAGCTCATGGATTAATGCAGACATACTCTTGTGCAATTTAAAGGGGACATAGTAAACTTACTGTAAGGATGGTTATAAATCTTTATGTTAATTAAAGAAAGGTTAAGTCCTGCTGGCTGATAATGATTTAAATGCAAAAATTGAAGCGGAAAACTGCAGTCTTCTGACATATATATTTTTTAGAATCTGGAATTAAATGAAAATTACCTTCCCTGATGCATCCATAACAGAGTGAGCTGTGAACTGCCCTGACTTCTGCAATGCCTGTGGGAGAGATGTGAATATGTTGTGTTTGGGTAATGTGATGAAGAGCCCAAACCTTCGTTTCTTTAAAATGATGATTTATCTCTTAATTGCAACCAAGTCTTTCTTAGTAAATTAGGTTTGTTTTGAGTCACACAGGGAAGGAGTGAATGTTCTCTAAAGGATAAAACACTTAAATGACTGCTTACATTCTTTGTACTATTATTCTTCCTTCTCAGGATTTGTTCTGTCTACCAAAAGGATTGAGTTTCTGTAAGGAAGATAATTGAGAGAGGTTTTAAATAAGTGTCTGTATATACTAATTTGTTGTGCTTTTGAAAAGTTTTTTTTTAGTGTACAATAAGATACTGGAGGAATATCTCTTCTAGGTAAAAACTGATCTGCTGTAGAAAATTTGGTGTGATTTGATTTAAGTGAGCAAGTAGAAAGGGAAATCTTCCTGTTCCCCAGAGAAACTCATTCCTGTTGGAATCACTGTTTGGATGGCAGGATCGACCGAAGGAGGTACAGGTACCCTATAGAATTAATTCCCTTTTCCAGTATCTGCTGGTACCCTTCTATGGAAGCTTGGACTTCAATGGATTTTATCTTTAAATAAGAGAAGGATGAGACTGTGGCTGTGAACGGGAGCTCTGTCAAACCTTATTTCACTAGTAGAGCTGCAGTCTGTTACAGAACTCAAATTCAATTCCAGCTGAAACTCTGTGTTTTGATACACATCCATGCCTCCAGCAACCACAAACCCTTCTTTGGTGTCTCTGCAATGCCTAAATATATTTAACTTTGACTTTGTGCTGTTTAGTTTTTTAGAGTAAGCATATTCTGTTAATCCAAGTAAATTCCTTCCTGGCACTGAAGGGCTGTGCAACTACAGTGTAAGTGAACAAGCCTGTGTACTTTCAATATTATGGAAGTTGTTGTGGAGAAAGTATTTTGGGGACTTGTCCTGACTGAACTCGGCCTCCCTGGGCAGCCTGGAGACGTGACTTCAGAAAGTGTAGTCGTTCTTGCCTTTAACACGTTCAAGATTTGAACACTGCAGAGCAGCTAACTTGATTTAGTTGATGGAGGACTGTTGGCTTAAAGATACATAGAAGTAGAAAAATACATGTTAGAGTCAACTGGTTCTGAAGCAGCACTGTTGTGTCTCTAGAGGAATGCATAGTGCAGTGTGACAAAATTAACTGCTCTATTAAAGAGCTCAGTACTTCACACCAGATACTACTAATGTGTGTAATTGATCTTCCAAACCAGCTACGGGAATTGAAGCCCATTAAAACATTTCTTGAGGCGATCACAAGAGCTGCAAGACTCCTCCATGGGCTCCTGCCTCCCACATCAAAGGGCTCTGCTGCTTCAGTTCCTGATGGCTGCTCTGCTGAGGCTCTTGGTGAGATGCAGTTTCACTGCTCCTCACGAAAGCTGGATGTTCAGACAGCTCCGTGTCCCTTTCCCATGTGCCTTCATGCGCAGGATGCTCTTTTAGATTCTTTTTCTTTGCCTGCTGTTTGTTTGAGGTGAAGTCCATCTCCAGCTCTTAATTTAAGTGCAGCTAGTGAATGGAAACTAGTATTTTGCTGTTACATTTCCTGCTTCTGAAATTAACTGTGACTTTCCACAAGTGGAAAAAGATAGGAATAAACAACTGTCTTAATACTTGGAAGATACTGAGGCAGTTTAACTACAGGAGGGAAAGTATTTGCTTTTCCTCTTTTTTCTTTTTGCTTTAGTGAACAAATGAGTTCTAAATTCTAAGTCCAGGTTGGACACTGGGGCTTGGACCACCCTGGGATAGTGAAAGGTGTCCTTGCCCATGGCAGGGGGTGGACCTGGATGAGCTTAAAGGGCTCATCCAATCCAAACCATTCCATGGTGCTGTGAATCAGCTGAACAGGGAAATGCCAGGAAACAGCAGGTATGCTGGAGGCAGTGTGCTGGTACATTATCCAAACCAGTTTGTCCCTTGTGATCTCAATGCAGGAATTAACAGGAGAAGGTGTCTGAGTCCTGAGTATGTCTTGAATTCCTGTAGGGAGCCAGAGCTCTTCCCTGCTGTGCCTGGCTGAGGGCAATGCCACTGAGAATCTTCTCCCTCTGTAGGTAACTTGACTGGAAACTGCTGAAAGTTTAGAGATGCTGGAACTGGCAGTGGGCTGATGGAAATGCTGGTTGTTCTCCCTGGAAGGAGTTGCTGCTCAAGTGCAGGGAGGGCAGGACCCTGTTCTGGTAAATCTTGGGTGTGCCTGGAACTTGCTGGTTAAATAGGACCCAGCAGAAAGCTCTGTGCAGTCCCTTGAACTGCTGAGCTTTCCTGACACAGCTCTTGCTGATCCCCTTATCATGGACAAGCACACTTGGCTTTATCTCCTCCAAATTTGACTTTTTCAATATTTGCAAAAACAGAGCTTCTGGTGAATGGTGAGTGCTCCTGGCGGCTTGGCAGCCTTGTGGGTGATGCCCAAACAAGTGTGTGGACTGCTCTCTAGGAAACAGCTTTTTGTGAGCCTAGAAAAGCTATTCTGATCCTTGATTAGTTCCTGAAATGTGCCATTTAGGAGGTCACTTCATCAAAAGGGGTTGCTTGTAGCTAAATAAAGCTGTCTCTCAACTTAGGTCAGCTCTTTCAATGTGATTATTTTATTCTGTTCAGGATTGTTTTGCATGGACTAATAAGGGAATACCTGAACTCAAGGCTTTGCTTGGTTTGAATTAATTACTGTTTTATACTGTAAATAATGCTGTGATCAAACATACTTGTCCCCTGCCATGGGGATTGAGGAGACTTTGAAGGGAAGGGCTCTTCATCCTCAGGTTCACAGATTCTGGCAGAAATACATGTATTACTCCTAAAAGCCCCTTCAATTCCCTTCAGTACAGAATGCAGTCGTGTGATTGACAGCTCTGAAGTGGATCAGGGCTTTGGGAGGGTGCTTGGTATCTGAACTGTAAACTCTGCCATTCAAACTGAAACTACTTGAATATTTCACAAAGAAGTGAGCAGGCTAAGAGATGAATGGACTAATTTCTGCAGGAGCTGAAGTGATTCTTAAGCTGCCTCCAGTTCTAGAAATCTGAAATGTCTTGCAGTTTTTCATGCTGTGCAGCTCTGGAAGCAAACAACATCTACAGCACTGCAGAGTGGTGGTTCCAAGATCAGCTCTCTTGGTTAGTTTTGTCTTGTGTCAAGGAGCTGGAGTATGCCATGATGGGTCTGAAATGCCAGAGTTGTGTAAACTAAGGAAGCAGGGGTGTTTTGTTTGGGAGGAGTATGGGAGCAGTACCCTTTCTGCTGGCTCACCATGCTTCAGGGAATAGCAGCATAGCCTGTTGTAAAGCAAAACCGCCTTAATACCACATCAAAAAAGGCATTTCTGGAGTGTGCCACAATTTTACCAAGTGCTGGGTTAGTTTGGAATATTAACTTTTCCAGTCCTGTAAGGTGATCCAGTGTGACTCCTGGAACACGGAGCCTCCTAATGGCTTCTGTTCCTCGATGGAGGCAGTGAGGGCGGATGTGTGGATCTCCCATGGCCTCCTTGACAGGACAGGTCTTTTTAATGCCAGTGAAGAATTAATGGATTAAAGCTTTACCCATAATTACATTGTGCAAGGTGTGCAAGCAGAGAAAGGGATATCTTGTTCTAGGCCTTGAAAACAGCAAACAGACTTTTGTGTCCTGCCTGTCCTGGGCTGTGCAGCACAGTAGTGCTGGAGAGGGGGTTTTATCACAGTGTGGAGGGACAGGACACAGGGAATGGCTTCCCACTGCCAGAGGGCAGGGATGGATGGGATATTGGGAAGGAATTGTTCCCTGTGAGGGTGGGCAGGCCCTGGCACAGGTGCCCAGAGCAGCTGTGGCTGCCCCTGGATCCCTGGCAGTGCCCAAGGCCAGGCTGGATGGGGCTTGGAGCAGCCTGGGACAGTGGAAGGTGTCCCAGCCCATGGCAGGGGTGGCACTGGATGAGCTTTAAGGTCCCTTCACACCCAAACCTTCCATGATTGCCAGGCCTCTGAGGGGACCAAAGTCCCCATTAGGATCATCTTGTAATAACTTAGGCATTTGTTTCTCAGAGCATGAATAGATTATTAATAACAGGTATTTGCTATTTAAAAAAATTGTCTTACAACAAAAGCATCCAGTGGTGTTTTGTAAAAGAGATTTTCAAAGTTTTATGCCAGAAAAAGTGTGGTGAAAATGAGGTCAACTGAGGAGCTGAGAGCTGTAGCTGTGTTGTTGTCCCGAGGAAGTTCAGGCTGGGAGAAAAGTCTGATGGGAGTGTATCTTGAAACTCCAGAGGAGCTTTCAAATCACATTTGCTTCTTGATTCTTCCTATTTTCAAACTCTTCTTTTTTTTTTTTTTTATTCCTTATCAGTGCCTGTAGTGTTGCTGTCAGGAAATCCCAGCAGGTGAGGAGCTGTCCTGGGCAGCGTGGGATGCTCCTCTGCTGCCCCTTCCTGCTGCCAAGGCCCTTACAGGAAGGTCTGAGCTGCAGCAAGATGTGACTGGAGGAGGGAGGGGGGATGAAGAAGTGTTTTGGGAGGATGAGTAAAACCTGGGAGACTTTGATTAACAGCCACTTCTCCTTGTTTGCTGCCTTCCTTCTAGAAAGGCAGAAAGAGGGGAGGGAGTGTGACTCATGGCAAATGGGCTGTGAGGACCTTAATGGAAAAATGGGAACTGCGAGGAGCAAATTATTCCCTTCTTTCTCCATTATGCCTTTTCAAATGGAAACTTCTGCTGCCTGATCTAACCTTGCTGTTTGTTTCATAACTCCAGCCTGACATTGCCCTGCATTTCAGTCTCTTTGGTTACCTGTTGGCATAAATCCCCTTCCCAGCACACCTGGTCATCTTTCCAGCTTAGCATATCCACAAATCCACTGGGTCTGTGTCCTGTCAGCTTCCATACTGAAATCCAGATTCAGTTCCCTTCCTTCCAGGATTCTCTACAGTTCAGACTGATCTGTATAGCTGTTGGTCCTTGGTAGCTGTTCCTCCTCTGTCATGCACATAAAATGGAGAAATTTGGGGTAATTGAAATAAAAGGAAAATTATAGACACGGTACAGAAGATCTCTGATGGGTAAATTGTATCCTGGCTTATGTATGAATAATTGCAGCCTTTGGATCCCAGGGTTTTATCCAAATGAAAAAGGAATTAAAAGAAAAGAGAGCCTGAAATTCTTTTTTTGAAAGAAAAAGTGACATTTTGTTGTGGGTTTTGGTTTCAAGCTTGCTGTGGTCTTTTGACCTGGGTTGTTTTGAGATCAGTAAAGGAAAATACTGACGTAGAGTCTTTTATTTGGGAGCACTTTCCTAAAAAGCCTCTTTTTTTTTTTTTTTGGAATAATTAGTACTGTTATCTTGGCTAAATTTTTTTTTTTTTAATTCTAGACATCAATTATTAAAAAAAAAGGATCTTTCTTATTGCAAAATCAAATTTTTCTGTACTGTCTGTTGCTATCAGACCTCCAGAAGTGCTTCTCTTGCCTTCCTCTGCCATTCCAAGTTCTGCTTTTCTTTCAAGAACTTTTTTTGCTTTAACTTTGAACTGTTGCTTCTGCATTTATTTTCTGAAGAGTGCAAGAAGTGATCTTTAACAAATCTGCAAAGATAATCAGCTTAATCAAACTGCTTTAAAAGCAGATTAATGCCTCTTCTGAGTGGGAAGATGAAGGAAGCCCAAATGCCGACCTGCCATTAGTGCATGAGTCAGTGCAGTGACAGATGTTGACAAAACTTTTCTGATGCTTTGGACTCTTCTAATTAATTTTATTCTTCACTCATAAAAGCAGAGAGAACAGAAAGTGGAATGAGACCTTTTCAAAATGCTGTGATGCAGGACAGTTCCATTGGTGCTGTGGGAATGTGGGATGTTCTGTGTGGCTGTTCTGCTCTCCCTGTCAGGTATTTGAGTTTGGCTGTGTACATGCCTTCATATCCAGCTGCAGTGATGTTATTTCCTGCAGGGAAGTGGATGATGGACAAGATGGAGAGAACTGGGGATGTTCAGCCTGGAGAAAAGGAAGCTCAGGGGGGACCTTGTGGCTCTGCACAACTCCTGACGGGAGGGGACAGCCGGGGGGGTCAGGCTGTGCTTGCAGGGAACAGGGACAGGAGGAGAGGGAACGACCTCAGGCTGGGCCAGGGGAGGCTCAGGGTGGATATTAGGGCAGATTTCCTGATGGAAATAGTTGTCCAGCCTGGCACAGCGTCTCAGGGCAATGCTGGTGTCCCCATCTCTGGAGAGACTTAACTGTGAGTGTGATTCCTAGGGACATGGGTCAGTGGTGAACACAGTGGTGTCAAATCAATGGCCTCAAAGATCTTTTTCAGCCTTAAAAGTTCTGTGACACATGGCACTAAAAACCAGAAAATGCCTCCCTGAGGATCAGCTTTCCTTCTTCTCCATGTGCACATTTTCAAACTTTCTATTAAGGAGCAGCCTTGCCCCATCCAGCCTCAGGAGTGGCTGCATTCCCAGTGCTCCCATCCCTCTGTGGTTTCCAGCTCGGCCACCAGCTGACCACATCCCCCAGCTGGTGGGCAGCTGATAGCAGCACTGTGTTCCTGCTCCTGAGCATGTTAAGAGTTGTGTAAAAATAGCAGGGAAAGGAAGCTGAATCCACCAGGAAGAACAGAAAAAGGAGAGAGGAGGAGAAGAACAACCTGTGAGCTAAAGTGAGCAGGGAGCAGCCAAACCCAGAGGTGATGAAAGAAATGGGGGGTGTTTGGTAATCCCATGCAAGAGAAGGTTCCCCTCATAGCAGAGCTGGGGTGAGTGGGAACAGTGATATTGGGAAGTTCAGAATGTAAACAGGAATGCAGAACTTCTCATCAAAAACCACACTTGCATCATGTTAGGTTGGGACATGGTGTGGCACAACTGGTGTGGAAATGCCATATTTTGGCAAAGGGAAGGGAAAATATATATTCAAAATAGTCAATTAGTAGGAAACCAGCTGCTTTTGGTTGTGTTTGTTTACATCTTTATGAGGCTGTCAGCTAGAGAAAATCTGGATTTGTTTTTCTCCCCAGTTATTTTTCCCTTGTGCCATTTCCATGCTTATCAAATCATGGCTCTCCTGCTTTGGCTGATAGAGCCTTTCAGCAAAGAAACTGTAGAGACAACCTTCCAGTCACCTAATTAAACAAACATGTTGATTGAAACTTCTCCAGAGTGCTTTTCCTAGCAATTTGCCAATGTTTTATTAAAATAAATGTCAAGAAAAACACTGTCACAGGCTCAAATAATTTAGATTTTGGAGTTCCAGTAGTCCATCACTGCTCAGAGTAGGGCTGGCTTTGATGTAGGATTGGGTAGCCCTTGGAATCCCAGCGGTTGGGGTATGGCCAGGGATAAAAGTTTTACAGTTTGGAAACAATTATTTGGAATTTCCCCCTCCAGCTGTACTATTACTTGTGTTTCACTGTATGATTGATATACAATGCAAATACTCTACTTCTCCATAACTTCTTCCAAGAAAAGAAACTGGAGATGAGACCTTTGTGCTGAGTGTTCACCCAATGCCCAGGTTCCCAAAATAGGCACCAGAGCAGGATCTTAGAGGATGACTTGAAAGAAAAGTGTTCTTGTTCTCATCCCCTTCAGTCCCGGAGCAGAGTGTGACATGTTTGAATTGGGCAGTGACAGGATGTCCTTGGGCACCTGTGCTGGAATCAGGGGAGGGGGTTGTGTCCTGCCCAGGTGAGACCCCACCTGCAGAGCTGCCCCAGCCCTGGGCAGGCACAGGAGGGACCTGGAGCTGCTGCAGAGAGCCCAGAGGAGGAACCAGAGATGCTGCAAGGGCTGGAGCCCCTCTGCTCTGGAGCCAGGCTGGGAGAGCTGGGGGTGCTCACCTGGAGAGGAGAAGCTCCAGGGAGAGCTCAGAGCCCCTTGCAGGGCCTGAAGGGGCTCCAGGAGAGCTGGAGAGGGACTGGGGACAAGGGATGGAGGGACAGGACACAGGGAATGGCTCCCACTGCCAGAGGACAGGGATGGATGGGACATTGGGAATTGGGAATTGTTCCCTGTGAGGGTGGGCAGGCCCTGGCACAGGTGCCCAGAGCAGCTGTGGCTGCCCCTGGATCCCTGGCAGTGCCCAGGGCCGGGTTGGACATTGGGGCTTGGAGCAGCCTGGGACAGTGGGAGGTGTTCCTGCCCATGGCAAAGTGGAGTGGAAGGGCTTTAAAGGTCTCTTCCAACCCAAACCATTCTCTGCTCAACCAAACCAGCTCTGAGAGTGTGACAGTCCAATAAAGGTGCTGCATAGCCCATCCTTAAAAGACACACTTGATTTAGTGAATGGATCCTGTCTCTTTTCATCTGTTCTCCTTGTCTTTGCTGATGGTGCTGAATCTCTTCTGTTGCTCACACAGCTGAGGTGCTGCAGAGGAAGTGGTGGGAACACCTGGAGGGGATGGCTGCGTCCCTGTCCTGCGGGGCAGCTCCCTGGGACTGCTGGGATGTGTTAATTAAACAGCTGCTCCTGACCTTGGAGTGCTCCCATCAGGACTTGCTTTGAAGAGGGCCAGCAGAACTCATAGCAATGTTTCTTCTTACAGGCAGCTTTTCCCCTTATTTTGGCAGAAGTTGTTGACTTAGGAAGTGATAACATTGGAGGTTCTTATCAGAGCCCAGCAGCCTTGCAGCAGGAATGCTGATGAGCGTGTTGGGGGGGTTTGCTGAGCTCTGGCAGCAAGAAAGCGGAATTGTTAATGCTTATATTGGAACATTTTTGTCCTGTTTTTAAACTTCTTGACTAAACTCTTGAGATTTGGTGGCTTCTTCCAAGCCTCATTAAAATCAATAAAAAGCTTGTTGTAGATTTTGTGAAGGTTTTTTTTTTTTCCCTCATTTGGACTGAAACCACACAAAATCAGTCCAGCTCCTGCACCCGAAATGTGTATCTTGCCTTTTGAAAAGCAAATACATGGCCAGAACACTGTCTCTGAGGAGTCATTCTAGAGTTGTATAGTCTGCCTTCAGAGCTTTTTTTTTGTTCATTTAAAAAACTTGCTCCATATTCCCTTCAAGGATGACTTTGTATCAACAGGCAGCTGTGAAGTTGAACTTGTTGCATGCTCAGGCTGGTAGCTCACTGTCAAACTATGCCCATTCCCACCTGGGTGCTGGGATTGATTATCGACCCATAAAATTATTGGGATTGGTGTTTGGCATGTTGGCTGAGAGAGATTTTTTTTTAAATAGAAACAAAGTTGACCTCTGTTGCAGGTAATGAAATGTTGCTTTTAGAAACTGTTTTATGAAATGGTAAATTGAAGTTTAGCTGAGGGTTTGGACAGCTGGCATCAACACAGGGGCTTTCTGTTAGAGCATATCCTCAGCTCCCTGTTTGTGTAAATACTGAGATTCCCTAAGGTGTCCATCATGTGAGATGGTAGAATTCCTTTTGGTGCATATCACTTTGTATTAGAATCTTAAAATCATGAAAATCCTGCATGGGAAGGGACCCACAGGGATCATGGATCCATCCCCTGTCCCTGCCCAGACCCCCACCAACCCCACCCTGTCCATCCCTGGCAGCGCTGCCCAAAGGCTCCTGGAGCTCTGGCAGCCTTGGGGCCGTGCCCATTCCCTGGGCAGCCTGGGCAGTGCCAGCACCTCTGGGGGAAGAACCTTTCCTGCTCTCCAGCCTGAGCTGCCCTGGCCCAGCTCCAGCCGTGCCCTGGCTGCTGTCCCTGTCCCAGAGCAGAGATGGGAGCTGCTCTTGAGAGGAGCTGCAGCCTCTGAGGAATCTCCCCTCAGTCTCCTCTGCTCCAGCTGAACAGTCCTGGTGTCCTCAGCCCCTCCAGACCCTTCCCCATCCTCATGCCCCTCCTTTGGTCCATCTCCAACAGCTTTAGATCCTTCTGACATTGTGGTGAAACTGTCCCTGGCACTCGAGGAGAGGCCACCCCAGAGCAGAGCTGGACAATCCCCTCCCTCACCCAGCTGCCAATGCTGGGCGTGGGGCACAACTCCTTGAAATGCACAATTTTTGATGCACATCTTCCTAAACTATTTCATTCTATCCTGTCAGTCCTAAAATTACATCTCCTTTTTCTGTGTATTACTTCTTTTCCTTGTCATAATCTATGAACTAAAGGACACAATGAACACAAAATACAAAAGTATTTTACTTCTTTTACCAGAATGTGAAAATTATCAGTAGTTGTGGCACATCAAAGTACAGGCAAACTATTTCCAGCAGCAGGATTATATGGTGGAGAAATTGGACTTTCCAGGCATATCCAGATGCAGTGTGCTACTGGGAGAGTATCCAAGTTTCTGTGAAGAGCAAACCTTTGGATACAAGGCAGTGGTGTCCCATCAGTTTGGCTGCTTGTGTGCTTTAGGAACAATGGAGTTAGTCAGCAGCTTTCAATTTTAGTGTTTGGGTATTTTAGCATTAAACTTTAGGTCCTTCTGATGCCACAGGAGGTATCTGTTTGTCTTGTTGGAATGACTGTAGGAATGAAGCCAATCAGATATTTTCTCCATCTAATTTTTGACAAATGTATATTTCTGGCACACTACCTCTTTTTTGATGCAATAAATGCTTGTACAGTACTTGAAAATTCAAAGGAAAGGTCTTGGCAAGAGGCATCATTGCTGATCCCTGAGATTTTTGCACCATTTGACCGAAGCACACGGGCAGCAACCACTGTTTGGGGGTCTTCATTGGCTTTCTTGGGGCCAGAAATGCCAATTGCAGTGTAAAATTAAACCCACTTTGAAGATCAGTGTAAATCCTGTTGGCTCTTCTATAAAACTCTCTCCTGTAGCTCGTATTGTGAAGTAATTTAGGCTTTGTTTACTCATTTATGAAAGTTCTGAATTGCTTTGGGCCACAATTTCAGAACTGCTCCTTGCCAGCAAGGAGGCCTTACCCACACATATCCATCAGAATCCAGTCCTGCAATTCCCTCTCTGGCCATGTTAAGCTCTTGTTACATTTCCAAGGCACTCAGACTTTCTCTTTTTCCCCTTGAATTAATCCAAACTTCCCCCACAGTGGAGTGCCCTGTCTAGGATGCAGGTTCAAAAGTGTTTTTTTCAAGGGGAGTTCATGTTTTAAAGCGTTGTCTTTGTATTTGCAGCTGCCAATGTGAAGTATCAGAAGAGAACAGTTGGAACTTTCTGGGACAAGAGAGGACTGTTTATTCTCTCATTCTTTGGTAAGATCAGCTGCTTATTTGTGGATTCTGTGCTCATCACTGATTATTCTCTTAATTAAATCAAATTTTTTCCAAGATCTTTGATGAAAGTTAGTATTTCACTGAGTTGGAGTTTGCAGCCTTTAATTATTAGAAAGGAAGGTTCCTGACTCTTAGTTGTGCCCAAGCTTCAAACACATTCTTTGTCCTGCTCCTGTTCCTGAACAATGTGCAAATATCCATGTTGTCAGCTGCTCTCCCAGCAAATCCTGGTGAAAGTTACTCAGTCCCTGCAGCCTGTGGTGTCAGGGAAGAGTAGAAACCTACCTGTCAGGGACTGAAATGAGAGAAATGGAGTGTTAATCCTTATCGCAGAAATTTCCTTCCACCTGCCAAAGGGGGAGAAGTGTTTTCAGTTTGCAACAGAAGCATCTTTTGCTTAAGGTACAGCGCATTCCTGAATGTTCCATTCTCAAATTTTCTAATGTTCCTTTGCCAAAATGTTTGAATTCCAAACTCAGAGGGCAGCTGTGCCACAGTATGTAAACAGCTCAGGGGTCAGCTCAGTCTGATTTTGATATTAAAATACATGGAATTCAGTCTGGATGGGGAAGTTAAGTGAACAAACTTAAATGATTGAATTCTTCCTTCTTTCTTTTTTCCCTCCAGTTTTTTCTTTTCTTCACTGAAAGTCCAACTGCATTTAAATACATATGAATTTAAACGATCCTTTATTTAGCTAATCTTTTTTGTTTAGATTCACTGGCAAACAGATGGTTATTGCTACTCTAAATTATGTACATAATTTAAACCAGAAGGTACATCTGAAACAAAAGGTAATTAAGATGTTCCTATAGAGGCTGAACAGAGTCTGAGGTTACAACCTTTGCTCATCATTTATCCTTTCAAGCAGAACATAAGGATGGAGAATTAACAAGACCATTCTCTTTTTTGACATAATTTAACACACATGGAATTGCAGGTAAAAGGGCCGACAGTAAATTGATAACAGCACCTTTTTTTTGCCTCAAACCCAGTATTTGTACCAATAAAACCAAGTTTTACTGCTCTGTGTATAAGCTGGCTGCTATTTTTTGTGATCCTATTGATAAGGAGGAGCCTGTGACCAGGTTTTTAACTGAGCTGTGTTTGTACCTTTCCATTTCACTTCTGGAAAATGGGTTTTACTGTCAGGGCAGAGCTGCACTTGAACAGAATGAGAATTCTCCTTCCATGTTGCAGTCCTAAAAGTGGTGTGGATCATCCTGAGAATGGGTTTGTGCAGCCACTTGCTGCTGGGCTGGCTTTGTCCCCAGCTGTCCCTTGGAGCAGCATGGGGACTGATGGTGGGGAGGGTTCAGGAGTGCTTGGTGGAGTTGATGATAGGAGGAATGTTCTTACTTCCAAGGCTTCTAAAGCCAAGAAATGCCCTTATGAGGTGGCAGCAGACACTGGGATCCTCCTCCTGTTCCCATGGGAAGAGTTTGCTGAACTGGGAATGGGTTAGAAAGCTTTGGGATAGAAAAAAGTGTGGGTTTAGGTGTGGTTTGGGCTGTCCTGAGCAGTGTGTGGTGCATCCCTGCTCCCAGAGCTGTTCCCTTTTCTTCTTGCTCAGCCCAGTGACCTTGAGCTGCTGGAGGGAGCGGGCTCAGCTCGTGGACATGATGGGAAAGGAATGATTTCTCTCCAAGTATTCACTGTCCAGCAGCTCAGAGAGCCTCACTGTAACAATTCAGCCTTTTTGCTATTTCTGTCAGCAATTTTCAGCATTTCTTTGGTGGCAGGGAAGTTGCTGAAGCGTTTCACTGATGCCCAGCAGCAGCCAGAGCAAAGTGTTTGCTTTAGAACCAGTCCTATAACTTCTTGTACCATTTATCTTGGCAGCATCACCCTTTGCATCTGATAGTCCTGATCCAAACTGAAACAGGCAGATTTTTTTTCCACACAGCTTTTCCAAAATTCACCTTAAAAAGGAAGATTCTCACATGGAAAAAGCCACACTGTCACAGTAGAAATTATTCTGTACTGATTGCAGGAGTTATACTGAAACTTGGTATTTTGGGTAGTCTCTGCTGGAGGTTTATGCTGGTTTATGCACAACTGTAAGATATTTTAAAAGACACAATTTTCTAAGCTAATACTGGTTTTATTAATATGTAGGTGGTTATGTAATAAACTTATAAATTACATATATCTAATCGAACAGAAGTATGAAAGAATTTTTTTCCAGCATAGTGCCTATTAAATTAAAGCTTTTCCCCAGAGATACTAAGCAAGCTTCAAATTTGTAATAAAGCAGATTTTTAAAATTAAGTTGGTGTTTCTTTGATAATTGTATGTGAAGCTGAAGAAGTTCATTGAAATAACAAGGAGTTTTTTATATCATACTATCCTGGAATGGTTTCGGTGGGAAGGGACCTTAAAACTCATCCCATGTCCCCCCTGCCATAGGCAGTGACGCCTTCCACCATCCCAGGCTGCTCCAAGCCCCAATGTCCAGCCTGGCCTTGGGCACTGCCAGGGATCCAGGGGCAGCCACAGCTGCTCTGGGCACCTGTGCCAGGGCCTGCCCACCCTCACAGGGAACAATTCCTAATTCCCCATCCATCCCTGCCCTCTGGCACTGGGAAGCCATTCTCCTGGTCCTGTTGCTTGAGACCCTCATCCCAAGTCCCTCTCCAGCTCTCCCAGGATTCTATATCTACTTTTGCATTAATTTTTATTGATTTCATGGCAGTTTGAGCTTGATTCTGCTCACCATTTCTCCCTTTTATGTAAATGTATTTACAAACACACCTATGTGAGGGTACTTGATGTGCAGCTGCTGCTCCTTTGCCCTCTGTATATTCCATACCAAGCACAGGATGTGTGCAGGGCTCCCTGCAGTGCTGGGAGCTGATGGATTGAAGTGGTTTTGTCTGTCAGCCTCAGTACTGACAATTAGAAACACATTTATAAGTAAAGTGAGATATGAGCTTTGGATGTGAACTGAGAACTGACTGCACTCATGTGATGTGTTTTCATTTTTAAGTTTTGTGTACCACTGTCTGCAAACCCCATAAATACCTGAGTGAATTCTGCTTGAGTAGAGCAGGGAAGAACCGACCTGGGAATAAAAAGCTGAGTATAAAATCAATCCCAAACCCAAACTGTAACTCGTGTATTCACTTCACTCATTCAGTTCTTAACTGGGTGATTTGCATAAACCTCAGGACTATGTTAATATTCCCAGAAATTTTGCAGATGATCAAAACTGAGGGTTTATTGGGTAGTGGAGAGAGCAAGTCCCCAGTGTAGTGTTCTGGAACTCTTGGAAATGTCAGTGCAGGAAAATTGATATTTTGGTATATCCATGGATATCCAAAATGAGCTGTAAGTGTAAAATTAGGATTTTTATCCCAATAAGAACTCCAGTTCATATGCCATAGTTGAAACGAGCTTGTTCCAGGAAGATCCAAATCCTGTGTTCCACACCAGATCAGCCCCAAGGATCCCTTTCGATTGTATCCCAAGGATTTCTGATTCACCATCTGCAGGCAACTTGGGAGAAAATTCTGGGGGATGTGGAAAGATTAACATGTTTTAATTTAAATTATATAAACACTGGTCTAATTACTGCCTTCAGACAGGTGTTCTCCCAGCAGCACATCCAAAGGTAATTTTTCAGGATGAACAGAAGGAACCAGACACATTTTGAAACAATTTTGGCTCTCAGGAGAGCGAGCTTCTATAGATTTCATCTTTTCATAATTACTGTTTGCTCTCAGTTTTCTAACAGCTACATTCACAGTCTTTAAAAGTTAATTTGTATTTATTTGCTAAAAGAAAATGAATCTTATTTCATCATTATACTTTCCTGATTTTCTAGATTTTAGTAAGTGAAGAGCTCAAAGTATTGCAAGTAAAGACGAGGATTCCTCCTCCTGCCCAGGGCCTGTCATGGTAAGCAAAGGGGCTTTGCAGGGTCTGTGACAGAGCAGAAGAGTTTAAAATGGGAAAAACATTAGGGAATTACTGTTTACATGTGGGGTTGCTGAGTTTTAGGTATAGTGCTAATGCTTTTTTCCTAATGCTGCTATAAGTCTTTCAGCCTTTAATGACTTTATTAATCAGGCTGTAGTAAGGGAACTGGTTGCTAATACCAAATTTGTTGTCTGATGGCTCATGTTTGAGAGTTTAGAAACTTTAGTGAGTTACTGCTCCTGGAATTCTCTGGACACTTCATCCTGTGGGAGCTTTTCCTTGGCTGTGGATAGTTGGGGAGGGTGGCAGCAGGTGCCAGTGCTGCAGGTGACTGTCACACTTTGTTCCTCAGGATGAAGAGACTCAGCACAGCCTTGAATGCATCCAGGCTAATCAGATTTTTCCCAGGAAGCAGCTGATCCGAGAGGATGAGAACCTTCAGGTAATCACCACTCTGCTCCTGTTCAAATCACACTGCCTCCAGTTGGGTTATGGATTCTCTGCCATCTCCTCTAGAATTTTAATTCACAGTTAGCACAGAAACTCATTTGCTCTCTTGGTAGGACAGAAAACTTGGGCATTTTATGACAAGAAATTCCTTCAAGTGTCTGAAAAATATCACTGCTACCTATGCATTAATTCCAAGGGTAGGGTTTTATTCTGTAGTTTAGAACTCTGTTGTTTTGAAAAAGCAGCACTAATCTGATTGAACACTGCCTTGGCTTCTGGTTATTATGAAGCCAAAAGTCTTCTGTTGCAAAAAAAGAGATATTTAAAAAATTCTTCATTTTCCAAAGTTCCTTTTGAAATCAGTTTAGTACGAATTATTTACCATAGAATCATGGAATAGTTTGTGTTGAAAAGGATTTTAAAACCCATTCAGTCCCACCCCTGCCATGGGTAGGGACACCTTCCACTATCCCAGGCTGCTCCAAGCCCCAGTGTCCAGCCTGGCCTTGGGCACTGCCAGGGATCCAGGGGCAGCCACAGCTGCTCTGGGCACCCTGTGCCAGGGCCTGCCCACCCTCACAGGGAACAATTCCCAATCCCCAATATCCCATCCATCCCTGCCCTGTGGCACTGGAAGCCATTCCCTGTGTCCTGTCCCTCCATCCCTTGTCCCCAGTCCCTCTCCAGCTCTCCTGGAGCCCCTTCAGGCCCTGCAAGGGGCTCTGAGCTCTCCCTGGAGCCTTCTCCTCTCCAGGTGAGCACCCCCAGCTCTCCCAGCCTGGCTCTCCATGTAGACACTCTTGCATCAACTCAGGAGTTTCATTGTAATACAAAGTATTTTTATTTGATCCAAGCTACTTTGGTGTAAAACCAGATCACTTTCAAGGTGGGCATTTTCACTTTCCAGCCGGCTCAGCCAAACTGGGCTTAGGTCACATTTTAATTAACCAGTGACAATTTCCCTGTGTGGTGAATGACTTTGCAGGTTTCTGACTTTATAAAGCAGCAGCTTCTTGTGCATTTTCATATTTACTGTGAGAAATAGGGAGCAAAAAGCTTGGTTTGTCCAAGCTCAGCTTTGTAGCATTTAGGGATCCAACCTAGGCTGGTAACCTGAGCTTGCTGGGTGAATAGTGGGGAAATAGCAGGGAACATTATTCATCCTGGATGTTTTGCCTACTTTAGGATGAATTTAATAACATTATGGAAATGCCACTCTCCATTAAGTAAGGAGTGAGAGCATAAATCAAGGGCTTTGTCAGCCTGCTTGCCAAAATGTGAGGATATTTTTCATAAAAATTCATTGCTTTCCCTGACCAGGCACTTACCACTCAGGAAAAGTAACATAAAATAAGGGATAATTTAAGAAAAGGCTGCAATTAACCTCAGAGCCAACCTTACCTGATGTTCCTCCTTAGCAGCAATAATAAGGCTGAATTCTCAGCAGACTTTGTTTGATTTCTTGTGCTGCAGGAGGGGCAGATTTTTGGGAAATGGTTTCTGAAATGAGATTTTTTGCTGTCTTTCTGCAGGTGCCGTTCATTGAGCTCCACGGGGAGAGCACAGAGTACGTGGGACGAGCAGAGGATGCCATCATTGCCCTTTCCAACTACAGGCTCCACATCAAATTCAAGGAATCTGTTGTGAATGTAAGTGTTCTGATCTCAAAGGAAATAACAGAATTTGGGATAAGAGTACAGTGATCCTCCCCCCCCCCTCCCTTTTAAGAATAAAAAATCTTTTTCTGACATTCAGATTGATTTCTCAGAGACAATAAATGTGTATTTAGGCACTAAAGGGTGACTCAGCTGCTCTGAAAATCAGATGTCATAAAGAAATATCACATCCCTCAACCTTCAGGTGTCAGCCACCTGTTGTCCTCAAGCTCAGTGGGGAGAAATAGTCAGTCTTCCAAGGGGCTTTTGGAGCACCTAAATGTCATTTGTGCCTTGCAAGGCACAGAAGGTGGGAGTGGGCCCAGCTGCTGAAGTTCTGTGCCAGATGTTGAGTGGTTTGGGTGCAATCTTTGATGTTACAGGTCAGGAGTGGGACCTCACCTTCAATGCATTGCTTTAGGGTGGTTTCTTTTTATTCCAAATGTCCATTCCTTGAAATGGTTCCATCTCCACCTCCTCTGGTACCAGGCACAGTTACATGGGTGTTGGACAGTCCTGGGCAGCGCTTGATGCTCACACAGACCAGTCTCACCAGCTGGGGACACTTCCAGTGTGGAAATCAAGAGTGTCCTGAGGAATGCCAGGGAATGATGGGGTTCCTTTATTAGAGAAGCCATTAGAGCATGAACTGCACTTCCTGTCCTTAGGACAATTAGGGATATTGCTTTATAGGGATTTTTAATTCAGTATTTTCGAGCATAGCAAGAATTGATGTTTTTTCAACTCACGTTCCTTGGTTGTGTTCAGGGAAGAGTCCACAGAAGCTTGTGAATATTCCCATGTTAATTTTTCTTCCCTGACTTTCACATGCAGTGTTCTGCCCTCTCATTCTGTGTGACATCTCATTATCATCAGCATCATTAACCAGAAATAATCAGAGTATGAGGTAGAGCAGAATATAAATAATTCTTTGTAACCATATATGACTATCAATAAAAACTTCCTATGAACTTCACTGAAATCCAGGACAGGGAGGGCTTGGGATGTCTTTAAGGATAAAAAATATTCAGTAATTAAGAATCATATTTAAATTGTTAATTTTGATAGCAGTAATCCTTTTGGTTATTATTGACCAAAATTCTTGATCAGATGGTGATTTTCTAACTCAAATTTTCACTGAGTAGTTTTTGATTGAGTTAATCTTGATTCTTTCCTGCTGTTTTTATGTCACCACAGCTGTTCAGCAAATACCTGTAAGAGATTCTTCATTCCTGGGCTGTGGTTTTTCCCCTCTTGTTTGGTTACAATTCCCTGGCAGTGAAAATTGTGCTGTGACACCTCAGTGAGCAGCACAGAGCTCCAAATCACCTGGGCTGGGAAAGAAATCCATTCAAAGTTGTTAATGTTCCCATTGCAACAGCGCAGAAAGGGGCTGTGTGTGGAGATCTTTCCCATGGATAATTTCCTAGATCTCAGTGCTAATAGGAACATGGTGTTTCAAATGCAAAAACAAAAGGTCCCACAGACCATGCATAAATTGGGGGATTATGACATTCAGGGGTGTTGACTTACATTTATCCATGGGATAAAAGTGCAGACTCAACAGGGATCTCTTGGTGCATGAGGGAGGTTTGGTTCCCAGGCCCAACTGTATTGATTCCTTAAGAAAATGTCAGACTTTGCAGCTGCTGAGTGTTTCTGTCTAATCACTTTCCTCCCTGTTAGCTAATTGCATTGATGGGAGAATTAACATTTTAGTGGAGTTTGTGGAAGCATGGATTGCATATAATCTCTTCCCAGTGGTGGATTTTAGACACAGTACCAAAGGAAAGTCATGGTGGGGGTGGGGGGGGCTTTCATGAGGAACTGAGTTTTCATGTGAGCTTTCCCTTGCTTGGAAAAATGGTTGGATTGGGATATTCCTCCTGTCCGTGGCTGTTGTGGTTCATCCTTGCTGGAGTGGCATAATCATTGTCTTGTCCTCAGGCCCTGCTGCCCAGATTATTCACAAACAGAGCACAACAATTGTAAGACAAGACAGAGCGGCCTTCAAGACAAATCCAAAGTGTCATCAGCTGTAATTAAAAGCAAAATTTACTTCAGACAGTCCTTGTGGGCTCCATGAACCTGGGAGGGGATTCAAATCCCTCCACCCTGGAGCCCTTCAGAGCTGTCTTTACACCCTCAGAGCCTCCATGTGCCACTTCATCCCAGGACACCCAGCCCTGGCCTTGTGCTTGTTAAGGCCACCAGCCTGCTCCATGACCCTGACATTATTCCAGCTCTGAGCTGGGAAAATGAGGAGGAAATCCCAATTCCAGCTCCCGGGGCCTGGGTGCCATGAGAGGTCCTGGAGAGGTTTGGGCACAGTGGGGCACGGGGACTGTCTGTAGCAGGGTCACTGGTGCTTGCAGCAACCTGGCCATGATCCACTGCATGCCACAAGGAATTGTGGACAGGGATTGGGCTGTGGAGGGGTTGTTCCAGCACTGAAAATGTAACTTGTGCTTTTTCTGACTACAGAGCTGTAATTCTCTAAATATATCTTGTACTGCTCTTAGATAACAGACAGCTCCAGTCATCAAAATAATTTTAAGAAGCCCTCAAAAATAAAAAGTTGGAGTTGTAGAATGTTGCTGTTATTTAAAATGAGATAATTTTAAATAAGAGACAGTCGGGAGATACTGAAAAGAGCAGGGAGCTCCTGTACTCCCTATAATGGGATGTAATATGCCTCAGATAACAATGCATGTTTATTCTTATAAAAGCAAAAATGATTGCTTCTCCCTGCCTGGTTTCCATGCCATTATTAGAGGGAAGTGCCTGCAGGTAGAATTGATGGCTCTTCCAGGAACGGGCTCTGGGTGTCGGACTGGCACAGCCTGAAGGATGTGCAGTGGGAAGGGAAGGTTATCAGGGAGGGAGGGAATGACAGAAGATAATTCCACAGAGATTTGCTGGGGGAAGAATAATGGCTAGGAAGGAGATTGAAAACACAAGAGGACCACAGGACAGATTTTTATGACTAGGAAGGAAAATTAAAAAGATTAATGGGAAGGTTGTCCTGAAGAAAAAGCTGCAGATTGTGAGGGAATCACTGGTGGTCTGTTGGAGGGGAATGGATGACTGGGGAGCAGAGGGCACAGGGAAAGGACAGGAAACAAGGAGTGACATTGGAAGAAAGAAATTAAAAATAATGCAGGGGGAGAAGAATTAGTTTGTCATTAGAGTGCAGACAGAAGGAAGAGGAGCCACAAGCAGAATGCCAGGAGGAGGGAAGAGGTGGAGAACTGCTTAAATGAAGATGGACATGGGAAAAAACAGAACAAAACAGGGCTTGGGAATAAAAAGATAAGAGACAAAGCAACACTGGGCTTAAAAAGCAAGTCTGAAATCTTGACTCATCTGGGAAAGATGTTTTACTTTCCATGTTGGTGCCATTTAACTCAGTGATAGATTTAAATAAGTTATTTTAGACTCATTTAAGTTGGAAAAACCCTCCCAGGCTATCGAGTCCTTCCTGTGCCCAATGCCCACCTTGTCCCCAGCCCAGAGCTCTGAGTGCCATATCCAATCCTTCCTTGGACACCTCCAGGGGACTCCAGATCTCCTGGGCAGCTCCTGCCAAGGCCTGAGCACCCTTTCCATGGAGAAATTCCTCCTGGGAATTATTAGTAGGTCTGTGTGGGGCTGTCCAGTCGTGAAGACAGACTGGAAGATTCTTCAGTCTGAGCTCCATTCCTGTCCACTGATCAGACAAAACTCAGACAATTTCCCTGCCTGGCAGACTGGGGTCAAGCAGGGCTTGGAAGGAACAAGCAGGTGAAATGCAGAGATCAGCTGTGGAGCAGAGCACTTGGTGTGGTGTGTGCTGCACTTCAGTCCTGCTGCTTTGGTGGGGTCACCCACAGTCAGGCTGAGCTTAGGAAGGGCACAGAGGGGCTCTCACAGGAGGGGTTCCTCATTTCCTGCCCCCTTCATATCACTGATTGTGTCACAGATTTCAAGCAGTGACAGTGCTGAAAACATGGACAGAAATTCAAGCTGCAGCTTTATTCAAAATCCAGATTTGAAAACACAAATTACTAGGCTGTGGAGTCAGACACCCTCTTGCCAAGTCCTGTCCATGGATTTTCTGTCATTTAATGTCCCATTACCACAGAAGGAGCAGAGGTAACTCCCCTCTCCCAGGCTTGCTGGGCCCAGCAGGGGAGGGTTGGTGGCTCCAGAGCTGCCTGGTTGTGGTCTGACATGGACAAGGGAAAGGCTGAGCATTAAAAAATCCCTGCCTGCTGCACCTGGGTGCTGTGAGCTCTGGACAGTGATTTGAGAAGGTCTGGGCTCTGTCTGAGGTGCTGCCCTGAGCTGTGCCTGCCTTCCCCAGAGCCAGCAGGGTTCTCATTCCTCTCCTGGGCACAGCACCAGCCCTGAGCTCGCTCAGACATCTCCCTGCTCAGAGGAGGTTTTCCCTTGGTTTGTATTTTTGAGACATCTCTTTTCCTTGCCTGCTGTTTTTAGGTAATTTCCTTTTTTTCATTACACCTAAATGAGGTACTTCTTAAGCTTTGTGATGCCTGAGAAGATGCTGTCTTGATTCCTTATCCTGAAGCTTTGATTGGAGGTGACCTTCAAGGACTTGCCCAAGCGTATGGAGGAGCCCTGGCTCTTCCAGCCACGTCTTGTGGGCCCCAACCCAGACCTTAAACTGCTGGATCTTAGTCCTGTGATGGCAAAAATCGGAGTATTGGAATGTTACTAAAGGACAGCAGAGGTTTTATTGCCTTGTGCAATGTCCATATAATCTACTAAACAATTCAAACAGCTTTGTGCTTCATGTTAATTACAGGTATTAGCAAAATCTGCAGTTATTTATGACTTATCTTCATTTAAGGCAATAATGTACATTTGCCCATCTCAGATAAAGTTCCAAAAGTAATATTGAAAATTAATATTTTCATCTTGTGGGTTTTTTCATCTTTAAAAGTACTTGAAGGTGCTCTTCTGTGTTGCCTGACCAACTTGCTGCTGGTTAAACATGGCAGGAAACGAAGTGTCTATAACTGCACTTTAACTGGGAAAGATTCAGCATTATTACTCTAAATTTGGCTGCTTCCATTACAAGTGTTGTTCTAAACAGGGCAAAGGGTTTTTCCCTGAGGAGGAAATATTGGATATTGCCGTAGAAAAACACCCAGACTGCAGCAATCTGTTAAGGGGCAGTTCTTTTTGAACACCGTCAGCTAAAAATATATTAACATTCCTAAATTTAGACCTATAAGAGAGAAAACTGATTCCATGAGAGAGGAGCTGGGGTGTCTGCTGCCTTTTCTGCAGCCTCCTCAGGTGCTCCCATGGGATCCCTTAAGGCTCTTGGACTCCACAGGACTGGAGCTGGAATATGAACGCCTGGTACCAAACTTCAGGGCTGCTGAAGTAATTCCTTGTGGATTTCTTTGTTTTCCTCTCTTCAGCCTCCATGTAACCTGCAATAAATCCTTGTGAGATATGCAAAGAAATTGCTGTTACTGCTGCATAAATGAAGTAATCTGATTTGTTTAATTGCAGGTTCCATTGCAGCTTATTGAGAGTGTGGAGTGCCGGGATATATTCCAGCTTCATTTGACCTGCAAGGACTGCAAGGTTATCAGGTAGGAGAGGCTCAGTGTTAAAGGGGGGGAAATTTACTTTCCACGTGCCATGGACAGCTGGGATGGTTCAAGGAAATGGGGTTTCTTGCTTGATTTCCCTCAAAAGTTGTTTATTTGGTCTGATTTTTCTACAAGGAAGGCTGTGTGTCATTGTTGTGATTCAGGACAGCAGCAAATCTTGCTCTGAGCCCACACGGCTGATCTTGGTTTTGTTCTGAAATTAATTTTAGTCTCACTGTGTTGTCCCTGCTTTGCAATCAGTTAGAATAGATTGCTTCAATATATTATAGATATATCAATATTTCCATATCAGTAGGTACAGAAGTAGATAAAGCCACTGATATACACATTGCAAATGTGTTTTATCAAGATTTGGGGTTGGGAGGCTTCATCCACCCTGCATTTGCAACACCTTTGAGAGTACAGTCACTATCCTTGAGGCATAGTAACCTCCTGGAAATGCAAATGAGGGAATAAGGGAAGAGAGTGAAGGAAGGTGGTAAATCCAGGTGTGCAGGCAGCAGTAACTCCTGGCTGTCCTTCCCCAGACTCCAGACCCGAGCCAGGGCTCTCTGAGCTGCCCAGCCTGAGCTGCACCTCACTGGGGTTTTTTTAAACTTTTCTGCTGCAGAAATTAATTTTGATCTATGAACTTGAATTAAGAAGAAAGGAACATTTCTTTTTGATTAAATGTTTGCTGGCTGTACCTTTTGTGTAATGAAAGGAGCTCCAGCCATCTGTGAGCACTCAGAATGTTTAACAGGTCAGCTGCTTCCTAAAAGGCTGTTTTTTCACCAGGACTGATTTTACTTTAGAGGTAATATTTAGTTTAATTTGAATTCAATGTTTAACTTCCTCTTCACTTGTAGCTCTTGACATTTAAGAAAGTCACCCTTCTTCCCTACATTAATTTGTTTTCTCCCTTCAATTGTAGAATGAATACAAATTATTTGTATTTTTGCCATCCTTATCAATTTTTCTCTCAAAATTTCATCTCCTAGACTAAGGGCATCGTGATGGTTGCTAGATGGTGAAGTTTGGGACTGAGACAGAAGAGTTAGAATATATTCTTGGTTTTTTTTTTTCATTAGAAAACTTTGTATTTTGAGAATATAATTCAAATGGAGATAATACTTACTATTTACACCACTAACTTCAAAAGAATTTAGAAGGAATTTAGGGTGAGATGTATCTTGTCTGAGTGTGGATGTTTAATAGAGAATTATCCTGTCTCAGCGAGTAGTCTGGGCTTGCTTTACAGTCGGTGTTGGGAAATAAATAAACACCTCAGGCTGCAGTTCCTACAGCTCTTGGGAGATGTTGGACATGGCTTTTCCCTTTCACATTGTGGCTTTGAGCTGTTTGCAGGTAGAGGAGATAAATCTGCCCCAAGGGAATGCAGATGCCATCATTAACCAGGACTGAGCCGAATGGAAATACTTGGGCAATATTTAATAACTATAAAATCTTAAAGAAAAATGTCAAAGCAAAATAAATCACTGGTTTATTTCCACCCTTTTACTCTAAAGAGTCCAGGAATCCTCCTTGAAAAGAAAAGCTAATGTAATTTTAATGCACTGCTTTGAAGATTGGTTTCTACTGTGCAGGGAGTGTACTCTGTGTTTGTTGGTTGTCTGTGACATTGGGCAAAGCTCAGTCCGTGCTCCCCAACAAAGCCAGAAAGAGAAAGGTTTTAAAAGGACCATCTCATTAACCCATCTCGTAAAACCCATCTCATTCCACCATGAGCACCATGTCCTGCCATGAGCAGGGACACTGTCCACCATCCCAGGCTGCTCCAGCCCCACCCAGCCTGGCCTTGGGCACTGCCAGGGATCCCGGGGCAGCCACAGCTTCTCTGGACACCCTGTGCCAGGGCCTGCCCACCTTCCTAGGGAATAATTCCTTCCCAATATCCCATCCATCCCTGCCCTCTGGCAGTGGGAAGCCTTTCCCTGTGTCCTGTCCCTCCATCCCTTGTCCCCAGTCCCTCTCCAGCTCTCCTGGAGCCCCTTTAGGCCCTGCAAGGGGCTCTGAGCTCTCCCTGGAGCCTTCTCCTCTCCAGGTGAGCACCCCCAGCTCTCCCAGCCTGTTCTTGCTAACAGGGCTATGGTTATAGTTCTATTATGTAGGTTATAATGTGTGGGAAACTTTTCTGAGTTTCCCCCTGATTCCAGCAGTCAGAAGGGGCTGTAACACATTCCTGTCTTTGACCTGAGTGATCTTTCCTTGGTTTTATAGGTAACACATGGAGAAATGCCCCCCATATTCCTGGCAGGGCACACCCTGGTTATTCCCAGTCACAGAATGTTGCTGCTGAGTCAATCCTGACTCCTTAAGTGTTTCTTTACTCATTCCACAGGTTTCATTTTACTTCCCATTAGAGTGCACATGGAAGCAGAACTAAGTTGTCAATAAGGTGTTTATCCTCACTTTGTGCTCTCACAGAGCTTTTCATGCTCTACCTGTCACCTTCTAGAGTGGCTTCTCTTACTGGAAGTCACCCATGGGATGTTTGTCTCTGGGCCAGGTGTCAGTTTTCCACCTTTGAGCAGTGTCAGGACTGGCTGAAGAGGCTGAACAATGCCATCCGCCCCCCGTCCAAGATCGAGGACCTGTTCTCCTTCGCCTACCACGCCTGGTGCATGGAGGTTTATGCCAGTGAGAAGGAGCAGCATGGGGACTTGTGTCGACCAGGTATGTGGGAACAGCCTTGGGATCACCAGAGCAGCACCTGGATATCCCCAGGGAATCACTGGGGTGGGTTTGATTCAGCCACTCAGTCAGGCGTAGAACCAGCAGCATTTTGTTCAACATGGGAGCAGCTTTCAGTCTAAACCATTTTGGGTTGATTGCCATACTTTTTGTCTGGAACAGTGATCTCCAAGATGGATGCTGGGGAGGAGAAGGGAACCCCTGAGGTTCATTCACAGCCACAGGCAGTGATCTTTTTTCAGTGGAATACCATCTTTGCTGCAGAGCTTTTGAAGCCCACAAGTAAATAAAAGCTCAAGCGTGGCATGCTGGTGGTTGTAGCACTTGGTTGAGTATAAGAAATCTGATTTCCAGGTGGTCTGTGATCTCCTGTCAGTCACAATTCACTGCCTCAGGGAAGTGTCCCTGTTACCAGGCTGGGAGATGTTCCTGGTATCTGTCCTTGCTGCTGAAGCTGCTCTGGAGCCTGGCACAGGCTCTTGTATCTGTGCTGTCTGGGGAGGAGCAGGGATCACACAGTGGCAGGAGGAGTTCCCTGGCCCTGTTCCTGTTCACACACTTCATTAGCAGCTTCTGGAAAATGCCAAAAACCTCCTCAGAGCAGAGTTTCACACCAGGGCTTTTCCCTCTTAACTAAATTTGGGAAATGGGAGCTGGCAGACCTGTTGAAGTCTTTCTGAGTCTCCTCTTCCTCGCTGAAACAAAGGGACTTCAGCCTGATGCCAGGTTAGGGTAATAGTGGAATCATGGAATGGTTTGGATGGAAGGGACCTTAAAGCCCATCTCATTCCACCCTTTGCCATGAGCAGGGACATCTTCCACTAGACCAGGTTGTTCCAAGTCCAGCCTGGCCTTGGACACTTCCAGCGATAAGAAGCAACATTTACCTTTTTAGTAATTTTTACCAATCAGTTTTTTTTCTTGCAGCTTTGTCTAGCAAATAATTTTCTTTAGTATAACTTTATCTCTCTTTAGCTGCCTGTGGCTGTGGGTAGATATTCTCCTTCAAAGAGCTGAATTATAGCTGAAATAAATCAGTGTGAATGTGATTGAAGAAGTCAATCCCAAGACATTGTCATTTCTCTTCTATGTCCAAGGAGCCCATTATTTGGGTAGATACAGACAAAAGTACTGAAGTGCTTCAAAATCCATCCAAGTGTCAACAGAACACATTTTCTGGGAAAAATATGTTAGCAGTGTCTATAGTACAGATCCAGGCTGTGGCTGACAGGGTCAGCTTTAATAGGAAGCACAAGCCCACAAAATACTTAGCTTGCTTTCCCTGGGATTTTGAGAGTGGATTGGGATGCTTCTAAATGTTATAAATGTTCTCTCAAAGTGCCTCTTAAAATACCAGCAATTCAGGATAAGTGGACAAAATAATAAGGTTGGGGTTTTGTTTCCAAGAGAAAAACCTGTGACTGCACAGCAGCTAAAAATTAAGACGGAAAAATCAAACAGAATATATGATTTTCATGTAGCTTTATATGTTTCTTTTAAAACCCACCAGGGTGAGCAGCACTGATTTGGGATATTTCCAGCGCTCTCATTTGCTATCCAGAAAAATCCTTAAGGATGGTAGCACAAGTTTTAAGGAGCAGGTGATGAGGAAACCCATCCTTGTGATGCTCCAGTAAAAGAATTTGTGGGATTTTTAAATTTAAAAAGTCACTGCTAAGGACAAATCTGGCAGAGGTTGTTGCCTGGCTGGAATGTGTTGTCCAATTCCACCTCTGCTCTTGACAAAGGATCTTTATAACATTGTAGCTAATTAAGTCCTCTAATTAGGCTGCTGTCTATATTCTTAATTTACCTATTTATATTTATTTCTAATTGTTCTGTAACATGGCATTAAAAATCATTTCAGACATGTGCATTTACATCTTGGGATTAAACATGTATCTGCAGATATCTGGGGGATTGAAAGGCTTTAAGGGATTTTTAAAATATTTAATGGAAAGATGTAATACTTAAAGCATTAATTTTTCAGCAGAATTTTTCCCCCCTTGGGCGCTGCTCTGCCTCAGAATTTACTGCTACAGTAATTTAAAGAGACAAGCAATGGATGGACTTTCAGAATCACTTATCTAGTGCTGCTCACATGCTCATTAAATTTAGCACTTTTCTTAGCCCTGGAAACCTGGAAATTTTGTCTCATTTTCCAGACTTTCTGTCTTCTTATTCTTTATTGCCATTGTATATTTTTCAATTGTATTTTGAAACTTTAAAACAAAAGTGTCTAGGAAATAAATGGGGTTCATTCCACTTCCTTTAATGTATTAATCCAGGAGTTCGTGAAGCTCTTGTGACTGATATTTATGTCAAACAATCATTTATGCATTTTACCTCTCTATCTCCTCATGACTCATGGAAGAATAATGTCCAATTTATGGTGGAAAACTGAGATGCAGGATAAATGACAGGACTTGCCTCCAGCTATACAGGAAACCTGGGGCTGGAAATGCATATTCAACAGATTACCTACGTTCCAGGGCACATTCCAGGTCTTACTCTTTTTCACCAGAGCCTCACATTCTCCTCATTGATAGAAAATTGTTCTGAACTTCCAACCATCCCACGTGGATTGCTGATGGATCTTAGTTCCTTTGCTGATGTCCTTGGTTCTGGTCTGCAGCATTGTTTCTTAATGTGAATTTTCAGAAGCTGGTAATTTCAGAGTAAAACTCCTTGTTGGACTCTGGCATTTCTGGAGAGCTGGCCAGGGAGAGATGTCAGCGCAAATGTCAGAATGAGGCTGTGAACTGCAGCTGGTGGGTTTGGACTGAAGGATGTGCTGCTTTTCTCTGTTCTGCAAAGTAGGAATCCTAATTCCTTATTTCCCATTCATTTCCCCCTGTGCTCTTGGTCCCCAGGAGAACATGTAACTTCCAGGTTTAAGAATGAAGTGGAGCGGATGGGGTTTGATATGAACAATGCCTGGAGGATTTCCAACATCAATGAGAAGTACAAGTGAGTGCTGGGGCTGCTCCTCCACAGCCAAACTGCATCTCAGAACACTCAGTTACTGAAACTTTTTTCAACTTTACAGTTCTCAAGAAGGGACAATCAGAATTACTTTTTTTTTTGTTGTTGTTGGTTTATAGAAAAAATGTGATTTAAATTATTTAATATTTTATTAGCTGCTACAGTTTTTTAGGCCTGAAAATACCATGTTTTGATGTGTCTTATTAGAGAACAAGCATTCTAAGGGAGATCTTAAGTGAACAAAGAGTGGAGTTTGAACTTTAAGACATTTTTTATTGTTTCCTATTCTCTAACTTCAAAGACATGTATTTAAAAAAATGCAAACAGGTTTGGAAGAGTTAGATTTGTAGATGAATAAGTAAGAGACAACACTTTCTGAGGTACTCGGAGTGCAGACAAAAGCCCTCTTTAGGCTCCGGAGCAGAGGAGGGTGCTCTGTGATCCCCAGCTGGGGGAACAGGGTGTTCTGGCTGGTCCCTGCTCCAGCTCAGAGCAAACCCAGCTGGAACACTTTGTGATGGAGCAGTTGGAGTGCTCTGCCTGTGCAGGATAATGATTCCCAGCTGGGGGTTGGTGTCCCTGCAGGAGAAATCTTTGCTTTGGCTTCTCCAAGTCAAAGGAAGGAGAAAAAGCCATCCCACCATATTTAATGCTGGAGAAAGGGGAGTTTATTAACATCCAGGGAAGCAGGAGTGCTGCCTTGTGCACTCTGGGATTCTGGAGCTGCTCCATAGGCCTGACTTTGCTCCCTTTCCCCCCAGGCTGTGTGGCAGTTACCCCCAGGAGATCATCGTTCCCGCCTGGATCACGGACAAGGAGCTGGAGAGCGTGGCCAGCTTCCGCTCCTGGAAGCGCATCCCTGCTGTGGTGTACAGGTGAGGAGCAGCTGCAGCAGCCTTCCCCAGGCTGCAAACAGGCAGTCCTGGCAAGGAAAAGCTGGAGTAAGTCATAACTGGGAATTCTGGGAGGTGCTCAGGCTGATGTGGGTAAGGCAGATGCTCCACGTGCGCTCCGAGTGGGAATAATGGGTTTTATTTAGAATTCCAAACACACACTGGAGGAGCACTCAGCATTTGCATCTCCTGCAAATCATTCCTGGGGCAGTCACCCCAGTTAAGATTGATTTTTAACTTTTCTTAATATGAAAATGAAAAAATGGAAGATGAAGACATCAGAGGAGAACTGATAAATGGCCTCCCTGGCTGGGTACTCCTTTGGCTTTTCCCTGACTCATCTGGCTGATTCTCAGACTGCAGTATATACAAGGACAAATACCAAAATTACTTGAAGAAGATCTAAAACTCAGATTAAAAGTTAATGTACAGTTTAGCTCTATCTCCATATTTTAGATAGTTTTAATTACACAGACCCTTCCTTAGACTGATTCCATCAATTCTTCATAATAAAACTGCTGGGTTTTGGCAGCTTCTTTAGTTAGAAATACATTTCAGCATCTGTTTTTTTTTCAAATATTTTGAATTTTGTGGCTATTTGGTGGCTGCCCCATCCCTGGAAGTGTCCAAGGCCAGGTTGGACAGGGCTTGCAGCAACGTCATCTAGTGAAAGGTGTTCCTGCCCATGGCAGGGGATGGAATGGAATGAGCTTTAAGGTCTTTTCCCACCCAAACCATTCCATGGTCCTATAAATCTGTCACTTAATACCATGGCCCCTTCCCTGGAGTGGTTATCCTCCCATAAATCTTTAAAATCCCTTTAAAACATCAGATGACAAAGGGATTGAAAAGATAATGAATACTGATGTTCCCTAAGCCTTGGCACCCATTCCTGGTGAACGTGGGGAGCAGGAAAGCTGGCAGGTCCTTGGAACTTGTGTCGGAGGAGCCAAGGGCAGGAGAGCTCTAGGCCACAAAACTCTGTTTACTGAGCTTAAGGGTTCTTGTTCAGTTAAGGCAGAACAAATTGGCTCATGGCAGCAAACCATTATCTTTAAATCCTTCTGTCTTTCCTTCTTTTCCTCCCAAACAACAAAGGGGTTTAGTGTGGTCTCTTTTGGAATGGTGAAGGAGTTGTTCTCTCCTCTGCTCAAGTCTGGGAAGGGGAAAATGCTTTCCAGCATATGCTGACTTTTAAAAACCTGGGTATTTTGTTATTACAGTACTAAATGTGTGTGTGTATATATTATATATATGTATAAAGGAGAATAATATGATTTATGTGTGAGTTTGGGTTCAGCTTTTGGGCCTTTTCTGCAGTTGTCACATAATTAGGGGACACCTCACCTGCAAACACACTTCCCCAGGGCAGCATTCCCCCTCCTGTCGTCACTGCACAGAAGGAAAGCACTTAGTTCTCATTCCTGGGAACATCTTGCATTCCAGAGATTTACAGAAGAGCAATTGAAAAGTCAAAAGACCACAGAGACTGAAATTGTTCTGTCACCATGTTCAATTTTCATCAGTTCTGCTGAGGCTCTGGGTGGTAAACCATACATGGGGATTCATTGCTGAGCTTCAAATCAGTGAGAGAAAAGTGTTTCTCTTTTTTGATTTTTTTTTTTCCTTATCTTGACATTTAGTAATAGATTTTTCAAGACATCCAGTTCATCACTCTGGGCTCTAATAGAGCTCACAGCAGTGATGGGAGGAGGATTTCTAGGTTTGACTGGGCTTGGAGAATCCTGGTCCAGGGGAAGGCGTCCCTGCCCATGGCAGGGGGTGGAACAGGATGAGTTTTGAGGTCCTTTCCCATCCAAATCATTCCATTATCCTATGATTGGAATTCCATATATAGTTATGTGTATATATATACATAAACCCAGCTTTTTTTCTTACTTTGATGGAGTAAGGGGCAAGAGATTACTCAACATTTTTTATCCACTGAAATTATTTTGGGACTTAATGATCTTAGTTTCAGTATTGATCACATTACTAAACCTCTTTTTGCTTTACTTCATGGCAAAAAGAAGTAATCTGGATTTTTTTAAAGGAAGTAAAATCACTTGTCTCAGATACAGATCACTGGGACAGAGACCAGAAACACACATTGGCAACAGGAAATTAATTGTCCCTGTGAAGCAGTCCAGGCTGAAAAGCCCAGCAGGCTGATTGGGAGACAAGCTCCAGGAATGCTCAGTGGAGATTGGACTGTCAGGAGAATTACTTCCATTCTGTGATCAGATTTCTAAAGAAATCTCACACCAGACCCTGCAGTTTTTCTTTCTGTTCCCAATTTTAAGCCTATTCACATATTTCATAGAGTCACAGAAACAGAGATTGGGTTGGAAGGGAGCTTAAAGCTCATCTGATTCCATCCTCTGATTCCACCTTCCACTATTCTAGATTGCTCCAAACCCCATCCAGCCTGCCTTGATCACTTCCAGAGATCCAGGGGCAGCCACAGCCTCAGCCTCTCTGGAAACAATAATTAAGTAGATAAATCTGGCCCCAGATGTTATGGAGAATGCTCTTAGGATTTTTTGGGAAGACAATAGCAAGAGCTTCTTCCTACCTTGTAGAAACAGCATCATGAGAGCCTCCCTGACGGTTCCCCATGTGGAAGTGTCCTTTAGCCTTGCACTGCTGAGGCTGAGCCCCCACACAGACCCAGGGATCCTGTGGCACGTGGAAATCCTGTTTCTGCCATGAGTTACATCCCTGAACTGCAACAAAGGGACTTCCATTATGGTGCTGATGGTTCAGAAATGCAGCACAGGGAGCAGTTCACCCTTCCTTGCTCCTCACTGCTCTGTGGTTACAAGGACTTGGGGGATTTACTGTTGTACTCCAATGTGGTTTGAGCACGGGGAGGATGAAGCCTGTGCAGAGGTGTACATGTGTCCTCCAGCTGTACAACAGCTTGTACAGGGCTTTAGAGTTACCTAATGCTGATTTACTCTTGGTTTCTGCAGGGAGCTGTAGGTTTTTTTGTCTCTAGGGAGTTTTCCATGGAGGTTTTGCTTTAAGTTTTTTGAATAGTTTTGTTTTGTTCCTGAGCTCTGAGTGATGCCCTCTTATTCCAGCTCTGTCCCTGGGGATCTCAGCATTACACTGGCTGTTCCTTATCCCTGTGGCCAGTCCAGCTGGAATGAGCGAAATTCCTCAGGCCTCCAGCATGCCCCTAACTAGAATTGTGTGCTGATTTCTGGTACCTCTGAACATGGCAGATTTATGCAGGGCACTGGTGGGGCTGCACAACCACCAACGAGCTCATCTCCCAGCCTAATGATTCTTCATTATTTTTATAATGCAAGGCAAGGACCTGGAGATGAAAATATAACTCTTTATGAACCTATGAAAATTATTCTGCAGCAGGTAGTAATGAAATCTGGGAGAGCATATGGAAAAATAAATGAGCTGCTCTGTTCAAAATAGATTTCTTACACATATAATGATGTTTTATTTTCTTTTATTTGTGCAAGCATAGCGGGGAACTAGGTGGCCTTTCAGTGATTGGCACGTATTTTTTCCTGAACTAATTTGCTGTGGGTAGAGCTGTTTGTGGAAGGTTATTAATTCCAGCAGAAATCCATTTCCCTGTGCCTGCAGTCGGCTGGCACCTGGTGTAAGAGCTGTGGCTTTGCATCGCTTTTCCTTTGCTTCGCTTAACGCAGCGTGTCAGTGCTTCCTCTCAGTGAAGGGATTTTATATGAAACAATTATAAAAGAGTTATGAAAAGTACTTCAAACCCGTATCCCAGCCTGTCTGATCACCTGGAGGCTGTGCACCACGGAGCCTGTCCCTGTGTTGCTGTTGGATGAGGAGCAGGAGGCGGCGGCGCCCACGCGGTGCCCGCGGGGACTCTGCGGAGGAGGTGCCGCGCTGCACCCGGGGGTGACAGCTCTGACAGCACAGCACAAACCAGCCTGTCACACCTCCAGAGCACCCATCAGAGTGCTCAGAGTCCAAAAGTCAACACTGGTTGCTTTGGGTGGGCTGCCTTCCTGTGCAGGGGTGGTAAGATTTGCTTAAAGGTTAAGCTGACCCTCAGCACTCTGGGTTCCCTGGTTAGAGGAAGTGAACAGCTCCTGGTTGCCCTGAAGCTGAGGGAGGGCAATAAAGGCTCTAAAATCTTTTCCTGCATCATAACATACAGGAATTGTAATTGGCAGGTGCACCCTTTGGAAATCCAGAGTTCAGGGGGGGACTCTTGGGTGAGAAAAGCATTGCCCAGAGACACCTCTGCTTGAAAAGCTGTTATTCCCAGAAATGCACCTGTGCCCTGGGCTGATCCAACTCCATGGGCAGTAGGGAAAGGGAGAATTCTGCCCTCCTGCCCCGCTCAGGTGAGACCCCACCTGCAGAGCTGCCCCAGCCCTGGGGCCCAGCACAGGAAGGACCTGGAGCTGCTGAAGCCAGTCCAGAGGAGTCACCAGAGATGCTCCAAAGGCTGAAGCCCCTCTGCTCTGGAGCCAGGCTGGGAGAGCTGGGGGTGCTCACCTGGGGAGGAGAAGGCTCCAGGGACACCTCAGAACCCCTTGCAGGGCCTGAAGGGGCTCCAGGAGAGCTGGAGAGGGACTGGGGACAAGGGATGGAGGGACAGGACACAGGGAATGGCTCCCACTGCCAGAGGGCAGGGATGGATGGGATATTGGGAATTAGGAATTGTTCCCTGGGAGGGTGGGGAGGCCCTGGCACAGGTGCCCAGAGCAGCTGTGGCTGCCCCTGGATCCCTGGCAGTGCCCAAGGCCAGGCTGGACACTGGGGCTTGGAGCAGCCTGGGATGGTGGAAGGTGTCCCTGCCCATGGCAGGGGGTGGCACTGGATGAGCATTAGGACTCTTCACAACCCAAACTGTTCTATGGTCCTTTGACTTAAACAAAGAGCCATGTGGATAAGTGCTGAGATAGTTCAGCGGGGACATGAGGCAGGACTAAACATTTTGAGGTGCCCCAGAAGTTGTGTGTGCTTCTCTGGCCACTCCACCCGCAGCTCTCTGCACACACAGCTGAGCCTCCTTTCCCCAAGGCTGAGCTCCCTGAATTCAGGTGCTGCTGGGCAAGGTCAGGGAGAAGTTTGTTCCTGCCAGGTGCAAACATTTCAGTGACTGGCGAGTCACAGAACTGGTGGCAGCAGGGGGATGTGCCAGTACAAAGGCAGTGAGTGGAATTACTGTGATAATACATTCCAGTCTTCTTTTTTAATAGATTATAGGGGAGAGTCTTCATATCTTTTTCAGAGCAAGTTTGCAATGGTTCAGTAAGTTTTAATTATTCCAGATCTGTTCTTTTTGCGTAGTACAAGAAGCCAGGTCAGTTTCAAGGAAATAACTACTAACTCTTCAGGCATGTGAAATAAAAAAATTTTTTTGAATGTCACCTCCCAGAAGATGAGAGCCGTGTCCAGGTTAGGGTGTTCTCAGTTATCCCCCATTAATGTTGAATTCCTCTGTCTTGCCTCACCTGCTGTTCCAAAAAGCAGCTTTCCCAGCTTTCACTGGCCAACAGGCCAAAATATTGAGCAAGAAGATGCTTTGTTTTCTCTTCCTGATCTTGCTGTGATTTTCACCTGTCAGTGACTGTGGTCACAGCCATCATTCTGTAGGGAAGCTGAATCCTAGGCTGGGGATTACTGCTGAATGATGGTCCCCAGTGGGAATGAAGCTACTGGAGAACTTCACTGAAATTTTTGTGCCCTCTGTAGTCTCCATCCTGTGTACTCCCTCTGCTTTCAGGCACCAGAGCAATGGGGCAGTGATCTCCCGCTGCGGCCAGCCCGAGGTGAGCTGGTGGGGCTGGAGGAACGCCGACGATGAGCACCTGGTGCAGTCCGTAGCCAAAGCCTGTGCCTCAGACTCCAGGTCCAACAGTAACAAGTTAATGAATGGGAATTGTTCCAGAGATCTGTCCAACGGAGGGGACCTCTCTGATGTAGAATTTGGTAAGGCTGTCACCGTTGTTTTTCTGTTGAGGGCAGAGCTTTATGTAAAAGTTTAATCTTTGGTGCTGTAACAGAAGGAATCTGTTGTATTTAGTCCCCATTCTCCAGTGCATGAGCATTGTGGGACTGAGGGAATCATGCTGTAACCAATGTCAGAAGGATCCTCTGAGCTCCTCACCTGTTTCCTCTCCCCCAGACTCCTCCATCTCCAATGCCTCAGGAGCAGAGAGTTTGGCAATCCAGCCTCAGAAGCTTTTGATCCTGGACGCGCGCTCTTACGCAGCAGCCGTGGCCAACAGAGCCAAGGGGGGTGGCTGTGAGTGCCCAGGTGAGCAGCATTCCTCCTCAACTTTCCAGGCAATCAGTCAAAGAGATTTGCTCCAGTGTGATTACTCTGACACCCTTCAGCACTGTCTGTACACTGCTCATCTGTCTGAACGTTCTGGCTCATGGCAGCCCCCACCCAGCTCTTCAGAGGGCAGGTTGCTGTTAATTAGTCTGTTCTCAGGCCATTGACCCAGCTGGCTGCAGTGCTCAGTGAATGCTGAACCCTGTGGAATCTGCTGAAGAGCTTTCCCTTGCTGAGTCAGATGTATAAACTAGAGACAGACAAAGGTGTCCAATATGCTCGTGTCTAAAACCCCTGAACGTGTAAAACCCACTGGCTGCAGAAGAGAAGAATATTCTAGAATGGTTGCACAAAATACAACTTCTCAGCGATTTCCCTAAAGCTGAAGCATTTTTCAGTATTTGTATCATAGCAACTGCAATCCTGCCTCACCTTGCATGTGTAATACAGTTGCAACACCACATTCTGTGTTCTTTGGCACTTGTGAATTGGTGGTTTTATAAACAAGATATTATTTATGGGCACTGTTGGGTATTAATGCAGCCTATTAAAATTCCATGGGTGGAGAGGCTGGGAAAAAATCCCAGACAGAAAAACTGGAGATAAGATAACAAAAGCTCTTTTGACCTTTTATTTTGGTCTTTGCTGCAATAGCTGCATTTTGATTTGTAGCCACCAGTTTAAAAAACAGATAGGTTTCCATTTAACGCCTCAAAACCACTAAATAATTCTTCAGAATTATTATTATAATCAGAGAGTAAAATTTCAAAACAGAAAAGCAGAGTATAGGAAGTTTGATTTTCTTCCTGTATATTGGTTTTTTAATTCTGTGGAGAAGGTTTTCAAACAGCTTGTCACCTTCAATAAAACCTGTTTTGGTTTTTGCTGCTAATTTTTCAGCAGGTATTTCCAGGTCTGCTTCATTCTCTGTATAAAAATAGCTGATCTATGCTGTACTTCAGATACAATTCAGTAAAAATACAAAAAATCTCTGAAGTTGTCTGATACTGTCTGAGGCGGCTCCTGGAGTTGCAGTCCCCTATTGTGTTTGACCCAGCATTTGTTGGGCTGATAAAGAGCTTGGAAATCAAATTATACAAAACAGAATCCCAAATTTTCTTGTGCAAGCACTCAGTATCCCAGATTCTGAATCCTGATTATTTTTCTCCTGTAGAAATGGTCATTTTAGTTACTGTGTGATCATGTGCAGACTGAAGCATCACGTCAGAGGGAAGACTAAATCTTGGGAAAACTACTCAACTGGTATTTTCTGGCTCTTTAGTGTCCCCTGAGCACTGGCCCTGTCTGTCCAGGCCTCCAGTGTTGCTTGATAACATCCAAAATAATTGCATGTATCTTGTTTTCCTGAGCTCCCAGTATTTTTCACGTGTGATGCTTCCTCATACAATTCCCCTCAGAGGAAAGCAGTGGCTGAAGTAACCTTTCAGCCTTTTTGAGTGCTTAGGAAAAGGGATCTGAAATCTGTCTAACTTAAATCCATAAATTGCCAATTAAATATTATTTATGTTTCACATCTTTTGATGTTTCTCAATCTTTTTACAAACATTCTGGAACCGGGAGCGCAGGGATTCCCAGGGGCTTGCACTCTGCTTTTTGTAACCTGAAGTGAAACATTTGAAATAAATACAGCAGGACTTTGCTAAATGCTTCCTGTTTTGCTGGGCTGTCATGTCTGGAATACCCAGTGAGCTCCAAGGACTTACAGAATCTTTGTAAACAGATTATTTCATCTGTCCACAGCAACGGGGATTTGTTTTTATGAAAAAAATCCTCTTTTAGAAGGGTAGTTGTTATTTTCTTCCCTCTGTCCTGTTCTTTCCCTGCAGAATATTACCCCAACTGTGAAGTGGTGTTCATGGGGATGGCAAACATCCACTCCATCCGCAAGAGCTTCCAGTCACTGCGTCTGCTCTGCACACAAATGCCAGATCCAGGAAAGTAAGTGGAAGTTTGGGGGTTTGGGCCTTTGGTTCCATGTTTCTGCAGCCACATTCTTCTGCTGCTGATTTTTAAATTGAAATTCAGTGGATTTTCCCTTGGTAATAGCACTAAGCTGCGTTTTTCCATTTTCATGGAAGTCACTGGTTTATTCTGATTGAAGTGAACATAGCAAATTAGTTCTGAAATTAGAGTGTAACCTTGAATATTGATACCAGAATGTTGTTTCTTCTGGTGGGCTTCTGAGTGCTCACACTCAGGCTGATCTGCTATTCCCCTGTTTGGAATTTGCTGCTTCCTGATCTTGCTGTGATTTTCAAAGTAGTGATTTTCCATGGTTTCAAAGTAGATGCAAACCTTCAGTTCATTCCAGATTCTGGCAGTTCCTTGGGTTGGCTAGGTGGCTTTGCTGCTTCCACCTCTGGGAAAGTGTTAACGAGACACAAGTGAAAAATGCTACAGACTGACACTCGCAGCTTATTAAAATGGGAGCTTTGCCATGACAAACTCAGACATCCAAACCTGAAAGCATTTTAAAAGAGCAAAAACTGTCTTGCCTGGTTTCCCTCTAGTTGGCTGTCAGCTCTGGAGAGCACCAAGTGGCTGCAGCACCTGTCAGTGCTCCTGAAATCCGCGCTGCTCGTGGTGCACGCCGTGGACCGGGACCAGCGGCCCGTGCTGGTTCACTGCTCCGACGGCTGGGACCGCACGCCCCAGATCGTGGCCCTGGCCAAGCTCCTGCTGGACCCCTACTACAGGACCACGGAGGTGGGTAAAGCAGCTGGGGGTCACTGGGGTCTTTGAAGGGAGTCTGGCTGTGAGTTATTTCTGGTTTCCCCCCTGGCAAAGGCATTGAAGCTGGCAGTAGTTGTCAGCTGTAGTCTGCAGTTATTCCCAGGTGTAGGTACATGTGTTACTCAGGAGTAGCTCACATTCCCTCTGCTGTAACTGCACAGTCATGGTCTGTGCTTCCCCATATTTAGTTTAGGAATATGGAGTACAAAGTGCTGCAGTTGCAGCTTCTGCTGCATCCCTGCAGGTTCTCAGCCAAGCACTGATAGAGAGCCTTCCTCTTTGCTGCATTTCCCAGCAGCGTGGTTTTCCAATTTCACATTTCCATTGCCCTCTGTCAGTTCTATTTCTCCTGATTTTCCCCTGTTCCATCACTTTTCAGCACTGTGGGACATGTGCTGGCTGGTTTCCATCTGGCAGCCCATGTGCAAGATGTCGTTGTTGTCCAGAACAGAACTCTGTGTCTGAACACTGCTGTGAGCTGCTGCTTAAAGCCTCACGCACACTAGGACCAGGAGCTGGAGCTGCCTTTTGGATAGAAGTGTGAAAACTTCCTGGATCCTTTTCCACATGGATTCTAGAAGTTGGCATCCATCAGGCAAAACGTGCTGCTCTGGCCTGGGCAGAGGATCTGCTCCCAGTCCTCCAAAGGGTTCTGTTCTTCCTGCTTGGGGAGCAGAGTGGTGCTGTGCACACTCTGGGCCTTCCCTGTTACCCAGAGCAAATCATAAACTGTAGCTGTCTGTACCAGGATCAGAAACATTGAGGAAAATGAGTTTTTAGTGCTGTCAGATTTAAAGCTTTTCAGCTGCCAGCCATTATTTTGGCTCTAATCACAGCCATTATTTTGACTCAATAAACATTCTCTACAATTTTTCTTTCCACTAAGAACAAAAACCTTCCTGCCCTGTGATGGATTTCAGGTCCTGTGAGACAAGGTGTGACATTCAGCTGCTCAACCAGGCACTGTTTGGGAATGTTCTTTGCCCTTTTCATGAAAAATCACTCGAGTGAACCTTTAATCAACCTTGTGACTGCTGTATGCACAGACAAGCACCTGCTCTCCCTGAGCTTGGATGTGCTGTTGTGGATGGATGGTTTTCTTTCCTGACATGTGGATCTGACCATCATTTTCAAGAAAAGTTTTTATATAACTTGTCCAAATACTGGATACCATAATCCAGAAACTTTGGCAAGATGAAGTTCCTACTTTTTACTGCCTGGATGAGATAGGGCTCATATCGGGATCCTCCCTGGCAGTCCCTGAGGACTTAACCTGCCTTATTCCCTTTCCTGTTCGTGTAGTTTGGGAATCCTTATCTGTCCTAATTCCATTTCAGAGCACAGAGGCATTAGGGAAAGCAGTAAAGAGAAGTAATGAGCCCAGTGCTGAGGGGAATAGGAGAGAGGACACAGCAATTCCCACAAGTCTCAGACCATCTCAGAAAACTGAACCAAAGAAAAATAAGAATTCTTCATCTCTCCTCTCCTCCCTGCAGGGTTTCCAGGTGCTAGTGGAGACTGAGTGGCTGGATTTTGGCCACAAGTTTGCAGATCGCTGTGGCCACGGGGAGAATTCGGACGACCTCAATGAGCGCTGCCCAGTGTTTCTGCAGTGGCTGGACTGTGTCCATCAGCTCCAGAGGCAGTTCCCCTGCTCCTTCGAGTTTAACGAAGCATTCCTTGTGAGTTGGGAGACTGCTGGGGTAGTACACTGCTGCTAAACACTGCTGGAGAGCCTGGGGGCAGATTTCCCCACCTTTCTGTGTCCAAGGCCAGGTTGGACAGGGGTTGGAACAACTTGAGATAGTGGAAGGTGACCCTGCCCATGGCAGGGAGTGGAACTGGAGGGGCTCTAAGGTCCCTTCCCACCCAAACTATTCCATTATTTATATATATATGAATATATTCTGTATATGCTCTCACGTGATAAAGGGAACAGAAAAGCTGCCCAGATACAGGGAACAAAAGCATTTGGTTAAACCCACAGAGTCTGTTCACTCTTAAAAGCAGGAGCCTCAAAGACTTCTTTTAGACTTTAAAGAAATAAATTATATTGATTGAATAGGCTCACCTAAGTGGTGTAAAACGTCCACGCAGCCTGAAAAAAAACCTTCTTACTGCCGATGCAAACTCCCCCTGCTTGGCTCTTGTTTTGACTTGAATACTCCTCCTCTAAAAACAACCTGCTCCATTCATTTTTTTTTTTCCTTCACTGAAAATGTGTAGGACACAGGAGCTTTTCTTGCCTTCTTTGGAAGCAGACAGCATTCTTATTAGGAATTCACCCAGGATGGTCCCAAGTCAGTTCTCACATCTCTGGGGAAGTGCCAGTCATGGACGGCAGGACCAGTAGTCTGAAGAGTAGAAGTTTTTATGAAGTGTCTGATCCACTAAGAGATTTAAGGCACATTCCTGTGATTGTGACTGACTGGAATTACCACTTGCCAGCTCAGCCATGTAACTGAGCCCATGTACAATCCCCGAGTGGCTCAGTTGTGAAATGAGATACAACAGGTAGTAACTGGCTTCACAGCACACTGCTAATCTCCCTGGGCTGGGAGAGAACATACCCATGGTGTGCTGGCCTTTGGAGAGTGAACTCCTAATTTATTACAGTATTGAACCACTTGTCTTCATTTAAACATCTGAATAATCCCAAGGAAGTCATTGATATGCTTGAAGTTAAGATGGCATTTGTTAGGCTGGGCCCAGCATGGAGTGATTAATGATCAGCATTTCTGTGCTGCATGAATGTTTTGTAGCAGAGGAGTCATGATTCTGCTTTGCCTGGCCTGCAGGGCAATAAGTTTGTAACAACATGACTTGATTAGGAACAAATATTTTGTCGTTCTATGTTACGTTTTTTCCTGAATTTGTTCAGTTATGATTTTAAAAGATTCTGCTCCCGTTGCATTCCTTTGCAATTGGTTTGTAGGGAAGTATGTGAGAAATGCCGTGGGTTGGTGTGGCAGCCCTGGGGCGGGGTTTGCTCGGGATGGGAAGGGAGCTGAGGCCGACCCCCGGTGCCAGCTGACACTGTGTGTGTGTGTGTGTGGCTCTGTGCAGGTGAAGTTGGTGCAGCACACCTACTCCTGCCTCTTTGGAACATTCCTGTGCAACAATGCGAAAGAGAGAGGAGAGAAACACACTCAGGAACGGACCTGCTCCGTCTGGTCTTTGCTGCGGGCAGCAAACAAAGCCTTCAAAAACCTGCTCTACTCCTCCCAGTCGGAATCTGTATGTACCCCAATCCCTGCTGTGGGAGAGCCCTGGGGGCTGCCCCAAACAGTGTCCTGCAAATGGGGGTCCCCTGAGAAACAGCCCAGCAGTGGGACCTGGTGACCTGGGGTTCCACCACAGCTGAGGTGGTGGCTGCCCCATCCCTGGAGGTGTGCAAGGCCAGGTTGGATGGGGCTGGGAGCAACCCAGGATGGTGGAAGGTGTTCCTGCCCATTGCAGGGGTGGCACTACATGAGCTTTAAGATTTCTTCCACCCCAAACCCTTGTGTGGCTCTCTGAACTGTCACCAAGGACAGAGAGGTCATTCCAGACCAGCTCAGCTGATCCTGATATTCACCTTGGAACACCCAGCTCTGGCTGATGTTTGAAGTCTTGGGTTAATTTTGCTGATATTTGGGGAATGTCAGATGCCATCTCAAAAATTTCTCTGTGCTGGGGAAGGTGCTTTCTGTGACTAAATATTTTGTTTTTTGTAACAGAAAGCATTTCAGTGTTTGATAAATAGACATCTCTGGAGAACTGAGCTGTGTCAGAGGAGTGACACAAAATTGCCTGCAAACCTAGACACTGTGTCTAAATTAATTTTAAATCTGAGCAGAAAATGTGACCCAGATTATTTTGTGTATCTTTGTTTCTCTTGATACCTTCAGGTTTTTATTTTGGCTCCTCTGTAGGAGCTCACTGAAAGTTCTGGGAAGAGGCTCAGTTGTGTGTTTGGTACAAGGTCACATGAGGGATTCAGGGGTGCAGTTCATGGGCAAGAGAGCAAACACTAAATGACATCATGGTTAGGACTTCAAGGACTTGCATAAATATTTAAACCCTTTTTATTTCTCAAAGTATCAGATGTCATAAACTGAACTGTAAGGACTGTGCAGTGACTTTGTATATGACAAATGTGGCTTTCAGTTGTTTCTTAGAGCGAAACTAAACTCTGGCTTAGCAGGAAGGAGTTTCATGCCCACAGTGGTTGTAAAAAGATGAATTTTCTACTTCCCTCCTTCGCTGAGCATGCCCTGGCTCTGGGCTGTCACTGCAATGAGCTCTTGGAGCCTTCCCACCTGACACTCCTGGGGAGAGTTTGTGAGGCAGAGCAGACACAGCCTGGGGGTATCTTAAAGCTGTGGATGCTTCTAGATTTCCATGAAAATGCCAGGAGCAGCATAGAGAGGGTTCTCACAGTGACTGTGTGGACAGGTCTGTCCTTGGGCTGTCCTTCTGTGCTGTATCCCACTTGGCCCCTGTTCTCAGGAAATACTAACAAGGACACTCCTTCTGCACGTGGGAGTTTGGGTAATTTCCTGTTTTGGGTTCATTTTCTTGTGGTTTTGCTTCAGGCTTTAAAAGGTGCCTATGGTGCAACTGCATCTCTTATAGAGCCAGAGTTGTTCAAGAGCAGGAGCCACCCCACAGCCCTTCTCCTGCTCAGTGCCAGGGAAGCTGAGTGTTCAGAGAATCACAGAATATCCTCATTTAGGAAAGGACCCACCAGGATCATCCAGCCCAACCCCTGGCCCTGCACAGGGCATCCCAAAATCCCACCCTGTCCCTGAGAGGATTGTCCAAATGCTCCTGGAGCTCTGGCAGCCTTGGGGCTGTGCCCATTCCCTGGGGAGGCTGGGCAGTGCCTGTCTGGTGGAGCCAGCTGTTCCTCTGCCATTGCCTGCTTTTCCATGGGAAAGTTGTTTGGAAAAGAGTGGAACTGCTAAAATGAGCCCAGGTGTTTTTAAAGTGAAGCAGAAAGCATATTCCACAATCAAGGAATCCCTTTTAAGAGCAAGCTGCCTCTCCAGAGAACTTCTGCATGTACTGAATATGTACCCATGAGTGCCTCCTCTGGAGCCAGGCTGGGCTGTGGTGGATTGGGGTCCATGGAATGAGTTCAGCTCCCTCTGGCACAGTGCAACACAACACACAAGGGAACCTCAGCACTCATAACAAGCCACTGAATTCCATGAGTTGTGAAGGTGTAGATTCACAGAGAGCACATTGCAGGAGTTCATTCAGCAGGAGCTGAAGGCTGGCATTTTTGTGCCTCTGACAGAAAAGGTCATTCTTGCCCCAAGTGTGGCTGATGAAAAGCTGTCACCAGCCCTTGGACATGTTCCAGCTGAGACCTGCCCAGTGAACTGCCCCCTCAGAGCTGAACTCCTGCTGGGAGGCAGCAGCTGACCCTTCCTTTGTGCTCCCCTGCCAGGTGCTGTATCCCGTGTGCCATGTGCGGAACTTGATGCTCTGGAGCGCTGTTTACCTGCCCTGCTCCTCCCCCTCCACGCCTGCCGACGACACCTGTGCCCCGTACCCTGTGCCAGGCTCTAGCCCCGAAGAGCAGCCTCTGGGCAGGTGAGCCTAGAGCCCAGAAATCCCATCCTGTGAAGTAAGATCAACAGAGAATATTGGGGGATATGAAAGGAGAATGTTTGGGTGGGAGGGCAGGATTTCTCCTGGGTGTATTGGCAGAACTGTGGGACTGAGCTGCCCAAGCACAGCCTGTCCGTGGGGTGGGTTTGGAAGCTGTCACATTTCAGGGCTGACAGCGTGGCAGAGAGAAGCTGGGCAAATAGAGTTAAATTCTGGGTGTCACATAGCCATAGAGAATTCCTTCTGTCCTCATGGGAGATAAGCTTTCATTGGTTATCTTGAATTTGAGTTCTTTTTCAATGTTGCATAACCATTTCTTTGCTTGTTGTACAGTGACTCTGAGTACATGTTAATTAACAGGTGTGACTAGGCTGTAAGCACTGGGGCTTGCTGGTAAAAGGATTAATCTGGGAATGTTTGAAGTCTGGTTTAACATATTTTCCTCATGGCAAACAAAGTACAGAAGCAGCTCTGCACTACAGATGGTCAGAATGTGCTCCTGGATAATACTTTCCACAAGTCCATTAGCTGGCAGATTGTTACTGTCCTAACTGGGGGCTGGTTTTCAACCACAGTAGCTCAATGTTACAAAAACATCCTCTGACTTGGGAGTGGGATTGTTTGTCCCTTTGCAGGCTACCAAAGACAAGATCCTTCGACAATCTGACTACAGCCTGTGACAGCAGCGTGCCTACAACCAACCGCCGGAGCAGCGACCCCAGCCTCAACGAGAAGTGGCAGGAGCACCGCCGCTCCCTGGAGCTCAGCAGCCTGGGCCCCCCTGGGGACGACCCCTTCGAGGGGGACGGGCTGGGCAGGCAGGGCAGGGCCCCGATGGGGGCAGAGCTCTCTGTGGCAGCCGGGGTGGCAGAGGGACAAATGGAGAACATTCTGCAGGAGGCCACTAAAGATGATGTTGGGCTGGAGGAGCACTTGAGGGGTGGCCTGGAGGCAGCAGGGAAAGGAGATGAGGGTGGCCTGGATAAGGAGAAGAGAGCTGACAATCTGTGTGGGGAGAAGGCCGAGGTGGATACAGGTACCGTAACGAACAATCCCACAGCCATCCCACACCCAGCCTCACATGGTGCTGCGGAGCTCAAAGGACAGCAGGACGAGCACAGCGACCCCAGCAGCGCTCTCCAGAAGGCCCCTCAGGGGAGAGGACTGCAGGCTGTTCCTTCCGAGGGCTCCGGAAACAGAGACGCTCCAAACAACACGGAGGAGGAAGGTCTTGGGAAAGGTGAAGGAGAAGCGGAGAGCCTGTATGGCACGGCCCAGGCCAGCCTTGCCTTCCCTCTGACAGCCCTGCTGGAGGAAAGGACATCCAACATTGAAAGCTCCACAGAAACCTTAACAGAGACCGAAGCAAAGCCTGAGCTCACGCCCAGGGCTCTGTGCCACAGACCTCACCCCTTCGATAACAGCACTGACGAGCTGTCCCGAACTCTGGAGAACAGGCCGGAGGGGGAGTGCATGATAGAGCTCCAAAAACTGGGATCAAGAGTGCATAGGACTTCTGGTAGCAGCACCACCCACCTCCCGATGCCTTCCCCTTGTGCCTTGCCTCTAGCAGACCGCAAAGATGAGCTGGTGTATAATGGAGAGCTGGAGCTGGAGAACAAACTGGTGGAGAAACCCATGGGATTCACGGCCCCGAAATTTCCGGCCACCAACGGACACTGCGTCAACGGCGAGGACGGGCGGATCAAGGCCTCGCTGAGCCGGCAGGTGTCCACGGCCAGCTGCAGCTCTGCTCAGCTCCACCTGAAGAACTTGCACCAGAAATGGGTGTTCAGCCAGCTCGGGAAGCAGCCGGCCAGCAGCCCGGACCAGCCGGCCCGCAGCCACCTGGACGATGACGGGATGCCCGTCTACAGCGATGTCATCCAGCAGCGCCTGCGCCAGATCGAGACGGGCCACCAGCAGGAGGTGGAGACCCTCAAGAAGCAGGTGCAGGAGCTGAAGAGCCGCCTGGAGAGCCAGCTCCTCAACAGCTCCCTGCGGCTCAACGGCGACTACGGCGACGAAGTGGTGAGTGAGCGGCACTGGGCCGAGCGCAGAGCTCAGCGAGCCCTCAGCTCCTGGCTCGCAGCTCAGGGCCTGATTTTGGGCTCTTACAGACCTCTCCAGGTCATCCTGAAGAGGGAAAACACTGCCCAAGTATCTGATAGTGGCAGATGCTGATGACTGATACTGTCACTGAACTTCAGATTGAGCAGAAAGGTTTATTTCCAGATGGGTGTTGCACAGCAGCTCACACACCCCTGGCCATACCTAAACACCTTCCCTGGCCTCGGTAAAACCAACCAAACCCTTGGTTTACCAAACCTCAATAAAACAAACCAAACCTCTTTGCTTTTTACTTTACTGATTGTTTACTGCCGTCTTCATGTAGGGCAGAAATATTTTCCTGTGCCACTTCTGGCACAGCGGCATAGGATGATCCCTTGGTTCTCTGCAGGTCCCAGCAATGGCAAGCTCTGTGAGCTCAAACCCATCAGGGTCACACCATCCCTTTCAGGTGCTCCAGGCTCAATGTCTGGAATAAATTTCTAGAATTCTAAATTAACTGGAATAAATTGCCTGAGCTTTTGTGGCAGCTGTATTTCAACAACAGTTTTTCTCTCAACAAATTAAGGATTTTCAGAGAGCTTTTAAACCATTTGCGGTTTTATTTGGAAGTGTTTAAAGTTGTAAAAGTAGAGACTTTTGTAGAGAGCTGTGGGTTTGAGCATTTGCCTGTTCCTGGGGCTGTTGCGACACCCATCAGAAATTTCCTTTTCCTACATGGTTTATACACCTGCAAAATTGAAAAAAAAAAATATTTGTAAGAGGTTCCCAGCTTCTGTTTATTGAATTCACTGTTTAGAAGTGGCAGAGGTGCTGGATAGTCCCAGGTACGTTTGTTATAGAAAATCCTTGGAGCCTTCTTGGCTCTTCCCATTGGAGATGCAGTACAAGGTGCTCATTGGTCTCAGTGTCACTGCTAAAAGCTTTCATTCCTTGGAGAAATTGGTTACTTTGGCTTAATGGATTCTGCTCCCATTTTTTAAGGGCCTTCAGAAGCTGCAGTGTAGAGCTGGCAGTGCGTCCAGAAAATTCCCCATTTTTAGGGACCTGATCTCTACCTTCTGTTTGTGCCTCAGCTTGGGAGTTGCAGGTTTTCCTCTGGAACTCCAGGATTGCCCATTCCTCAGGCATAAAAATACATCAACTCAAGATTTCTTACTATTTTGATATATTTTAAAGGCTGGCTGAGTTTTCAGTGATTTAAATTCCACCTCTACCTGGATAGACTATATTAAGGAAGCATTATTCCCAAAACCTATACATAGAATATACATGGCTCAAATTCTGAGTTTCCCATATGCAATTTGGCTTGTATTTTCAGAATCTTTGCCAACAAAAGGATATCTTTATTACTAATTATAGTTTTGAGAGTGAAACACCCTTGGAAAGGAATCAGGACTCTGGAATTGGAGCCACAGAGAGCAGGTTTTGATTAATCACCCAAAGCCTTCCCAGAACCCTGCAACAGAAACTGGATTCTAAATCCACTCTGCCTCACATCATCCCATCACCAGAGGGTCCAGACCTGCCCTGTTGGGGTTTCTGGGTTTTATTTGTGTGGAACAGGGATCTGGGGGGTTCCGTTCAGCTGTGTTTGTTTGCCAACAGACGTCTATTCCCGACTCGGAAAGCAATCTGGATCAGAACTGCTTGTCTCGCTGCAGCACAGAGATTTTCTCTGAAGCCAGCTGGGAACAGGTGGATAAACAGGATACAGAGGTACAGACTAAATCCCTGTAAATTGCTCACTCTGGGATAATCCTAGTTCAAATTATCCTCTAGCCTTTGGTCGTGTGCCACTTCTTGGGAATTCTTTTCCTTGCATTCCGCTGGTCTCACAGCTGACATACCAGTACCTGTGCCTATGAGCCCTCTGCTGCACAACCTCTGGGAGCTGGGGGGGGCTCAGCTCAGGAGTGCTGCCCCTGCCCTGTCCCTGACGCCGGTGGCCTCCCCACAGGTGACGCGGTGGCTCCCGGATCACCTGGCCGCGCACTGCTACGGCTGCGACAGCGCCTTCTGGCTCGCCAGTCGGAAACACCACTGCAGGTAACTGGAGAGGGACTGGGCACTGCTGTCCCTCACTGCTGGGCACCCCCAGGGACACAGCCCCAGCCCCAGGGGCGCCTGCGGGGCGCATGGCTGCCAAGGGAGCAGAACAGCTCCTGCTGCTCAGCTCATTCCGTGCTGGGAGATAGTTAAAAGCCACATTTGGTGTCTGCTCCACTCCAGCCAAAACAGATCCCACCTTTCTTTCCTCAAACTAGATTTGGAGGCAGCTTAGATTTATGCAAAACAGAGCTTTGTCCTCTTAGCATTCAGAAATTCAATATATGATTTACATGAAATACAGGAATAGCATCTTCTTCCCATTGCTGGTTGGAAACCTGCTCCTTTCCTTCTCTAACCTTTCTCACCTTTTCATTAACTTGCTCCTACAGATTCTGAACGGAATACCTGTGTGAGGTCAAGGTTTTCTGGATTATTCTTTGCTAGACCTGTTGCCACAGAGGCTGCAGCAGCTCAGGCAGCAGCGGGAGCTTGATGACGAGCAGGAGGCAGAGACCACATGGCTCAATATGCTGAAGTTAAAGCCAGAGAATCTCTAGTTTCCAGTTCTGTTTCAAATAAATTCCTATTCCTGGTTTCTGAATATGCAAAAACTATTACAGGAACCATCATTTAAATACATCTCAGTTACCACATTTTGAAGCTCTTCTGCTTTTTGAAGTTGCAAATAGTTATGAACATAGTTTTGAGTTTGTGTCTGGTTTATATTTTGCTCCATTTAATCTTGTAAAATTAACCCAGGGAGAGAAGGAGAAGAATCTGAATTTATTTTTTTTTACCATGCCCACTGTGTTTGTGCACATTTGTATCCCCAGAGCTCAGTTCCCTAAGCCTAAGCTTGAGACAACTCCCAGAGCCTGGATACACACACATCACCCATAGCCCCACGAGGAGTTAAAATGGACTCAGGGTTTCAGGTCTGGTTCAGATCTCCCTGTAGGGTCTTTGCTCCTTCAGCTTCCACATGTGCAGTGACCCAGCTGTTAGTGAGACCAACACCACGAGTATCTCTGTAGTAAACATTTACACCTCTCCGTGGGAGTGGAAATTAGTTGAACCCCACAGTGTAAGGCCTTGAGCAGAGTAAAACCTTCCAGCTTCCTTGGTTGCCAGTGTTTGCTCCCTCTGCCTGTAGCCCTGAGCTCTCTCTCCTCCCTGCAGGGACACTGACCGAGTTGATCAGCTCTGGTGAGCATTTCCAGCAGCCTCTGTCCGTTGTCCGTCAGCCTTTCCTGGGTGACTTCTCCCAACTAACTCAGCTCTTCTCCCTCTTTGTTTCTCACTTGCCTGGAAATCACCAGAACTAAGCTGGGGGTGGCCAACACGAGCTGCTGGGTGTTGGGGCCGTGTGAACAGCCCTCTCTCCTCACAGAAAGGCTTTTAGGACTTGGCTTTTGGGAGCTTAACTGGGATGTGGCTCAGACTAACACTCACTGTCAGTCCATGTGTGTACTGCTCACTGACAGGAGACTGTCCTGCAAGTTTTATGCATTTATTTTTGATAATTTCCATTTGTGCCCCATGTTTCTGGGAGAGGGCCATGTGCTACCAAACAATTCCAGTATTGCTGTGCAGGGTGTTGGCAAAAACCTGCCACTTGTTTTAGAAGGACTGAAAATCCCATGGCTGGAACATGTGCCACAGAGCTGGTGGAGGGTCAGGATAACCAAAACTGGATGAATATCTGAGATTTGGGATGAGGAGGAAGAGTAGGGAGTGTGACTTTCAGTCCCTCTTCCTCAAACGAGCAACATCCCTTTTCCAGCCTGTTTTTTAATGTCTCTTTTTAATCTCTGAAGCAAAGCAGAGACCACCAGGATAGAAGGATGAGCTGTCCAGAGCTTTCCAAAGCAATGTCAGAGCACCATTGTCTAGGATAAAACAACAAAAACCCCAGCATATGTTAGGAATGGTGAGCTCCAACAAAGAGATCCTTGTTTTAATCCCTCTGGTTGGTTTTCCCCTCATCCATCAGTGAGCTACTCTGGGATAATCATTCCTTGAGCAGCGAGATGGGGCTGTGGGAGCTATGTGGCACCTCCAAGGGCTGTTGCCACTCCTGCAGGTGCTTCTGACTGGGATTTCCAGCAGGGCCCTCCAGTCTCCAGAACTTCTGCAGAGGCTGGTCCCTGTCAGCCTTCCCGTGCTGGGGTTCCTGCTCTGAGGCCCAGAGCTGCTGTGTGGAACTGAGGAAATGAGCCCACTGAAGTGAGAAATGGGATTTCTCTGCTGTTTCTCTCCCCATCAGTGACCAGCAGCTGGAAATCTCCTTTCTTGGCAAGGAAAGATTAATCAGAGCTGCTGGGTGTCAGCAGAAGTCCCTGACAGTCTTTTGGCAGCAGCAAATCTCCAGTGCAGAACAATGACAGCACCAAATCCTGATGCCAAAGAGTTAATGGAGAGGGCAAAATCCAGATCCCTGGAGTGCTGCTTCCAGTTCCTTGTAGGAATTGAGGAGGACAGGGCACACAGGGCTCCCATGTTTTGAGGGGGGCTGCAGAAGGTAATTAACGAGTGAGCAGTAATGAGGTGCATGTGCCGGTGCGGCTCCGCCAGTGCTGGGAATGCTGTGCGTGCCCACCTGTGCATGGAACACCTGCCTGCCCACCCCGGGCTTTGCATGTTCCTCCTTGGCTCAGTCCTGGATGCAGGAGTGTGGGATTTCTGGAGTGGCTGTGGGGCAGTGGGAGGAGGGCAGCGACTGAGGGCTTTGACATTTCCATGGTTAAACCTTTCCAGCTCTGAGCAGAGTCCGGCCTGCTCCCAGCACATCCCTCCTGTGAGCGAGGGCTGGATCAGCTGCACGAGCAGTGCCAGAGACCCCCATTCCCAGTGTTCCCCACATTCCCCCATGGCTTGGCTCAGAAGGGCCTGGGGTGGCTCTGCGCAGCCCCTCAGCCCTGTGCCCCAATGTGGCATTTTGCTGGAGCTCCTTTGCAGCACATCCAGCCTGGCAGTGCCCAAGGCCAGGCTGGACAGGGCTTGGAGCAGCCTGGGACAGTGGAAGGTGTCCCTGCCCATGGCAGCGGTGGCACTGGATGAGCTTTAAGGTCCCTTCCCACCTAAACCATTCCATGGTGAATGGCAGAGAGCTGTCTGTGTGACAAGCACAGCCTGTCCAGCTGGGCTCAGGACAGTGTTGAACAGAGGCATTTAATGACCTACAATTCCACACTGGCCCTGGCTCTGTGCTCCTTCCTGTGCCCATTCCCTGGATCTCTACTCCATCCATAGGAGGGAGGAGCACAGACATTGGAGCTGTCCCTGTCTGTGCCTTGGCCTGTAGAGAGGTATCTCCCCCGTCCCAGCACTGGGAATGTCTCATTTTACAGCTCAGGTAACTTTGTCAAACTCCTTCTGATCTTTTCCATTTCTCCTCTGTTCCTGATGCAAGGAATTGTGGCAATGTGTTCTGCTCCAGTTGCTGTAACCAGAAGGTGCCCGTTCCCAGCCAGCAGCTCTTTGAGCCCAGCAGAGTCTGCAAATCCTGCTACAGCAGCCTCCACCCTGGCAGCTCCAGCCTGGACCTTGAACTGGACAAGCCCATCACTGCCACGTCCAACTGAATTCCTGGCCTGGGAGAGGCGGGGGAGCAGCCGAGCCGACCCTTCCCCACGGACACGCGGATCCCAGGGCCGAGGCCGGGAGCTGCGCGTGGAGCTGGGCCGTGGGCCGTGGGCCGTGGGGCGCTGCTCGGCGGGACAGACCTCGAGGATGTGCCGCTGGATCTGGGATTCTCCTTGTCCAGCCCTTCCCCCTTTCCTGCCTGTCCTGTCTGTGTGTCCGTGTCCCCGCGCGTGCGTGTGTGTGTATATAATAATATATCTGTTTGTTTGCGGGAGGGTCTGGAGGTGGGCAGGGAGCTGGTGAGAGCCAGGATCCCTGTGGGTATTTATCTGTCCCACTGCGGAACTGCTGCAGACCGAGGATTTTGGGGAGCAGAGGGAGCGGGGCCGGCCGGAGTGCAGAGCCTGAATAGCTGCAGCCTCCAGTGCTTTCAATCACTCCTGTTATTCCAAACCCAAAACTGCTGTTTGGGAACCTGTTGCTGCTAGAAGAGGTGGGAATCTCCTTCCCCAGAGACCTTTTCCCTCTCCGTTCTCACAGTGGCTGCCTGAGGGGGTCTCAGTCAGGTTCCTGCACTGGTGGCTCTGTACCTGCACACACAATCCGTGAGGTCTGAGCCCTGGCAGCGGGAACACCGGGAATGCTGGCTCAGGAATGCACGTGCTGTTGTTGGGAGCCGAGCCAGGCCTCACACCAGGCCTTGCCAGGCATCTGACCACGCAATTCCTGCTTCAATCCAACCAGGACAGCAGCAGACCTCTGCCTTGTCCTTGCCCCAGCCGTGTGAGTCCCTCTGGGAGCAGAGCATTGCCGTGGTCAGGTCCTGGCTGGTCACTCGCACTTTACTGGACGATCCAAACTGACAGAAGGCGGCCGGGACCCGCCGGTGTCGCGGGGCTCGGCCTGTGTGGGTTGCGCTGGTGCTGGGCACCCTCCTGGGATGCTCCTCCTTTCCCAGGCTGTGTTCAGTGTACTCCAGATAGGAAAAAGCTGCCTGAGGAGCTTAAAACAATCCAAAATACATTATGGATTCCCCTTCCTCCTTGTGGCCCAATCAGACTCACCTCACTGAAGGGTAAAACTCCCAAATATCCATGTGTAACCAACTGGTAGGTGCTCATCCCTTTCCCTTCCCACAGATCCTGCTTAGTGCAATCTGGCAAGGAGGAAGAGTAGATCCTGCTCACAGTGCATTTCCTAGGCAAAATCCCAAATTCTCTACGGCATTCCCAAGAATCTCGCTGGAGTATTTGAGAGTTCTAGATACAACAGCTCCAAATCCATGAAACCTTGGGAAAGGAGCATTTCCCTTCCCTGAAATGTCACAATCACATCATCCAAAGGGAGGGTCTCGTGGAGAAACCATCTGGCAGAGCTCAGTGGGTCTCGGGGGAGACGCTGAGGTGGTTGGACTGTGCCCATCCCACCGTGCGGGATCCGGGCGCTGGGTGAATGCCCAGGGAGGAGGAGGCTGCGTCCTTGTGGGAAAGGGGTCTGGGAACGGACGGAGCATCTTGGGATCTCCCTGGCACAGGTCTGGAGAAAGAGACACTGAGGGTGAAGTGAAGGATGAGGCTTCCAGCCAAGGCATGCTTGGGATCCGTTCCTAAGCCAGCAGTGGGCTGGAAGCGAGGCACAGGCGTGGGATGAGGGAACGCCCGGCTCCTCTCGGGGTGGGCTGGGGGGACACCTCAGCCTTGGGGTGCAGAATCAGCCGCAGCCTCCGCACGTGCCAAGAGGGTCTGCTCCGGGCTGGGGCTGGGATGTACAGTGTGAATAAAAGCTTGCGGCTCTTTAGGCTTTTTTGGATCGATGAAGCACTTTTTTTATTAATATTATTTTTTCTTTGTATGTAAAGGAGGAAGCTGTCTCTCCGTAGCTGTGTACAGAAATAACCCTTCTCTCCGCAAGAGAGTAAAGTGCTCCTATATTTTTCATTTTTGTCAAAAGCGAGAAGTAAATACTTTAGAATTGTTAAATATATAAATAATAAAAGTGAATAAAGTTTAGACTTTTGCATGGGAGCATTTGCTAACACACTTTCTAATTTTTTATTTTTCTTCCCTGTCCCTCAGAGGGGACGTATTGGAGGCTCAGCAGGAGCACCAAGGCCTTGGAAAAGGAGACTGCAGCTGCTGCCCTTGGCTTTCTGTTCCACACTGTGTCTTCCCAAGGAACAACAAAGTGCCACTCCTAAACTTAAGAGAAGAAATGAAATCTTAATCTTGGTTTTCCTGGTGCAGGAGTCCCGGGAAGGGGGAAGCACACGACGCACACACCCTGCCAGCTTCTCCCAGGACGGAGGAAGGTGCCAGAGTCTCAGCTCCCTCCTTACCATGTTTTTCTTTTTCCCCTTGACCAACCATGGTATTTCAGTCTGGTGATGTTACCCAAATGTAGGAGCAGCCCGGATCTCCCCCTGCTTTTGGTGGAGTTTGGCAGGAGAAGCTCCATTCCCACTTACACCTGCCTTATCCTGATGCTGGATGGTGGAGCTGTGGCTCCTTGGGAACAAACCAATCTCACTCAGTTTAAGATCTCTTTGTCCCAGAAGGTGGAAAACTCAACTGATGATTGTCCTGCACAGGGATTATTCCCATTTTCCAAGCACTGCCAGTTTATTCCAGCTGTGCACACTCCTGTCCCCTCCGCCCCCCCCCCCCCATCATTTATTTCTTCTCTTACACATTTGAGGATTTGCCCTGAATTCTTGGGGGTCTGAGCAGCTGTGAGGGGTGTGGGGCCAGACGTGTCAATCCTGTGATTTGATGCTGTTCATTAAATAAAATTGAACCGGGCTGGGGTAGAGCCACTGATGAGATTTGGAGCAGAAAAGAAGCAGGAATCATGTTTGGTGGTGGAAGGAACGTGCAAAGTGTTAAACTCACAATGGGATTTCCTGAGCTCCTTTCATACCTGAGTTTCTCTCCTGCTTTCTCAGGAGCTCGTTGTGCTGCAGATGTCAGGAGGTATTGAGATGATTCCCAGATTGTAGAAAGTCTCTGTCTGTCAGCCCCACTGCCAAAGCAGAAGCCATAATTGGTCTGTGCTGGTTTCAAGGGTGTTTATTCTGTTTATCTCTAACATGTTCTGCTGCCCTGCCGCAGCTCTGTCCTGCAGGGCAGCGTGTGGGGCTCTGCCCTCAGTGGGATGGTACAAACATTAAATACCACAAACTACCTGTGCTGGATTTACAATAACGTGCCAATATCTGTCACCTACGTTGGACAGTGTGTCCCCAGCCTGAACCAACAGAAAAATGCCAACACCACAGTGAAACATGGAGGGCATGAAGAAGGAGAAAAAGGACAAGGCACTCCCAATTTCCTCCATCTTGTGCCCTTTGGACCCCTAATCTAGAATCCTAAAACTTTACTTTTGCACCCGTGCCACACTTAATTATTACTTATATCAAACACTCAGAGCTTGTAATTCATCCTGTAAGATTGAAAACTCTTTTGCATGGACAGAGATCACAGCCAGTGTCTCTGGGGGCTCTGTCCAGGGGGGTTCCTGACCCCTGCCAGGGTCCCAGGGCAGCCACAGGGAAGCCCTGGGTTCCCACAAGGCAGGAGGAGGTTTGGGGTCAGCACGGAGCACAGGGAGCTCTGCAGGCCTGGCCCGGGCGTTCCCCAGGCCTTGGAGCTGCCACAGCTCCCAGTGTTGCCTTTTGGGATTTCAGCTCACTGCTCTTTGGACTTTGACATTTTATGAACGCTGCTAAAGTCTGACCTTATTATTTAACAAATCTGTCACAAAATGATTCTCAAGCCTTGCAGTGGCAGCAGGTGATGGGTTTGATTGTCCTCTTTTTGGGTGGGATTTATATTAAAATGACATCTGAAGGCTCAATTACTTACTTGAAGCACATGAAGTATTTGAAACCGTGCCAAGCTCTGAGGACAGAGCTGTTCAGTAGCACTGGAAATGTCAGACCCTCATGTGTGCAACAGTCTTTATTCTGCTGTAGCCTCAGAGTGAATATTTAGATCTTAATAAATTCATCATTTTCCTACATAATGATGAATTCAGAGTCCCTTGTTCTCTGAGTTGGTGAATCTGCAGAGCTCCCAGTTTGAGGGGCTTATTTTTAGGCAAATTACAGCTCATGTATGAGGAAAAATTAATCCTGGTGTTCAGAAATGTAAAATAGGCTGGAAAGGGGGAAACCTGGATTGGCAGCAGTGGGAGATGAGCCCTGAGGGAGAGCAGGGGATCCCAGGGGTTGATCAGCTTTGCAAACACTTCCAGCTCGTGGCCTTTCCCTCCTGGTCTCATCCATCTCCTGCTGTTGGACCCACGGGCACAGCTGGGGGTGGATGTTCTGCTGCTCCCTCACCTTCCTGTTCTCCTGAGCTCCCCAGGGCACAGCAGCTCCTGGGCACTGACCCCTGTGAGATCTCTGACACCAAACTGCAGGGACAGACCTGCTGCCAGGACACGGGAATGGCTTCCCAGTGCCAGAGGCAGGGATGGATGGGATTTTAGGAAGGAATTGTTCCCTGGGAGGGTGCCCAGAGCAGCTGTGGCTGCCCCTGGATCCCTGGCAGTGCCCAAGGCCAGGTTGGACGGGGCTTTGGAGCAGCCTGGGACAATGGAAGGTGTCCCTGCTCATGGCAGGGGTGGCATTGGATGGGCTTTAAGGTCCCTTCCATCCCAACCCACTCCATGATTCCATGATGTAGGAGATTTTCCAAACCCAAATGTTCTTTATTCCCTGCAATGCACAGACAACAGAAGCCCTTTGCTGCTGCTTCATAGCATTTGAGTGATTTCAGGGAAGCTCTGCTGGGCTCACCCTGTGCTAGAGCACAGAGCCCATGAAGCCTTTGCTGCTGTGTCCTGTTGGGATTGCTCCTCTCTGCTCCTCCCCAGAGCCATCCTTTGTGTCCTCCTGGCTCTGCCACGTTTGAAACTCTGGACAGCTCCAATCTCAGCACACAGCTCCTTCCCCCTCTTCCCACTCCGTGTCTGGCTGCTGTAGCATTTCCCAGCTATAAATTCCAGCTGTCTTTAGTCTATTAGTGCCTTTCTTCTTCTATTAGCAACTTCTTAATTAAAAACTTGTTGCCAGCAGGGCAATACCAAGCAGGTCGACTGATGGGCTGAGGGGAAGGAGAACCCACAGCCAGTGCTTAGATGGAGAGTTACTGGATTTCAGTCCAAAACCTGTGTAGAATTTATGTCAGGATGGATTGCAGCATCATTAGACATGTGCATAGGGAATTAATAAGCTTTCTGGAGGCCAGAGAGAATAAAAATCCCTTTTTTCTTCAGAAAGCAGCAGTTCCTGAGGAAGTCAATGTTCACAGCCACAGTGGGTGGAAAGGGCTGCCCCTGGAGCAAACCCCACCCAGGAGGGGACGTCTGTGGTCAGCACTGGAAAGCAGGAAGGTGAACAGGGCAAAATGGTGCCTTTCTGTATTTAATCAGCTTCAGATCACTTTCACTTTGATTTTGGTTGGTTTTCCTAAGAAAGAAGAGTGTTGGCACTTGCAGAGCTGCTGCTTCAGCTCTTGTGTGGATTCTATCACTGGGGCTTTGCCCAAAGCTCTGGGAGAACATTCCAGCACCTGGGAGCGACTCTCGGGGCTGTGTCTGCATTAGGGACCCTCAAAGCCGTGGATGTCAGCCCGGGGCACCTGGGGGTCACTCCTAAAGGATTTGGTCTGGCCCCTTGTGGAACAGGACAATCCAGCACACCGGGAATTTGCAGGTACCTGAGGATTTGGGGGATTTTTTGGATTGCAGCCCAGCTGGTGTGGGTGGCGGGGCTGTTCCGAGCTCTGGGCGCTGTCCTGGAGTGCTGCCCATCCTGACTCCACGGCCACAGCTCCTGGGGCACCGCCTGGATGGAGAGAGGGCTGGGCTGTGCCAGTGCTCGCTGGTGCCAGCCCGAGCCGTGCCCTGCTGGCATCCCACCCACCGGGGCTGGAATGGAGCTGCCCGGGCAGGGAAAAGCCCCGGGGCTGAGAGAGCCGCTGCTTGTTCCCAGCCGTGCTCGTGGCTCTGGCCATGGGCAGGGCTTGGATCGCTCCGGAGGCAAAGCAAAGCCTCTGCCACTGCCCATGGAACCATCCAGAACACTCAGGGTGGACAGGGCTGTGCTTGCCTCAGGGCACATTCCATTGAGAGAGCTCCTGCGGGGAGCAGGAGTGTCAGCACTGCTGCCAGAGCAGCCCAGGGCTCAGGGAAAAAGGATGGTGGATACTCCCCAGCAGTGCTTGAAGGCTGAGCTGCTTCAGCATGAAAGGTGGGGACTGAGCTCTAGAGCTCCAGCCTTGACCCAGGTGTGAATCAGGGCTCTATGGCTGATTCCCAGCCCTTTCCTGGTCTGAAATCCATCAGAACAGGAATCTGGAGCTGCTGGAGCGAGTCTACAGGAGGCCACAGAGATGCTGCAAGGGCTGGAGCCCCTCTGCTCTGGAGCCAGGCTGGGAGAGCTGGGGGTGCTCACCTGGAGAGGAGAAGCTCCAGGGAGAGCTCAGAGCCCCTTGCAGGGCCTGAAGGGGCTCCAGGAGAGCTGGAGAGGGACTGGGGACAAGGGATGGAGGGACAGGACACAGGGAATGGCTCCCAGTTCCAGAGGACAGGGCTGGATGGGATATTGGGAATTGGGAATTGTTCCCTGGGAGGGTGGGCAGGCCCTGGCACAGGTGCCCAGAGCAGCTGTGGCTGCCCCTGGATCCCTGGCAGTGCCCAAGGCCAGGCTGGGTGGGGCTTGAGCAGCCTGGGACAGGTCCCTGCCCAGGGCAGGGGTGGCACTGGATGAACTTTGAGGTCCCTTCCCACCCAGCCCATTCCATGGTTCTGTGGTTCCTGTGGTTGCCCTGCCTGTGCAGATCCGTGCCAGGCTGTAGGAGTCCCTGGATGCCAACTCCATGGTCAGTGCTCCCGATGGCTTCCCATGCTGGGGACAGATCCTCAGTGCCTGAAGCCAGCTCCAGCTTTTTCTGCAGGGAGAACAACCACGGGAAAAATTCCAGTGTATTTGTCTTGTGCCAGGGAAGAGGCTGCTGGGACCCTGGGCACACCCAGCTGATGACAACCAACTCAGATCCAGGTGGGTGCCACTGGCCCAGGGAAGGAGATGTGCCCAAAAGGAAGCTCCCAGCCTTGCCCTGGGGAGGGAGAATTCCCTGTGACCAGAGGCAGCATGTTGGTGTTTCCATTCTGGCTTCCCATCTGCACGTGGGGACCAGCTCTCCTCCCCAGTTCTCTCTGACTCTATACCTGTACCAGGTCTAATTCTCCCAGGGTTATATTATTACTTGCATAAATATGCTCAAGCTGCGTCCAGGCAGGAAAATTCACATTTAAAGGAGCTTTCCTCTGCAAATTGTGTCAGTGGGAAAGGCCTCAGGATAAGTGGAAATGGCTTCAAGCTCCACTGGGAGAGGTTCAAGTTGTATATTAGAGAAAATTTCTTCTCTGAAAGGGTGGCAGGCACTGGCACAGCTGCCCAGGGCAGCGCTGGAGTCCCCATCCCTGGAGGGAGGTAAAGACCACGTGGATGTGGCACTTGGGGACAGGAGTAAGTGGTGGCCTCGGCAGTGCTGGGGAATGGCTGGACTTGATCCCAAAGGGCTTTTCCAACCTAAAGGATTTTGTGATTCTGATGAAGACTGGGCATTGAACTGTGCCAGCAGCACTGCCTGAAATCTCCCCTGGTTGAGCTGAGCTTCTGTTCTGCCACATCCCAAATCCCTTGTGAAAGCACCAGGGACACTGTGCTGAGAGAGTCTGGAGTTGTTCTTTGGGCATTTCCACACCGTCCATCTGTGTCTCCTGTGGTATCCCCTGTTAGGAGAGTGGGAAACCATCTGCCTTTGGGGCTGGCCCTGCCTCTGGGCTGTGCTCCCAGCTTCCCTCACTCCAGCCCCTCTCCCTGCAGCAGGACTGAGGGATCAGCTTGGAGAGCATCCCCAAAGGCTGGATGTGAGCAGCACAGCCTGGTGGGAGGTGCTGCTCATTAATTAGCTCCATCAATAACTGCAGCTGAGACTGAAGCCTGTGAGCAGCAGCTACACAGAAGGAATTTTTTATGTTGCTGCAGCTCCTCTTACTGGACCAGAAAATCCATCTGGGCTGGGCTGAGCCCAGGTTTGCTCTGTGCTCTGACTGCTCAGACCTCAGACTTCCACACTTCCACACTCCCAGTGCTGCTTTCTGGGCTCCAGGGGCAGAAACACCCCCAGCACGTGCTGCTCAAATATGAGAAATAAATCTAGTGCCAACATAATGCCCATAAACCTCCAAGCCCATGGAATACTAACGAGGTGTTCTGAAGTAGCTCGGAGGTTGTTGCTAATGAGGATGACAGATCCCAAAGGCATCAATTCCCAGAGTTTGGGTGGGAGCCAGCACGGCACTGGCCAAGCACGGGGACAACACGTGCTACGTGTGGCTGGGACACGGACATACTGCCACACCTGGAGGCTTTGAACACCTGGATGCATCAGGAATGTAAAAGTGTTTTACATTTATCCTTAAGGGATAAAAAAGATCTTGTATTTTCTTTGCTCACCAAAAATTTAGATTTTTTTTTTGTTCCAATTTCACTTACTCCTTTCCTAACCAAAAGCCTTGGATCTCCTGGAAGGTTTTTCCATGCTCTCTCTTGCACTTGGGATGGAGAGGCTGGGAGCTGCTCCTGGGCAATGCCCAAGACAGGAGCTGCTCCTGTTCTCTCCTGGTTGCTCTGCTGCAGCTCTGGGAGGAGGCACACACAGCATCACTGCCCCACCACCCCTCACTGCCTGAAAGGATCAGCAGAGGAGCTTCAGAGCTCCAATAGTTCTGATTCCCTCTGTTTTCATGGAGGAATTTTAAGATACTGCTTGTTTGTTTGCTCTCACAGGTTCCCAAGCAATGTGGTCAGAGTGGTTTTTACTTAAAAGATTAATCACGAGTATCTAAAAATACAGTGACAGGAGGAACATCCCAAACAGGGCCGAAAGCGCAATTTTGTGTCAATGCTTGGAGCAACACATGGCCTCACATCAATAACCTCAATTTGTTTCCTGCTGCCTGAAAATTGGGGTTGTGGTCTGAAAAGGACCTGGAAACACTGTCATATGTCTGAGATCACAGGGCTGATTTACAGCCCGAGTTACAGCCTGAATTACAGCCCTACACAGAAATTCTTGAGGCAAGAGTTGATTCTGAGCCTTGCACAACACATGCAGAGCTGGTACTGAGACCCTGTTCTGGTTTGTGCTCAAATTTCACCTGAAGTGACTCAAATGCAACAATCAACGAACTGCCCTGAGCTATTTTAGAGGCACTTTTCAGACTGTAATTGAATTTGAAAGTACACCCAAGGCTCTGGCTCAAAATTCCAGCTAATAAAATTTTAGTACAACAGGAACTGACTGGCCCTGTGCAGTATCCACCTGAAATTCTACACAGAGCAGAGCTGGAAGACAGGATGTGTCCTGGATTGATCCCAAACCCTGGGCAGCAGGAGAGGGGGGGAACCTGCCCCTCTGCCCTGCCCAGGTGAGACCCCACCTGCAGAGCTGCCCCAGCCCTGGGCAGGCACAGGAGGGACCTGGAGCTGCTGGGGAGGGTCCAGAGGAGGCCACAGAGATGCTGCAAGGGCTGGAGCCCCTCTGCTCTGGAGCCAGGCTGGGAGAGCTGGGGGTGCTCACCTGGAGAGGAGAAGGCTTCCAGTGCCTGAAGGGGCTCCAGGAGAGCTGGAGAAGAACTTGGGACAAAGGATGGAGGGACAGGACACAGGGAATGGCTTCCCAGTGCCAGAGGGAAGGGATAGATGGAATATTGGGATAGAATTGTTCCCTGGGAGGGTGGGCAGGCCCTGGCACAGGGTGCCCAGAGCAGCTGTGGCTGCCCCTGGATCCTTGGAAATGTCCCAGGCCAGTCCCAAGCGCACCCTGCAAAGTGACATCAGGAACCTGGGGTGGTGAGTTTTGTCTCCCAGGGAAAAGAGACGGTGTTTGTGATCAGGGGCCTGTGGCCCTGAGTTTGCAGCCGCCTCCTGAAATTCCAGACAGCGCAGGATGTGTCCCAGACCCAACCTGCCCTCATCTGGAACTTGTGCTGCCATGACCAGGGCTTGGAGCAATATGGGGTAGTGGAAAGTGTTTGTTTTTTTCCCCTTCCAACCCAAATCATTCCATTATTCCATCCCTGCCTCTCACACTCATTCTTCTCCCCAGGACTTCCAGACTCATAACCTCTAGACAAGGTGGTTTGTCACAAACTCGCCTGTGTATTAAAAACCCTAAAAATTCAGCTTCTCAGAGTCACATTGTGCAAGGATAGGGAAGTTCTCTGTATTTCCCTTTCTGTGAGGATAATTACAACCCTTAGTTCCTGCTCCTGATCACAGCCCCAGTCGCATGGGGCATCTCACCCTCAGTAGAGACAACTGATAGAGGCTAGAAATAAAACCTGGAGTTACCTTTGAAATGACCTTCAGAGAGCCAAGAGCTGTACAGGTACTAATGCTGCTTTCTGCAAAGCCTCTGACAATGGGCACACGTCCTGCACACTGAGAACCTTGATGGACAAACATAAAATAAATTGTACTTGGTTTGTGTGCATCAATAAAAAGGAAATGAATTTGAGCAGTAAAAACCCCTTTACGATGGGTTAAATTATTTCCTCAGTAGACAGGATTGGGAGGGATGTTACAAAATGAACCAGACTCACAGACTGAAAGAATTTGGACACCTGGAGCCCAGAAAGGTGTTGTTTATCACCTGTGAGTGAAAACCTGATTCTGGTATAGAAACTCAAGCACGTTCCTGCAGAACTCTATTGTGGCAAGCATATTTCTCTCTCTCTCAGGATTTTTCATAGAGGTGCACGGAGAGAAATGAAAAGAAAATAATTTCTATTTCTGCTCCTTGTTTTCCCATGTGCAATGTGTTTGGAGAATTGTTTACCTGGAGGGAGTGCTTGGCTGCATCCTGGTGAGGATTGTTTGAGCCTGATGGCCAATCCAACCCACCTGGGGCTGGACAAGAGAGAGGGTCACGAGTTGTAGTGAGTTAGATATGGTAGCTAGAGAAAGTAGTATGTGGTTTTAATATCTTCCTTTAATATGGTATATTAATGTATTATAGCATAGTTATAATAAAGAAATCATTCCACCTTCTCAACTGGAGTTGGACATCATCATTTCTTCCTACTGGGTTCACCTGCACTTTACAATAAGTGGTGACCCTCTGATGTTGGATGAAGGTCCAGGACCTGGATCAGTCTGATCGGCCCACAGCCGTGGTTGAGCACGAGAGAGGTGGTGAGCCCTCTTGCAAAGGCGTGTGCGGAGTCCCTGCGAGGGATCGGGAAGACAAGGCACCACTGGGATCCTCTCCAGGACCAGCTGCAGCCCCGAGCAGTTTGCCATAACTGGACACGTCTGCCTTCCTTTGAGAGGTGCTGATTTTCTGATAATAGTACTGCACCTGACCTGGGGTGGATTTTAACTTTGGGAAGAGATACCTGCAGATTTGAGCACTCGTTTTTATTGTGTGGATGGCCCTATGTTAGCCGTCTGGAGAGGTCTGCTTCAAAAACATGGACTCTGTATCTCCGAAAATGATTTATTGGAGTTTCTTGAATTTGCAAATATTCCTGTTTTTCTCATGGATGTGGCTTTTTCTCTGGATCCAGAGGCTTGGAAATCCCTGCGTTTCGCCATTGCGCTGGGCTTCAGGCGAGATGTCCGAACAGTTCGGTACCTGGGAGTTTTTGTGAAGCTTTTTCAGATAGTGCAGGGACGGACCCCAGTGAGCACGTCTGAAGTGGGTCGGGGGGAGCCCCTCACGCCCAGCGGGGGCCCTTCATCCCCCTACCACAGCCGGACAGAGACCAGTCTGTTCAAGGACACACTTCGCTGCTATTCCCCCGCGCACAGGGCTAGGGGGAGAGCTTTTCTCTACGGCTCACAAGTTCTTTTCTGCTTCTGCACAAGTGTAGCCCATTCCACCTCCTGCTCCTCCTGCAGCCTGAGTCTCCCTTCCTGCTCTCGGAGGGTGCTGAGCGGCTCCAAAAGCGGAGGCGCCGCTTCTCCCGGTCCCCGCACCGGCCCCGCTCGCTGCCCCAGCCGGGCCGGGGCTGTTCCCGGTGCGGGCTGCGGTGCTGGAGGAGCTCCCGGCCCGCTCCGCCGCTTTCGGCTGCCCTGCCAGCCGGTTCCCCGTGTGCTGCCGCCGAGAAAGTGAAGGTTATGTGTCGCCCTGATTCTTGAGTTTTTCTATGTGGGAGTCCAGGGCTTCCCTCTGGCTGCCCTGGCAGGTCTGGGACCCTGGCAGGGGTCAGGAACCCCCCTGGACAGAGCCCCGAGAGACACTGGCTGTGATCTCTGGCCATGGAAAAGAGTTTTCAATCTTACAGGATGAATTACAAGCTCTGAGTGTTTGATATCAGTAATAATTAAGTGTGGCACGGGTGCAAAGGTAAAATTTTAGGTTTCTAGATAAGGGGTTCAGAGGGGACAAGATGGAGGAATTGGGTGTGTCTTGTCCTTTTTCTCCTTCTTCATGCCCTCCATGTTTCACTGTGGTGTTGGTATTTTTCTGTTGGTTTAGGCTGGGGACACACTGTCCAACGTAGGTGACAGATATTGGCACGTTATTGTAAATCCAGCACAGGTAGTTTGTGGTATTTAATGTTTGTACCATCCCACTGAGGGCAGAGCCCCACACGCTGCCCTGCAGGACAGAGCTGCGGCAGGGCAGCAGAACATGTTAGAGATAAACAGAATAAACAACCTTGAAACCAGCACAGACCAATTATGGCTTCTGCTTTGGCAGCGGGGCAGAAAGAGACTTTCTACAATCTCGGAATCACCAATACCCACAGATTCCGACATTTCTAAAGCCTTCTGAGTTTACATTCTATTGGGAAACTTTCCCACACAGTTTCTGTAAATAACATATTGGTTTGCATTTCTTCATGGGGGTGGAGAGACTTGATGTACTAGTGGTTTGTCCAATGTCTTTGGAGAGGTGGCCCATTCACTCTCCAATCCACTGTCACCTTTGGAAAAGTATAAAAGTTGGAGTCAGAAAATAAACTTTCTCTTTTACCTTGCAAAGCAGCAGGTGGCTCACGTTGTGCTTTCTCGTGGTCTATAGCGACAGTTATGAAGTTGAGCGCCTCTCCGGGGAACAGCGTTTGTCTCAGTCCAGCTCTCGTTGGATGCGGATCCTCTGGCTCCGTGAGATTCCCACCGGGGCTCGGGGCCCCTCCCGATCATTCTGGGAATGATGCTGCTGCTCGTGAGCCCGGAGGAAATGGGGGTGGTGGTGGAGATGCCAGCCCAGCCGTGCCGGGGATCTAAAAAATCAACGTTTCTCTGGGAAAAACACCTTCCCTGCCGTGCCTGGGGCAGCTCTTGTGTCCTGCTCTCCTTTGAGGGGCGGGAGCAGCCGCGTCCCACGGCCGGACACGGTGCGGGATGGACAAACTCCTGCAGGAGCTGCTGTGACACCGGCCTGGCCCCCCGTGCCCCCCACTGCCGGGTTTGGGATCCTTGTTCCGGCCACCACCGCAGGGTCCTAAAACCTGCTGCTGCTGGGCATTCTGATTCAAGAGGAAAGAGAAAAAAATTCATTTAAATTAGTTTTATGATTAATTAGAGATGGTTGAAAGGACAAAAAGCAAAAAAGTGGTTGAATTAAGAGCTTTGCCCATGGTATTCCAGAGATTTTCTCAGTTTTTTGTTTTTATTTTTAATTTGGTGATGGTTTTTGCATCAGAATCAGGGAAGTTTGGAAAATTTTGAATTTAGAGATGATTTCCAGCTCTGCTCATTTGAGTTATATCAGCTGTTGCAGTCTCTGGGATGACATTCAGTGTTCTGGTGTTTGATAATTATATGATGTCACATTTGGTGGTTTCTATGGTTTTTAATTGGTGTTGGACTTTCTTCAGTTGTTCTGTTTCAGGATTCGGTAGTTCTCTGTTTCAGGACTGAGAAGGCCTTTTAAGGATGGCAAGATCAATATCTCCAGTCAATGGACACCTTTTCCTGAGACTCAGCTGTTTGGACTTTGGAACTTGAGCATTCTTTTCATCCTTGTTTGGGTTTTTATATTGTAAGCTTTGTTTTAGAGATTTGACAGAACTAGATGTGTTGCAGGTAAAGAATCTCCTTGAACATTCCACATCAGCATCTGATTTAGGTTCTGATTGACAATTAGCTAATTGATAAAGGAACCTCTTGAGATGTATTTGTTCTCTCTTTTGCAGAGGCCCTGCAAAACTGCACATGCAGTTTTTTATTTTATTTTTTATTTATTTATACTAAAAGGGTGATATGTGGCAAGCATATTTCTCTCTCTCTCAGGATTTTTCATAGAGGTGCACAGAGAGAAGAAAGAGAAAACAGTTTCTATTTCTGCTCCTTGTTTTCCCATGTGGAATGTGTTTGGAGAATTGTTTACCTGGGGTGTTGCTTGGTTGGATTCTGGCGAGGATTGTTTGAGCCTGGTGGCCAATCCAACCCACCTGGGGCTGGACTCTTTTGAACAGGGTCATGAGTTGTAGTTACATATGGTAGTTAGAGAAAGTAGGTTTGTAGTTTTAGTATCTTCCTTTATATAGTCTATTAATGTATTATAGCATAGTTATAATAAAGAAATCATTCAGCCTTCTGAACTGGAGTTGGACATCATCGTTTCTTCCCACTGTGTTCACCTGCATTTTACAATATTCTGCAGACAGAAATCCCTCCCAGGCTGCCTTTCCAGCACCCTGCTGCCCAAGGCATAAAGGAAAAGCTTAAACTGGCCAGGTCTGATTCTAATCAGAACTGGAACATCCACACTGCTGAGCCAGAGCGAGCCCCTCTCCCTGGACATGCAGCAGCCTCAGTGTGACACGGATGGACGGGAAAGGCAGTGGCATTACTGGAATTTGGAGACCTTGAAGCCAGCACTCACCCCCCTCCCCCAGCCCATCACAGCGTGATTGATGGGAGCACTGAGGAGCTCGTTAATTAATGAATCTCAGTACTATGCAGGTCCCTGCTCTGCATCACGGCGCTGTGCTCCCTAATTCTTCCCTGATTATCCAGTTGTTGAGCAGCTGGAGGAGCCCTCCCAGCTGCACCAGGGAGCTGCTCCAGGGTGCAGCACAGCACCTTTGTGGGGTGATTGCTTAAATTAGTGCTCAGTGTAAGACTGTGGAGGCTGCTTCTTGCCAAATTATTTTAGAGCCTCCCCACAGCTCCTTTATTTTCCCATCCATTACCTGCAGTGTCAACCTAAGCATCTGTTTGCCAACAACTGGATTTGCCCCCAGCAGATGTGCTCAGTCCTGCTCCTGAGAAGATCTGGCTTCTTGTTTGGTGGCCAATTCTTTTGAGGTATTTCTCCCTTCTCAAAAGTTGTCTGAGAGGATGGCAAGGGGACCCTCACCCCTGGAGGTCAGAGAGGTGCTGTGTACAGAGCACAGCTGAACTGCAGGGGTGAGATGGGACACAAGTTGCCATCTGCAGCCATTGTGAGAACTACTCAGGCTCTGGAAAGCTCTGTCCAGTCTCCAGTGCTGCAGGAGAGCAGTGTCCCAGACCCTTCCCTTCTCAAGGGGTCTGGGTGGGAAGGTGAAGTCTGCACACAACCAAATCCAGCACTCCAGATGCCAGGATTCCCTTGCTGTGCCTAACAAGATCTGGATTGCTGTGTCTGGATTAATAATGTCGCTCCTGAGACAACACCCTCTGATCCTGTCTCCTGTCCCCTTTTTGGGATGCACCAAGCCAGGGGATGCTCCTTCATGAAAACTCTGAGCTGCTTTGAACTCCTGTCACCTGAGCAGCTTTAAAAGAAGAGCCAGAGAACAGCAAATCCAAAGAGGCAGAAATGGAATTCCTTTGGCTCTTTCCATCTTTTCAGGGAATAAAAATAGAAAGTCATAATGCAGTAGATAGCCCTAGTGAGGTTCAATATTCAGCAGTCCTGTGGTGATTTTCCGGTTAAGAAACAAACCCACAAAATTATTTTGGATTCAGGAAGGTGAGTCACGTTAAAAATACACTTATTTTGGTACCTGTGTTGAGGAACACTGACAGTGTCAAGCTCCCCACTGCTGAGCTGAAAGCACACAAAGATCCCAGGATTAGCACTGCCTGCATCCTGCTTTTGGAAGAGCTATTTAAGGAGCAGAATTGTAAGACACAATTCCAATTGTTGGAATACTAAAGCTTTCAGTTTCAGCCTGTCCCCTGCAGCCTCAGCCAGGAGCACAAACCCCAAAGAAGGCTCTGCCAAGGTGGGTGGGTCAGGCTGAGCAGGGCTGCAGCTGTGGACAGAAACACAGCCATAACCTGCTCTTGGCAAGGGGTCGCAACATCTCCAGGGAGGAGTTGTTTGTTGTTCCCTCCCATATGGACAGCACCTGTATGGAAGAGCATGAGGGAGCCTTTGCAGTGACTGCAGCAAAGAAAGGGAATGTGAGGGAACAAGGACACAGGGCAGAAGTAAGGGAATACCAAGGATGTCTCCAGAGATGTCTTGTTTCACAACAACTGGAGGGGAGCAGTGAATCTCAGCTCCATTGCTGTGCTAGGGAACAGCCTCAGCACCAGGAACACATCCTGTCCTTTCCTGGGGGTGACTGGGCTCAGCAGGAAGGCAGTGAGGGAAGAGGTGCAACACCTGGAGTGAGCCTGGGCAGCCCAGTTCCCAGGGCAGGGGAACTCTTGCACACCAAATCTGCTCTGGCTCCTTGCAACCACAGCTCTGCTGTTGCCATCTTCCTCATGCCCAGCTTGTCCTTCAGCCTTTGCACCTGGGTGTTGTTCAGCTTCCCCTCCTCATCCCAAACCCTCAGGAGAATAGGGACAAGCCTCTGGAGCCCTGAGTACACCGCAAGGCACACAGAGAGGATTTTATTACAATGCAACAAGGAAGAAAAAGAATGCCCCTGCTCCTTCCCCTGGATCCCCATCCAACAGAACTGGTTTACCTGTCCTTCAGCATCTGCTATCCTGGCCAGGGTTAATGCTGTATCAGAATCAGCTGCTGATGTGAACCATTTAAATCCATACAGACAATAGGTGCCATCTGGCTGCTTCTGGCCACAGTCTTGGTGCCGTTTGCTGAAAAAGAGAAGAAAATTTCCTGGTTTAATGGGAACCTCTGTGTCAGTCAGTGCTGATTTTACAGTGTAAGCAGCAGCTCCTTTAAGGCACTTCTTGCTATGAAGATGGAGCATGGATGAGCTGTTAATCTCTTTCATTGACCCTTGATAAGAAATGCAGTGTGTATAATCCAGTTCTTTAGGAGTTACCTCAGCCAAGAACACAAAGGGCTCTGTGTGCAGAAGAGGACAGAGTTGGGTCTTTTGTTGGTTAAAAAGCAGAGCTGTGCAGAGGATTTGGATGACTTCTGCTGAAGTCCTAAACCAGTTCCCTGGCTTTTTAGGTTCCCCACATCCTTTGTGTTCAGTTCTCACTGCCACATCTGTTCCCACCCCACAGCACATACCAACATCTGAGCCACCCCTTCACTCCATCATCCACTGGCCAGAGGTCCAGAACTTCTCAGGGTCACGGGATGTCAGATGGTCAAAAGCATTTTTCAGAGATCCAGGAATATCCAGTGACTGTTTGAGGGGAGAGAAAATAAACTGAGATGATCATAACACAATAGTTGACATTACACAGTTGCCTTAACTGGTGTGGTTCAGGGCTCAGACAGGCCAGTCTGGAAGCCAGGTGGGTGTCCTGCACTGCAGAGGATCTGCAGGTGCTGCTGAGAGCCTGTGAGCCAGCACAGCCCCCACCAGCTGCTGCAGCACTTTGCAGACAGAAGGTGCAGACCTGTGTTACAACACAGAGTGCTAAGCATCCCTATCCCCTTGGATTTCTGGAGAGAGAGGTCTCAAACAAGTATAAGCCAGTTCATGTACACTGGATGTCACCAGCACCCAGAGAGCTGCAGGGAAGAGGGAACTGCCTTGTGCTTCTTTAGGTTTTGGTGAATTAAAATGGCCAGGGTTGGCTGCCTAAGGGATATTTCAATCCTACAGAGCACCTGAGGCAATGCAAAGGGGGTCACTAAGATCCAGAGCCAAACGTTCCAGTTGGTAAAGTCTTGGTGGTTTGGTGAATTTACATCAGGTATGGATCTAACCTATTATATCTAACTGCCACTCCACAAATATGGAAAAATAAATTGTCTTGTAGTAAAAATATATTCATAGGATCATAGAAATACAGAATGGTTTGAGTTGCAAAGGGTCCTAAAGCTCATCCAGTGCCACCCCCTGCCATGGGCAGAGACACTTTCTACTTCACTTCTACTAACTACTGCTCCAAGCCCTGTCCAACCTGGCCTTGGACACTTCCACTTGGGACACCTTTCCAGCTACCTGCAGTGCCACAGGTGCCATGTGCAGCAAAGGCCTTATTGAACACGGTGCTGTCAGTGAAAAGTTGGCGTGGGCACAAAGGCTTTGTACCTCACAGAGAAAGGCAGTGGGAGACAGAGCTGAGTCACAGAGCAAGGAAGGGCTGTGCCCAGAACCAGATGGATCAGTGCTCCTCCATCCTTGGCTGGTGCTCCTGCCTCTAACATGCAGTGCCAGGATGTGGGCTGCACCCTCAGGGACTAGCCAAGCTCATACCTCAATGACTTTGGCTGCCCCATCAGTCATGGCCAGTGGACAGCTGAAACTTCCAGAGGAGCTTGAGAACAAGTACAGTTTGACAGCCTGGTACAAGCAGCTGGGAGAGGGACAGACAGAGGGAAAACAGATGGGTTACACAGCAGCGCAACAGCACGAGGATAAAATATCTCAACTGGGAAGAGAGGAAAAATTACAGTCAGAATGGGTGAGGATCAGGCCATTTATTTCTGAGAGGGCAAAAACTGTTCTAGCCAGGAAGAGGGAAGAGAAGCAACAGAGTTTCTCAGTCCCAGTGGGACAGCCAGCAACAGGCCAGCTTGTGCAGTTTTTAACAATAAGAAATGTGGGTCTGCATTTATGGTCTGGAATACAAAACACCTGCAAGTGAAATCCCACATCTTTAGCTGCATTACAACTAACACACACAAAGCTGGAGTGGTGCAGGGAACTGCCAGGCCCCAGAATCAGGAAGGTGACATCAAAGAATATTATGATCAAGTGTGGGCCATTAGTTATGGCTTATCATTGGTGAGGTGGAACATTGCAGTGGACAGACAGAGCTGCTGGGGACAGTGGGAGGTGTGCTGGTGTCCGTGCAGCATCTGCTACTGGTTACACAAGCAGCTCAGTCCTGCAAAACGCTGAATAAACCTTGCTAAGAATAATCAGGAAGGCACTGAGTCATTCCCAATTTCCCCCAGTTACCTCCAATTGGAGTATCTTTTCTCATAGGCCTCAGCAATCGGCCCTTCTTCTGCTGAAATCTCCTTCATCCTCCTCCACGCTGAGCAGGTGTGAGTGTGATCCACGTGCTGCCCCCAAGCACTGTAGTGCCAGAACCCGGGGGGTTCAGCTCACATTCCCAGCTCAGAGGTTGGATCTTGGTCAGCAAGCAGTTTCCAAACCTCTCCAGGTTCTGATGCAGCTCCTCCAGGACCTGTGGAGCAGCAAGGAGAGCCCTTCAGTACATCTCAGCCCAAGTCCTAGCTAGAAGGGCAGAGGACTGACCATGCTGTCCTGCAATGCCAGTGGTCCCTTGCCACTTGGCCCTTCCATGCATTCCATAACACAGCATGACAGCTCCCTCAGCCTCTGCTGGCACAGCTGTGCTCCACTGACACTTTTTCTCTTTTTTCCCTCAAAATAATTTTTTTCAAGTTACTTTTGGCAGTGTGTCTGCATTTCACAAAAGACAGAAGCACTTTAGTGTCAAGGCTGAGAATGACACAGATGCACATGAGCAGGGAGGTTGGATGAGACAGTCTCCAGAGGTCCCTCAGCTGCTCCATTATTTACTGCTGGAGAAGAATGCCAGGGGAAAGGCTGCCAAAAACGGAATGCCTTCATCTGGACAGGAAAACTTCCACTGGGCTCAGCAGCTACCTGCCTGTCAGATTAGAAAAGGAGGGATGGGGCAGCCTTTTAGCTTCAGCCTGGCTCACAACATGTCTAGATTCAAATTCCCATCCTGCACCCAGGGATCCTTCCTGAAGGATCCTTCCTGAAGGATTCGTGTGCCCTCATTTCTGCTGGCTTTGGCTGACCTGGATGGAGTAATATGTCTGTTGTTAATGGAGGGAAACCAGCACTCACAGAGAAGTGGTTCATTCCAGCTCCCTCAGATCCCTATTTCAGGGTGACAGGAATTGCCTTTTGCAAGTTCTCTTCCATGTCTGTGAGCAAAGCCAAGTGAAGTTACCCAGATTTAAATAACCTGAATATTAGATGACTAAAATCAGTCAAGGAGGACCCAACCTCCAACCTGCTTGACCTCATTGGCCTAAACACATCCAAGACTGTGTTGGGGGTCAAAGAATCACCTGATTTGCTTCCATGAGAGGAATATTTTTTGCTGTTCTCTGCCTCTCAAGAGATGCTCATTCCCTCCTCAATAAAATAATGGAGGTGAATGCCATAATTGCTGCACCCAAAATCGTGCAATTATAAACCCCATTAATTTCTTGCTGATGAAATACAAACATGGCTTTTTCCTTTCCCTGACTGCCCCTGTATTAACCTTCCATTAATCTACACCCTGTGTGATTGATTCCTTTCTCCCTCTGTTATTCCACATGTGTGATGAGGATCAAACACACATTCTCCAGTTGCCACTCTGGAAGTCTCCATCCTCAAACCAGCCAGTTTTCCTTTAGCAGAACAGTTTTAAAAAGCACAAAACAAGCCAAAACCATGCACAAGAGTCTGTCAGCTGCTCCAGCTCATTCCACACCCATATCTGCCATGGGCGTGCACCTCCCATCTTTATTGTGCTGCGACAACAATTTGAAGGTTGTGTCCAAGGCATAACCCAGGAATCCGAAGTTCATGGACTTTGCTGAAGCACAAGACTCTTTGAACTGTTTACCTGGTGGCTTTTTGCAGGCAGAATAACATGAGTCTGCCAAGCAGATCTCTTGGTCTGAGTTCATACAAGGAATTCATGCAACAATCCCTTCACCATCATCCATATTTCCTAAAATTCCCCAACTGCTTTACTGGGAGCTCATGACCATACACTACCTGATAAATCACTGAATTACCAAAAAAAGAAGTGTTTATTTCCAAGGTGAAGTAACAAAATTAAAACTCCTACACTTTGGACTGCTGAACGTCACATAGAGCAGCCTCAGTGCTTCACAGAATGGACACTGAGATATGGAGAGGACAAAATCATTTGGGTTAGAGCTGAGGCTGCTGGGTGGTCTCGTTCACCCTATTCTGTCCTTTGATGTCCCAAGCATAAAGATATGGGAAATGTGCAAATAAATGCAGATTAGAAGTGCAAATAGGTATCCTTTATATTAAAGGATGTATTTTCAGGGCAGCAAAGCCTGACAGATCCCTCTTCACAACTCAGAAAAAGCAGGTGCTTCATTTGGTCTTCTCTTTAAATCACCTTCAAACAGAGAAAGAAAATTTTTGTGCCATTTCAAGAAAATTTCTGTGTTTGACGTGGAATAGCACAACAGGAATCAGCCTCCAACTTCGGTGGGACAGTCAGAGCTTCAGGGGTTGCCGCTGTCCTGGAGAGGAAGGTGTTCCCATGGAGAGCAGGCTCAGTGCTGCAGGCTCTCCTTCCCAGCAGCGGGGCAACACTGCCCCGCTGGGACGGAGTGCAGAAATGAAAGGAACGTGCAGCTCCCGGTTCTCTGGGAGATTTTGGAACCCCTCTTCTCAGTTTGGGGAAGGAGTGGAAGCAGACTTGTTGTACTGATCCTTTTATTCTCTGGGAGACCTGAATCCTGCTTCTTCCAAAGCTGCAGATTAGGAGCAGGACCTTCATGGTTACCCAAAGGCATTCTTTTCCTCTCTTCTCCTCTGCCAAGAAGGCCACAGTGGTGCTTAGGGAGGCCTCATTTCCTCTCTTTTGGGATGGTTGTGACAAGCTCCCAGCACTGCCACCACACTCTTCCCACTCTGTGTCTGCCAGGCCTCACGGACGTGGAGAGCAAGCAGGGTAAGTGGGAGCCTCACTGAAAGCCAGGTCCCCTCTCCTCTGATTGTCTGGTGGCTTTAGAAGTCATAGCATTGCTTCTGCTGGAATAAATCATGGGGAGAGGTCACACTCCATGAAAACTCCTCCCTGAAAAGTGGGAAGCACTTGTGGCCCTTGGGGTGGTGGCAGAGGCCAGCCAGAGAGGTGAGCCACCTCCTCCCAGGGGTTCCTGTAGGACTGGAGCTCAGAGCACAGACATCCAGAGCTTGGAGCCTGAACTCCCATCTGCACCCCTGAAATCCATACAGAGCCCTTCCTGGCTGAAGAAATAAAATGCCACCAACCTGTGCTAGGAGCAAGCAAGCCCCAAGGGGCCTTCCCACCCTCTTGAGTACTTGGCTGAGAACAGCCCCAGTCCTTAGGAATTTTCCTTAAAACCCCTCTTTCCCCAGGAAGAGAAGTGGAAGAACAAAGCAGAGTTTGCAAGCATCTTAGTCCGATTCCTCTCCCAGAAATTCCTTTCTCTACATGACCAGACAACAAATGCCCACACTGACAATTCCAAAACAGCACTGCAACACCCAGCCCAGTCCCAGGAGCCCACTGAGCCACTTGCTGTGTGTCCTGGCAGTGTTTGTCACCCCTGCTGTCAAACACAACAGGTTTCAAGGAATGCTGATAAAATTCCCTCCAGGTAAACACTCAAAGGCACAAAAAGGCTCAGACAAATGTCCAGTTCAGAGTCTGAAGCAGCAACTCGGCAGAGTCGTGGTGGGTACATACAGGAACACAAACTGACCTTGGGAGGAAGGTGTGTTTTCAAGTAACTCTGAAGCAAAGTGTTTTCCAAGTACTGGTTCCCAGTCTCAGGCTGCTCTTGGAAGAGGGCCTCTGTGTCTCTCCTTGCAAGGTGCATTTCCAAATCTTCTAACACTTGTTTTTCCTTCATGCTGGCCTGTTGCTCCTGCCCTACAGTCGTGTTGATTCCTTTAATACTCAGCATTTGGCACCTGCCCCAGGGCAGAAAATGACCTGATTGCCACAACTTGCAGGTGACACTGGATCTCCACCAGGGCAAGGGACAGACAAGCATGATCCAGCAAAGCCCTGGGGGTGACACCTATAGCTCTCATTTGCAGACACCCTTCCTCTCCCGACAGCAGCACCAGTCCTGGTTTGTTTGTGTGTTGTGAAATTATTCTAGTAAAATCAATGAGGTCTTCTCTCCTCCCTCAGGGAGGAACTTTCCAGCAGCTGTTGTTAACTGAACTAGGGAAAAGGTCTTGGGAAAGAGATCAGAAAACGGTCTGGAAAAACACAAGTGTGTTTGCTGTCCTATCAGCTGGGCAAACCATCATAACTGGACAGACTGGCATTTCCAGAGCTGGGGGAACTGGGAAGGGAGGGGTGTGCTCTCATGAGCATCCCCCTGAATTGCATGGAGTAGAGATGAAAAGGAAAAAATAGGTTTCCTTACCTGAAGGATAGATAACAAATTGCCTGGAGATGGGAAGGATTGGTTTAGGCAGATTATTCTGTAAATAAGATACTAGTGAATAGAGAACCCATCCTCCTTGCATAGGTTATGACACTGGCTCCAAAATTCTCTGCTCCTTGCGAGTTGGGATGATACCAAGTCTCCCTTTCCCTAGAAAAGTACCAGAGTATTCTAAGAATGTGGATTTGAGTAACTTAAAACTGCACCTCCTTTGGGGTTCTATGCTGCTAAAAAAACCCATTATTTTACTATAAAGCGATTTTAAACAAGTATAATACCACATACTATCCCTGCCATGGCTGTGCTTTTGCAGGACCTTGTCCTGCCCGAATTCCTGGGACACGGCAGCAGGGATAGGGACTGGAACAGATAGAGAAGCAAGGACCGAGACACAGCCGGAGATAGGGACAGATAGAGGGGCGAAGGGCAGGGATAGCCAGGCAAACAAGGACAGGGGACAAGCCGCGAACAGGGGCAGGGGCCGGGCAGGGCCAAGTCTCCGCCTCAAGGGCTGGGCCGTCCCCGCCTCCCCCGCCGCAGCACCGCCCATGCCCGGGGCCCGGCGGCACCGCGGCCGAGGCTGGGCGGCGCAGGTAGGGCACCCGCCCGGCCGGACCGGGGCAGGTGTAACCCGCGATTCAGGGGAGCCCTCAGCACCCTAGGGTGTCCCGTGCCCCAGGAGGGCCCCCCACTGTCCTTCAGGGGCTCCTCAGGGAGCTCCTTACGGGGCCCCTCGGCGCCTCAGGGAGGCCCGGAGCACCTGAGGGTCCCCTCAGTGCCTCAGGAGATCCGCCCGTGCCTCACAGCGCTTCCCAGCGCTTCGGGGACCCCGCGTACCTCAGGGAGCCGCTCCCGCCTCTCGGGATTGCCCTGCGCCTCAGGGGTCCCTCAGGGGTCCCTCAGGGTCCTTCTGGGGTCCCCGAGGGGTCCTCCTGGGGTGCCTCAGGATCCCTCAGTGTTCCTTCTGGGGTCCCTCAGTGGTCTCTCAGGGTCCTTCTGGGGCCCTCAGGGGTCCTTAAGGGTCCCTCAGGGTCCTTCAGGGGTCCCACAGTGTTCCTTCTGGGGTCCCTCGGGGTCCCTCAGGGTCTTTCTGGGGTCCCTAAGGGGTCCCTCAGGGTCCCTCAGGGGTCCCACACTGTTCCTTCTGGGGTTCCTCAGGGTCCCTTCTGAGGTCCAGGGGTCCCTCAGGGCTCCTGGGGTGCCTCAGGATCCCTCAGTGTTCCTTCTGGGGTCCCTCAGTGGTCTCTCAGGGTCCTTCTGGGGTCCTTCAGGGGTCCCACAGTGTTCCTTCTGGGGTCCCTCGGGGTCCCTCAGGGTCCTTCTGGGGTCCCTCAGGGGTACCTCAGGGTCATTCTGAGGCTCCTTCTGGGTCCCCCAGGGGTCCCTCACGGTCCCTTCTGAGGTCCAGGGGTCCCTCAGGGCTCCTTCTGGGGTCCCTCAGGGGTCCCTCAGTGGTCTCTCAGGGTCCCTCAGGGGTACCTCAGGGTCCCTCAGGGGTCCCACAGTGTTCCTTCTGGGGTCCCTTGGGGTCCCTCAGGGTCCCTTCTGAGGTCCAGGGGTCCCTCATTGGTCCTTCTGGGGTTCCTCAGGGTCCTTCTGGGGTCCCTCAGGGGTCTCTCAGGGTCCTTCTGGGGCTGCTTCTGGGGCCCTCAGGAGTCCCTCAGGGTCCCCCAGGGGTCTTTCGGGGTCCCTCGGGGTCCCTCTGGGTCCCTCAGGCTCCTGGGGTCCCGCAGGGTCCCTCAGCGCCTCGGGGCTCCCGCGCCTCGTCCCCGCCGCCCCCCTGGGCCTCAGGGGCTCCTCATGGTGCCGCTGTGTGAGGGGCAGGACTGGCCCCGTGTGCACCCCGGCCGGGCCCGGGCTTCCACTCATAAAACCCCCCAGGAGCCTCCCCAGAAAATGAGTAAAACCCATCTTCGGCGCCATGGCTGCTTTTTTAAGGGCTGTGGTGCCTCACCTTTCCAACATACAGCACAAGGGGCAGAGTGAGGGGTGCAGGGCTGAGGGTGTCAGGGAGCAGCGGGATCCTGAGGATGCCATTTGTTTTTTCCCGTTCAATATTAATTTGCTGATATTCGGTGATAAAGTGGCTGCAAACTGGGGGAGTGTTGGAGTTCCAGGGCAACTTCTGTCCTTCCAGCCCAGGTGAGACTGATGCCAAAATCTTGTACCTGAACAGCTGGGCTGTAATGGGTCTGCTTGGTCTGGGTGATGTTTCCTCCTCAGTTAATCAATATAAATGTAGTATGGTTTATAAAACATGTTTTCTTACATATTTGCCTCACCTAAATCAGCTTTATTTAGTTAATAACCTCACGTTGTAATTACAACACCTTTGTCTGCTTTGATTGCGTTCCAGTCCTGCTCACAGTGCCTGGGTAAAAAAAAAAAAAAAAAAAAAAAAAAAAAGCTACTTTGCTAAAGTATTTAACACGTTAAAATTTTTGCAGGTGTGTATTTGTTTAAATATACTTTTATAGCTGTAATCTGTCCTCATTACTAAATGAAGCGCTAAATTTAGCATAAAAGCTGTCACCATGTTCCAATCAACATGTCTTAATGACTGCCAACAAATGGAAACAAGGCTTCCACAGGAAAAAAAAAAAAGCACAAAAAGTGCAAATGCAGAACAAGGTTTGATCAGCTGAGTTAATAAAAGGCTGCTTTAGGTCAGGAGTTAAATCACCCCGCCGTGTTTGTGCTATTACTTTAATTGTTACCAGGGAAGTCGAGTGGCTGTGGACTCAGCAGCGTCCCTCTGGGACCTGTTCATGGTGTTTCCTTTCATTAACATCCCCCATTTACAATGAGATGTGGAGATCTCCCAGAAAGTCATTTTTCAAACCAGTTAACGCAGGCCTTGTTAATTCCAGCTAATGGAAGTTTTTAATCAGGATTGTCAGATGCTGCTAAATCAAGCACCTCACTCAAGTGAGAAACATGGAATATCCAGTGTTATTACCTGTATCAATCAGCTCTCCATTCTGGTAAAATGAGTATTTTCCTCTTCAATACAGGCTTGTCTAATTGAAACAATTGTGACTCTCCTTTTTTTTTTTTTTTTTTTTTTTAACCTTTCAAGGTGTCCCAGAAGAATCATTCCCTTATTCTGGCCAAGACTGTTGTTAGCGCATTTCCTGCTTACCTTTGCTAAGATATTAACTGCTATTGGCAGACCTCCAGTTCTTTCACATTCCCCCTTCACACTTTCTAATGGTTGTAGGAATTAACAGTTGTGGTTTGGAATATGAGAAATGCATTCTGAAGTGGCACCGACTGATGCCAGGTGTAGTTGTGGCCCTGAATTTCAAATACTATTGATTGTTTACCAGTGAGCAGGAGTTTTCATGCTCTGTAGGCTCAGTGCCATGGAGTACCCTTGGTTTGCTTTGCTTTACCTGTCCTTCCTGGCAATTAGCTTTCAAACTCTGAGGAATTTCATTCTTACTTTAATGTAGATGAGAAATAGCAGTAACTGTGCTTTCTATGTGTTTCATATCTTCTTTATTTTTCAGGGTTTAATTACAAGTGAAAGGCAGGTCTTTGAAATGCAGGATGGCTGCTCAGCAGCTACTCAAGCAAAAGAAAAAGGCCTGTAAGGTAAAAAATTAAAATATAGTGGTGCAGACAATCTTAGCTCTCGGTATGGGACCTAGCACGCCTCTGCCTATGGAGGAGGGAAATCTTTCTCCTGTCTGCACTGTTCTTAGTTGGATTAATTCCAATTCTGTGAGAGGCAGTGTGGGCCTCTGACATGATTTTACTCAATAAATGTAGGCTCATTAGGTGTGCACAGAGTTTTATTAGCAGGAAGAACAGCAATAAAGTAATAGAAGAACTAAATTTAGTGCAGTGTCCACTGCATTGTTCGTGTTGGCATCACGCAGTGTGTATTTACTGTAGCTCCAGGTGCTGTTTTACAGCTTGGAGTTAAAATCACTCTGTTGGCAGCTCAGGCTGCTGTCAGAGCTCAAAAGAGCAACCTTTGGTACAGCAGTGGCTGCCACACCAGCCCTGGCACGTGTGTGACTCCATAATTAAATTGCTCACCTTTTTTGAGGGGTGGCTGTCTGTTAAGTGCCAGCATTGGTGTAGTGGAGGGGGTGGGAAAGTGATAAAGGGGAGGGCACATCCAACCAGTACACTCTGCATCTGAGTAATGATGTCAGATCTATTGATCTCTGCCCTTAAATAATTTAATCCACCCACCTCACACATGAGTCTTCCCTGCCTAGCTTAAACTCCAGAGAAACCTTAAAATTTCATTTTACATTTTTAAGTTACCCTCTTCCCACCTGCTGGGACTTGTTTCTAAATCTAATCTGTGTTACACTTAAGAAGATGCTATTTCTGTCCTTGCCGTGCTTTTCCAGGAAGCAGTGCTGTTCCCTGAGAGCATCGCCACAGAGCAGCAGTCCCTGGTGCTGGTGAAAAGGCTCCTGGCCATCTCCGTGTCCTGCATAACCTACATGAGGGGGCTGTTCCCAGAGAGCTCCTATGGCACACGCTATCTGGATGGTAACCCCTGCAGTTTGTGCTGAGGGCTTCTTTCTACTCACTGCATTTTACCTGTAATCTGCCTTTTACCTATAATCTGCTTTATCTGTTATCTTCTGGCTGCACATGTGTGTGTCTTCACTTTGGGTGGGAGTTGGCTACAGGTTCTCAAATCTTCTCAACTCTGGGTGCAGACAGAACTTCTGACAGAGAGCATGGAAGACAACCTTGAGCTTCTGGCTTTTCTGTTGGTGTTCCTCTTGCTTTAGAGTAATTCCTTGGCATTGCCAGCCCCATTAATCAGGTCTCAGAGCCAGGAAAGTGACTTAAAACTCAGAAAGTTTTAAAAATTTACTCCTATTGGAATGTCCTATTTTCTTTTGGATCTTTGAACCCATGAGGTTCACATTTTTACTTTTCATTGGGAGGCTGAAATTAGGTTTGTCGGTTTTTATAGAATGGTAGGATGGTTTGGGTTGGATGGGACCTTTTAAAGACCATCAAGTCCAACCCTCTGCCATGGGTAGAGACACCTTCCAGTAGACCAGATTGCTCCAAACCCCCGTTCAACCTGACCTTGAATATTTCCAGGAATGGAGCATCCACCTTCTCTGTGGGCAACCTGTGCCAGTGCTTTGCCACCCTCATTATAAAAACCTTACTTATGTCTAATCTAAATCATCCCTCCTTCAGTGTAAAACCATTTCATTATTGGGATTTGGGGTTTATTTCCATGGAAACTATCTCATATGTGCTTTGGGAATCAGAACTTTCTAAGAAAAAAAAAAAGAACTTCCAGAACCAAACTCTTGTCACATGATCCCAAGAATTAGTGATGCTTTGATTCATGAACATCTTCAAAGTGTGAAATGTCTCCATGAATTCCAGTCCATTTCTGTGTTGTCCCTTATGGCATTAGTTGCCCTGAAAAATGTGCACATGTACTTTGTAGATTTGGTTGAGGGCACAGAAATCCCAAATTGATTCTTGATCCCCTAACCCTGAAAAGCCACTGGTCAGATGTCAGGTCTGTCTAGTGCCTCTTTGATGAGGGGTGGTAACATCTGACCTGCTCACGTCTTCAAGGGCCCCTTGGTTGAACCCTAAGGTGTTATTAATGCCCCTTTTCTCCTGTAGGACAGGTGTGCCTTTTGCCATTCTGAATGCTGGGAGCACAGGTAGAAGGAGCTGTGTGGAAAAGCTTCACAGAAAGTTTATTGTGAGCACAGTCATTGGGGCATCGCTTCACATGGATGTTGGTGAAGCCTGAATGCAGAAGGGAAGGTGTTAGGGAATGCTCGAGGATGGAAAGGAGGAGAGGATAAAGCTGCTGGTGTTTTGTAATAAAGCTGTAACTCCATCCCTTCTTCTGGGAGAGCCCAGGGCTTCTGAGGAAAGCTCTGACATTTACGAACCCAGCAATAAGCTTGTGTCAGCCCACCTGGGACTTGGTGGAAACCCAACATTTCCGCTCAGGAAGGACCTTCAGATAAAGCTTTTATCCAAAAAAGGGAGGATGGACTGGCTTAGTTTCAGTGTTTGCCCAAGAGCTGTGATAAGGATTGTAACTATGTGCTAAATCTGGTTTTGCAGACCTCTGTCTAAAAATTCTCCGAGAAGATAAAAGCTGTCTGGGATCATTGCAGATAGTCAAGTGGTAAGTGAGTAACAGCGAAACCAAGACAAGATTGTGCTGAGTAGGAGGCATCTGCCCCTGCATTCTTCTTCTTCTTCCTGAACTGGAAAACATTGTGCCCTGGTGCCAGGGGAGCTCCCACTGCAGCTGGAGGTGCTTGCCTCTGTGTAAGCAGGACAGAATTAGTGACTGAGATCATGTGAGTTGAAGGTCTGTGGAAGTGTTGGCTGCAGTGAGGTCATGGTCAGGCCCCAGAGCACATGTGGCAGCAGAGGTGCAGAGAGAGGGTAAAGACTGTCATGAGATCCTTTCTGTTGTGTTTAGTTTTTTCTAGTTTCATTTTGATAGGTATTCTTGCACTTGTTTTTCAGTATGTACAGTATTTTATCTCCCTCTCTAAGAATTCCACAGTTTTCTACAGGATGTATTTTACAGTTGGCATCTTCCCAACAAGCAGAAAAACTGTCCCTGGTGTGCTGGGAAGATACCTTACTGCACATCCTTTGACTCTAAGAGTAAATATCTGGCCACTGATGCTTCAAATAACATTTACTACTTTGAGAAAATGCATTGCTGTAAACTCTGCATCAGATAACATAGATTTACAAGACCAGACATGTTCAGATTGAGCTGAGCTCTGTACAAGGCTGATGGGAAAAGAGCCATCAAAGCTCTGGCTGGGGAGCTGGAACAGAGCACTGAGCAGGGACACACTCAGAGCCAGCCTTTGGTCTCTGATCCTTGTCTTTGGCAGGATTCAGGCAGGCTCTGGACTGACAGGATAATGCCCCAGAAGTATAAACAGTGCACAGATGCAGAAAGGAGAATGCTGCCTTCGGGACTGACCTGAAAAGGACTTCACAAGTCCCAAATGTTGTTGGTTGTGTTGACTTAATTCCAGAAGAAATGCCCTTTAACCCACATCTAATGAGTATGTTTACAGATCAGGAGATAAATATTGCTGGTTAGTATTAACATGTGGTTTTTTCCGTGGCAGGATTCAAGGTTGTTTTGATGCTTTGGAGAAGCAGTATGTAAGTGTTTTTTTCACTTTTTATTAGAGTGTCCTGTTTTTTCATAAAGTAAGGACAAAACTATCCTTCCATTCCTGCTCTATTTCTGTTGTGATCTTTGATGCTTGCAATAACATTTACAGCTGTGGAACAGGGGAAGGACCCTGCCCTCAATATGAGATTTGGGATTTTATGCCTTGAGCTCAAATCCTGTCTACTTTCTCTGGGCTCTCCTGTCCATGGTGTGGGAGCCAATTTGCAGCCTGCAATGGATTTTCCTTAATTCTGTGCTCTACATCTGTGTTCTCTTACATCTGATTGAGATCCTGCCAGGTAGAGCTGAGATCTGGATCTCCTGCCTGTTTTTGTTTTCTTGAAAGAGATTCTCTGCTTCTGTTGTCCTTCATCTCCTTTTCCCTAATCTTTCCACTTCATCTCATGTTCTCTAACCCTCCTGGCTTTTCTCTCAGGCTTAGAATTTATCCCTTTTTTCCCCCTTAATTCACCAAATAAGGTATGTAACTACTTCCAGGACAAAACCAGCTAGCAAGTGCTCATATTCCTTGCTGATTCTCACACAAAAACTGCCCTGCACAGGAAAAGGCACCAGTTGCTGTCCTCTGTGTCAGCACTGTTCACCAGCCCAGCTCCTCCAGACCAGGTGGAGCACTGGTGGTTCTGGCACTGATGATCTGAGTGTTCCTCAGACATCAGTACAACTATCAGTGTGCACAATTAACGCTGTTGTGAACACAGTTTAGTGCTTGCTGACAGCCCTAGGAGATATTTAGCGCTTTGTTATTTATTAGAGACATAAATTAATAGTTTTACAAGGATTAAGGAAAAACTGAGGGATTTAATGCATGTTATAAGATTGTTTTTAAGGGCAGTCCCATGTGCAATTCCCTGATAGAGCATAAATTAAATACCTTTGGAAAAATTCCTAGCAGAAAGCAAATATTAACCTTCAGCAGGGATGGGTGCTCTTCTGAAGAGTTTTAAACCAGTATTTGGGGATTTGTTTGAAAGGAATCCCAAGGGAGATTACTGGGCATGGAGTTGTTTTTTGGGAAACTGTGTCAAGGCGGGCAAACCGGCCACTAGGTGTTGCTGATGCTGTGCTAGGAAGAATCTACAAAAAGGGTTTTAACTCCTGGTTTGTTGAGTGTATCTATTCCTTCTCCCTGTGTAGGCAATCGGGGTTTGATAGGACTTGCTTTTCCTTACCCACTAAGGTTAGATGGTGATTTTGTATTTTGGTTTGGATGTTGATTTTGTATTTTGTTTTGATTTTCCCTCCTTAGCTACACGTGGCTGTCCTTGCAGTAAGTAAATGAATACAAAATTGTTTTCTCTCCCCTCCCTTGCTTGAAAGAGATACAGAGTCAAGGTTGTGGTCAACCCATTTGTGCCTTTTTTAAGGAGAAGCCAAAATGTGTGTGATTTTTAATAGAGCTGTGACCTTTCTTAGATACAGTAAATGTAGAGTTCAAGGCTGCATGGGAATGTTTTTCTCAGCATGTCAGACTTCTGACTGAGGCATTATTTGTGTCCATAAACTCTGAGAGGCATTTGCATGTGATTCCTGTCATGGAAGCTGCCATGTCCTCTCCATTTCCCCCTGCAGAAGGGTACTCCTTATTAATCTGATCCTGGAAAAACCACACACTGGTGGTTCCATAGGCAGCTGTTGGCCCCAGCCCCCTGCAAAGCACCAGGAGCTTTGCTCACCATCTACTCTGTGCATCATCTGAGCAGTTAAATCTCAGGCATCAGTAGGTGCCTGTGAGGGCTGGAATGGGAATTAACCTCATTTCTCCAATATTGCACACATGAGTGTTTTCTACCTGTCTTTGGAGTGGTAAGTATTGACTGCAGATAAAGGAAGGCTCTTTCCCAGCCATTCCTTTTTCTGATTCCACACTAAAGATAGCATAGTCTCTGTGTAAACTGAAAATATCCTTGTTAGTCACTGGTTCAAGTTGCCCCAGGGAGAATGTCCTCACTGTGCTTTCTTGTAACAGATTTACACCAATCCCGAGGTAAGAAAGAGTCTTAATTAATCTTTGAGGCAGCTGAAGGCATGGGTGAGTACATTTGTATTCAGAGTGGAGTGGAGGCTTAAGTCCTACCCTGACATAGCTCCTTGGTGACCCCATTTCTGTTCCTGTGCCTTTACTCCAGAGTGCCAGCTCAGTGAGCTGCGTTGTGATCAAACACCCGGCTGAGGGCCCACCAGGGCCTCAGGCAGGGATGTTAGCAGACAACTAATGGGCATGTTCACAATTTTATTTTCTTTTCCCAAAGACAAAAAATGGGAAATTCAACATTACTCGTTAGCAAACCACCTTTTTAACAGTCCTGATGAAAAGAGCTGGTTTGTCATGCAGAGAGGTATAGGACAGAAGTCAGGAATCCTTTCAGACCTGGATGGGTGTGTTGGGTAGTGCCTGTTCTCAGCCTCTTGGTGTTCCCTATTGTGTTTCTGTTTGGTTTCATCTGGGGGGTGTGATCCAGAACTGAGGGTCTGCATCCACACTGGGGATCAGAGAACAGCTTCAGACCCTTTGCATCTGAACCTGGTTCCAGTTCTGCTGCGTGCCACCTCAGAGTCAGGAGCTGAGCCATGCCAAGGCTGGGATTTGCAAGGAAAGCTCAAAGTTTAGAGCTCAACTGAGCTCCTACTAATCGGCCTCTTTGTCTCCGGAAAAAGTGAATTATAGGCATGGAATTGGTGTACAATAGACCCTTTCTCTTGGGGGGAAGATGTCTATTCTTCCTAATTGTTTTATTCTCTAATTCTTTTAAATGGAAAATCATCCACTATTTTTGTCTACCTTAAAAAGAGTCCGCGACCAGTGAAGTTCAGCAACTTTTTTCCATGCAATATTGTTTGGATTTCCCTGTGGGAAGAGTCCTCCAGGCCCTTGTCCCCATACAGAGCATAGGACCAGGCTTCCTTGTGACACTGGTCACCTGTGCAGCTTCCCAGTTCCTTTAGCAAGGGACACTGGGAGGATTGGGCAGCCCTGGAGCCTTACTAGAGACTGAAGTTGGAGAGCCAGACCCACAGAGGAAGTGGAAGGAGGAGGCAGGAAGTTTGTAATTTTGTTGTGATTCTTTCAGTGCTAGGTAAGATGTAGCTGCTAAGAGAATTTGCCAAAGCTTTTGCAAGCAATAATAGAGTTAAAATTGTCAGCATATCACTAGATTAATTCTGTTCTCTGGCAGAGAGTATGAAAGGACTCTCCAAGCTCAGGACACATCTGGTTTCTCAAAGTGATCTATTTCTGCTTCTCTCTCTTTTTACATCTCTAGGCAGTCACTGAAATGTATCAATTCAAATTCAAGTACAAAAATAAGGTGCCCCAGATGGACATCAGCAGGTAAGCATTTAGGTTGATTTCTCAGGGTTACACTAAAAACTATGTTCTTAAAGCATTAAGAACCTGCACTTCATGATTTACCAGAGAGGTTGTGGACTCCCCATCCCTGAAAGTGTCCAAAGCAAGGCTGGATGGAGGAACCTGGTTTAATGGAAGGTGTCTGTGCAGATGGCTGGGCGGGAGGGCAATATGAGCTTTAAGGTCATTTCAACCCACACCACCCTGTGATTCTGTAGTTTAAGCAGGTCCAAGTCATTAAGGAGCTGTAAAAACCATCAGAGTTGAGGATATTCACCTTACAGGGTATGAACTGCTGGGAGGATGAGCTGAAATGCTCTTACATACCACCACAAGGCCCTCAGGGTACACCTGAGCCAAGGACAGTTGACAGAGATGATGCCTCGTCAGTGAGGCCATGCAGAAACCAGCCCAGTTGTTGAGCTTGCTGCTGTCTCTTGCATTTCCACCAGGCAGCCTCGTGCTTTCAGATGAAGCTTGCTCAGGTTTGAGCCCTTTCACCATGATCCTGGGCCCAGGATTTTTTTTTCCCTTGAGCATTTGCATATATGTTCTGCTTGAGCAGCCCTGTGTGTGTGACCTGAGAGAACTTTCACCTAGGGTGCCTGAGCTGATGGGCAAAACATGTGGCAGGAAGTAGCAGCTTTTTGCCTCTTTTTGGCACTCTCTGTTAGCTATTTAAAGCTGTGTTTAGTAGGCCATAATCCTGTGGAGCTTCACATAAATACTATCAAAGGCCATTTCCTATAACCAAAGCAAAGAAAAATAATTAACCTGCTGTTGTTACTTTGTTCTGCAGTTGGCACGGGTGAAAGATGGATCTTGGAACCTGCCTGGACAGCAAGAGAGCTCTGCTGTCTTGTGTGCTCCTCAGGAAGCTCCTCCCCAGCGCTCCTGGAGTATGCCCCTAGCTGCTCTTTCTCTAAGCACATCCAAATAATTTGTACCATAAGGAAAAATTATTTTCTTTTGGGCAAATCTAAATTATCTATGCCATCCATTTCTGCTTTGAAGCTGCTGTCCATTGTCCTCACACTGAGGGGAAGAGGCGATCTGGGATTTGAAAGATAATAGATAGTCCTTGAGTACTTTGGGGTTTTAATCAGCCTTACTCATTAATTCCTAGAAATAAGGACAGTCCACACATGAAGCTTGGGTGTCCTTTGTGTCACCCAGGGAGAGGCCAAGCTAACTTGCTGTCATGCTTGCATGTGCTCTGAGGCTCCAGAGCCTGTGGCACTGGATTCCTGGGCCCTGCTTCCTTGGGGATTGGCAGTGCTGTGGCAGGCTCATGCGTGTCCCTGCAGTCTTTAATAATCCAGTTCTGGCACAGATCAGGGAATTGTGTCATCTTTGCTATCAGCTCCTTCAGCTGATAACCCTGCCTTTTACACCTGCAGCAGCTGTCCTGTGCAAACTCTGGGTGAGAGGTTTTGTGGGGCTGCAGCAACACATCCAAGGGGTAAGGGGAAACTTTTTCCTAAATCGTCCTTTTCTTATTTTAGATGGATTTTGGGGGAATTCCTTGCCACAGATCCCTCTCCTTCCAAAGTTCTGTTCCTTATCTTCTGCTTTTTGACTCCCTCCTGCATCAAATTCTCAGTGTTATTTCCATATTGAAGCAGTGTTTGACCTGTTAATTCCCATGGATATCTCATTTCCTTTTGCCATTTCTGATCTGCTAATCCCACTGTTTGTAATGGTGATGGATATTCCACTTTAGATACTGCCAGTATTTTCCTCTCACTGTATGTTTCTGAACATGCAGGATTTAATCAAGGATCATAGTGCACATCTAATACCACAGAATTTGTACTTCATGATCTTAGAGGTCTTTTCCAACCTAAATGATGCTGTGATTCCTTACCTTGGGAAGTCAAGCTGTTCCACAGCCACACCATTTACATGACCTGAAGAAGTTCACCTGGAAGGGGGAATTGGTCTTAATTTATTCCTTTCTGAGAGTCATTCAGTCAGTCAGCTTTATCCTGGGATATTCTTCGGTTACTTTTTACTGCTTTTGATGCAATTTGGAGTGATTGTGTTGGGCACCCTCCAGCCTATGCATAATGTCAGGGGTCTTCCAAAGATGTGATGAAGGAGCTACACATCTTTATGACCCCTTCTCATTGAAAGTTAAGGAAGTTCAGGTCCCTTAGTCACACAGTGATTCATCTGCTCTGTCTGAAGTTGGCTGGCTGCTCTGAGTTGCTCATCTCATCTACCTCAGTTTTAATCAAAGAGAAACAAACTCCTCTGGAGTGCCATTCATCCCACTCATGCCACCCATGGGTCTCTGTCTGTACTGCTGTCTTGAAGCAGCCAGCTGACATTTGAATGGGTGAAGGAGGTGAGAGGAATGCCCCTTTGTCACTGCTGAAAAATGTGCCTCTGAGCTGCTTTTTCTTACATGGAATTGAGTGAGAACATGCAATTCAGTTCTCTTCAAAAACTGCAGAATGGACTTGAAAATAGCCCCGTGATGAATCGGCTTTAGATGGGATCCTCAACTCATTCCTCTCATTCCTGAAATTGCTTAGGTGAAAGGCACTTGTTTTATGGTCCTTTGATCCAATTTAATCATGTTCAAACAAGTGAGTCATGACATTTGTGTAATGGTTGCCCCAGCTCCCAAGTCTGTTCAAATGTAAATGCCAGGCCTCTGAGTTTGGAGCGGGTGTTCTGCGGATGCCACCCCATCCCTGGAGCCTGTTTCACTTCCCTGTTCTTCTGGAAATGACATAAAGACATTGTAGCTTTGTCACTGGTGGTTTCAGGCAAGTTAGTGGGTGCTCTGTGTGTGTAATTGGATCATGAATATTCATGTATGAGGATAACAAATCCATTATTCTTCTTCCGATTGTAGCAACCACAGGGAGTTTGTGGCTGGGCTGTGCAGCAAGGATGTCAAACAGGCCAGCAGACTCCTGCTCAGGACCCTGTACCTGCTCATGCAGGACCTGGGGCCACTGCCCAATGACATCACCCTGAGCATGAAACTGCTCTACTACAACCATGGTAGGTGAAGAGCAGTGTGTGCCTTGGGGAAGAGTTCCATCAGTCTCTCTAATAAGTGTGAGCCCTGTGAATAAAATAAAGCATAGAAAAGGTGAGATGGGAAAAGCTGTTGGCTGATAGCACTGAGAAATGGTGTAACACAGTAAATCTTTCTGATGCACAGAGATGGAAGATGTTTTTAGAAAAGGTTTGAAATCCGTATAAGAAGTACAGCTATGTGGTGTGAAAGGGGAAAATCCTTTTTCCCTGGTTTGTTGGAGTTTTTTTGGGTTTTTTTGGTGTTTTTTTTTTTTTTTTTTAGTTTGTTTCCTTAAGGAACAAGCAATGTCAGGTTTTGTTCCAGCACTTCAATGGTATTTCAGCATCTTAAAGTAATTTTTTTCTTTGAGCTCCATGATAACATTTACTCAGCTCATTTTACTCTTTGCATTCTGGCCCTTCCTCCTAAAACAAAAACAAAAATAAACTGGAATATTTTTTGTAGTTGATGTTACTTGAAGCTGGTTCATATCTGCTCTTTCTAAATCAGACTAAGGAGAGATGGAACTTGGTTTCCCTCACGGGGTTCCCTCTCCCTGTGCAGTCACTCCCAAGGATTACCAGCCCCCTGGCTTCAAGGAAGATGGCAGCACTGGTGACCTCTTGTTTGCTGGGGATCCCATCAACCTGAAAGTGGGCTCAGTCTCCACTGATTTCCACCTCATGAAAGTCAGAGTGACAACTGAGAAGAGGAGGGTGAAGAGGGCTGACAGCAGCCTGATCCAGAAGAATGGCCCTACTGAGATCTCCTACCAAGGGCTGGACTGCGAGGAAGATGAGGAGGAGGAGGAGTGCACAAAGGTATAGAAATAGCTCTATTTGATTCTCACTGGAAGAACAGAATTCATCTAGCAAAAACTTCCTTAAAAGAAACATTTTCCTTATGGATTTACCACCTGGATGTATTTTTTAGGTTATATTATTAAGACAAAGCATCATTTGTTTTACAGAATCACCCTTGCTCTGTCAGAGCAGATTCAAATGAGCATGAAGGGGACAAAAGTGACACCCATCCAGGTAGGAAAACAGAAGCATCTTCTTTTTGCCTTGAAGATAAAGGTAAATGCCCAGTTTCAAAATTGAAGGAGCTTCTGCTCCTCATTGAAACCCAGCATAATGTATTCCACACGATGTCCTGGGTAAGATCTTTCCATGCTGTTAATTACAGTAGGTTATTTGAGATATTAGAGAAAAAAATTGTTCCCTCTGAGGGTGGGGAGGCCCTGGCACAGGGTGCCCAGAGAAGCTGTGGCTGCTCCTGGATCCCTGGAAGTGTCCAAGGTCAGGTTGGACAGGGCTTGGAGCAGCCTGGGACAATGGGAGGTGTCCCTGCCCATGGCAGGAGGTGGGAACTGGATTGATTTTAATGTCCCTTCCCACCCAACCCATTCCATGATTCTGTGATTCTCTACTATTTAGGTTTTGGATGAGCAGAGATTGTCAGGCTGTTTGAATTTTGTGTCAGGTCAGACTGAACTGTAACAAAGGGCTGGTTGATTATGCTTGGTTTGTTAACAGAAACATTTGATTTTGTATCAGTATCTTTGTACCTCTTTATCTCAGCAGTTTTTTTGAGAAATGCCCAGATCATCAAAACTGTGTTACATTATCTCCATGTTCAACAAAGCTCTTTTCCTTTAGCTGTTACAGTTTGACTTTTGCTAATAACTTCCATGTGGGAAAACATACATTAAAATACATGAGAAAAAAAGCCTTTTCTGTGCCTTTAATCAACCCAGCCTCTGCTATACTATGCTGTTTGACCTTCGAGGCTCTGGGATATAGCTTGTGGAACAATACCATCTAGTGACAAAATGGTAAATAGCATTCCTGGGATTGCCAGGCAGTAGGATAAAACAGGTTCCCTGCCTGTGAAATCACCTTTGCAGGTCTTTCTCCTGCAGATTCCCCGATGACTAATAAGGAATTAACTCATCCTGCCATTTTTGTTGCTCTGGGGATTTTTACAGGATCTTCCCTCTCTAAACAGTTGTCTCATCTCATGACACTGAGGCACTTTGGACACCCCCTCAAATTTTATTGAAACTGTCTGAATGGTTAATAAATACTAACCAGGGGAGATGTTCCCTCCTTTCCCCCACACCTCACACTCAGGGCATGTCTAGACATAAGCTTTGTTTCCTTAGATCCAGGTTAAACGGGAGATTATAATTGATAGAGCTGCTGCAAGCTGATGTTCAGATGACACTTCATGCTGAAATCTCTCTTTCTAGGAATAATCTGCCACTGCTGGCAGTGTCTGAGAGCAAAGCTTACACAATTTCATGGGATTTTTGCCTCAGTGGTTTAGTCAGGCTTCCAGACTATTTTTTTTAAATAAGCACTTTGCAGCTAATTTTGCTTTGCTGTTTGGGTTGCAGGTAGCAAGCAGAAGAGAGGAATAAAGGAGACAGACAGGATGCCTTGCTCAAGAGCGTGTCAGGAGGTGAGGAAGCTTTAGTGGTTGTGAGATACTCCAGGCACAGGGGAATTCGCTGCCATGGATCATTGCATCATCAAAGATGACGCAAAATCACTAACATTAGTGGATTTACTGTGCAGGATCACAATACATAGAGGCTACAGAGTAGCAGAGGGATGTAAACATAAACTGGAAGCATTTAGGAAGAAGCTTTCCACGATCAGTTTATTTCCTCTGCCCAGTACCAGAGTTTGATTCTGTTCTCTGGAGTTGGTACCTCTGAGTAACACACACAGAGCCTATCTCTGTCCCAGACAGGCTTCTTTACCTGTGGATGGTTTTGGATTAAGAGTCTGAAATCACTACTCTATTTTAGGTTTGAAGGGTGTATTTTTTTGCCTAATATGGTCTTCACCTCTCCCCTCTTGCTTCCAGACTTTCTTTACATGTGAGTCACAGGTACCTAATGAATCCTATCCCTTTTTGGTCACCCCTCGAGGGTAGGAAGAATTATCCCCTGGAGGTACTGATCTCTTTTTTGATGGTTGTTGGGGCAATCTAAAGAATTAGGGTAGGCCAGGTAGGTTGTTCTAGATAAGTAAAAAATTAATCCCACCCTGAAGGCTGCCCAGCCAAACCCTGAGTCACCATCAGAGCCCAAACTCACTGGCATGTGCAGAGGTTTGTTCAATGACATGGCAAATCTCTGAATACCACCAGGCTTGCCACTTGATCCTCCTCCCATTCAAATTAGCTGAGAATCATGTGAGCTTGAATGGCCAGAAACTGCATCTTTACACGATAAGTTAACGAGAGTAGGAAATTGCTACTAAAATTTTCCCTGCCCCTGTTGAAAAGAATGCCGGGGTGTCTAACCCAGACAGCACTGCAGACTGCAACTCACCCTGTCATTCTAAAGGCATCTGCGAGGTATTTGCCTTGACTCTGGATCTTAGAAATGAACTTGTGTGCCTAGGCTGGTATTTTTCAAACTTTAACCACATTTTTTTTTGTCTCACATCCTCCGCTTTCCTTCTGATCATTGTTTATTCTGTTGTCTGTGAAAACAGGAGCCTTTTTTGTTTGCGACTCATGGTTGCCCCACTGATTCATGCTCTGACCTTCTTTTGGGGCTGTCACGATGGCCAGCACAGCACCAGACACCTCTCTCAGCATGTGCATTTCATTAGAATTCGGTAGCAGGAGTGAGAGTGTCTGAAGGTGGTGGAAACAGCATTAGTTGCTGAAAAATGGAAGAATCACTTTATCCATCATGTGCTTCCAAAGACTTTAAAAAAAAATCCCAAGCCCTGAGAGATTCTTTTCTTAATGTGTTCTTTGATGCTATTTTTAAAACCTCATAGCTTAGAAACTGGCTAATATTTCAGCCAGTTTAAGGAAAAACAAAGTCAAGCCAGTAGTTAGAATCATCACTGTAAAGCTTACACTAATAAAAATTTGACACTCTTTTCCATATGAGAGGGACTTTCCCTTCTTTTCTGAAGGAAGTGGTTAAAACAAATGACCATTGTGTATTCGATGTGAATCAGGAGGCCAAGCTGGTGGGTGAAGTTTGTCCTAAAAAATGAGGAGAAGCTGGGGTGGATGGGAAGTCTGAGTTAGGTGTTGTCTGACAGGGGCAGGTGTAGGTGAGATGGGGAGGAGCAGACCTGTTGGGGTGTGAATGTGAACACCTTGTTGCCATCCAGACACTATTAATAGTATTTTCCAGTTCTTGGGTTGGGGTGAGAATGTGAAAATCTTCCGAACTAACCAGAACAATTTGGAGTATCACAGAAAATTGCTGTCTGCACAGGGATTTGATATTCAAGATGTTCTGAATTCAAAACCGTTACCCACAATCACAAGTTGCTTTTGGAAATGTGGGTGAGCACATTTTCTGCTCTTCAGCGTGAGTGAATCCTTCTGATTGCTTGGTTACCAAAAATAAAAACTGCAATTGAGTTTATTGGTCATTATCTTGCTGACCTAGAGCTGTTCAGGAAAACCAGGAATGAAAGTATTAAAGGCTTATTTTTGTCTAATCGACATGGGAGAGGAGAGAGTGTGGATCTGCCAAAGGAGAAGCAGCTCTTCCTGCCCAGTGAGAACTAGACCTGGCCTTTAGGAGTGGTCACAGAGAGTCTCTGACAGAGGGCTTTGCAAGTTGGGGGAAGATTTTCATGTACTCCACTGGCCTCTTATCTGCCATCTCATGATTGATGATCCTGGGATCAAATGAGAGATTGCCCTTTCCCAGCAGAGCATCTCTGCACTTAATCATCTAGAGTTAGGCACCAGCATGTAAATTAGCTCACCTCTCCTGGCTTCAGGAGCCTTCTGATTGCATCAGCCAAGGGTTTGTCCTCCTGTGCTATCTTTGTGCATCTTCCTTCTTTCCACTGGCAGTTTAGTAGCTGTGAAGAGTTGGGGAAAATAGAGGATTGCTGCCCATTAGTTTAACTGCTAGAAATCTGCTGATGAGAATGAGGTCCTGCACTGAACTTGGGATAACTTCTGAGTTCTTCAGCAAACTATTCTATCCTCTTGTAAAAAACATCCTTGAATGTCCTTGTCCTGAAAATTGATTTTGGTCAGCTTTGTCTTCGTGTAAGCAAACATGTTGCCGTGGAATGAGTTTGGAATGAAACAGAACTAGAAGATGAGTAAAATCTGACCATGTGAACGCCTCTGCAGGCATTTATCTCCCATCAGGAAGCTGTGGGCTGAAGTTCTGGGGTGGTCCTTGGAGCACAGTCTCAGTGCACAGTGAGGCAGCCATGCAGGGAGCCCTGACTCTCCCTGAGCTGGGAATGGTGTGGCTGGATCAGCACAACACCAGGCAGCTCTGCCTCCCAAGTTTCTGGCTTCATCAGCTGCTGCCAGACACCGCTCCTGCTGCTGGGCTGGCTGTGCTTGTAGACTGCTGTGGGACATGAGGGAGCATGTTGACACTTGGCATTGTGTGGGCCTCCCAGTGGGATCAGTGATGGCTCAGGGGTTCTGCTCTGGGATTCACTGGCTGCTTTAGGCAGGCTCCTGCCATGTGGATCAGCTCTCCTGATGGGAGCTGTCTGCAGCTGAGATGTCTGGGGAGAGATTCATACCTAAGTGTTGTGGATCAGGGCTGCTTTAGGCCTCAGAGGACAGTCTGTCTGGCCTCCAGCTGCTGCTCCTTCTGCAGAAGACTTGGCTACCTGGCCATGTGCTCTTTCTCCAAGGGACTGTGTGGACACAGACTTTCATGGATGATGCAGTAATACCTCTCTAGTGTGCCAGGGATCAGTGTCAGTTACCCTGACAGAGACATCAGAGCCCCTTCCAATGCCCAAAGGGACTCCAGGAGAGCTGGAGAGGCACTTGGAATAACGGCCTGGAGGGACAGGACAAGGGGCAATGGCTTCCCACTGCCAGAGGCATAAATGGGATATTGGGGAGAAATTTATCCGTGTGAGGCTGGGGAGGCCCTCGCACAGGTGCCCAGAGCAGCTGTGGCTGCCCCTGGATCCCTGGCAGTGCCCAAGGCCAGGCTGGATGGGGCTGGGAGCAGCCTGGGACAGTGGAAGGTGTCCCTGCCCAGGGAGGAGGTGGAGTGAGATGTGCTTTAAAATCCCTTCCAGCCCAAACCATTCCACAGCTCCTGTGCCCTGCTGAGCTGCAGTGCTGTACACAGCTTCTTTCTGGAAGTGAAGGTCAGCACAAGTGTGTTCAACTGCAGAAAAACAGCTTGGAGATCAAGACCTTTGTTGTCTGATTTTTCCCAGGCAAACCATGTTCAGAAGTGCCATGACAGAAGGCAGTTGAAGGATGAAACCTGTCTTGTGCAGAGCAATAGGAAAGCATTTTTCTGTGGCAATGTCATTATCTTGAACTTTCACAGAAGAGAAAAAAAGCAGCAAGGTTTATCTCTCTCTGTCTATCAAGAGAGTGTATCTGATGAGAAGTTCCCAGAACATTTTCTCCTCCAAACCAGCTGAAGCTACACAGACCTAAGCAATGCAGAGAGAAAGATTCAGAGATGAGCTTGCCTCTCCTTCCTGTGAGCTCAGGCCATGCTGGGAGGAGTGAGACAGGGAGGTCAGGAAATTCCTGGCTTCTCTCATTTCACGTCAGATCCTTAGCTGTGTCTTGGGGCCATTCATCCCTTCCATGAGTTATCCCTAGTGTGCTGGAAACAGTTTCCTGGTGATCTCTGCATGCAGAGGTGAGGCCTGTCACCCCACAGATCCAGGGAGATTTAACCCTTGCACCCTCAGATTCCCTGGCAGCTCCCACAGGGACATCTGGGGTAAGATGTGGCGCTTCCATGCTGGCTGCCATTCCATGTGTTCATGCCGCTCATTCTAGCAGCCAGACCCTCTGGAGAAATCCACATAAGGTAAGGCTGGACACATCTAATATCACATGAGGGGCTGCTAGGTAGGAGCTTAGTAGGCAGAAAGAGTGTCCATTGTCTTTTTCCCCTCAGTTATAGAGTTGGAATCAGAATTCTGGGAAGTGATTGTGATCCAGCAATGAGAATGTCCATCACAGAAGTGGACAGTGTGATTGAGGGCCCTGGAGGAGATTAGCAGGAGAGGTATTGGTAATTTTGTCTTCTAACAGAAATTTTTGAAGCATTTTGTTTTATACTCTGGAAAGATCTGTTCATTAATCCTTTAAAAGCTACAAGATACACAAGGTGCAGAACAGGGCATGAGACAAAAGAAAGCACTGAATGACAAAGGTTTTATCAAGAGATGAGGAAAAGGAAGAGGACTGGTGATAGTCAGAGACGTGTTGGCGTGGTTTCCTGGGCACAAAAATGTGGCAGCTTTTCACAGCAACACCACACTGAGGGTCTTCCATTGTTCCACCTGCGTAAATTGGCTTTCACACTAACCAGCATGATCCTCCTGCATAGATGGAAATCAGGATGGATTCCACTGATGTCAGTGTGACCATGGCACTGGAAACTGATGGGAGCCCAGTGCTGGGGTTTAACCACAGAGCCACCCCTGCACAGCCACCGGGGTCAGCAGGGCCAGCTGAGCATCAGCAGGACAAACCAACCTGCTCAGAGCACAGGGACAGGGAGAGCCTCAGGACCTTGTCCTCTCAGGTGCTGAATATCTGCAAGGAAGGAGGCTGCACAGCCTCTCTGGCTGACTTTCACCACTGCTTGGTGGCCCTCACAGTAAAAAAATAAAAAGTTTGTCCTTATGTTTAAATGGAATTTCTTATATTTCCCTGAAAGTGCTCAAGGCCAGGTTAGATGGGGCATGGAGTAACCTGGGTTAGTGGAAAGTGTTCCTGCTCATGACAGGGGAGTGGAATGAGATGAGCTCTAAGATGTCTTCCAACCCAAACTGTTCTGGGAATCTGTGATTTTGTGGTTTCAGTTCGTGTCCATCTCCTCTCATCCTTCCACTGACACCACGATGTGTCCTGTGACCCTGGGGTTTTGCTGTGCTTCGGAGCATGGAGCAGCCAGCTGTCAGTGAGCAGGCAGGAATTAGGTCTTAGGGGACCAATCTGAAGAGTCACCAGGTTGATTTTTGGAAGTGACAAGTTTGCTGTGCTGTTGAGTCAGTCAGTGGTAGCTGCAGCTGAAATCATGCCTCAGGTCAATGTGATTAACATCCCTGATGACCAGAGTCCTCCACACAAACTGGGTTGTCCTGACACCTGAGGGTCACTCTGCCTTATTTCAGCAGCTCAGTCTTGTATCTCAGCCCTTATTCTTCCAGCTTGCTCGATGGAACTGCACTTCTTTTGACATTCATGTGCTTGTGAATTTGTGGGGATAGTTACAAGGTACCAAACAAAACCCTCCATGTCCTGGACAAAGGGAACTCTTCTGAGGACATAAAGTTTGCCAAGTGCCAAACCCCAGCATGGGGCAGGACAGGGACAAAAAGGGACACAGCCGAATGCTCTTGTGCAATTTTAGCTGTTGTGCATAGGATGCCTTGGGAAGCAGAACACATGTCAGGAGAGCTGTAAATTTTCTTCAATTTATGCTGGGAATTTTTGGCCAGGATATGTGGGGACACTGGGGATTGCAAATTTCAGAGCACAAAACTGGGTCCTGATTGTGTCTATCTAAGAATAGCAGTGTGGCTGTGGTCTGCTCACTCTGTTTTGTCCACCAGTCTGCCTTGGGAAGGCTTTAATCTAAGTCTAATCTATTTTTAGCCTGATATCTTCTCCAGACAACTCGCAGCTGTCCTGTGAGTTTTATGCCAGAAATTAGTAACACTTGTATGATTCACAAGTTAGCCGCAGTTCTACAGGAAAACTGTGGCAAAATATTGCTTTTTTACACGTAGTAAAACAGGAGATTCTAACTCACTGTGTGTTCATTATATGACCCAGATCCTGAACTCTGCCTTGAGCTCAGAGTCAGGAGGTCATGGAGCTGCTGCTGCCTTTGCTGCTTGCTCTGGGCTTGTCCCACCTCTCAGCATGGCCCCTTTTTAGGGTGAGGGTGCAAGGGGCTGCACCTTGTCCTACCTGCTTTTACAGCACCTGGCTCATGCATGGGGCTGAGGTTGTGTATGAGGAAATGCAACATTCTCACAGCCCAAGCTCTGACATCAGTTATTCACGTGAAGCATCCCAGTACATGGGAAAAATTAGAATTAATTAACTGCTGGAGACTTTGATTGTATGTTTAATCAATGGGAGGGATTTCCTGCTTCTCACCACACCGCTGAAGAGGTTTAGTTTCTGCTTCAAGTCAAATACATGTTGCGTCTGACTTAATCCCCTTTAGAAGAGCTTTTCTGGGGAAGAAGCTGAAGTGTTTGGTTAAGGATGGGAGCTGAAGTTGGACTTGGGGTCTGTTCCTGGCTCCGAGCTCCTACGTGAGCTTGGGCAGGGACAGGCCAGGACACGTTGGCTGCAGTGAAATACCTCTCACTGTTGACATCTGATTCATTGCATGGGTGAGTAGTGCTTCTCTAGAGCCCTCCATGGCTTCTTTGGATGTTTTCACTCCTCATCTCAGGTTCCTGCGAGGTGCTCATGCTGCCTGTGGTAAAGGGCAGGAGAACTGGGGGGAGATGGAGTGCAAGCAGCTGCTCATCGTAGCTGTTTCTCCACCTTACAAGTATCCCATCCATGCAGGAAATCCTGGAGGAATAGCAAAGGGGTAAAACCTTCCCTGAGTAGCTTTCTGGGCTGTGGAAGATCCATTCCTCAGTAGAGGAAATTAAAGCACCAGCTCTAGCTAGGTTTGGGCTAAAACAGAAGGATTCCCAGTCTCCCAGCCCTATCACCTCATCCAGGTGATGGGGCTGGGAGAATGGGAATTGTGCCCTGCTTTGTTGTGTGGCCAGCAGGATGGGGTACGAACCCTGCAGCTGTGTTAACACTGCAGAGGTTCTGGATGCAGCATTTCCTCCTCTGGGTCCTTCACTTCAAAAATAAAAGGAAGCACACGGGTTAAAATGATGTTAGGGAGAGGAAAGTGAATAGCTGCCAAAAATGCCAGTTGGAGCAGCTGAATATCAGGTGAGGAGTTGTAACACATGGCTCTGTCCTCAAGCAAACACACCTTGGGCAGCCTTGGAAAGCTCTGTCAGCCTGACTGTGCAGGGTGAGGGAAAACCTGCCCAGCCCACTTTGGCACATTCTTGTTTTCTCTGTTTTTAGGGAAAAGAAATTGTACTTTCACATTAAGCAATATTGTATGGCTCATAATGAAGAGGAGGGAAGAAAAACATTTTGAAACACGATAGAGAGGCGAAAGGAGGCTGTTTCAAAGTATTTTGCTGTAAATCCTTAATCAGAGCTATTTCACACATTAGAAAGCCCATTGCTATGCAGAGATTACCGAAGCCTCATTCCAAGGTCAGATGGAAAGCAAGGCTTGGTGACGTGAGCGGGGAATTCTATGATGACCACATCTTGTAATCTGGAGACCTTGTGCTCATCCCTGGGATGTGTTCTGGAACAGCTCTTCATTAACTCCTTGTGATTCCCCTGCTGCATTTCCGGGGTTCCTCATGCCTTGCAGTGACACTAGAGGGAGGTACTCCTGTTTGGGAGCAGGAATTCTCTTAGCACTCCTTTCCCTCTCCGTTCACCTTGCTGTCATCCCAGTGAACTTTGTTTTGGAGGAGAGAAGCTCTGTGCTGTGGTGTGTCCCCTCAGCTCTGCTCCAGTGAGAGAGGCCACATTGCCAGACTGTGCTTTGTCCCTTCTGGGTGGGCGACAGCACACATTGCTCTCAGCAGCTCCGGATTATTATTGTAGAAATGCAAATATGTGACATGATAAGGAGGATAAGTGAGTTTGTCCCCTGGCACAGCCAACACTTCAGCTGTCGTTCTGGCTGTCCATCTCCCTGTGGTCTGTCTGAAGTGTCTGTTCCGTTGACTCACTTATATTCTCACATATATTTATCTGTGGTTTTTAACCTCTTGGTTCACAGGCTCAGAGTATTTCTGGGAGAGGTTTGTGTCTTTCTAGAGGAAAGTTAAGGCTTTTGGAAAAAAGTTTTCTTGGCTTAATTATTTTTCACAGATTCACAGGTAGTTTTGAAGCCTGAGATTGACCAGCTCACACTGAATTCCCTGATGTACAAACAGACAGACTGCCTGTCTTCTCCTGAAAGGCTGTGACAAATTTGACCTAAGTGCCTCCTTTCTTTCCATATGATTTCCATTCCATCTGAGGTTGGTGGAGAAACAAATGCCCCATCAGCTATTACATTCTTCAAGGATCTCCTTGCTGCTGCTATTTTCTGTCAGTGATGGGGAGATGGGTCCTGTCCCCTTGTCACCAAACCCATTCCCTGTCCCTGAAGCTGAACCTGTTGCTTGCACAACTCTTACATTCCCAGCTCCATCCAGTATTCCGGTTTTGATTCCTTGCCTAATTGCTTTTCTGGAGAACAGGATCACACTGAGCAAAGCCAAGAGGATCCAGGCACACACATGACACTTCTGGAAGCTGTACTTTTTAACTCATGTTGCAGGAGTGTGTCCTGTGAGAATGATCCCTGTTTTTGATGGTTCTTACAGATAAACCTCCTGAGCCTTGCTTTCAGCCAGGAAGAGGTAATAGGACCCGAGAAGAAAAGGAAGGTCAGTGAACCAGAGAAGCTGCCTCTGAACGGCAGGAAATTATGTTCGTTCTGACACACAATACATTTGGAAGGTGTGAGTTTGCATTGTCATCTGACTGGTACAGACCAATGTTTAACTCTTCCTCATCCCACGTGTATTTCTGCATGTTTATTAGTTTGTATTATGAAAACTGTCAAGAGGCAGCAAGGACCAGAATGGCCATGGCATTGCCAACCAGCTGCACTTGTTTGATGTTCTTAAGCTGAGAATTTATCATTCCACATGAATGGTGTCTGTGTGCTTCTTTCTGCCTCTTTCCCTCATACTCCCTGCTCCTCACTGGATAAGTCCTGTCCTCTGGGGCTGGACTGTCCCATGCCACTCTGTCACCCTGATTTAATGGCATTATTTCCAGATGAACTCTGAGGTATCAATGCCAGCAGGCAGCATGTCTCATGATCCACCACATTGTGCTTAACTTCATCTTTTCTGCCGTTTCCTGGAGCTTAGATTTTTTTTTCAAAGAAGGGGTCTTATCTCTATTGAGTGCAGAGATAAACTAATCTGTTCACATTTTCTGCTGGTGCTGGATATTTAGGTTTTTCTTCTGACTCTGCAAGTAGTGTTGCTGTGACTGTATCATCAGCTTATTTCTAAATCAGCACCCCACCATGTGCCGAGGGGCTCAGCAGTTGTGTGATATAAATTATGTTGTGATACACTCAGTTTAGAACCAGCTGTAAGAAAGGTACCCAGTGGCTGCAAATACAGGTAAGGAGAGCAATACATGACAAGTATCTGATCCTTAGAGTCTGGGGCTGTCATTTGCTGTGGCAGTGTCCAAGATTGGTTGCAGACATCAGGGCCCTCCCTTCCTGCTGGAGCAGTGATTTTTTTCTTGCCTAAAGCTGCCAGGAGATGGGATTGATGCATCTCCCTTCTGTTTTGACTGCTTGTCCAGAAAGTTGAAAAGCCTGAGTTGAAGGCCAGGCTGGACGTGCCTGACTGAGCAGAGGTAGTGCCCAGACTGAGCCCCCTGAGATGTTCTGCCACCCTTCTTCTCCAGGCAGAGGAGTGTTGGATTGCAATCCTAAAGCCAATCCCACAGCTGTCCCCCCTTGGCCCACAGCAAACAGACCCCTGCCTGTCCTTGAGCCCCCACAGTTTCTGGCAGGTTCCATGGCCTGATACCTATTTCACAAAACCTGCAGAGTACTGGAATTCTCCATTTTCTCCTCACTTTCACTCCATGTTCTCATTTTTGCACCTGTGGCTTAATAAGCCAGTTTGTTCACATGCCAGAGCCAGCCAGAAACTTTCCTTCTGCCTGGGTTTTGTAACAGTGTTTGCTCTCAGGGCTGCACATCCACAAGCAAGCCAGGTTCTGCACGTGGGCCTGCTGTCACCTCACAGCTCTGCCCTGGCACTGCTAGACTCTGAGGGCCACATTTCTGCAGCCCTGACTGCGCCCAAAGCCGTGTCCTGCTGTTGAGTCACACACAGAGGTGAGAGTGAAGCATGGCTGGGATTATGGCTGCTCCAGCAAGGTGATCTTACACCTCTCCATGTGGTTCCCAAGGGTTAGGAACACATCAGCCTGCCTGGTGCAGACTGGGGGATGCCAGGTGTCCTGGCCCCCAGTGAAAGTGCACACACAGCCACCACCATGTCAACACACGCCTTTGCTGCCCTACAACGCCCTGGTCTTGTAGCCAGAGCCAGGACTCACTGTCTCATTTCACATGGGGCTCTAATCAGTTATTTTACGGTAATGACTTTTAGTCATTTTCATTTCAGGCTTGGTTAGAAGTAAAGCAAGTGATGATGAAGTGCCACAGTAAATGTCTGATTTTTTTTTTTTCCCACTAAGTTGTGGTTACCTATATCAGATTCTAAGAAAAGTCTTTCCACTGCAGATTGGAATCATCTAAGCCACATATCCTTTTATTTATTGGTGATTCTGCTTGGCTAGTTAAAGGTAAAAAACCCTTTTTCTTATGTTTTGGTCGCATTTCTAGTTAATACTCATTAACTGACTTAATGTATGTTACACATCATCAACCTGATTCACTACTGACATAAAACAGAAGTGATTCGTTAGTAACGGTCCCTTGCCAATTAGTGAACTAAATTACGTTTGAACAATTTTCTTCAAAGATTCTCCTCCTCCCCTCATGCATCATTTGGCAAGTCCCCTGCATGCTTACAGTAATTGTGTGCATGCAGTGAAAGGAGACTGTTACCTCCTCAACCAAAATAAATGAATATGTGATCCTGGTGCTAATGCAGCAGTGAGTAATACAAAGAATCACAGCCATCCTCCCTTTGATCACCCAAAGATCCCAACAGCAATTAAGATTAAAAGCTGCTTTAAAAAAACCCAGAATATTAGGAACATTCTGTAAGGGGAAAGCGAGTGCTCCCCAGGGTTTTTCAGAAAACCAGCAAAGAAGGGGAAACCTGTTCTCGGTTATCGCCACCACAGGCTCTTCAGTCACTGTGGTGTGGATATCCTCAACCTGCCAAGCCACAGCCACAGGTTAGTGGGGCTTCTGGAAATCCTTCCTTCTTTCTGAGAGAGTGGTTAACAAGAAGAGCAGTCTTGGTTTCAAACTGAAAGTCAAACTGAAGTCAAACAGAAAATGCATCGTCTTAACCACATCCTTAAATATCCTGTCCTCGACAGGAAAATAGCCCCAGTCCCTGGGGCTGTGCGGGAAGCAGGTGGACAGGTATCAACATTTGGTTTTCACCTGAAACTAGAGGATTCTTTTGGGATTTCCACGGTTGTGTGTGATTTAAGAAGTAATCTGATCTGATCACTGCTGCTGCTGTTTCAGTTTTGGAGAGATAGCAGAGAGGAGAAACGAAACATGACCCAGGAGCAGGAGAAACGAAAATGAGTTCATGCTGAAAACAGGAGAGTTCTGCCATTGATTTTAATGAAACATGGAGGGGCCTCTATCCATGGTGGTAAAACAAAAATCACTGTCCCAGTGAGCTGAGTGCTCGTGTTTTCCCTCCAGTGAATTTAGGAAGTGACCCCAGTGGAATGTCTTGGCTATAACTTGCTCTGAAGGTGTTTAGAAATCAACCAGTGTTTTCCTGAGTGTAATTCTAATCACCAATCTTTTACCCCAGGGGCTGTTCTATGAGATTACCATCTCAGGGTTTTGGCTCGAAGTTTAATTTTTGTAGGTTCTGCATTCCTCCCCTGAGTCAGCAGGTAAGGTATGTGGCTGTGGCCTGCGTTTGTCATGCCACAGGGCTGCCATTCTTGGGGGCCAAGGCCCCCGTGCCAAAAGCAATGTCACCCTGCTGGAATCCCACCCACGTGTGTCACAGGGCAAGGTCTTTTCTGTTAATGGATGAGTAAAATTTCACCAGGCTTTTGTTGCCATCACGAGGTAAGTAAGAAGGATTTGCATCTGAGCTGGCACATTTTCCAGAATCAGTTTCCAAGGCTAATTTAAGTCTGGTTGGCATGTAGATTTTTCCTTTAAGCGGAGGCTGAGATTCCGAAGGCTCACAGTTTTCCATAGGAAACACCACCCTGGGTATCCGTGTGCCAGACAGGCCCGTTTGGCATTTCCCAGAGCATCAATGACCCACTGTTCTAAGGCAGAATCGATTGGCTGATGGTGTGAATACCTGGCAGGGGAGCTGACTGTACACTAGAAAAATAGGAATGCAAATACCCTGCTTGTGATCCGTGGGTTCAATACTCACATCTCTGGAAGTGTCCAAGGCCAGCTTGGACAGGGCTTGGAGCACCCTGGGATAAGAGAAGGTGTCCCCATGGCAGGCAGTGGGATGAGATGGGCTTTAAGGTCCCTTCTAATTCAAACTGTTCCACAATTCTATGATTTAACATTCTTTAAAAAGGTTCATGGCTGTTTATAAGAAAAACACCTAGCCCTGCCCTGGAGGACTTTGTGCAAGCACCAGAGGGAGAAAGGGGGTGTGGGAGGCAAATACAAGGTACTGGTTTCTTTTCCAAGCATGTCATGCTAGATTCTGTTCATGCTACTTGTGTTTCTCTACAGGACGTGAAGTAAGGGGATGTTTACTCTGATGAAAGTCTGGGCTTGATAACAGGAAACCAAGTCCTTTGTGCAGTAGATTGACTTGAATCACACACAGACCTTTTTTTCAATAACAGAGGGTAAGACTGTGTAAAATACAGGAAAATGGTGTTTCCAGAAAACAAAACTGGCATTTGGAGTTGGCTAGAATGTGCCCAAGCCTCTGCCAGCCTCAGCTCTGTGAATGTCAGCCTGAGCAGGTGGTCGAGGCTCAGCCACGGGTCAGGGCCTCGTAGGAGAATCAGGGGGACAGTTGCTTTTTGTCCCTCAATACTTCTCCTTAAAAGTTCACTCTAGACAGAAAATCGAAGCTGCGTGTGCCTGTGGGTGAGGAGCAGTGCTGGGATGCAGGAGACCCTGCAGTGTAGGGACATTCAGTGGTTTAGGGAAGGATTCCCTCCCACCCTCCCACTCTTCCCCCACATAGGGAGTGCTGGCCTTTGGGGCAGGAACCATCTCAGGAGCCCTTGCAGGAGCTTTGTTACAAGGGTTTGATCTGTTGGATGTTTCCAAGTGCTTCTTCAGTGTTATTAGAACAGCACTGCACGATGCAGCTCCATTAATAACCAATAATTCCAGAGTGAGGGAGTTCTGCCTACATGCAAAAACACGCTGAACTCTGTTCACACATCTCCAGCTGTTCTCTGCTGCAGCTCTCCAGGCACAGGATCACAGAATGGTTTTCATGGAAAAGGACCTTAAAGCTCACCTCACTCCTCCCCCTGCCGTGGGCAGGAACATTTTCCACCATCCCAGGCTGCTCCAAGCCCTGCCCAGCCTGGCCTCGGGCACTGCCAGGGATCCAGGGGCAGCCACAGCTGCTCTGGGCACCCTGTGCCAGGGCCTGCCCAGCCTCACAGGGAAGAGTTTCTCACCCATATCCCATCCAGCCCTGCCCTCTGGCAGTGGGAAGCCATTCCCTGTGTCCTGTCCCTCCATCCCTTGTCCCCAGTCCCTCTCCAGCTCTCCTGGAGCCCCTTCAGGCCCTGCAAGGGGCTCTGAGGTGTCCCTGGAGCTTCTCCTCTCCAGGTGAGCACCCCCAGCTCTCCCAGCCTGGCTCCAGAGCAGAGGGGCTCCAGCCCTGGGAACATCTCCCTTGGAGTGGTTTCCTCTGGACTGGCTCCAGCAGCTCCATGTTCTCCTTGTGCTGGCTCTCCTGAGCTGGAGGCAGCTCTGCAGCTGGGGTCTCACCATGGAAGTTAATCTCCACCTTCCAGTCCCAGTATCTTCCCTGCCATTAACTGAAGACTGGATCTTATCCATTGAAGGCAATCACTTGCTGTTGTTCATTCCTCCTGGAGCACACTGTCCTACATCAGCAGGGCTCTGGTGATTCTCAGCTGTGTCCCCTAAGCAATGGGCTGGGAAAGGACAGCACAGGTGGTTACAACCTGTGTGTTCTCCTGAAAGCTTGGATTGACTTCCCATGGGTTTGGTTAGTATTCCATCAGAACCTTTCCCTGACCTGGCTCCCCCAGTTGCCAACAGCTCGTGAGGGTGGAAAGGGAATTATCCATGGGGCAGGGACCCAAAGGACCTCTTGTTTTGGCACAAACCTCCACAAGCTCAAGAGGAGCCAGAGCCTGTGGCACAGCACAAAAACTCCCCAGAAACAATTTGGTGTTATTCCATGGCAAATCAGTGCATGCTTCGGCACCTGGGAGATGCTGGCAAGCAGGCACAGCTGAGTTGCCCATACAATCAAATATTTCCCATTCCTGATGGTTGTTACCTGGTTTCCCTGCTGAAGCACTGGAATTACACTGAAATAAAAAAAGGAATCAGGCCAGTTGACTGGCACTGTGTTCTGTTTTCAAAGAGTTGCACAGAGAATTTAACTGGAAGCCTTGGAGCAGGAATATCAGAAAAAAAAAGCAACTCCCAGTATTTCTGTACATTTTAGCTAAGGCCAGATGGGCTCCTCCAAGTATACTTTGCTGCATGTATTAATTTGGGGAAGCTTTGTGTGCTTTAAAGCTTTTGGTGACTTGGAAGTCTGACCCACAATCAACTCACAGTGCTTCTGTAAAGGAAATCTAAGGATTTGACATGGATGTGTCAATTTTCTGGTTTAAAAAAAGACGTCAGCCTGCAAGTAAACTTGCCATGGCAGTGGTGTGTTGGAGGGCCATTACCTACTTATTTCCAAAAATTATTTAGCCGACTGGCTGGCCGCCTTTCCTTTTTCCCAGGCTCTTGGAGAGAATGTAAAAGCTGAGCTACTTGGCTACAAGAGATTTTCTCCTCTGGAATTGGCAGCTGCTCATTCCGGAAGAGCAGCAGCATATTTGGCCACAGATTGCAAAAGAAAGGGGAAAACCATTATTTTTTCATTTTGCTTTTTTAACTCTCCAGTGGGAGACATTGACTGGGTGACCCTCATTGCTACAGCATTGCTAAGGCTTCCCTATTCCTTAAAAGTAAAAAATTAGGATATTCATTTCTTAAAAATACACATATTCCCCTTGGCTGGGCTCTGAGCACGCGGGTGCCAAGTGTCTCATTGTGTCAGGCCTTACACAGCAGCACATTCAACGTCACAGCTTCATGAGTCAGGGTTTTCTGTCTGAAAAGGATCACGTCAAGAAAACCAGGACAAAAATTCCCTATAGCCCAGCAACAGAGCGTGCTGTGTAAGAAGCTGTGGTGGGAAGGAGAGTGAGATGTGAGAGTCAGATCTGTCGGCCTGGGCATCCTTCCACGCCGGACAAAGGCAGTGACGGTCAGCGCGGCTCCGTGACTCAAGGGCTTTGATAATGGCTCCAGGAGGAGCTGGGAGCGTGGGCCTGGCCAGAGCTGCGGCCGTGCTGTGGCTTTGCTGATGTCAGGGCACCTTTGAAGCCGCTCCACCAGCGCCTCAGCGCTCGCAGTGCCGGGCTGAGGGTGCCGTGAGGGACCGTGGCTCCTGCTCCGACCTGCCAGCGTGGGATTGCACGGAGCTGCTGGGAGCTCTGGGGCCTTGCAGGTGTTACATCACAGGGACTCTGCTGCTGTCACCACCAGCCCCGTGTGCATCACTGTGGCAGGAAAGGCTGCACATGGGGAGGCTTTGGGTTTTCAGCTGCTATTTCCTCTGCTTTCCATTAGTAATTCCATTAATCCATCAGCACCTATTGCATCCGCAGGTCACAAGATGCTTTGTAAAGGAGGTTGAACATCTTATGTAGGGAGGGGCAGGACGCAGGGAATGGCTTCCCACTGCCAGAGGGCAGGGTTAGGTGGGATATGGGTAAGGAATTGTTCCCTGGGAGGGTGGGAGGGTGGGCAGGCCCTGGCACAGGGTGCCCAGAGCAGCTGTGGCTGCCCCTGGATCCCTGGAAGTGCCCAAGGTCAGGTTGGGAGGGGTCTGGAGCAACCTGGGCTAGTGGAAAGTGTCCCTGCCCATGGCAGGGGGTGAAACAGGATGAGTTTTCGGGTCTCTTCCAACCAAAATTATTCTACAATTCTATGAGCTTTATGCCCACTATAAAGAGGGAGAAGCTGAAATTCAAAGTGGAAGTGACTCTCCTGAGGTCACAACTCTGCCAGCCCAGAGTGATTTGACAGACCTCAGTTCTTCAAGATCCTCTCAACAGATGTTTCTCTGCTGTTTCTGATGTTGTGTAGATTTCTGTGAGGAGTTTCCTTTATTAGTCCAGAATATTACTGGAAAGCCTTGTGAAGCAGGGCTTTGGGAAATTAATTTTCCCTAAATTCAGTGGTCTGCTGGGGGCCATCTCACTTTCTCCCATGATCTGCACCTTAGTGGTGACGTGATGTTTGAGGGAGGCATCAAAGAGAGGCGCATATGGAGGGATGTTGCTGTAGCTGAAACCCTTTCTGTTGGTGCACCCACTCCAATTTGAGGTGTTTCAGAGCTCTGACTGAAGGCCAACATCCTTAAACAACGTATTTGGTCGATGAAGAGAGATCAGCTCTTTCCCAGGGTGATTCAGAGTGGAGACAGACTCTCCTTTTGAATCACTGAAGGAAGCCTTTCATCCCTCTCTGTTATCTGCAGAGGGACATCTCCCCCCTAACACTGGTCTTTGAATAAGCTGCTGTGGATCCCACCTGCATCCCACTGGTCTTGGCCAGCAAAACCTCTGGATTTGCTCCTGTGCCCTTGTGAGGGATGATCAGAAGTCCTGCTCAGGCACATTATTTTGTGTCTGTGCACCGAGGAGTCTTTGCACCTTCCTCTGGATCATCTGTTGCAAGTTACTGCTGGAGGCAGAGATGGGCTGGATTGGCTTTAGGTCTGATCCAGCCATTCCCGTCTTCCTTTGATCTAGAATAATGTTTAGCCATCACTTACTGGTGCAGGAAGGATGAGGATTTTGCTGATTTCAGTATATCTGCAGATTTTTTGAGAAACAAAGAGTCACTTTCTTTGGGTTAAGTGAGTCTGGAGATTAGCGCTGATCCCCATGAATCCTGTGGTGTGTGTGCAGCATTCCTGGGAGCTGTGCAGGGACTCCCTGGGTGAGCACAGCCAGCCTTGGGCAGGCTCATGGGGTAAACATGAGAGAAGATGGTTTGGTGTATGACAGTGGAGCAAAGATGGAATGAAATGGGAATCATTGGGGGGCTCAGTTACAGGAGGTTCAGGAGGTTTTGCTGTCTATTTCCAGTTCCTCTGAAACTTGATTTTCTGCTGAAAAACTATCTCAGGAGGATTTGTGTGAGGCCACTCAGGAGCTGAACTGAATTGGGGGACTGGCTTTTGAGCCTTATCTATGGTATTTTCTGAAGAAGACAACAGGTGAAGGAGGGTGATAAAATTCCCCTGGCCCCAACCTCTGCTTCCAGGATACGGCTGGCCTCCTCAAGCCAAGGCAGGAGGGAAAACCACTTCATTCCTGGGAGCCCACCTGCTCTCCTGCTGCTGCTCCCACAACCAGAGAACATTCCTTTGCTCAGGAGAGCAGGAACTCTGTGCCAGGCACTTCCCCACCTGCGTGGGCCAGGAGGAAGAGGAAGGCAGGCACGGCAGCTGCCCCTCGCCAGGCAGGAGCTTACAGAGAAAGCTGGATCCCTTCTGGGTAACACTGAATTCCTAAGCCAAGCAAGGGGTGAAGATTCCCTTCCCTGGGAGCAAGGCAAGTCTGTTCTTGGTGGGAAGTTCCTTCTCAGAGGCTCACCTGGGGAAGAAGGAGGGAGATATGGGAACAGCCAGGCTGTGTGGGACTGCAGGAGTGCAGCCTGCCCTGTGATGGGACAGGGACCAGTGGAGTGATTTCCCTGGAATGTCAGGATATCTCACCCGTGGGCATGAATGAACAAAGGTGGGGGAGAACCTTGGGTTTTCCCTTGCCCACGGTGCTCTGATTCCTGGTGCTTTCCCACTGAGACTCAAAGAGAAGCTGCCTTGTCCCTCCCCTTTCTCTTCCCAGTGTGGCACATAGCTGAGAAGGATCCTCATGGATCCAGGCACTCAGCTGTCTCCTGCAGCAAGGGTAGGCAGCATCAAACAGTCTCCTCTGCTCTTCTCACAGACTGGTTTAGGTTAAAAGGGACATTAAAGCCCATCCCATTCTACCCTCTGCCATGGCAGGGACACCTTCCACTGTCCAAGGCTGTTCCAAGCCCCAGTGTCTAACCTGGCCTTGGGCACTGCCAGGGATCCAGGGGCAGCCACAGCTGCTCTGGGCACCCTGTGCCAGGGCCTGCCCACCCTCACAGGGAGGCATTTCTCCCTAGTATCCCATCTGTCCCTGCCCTCTGGCAGTGGGAAGCCATTCCCTGTGTCCTGTCATCCTTGTAAAAGTCTTTCTTGTAGGTTCCATTTAGGAACTGCAAGGCCACAATTAGGTCATCCCATAACCTTCTCTTTTCCAGAGTGAACAATCCCAATTCTCTCATCCTTTCCTCACAGCAGAAGGGCTCCAGCCCATCTCTGGACTGTCTCCAGCAGCTCCAGGTCCCTCTGCTGGCCCCCAGGGTTAGGCAGCTCTGCAGGGGGGTCTCACCTGTGTGGCGCAGAGGGGCAGAATTCACCCCCTGCCCCAGCTGCTGCCCAGGGCATGGGGAGTGTCTGGGTCCCAGTGCACGCAGCCAGGGCATGACCAGCACCCCAAAATCCTTCTCCTCAGAGCTGCTCTTGCTCCCTTCATCCCCACCTTAAACTGATCCCAGGTGTTGCCCCAACCCAGGTGCAGCAGCAGCACTTGGGGTCCTGTTAAACCACATGGGATTCCCATGGACCCACTGCTTGAGTTTGCCCAGGTCCCTCTGAGTGGCCTTGTCCTTTGAGTGTGTCATTGCACCCTCAGCTCAGTGTCATCTGCAAACCTTCTGAGCATACCCTCCCTCCCTTCCTCGACATAACTAATGCAGATCCTAAATACCACTGGCCCCAGTACGGACCCCTACAGCAGCTGCAGTTGGAACTTAGAGTTGCTCAAGCTCCAGTGAACTGCAGGATTCCACACAGTGCCTCCCTCCTGCCCTGCTCCTCAGGGCTGCCCCATACTTGTAATTTCTGTTGTTTCCCCCCCTCCACGCAGCCCCCCGAATGAATCCGACTAGCTCAGAGATATGGGGCTGTGAGGGGAGGAATTCCAGGAGAGGGGAAAGTATTCAAAAGAGGCTCTTACCCCAGAGAAGTTGGAACAGCTCTCTTTATTCTGTGGTGTCCATGGAGAGCGGGGCAAAAGAGAGAGAACAGGAAGTTTCAGGGGTCTATATAGGTTTTGGACAGGGTGGGCTCTCCTGGCTCCCCGCCAACCCCGTTGGGGCAGGAAGGAGGATCCAGGGGTTATCCTGATCAGAGTCACAGAGGCCCGGGGAAAGGGGGGCAAAAGGGTGCCATGAGCTCACCGTAACACATACTTGGACCAAATTCCTGGGCTGCAGACCAGGCTGAACACCTGAAGTCTCCCTGTGCCAGAGCAGCCGGCGGGCAGGTCTGGCTCTCTCCCAGCACCCGGCACCGGGAGCTGCGGGCTGACCCCGCGGGGCTGCGCTGCCTTTGGCACCCAGCACATCCCGGCGGGAATAGCAGGTGGCCACCGGCCAGGATTCCAGGCTGGGATGGAGCACCCCGGCCCGTCCCTCGCTGCCGGCTGCCTGCAGCGCCCCGGGGCAGCGGCTTCGCAATTGCGAGCGGCGGAAGCGGCAGCGCGGCCCGGGCAGCGCCGCGGTCACTGCAGCCCCGCCGGCCGCTTCCTTCCCTCCGCCTCCCGGCAAGGGAAGCTGCCCCAGCAAAGTGCCCATCAGCAAAAAGGCTGCGGGTGCCGCAGGGACGCACAGCTGCCTTTTGGATCAGCGCCCGACAACTTGGCAGGAATTGCGCTAGAGGGTGGAATAGCAGAGCTGGGAGAGCCAGGGGGTCTGGGAGATATAAGCGGGACCTTATATCTGACCCACGGGGCTGGGGACAGTTGCTACCTCAGGTTATTTTTTGGAGGTGTTTGGATATTTCTAGGGAACTGCCCTGCCTGTGTTTTCTGCCCAGCTGGCTCTCTCCTCCCCTGTGGTTATGGAAAGATGTTTCTCAGCCAGAAGTGCCTTGGTTCCGCAGCGCTCCCTGCGAGCTGTGTGACACTGCCTCCAGCGCTGGGACCGGCGCTCTGTGCTTTCCCACAATAGCCTGGACACCGCTGTGAGGACGCCAAAAAACCTCCTGGCTCCAGAAGGGATTTAGCCCAGCAAAGCCTTTCTGCTGCCTGAATTCAACCCCTCATCCTGCCGTGTCCGAGCCTCTCTTGGTTCCATCTTCTCTCAACCGTGCTGCTTGCACATCCCGGCTGGAAAGGATGTTGGGAGAAAGTCTGTGGAACTGGGGAGTGAAGCTTGGAGATGCTGCGGCGAGCAGCTCCTGCGTGGGAGCGAGCTGCCTGTCTGCTCCCAGTCCTGTCTCTTCCTGGGGCTCTTCCACATGCAGCAATCCTGGAAAATCAGGAAGATCTCTCCTGAATGTCTCTCGCTGTGGTCAAAGCCCTGGAGTGTCTTGTCTCACCCTACAGTGGTGGACAGCAGACCACTCTGCCCTGCTCCACCACATCCCCTGCACCTCCCACTCCACCTTCTCAGGCTCAGCAGGTGCTGGGCTTTTCCAGCCCCTCTGCCAGGCTGTTTCCCATGCTGGGTCAGGGCTTTCTCAAAGTGATCACCTCATCCCATGGGCTGGCAGCTGATGGAAGAGTGGTTCCCATGCTCTGCCAGCCGCTGCCAAAGTTGCTGCCAGACCCTGCTCATCCCTGCTCTGAAGCCTGCCTGCACCACTTTGGCTTCCCAGGGCTCTCCCATCCCATCCTCAAGCACCATTTTGGTGGTCCCCATCCAGCTCAGCCCCTAAACTGGTGCTGACACCTTTGCAGGCAAACGGATTTGTGGCCAGCAGTCCCCTCTGGCCAGGTTCCATCGGCCATGTGCCCACTGGGAGAGGGTGGCAGAGGGTGGCATCCCTCCTCCCATCTCTCTCCAGGCATTTATGCAGTGCTCGCGTGCAGGCAGCTGGAGGGAATCAGAGGAGCCGCTTAGAGAAAATCTGGGCAAAGACAAGGGAAAAAAAAAAAATCCTGGGACCTGGCAAGAACCTACGCAAGTTTCCATGAGAAATCCAACGTGGCCATCCAGCCCGGCTGTGCTGGAGCGTTCCCAGGCCTCTCCCAGGGTCAGCAGTATTGCCAATGCCCACCCAACTTTCGGCAGAGCCCTGACCAAGCCTGGTCTCCTGCCCAGGGCTCCAGCAGCTCCCGATCCCATTCTCCCTCCCTGCTGCCCGTTCCCAGCTGCCCAGGGAGCTGCCTGCCTCCCGTTGCTCCCGTGACATATTTATTGCTATCAGTTTAGTCTTTAATTTCCTTTGTTTCAGAATATCTGACGGCGCAATTAAGAAGGCCCGAAGGGAAGCGTGTGTGTGCTCGGTCATCAGACCTGCGGTTACCGTCTGTCTGGAAGTGGCGCTGGAGCGGGGCTCGGAACAGCTGCCAGGTTTCCAGGCTTGTTTTCGTTTTCTAAGAGGTTAACTGGGAGCCCGTCGCGAAGAGACACCCGTACACACCCAGAAACCCCGCCACACACACGGAGCCACACGCACCCGTACGGAAACACACACATAAACACAGATGTGGGCCGGCACGGGGACATGTAAACACAGCCCTGCGCGGAACCAGCCCCGAGAACGTGGGATGGGACCTGCCTTATCCCGGCTTTCCACAGGCCGTGGGGTGGCAGGTCGGGACTGCCCGGGGAGCGGGGAGCCAGCTGCACCCTGCACCTCCAATCCACCAAGGGCTGCTTGTTCTGCCCCAGCTCCGGCACGGTGGGGCAGGTCCCTCCCGCTGCCCGGCCGAGACCTTCTGGGGGAAGAGCCCGGTCACAGTAGCTGTGAAGAGGCACAGCTGGGGCTTGTTTCCTCCCGGCCTTGGCTGCAAGGCGAGCATGCGAGGATGTGGATGCGCCTGGGGCTGGGATTGTGGAGCTCTCCCCGCCAGCATCGGGAGCTGGGCTGGGCTCCTCTGCCCAGGCGTGCTGGAGGGGGCAAAGGAAACTTTTATATTAATTACAGCAGGGTTAGGAAAGGAGAGAGCCTTTCACTTTGTCCTAGGGACTGGTAAATCCTTAGGGGCTGCAGCTCCTGGTGCCCTGGAGACTGGTGGTGCTGGAGATCTGTGGTACTGGAGTGGTGGGGACTGGTGCTGGTGGTTGCTGGGATGATGTGGACCAGTGTGTCAGGGTGATGGGGGCTGGTGGTGTCAGAATAACGGTGACAATGGTGCTGGGGTGATGGGACCAAAGGTGGCAGGGTGACCTGTGAGCCCAGGGTGGTGAGCATCTCAGAGAGCCACTGCTGCCCCACAGCAGCTGACACACAGCAGCACCAAGGTGGAGCGTTTGCCAGCACAATTTGGCAACACCAAGGTGGGGTGACCACAGTTTCCGCCTGGAAAACCCCATCCCAGAGCCTGGCAAGCATCTCACCAGGGCTGCCGGGAAGAGACAGACTTCACCCACCCATGGCTGTCTTTCCTGCCCCAACAGCAGAGCCCGTGTGGGAAATGCCAGGCTGGGAAAACAGCAAGGAGAAATCCTTCTAGGAGCAGATTGAGCCCCTAGACAGTGCCTGGCTGCAGAGGAGAATCTCTGGTGGCTTTTAAGGGCTGGGTTCATGCTGCTGCTGTGGGGCCTCATTTGGAGCTTGCTCCTCTCCCACTCCTGTCTTCACAAGACGTGTAGGAACTTCCTATCTCTGGAGCCTCGGGCCCTTAGTCAAATTTGGTTGGCAGCCACAGGCGCGCACACGCTTGCCCGGCGGGATTGCACGCACACCTTGTTTTCTTAGGAAACAAGAGAGGAGCGTGACCCAGGCCAGGTAGCACTTCATTCTGCTGTAATAAATAACATGTCAACTCTGCTGGCCCCAAAACCTGTCCCAGATGCAGTGAAGGCCAGGGGGGAAGCTTGGCATCCTCGTAGTGAGCTCAGCCAGGTGAGGGAGGTGTGGCCCAGCTCAGTAGGACACCCAAGGTGCCCATCAGGGCTCAATCCCTGCCTTGCTGCAGGCATGGGCTGGGAGTCCTCAGCAGAGGCTGGGAGCCCTCAGCAGAGGCTGGGAGTCCTCAGCAGTCCTCACCCTGTTGGTGTTGGGTGAAACCCTGAGCAGGGAAATTTTTAGCTGGGAGTGTCCCCCTCTTCCACTGTGGTGCCCCTGGGCTGGAAGTGCTGCTGTGCCCTGGGCTTGGAGAGTGTGGGGAGAGCAAAGAGCAGGGACAGACCCATCAGTCTCAGCCAGGGCTGTTGTCCTTTTCCCCTTCATACTGAGAGGAACCTCTGCTTTCCTTTCCTCTGTTTCTCCAGGAATCTCCATTCTTTTTGCTGACTGAATTAGTTTTAGTGGGAAAAGGGACAGCAGGGGCTCATCTTTCCCCAGAGCTGCACTGATGTGCAGCCAAACGTGGCACAACCCCGTGTGCCCTACAGGGCCGGAGGCCACCAGCTGGAGCAGCAGGAGGGGTACAGGGGCTTCAGTGGCGTGTGCCCTCTCTGCAGCCCTGGCTCCAAGGACCCTGGGGACCTGCCACAGCTCCTGCTTTGTTCCAGGGCTGGTCTTTCCCCACCATCCCCACCATACTAGTGGGTCTCTCCCAGTGTTGCCTGCCTGCTGTTCTGGGAGCCTGCTTGGGATTTGCTTCCAAACACTTTTCTTCCCATCTCTTCACCTTTGCCAGCCCTCTGCCTCATCACAAAGTTCACTCCCTTTCCATAGGTGAGATCTTTCCCTTGAGCCCTGATGTACCCCTCAGGGCAGGAATTATGTAGATTCAGGCCATCTGAAATGCCTTGTTAAGCAGATCTCTCAAACACCTTCAGCCTCACAGGTCCTGCTGAATTTTGGGCTTTGGGATCAGTCTCCAAGGCAGATTCCACATCCCATGAGACCCGAGCAGAGCAGGGGTGGAAGAGCCGGGATGTTCACTCCCTTTTGGACGCTGATGACCGGGTGCTCTGCATGCTGAGGCTCTGGCCAGGGCAGTGAGCACTTTCTCGGGGCTCCTCCATCGGTGCCAAGCGCAGCCGGGGCTGCGGAAGCGCTCCGGTCTCTGTTGGAGGGCAATAGCTGCGCCGAGATAACCCCGCTATCAGATCCGCGGGGCTGACCACGCCCGTCGCTCCAAGGCAGCCCAAAGCATCCCCTCCCCGAGGGAGAAGGGTCCTGAGCCCCGTGCGGGGGGTCCCCAGCCAGCCCCAAGTTGGGGCGCAGCAAGGAGAGGCCGCTCCAGCAGCTCCGCAGGGCTGGAGTTGACCCCGCTCCAAATGAGACTAAACACTTGCTGAGCAAAGCTACCGACAGGGGTCTCGGGGGACCACTGGGGATGTGTCATCCTGCTCCCGAGCCAGCCCCGAGCTCCAGCGGTGTCACACAGAGAGTGGCTCTGCCAGGGGGTCCGGATCCTGCCCCTGCCCTCCCCCGGCTCCTGCGGGCCTGTGCCAAGTCCCCTGCTGGGCACGGGGGCGGCTCTCGGAGCCGGGTCCTGCAACAGAGGTTGTGTTCGTCTCGCCTCCAGCCCATTGTCTTGTTTATTTGTCACGGTTGGTCCCCAATTAGGAGTTCGAGCCGTTTGGGACAAGAACTGTTTCTTCCCATGTGAGCGTGTGGTTCCCGCTCCGCCGGGCTGTGATGTGGCCGGCGACCCGCAGGAGCATCTGCTATTGCAGCAACAGTGCCCGAATGCGTTTCAGATGGGCTCGCCTCTGCTTTGCGTGCTCGGGCCGCCGGCCAGCCCGGGACGGAGCCTCCAGCCGGCCCTCGGGATGCGATGTTCCCGTCCTCGGGGACCCGCCTGGGGAGATGGTCACCAGCCGAACGCGTCTGGCCAGTGCCGAGCCCTGGGGGGACCCCTGGATGGGGTGAAGTGGGCAGCAGTAGGTCCGACCCCAGCCTGGGCACACACGGGGCAAGGCGGGATGCTCCACCTGGGATCTCTCAGGGAACGGCCCGACCGCCTCCCCCGGCTCTGCCGGCGAGCTCAGCCCTGCTTGGGACGCTCCCGCCGGCTCGGAGCCGGGGCTGCAGCGCGGGGCACCCCGCGGAGGGGACGCGCGGCCGGTGGTGCCCCAGCCCCGCACCTGCCCCCGCGGACGGCAAGTCCCGTCCGGCCGGTGGCCCCGGGGCAGCGTCAGGCAGCGCATGATCCGCGCCGCGGGGCCAAGGGCTGAGGTCAGTCAGTCACACCCAGGCAGCGGCACTGACTTCACCGCGGGCAGGAGCAGCTCCTCACGTATCCCGCTCCCCGAAGGCAGCGCTGACCCGCCGCTCGGGGCCCGTGGTCAGGCCGCTCCGTTATCGGGCCGCGAGCACCGCTCCCATCGCAGCGGATGGCTCCCCGGAGCCCCTCCTGGCTCTCGTCCCGGCCAACATCGTTTCTCCGCTCCTGGGGCCGAAGGGGAGCCACAGACAGGGTCCTGCCGGGGCCGCTGGGGAAGCCGCAGCGGCGGTTCCTGCGCGGTGCTCCCGGTCCGGCCCGGCCCGCGGGGCTGGCCCGCTGCCCCGGGCCGCCGGCTGGGTGGGATCAGCCGCTGGCTGAGGTCATTGAAAGCCCTTTCCATCTCTCCCGGGTCTGGGATGAGCAGAGCAGCGCGTCCTGCCTCGCTGGGGCGATGGCACGAGCCGGGGGCCACCGCCGGCCCCGACTCCAAAACCTCAGGGGAGGGCAGAGGAAGGGATTTGGGGGTTTTAAGGGGCTTGTCCGTACATTTCCAGGGAAGGAAGAGTTAATCCCCCGCCTGCTGCTAATGAGCCTTAACTGGGAATGACCCGACACAGGGGAGAAGTGAACCCATTGTCCTCGCCTGGGTTTGACTGTCTTCCAGGGAGACTCATGAAACGCAGAGCCGGGGCGTGAGTTCCCGATTTATGTCAGGAGGTTGTGATTTATTCTATTTATTTATTTTTGCCATCTGGTTGAGGAGGGATGTTGAACGCAAGCGTGAGAAATCCAGATGTGCACAGCTCCTCGCTCTGCGCAGGACATCGTCCCCAGCCCAGCCCCGGCCCTGCCCCAGGCCCTGCCAGCCCTGGAGCTGCCCGGGGCGGGTTGGTGGCACCCTGTGGCACCTTCCACATCCCTGGTGGGAATGAACTGTGCCTGCTGATACAAGGAAGGACTAAGTTTGGATGTCTAGCCCTGGACTTCCCAGCATAGGAAATATTATATATTTCCGTATCATAATATAATATATAATGCCGTAGGAAATATTATATATTTCTGTATCATTATATAATATTGTATAATGCCGTAGTAACAATAGCCATGGGGACACCTGTGTGTCCCCAGCTGCAGGATCAGGGTGACCCTGGCAGCCATCAGGGTGCCATGGTGACAAGTGCTGCAGGACCTGGCCCTGGGGCATAATGCCCATCCTAAAGTGATGATGCCCTGCCCCATGCCTGTGTTTTTTTGGGGGGGCTGTATTGCTTTGAGTGCATTGTATCCCACAGTGCAGGCAGGAAATGGGCCCCACAGATGGGCTGCAACCCCAAAATGGGCATCTTCTAGGGCAGGGACACAGGGGACACCCAGGGTCCCTTCCCTGGTGGCAGGCTGGATGATGGAAAAAAGCCACATCATGCATTGGGAGACACCCTGGCATCCAGGGATGTCCCTGAGTGCTTCATCTGTGGGATGGAGGAGCCCATTCTCTTTTGGCATTGGCCCCTTCCATGAAGGGACAGCAGGGCCAGGCTGGAAATGGGCACTGCTGGCCCCGCTGTCACCACTGGCACAAGGCTGTGCCAGTCTGGGGTCAAACCCACACCACGAAACCTCCCATAGGAGCTGAGGGTCACAACTGGGCAACACGGCCCTGCAGGGCAGAGGAAGAGGAGCTTAGGGGGCAACTTGTGAATTTCTGTGGTGATCTTTAGGTCGGGGCTCCTCTGAGACACGAGAGATGATCACACAGGATCTTAGCTCATCCGCTTGCTGTCTCATGCCTGGGAGGTTTGGCCAGTGGCCCAAGGGCTCCGGAGGAGGAGGAAAATTTCATCATCCTGCTCCAGCGTCTCCTGTATAATCAGCCCCTTGTTAACCGATACAGCCCCATACAAGGCTGAGGAGCGGCCACTGCTGCAGCCTTAGGTGGTCTTGGCCTCGGCAAAGCTCTGCTGAGCCTCTCCCAGCACGGCCTGGGAAGCAGCTCTGATTTTATCTGCTGTGTCCCCTCCACCTCGCACATGCTCACTCAGCTCCCTCAGCCTCTTCCCAGCCTTTCTCCGATTCCCCAGGAACTTCCAGGGTTGCCAGAGTGAAGTTACCCACACCAAGGTGCTCCACACACTGGGGTGGTGCCCTCACCGTGCTGGTGCCCGTGCCATGCTGCTCCCCACGCTGCCACGGTACCCACAGCAAGATGCTCCCTGTGCCAGGACAATCCCTGCATGTGATGGTCCCACATCGTCCCAGCACTTTTGAGCAGCTGCTGAGTCAATTTAAACATTCCCCCCACCTGGAAAAATATATTTCCAGTCAGTATCCTATAGCAGGTGGGAAGGGAGGCAGGAGCGAGGTGATCCAAAGCAATGCCTTGAGGGCTTTTTTCCCTGAGGGTGCTTTGGGGGAGCAGAGCTGTCTGAAGGTGAGCACAAAAGGCACCCAAGGAAGAGCAGTCAAATATAGTCTGTTTCTATTGGTTTATTTTAAAAAAAGTAGAGTAAGAAGTATAAAAAAATAAATATTTAAATAGAATTCAACCAATATATTACCAAAATTATTATTAATAATAATTAATTATTATTTTATCAATAATAAAATTAATTAAAAGTCAGTTCTCAGTGCATGCTGTGCTTTCCACAGAAGTAATTAATAAACCTCCAGAAGTAATTAATAAACCTCACAGCCTGCTCTGGTGCAGGAGTGAGCCAGCGCCACCTGCCACCGGCCTGGGGCTCGTCCCTGTGTCCCCACGTCCCCACGTCCCCATGTCCCACATCCCTATGTCCCCGTGTCCCATGTTCTTGTGTCCCACGTCCCCATGTCCCACATCCCTGTGATGTCCCCATGTCCCTGTGTGCCCTGTCCCCGTGTCCCCGTGTCCCACGTCCCCACGCCAGGGCTGCGTGCAGCCGTGCAAAGCCCAGCTCTTGGCCGTTCGTACATTCAGAGCTCTTCCAGTGGGAAAAGCACTTTTCCAAAGGAGAGGACATTCCGTGCCCCGCCGTGCCCGCGCGGGGGGTGATGCTCCACAGTGGGGTGACTGTCCCACACAGGTGGCCTTGTCCCAGATGGTGGGACCCAGCCCCAGCAAGCTCAGGCCACCAGTACCCTCAGTCTGGCTCCTTGCAGGGGAGCCCAGCCTTAAAACGTGCAGGAGGAGCATGTCCCCACGTCCCCATGTCTCTGCCAGCCACTGCATCCCGATGTCCTTCCTCACAATCCTTTTTCCAGGGAAGTGACAGCTTTCAGACGGTGCTCAAGGGCATCTGTCCACTTGCTCTGCGTGGTGACACCGTCCGTGGGGGACAGAGTCCGGCCCTGCTCCAGTCCCCACGGCTCCCACACCCCACGGGAGCGCGGGGATGGCTGAGGCACATCCTGGGACCAGCCCATGCTCCTCGCAGATGCGCTGCCTCGTCCTGCTGGGCGCTGGCTCTGCTCTGCCCGGGACATCCCGGGCTGCGACGTTCACCCCTTCAAGGGGCAATAAATTACTGAGGGCGGATGGGGCCTGCGCAGGGTCCGAGCAATAAATAGGAAGGCGGGAGTTGAGGAGGCAGCGGTGGGGCCGGCCAGCGGCAGAGAGGAGCGTCGCTGGGGCGGGCGCTCATGAGGGGCTGAGATGAAGTAGGAGGACACGTGCCGCCTGGCCGATGACCTGCACGTACTTCCTGAGCACCTGGCAGCCCTGCTGCTTCTTCTTGAAGGCGCTCTTGCCCTTGGAGCTGTCTCCGTACCTGACATCCACCTGGAAGATGTTGTAGTTCTTGCAGAGGAGGCAGGTGAGGTTGGAGATGAGGCCTCGGGTGGTCTTGGTGGTGTTGTGGAGCCGCTCGAGGAGCTCTTTGGCCATGGGGTTGAGCTCCTCCTGGTCGCGCGTGATGTTGCCCAGCGAGGCGTTGAGGAAGGCGAAGAGCTTGTACATGGCCACCATCACCTCCTTCCTCTCGCTGGTCCGGTTGACGCGGAAAGCGGGGAAGAAGATGCCGGCGGGGTTGCAGAGCTTGTCGCTCTCGCTGCTGAACGGTTCTCCCTGGCACTTCAGCTGGGAGGAGAGGCGAGAGTCACCCCACGTCCCCTGTGTCCCCCCGTGCCACCATCCCCACAGTGTCCCCAACCCTCCCCCTTCACACAGTTGTGGCTCAACCCCCGCCGTGACCCCCGACCGTCCCCAAGCGCCACTTACGTAGAGGCTGAAGAGCTCCTGGGCGGTGGCGTTGAGCAAGGCCACCTGCCTGCGGGTCTGCTCCTGCACGTTGGAGCGGCACAAGCCGTGGCCGGGGCAGCCGGAGCCGCTCAGCAGCAGCGCCCGGCCGGCCACGGGCCGCCGCTGCAGCAGGAGCAGCGCCACGAAGGGCACGACGCCTGTGTGGGGAGAGAGCTGCTGTCACCCTGGGGACCGGGACGAGGCGTGATGCCGGGCATCCTCCCGGGGTGACCCCATTCCAGGCACCCAAAGGGAGGGTGTCCAGCTGGAGGAGGACTCATCCCGCCCGGCTGTGCGTCCGGCTCAGCTGCAATGCCCGGACCCCGCTCCGAGTCCCGGCCCGCTGCCGTGCCCCTCACCTGCCCCCCGGCAGGAGCTCCCCCGCCTCCCTTCCCGGCGGGGGCCCCCGCAGCATTCCCACATTTCGCAACCGGCCCGGTGGCGACCTGTCGTGTTTAATCAACCGTGCAAGACGCTTTTTCCTCCGTTATCCTGGTCCGGGCGCTTCGGAAGCAAGGCCCCACCCCGGCCCGGCTGACTCAGCGGGGCTCCCGCAAGGAAACCTGCTCTCGCCGTGCCCTCCCTCCTTCCTCCCGCCCCCGGCCCCACCGCCTGCCTCAGTTTCCCCGGCTGAGAAGCGGGCGCAGCGCCGAGGAGCCCTGGGGAGAGACGATGCAGCTGCCAGAGACTCCAGCCAGGAAATCCCTGGACGAGGAACAAGGGGACCCTTGAGCCTCCGGCAGCTGGGTCGCCCCTGCGTCCCCTCCTGAGAGCGGAGCTCTGCAAGCCCAAATCCGCCGGGACTCCCCCAAACCGGGATCCATCCCTGCCCGGAGAGGTCACAACTGCCTCGGAGCCCGCCGCTGCTCTGGGCAACGTCTGGGTGGGTGGCCGGGGTGTCCCCGCCGCTGGGTGACCCGGAGCCACCGGCAGGGTCCCGGCAGGGTGGCGGTGCCGTGTCCCGCCGCGGGGACGCTGCCGGGAGAAGTCCCCGGGCCGTGACTTGTCAGCGCCTCGGACGTGCCGCGGTGCCGGGTAACCCAAGCCTCGGTTTATTTACCCTGCCCAGGTGGGACAGGACTTACCTGGGCGTGTTCCAGTCCCTGACCCGCGGCTCCCCTCCCGCCCGGGACGGGGACACGCTGCCCCCCGCGCCCCCGCGGCCCTGGGTGTCCCACGCGGGATTCCCGACCCCTGACGTGCCCCTGTCGCTGTGTGCCCCATTCACAGCTGGGCAGGGAGCGGCTCTGCCCCACGTGTGCCAGGATCTGGGTGGGAGGGGAGTCCCCGCTGCGTGCTGCCCCGTGGGACCCCCAGAACGGCCTCAGGGGTGGGGGCTGCTCCCTCCAACCCCCTTCCTGCACTTGGCAGCCTCCCCATCCTTCACCGCTCCCGGCACGGCAGCGGCTTGAGGCATCGGGAGACCCAGAGGAGGAAAAGCAGGAGGGGGAAAAAAAAAGTATTTAAAAGTACAAAAAAGAAAAAAAAAATCCCCCCCTCCTTGAGATTTTTTTTTTCCTTGGAAGCATTTCCAGTTATATAAGTGTCCAGATGTTGGCTGGACCGCGCCAGCGCCGCGCTCCGCTCCCGCTGCCAATTCCCAGAGATGCTCGTCCCGGGGGGGACGCGGCGCGGCGGGAGCCCTCGCTCCGGCTCCGGCGGCGGCATCCAACCGGTCCCGCCGGCATCACCGGCTAAAGGAGGGGAGGGGGAGGAAAAAAGGGGGAGGGGGAGAAGGGGAAATAGTATCCCCAAAGTCGGTTTGGTTTTGTTTTTTTTTTACCTGCCGGCACGAACTTCATTGTGAGCCGCGTCCCGGGAGCGACTTAATAGGGATTGGTGTTGGCAGAGGAAGTTTTCAGAAATTCATGTTCATACTGGGGGACTTCTCGGGGTTTATATACCGGTCCGGCAGCCAGCCTCTATTGTGAGAGGGAGGAGATGGGGGGTGGGGGATAATCATTCGCTATCGTTATAGCTGTATTGAGGCAAAAAGATCAGGAAGTCGAAGGGCTTTGAATGTTTGTTAGAAATAGATTTCTATTGTCACATTAAATTTGCTATCTGTCTTTTTTTTCACGCACGGGCTCGGGGAAATGGGTGGGCTGGGGAGGATGAATTGAAGCCCCCCCCAAGAGAGCTGCGCGTCCCCACGTGGGGTTCGGGGTGTCGAGGCACGGCGGAGGACGCGCGGGGCTGTGACTCAGGAGCCGCAAACACTTTCACCCCTCCCGGGTCCCCCTCCCCGGGCCGAGGCTTCCCCGCCGGCTGCCGGAGCAGGCAGTAAAATCAAGGAGGTAAAAAAGTCTGTTTTGGGGTTTGTTTGGGGTTTTGGAAGGCTGGAAGGCGCGAGGAAGTGGTGGTGGGGTGCCGCGCTCTCGGTCACGGTGGGGTGGCGGCGGTGGCAGCGGTGTCCCCCAGCCCGCCGCCGGCTCGTCCCTTTGGGCAGAAGTATTATCAGTGAAGGGTGGGTTTTCTGCGGGAAAAAGGACAAACCCACCCAGCGGGACAGGCCGGACCGGCCCCCCCGGGTTAACCCTTCCCTCGACGGGGCTGTCCCCTGCCTGGAGCGGGCAGAGGGTGCTGGTGACCTGCCCAGGGTCACCCTCTTGGGGATCCCATGGGATCAGGACACTGCGGGGCTGTTCGTTGCCCGATATGGGTAAAAAACAGGTTAAATGGACTTTTTTGTCCTTCTCTGTGGTTTTTTTTCTCACCGGGGCCGAACTGAAGCTTTAATCAGGTTTGGCAAGTTTGTTCCCGGCAGGTGAACCGGCGGTGACAGTCCAGGAACGATAAGGCAGGAGCCGCCACGACCCCGGGCGCCCTCCCTTTAGTGAGGGGGGACACGAAGACCCCTCTGTGCTGGCGGGGTCGGGCCGTAGCTGCTGCGTGCCTCAATTTCCCCTTCCATGGACCAGCCTGGTCTGCCGGTGGCATTGATGCCCCAGCCCAGTTTAGCCCAGTCTGGTCCTAGTGGGACATCAGCGATGAGCTGGGACTGTGGAGGGCGGGGACAATGAGCTCCATCTCCCACCCCTCAGCCTCACCCCAGTCTTTTTGGGGTATGGGGAGCAGCACATCACATATTGATGGTCACCTGATGGCCTAATGCACTTAATTAGCTGAGGAATTAATAGCACTTAATAATTAGTATAGGGAATGTCCTGGGGGTGTTGTGTGCAGGGGTTGACATGGATTTGCCCTGTTCTTGGATTTCCCAGGAGCGACTGAGTCTAGGCTGGAGCTGAGGTGGGCTTTGGGGTCCCCTGAGGGGTGTGGGACCCCTTGTCATGGTGGCATCATCAAGGTGGCACTGCTGTCCCCACCTGCAGCTCAGTCCCTCGGGCAAAAGCGTTAGGATTAAAGGATGGGTTTTCTCTAGGAAAAAAGACAAACCTGCGGGGAGATGTTGGACCTCTGCAGGGGGGGATGCTCCGGTGGGAAAACGAGTTCCTGCTCCAGACTGGCTGGATAAGGAGGTGGCAGAATGGGAGATGGGAGATGCCAGGCTGGGAGGTACCAGGGCAGGAGATGATGCCCGGGAATATCCCCTTCCCCAGTCCCTTTGGTAGCAGGAATATCCCCGCACGCACCCGGTGGAGGTGGGCAGCAGGAATGGGGCTGCAGGAGTGTGAGGGGACAGTGACAGGGGCGGGGGTCCCAGCGTGTCCTAGGGAAGGAGGGGGAAGCGGGGCCGGGGGGAGCCAACCCTGTCAGGAGAGACTGAGGGTCGGGGCCCTGTGGGGTTTGGGGTCCCAGGAGGAGCTGGGGCAGGTTGGTCGGGGGGCAGCTGTCCCCACTGTCCCCACTGTCCCCACTGTCCTCAGTGTCTCCACTGCCTCCTCCATCCCCACCACCGACCTGCCCAGGGACAAGAGGACAAGCCCAGGGTGTTCCAAGGCCACTTCTGCCCTGCTGCTGCTCCTCTGTGCCCCTCCGAGTGGTGCCCCCTGAGCACCCCTGCCCACCGCTGTCCTCAGCTCCATGGCAGACACCCCACCCCGTCCCTGTCCCCTTCCTGTCCCCATGGCGCCTCTCTGCCGCATCCCTGTCCCCCTGCTGTTCCCTCTTCCCTGTCCTGTGCTGCCCCCTCCTCACCCCCGTTCCATGCCCGCTCGTTCCTGTCCCCATCCCTGTCCCCATCCCTGTCCCCATCCCTGTCCCCATCCCTGTCCCCATCCCTGTCCCCATCCCTGTCCCGTGCTGCCCCCTGCTGCCCCAGCCCAGAACTGGCCTCTCCCCATCCCATAATTGCCCTCGCAGCCCCATCCCAGCTCAGAGCTGACCCATTCCATCCCATCCCTGCCCCTGCCCCTTCCCCCCCGCAGACCTCTCCTCTCCCCAGCCAGCAGCTGTCCCCTCCTGCCCTGCGCCATCCCATCATTGTCCCCCCGCCCCAGTCCCTCTCAGAGCTGCCCCCATGGCTGCCCCACCCCATAACTGCCCCCATGCCCCCTCCTTCCCCCCTCTGGCTCCCATCCCACTCGCCATCCCGCGGTGTGCCCGTGCAGGGGCACAGCCAGGTTCCAGGGACATCCAGACTCCGGGGTCCCCAAAAGCCCCGGCTGTCCCCCAGGTGTGGGGGTGGGGCTGTGGTGGGATCGGGGGTGTCCGGGGAGCCCTCCCGGGGGGCTGAGCAGGGGCTGAGCGAGGCGGGGGCTCCCGGCCCAGGGAAGTCCAGAGCTGAAGAATGGAGGGCACCGAATTCCCCTTCGACTCACCATGGGTCCCTGCCAGGGCTGCCTCACCCCTGTCCCTGTGCCCACTGATGTCACCTCACTGCTGCCACCCCACTCCTTCCACCCCACCAGTGCCACCCCAGCAGTGTCACCCCACGGGTGTCACCCCACGGGTGTCCCCCATAGGCTTTCCTCACGAATGGGGACACCAGAGAAGCCACCATCCCTTCAGTGACACTCAGCTGGTGCCACCCCGTGCCCGGGGTCCCGCAGCCCTCCCGGGGTCACGTACCTGCGCCCTCCCCTCCGCGGCCCTCCAGAGCTGCGCGGGCGGCTCGGTGGTGGCACAGTCACGGTCACTTCCACGGTCACCCACAGCACGCCAGGCTGGCCCGGGCTGCTTCATGGTGACATTGTCCCCCCACGAGTGTCCCCAGCTGGCCGTGGTGGCCGTGCTGTCCCGGTGGCGCTGCCGGGACTGAGTCAGGCGCGGTGCCGGCGGCAGATCGGGCGCTCCGGCCGGGCACACGGCACCACGGGAACGAGTGACTCCGCGGGGACACATGACCGGGTCTTAGGATTTTTGACTCAGAGGGACCGGTGGCAGCGGGTGGCCTGGTCCCCTGCAGGACACTGCCCTCAGCGTGGCCGTGGGGATGGCCCGGACAGGGCTGTGGCTGTGGCACAAGGTGTGGTGTGGCCTGTGCTGTACCACGGCATGGCACACTGCTGGCAGTGCCAGGCCCTGTGGTGGCACACTGCAGCATGTCATGTCACATGCCCTGTGCCACACTGTGTCGTGTGCCACTTCCCATCGTGTGCCATGTTGTGTCCCGTGCCATGGGCCACACTATGAAGTGCCACATCCCAGCTTGTGCCATGCCACGGGCCACATCCCAGCTTGTGCCATGCCCTGTGTCACACCATGTTGTCCCACACGCCCCACACCGCCCCATGTCACATCCCATGTGCCCTGGCAAGGACATCAGACACAGCCTGGCCACCAGAATACAGCCTCTCCCTGCCCACAGCCACCAGGACAGACACAGGGACAAAGGGACGCAGGGACACGACGTCTCAGTGGCCCATAGGCCAAGGTCAGCACTTTATTTCCTTCTGCCATTGTACAAAAATAAAGAAGTGCCACATGGGTGGGGGCACTGCCCTTCTATGTGTACCAAAAATATCAATATACATAAATAAATCCTTGTGATGTTCATAGTTTAACACCGTACAAAAAATATAATAAAAATAGATATTTATATATTAGAAATATCCTTAAATACTTCTGCGAGCTGCAGGAGTTAAATTAACCCTAACAATCAATAAATACACTAAACACACAAATATTAATGTATAAATTAGGGGGAAGGCAGTGGGGACTGTCACCCACTGTCACAGTGCAGGGCACAGAGCCGAGTCCCTGCTGGGCACGGTCAGGGCTGTGGTGGCACAGCCTCGGAGGCTCGGGGGGACACAGAGGGGACTGGGATGTTGGACTGTGGCAACCCCCAGTGTGCAGGAGCGAGCCTGGGGACACTGAGAGCACAGGGACACCGAGCCTGGGGACACCGAGCACAGAGGGACACAGACGTGCAGGGACACAGGACTCCCCTCCCAGCGTCTCCCTGGGAGCGGAGCCGGCAGCGGGCAGGCAGGGGGTGACAACAGCGGTGACAGCCGCCGGTGGCAGCGCCGTGGGCCCGGTGGCGGGTGCTGGGCGAGCAGCTGTGAGTCAGGCTGTGTCACCCGACCCATTGAATCACTGGAAACTCCGGCAGGACTCGGGGACAGGGAGCAGCTGGGGGACACCCGGCTCCCACCTGGCTCCACGGGAAAGCGGGGCGGGATGCGGGAGGGGCAGCCAGGGCTGTCCTGCAGCCCAGCGGTGGCTCGGGGACAGCCGTGTCCCCACCAGGAGCCGGAGCGGCGGGAGATGCTCTCAGTGCACCCGAGCCCGGGGGAGGTGACAGAGGCTCCGTGGGGCATCCCGGCCACCGGCCGCATCTCCATCCCGGTAACGGGGTTGGGATGGCGTCCCACGGACGGGGATGAAGGAGATGAAGCATACCGGAGCTCCGGTGGCGGGGCGCTGCCTAGGGCCGGGCGGGCAGCCCCGAGCCCCGCTGCGATCTGCCCTTCTCCCGGCGCGTCCGGCGGCTCCCGGCCCCCAGCTCCGCGCTGCGCTCGGCCATGAAGCGGGAGTAGCTCCAGAGGATCCGGCAGCCCTGCAGCTTCTGTCGGAAGATGCCGAGGGATGCCGCGGGGCTGGGGAGGGGCCGGCGGCCGGGCCGGAGGCCGGGGGTCGGGAAAAGCCCCGCCAGGTTGCTGAGGAGCGCTCGCACCTTCCGGTGGGTCCTGCTCAAGCGGCGAAGGATTTCGGCCTCGGGGTGGTGGAGGTCGCGCTGGTGGCGGATGATGTCCTGCAGCGCCTGCTCCATGTGGATCATGGGTCTCCGCAGCCTCCGCAGCCCCCAGGGCCCCCTGGCCGGTCTCTGCAGCCACTCGGGGGTATTGTTGGTGCGGCACATGTTGTGGATGTCCAGGTGCTGCTCCTTCTCCTGCCCAGAGATGGAAGATCGGGGATGTGGAAGCAGCACGGGGAGCGCCCCGCAGCTGCCCTGTGGAGGGGACAGGTATGACCTCGCCCTGGGGAAGGGGACTCACGTAGAAGGTGAAGAGCTCCTGCGCGTCCTCGGCCATGAGCCTCACCAGCGCCTGGGTCTGCTGCACGGTGGGGGCCAGCGGGGACCTGCCCCCCTGGCCCGGCACTGCCCAGAGGATGAGGAGCCCTTTGGCGACAGCTGGGGAGGAAGAGGAGGGAGTCAGGGGCCCCTGGGGCATCGCTGGGTGCAGGGACAGAGCCCTCTCACAGGGTCAGCACCCCCGCGCCCGGAATGCTGCCTGCACCACAGACCAGCCCCTGCGCCAAAAACCTGCTGGGCCCCGGCGGGGAGGAGGATGAGGGTGCTGGAGGTGCTGTGGAGCAGCCGGGATGTGCAGAGCAACCACAGCAGCTGCTCCAGCAGCTCCCCCTGGCAGCGCGGGCCACCAGCGCCACTCCTGCATCCAGCCCCTCTCTCCAGCTCTGCTCAGTCACTGTCCCAGTCCCGCTGTCACCCACAGGACTTTGGATATGGCACTGGGCTGACACGCAGCCGCTGTCCCTTTGGGCAAGCTGACCTCTGACCTTCTGCCATTGGTCCTCAAGCTGTCCCCTCCTGTCTGCCGCTGCCAGCATCGCCTCTCCCCCGGGCTGCCCACCCCCAGACCGGGAATGTCCCCGCCGCCGCCGGCGCCCGAGGGAGGCGACAGTGCGGTGGCACGGCCCCGGTGCCATCTGCCCCGGCCCCGCTGACCCCGGGGCCGCGCTCCGGGCCGGGGGAGCGGAGGGGAGCGGGCACGGCCCGGGGCACACACGTACCTGCCAGCACCGCCCAGGGCCGCCCGTCGCGCCGCATGGCCGGGCCCGGTGTCCGCCCGGGGCTGGGGCGCACAAGGCACTTCCTTAACGCTCGGCGATGGGGAAGCGCCGCTTTTAAAGCGCACCCGAGTCACCCCCACCTCCGAAGGAGGCACCCGGGCACGGCGGAAGGCAGCGAGAAGTGCAGCCGTGTCCGGGGGCCAATGAGCGGGGTAGTGAGAGCGGCCGGGCGGTGCACGGGATGTTCTTCTGTTCTTCGAGGCAGTTCCTCGAGGGAGGCCGGCCGGAGGCTGCGGTGCCACCGCTCACCCCGGTCCGGCACGGCCCCCGCGTCCCGACTTCTCGGGAAGGACTTTTGGATTCGCGCCGGTCTCACCGCTCCGCACACGGCAGGTTGAACTGAAACCAGCACCGCCTGCCCCCAAACCCCAATGCAAAAGAGGCAGCGGGGACAGGGATGTCACCCGTGTGCCACCGCTGGGTGTTTCACATCCCAAATCCAGCTGTGGGAGGCAAAGATCCACCCTGGCAAGGAGGGAAGTGGAGTGCGGGAAGTGCAGGGCATCCCTGAGTGTCACTGCCTGATGCTCCGGGAGATGCTCTGTCTGCCTGCTCGCACCTCTGGGTGACAAATTTGGGTGTTGAACCGAGCGGGGGACACCAGGCTTAGCCCCTCTGCCCACAGCACCCACGGGAACACCGAGGGCACCGGGTGTTGCCCAGGGCAGCGCTGCCCCTTGTGCAGCACTGCCCTGGCAGAGCCCTGGGGCTCGGCACAGCCAGCAGCACCCGGGGCACCCCCTTTGTCCCCTGGGCTCCTGTTCCCGGCAGGCGGAGCCCGGCACCGACAGGGAATTTCCCGTTCCTGAGAGGTGAACGGCTCCCAGCAGCGATCAGCGTGTCGCAATCCCGATGATTTCGGTGACCCTCGCAGAATTTACGTGTTTGCAGAGTTCCGTGGTGGCGCAGGGGGACAAGCCAGGAATGAACAGCTCCTTCCAGGAGGAAGGAAGGATGCAGCAGTGACTCACTTGTAGAAGTGCTTTCTTTTCCCAGAATTTCCCTGTCCTGGCTGCACCAAACCACGACCTGCACGGTCTGCTTCCTCCACCAGCTGCCTCTGACGATTCTTCCTCTTCCTCTTCCTCCTGCCCAGAACCTCCCCGGCAGAGGTGGCGGCTGGGGTGGGCTCCGTGGGGCCAGGGCTGTGCCCAGGGCAGTCCTGGAGAGGTGGAGGAACCAGGAGAAGCTCTTGCTCGTTCCACAGCAGTTTGTCCATCCCTCAGGCTGCCTGGACAGGCTGTCCACTCATCCATCCCTCCATCCATCCCTCCATCCATCCATGCCCTGCCATGAGGGCGATCAGGGCTCCCCCTCAGTTCTCCCCTGCCCACAGGTGGCCCTGGCCCCTCCATATGGCACTGTCACCCCCCGGGCTGGGCCAGCAGGAGGCCACGGTGGTGGCCACCCCATGGCAAGTGTGGCCAGGACTGTGCAATACCCAACAGGGACAAAAATAGCTCCGGTGACCGCACGGGCAGCAGCAATTTCTTCATCGCCGGGAGCGCGTCACCAGCGTCCCATGACTCGCAGAAGGGACCGAGACAGGAAAGAGAGTGCCCGGAGAGCTGGCACGGCGCTGGTGGCTGCAGGAGCGTGGGGCTGACGTGGGCAAGGCGTGCCAGGAGCGGGGCACGGTTGTGCTCGGAACGTGGCAGAGCAGGGGACGGGTTTTGGGGACAGGATGGCAGCAGAGGTCCCCACCAGGCTCATGCTGGGTCTGGCTGAGGCCCAGGCCCCCCCTGGGGGAACCCACTGCTGCAGCACCCCAGGAGGGCACAGCCCTCACCCCGTGCACCCCACTTTGCCACAGGATGCTGTGCTGCCAGCAAGGGAAGAGGACGTGGGGACACAGTGGCAGTGGGACAGGGACATCCCCAGGCCTGGGGTCAAGCTTCTGCCTCAGTTTCCCCCCAGTCTGGCCCAGTGTGGGGCAGCAGGAGGGCATACATGTGTGTGCCTAGGTTTCCCCAGGGCTGCTGATTTGCTGGGGATGCAGCTTTAACCCATTTTTTCACCCAAAATACAGAGCAGAGAAAGTGGCCGTGTCCCAGTCATGTCACAGCAGAACTCTGTCCCCTTGTCCCACCCCAGCCCCTGCCACCAACACAGGAACCAGCTCTGGGCTACACAGAAATAAAAATAATAATAATTTTATTGACTTACCAAAAATTATGTGAAAATACAACTTGTGAGGGGCTGGGTGCCACTGTCACCCCTCTATGACAGGTGACAACCAGGGCTGGCATTGAACCTGAGCCCCCCCACTGCCCCTTTGGAGATTTTTGGGGTGCCAGGGGTAACCCCAGCTCCAGGAATGCTCTCCACTCCATGGGGCAAGTCCAGGGGTGTCCCTGAGCATCGTGGCCACCGCCCCCTTCCCAGGGGGACACATCCCATCAGCCCCAGGCTGTCCCCTATAGCACCACAGTGGCACATCACTGCTCTTTGGCATGTCCCCCCGTGTCCCCTCCCCCTGCACACAGCCACTCTCCCGGGGCCCCCCACCCTGCACAGGCTGGGCTAGAGGGGGAGGATGGCAGCCTGACCCCTCTCCCGTGGGCCACTGCCCACTGCCACAAGGCCACCATGTCCCCAAATCCGCCTCATCCCCAGCACAGAGGGAGTGTGACACTGTGCCTGGCTCTGTGCTGTGCTGGGGGATCATTAAAATGAACAATTTCAATGTTCCAGGGTGGGGAGGAGGGCAGACCCCGCGCTGGGCCGGGCAGTGTGGGGCCGGCCGCTATCTGCCGCTCTCCTGCCGCTGCTGCAGCAGCTGGATGACCTCAGCAATGCCCTCCTCGGGGACCTGCGGGGGACAGAGCGCTGTCAGCCTCGGGGGACACTGCGGGGACACTCAGGGGTCCCCGGGGAGGGGCAGGGCTCACCAAGGCGTGATCGAAGTTGAAGGTGCTGATGTAATAGGCCGAGATGTCAGCGGCCGCCAGCGGCTCCGCGATCTGCGCCACGATGCCACACTCGTCTGGGGGACAAAGGGGGCCTCAGGTCGCTCCCATGGGGACACACAGGGACAGCCATGCCCCAGAGCACCCCCTGGGTGGCAGCGGCACAAGAGGGGACACGGCCACACTCACCGAAGCCGAGGGGCTGTCCCCCGATGCGCACCATCCGCCACAGCTCCCCCGTCGAGCTGGTCAGCAGGAGGTCACTGGGGAAGCTGAGGGGGACAAAGCCAAGTGTCACCCCCTCCCTGAGCCCCCAGACACAGGGACAGAGGGACAGACAGCCCCGGGACGGCACCTACCGCTTCTGGGTGTCGGCATCCATCACGATGGAGATGTAGCCGTCGATGAGGGAGAAGGAGAAGAAGGTGATGGAGTCGAGGTCCTGGCTGCCGGTGGCTGCGTCCCACGGGGGGCTGCCAAGGCGGAAGGGGACACACGGAGGGGTCACGACCCCCAAAATGGGGAGGAGAAGGGCTTGGTGGTGGCACTGGGAGTCTGAGCACCGTGCTGGGGTGCTGCAGGGTGGGGGAGAGGGGATAGGAGGTGGTGGTCCCCACAGGGTCTGCAGCTCACAGGTGACACCAGGTTTAGGGGCATTCTCAAAATGGCCATGGTCACTGTGGAGCAGGAGGATGTCACCAGGAGGGACCCCACCCCAGGAGACATGGGAGAACCCCCCAGCACCATTCCCACTGCCTCTCCCAAAACCAGCCCCTCCTGCTTTACAGCGTCCCCCTGGGATTTGGTACAACGGTGGCTTTGTCCCTTGTGTCACCTCGGGGTTCCCACCCCTCACAGTGCAGCTCCCAGGAAGACAAAACCAGTTTGGAAAACACATCCAGAGTCTGAAAACCCGCTGGGACCAATGGCTGGGATCAATGTCACCGCAGTTCAGGTGGCACCAGGCAAAAGGCCACCTCCGTGTCCCCATCCCCGGGACTCACCTGTGGGAGTAGAAGAGGACGTCGATGAGCATGGTGGCGATGGCGGGCAGCGTGTCGGGGGCCACCGTCAGGACACAGAAGCGCGTCTGGGGGCTCTGCACCGGGTGCAGCGTGGGGCTGGCGGCTGGCAGGGGAACGGCCGGTCAGGCCTGGGGACAGCTCGGGGACAGTCCCGCAGTGCCACCCCGTGGCCACCGCGCCCACGGCCCCGAGTCGCCCAGGGAGCAGAGGGGTGGCCCGGGGGTCCCCAAGGATGTGGGTACCACCGGTGGGAGCTGCAGCATCTCCGGGTGTCCCCAGGTGGAAATCTCCAGTGGGAACTGGAGCATCTTGGAGGGGTCCCTCAGGTATGTGACACTGGTGGGAGCAGGAGCGCCTTGGCAGGGACTTGTGTGGTCCTGGGGACACGGTGACCATGGGGGTCCCCCAGGACGTGGGAACCACCCACGGGAGCAGCATCTTGGCAGGGACTGGATGGCTCTGGGACTGGGTGGCCAGGGGACAGGGTGGCCTTGGGGGTCTCCCAAAGATGTGGGTTCCACTGGTGGGAACTGGATCATGTCAGTGGGGACCGGGTGGCCCCAGGACAGGGTGTCCCTGGAGGAACCTCAAGGATATGGGTACCACCAGCTGTGCTGGAGCACCTGGCTAGGACTGGGTGGCCCCAGGGGACACAGAGCCTGGTGTCACTTACGTGGCTTGGGCTTGAGGAAGCCGTTGCTGATGTCATCACAGGTGACAGGGACACACTCGCCACTCTCCTCCTTGTAGATGTCGAACTCCCCGGCCAGCGTGCGGATCACCACGGGCAGGTCCCGCTCCCGCACCTGCCCCGGGGCGCGGGATCAGGGCTGCACTGCCACCCTCCCCTTGGGCAGCCAGCCAGGGCCACCACCGCGTGCCCGTCACCCACCAGGATGAAGTCGGTCTGGTACGTGGAGAGCATCAGCACCGAGACGTGGTGCTCGGCCAGCGGCGCGATGACCGACCGCGCGATCTTGGTGACGCCGGTGGCCTGGCAGCCGGGGGGCTCCCGCCCGCTGGAGACCACGCTGAGCGCCAGCCACGTGGAGTCTGCCACCTGCATGAACTCGGAGGGCGGCAGCTCTGCGAGGGACGAGGGACACTGAGGCAGGCGGCTCCACAGGCTCGGCACAGCCCGACACACTGCGTGCCACGCTGTCCCCTGGCTGATCCCCCATGCAGGATCTGCCCCAGGTGTGGGGACGCTGGTTTGGGGGTGTAGTTGAGCCCCATCCTCAGTGGAAAGAACCAGACAGGGCTCAGCTGCTCCACACTGGGATTTGGCCATAGGGATGAGGGGGGCCAAAGCTACAGGCCCCCAAACCCCAAGATGTGTCTCTCCTCCCTGTGCCAGCACCGCGAGCTGGGTGCATGGGGATGTTGACATTGCACCCCAAAACCAGCACCACCAGGGCTGTGGGGCTGCCCAGCTCATCCTCTGCCCCCCAGGAGCCCCCAGCCCAGCGCCCACCACCAGGGATGTTCAGGGATGCACACAGGACATTGGAGGGGACAAGGAGAGGGTCATCCTGCTGTCCTGGGAGTCCCAGCACCTAGTGTCAGCCTGGTGGAGAGGGCCCAGGCTGCCAGAGGGCCACAGCTGCTTCCCAAAAATCTGCTGATGTTGGCAGGGTGGGCATAGGCCAGCTGCTTCTGCCTCCCACCCCCCTTGCTCCCACCCTCCTGCCCAGGAGAGGGACTGGCACTGCTGGGGCACCCAGGGCTCAGTCAGGCTGCTGCCTCTTCTCTGGGCTCCCTTCCCATCAAGGGACGGGCCAGGGCCCCCAAGGAGTCTCAGTCCACTCCTCCTATCCAGGGAAAGGTGGGAGCAGCTCCCATGGGAGACCACCCAAGCCCCCAGCCCTTGGGTGGGCACCCAGTGGCCAAGCCCAGCTGAGACCCCAAACCCACCACAGCAGTGGTGGAGGAGGGGTTGCACGGGGGAGGGTCCAGCCCTCACTGAGGGCCCCATCAGGGCACAGGCTCTGTACTCCGCTCCCAAACTCGGCCCGGGGCAGGGCGGGAGCGGGGCCGGATCCAGAGCCTTGGCGGCTGTTCCCAGCGCCTGTTCCTGCGCAGGAAGCGCCAGAACAGCCTCGGCTCCAGCCCAGGGCCCAGTGCTGGGAACAGGGGGGCGGGACAGGGACTCGGGGACATGGGGACCTGTCCCAGAGCTCAGTGTTTAATTGCTTTTCAACACCACCCTGGGCGAGGCTGAATGCTAGGGGGCCTCGCTGTCCCTGTGTCACCCACCCCAGGGCTTAATCCTGATCCCAAGGGAAGAGGGGGTGCAGCTCTCCTGTGCTGGGGGTCCCCTTCCAGCCCGGCAGCAGGGGGACACTGGCAGCCCGCAGCCAAGGGGGGTTCAGGGGGCACTGCGGGGCGCAGGACCATTGTTCAGCACTTCCCGCCCTCCCCTCGGGATTGAGGAATATTTGTCTGCATACCCTAAAACACAACAACACACGGGGAACAGCTGCGGCTCTGGGAGCAGGGAGAGCCCGGGACACGGTCCCGTTCCACAGCACAAGGGGGTGAGCCTGGCACCTGGCCGTGAGTGCCCGTGGCCGGAGCGCTGACCCGTGTCCTTGGGTCACGGCCAAGGATCGCCGCGGCCCCGGCAGGAAGGTTTGGGCGTGGGAAGGCGGCGGGATCCGGAGCCTCCGGCTCAGCCCGTCGGGCCGGTGCCCCGGCAGGGCCGGCGGTCAGGGTGACACACCTGCCGGGCCATGTGGGGACGTCACCAAATGGCACCTCCCCGGCAGAGGGACTGGCTTGGAAGGGATCAAACCTCCCCAGGACACCCCAAAAGCTGGACCCTGCTGCCGGACAGGGCTCACCCCTGCCAGTCTGGCTGTGCCCGTGCTGTGCCCTCCTCTGCCAAAGCTGCAGTTGGCCCTCAGCGGGAGCAGGGACGGGATGAAATTGGACACGGGGATGATGACAGGCGGCCAGAGCCTGGAGCGCTGCCCGCGGGCATCCCGGGAGGGGCCCGCGCCGTGCCGGGAGCGCCCGGGCTCCGGGCTGGCACCGCTGTGCCCGGGAGGGGCTGTCGGAGCAGGGCAGCCACGCCGGGACAGCCCCGGCCGGGCAAGCCGGCACATCCCGGCACAGGCGCTGGGGCAGGCCGGGCACGTTCCGAGGGAGCCAGGCACAAGCCGGGACTCGCTCCCTGCGGCCCGGGCGCACAGCCCGCCCTGCCAGGGACCCACCACGCGGTACCTTTGAAGCCCTCCTCGTCCAGCATGACCGTGTAGTCCTCGGGGGTCTCCGTCAGGCTGAAGAACTTGCATCTGAAGCAGAAGAAATCGGTGCTGCCGACCTCAAAACCGCCGCCGTCTCCCGGGGCCGGGAGTCGGGGAAAGAAGAGCAGGAAGAGGAGGAAGAGGAGGAGGAGGGTGGTGGGGGGAGAAGAGCCGGTACCGGCAGCGCTGGGGCAGGAAGAGCAGCTTGAGCAGCGGGTGGGTGTAGAGCCAGAGCCCCTGGCGGGCCAGGCTCAGCACCCGCACCCGGTGCTCCAGGATGTGCAGGTCCATGGCGGCCGCGCCGCCCCGGGAAGCGCCGCCGCCGCCGCTATAAGGGCGGACACGGGACCGCCCCGGAACCGCCCCGCATCGCCCCGGGACCGGCCCGGGACCGCCCCGCATCGCCCCGGAACCGCCCCGCCTCGGTTCGGCAACGCCCTGGGACCGCCCTTACCGCCCGGGGACCCATCCGGGAACGCTCCGCTTCTCCCTGGGACCGCCCTGGGACCGCCCGCCTGGCGCCAGGACCGCCCCCATCGCTTCGGGACGAGACCCCGCACCGCCCCGGGACAGCCCCGGGACAGCCCCGGCACCGCCCCGGGACAGCCCCGGCACCGCCCCGGGACAGCCCCGGCACCGCCCCGGCACCGCCCCGGTACCGCCCCGGCACCGCCCCGGTACCGCCCCGGCACCACCCCGGGACAGCCCCAGCCCCGGCACCGCCCCGGCACCGCCCCGGCACCGCCGGAAAGGCAACGACCCGGCCCCGGCGCTGCGGGAGCAGCCCCCGGTCAGAGCCCCGGGATGCCCGCACTGGACACCCGGGATAGCCCCACCGGAGCCTCGGAACCAGCCCCAGTGCAGAACTCCATGGTGCCCAAAGCTGCCCAAATTCAGCGCCCCGGGATGCTGGAGCAGCTCCAACTCAGAGTCCCAGAGTACCTCTGAAATGCAGCCCTGGGGGCCCAAACCAGCTTCAATTCAACAGCCCGGCATGCCCAGCCAAGGGAGACCCTCTGGGGGCCACTGCCAACCCCGCTCTACCCCCAGCCCCAGCACCCAACCGGGTCCCACATGCTCAGCCCCAACACCAGGCCTGGAGAGGGGATTCACCAAACCAGGTCCGCCCTGGGAAAAAGGTTTTTGGAGGGAGGAATGGAAGTTTGGGCAGAATTCTTGCCTGCAGGAAGAAGGAGAGAAATGGCCTGGGCATTATTTTGGGATGGGAAGCTGAGCTCTGGGGTGTCATGGGATTAGTTAGGGGTCCCATGGCTGCCCTTGTCCTGGGGGCTGGGGTGGGAGTGCACCAGAGCCTGGCAGCCACCACTCTCACAAGCTGGGGCAGGTCTCAGTCTCCTCCCTTTCCACTTCAAAGGGGCAGCCACAAGGCTGGCGAGACAGCAGGGCTGGGCCATCCTCTGCGGTGACACAGCAGTGACAGCAGCGTGGCCCTTCCCAGGACACTGCCCAGCACCTGCCCCCAGGACAAGGGCAGCCAGGGGAGAAGGGACCCAGGGACGGGCGCATGCCAGGGTCAGTGTCCAGTGCAAATGGGACACAGGGGAGGGTGCCCCCAGGGATAGAGAACCATGGGTAGGGTCCAGGTCAGGGCACCCCCAAAGCTGGTACAGGTGCAGCAATGGGAGGGGACACCCTTGCCTCCTGCCACCCTCCACACCCATCCCAGGCCAAGAGAGGTGGGAGCCAGGGCTGCGCCTTTACACACTCGCTTTATTGACCCCTTTGTACAAAACTGCTTTTCCCGCTTTATTTTACAAACCCACCACCCACCCTCGGGGAGGGCAGGGGGGGCAGAGGGGACCCCACAACCAGGGGGCACCTGGCTGCTGCTCACCCACCCCATCTCACCTGCGCTGGGGCCTGGGGGGGGGTGGCAGTGGTGGGGTGAGCCCTGGCAGGGTAAACACTCCCCCTGAGCTGTGGGGAACTTGGGGATGGGAGGGGATGGGATGGGGGGCCTTTAGCCCCAAAACTCGGCATCAAATCCTGCCGCCTCTAGTGCATCCTGCCTCGGTCCCTGTCCTGCCTCGGAGGAATAATAAATAGGCTCAGTGAGTAGGTAAGTTGGGTACTACATATAGGGCTACAGCTTGATATATCCTCACTAGATAAGAGGGGGGCGAGGGGTCCCTCGTGTACCCCCAGTGCCCTGTGCCAGCCCTAAGTGCTCAGGAACTGGGGCTGGGGCTGCCCGGCTGGCGCAGGGTGGGGGCTACAGGAGGGACCCGGGGGGTGAGGGTCGAGGGGCTCTGGGACGGGGAGAAGGGCCCAAGGGGCAGCCCAGCCCCCCAGCGTGGGGAGGGAGCTCGGGTGGCTCAGCCACCCCCTGCCCGGGCTCCCACCGCTCGTGGTGCCAGCACCCTGCGGGGTGGGCACCCAGCGCAGACCCACGGTGTCCCCTTTGGTCACCACACCTGGCCAAGCTCCACGGATGCCCCGAGAGGGCCACGCTGTTCTCACGGGGCCGCACAGCCCCCCTGTCCCATCCCTCCAGCTCAGAGCCCCCAGCGCCGGGTGCCAGGGGTCCCCCTGGGTGTCCTGTGCCCGGGTCCGTGCGCAGCCCCGCTGAGCCCGGCTGCCCGGGCTGCGGGCCGGGCCCTACAAGTACGTGTCCTCGCTCTCCCGGGAGCTCAGGCTCTCCTTGGACTGGTGGTGGGGGGAGACCTGCGGGTGCAGCAGCTCCCGGGTCGTGCCGGGCGCCCCGTTGCCCTCGGCCCCGGGGCCGTTGGCGGGACTGGCCGGGCCCTTTTCCCGGCTCTTCTCCTTGCTCTTGCGGGCCTTGGGCACGGGGGCGGGCCCGGGGGAAACGATGATGGAGGGGACGGGCTCCAGAGCCTTGCGCGGCGCGGGCTCGGCCTCGCTGATGGCCTTGGCGCCGTGCAGGCGCGGGGGGGACTTGCACTGCAGCTCTCCGTGCGTCTCCCGCCACTTCTTCAGCTGGATCAGGTGCTCCCGCTCGATCTGGCGCTCCGTCACCGGCAGCTCGATCACCTGCGGGGACACCTGCGCCATCAGCAACAGTGCCACCGGGGCTGGGTGTGGGATCCCCCTCAGGGCACTGCTAAGGAAGCTTTTTGGGGGCTGCTTCCCATGCTCTGCCCACCCAGGGACAGCCCAGTCTGGCAGCACTGGGCCCCCAGGCCGTCCCCAGCACCTCACCTCCTGCACCAGGAAAGCCTCCTGCATGATTTTGGGGCTGAGGGCCCTCAGCCTCTCCATGGTCTCATACTGGCCCTGGCAGGATTTGAGCTTGTCCGAGGAGCCCAGGGTGTGTTTGAGCAGCACCAGGCCCACCCGGAAGATGATCTTCACTCCTGCAAGAGGAGATGTGAGGCAGCGAGTACCAGGTAGGACAGGGTGACACTGCCACCGTGTCCCTCAAACGCTGTGGGGCAGCACATCCCAGTCCCACCAACGGTCAGGACATGCAAGAGGGTGAATTTGGGAGGTACATGCCTCCTAACCCCCAGGAAAACTGCCCAACTCCACTGGTGGCTGTGGCTGCCCCACACCTGCCCTGCTACAGGTCCCATGGCCGTGGGGAGTGCAGTCACCCCATGAGGAGGAGGAGGAGGATGGTGGGGAGCTCCTACCTTCACAGAAGAACATGTCCCAGACGCGCAGGACGGAGCTCCAGGGCAGCGTGCGGGAGAAGGCGCACATGAACCACTCCGTCATGTACAGGATGGGGTCGATCTTCTGCTTGCTCAGGTGCTTGTAGGCCACAGGGGAGACCTTGTGCAGCAGTGAGAAGAGGATCTGTCCGTCCAGCTGGATGGCTTCCTGCAGGGACAGGGACCAGCATCCCAGTGAACATCCCAGCCCTGGAATCAGCCCCCAGTGCCTGCCCCCAGCAAGCGCAGCCAACCCTCTACACCTGATGTGAGCAGAGCTGTGTCCCATGGATGCTACACTGAGAGCCCCATCCCTGAATGCTTCTGGGAGCCACATCACAACAGGCAGACTGTGGGAATACCCAGCCCCTCCCCAGACCCCTTCTTTCCCCAGCCAGACAACTTTTTGGCCTGGAGATTCAGAATTGTGGAATAGTTTGGGTTGGAAGGGACCTTAAAACTCATCTCATTCCATCCAAATGCCCCGTGGTACCTTCCACTATCCCAGGTTGCTCCAAGCCCTGTCTAACCTGGCCTGGAACACTTCCAGGGATAGGGTGGCCACAGCTGCTCTGGGCACCCTGTGCCAGGGCCTGCCCACCCTCACAGGGAACAATTCCCAATTCCCAATATCCCATCCATCCCTGCCCTCTGGCAGTGGGAGCCATTCCCTGTGTCCTGTCCCTCCATCCCTTGTCCCCAGTCCCTCTCCAGCTCTCCTGGAGCCCCTTTAGGCCCTGCAAGGGGCTCTGAGCTCTCCCTGGAGCCTTCTGTTCTCCAGGTGAATGCCCCTAGCTCTCCAGCCTGGCTCCAGAGCAGAGGACCTCAAGCCCTCACAGCGGCTAAATGGATTCCTCTGGACTCTCTCCAGCAGCTCCAGGTCCCTCCTGTGCTGGGCCCCAGGGCTGGGGCAGCTCTGCAGGTGGGGCCTCACCTGGGCAGGGCAGAGAGGCAGAATCCTCCCTCCCCTGCTGCCCACACTGGGGACAGCCCAGGACACATAGCCAGGGCATGGCCAACCCTCACCAACCAGCACGCCTGTGTCCTCCCCAGGGCTGCTCCTGATCCCTTCATCCCCAGCCCAGACTGATCCTGGGCGTTGCCCCAACCCAGATGCAGCCCCTTGCAAGTCCCTGCCACTGCTGAAAGCACCATGAGCTCTTTACTTACCAGTTTCTCGCTGTAGTAGCCAGGGAGGTACTTCTCACAGATCTGCACCAAGCACCAGAACGCTTGCTGCAAGCCAAGGACAGCAGGTGAGCACTCAGAGGACATCCCTGTGGCCCACTCCCTGCTCCCAGAGACCATGGGAGAGGGTGGCAAGCAGCAGAGCACCCCTGGAGCACTTTGGGTTGCCCTGAGCCGGGCACCCCACTCATCAGCACCCCCAAAGGGCCCCACACGCCCCAGGAGGTGCCAGCTCTGTCCCCTGAGCCGCGTGCCCGTACCTCGGCCGGCATGTGCATGAGCAGGACGGCGGCGATGGGCGCCTGGGCCTGGCAGTACCCCTCCTCCGGGCGGTACAGCGTGTACGCCTTCAGCACCCGGAACAGGTCCTGCTGCCTGCAGAGACACCGGGCACGCACAGCTGGGCACGCGGCACGCACGGGCCCTGCAGCCTTCCCCGTGCACGCCAGGCACGAGCCTGGGTCAGTCCCTGCCTCGGATCCCTGTTCCACACAAACCCGGGCCAACAGCTCTGGGGCTCAGCCCACAGAGCGCAGATCCTGCCTGGATCTGGGAGTCGAGGCGTGGAGACCACCCGGCCCAGAGTGAGGACAGACAGGCAGGGACCCAGTGCAGCTCCCAACACACTGGGAGCAGCTTTTTCCTGGTGAAACGGAGACCACAGGCTGCCACCTCTTCCCTCTACCCTCCTGTCATGGCAATTCCCACCCCACTGGGTGTCAGAGCTGCTCTGAGCCATCCTGTTTTCAGTCAGTGCATGCTCTGCGACTGTGGGAGTGTAGGGAATGTTGGAGGAATGGGAGGACTCTGGGGACAGGAGTGTGCTCCAGGAGCTGGGATAGACAGTGCCCACCCCATCCATGGCTGCTGAGGGCTGGACACAGAGTAGCTCCACATACCCGTGGCCTCCACGTGAGACGAACATCTCATGGAAGGGGAACTGCCGATGGAGATCCCGCTCGATCACGTCCAGCCACTTGGGATCTCCTGTGAGGAGGTCCAGTTCCTGGGGAGGGGAAGACTGGGGTGAGCAGCACCCTTGACACCCCTCACAAGATGTCTGAGATCCTAACATACAGCCAAGCCTGAGCAGGAGGCACCGCAGCACTGCCCCCTCCCTGGTGGTGCAGGAGGGTTCCCAGCAGGACTCACATCAAACTTGCCCATGTTCTGCTCCAGCTTGACCTTGCTCCCAGAGAGGTACTGCCAGGCACGGCCCCGCAGCGAGGGCGGGATCCCCTTCTGGCACCGCAGCCGGATCTGCGGGAGAGACACAGCCGTCACGGGAAAATCCCAGAGCGCTGGGAAACAAAGAGACTCCTGGGGCAAGGTGGGAGCCAGGCCAGCACCACAGCCACAGCCTGCTCCCCTGCTGCTTCCCAAACAAGGAGAACTGTCCCTGAGTGCCTGGGATGCAGGGATGCCAGCTGGAATGGCAGTCAAGCGCCAGTAGCACAGAGGAGCTGCCACAGGCCCAGCAGAGGCTTTGCGGCTTGCAAACAGCTCCAAACAAGGCTGGCACTGCCTCAAAGCCAGATCCTGCTGGGAGCTGGAAAAGCAAACACTGGAGTCAAGGTGGGGAGTGAGTGGCTCTGTCCCATTTGGAAGCACTGAGGACACAGGAAGGCTCCCCAGCCCTCAGTCCAGCCCCCCACCCCACCATGGGGCCGTGGGAAGCAGGGATGTGCACCCTGACAAGTGGCTCAGCCTTTCCACCTGCTCATCCTTGGCAGAAGGGCAGGTCGGGTTCTATCTCCATGCATGGCCAGATCAGGAGGCCCCTAGAGCCAGCTCCATGCCCACAGTTTCCTGTGCCCCTGGTTTCCTTGGCACTGGGCAACAGCCAGGACCAAAGTCCAGGCGAGGCAGTCGGTGCCTACCCTGCGTGGGAAGCTGAGCCAGCTTAGCTCTGGTGCTGCCTGCACCAGCAGGGACCAAACCAGAGCCCCCAGCATCTCACTCCAACTCCTCACCACAGGAGCAGCTCCAAATCACAGAATGATGGAATGGTTCAGGTTGGCAGGGACATTAAAGACCATTTCATTCCATGGGCAGGCCCTCCCCCCCCCCCACTGTCCCAGGCTGCTCCAAGCTCCAGTGTCCAGTCGAGCCTTGGACACTTCCAAGGATTCACAGGCAGCCACAGCTGCTCTGGGCACCCTGTGCCAGGGCCTGCCCACCCTCACAGGGAACTATTCCTTCCCAATCTCCCATCCAGCCCTGCCCTCTGGCACTGGGAGCCATTCCCTGTGTCCTGTCCCTCCATCCCTTGTCCCCAGTCCCTCTCCAGCTCCCCTGGAGCCCCTTTATGCCCTGCAAGGGGCTCTGAGCTCTCCCTGGAGCCTTCTCCTCTCCAGGTGAGCACCCCCAGCTCTCCCAGCCTGGCTCCAGCAGCTCCACATCCTTATGTGTCCTTTTCCCCACAGCCCTCAGCCAGGGTATGCAGCAAGGTGGGTCTCACAAGCCTGCTGCTTTCAGCACAGTCCCACCCCACAACACCCTGCAAAACCCTAGCACAGCCTCCATTCCTCATGCCCCTGCTCAGTTGGCACATGCCAACCGGGCCAGGGCTCTCAGAGCAGTGGCCAACAGCTCCCAAATCCTCCCCAGGCCTCTCCTGCCCGCCCAGGGCTGTGTTTCCCTTTTGTTGGAGCAACTGGGGAGCAGATGGATGTTTCCAAGCACAGTACCATCACGTCCCCTGGGGGTTTGCTGCACCCTCACTGGTTGTTTGCTGAGGCAGGTCCCTTTGTGCTGGCAGGAAACACAGCGGCTGGTGCCCAGGGCTGCTGTGGCAGCTCCATGGCTGCTGACAGCTCCCATTTCCAGCCAGCTCCCCTTCCTGCTGACTGAGCTGCCAGGAAGGAAACTGCCTGGCTGGGTTTTGGTTCGGCAACCCCTGCAGCTGGCTGGGCCAGCGCCGCTGGGGCTGAGCAGCTCATCCCCTTGGGCCCACATGGGGTCCTGCCGTCAGCCCCACCAGCCCACCGTGATCTTCCAGGCACCGGGAGCGTGTCTGGGCTGAGGGATGCTGGAAGCAAGGTGCAGTCAGAGCGCTGCCCCTGCCAGGAGAGCAGTGGGAGCTGCACACCCACACGTCTGCCCTCCTTCCAGCACGCGGTGCTGGCACAGCACAGCACCATGAAGGATGTGGGGCCAGGCTTTGTTGGGATCGGGGACAGGCAGGGAGCGTTTTGGGATGCTGGAGCGCTGCAGGTGTGAGCAAGCCCGGCAGGAGCTGGCCCAGCATCCCTGGGCTGCCTGCCAACCCTGGTGAGGCAGCCAGAAAAGTACTGGGGTTTTTCAGAGGCTCAGGGAGCTCCCCCAGAGCAGCAGGAACCTGCACCAGGCAGGCTCCTGCCAGACCAAGGATAGTTGACAGCATCCAAGGCCAGGTCTGGCAGCCTTCCCTGAGCAGCCCCAGGGATACAGGCACAGAACAGCATTCCAGAGCAGCCTCTCCAAAGCTCCAGGCATGGATTTTTGCTGCAGGACAGACTATAAAGCACATCAGCCCCATGGAGACTCCTAGAGGCTTGGCCAAGCACGAGGGAGCTGCTGTGCCAGGCAGAGCAGCCCCATTCCAGAGGGCACCCTGTGGCACATGGCTGGAGAGTGGTGGAAACTGCCCGTGGAACAAAGCGCCCGCCTGCCGTGGCCCAGAAAACTCTCCCAAATCCTTTAAGTGCAGCCAAGAAACAGATGAGGGATTCCGGTGTCATTCACCAGGCACTGAGTAGGGACAGCACTCTGGGCACACTGAGAAGACTCTGCCAGCACGAGGAGGAGGAGGAGGAGAAGGCCCTTCGGCCACTCTCTGGCACTGCTGTCCCATGCCAGCAGCCCTGGACTTGCTGCTTCCCAATTCCTGCCTCATCTGCAGGCTCAGGGGATCAGGGAGCACCAGCAAACCAAGACATGGAGTCAGCACACCAGGAGTCTCCCAGGGACCCCTGTTCACAGACCAGTGTCGTGCACATCCAGCTCAAACATTTCCTACACCGAGCTTTTTTTGGTCTGCGAGATGCTCAGAACAGAAGTTTCCATGAGCAAACAATTCCCATGGCTGCCTGCAGGCAGCCAAAGAAGCCCTAGGAAGGCTCCAGCCCAGCAGGAAAGAGCTGGAGGCAGAAGTGGGCTGGCTCAGGACCACTCAGCCCCCCCAGGCTCCAGTTTCTAAGCGGAATGAACAGCACATTCAAGCCAACAGTATCATCCAAAGGCACACAGACGCCTGTCTGCAGGGAACCAGTGACATTAGGCTGCCCCAAAGGGACACCGCTGTGCCTGGCTGTCCCTCACTGTCACCTCCCAGAGGCGACATGGCTGTCACTTACCTTCTTGTGTTTCTTGGCCATCCACTTGTCCCAGTTGTTGAGCATATCCAGCCACTTGGACTCCCGCTGCCGGAGCACCTCCAAGGGCACCTCCTCCAGCCTGTGGGACCGGGAGGAAGAGGCTGTGGGTCAGTGGGTGCCTGGCCCTCCATACGGGAGGCCCCCTGGCCTCCTGAGCACCCTGGGTGCCCCCATGCCCAGGTGGGTGCAGCCCTCAAGGCGCAGGGCTCAGGACACGCTCGGCAGCGCCGGTGTTTCGGCAGCTGCCGGAAGCGCTCGCCACCCGTGAGTGAAGTCACTGCAGCAGCAGAACAGCTCAAACCTCTCGGGAGCAGCCTGCACTGCACACACACGTGCTGCAGCATCCCCAGGGACACGCCAGGAAGGTGAGGGATGAGCGAGACCTGATCCCTGTGGCAGGGGCCGGCTGCACACAGAGAGTGGGGCCATAAGCATCGTGTCATTCACACAGCTCCAGCCACACTGCGCTCCCAACGCCTGGAGCTGCTCCAGGCCCGGCACCGAGCCCAGACCAGGGTCTCTTAGGAGGGAGGGGAGTGTTTTCCAGAAACGCCTCAGTCTAGCCAGGGAATCCGATTTAACCCTGCTGAGGCAGGGGGGATGCTGCTGCGATGCTGAAGCTGGCACCGTGGCCTCCAACCCCCCGTGGCACGGCATCTGTGCGGAGATGGGGACAGGCAGCTGGGGCAGGGCCAGGCAGGGACATCCAAGGAGAGCAGACACTCCACCAAGCCATCAGTGAGGACTCGATGCTTTCCCAGGCTCTGCTCCACATCGTCCTGTGGCCACACCAATCTCAGGGAGAGTCAGATCCTTCCTGAGGACCCGAGGCCAGTGGCCTGGTGCTGAGCATCCTCCAGCACCCAGCCCCACTGCAGGACACGCAGGCCTGGCCTCCTCCCTGCACAAGCCGAGCCGGAAAGCGAACGGCAGGGTGAGTCCAGGGCCGCATCCAGCTGGCAGCACTGCCCCGCGCCCTGCCCAGCCCTTCCCCGCCGAGCCGAGTCCCACCCACCGCAGCGGGTCGGACGGGGCGAGCGCGATTGTTCCGAGAGCAAACCCGCTCCCAAAGGATCTGCTTTGCTTGGCTCCCCACCCTCCCCGGCACGGCCAGGCATGGCCGGCAGCTCCTCAGCCCGCACGGGGATGGATGGAGGCAGCGCTGGCCTCCAGCCGGGCTCCGCGAGGCGTGGGAAGCTCGGGAGCGCGGGACGCTGGATACAGGAGCTGGCTGCGGGCCTGCTGGAGCCCCGCCAGGACAGACTGGAAGCTGCTCCCAGCTGATGGCTGCTTGGCAGCGGGCAGGGAGCGAGGACCGGCTGCATTTCATATGGCCCAGGCGGGAGGGCGGGGGCACACCAGGCGGGATGCCCTATGCCAGGAATGCGCTCCTCTGCATCCACACCGGGTGACATCCCCACAGCTCGGCCCTTGGCGGTGCCCTCAGACCGCCCATGGACGCTCGGATACCCTGCCTGCCCTTCCTGTGCTTCCCCTCCCGGTAGGGCAAACCCAACTCTGGCAGCTACAGCAGGAGGTCAAGTATTCCCCATCATTCCCTCCTGGACAGACAGTGAGCCAATAAAGCCCTGGAGTAGGGCAGGATTGGGCCCCAGGACATCTGCAGGGTGATGCAGGAGGCTCAGTCCCCAGTGACTGCAGCCACCATACTGTCAGCACCCTTGGGAGCAGCCACTAGCCGCCAGCACCACAACCTTCACCCAGAGCCGCTGCTGCCTGCTGCAGGGACAAGGACACCCAGGGGAATAACAGCCAGGACAAGTGTCCCCTAAATGTGGTGTGTGGCCAGGACAGGGTGCAGCACCACGGGAAGGAGAGGCCACACCACTCCTGCAGTGCTGAGGGACAAGGTTTATCACCCGGAGTGATGCACCTTGCCCAGCACAAATACTCCAACCTTCAGCACCTTTTCACCCCATGGACCCACCCCGTAACGCCCACAGGCTATGGGGGGTGAATGCTCTGCTCCTCACAGACAGGGAAACTGAGGCACGGTGGGCAAAACCCAAGGAGAGCGCTCCAGGCGATGTCCCTGCAGGAGAGGAGCTGGCTGCCACGCGCTGCTCCCACTGCCATCCCGACTTTCTCTGGGCGTCGCTGTGAAAGCAGGGCCAGGAAGGGATCGCCAAACACGCTGCTGAACCAGCTCGACAGCAACAGCACATTCCTGGGTGTCAGCACCACCCTGGGGCCCAGCGCCTCGGGTTAGCCTCACTTCCTCCGAGGGCTTCCTCCGCGGAGCAGTGTGACCGTGGTGCCTTTGCCAGTACTACCAACAAGGGGTCCCTGGAGAGACACCACGGCCTGGCCTCCTTGGCTTGACAGAGGCCAGAAGTCCACTGGAATCAGTGCTTGGAGCTGACCAGACAGCTGTGTGCTGGCAGCTCCCAGATGCCAAATGGGGTGGACACCACTTCCCAGCCATTCCCCCGCTTCAGAGGGAGACAGGACAGCTGGAACAGCTTTTGGGGCTCTTCACAAAGCCATCACAACATCACAGAATGGTCTGGGGTGGAAGGGACCTTAAAGCTAATCCAATGCCACCCTCTGCCACAGCCAGGGACACCTCTCACTGTCCCAGGGTGCTCCCAGCCCCATCCAACCTGGCCTTGGGCACTGCCAGGGATCCAGGGGCAGCCACAGCTTCTCTGGGGACCCTGTGCCAGGGCCTCAGCACCCTCCAGGGAACGATTTCTCCCCAGTATCCCATCTAACCCTGCCCTTTGACAGAAGGAAACCATTTCTTCTTATCCTGTCACTGCAGGCCCTTGCCCAAAGTCAGGAGTCCAGCTTCTCTTGCAGCCCCTTTAGGCACTGGAACGGGCTCTAAGCTCTGCTCGGAGCCTTCTCTTCTCCAGCCTCAACACCCGCAGCTCTCCCAGCCCTTCTCCCTCGCTCACCTCGCTGCGGCCTCCGCCGGGGCACGAGCGATGCCTGACAGCGGTGCGGGCGGCCCGGGCCCAGCCCGGGGGCGGCGGGGACAAACCCCCCGGGGCGGGAGAGCCGCGGCCGGCCCGGCCCGGCCCGGCCCGGCCCTGCGGGGGCTGAGCGGCCGGAGCGGACTGGGCCAGGCCTGGGGCGGCTCCCCTGCGCCTCGCTGTCCCAGTGCCCCCCAGCCCCTCACGGCCAAGGCCCGGCCCCCCTCACGGCGCTCCCTCACGGCGCTCCCTCACGGCCCCACTCACGTCCCCTCGGCTCCGCGGCTGCCCACGATGAAGCCGAACTTATCGACGCGCCGCTCCTCGGGGCCGCCGCCGTTGATCTCGGAGTCGGAGCCGAGCGAACTAAGCTCATCGCCGCCAGGGTCGGCGAGGCTCTCGCGGGTGCCCGCCAGGCTGCGCCCGCCGGGCGAGCTGGGCCCGCCGCCCCCGCGGCTCTTGGCCATGGCGGCGCCTCAGCGGCGGCGCGGCCGCTCCGCCATGCCGGGACACGGCGGCGGCCACGCCCCGCCCCGGCCCCGCCCCCTCGCTGCACCGCCATTGGGCGGGAGCAGGGACGCGGCCAATCAGCCGCCAAGATTGCGGAAAGGAGAGCCCGCCCCCGAAGATGATTGGTCGAGAGGACGAGAGAAGCTGTCCGTCAAGTGCCGGCGGGTGTCGGTGAGGGGCGGGGCTCCGCGCGCCGGCAGTGGGGCAGCGCTGAGGGGCAGACACCGGGACCGGTACGGGACATGAGGGGATGGACTGGGACCGGTACGGGACAGAACCAGATGGACTAGGACCAGTAAAAGCCACAACGGGATGGACTGGGACCAGTATGGAACATAACGGGATGGACTGGGACCAGTACGGGACAGAACGGGATGGACTGGGACCAGTAAAAGCCACAACGGGATGGACTGGGACCAGTACGGGACATGAGGGGATGGACTGGGACCAGTACGGGACAGAACCAGATGGACTGGGACCAGTAAAAGCCACAGCGGGATGGACTGGGACCAGTATGGGACATAACGGGATGGACTGGGACCAGTACGGGACAGAACGGGATGGACTGGGACCGGTACGGGACATAACGGGATGGACTGGGACCAGTATGGGACATAACGGGATGGAACTGGGGCCAGTATGGGACAGAACCAGATGGACTGGGACCAGTACGGGACAGAACCAGATGGACTGGGACCAGTACGGAACATAACGGGATGGACGGGACCAGTACGGGACATAACGGGATGGACTGGGGTCAGTACAAGTACAGAACAGGGCTGTGTTGGGACCAGTACAAGACATAATGGGCTGGACTGGGACCAGTATGAGACACAAAGGGGCTGTACTGGGTTCTGCATGAGATATAACGAGCTCTACTGGGGCCAGTACGAGCCATGAGCTGTACAGGGACCAGTGTGGGCCATAACCCGCTGTACTGGGATGTGGATGAGATATAATAGGGGTCTACTGGGACCAGTGCAAGATAAAATGGGCCATACTGGGACCAGTATGGGCCATAGCAGAGCTGTACTGGGACCTGTGTAAGGGGACTGTAGTGGGATCAGACAGCCACAGTGGTGCCGTGTTGGGGCTGTACTGGAATGGCACCGGCATTCCAGGAAGGCTGGATACTGGGACTGCAGGAGGGCTGTGCTGGGAAGCACTGGGACATCCACTGGCATGGGGCGCTTCCAGGGGCAGTGGTGGAATCTGCTTCTCCTCTCCAAAGCTGTCCCTGCCCTGCAGATCCCATAGCCAGACCACTGCTGTGTCACCCCAAAATCCCCATCCACAGCACCCCAGACAGGTAAAACCAGCCTGGCTCTCCCAAAAATAACATACCAAAGGATCTGTAGGAGACTGGGATGTGCTAGGACCTGTCCTGGGTAAAGCCATCCAGGGACAGGTCCAGCCTACCTCCAGAGCCCAGCGCTCCATTTCCTCCCTCTTACAGCACAGATCAGGGGGTATTGAAGGATCCCTCTCAAGGTGGTAACTGTGCCAAAAGGAAGAGGGAATGAGGTTCCTTAAAATCAGCAACTCAACCTACTTCCAGATTTTTCTGGCAGCAGGGGCCCAGCAGTCCTTGCCACTGAAGTGGAAGGCTCCGATGGCACTTGTTTTGTACCAGATCTCCACACACACAGTCTGTTGCAGCATTCATCCCTCAGATTTAGACACAAACAGGCTGGCAAGGCTCCATGCAACTGATTTGCAGGGGGAAGTTTTCTTGCTGGAGTGTAGGTAAAGGGGCTTGGCTGAAACTGTTACCCAGGGCACAGAGGGAACAGGGGAGCTCCGTGGTGCCCAGCACAGCAGGAGGAGGAACACAGGGTGACCTTCAGCACAGCAGGGCTCGGCCCCGGATACAAACACAACTTCTCCATTTCAGAGCTCCCTTGGCAGTTTTTTTTCTATCCGCTCTGGAAAACCCCGCTCACTGCCTGTTTTCTCCAGGATTGTACCTATTGTCTGGTTTTGAAGACAGAAGGGAAGTGATTATCCTGCCTTCCTGCAGGGCAGGAGCACCCTGCACCCACCATCCAGCCACACGCTCCGGATTCCTGCAGCAGGGAGGGGAGCAGGCTGTGACAGGGACATGTGGGGACCTGTCAGAGACAGCAGCTGGACACTGTGGCCAGGGAACACCGGCCACCTGGGCTGGGCCAGTGCCAGCCACCTTCCCCACAGCCACAGCGCTTCCTCCTGATCCCAGGGGAGCACACCAGAGGCAGGAGGATGCTCTTCCCTCCTGCTTCATCCCTCTCTCCCCTCCCAAGCATGGAATAAGGTAAACAGGATGTTCCTGCACAGCCTGATCATGACTGAAAATATATGTAATAATAAGTGTATGGCTTTGGGTTACCCAAAAAAGCCAGAGGTACCCAAATTCCAGACATCTGCCTCTTCCTGGGCACTTAATTCCATGGATTAACTTTGCTGTGTTGTGTTTTTATCGAACTCTAACTGAAGGCCCAGGAGTCATCTGTTTTTCCAGGCCCAGATGCTCCCCAGGCCCAAGAGATTCCAACTGCAGGATATAATTAAGTCACATTTTCCAATAAAATTCTTGCTAAGTTCAGAGTATTTTTCCCCCCCTCACACACAGTCATAAGCATTCTTTCAGGAATGACTGAGCAGCACCAGGGAAAACTTCAACAAGCCCCTTTTCTTGTAGCTTTTCCCAGAAATAAGAGGATTTCCTACTGTAAACTGCTTAATTACAAATCCTGATGTATTTCCCCATCCGGGTGCTCCAAAACCAGGCACATCTCCATTGAAAACCCCAAATCCAAGGAAGGAGAGCTGCATGTTTATTAAAACAAATCACAGGCTGTCCAGAGCAGACCCAGACATCCTTTATCACATGAACAGCAACACAAAGCTCATGCCAAGGGAGGAAAAACCTCCAAGTCAGGGTTCATACAAGATCCAAACAGGAAAAGAACAAGGGGGTTAATAAGTGTGTGGAGAAGAAGTTTTCAATTAGCAAGAGGTTAAATGAAGCAGTGAGTGCTAAGGGCAGACAGATGATGCTCCTGGCCACCATAAATCCCTCAAAGATGGATCTAAACTAAGCTGGGTATGACCTTGATGATGTCTTTTCCCAAGGGGATTCAAGGGAGAGCCTGCACTCAAGCAAAGCACTGATCACTACAGACTACTCACTACACTGACACATTTTGGGGCTCCATCAGTTTCTCATCAGTGGGGATCAGAGTCTCTCTGTTCAAACTACTGCTGGGGGGCAGTGGATGCTGCCCTAAAAATGCCAGAATGGAAATAGGATTGGGAGGGTTGGGGTTACAACACGGACACGTTACGTCTCGGGGCTCCACGCCGCCTATTTCTTCCTGCCTCCTCTCTCTTTGAGTGCCAGGTGAATCAGAGAGCCACTCGTCATGTTGTAATAAGCCAGGGAGTTGGAATCCTTGATGAAGATGCCCTGAGGGGAGGAGAAAAGGATAAAAAACCATGAAAGAGCAGTCAGAGCACAAGCCTCAGTGTTGCCTTCCCACAGACCCCAACCCTCCTGGCTGTACTCAGAGCAGGGGGATGACAGAACACTGCAGGCTTTGAAGACCCCAGAAAGATTCCAGTGTCCAAGATGGACACTGGAGGTGGGTATAGAATCCTAGAATGGTTTGGGACCCTGAAGATCCCCCCATCCACCCCACCTGCCATGGGCAGGGACACTTTCCACTAGGCCAGCCAATATAGACAATGTGGCTCCTAGAACACACAGACAGTCACCACAAGGGGAGTTATTCAGGCTCCACTCTCCCCCACACCTTTTTTTTTTTTTTTTTTATCTCTTAAAAATAATCAGCTCAGCTCCCTTTCTTGTTAAGGGTTAACAGAGTATCTGCCCACAGATGAACTCTGAGGAGGTAAGTGCACAAAGTTCACTGCTTAGGCAGCAGGTTGTGCCTGTCTGGGCACATGCATGACTGAAAATAAGTCATTAAAAAGGAACGGGGCCTTTCTCACAGCTCTGGCTTCCAGAGGAAGAGAGAGAAAACAGAGTGAGTTCTTCCCTTCCCTGTGCTGGAAAAAGCCTTCCCTGAACTGCCAGGGTTCCAAGGCATGCTCGCCCACCTCCCGGAGCACACAGTAGAGCTGTGGGAGCAGGCTGCTGCAGCTAAATGTCAAAAAAAAAAAACCAAAAAAAAACCAACCTAAAACTCTAATAAAACGAGGCTGATTTCAGAGAAAGCCACATCAAGTTTGGAGGACTCATCTGCAGCAGCAACAATGTGAAAATCCACTGATTTAATCACCACTAGATGCCTGTCCTGCTGTAACAGAGGGCAGGTCTGTCACAGCTGTGCAGGCAGGAGAAACGTTCCCTTAGCTCTTCCAGTATCTCACCGTGCATTAAATTATACATTATAATTTTTCTTTGTAAAAAAGTCATGTGAGAGAATGCACTGAAGATGAAACCAGCATTTGAAGGCTTTATACCCACCTCATACTGCAGCTTCTGCTTCCCAGCTGGCATCCCTGTGGCCTCGTGGATCTTAACCTTTATAACAGACACCTGGGGGGGATCAAAGGGCTCCTTCAGTGCTTTTGTCCCCTCCTGCTCCCCAGCCCCGTGGAGCTGCAGTGTGGGGAGCAGGCTGAGCTCCCAGCTGCTGCTCTCACAGGCAGCACACGGAGCAGGGCAGGAGGATGAGCTACATGCCTGGTCTGAGAGGGGCAGGGTGAACACCAGCACTTGGCCGTTCAGCTTCCATTCCGTCTTGTCCTGCATGTTGGGAACCTGGACTTTGACCGTGACCGGGCCCTATGGGAAAACACAGATAAAGTCTCTCAGGGCTGTGATAACACAGCACCAGACTAAGTATTCATTTCCATATCTTGGTTCCTCAGTAAACACACTGAAATGTGTTTACAAGTTACTCCACTGCTCCCACAATGAAACATTTAGTTGAATTTCTCTTCCTTTCGTGTGCCATCTATCAAGCACCACACGCGCTGACAGTGTCACAGGGTGAGGGTGTGAAGCCCTGAACAGGAGACAGCTTCACCTTCACATGAAACCATAGAATCACAGATTAATTTGGGTTGGAAAGAACCTTAAAGTCCACTCAGTCCCACCCCCTGCCATGGCCAGAGGACACCTCCCACTACCCCAGGCTGCTCCAAGCCCAGTCTAAGCAAGGACACTTCCAAATATGGGGCAGACACAACTTCTCTGGGCACCCTGTGCCAGGGCATCTCCACCCTCACAGGCAACAATTCCCTCCCAGTATCCCATCTAAAACTCCTCTTTTAAATATCCCCAGAAAAACCATACAGAGCTTCCTAAAGATTTAAAACTCCTGTGGCACTGGCACTCCTCAGGAAGGAACAGAGGCTCACCTTGTTATGGAATACACCACATTACCCTACTATCATGCTGGCATTGATACTCTAATCTCTTTGCATCTCCAGCTTAGCCCTCCTCTCTTTAAAAGCTCATTAGCAACTTTAGTTCTTCTCTGCATTATAACCTACCTCTCACTGCCCTTAATTACAGAAGAGCATTATCCCAGCCTGTGTAGCTCTTCCCAGTAAGAGACAAAGGAGTTTGGTTTGCTCATGAATGACAAAAGAGATACCTCAGGCCCTTCTTGCCAGCTATTTTTGCCCCTCTGTGCAGGGAATTGGCTTCAGAGCCCCTTTGGAGCTAGAGTGGAGCAGCCCAGGCCTCTGACCCACACATGTATGTACCTTGTTCCTGCGCAGAAATTCCTCCTCTGGAATCAGGCTGTCCTCACTCTTCAGTTTCTTGGAGACTGGCTCATCCTCCATGGGTGGCGGGGGGTGGACGGGAGGCATCGGTGCCGGGGATGGGACCGGAGCCACGGGAGGAGCAGGGACAAAGGCTGGAATGGATGGGAAACACACAGCACAACCCACAGTCACCCCCTGAATGCACAGCAAACACCCCCTCACAACAAAAACACCCTGAGCAGAGCAGCACAAGCTGAAAATAAATGCCACAATACATGGAGGAAGTTACAACCAACAGCAACATGCAAACTTCAAACATTCAAGAGCTCTTATATTGGGAAGCATTCCAGGAAGAGATAACAAGGCATGAGCGCTTCCTGCAGATCTTGCAAAAAAAGAACATGCTCTCAGTTTGGCACGCAGCAGTGCCAGCTCCTCCAGTTAGGGAAGAAAAGAAGATGAAAAAAAGGAAGAATTGCTTTTTACATCATGCTTTTTAACTTCAAAGCACCTAATGAGGAAAAGGTTCAGCAAACAGCTTTTCCTCCAGCAGCAACAGCTTCTGTAAGGAGCTGTAACACCCACTGAGGTGCTGGCAGCTTCTCTTTACCCCGCACTATTAATTTTCACCCGAGCAGGCTCCTGGGGACACAGGATTCCCTGTATTTCATGGTGCAGGAAGCCCCTTGAGCCCAAAAGCAGGACTAGATAAGCCATACCAAACCCCCCAAACTCTTAACAACACAACTTGGTGCCTGCAGTCCTGGTTACACACCAGTACCAGGGCACAGGAGGAGAAAGACTCCAAGCCAAAGCCCGCTCTAAAGGAATTATCCAACAATTCCCCAGGAAAAGCTGAAGCCACTGACCTGTGGGGACAATCATGGGGGGCGGGCGGGGGCTCATGATGGGGGGAGCAGAGGGGGGCATGGGCACCACGTTGATGCGTGGGGTGTGGATGATGGGAGGCATGGGGGTGGCTATGACGGATCCCGGGGGCAGCCGGACCACGGACGTCATGGGGGGACGAGGCATGACCGGCACTGCAGAAACCACGGCGGCGCGCACGGGAGGAGGCATCTGGGGAGAGAAGGTGCAGCTCCTTAGCAGGAATGCCCAGGGCTGGCCACAGCCCCCATGAAAATAACAGGGAAACACAGAACCACGGGTTCTGCTGCCCAAAGACGTGCAGGGAGCCTTAGTGGCCCCACCATATGGGCAACACAAGCTGCTCTCAACAGGCACAGAAGCCTCATTAACAGATTAAAGGGGTCCTCCTTCCCCCCCTGCTTTGGGATCAGCCACTTAGCTCCTTTGCTAAATTACTGTTTGGGACTCACAGCAGATCCCTTCTTACCTCAGGCTGCTTTTGTACAACATCACTCTACACCTACAAAGGCTCCCAGTCATCACTTTCTTAGCCACATTCTCTGCCTCCAAAATCCCACTGCCCAGCTGATCCCAGTCTTTTTGATACCTCTAAGATAAAAACTCCACCTAAGTATTATATTCCATTTTTAACAGCAAGCTCAGTAAGGTTCTTCTAATATTTCCAAGCTACTCTTAAACCAGAAACTTCCCACAAAACCTCCTTCCATGCCAGCACCCTTGCCCTCCATCAGGACCCCTCCTAATTAACTACAGCCCCAGTAATTGGCTTCTGGGCCCAAACACTCACGGTGGGGGGACGAGGTACAGATGTAATGGGCTGGGCGCTGGCAGGGGGGTTGGAGGCTGAGGAGGGAGGGGGCGGCTGGGGTATCTCGTTGGGTTTGCTGGGCCCGATCTTCTCCTTGCTGTCATCCTCTGGCACCAGTCCCTTGGCCTTGTGGATAGCTTCAATTTGCTCTTGCAGAGTGATATTGGCCTGAGCAGCCTGCTGTGTGCGGGCCATGCTGCCTGAGTGGCCATCCCAGGTCACCTGAGAGAGTAAAATAAATCAGATTAACCCAACCCGGCCAAAGTGCAAAGAAATCCAGAGAACAGCTTGATAGAAAGAAAAAGGTCAAGACTCTTGTCTCTGAGCATTCACATTGCTACAGGGACCTATTATAAAAAAAAAAAAAAAACTCCAACCAAACACAAATTCCCAATTTCTACTTACCTTTTCCTCTGGTTTCTGGATCTCTTCTTCACCAATCTTTTTACCAATGGCAGTCTCTTCTACACCAAAGATATCAGTACGACGCTCTGCCAGCTGCTTCAGGCTGCTCTCAATATCCAAACCTGAGGGAAAAAGAGCAATTCTTATCTCAAGGAATATAACCAAGCCTCTTACTGAATTTTCTATTATTTGATACCTAGTGACCGAGTGGTGCTCTTTTTACACAGAATATTCTGAGTTGGAAGGGACCACAAGGACCTTTTAAGTCCAACTCTTGTCCCCTTTGTTTTTTTTTGGAAAGATACTGGCCAGCAACAGCTGACAAACATTCCCATCTCATTATTACAGAAAGGGCACCACACAGAGCTGCATTTTAGATGGTGCTGCCCAGCGGGGGGCTGTGCAATGCTCAAGCTGACCTGGAGCATAGACCTCGTCATCACTCTGCTTCTCCCGGATGGATCGATCCCGCTGCTCCAGCCACCGGGGATCCAGGAGCCCAATCCTCATGTGCTCCTGCATTTTACTGGCAGGAATCTTTTCTCCAGTGATGGGAGACACCAGGTATTCATCCGGAGCCGGGGCGGGTGGTAATGGTTTTGAGGCTAGGAGAGCAAAACCACAGTGTTGGTTCAGTCTAGAAACAAATGGTTTGGGATTCTTCAGGAAGATAAAGGCGGGTTTTTAGCTTGATTTACCTTTGGGATCATAATCTTTCCGCACAATGACCTGATCTGGTGTGGGAGGGAGTGGGGGTGGCATCGGGGTTTCTGGAGGAGGAGGAACCTTCTGACCTTCATCTTCATCATCTGACCCCTTATTGAAAAAAAAACAAAAATCACAACCAAGTTCCAGTGGCCAAATTCCTTTGAGAGAGACATAAAATCCTACACAGTGCTGGAAGAACGGATTATGCAGCTTCAAAGCAATGGAGCTGTTTTGGACACCTGGACCATGATTCAGAAATTCAGCAGCCCCAGAAGAGGAAGCAAATATTCCTCAGCTTCCACATTACAGCAGCCTTGCACACAGGCTACAGTTAACCACACTCTTGTTCCGTGTTACCAGAAAAACAGCTTACAGTGGGCAGAGGCTAAGATGAGTCATTTTCAGTGCTCCAGACTCTATGCACAAAATAGCCTGAAAGATTCAAAACTGCGGAAATATAAAATCCACACCACTGGCCAAAATTACTGGATTTCTCTCTTGGAACTTGCACTGTCATAGAAAACATTTAAAAAAAACAACCATATTCCAGCAGTAACAGGTTGTTTGGAGATTTCATCAGAGGGAAATTTCATTTCCTCAAGAAACTGAAGAACTATTTACAGTTAAAGTGGGGACTATCATAAACCACATAAACTTTAGGGGACAAAATCCTATTATCCAGTTACCTCATCCATATCCTGCACTTGTGTGTCTTGATCCAGCTGGGCTGGAGGCTCATCTGTTTTTTCTTGCTTTTCATCTTCCTCATCTGATTCCACCTCCATCTCCACCTCCTCACTTTCCCCAAACTTCTCATAACGCTCCTGGATCAGGATTCGAGCTCCCAGCTCTTCTGGAGTGGTGGGAGGAGGGAAATTCCCTACGATGCAGAAAACAGAGCTTCTGTTTTTCTATCCCATTTCATTACTCAACACACACTGCCAGAAATACCAAGTCTTCAACAAAAAGCAGTGGCAACAAAATCCTTGGCAGCCAGAGGATAAGGAAGGGAATGGATGGAGTCTGTACAAACACCAGCATGACACATGAAGATAAAGTGACTTATAAACAGAAGCACTACTAGAAACTGGGACAAGTTCTGCTGTCCTGGTGGAAGAGAAGTGGATACTACTGCAGTCCTGGACTTCCTTCAAGGAGAACATCAGTGACTCCAGAAAAAAAACAACAGCCCTGCAAAATTTCAGTGTAAGGCTTTTCCCTTCAACACTGAAGGATAAAAGGCTGTAAATCCCAATGTCTCCTTAAAAATGGCACTTCAGGACACATTTCCTGCACAAAGGGGGCAGTTTTATAGAGGTGACAACATTTAACATCAGTACCTTGCTCGTTGGGCTGGAAGTCAACTGTTTCCACAACCACGAAGTCATGCCAGTCAATCTGGGCATAAGCAACACGCTCCTTCTCCTTCTCCTCCTCTTCCTTCTTTCTCTCTCGCTCCTGGAACTTGGCCCACTCCACTCTGTAGTAGACCTGCAGGAGCAGGCAGAGCACAGTGTCAGACAAGGAACAGCACAGCCATCTCACTGCTGGTGTGCAAATGAAAGGATGAACAGCTGGAGCAGTGTCAGGCTGAAGTTGAGAGAAAGTTTCTTCCCCCAGAGGTGCTGGCACTGCCCAGGCTGCCCAGGGAATGGGCACGGCTCCGAGGCTGCCAGAGCTCCAGGAGCCTTTGGGCAGCGCTGCCAGGGATGGACAGGGTGGGTTGTTGGCAGGGTCTATGCAGGGACATGAGCTGGACTGGATGGTGGGACCCTTCCCACTCAGGATATTCCAGGATTCCACTTTGTAAGCACATGGAAATGGGGCTGTACAGTATCTCTGTACTGCCATAAGCTACCCCCAATACAAACACCAGCTGCAGCTCACAGGAACTTTGAGCACCCTGTACTCGAGTGGCAGCAAGTGACACATCTGTTTTATTCTCTATTTGCTGCCAACAAGCCAAAAATATGCAAAGAGAAAAAAAATTAAAACATAGCCAAAATGCTTCAGCATTTTTGCAATTTTTTTCTGGAATACCTGATCCAGGACTTCCTTAGGATTTTCGGCCTCCTTCTTGAGCTTGAGGAGTAAGCCCTTTGGTGGGATCAAGATCTGAAACACATTTTACATGACAGTTGATGATAGTTCTTTGTGCCAAAGCCTCTTTCAGAGCAGTTATTCTCTTTCCACACTGCTAAAAGCCAACACTTTAGTGAGATTACAATAGTGTGTGGCACATTTAGGTGACAGAATACTGTGTCCAGCACAATATCCACTCCGAAGAGTAGGATTTAAAGGATGGATTCCTGGGTATTTCCAGCCTGGCTGGTTTGTAGGGCTTCATCAGCCCTCCAAACTCATTCCTGCTGTAGAAGGAATCACCCTGCCTGGAGTACCTTTGTGTACTGCTCCACCAGCTTGGTGAAGTAGTTGAAGAGGCTGTGCTGGGGGCGAAGGAAATCAAACTGGTAATTCCTCTGCTCCTTCTGCATGAGCTGGGTGAGGAACTGCCTCCCGTTGCGGGCCACGAACTGCGCCGTGAGCTTCACCACGTCCAGGTCGAAGGCCGAGATGGACGGAGGGTCCGCGATGAACTCGAACTCGGGCGGGGGCTCCTTGGGGACTACGGTCTCCTGGATCACCTGGGCCTGCACCTGCAGGGAACAGACACAGCCCAGTGACCTCCTGTGATGCCTGGTGAAGGCTGACCTACAACACAGACTAGCTGGAGCTAAAGGATAAAGCTGGGATTTGTTAAGAGGCCCCAATGGATCCCCCTAGGGCAGCACAACCCAAAATGGCCACAAAATGGGTGACAGGTCATGGGGTCTCACATTTTTGTAACTTCTGCTCCATTTGTGTATTGGAGCTAATTGTCCCATTACAGCTTTAGCCCATGAAGTCCCATCCTTGTTTTTCTCTCTTCAGCTCATGTTGTTGATGCTCTTGGGCCTGAGATTTGCATAATTTGTCCTTGGTCCCCAGCTAGAGAAGGAATGGTTTTGTCTCCCTACTCTGTGAAGGGAGTTCACCATCCCCTGATATGAAGCCTAGACTTACACACTAAAGCAGAATAGAATCTGAAAAACACAAAAGCTAAAACCTGAGCCACCACCTGCAAGGAATAGTCACCAAACACTCAGGAGAAGCTTTTTTTCCCCTCCAGCTGCTGTGGGAAAGCAATGCCAGTTGCCATCCTGGCAGGTGCAAGGATGAGAAATCATCAGGTATAATTTAAAACTATTTAAAAAGTTGTTCCAACAGCAAATAAATCTGGAATGTATCAGGACTTTGCTACAGTCCTCCCAGGGCCACCAGTGTGGCTGCTGGCCACACCAAGCATGGAAAAGCCCTGGATTCACTCCATGCCCTCTTCCCACCCAGAATGTTCAAAGGCACAGCTGAACAAGGTGAGCAGCATTTTGCACTCCATGTTTTAAGGGGAGGTCGATCTTTCTGGCAGGAAAAGTTTCTACAGAACAGTGCATGCAACAAGGCCAAACAGAATTCCAAGGGATTCCCAAGGCTTGCCTCTGCCACATCCAGTCCAAGTGATCCCTAGTGTAAGTACTTTGTAAGTCAATACAGAGCTAAAATTAATTAAAATGGACGAATTAAAAAAAGTTTCAAACAGCTCTGAGTTACCAGCACCTGGGAGATGCACATCTGCATCAAAACAAAGCCCAAGACACTCGACTCCAAGCCTGTCACTGCTGGCATTTTGGCTGATGTACAACCAACTGCTCCCTCTTGATTTTCGAGCTTCCTTCCTTCTCAACCCCAGGCTGTGACACCACCCCAAAGTGGCCAAAATCTTCCCCAAAGTGATGAAAAGGAACACTCACCTTCTGTGGGAGCTGCTGCTGGGCACTCTGCTGCTGCTGCATGACCTTGGGGATGGCAGCCGAGGGCTCCTGGGCTTTGCCCTCCTTGAACTCACTGACCTTGTGCCGGTAGTAGGCATGGTAAGGGTCGTTGGGGTTCAGGAAGTTGAACTTGGGGTTATTTATTTCATTCTGACGAATTCGGGCTTCAAATTCTGGACCATTTCTGGGGAGCAAGAAGAAAAGCTGTTTAGGGACATGCTGAGGCATCAGCCCCTTGGAAGATCATTTTCTCTCTCACATGACCAGAGTTTCTCCCTCAGTAGCTCACACCCAGCTGAACACACACAAGTTAGATGCAACTGTCCCCCTAATTGTGCCTTTAATGTGAATATTAAAAATTCACACTCACAAGTGCTCCACAGCCACATCTGTCTGCACTCAAAGGTCATTTCCACCACTGGCTAAAGTTTACAGTTATGGAGCATGAAGTTTACAAGTTACTTACTACATCAATTTTATCTGCTCTATTAATAAGTTCTCAAGACTAATTTCAGTTCCAGAGCGATCATATAAGGAAAAAAGCAGGTAAACATCAGCCTGTGCAGGGACTGACCAGCCCAGAGTGCTGCATTTAGGAGCCCCAGTCCAGGTAAAATCTCCTCCTCCCACCTAAAGCACGAGCCAGTGATTTCAGGGAGTTGGAGAAAATTCCCAGCTGCCACAGGGTGTTCCTCTTCATATTCTCTGGATAACTCCCAGTCTCGATTAAACATTCCAGCTCCTCCAAAAGAGGAGGTCTCTGCAATCCCAAAGGATAAACAGAGCAGCCCCTTATGCTCAGAAGCAGCCAACACTCCCTGGCAGCACTTTTGAGATGAGTAACACAATAAGGGTTGGACTGGAGCAGCATTTAGTAATTCTCTGGAACCAAAACCCACCATATTTTAGCACCAAAACACAGCCATGACTCCTGCACCAAGGCTCCCTTTGCACCTGATATTTAGTCTCCCCTTCAGATCATTCAGAACAGGCCCTGTCACCCAGTTATTGCAGCACCCACTGCACATTTGAACAAGGACTTTGTTTATTTACTACCAGTTTCTCTAGCAAAGGGTGTCTTACACCCTCTCCTGAAGAGACTTCTTTTTCAGTCTCACTGGTACAGCCTCAATCCTTGAAATCCTTCATGCAAAACCACAAAACTGAGACCTGCTTCAGCTTCTAGAGCTGCACTGAACAGCAGAAGCATGAAAATCCCAGGAATGAGACACCACCAGTGCCACTTACCTGGCTACAAAGCTGGCAGTCTTGTCCACAATATTCCTGACCTCTGGAGGAGGGTAAATAATTCCCACCACAGGCTTGGCTGGTGCTGCTTCCTCTTTAGGCTCCTCTTCTGGCTGTAATAAAGACAGTTTCATTGCAAAAGGTGAAGGGGAGTCAGGATTAGGCATCCCAAACAATGGCACACAGGAGCCTTTATCCATCCTCCTCCTCAGCCTCTCAGTCACTAAACTGCTTGAACAATCTGGATCATCCATCCACCAACTCCTTGGACTCTCAGGGGCACCTGCTGCAGGGCCAGGGACAGCAGGACAACAAGGAAGGTGCCCCCATGGGAACCAAAACCATTTCACTGTATCAGCCTTGACCCCAAGTATGTTTTTAAATGCTGAGCCAAGAGACTCCAGTAACATTTCCAGGAATAATTCATCATTCCTCAGCAGCTGTGGAAGTTTTGCATCTTCCTAGGGGCCTGTGGGACCTGAATTATTAACTCCACATTAAATAAAACACAGCTTTTAATGCCATTGTAGCTGCAACAGAAGCTGTTTTGAAGAGAAAATCTCCAAGAGTTTTTCTCACTGATGTTACAGGAGGATCTGTATTCCAGTAAAACCATAAGATGCTTTTGCAGGATACTAAAGATGCTGCTTCTCTTTCCTCACCAAGCAGCTTCCAAGAAAAGGTATTATAAACTGGGACAGATCTGCTGGAAATGTTTATAATCCTAACAGGGCTACAGTCAGGGATAACTTAAAATCCAGGTAGAGCTCCCAGCTCTGTCAAATCCATGGAGAATCCAAGCCAGAAAATGTTCCCAAGTCAAACTGGTCCCTGGCAGTGCCCAAGGCCAGGCTGGACAGGGCTTGGAGCAGCCTGGGACAGTGGGAGGTGTCCCTGCCCTGGCAGGGGTGGGATGAGATGGGCTTTAAATCCCTTCCAAAGCAAACCATCCCATAAAACACAACCTTAACAAGGTGTGTGAAGAGAAAGGCACCATGAACATTTCTAGCTTTTATTACCACTCCCTCAGAACATCATCTTGAGGAGCTGAAGGATGGGGCAACACTACACTTGAGATATTTAACAGTGATGCTGTGTTGCCTTGGTAACAACTGTGCATAAAAGCCACTGGGTTTCTGGAGGAATCACAATTTTCTAAGGTTCTCAGTGAGATCAGCTCCCTGTCAGCTCCAAGAGTGCTGATGTTGCTGTGTGAGTCAGGACAGCAGCTCCAGCTCTGTGGGAGCTGTATCCCCATCTCAGGAAGGCTGCAAAGAGCATGAATATGGCCAAGAGAGAAAGGCTCTGGGAGATTACAGGGCCACACAGCACTGCCACGCTCCCTCAGGCTTTTAATCCTTCCACACATCACTCCTGGAGCCAGGACGGCTCCCACAGCTCCTGGCAACCCCCCACACTCACTGGAACCACAGCCCTGGGGCACTGCCAGGGAAGGGCTCAGCTCCTGCCCAGCCCCAGCTGGATCCTGCTGTCTCCAAGGAATCCTGGAATGGTTTGGGCTGGAAGGCAACCTTAAAGTTCATCTCATTCCACCCCAGCCCATGGGCAGGGACACCTCCCACTGTCCCAGGCTCCTGGCCTTGGGCACTGCCAGGGATCCAGGGGCAGCCACAGCTGCTCTGGGCACCCTGTGCCAGCGCCTGCCCACCCTCACAGGGAACAATTCCCAATTCCCAATCTCCCATCCAGCCCTCCCCTCTGGCAGTGGAAGCCATTCCCTGTGTCCTGTCCCTCCATCCCTTGTCCCCAGTCCCTCTCCAGCTCTCCTGGAGCCCCTTCAGGCCCTGCAAGGGGCTCTGAGGTGTCCCTGGAGCTTCTCCTCTCCAGGTGAGCACCCCCAGCTCTCCCAGCCTGGCTCCAGAGCAGAGGGGCTCCAGCCCTTGCAGCATCTCTGTGGCCTCCTCTGGGCTCTCTGCAGCAGCTCCAGGTCCCTCCTGTGCCTGCCCAGGGCTGGGGCAGCTCTGCAGGTGGGCTCACGGGTCAACACCGCGCACCGGACGAAGCCGCAGCTCCCCCAAGCCCAGCCCGGCCCGGCCCGGCCCGTGAGGGCCACAGTGCCAGAGCCCCGCGCCATTCCCGCTGCCGCCCCTCCCCTCCCGCACCGGTTTGCTCTCGGCGGGGGGCGCGGGCTGCGCCGGAGGCACGGCCTGCACGGGTCCGGCGGGCATGGCGCTGCCGGGGCCGGTGGAGGCGCTGCCGATGATGGAGGCGCTGCCGGGGCCGGTGGAGGCGCTGCCGGGGGCTCGATGTGAAGCGGACGCGGCGCCGGCTCCGACTGGGGCGAAATGGCGGCGGCGGGCGCTGTGCCGCGCATGCGCGCCAGAAGTGACGCACCGGCGGCGCAGGCGCACATTGCCGGGATGCGGGTGGGGATAGGGCGCTGCGGGATGTACCATTAGCGCCCCGCGCGGGGGGGGCAGTGCAGGAATGCACCACTGCAGCGGGGAGGGGCGTGGTTGCCATGGCGACAGCGCTGGGACGCCGCGGCCTAGCGCAGGTCCCGGGCCCGGCGCCTCTTCTCCGCGGTTGCTGTTGATTCCTCCGAGCCCCCCGGTTCCCTCCGGCTCCCCAGCACTCCTGGAGACCGCCGGGCCCGGGGGTGCCGTGCGGGTCTGCTCCAGCAGCCTGTGCCGGTAGGGCTGGTGGCCCCATCGCTCCCCGGCCTGGTGGCCCCGGTGTTCCCCGGCCGTGTCCCGCCGCTCCCGTGCCCGGCGCACCGCGGACCATGGCGCACCTCCTGGGCCACCGCGGCTGCATGGAGAGCCTGCGGGCCGACCTGCGGGACCTGCAGGCCGCCATCGCCGACGTGTGCTCCCGGGCCGGCGCCGTGCGCTTCCCCTCCTGGAAGTTCCCCGACAAGGTGTCCTGCGAGCTGGACATACCGCTGCTGCTGCAGCGCTACAGGCACAGCGACAGCGAGCCCGAGTTCAGCCAGCACTCACACGTGGTGCTGCTGGAGCTGCTCATCGACAGGTGAGAGGCCCCAGGCAGCTCCTGCCCCGCGGGGAAGGGCAGCTTGTGTCTGATGTGCTGAGCTTATCCAAGTCCTAGTGAAGGTTTTGGGTACCTCAGCACAGAGAAAGCTGTTAGAGAGCATCCAAATGAGGGCGGAGAGGGTGGTGAAGGGCTGGGTATGAGAGCACTTGGTCTGTTCAGCTGCAACAGAGGTCAGATCTCAGCGGGGCTGCAGCTCCTCCCGGGGCACTGCTCTGATCTCTGTGACCAGAGGTGGGATTCAATGAATGGCTGGAGCTGTGTCAGCGAGGTTTAGACTGGATATCAGGAAAAGGTTCTTCCCCCAGAGGGTGCTCAGGCACTCAACAGGTGCCCCAGGGAGTAATCACAGAATCAGCTGGGTTGGAAAAGGCCTTGGAGATCATCAAGTGCAACCTAAGATGTAACACGACCTTATCGATGGCACCAAGTGCCACATCAGGGCCCCGGGGCTGCCAGAGCTCCAGGAGCCTTGGGTGGGATTGTTGGGGTGTCTGTGCAGGGCCAGGAGTTGGACTGGATGATCCCTGGGTCCCTTCCAGCTCAGGATATCCCATGATTTTATGAAGTCTTGGATGCTTTGTTCCCCATGTATTTCCATGATGGGCAGTGCCAGCACCTTGGCCTCATGCTCTGCTGAGCTTTAAAACCCAACTCCTTTCCCTGCTTGGAGCTCCCAGCACACACTGGCCACAAAGAAGCAGAGCCAGAGGTGGAGCAGATGGGACAGGCTTGTTAAAATGCCTCCCAAAACTTTGGAAACAGCTGCATCGACAGGCCAAAGCCCCTTTTGCAGTCTGGGTGAAATAAATACAGCTCTGGTGTAAAAGATGAGCCATTCCCACTGAGCTGTTGGCCCTAAAAGTCAGGATTTGCAGTCCCAAATCTTATTGGGGAGCTTAATCACAATTTCTGGGAAGTGGCTGCTGCATTAAGTGATCCACACCGGGGAGCACCAATCCCCCCCTCCTGCATCCCCGGGGCTTTGCCTGGCGATGGGAGGGGTCCGGCCCTGGCCCCGCTGGCAGTGCCAGCCCCAAGCCGTGTTTTCCCGTGGGCACAGGCTGCTGCTGCTGCTGCAGAGCTTCACGGGCTACGCGGACACGGTGCTGAGCGGGCGGGCGGTGCCGCCGCCGCGGGGCCCGGGGCCCTGCATGTCCGCGGGGCGCACGGCCAGGACCTTCTGGAGCACCATGCTGAAACTCGGGGCCTTCTGCCAGCAGCTCCGCCACGAGGTGGGACTGAGTCACTCCCCTCCCGCTCTGGAGTTGGATCGTGGTCCTTCTCAACACCCCGTGGCCCCGCCAGATGTGCTGGCCCCCGTGTCGCACATCTGTCCCTCCCCTCCGCCCCTCCCAGCTGTGCCACTGCATCCCTCCTGCTCCAGGATCTCGGGATGAGTGAGCTGGGCTGCCTCTAGAGCTTGGAAAATATTCTCCTGCTGCCAAAATGCTGCAGCTCCGCTGATCCCGCTGTGGATCTGAGCTGTCTCAAAACAGTGAAATAATTGGTGGGAAGAACAACCTCTCCTGCATTTTATTTTCCCCAAAATTATCTTTCTCGTGGAGAAGTCTCAGAACAATCCATGTGGCAAAACCAGGAGGCAGTGCAGAGGGTGGGAAAGAAGGGGTGGTGGGGAGTATGTTTTGCTGCTGAGGCTTCCCCTTGGTCACTGTCCCTTTGGCTGCATTGCTGTCCTATTTCAATACCTGATTTAGGCTTTTATGGGTCATTTCCACTTTGATCTGGGCTCTGGTTTCATTCTGTGCTCTCTCCCTCGGGGGAGGGATTGCAGGTGGGAGATTCCCACACAGCAATCCACTCCACCCTCTGCTCCCCAGGCTGGGAAATACCAGAAGGAGCACCTGAAATGCTTCTCTCCAGATGTTTTGGAGTCAGGAACTGCCCCAGAGGCTGCCCAGTCCACTCCTGTGTGCCCACACCCGAGTGTCCAGCCCAGGGCTGGCCCCAGCCTGGCTCAGAGCACCCGCAGTGTCCTCACACAGACCCCGGGGTCACCCCTGGGCTCCTGTGACACCTGCTCCAGCGCCCAGGCCAGCCTCCACGAGGTGGGCAGAGCCATCACCAGCATCTGCCAGAGCCAGAACATCCCTTCAGCTCTCAGCAAATTCCAGGAGGTGCTGGAGGACAGCTCAGGGAGAAGGAACCTCTCTGCAACAGACGTGAGCTACTGGGCCTCGGAGCAGAGCAAGGACCTCTCCCGGATCAACAAACACCTCCAGGGGCTGCTGCAGCAGCTGAACCCCCTGAAGGCTGAGCTGGAAGAGATGGGCAGACAGAAGGACAAGCTGCAGAAACAGGTTGAGGACTTTTCCAGGAAGCTGCGGGCAGAGAAGGCCGCCCAGGCAGAGCAGCAGAAGAAGGCTGAGCAGGGCCTGAAAGCCAAGGAAAAGGAGCATTCCGAGGCTGTGGCCAGGCTGGAGCAGGACAAGGATGACCTCCGGAGAGGTACAGAGGCCCAGGGGCATTTACAGGCAGAATAACAGAGTCTGTGGGCAAATGTTGGCCCCTCCACAACCAGCAGGGCTTTTTGTAGGTGCTGGGGATTCTCCCTGCTGTGAGGCCAGTCCCAGGCAGTGGGAGCTGGTTGTGTGACCTATCACTGCCTCCTCCCTGGCAGCACAACACAATCAGGATGAAAACACTTTGGTGTGGCTGTTTGCTGCCCCTTGGTTTAGTTTTTTTTTGAAGAACTGATTAATGAGAGGGTTTTTGTACTGGTTTAGGAGCTGCTCTGCTGGAGGAGAAACTGTGGGCCCTGAAGGAGGAGCTGGCAGCGAAGCAGGTGGCTGTGCAGGAGCTGGGTAAGGGGCTCACCCAGCTCACACATCTCCAGCCTCACCCTGGCCTCACGAGTGTTTCACACCCCTGTAGCCCCCTGCACCCCCAGACTGGGCTGTAGAGCTGTGGGGATGGGCAGAGGATGGGCCTCCTTCACAGCAGCAACCAACATCAGCCAGTGCCAGAGCGGGCTGATGCTGCTGGAGGTCTGGGGGGAGTGGGGGGTCACAGGCCTCCTGTCAGACCTGCCTCCCTTTGCCAGGGCCTGTGGAAGGCATGGGGTGCCCCTGAACAGAATCACAGACTGGTTTGGATGGGCAGGGACATTAAAGCCCGTCCCATTTCACCCCTGCCATGGGCAGGAACACCTTCCACTAGCTTAGGGTGCTCCAAGCCCTGTCCAGCCTGGGCTTGGATGCTGCCAGGGATCCAGGGGCAGCCACAGCTGCTCTGGGCACCCTGTGCCAGGGCCTGCCCACCCTCACAGGGAATAATCTCTTCCTCCTATCCCATCTAACCCTGCCCTCTGGCAGTGGGAAGCCATTCCCCCTTGTTCTGTCACTCCAGGCCCTTTTCCCAAGTCCCTCTCCAGCTCTTTTGGAGCCCCTCTAGGCACTGGAAGGGGTTCTTAAGTTCCCTCTGGAGCCTTCTCTTCTTCAGGCTGAACACCCCCATCCCTCTCATCACCTCCACGGCCCTCCAGCCTCCCACCCTGCCAGCCTGGGCCATGGTGGCTGTGTCTTCCCAGAGCTCTCCAAGACCACCTTGCTGGAGGAGATGAGGACCACAATGGTGGCCCGGAGCCAGGTGCTGGAGCTGGAGGAGAAGGTGCAGGTGCTCACAGGCCAGAGGAACAGCCTGGAGCAGGAGCTGAGTGCCACCAGCATGCAGCTGGAGAAGGAGAAGGTCCGTGTGGAGAGCATGTTCCGGCACGAGGAGGTACGGCCCCTCCGCAGCGTGGGACAGCTGAGCTGCTGCTGCTGTCAGGGCTGTGGGGAATGGTGCCCCAGCCCCACACGGGCTCACCCCCCACCACAGTCCCTGCAGGCCAAGCAGAGGAGCCTGCTGCAGCAGCTGGACAGCCTGGACCGGGAACGTGAGGAGCTGCAGGCCAGCCTGGGAGAGGCCGAGCAGGACAAGGCCCGGCTGGCTGAGCAGCTGGAGCAGAGCCAGGAGCAGAGTGGGAAACAGCTCCAGGCACAGCAGGTGAGTGCTGGTACCCAGGTGTGGGACACAGCCTGTGCCACTGAGCTGCCCTGCCCACAGCCAGAGTTTTCCTGGGGCCTAGGGTGACATTGCCACATGGCCACATCCCCATTGCATTCCCTGGGGAAGAGCCCTCTCCCTCCACCCCATGCCAGACAAGTCTCTAGTTGAATCAGGGAAGAGGGGAGCAGCAGGAAGGGACATCTTGAGGTGCTTCCACATCTCCAGTGTTCTGTTCTTGGACACCTGGACATGCTCCACATTTCATGGTTGGTGTTCCAGCTCCCAGCACACACAGGGATCTCACAGCTAAAACCCTGCACATTGTCCACTTCCAACTGCCACAGGACATCCTTGTCATCAGGGAGGGGTGGCAGCCTTCCACGAGAGCCTTCCTTCCATGAGGGGCTGAGTCCTCCCTCCTGCAAACTTCATCTCCTCCCCACCGTGCCATGCAGGAGCTGCTGGACACGCTGCAGCAGGAGAAGCTGGCACTGGAGCAATCCATCCTGGAGCTGCAGGCGAACACATCCCGGCTGGAGGAAGAGGCACAGGAGCTGAGGAAGCGGGAAAGGCTCCTGGTGTTCTTCCCTGATCTCCACGTCCCCACTGAGACGCAGTTTGAGAGTAAGGGAGCAGATGGCAGCACAGTGGGTTTGTGCCTTGGGGTCTCCAGAGCTCCCAGGGAATCCTGCTGGCCCCAGACACTCAGTTTGTCCCACTGATAGCTGGGAAGGGCTCAGACCCCGTGCAAAGCTGTGACCATCCCAACAGGGGTGCTGTGCATCCCACATCTGGGCCAGGACATACAGCAGGACCAGGACATGGCAGAGCTGCCTTTGCCCACAGGGTTGGGGTCCCAGCTGCCACTTCCTGGGCTGTGCCACTGCTCCCTGTGCGGGGCAGGCTCCTTTCCTTGGCAGGCAGGAGGGACGCCCACGCCTCTGAGCAGACAGTCAGCAGCAGGCTGGGCTCTGTTGGATTTTGTTTGCAGGCAGCGGGAACTTCACAGAGGACATGGAGAGTCAGCTCCAGGCCAACAAGATCCGGATCGAGGTGCTGGAGCGGGAGAACGCGCAGCTCGAGGCTCTGCTCGCCAAGGTGAAGGCAGCAGCTGAGCAGGGCGTGCTCAAGGTGAGCTGGGTGCCACAGGAGTGGGTGCTGTGTACCCCAAAACCACCCCATGGCCCCCAGACATCCTCTGGGGACCCCAGGAGGGCCAAGCCCAAACTCCTCATGCTGCTGGGAGGTTAGTCTGGTTTAACTGGTGTTGCCTGAGTTGCCCAGGGTATGGTAGCCAAGGGATGTGACTGGAGCTGAAACTGGTGGGGGGAAATTTCACCTCCTCTTCCTTTCCCCAGCTCATCCCACAGGCCCAGCTGGGGTCCCAGCTCCACAGGGAAGCCAGCAGGCAGGACATTGGGTGAGTAGGAGCCCAGAGGAAGGAGCTGGGGGTGGATTCCCTGCACTTCCTCCCCTTTAACTGCTCCCACCCCGCAGGCGGCTCAGCAGCGGGAGCAGCAGGGCCAGCACAGGGATGCCAGGATGCACTGACAAGGCCTGGCATAGAGCTCCCAGCAGCCAGCACTCCAAGAAACTCCGGGCAGAGCTCACATCCCAGGCCAAACCCTGCCTAACTCTCCCAGTGCACCGCTTGGGGCTTGGCCTCCCCTCACACCGCACCGCGGCTCACCGCAAATAAACACGGATCAGTCTGAATTTCCTAACAGAGGAATTGTTCCACCAGCAGCCACCTGCCCTGCCCAGGGGACCTCGTTACCAGCTCTCTGTGCGTCAGGAAGGGGAACCAGCACTCTGCCTGGTTCCTTAGGGAGCTGCTCCAGGGACGTTCCTGGGCACTGGGATCAGTCACCCATGGCTACGCTGCTGCTGGAGTCCCCAGAAGAGCCCTGGGGTTGATGCCAGGGCACAGCGTGTGCTAGCTCCTGCCAGGATCCATTCCCAAGAGGGGACTGGGATGTGGCCACGCTTGGAAGAAGAAAGCAGAGCTGGTCTGGGATGAGAGGAGTCCGAGCTGCCCTCAGCCCACCAGCACAGTCACAACCTGGGAAAGTCATTCCCCCCTCCATCCATGAGCACCAAGGGGCTGGGAACCACCGAGTCACTGGCACAGGCTGGCCCTGACCTCTGAGCTGCCTGCCCAGCACTGAGCCCCACGCAAGCCCCACACAAACCACACAGCCAGCCCTTGCTCCATGTTTAATAGGGATGGACACGTGCCATGGTGTGTCCCCAGCGACCGTGCTGGTGAGCCAAGCCCTGTGTTGGCTCTGCAGCCAGCTCATGCCATCCTTTCTAATAAGTTATTATAAATAAAGGGTCCAATCCCTGCCCTCCCACAGTGAGGTTGAGTCACCCCACAGCCCTGCCAGCCCCAGCCCTGGCAGGTCTGTCACCCACCTCCTGGAGGGGCTGGCACTGCAGCCAGGCTCTGCCTACCCTGCCACGGCTACCAGCAAATAGACAAAAAACCGACACTTAGAAAAATTGCTGTGAGCAGGGCAAGAGTGCAGCAGGACCAGGGCTCTCCCTGCCCCAGCCCCCACCCCGTTACACCCATGGGTGCCCCAAGTCTTCCCTTCCCAGCACTGCCCATCTGGATCCCCCACCCCTCTACTCACACCCAGCAGGAGAGCCCAAAGTCCTTCCCTCTCCGAAGTCTGGGCACTGTGATGGGCACAGCCACACCCACCCTGCTCCAGCAGCAAGCGCCGCTCGCTGGGCACCCCCTGCGCCCTCCTGTCCCTGGAGCAGCCGTGGGTCTGTCCCTAGAGCGTGTCCTCGGGCCAGCTAGCTGTCCGTGCAGCAGTTCCCTGCAAGGGAGGACACACAGCCTTGGCACAGGGAGCCTGGCAGGCTCCAGGTGCTCCCCAGCCTGTGCCCAGGGTCGGGGGCTCGGCTGGGTGCCGGGGCGGGTCTCACCCAGGATGTTGCGCTTGCAGAGAGGGCAGGTCTGCTGCAGCAGGAGCCAGGGGTCCACACAGTCCCGGTGGAACTCATGGGAGCAGGGCAGCACCCGGAGCCACTGCCAGCAGGGAAGTGAGGGCACGTGTGAGCACAGCTGGGTGACAGGGACACAGCCCAGACCCCGGCAGGGACACCCCGGCCCCGGTGTGGGCTCCAGTCCCACCTGGCTCTTGTGGAACTGGTCCAGGCACACAGCACAGCTGTCGATCTCGCAGGCCCGGCTCCGGGGCGGCTTCCCAGGGTGGTACCGCCGGGTTTTCAGCGCCGACAGCCGCCGCCGGATGTGCTGCTTCAGGTCCAGCTGTGGGGGCAGAGGCGAGGGTCAGAGCCCACCCCAAACCCCGGCACGGTGCACGGCAGAGACATTCCCACACTCCCACATTCCCACATTCCCACATTCCCACCTCGGCGTCCCGCTCCGACAGGTCCTGCCGCGACTGGCGCTGGGCCTGCACCATGACGCCGGTGCAGAGCAGCAGGGCGATCAGCAGGATGGTGTTCCACAGCTGCTGCAGGTACTTCTGTGGGGACAGCGCGGTGGGGACGGCAGCCAGACCCCGGCCCCGCTCCCGGCCCCGCTCCCGGCCCCGCTCCCGGCCCCGCTCCCGGCCCCACTCCCGGCCCCGCTGGGAGGCCGGTGCCGTACCTGGACCTGCGAGCTGCTCTCCCCGGGGCAGATGACCCCCTGCCACTCCCCGTAGAGGCCCCCTCGGGACAGGCCGCAGGTGGACCAGAGCGTGAGGGTCACTCCCTGCAAGGCAGGACACGGCATTGCTGATGGCCACGGCGGCGTCCAGCGGCGGCAGCACACGTGTCCCGGGAGGAGGAACGCTGGTGCTGCCAGCTGCCCTGCTCCCATGGGTTCCCTTCCCTTCCCTTCCCTGCTCCCTGCAGCTGCTTCCCATGGATCGGAGAAGTTTGGCTGGGCACAGTCATGCCCTGCTCTCCCACTGGCAGAATGAGGGAGAGGACAGACAAACATACCAGGTTCTCCAGCAGCACTGCCTGGTACGTGATCTTCGCCGTAGCCTGGAGCCCACTGTGAGCAAAGAGAAAAGTGTCAGTTCCATGGACAGGGCAGGATTCAGGCACAGCTCCTCCGTGCCAGGGGATGGGCAGTGACTGAGGGGACCAGAGGAACACGCAGGGGAGGCGACAGCAAGACACTTCCTCCCCAGCTGTGCCCAGCCCTCAGTGACCTTGCACAGGGCTCTTCCTCCCAGCCTTGTGCCTCAGTTTCCCCATGGGTGGCAACACGGCAGCAATCCCAATGTCCCACTAGTCAGGAGGATAGACAGGGTCCCACTGCTGCTGGTGGTGAGAACAAACACCCACAGAGGCTGTGGGGATGCCAGAGCCATGACAAGCAGCAACTGCTCTGGATAATTTCTACAGAGAGTGCTGAAGCTCTTGGCTGAGGCCACCTGCCACCACATGGGGACCTATGGAAGGGCTCCTGCCCTGGGGAAGGGATGGATCTGACCCAGATCTCCCCTGGAAAAACATCTCAGCCCCAGCTGGCCTTGGCATGGCTCAACACCACCCAGCAAACATGATGGGCTGAGTGAGAGACCCTAGGGTGGTCCCTGGGTGTCACAGCCTGCTGGGGGACAAAGCAAGGCCAAGGCAGGACAAGGCAGGGCCCAGCCCCTCCCACAGCACGGCCGTACCGCAGCAGCGCTCCCAGCAGCCTGGTGACATTGTCTGAGGACTGGATGACGATGACGGGCTTGGCCAGCAGCTGGGACACGTCCAGCTGCAGCGGGAGGGAAGCGGAGCGGTCAGCGGGGCGCGATCCCCGCCCACCCCGCCGCCACCACTGCCCTACCTCACGGATGGCGTTCTGGTTCAGCGCCAGGATGAGCAGGGCGGAGGCCCCCAGCACCAGCGCTCGCTTCATCTGCAGGGACAGTGGGGACACCATCAGGGGACAGCGGGGCTGCGTCCCTGACAAGCTCCTGTCCCCTTGCAGGAAGCACCCAGCATGTCCCTGCCACGATGAAGGGTCGGTCACAAAAGACCCAAGAGGAGCCAGAAGCTGTCAGACACCCCCTGGGCAGCCAAGCACAGACCAGGACCCCTCAGATCTGGCCAGGAGACACCCCAGGTGACACCCCTGTGGGTTTGTGACTTGCAAACAGCACGGCAGCCCTCAGGCCAGGCAGGGGAGAAAGGGTCAGAGAGTCACCTTGGTGACAACGGCGGTGGTGAAGGACTCCTCCTTGGCACCCCGGGGGCCCTCAGCCGGCTCCTCGGTGCCCACGGGCACCACCCCGATCCAGCTGTCGGCAGCGCTCAGCTCCGGCTCCACGTCACCCACCTGGGGACATGGCAAGGAGAGGGAGAGCTGGGATGAACCCCAAGGTTCAGGGCACCCCCAAAGCACCCCCATGCCCCAGGGGTTCTGGTGAGCCGGGCACTGGGGTAACACAGGGAAAAACAGCCTGGCCCCCACTGCCACTGTGCCCCTGCCTGCACCTCCCAGCTGCTGCTGGCCACACCCGAGCACTGGTCAGTCCCCAGTGCCTCCGGCCTCCCCACCGATCCCTCCCAGCGCCCTTCAGCTCCCACTCCTCCCTGCCTCATTCCCTTCCCAGTGCCCAGGGACTCAGGGCAGCCCACAGTGACCCCGTCCCTCCCACTGACCACTGCCCTGCCAGTGCCCCCTGGTCTCTTACTGTCTCCCAGTTCCCACTGCTTCCCCCATCACTGCCACCCAGCAGCCCTCGATGCCTCCCAGTGCCCCCAGTCCCCAGTGCTCCCCTCCCTCCCTTGCTGCCCCCAATACCGCCCAGAGCCCCTCTCTTCCAGCTCCTCCCCTCCCAGCCGAATGCTGCCGTGTCCCCCCAGCCCGGCCGCCGCCTCCCCGCGCTCACCAGCACCAGGCGGCCTCGGATCTCCATCTCCTCCCGCTGCCCGCGCGGGTCCCCCCGGCCCGGCCCGGCCCGGCCGCCCCCCGCTCCCAGCACGGCCCCGCGCAGCGTGTACGCGCCGCCGGGCACCGCGGCCGCGCCGCCGGCCCCGGCCCCGCCCGGCCCCGCCGCTCCGGGCCCCGCCACGGCCACCTCGACCCGCGCGGGCGCGGCGGGGCCCGAGCCGGCCCGGCCCAGCGCCAGCAGCGGGGCCAGCAGCGCCGCCCGCACCGCCGCCATGGCTGCGCGCCCCGCGCCCCGCAGCGCCCCCTGCCGGCCGGAGGACCCCGCGCCCCACCGCCCCAGGGGAGCCCGAGGGACCGGAGCGGGACGGGGACGGGAAATGGGACAGGGATGGGAAATGGGATCGGGATGGGGATGGGGATCGGGATGGGGACCGGGATAGGGACAAGGACAGGGGCGGGATGGGACAGGGCCGGGATGGAGACAGGGACCGGGATGGGGACAGGGATCGGGACCGGGACGGGATGGGGACAGGGACAGGGATGGGAAATGGGACAGGGATGGGGACAGGGACAGGGACCGGGATGGGGACAGGGACCGGGATGGGAAATGCGACAGGGACCGGGATGGGGAATTGGGACAGGGATCGGGACAAGGGTCGGGGTGGGGACAGGGATCAGGATGGGGACAGGGACCGGGATGGGGACAGGGACCGGGATGGGAAATGGGACAGGGATCGGGACAAGGGTCGGGGTGGGGACAGGGGTCTGGATGGGAATCAGGGCAGGGATCGAGACAAGGGTTGGGATAGAGACGGGGACAGGGATTGGGATGGGAAATGGGACAGGGATGGGGACAAGGGTCGGGATGGGGACAGGGACAGGGATCGGGATGGGAATTGGGATAGGGATTAGGACAAGGGCTGGGATGGGGACAGGGACAGGGATCGGGATGGGAATTGGGACAGGGATCAGGATGGGAATTGGGATAGGGACCGGGACAAGAGCCGGGATGGGGACAGGGACAGGGATCAGGATGGGAATCAGGGCAGGGATCGGGACAAGGATCAGGATGGGGACAGGACAGGGATTGGGATGGGGACAGGGATCAGGATGGGAATTAGGACAGGGATCGGGATGGGAATCAGGACAGGGATCAGGACAAGGGTCAGGATAATGACAGAGACAGGGGATGGGGACAGGGATGGAGACTGGGACAAGAACAGGGACAGGAACCACTGCCAGGACAAGGATGGGGACCGGGGGGTCGGATATAGGGGTGGGGATGCAGACCGGGATGAGGACAGAGAGCAGGAGCAGTACAGTGACAGGGAGCAGGGACCAAGACTGAGACACGGACAAGGAGCATGACCAAGCTGGACACTTGGACAGAGCAGGGATGAAGAAGGTGGTGGGGACAGGGACCAGGAGAGGGACAGGGACACAGAATTGGGACCAGGATGGAGATTTAAACACAGACAAGGGATGAGACAGGGATGGGAACCAGCACTGGGACAGGGAGGGGGCAGGGGCAGAGACAAGGATGAGACCAGGATGGGAACAGAAGCAGGAACCAGATGGAAAACAGGAACAAGGAGAGGCACTGGGAGAACAACAGGAAGTGGGACCAACACGGGGACAAAGGCCAGGACCAGGATGGGAACATGCAGAGGGACCAGGAGGAGGATGGGAAGCAGGAGAGAAACAGGGGCAGGGACTGGGAGCGGGAGCAAGACAGGGCCAAGTGCTGGGAGCGGAATGGGAACCAGCAGCAGCAGCAGGACAGGGACAGGGATGGGCACAGGGACCAGGAAACCAACTGTCACCAGGAAAATGACAGGGACGGGAACAGGCATGGGGACACAGATACACACATCCCCACGTGGGATGGAGGGACGCACGGGGACACAGGGACACGGGCACACCTGGGTGCCATGGATACACACCAACACCCAAGTACCAAAACCCAACCACCCCCCACACTGGACACCCCTCAGCACCCCCAGCCTGGGGGCAGCCTCCAGTGCCCCATGCTGACCCCTGGGTGCCCCGTCCCGACCCCTGAGTGCCACATCCTGGCCCCGCTGCGGCCACGTGTGCCCAGCACATGTGCCTCCGGGGGATTTGCCGGCTGGATTAGCTGCGGCATGGGCCCAGGCTGACCTCCTTTTGGCAGGGGCCACACTGGGAACGGGACTCGGGGCTGTGGGACCCATTTCCCGTGGCTGCAGGGTGCTGTGGGATGGGTCTGGATGTGTCCCCTGTGTCCCCATCCGTGTTTTAAGTGCGGGGGTGTAATCACAGGGTGAGCACATCCCTCCTCCCACAGCCGCAGCCAGAGCCGGTTTAACCACACGGTGAAACATCCCGATTGCAGCAGTCTGGATGTGCCATAAACAACAGCCAGGAGCACGGCTGGCTCAGGAATCAGCCTGGAGTGGCGAGCATGGATGTGGGGGACTCTGTGGGTTTGGGGGAAAACACCAAAATGGGGCCTGGCGTGGCTGCTGCCAGAGGTGCCCCACGGCGGGGACACATAAGGGGTGTGAATGGCTCCGTGGAGCATCCATAGGTGGGATTGGGATGGCTTCCTGGACATCTGCAGCTCCAGGGGACACTTATGGGTCCAAAGAACATGGATGGCTCCATGGGACATCTATGGGTCCCAGTTCCAAGGGACACACACGCCTCCGTGGTGCATAAATGGCTCCTTGGGACATGCACAGATGGGACACAGATGGCTCTGTGGGACATCCACAGCCCTAAGGGACAATGGTTTCATGGGATGTTCCCATGGGTTATCCATAGACATGTGTAACTTCATAGGACACCCATGGGACATCCACAGCTCCATGGGACAAATATGGTTCCATAGCACGTGCAGAGCTCTCTGGGACAACCATGTGTCCATGGGGGACACAGGGCTCTGTGGGACATCCATGCCTCCATGGGACACACGCAGCCCCATGGGCATCCTGCTCCTGATCCCCATCTTCCAATCACTGCACCTGAGCCCTCAATCTGTCCCTGTCCCCATCTCCCATCCCTGTCACTGCCCTCATCACTGTCCCCTCTCCCTGACACCTGGCCCATATCACCATCTCCCACCCCACAGCCACATCTCCTTCCATACCCCAATGTCCTCCCTCACCCTCTCTACCCCTCTGTGTCCCCCAAACTCTCATAGGACCCCACCTTTCTGCACACTCCATAACCCCCAGAGCCCCCTACAGTCATCTCTCCCTTGCCCCCCCCAAATCCCCATGTTCCCTACACCCCCAAGGCTCCCTGTGCCCCTAAACCTCCTGTTCCTCATATTCCCCATGTGCTCCTACCCCTCATGTCCCCTATGGTCCCCAAGTCCCTCATACCCCCAAGGCCCTCTATGCCCCCATACCTCCAGTAGACCCATACTCCCCGTACCCCCTAAGCCTCCTCATGCCCCCACACTCCCCTACAGTCCCCAAGCCCCCTGTGCCTCCTCATGCCCCTATAGCCCCTATACCCCTGTAGCCCTCCATTTCCCATGCCCCCCATATCTCCCTGTGCTCCTAAATCCTCCATAGCTCCCATAACCCCGTCTCCCATACCCCTCCCATCACTTACAGCCCCCCTATAGCCCCCAGGCCCCTCTGTGCCCCCATATCCCCTGTGCCCCCATCACCCCCGCGCCCATCCCGACCCCGGGGCGGGCACTGACCGGGCGGGCGGGGGTCGGGCAGGGTCCAAGGCCACGGGGGCGGCAGGGCCGGGCCGGGCCGGGCCGGGCGGGCCCGGGGGCGGTCCCGGGGCGGTGCCGGAGCCTCCCCGGCCGCCGGGGCCGGGCAGAGCCGCCCGCAGCGCACCATGAGCGGATGCGTCGGAGACCTGAGCCCGCAGCAGGCGGAGGCGCTGGCCCAGGTGAGCTCGGACCGGGGGACCGGGGCCAGGGCCGGGCTGTGCCCCCGCATCCGCCGCGGGACCGGCATCACCCCGCACCCCAAACCCACCGGCAGCACTTCTGCTTCCGGCCCGGGGGGCTCCGCAGCCCCCCAAACCCACCGGCATCACCCCCGCTCCCGGCCCCGGGGCGCTCCCACCGCCTCCTCCAGCCCCACATCCCCGATCCAAACCCACCGGCATCACCCCCGCTCTGGCCTCCGGGGGGCTCCGCACCCCAAACCTATCGGCTTCACCCCGATTCCTGGCCCCGGGGATGTCCCATCGCTTTCAGCCTCCACCCGCCCCCTAACTCCGGCCCCGGGGGGCTCCCGCTGCCTCCATCCCTCGTCCCGCACCCCAAAGACACGGGCCGAGCCCCACTGTGGCACTGCCCACCAGGGCCGGACCGTCCTGCTGGGTCCTGGGGGTCCCGCTGCCAGGAGCATCCCCTGGGGGCCCCCATCCCTCTCCCACCCTCCCCGGGGCTCGGGAACCTCCTGCCTCGCTGCAGGGCCTTGGGACCGTGGTCTTCTGCTACCTCTGTCCCACCCTGGAGCCCAGTCCCGCTGCTGAGCCCCCGTGGTGCTGCCCACCAGGGAAGGACCATCCCGGCTGTCCCACCAGACTGGGCCCTGCCGAGCCCCATTTTCTTCTACCACCCGAAAACTTCCTGCCCTCACCGCCGGGATTGCAGGCCCGGGGACACCCAGAACCGGTGATTGTCACCCACCACGGGCACCTCTGCCAGCCCCCGTGTTTGGGTGCCAGCCGTTATCGGGGTTCAGTGCTCCCCAACCACGAGGGCACCCCCGTGCCTTTATCTTATCGCTGCCTTTCAGCCCCAGCCAAATTCCACGGGCGGGCGATGACCCCGCCGGGTGCCAGCCCGGGGGCAGGGGCAGCTGTGGGGCACGGAGCCCAAACCGTGCCCGGTGCCAGCCGTGCCCTGGGCGGGTGGGGGAGACGAGTGGCCGAACCCGTTCGTCCACCACCACCGGCTTTGTCCCAGGGTGAAGGAGCTAATCCCGGGTTTAATTACCCCTAAATTCAGCGGCAGATAAGCTAATCAGGCTCATTAAGGGGAGGGCCTCGGCTGGTACGGAGATTTGAGCCGTAGCCTGGTTGGGGTGAGTGGGGTCACATGGAGAGGGGACCCTGGGTCCCCCAAACCTCCCAATCCTGCAACCCAACACCCCCCTGCCTGTGCTGGGGGGCTGTGACCCCCCTGGGGGTCACAAACAGCAGGGGACACAGTGACCAGCTCCATCCCAAAGGATGCCACTGGTGGGGACTGATCTGCTTGGTCCCTCCCTGAGGGGACCCCAGATCCCCCAGTGCTGCACCCCAACACCTCCTGCTTGTGTCATGGGACTGTGACACACTGCAGTGTCACTGAAATTGGGACATGTGGTGATCTCCTGGTGACTGGCTTCATCCCAAGGATGCCACTGGCAGGGCCCGGTCTGCCTGGTGCCTGCAGGGCACCCTCTGAGGGGCCCCAGCTTTGCCAACCCCCCAGTCCAGCACCCTGCACCCTCCTGCCTGTGCCAGGGGGGCTGTGGCCCACTGGGGGTCACTGGAGCAGGGGTACACACAGTGACAGCCTCCAGCCATCCCAAAGGACACCCCTGGCGGGGACTGCTTCACTCTTCCCTGTGGGACACCCCGGGAGGAGAGGGATGGTGGCAGCCCACACTCACACCTGATGTGAGGGCCTGGGGACAGCTGGTGCTGGGGGACACCCAGAGCATGGCAGCCAGCCTGGGGACAGTCCCCGCCAGGTGACCGCTGCTCCTGGCTGCACGTGGGGCAGGGAGGGAGCGCAGCGTGACCCTTCTCCCCTGGCAATGTCCCAGTCCTGGCTGGCATGTTTGTAGGGGGACAAGGAAGAGACAAACCTCCAGCCTTGAGGTTTTTGGGGAGGACCAGGGATCCCTTCACACCAACTGTCCCTCTTGTCCCCGCAGTTCCGGGAGAAGCTGCAGGACGTGCTGCCCTCCCTCCCCTCCCAGGACGACTATTTCCTCCTGAAATGGCTCCGAGGTGACCCTGAAGTGGGGACAGTGCTGGCGGGGTGGGAGCCCCATGGGGTGGTGGGGGGCTGAGCTCTCTGCTCTCTTGCAGCACGCTCCTTCGACCTGCCCAAGGCAGAGATGATGCTCCGCAAGGTGAGAGGGGCACCCTGCTTTTGGGGGCACCCTGCTGTGCTGGGAAATACCTGCATGGGACCCCATGCCCTGGGCCAGCAGCCCCAGCAAGGGGAACCCACCCATGGGGTTCACCTCGTCCCAAATCTCACCCTGGCCCGCTCTGCCCCCGCTGCAGCACGTCGAGCTCCGCAAGCACATGGATGCCGACAACATCATCGCCTGGGAGCCACCTGAGGTGAGTGTCCCTGGCCTCCCGGGGGTGGCCCTGGAGGAGACCGTCCCCCTGAGCGCCCTGGGCTGTGTGTGAGGTGTTGGAACCCCCCGTGCTCCCGCAGGTCATTCGGAAGTACATGTCCGGCGGGCTGTGCGGCTACGACCGGGAGGGCAGCCCGGTGCGGTACGAGATCGTCGGGCCGCTGGACGCCAAGGGGCTGCTCTTCTCCGTCTCCAAGCAGGACCTGATCAAGAACAAGTTCCGAGACTGTGAACTGCTCCGGCACGAGTGTCAACGGCAGAGTGAAAAGGTGGGAACCTGCCCACACTCTGCTGGCCCCAACAGGCCTGTGGGACCATGGCCCTGCCAGCTTCATGTGTCCATATCTGGTCTGCCCCTACCAGTCATCATCTTCCCCAGCCCTATAGGCCCCCATCCTGTCCATTTCCCTCTGTCCGTGTACCTGCCAGCCCCATAATCCATGTCCATTCACACAACTCAAAGTCCTCCCCAGCCCCATATGTCCATCTCTGGTCCATTCCTACCTGACAGTGTCCTTGACAGCCCTTGATCCATGTCCTGTCCACCCGCCTCAGCCTGTGTCCCTGCCAGCCCATGTCCTGTCCATCCCCACCACCCAGTGTCCTCCCCAGCCCATATGTCCATCTCTGTCCATCCCTGCCAGCCCATGTCCTGTCCATCCCCACCACCCAGTGTCCTCCCCAGCCCGTATGTCCATCTCTGTCCATCTCTCCCAGCCAGTGTCCTCACTTGCCAGCCCTACAGGTCCATGTCCAGTTCATCTCCCTCAGCCCCACAAGTCCATGTCCTGTCCACCCCACCGTGGATCATGTCCCTGCCAACCCCATATGTCCATCTCTGGTTCATCCTCCCATCCTGCCCATCCCCACCAGTCCATGTTCCCGCTGTCCCTCAGCCCGTGTCCCTGTCCCAGCTCCCACGATGCCCCTTCTCCCCATACCAGTGCTCAGGAGGAGGCTCTGGCTGGCGTGACCAGCCTGTTGGGGCCACCCCATCCCTAGACCTCCCCATGGCTCCTGCCTGATCCCCCCCATCCTCCCGTCCCAGCTGGGCAAGAAGATTGAGATGGTGACAATGGTGTACGACTGTGAGGGCCTGGGCCTGAAGCACCTCTGGAAGCCAGCTGTGGACACGTATGGGGAGGTGAGGGCTCCTGCCCACCCCCCTTCCCACTGGACCGCAGGGGTCTGGGTGGGCTGATCCCTGGGATGATGCAGGAGCAGGTCCCCGCAGTGCCCTGCACGCCCCAGTGTTCTGGCTGGGGTCCTGCTGGGGGGCACGGCATGGGTGACCTGAGCTCCCCCGTTCTGCAGATCCTGTCCATGTTCGAGGAGAATTACCCCGAGTCCCTCAAGCGTCTCTTTATTGTGAAGGGTGAGTTCGGCCCCAGGGTCCTGCTCCCCTTTTCCAGGTGCTTTTGCCTCCCTAATGGCCCCCTCTGCCCCCAGCCCCCAAGCTCTTCCCCGTGGCCTACAACCTGGTCAAGCACTTCCTGAGCGAGGACACGCGCAAGAAGGTCGTGGTGCTGGGATGTGAGTCCTGACCCTCCCCAGGGTGTCCCAAATGGGGGTGACATGTCCCCCCCTCTGCTGTCACCCTGCCCAGGGGAGATACTCCAATGTGCCGCCCCCCAAACCTGCTGTCCTCCCCCCCAGCCAACTGGAAGGAGGTCCTGCAGAAGTACATCGACCCCGCGCAGATCCCGGTGGAGTACGGGGGGACGCTGACGGACCCTGACGGGGACCCCAAGTGCTCCAGCAAGGTAGGGGGAGCCCCCGCTGGGCTCCTCAGGGGTGCTGGGCGGTTCCCCCACCCCACATCCTCCATCCCTTCCAGATAAGCTACGGGGGGGATGTGCCCCAGCATTACTACGTGCGGGACCAGCTGGCACAGAAGTACGACCACTCTGTCGTGGTCAACCGGGGCTCGTCCCACCAGGTGGAGTACGAAATCCTCTTCCCCGGCTGCGTCCTCAGGTGAGCGGCAGCTCGGTGGGGAGTGGGTGACAGCCGCGGTGTCCCCAGTGTCCCCAGCCCGCCGCAGCACCGCCCCTGTGCCGTGCAGGTGGCAGTTCCGCTCCGAGGGCGCCGACATCGGCTTCGGGGTGTACCTGAAGACCAAAGTGGGGGAGCGGCAGCGGGCGGGCGACATGACCGAGGTGCTCCCCAGCCAGCGCTACAACGCACACATGGTGCCCGAGGACGGCTCCCTCACCTGCTCCACGCCCGGCATCTGTGAGTGCCGAGCCCTGCCCGGGGTGCTGAGGGGCGTCCCCCGTGTCGCTGACCCCAAAGTGTCCCTGTCCCCCCCAGATGTCCTGCGCTTCGACAACACCTACAGCTTCCTCCACTCCAAGCGGGTGAGCTACAGCGTGGAGGTGCTGCTGCCCGACACGGCCTCGGCCCAGCAGATCCGGGGGGAGTCCCCCAACCACAGCCCCTGAGCCCCCCCGGCTGCCCCGCGGGAGGATGGAGCCGGGGCTGAGCCCCGCAGCTGCCGGACTGAGAGGGGCCGAGCTCCCGCAGCCCCCCAAACTCTGTGCCTTATGTGGGTCCCGACCCACCGCTGCTGCTGCTGCTGCTGGGCAGTAAAGGGATGGACTGAGCGGGGTCGGGGTCTGCTCCGCTTTGTGGCTGCCCCACACCCAGAGCCGCCCCCGCTGCCGCCTCAGCCCCACAACCGGACCAGCGCCCCGGCCCCGAACGGCCCCTGAACTGCCCCCTCAGTCTCACAGCTGCTCCCCCAGACCCACAACTACCCACCCAGACCCACAACCGCCCCTACTACCACAGCCACCCCAGCTGCCCCCAGCCCCACTGCTGCCCCCCTAGTCCCACCATTGCCACCCAGCCCCACAGCTGTGCCCCCAGCCCCACTATTGCCCCCCAGTTTCCCCCTCAGCCCCACCATTGCCCCCCCAGCCCCACAGTTTCCCCCCCTCAGCCCCACAGCTGCCCCTCAGCCCCACCATTGCCCTCTCAGCCCCACCATTGCTCCCCCAGCCCCACAGCTGTACACCCCCCAGCCCCACCATTGCCCCCCAGCCCCACCGTTCTCCCTCAGCCCCACCGTTGCCCCCCAGCCCCACCGTTGCCCCCCAGCCCCACCGTTCTCCCTCAGCCCCACCGTTCCCCCCCCAGCTCCACCATTGCTCCCCCAGCCCCACCATTGCCCCTCAGCCCCACCATTGCCCCTCAGCCCCACCATTGCCCCCTCAGCCCCACCATTGCCCCCTCAGCCCCACCATTGCCCCCTCAGCCCCACCATCGCCCCCTCAGCCCCACCATCGCCCCCTCAGCCCCACCATCGCCCCCTCAGCCCCACAGTTTCCCCCCCTCAGCCCCACCATTGCCCCCCAGCGCCACCATTGCCCCCCAGCCCCACCATTGCCCCCGTTTCCCCCCCAGCCCCACCATTGCCCCCCCGCTCAAGCCCCGCCCCCGCCGATGACGCAATGCAGCGGGGTCACGTGCTCGGCCAGGCCCCGCCCCCATCCCGCGGCTCGAGGGGCGGGGTTATGCAAATCAGCCCGGAATGGGCGTGGCTCTGGCGCGGCCCCGGGGGCGGGGCGTGCGGCGGGACCGGCGGCGCGCGCCATGGGGCACGGGGAGCCCGACCTGTACCGGGACACGTGGGTCCGATACCTGGGTGAGCACCGGGAACGGGGTACCGGCACCGGGCACTGACACTGAGCTCTGACACCGGCACCGGGCACTGACATTGAGTACAGGGCACTGACACCGGCGCCGGGAGCTACGGCAACCGGATACTGACATCGGGCACCAGCACCGGGCGCTGACACCGGCTACGGGCAGGGGACTTGGGCATTGACATTGAGCACTAACATCAAATACCATCACCGGGACCTGGGCACTGACATCGGGTACCGGCTGCACAAACGGGCAGTGATACCGGGCACCGACCCCTGTCGTAGGGTACCGACACCGGGGATTGGCCATTGACACACCGGACACGGGCAGCAACGTCAGGCACCACAGCAGGAACCAGGCACTGACAGCCGGCCCTGCTTTAGGGACGTGACCCCAGACACCGTGTCGGGTACCGGGCACCACACACTGCACTGCCCGGGTACCGGGCACCGACACCCAGCGCTGCTACCACAGAGTGCACTGGCTCCGTGGTACCGGGCACCGGGCACCAACACCCAGCACCAAGTACCAGGCACAGATGCGGGGTTCTGGTACCACACAGCAGGCCCTGGCACTGCGTACGGGCATGGCACTGCACACCAGCACCGGGTACCTGTCACTGTCACTGGCATCATCCACCAGCACCGTGCACGGACACCGGATACCAGGACCAGTTACTGGCTCCTGCCAGGCACTGGGCATAGATACAGATACCAGAAGTGGGCACTGTCACTAGCACTGGGCAGTCACAGACACCAGCCCTGGCAGTGGTCACCCTCAGCCCAGCGGTCCTGCTGCAGTGGGTCCAAGGGGACCCAGGCACTCCAAACACCCCCTGTGCAACACCCGTCCAGTGACACTGGGACCCTGCAGGGGTGACATGGGGACAGTTGATCCCTGACCCTGCCATCCCCTCAGGTTATGCCAACGAGGTGGGCGAGTCCTTCCGCCCACTGGTGCCAGTGCCGGTGGTGTGGGCCAGCTACGGCGTGGCCACCGCCTACGTGACCGCCGACGCCATCGACAAGGGTCGGAAAGCCGCCACCGTGAGTGCCACCCCCTCCTCACCCCCCAGCCTCTCCCTCCCTGCCCTTCCACTGAGCCCTGTGTCCCCCCAGGCCCACACGCAGGACCCCACACGCGTGGGGGTGGCCGTGGTGGACACCTTTGTGTGGCAGAGCCTGGCCTCGGTGGCCATCCCCGGCTTCACCATCAACCGGCTCTGCGCCGCCTCGCTGGCCCTGCTGGGCTCCCTGACCCGCTGGCCCCTGCCCGTGCGCCGCTGGACCACCACTGCCCTGGGGCTGGCCGCCATCCCCCTCATCATCACCCCCATCGACAGGTACGGGACACCCCTGGGGCGGGGCACAGGCGGGAGCCACCACCCCATCCCCACAGCCCAGAGGGATGGAGCACAGTTGTCTCCTCGGAGCCCGGTCCCAGTGTGGGCTCGGGGCTGGGAGCAGAGGGTGGTGACGGGGTGTCTCCACTCCAGAGGGGCTTTGTGGGGTCCAGCCAGGACATGTCCCTGCCAGGGTGGGGATTATCTGCACTGAGCCGGGATTAGCACAGTCAGGCTGTACTAAACCTGGGTTTGGTGGCGCTGGTGTCTCAGGGGGTATTAAGGACAGCCCCACCCATCCCACATCAGCTCCACTGCCCCAGACACGCCCCGAGTCCCTCTGACGCCCTCTCCTGCTGCAGGACTGTGGATTTCCTGATGGATTCCAGCCTCCGCAAGCTTTACAGGACACCAGGAGAGCCCCCGACGTCCCACTGAGCACCACCCCGCACGCTCTGGGGAAACTGAGGCATGCTGCTGTGACCCACCTACTGTGACCCCTCACTCTGGTCACCTCCAGAGTGGCCACCCTGCCCCACACTGGTCCTAATAAACCATTTCAAACGTGACCCCTGATGGGTGATGCTGAGGTGCCACCACAGCCAGGCCATGTCCTCACCTGGGGGACATGTGGGTCTGGGAGGTCCCAATCCCTCAGGGGTCTCCGCCTGGGAGAGGTGCCTGCCTGCCCAGAGCAGCTCTGCTGTCCCCACCCTGGAACCTCTCCATCTCCACAGCCTCATGGGGCATCCTGGGGATGTCCCCAAGGAGCTGTCACCATGTCCATGGTCTCCAAGGACATTAAATCCACCCAGCCAGGAGCCACCATCTCCAGCACCACAGGCTGGAGGTGCCACAGCACCTGGAAGCCACAGGAACCTGCAGATGTGGCTTGCCAGAGTAGGGGCACATCTCCATCCCTTGGTGGCATCCACACGCTACCAACCAGGAGAAGCTTTGGAGGAAGCAGAACCACATTTATTGGTGAGTAAGAGACTCTGGTCCCATCTGGCCCCGTTTCTCCGTCTCCCTGAGGACCAGAGCCCCCACCACGCTCTGCAGCTCAACCTGGAAGGGACACCTCTGCCTCGGTGGCTGCTGTCCCCGCTGGGGCCTGCCCAGGTGCCAGGTGTTCAGGGCCAGCCCCAGCAGCACCCCCAGCACGGCACTGCCCACCAGGGCCAGCCCAGCCAGCAGGAGCCTCTTCACCGTCCAGCAGCGTGCTGAGAATGGCAAAGAACACACCTAGGGGTCAGAAGGGGGTTCAGCACAAGGGGTGGGGCTTTTAGGGACATGGGCAAGGGTTGGGGTGTCCCTCACCTTCATACCACGGCAGCTTCTCCTTCTGCACCAGCACTGGTCCAACTGTCTCCCAGTGGAGTGTCCCCTCTCCTGGGCATGCTGTGGGAGGATATGTTCAATGCAGCCCAGCCCAGGTCCAGGAGACCTCCCAAGACCCCAGCACAAGCTGGGACCGCCCTGTCCCACCCCTGGTACCTGGCGTGTCTCCACGGAGGGTGTCAGCAGCGGGACAACCGGTGTCACAGCAGTGGCATGGGGTGCTCCGGACAGGGTCCTCTGCATTGTGCCAGCTGGGAGAGGAGAGGTCAGAAGTGGGGGGTGGCTCTAGGGGTCCCCAGACTCCACCACGAGACCCACATGGTGCCACCCCAGGGGAGATGTCTCCAAGCACCTCCACAATATGGGGGGGCTGGGACCTTTGGCAATGCCACCAGCCACCATTGGATAAGAGGCAACATCTACAGTGGGTGACTTGGGTGGGTTCTGCCCCAAAACACCCACGGGTGCTCGTGTCCCCGGACACCCAGCGTACCTGGCCGTGGTGTGGCTGTAGAAGCAGGACCTGGTGGCACGGCCTTGTCCCCATGCCAGCAGCAGGCAGTGCACGTAGACCTGCTGAGACACCACGTCCTTCCTCAGGGACCTGCTCTCCTTCCACACCACCCTGTGGGGCTGAGGCCACCCCAGCAGGAGCACTGTGGCTCAGGATGGACAATGTTTTGGGACACCCAGGTCACTCCCCTCCCTGGGATCTCCATCCCACCACCAAGGGCGTCATCCCCTCCTCACCTGCTCTTCCTCGGGCTCACCCTCCAGCACAGGGGCCAGGATGGAGAGCTGGAGGACAGACCCCCCTCTCTGGTGCTGGACAGACACATTCCCCAGCTTCTCCCCGTGCAGGCACCTGTGGCAGGAGAGTGACACAGGACATTCCAGGCCTGCCTCCAGGCTCTGGCCATCCCTTTCCATCAGGAGAGTGACACAGGACATTCCAGGCCTGCCTCCAGGCTCTGGCCATCCCTTTCCATCAGGAGGCCCTGAAGGACCCAGGGGTGGCTGGAGAAGGAGCCCCCACTTCCTGCCCCACCAGCACTGACCCACGGCTGTTCACCACCATGAAGACTCTCCTGGAGTGTCCTGGCTGCTCCATGGTGGTCCAGTAGCACTGATCCACGTGGATCTTCATGGAGATGCTGGGACTGAAGTGGACACTGGCTTCCAGGTGGATCATAGAGCCAGGGCTGAGCACTGGCAGCTTCTCTGGAGTGGCACTGGAGTCCTCTGAGAAGTATGGGTTAAGTGTGACACCCTCAAACCCATCCCACCAGAGACAGGGCACCAGACACATCCCAGACCACTATCCCCAGAGCTTCCCCCTTTCAGAGCCCACCCCCATCCTGGCTCTGCCCCCAGGTCTGCCTTTCCTGCTCTCAGATCTACAGCGCCTTCCTGGACCCCCCTTGGAGCTGAGAGGGACCATGTCCCCCATCAGGGCAGAGCTGACCCCCAAACCCCATTATGGTATCAGGCACAGGGCTGGGAACATCTCAGAGCCCTACACCCTCCACAAGGCCAGGGAGCAGTTCCTGCAGGGACAACCACCCTTCCTGGTGGCCCTAGTGCTGGGGCCAGCCAGGAGAGGCACTGACTGCTGCTGGCTGAGCCCCAGGGTCTGGCTGGACCCATCCCATGGTCTCACCCCCCCAGTGCTTTCCTGCAGCACCCCCAGAGCACTCACCATGCAGGAGCCTCAAGGTGAAGTTCATGATGGGCTCCTCAGCGTGGGGGTGAGCAGGAACCCTCCCTGTCCCCGTGCCTGAGGACATCACTGGAGCTGTCACCGTGGGACCAGGGGGCTCTGAGGCAACTGGAGCCATGGTGGTCCCTGAAAAGGGAGGGCTGAGCCAGCAGCAGCATGTCCCAGACACAGAAAGGACAGCCAGGTCCTCAGGTGTCCCTAGGGCTTGTTGGGGACAGGTGGCAGCAGCACAAAGGCAGGGAGAGCACCTGGGAGCACATCAGGGGCTCCTCTGTCCCCAGCCCACCCCGGGAGGAACTGCACTACAGGAATGCACCAGGAGCATTCCCAACACCGTGACCCTGCCCAGGGCTGGGGACAGACCAGGAGCTGCTCATGGAGTGGGACACCACTGTCAGCAGCCACAGACCCACCAGCCCTGCTGGGACATCAGGGGAGCTCCTGGCAGCCCCTTGTCCCAACTCTCAGAGCTTGGGTTCATTTTAGGAAGGTTCCTCTGCCCCAGGCCAGCCCCCAGGTGACCATCAGGAACCAGCACTGAGCAAAGCAAGGGGCACCCACCACCCCCAGGACAACCAGTGGGAGGAATGAAGGGGGATCCCAGCCCCACTCACCTGCCACCTCCAGCACAGCCCCACACAGCAGCACCAGCAAACACAGCTCCATCCCCGGTGAGCAGCATCCCCACCCCACCAGCTGCGGGTCTTTAAGGACGTGGGGCTGGGTGCCAATGGGTCCCAGCTGGCACTGATGGGGTTGGCAGCTTTGCTTGGTCTCTGCAGCCATTGGCAGCCCCACACCTGGGGCTGGTCCCATCCCTCACACCTTCCCAGTCCCACCACAAGAGCCTGTGTCCATCTTCCAGTCCCCACTCAGACTGGTCCTGCAGGTGGTCCTGAGCATGATCCCATCCCCACCAGTTAGTCCTGGTCCCATACGTGCCAATCAGTCCTGTTCCCAGGTGTGGGCTGGTCCTCAGGAAGGTGCAGATCCCACCATGAGGTCCCATTCCCACCAGTTAGTCCTGTCCTGTGCATGGTGCTGCTCCCACCATGTCCTTTTACTCCTGCACATGGTCCTGATCCAGCCAGCTTGCCCTGATCCCAGTTCACCATGGCCTGGTCCCATCACTCAGCCTTGGTCCCTTGGATGTCCCTGGTCCCACCACAAGGTTCTTAACCCACCACAGTTTTGACCCCACCATTGTCAGGATCCCGTGGCTGATCCTGGTCCCACCAGAGAGTCTCAGTCCCCGTCCCCAGCTCCCCTCCTTGTCCCATCACAGCTCTGCTGCACAGGAACATCACCTGGGAGCGGCAGCTCGGTCACAGCCGGGACACAGACCTGGGGAAGTGCTTGTGTCCCTGGGTCCTGCCTGTCTCAGGGGTCCCCATCACAGCCCCAACACCCCACCACAGGCCTCCTCTGACTGGGCTGACTGGTGGCCTGAGTGCAGAGGGAATGTGGAGAAGTCCCAGTGCAAGTCCTGTGGCCATCCCTTAAACGGGGTGCCCCCCACCAGCAGCAGAGCTGGAACATGGTGGCACGAGTGCTTTGTGTCACCAGAGATGGCTGGTCCCATGGCTCTGCTGTCCTGTGAAGCCAGCAGACCTTCCTGGGGGCACCTGCACACCATGGGGATGTCCCCCAGCGCCCAGCAGGGACACTGGAGACAGACCCAAGCACCCCACTCACACTGAGGGTCTCATGGCTCAGCACTGCCAGGGGGCACGGGGCCCTCCAGCCCCAGGACTGACGGGGACAGTGGTGCCAGGACCCTGGGGAGCTCCCAGGAGCAGGGACTGGCTGAGCATCCTGCTGTGGCTGTAAGAACATCCTGACCCCATCCATTCCATCCCAGAGAAGGAGGAGATGGCTGGGAGACCAGCTAGACCATCCTTATAGCCAAAACTACCAAATATACAATTATATTACAAAAGTAAATTGTTTTTTTTATTTCTGGTCTTTACAGAAGGAGCAGAACACAGGTGGGGGGTGACAAGGGGGTCCCTTTGCTGGGGGGTGGCTCAGCCACAGGTGCCATGTCTGTGCCCAGCCAGGGCTACTCTCAGTGGGACATGGTGTCACCAGTGTCATCCAGCCCAGCTGGGATGCACGAGGTTTGTCCCCAAGGCAGGGTGGGGACTGGGAATGGCCCCTGTCCTCAGCACCCCCACCGTGCCCCGGATGGCATCACGGGGACAGTCCCACTGCACCCGCTCCCATCTCCTCCCCACACCAGTTGTCACCAGACCCTGTTGGCCTTTTGGGATGTCCCCTGTGGGGACCAGGGCCATGGGCTCCTCTAACTGGGATGATGGGGGCAGGGAGGCAGTGAGGGTGTGCCCTTTGCCACAGGGACCTGTTGATAAAGGTGGGGGCTTTTGGGATGGGCTTTCCAATCTCCAAACGGCTCCGGGTCACAGCCTGGCATGGAGTGATGGCTGTGGGTGGGCTGAGAACATGCTGCACTCATCACACCCAGGGGCTGAGGCAGTGCAGCAGGTTCTGACATTCCCACACCCCAAAAGCAGGGCTCAGTGGAGTGATTTGAGGAGAACCTGGAGGGTTGGGTTCCCTGTGGGCATCTCTGTCCACCCTGGGCACGGGAGACCCTCTACCACTGCTGTCCCAGCACATCCCTGCCTGCACCCAGCAACCTGGTGATGCATGCTGCTCCCGCTGTGACGAGGCCACATCCTTCACAAATCCCCGCTCCAGCTTTTCCGTGGGGAAGGAAGAAGTGGATCCTGCAGGAAAACACCACCCTGAGCCCCCAGTCCTTGACCCTGCTGATGGAGGCAGAGTCTCTGCTCTCCTGCCCAAGCTGGGGCTCTGCAGGAAGGTGATGGAGGGTCCCCCGAAAAGTTCCTGGGCTCCAGAGCCTCCAGCCAGTTCCAAACCAAGAGAACCATGAGTAACAAAAACGAAAGCACCTGGTTCTTCCCCAGGGAAGCGGGGCACCTGCCAGCCCCTACCACTTGAGGAAGTCCCGCACGTAGCTCCATAGCTTGGTGATCCAGAGGTTGGCCCCCAGGTCAGTCAGGTACTGGATTTCGGGCGTCAGCATCTTGCGGCACAGCTTCTGGTGCTTCTTGCTGATCTTCTTCTTCAAGTTGTACCCCAGGATGGTCTTCTCCCCCAGGGGCTGCCAGGGCTGCATGGAGGACTCCTGGATGGCGCTGGCGTCCACGGCGTGTCCCCCATCGATGCAGATGCTGGTCATCTTCTCGTTCTCCCTTTGCAGCTCGGCCACGTCCCTGGCCATCCTCTCCCTCCCGTAGGCCTCCACCTTGCGCCAGAAAGAGGCATTGAAGTAGCGGTAGAGCTTGGCGTCGATCAGGTTCCAGGCGGTCGCCTGCTCGTACAGCTCGGGGGTCAGCCGGGACACGGTGGAGCCCTTGCGGGCGTTGAGCTTGAAGTAGAGGACGTCCTCCAGCTGCCAACACAGCAGGTCCTTGAGCAGCACCAGCGACTCATCAAAGTACTCGAGCAGCATGACGAGGTGGAAGCGGCGGTCGATCTCCTGGATGTGCTCCTCCACCAGCGGGCTGTTGGCGTCCATGCTGCTGTCGTAGCCAAAGTCGAAGAACAGGAGGTTTTGGAGGTAGTGAGCGTTGAACCCGTTGGGGTCGTAGTAGTGCTGGGGGTCCCGGAGGAACTCGTCCAGCTTATCCTCCCCCGTGATCTTCCAGGTGAGGGGGATGATGGGCCCGAAGTAGTGGAAGGAGGACTCAAAGAGGTAGGCGGGGTCCCGCAGCACCGTCACGAAGGTGGCGTCGGGCGGCAGGAGCTGGCGCACCTCCTCGTAGTGGAAGCGCATGTGGTTGCAGATGATGTTGAAGCACACCCCGGGCCGGTAGTGCTGCACCTGGCTGCGCTCGAAGAAGGACGGGTAGTAGAAGTCGTTGCGGCCGTTGGGGAAGGCGAATTTCAGGCGATGCTTCTCCCCGAAGCGGAAGAGGATGTTGAGGATGGTGCTGCTGGCGGTCTTGTGGGTCTTCATGAACATGACGTTGAGCTTGGGCCGGCAGCTCCACCCCGAGGCGCTGCCCGTGCCGTTGGGTGGGGACGGAGCCTGGGCCGGGGACAGGTGGGAGGAGCAGGAGAAGGGGACCGGGATCCTGGGTGGGAGAAGAGGTGGAGCACCGTGGTGAGAGTGGCACTGGCACTTTGGAGGCTTAGGGATAGTCTGTGCCGGTGGAACTGGATCTGGGGGTGGGTTCTGGACCTGGGAATAGGTGCCGGACCTTGGGAATATATGCTGAACCTGGGAATGGGTGTTGGGCCTGGAGACAGGTGCTGGACCTGGGAATAGGTTCTGGAATTGGGAATAGGTGCTGGAAATGGAAATAGAGCAGGGGATCTCCATGGGCATGGCCAAGGTGGTCCAGAGGTGATTCCAAAAAGTGCACTAAGGGGAGCTCTCCATGGCCACAACTGCTTGGAGAGGAGCTGATAACATTTTTATGGGGTATGAGAGCTGGGCCCTGGGGGAACATGTGAGGACACAAGAGATGTTATCTGAGCTGCCCGAGGCAGGGAGCAAAGCCCAGAGTCGAGTGACTTTGGACACCTGTAATGAACTCGCCAAACTGATCCTTGATGAGGATCTCATCCAACAGCACCGGGTTTATGAGGCACGTGGACCTTGTTTACAGCTTGGAGATTATTTTGATGACAGGCGGCACGGCCAGGAGCTGAGTGCTGTGGAGCTGTGGCAGTGAAACCCCAAGACTTGAGTCCTCTCCTCTCCTCTCCTCTCCTCTCCTCTCCTCTCCTCTCCTCTCCTCTCCTCTCCTCTCCTCTCCTCTCCTCTCCTCTCCTCTCCTCTCCTCTCCTCTCCTCTCCTCTCCTCTCCTCTCCTCTCCTCTCCTCTCCTCTCCTCTCCTCTCCTCTCCTCTCCTCTCCTCTCCTCTCCTCTCCTCTCCTCTCCTCTCCTCTCCTCTCCTCTCCTCTCCTCTCCTCTCCTCTCCTCTCCTCTCCTCTCCTCTCCTCTCCTCTCCTCTCCTCTCCTCTCCTCTCCTCTCCTCTCCTCTCCTCTCCTCTCCTCTCCTCTCCTCTCCTCTCCTCTCCTCTCCTCTCCTCTCCTCTCCTCTCCTCTCCTCTCCTCTCCTCTCCTCTCCTCTCCTCTCCTCTCCTCTCCTCTCCTCTCCTCTCCTCTCCCGTTTCCACCCAGGAGCACTGAGTGCCCTCAGGTGTTCCTATCCCTGCTGGGAGTTGGGGGGCACTTCCCCCCTGGCTATGGGACAGGGCACAACCTCCAGCAGGAAGGGGACATCTTGGTGTGAAGCCACCAGGGCCTGGAAAGCCCCAGGGCCATCTCCATGTCCCTGATCTCCAGTTGAGGGTTCCAGGTGTGGAACAGGGAGGCCGAGCCACGGGGGGGACACGTGGGGACCCCAGACTCACTCAGTGACGCTGACTTGCAGCGGGGGGACGGCGTAGGAGTAGAGCAGCAACATGAAGCTGGTCAGGAGGGTCCCCAGGACCAGCCCCTTGCACATGGACCTCCAGGGCTTCCCATAGCACAGCATCCTGGTCACCTGCAGCCAGAGAGGAGAGAGCAGGGACTGGGGGGTGAGCGGCTCCAACGAGGCACATGGACATACCATGGGCCTGGCAATTCCCAGGCAAGCATCCCAGTGGTGCTGGGCGTGACCCACAGCAGATCTGTGGCCCAGGCCCAGCGGCTCTGCCTGCCCAGCCAACCTTTGCCCGCCCTGGGAAAACCGAGCGACTCCCAGGGAGGGAGAGGCCGCAGGGCTGGGAGTGGGAAAAGGGGAGCTATGGATGGCCCAGGGGCAGAGTGAGGGACAGAGTGGCCATTCTGCACTGGGACACCACCAGCACGGGCAGGAGGTGGGATCCATTTTCCCAGGAAAATCTGCAGGGCAGAGCAGGAGCTGCAGCAGCTCAGGATGGTTTGGGTGCTGCAATACCCTCCCTCTCCAGCCCTGCCAGCAGCAGTGGGGGGCTCGGGGGGCCCCTCTGGCCCTGGCAGCTCGGGCTGGCCCAGGGCTGGGGCTGGGGACACGGAACTGGGGACAGAGGGGTGCAGACAGGGCGACCCCCCCAAACACAAGACACACAGGGCACACACAGGGCACACACAGGGCACACACAGGGCACACACAGGGCACACACAGACACCCCTGACCCTTCGTGTGCCCGTGTGTGCACCAGCACACACACACCTCAATGCGTGCTCATATACACACACAGGGCACACACAGAGCACACACAGACACCCCCGACCCTTTGTGTGCTCGTGTGTGCACCAGCACACACACACCTCAATGCGTGCTCATATACACACACAGGTGCACACACAAAATGTGCACACGCAAAATGTGCACACACATCAGCCGTGTTCTCACACACACACACACACACACACACACACACACACACACGCTCACAGAGCCCCTGTGCCCACTGCCCCCTCCACAGCGCTCCCCCCGTGGCCCCCATCCCTGTCCCCTCCCTCCTCCTGGGACACGGGGGTCACCCTCACTGTGACACCGCATTGCAGCAGGGCCGTCCCCTGCGGCAGGACACGGGGACGTGGGGACACGGGGACGTGGGGACACGGGGACACGCCACCCGTGACCGCGGCCCTCCACCGCAGAGCTCCGCGCCCGGGAGCCCCCCGAGCTGGGGGCTGAGCCCCCCGGCCCTGCGCCCCCATTTAGCGGCGGGAGCAGCACCGCCTGCCCGCCCCCGCTCCCGCTGCTCCGCATCCTCCGGAACCCCCCGGCCAAGGCTGGCTGCGCTCCCTCCGAGCATCACCCCCAAAAACACCCCCCGGCCCCCCAGCCCCGCCTCGCATCACCCCCCCAGCAGCCCAGAGCTGCCGCGGGTATCACAGCCCGGCACATCGCACCCCCAGGCTGAGCCCCCCGGTCCCGCCTCACCCCGGCACCGCGGATACCCAGCCCGGCGATCCCGGGTGCCGCTGCTGCCGCCGCTCCCCCGCTCCGGCCCCCCCGGCACGGATCGCCTGTGCTGCCGAGATTTCCAGCTCGATGAATAATGAATGGAAAATGCAACCGGAGCCCCGGGCTGCGGCCGGGCGCTGGGCACCGCGCCGCGGACAGGGGGGAGCTGGGACAGGGCACCTGGGGCACCCGAAAAGCTCATCCAAGCTCCCCCCCGCTTCCCCTGCAGCTCGGACCGCTGGAGCAGGCGGGGCTGGTGCATCCAGCCTCTTCCCGAGTGGTTTTCATGTGGATGTTAGGGTGCACGGGGGGAGCAGGTGGCTCTGACTGAATCCCAAAACCACCGTGTGGGTGAGAATGTCAGATGGTTCCAGGAGCAGCTGGAGCTCAGTTTTACGAGGTGGCTGTGATTCCATCATAGTCACCACCTGGCACCACCTGGAAAAGCCACTGGCCCTTCGAGAGGGCTGTGGAGACACCCACTTTTGTGGGTGCTGCCAAGAGGGAGCAAAGCTGGCACCAGCTCCGCAGGAGCGAGTGAAATGGCACCATGAACCCCTCTGATGAGTCCCAATGGATCCCAGTGGGTCCAGATGTGTCCCAAAGGATCCTGATAGATCCCTACGGGACCCCACCGGGACCCCAGGACCACACAGCACCGAATTCCAGAGCTCTGGGATGCCAAGGGGATGCCTTGCTCCACCCTACCTGCCTCCCAGGGGTGGTTCTGGCAAACACTTCCCAGCCAAATATTCTATTGACTTTGCCTTCAGTGAGCAGCTTAATTATTAATAGCTCGTTAGGAGAAAGTGGTGTGTTGAGTGTTCTCCTGGGGCTCCCACGGCTGGGGTGTGCCCACGGCGCCAACCGGCTGAGATGCCCAGCCAGAGAACACGGCTGCACCCACCACTTCCTCAAGAGGTACCCCCTGGGCCGAGCCAGGCCACGCAGCTCTGCAGCCCATCTCCGTGTCCCAGCAGCTCCCCATCTCCCTGGGGGCATCCCAGAATCTGCTTTTGGCTTTTCCCTACAGGCTCAATTTTTTTAGGGCCAAGCCCCTGCCGTACACAAGGTGCACGCACCTGCTTGCTCCTGATCCCACAAACCCATGGACACTGTTTTCCACAGGCCCCATCCCACACAGGCCTGCTGCTTCCTACCCCCCTGTCCTCTCTGTGCCCCATGGGTACACAATTCCCCTCATCATCCTGCCCCATAGAGCTGCTTTCTGAGCATCCCACTGACCCCCAGCATCCCAACACCCTCCAGGCATCCCAACACCCCTTAAAGCATCACACTACCTCCTTATCATCCTTATCATCCTGCTGCCCCCTCAGCATCCCAACACCCCTTAAAGCATCACACTACCTCCTTATCCTGCTGCCCCTCAGCATCCCAACACCCCTTAAAGCATCACACTACCTCCTTATCATCCTGCTGCCCCCTCAGCATCCCAACACCCCTTAAAGCATCACACCACCTCCTTATCATCCTGCTGCCCCTCAGCATCCCAACACCCCTTAAAGCATCACACTACCTCCTTATCATCCTGCTGCCCCTCAGCATCCCAACACCCCTTAAAGCATCACACTACCTCCTTATCATCCTGCTGCCCCCTCAGCATCCCACTGCCTCCCAAGGACCCGACAAGCATCCTGCTGCCCCCTTACCATCCTGCCACCCTCCAAGCACCGCCCCAGCATCCGTCACCTTTTCCTCTCCCGCAGCGCTGGCGCTGGGCCGTGCCTCTGCTCTCCTGTGCTGACTGGGGTGCCAGGGGAGCGGGCGGCACGGGGCGGGGGTGCCGATGCTGCTCCGACATGGAATAAGCTCTTCCCGGGCAGCTCCCCGCAAACGCCGGCTTTTCCAAAGCCTCCCCACTGCCCCGCGGTGTTTATGGCATCACCGGGACCGCAGGCCTGGGTCGCCGGCCTGGGAAGGGGGAGCGGGACAGGAGTGGCAGCGGCTGGCAGGGGGACGCGGGGCTGCGGCCGGGCACTGCCCGGCTCCCCGGGACCGGCCCTGGGTGCCCGCGGCCACCCCGAGCCACCCGGCCCCCACCCACTGCCGGGGCACAGAGGAGCCATTCAGCCCGCGCCGCGAACAACGGGGACATTTGTCTCCATCTGCGTCCGCGGCCTCAACGGGGACATTGTCCCCGTGGGCCCCACTGCCGGCCCCTGGGCTCCCTGCCACCAGCCCTGGGCGATGGTGGCTGTCCCTGGGCGCTGGCACTCACCTCTGGCCAGCCGCCGTCCTCCTCCTGGTGCCACAGCACAGGTCATAGCCTGGCTGTCACCTCCCGCAGCCGCAGCTCACCGGGGCTTGGGGAGCTGCCTCCCGCTCCCCGGCCCAGCCGCCTGATCCCCGGGGCACCCTGGCCACGCACCATCGGCTCCTCTTCATTCTCCCGCAGCTTCCCCGCCCTCCTTCCTCCCTCCCACTATGTTTCCATGGATTTATGGCCTTAATGACAGCAATATTCTGCTATCTCCAACCTTAGCGAACAATCACGGTGCCAACAGCCTTTTCATAATCACAGCAGACTCGGCACCCAGAGGGTGCCCTGGCCACACCAGGAGGGCTCAGCCCTGTCACTGGTCCATCACTCTGCATGTGGCAGGGTGAAAAAGGGGCTCCTGTGCTCCTGGATGCAGCCTTGGCTCTTCCTGCTGCCCTTAGTCTCTGTCACTAAAGGGGGTGGTGTTGGTCTTGGGGCCCCAAGCCAGGGGTGACCACCTTGGCCATGCCTGGCACTCACCATCCCTGTTGGACGCGTTTGAGGTTCAGAGCTTGTCCCTGCGGGACCTGTGGGCATCGCCTTGTGAGCAGCTCTTGACTCATCCCTGGCCCATCCTGTCTGACCTCATCAGTTCCCACACCAGGGTAAGCTGCATGACCCTCTGGGATCAGGAAAAACCAGAACAGCTCAGTTTTCATCATCACCATCATCATCATCATTGCAAGAGGAGGGGTGAAGACCAGCAATCACAGTCACACGATGTGATGTGGAATTGGCGTGGGAGATACGAGCTGTCCCACCCTTTCTCTGCTGGGCACCTCTCCCAGTTCCAGGTTTCTCCTTCTTTTTTGAGATGGGTCACAAAAAGATTCCAGGTTTCCCCCTTTTTGTGGGTGGCTTATGAAGGGGTTCCAGGTTTCCCCCTTTTTTTTTTTTTTTTTTTTTTTTTTTTTTTTTTTTTTTGGGTCACAAAGTATTTCCAGGTTTCCCATTTTTGGGGGAATGGGTTGTAAAGGGTTTCCAGCCAGAAGAGAGCAGCAATGGCCAGTATGTGGCTGCTCAGCCATGGGATGCTGACAGCCTGGGGACTGACGTGACCGATCCAGGAAGCCAAAACCCCCATTCCCCACATCCACCACATCCCACAGGGGTGGCCAGAAGGGCTCCACCACCTCACCCACAACCCTGTCCCTTCTCCTCCCTCCATTTGGGGGTACAAAGCAGCACTCACTGGAAGCCGTGCTGGCCGGAACCGTGGATCCCGATGGAACTGTGGATCCTGAGGGAACTGTGGATCCCGATGGAACTGTGGATCCCGATGGAACCGTGGATCCGATGGAACTGTGGATCCCGATGGAATTGTGGATCCTGAGGGAACCGTGGATCCTGAGGGAACCGTGGATCCTGAGGGAACTGTGGATCCTGAGGGGACCGTGGATCCCGATGGAACTGTGGATCCCGATGGAACTGTGGATCCTGAGGGAACTGTGGATCCTGAGGGGTTGGGTGAGGAGGCCGAGGGTGGCAGCACCGAGGGGTCACACTTGGCTGGACTCACGCCTCGATGGGCCGGAGAGGCCCCGGGCGGCCGGACCCGTCTGTGGCCACCGGCACCGGCCTTGCCCGGGCCTCAGCCTGGCCTAGGCAGTGAGGCCTGGGCCTGGGGCTGGTTTGGGGCCGGGGATGATTTATTTGGGGCCAGGGATAATTTATTTGGGGCCAGGGATAATTTATTTGGGGCCAGGGTTTTGGGAGCTGGGGCTGGGGTTGGTTTTAAGGGGCCGGGGGCTCCCAGGGGTTGAGGCCCTGTTTGGGGTCTCCTGCTCTGAGGGGAGCCCCGGCCCCGGGGTGTCACAGGGACATTTCTCTCCCAGGATTTTTCATAGAGGTGCACAGAGAGAAAGAAAAACAATTTCTATTTCTGCTCCTTGTTTTCCCATTGGAATGTGTTTGGAGAATTGTTTACCTGGGGTGATTGTTTGGTTGTATTCTGGTGAGGATTGTTTGAGCCTGGTGGCCAATCCAACCCACCTGGGGCTGGCCACAAGTTGTGAGTTAGATCTGGTAGGTAGAAAAAGTAGGTTTGTAGGTTTAGTGTCTTCCTTTATATAGTATATTAACGTATTGTAGCATAGTTATAATAAAGAAATCATTCAGCCTTCTGATCTGGAGTCATACATCATCATTTCTTCCCACTGGGTTCACCTGCATTTACAATACCAGGGGTGCCTCAGGGGTCGGTCCTGCTCCTCTTGGGAGAGGGAACAAGGAGAAAAACATAAAAAAGGAAAGGCCTTCCAACTCTCTGAAATGGGGAAAAAAAAACCCAAGAAAAAAAAGAGGGGGAAATAGGCAAAAAAGGGGAGAAAAAAAGGGGGGAACAAGGGAAGGGGAAAAAACAAACTATAAAAATTAAAAAAGGAATAAAAATAAATGACAAAAGAAAAAATTAAAAAGGAAAAAATGAAAAAAATGGAAAGCAAAGGGGGAGAATGGAAACAGTAAAATGAGAAAAGCACTTAAACCAATTTGAAAATTTAAAAAAAAGGAAAAAATTGGAAAAAAAGTATCTAGGAAAAGAAACTAAATCTCAAAGTGCTTTGAGCTGGGTGTTCCCAGCTGTTCCCTGTCTGAGCTCACTCCCTTCCAGCGGTTGTTACTTTCCAGGTCCTCTCTGTGTCCCCCAGCAGTGCCAGGGGTGTCCTCCACAAATTCCTCAGGAGTGAGACAGAGTCTTCAACACATTTGGGGGCAAAGGTGTGCCCCTAAACCCCATGAGACACTTTGTCCCCAGCTTTGGTGTCCACAAGGTGTTTTGGGGGGAAAACCCAGGACTGACAGGTAACTGCTGATGCCAGGAACACATCCAGCAGGATCAGCAACCCTGGCACCAGCCATGGATCTCCACATCCATCCATCAGCCCCTGAGGAGCCTCCCCCATGCCCAGGCAGAAGGAGCAGACAACAAACACCACCAGGAAAGTGTCACCTTCTTTAATTAAAAATAAAAATACAGGAGAACACGGTTTTCTGTGGATGCTGGGAAGCAGCTCTGCACTGCTCTGCCCCGGGGAGCTCCTGGGAGCCAGGCTCCAGCACCCAGGGCTGTGCAAATTCACACGGAACCACGCAGAGCTCTCCTTGGCCTCCTCTTCCTCACGCAGAGGTGGCACCAGCACGGAGAGGACAGTCCTTGTAACACCGACTCCGCAGAGGGGAGTGGGGCAAGGCAGAGCAGCAGGTGTATTTACAGATGGGAAACGTTTCAAATACAGCATTTCTGCCCCAGGAGCAAAGCCAAGGATTTTCCACCCAAAAGCAACAGCGGAAAACCATCCAGCAGCCCCCGGCCCTGTCACGCTTGTCGTGCCTTCTTGTTCTTCTTCTTCTGCTCCTTGAGGGCTGCGTCGTGGGCTTTCCTCTTCTCAGCCAGTTTGTTGGCCTGGGGAGAGACCCCGAGACCCCCAGTCAGAGCAGGACAGGGGCTGCCAGCCCTCGGTCCCACCGACACTCCAGCTGCACGTGCAGGACGGGCCCCACAGCACCGGGATCAGGGGTGGGACACGGAGAGCCCTGAGGGGACACAGGGAGCTCTGCCTGCCTGGGGACACTGGCAGGGACCTCAACACCTTCAGCAGGGCCAGGGAGGAGCAGAAGGAGCGAGTGGGTTTGGGAAGAGCCTGCCCCAGGGTGCAGGTGAGGGGCCCAGTCTCCGTACCTCGCGGATTTTGCGCTTCTTCCCGAACATGATCTTCTTGTAGAGGTACTTCTCCCTCTTCTTCATCATCATGATGGCCAAGCGCTTCTCCTCGCTCTGCTGCTCCTGCTCCAGGCGCTGCTTGTCCTCCAGCCGCACCTTCCCCGCCGTCACCTTCACAGGAAGCACCTGTGGGGAGCCAGGGAGCTCAGGATACCGGGAACCCACCCTCCTTCCACAGGCAAAGCATTCCCAGCCCTTCCACTGCGGGCCAGGGAGAGCCACAGCTCTCACAGCCAGGCCCTGACAGCTCTCACAGCCAGGCCCTGACAGCATTGGAGCTGCAGCTCACGAGTGTGGGGCCAGGAACACCCCTGAAGTGTTCCAGGCCAGGCTGGACAGGGCTTGGAGCAACCTGGGACAGTGGGAGGTGTCCCTGCCCATGGCAGGGGGTGGAACAAGATGAGCTTTAAGGCCCCTCCCGACCCAAACCGTTCCATGACTGAATGTCCCAGTGGTCCCAGGACAGGGACACCCCTCAGCAGGGACAAGGGCACTGGAGCTGCCTCCATGGGCTCCCACCTTGCTCTGAGTCTTCTGCTCTTCCATTTTCTGCTCTTCCATCTTCTGTAATTTCATCTCCTCTTCTTTCTCAGACTCATCTTCCTCTTCCTCCTCTTCTTTGTCATTGTCACCTTCCTCTTCCTCTTCTTCTTCCTCTTCCTCTTCACTCTCTTCCTCTGCAAGGAGACAGCACCGTTACCTTTGGGATGCTCTGGAGCAGGCACAGCCCAGCTCCCAATTTCCTCTGAGAATCCCACCTGGATTCTCTCCCCTCTGCAGGGCCAGCAGCTTCAGCTTCTCAGGAGGGACGTAGTCACCCTCCTTCTCCGTCACGAAGGGCGAGAGGTGCGGGGGCAGCAGGACCCCGGGGAAATAATCAGCCATGGGCAGGCACAGCTTGGCGTTGACCGAGTCAAAAACCCACTGGGGCTGCAGGTAGTACCTGGGCAGAGGGGTCCCAGCTCAGGCTCTGGAGCCCAGGGACAGCTCTGGGATGGCTGTTGTGGGGAAGGGCCCTGCCCCACCCACCTGCCAACCACCTGCTTGTCCAGGCGGGGCCGGTCGATGATGTGGTGGGTGATGGACGGGTCGGTGGCGTCGTAGGTGGCACCGATGCACAGGGACTTGTCCCAGGACACCTGGCCACCGAAGCACCTGCGGGCACACCACCGAGGGGTCAGACGGTCAGGGGGACCCTCAGGGTCACCCCACCCACAGGACACGGGGTGGGTTGGCCCCAAAAGTCCTGCCAGAGGGGGAGGCCAGGGCTGCCGAGGGTCTCCTGCCCACCACGCACCGGATGATGAAGGCCAGTGGTTCCCGGGGCACCTCCCTGTTGAGGAAGAAGCGCAGCCCCTCAAAGAGCTTCTTGTGCTTCTCCAGAGCCTCCTGCTCCTTCTTCTTGGCGTCCATCAGCTCTGCTGTCTCCTGCTCAGAGCAAAGCCCTCAGCCCCCTCCCCACACGCAGCCCTTGCCAAGGAGGGGTCTCAGGAGCTGTCCCCAAGCTGCCAGCCTGGGCACAGGACAGGGATGAGCCCCCCACCAGGGTCTTACCCCCTCCACTGGGAATTCATCCACCTCCACCTCATCCTCGTGGGTTGGAGCCACTGCCCGGGCCAGGCTGGCGCTCAGAGCCGAGAGCCTCTGCAGGGAGAGGACACGGAGTCACATCCAGGGGGTGGGAAAAGGGGCAGCCCCACGGGGGAAGGGGATGTCACAGAGCAAGAAGCCAGAAGAGGCAGGGCCTGGACAGAGTTCAGCCTCCTCCAGGCACTGTCCCCAGCGTGGGACTCTGGGGGTCCCTGGCCATGCAGGAGGAGGCCGGTGGTGCCTGAGGCCTAGCCCAGCTCTGCCCTACAGGAACAGGGAGTTTGGGATCAGCCCCTTCCACCCTGGAGGGATCTGGCTCTGTCCTTCTCTGCCACACCAGGAGGGCTGTGGGCAGGACACAAAACCCACAGCATCCCCAGCAGTGTCCCTCACCTCCAGGTAGCTCTCTGAATCCATGGCGTACTCCTTGCCCTCTGCAGGCTTCAGCTCATCCTCAGCCTGGCTGTCAATCTGGGCAGGAAAAGGGGTGAGGAGGCAGCTCCCAAAAAGAAATATCCCACATATCGCCCATTTCCACCCTCCCTCCCACCTACCCGGGCTGCCACCACCCCAGGTGGGTGGCACACAGTGACCCCAGGCGCTGGCCTCACCTTGGGGGGGTACAGCAGGTTCAGGGAGTGGTAGAGGCGGAAGTTGACGAAGCCCAGCAGGGTGGTGTAGAACTCGGTGAAGGTGGCCATGACCCGGTAATCCACGTCTGTGGGGTGCTGCCAGCACACGGGATGGACACAGGGATCAAGGACTCCCCTCCACAGGGGCCCACCCCACCCACAGGGAGAAGGATCATATAATGTCCCCATTTAGGAAGGGACACCTGCCCAGACCCCACCAACCCCACCCTGTCCATCCCTGGCAGCGCTGCCCAAAGGCTCCTGGAGCTCTGGCAGCCTCGGGGCCGTGCCCATTCCCTGGGCAGCCTGGGCAGTGCCAGCACCTCTGGGGGAAGAACCTTTCCTGCTCTCCAGCCTGAGCTGCCCTGGCCCAGCTCCAGCCGTGCCCTGGCTGCTGTCCCTGTCCCAGAGCTCAGTGCCCGCCCCTCCTCTTCCCCAAGAGATTTCTCCTGTGGACACCTGAGCTCCTTCCCTCCATGCTGTGCTGCCCCTGGGAGCAGAGGAGGGAAGAACCTTCCCCTGAAAACCAACCTAAACATGCCCCAGTCGCAGAGGTGTCCCAGCCACCACCAGACCCTGGGCAGGGAGAACTCTGCAGGTCCTGCTGCCACCCCTCCACGCCTGGATTCATGGAACACTTCAGCCCACCATGGATGGGGACCCTGGGGTTTGGTCCAGGGACTCCAACTCTTCAAGGTGAGGAGTGCAGGGTATGGCAGAGATGGACAAGAGCAGGATAAGGGGCAATGGCTTCCCCCTGTCAGAAAGCAGGGAAGGATGCCCTGGCACAGGGTGCCCAGAGCAGCTGTGGCTGCCCCATCCCTGAAGTGTCCAAGGCCAGGCTGGACGGGGCTTGGAGCCACCAGGTCCAGTGGAAAGCGTCCTTGCCCACAGCAGGGGTGGAATGGGATGAGCTTTAAGGCTCCATTCCAAGTGAAAACATTCCGGGGTTCTGATTCAGAACCACAAAACCTCAACCCAACCGTGCCCAGCCCTGGAAATCACGTGAGGGAACGGAGAGGGCCAGGCCGTGCCTGTGACTCCTGCCAAGCCTCAGGGGAAGCTGTCCCAGCACAGAGGGGACATCTCTGTGCCCTGCTGCCTGGGGGACACAGCAGATCCCTCTGGGGAGGCTGCAGGATCTGACTCATCCCTTCCCTCTGCTCCAGCACCTCACTGGCACAGGTTAATCTTTAATGGCTGATAAAGAACTCGTTAATGACCGAGGGCAGGGGAGCTGTGGAGACTGGTACCTGCAGCCCCAGGGGATCCCCAGGTGACAGGTGCCCGTGTCCCCACGTGCCTCTGCAGCCAGGCCCCGTGGCCTGCGCCACACGTGCCACGGGACGGTCCCTCCCCCCTTGGAGGGCTCCTGGGGTGACCCCCCGGGCTCTCCTCAGGTACTCACATCGTGGGCGAAGGCGTAGGGGGTGATCCAGGTGATGGGCTGCCCCAGCACCTCTGCCTGGTAGTAGATGCCCTTGATGGAGAGGAACACCTGGCAGGACAGAGCCCGGCTCAGCGGGGGGAAGGCTCTGTGTCCCTGTCACCCCTCCTGCAGCAGGAGGTGACCTGAAAGCGCAGAGCCCAGCCAGGGGGGAGCTCCCAGCAGCTCCAGCAGCTCCAGCAGCTCCCAGAGCCCCCAGCAGCCCCCAGCAGCTCCCAGAGCCCCCAGCAGCTCCCAGCAGCCCCCAGCAGCCCCCAGCAGCTCCCAGCAGCCCCCAGCAGCTCCAGCAGCCCCCAGCAGCCCCCAGCAGCCCCCAGCAGCTCCCAGCAGCCCCCAGCAGCCCCCAGCAGCTCCCAGCAGCTCCCAGCAGCTCCCAGCATCTCCCAGCAGCCCCCAGCAGCTCCAGCAGCCCCCAGCAGCCCCCAGCAGCTCCAGCAGCCCCCAGCAGCCCCCAGCAGCTCCCAGCAGCCCCCAGCAGCCCCCAGCAGCCCCCACCTTGCGCAGGGAGCGGGAGGCGATGACGTAGTTCTGGAACTCCACGGCCAGGCGCCGGCACAGCTGGATGGTCTGGACGTGGCACTTGCCCGTGCGGGGGAAGGTGGAGAACAGGAAGCACATGGACAGGGCATCATCCAGGTCCCGCAGGGCGTCCACAAACGTGGGGTACCTGTGCCCAGGGGGGGACAAAGGGGTCACACCCAGCCCCAGAGTGCTGCTGGGGATGGGGGAGAACCTGGCTGAGAATGGAATGGGAATTGTGGAGCATCCACCTGCACATCCCAGCAGAGCCAGACACAGAGAGATGGAATATCCTGATTTAGGAATGATTATGGGGTTTCCTCCCTCCTGTGTCCCCTCCTTGATCACAGTCACCAAACTCACCAAAGCCTTGGCAGCATTAACCCTTCACCAGCCCTCCAAGGGAACACCCCACAGGAGAGCAGGGGAGCTCCCTGTGTCCTCCTGGAGCCTGCCAGGATGGCTGGGCATTCCTGAGCTCTCATTCCTTCTTCTCCCACCCAGAAACACAAAATTCCACCAACACCTCCAGAAATTACACACGAGGTGGATTCCCAGAGAGGGATGGATGTGGTGAAAGATCAGAGAATCCCAGGATACTTTGGGCTGGCAGGGACATTAAAGCCCAACCAGCTCCACCCCTGCCATGGGCAGGGACACTTTCCACTATCCCAGGGTGTTCCCAGCCCCATCCAGCCTGGCCCTGGGCACTGCCAGGGATCCAGGGGCAGCCACAGCTGCTCTGGGCACCCTCCCAGGGAACAATTCCCAATTCCCAATGTCCCATCCAGCCCTGCCCTCTGGCAGTGGGAAGCCATTCCCTGTGTCCTGTCCCTCCATCCCTTGTCCCCAGTCCCTCTCCAGCTCTCCTGGAGCCCCTTCAGGCCCTGCAAGGGGCTCTGAGCTCTCCCTGGAGCTTCTCCTCTCCAGGTGAGCACCCCCAGCTCTCCCAGCCTGGCTCCAGAGCAGAGGGGCTCCAGCCCTTGCAGCATCTCCTCCTCTGGGCTCTCTGCAGCAGCTCCAGGTCCCTCCTGTGCCTGCCCAGGGCTGGATGCTGCAGGGGGCTCAGGCAGGGCTGCCTCACCTCTCCTTGACGATGTGGTCGAGTTTGTAGGTGGGTTTGTTGTCCTTCAGCCTCTCCGCAGTGCCCCACTCGCTCTTGCCGTAGGCTTTGCGCAGTTTCCTGACGAACACCTGGGGGGGACAGGCCCGTGGGGGCTCCGCAGGCCGGGCCCGGCCCCGGGGAACCCCCGGGGGGGACACTCACCTTGTACTCCCGGAATTTGTTCACAATGGGCTCGTGGAGCAGGAATTTGATGTCCTTGAGCAGGTAGAAGGTCCTGGGGGCGGTGGAGCCCTTGTTCACCTTCTTCTTGTGCTTGGGCTCGTGGGGGTAAATCCCCTTGAGGATGCAGAGTCGCCTGGGGACAGGGACAGCGCTGGGACGGGGGGCTGCAGCTCCCCTGGGTCAGCCCAGGCCTTTCCTTGGGAGGGGGAACCCCGAATTTGGCAGCCTGGCACCCAGGACAGGCTGCAGGACCCCCGGGGAAAGGGCCAGGCATTGGGGAGGAGCTCAGGGTGCCCCACAGCCCCAGCCTCGGCCCCTCTGCTCCCCCCGGGGGCGGTCGGGGGGTCCGGACGGGCACAGCTCTGGGGCTCTGGGCACCTCAGGGGGTGCAGGGCTGGGGAGCAGCGCTCGGTGTTGATTCCAGGGGCACCGGGAATCCCGGGGGAGGCGAGGCCGCCCTGCAGCCACCGTGGGCTCCATCGCCGCCCCGGGGGGCCCGGGGGGGCTCAAGGGCACCGGAGGGTTCGGGGTTTAGGGGCTCCTGAGGGGCAGGGGGGTCTCAGGGACGCACCTGAAGTCGGGCAGGCTCAGCTGCAGCTTCTTCCGCGCCCGGTTCCGGGTGATGTAGTTGGTGGCGGCTCCGCGCTCGTACTGCGGAGAGACGGGGGCGCTGAGGGGACCCCCGGGAGCGGGGCGGGAGCAGAGACGGGGACCGGGGGATGGCGGGGCTGGAAGGGGGCACCGGGAGAGGGAGCGAGCGCCGCTCCCGGGGAGGGCGGCACGGCCACCGGGGCGGGGGGAGCAGCCAGGGAGCGGCCCCGGGGGGCAGGGAGGGGGCAGGGAGGGGCACGGGCAGGGCGGAAAGAGCGGCGGGACGGGCCCGGTACCTTCTTCTTCTCCAGCCCGCCCATGGCGCCGCCGCCGCGTGCGCCCGCGCCGCGCAGGACCCCCCGCTGCCCGCGCCGCGCCTGCGCCCGCCGCCGGGCCCGAGCGCGCCGCAGCGGCCCCGCGCGGGCACCGAGCGCAGCGGGGGCACCGCCAGCACCGCGGGCACCGAGCGCAGCCCGGGCAGAACGAGCGGCCGGGCCGGGGCAGGCGGCACCGGCGGTTCAGTCAGGCGCGCCGCGGGCAGCCCGCAGCCTCAGCAGGAGGGGTCCTGATGTGCAGGGCGAGGCGCGGGGCGCGGTGCATGCCGGGATACAGCGGGGCACCGGGGCGCGGTGCATGCCGGGATATAGCGGGGCGGCACCGGGCGCGGTGCATGCCGGGATACAGCGGGGCGGACCCGGCGGTCCCGGCCCGGTGTCGGTTCCCGGTTCTCGGTCCCGGCCCGGGGTCGGTTCCCGGTTCTCGGTCCCGGCCCGGGGTCGGTTCCCGGTTCTCAGTCCCGCCCCGGGATCGCGGCCGCGGGTCCCTGCCCGGGCCTGCGGGTCTCGCCGCCCTCCCGTGCTCCCTGCCGCCGCAGCACCGGCCCGGGGGCCCACAGCGTGTGTGGGGAGCTCCCGGGGTCTCGGTGCCCGGGGGTCCCCGGGCCGGCGGGACGCAGCCCCGGCGGTGCCGGGATTCCCTCCCGGGCTCGGGATTCGCTTTGGAGGCTCAGGCCGCCGCGGCCGCCCCGGCAGGGCGAGTTCCACGTCCCGGGGCTCAGGACCGCCACACCCACCCGGTTTTAGGGGATTTTTGGGGGGTTTTGCCCCGTCCCCGCCTGTCCCGCGGCTGCCGCTGCTCAATCTCCGCCTTCTCGATTAAATCCTGCTCGGAGGCGAGCGTGGCGATTCTCCTCCCGCGGGTTTGGCCGGGATTTCAGCCCCGTCTGTTTTCGGGCTGTGGCCGCCGGCGTTGCCCCGAGCAGCGGCGCCTCGGGTCGGGCTGCCCCGGGCGGGGTGTCCGGTGTGTCCCGGGCGGGGTGTCCCGGTGTGTCCCGGGCAGGGTGTCCCGGTGTGCCCCGGGCTGTCCCGGTCTGTCCCGGGCAGGGTGTCCCGGTGTGCCCCGGGCAGGGTGTCCCGGGCTGTCCCGGGCAGGGTGTCCCGGTGTGTCCCGGGCGGGGTGTCCCGGTCTGTCCCGGGCAGGCTGTCCCGGGCTGTCCCGGGCAGGGTGTCCCGGTGTGTCCCGGGCGGGGTGTCCCGGTGTGCCCCGGGCAGGGTGTCCCGGGCTGTCCCGGGCAGGGTGTCCCGGTGTGTCCCGGGCGGGGTGTCCCGGTCTGTCCCGGGCAGGCTGTCCCGGGCTGTCCCGAGCCGCCCGGGCGTGTCCCCGCCGCCCCGGGCTGCGCCTCAGCCGGACTCGTGCCCCGTGTGTTTGTGCTGACTCGGCTCCGGCGTGCGGAAGCGGCCTCCGGTCACACCTTCCCGAGCTGTCCCGGCTGCCGGCGGGGCTGTGCCACCGCCGTGTCCCCGGTCCCGCTCCGCCATGGGGCTGCCGCTCGTCCCGCTGCTGCTGCCGCTGCTGCTGCCCGCGCTGCTGCCCGCCCGCTGCTGCGGTGAGTGCGGCCCCGGCCCCCAAACCCGCCCGGGACACCCTGCCCGGGGCTCCCCTGAGCCCGCCCTGAGCTCCGGGGGTACCGGAGGAGCGGGGCTGGGGGTGATCAGCCCCGTCTCCAGCCCCTCGTGACGAATTCTCCGGGGCTCAGCGCCTCTCAACCCCACCCGTGCCACCCCTTCCCCTGCCCGGAGCCAGCCCGTGCCCACCCCTCCCACGGGTCCCTGGGGGCAGAGGTGTCACCCCAGACCCCTGCCACCCCCTCGGGCTCTCTGTGCTCCTCTCCGTGTCACTTCCTTGTCTCTTCCTCTTCTTTTTTGCCGGGAAATTTGGAAGTTTTGTGATCTGGGGGGTGCGTGGATGGGTGGGTGCTGGGGGTCCCTCCCCAGCGCGGCCCCGCACAGCTCTGGGGGGGCTGTGGAGCTGCAGGGCCGTGCCCGGGGGGCTCTCGGCTGACCTGTGCTGCCCCTCGGGGCCGGGCAGAGCCCCCGGAGGGCTCGGCGGGCGCCGTGCGGGCGCTGAGTGCGCGGCTGCTGGGGCTGGCGGGGGACCCCACGCGGGACCCCGACCCCGCCGTGTACCTGGCGCTGCGCCTGGCCCGCCAGCACGACCCGGGGCTGGAGCAGCGCTACCTGGAGCGGCTGCAGGACACCTTCCAGCGCCCCTTCGGCAGGTGGGTGCGTGCCCGGGGTGCCCCGCGCGCCTTTGGGGCCGCTCCTGTCACCCACACTGATCCTGTCCCCACAGGAGCCTGCAGGGCCACGGCCGCTCGCGGTGGGACACTGAGCGCAGCAGGTAGGTGTGGGTGTCCCGAGGTCCCCTCGGGGCTGGTGGCACTCAGGGCGGTGTCCTGGGAGGTGCCGGTGCCTCGCAGGAGCGCGGCGGAGCCCCCGCAGACGGGGCGGCTGGCACTGTACCTGCTGGGGCTGCAGGCCGCCTGTCCCCCGCTCGGTCCTCATCGCTCGCTGGTGACGTGGCTCAAGTACTACCTGGAGGAGGACTGGACAGGTGAGAGTGTCCCGGGGTGAGTGCCCACCTGGCGCCAGCTCGCCCTGGTGACACCGCGTACTGTCCCCAGGCTCGCGGCAGCAAGGCCACCCCATCACCAGTTACTACCAGTACGGGCTGGGCGTGCTGGCGCTGTGCGTGCACCACAAGCGGGTGCGGGAGGAGGTGGTCCGGCGGCTCCTCACGGCCCAGCGCCGTGGAAAGCTCGGGCACGGTGGCAACTCCGTGGGTAAGGGCCCGTGGGCGCAGGGGTGGCGCCCTGGCGGGTGTGTGACTCCGGGGTGACACCGGGCTGTCCCTGCAGACACCGAGGCCGTGCTGGCGCTGGCCTTCACCTGCCTGGAGCGGAGGAGGTTGGTGGGGACCGAGCTGGCGGCCGAGCTCCGGGTGGCCGCACACGAGGCCAGCAGGAACATGGCCAAGGCTCAGGGCCCCGACGGCATCATCGGCAACATCTACAGCACCCCGTGGGCCCTGCAGGTGGGTGTCACCTGAGGGGACATCTGGGCTGGCATGGGAACGGGCATGGGGGAAGCGGGTCTGCAGATACGGGTGTGGGTGCCCAGGCAGATGCAGCTGCCGTGGGGCGGGTGATGCTCAGCAGTGCAGTGCCCAGGCACCCAACCCTCCTCCCTCTTCCACCCACCTCCATCCCTCCCTCCCTGTCCCAGGTGTTCCTGGCCACGGGCGAGTGCCAGACGGAGCCGGCGTTTGGCCAGGCCATGGCTGCGCTGCTGGAGCAGCTGGACGCCTTCGGCAGCGCCGCCACCATGGCCCAGGCGCTGCCGGTGCTGCACGGCCGCTCCTACCTGGACATCGCCTCCATGGGCTGTGGGGAGGAGCCAGGTGGGAGCTGGGCTAACGGGACTGGGGTCAGCACTGGTGTCCCCACAGGAGGGCCTGGGTGTCACTAGTGCCGTGGTGGCTTCTGGCAGACACGCTGACACCCCTGGACATGGAGCCCCTGGCTGAGGTGCCGGGGAATAAGAAGGTGCAGCTGGTGGTGGAGTGTCCCCTGCCCTGGTGCTACGATCTCAAACTCTACGACCGCCTGGTGCCCGTGCCCGCTGCCGCCTCCCTCCTGGACGTGCTGCAGGCGGCTGCTGCGCTGGACCCCCATGACTTCAGGTATGTGGGGGTCACGCTGTGGTGGCCACGTGTCCTGCAGCTGGGCCCTGTGCCAGGCTCCCTGCGGCTCCCAGCACACAGCTCCCGTGGGAGCAGCTCTGTACCCCACCAGCAGTGCCGGGGCCGCACCCTCGCCCCCCTGACCCTGCTGTCCCACCCCAGGTTCCACACCCAGGACACCCCCCAGGGACCCTTCCTGACCGAGGTGCTGGGGCTGGAGGCCCGGCAGGAGAAGCGGAACTACTGGCAGATCCTGACTGCGCCCAACACCCCCCTGCAGATGGGTGAGTGGTGGGTGGGGGTCCCTGGGGAGGTGGCAGGGGTCCCCTGCAGCCCTGTGGCTGCTGTCTCACCCCAAACTGTTGTCCCTCTCCCTACAGGTATCGCTGACTACAGACCCCAGGATGGGGAGACGCTCATCCTGCGCCTCAGCGAGTGGTAGAGGGCGGGGGGTGATGGCAATGAAAGCCCCGCTGTAGGCACAGGATCTGTCGGCTCTGTGCCTCCTGCTTTCCATGGGCCAGCACCCAGATCTGCCAGGGGCGGGCGAGGGGACACACACGGTGCTCTGTGTCCTGCAGGTGCAGTGGGACAGGAGCACCAAAATGAGCAGCTCCTCCAGTCCTGGTCCCACTCGGGAACGGGGCAAGCGGCCGCTGGGAGGAGCCGTTTTTGGGGTGTCCAAAGCATTTTTGGGACGGCCAAAAATTTGGGGAGTCTGAGTCAGCGCTGTTCATCCTCAGCAAGCTGGGATCCTCCTCCTTTGTAACCCCCTGGGGGTCGCAGGGCTCGGGGAGCGCGGTGCCGGAGGGACACCCCCGGGTGTGCCCAAATCTGCGCGGTTCCCCGGGAGTTTAATCCAGCCCCCAAAATCCGCGGGGCAGTGGCGGTTCGGGGTCGGGGCCGAGCCGGGCTCGGAGGCAGCGGCGCTGTCAGCACGGAGGCAGCGCAGGGAGCCGAGGCCCGGGTGCCCCCGGTTCCCCCGGTGCCCGCCCGGCAGTGACGCGCGGCCTCGCAGGGCGGAGCCTCCGCCCGCCGCTCCCGCCATCACCAAACTTTGCTGCTCCGCCGCCGCCGCCGCCGCCGCCTCCCGGCACATGGCACCGCCAGCGCGGCGCTGAGCCCCGCCAGCACCCCGGCCGGGCCACCGCCACCGCCACCGCGGGGACAGCGCGGCCGCACCGCCGCCCACCGCGGGGCTCCCGGGAGGACGGGGCAGAGCGGCGAGCGCCGGCCGGAGGCGGCGGGACCGGCGCCCATGTGCCCGCGGCCGCGGCGGGGCGATGCCGCCGCCATGGGCGCGGCGCGGCCCGGGAAGGCCGAGCCGGGGCGGGCGGAGCGGGGCCGGCCGGCGCTGCCGCTGACCCTCAGCGTGCTGGCCTGGCTGGGCACCGGCACCACCATGGCCGGCCTCAACAAGTGGATCTTCGCGGCGCACGGCTTCCGTTACCCGCTGCTGCTCTCGGCGCTGCACATGCTGTCCGGCGTGGCCGTGGGGTACCCGCTGGGCTGGGCACGGGCACCGGGGCCGCGGCCCCGCGCCAGGATCTACCTGCTCAGCCTCACCTTCTGCTCCAGCGTGGCCCTGGGCAACCTGGGCCTGAGCTACGTGCAGCTGGACGTGGCCCAGGCCGTGGCCACCACCACGCCGCTGGTGACGCTGGTGCTGGGGCTGCTGGCGGGCCGGCGGCCGCACCCGCTGCAGTTCTGGGCCATGGGGCCGGTGTGTGCCGGGGCCGCCTGCAGCATCGCCGGCGGCCTCTGCTTCTCCCAGCCCGGCTGCGGCTTCCTCCTGGCCGCCACCGTGCTCCGCGCCCTCAAGTCCATCCAGCAGAGTAAGTGCCGCTGTCCCTGCCCCTGCCCTGCATGTCTGCACAGCCCGCGGGGCACAGGGCTGCTGGCATCGCCTCGGTGCCACTCCCAGTGCTGGGGGTTCTCCCTGCTTGCCCTGCAACCCACCGGGCACCCTGCTGTCACCCCAGTCCCAATGCCACCCCACACTATCACTGGTGTCACCCTAGTGCCTCCTTTGTGCTGGTGATGCTCCCTGCCCACCCCGACCACAGTGTCACGCCAGCTGTGGTGACACTCTGGCTCCCAGTTTCACCCCAGCCCCGGTGCCACCCTTGTGTCACCCCAGAGCCACCCTCGTCCTTCTCAGGGCTGTGTCGTGTTTGTGGCCCTGAGGTGATGTGACCTGAGTTCAGTGATGACACCATTAGTGTCCCTGTGGTGTCCTTGGGCCACGGGGGGTGGAAGTGCCCTAGCTTGGTACAGGGTCACCCAGCCTGTCCCATCCCTGCACTCGCTGCGAGTCGCCCTTTCCTGGGGACTCTGGTGGCCACGGTGCCACCCGAGCCGGGGTGTCCTTGGCAGTGGCAGCCAGGAGCCAGCTGGAAAGGTTTTGGCTAGGAAGGGAGCATTTCTTCTGGAGCCTGTGACCTGTGGCACCATGGGGACGGGCTCTGGCATGGGGCCCTATGCCCACCCTGAGGTCTCCATGGCTGTACTGGGGTTCTGTGGGCTCCCAGGGGACACCATTTGTCATTGTGCCACTGTCCTGTCACCTTTTCAGCCCCGGTGGGAAATGGACAGTGGCACTGGGGAGGGTAGGGGCCTGTCTGTGTGTGGCAGCCAGCCCTGCTATGCCTGCTGTCCCCACTGTCCTCGGATGACCTGGAGGGGGGGACATGGGGACAAATGCTCCAAAACGGGCTGGGAAGGCTGCCCTGTCCAACCCTCCCGGTGGCACTCCGACCCCAAACAGCCACCCTTGAAAGTGGACACTCTTGGAATTAGGGTATCCCCAGAGAGAGACACCCCCTAAACCAAGGAATCCCAGAAATGAAGGACTCCTGAACAGAGACACATCCTAACCAACCTCTAAACCGGGACCCCCCCAAACCAGGGCAGCCCCAACTCATGGAAAGAACTGCCCCCCCCACCCCTTCTCCCCTTCCCAGTGACATTTGGGATCTCTTTACTGCTGGGTCTCCTGTGGGTGTCCCTGCAGTGGCTGGCTGTTCCCGTGGGGTGTCCCACTGACCGTCCCCTGTCCCCCCAGGTGTGCTGCTCCAGGAGGACCGTCTGGACGCGCTGTCCCTGCTCGGCCTGACGTCCCTGCCCAGCTTCGTGCTGCTGTTCGGGGCGGCCGTGGCGCTGGAGCTGGGCCCCTCGTGGCAGGGCGTGCTTCGGCCCGACGCCGCGCTCTGGGGCTGCGTCCTGCTCAGCTGCCTGGGCTCCGTCCTCTACAACCTGGCCACCTCCTGCCTCCTGTCCCTCACCTCGGCGCTCACGCTGCACCTCCTGGGCAGCCTCACCGTGCTGGGCAACCTGCTGCTGTCGTGGCTGCTGTTCGGCACGCGGCTGGGCGCGCTGGGCTACGCCGGCGTGGCGCTGACGCTGGCGGGGATGGTGCTGTACCACCAGCCCCGGCTGCTGCCCGCCTGCTGGGGCCCGCGGCGGCACCCGCGCCACGAGTAGGGACTGGGGGGTCGGGGCCAGGAGGGCTCTGGGGGAGCGCTGTGCACGCGTGTGCCAGGGTTGTGCCAGCGTGTGAGACTCTGTGCACATGTACCAGTGTGTGTGTGACTCTGTGCACGTGTGTGCCAGGGTTGTGCCAGGGTGTGAGACTCTGTGCACGTGTGTGCCAGGGTGTGTGACTCTGTGCACGTGTGTGCCAGTGTGTGTGTGACTCTGTGCACGCGTGTGCCAGGGTTGTGCCAGGGTGTGAGACTCTGCATGTGTGTGCCAGGGTGTGTGACTCTGTGCACATGTACCAGTGTGTGACTCTGCACGTGTGTGCCAGGGTGTGTGTGACTCTGTGCATGTGTGTGCCAGGGTTGTGCCAGGGTGTGAGACTCTGTGCACGCGTGTGCCAGAGTGTCTGTGACTCTGTGCACATGTACCAGTGTGTGACTCTGCACGTGTGTGCCAGGGTGTGTGAGTCTGTGCACATATGTGCCAGGGTGTGTGTGACTCTGTGCACGCGTGTGCCAGGGTGTCTGTGACTCTGTGCACATGTACCAGTGTGTGTGTGACTCTGCATGTGTGTGCCAGGGTGTGTGTGACTGTGCATGTGTGTGCCAGGGTGTGTGTGTGACTATGAATGCATGTCCCAGGGTGTGTGTGACTGTGCACATGTGTGCCAGTGTGTGTGACTCTGTGTGCACACACAGCTGCTGAGGCACACAAGTGTGTCAGTGTGCACAGTTGTGTGCATGTGTGTTTTCTGGTGTGCCCAGAAGTGAGTGTCCACGTCCTGCTTTGCACAGTGTGCTGGTGTGCCCAGCACTGTGCACATGGACATGCTGACATGCACACGTGTTGTGTGCAGATGTGTTGAATTACACGCTCTTGGGTGTGCGTGGGTGTGCACAGCTCTGTGCCTGTGAGTGTGCACAGGCTCTGCAGGTGTGAGCAGGGTGTGTGTGTGACGCTGCACACGTTGGTGTGCACAGCTCTGTGCAAGCAGGTCTCATGCTTGTGGACACGTGTGCGGTGCCACAGGCTGTACCAGGTGTGCACACAGTGTCTGTGTGGCACACGTGTGCTGCTGTGTGCAGGTTAGGTGTGCACAGCCCTGTGTGTGCTGCTGGCAGGTACCGCTGTGCGCTGGCTCTGCACGTGTCCCTGTGTGTGCACACACGACACGCACACAGGGACACGTGGCTCTGGATACACGGCTCTGTCCCACGTGGGAAACAGACGTGTCTGTGTGTCTGTGTGTGTGTCTGTGTGTCTGTGTGCCTGTGTGTCTGTGTGAGTGTCACTACTGAGCTCTGCTGGCTGGAGTGGCCCCTGGCTCTCTGTGTACACCCAGGACAGGGCAGGTGTGTGTCCCCTCTGCTGTCCCCATCCCCACCGTGTCGTGACAATCCCACGGGGCTGCCGGTGGTGCTGCCAGTGTTGTCTTTGTCCCCACTACGCCCCTGAGCCCCACAGCTGTGCCCACCCCTCCCGGCTCGCTGCAGACTGGCACCCGTGGCAGAGATGGTGGGAGCCCAGCCGAGGGCATGGAGCAGCGTGGGCCAGCTGCCATCGCTCCAGGACAGTGGTGGGCTGTGACACGGGACAGAGCTGGGCTGTGACACAGCACGTGCTCACCATGGCAAAGGGACAACCCGGTGTGTGTGCCTGGCACAGCTGCTGGGGTCCGTGGTGGCCACACTTGTATCTCCACGCCGGGGCCGAAGGACCCAGCTCCGATTGCACTTGTCCCAAAATAAAGCTCTATTTTTGTTGTACTCCACCCTTGGCTTCCAGTGATCTCCTGGCCAAGAAGGAAGGGAGGAGCGCCCAGTGCAGGGAGAGGAAACTGAGGCACAGAAATGCCTCAGGATGTTCCAGCTCCTGTGTGCAGCACCTCCAGCTCCAGCAGTTCAGCTGTGGTTCGGCAGCCTCAGGCTGGCACTGGGACACCCCACAGGACACGGGAGGGATGCAGTGACACACAGAGCAGTCACTGACCACAAGTGTCTGCAAAAGGGCTGGGAGCTCTGCCCTGCCCAGGGTGGCATGACGCTGGAGCATCCTGTCCCCTGAGTCATGGAATCATGGAATATCCTGGGTTGGATATGCCACAAGGATTACCGAGTTCAGCTCCTTGCCCTGCACAGGACAGCCCCAAAAGTCACACCATGTGTTGCTTGTCCCTCCCCTCTCCAGCCTGGTGACTCACTTGAACACAAAAGCACACCCCCCGCTTCCCCTGGAAAATCCCCACTGGTTCCCGCCCTCTTTCCCAAACAGCGACTTTTTTCCATTATTAGGGCAGTGATTGAGGCTGCTTCCAGCAGCACCTGAGGAACGGCTCCTTCCCAGCACACGGGCGAGGTGCTGGCAGCTCTCCGGGGTGTGCCCAGCGTGCCACCGCTGCTGCCACCTTTGCCAAGGTGCCCCAGGTGCGACTGGAGCTGTGCCCATCGCAGAAAGGACACAGAGGGCCGCAGTGCTCAGCCAGCGGCCCCTGCTCTGGCCGGGAGCTGTTTGCCTTCTGGGCTCACATTCCAGAGGCTTTTTCACCGGGGGAGTGTTGGGAGGAGGAGTGAGACCTGCAAACCTACAGCATGGCTGGCTCAGGACCCTCTGCCAGGGACTCCCTGCCTATCCCGGCCCCCTGACCCCTTTGCTGGCACTAGGGCTGCCTGGATCCTGGCTCCATCCATGACTTTGCCTTTTCCAGCTTGGATTCAGTGCCATGGGGTGCTCCCAGTGCCCTGCAGCTCCCGGGAGCGCGGCCGGTGGTGGCCGTGTGTGTCCCTGTGCAGTGGTGACAGTGGCCAGGCTGGTCCTGGGGGTTCAAGGGCAGCATTCCTGCTGGGACAGGGGGCTGTGGTGCCCATGGAATGCCCAGCAGCGCTGGCAGGGGTGGCTGGCTGTGCTGACCCTCTCTCCATGTATTCCAGGCCATGATCTCAGCCTGGTGTTATCCCTCTGCTCCGGCCCCAGGAAGGATTGGGTTTCCCACCACACCGACAGCTGCTGCTCCGGCCAAGCTGGATGAGGGAAAGGATCCAAGCCCTGGGGTTTTGGGAAGGGAGCAGATGGGACACCTTCCTGAAGAGCAGCCCCTGGCACAGGGCAGGAACAGCCCAGCTGGAGCAGGGAACAATGGGCATGGGGGGCTCCTTGTGAGGAGGGGTCACAGCTCTGAGGGATGGGCAGCATCTCCACATGCTTGGAGGTGCTGGCTGACAAAGAATCATAGAATCACAGATGCTTTGGGTGGGAAGGGGACTTAAAGGCCATCTCATCCCATCCCCTGTCATGGGCAGGGACACCTTCCACGGTCCCAGGCTGCTCCAAGCCCTGTCCAACCTGGCCTTGGACACTTGCAGGGATCCAGGAGCAGCGACACCTTCTCTGCATAGCCTATTCCAGGGCCTCCCCACCCTCCCAAGGAATGATTTCTTCCCAATATCCCATCCATCCCTGCCCTCTGGCAGTGGGAAGCCATTCCCTGTGTCCTGTCCCTCCACACCCTTGCTCAAAATCTCTCTCCATCAAGGAGCTCCAGATGAAGTGTGAAAGTCCAAGGTGGGAGAAATAAACCCGAGTGCAGTGGGACAGTGTAGTTATGGCATCAGGCCAGACAGTTTTCATGGATCTGCTGCTGAAGCACTGCTGAACCCTTCCTTGGAAGTGGCAATGGAACGTGCTGGGATGGGCTGGAGCAGGAGCAGCGTGTGCCCACACAGCAGAGAGGAAATCCAGGCTGGATTTACTGTGTGCCTGGGAGCACAGGGTGGAAGTTATCTGTTTCAGGACAGGGATTAACTGTTGCCCTGGAGCCCGTCTGCCCTGGCACAGCGGGGTTTGGGATCTGCAGCAGGAACAAACATTTGCTAAACTGGGGAGCCTGAGCCAGGAAATTATATCCTTCCGGGATATGCTGGGCTGTGCTCTCAAACCTACCACATCCGAGTCCTCAAATAGTGTCAGGGACTGACTGTCCTGGGTATGGAACTGGAATTACAGCAAAGCCTTTTTCAGGGGAGATGTAGGAAGATTAGGTTTTTCCTTGTAAGACAGCCTAGCCCAGAGAGCTGAGGGTGTTTGAAGCTGCCCAAGTGAGACTGGAGGCCAGAAGATGGACAGGATGACCCCTCAGACTCCCTTCCAGTCCCACAGCCTCTATTCCAGCACCCAAAAATCCCCTCCAGATTTTGTCCTTAACCATTTGGTGGCTTCCCTGCTGGCTTCACTGCTGGCTCTGTGTCACAGGCTCCTGCCCTGCCCTGAGCAGGCTCTTGGCTGAGTAGCTGACTTTCTAAAAGATGAAATCACAGAAGCTTCAAGACATTTTAAAAGTCTTAGAATCAGAGAAAGATGGAGTGGTTAAGGTTGGATATGCTCGCTAAGATCACCAAGTCCAACTATTCCCCCAACACTGGCAAGGTCAGCACTTACCCATGCCCCCAGGTGCCACATACTCACATTTTTTTAACATTTACAGGGATGGGGACTTCACCACAGCCCTGGGCAGCCTGTTCCAATATCTTACCACCCCTTCTGTGAAGAATGTTTCCCTAATATCCAACCTAAACCTCCCTTGGTGCAACTTGAGGCCATCTCCCTTATCCTGCCTCTTGCTCCCTAGGAAAAGAGCCTGTCCCCCACCTGGCTCCAAAACCTCACATCTGTTTGGGCTGTGGGACCCCACCAAGGAATGGGGTTCTTCATGGTCACAGAGCAGCCTGCTCAAATCATAAGACATGGAATGGTTTGGGTTGGAAGGGACCTCAAAGTTCATCCCATTCCAAAGCCCTGCCATGGGCAGGGACAATAACCACGGATCTCCCAAGCGCCTCCTGAAAAAGAGTTGTGGCAGTCAAGTGGGGGAAGAGAAAGGTGACATCTTTGGGTCTCTCCCAACCAGAGATGCTGGAGCCTGTGCTCGTCCTTCCCTCTCTGGAAGGCAGCAGATGATGGGCCTTTGAATTGCTGTCTCAAAACCCAAAGCTGTATCCCAGTTAGGAAAAACAAGTGTTGGTGACATTCCAAGTCTCCTGACTCACAGCAAGTTGCTGTCCTGCCTCAGCAGCACATTTTGTGCTGGAATAAAACAACACTCCCTGAGCACGTGGTGGTCTTGGAGTGCCTGTCAAGGCCCTGGTACAAATGAGATGTGAAAACGGTGCTGATTTTATTAATAGTAAAATTCACTACTTGCTGGGGTATCTCAAATCCTCTGTACTTTCAGCAGCACAGACTTCATGTTCCAGCTCCTCAGATGTGAGTTTATTTTCAGCTCTCCAGCATGGCTCTGGAAGAGCTGCTGCTGGCTTTCCCTGGACTTCTTGCCAAGAGGTCACAACAGCTCGTTTGTACTCAGAGCAGCAGTGTTTTTCCTGCTTCATTTCCATAACCATGGGGCACCATCCCGGCTGGAGGGCCGAGCATCCGGATCTGCTGCTGCTGACCCTGGCATGGCCTGACCCTGCTGCCAGGAGCTGCTGTTGGGCTCTGAGCTGTGCTGGAGCTCACCCTGGGTCAGGGGTGGCTCTGTGTGCTGGAAAAGTCTCTCCTCCAACCCGAGCTTCCAAAGAAAGGCTCAGCAGTCTCTGTTGTTCAATCTCAAGGCAGTTTATTGCAAGTTATCTAAAAGATTTTCTCCTGGGGCTGCTGTGGTTTGCTCACAGCTCAGGCAGAGGCACACACACACCCTGACATCCTCTCTGACTCCCGACTGCTTCTTCTCTCCCCCTCTGCCCAGGGTTGCTGCTGTCTTTATATGGGACATTACGTGTTACATGGGTACAGTTTGTCCCCAATGCCTATTACCTATATTAAATGGTGCTTTTCTATCTTTTATATGGTACATTACGTGTTACATGGGTACAGTTTGTCCCCAATGCCTATTACCTATATTAAATGGTGCTTTTCTATCTTTTATATGGTACATTACGTGTTACATGGGTACAGTTTGTCCCCAATGCCTATTACCTATATTAAATGGTGCTTTTCTACTCTAAACCAATCTGTGAGTGCCAACATCACCAAGAACATGGAGGTGAGGAAGGAGAAAGAGGGAGGACAGGGCAGGCCCAAATCCCTCCATCTTAAACCCTCTGACCCCCATGTACAAAACTAAAACCCCCCTGTACAGCACTCAAAAATTCTTCCCTTTACTTTGTGACTACTTCTACTCTAATATCTAAACTTTTGTGACTTCTTGTTCTTCCTGCAAGGTTGGTAAATCATTCCATGGTTCAAACCCAAAATCACAGCTGTTTCCAGCTGCCTGCCAGGGTCTCAAATGCTTCTGACCTGGGCCTGGAACATCCAAAAATGTCTGAGGGACATTTTGAGTTCCGACAGTGCTGGGATGGCAGCATTTGACCCTGGAGAAAGGCACCGTGTGCTGGGCTGAGCCCCCAGTGTGGGCAGCCAGGGAGGGGGGATTCTGCACCTCTGCCCTGCCTGGGTGAGACCCCACCTGCAGAGCTGCCTGCAGCTCTATGGCCCAGCTCAGGAAGGACCTGGAGCTGCTGGAGAGAGTCCAGAGGAGGCACCAGGATGATCAGAGGGATGGAGCAGTGTTTTCCTGGAAGGAAAGGCTGAGAGAATTGGGATAGCTTGGCCGGGAGAAGAAAAGGCTTTAGGGCGACCTAATTACAGCCTTCCAGTACTTGAAGGGAACCAACCAGAAAGATGGAGAGAGAAAGAAAGATGGAGAGAGGCTTTGCACAAGGGTCTGGAGGGACAGAACAAGAAAGAATGGCTTCAAACTGAAGGAGAGCAGGTTGTGACTGCATATTTTGAAGAAACTGTTCCCCATGAGTGTAGGGAGGTCCTGGCACAAGGTGCCCAGAGAGGCTGTGGCTGTCCCATGCCTTGCAGTGCCCAAGGCCAGGTTGGATGGGGCTTGGAGCAGCCTGGGACAGTGGAAGGTGTCCCTGCCCATGGCAAGGGGCGGAACAAGATGAGCTTTAAGGTCCCTTTCAATCCGAACCATTCCATGATTCCATGATTCCATGGTCCCATGGTTCCATTCCCGTAGGGAACAAGGAGTGGTGCTCCATCAGGCCAAGCAGCCCGTGGGGACTGACTCAGCCCTGTGTGTCCCCATGCCATGGGCAGACATGGAGGATGGTGCTGGTGCAGTGGGTGAAGGGCAGGAGAAGCTGTTGGGCCACTGTGCCACTGAGGCAGAGTTTGGAGGTGGCTCCTGACAGGCCACTGTCAAGGTCACCGTGACAACAACTGACCACCAAGAGCAGAGACAGGGGCATGGAGGAGCAGGGCCCGACACGGCCTCGGGTCACCATCTTCCCACCTCCCCGGAGCCAGCAGGCCAGCAGGCCCCGGTGCAGGGCTGGGGACCCTCATGCTATCCTGGGGCTGGGGGACCCTCACACTGTCCTGGGGCTGGGGGACCCTCACACTGGGCTGGGGCTGGGGGACCCTCACACCATCCTGGGGCTGGGGGACCCTCACACTGGGCTGGGGGTCCTCACACCATCCTGGGGCTGGGGGCCCTCACACTGTCCTGGGGCTGGGGGACCCTCACACTGGGCTGGGGCTGGGGGACCCTCACACTGGGCTGGGGCTGGGGGACCCTCACATTGTCCTGGGGCTGGGGGACCCTCACACTGGGCTGGGGCTGGGGGACCCTCACATTGTCCTGGGGCTGGGGGACCCTCATATTGTCCTGGGGCTGGGGGACCCTCACACAGTCCTGGGGCTGGGGGACCCTCACACTGGGCTGGGGCTGGGGGACCCTCATATTGTCCTGGGGCTGGGGGACCCTCACACCATCCTGGGGCTGGGGGACCCTCACACCGTCCTGGGGCTGGGGGACCCTCACACCATCTTGGGGCTGGGGGACCCTCACACTGTCCTGGGGCTGGGGACACCTCACACTGGGCTGGGGAACACTCACACTCCAGAAGCAGGTCAGTGGGCCTCTGACATGAAGCCCTTTCTCACCCAGAGCAGCCCTGCAGATTGGGACCTTGACTTGGACTACCCCCTGCCCACCTCCAGCAGCCACACCAGTGCCCACGAGCTGCAACTCCTGGAGGAGCAGGTGAGGTCTCCTCTTCCCTGGGACAAAGCTCATGGCGCCCTGTGGCACAAGGAGGCCTTTAGGCCTTCAGCCAGCTGGATCAGGAGGGGGTGCCAAGGCTCTCTCCAGTGGTTGGGAGAGGCAATTGTTGGATTTGGGCCACCTTTGACATGAGGTGTTGTGCCTCCATCCCAACCTCAGGACACAGCAGTCATATCCTATCTGCAAGTCACCTGTGGTTTGGAATAAGTTATAGGCATCATTTGCCATGGATTTAACCTGGACTCAGACGTTGTTCCAGTGGTGCCTTGGAGGAGAATAAGTTTGGATTGGATTTTGGGAAGAGATTCTTCCCCGTGAGTGTGGAGATGCCCTAGCACAGAGCTGTGGCTGCCCCTGGATCTCTGAAGTGTTCCAGGCCAGGTTGGATGGGCTTGAAGAAACTTGGTCTGGTGGAAGGTTTCCCTGTGGACTGAAGCAAGATGAGCTTTAAGGTCCCTTCCAGCCCAAACCATTCCATGAATCTGTGATTCTGTGATTATGCATATTGGAGCTTTTTGCTTGGAGATCACCTTGGCCATAGTGAGGGATGTGGTGGGATCTGTCTCCTCCTGAAGACAACCACCACTTTGGAGTTCTTTATTTCACGGTAGGAGAGTGGCAATAAAGTCTTACGTTTGGTCTCACAAAGGTAAAAAACTTTGAGAAGGCTAAAAAGAAAACCCATCGTCTCTACAAACAACTACGGCAGCAGTTTTTGAGAGAACAGGAGAGAAGGATGGCGTGGAGGAAGAAGACAGCAGAACAGTTTAAAAAATCCCTGCAAGTGCTCGATCGCAGGAGTGGGAAGGTGCCGGTGGCACCTCCCGTTTGCCGGCGGAGGAAGGGAAGCGAAGCCCTTGGAGCTGGCAGGAGCTGCCGCCAAAGGAGCGCCCAAGGGAGGCCAACACAGAGCTCCTCCTGCGGGCCGGGCCCGGCTCCAGCACGCAGCAGCTTCAGCGAGCCCAAGCTCCTTCTGCAGCAATAAACCAGCACAACCCTTCTGGTGGTGCTGCCCTTCTGAACCGATGGGAACGGGGTAGCTGGAGAGCCTGGGCTGGGAGGGAACAGTGAGGGAGCTGGGGGTGCTCAGCCTGGAGAAAAGGACACTCAGAGGGGACCTCATCACTCTCCACAGCTCCTGAAAGGTGGCTGTGCTCAGCTGGGGCTGGGCTCTGTCTCCAGGCAGCACTGACAGAACCAGAGCACACTATCTGAAGCTGCACCAAGGGAAATATAGGTTGGATATTAGGAAAATTTTTTTTCACTGAAAGAGTGATAAAGTACTGGAATGACTTCCCAGGGAGTCACCACCCCTGGAGGTGTTTAAAACAAGCCTGGGTGTGGCAGTGGGTGCCAGGGTTGAGTTGAGGTGTTGGGGCTGGGTTGGACTTGATGATCTTGAAGGTCCCTTCCAACCCACTCTGAATTCTGTGAATCTGTGATGCAGCTGCAGGAGTGAAACTCCTCCTCAAGGCACTGTTGTCCTGTGAGGGGGTAGGACTGTGATGTGAAAGGGATGGAGTTTTTCCTTGGCTTATGCCCAGGCTGCCCAGGGAATGGGCACGGCCCCGAGGCTGCCAGAGCTCCAGGAGCCTTTGGACAGCACTGCCAGGGATGGACAGGGTGGGGTTGTTGGGGGTTCTGGGCAAGGTGAAGGGTTTGGCTGGATGATCCTCTGGGTCCCTTCCTGCTCAGGAGATTCCATGACTCTGTGTCCTGGTTTTGCAGTCACCATTGCAGTGTTTGGATTTCATAACATAAACCTTTTCTGCTTGAGATGAAGCTGCTTTTTTTTTATGCTTCCCATTGACCTCGAGGGAATAACTGGACCTTGGAAGATTGCTTCCACGTCCTCAATCACGTCAAGTCCTCAATCAAGTGCTTCCTTCACTGGATTGGAAAATTCCCAGTACCTTCAAGCTGTGCCCCTCAGCAGGGATTTCTGAAGGGAATTCTCAAAACTGATGGGAGAGGTGTAGCTCAGACACCAGGACAGCACAGGCAAGTCACACCTCAGTGCCCAAAAATCAGGAACCATCAGGCCTTGGCAATAAGTTTTCTATTTACTGTTAAAACTGTTATTTAAAGAAGCACAAAACTTTCCCCTAAACTCTCCATAGACATAATTCTGGTGCTGGAAGGCTTTAGAAACACTGCATGGAAAATAGGGTTTTACACCTGATTTGTCTTCAAACCACAGATCTATCAAGTCTTGCTTTTCCAGAGTATTTAAGTATGTTCTTGTCCTTCTCCCACCTGTGATAAATCTGCCCTGCATCCTTTTCTCTCCATGGACAGACCCTTCCTTCTTGATCTCAGTTTTTGTCTGCTGGATTTGTCCAGGAAAATGAGGGTTTGCTTGTTCACCAGATGAACTGGATGATCTTTAAAGTCCCTTCCAACCCAAACCATTCCATGATTCACTGCAACAGCTGCTGGACAGGAGAGACAGGGAACATCTCTGGTCGTGCAGGCACCAGTGCCAGGCTGGTTCTCACCTGCACCAGCTGCCTTGGTGACTGAAACCCATGAGATGGATTAAGATGAATAAAAAAGGAATGCCAAAAAGCAAATAGTGTCAGAAGTTTTTAGAGAAGAACCTGGAGGTTGTGACTTAGGGGTGGTGACCCATACTGGCCACTCCTGGGGTTTTCTCTGTGGGAAGATGCTGTGGGGAAAGGAGGGGTTTGTAACCAACAGCACCCACTCTGCACACTGGGGAGTGGTGGTCCCCAAGCAGTTCCTGGCACGCAGCAGCACCCAGGGGGAGGGGGGGATGTGTTCTTGTCCTTGCCGTGGAGGCAGAGGGGCTGCAAAGCTCTAACAGAGCTCCTCTGTGTGGAGGGTACCGAGCTCAGCCCCTCCGAGCCCCTCTCCGTCCTCCCGTGCTGGGAGCAGCCTGTCACCAGCCTCTGCGGTCCCCCAGCTCGGTGCTGTCCTTGGTGCCAGCATTCTCATGGACAGCCAGTCCTGGCACGCAGCAGCAGCCTGGGATGAAGAGCCCCAAGCCTGGGTGATGCCTGTCCCCCTTTGCCCTCTCCTTGCCACCTCCCAGTGCTCCCACTTGGCAGAGGCAGGAAGCAGCTGGCTTTCACCTGGGAGATGGAGGCTGTGACTTGCTGCAGACTCACGGCATCACAGAATCATTAAAGTCGGAAAAGCCCTCAGAGAGCAATCCAACCATTCTCCCAGCACTGCCAAGGCCACCACTGACCCCTGTCCCCAAGTGCCACATTGACATGGCTGCTAAATCTCTGCAGGGATGGGGATCCAGCACTGCCCTGGGCAGCTGTGCCACCCTGACCACCCTTTCTTTCCATGCAGAAATGTTCCCAAAATCCACCCTGAGCCTGCCCTGGCCCAGCCTGAGGCCGCTCCCTCTCCTCCTGTCCCTGTTCCCTGGAGCAGAGCCCGACCCCCCCAGCTGTCCCCTCCTGTCAGGGGCTGTGCAGAGCCACAAGGTCCCCCCTGAGCCTCCTTTTCTCCAGGCTGAGCCCCTTCCCAGCTCCCTCAGCCTCTCCTGGGGCTCCAGCCCCTTCCCAGCTCCGTTCCCTGCCCTGGACACGCTCCAGCCCCTCCAGGCCTCTCCTGTCATAAAGGACCCAGAACTGGACACAGGATTTGAGGTTTGGCCTCAGCAGACAGATTAGGACCAAACTCACACACTCTGGTCTCAGTGCCCTGACAGCCCCAGGGACATTTTCCTGTGCCACAGCTGCATTCTTCTGCATTCCTGCTCCTGTCACCCAGCTCCAGCCTGGTGCACTCAGAGCCAACCCAGCACCTCCAACCCTCCCGTTTTTCCCTGTTGGGTCCTTTAGCTCAGAGCTTACTCCAACCCCACTACCCTCATCCCTTCAGCCAGATTTGTACTGCAGGGACTCCCTGGTTTCTCTGTGCCCTGCCTGGGCCTTCCTGACAGGCTCTGGGGGCCAGGGAAGTGCAAACTCCTTCCCAGATGTTCAGGATACAGATGCCATCATCCCACTGACAGCATGACATGGGAATGAGGGAACAGCAGCCGAAGCTGCAGCAGGGATGTGGTCAGGGATCAGCTGGCCCAGTGGAGTCCCCCAGGGCTTGGTGTGGTGCCAGAGCTCCATGCTGCCAGCAGAGCACAATGTAAGGCTACAGCCAAAGGACCGTGGCAGGAGGGGACTGTCCCTGCAGTGACAGGATGGGGTGCTGTTGCCTGCAGCATGGCTTCATTGTGTGCTTCTGCTCTTTCACTGTCATTTCACAATCAGTTCAAATCATCCCCCTCCTCGATGTCCCTTCCCTGGTCCCACACAGGGATGGGTGGCAGCAGGAACAGGGAAATTATTTGGGCAAACCAGGCTGGGGTGGATCCTGGTTTTCCAAGCAGATGGACCAGCCAGCTCCCAGGCTCTGAGCTGTGCTTCCCTTTGCTGCAGAGGAGAGGCATTCAGCACCTGGAGAGGGTTTGGGTGGTGGGTGAGGCCAGCTGGGGCCAGGGAAGTCTCTGGCCTTCAGGTATCTATCACAGAGTCCTGCTGTGGGAACACAGCTAAACTCAGTCTGTGGGGACAGTGTGCCCAGGCTGTCCCAGGGGCTCCCGGCTCTCTCTTCCCTGCTCGGACATGCCCCACATAATTTGGATTCTTGGGTACCTCTGGCTCAGGCAGTGATGCAGTCTGGTGGGTTTGAGTGCAGAGAATTGTTTGAGGATAGGTCTGAGGTTGTTCTACATCCTGGATGAGGTGGGATTGACGCAGTTTCGGTGATGCTTCATCCAGCTCCCAGAGTGACCCAGTTTTCTTCCTGGCTGAAGAGCTGCTGCTGGCCTGGAGCAGTGCGGAGCTGCAGGACGAGTCAGGGCTGCTCTGGACATGTGTCATCACCCCCATCTCCCCCTGCAAGGCCGGGATGTCTGTAATTACCCAGATCCAGGAGGGAGCAGCAGTGATCCACAGTCTTCCCTACTTTAGAGGAGGTTTGGATGTGACCCACGGCTCCACCCCTTTCCTTCCTCTTTCCCTGGATGTCACAAGGCCTTGCTGTCCCTTCAAGCAGGCTGTGCACAGCAGACACAGGGGACTCTGGTGACAGTCACAGGCCAGCTGATGCCATCTCCAGTTCGTGGCTGTCAGGAAGTCCAAGCCTGCACTTCTTGGAGAGCAGTAGCACATTTCAAACAAAGCAATCAGGACACTCCTCAACTTTGAAAAGACATTCTTTTTGTGATGGATTTAATTCCAAAATATCTGCAGCACATGTGGCAGCCTTTCAGGGAGGGTCAGGGATCCCTTCTGGAGTCCTTGTTGAGACAAGCAGCAGTTCTCCATGTCTCAAGGGCTGCTCTCTGTTATGTGATGTGCTGCATGAGGACACATCCAACTGACAGCACACCCCTCTGGAGCCTCAAATCACAGCTCTGCTCTGCTCTCGATCATAGTGCAGCCAGGAGATCACGGATTGTCTGCATTTAGATCCAGTGTGATCCCAGTTGCTGAATTAGAGCTTGAGAAGGTGTTCCTGGGCAGGTCAGTGCTTTCCCTGGAGGCTACGGGGCAGCCTGGCCCAGACTCGCAGTTCCAGCTGCCCCTCCTTCCCACAGCGGGCTGGGCATGCCCCAGCTTGGGGTGGACCCAAACCCAGAGCCACTGTCACACTCAGTGCCATTCCTGACTCGGATCAGTCCTTTGGCTGAGCCACTCAGGGCAGGAGGGAACCCACACGGAGGTGACTGCTCCAGGTAATAAGCCTGGAGGAAAATGACTTGGGGGTGCTGGAAATGGTGCCAGATATGTCCAGGTGGGCACGAAGGCCAAGTGTCCCCTCATCCATTCTCACCAGTGCCACACCAGAAGGCCCAGCCCTGGTGGTCCCGCTACATCTCCCATCACCAGCCCCTCATTTGCTTTGTGTAGGGAAGCAGTTGGGAATGGGTGAGCGGAATTATTCCTGGACTTGGACACTCCTTGCACAGCAATAAAGGAGCTGCTGAGGCCAGGTAAGGACCCGGGACAAGGCTGCCTGTGAGGGCATGGCCACCCCACCACTGCGGTGTCCTGCGAGGGACAGAGCATCGCTGCGAGCACGGCCTGGAGTTCAGCATTTTGCCATGTTCCCTGCTGGAAACCAAACCCTCTTCTCCTGAGGGCATCCATGTCACTGCCTGGGCTGAAGGTGAGACAGAGATTTTTAGAGCTCACTTGAGTTAACAAAATGAATTAAGTATTTATAGTCTAGCTTGTAGAGTTATATGTTAAATTTTAACTTTTTACTTAAGAAACCTCTGCCATGGTACAAAGGGCGTAAGAAAATGCAATTTTCTGAAGCTTTATTCGGAGTATCACTTCAAAGGCATGGCTGCGTTCGAAGGCCATCATGTTCTTTGCAGACGTCAGCAAGTCACAGGTAAGCAATTAACTCAGCCTGTACAACATCAGCATCTTCATCAGCTGAGGCTCATTATCGCTTTTATGGCCCAATAAAACCAGCCACGTTAACAGCGCAGCTTAGGGGAACCCTCTTGTGTTCTAATGTTTCAAAACAGCCCCTTAGGGGCTCCTGGACATACATTGGGCTGACCTGCGCCTGGCAGACGTGACCTCGGCAGGACCAAGTTTATTTTCGGGTTACTCGTTGTGCTCTCAGAACACAGAACTGGGCAGCCCGGAGGGAACGAGCCGCCCCCTCACACCGCACAGCGCCCGCGGGCGCCATGACAGCCCCGAGCCCTGCCAGTCACCGCCGCACGGCTCCTGATTGGACAGCGGCACTGCCAATCAAACGGCAGGGGCGGGGCCTGCGCAGCGCCGGGGAGGCCCCGCCCCCTCGGGTCTCCTGGCAACGGGAGGCGCTGACGGCGGGACCGGGACCGGGATCGGGACCGGGATCGGGATCGGGATCGGGATCGGGATCGGGACCGGGACCGAGATCGGAACTGAGTGCGCTGCAGCGGGTGGAGGCTGCCTGGGGCCGGCATTCCCCAGTAACCGCCTCTTGAGACACCCCGTCCCACCCCGGGATGCTCAGGGCCGCTGGTCCCACGGATCCCCGGATCCTCTCGCACCGGCATCCTCCCCACCGGGAATCACCGCTCCGACCTCTGGTGTTCCCCAGTCCCTGGATCCTCCTGATGTTCCACACCCACACGAGGGGACCCTTCACTCCCTGTTAGACCCCCCCCCCTCCCCGCTCCAGCTGTCCCCATCTCCTCCCTCCCTCCTCCTCTTGCCTCTGTCCCTGCCAGTCCTGCCAGATCCCCTCTCCCACCTCCTCCCTCTGACAGGGACAGGCTTAGAAGGGTAGAGGTTTCCCATAGAGATTTCCCACTGGGAGCCCTACCCTTCCCTCCGGGGTGGCCCCAGGGCTCTCCAAACCCTTCTCCACACCCCTCTGGGGACAGCAGAGCTGCAGTTTGTGCTGCTCTACCTCAGCTGCTGCTCAGAAGCTGTTGGGTGCTTCCCCCGCCACCCACCCTTCAAAGCCAGGAATCCATCACCCCCTTCCCATGGCTGTTCGACAGCTGCTCTGGGACAGAGACCAGTTCTAATCCACAACTCCATGTCCTGACCCCCTACCCAGACTCAGAGAGAACATCAGGTTAATCTCAGAGTCTCATGTTTTCCCAAATTACATTATTTCTCTAATGCTGTCACTATGTTTTCCTTTTAGAGAGAAAATCCAAGAAGGGTGATTATGTGACAGCAGCAGCAGCACAGGAACCTCCATTTTCTTCCAGAGTCTCACCTTGTGTAAGAGCTGCTGTGTCCTTTCTAGACCTCAAACCACCCAAACCACTAGTGTTTATTTGAATCCATGGCATCAGGGGATCCAGCTGCATTCCAAGTATCCTCATGAAGCAAGGAACCTTGGTGAAGGAATGGCAACTCCAAGGAAGGCAGGGATCCCATTAGGTGTCATGAAGGTGTTGGATCCACACCAGCTAAAACCTGATAGCACGGAGACAGAAAGAATCCTAACTGTCTTGGATGAGACCATTGTCAAGCTGGAGATCACCAGGTTGATCCCACAGATTACTGGCTCCCTGGAGAGGTACGCTGGGATGCTGGGACCTGAGATCACAAGCCGCCTGTTGGAACATCAGAAGCTTTCAATGGAAATACAGCACCTGCTCACCAGCCCTGGAGATGAGAAGAGCATAAAAGCTGCAGAGCAACGCCTGAAATGTTCCCTGAGAAACATCCTGAGGCTCTTCCTGGCCAACCCCTTGCTTTACCATGGGCTGAAATACGAAGTTCGGGTGAGAGAGGCACCAGCTGATGTGTTTATCAAAGCCTTTAAGGAGTTCCGGGATTTCACTCTCGAGAGGCTCCTGACCACTCCTGATGAAGAGAAGGAAAAGATGCAATTCATGAAAGACATTTCCCTCCAGGTTGAGAAAAACACAGAAACAATCTCAGCTCTACGGGGAGAGCTGGCAGGAGTCATCCAGACTCGAGATGAGGAGGTATGACCTTGTGGGAATGTGTTTTCCAGCCAAGTGGAAACTTGCTTTTTACTGGAGCAAAACCTTGCAAATTATAAACCAATCCCTTTATTGCAGTTCCTAAAGAGCAAGTTCCAGAAATCCTTTCTAAACCAGATCTAAAGTTTAAAAATAATCTTTTTATTGTAAAATATAAGAAAAATGCTTATTGCATGCTTGATTATTTTTTTTAAACTCGAATTTGGCATGTTTTGAACCTGTTGTCACCAGCCAACTTAAACAATGTAAGTCCCTGAGTTCCAGAGGAGTGGCAGGACAGGCACAAACTGCTGTGGTGGTATCCTGGCAGGGTGACAATGCCAGCTGCTTCATTCCCTGCTGCTGAAAGAATGAAAAATCATTACTGGGAGAGATTGCTCTGATTAAAATCCATTTTTAATATTTGCTGTGTCTTCACTCTTGCTTAAAACCAACAATTCTGTGACTCCAGACTCTTAACAGCTGCCTTGGAGCATTTGTGATTAATCAGTGATTATACAAATTACATGAATCTTTAATTTTATCTGCAGCTGAGGTACAGATAATTGACTGGGCACTTCCCAGGCACTTTCTCAGCTTGTCTGCCAAGCCCAGAGCTTCTGACAACAATCCTTTGTTTTCTACCTGGGTTTCTTTTTCTCCTCCCTGCAAGAGGGGTTGGCTGAGATTTTTGCCCTGCGCTCACTGCTGGCAGAGCCAAGGATCTGCTTTCCCCTTTCCCTCTGCTGCTTGGAGTTCTGGGGATGGAGATTTTTATGTGCAATTTGGCAGCTTGTCTGGGACATGGTGAATAAATCTGTTTCACTGATCCCAGCTTGGGATTTCCCTCCCTGAGCTGTATCCCCCAGACAGTCACTCAGAGCCTGATCCATCCCTTGAGGGAGCCACAGAGCTACTCCAGGGAATCTGTTTTGGCTGCTCCTCTGGTCGCAGTGCCAGTGGGGCTTGGGATGGTTTGTTCACTCTGTGCCTTTACCAACAGGTTCCCAGAGGAGCAGGTTTCCAAAGCTGCAGTATGAATCTGGAGCTTCACTCCCTCAGCTGGCAGTGGCAGGGCCTTGGTGCTACCTGAGACGGCCCCTGAGGGTCCCTTCTTGGATCTCCTCCAGCTTTGCAATGTTTTTTCTTCTCCTGCCCACCTTATGCCTCAGGGGTGTTTCCCAAAGGTAATCCTCTTGTTTTCCGCACTAGGTTAGCAGGAAGGACAAAACAATCGAAAACCTCAAAACCAGCATGGAAGACATGGCCAAGAACTGCAAGGCTAACATCCAGCTGATCATGAAGGAAGGGGAAAAGCAGCAAAAAGAGGATAAGGAAGCCTCCCAGGACAGGTGTGCCAGGCTGAAGCAGGACATTCAGCGCCTGCGAACACAGCTGAATGCACTGGTGCTGGAGCACCGAGCCTCAGAGCTGGTTCTCAGGAAGGTAAAGGGGAGGAGCTCTGGGACAGAGGTTTAAGCCTTTTTGCAGAGCTGTCAGCTCTGGCTGCTGCCTGCTGCAAGGAGTTCCTTGGGCTCTGCTCATTCCTGGCAGGATGCACACGGTGTGTGTCAGAGCACACCCGGCCTGTCCTCATCCTCTGCTGATTCCAGTGGAAAGCAGCCCTGCAGCGACAGCAGGGACAGAGCTGTCACAGGTCCTGCTCCTGCCTCGGCTCGCTGGGACACTGGGCAGGTCTCAGGGCAGCGAGGCTGGAACAGGACACGTGTGGGATAGTGACAAACCAGGGATCTGCTGTAGGGGGAGCAGAGCAAACAATATTGGCCTGGTAGAAGGCATCTTCTAGAGTTGATTTATTATTCAAGGTGGAATGGAGCTGATGCTGAGGGCTCAGCAGGTCCTGCTCTGCTCAGCTTGGAAGAACAGACAAGCCAAGGGAGTCAGGCTGGGTTGAATGAATGGGCTATGTCATTTTATAGAATCATCCCAGAATAGTTTTGGTGGGAAGGGACCTTGAAGCCCATCCAGTGCCACCCCTGCCCTGGGCAGGGACACTTTCCATTATCCCAGGCTACTCCAAGCCCCATCCAGCCTGGCCTTGAGCACTGCCAGGGATCCAGGGTGGGCACCCTGTGCCAGGGCCTGCCCACCCTCCCAGGGAACAATTCCCAATTCCCAATATCCCATCCATCCCTGCCCTCTGGCAGTGGGAGCCATTCCCTGTGTCCTGTCCCTCCATCCCTTGTCCCCAGTCCCTCTCCAGCTCTCCTGGAGCCCCTTCAGCTCTCCCTGGAGCCTTCTCCTCTCCAGGTGAGCACCCCCAGCTCTCCCAGCCTGGCTCCAGAGCAGAGGGGCTCCAGCCCTTGCAGCATCTCTGGTGCCTCCTCTGGGCTCTCTCCAGCAGCTCCAGGTCCCTCCTGTGCCTGCCCAGGGCTGGGGCAGCTCTGCAGGTGGGGCAGAGGAGCAGAAACCCCCCTGCCCTGCTGCCCAGGCTGGGGCTCAGCACAGGGCTGAGGGGCTTTCAGGGCTGGGGCAGTGCAGCCCTCACCCAGCAGCACCCCAAAGTCCTTGTCCCCAGGGCTGAGCAGATACAGGAGGAGGAATGGGACCAGCAGGCAGGCCCGGGCCTCTGTAGCAACAGCTCTGCCCTGAGCAGGATGCACTGGTGACACAGAGAATTGAGAACTGGGAAAAGGGCTTTTTCCTTCTCATTTTGCTCATTCTGAGTATTCTCTCCAAACCAGTGCAGCCTCCCATGGGCAGCGAGGCTGGAGGAGGACACGTGTGGGATAGTGAAGTGATAGTGCAGGAAGCCCAGGTGGTGATGGGGCATCTGTCATTGGGTGGTACAGCATGAAGGGCTGGGCACTGACAAAACACCAAATCCAAGTCAAAGCTGCAATACAACCCCCAAAATCTTTGGCAGAGGGGCTGTGTCAGGCAGTTCCTGCTGCAGTTCCTGCCACAGCAGGGCTGTTTGAGGACAGCTCAGCTCATTCCAGCATCCAGGCAGATGCATTTACTGACCACAAAGGCCTCCTTTCCTCAGCAAGTACGAGTTGTACTTGTGATCTAAATCGTGATGGCCCTGGGGCCATCCTGGGGTAGTGCCACACAGGAAATGGAGCAGGAATGATTCCACAGAGCACACATCCAGAGCTGGAGGTAAACTGCCCCAGGTTGTACAGGAGTACAGCCACTGTTAAACTGTTTTACAGCCAGAAATATATATTTATTTTAAAAGGCACCATCTTCTGAGTACTTTGTGTCCCACATTCATGTTTTGCAGTTCTCTCTTGCTTCAGTTTCAAGTTGGTTGCCTCAGTTTGTCGATGACTTGTCACATTCCATCAGACACATTCATTTCCTCCTGCAGAAAGCAACTTCCAGGCTGCTCATCCCCCCAGCTCCATGCTGTAAACCAGATAAAGCCCTTCGGGAATGTCCCAGGAGAATCCTCAAACCAGGGCAAACCACATATGTGTCAGCTGAGGGAAGCTTGTCACGGGGAGGAGGTGAAATACTCAGATATAATGATGCTATGGCTCAAAGTTTCTCTGTTTTCTCACTCAGGATACTTCTTACCAGGCCTCAGATGTCTGCACGGACCTGATCGTGTTTTGTTTTTCAGGAAAAGTGCAAAGCAGAGAAGGAAATTCAGAAGTGGGTCCAGAAATACGACACAGTCATGACAGAAAAACAGGTGTTGGCTTTAAGTGCTTTGCTCGGCCATAAGGTGATTTGTCTGGGTAGATTCCTGTCCAAAGGGACACATGGCTCTTACCCAGGAGACCATGGAAGTGAGGGGCAGTTCTGCATCCAGGTGAACTACAGGAGAGGGATCTTTGTCCTGCCTATGTGTCCTCTGCTGCTTTGGCTTTAGAAAAAGTTACAGCCACTAGTAAAGCCCACAGTATCTGGGGGCTAAATCTGTGAAAAATCTCACAGTATCTGGGGGCAAATGGGTCACCATGTTCTGTCTGGGAGGTCCACCTGATGCCAGGAAACAGTTTTTTTCAGTTTTGCTCCAATCCTCAATCCTCATGGCCATACCTAGTACCCAAATTCTGCTTCTGTTCCTGCTGAATCCTTGGGGGATGTGCTGGGTGTTAAAAAAACTCAACAGCCTGTCCTCAACTGAGCCATAAGAAGTTCAGGGTCACCCCCAAACCTTTCCTCTAGGAAGGCCCTGGGGGCTTTCCTGTTCTTGCAGTATTTATGGGGTTGGATAAAAGCTGCTGGATTCCTTACAGAGCAAAATGCAGGGAGGGGCTTGAAAACTGCTGCATTATAATTGTAAGGAATGATCCCCCCCCCCCGTCAGATGTTTAATAATGGGATTCTTTTGGTTTCCTCTCTGTGGAGAGGCAGAAGCCCCATGTTTGGGGCAGAATTTGTCAAGGCAGACCCAGCCCCACACTGACAAAACATCAAAACCAAGTTAGAGCTGCAATAGAACCCCCAAAATCTTTGGCAGAGGGCCTGTGTCAGGCAGTTCCTGCCACAGCAGGGCTGCTTGTGCAGAGCTCAGCTCATTTCAGCACCCAGGCAGATGCATTGCTGGTTCTCCAAGTCTTCCATTTGTGGGAACATTTTTCAGGGGAGCATCAAGGGACCCAGCATTTCATGAAATTCCCTGGGTACTGGGCACATGCCTTCCCTTTGAATCCCTCTGGAAAGGCTCCAACCAGTTGAGGTTCCATGGCTTTGGGATGGGTTTCAGGACCATCACCTGGGGATGTAGGGAGGAGCTGCTGACCAGCTGTCCCTGATCCCTGCTGTCCTGCCAGGCCACATATGAGGAGGTCCAGGCTGTCTACAACGAGGAGAAGAAACAGCTGTCCCTGCTGATGGAGAAACACGCAATCCTGCTCCAGGAGTACACTGAGATTGAGGAGGAGCGCAGGATGCTCAAGGAGAAGGAGGAGGAAGCTGCACGGGAAGAGGCCAGGAGGAACGATGCTGCCACCTGCATCCAGGCCTTCTGGAAAGGCTACTTGGTGCGGTCCATCTACAAGTCAAAACTGAAGAAGGGAAAGGGCAAGGGCAAGAAATAAAGCCCCAAATCCCTTTTCCCTCCATGGCAAAGCTGCTGTGTATGAGCTCTTCTAGATAAAAGCATTGAGAATTGTTAAGGTTGGAAAAGACTTTTAAGATCATCCAGTCAAGCCAGTACCACCATGTTCACCACTAACCCTCGTCCTCAAGTGTCACATCCACATGTTTTATGAACACTTCCAGGGATGGTGACTCTACCACTTACTTCCCTTGGCAGTCTGCCCCAGGGCTTTAGGACCCTTTCCATGAAAAAAAGTTTTGTTAATATTTAATATAAACATCCCCTGGCACAACTTGAGGCCATTTCCCCTCATCCTGTCACGTTCTGTTTCTGTGGATTTGACAGCCCACTCCTGACTTTAGGCCCTTCCTTGCAGCCTCCCTTCCCAGGAGGGAGAGCAGTGGCACTGGTGAGGCCCCTCTCCCCTCAGACATGGCCAAGAAAGGTGTGTTCCCTCCTTGGGAGCCACAAGAGATACTGGGATCCGTGAGACTTTGAGAAGTTGGCAGCCATGTGGATAGTCTGGGGTGCAGTTACATCAAGAAGGACATTCCCTGTCCAGATAGACTTCAGTTCCCAAAAACCTACAGCCTCCATGGAGACCTTAAAGCCCCTTCCAGTGCCTAAAAGGGCTCCAGGAGAGTGGGAGAGGGACTTGGGACAAGGGGGAATGGCTTCCCACTGCCGGAGGGCAGGGATGGATGGGATATTGGGAAGGAATTGTTCCTTGGGAGGGTAGGCAGGCCCTGGCACAGGGTGCCCAGAGCTGTGGCTGCCCCTGGATCCCTGGCAGTGTCCAAGGCCAGGCTGGACAGGGCTTGGAGCAGCCTGAGACCGTGGAAAGTGTCCCTGCCCATGGCAGGGAGTGGAACTGGGGTGGGCTTGAAGGTCCCTTCCAGCCTAACCCATTCCATGGCTCTCTGAAAAGCCGCCTTTGGAGTGCAAAGCACTCTCAGGCTGTTGCAGACGCAGGAGTGGCCCCACAGGCTGCCTCAGTGTCCCTGGTGCTCCTGGCTGAAGGACTCTCCAGGGAGAATGGCTCACCCAGCTGCAGAGGGCAGGAGCTCACCCAGAGCAGCGCACGGAGTGTCCTTGCCGCTCGGAGCTGCCCAGCCCGGATCCCGAGGCTTGGAGCCCAGTGCCCGCTCTGGAGAATGCCCAGGCTGGGGGAGCCTCCTGAGCCCCTGCACAGCCGCAACAGTGCGTGAAGGTGATGGGTGAGGATAATGGGATCAGGGGGATCAGAGAGGATCAGGGAGATGAGCGAGATGTGATCTATGATTGGGCGGGGGAATGGAGAGAAGAGGATAAAGGGGAAGAAGGAAGGGGAAAGGGAAAAGGGAAGACAGAACGAGGAAGGTAAGAAAAGGCTGGGATGAGAAAGGAGAATGGGGAAAGGGAAGACATTGGGACCACAGGCCTCCACAGTGCCCTGTGGACAGGCACCTCCTCAGGCACAAAATGCAGGTCCGTGTGCTACTGGAGGGAGCAGGTGAGTGGGACGGAAGGATGGGGCTTCTCCTCCGAGCAGGGCAAGGAACAAGTTTCACCCTCCCCGCCGCCCCAGCCCCTTGGCACGAAATGGCGGCGGGGGGCCAAAATGGCGGGGGCGGTGTGAGGGCGGGGGCGGCGCGCGCCGTTCCCGCCCCGCCGCCGGGGGGCGCGCGCCTCCCGCCCCTCCCCTCGGCGGGGCGGTCACGTGACGCGGCGGCGGCGCCGCCCCCGCTCGGTGCGGACGGGCCGGGGCCGCCCCGGGAGCGGCGGAGCCTCGGCCGGGCCCCGCGGGGTCTATGGGGAAGGCGGCCGCGCTCTGCGGCGGCGGCACCACCACCACCACCCGCGGGCTGGTCTCGCTCCTCAACGCCGTCCCCTGCCTGGCTTGCCACGAGCTGCCGGCCATGAGCGCCGAGCCGGGCGGCCGCGGGGGCCCGGCGGGGGGACCGCCCGCCGCCCCCCCGGGCTCCGACACCTACAAGGGGTGGCTCTTCAAGTGGACCAACTACCTGAAGGGCTACCAGCGCCGCTGGTTCGTGCTCAGCAATGGGCTGCTCAGCTACTACAGGTACCGGGGCCGGGGGGCTGGGCAGGGGCCGCCGGGAGGGGGGACGGACCGCGGGAGCTGCGCTGTTGCACAGGGAAAATCGCTTCGTTTGGGCTTTTCCCTCTCTGTTAAAGCCAAACTCGGGGTTTGATCCTGCAGAACCGCGGCGGGTCCGGTGGGGGCAGCGGGGCCCCGGGATGCTGGACCGCCCTGGATCTCCCATCCTTCTCTCTCTCCATCCCTCCGCTGCTGCAGCACAGCTCCGGCTGCCCAAATCACAGCGTTCCAGTCAAACCCCCCAAACCCTCTCCCTTAGCTGTGTAACCTGCTCCTGCTGCTGCTGCACCCTGCCAGAGCCCGCGGGACCTTTCCCCAGCAGTGCCAGCGGCTGCAGTGGCAGTGGAAGGATGGCCAGGGATGTTGTGCTGGGAATGTTGGGTTTGGGAAGCCAGGCCAAGCTGGGGCTGCGCTGCTGGGGATGGAAGGGAGCTCCAGAGCTGCTCCGAGCCGTGCCGGGCTCCCTGCGCTGTCTGACACGCTGGGTTTGTGCAGACGGGCTGTGCGGAGCGTGTCAGACACCCCGAGGCTCAGTCCAAAGCAGCCTCATCTTCCTAACTTCTCCTGTGCTGCTTGTCTCACTCGAGTGCTGAAAATACAAGTGGATGTTGGTGTTTTATCCTCCAGGAAGATGTCCTTGTCTGTGGCAGGGGCGTGGAATGAGAAGAGCTTTAAGGGTCCCTTCCCACCCAGACCGTTCAGGGCTTCTGTGATTCGGATCATGTTTATTCTTGTCACTTGGAACACGAGTGCTCTGTCACCCTCAGTGTTGTGCAGCAGATGTTGGCTGTACTTCAGGACACAGAAATAATCCCGAATATTAGAGATGATTAAGCTTTATAAAATAGTAAGTCTTTTAAGTGCCAAACCCCCTGAGATGGGAATTCTCTGTAAAGGTTATGCCAAAGCTGTTTTTCCTCCCGACATAAAGTTCATCATCTGATTTCCTCTCAGCTCCAGCTGCTGACACGTAGCCTGGAGCAGACTGTAGAGCTGCAGCTCCCTGTCAGATGTGAATGTAAGCTCTTCCAGCTCTAAGATAGACCAGGAATCTGCGTCCTGGGGTCAGACTGCAGCAGGTAACAGTGCAGAAGATAAACGATGTGTTTATCTACTTGGAGTTGTTGAAAACCCTCAAAGAACTTAAACCAAGCAACCTCCCCCCCAAAAATGTAATTACCTCTCAGTAATTCAGCTAATTTACTGTAATCCTGTCTGGAATGCCTTAACTCTGCTCAAAAAGGCTGTTGGAGTTTAACACCCCATTTGTAACCATGTCAGAACATTATTTTTACGTGTTGATGCCAAGTCTGTCATGAGTGAACAAGTGGTTTTCTTCAACAATTATTTTACATGGGAACAACCAGGTTTATTTTGAGACCATTTGATCTGTTTTAGGCTGAAACAACAAACAGAAACACCCAAGGAAATTATTCTGAGCCGCATGTGAAAGAGTTGAAACTTTGTGAAGCTTTCAAGCAGGGCAGACCTTCAGCAGCTGCTTGGGGAAAGGGATGCTGGAGGATTTTGTGCTTCTTTTCATCTCTGGGCTTGATGACAACTGAATTAATTTGGTTGTGAGTCAGGAGTACAAAAATACAGTGCAGAACACGTGGTGAAGTCTTCCTTAAGTGGAGAAAAGCCTCCATGATACTCTTCAAAACCAGCGCTCTGAAATTGTGGCTGTGTCAGCTTGAATTGCTCATCTGGGAGTGCTCCTGGGAGACAGTCTGGGGTAAAAACTGGCAGTTCTGTTTTGATACGAATTCTACCTCCATGACAGGAGCCAGGCAGGTGTCAGGCTGCTGCCTGTTTGCTGATAAAGAGCATATATCTATATTTATCTACCTGTATATATTCTATAGAGGTCTCTGGCATTCTGAGAGTCACGGGTCTTGCTTTCTGCTGGCTCTTTGTGCTCATCCCAGCTCAGCAGATCCACATCAGAAGTCTCCTTTCCTGCCCTTGCAGGTGAATTGCTCTGCTCTTCTTGTGGTGTTACCTTTGTGCTGCACAGCCCACCTGATTTAACTGTGGCTGCTCAGGAGCAGCTGTGTAGAAACTTCATTTTGCTTGTCTGCTAAAATCATCTAAACTGGGAAAGCTGCCCCATGGTGCCCAAGCTGCTGCCTTGCGTGGATTGATTTCATTCCAGGTTGAAGCTTTTTGTTCCATTTGGATTTCCTGCCACTCACTCTTTAGCTTTAAACCCCAGCCTGTCACGTTGCCTGGAGGATTTTGGCTTGCAGAGTTGAGCTGCTGAAATCCCGGGTGTCCCCTTGGTGTCCCTGGTGGTGCTGGTGTGTGGGTGGGTGCTGTGCCATCCTTTGGAGCTGTTCTGAGGGGTTTGTTTGCTCCAGCAGCCAAGTGAGATGCCTGTTTGCTGCCCAGTTGGTTTCACAGGGACAGTTTGCTGAATTAAAGCTTCTAATTACAGCATTTTTTTCCCAAATGGAGCATTTAAAGCCTCCTGTAGCTTTGCCACATCGATGAAGACATCAAGTCTTGCTGCCAGGGAAACTTCATGTGCCTTTGCTTTGTATTCCCTGTTCTGAACCTGTGAAAAGTAACAGCTGCTGATGAGTTCTTGAGGAGTTCCTGTGCAGTACCCTCCTCTGGAGGGAGGTGTGTGGGTTTAGGAAGTTTCTGAATCCACAGCAATATGGTTAGACCATTTTACTTGCCCTTGATTGGTCCTCCTAGGTTGTTTTTGACAAAGTTTTCTGGCTGATTCAGTGATGCCGGTGTGGGAAGGCAGTTTGGGGATGCAGGACTAGTCTGCTTGACTTGCTAATGATCCAAACTCTCTGTCTGAACTCCACTTGCAGGCTGCCACTCAGATTTATCATTATCTATAATTAGCGGCTCTGTATGGGAGAATCTAATCACCTTGAACAGATAAGTGTTTTCAAGGAGATTAGAGAGGATCTTCAGGTGAGTATTAATTCATCAAAGATCGGCGGTTGGCTGATGTGCCCATGGATGCTCCAAGAGTGTTGTGTTCTCCCAGCGGCTCCTTGACCTTTCTGAGAGCTCTGGGATGTGTTGGCTCCTCTGTGGGATGGGCTGGAGCTGGGTTCTTGTGGGTTGGGTGTCTGGAGAGCCTTAACAGTGCTTTGTGTGGGCACGGGGTGTAATGATGAAAGCAATGACAAACGGAGAGGGAGAGGGGAAAACCATGTCATTGGGAAGGGAAAGGCTTCTCCATCAAGCAGCATTAATTCCCCTCTTAGAGCAGTGATGGGTGCCTGGGGCACTTTAGCTGTCCTGTCTGGGTCATTCTGCAGCTCATTTCCCTGGAAAAGCCATGTTTTCCAGAGCAGCATTCTTCACCAGCTCTGTTTATCCGGCAGTTAACTCTTGGTTGACATCATGAGGGCTCGAGCACAACCCAGAGGTTTTTTCCTGTTTCTTGTGCTGAGGAGGGGAGTTCAGGAAGGAGCTTGAGAGCCACTGCTGGTGGTGGAGATGTGGGGAGTTGAGGGAGCCCAGGAGAGACCTCTGGGAGCCTCTGATCCAAGTGTTCCCCCAGCACTGCCAAGGCCACCACTGACCCCTGTCCCCAGGTGCCACATCCACGTGGCTGCTAAATCCCTGCAGGGACGGGGACTCCAGCACTGCCCTGGGCAGCTGTGCCCCCCTGACCACCCTTTCCATGAAGAAATTTTCCCAATATCCAACCTCAGCCTCCCCTGACACATCTTGAGGCCGTTCCCTCTCCTCCTGTCCCTGTTCCCTGGGAGCAGAGCCCAACCCCCCCGGCTGTCCCCTCCTGTCAGGAGCTGTGCAGAGCCACAAGGTCCCTCTTGAGCCCCTCTGGCTCCCTCAGCCACTTCTCATCACACTTGTGGTCCAGCCTCTGAAATCTCCAATGTGTGATCTTGCAGAGCCTCTCCAGGTCCCTCTTCCAGAGTTGGACCACCCTTGGAGGGGGAAAACCTTTCCTTACATTTAGCTTGTACATGATAGTGTGAGGCAACATGCTCTCCTAGAATGATTTTTGTGACACCCTGTCCCTGTGCAGGCAAATCCTGGAGTGTTTGTCTCTCTTTGGGTGTTGGAGCGTGCAGGTTTCCAGGGCAGCTCTGCAGCTCCTGGTGACTTTGAGCTACTTGTTTTTAAACAGTGATGAATAATTGGTGTTCCCAGTCAGCTTGTTTTCCCATGGCACTCTCTGGATCCATATGGTGCTTTGCTGTTGTTCCTTGTCGTTTGCCCATTCTGGAGGCAGCTCCTTGCTGTGCTTTGTCCCTGGGGACACGGTGCTGCCACAGCTCCTTGGGGACGCTCCATGTCCACATGGCACTTGAGGGGTGCGTGGGGTGGGGGGAACGATGCTCTTTGGGCTGCTGGTTCCAGGCTGGTTGCTCTGCTCCCAGTTAGTGCTGTGGGGGAGGTTGGGCTCACTTGAGTCCAAACAGCAACTGCTGCTGACTCTGCAGGAGGGTGTGAGGCATGGATCTCATCCTAAGGGATGTTCCCATCATGTCTTGGTTATTAGTGCTGGCTGAGGGGATTTATGGCTGTTGCCTGGTTCTGTTTGCTGGTTGCAAACTGTGACAAGAGCCATGAACCATCTTTCTCCTTTATTTCGATACATATCATCTTCATTTGGCTAGATGGGATGGATGGCATCCCTCATTCCATCCCTGCAAGTGTTCCAGGCCATGCTGGACAGGACTTGGAGCAGCCTGGCCTTGTGGATGGTGTTCCTGTCCCTTAAAGATCCCTTCCCACCCAAACCATTCCATGATTCTATACTAGCCATACACTTAGTTTGATGCAATTGTAGAAGAAATAACTGGTTTGTCTCGTGCAGAGCTAAACTTTGAGGGGGCAGAGCACTCTGGGTTTGTGTGGAAGTCCAGCAGCGTGTGCAGCTGTCTCCGTGTTGGCCATGTGTGGTGGCTTGGCTCCCACGGCAGTGTTCACTCCTGGAGCTGTTGCAGGTATGGAGGGTGTTTGTGGGCTCAGCTGCCTGGCTCCTTACCTGAGTGAGGTGCCTGTTACCCCCTTCTGGTGTGCCCTGGGCCAGCTTCATTGCTGCAGCACACACTGGTGTAGTTCTGCTTTGCTGTTCCTGTCCAGCCCTGCATCTCTCCCACACAGTGCTGGAGCTCCCTCAGCTCTGCTGGAGTGGGACAGCAGGGCCTTTGCTGACCTTCAGGAGCAGAGGTTGGTGTGGACTGGCTTCTGCTGCAGGACATCCATGGCTGTGCTCAGCCCTGGAGAACCCTTGCCAGCCCTTGGTCCTACTGTTGTCATGTTGTTCCAGGAGTAGGACCGCTGTCCTTTGCCTGCAGAGGTGACTGGCATCACCTGCCTCTTCCCGCAGCTCCCCTGCCTGTCTTTTTCCGGGGAAATAAGTATTCAGCTCTGACTTGGCTTGCTCCAATTACAGGTTTAAGTTGGTGCTTGTATGGCCTGTCATCCTGTGTACCCACAGTGAGTCACTGGAGAAGGAGCTGATCCTTCTTGTCAGGGGGATTGTGAGGAACCTGCTGTGCTTTTCCATGCAGTATCCCTTGTATCCTGCCTCATTTTCCCCTGAAAAGGAGTTTCCAATCAGGGCAATGTGCTCTGAGCTCACCTCTGAACGACAATGATGTTCATTATCTGTAGGTTGAGATATGCTGCAGCAGGTCAGACTACTGAGCTTCTCTGTATTTTGTGCTTGTGTATCAGTTGTTGTAGCTGAGTAACTCAGCCTGGTAATTTTAGGTGCCTGAAGTGTTATCAGTGATATCAGAGCCCTCTGCTCCCTGTAGGTCTGTTCAGCTGATGGCCAACAGCTCAGGTTGTCACCCTGAAATGTGAGTTGGCTCAGCCTGCTATCAGGAGGGCAGGCAGCATCCTGGAGATTATCCCTAAATAAGATAGTGCTTCCAAACCTGAGCTAGCTGGAGGTGTTAAATATCCCTTCAGGTCCTCATTGCACTGTTCAATTACTGTAGCAGTTCGTACAGCACCGTGGCAGGGATCTTTCTACACTTTGCACTAGCCTCTGTTTGGTTTCGATCAAAAAGCTTGTTTAATAATTAATGACACAATATTCCCGTGTCTGCTGGCTACGGGCTGGGCTGCAGGAGAGCAGAGCTGGATGTGAGTGCGGTGCTGGGGCAGTGGTGCTGACTCACAGCCGTGTGTGTGTGCAGGGCTGGTGCTGAGCCTTGGGCTGGGAACGGATCAACACTGGAATTAAACATGCAGATGGGAGCGTGGGACTGCGTGTCAGCGGAGCTCTGCGTTGAAAGCAGAACAAATGGGAGCAAATCTCCTCTTTGGTCCCCTTCCAGGCACTTGGGATTTGCTTCTTCCTCTGCAGGCCAGGGCTCCTGGCAGGGCTGTTCTGGACATGGCCTGTGCTGTCTGCAGGTGATGCTGCTCCTCGCCGTGAGCAGTGGAGCTGCTCACAGGTCACATTGTGATGGAGCTGCTGCTGTGTCAGCACTGTCGACTGTGGCCAAACCCCTTGTCACCTCTGTTTTCCCTGCCCTTCCTTTCACACCAAGCTGTGTTAGTATCCACTTTCCTTGCCTTTTTTTTTTTATTTTTATCTAACTCTTCAAGGCTATTTCTGCTTTGAATCACGACTGGATAGATGTATGTCCCTGCAGTGACTCAGGGGGAGGTGCTTCACTCCCTAAAAATAGTCTTAATCCTCCAAATCTTTCTGGATGAGAGCACTGGCTGGGCACGCGTGGCTGTTTAAAGCAGCTTCTGCAATGCATGTGGGGGTAAATATGGTGGAGTGGGAGTCAGTGCCTTTCTCTTTTCCTTCTTTACCACAAAGCAGTGATTCTTAATCTGTTATTAATAGCTAGAGCAGGTTTCTTCTAGGAACTTTATAAGAAACAGGGTAGGAAAATGTTGTCCTTGGTTTATTGCTGTTGTAAGATCTTCTCACTTCAGGCTGGTTGCTTGGCACAGACATGTAAACACTGTGGCTGGGTGGGCTCTCAAAAATAGTGAACTCTCCTTCCCATGGCACAGCCACGGATGTGACAGCAGGGCTGGATAGCCTGGATGGGAGCAAAGCTCCTCTGGGGAGTCACTTGGCCTCCTGGTGCTGGTGATATTCAGGTCCATGGTTTGGTTTCCTCAGGGATGCTCCCAGAGACGTGGGGCTGTGTGTGCTGTGTTCCAGCCACACCATGTTGCTGTTCCCAGCTGACTTGGGGCTTTGTGCCTGTCACTCACCCCAGCACAGAATTAGAGTATTTGTCACAGCAGCAAATATCCATGGCAACTAATTCCCTAGCTCTGGAAATCTTCATGATTTTTGAAGTTTCTTTTTTCCTGCGAAATGCACAGGGGTGGTTCCACAAACTTTTTTTTTCAGGTCTTCTGCAACTGTCAGGAGTGGTGGCTCTTCTTGGAAGCGCTTGAAAAATACACCGGTCCCAGTTCGGAAGATGGGGTGAGTTTGGGTGGATTTGGCTGGAGCATGGACATGGATGACTGGGATGTGCTCATGGCAGTGGGACACAGACATGCCCCTCCTCTCCAGGACTATTTAGGAGTGGAGACCACAAGATTAAAGAAGCAGATTTTTGTCCTTGAGATACAGAGATGCTGTGCAGCAGGTGGGGGTGGTAGCTGTGCCCACAGCTCGTGAGGAGTCAATGAAGTTGTGTCAGGGGAGGTTTAGGTTGGATTTTAGGAAAAGATTTTTTCCCCCAGAGGGTGCCGGGCACTGCCCAGGCTCCCCAGGGCTGCCAGAGCTCTAGGAGCCTTTGGACAGCGCTGCCAGGGATGGACAGGGTGGGGTTTGGAGTGTCTGGGCAGGGACAGAAGTTGGACTGGATGATCCTTGTGAGTCCCTTCCAGCTCAGGAGATTCCATGATTCTGTTATTCTGTGTTAAGTTTCAGACTTTGGTTTGAAGCCCTTTTTTGGAGGGCTCTGTCCAGGAGCGCTTGGGTGGTGCCTGGTGTCAGGGCTGTGTTCTCCAGCAGCCTCATTCTTTGTTCTTGGAAGACTCACACTTTCCATCTTTTCTGTTTCCACGCCTGAATGTTCTATGACTGATGCTGGATGCTGTTTATCCTCTGTTTATTATTCCCAAATTGCCACTGTGGTGTTTCCCAGCAGGGCTTGTGGAGCAGAAAGCACTGCAGGTTTATAGTGTGTGGTCAGGTGGAACTCCTCCATGGCTTTGTTTTATCCCAGCAGGGTTTTCCATTCCTTGTCAACTGGGTTTGTGTGGTCTGTGCTGGGGAGAGTCTGCCTGAGGCTCCCTGGCTTTGCATCTCTGCTGGGATGGAATTTTTATAAGCAGGAGGAAAAGGATGCTCAAACTAAAAAGTCATTTTGTGATGGTACAAAGGTGACAGTCATCTTAATACTGCACAATTTGCATTTGGCACACAGGACACACTATCAGCTCCCATTTGGAGCTGTACACAACATGCAGGACTCCCTTTGGGAGCTGGGGTGGTGATAGTGCTCTGGTTACTGTATCCTCTCAGGCATTGATTAGGAGTACATATAATTTGATTGGTTTTTGGTAGCTCTGATCACAGTTCATTAGTTGCAGTATTTGCTGTGTAATGTGGTTATTAACGGGTGAGTGCCCTCACAGCCAGCTGTGGGTGATGCCAAGTGGAGCAGAGAGGTCACAGGTCTGGATTTCAGAGGGACCATGACAGGCTGGAGCAGCAGGGTGATGGGAACCCTGTGATGCTCAGCAGAGGCATTGCTGCTTGAAGCAGCTTTGCAGAGGAGCCCCTGGGGACAAAAATGTGACCAGGAGTGACCAGAGGTCAGTGGTGGCTTTGGCTGTGTTAGCAGAATAGTTTAGGAAAGGGACTGTCCCCTCTGCCCAGCAGAGGAGTGCCCTGGGGTGCCCTGTCTGGGCCATCAGTCTGGTCTGGGGCCTGCCAGGACGAGGCTGGAGCAGAGGAAACAGGGAGACCCACAGCTCCGTGGCTGTGTGAGTGAGAGAGTGTGGGAATCCAGGCATCCCTCTGGCTGCCCTGGCAGGTCTGGGACCCTGGCAGGGGTCAGGAACCCCCCTGGACAGAGCCCCCAGAGACACTGGCTGTGATCTCTGTCCATGGAGAGGAGTTTTCAGTCTTACAGGATGAATTACAAGCTCTGATTGTTTGATATAAGTAATAATTAAGCGTGGCACGGGTGCAAAAGTAAAATTTTAGGATTCTAGATTAGGGGTTCAAAGGGGACAAGATGGAGGAAATTGGGTGTGTCTTGTCCTTTTTCTCCTTCTTCATGCCCTCCATGTTTCACTGTGGTGTTGGCATTTTTCTGTTGGTTCAGGCTGGGGACACACTGTCCAACGTAGGTGACAGATATTGGCACGTTATTGTAAATCCAGCACAGGTAGTTTGTGGTATTTAATGTTTGTACCATCCCACTGAGGGCAGAGCCCCACACGCTGCCCTGCAGGACAGAGCTGCGGCAGGGCAGCAGAACATGTTAGAGATAAACAGAATAAACAACCTTGAAACCAGCACAGACCAATTATGGCTTCTGCTTTGGCAGCGGGGCTGACAGACAGAGATTTCTACAATCTCAGAATCATCAATACCTCAGATTCCGACAAGAGAGGATAGAGCCTGGCTCTGCTTGTGGCAGGGTGAGGCACAGGGCTGGGAGAGTGCACAGGAAATCCTGCGTGGACACATGGAAGCATGCTGACTTGGGAGTGAGGACTGGATGCTGGGACAGGGATCTGGAGAGGTGCAGGAAATTCATGGCTGTTCCAGCTGTGGATGGGCAAGGTCCTGAGCAGCCTTGTCTGGAGGCAGGAGACTGGACCTGAGGCCTTCTGAGGTGCCCCTCAGACACATTTCATGGACCATTCTATGATTATTTCTCACACTTTTTGTGAGTTTGCCTTCTGCTCTCTGGATGCTGATGGCAGGAAAAGCCATGTCCTGTCTGTGGCTTGTCCTGTCTGTGGCTTGTCCTGTCAGTGCCAGGGGAGCCCTGGTGATTTCTGTGTCTGAACCCTTCAGGCTGTTTCACAGACTGTCCTTCTCTTCCATGGCAGTCAGAATTGGTGGAGGAACTGCCTGACGCTGGGACAGCCTGAGGATTGGCAAGCCAAATTTATAGGATTATCTGTGCTTTACTCCTCTATCAGGCTTTTATCTGTTAAAGCTTATTATAAGTACAGTGTTTTGCTGCAACACTTGGGGAGGCAAAGACTCAGTGGTGTTTCTGATCCTTTTAGGAGTGGGATTGGCTTAGGAGCTGATTGACAGGAATTTTCCTATTTTTTTGCCTGTGCAGTCTCTGGGATGTCCCAGCTGGGTGCTGCCTGGGAACTGTTCTCCTGCATTTTTTTGAAATCTGCAATTTTTTTGCAGATGCAGGAATCTGCATTTTTTTGTGTGTAAACATTGAGTATGCACTGGGTGAGGCATGTGCCTCTCCCTCTGTATCCCCGTCCTTTTCACCATGAGGAAAGAAGTAAAAATTTCTGCTTCAAAGTGGAAAAACCTATGCATGCAAGTTCCTTGAAAATGTAGTTTTAAATTTGAAAGTTGACTTGTAGAGGTCTGGAAATTTGTGCTTTGTTGCTCTGTAACAGGCCTCCTTACAGCTGCAGACATGCAGCCTGGAATTGTCACTTGTAAGAACCTCGAGAGGCTGCAGCTCTGTATCTCAGCAGAGATAAGGTCTGTAATTACTGGATTGGATTGAGTTCTACTACACAACTGCAGCCCTAAGGTGCCTTTACTGTGCAGAAATGAAACCTCTGGCTGCCCATAGCTGATATTCCCCAGTTTTGAAATGTTGTAGCTTAATTTAAGCACAAAGTACACGCTGTGAGCACGGGGTTTATCCCATCAGGATTTGTACAGTTGATTTGCAAGTGCACAACACCTGAACAGGCGCAGTGGTTGGGAGAGTCACATTCTGCAGGCAGTGGAGGCTGAGAGCCCTACGGGGGAATCCCTGTGGATGCTGCAGGGAGGCAGTGACGCGTTTGGAGGAAGCAGTGGGATTGTGGTGAGGGGCTTCTCTCTGCCATGAGCCTGTGGTGCCAGGCCTGGGGTGTCACAGGGTCAGGCTTGGGGTGGGGGGAACAAAATCTTTAATCATAGAATCATGGAATGGCCTGGGTGGGAAAGGACCGTAAAACCCATCCAGTGCCACCCCCTGCCATGGCAGGGACACCTCCCACTGTCCCAGGTGCTCCAAGCCCCATCCAGCCTGGCCTTGGGCACTGCCAGGGATCCAGGGGCAGCCACAGCTTCTCTGGGCACCCTGTGCCAGGGCCTGCCCACCCTCCCAGGGAACAATTCCCAATTCCCAGTATCCCATCCAGCCCTGCCCTCTGGCAGTGGGAAGCCATTCCCTGTGTCCTGTCCCTCCATCCCTTGTCCCCAGTCCCTCTCCAGCTCTCCTGCAGCCCCTTCAGGTGTCCCTGGAGCCTTCTGTCCTTCAAGCTGAACAATCCTAATTCTTTCAGCTATAATGTAGTGAGGTTAATGTTGGCATTTTGGTCCAAGTGTTTCCCTGAAGATTTACAATTTCTGTAGTTTTAGGAAGGATGAATTTGTAAAGTAGCTAAAACACCAATATTAAGTCAGGTATTACCCTGAAGTGAGGCATCCTCATGAGTACAGAGGGAATTAGAGTTTTCTGTTTGTAAAGGAAATAGTGAGCCCTTTGTCCTATGGGGCAGGTACGCAAAATCCACTGCTAGCATTAGGTATAGCTTTAATTTCCAAGTTCAAAATACATCATTGCCATTCTCCAGTATAACAGACCATTATGCCATTAGTTGTAGTCTTAATTTACAAATTGGTTTATTTTTAGAATTGCTGGTTTGATGTAAACCCAGCAGAGGCACTTGGGATGTGGCTGTGTGGGAGCAGTGCAGTCCTGTGATGGCACATCCTGCTGCTGCACCTTGATCCCTTAACAGGACCTCATGAGAAGTGCTTGTGTCATGCCAGCTCTCTATAAAAAGAATCTGCTCCCATGTGCAAGTGTTGGAGTCGGAACAGCTTAGCTTAAGTGAGCCTGGATGTGATGTGATCCTGCTCCCTCACTTGGGAAAAGGGGATTGTGCTGCTTTTCACTGCTCTGTGCTCCTTCATATCACAGAGTCATGGAATATCCTGACTTGGAAGGGACCCACGAGGATCATCCAGCTCCTGGAGTATATTCTTGTGGGAGAATTCCCCTCAGTAGCCTGGCTTCTGTGCCCTCTTACACAATTTTTAAAAATCTGATAACGTAAAAATAGATACAAAATTGAAGGTTTAAACTGGCTTTTTTTTTTTTTTTCCTGCAGAAGAGTAGAGAAATAAAATTGGGTACAGAAGGTAAAAAAAAAAAAAAAAAAAGAGTTTTCAATCAGTTTGGTGGATCCTGGGAAGAAAGGAGGTGCATGAAGTCCTGCTCTGGAAACCAGCTGAGCAGTGGGCTCTGTTCCCCTGCAGCTCAGCTGGCCTCTCTTCTCTCTTGGGACACTTTCCATGTCCTCCCTTGTGTGCTTTGGGCTCCTTTGGTGGAATCCTTCCAGCTGCTGAACCTGCCAGGGTGAGACCCCCGGGGCTGAGGGTCCAAGGAGAGACAGGCCATGAGCCACTTCTTGGAGTCAGTCAAGGAGCACATGGGTGCAGAGAGTGGCTTCCAGGCCAAGGTTGACCTTTTATCTGTTTAAACATTTGTATAAAGAGGTGCTCTTCACCACGTGGGAGTTTAAAACTGGAGAGCAACATTCATCTCCCTGCTGTTGGCTGGAGAAGATGAAAAGCTGTGAAAGAGCTCCGGATTTCTGGATTGCTTGTGGTGCTGGCTGCACTTCTGGTGTTTGTTTATTGTCTCACACCTCACTGGGAGTGTGGATCACTGCAGGGATCCTGCTGGGACACATGGCAGATGTCTGTTTCTCCTGTTTCCCTGTTTTCCTGCCCTGGCAAAGCACCCAGCCTGTGTGTGGTACCTCTGCTGCCTTCCCCAGGTGGGGTTTGTGCTGAAGAGCAGCCAGAGCTCTGCATTCTGTCCCAGCAGTTTTTGCTTTTGCAGCTGCTGGAGAGGCAGGGCAGGAGGTGTTCTGTGGAAGGGAGCATTGCATGCGGCTCCTGCGGAAATGAAAGATGCTGAGGGCTAAAAATAAACCATTCCCAGCCCTGTCCCTGTGACAGGAACTGCTGGACACAAGCTCTCGGGGACAGGCTTTTCATGTCCTCTGTGAAGCACCAGGGCCTGGCCTGCAGTGGGATTTTGGGACCTGCTGGCACAAACCTGCTGCTTCCCAGGAGCTTGAGCAGCTCAGGGGGATGTGGAATTGTCTGGCCAAGCAATGTGTAAAATTGGGGGTTTTCTCATGAAAAAACAGCTAAAAGGGCTCCAAAAGAGCTGGAGAGGGAATTGAGACAAAGGCCTGGAGAGACAGGACAAGGGGGAATGGCTTAAAGCTGGAAGAGAGTAGATTTAGACTGGATATTAAAAGGAAATAGTTCCCTGTGAGGTGGGCAGGCCCTGGCACAGGGTGCCCAGAGCAGCTGTGGCTGCCCCTGGATCCCTGGAAGTGTTCCAGGCCAGGATGGACAGGGGTTGGGGCACCCTGGGATAGTGAAAGATGACCCTGTCCACGGCAAGGGATGGAACTGGCTTTAAGGTCCCTTCCAACCCATTCCATGATTCTGTGGATTGTGTTTTGCCTTTGTGGGTACAGCAGGAGCCTTGACTTTCCAGAGTGGCTGCTGGAACAGGAAGGAGTGACTTTGGCTAAAGTGCTGGTGCTGCTTTTGTGGATGTGAACCTTTCCTGCGTGGAGCAGGGGGTGGGATGGCAGATGGGTGTTCTGGAGGTGGGAAGGTGTCCTCTGCAGGGAGATGGTGGCCGGGCTTGGCTGCAGCCAGGGGAGCAGAGAGAGGTGAGAGTGAAGGGCAGGACTCTGTGCTGAAACAACTGAAATGTTTCTGCATTCAAACCTCTGAGCATTTATTGCACCACAAGCTTGTCTTGCAACACAATGCACTGAAATAACACAGAGAGTCTGGTCTGAGCAGTTGGGAAATTGGCTGAAATCTGCAACTCACCCTTGTCAGCGTGTGAGAGCTGTCCCTTGTGAAGGTCAATGACTTTTCCTTCCCTCTTGGCTGTTCCTGGTAACCCACAGTCAATATCTGGACGGTTTTTACAGAAAATGTGCAGCCCTGAACACTGATCCCAGAGCATGTCTTGGATTACAGATTTATGGAATTGTTTGGGTTGGAAGGAAATTGAAATAGCATCTTGTCCACCCCTGCCATGGCAGGGACACCTTCCACTGCCCCAGGCTGCTCCCAGCCCCATCCAGCCTGGCCTTGGGCACTGCCAGGGATCCAGGGGCAGCCACAGCTGCTCTGGGCACCCTGTGCCAGGCCTGCCCACCCTCACAGGGAACAATTCCTTCCCAATATCCCATCCATCTCTATCCTCTGGCAGTGGGAAGCCATTCCCTGTGTGCTGGCACTGAGACTCAGGGCAGAAGGATGTTGAGTCTCACAGTGAAGCCTCTGGGATGTCCCCAAGCTGTTGGCCAAGGTCACTTGGGCACTTGCAGGATTTGATCCGAAAGCACCCTCAGCCCCAGTCATGGCCCAGTAAGTGGTTAACTCTTGATTTCTGTTTTTAATAAAGCTCTTGGCATATCCAGCATCTGGAATGCCAGCTCTGCCAACATTTTTTATTTTATGGATGGTGTTGTAATGGATGGGAAAGGTCTTGCACTGTGCCACTCTGCCCTATGCACTCACACTGCTGACAAGGCTTGCTGTGCTGCTTGCATTTCCCTCTGTTACCTCAGTTCTTACAGGAAACCTGCTCTTCCCAGGATTGCTGACCTCCACACTCCTCAGGAGCGTGTCCTGCAAGGATCAGCTGGTTGTTTCCTGGGTAGTGGAGGTTATGGAGGCACCTTGTAGGCAGTAGTCAAGTTCATTCTCCCTCCTGCTCTCAAGTAACGATTTCCTGCCTGCTGGAATCTGTTCTGGGAGCAGGCAGCTGCCTCCACTGACCACTGTCCCAGGGGTGACTGCTCCCAAAGCAGGATATGCTGACTGTAGAGCTGAGCATGGATTTATCACAGAATAACCTTCTGGGTGGTCACAGGAGGCTGCAGAAGTTGCTGCTGTTGGGTGTTTGCCTTGAGCAGAACCAGCTGCGTGTCCTGTTCAGGGAGAAGGTGGAATTGAGGGAACCTCTCTCCTTGTCTGCACTGGACACACACCTGGCACCTGCTTCCACATAAATCTGTGGGAAAGTGGTTGTTGAACTGAGGATTTCATAGTCAAGGGCTGAGAAGCAACAGTTCATCTTTTCTATCTTTCTTCTCATGCCCTAAAATAGAAGAAAAAATATATTTATGCAGCCATGTGGGCTTTGCATCCAGATGTCTATCTTCAAGGAATATGTCATCCAGAAGGAGATTCTGCATCTAGATATCAATCCCTAAGAAATATCTCATCCACACAGAGATCCTGGGCTAGAATTGAGCATTGTTTGAAAGCTGGCAAGATGTCAGGAGTGTGATGATTTTAGGGTGATGTTTGAGGTCACAGGCTGTATCTCATGTGCTGTCTCTGAGGGAAATGTATTGGATACTGAAAACATTAACATTGGCAATAACTTGCTGAAAAGAGAGATGCTTGCAGTATGGAAAAAATTCTTAGAAGTGAGCATTTCTACTCACTCTCAACCTCGGAAAGGTGGGATAAGTCTTGTGCTTGAAGCAAATAGATCCCTAAAGTCTGTAGTCTGGAAAACCAGGATTTTTTAACCAATCTGGATATTGTAAATGAGATAGAAATTGATGGGATGGGAATAAAAGTTGGGTTTTAATGTTGTCTGTGTGTGCCCTGTGTGCTATTATGTCCTTGGCTGTGGTGGTGAGAAAAGATAAGCACGAGCTGACTGTGGCTGATCTTTATGCTGATCATTTAACACAATTCCCAAGGGCTGAAGCACCAGTACAAACTTGAAAGCAGAGGCTGTAATGAGAAAAATGACTGCTTGAGGCTCTCATCTGCTGCAGTGCATTTGTTTCTTGTGTAGGAAGCAGCATTTGTCAAATGAACCTTGTGTGTGGTCACTCCTTTTTTGTTCTTGCTTAAAAATGAGCCACCAAGTTTGTGAGTCAGGCCTGGCATAGGTCTTGGGTTATCCTGCTAGCTGAGGGGGTGATGAGATCTGGGCCAGACCTTCCATGGCTGATGTGATACCACTGATGTGGTAAACCCAGCAGCAGCTGAAAGACTTGATGGGATTTTGTGCCAAAGAGCCCGGATCAGCAGCCATTCCCAGCTCCATGACACAGCCTGGCTCAGCAGCCATTCCCATTTCCATGGGCACAGCCTGGCTCCCACAGCCATTCCCAGCTCCATGGGCACAGCCATTCCCAGCTCCATGGGCACAGCCTGGCTCAGCAGCCATTCCCAGCTCCATGGGCACAGCCTGGCTCCCAGAGCCATTCCCAGCTCCATGGGCACAGCCTGGCTCCCACAGCCATTCCCAGCTCCGTGGGCACAGCCATTCCCAGCTCCATGGGCACAGCCTGGCTCAGCAGCCATTCCCAGCTTCATGGGCACAGCCTGGCTCCCACAGCCATTCCCAGCTCCATGGGCACAGCCTGGCTCAGCAGCCATTCCCAGCTCCGTGGGCACAGCCATTCCCAGCTCCATGGGCACAGCCTGGCTCAGCAGCCATTCCCAGCTCCGTGGGCACAGCCATTCCCAGCTCCATGGGCACAGCCATTCCCAGCTCCGTGGGCACAGCCTGGCTCAGCAGCCATTCCCAGCTCCATGGGCACAGCCATTCCCAGCTCCATGGGCACAGCCTGGCTCAGCAGCCATTCCCAGCTCCATGGGCACAGCCTGGCTCCCACAGCCATTCCCAGCTCCATGGGCACAGCCATTCCCAGCTCCATGGGCACAGCCATTCCCAGCTCCATGGGCACAGCCTGGCTCCCAGAGCCATTCCCAGCTCCATGGGCACAGCCATTCCCAGCTCCATGGGCACAGCCTGGCTCAGCAGCCATTCCCAGCTCCATGGGCACAGCCTGGCTCAGCAGCCATTCCCAGCTCCATGGGCACAGCCTGGCTCCCAGAGCCATTCCCAGCTCCATGGGCACAGCCTGGCTCAGCAGCCATTCCCAGCTTCATGGGCACAGCCTGGCTCAGCAGCCATTCCCAGCTCCGTGGGCACAGCCTGGCTCCCACAGCCATTCCCAGCTCCATGGGCACAGCCTGGCTCCCAGAGCCATTCCCAGCTCCATGGGCACAGCCATTCCCAGCTCCATGGGCACAGCCTGGATCCCACAGCCATTCCCAGCTCCATGGGCACAGCCATTCCCAGCTCCGTGGGCACAGCCATTCCCAGCTCCATGGGCACAGCCTGGATCCCAGAGCCATTCCCAGCTCCATGGCACAGCCATTCCCAGCTCCATGGGCACAGCCATTCCCAACTCCATGGGCACAGCCTGGATCCCACAGCCATTCCCAGCTCCATGGGCACAGCCATTCCCAGCTCCGTGGGCACAGCCTGGATCCCAGAGCCATTCCCAGCTCCATGGCACAGCCATTCCCAGCTCCATGGGCACAGCCTGGCTCCCACAGCCATTCCCAGCTCCATGGGCACAGCCTGGCTCCCAGAGCTGGTGGTTTGGTTTCTGGGCTGTGAGGGACACCTGTGTCCCTGTCCTGGGCCAGCTGCCACCAAGGGCACACTCTTGGGGTGTTTCCTTCTGGTCATGTCCTGAGCTGCTTTTCCCATGCTGGGTTCCTTTAAATCAGCTCTGCAGGAAGGGAAGGGGTGATGGCCCTTTTTGGGGAGCTGCAGCACCTCTGGGTGGGAGCAAGGCCGGGGTCACAGCAGCTCAGGGTGTGCCTGTGCTCTACAGAGCTGGAGGATGGTGGAGCAGGTGAGGCCCCAAACCAGTGCCTCCCGGAGCTTCTTGTGTGCCCATGTTTGCAGGGCTGATATCCTTATCAGCCAGGCCACACCGGCCTCTCCAGGGGTGCAGAGGAGATAGCATGATGTGCTGGGACGATTGGGAGTGCTTCCTAATATTTTTTTTAACATTAGGTTTTGTTTTTTTGTTTTTTTTTTTTTTTGTTTTTTTTTTTTTTTTTTTTTTGTTTTTTTTTTGGTTTTTTTTTTTAATGAAAACTCCGGCACAAAGTCTTTTTGCCAGCCATATCTGCTGATACCTGCACTATGGCTTAGTTTATCTCCTAGCCACTGCTGAGGTGTCCTGGCAGAAAACCTGCAGCATGCACACGAGAGAGGCAGAAATGTGGTACAAAAGGCAATCCCAGAGGTGTGCAGCAGGATGGGCTGATTTCAGAGTATCTTTGTATTTAGGATGGAAGTCTTGTCAGTGGGAGTGCTGCAGAAGCAACATTGAGGAACGAGGGGACGGGACCTGTGCCTTTTGCTGTGATTCTGATTTTGTCAGGGAAGGCATTTTGAGGTCTGAGTGCATTTTTGCAGGTTTTACTCAGGTTTTCAGGAAGTGAGCCCCTGTGCTTAGCACCCAGCTTGGATATGTTGGATATTAGGAGGAACTTGCTCTGTGCTCCTCAGCCACCCAGCAGCTCAACCTCGATTTTGTTTAGGAAAAGAGGTGAGGGCTGTCGTTCGCAGAGCCCTTTCAGCTTGGCAGTGGTGGTTTTCCTGCCCTGAGCACGTCCAACACCCGTGCACTTCTTCAGCAGGGGGTGTTCTGAAGGAACTCTCCCCCATCGGTGATGCTTCTGAGTAGGAAGTGCTGGTGGTGGTAAAATGTCCCATCCTCGTGGGATGGAACCTTCCTAGCAGGCAGTGCCAGTCCTGCACTGTGGCTCTGAGGGGATTTGGCTGACAAGTTGCCTGTCCTGAGGTCCTCTGGAGTTTTTTTCCCCTCTCTGAAGCACAGAGAGACAAGGGCTGTTTGTGAATGATCTGGAACAGAAGGATCTTCCAGGCTCTTCCTTGCCCCTTTGCTGGGTTGGGTTTTGCAGCCCAGTGAAGGTGGAGAAAGGAGTGTGTATTCCAGATTACTGTGCTTATTGCTTGCTTAAAGAAGAGCTGTATGGCCAAATCTTCCTTAAATCCGTGCGTGGGTGGTGTTGCTGGGACTCTTTGGTGTTGGGCTCTTTGGTCCCAGTGTGGGCAGGGGATTGTCCTGGAAACTGGCTCAGGAAGCTGCTGAATGGGTTGTGGGGAATATTGCCATGATGTGTGGAGGTGGTGAGTACCTGAGCTGCAGACATCCCTCTGGCTGGTGAGGATTGCAGGCAGGATTGCAGGCAGGATTGCAGGCAGGATTGCAGGCTTTCCCTTAACCCTGATCATTCCCAATCCGTGCCCATCCTGGCTGCAGCCAGTTGCAGATTAGTTGGCCTTAAAATAGAACTAAAATCGTGTGTTTTTACAGCAATCTCAGCCCAACACTTGCCATGTGCTTTTTGGGGTTGGTTTGTGCTTCCTTTGTTTTGGGGAAGGCAAAAAGAGGAAGCAAAGGGAAAATCTGTGCTGTTTGTCACATGGAGCTTGTGGTTTGTGAGAGCCCTGCTGAACCAGCTGTGGTGTGCTGAACTCACTGGGAAAATACCTCTGGAGACACACGCCTGCATCCCCTTGGATATTTGAGTTCTGGGATTGAGGAGTCATAAACTTCCTTTTTCCTTGAACCCGGGGAGAGTAATAACCCCAAGAGGTTTGGTTTCCATGTTCCATGCCCTGACTTCAGGCATATGAGGTCAAATTCAAGTGCTTTTGGGATTTCTCATGCCTAAAAGGGAAGCAGAGATTTCACTGGCTTTATACCCCCAAAAACTGAACAAGTGATGTAGGAAATCTCAGTTTATTGGGAAATGTGCTTTGGAGCCCTTGTTCAGGTGGGCTCGTTGTGTCTGGTATTTCAAGGCTGGAGTGTGGGGTGGGGGTGACAGGGAATTCAAACACCAGATGTGGGCATGGATGCTGTGGCAGTGGGAGCTGAGCCATGAGGGAGCTGTTGTCTGGCGTGGGTGATGCCGGGAGGGGGTGGTGGCACAACAGCCTTTTGTTGGCAGTGAGCAATGGGCAGTGCAGCTCCTGTCCCTGTCCCTGTGGGAGTGCTGTGAGCAGCGGGAGAGCTCTGCTGAACCCAGGTGGCCTTGGTAGACTCTGAATTCTGCATGGAAATCCTTGTGCTGCATCCTGTGGGAAGAGTGAGCTGTGCTGCTCAGGCACAGCAGGGACTCCAGGGCTGTGGCATCTCTTGTGCTGCCTCCCACTCTTGGGAAAGAAATAAAATACTGTCCCTGGCTACTGAATTCTCCAATTCTGCCTGGTTTGTTCCTTGTCCCTGATTTCTGTCCTTCCCTCTGCCTGCAGCAGTCCTTGCACCTGACTCCAAAGGGCATTGGCCATGGGTATAAATATTCCTCTGTGGCTGCAGAGCCCTTAATGTTACAGTATTTTCCAGTATGATGAAGAAATGAATTTTATAAACTGGTTTCTACTTAATCCATAAAAGAAACAGTAGAAAAAAGCAGGTGTTAATCTCAGAGTCTGGAGAGGTCAGTGGTGTAAGAAGCAGCGAGGGTGTCACAGAATCATGGAATAGAGTGGGGTGGATCGGACTTCAAATATTTTGTCCACACCCTGCCCTGGGCTGGGACACCTTCCACTGTCCCAGGGTGCTCCAAGCCCAGTCTCCAGCCTGGCCTTGATTCTATGATGTGTAATTCTATGATCAGGTGTGCTGACTTCTGAGGCAGCTAACAAAGCCATGGTTTTGAGATGATCAGGGAAATCTGCAGGATGAGAGTGTGAACATATTTCAGGATATAACTTAAAGTGTGTTTGGATTTCCCTGTGGAGGTGACTTAGAACACGGGTGATACGGGAGACAGGCCTTGCCAGCTTTGCAGGGGACCCTCAGCTCAGTGTTTGTGTAGCTCCCTGCTGGGTTTCAGGTGGATAATCCAGTTTGGAGACCTGTCCCTCAATACCCTGAGTGTTCCTGGCCCCCTCATGATGCTGGATACTTCCAGCCAGGACAGGTTGTCACAAGGTCCCTCTGTCACAGCCCTGCTTGGCTGAACTGGGGCAGCTGTTGGGCTCCCAGGATTGCAGGAATGCTCTGGTCCCAGGGTTGGGCTGCTGGGAGCTCCCTGAGTGCCTGTGGATGGATGCTCAGGCTGGAATTCTGCTGTGCCTGGGACACAGGGACAGTCTGGGATCCTCTGCCTGATGCTGTTGGAGCTGTCAGAGAAGAAGTCGAGTTTTAGGAGGGACAAGGCTACCCAGAATGGTGCAGAGCCTTGCTGGTAGAAAGAAAATTTTAGAGAAATTCCATGGGCATCCCTTGTGCTTGTTAAGTGTTGGGAGCAGAGTGTGAGCTTGGCTTGTTCATTCCTTGCTGTGTCCTGTTAAGTTCCAGCAGAGCCACACAGTTTTAATTACAGATCCTCTGTAGGCAGCATCTTCCAGCATCCAGAGCTCAACCTTTGGCTGTTGGGATATCACCAAAACCACAGCTGTGGAGCTGGCAGGCAGAAACCATTTTAGTATCTCCTTTTTCACCTTCTTCTCTTTGCTCTGTAGATAAACCTGTCCTGTGAGCCCTTGCAGGGAGATTTGTTTATAGCCAGGGAGATTTGGTACAGTTGTTAAAATTGGGAGCATCTTTCTCTTGCACAGCACTGGCATGCTGAGCAGCCTCCAGGAGCTCAAGGGTCCCTTCAGAAGTAGGAAGCAGGTCTTTAAATTATAATTTGCTGCTCTTTTACAGCACTGCAGTGTGTAGCTGCTCTGCCAGGCTGTAGAATCCAAGTCACTGAAAATCAGACTCCAGGAGTTTTAGACTGAAGCTCTTTTAAGGAACTGATGCTGTAAATTGTCTTGTCAAACTCTCTGTGTTTAGATTTGTGGTGTTAAGGAGCTGAAGCAGTTTTTTTTCAGTCAAAAAAGGGAGAAATGCTATAAATGATATTTTTAAAAGAAAATCTTTCAAGATTTTTGCAAAACCTGTCATTGTGAGTGGCTGGGATACAAGAGCTGTGCTGGGCTGGTGGGTAGGGTGAGTGATGGGGATGCCAGAGTTTTCACTAGTCTGAAATTCCTATTATTCTCTTGAAATAAAAAAGGAAAATATATATTCAGAGCAGCAACATCTGCTGGCTTGGACAAAATCCACGTGGGAATTGAGACCTGTACATCCAGAGGAGCTTGGACAGCTGAGGTAGGGTCATGCTGGCATCGTGGTAAGAGGTAGCAATGGTGTTAGAATAAGGAATCTCCTCTCTGATGATCTTAGCACATCCACAACAGCACTGGTGTTGCCACGAGCCTGATTTTGGGGATAAGCCATGGCATCTGTCCGTGATTCCTGTCCTGCTCTGTCTGGAGCTGTGTCCTGGGCTGGGCATTGTTGCCTTGGGCTGGTCACTCAGGGCTTCCATGGAGCGTGTCCTGCTGCTTTGGGATCCTGCTGCTGGGAAAAGGGACATCCTGATGTTGATATGATGATGTTTGCTGTCCCCTGGCTGGGTGCTTTAGTCCTCCTTATGGTATTTTGGGATATTTTTTCTCTCTGCTGTGTCCTGGCCATGCCTCCCATGCACAGCTAATTCTGGCGCTCCGAGGGCGAATCCCAGCGGTTTTTGCTCCCTCGCAGAGCTAAAAAATCCCGGAGGCTCAGCTGCCTCCACCTCTGGGTGCTCTGTGTCCATGTTTGACCTCCCTCAGCTGGGTGCTCTCCAAATGCAGCACTCCCCAAAGCCAGGGACCCATAAAACGGGAAAGCTGGACAGGACAGAATGCACATCCAACCAATATGATTAATGCAACGTTCTCCCCTTTATTAGTGAGAAGATGGCAGTTTTTATACACTTCTATATAGTTTACAGTTTACAAAGGCACTCTGATTGGCATGCTAACATTGTTTACCTTTGCCTTTAGGTGGTCAGGCTTTTCACACTGCAGCTCTACTCTAATTCATGCTTGGATAGCTGATTACTTTGTATTTACCTTAACATAATTTCTAACTGCGCCACAACTGAATTCTCACTGCATCAAAGGCTCCTAGGCCCCATCAAGGCTGCTTATCAGGGCCTAGTCTAAGTGGGTAGCTCAATTCTCACTTCAGACATAAAGCATGCCCTCTCTCTCTCAGAAATTCTGTAACAGCTCCCGGTGCTGCGCAGGGAGAGCCGGGGAGAGCCGGAGATCTGCCGAGTGCGAGCAGGAATGAGCAGATCCCGCTGACCACGAGGGCTCTGAAGGGCACCTCTGCTCCTTTCTCTGCCTCTGGACACAGGAGTTGCTGCTGGCTCCAGGCTGGGTCAGGTGCCTGCCTCGTGTGTGGGTGCTGATGGATAGGGATTGATTTCCCATGCGGATTGGCACGGGAAGGGAGCTGGGAGAGCAACATCTCAGTTTGCTTGGGTGGGAGAGCGAGGCTCTTTGAATGTCTGCAGCTGATTTAGTGCAGTCACCTTGGAGACCTTTGCTTTGTGGAGAAGAGAAGATGATTTTAGCAGCTCTCTAAGGGTGGGAAGGGATCCCTCCTGGGAACACAGTATGTGCTGCAGTGTGAAGGGATGACTTAGGAATGAAAATGGGGGCTTGGTTCCTTTAGGGCCAACTCACCCCTCGTAGAAAGTGTAACAACACTGTGCACTGGTCTGAACTTACCCTATGGTGCTGAGAGACATGAACTGCAGGCCTTTAGGAGGCACAAGGAAGATTTCATGTCCTCCTGTCAGGCTTGGATATGGCCGTGGGATAAATGTCAGGGCTGAGCAGGTGAGGGATTCCTTGAGATGTTTGGGAGTTTGGAGATTTGAGTTCCAGGTCAGGCAGAGTGGCTTCCTTCTGTGTAACAAGCAACCTCAGGAATCAGGTTGGCAGTGGGTATCCCTGGATTGCTGCCCATTCTTTCCTGGTAGGGACCATATCTCTATCCTGTAGTGAGCTTGATCACCAACCCTTTCTGAGAGCAGCTCTAGGCTGTGCCTGTAAAGCCTCCCTGCTCCCATGTTGTTGTGGAATTACAGAGTCATTGAGGTTGGAAAAACCCTCTGAGATTGTTGAGGTCAACCATTAACCTGCCATTGCCAAGGCCACCACTGACCCCTGTCCCCAAGTGCCACATCCACACAGCTGTTAAATCCCTGCAGGGATGGGGATCCAGCACTGCCCTGGGCAGATGTGCCAGTGCCTGACTACCCTTTCTTTCCATGCAGAAATGTTCCCAAAATCCACCCTGAGCCTGCCCTGCCCCAGCCTGAGGCCGTTCCCTCTGCTCCTGTCCCTGTTCCCTGGAGCAGAGCCCGACCCCCCCGGCTGTCCCCTCCTGTCAGGAGCTGTGCAGAGCCACAAGGTCCCCCCTGAGCCTCCTTTTCTCCAGGCTGAGCCCCTTCCCAGCTCCCTCAGCCTCTCCTGGGGCTCCAGCCCCTTCCCAGCTCCCTCAGCCTCTCCTGGGGCTCCAGCCCCTTCCCAGCTCCGTTCCCTGCCCTGGACACGCTCCAGCCCCTCCAGGTCTCTCCTGTCAGGAGGGTCCCAGCGCTGCCCCAGCACTGGAGGTGCCCCAGCAGTGCCAGCTCAGGGGACGGGCACTGCCCTGCTCCTGCTGCCACCCCAGGGCTGGGGCATATGAGGTCTAAGCAGACTTGGACAAAAACAATGATGGAAGGGAGAGGGTATAAAGAACCACAAAATTCTGGATTCTGGAGGTGGGACAGCTGGGAGAAGGGAGAAAAGCAGCAGTGGAAATGAGATCAGAAAGCCAGTGTTGTGTAGTTGGAATTTTGCTTTTAGAGCAGCCAGAAGCAGTGAACACGGTGGGATGTGGATGTGTAAGGAGTGATGGGGTGTTGCTCCTCCAAGGGAACAAGCTCCATAAACACCTCAACCTATCCTTGTTTCTCTGTCTGATGACCTTTTCCAGCTTTAGTGGATTGCATGTGAATGCTGCCGGCTTGGGACATCTCCACAGGTCTGTGCTCTGCAGGAGGGTGCCTTGGAGGCGTTTTGGGGTCAGGTAGAGCGGTGCTGACACTTCCTTGTCCCTCTGTTCCCGTGCAGGACACAGGCAGAGATGGCCCACACGTGCCGGGGCACCATCAACCTGTCCACGGCCCACATCGACACGGAGGACTCGTGCAACATCGTGCTGTCCAACGGGGGCAGGACCTACCACCTGAAGGCCAACTCGGAGGTGGAGAGGCAGCGCTGGGTCACGGCCCTGGAGCTGGCCAAGGCCAAGGCCATCCGCATGCGCAACAACCAGTCAGGTACAGTTCCCCCTGAGCAGCCAGAGCCTTCCAGCTGCTGTGCTCTGCTCACCCAGCTCTGCTGTGCTCTGCTGTGCTCTGCTCAGCCAGCTCTGCTGTGCCCTGCTCACCCAGCTCTGCTGTGCTCTGCTCACCCAGCCCTGCTGTGCTCTGCTCAGCCAGCTCTGCTGTGCTCTGCTCACCCAGCCCTGCTGTGCTCTGCTCACCCAGCTCTGCTGTGCTCTGTTCAGCCAGCCCTGCTGTGCTCTGCTCACCCAGCCCTGCTGTGCTCTGCTCACCCAGCCCTGCTGTGCTCTGCTCACCCAGCTCTGCTGTGCTCTGCTCACCCAGCCCTGCTGTGCTCTGCTGTGCTCTGCTCACCCAGCTCTGCTGTGCTCTGCTGTGCTCTGCTCGCCCAGCTCTGCTGTGCTCTGCTCACCCAGCTCTGCTGTGCTCTGCTCACCCAGCCCTGCTGTGCTCTGCTCACCCAGCCCTGCTGTGCTCTGCTCAGCCAGCTCTGCTGTGCTCTGCTCACCCAGCCCTGCTGTGCTCTGCTCACCCAGCTCTGCTGTGCTCTGTTCAGCCAGCCCTGCTGTGCTCTGCTCACCCAGCCCTGCTGTGCTCTGCTCCCCCAGCCCTGCTGTGCTCTGCTCACCCAGCCCTGCTGTGCTCTGCTCACCCAGCTCTGCTGTGCTCTGCTCACCCAGCCCTGCTGTGCTGGCTGAATGGTGCAGAACCCACCCAGCTAAGGTTTCATGCATAGCTGGAGGTTGCTGATGGTCTCCCAGGGACACAAAGGGTTGGACGCAGCCCTGCTGCACCCCTTTGTCATCTCAGCTGCCTGGGCAGCTTTGAGCAGGTCTTTGGAGCCCTGGGAATGGATGTGAATTGTGGAGAGGCAGTAACAATGAGCACTCCAACAACTTCTGGAAGGCAGAATGAGGTGTCTTTCTCCTGGAGACTTTGTGCTGGGAATGCTGTAAATGCTGTGGTCAGGGGGCTGGGCACCACACGGGTGGTGTTCCATATCCTGGGGAACTTTGGTGGATGAATGACACAGATATTTCTGCTTCTGCCCCTTTGTTGTGGTGTTTATTGGAGTAGGTTTGGGACAGTTACACGTTGTAAAGCTGTCAGAGCCTTGTGCCTGGTTCACAGCTCCTCCCCAGGGTGCCATTGTTCTGCTCTGTAATGGGTCAGTTAGGCTTGGCAAACAGAATATTTTAGAAATATTTCAATGATTCTGTGAGTTTGTATTTCAGTGTCTATAACTCCTCTGGGATTAACACTGGGTTTTCTTCTCCCAAGCAAGCACAGCTTCAAGCTGCAGTAAACAAACTTCAGAAATGGAAAGGAGAAGGCTCCAGGGAGACCTTCAAACACCTTCCACAGCCTAAAGGAGCTCCAAGAGAGATGGAGAGGGACTTGGGACAGAAGTGCCAGGACAAGGGGGAATGGCTTCCCACTGCCAGAGGGCAGGGCTGGATGGGATATTGGGCAGGAATTGTTCCCTGTGAGGGTGCTGAGGCCCTGGCACAGGGTGCCCAGAGCAGCTGTGGCTGCCCCTGGATCCCTGGCAGTGCCAAGGCCAGGCTGGACATTGGGGTTTGGAGCAGCCTGGGACAGTGGAAGGTGACCCTGCCCATGGCCACATGCTATTTAAAGTCCCAACCCAAAACATTGTGTGATTTTAAGTGCTGTGAACTTTCTGTTCCTTAAAATTCCAGCTCTGGAATATGCAAATACTGACAGAGAGCCCAGCTGATCCAGGAGAAGGGGGAAGTTTCTGGGCACACTTGTTTAGGGTGGACACTGCTGATCCTGGCTGCACTGAGGTGGCTGTGGGGGCTGTTGAGTCCTTCAGCTGGGTGGGTGTGTGGGAAAGGATCTCCTGGAGAGGAGGGGGTGTTCTTTACCTTCCCTTGGGCACCGTGGGGCTGTGGCAGTGCTGGGTCAGGGTTGTCAGCCACGCTGCCTCCCGAGTCAGGCATAGCTATTTTGGTTTGTGTCTGCCCATAAAAATAGCAAATGCAGAGGCTGGCTGTGCTGAGACTGTGGCTGTGCTGAGCTCTGGCTGAGGGCAGTGCTGTGGATGTGGCTGTGCTGCCCCGAGGCTCTGCTGACTCAGCTGTGATCCAGGCCATGGAGCTGATGGAACAGAAAATGCACAGCAGACTCCTGCTTTTCCAGGCTTTCCTGATCTGATCGAGGGGATAAGACACTCTGCAAATGGGTGCTGAAACCTTGTGCTCTGTAAGTGAGTGCTGAATCCCGAGCACATCAGTGAATTACTTTATACCTTAATGTTCACCTGGCTGATGGTTTGTGCCAATTAGAGATCTTTTAATTATAGTAAAGAGTGACTGCATGTTTGGCTTGAATCAAAATAGAATTCCTGATGTTGTGTCCCTATGAGCATTGGGGTGGATGTTTGTAAGTGAAGAGGTTCTGGGATTTGCTGTAAAAGTCCCCAGTCCTTCAAGTCTGCTCACGTGCAGAATTGCCTGAGTTGTCTCTCTTACCCTGAGGGATCCCCAAAACCTGTGTGTGTGTTCCCCAAGAGCTGCTCTGCAGAGCCCAGGTGGGCTCCAGTGAGTGCCAAGGGTGGTGAGCAGCTGAAGGGATTTGTGCCCTCAAGGAGGAGCATCCATGGCTCTGGGAGGCCAGAAGGTGGGGAGAGGATGGCAGAGGGAGCAAGTAACGTGGGCAGAGGAGCAGGTTTGTGTCTGATGCTGTCTGTCCTTCTGGGAAAGGACACAGAGAGCATCCTTGTGGCCTCTGTGCTCATGGGCACTGCCTGCTGCCCTGCCTGGTTCAGAGGCCATGGCCTCACCATCCTCACTGGGAAGAGATTCTTCCCAATATCCCATCCATCCCTGCCCTTTGGCAGTGGGAAGCCATTCCCTGTGTCCTGTCCCTCCATCCCTTGTCCCCAGTCCCTCTCCAGCTCTCTGGAGCCCCTTCAGGCCCTGCAAGGGGCTCTGAGCTCTCCCTGGAGCTTCTCCTCTCCAGGTGAGCACCCCCAGCTCTCCAGCCTGGCTCCAGAGCAGAGGGGCTCCAGCCCTTGCAGCATCTCTGTGGCCTCCTCTGGGCTCTCTGCAGCAGCTCCAGGTCCCTCCTGTGCCTGCCCAGGGCTGGGGCAGCTCTGCAGGTGGGGCAGAGGAGCAGAAACCCCCTGCCCTACTGCCCAGGCTGGGGCTCAGCACAGGGCTGAGGGGCTTTCAGGGCTGGGGCAGAGCAGCCCTCACCCAGCAGCACCCCAAAGTCCTTGTCCCCAGGGCTGCTCTCAAGGAGTTCCTCTCCCAGCCTGTGCTCATGGCTGGGATTGCCCTGAGCTGGATGCAGGGCCTGGCACCTGAACCCTGTGAGGATCTCCTGGGCCCTCTCCATCTTCCCACCCTCCTGGGTGTCCCCATCCTTCACTGTGTCAGCTGCACTGCTCAGCCTTGGATCCCCCACAGGCCTGCTGGAGCCTGGGCTGGGATTCCATTCATGGCTTCTGCAGGAATCAGTGATCCCTCAGTGCTGTCAGGGTGTTTGAGATTTGATGGGAAATTTGATGGGTAGGAGGACTGACAAATTGCAGCCCGTATTTTTTTTTCACTGCTGGGTCACCATTTTGGGGTGGGTGAAAAGGGTCTTTCCCCCAGGAGTTCTCCTGAATTGAACAGCTGTGGAAGTGTTTTTAACTCTGTTTTTTACTCAGCTGCTGGCTGGAGCTGTGCACCCACAGGGGCCATTTCACAGGACTGATTTTTATGTCTGTTTGTAACAGCAAAACCTGTCCCCAAACCAAGTGTGGGATGGGAGATTTTGCTGTTCTGTGCATGGGGGAGCTCTGGTTTCCCTTCTGCCCACTGTGGTTACAGGAATATTTTGGTAATGAGCTGTGACCTGGGACACTGGTGCTGGGAGATGTGACCTGAGCTCCCTGTCCTCATCCTGCTTCCCAGGAGAAACCAGCCCAGGGGGAAACCTGCCCGGGGATTCCAAGCAGATTAGTGGCAGAAAGTGAGAGTGGAGCTGAGCTGCTGGCTTAGCTCTTTCCTCAATTATCACATGTGCTTAATTCCTCTAAAACACATGTAGAGTGTGACAGTAGGACAGGACAGTCCCAGACCAAGCTCTGCTCAGCCAAACATGGCATTCCTGTTGCTAGGTGGGGTTGCAAAGTGTTGGTAAAGTTGTAGTAAACTTGATTTGTCTTCATCCATCACCTGCTTTTATCAGTACTGGCTATGGCCCTGTGCTGTTACCTGGCCTGAAAATCAGATTTCTGAGTTTACCCTCTATATTTGGTGACTCTAGCTGATGGATTTTCTTTAAACAAATACAAAAATAGATAATAAAACTATCATATCTTTTTAGAGCAGTATCATGACATCCAGGAATTGTATGAGTACTGAATTAATAATTGTTTTCTTGGCTCTGTAATAAGGGGGTCTTTGGAAAACTGTGCAGGGAAGGGTGGAAATCTGTTCCTGTTATTTTAAACACTAGGAAAACTCCCCAGAATGGACTTGGGCTGCTTGGAGAGAGAGTTGGTGACTCCTTTTGGTTCCCTACTTGGGATCCCAGCAGGAGAGAGGGTGAAAGCCATGTTGAGATTCCAGTGCTCACCTGGTGAGGAGCAGATTCTGGGCTGACAGAACGGGATTTTGGTGTTGATGGTGCTGAAATCCAGGAGTTCACTGGACAGGTCAGTGCTGGTGTCTGTGCCAAGAGCAGCTCACCTGCCAGCCACTCTCAGAGGCATCTGGTTCCTTTGGCTGGGGCTGGAGTGAGTGCAGAAAAGCTGGGAATTGATAGAGTGGAAAAGAAGGAATGCAGGTTTGCTCTGTGTGCTGCTGTGATCTCTTCCCTGGAGATGCCCTGTCAGTGACTCACAGGGTTTTCAACAGAACTTGAAAAGAAAACCCAAACAACCAAACAGGCACAAGAAAAACCAGAGAAATAAAATCTCTTCTGACAAGGGAAGGAGGGTGATGGAAAGTAAATTTTTCATCTGAGAGAAGGACAGCTGAAGGTGCCACATAGATGATGGTTAATGGTACAGGAAATGTGCTGGAGCCCCAGAGAGGCTGAGGGAGCTGGGAAGGGGCTGGAGCCCCAGGAGAGGCTGAGGGAGCTGGGAAGGGGCTCAGCCTGGAGAAAAGGAGGCTCAGGGGGACCTTGTGGCTCTGCACAGCTCCTGACAGGAGGGGACAGCCGGGGGGGTCGGGCTCTGGTCCCAGGGAACAGGGACAGGAGGAGAGGGAACGGCCTCAGGCTGGGCCAGGGGATTTTGGGAAAATTCCTTCATGGAAAGAGCTGTCCAGCCCTGGCACAGCTGCCCAGGGCAGTGCTGGAGTTCCCATCCCTGCAGGGGTTTAACAGCTGTGTGGATGTGGTACTTGGGGACATGGATTATTGGTGGTTTTGGTAGTGCTGGATTAATGGTTAGACTTGATCCTTAAGGTCTTTTCCAACCTCAACAATTCTGTGACTGTCTGAGTCTAGGAAGTCTGAGGAGAAGTGCTTGTAACAAGAAAAAGGAGGGAATTATCAGCTCATAGGTTTAAATGGAGCAGGAATAATTAATATTTTGTACAACATCCAATTAAATGGTGGCACTTGCTGCTGGGAGCCAGAAAATCCAGGGAGACTCAACAGATTTGGGCACAGTTTCATCCCTTGGGGTACAGGCTGTAAGTGGCTGTGTGTGGAATGTGACCTGGGGGCTCCTTGTGCAGCACAGCTCTGACAGTGAAGGATCAGTGCCCAGAGGAACCAGAGCCTGTGCCCTGTCCCAGTATCCTGTTTCCAAAATACCAACTGCAGTTTGCATGCTGGGGAAGAGATGGATTTTCCTGAGGGTTTAGGCTGTTCATCCCGGGGACGATTCACCTTGAAACCAGCACCCTGTGGTGTGGGTCAGTGATCTGGGATAATGGGGATTGATTACTTGGGATACCTAGTTATTCCTTCTGCCGTAATCCATTCTTTTCTTCTTGAAAAACAAGGAGGGATTGCTTTGGGGGCTTTCTGTGGGCTGCAGGAGGGTGGGAGCTCTGAGCAGGGAGAAGAAGAGTGGAAGAGGGCTGGTGGTGCCCTCTGCTCAGGTCCTGGGGTGAATTCCTTTTGTAGGAGAGTGGAAAGGGAAAATCCAGCTCTGGAAAGTTGGGTTTGGGGGGATCCCATTGCAGGGCTGGGGTGCAGTTGGGTGGGTGGAAGCCAAGGGCAGCTCAAGCCAGCAAGGAGTTCCCCTTCAGTGTCCCAGATCCAGCTTTATGGCAGCGTAAAAAAATAGCCATAATTCATTATTCTCTCTAATCACTCCAGTGATAATGTCACTTTTGTTGCTCTACTCATTTTGGCTGTCTTTTGTCCTTTTTCCAAGGCAGGGGTTTGTTTGCAAAAGCCATTTTGAGTTGGGCCTGTGACACTGCAAAGCATCTGGCACCTTCCCTGTCCCATTCCATGAATTATCCCCTTGTTGCTCCCCCGGCCTCACAGGAGCTCCTGGCCAGGTGGCCTTGGCGTGTGGCTCTGCTGGGGCTGTGGCAGGACAGGACAATTCCTGTCATTGTTGTCCCAGCTCATCTCTGGCTGTAACAGTCCAGCTATTCCCAGCTCTTCTGACAGCAGCATTCCCTTTTCCCCTCCTCCCTGTGGGTTTCCCCATCACTGTGAGCTCTTTCCCTGTGCTGAAGGGCTCTGCCTGCCAGCTCTGTCACTTTGCTCTTCTAATTGTCTTTTTATCCTTGGAGTCTGGATTTTCCCAGGACAGCCAGCTGTTGTTAACTATGCCAGGAGCTGCTGCCGTGGGAAATAGAGCTGACAGTGCTGCTGGTGGACTTGTTTGCTTGGATTTCCCATTCCTAGTGATTCCTGTCTCCTCTCAGTGCCTTCTGCTCTCACCTGTGTGAGCATTGGCAGGATGCTCTGGCTCCCCAGTTTCCTGATGGGCTGGGGTGGGTTGGTCCATCTCAGCCATCCCCAGTGAGCTGCAGCCAACACTTCAGCTCCTCCTGCCACAGCCACAGGGATGCTGGAGGCCAGGAAGGGTTTGCAGAGGGATCTGGACAGGCTGGATCCATGGGAACCTGTGCCAGGGAGGGGGACTTCAAACAAAGGCCTGGAGTGACAGGTTAGATGGGATACTGGGAAGAAATTTTCCCTGTAAGTGTGCTGAGGCCTTGGCACAGGGTGCCCAGAGCAGTGTGGCTGTCCCTGGATCCGTGGAAGTGCCCAAGGCCAGGTTGGATGGAGCTTGGAGCAGCCTGGGACAGTGGGAGGTGTCCCTGCCCAGGGCAGGGTTGGGACTGGATGAGCTTTAAGGTCCCTTTCCACCACAAACCAGTGTAGGGTTCTCTTATCTACACAGCCTCCAACTGCTCCCTTCTCCTGGCTGCTGCCTGGAGGTGCAAACACAAGGAGGATGGGAGGAATCTTTGGATTTTTCTATTTCACAAGCCAGGAACCACTTCCCTCCCCTCCCTCCCCCGCATTGTTATTTTTCTAATCTGTTTTTAATTCCCTTGCTGCTGTTTTCCACTCCACTTGCATGTGGGGATGGAATAACCCCAGAACTGAGCGCCCCTCCTCGCTGTGGTGCTGCTCTCCCCTGGTCCCAGGTACCACAGCACATCACTGTCGTTGTTTTGCAGATGTAATCCGTGATAATCATTGCCAGCCGAGGAACCCAGAAAACAGGACTTACATAACAGCAGGAATTAAACATTCCAGCAGGGGCTCAGAGCAGCCACAGTATTGAGGCCATTCCTGCTGCTCCTGCCTCATCCTCCGGAGTGGGCACAGGAGCTGTGGCTGCTCCTCAGCTCTGGGTGGGGCTGTGCTCCAGGGGAAGCTGTGCCTGCCCATGGCAGGGGTTGGAGCAAGATGAGCTTTAAGGTCCTTTCCAACCTGAACTATTTCATGATTCTGTGACAGGACACAGGGAATGGCTCCCACCGCCAGAGGGGAGGGATGGATGGGAGATTGGGAAGGAATTGTTCCCTGGGAGGGTGGGCAGCCCCTGGCACAGGGTGCCCAGAGCAGCTGTGGCTGCCCCTGGATCCCTGGCAGTGCCCAAGGCCAGGATGGGCATTGGGGCTTGGAGCAGCCTGGGATGGTGGAAGATGTCCCTGCCATGGCAGGGGAGCTGGATGAGCTTTAAGTTCCCTTCCCACCCAAACTGTTCTGGGATTCTGTAATTCAGAAGTGGGATGGGAATTGATGTCACAGCTCCTGTTGCTCCAGTGCTGCTCCTACCCCTGCCCAAGGACAGAGGCACATCCCCTCTGCCTGCCCTGCCCTGTGCCACTGCCCAGAGAATCCCAGTGCTCCCTCTGGGCAGTGACCCTGTCCTTTCCCACTCTGGGTCTGTCCTAGGGCTCCCCAAATCCCTCAGCAGGGCTGGCATTCAGCTGTGCGTGGGGAGCCAGCCCCTGGGGCAGTTTCTCAGTGGAGGTTTTTGGGGCTCCTGTGTTTCCAGCATTGCAGGTGAGGCTGCAGCAGTAACCCCCTGGAGATAAACACAGGAATGTGAGAGAGCAGAGGAGTGCTGGGGCGAGGCTCTGGGAAGGGCTGGCGCAGCAGGAGCGGAGCAGGGGTGGGCAGGAGGCTCCGAGCCCACGCCAGAGCTGGGAGAATGCTCCTGCTGGAGGAGAGGGGTGGGATGTGCAGCACGAGGATTCTGGGGGAGGTTTAGATTGGATATGGGGGAAAATTCCTTCATGAAAAATGTGCTCAGGCTTTGGAACGGGCTGTCCAGATGGTGGAGTCCCCGTTCCTGGGGATGTGGCACTTGGGTACGTGGGTGGCCTTGGCAGTGCTGGGACAGTTGGACTCACGGATCTCAGAGGGCTTTTCCAGCCTGAGTGATTCCACAATTCTCTAAACTCTGCTGGCACACCAGGCCTCTTCTTTCCTCACCAGGGTGACCTGGGACAGCTGTGGTGAAGTAAAGGCCCTATTTTGGCTGAGCTGATGCAGGAGGAGTTTGGTGCAGGAACACTGGGAGGAGAAACCCTTGTGGTCCTTACTCAGTCCTGCCTGTGGGAGCTGGGAGGGTGGGCAAAATCCAGGGGCTAAAGTATCCTGTTGTATACAGAGGGCTCAGTTCACTCCTTGGCACGTTGGAGAGCAGATTCTTCTCCAGCAAAAACGGGAGGGAGAGGGATAAATTCCTATGGTGAGGATTATGCTGCTCCTGGAGTGGATAAATAGCAGGGAAAAGCTGGTTATAAATTGATAAAGTGATAAATACCAGAGCAGAATGGTTTCTGCTGTGCCATGTTTGTATGTACCACAAATCCATTCTTATTTCCAAAACGCTGTGGATTGTGTTAGTGGAATGTGTTTCTCCCATGCCCATTTCCTGTGTTTCTTTAAATCTTGGTTTTTTTCCCCTCATTTCGTTATTTATGGCCCTTTCCCCCTGTGCCACGGACAAGCACTGTGAGTGTGTGGCCTGAGTGACGGGATTTCCATCATTCCATGTTTTCCAGCTGTTTATAACTCAGTGTATCCTTTCTCTCATTCTCAGTGCCTTTTTTGTGTTGCTTCCACACGATCTCCTCCCTTCCACACATCTTTTTGGGGAAGGAATTTCCCAAGGTCACTTGGCAAGGCTGCAAAACCCAAACCAGTGACCCCTGGGTGGCTGTGCCCACATTTCACCTGAACTCAGGGCTAATTATTTCCCTTGGGGAATTGCAAGTGGTGCTTTATGACTTCCAGCCTAAGGGGTTGAACAGCCTTTGCAGGGTCACAGAATCATGGAATGGTTTGGGTTGAGGAGACCTTAAAGCTCATCTTATCCACCCCCTGCCATGGGCAGGGACACCTTTATCCCAAGAGGGCAGAACTTTGCCCTTCCCAGTGCCCAGCGGGTGCCCAGCAAGGAGGGACCATCTGCACTTTTCACCCTCAGATGGAACTTTTCACCCTCAAGTTCCCAAAATGACAAACCCAGTCAATACTAGCAAGTGCAGCAGGGAAGGAACAACGAGGATCATCCTTCCCACTTTTGCACCCACGCAGGAAGAAGGGTTTTTGAGATCCCAGGGAATCCACAGTGCTTGCCTGGCAGGGAACCAGGGAAGACTCACCCTTGGTGACAGGGTTTTGGTGTTTGAGCAAGAAAACACTTTTTTATATACTACCAACTTGTTATTTTTCACAACAGGAGAAAAAATGTGGTTTCCCTAAGTAGCAGTGACACACCAGGTTTATCTTGGGAAGACTTTCAAAAATATTTGTGCTAAAAATAATATCAAAACTTTCAAGTACTTCTAGTGCTATCTAAAATGGGAGCATGCATTGTATTTATATGCTAGAAAACCTTATTCCCAAACTAAGAATTACAGGTTTCTGGAAAAATAACACATGAAAAGGGACTGGACACACAGATAAAGCAAAACTTTATCCCCTGGATAAAGTCCTTGCTCAGCCTGGCTCTTGAGCTCTCTCTCTCAGTGCTGGGAACAGACTCTGCTTACTGATTTTTAAGGCAAGTTTCACCTGTACGTAGTTTTTAATGCCACATTTAGTAACACATCGGGGATTTTCATACAACTGGGAGCACCAAGGGGGAGATTTCCAGCTCAGGGAATGAGTTCATATCTCACTGTTGCTGTCAGGCATTCAGAATTCTCACAGGCTTTTTTCTTTACCTGGCACAGAAAAGGGCTGTTGGAGATAAATCAAGTTTGAACTCTGGAAACAATAAAATGAGTGAAAACTGATCCTTCAGTGGGTCTGAAGGCACCTCTGGAGGGTTTGGTTGGGGCAGAGGTGTCAGGGCTGTTGGACACTCAGGAATGAGGGACTGGCAGGAAACCTTGTGGTGTTTGTGTCTAACGAAGCCCAACAGCTCCTGCTCCTGGCTACAGAAGGGAAAATGGGATTTGGATTGGTGGTGGGATACAACAGCTCTGTGCAGTCCTGGCAGGGCACAGGGAATCCCTCAGGGTTCTCCCTGCAGATAAAGGAGTTTGGGCTGGATGTTCATTTGTCACTCAGGTATCAGGGAGTTGATGGGGCTCACAGCTTGAGGGAACACCTGCAGAGCCATGTGTGGCTTCCATCCCCTTGGGATTTCTGAAGAAATCCCTCTGGACAAGGTACTTGAGATATCTGAGCAGACTGCAGTCACAGAATCACAGAGTTGAAGGCTGGGAAAGCCCTCAAAGATCACCCAAATCCCTCTATTCCCCAGCACTGCCACGGCCACTGCTGACCCCTGTCCCCAAGTGCCACATCCACATGGCTGCTAAATTCTACCCTGCAGGGATGGGCATCCAGCACTGCCCTGGGCAGCTGTGCCAGGGCTGGACAGCTCTTTCCATGAAGGAATGTTCCCAAAATCCACCCTGAGCCTCCCCTGGCCCAGCCTGAGGCCATTCCCTCTCCTCTTGTCCCTGTTCCCTGGGAGCAGAGCCCGACCCCCCCCCCCCCCGGCTGTCCCCTATTGTAAATGTAGGTGAACCCAATGGGAAGAAATGCTGATGTCTGACTCAATTCAGAAGGCTGAATTATTTCTTTGTTATAATTATGCTAAAATACATTAATATACTATATAAAAGGAGGATATTAAAACTCCATACTACTTTCTCTGAGTCTAACACAACTCATGACCCTCTCTGGAGAGTTTAGACACAGGAGGGTTGAATTGGCCATCAGGCTCAAACAATCCTCACCAGAATCCAACCAAGCCATCACCCCAGGTAAACAATTCTCCAAACACATTCCACATAGGAAAAATAAGGAGCAGAAATAGAAATTGTTTTCTCTTTCATTTCTCTTTGTGCACCTCTATGAAAAATCCTGAGAGGGAGAGAAATGTGCTGCCACAGCCCCCTCCTGTCAGGAGCTGTGCAGAGCCACAAGGTCCCCCCTGAGCCTCCTTTTCTCCAGGCTGAGCCCCTTCCCAGCTCCCTCAGCCTCTCCTGGGGCTCCAGCCCCTTCCCAGCTCCCTCAGCCTCTCCTGGGGCTCCAGCCCCTTCCCAGCTCCGTTCCCTGCCCTGGACACGCTCCAGCCCCTCCAGGTCTCTCCTGTCAGGAGGGTCCCAGCGCTGCCCCAGCACTGGAGGTGCCCCAGCAGTGCCAGCTCAGGGGACGGGCACTGCCCTGCTCCTGCTGCCACCCCAGGGCTGGCACAGCCCAGGTGCCCTTGGCCTCTTGGCCCCCTGGGCACAGCTGGGCTCATGGCCAGCCAGTCACCAGCACCCCCAGGACCTTTTCCTGTGGGGCACTCTGTTGTTCACTCCCTGCTCCCATCGCAGCCATGCAGCAGGAGCAGGTTGCCCTCTCCTGGCTCGCTGCTTCCATGGATCCCTGGCTGCCTGTGGAGCTCCGTGTGCTTCCAGGTTTCCCAGCTCCTGCATAAACCCTGTCCTCCTGCTTTGGAGGAGCCGAGGTTATTTGCTGCCGATGCTTGACTTTGCAATTGGCCTTTCATGGCTGTCTTGGAAAAGAGGAATTTACCAGCCAGACCTTGCTTGGACACTCCAGTTGGGCAGGAGAATTCGTTTTTCTGTGGGGAAGAGCTGCTCCTCCTGTCCCAGCATTCCAGCCCCTTTCCCAGCCCCAGAGAGAGCCCCCAGGCTGCTCACAGGCGTGGGGACCCCCAAATTCCCAAATTCCCCCTGCTCTGACATTCCGGGCTGGAAGTGGCACAGCTGGGCTGTGCTGGCACCTTGTGGTGCCTGTGCTCCTGCAGCACCTTGGCTCCTCCCAGTGCTGGAATCTGGGGCCAGCAGAGGCTCCTTTGGGGCATTTCCCCTGATCCACCTGGGAAATTTAGAATTCTTGTGGAGTTTTAGGAATTTTTAAGCTCAAATTGTCACTCTAGGTAGTGAAGATCAACTTGCAGACGATACAATGCCGCTTTTATTCTGCTCAGCTTTTTATTTTATTTGAGGAAAATCTCTCTTGTGTAATAACTTGCAGCCTCCTCCATTGGCTCCATTGGTGAGGGTTGGAATGGGATTCATGAAATGCTGCTTCTGCTGTGGGATTGGCCCTGCTGGGCTGAGGATATTTGGTGCCCTGGGTGGGCTCAGCAGCCTGTCCTGCAGGAGCCCTGTCCTGGGACGAGTGTGAGCAGGGATCCAGCTCCTGCCTCCCCCAGGAGGCCGTGCTGGAGGTGGAACACAAACCTAACGTGGAGGGCAGAGCCATTTCTGCCAGGATGGATGCAGCCCCAGAGCCTGCCTTTTCCCATGGAAAATGACTTCTCATGGTGCTGTAATAACATCATGTTGGCAGGGATGCAGCTCCTGGAGATGGAGAACCAGGGAGTTTTGACCTCAGTTATTAGATTTGTAGCTTCAACTAAAAATTTAGCTCTAAGGAGTGTTTCCAATTTAAAATGAGTCTCCTCAGGGAGCAGCTCTCCCTCTGGCAGTAACTCATTTACGAGGAACTCAAATATTCATTTATAGTTAAAGCTGGGCAAGGGAAGGGAAAACAAAGAGGGCTGAAAGCATGACAAGATGGTAAACACCCAATTTGGGATTCTCCCTGAAATGTGCTGGTAGGAGCTTAAACTGCTGCCAGAGCCTCACTGAGGGGTGTGGTGGGTGTTGGATTGAGGAGCACAGTGGTGACAGTGGCACCCTGGGTTATCCCTCAGCTCCTGACAGGGTGGAGGGAGGAAGGGCTGAACCTTTGGATGGTGTAAGGTGCTGACACTGATTTGGGAGAGGATGTAGGGATAGAAAAGCTGTTAATCCTTTTTAAACAGGCTCCTGGGTGCTGCAGGTAGAGGTTTTTCCAGCCATGGAGGTTGGTTTATGAGGAGGAAGCTCAGGCTGGACATCAGGAAAAATTTCCGTCATGGAAAGTATTGTCAACACTGGAAGGGGCTGCCCAGGGAGGTTTGGAGTCCCCATCCCTGGGGTGTCCAAGGAGTGACTGGAGGTGGCACTGAGTGCTCTGGGCTGGGGACAGGGTGGGGATCAGGCACAGCTGGGACTCGATGGGCTGGGAGGGCTTTTCCAGCCCCAGGGATCCTGGGGTTGGTGAGGAGTCTGGTGCTCCCAGTGCTGCCAGGTCTGGAGCTGGGACCTGCAGCCAGCCCCTGAGCACAGGCAGCATCACTGCTCCCTGCTCCCAGAAATGCTGCAGGCTGGGCTTGTTCCTGGCAGGATTCCCTGCTGGAGGAGTACAGCTCCTTCCCATGGAGAGCGGGGTGCAGCAGGCTGTGCTGCCATCCCAGGGCACTCACTTACCTGGATGTAATTCCTGCAGACTGCAGGGACTGATGGGCTCTGTGGGTTTCTGTCCCTGCTGTGTGACCGGCTCTGAAATCCCCAGCTCAGACACTTCTCTCCTCCTTCAAGGCAGCTCAGGTGGTCCCTCCTTTCTATTCCCTTCCCTGCCCTCAGGAGCCTGACCCAGAGGAGCATTTTCCTGCTCCCTTTCCCTCCTTGGCATCTTGTCAGTAAGCAGTGCAGAAGAAATGTACTGGAGGGCTTTAAACAAGGAGAGGAATAAAAAAACCCTCAAATTCCTTCCAGGTTCTGCCTTTGCTCTCCAGCTCCTGGATGAACCAAGTTCCTCCAGCAGTCTGGGAGCAGAACTGTTGGAGTGTGATGGAAAACTCATGTGTGAGCTTACACTGCCTGCTTACACTAAAACAAGGGTTATTTTGGTTATTCCACTGATTTCCTTTTTGAGGTTGAATTGTGTAACTGAAGAACCCAAGATTTCTGTAGCAGACAAACCCACCATGGGATTTGATGTAACCAAGGTGGGGCGGGTGGGGGAGTTTCTTGCACTCCAGCAGCATTTTTGAGAGGAATAAAATAAACAGAGTTCAGGAGCAAAGTGTTAAAAAAACCCCAGTTGTTGGGCAAAGCTGTTGAAGAGCCTTTGGGGAGCTGTTCCTCTGGAGACAACCTTTGTGGTTGACTTGGAGCATGCTGGATTCTGGGCATCCTGAGTTGAGATTTGCAGCCTGGAGATGGGGTTTGAACTGCTCAGGACCTGCAGTGGTGTTTCCTGGTGATATCCAGGGGCTGGAGCTCTTCTCAGTCAGGAAGAAAAATCCCCCAGTATAACTGGTAGGTTTTTTTCCTTTACTTTTTACTGTGTAAATAATTTTTTCTTTGATTCACACAGAGCAAAAGAGAAGATCCAGTGTTACCTCCTTGCCCAGAGAAGGTTTAAAGTGCTGAATGTATTTCCTTTTGGAAGTCCTAAAAGTTTTCTGACAATGTAAGCACAGAGAGACTGGCTTTTCCTGGGAGGGAGGAGGGGACCAGGAAGGGCTGGAGAAGAGGCCCTGGCACAGGGAGTTTGTGGATTTCCCTGGATCCCTGGAAGTGTCCAAGGCCAGGCTGGATGGGTTTGGAGCAGCCTGGGGTAGTGCAAGGAGCCTTTCCCCCATGGCAGGGGGTGGGAATGGATGAGCTTTAAGGTCCTTCCCACCCAAACCACGAGTCTGGGATATTTCAGACACGTTCACTTCACTCCTGTGTGTGTGAATTTATGTGGGATGGTTTTGGGCATCATACTTTGAATGGACAGCAGGGATTTGGGGAGCTGAGGGACACCCACCTCTCTAAGAAACACTGAAAAGAATAAAATTGTATTAAAAGCAGCAGAGGATGAAGATGTGTTGAGTGTTTTCCAGTACAATGAAGGTTTTTGCAGGGGGAAGTGGCCACTTCTCCTTTGTGTCTGCAGGGGGCAGTTGGAGCAGGGAGATAATTTGAGTGTTGGGAATAATTGCTTAAAAAAATACAACAATCCCAAAGCAGGAACACCTGGAATCAGCACAGCTGTTTTATTTTGGAATATTTGGGCATTTCTGGAAAAAGTATTTCAAGGCAATACTTGAAAGAGTATTTCAAGGCAATATTAGATTATATACAGTAAATTACTATATTTAAGATCTTATAAATAATGTATTAGAAGGCATCTCTGTACAGGCACAAGTCCCCAGAATTTTTTTAGGTGGTTTTATCACCATAAGATTTGGCAAGGACTTGAAATTGGGCGAGGAATGTCTGTGTCACCCTTGACATGCCGCTCTGCCCTGATGTGCTCCAGAAGAGACTCCCAAAAGGGCTGGTTTTGGACTTTTCCACTGGAAACTTGTAACAGGTGAAATGTCCCAAGTTTCTGTTATTTTCTGAGCCTGTTTTCCATGTGCTGGGGCAGCGCAGCTGCTGTGAGTGAGGTGAGGAGAGGGAGAGGGAGGAGGAGGAGGAGGAGGAGGAGGAGGAGGAAGAAGAGAAGGAGGAGGCGGCACTCCCAGCCCTGAGCACGGGGAATGAGCTGCAGGGAGGGGAAGGGAAGGGAAGGGAAGGGAAGGGAAGGGAAGGGAAGGGAAGGGAAGGGAAGGGAAGGGAAGGGAAGGGAAGGGAAGGGAAGGGAAGGGAAGGGAAGGGAAGGGAAGGGAAGGGAAGGGAAGGGAAGGGAAGGGAAGGGAAGGGAAGGGAAGGGAAGGGAAGGGAAGGGAAGGGAAGGGAGGAAATGAGGATATGGAGCCTGCGGAGAGCATCCCGGGGGAAGGCTGGCCCGGGCTCGGAGCCTGTCCCTGTCCCTGTCCCTGTCCCTGTCCCTGCCTCCCCTCCGGAGCGCTGGATGAGGAAGAGGTGCTGTGGCAAACGCAGTATGTAATTCCCTCAATGTGGCCTGGGCAGGAGGGGGCTGAGCTTTCTGCGTGCAGCCTGTGGGGCTCCTTTGGGGCGTGCAGCGGGTTTGGGAGAGCCCCTGGAGTTGGTCAGACACTTGAATTGATGATGAATGGATAAAGTGATGGCTCCCATGATTTATTAAAAATATATGGCTATTGATCTAGTACCGATATCCAACTGTGAGGGACAAAAACTCTCTAACAGTTTAAAGTTAGAAAGTGTGTGTTTATTCTGTGCTGGGCAGCGTGCGGGACAGCTCCCAAATCCACACCGCACCTTCCAGGTGATTACAGAGTCTTTTTATCCATACAAATATTGAATACCCAAAATGCAAATACATATTCATAATTTTGGTACATCCCATTCCTCACTTCGTATGCTAATCACTCCAAAAGCCATTCAGCATGTGTAGTTTGTCCCTTGAAATGGGTCGGTGTCCCTTTCATGGGGAGGGGTCCCAAAATGAGGAAGTCAATGAAGTCTTCCTCGTTCTGACCTTTCTACCTTTTCAATGCAAATATGACAAATGAACTCTTGGTAGAACTCCCATTCTTTGTCTTCAATTGGTTTCAGAACAGAGGAGACCCACAATTGTCTTATGTTCCTAAAAACTATTTGTCAGTTTCTATATTCTTCATTATAAACCCAGCTAACTAAACATTGTGCTGACAAGCAATCAATTATTAGTTAACTACTAACTCTTAACTTCATCAAGGCCTACTCATTTATTTTAATTAACTCTAGTAAGGCTTATTTCTAACTAAAATCTTAGCTTCTCTAAATTCATTAATATTTATGTTTCAACCATATGTGGGGGGGTCCCTGTGTGGGGCAGCCCTTCATCCCACCCTGCCCCATGCTGGATGGGGCTTGGAGCAACCCCACGGGGCTGGAACGAGATGGGATTTAGGGTTCCTTCCCAGCCAGCCCCTTCCACGACTCTGCCCAGTGCAGGGAACCTCTGAACCAGGGAGAGTTATTGTAACTGCTCCAAATAAAGCATTTCCAATCGATTTTAATGGAGGAGCTGGAGTTTGAGGTGGTTTGGTCCCACTAATCCTGGCAGGGCTTTGGAACAATCACCTGATGTTTTTATCACTTGGTTTGGGAGGTGGATGTGGCTGAGCTGTAAAGATACTAGAAAATTAGGGATTATGGAGGCTTTCAAGATTAACTGGATCATGATAAAGGAGATACCAGGCTGAGGAGTGCAGCTGGGAGTGTTGCTGGGAATGCTCAGGAATGGGAAACCAGAATTCTTGAAGTTCTCCAGTTTGTTTTGGAATTTCATCAAACTTGGAAAAGAAGTTAGACTAAACCCAAACTGCAGCCATCCTCTGACCTACCCACCTTGTCTTCTTCCAGGCAAAATATTTTGGAAAGTAGAAGCTGCATTTTAAAATGGCTTTGTAAATTTGATACAGTTTCTGGCAGATGAATGGTCTGGTGTTGCTGGGAGGTCCATGGTGTGGGAGGGTGTTGTGGGATGCTGTGTGTGCCTTGAGGAGGTGGATGTCTCCTCCTGGATCCCCTCATTCACTGTGTTCATCCCAGCCTTTCCCTGGCCCTCATCAGCCCTGGCTGCTCCACACCCTCACTCCTGGTCCCGCCTGAGTCACCTCCTGAGTTTCAGTTGCTCAGCAAGAACTAACGTCACAATTCCAGCATTTTCTTTGGAAAGAAAGGAGAAAGCTCATCCTGACACAGGGCAGGGAGCCTTTCCCAGGCACTTTCTGCTGTTCCTGGGACCCTGGTAACTCTTGATTTGCAGCAGAATGAGCTAAATCCAGGGATAAACCTGCAGTCTGTTGATTAACAGGGAACTTGAGGACTGATCTCCAAATGTTCAGATGAGTGACTGAAATATTTGCAGGAGGAGGCTGGGGGCAGCTGGCAGGAAAGATGCAGAGCTGTGTCAGTTTGGGAATGTGATCCTTATGGAGAGGATCTTAGGGGGTTTTTTTTTGGTTTTTTTTTTTTTTTTTTTTTTGTGGTTTTTTTTTTTCCATGATCCTGCCTTGATTTCCTGCAGCAGGAGTGAGCTGTGTCTCCTCCAGCCCTGCTGATCAGGGATTGGAATCAGGGTATAATACAGAATATAAAAGTGTGTGTGTCTGTATATGTATGGCCCTGTATAGGTATTAACTCTGGTCTCAGTGTCAAAACCCTGATCCTGCCTCCAGCTGGGCCTTGGATCAGATATCAGAGCTGGAAATTCTTATTTTGAGCAAAATCCCATCAAGACCTTCCTCTCCTCACCAATTAAAAATCCAGTCTCTTGGGGTGGTCATTTTCCTCTTAAGAACTGCTGATTCTTACCCAAACTATCAATAAATATGCCAATAACGTAATGAAATCTTTATGTGTATGTGCACTGCCAGCATTAGTTTCCCTGGCTTGAATGCGCAGAGTAAAGATTGTGTGATCTGGCTGAATTTCTCCTTTTTCCACCCGGAGTTCTTGCATAGTCCCTGCCTCTCTATTTAAATGTGTCCTCAGAAAGTCGTCCCAACTTAAAAGCTGGAATACAAATGTTTCCTTCTTGCTGTAAAATCCTTGTGATCCAGCTGGAGTGAGAAAAAAAAATGATCAAATGCAAACTGTTAATCCCTGTGGGTCCTGGAGATTCCCAATTCCCGCTCAGTGCTCTGGGTCCCACTGCACACACGCAGCAGCTCCCAGCTGCAGCTGCTGGGCTCTGGATTGGGATTTATGCTGCGTTTTATTCTAGAATTACTCATTCCCTTGAGACTGGGAAAATTAAAGCTAAGAAAATCCAGTGGTTTTGGAATGGAGGGACGAGAAAATGGATCTCAGGGAGAACAGGGCTGGAGGAGCCTCCAGGGGTTTGTTACAGATCTGTTGGGATGTGAAACGTGCCCGAGTGACTAAAATGGATAATGGACTTTCTGATAAAAAAATAAAGGAATTCTGGTCTTTATTTTAAGCCAGTGTCCTAAAAATAACCTCCAGCAGCATTTAAAGGGACAAGCTTGCAAATCTCCCCCTCCCTCCCCAAAAATCCAGCATCCCTCTGGCTTTGGGGCTGGGTATCCAAAGCACCGCTCCGGAGCCGGTCCCAGCCGAGCCTGCCCGGGCTGGGGCTGCTCCTGGAGTTCTCTGTCCCGTTTTTTTTGGCAGGATGAGGCTGTTTCCCGGCAGGGATGGAGTTAAGGGCTGCTCCGTGGTGCATGCTGGTACGAGGCAGGTTTGGTGATGGAGCCGTAGTGCCCTGCTGCCGGCATGTGCTGGGGATGGCTGATGGGGAGTGTGGCACTGGAATAAGGACATTTCCCCGGGCGCTGTCTCTTCATCCCCGTGGGTTTTCCTCCATCCTAAAGCTCGCAGCCATGTAGGAGGCAGAGCGAGCCGCGGTGGGGATGAAGGGTAGGGGCTGCTGGGAGACAGGATCGCTCCGCTCCTTCTGCAACGCCGGCTGCCTGAATAAATTCCACAAGGGTCAGTGGCCTTCCCGGCGCTCTGGATGCATCCCTGGGGCTTCCCTGCTCTGCTGGGGTGGGGTGGAGGAGGAGGTGTTTGACCACGAGATGAGCAATATTAGGGATGCACATGTGGAATCTGCCCTGCAGGCATCATGTGCTACAGCCCTGCTGGGTTTGGTTGGAGATGGACTAATTGTGGGACTCCTGCTTTATCAGGTGTTTAAAGCATCCAGACTCCAGATTGACTTCGTTTTAATACAAAAACCCCTTTAAATTTGCTGAGAATTTGTTCCATTCAGGCACCTTTAATTGCAGAGGGTATTGGGCTGTTTGTCATGGGTAAGTCGGTCCCTGTGTTGGTGTCAGATGTATTTTTTTAGTTCTAAGCCAAATTCCTTTGAGTCGAGATGGAATGAGAGCTTTGCTGTGTCGGTCCTGTGCTGCTCCCTGCCCACGCCGTGGTGAGAGGCAGAGATGTTCTCCAGGAACACTGAGCTGTGATTCAAGGTGTGCACTAAAATGTCCTGTCTGTTACTACCCTCTGTGTTATTCCAGGTATTTCCAGCACTAAAATGTCCTGTCTGTTACTACCCTCTGTGTTATTCCAGGTATTTCCAGCACTAAAATGTCCTGTCTGTTACTACCCTCTGTGTTATTCCAGGTATTTCCAGCACTAAAATGTCCTGTCTGTTACTACCCTCTGTGTTATTCCAGGTATTTCCAGCACTAAAATGTCCTGTCTGTTACTGCCCTCTGTGTTTTTCCAGGTGTTTCCCAGTCGAGCTCAGTGCTGGGTGTGCAGCAGCACTGTCCTTCATGGCATAAAGGATGCTCTGCCCAAATCTGCATTGCTTTGGGAGAGAAATCCCCATTTTAGTGTTTTATACTGAGTGGGATGAAGCAGGAAAAGGCTGGGGGTGGGTCCTGCCTTTCAGTTCAACTTCTGTGTTGCTTCATGGCAGCACTTACAGTTCATGGAAGTGTTTGAGGCCAGGTTGGACAGGGCTTGGAGCAGCCTGGGATAGTGGAAGCTGTCCCTGCCCATGGCAGGGGGTGGGACTGGATGGACTTTAAGGTCATTCCCAACCCAACCCATTCCATGATTCCTCAGTGGAGGGGCTGAGCAAAATCCGGTGTCTCACAGTGAAGGCTGATGGTGAGAAATGAGGATTTGCAGGGTGTTCTTTGTTTCCTTGCAGACCAGAGACAGCTCCCCTGGTCCTGGGCACTGGCAGCTCATCACATCCCATGTTTTATTTTATTTCTATCCCTGCTGTGTTCCAGGGTCTGCCTGCAGGGACCTGGAACACCTGGTGATTCACACCTGGGCCTTGTGATGGTCAAATCCAAATGTTGTTTCTTTGATGTAGTTTGGGATAATGGCAGGACACAGGGAATGGCTTCCCAGTGCCAGAGGGTCAGGATGGATGGGATATTGGGCAGGAATTGTTCCCTGGGAGGGTGGGCAGGCCCTGGCACAGGGTGCCCAGAGCAGCTGTGGCTGCCCCTGGATCCCTGGCAGTGCCCAAGGCCAGGCTGGACGGGGTTGGGAGCAGCCTGGGATGGTGGAAGGTGTCCCTGCCATGGCAGGGGTGGAAGGAGATGGGCTGTGAGGTTCCTTCCCACCCAACCCATGCCATGATCTCATGGTCCTCTGTCACTCTACTCCCTCCTGTGGTCCCGTCCTGCTCTCAAGCATCACTTCACAATAAATTATTTTATCTAAATGCAATCTCCTTCCCCCAGAAAAGGCTGAGGAAAGGAGGAATGCAAATAGGTCAAATCAAAATTCAAGCAATTGAGGATTTACAGCTGGCTTCAGATGACCAAAAAAAAAAAAAAATCTGTTTTATCAAATCCAGATTGTCCTGTTCCCTTTGCTTTCCTTCTCGAGCTGTTTTTCCAGTTGGGTGACGTAAGGACATGTGTGTTCCAGGAGTTCTGCACAGAGCTTTACATAACAAGGCTTCAGTGAAGAATAAAATGCCCCAAACCAGAATTATTCTCATCAAAAGCTGAAACCAGCCTTGTGTGAGAATTTGGGGGAACGTGAGTGGTGAGCACTGGAGAAATGGGGAGTGGGCTTGGGAGGGGCAGGGAAGAACCTGGGGAGAGGTTTCTGAGGGTATCTGAGGTGAGACTGGGGTATTTCCATGGCTGGCCTGGTCTTTTTTCTGCCCCCAAAGCATCTTCTCCCATTTTATGGTGGTATTTTGGGCAAGCTTTGCAGTGACATGTAAAAAATTTTCCCTGTCTGGCGGGGGGGCATCTGTTTCACACATGTGGAGCAAATTTGACAAACCCAGAGGCTTTGGCCCTGGGACATGACAGGCAAATATTTGTCATGTTTTAGCAACAAACGGAACCCCAAAGCTGAGAAAATGTTGGCTTTTAAAACCAATTTACTGTAAAAAACTGTGATGTGCAAAGTGTGTTGCTCTGGTAAGCACATTCCCCATTGGAAATGCAATATTTTGGATGAGAAAATACATCCCAAGGAGGCTTTGCTTTTCATTTGGAAATCCTCATGCTGTGATTTTTTTTTCCCCTACCAAAATTTTGTCCTTAAATCCACTTATCTCCTCAAAAGGAGCTGTCTGAAGTATGTTTAAAATGCTGATGACTCTTAATGAGCAGCCCAGGGAAAAGCTGGGCCTGGCTCTGCTCAGCAGGAGATTCCTTGGGAACAGAGGAGCTCAGCCTGGAGGCTTTGGGTGGCTTTAGGAGTTCCTTTTGTGCTTGTAAGGAAAAACCAATTATTGAATCTTTGGGTTGAATGATTCCATACTCCAGAAGGATTGGGTTGAAAGGGTCCTTAAAGTGCCACCCCAGCCATGAGCAGGGACAGCTCCCACTGTCCCAGGCTGCTCCAAGCCCCATCCAGCCCGGCCTTGGGCACTGCCAGGGATCCAGGGGATGGCACAAATTGTGCCAGTGCTCTTTTGATTATACAGAGTCAAAGGAAGGTGCAGATGGATTTAAGGAGATTATTTGTTCTGTGTTTGTGTGTTAAGGGGCTGATCTGGTTCAGTCAGAGCTGATGGGATCTTGGGTTTTGAGTTTGTGGCCAAATTAAGGAGGAAGAACTGAGGTGCTGAAGTCTTTAGAGATAGAGGAATGCAGGCACTTCACTTGCTGTGCACAGGAAGGTCTGTGGGTGGCTAACAGATAAAGATAATTAGCTTATCATTAGCTAATTTTGAGGCTCTCAAAGCTCTTGCCAGTAGAAGCAGCGCTGTTGCTGCTTGCAGAGGGCATTTCCATCAGGAATTTCCCTCCCCAGCTCCATGCCTTGTGTTTGGTGCTGGTTCCTTACCATGCTCAAGTGCAGTCTGTTAATATTAATATTTGGTGGTGACATGGATGATTATCCTCAAAGGAAATCAGATCCTGGGCTGCACCTGGCCCACAGCTTCAGCACAGAGGGGACCATAAAACAGATTGAAAAATGCATTTCTCTCCCTATAGACATGCAGAGTGTATTTATTTCATGGCCCAGCTAGGAACCATTTAAATGAGTGTTTAAAGTCTGCTCAGGAGTGAGTTGGATTAAATTTCCAGGAGGACCAAGCACATGTGGCTGCTGGAGCATTGATGATGGACAGGCTGTATCCTGCTCCCAAAGCAGATATATTGGTTCAGCCTTTATCCAGATTTATTTAGAAATTCCTTGAGGTGGGGAGCTCTTTCCTGAGAGTTTTGGCATGAGGAAGTGCTGAATCCATGGGCTGCATCCTGGTTGTTCTGCTCCTGGGTTAAGAGTCGGGAGTTTGGGCTGGGGCTGTGTCTGGCTGGAGCTGCTGGGGAACTGGAGGTGTTTTATTGCAGCTTTAGCAGTTGTGGCTGCTGATTTATTTGTGAAAAGCACTTAAAATCTGTAATCCTGGCTGGTGGATTCACCTGGTTTAAAATAAAGCCCGGATTCACCACGGCTGAGCCGTGGGTCACTCAGGGTGCATTGACATGGGGCCTGCCTGGTGTCCTTTGCTGGGGATGGTTTTTCCAGGTGAAGTAACGATGTAGGAATGCCCGTGGAGAGGTTTGGAGATGTTTCATGTTGTGGAACCCTTGCATTTCAAGAACTGGGAGCTCAGGGAGCTCAGTGTGAGAAGTGGAAGGAAACCCCCCCATGACTGCCCTTGACCCCAGGGCAGGGGGAGGTGGATGTGGAGGTATCTCTGTGCCAGGGGGGATTCAGGCTGGAGATCAGGAAAGGTTCTTCCCCCAGAGGTGCTGGCACTGCCCAGGCTGCCCAGGGAATGGGCACGGCCCCGAGGCTGCCAGAGCTCCAGGAGCCTTTGGGCAGCGCTGCCAGGGATGGACAGGGTGGGGTTGGTGGGGGTCTGGGAGTGGATGATCCTGTGGGTCAGCTCAGGGTATTCCATGATTCCATTCCATGATTCTCACTGGGATGAGCTCAGGGGGCAGCCAGTGTCCCTGGCCATCAGGGAATGTCAGTGCCTGGAGCTGGCCCAGCCCATCCTTCCCAGCAGGGAACCCTCAACGCTCAACAAAGCAGCAGATCATGTGCTGAGGGCAGGGAATGTTCATCTCCTTTCCAAAGGTGCCCTCTCTGCCCTGTTCCCTTTCATTTTTAGCAGTTGTGGAGGTGGATTCCTGCCCACAAGCACATGTGGCTTGGCTGGGAGAGGATGCATCCCAAGGATGTGCAGGTGCCATGGAAATGGTTCAGGGACACGGTCTAGGGCTGGGCCTGGAGGTGTTGGAGGTTAATGGTTGGACTCAATGACCTTAAAGGGCTTTTCCAACCCGAAAAATCCCGGGATTCCATGAGATGGATGCACTGCCCAGGAGCTCCCGGTGCGGGCACAAGGCAGGAGCTGCTCTGCACCTCTGAGCTGATCAGCAGCAATCACTAATAACAGGAGTTTATTAGCTGTATCTTAATTACAAAGCACCGTAATTAGGGAGGAAGTGGCCATCCTGACAGCCTGATGGTGTTAATTAGAGACCAGAAATGCTCTTATAGAACTGGAAGGGAGATGAACTCCCAGCTCCATCAAGCAGCTCTGCAAATAGAGGCCCTGGCTGCAGCAGGAGTGGATTTCTTTATTTCTTTTCCGTTTTTTCCCTGATGTCTCTGCACTGACAGCCAGCACAGCACTTCCTGAGGAGACTGTGCAGCATGGAGTGCCCTTCTCGCTGTCTGTGCCGAGCTGCTGAGAGATCCCAGGGATGGACTGGTTGTTCCGAGGAGCTTTTGGTAGTAAATCATTGACAGGACCTGCTGTGCAGGGAGCAGAGCATGGCCTGGCCTCAGCCCTTCCTGCTCTGTGTCCTGCTGCTGGAGCAGCTGTCAGTGCAGCCATTGCTGCTGTGCTGGTGCTGCCTGCAGGGATCAAACCTGGATTTCCCTGTGCTCCCACAGCAGGAACTGGGCCTGCCCAGGAGGGGGCTCGGGGTTGTCCTTGCTGTAAAGGAGGTGGGTGCCAGGCATGGGGCCCATGTAGGATGGTCCATGGCTCACCACAGGCAGTGAACTGTGACTCCCTGCTCTAATCTCGGGCAGGTGACAGTGCCCTGGCCTTGGGGACAGCTCTGTGTGACACCCATGAAATCACCTGTCCTTGCAGGGGACGTGACCTGGGGACAGAGGGGCTGGAAAGCTGCTGGTGGGAAAAGTCCTGGGGGTGCTGGTGGCAGTGGCTGGCCATGAGCCCAGCTGTGCCCAGGGGGCCAAGAGGCCAAGGGCACCTGGGCTGTGCCAACCCTGGGGTGGCAGCAGGAGCAGGGCAGTGCCCGTCCCCTGAGCTGGCACTGCTGGGGCACCTCCAGTGCTGGGGCAGCGCTGGGACCCTCCTGACAGGAGAGACCTGGAGGGGCTGGAGCGTGTCCAGGGCAGGGAACGGAGCTGGGAAGGGGCTGGAGCCCCAGGAGAGGCTGAGGGAGCTGGGAAGGGGCTCAGCCTGGAGAAAAGGAGGCTCAGGGGGGACCTTGTGGCTCTGCACAGCTCCTGACAGGAGGGGACAGCCGGGGGGTCGGGCTCTGCTCCCAGGGAACAGGTACAGGAGGAGAGGGAGCGGCCTCAGGCTGGGCCAGGGCAGGCTCAGGGTGGATTTTGGGGAAATTCCTTCATGGAGAGGGCAGGCAGGCTCTGAAAGGGGCTGCCCAGGGAGGTTTGGAGTCCCCATCCCTGGAGGTGCCCAAGGAAGGCCTGGATGTGGCATTCAGTGCTCTGGGCTGGTGACAAGGTGGGGATTGGGCACAGCTGGGACTTCATGGGCTTGGAGGCTTTCCCTGCCTGTGGGTTCAGAGGGAGCAGGATTGAAATCCAAAGGCAAAAGGGATGGAAGCTGGGTGGGTGCATTTTGGGGCTGCTGCTGCCCCACTGCCATCCTCCCCGAGCCCGAAGCTGTGGGCAGAGCAGGGGGGCTGGGAGGCTCCCAGCTCCTGCAGGTCTCTGCTGTGCCTTTGGCGTGTCCTGACCTTGGGGAATGGAGCACGGTGGATACCTGACACCCCTGGATCCTCTTACCCCGGGTAAGCTGAGCCCTGCCAGCTCAGGAGGGGTTCAGTGCCCATCAGGACGTGTCTCCTCTCCATGGCTGCGCTGTGGCTCAGCCTGGGACAAGCTGAGCTCTGATCCTGAGGCAAGGGACACGACAGCTGCTGGATTTGGGGGAAGGGAGGCTCAGGGGCTCTCTCTGAGCTGCTCTGGGTGGCCCAGCAGCAGTTTGGGCTGGGCTGTGTGCCAGCACACCATCACTGCTGTTGTCCTGGTGCTGCTGGGTTTTGCTGTTCCCCCGTGATCCTGCACAGCCATGGGTGTGACAGGGGCAGAGCCAGCCCTGTTCCTTCCCTGCCTCCCTCTCCCTCTGCTCCCCATCCCTGGGAGTGAGGGCCTTGTCATCTCCTTCTTGTTCCCAGGGTTAGTGAGCAAGGAGAGAGCTGGCAGGAGTGCAGGAGTGTCCTTTGCACATCTCCCACTGCTTTCCGTGAGCTGGACAAGCCTGGGGCAGGATGTGTGTTCCCTGCTGGTGGGAGACTTCCAGAAAAAAAAAAAAAAGAAGCTCCTGGTAAAAAAAAAAACATAAAATAAAAAAATCCTGGGCTGGATTCACTGTGGTGAACCCCTGGAAGCAGCCCTGGCTACACCAAGGATGATGTTATCCTCAGGGATCCTCCTGGGAGCTCTCCAAGGCTTCCTTCCCTGATGGATGTCAGAGGAGAGGCCAGCCCATCTGTGAGCTCCCCTCCTCGCCCTGCTGACATTGGAGATGGACCTGGGGCTGGAAAATGTTTAAGCATCATAAAAAATTGATGTTTGGCAATGCAGGAGGAGACATCCAAGACCTGCAATGGTGTTGGTAGCAGCGTGCCAGGGTTTGCTGTTTTCTGTGGAAGAACAGGGTGTCACCCCCCAGCTGTGACACTGCTCACTTCTGAGTTTCTGCACTGAAAGTACCTCATTTCCTCCAAAATATTGAAATTTTAGTTATTTCTGCCTTTTTCTGGGATTGTTCCTGGCTAAGGAAGCTGCTTGTGCCTGGCCTGGTATCCTGCTCCTGCCTGTCACCTTCAGGGATTTGGGGACTTCTTGTCCCCAAGCTCATGGTGCCACCAGACTGTGGCAGCTGCTCCATTTCAGTGTGGGGGAGTGATGCAAATCCGTAGTAATCACTGGATACTGAAGGATTCAGTGACTAAATGAACAGAAACAATTAATTAACAAGTTTTGTACATTTTCTGACGTACTTTGGACAAGAACAAGTGTCTGAATTATTTATGATGCCACTTGTGTCCGTGGGCTGAATATTCCCTTGGAGATGGTCCTGGAGCTGCAGGTAGGGCAAGTCCTCCCTGCTGGATGTCCTGGATCAGGTGTGGGTTGTGAATTCAGAGGGTGCAGGGCAGTCAGAGCAGGGCTGGTTTGGTGAAGGGCAAATGGGAGATGTTCAGCTGGATGTGGAACATTCCAGAGGCTCGGGAAGGGACACAGAGGTCTGTGCCTCTGTCCTGCTGATGTGGATCTATCCAGGGATGAGAAACGCTTTCACAGGCAGCTCTGGGAGGGGCTGGAGGGGAGGGTAACTGGATATCCAGGCTGACTGCAGGATTTTGGAGTGATGGAGCCTCCTGCAAGGTCACCCTAGCTCCCTGAGTCATGGCATGGGCTGGGTGGGAAGGGACCTTAAAGCTCATCCAGCTCAGCCAGGGACACCTCCCACTGTCCCAGGCTGCTCCAAGCCCTGTCCATCCTGGCCTTGGGCACTGCCAGGGATCCAGGGGCAGCCACAGCTGCTCTGGGCACCTGTGCCAGGGCTGCCCACCCTGCCAGGGAACAATTCTTTCTCAATATCCCATCCATCCCGGCCCTCTGGCAGTGGGAGCCATTCCCTGTGTCCTGTCCCTCCAGGCCCCTGATCCCAAATCCCTTCCCAGCCCTCCTGGAGCCCCTCTGGGAGCTGGCAGGGCCTGCTGGGGTCCCTGGACGCTTTCTGGGCTTGCAGAGGAAATGAGGAGCTGAAGGTGATGCTGCAGGCACTGTGTGCTTCCTCCTGCCACTGGGGCCGGTCCTGGCCTCTCCCGCAGGGATTCCTGGCAGGAGAGCATTTTCCAGGGGTGGCAAGAGGCGCTCACTGTCCCTGGCCCCAGCTCTGCACCCAATCTGCTCCTGGAGTTCAGCACTTCGTGTGTTTCCGCTGTTCCGAGAATGAAAATGTTTCTATTTTTATCAAGCCATTATTTTAAAATTTTTAAAATTCTCTTTCCCAGCAATGAGCTGTGCTGCTGAGCCCCCAATTATCTGCTAATGAGCCGTTATTTCCCTGTAATCACTCCTTCCTCTCCATGTTTTTGCTCGTTGCTATTCACAAGTGCCCTCAGGGGACAGGAGGGACATTTGGCCCTGTCCAGCAGGACTGACTGGGACTCTCCAGTGCTCCCATCAGCTGGATTCATTTGATGTCCTCCTGTGTTCCCTGCCAGCTCTGCCCCTCAGTCGCTGAGATTCCTGTTCAGGAGCTTTCAGGGCTGGATCTGTACTTTTCTGTAGGGCTTCCCAACTTCTTATCCCGTTGGAAACAGGGAACAGAGCATTGTAGTCAAAAGGCAGAGCAAAAACCAACCACCAGTTCTCCACCTCCTCCAAAAGGCAGCAAAGTGGCATCTTGCAAAGCTTCTTGGCTCTTCCTGAGAAGAGCTTTGGAAAGACTGTGAAGAAATTCACTGGAAAGACTTGTGGAAGCAGCACTGATGCCTGCCTGTGTTTCAGCCCACATATGTTCATACATATATATGTATGTGTGTGTGTGTGTGTGTATATATATATATATATATATATATGTAATTATAGAGTCACAGAATGGTTTTTAGGTTGGAAAAGCCCCCTGAGAGCATCAAGTCCAACTGTTCCCCTAGGACTGCTAAGGCTATCACTGACCCCTGTCCCCAAGTGCCACATCCACACAGCTGTTAAATCCCTGCAGGGATGGGGATCCAGCACTGCCCTGGGCAGCTGTGCCACCCTGACCACCCTTTCCATGCAGAAATATTCCCAAAATCCACTCTGAGCCTGCCCTGGCCCAGCCTGAGGCCGCTCCCTCTCCTCCTGTCCCTGTTCCCTGGGAGCAGAGCCCGACCCCCCCGGCTGTCCCCTCCTGTCAGGAGCTGTGCAGAGCCACAAGGTCCCCCTGAGCCTCCTTTTCTCCAGGCTGAGCCCCTTCCCAGCTCCCTCAGCCTCTCCTGGGGCTCCAGCCCCTTCCCAGCTCCCTCAGCCTCTCCTGGGGCTCCAGCCCCTTCCCAGCTCCCTCAGCCTCTCCTGGGGCTCCAGCCCCTTCCCAGCTCCGTTCCCTGCCCTGGACACGCTCCAGCCCCTCCAGGTCTCTCCTGCACTGAGGGACACAGGGATGATGCTCTCTGCCCTCAGGACTCCGTAGCTGCTCCATTTTCCAGCTTTGCTTCCCGAGTATCTCTGAGTTGTTCCTTGTGGATTGTCAAAATGTGTCCAGTTGACTTCCCCCACTTCTGCCCAACCCTGTCCTTCCAGTGACTGTCCCTTTGGGATGTGTTTCCCTGCCCCAGTGCCTTCAGGGGTGTCCTTTCCTGGGACTGCCATGGGCTGGTGAGGACTTATCACAAATCACCTCATGTCTCAAATTTGCCTTCTCTGTTTCTATAACCCTGAATTCATCTGCTCTTTTAGCTCACTTTCCAAAATTCCATTGGAATTTGTATGGTTTTGGAATTAGCCATGACCAGTGGCTCCAGGGCTGCCTGTTGGGTTGGGTCTCTCCAGTGAGGCTGCGTGGAGTCTTGGATTGATCACATCCTGCATTTCATCTCCATTTCTTCAGTGTGTCCATCCTATTTGTAGTTTAAACTCTGCCTTTTCCTGCATTTTAAACTCAATCTGTGTGACTCTGTAGCCTGAATTTCAGCTTGTTGGGGTTGTTTGGGTGTTTGGTTGTTGGGAAAACCCCATTTGTGCCAGGAAGTGCATGACTGCAGTCCAGACAAAGTGCAGCCCGTGCTGCTGAGGATTATTGACCAGGAACATCATCATTTTGTTATTGCAGCAATAAAATGTTCAGTAGCCAGGCTGGGAATGCTGCAGTGATGGGAATGGAGATGCTTTGTGCTTTCACTCTGCCCATTTTTATCCTGCTTATTTTCATAGAGTCGTGGAATGGTTTGGGCCAGATGGGCTTTAAGCCCATCCAGTTCCACCCCTGCCATGGCAGGGACACCTCCCACCATCCCAGGCTGCTCCAAACCCCATCCAGCCTGGCCTTGGGCACTGCCAGGGATCCAGGGGCAGCCACAGCTGCTCTGGGCACCTGTGCCAGGGCCTGCCCACCCTCACAGCGAGGAATTCCTTCCCAATATTCCATCTATCCCTGCCCTGTGGCACTGGAAGCCATTCCCTGTGTCCTGCCCCTCCATCCCTTGTCCCCAGTCCCTCCCCAGCTCTCCTGGAGCCCCTTCAGGCCCTGCAAGGGGCTCTGAGCTCTCCCTGGAGCTTCTCTTCTCCAGGTGAGCACCCCTAGGATCAGTGGCCTTGGAGCTCTGGGTTTGCTCTGTGGAGCCCAATCACCAGGTGGGCTCTTCCCACCTGCTCCCATTGAATGTGGCTTCAGGATGTGTCACAGCTTGTCAGGAGCAGCCAATTTTTCCTATTTTTAGGTTCCCTTTTGGCTGCACAGCTTTCCCTTTGCATTAGTGGGGAGAAGCCACAGCCCTGCCAGGTTGGTGATAATTGCTGAGCGATCACCCGGATTTGGAATGATGTATGAATGCATATTTTCCCTAGTATTTTGATGATTAATTCTCAGTGTAATTCTTTCTAACCACCAAAATTCCGCCTGTTCCTGCATCTGCAGCTGCTATAAACCTCATCCATCTCCCTGGCAGCCGGGCCAGGCTATTAAATATAGATCCCTGCTCCATTTAATATTCATAGCGATTAAAAGTGATGAAAGCAGCTGTGTCTGCCAGAGCCAGGCTGGAAATTGCTCTGCTTCAGGAATGACGGGTGAGCAGCGTATCCCAGAGATCCAGATAATTCCACAGGAAGGGCTGGTGATTCTGAATCAAACCCTTGCTTCATGTCGGGATAAATGTGGAATCTGCAAAGGAGGTGGGGTTGCTTTCTGTGGATTTACTGTGAGGAGGAAGAGCTTGGAGTTTTGGCTGGGATGGCTGCAGGATTTGCTGCTGGCTGATCCTCATGGACGTCTTCCACTCTGTCTGTGGGAGGAGAAAAGGCTTTTCCCAGTCAGTTGGGATACTTTTCATACTTTTAGATCCAAAACTCCCAGACAAGTGTGGGAAAAGGCAGGAGAAAGTGCACAAGAGGTGGAACTGGGAATGGAGGCATAATCCACGCTGTGCTGGTGGTGGGACCATCGGGGCACCTGAGGGCAGCTTGTTCCAGGGATTGGGAACAGCCAGGGCTGGGACTCCCATGCCTCCAAGCTCAGCTCCCCTGGCAGATGTGCAGGTCCTGCTGTCCATAGGGAAATCAGCTGCTGAGGTGCCCCATTGTCACTGCTGTGGACTCTGGTGGCTTTGGGGCAACCCAGGAATGCTGTTTGAATTAAAGTCATCAGTGTTCCTTCCATCCTGTCAGAGTTTTCCCTGTGGACAGCGCTCAGGGATCTCTGCTCTGGCTTGACTTCACTCCTGCAGTATTGATCTTGTACTTCCAGCCCCCCATCAGCTCATTCCAGCTGCCTGCAGGAGAAAGCTGGGTTTAATTTCCAGCACAGGGCCAGTCTTGCCTTGGGGAGGCTCCAGAGACTCTGAGGGAGCGCTAGGGAAGCAGCTCAGGCTTGCAGGAGGACTGGGGAGAGATTCTCAGTGATGTAGGAAGGACAAGGACTGTTGCTGAAAATGAGGATGCTTGGGAAGGGAAAGTTTTCCACTCCCAGGGAGAAGGAAGGTGAGGGGTGTAGGTGAGGAGAGCTGTGCTGGACTTGGAGAGGAGGATAAGCAGGGAGAACTGCCTGCCCCAGCCATGGTGTGGGGCTGAGGAGATGCGGTGTTTTGGGCTGGAAACATCATTCCCTGGATGCAGTTTGGGAACTTTGGAATAAAAGGTCTCATGCTGAACCTTTCAACCCTTCTACTGCTGGTTTATCCCTGAAAAGGAGAAACTCTCAGGGCTCTGCTCATCCACGGGCAGCGCTGGCACAGCCCAGCCGTGAGCAGCAGCTCCCTGGGACTGCTCCCTGATGGTTTTGGGGTGGGAGCTCTGTGTGGCAGTGCCTCCTGTGGGATCCCTGTCCCTGGCATCCCCGTCCCTGGCTTCCCCACGGACTGCACTGCAGAGTCCCAGTGTGCCCCCAGAGCAATGGGGTGCTCTGGTGTTGTGCCTCCAGCCAGCAGCTTTTCCACCAGCTCTGGAGGAATTGCAGGCAATGGCAAACATTTACCTGAGGGAAGATTTCAGGGTGGAAAAAGGGGTGGAAAGGGAGCTCTGCCTTGGAGGCTCTGCTGGGATGCTGCTCCAGGCACTGAGTTTGTATTCTCGGGGTTGAGAAACAAGCCCGAGGAGGTTTATGGCCGATGGCTGCCGATCCATTTTCCATAGATTAAATTGCATCACGGCTCCAAAAATAATCCCCCCAGTTTACGGTGAGGCTGCCTGTTCCTATAGCAACACTGCGTGCCCGTGCCCTACAAACCAAACCAGCCTGAGCTGCTCCTGGGTCCAAACAGAGCATCAGGGGCTGGGCTCGGGCAGCACTTGGATTTGGGGCTGGAGGTGTAAAATGCCAGCCTGGAGTGCTCCTGGAGAGGGGATTTATGAGAAGCTGCTGTGGTTTGTGTCTCTGGGATTTGATCCCGGGCTTGCAGATGTTCCCCAAGTGCATGGTGAGGAGAGCGGGAAGCAGCAGCTGCGTTTGTGGAGCCTTCCCGGAGGGAGGGGGGAAGGAGGAGGAGGAGGAGGAGGGTGTTATGTGGGTTACTGCAGTGCCTGGGGCCGGCCCTGCTGTGCCACACTTGTGTCGTGCACGGGGAAGAGGGATGGGGCTGGAGCTGGGGGGTGATGGCTGCTCGCTCTGCTCAGCCCAAATGCACTCGGGCCCAGGCTCCCGGAGGTGTTGGCACCGAGCCCTGCACAAGGCCAGGGCAAAGAGAGGGGGATGAATTCAAATCCTGAATAGTTCCTCTGTGCCACTGGCAAGCACAGGGAAATCTCCAGAGCACACTGGGAGTGCTGGAATCCTTAGGAGGATGCTGTGGGGGCTGGGCTGCTTCATCCACAGCGCAGGAGCCAGAGGAACCTGGCAATTTGTTGTCAAATTTTTCCTGCCAGCCTTTCATGTTTGTTTTCTTGAGGAGCCTTTGTTCCCTGGGGAAGAGAGACAGGAATTCCTGCTGAATGTCTGCCTTTCATTCCGAGGAGGAACAGGGTGAGCCGGGGTGAAGCTCCTGAGCTCGGGATGTTCTGCTTCCCGAGGGGATCCAGGGCCACCTGCATCCCAGCATGTCCAGTCTCAAGGTTGTTTATTGCAAGTTATCTAAAAGATTTTCTTCTGGGGCTGCTGTGGTTTGCTCAGAGCTCAGGCAGAGGCACACACACACCCTGACATCCTCTCTGACTCCCGACTGCTTCTTCTCTTCCCCTCTGCCCAGGGCTGCTGCTGTCTTTTATATGGTACATTACGTGTTACATGGGTACAGTTTTTCCCCAATGCCTATTACCTATATTAAATGGTGCTTTTCTATCTTTTATATGGTACATTACGTGTTACATGGGTACAGTTTTTCCCCAATGCCTATTACCTATATTAAATGGTGCCTTTCTACTCTAAACCAATCTGTGAGTGCCAACATCACCAAGAACATGGAGGTAAGGAAGGAGAAAGAGGGAGGACAGGGCAGGCCCAAATCCCTCCATCTTAAAACCTCTGACCCCCATGTACAAAACCAAAACCCCCTGTACAGCACTCAAAAATTCTTCCCTTTACTTTGTGACTACTTCTACTCTAATATCTAAACTTTTGTGACTTCTTGTTCTTCCTGCAAGGTTGGTAACTCATTCCATGGCTCAAACCCAAAATCACAGCTGTTTCCAGCTGCCTGCCAGGGTCTCAAATGCTTCTGAGCTGGGCCTGGAACATCCAAAAATGTCTGAGGGACGTTTTGAGTTGCGACACCAGCATGGGGCTGGGAGCCCCCTGCCATCCCCTGAGGCTTTGCTGCTCTGGGGAGGTTCTTTGTTCCATGCTGGAGCACCAGGAGGGATCAGAAGGGAGCACCGCTGCTGTCCTGCATGGAAAGAAGGGATCCATCTCTGAGCCCTTCCCTCTGCAGGGGCAGGGTGTGCTGGGGGCTGGAAATCATGGACTAAAGCACTCTGTGTGTCCTTGGAATAGCTCCCTGTGGGGAGGAGCGGGAGCCTTTCCTGGTTCCTGCAGGGCCTCCAGGCTCTTTGCTGCTCCTGGACACAGTCCCGATCCCCTTTGGCCCTGCCCAGCTGGGGGATGTTGGTTTGAGGTTTAATGGGATTTAGGAGCTGCTGGGAGCTGAGGACCCAAAAGGACCAAGCTGGGGAAAAAAAGTGATGGCATCATCCAGAGACAAGGAGCACAGAGCACTGGAATAGAACCCCAGAATCATTAAGGTTGGAAAAGTTCTCTGAGATCATTGAGTTCAACAATTCCCCAGCACTGCCAAGGCCACCACTGACCCCTGTCCCCAAGTGCCACATCCACACAGCTGTTAAATCCCTGCAGGGATGGGGATCCAGCACTGCCCTGGGCAGCTGTGCCACCCTGACCACCCTTTCTTTCCATGCAGAAATGTTCCCAAAATCCACCCTGAGCCTGCCCTGGCCCAGCCTGAGGCCGTTCCCTCTCCTCCTGTCCCTGTTCCCTGGGAGCAGAGCCCGACCCCCCCGGCTGTCCCCTCCTGTCAGGAGCTGTGCAGAGCCACAAGGTCCCCCCTGAGCCTCCTTTTCTCCAGGCTGAGCCCCTTCCCAGCTCCCTCAGCCTCTCCTGGGGCTCCAGCCCCTTCCCAGCTCCCTCAGCCTCTCCTGGGGCTCCAGCCCCTTCCCAGCTCCCTCAGCCTCTCCTGGGGCTCCAGCCCCTTCCCATCTCTGTTCCCATCTCTGGACACTCTAGGGATGGATGCTTCAGCCTCTGAACATCCTCCACCTCAGCCAGTCCTCACTTCCCCTGTTTGGTTCCTCCTCATTCCCTGCATGTGTGGAATCCCCTTCAAAGCCATCACTAAAACTCCTTCTGGGCTGTGCTGGAAAAGATTTCAGCTGGATTCTGCTGGGTGTCTCTCACCATCACCCTGTGGGAGTTGTTTTTCCCCTCTCCCCCTCTTCCCTCTCCTAAACCCTCCCAAGCATTGATGAATCTGTGTTTTTGCAGCTTCCAGGCGGTTCTGTGACCCTCAGTGGGTGCTGTAGGATCCCCCATTCGGGTTGAAGTCCCAGTGCTGTGATCTTGCTGGGCCTGCTGCACTTTGGCTTCTGCAAATCCGCTGTGCTCCATCCTCGAATGAGGAGCCCTGGATAGACTCTCTGGGGGTATTTCCTGACCTTCAGGGTGTTTTCCCAGCCTTAGCAAAGCCAAATCTTTTTTTTTCCCTGTCTGAGCTGCTAGAGAAGCTGGAATAAAGCAGGATGCCCAAAGCAGAGACCTCCAGGCAGAGGCTTGCTGCTCTTCCACCTTTCTGGCTGAGTGAATCCTTCATCACCAGCAATGGGATAAATATTTCTGCAGCTCTCTCCTCCAGCCCTTTGTGTTAATCTCCAGCTGTAACTACAGGAATTGGTGTGTCCTGTGCAAAGGTTGGACATGATGGAGGTCTTTTCCTAAATGATCCTGTGATTCAAAGCAGCTTCACCGAGAACAGCCCTGCTGGGGGAATGAGGGTGCCAGAGCCCAGAGCCCTGTCCTGTGCTGTGTCACAGCATTCCTGTGGCAGTCTGTCCTGCTGGAACCCGCTGGGGGTGGCCTGGTGGGAGCAGGGCTCCTCCACTGGCATCTGGGGCTGCTGCTCCAAAGCTGGGGCAGATCTGAGCGGCTGCTGCTTGCTGCAGGAAACAGAAGGATTTGTGTTTCAGTGGGTTTGGGGTTTGGTTAGCCTTCCTGGGTGTTGGAATCTGAGCTATTGATGGTTCCCAGATTGTAGAAAGTCTCTGTCTTTCAGCCCCACTGCCAAAGCAGAAGCCATAATTGGTCTGTGCTGTTTCAGGGTTGTTTATTCTGTTTATCTCTAACATGTTCTGCTGCCCTGCCGCAGCTCTGTCCTGCAGGGCAGCGTGTGGGGCTCTGCCCTCAGTGGGATGGTACAAACATTAAATACCAGAAACTACCTGTGCTGGATTTACAATAACGTGCCAATATCTGTCACCTACGTTGGACAGTGTGTCCCCAGCCTGAACCAACAGAAAAATGCCAACACCACAGTGAAACATGGAGGGCATGAAGAAGGAGAAAAAGGATGAGACACACCCAATTTCTTCTGTGTTGTCCTCTTTGAACCCCTAATCTAGAAACTTAAAATTTTACTTTTGCACCCGTGTCACACTTAATTATTACTCTTATCAAATACTCAAAGCTGGTAATTCATCCTGTAAGATTGAAAACTCTCTTCCATGGACAGAGATCACAGCCAGTGTCTCTGGGGGCTCTGTCCAGGGGGGTTCCTGACCCCTGCCAGGGTCCCAGAGCTGCCAGGGCAGCCAGAGGGAAGCCCTGGATTCCCATACCTGGGAGCTCCCAGGAGAAAGATGGAAGCACCTTCAGAGGCAGTGCCAGAGCTCCACCTTGGGAATGGCAGCGAGGAGGTTTGGGTGCTCTGTGTGATCATTTCTGCTTTCAGCTACTCTGATTTATTTGACTGTAGCTGTGACATTGGATTTCCTTCTTCCCATGCTTTGATTTGAGATAATTGCAACAAATTATGTTGCTTGAGATATTGATATATATAGACAATGTTATATAATTAATTACATATATATATATATATATATTATTAATTGGTTCCTGCTCTAGTGGAACGTGTTCCTGCCCATGTCAAGAAGATGGAAGGAGATGAGCTTTAAGGTCCTAACCCAAATCATTCCATGATTCTATGACTGCAGTTGCCCAGAAAGGAGGAGGAAGGTGGTATCCTGTTGCCCACCCTGCCAGCATTCCAGCATCCCACAGCAGAGCTGGTGAGGGCTGCTCAGCTCAGCCTGCTCAGCTGGAATGAGCAGCATCACTGGGCTGACCCAGGTTCCTTCCCTCTTTTCCTGGGCTTTGAGGCATTTATATAATTCTGCACAGCGATGAAAAATTGGGCCATGCTGTGTTCCTGCCTCAAGCTGAGCACTCGGGCAGGGACTGTTCCCACAGCCTCGGTCAATGGGCAGGAAATAATGTCCTGACAAAGTGCAGAGCCCATCCCTCTCTGTGCTCTGCCATCCCTGTGCTGGCACTGCCCAGGGAATGGGCACGGCCCCGAGGCTGCCAGAGCTCCAGGAGCCTTTGGGCAGCGCTGCCAGGGATGGACAGGGTGGGGTTGGTGGGGGTCTGGGTGATCTTTGTGGGTCCTTTCCAACTCTGGGCATTCTGTGAAAAATCTCCAGGCTGGGATCAGGATTGCACCTGGGCAAGGTGATGTTCTGGAAATCCCAGTGCACTGACAGCCCATGGGGCCAGGGCTTTGGGGCAGCATTTTGTGTAAGGCAGGATGGGGGGAAAATTAAAAGGAGGGATTTGGGGGTTAAGTGCTGCCTGGAGATAAGCAGAGAGGTACTTTCTCTTGCTTGGCACAATTTTTGCAGCACTTGTAAGCAGATGAAATTGTCTTTGTGAGTTATTTTTGATATCTGCAAACAGAAAATTGGGAAATTTGGATTGTCCCCCGGAGTCCCTCAAATGTGGGTTTTGCCATGTTCAGCCTCCTGTTGGCAATGACAGCTGAGCCAGCAGGGTTGACTTCTGCTCCTGGGAGTTTTATAAAACATGGGACTTTATTATAAATTGGCTGTTAAAGTCCAGCCACGTTAGTGATCAGATCCCAGAGCTGTGGAGAAGAGGTTCTGCCTTCTGGAGTGCAGGCAGCTGGCACAGCCTGCACAGGCTGCTGGGTGCTGTGAGAAGAGCACAGTTTCTCACCTGGAGAGAGAGGTGGTACAGGAGGCCAGAGAAACCCCAGGGACACAGCTCAGAGCAGCAGGAGCAGTGCCTGGGGTATGGAATGCTCTGTCCTTGGAAGCACCGCCTCAGGACAGGTGCAGAGACAATATCCAAGCCCAGGGAATGTGCCCACCCTGCTGGAGACTCTTTGTGTGCCCCAGCGTGGAAGGCACCATGGGAATACTTGAAACTTTTGTGTCAGAAGGTGGACTTTGAGGAGGTTTTTGTTATTTTATGTACTGATGGAAAAGTGGCTTTGATTTTCTTGCCAGATCTTTTGGAGTTGGCCTGTGGTGTGAGCCTGTGCCATCACTGTGGTGCCTCTGTGCACCCTCCTGGGATGGAGTCCTTGGAATCCTGCCTGTTCATATTCCCCTTCCTCTACCAGCTGTTCTGGAGACTTCCCTGATTCCAAGTGTTTTTTCAAACCTCTGGTCCTGTCCTCTGCCCAGCCTGTCTGTGGGAGCTGCCCAGCTCCCAGCCCCCTCAGCTGGCAGCTCACCTTCCTTGGGAAGCTCTCAGCTGCTTTCCCCTGTGTGTGTGAGTGTCCTTCCTTGGTGGCTGCTTCCTCTCCTGGCTCCAGCAGCTGCTGTGTTTGTCAGCTGGGTTGCAGAGGGGCCAAGTGGTGACACAGGAGATGCTGTCCCAGTGTCATGGGGTTTGCTCTGTGCCCTGTTTCCTCTGGATTGTCTCATTGTCCCTGGGCAGTGATGTTGGTCCTGCTGTGGAGGATCAGTGCTGTCCCTGAGCTCTGCCTCCTGTCCCATCACATCCACTCTGGGGAGGTTCTCCACGAGTCCTGGTGTGACCCTGTGCTGTGCTCTGCTCCTGCTGCCACTCCGGGCTGATGTTCCTGTCACATTTATCCAGATCCTTGCCTTTGGATCACAGTCATGGAAGGGTGCTCTTCCTCTGCTTTCCTTACTGTGGATTCAGCCTGAGCAGTGCCTGAACAGCTCTCCCAGTACCCAGAACATTTCCAGAGCTCCCTATCAATGAGCCAGGAATAGCAGCCAAACACCCACCTGCCAGGGAATCACGGGTTTCCTTCTTTCCTCGCAGCCCTGAGAGGGAATGTGCTGCTCCCCTGTTACACCAGAGCCATCCCTGAGCTCTGTGCCTGGATTGTTTGGAGAATGTTCTCACTCCCCCAACGCCCCCAGACCTGGCAGGGAAGCTGCAGCCGAGTTTTGCTGGTGCCCATCTCTCTGAAATCCAGAAATAGAAGATTGAGAGGGGAGATACAGGAGCAGCTCCCTGCTTTGCTGCCTCAGTGGGTTTTGGGAGCAACTGGAAAACCCTTGGGTAAACTTCAGAGCATAAGGATGGGGCACAGCCCCTGCCCAGGACCTGCTTCTGTCCCTTTGTGTTTGCTTTGGGTGCTGCTGCTTCTTGGCGCCGATCACCTCCTTCCCGAGGGAGCGGTGGAGTGATCAGAAATGCTGTGTTACCCCCACTGAGTGGATTTGGGTTAGTTCCTTGCTTTTAAGTGTTCTGGAGTTGCAGGAATTTTTGCTGTAGCTGAGGTGCTGATTGTGGATTTTCTGCCCTGTGAAGACATTGTGGTAATTTTGGGTGAAGTGTCACTTTCCTTGGTGTCTCTGTGACCTGTCCCTGTCAGGTGGCGCAGTTCCCCCTGTCTGGGCAGGGCTGGCAGAGCCCCCAGCGCTGGGTGGATCGACCCTGGTGAGCCTGGGAAGGGCAGGTTTGGTGTGTGGCACCCCCTGTGCCCCCCAGCACCCAGCCCTGAGGCAGATCTCGGTGACAGCCGCCGCTCAGGGCTCTGGGTGCTGTGCTGCTGTGCTGGGGGGCTGTGCTGGCAGGAGGTCCCCGGTCCCCGCGGTGCCCCGGGCTCAGCGGCCGGGGTAGCCATGGAAACGCTGTTCTCTCCATCCCTCCCTGTGCAGATGACTCGGGTGACGAGGAGCCCGCCTCGCAGTCAGACAAGAGCGAGCTGCACGGCCCCCTGAAGACCCTGTCGAGTAAGCTGGAGGACCTGAGCACCTGCAACGAGCTGATCGCCAAGCACGGCGCGGCCCTGCAGCGCTCGCTCAGCGAGCTGGAGAACCTGCGCCTGCCGCCTGACAGCGGAGAGAAGATCAAGGCGGTGAACGAGCGCGCCACGCTCTTCCGCATCACCTCCAATGCTATGATCAACGTGAGTGCTGCTTCTCCTCCTCCCCCTCCTCCTCCCCTTCCTTCCTCCTCCATCCTCCTGCCCTCCCTGTTTGCTCCCTGTGGCTTGGCTCTGTTACCGGGGTTGTGCCGGGATCGCTCCGTGCTGAGGGCATGGGGAGTTGGGAAGATGCGGCTGGGAAGAGGGCATGGATATGGACCCCGCTGAGACACAGGTATGGTACATCCTTACAGCCTGCTCCGTGTAATAGTCATCTTTGTAAAGCTGGGAAATGTGCGTGTTGGGAATGCTGAGGGGCTTTCTCCTGCTCTTGGGTGGAATCCTGCCTGGCAGGGCACTTCAGAGCCCGCTGCCCGCTGCAGCTTGAGACCCACATGCCACATCCCTCACAGCCTCATTGCTCCCATGGAGCTGCTGGTGGGATTTAACCTCCCCAGGGTCCTGTGCTGGCTCTGCTCTCCCAGCTGGGTTGTTGGAGGTCAGGAAGCGATGCCGGCACCGCCCCTGCTCCTGCCTTGTGCAGCCTCACGCTGCTTTCGGTGGTTTTTGGAGGCAGCTGTGTTTGGAGTGTGGCTCTGCCTCCATCACAGTGAGACAGCCTTTCCTGGGGAGCCTGGTTTACCCCGGGGAGCTGTGAGAGAGAGCAAAACTGAATAAAATATGTAAAGAAAATTAAAAAATAAACAATCCCAGAGCTTCACTGGGCTGGAATAATGTATGAAGGCAGAGCTCAGGGAATTGTGAATGGAGCAGTGCTGTCGCTGTGCTGTCCCAGCCCTGAGCAGAAAGAGGTTGGGTGGTGTTTGATGTGGGCTTTAAAAAATAACAGTAATTCCCAGCAGGAGCTGGAGGCTACTCCTAGGATTCTGTAGCCACGGGAGGAAAGGGCTTCCTGAGTCTCTCTTTTGTGTTTCAGAGCAGTGTGAGGATGCTTGTGCAGCACTTTCCCCACAGAGAGTTTGTCCAAGTTCTGGGAATGGGGTTGGCAGCGTGGAGGGAGGTGCCAGCAGACCCTTGGTGGTGCCCAGGTTTGCTGTCAGGAGACAGAACAGCAATGGGATGTGGGCAGGGAATTGCCAAAGAGAGGATTCTCCAGCAGTCTTTGAGAAGGGATGAGCAGAGCAGTATTTGCTGTGTCCAGCCCAGAGAGGAGGAGGAGGAGGAAGAGGAGGAGGAGGAGGAGGTTGTGGTGTTTGCAACGTGATAAAAGCTTGAGCAAGGCTGTCTGGAGGGTGGGAAATTCCACAAAAACCATTGTGCTGGGATAAAACAGCAGAAACGTGGCTTGTCCAAAATCCTAAGCAGGTAAGAGGGGCTTGGGGGGTGGCAGGGCACATTCTCACAGCATCCTTTGGTACTTCAGCTTTGAATGGGCATCCTGAGGAGATGCCTGGGGGACAGGCTGTGCCCTGGAAGGGGCAGGACTGAAGGAGCAGGGTGGGAGTGTGGTGGCTCCAGGAGGAGGTTGTGGCCCTCCCAGAGCCCTGCTGAGCCTGTTTTGGGAGGAGGTGATGGAGCTGTGGGCAGGGGGACACTTTGGGGGAGCAGCCTGACTCCCCTGTCATACTGTCACCTTTTCCAGCATGGATCCCTTTCTGTGCCTTGATTTCTCCTTTTAGATGGGCTGATGCCTTCTGGAGCTGCCAGGAGCCTCTCATGGGGGGATGGGGGGAGCTCTGTGCAGTGCAAAGGTCCCAAAATCTTCTGTATAGAACATGAAACATCGCTCCAGGGAGGCACGGGAAGCTTCCTGGTACAAATACACCGTGCTGGTGCCCACCTCCATCCCCGAGCACATATCCCATGGCAGCACAGGGTGCTTTTGCCAGGCCAGGAGCTCCTTGCAGGAGAAGTTAAAGTGTCCTTGCCCACCAGGCTTTCCTGGAGAGTTCCCAGCCGGCAGCACTGGGCTGGTGGATGCTCTGTGTCCAGGCTCTGCCCTGGCTGCAGCACCAAACCTCAGGGGTCTGCTCCATGGAAGTGGGCATGGATCTGTGAGCAGAAGGGGTGGGTGCTCCTGGGGAGGGCTGGATGCCCCAGGGAAGGAAGGAGTGCTCCAGGGAAGGAAGGGGTGCTCCAGGAAAAAGAAGGGTGCTCCAGGGAAGAAGGGCTGGGAGCTCTGGGGAAGGGCTGGATGCTCCAGGGAAGGAAGGAGTGCTCCAGGGAAGGGAAAGGTGCTCCTGGGAAGAAGGGATAGGTGGTCTGGGAAGGGCTGGATGCTCCAGGGAAGGAAGGGGTGCTCCAGAGAAGGGAAAGGTGCTCCTGGGAAGGGGAAGGTGTTCCTGGGAAGAAGGGCTGGGAGCTCTGGGGAAGGGCTGGATGCTCCAGGGAAGGAAGGAGTGCTCCAGGGAAGGGGAAGGTGCTCCTGGGAAGAAGGACGGGGAGCTCTGGGGCCGGCGCGTGCAGTTCCTGTGCAGCTGCCTCTGATCCGATTATGTAAATGGCCCCGGAGCCGCGGGGAGCGCAGCAAGCACAGGAAATAAATAAATAGAGATGGAAATGCAAGAGCTTTGCTGAGAAGGTGACCTTCCCTCTGTGCTCTGGATGCTGCCACAGCCGGCACCGGGTGCTCCTCCCCAGAGGTTGGAGCATCACCTGGGCAGATGGTGCTGCGAGTGATGGGGAAAGGTTTGGGCGGAGTGGGATGTGCTGGGCTGTTGTGTTACAGGTGAGGATTTCAGATGTGCTGGATTTCAGGCTCCTGCAGGGCTTAAACTGAAGCCCAGAGCTCTGTGAGCTCCTGTTGGCTCTGCTCCCTGTTGGAATCCCACCAGGCAGATCCAGCTCGCTCCTCTGGGATGGAGGAGCCCGGAGTCAGCAGGGCTGGGCAGCAGACACGGAGAGCCAAGGCACAATCTGCCACGGGGGAGGAGTGGGAGGTGTGTGAAAATAAGAAGCAACAAATTACCGGGACGAGAGGCCCAGAGGATCCGGAGCAGTGCGCTGAGTTGTGTAGACTCATCCAAGAGTGGGGAAAGCTCCGTCTCATCGTTCAGCAGGAGACAGCAGGCAGGAGGGATGTGTGGATGTGCTGAGGAAGCCAGTTTGGGCGTCGGGAAGAACTCACAGGGATGTGGGTGGTGATGGAAATAGGTTTTTAATAGGAATGGGGATGCTACGGTGGAGCTTTGTGCTTCCACAGGAACTGGAGTGTGGAGAGCAGCAGGCTTGGCCTTGCCTGTGCCATTCCTGGGTTAGGTTGTGTTTTCCCTTGAGGCTTTGGAGGAGCAGGGCTGCAGGAAGGCTCTGCTAGGCCAGTGCAGCCCAGACAAGGAAGGGTGAGAGGAGCAGGGGTGTGGTGCTGTGTGGAAGATGCTGCTCCATCAGGATTTGGTGAGAATGGACCTGGAGCAGGCAGTCCCAGGAGCAAAGGACTCACCTGTCCTTGAGAGGCACTGCTGGCCACCCCAGCCTGTCCTGCAGGGATGCCAGCACCTGCTTTGAGGCAGGCTGATTTCCCACCCAGCTTTTCCTTTCTCATGGCAATGGATGTGCCTGGAGCAGCAGCACCTGAGACATCAGCACAGAGCACCTCCATCCTTCAGGCCTGCCAGGAGGGCTTCCAAGAGTGTGAAACACGGAGCTGGAGCCAGAGTGAGGTGGACAACAGCATGTGCTGCCTCTCCTCCAGGAAAAAGCCCCCCAGGGTGTCAGTTTAAATCCCTCCAGGACATCCAGCAGCATCCCAGAGGCTGCATCCTCCAGTCCCAGTAGGGTTTCTCCCTGTGGACCCCTCCAGGGCTGTGCTCCGGCTCAGCAGCATTTTTGGGGTGGCTCTGTGCCGTGTGCCAGTTGCTCAAGGAACCTCTGGCCTCTCCCTGCAGCCACACTGGGCTCCTGGGGACTCTTGAGTGGCATCTGCGTGGTGGAGTTGGTTTATTTGGAGCCCTTTGGGTGCCTGTGCTGGAATGAGCTGCCTGGGCACAAGATGTGCTTCCCCAGAGTTGCTCCTCTGCCTCCAGCTTCCCTGTGGAGCACTGAGCCCCCTCTGCCCCGTGGGAATGCTGCTGTGATTGAGCCATACTCCCGAGACTGTTCCCATATTAACTCAGATGATGCTGAGCACCTGCTCTGAGCAGCCTCAGGTTGCCCAGCACAGTCTCCAGCCCAGTGTGTGAGTTGTGGGTTTATCCAGTGGCAGATGATGGATACAGCCTGTGAGTGTCTGTGTCTGCCTGGAAAACTGCTCAAAGCTGGGCTCAGCTCCTTGGAGCGGCCGTGGGGCCGGGGTGGTGCTGCTGGTCCATCCCGTGGGCATGTCCTGTGCTGAACTGCTTCCTGGTGTGGATGGACATATGGCCTGTCCCTTGGGGTCCCCAAACCCATCACAACACAGGCAGGGTGGTGGATCTGACATCCTCCATCTGGGCAGCAGGGAGGGCCCGGCAGGCTGCTGGGCTGCTCCCACTTCACCCCAGTACAGCCAGTGGGCTGGAGGAGCTCTCCCTGTGCATTCAGGGGTTAATTCCAGCACTGCAGTGAGAAAACTCCATCTTTAACCCCTGGATTTGCTTCTTCAGAGCAGGGATTCCCTCTGTGAGCTGCTCTGCTGCCCAAAGCCCCAGCCAAACCCCACGGGGGCCGGGGCTTGGTGGTGGCGCAGGAGCTCTGCTGGCATGTGGCACCGGCTGTGTTAATTATCCGCGCTGCGCTAACGACGCACTAATCAGCGCCTCGCAAACCGTGTCACCGACCCAGAAAAGCCCCGGCAGTGGGATTAAATCCCTAACCCAGCCCTAATCCCCCTGGATGAGAGGGCTGCAGCGAGGGCTGGGGTGCCCTGCGCGTTCCTGCTGCGGCGGCGCTGACCGGGAGGTAACTGGTGGGGGCTTTGCTCTTACTGGGGGCAGGGTGGGAGGGTGACAGGGGCACCCCGGGGCCTGTCCCTGCCTGACTGGGGCTGGGGCAATGCACATAGGGGGATGGGGAGATGTGGAGTCTTGCCCTTCTCTTGGAGCTGCTGCGCCTTTCACGGAGCGTCTTGTGATGCTTTTAAATGTAGAGGTGTGAGGGTATCTCTGATCAGATCTGTTCAGACAGGCAGTGCCTTCCTCCCACTCCCTCCTCATCATCATTCTCTGAGTGCATCCAACTGGATTTTATCAGGAGTGTGGGTACTCAGACCTCATGTGTGGCTGTGGGGCCTCTGTGCTGGCCAGGGCTTTCAGTGGGTGCTCCTGCTCACCCTGCTGTGGGGGTTTTCACCTTTCTTCCCCCTCTTCTCTCCCTCCTCCTCCTCATTCTGTCCATCTGACCCCCAGGAGGTTTCAGACTGTCCTGGGGCTCCCCTCAGAAACTTGTGCAAGAAGAGAGGGGATGAATCTGTCCCCTGCACCCGGGGGTGCCTCTTGCAGCTCTTCCCTCCGGGATGTTTTTGGCTGAGAGGGATGACTTTTCCACTGAGGAGAGCTGGGAGCATCTGTGCCGTGCTGCTGGGTCAGCAGGGCTGTGTTGGTGGGCCCAGCACGGCCCTGCACCGTCAGCAGTGCCTGGGCTTGAGCAGCAGCTCTGCTGAGCTGGGAGCCAGCCCAGCCAGGCATCACCTCTCTCTGCCATTAACCTGTGCCCAGGATCCTCCTGGCATCCTCATCCCTGCCTGGAGGCTGGGGCAGGATGGGGCCCTGGGGAGGGCAAATATCAAAGCATTGCTGGGAGAATCCCTTTGGAGTGACAGGGGTTGTGTTTGCCTCTTCCCTGAGCTGCTGCCCTTCCTCCAGCTCCTTCCTCCAGCCTGTGCCAAAGGAAGAAGTGCTGGAATGTCCCCTCTGCTCTCCTGGATTTACCCAGGGAGAAGTTACAGCTTTGGGAGATGAGGGGATTGTGGGGGGCTGCTGCTGCTCCTGTAGCCCCTCTCATACCGTGGGGAGGTTTGCAGGAGGCTGAATGTGAGGGACAATCCCACAGCTTCCTGCAGATCCCGGGTCGGAGCTGCCCGCGGGCCGTGCCAGCTGCTCCTGCTGCCTGTGCTTGGCCAGATGCTCCTCCAGCCTGGGGGCTGCTCCACAGGGGATGAGGAAGGCAGCCAGTGGGAGCCTCAGGAAATGTCATCCTGGGAGCCGTGGGCAGGACAGAGCTCTCCGGGCACACCAGCACCGGGGTGGGGCTCCAGGGGCCTGCAAGGGGAGGCTGGCTGCTCTCCTCGTGGTGGCTCTGCCCTGCAGACCCTGGGAGGGTCCCCCACTGCTGGGGTAGGTTTGGGGGCTTGGGCAGGCGAAGGAGAACGAAGAATGTGCAGCAGCCACCTGGAGGTACCTCCCTGCAGGGCAAGAGCCAGTGCTGGGAGCTTCCCATGGAGGGGATTTTTGGCGTAAGTGGCATTGGAGAGGCCCTGCTGCTGTGCAGGCAGGTGAGAGCACCAGGACAAGCCTGAGGCTTTTCATGGCTGGAATAGACCAGGGAAGCTCTGCAGGGATACAGTTCTGGGGTGCCCACTCTGCAGCAGGAGGTCCCAGCACAGTCTCAGCTCCCAGAATATCTTCTGTATATCTGCCCTTGGCACCCTCTGGCATGGCCAGGGGAGGCTGCTCAGTGAGTTTTGGGGTGGGAGGGTCGGCACCCTGGAGTATCCAGCAAATTCTTTAGTTGTTTTCCCACCAGAAACCAGACTCAGATCCTTCCCCAGCACAACTCCAGGCTGGCACTGCCTTGGTCTGTAACCCTGGGCAGTGTTGGTCCCTTCCCTTTCCCAGAACTGACCACGTCCTCCTCCTCTCCCGCCGAGTGCTGCTGATCCGGGATCGGTCCCCGATTCCTCCTCCAGAGAGGCTCCGTGGGGTTGGGATTAGAGCCTCTTAGCACAGCCAGCTGCTGGATTTGCCACTGTTTCCCACTAATCCCCTCTGCATTGCATGGGGTGGATGCTGTGCCAGCCCCGGTGCTTTGGGATGGGCTTTGGGATGAGCTTAGCTCTGAGGATACCCTGGACAGGGTGGATCTGACTGGAACACTGCTGTGTCCATGGCCTTTAAACAGGTGGCCCAAATTAACATGGTAAGATGGGAAAATTTCCAGATTCACAACCAGGAGACAATATCTGACCCCTTCAGAGTGTGGATATATCCATCTTGGACATACCTATCCCAGACTTCTCTGTCTTGGACAGCTCCATCATGGACATCTCTGACTCCCAGGGGATCCATGAACCCCAGAGAGAAGCAGGCACAGCTGGAGCACAAGGTGCCACATGGAATGGGACCATCAGGGATTTTGGGAGCACCTTGTTCAAGCACTGGGGGTCTGGCTGAACTGCTGACTGTGGCATCAGGGGGTGGGCTGGAGCCTGCTCCAGTGTCTTCCCACTTCCTCTGGGATCCTAAGGATCCTTCCCAAATCTGTGCTTTTTTGTAGCACCTGTTTCCCCTGGATGCAGAGGGATAATTTTCCATGGTGGACTCAGAGGGTTTTATGCAATGTCATCTTGGTTTCTCAGGGTGTCACAACATGCTGAGGCTCAGCCCAGCTCTCCCCACCAGCTCTGCCACAGGCAGGAGCAGTTCCTGGTGTTTCCACATCCTGCTTCAGACAGCTGGACGCTGGCTGAGGGTCACTCCAAGGATTTGGGGCAGATTTGCTGTTATTTAAGCAGGCTGGGTTGATGTGGCACTGAGCAGCCTGGCCTTGGCTGTGGGTGCTGTCACTGTTGGGCAGATGACCACACTCCAGACCATGTCTCATTGCCATCTGACTCTGTGGGATGATTTGGGATTCAGGTTGCCTCTATCCTTATATTTCCCCTTTGCTTGCTGCTCAGAGTGTTTTTTTGGGGGAAGAAGAACAAATCAACCATTTCTGGGTGCAGTGGCAGATTGTGACACTGCTCTGAACCCAGATGGCTTCAGCCCCATCCCTGAGGTGTTCAAGGTTGGACAGGGCTCAGAGCAGCCCAGTGGAAGGTCCCCCTGCCCGTGGAGGGGGTGGAATGAGACGAGCTCCAAGGTCCCTTCCCACCCAGCCCGTGATGCTGGATTCTCTGGGTTTGAGCTGTGCCTGGCTGTGTGCAGAGCCAAACTTGCCCTTCCCTCGGGGGCTGTTCTGCAGCAAGCAGCAGCAGCCAGCTGTGTCCCAGGGATTTGATGACTCCAGGAAGGAAGGGAGCACTTATCTCCCAGGCACTCGAATGGCAGAGCTCTGTCCCTGCTGAGTGGAGCGACGGCTCCTGCTCTGTAATTCACCCAAGAAAAAGAGATGATTGAATGCATCTGGCACTTGCTTCCTCTCATGTCACTCCTGGGCCATGAAGTGGTCCTTGTCCCATGCTTGAGGAGCAGGAGGTGTTGGTCCCACAACAGCAGGCACTTCCCTGCTGGATTTTTCCTGCCCAAAGGTTGGATTTGTGTGGCTGATGCTCTGGGATGCTGGGACAGGTGGGATTGCAGGTGTGAGCGCATTCCCTCACCACCCAGCAGCGTGGGGAATGCTCAGCTCTGCTGGGGCTGCCCCAGAGATTGTCACCCTGTGGTGACCCCAGGCAGAAATATTCCCCATGAGGGTGGGCAGGCCCTGGCACAGGTGCCCAGAGCAGCTGTGGCTGCCCCTGGATCCCTGGCAGTGCCCAAGGCCAGGCTGGACACTGGGGTTTGGAGCAGCCTGGGACAGTGGAAGGCGTCCCTGCCATGGCAGGGGGATGAGACAAAATGAGCTTTAAGGTCCCTTCCAGCCAAGCCATGAAGTCTGTCAGGCCTTGCTTGAGATAATTTACCCTTTAAGCTAATTAACCTCATCTCTTTGTTCCTTCCATCCGATTTCGACTATTTGCTCCACTGAGGGAGCAGAGAACCCCGAGGGTGTGTGACACCACCACCTTGGCAGGACACGGGTGATTGTTTTCCACTACTTGAATAATCCTGGGGCTGTTAAGGACGTTCCCATTAGCCAGCAACAAGCTGTGAAATCGGGATATTTGCCGTGACAAATGTGTGAAAGGTGCTAAATGTGCCCTTGGCTCGGCAGCTGCTGGGCACAGGGAGGGACCAGAGAGCTGATGGCACCAAGTGTTGCCTCCTGCTCCCCGGCAGGAGCTCCATAGCACTTTGCCTCTTCCTCCAGGAATTTGCAGGGGCCTCGGTGGTATTTTTCCATTTCTTTTGGCCACCTTGGCTGTGCCTCCTGTCTTGGCTGGGATTTACAGTTCCATCAGCCAGTGCTGGGTTAGGACCTGCCACGACTTTTTCCAGCCATGGAGAGGAGGAGAAAGCACCTCTGTCCCTCCTGGCACATGGTTGCAGGTAACTCTGGGGCTCCCTGAGGTCAGGGACTGCACGTGGATGGAGTTTGCTTTTATCTCTGGTCACTGGTGACCTGTCAGCCTGGCTGCTGCTCTCCAGCCCTGTCTGTCCTGTGATGATGCCGAGTCAGAACAGCCTTCAGAACTTTAGGATTTGATGCAGCTCTGGCCCTGGGGCAAAACCCAGGTCATGTTCTGTCACCTCCTGTACCTGCTGCCCCTCTGCGAGTGGGAGGCAGCAGTTTGGATGCTGTGAAGGATAAACCCGGTCTCTGATGGGGTGAGAAGCATGTGGGGATGGGCACAGCATCCTGTGCCCTTTCCTCTTCTCCTGAGAGCAGAGAGCCTGGATCCTGGGAGAGCTTTGAGAAGGGTGGGGCCTCCCAAGGCTGTACCTTCATGGCCTCGACTCCTCAGCCCTACAGCTCACTGGGGAATCACTTTTCCTGCACTTTCATCCTTCAGCCTGGGCTCTGTGCCCTCCTTTGGGTGCGTTCCTCAAGGAGCCTCTTCCCGCTCTCCTGTGTCCCTGTGCCAGCCTCTCATGGATTTGTGGCTGTCTTGCTTACAGCCCCGAGCAAGTTCAGCTGGAACTAAATTTAGCCACCTCTCCATGAGAATTTTATAAGCTGGATTGTGAGGTGTTGCTCCTGCTCAGTGGCTGGGATTGTTTGTACCTTGGGAACACCAAGGCAGGGGATTAATGCTGGGAACGAGTGATGAGCTGGGATATTCGTGTGTGAGCTCCTCATCCCAGTGCCCTGCAGCCCTTGTTCCATACAGGGATGAGTTTTGGCTCAGGTCTGAGCTCAGTTGATAGAGACTGTGAAAAAATATCCCCTGATCCCTGTTTGGTGCTGCTCCCACCTTCTGTGAGCATCCCTGTGGAGCTTGGCACTGTCTGGCTGTAGGGGATGTAAACCCAAATTAATCACTTTAATTGGCTTGGCTGCTGGTGGCAGCAGTGGAGGCTGTTTGGCAGATCCCTCTTGCAGGATATTCTCCCTCTCCACCCTGGCATCACTTCTCTCCAAGGAGCAAACATGATCCTTGTTTGGGTTGATCCAGAGCCTTTGATCCGGCTTTGGATCAAGCCATTGTCTGAATAAGAGAGGAAGAAGCTGCAGAGAGGGGCCCCTACAGCCTTTCAAACCCAGGGAATAATCCCTGTACGTATCCCAGCTCCTAAATCCAATTGTGGGATGCAGTGTGGACCATGCCCAGACCTGACCTGCTCCATGGAAGCTCCACAGCCTGTGGTGGGATCTGTGGCCTTGTGGGGGCCACCCTGCTCATCTTCCCAAAACCTCCCCACGCTCTGCAACGCTGACAACCATTCTCCATCGCTTGGATTTTTTATATGGCTGTCAATGAAACCCAGTGGTGCAGGTTTCCCTTTGGGATTCCCTATGGAATCCTCCTTGAAGCTCTGGGATGGGAGATTCCGAGGTGTTGCCTGCTGATTTCATTAGGATGTTGATTCCCATCAGCTACAGGAGCAAGTTCTCCTCCCAGCTCCCAGCCCTGCCTCCCCGTGGCTCCTCCATAATTACCTCCTTTCCCCCTAATTCCCTGTTCCAGCCCGTGGTTAATTGTACTAGGATAATTACAGGTGATCTCGTTTTAAAGCGCTCAGCCCCTGAGCTGGGAGCAGCCGGCATTTCCCACCCTCGGTGCCAAGCTGGGCATTTCTGTGCCTGCTGCCTGTGGAGCTGGACCTTTGGAGCAGATAAGGAGCTTTGCTGGGAGGGGAAGGTCGTGGCCATATCCCTTTACTTGCCCTGGTTTCATCCTCTCAGCCCCGTGTGTCTGTGGGACACGGAGCCAGCAGCCAGCCCGGGATGGTGTCACTGGGAAGGGCCAGGGCAGGGTCCCCGTGGGCTTTGGGCCATGGGTGGCTCCCAGAAGGATTTTGGGGTGGGGAGGAGCCGAGTTGTTTCCAGAGGAGGAGGTGAAAACATCACTCTGAGAATGTGGGGTCTGGTCTGGCCTTCTGAGAGCATCGACCGTTCCCCAGCACTGCCAAGGCCACCAGTGATCCCAAGTGCCACATCCACACAGCTGTTAAATCCCTGTGGGGATGGGCATCCAGCACTGTCCTGGGCAGCTGTGCCAGGGCCTGACCATCCTTTCCATGCAGAAATGTTCCCAAAATCCACCCTGAGCCTGCCCTGGCCCAGCCTGAGGCCGTTCCCTCTCCTCCTGTCCCTGTTCCCTGGGAGCAGAGCCCGACCCCCCGGCTGTCCCCTCCTGTCAGGAGCTGTGCAGAGCCACAAGGTCCCCCCTGAGCCTCCTTTTCTCCAGGCTGAGCCCCTTCCCAGCTCCCTCAGCCTCTCCTGGGGCTCCAGCCCCTTCCCAGCTCCCTCAGCCTCTCCTGGGGCTCCAGCCCCTTCCCAGCTCCGTTCCCTGCCCTGGACACGCTCCAGCCCCTCCAGGCCTCTCCTGTCAGGAGGGTCCCAGAGCTGATCCCAGTTTTGAACACATGTAAGATGGAAGCACAGCCAGGAATGTGGGAGTACAGGACCCTGAGCTCTCCCTGCCTTCAGTGGGAAAACCATCAAAGGGATGGAGGAGGGGACACATGGAGGGTCTGGTTCCTCCATGTTCCAGGTGAATGTGAAGCAAAACCTTAAAGGATAAACTCGTTCCCTGGATGAGTCTCAAGTCCTGCTCCTATCCAAGGGAAAGGTTTGATGAAGAACTGATGAATTGGAACTTTTCTTGGACAAAGCCTGGTAAAATCAGAGCAAGTCATGGAGGCTGAAGCCCTGAATCTTCTGCTTGACCAGGAGTTACCTCGATCCTCAGGTGCCACCTGCAGCCCAAATGCTGAGTAACCAAGCCAAGAGCTGGATGAATCATCTGTGGAATCTAAATGGTTGGAAACAGAAAATAAGCAAGTCCTGGGAATGCTGGAAGTCTGTCAGACATCCAAAACTCCCTGGTTTGAATAGGTTTGAGTTTTTCAGCTAGCATTTATCCATTGGACTTCCTTGGTGTGACAAAGAGTTGCACAAGCACAGTTAATTTCCCTTCACTCTGCCAGCTTCTGGAGAATTTCCATAAAAATCCTGTTTCCCTACTTTGAAACATAAGAAGTTCAGTGTGTTGTATCTGGCAGAGATTTGGGGAGGGAGGAGCAGCCCTGCCTCCGTGCTCAGCTGCACGTGGGGCTGATGGCAAAGGAAGCGGCGAGGCCACGGGAACTCAGGGTTTCATCCAAGATAGAAAATAACCTAAAAATAGAGCTGTGAGGGCCAGGCTGTCCTGTGAGGCCATTGTCTGGGATGAGGCAGTGTGGGACAGCCAGCAGTGTCCCTGTGTCCTGGTCCTGGGCGGATGTCCTGCTCCCGGAAAGCTCCTGCTGGGAGTCCTGTGCAGCTGGGGCTGGCTGGTGCCACTCCTGGGGGGCTTTGAGAGGGGGTTGGTGCCACGGGCTTCTCCTGCCAGCCTGGATCGTGGTGTCCCTGCTGTCCCCTGCCTGGTGGCACAGGATGGGGGTGCGGTGTGTGCTGCGAGGCTTCACTTGGAGCATTCCCTGAGCCCTCCTTCCCCGTGCCCTGTGTGTCTGCGGGGTCCCCAGGGCTGGGGGGTCCCCCGGGCTCGTTGGGGAGGGGAATGGGGGTTCTGGCCATGGGGGATGTGTTACAGGGGCCAGGCCAGGCCCTGTGCTGTGTCCTGGGCTGTGCAGCTCCAGGGAGGAGCTGGGCATCCTTTGTCTCTGCCTCCCTGGAGCACAGGGATTGCTGGCTCCTGACTTAGATATCCCAGAGAAGCTGTGGCTGCTCCTGGATGCCTGGAAGTGTCCAAAGCCAAGTTGGATGGGGCTTGGAGCATCCTGGGCTACTAGAAGGTGTCCCTGCCCATGGAACTGGATGATCTTCAGGTCCCTTCCAGCCCAAACCATTCCATGATTCTATGATCCTCTCCTGTATGGCTGTCACCTCAGGGACCAGTGGCATGTTCAGCTTCTCCTCATTTGCTGAATTTGGGCTTGAAGGTGCCACTCAAGACCTCTGGGCTTTGCTGAGGGCTGTGAGAGCTGCCCAGGAGCACAGGGGGCTCCGGGATGGGGACAGGGACAGGCTGGGGCCGGCTCTGCCATGGCCAGCTGTGCGTGTCACTGCCACCTCCTCGGGGCTGGCTCAGCTTTGGGCGGCCGGAGCTGAGCAGTGGATGTGGGCATCGAGCACAGCTCTGGGAGAGGGTTGGTCCAGAGCCTTTGATCCGGGAGAGGAGCAGGGGTAGGGGCTGGGGAGCCAGCCCGGGGTCACCGTGTGCCGTGACACTCCCTGCACAGGCCTGCCGCGATTTCCTGGACTTAGCCGAGAGCCACAGCCGGAAATGGCAGCGGCTGCTGCAGCATGAGCGGGAGCAGCGGATCCGGCTGGAGGAGACCATCGAGCAGCTAGCCAAGCAGCACAACAGCTTGGAGAGAGCCTGCCGCGGGGCGCCCGGCCTGGCCCCGGGCACCGCCAGCAGCTCCGGCACCGCCAAGGGTGAGCGCCAGCCTGGGCTGCACGGGGGGCCTGGGGTGGGACAGGGTCGTTAGGGGGTCCTTGGGGTGGGACAGGGCTGTTAGGGGATCCTGGGGTGGGACAGGGCTGCTCGGGGGTCCTGGGGTGGGACAGGGCTGTTAGGGGATCCTGGGGTGGGACAGGGCTGTTACGGGATCCTGGGGTGGCACAGGGCTGTTATGGGATCCTGGGGTAGGACAGGGCTGTTAGGGGATCCTGGGGTGGGACAGGGCTGCTTGGGGGTCCCCAGGATAGGACACATTGCTCTGGGACCCCTGGGGTGGGACAGGGCTGCTCGGGGGGCCTGGGGTGGGACAGGGCTGCTTGGGGCTCCTGGGGTGGCACAGGGCTGCTTGGGGGTCCTGGGGTGGGACAGGGCTGCTTGGGGGTCCCCTGGGATGGAAGAGGGCTGTTAGGGGATTCCTGGGATGGAACAGGGCTGTTACGGGATCCTGGGGTGGGACAGGGCTCTTAGGGGATCCCCTGGGGTGGGACAGGGCTGTTAGGGGCTCCTGGGGTGGGACAGGGCTGCTCGGGGGTCCTGGGATGGGACAGGGCTGTTGGGGGATCCCCTGGGATGGGACAGGGCTGTTATGGGATTCCTGGAATGGCTCAGGGCTGTTGAGACACCTCTGGGATGGATCAGGGCTGTTGAGACACCCCTGGGATGGATCAGGGCTGTTCAGGGACCCCTGGGATGGCTCAGGGCTGTTGAGACACCTCTGGGATGGATCTGGGCATTCTGCCTGGCTGCTCCCAGCGAGCTGCCAGCAATGGGAAGGGTGCCCAAGGCAATGCCCTGTGTCCCCGTGGTATCTTTTTTAATGGTTCCCATTGCACCATAATTATTCCTAATTGTCCTTGCTCAGGGACTTGGATGTCCCCAAGACTCAGATGTGAGAGAGGGCTGTCCCCAGCTCACTCATGCTATTCCAGGCTGTTCTGGGAGCTTTAACCCTTAACTGGTGGGCACATCTGCCTGTCCCCAGCTCACTCATGCTATTCCAGGCTGTTTTGGGAGCTTTAACCCTTAACTGGTGGGCACATCTGCGGGTGCTGGAGGGCAGCCATGGCACTGGGAAAAGGCTCAGGGTCCCCTGGCACTGCAGAGTTGGCTGTGTGGGGTGGCAGTGGAACAGCCAGGGCTCCTCTGCACTAAGATCCAACAGCTTTGCAGATTCCTGCCAAATGTCCTTCCCCAGGGAAGCGTTAGTTACAGCCACAAAAACTGCTAATAGTGCTGGGTCTTACTTTTAAAGGAAATGCAGGCCCGAGGGAGAGAGCAGTGGCTGCTGGAGGTGATGCTGGTGCCAGGCACTGCTCTCGCTCCCCCATGACCTCAAGGGAGGTTCAGTTTGGATATTGGGGAATATTTCTTCATGGAAAGGGTTGTTCAGCTGTATCCCAAATTCCTGGAGGGATTTAACAGCGGCATGGATGTGACACCTGGGGACAGGGGTTGGTGGTGGCCTGGGCAGGGCTCGGGGTGTTCTTGGCAGGCCAGACCAGCCAAACAATTCTGAGGTGCAGCTGGGGAGGAGAGCGGGGGGAAATCGCTGCAGGGACAGGCACAAACCCACCTGAGGTGGTGACCCTGCTCCTCTGGAGAGTGGGAGTGGGGCAGGGATTGGGATAGTCCGGGATGGGGCGGGAGCAGGGAGGCTGCAGCGGGACTCCACAGGCGCTGCAGCCATGGATCCCTCCCAGGAGGGGAGGGATGGGAGGGATCCATCCCATCCTCCCATGGATCCCTCCCAGGAGCAATGTTTGGGGATGCGGGGCTGGAAACCTCTCCAGCATCACCTGAAACACGGGACGATTTTTCCCTGCTTTAATCCAAACCGGATTTCCCGGTGGACGGGGCGGTGCTGGAGCTGAGCCACATCAGACAGGGGTTGGGCACGCCCCGTGTCACCCTCAGGCAGCCTGGGGACATTTTTGGGAGTCGCCTTGTGTGCCTGGGCTGGGGAGCAGGGCACATCCTGGTTCTAGGAGCTGGAAATTGGTCCAGCCCCCTCGGGGTGTGGAGCGGGATGCCCAGGGGGGCTCAGGGGCCAGGAGGGGACACAGTGGGGGCTCTGGGGACAGATCCTGCCGAGGGCTCTGGGGGGAACCAGCAGCACGGGATGTCTCAAAGCCTCTGTGCCAGCAGGGAGTGTGCAGTCTGCCAAAGGAGAGGCCAGTGATGAAGATGAGGAGACGGAGTACTTCGATGCCATGGAGGACGCACCAGCTTTTATCACTGTAACTGCAGACCCCAAGCACCACAGGTACCACCCCCTGCCTGCCTGGGGATGCGGGAAGGGCTGGGTAGAGCTGCTTTTCCTGCAGCAGCCCCTCCCACGGGGTCACTCTGTGGGCATGTCCTCCAAAACTTCCCCAGCCTCTGTCCAGAGGTCCATCCTGCCTCCACTGCTCCTGAATTCCTGGAGCAAGGCTGAGGATGGTCCCCAGTTTAGTGAAGCAGGTGAGGAAGGGCAGGAGTCAGCCGGAGCTGTGGGAGAGCTGAGTCCTCTGCCCCTCAGCTGATGGGAGCAGGGACTTGGAGGGAAATCCCTCAGAGTGCTGGGCAGCGGCAGGGAGCACCTTGCCTTGACAGAGCCATGGAATCATGGGGTGGGTAGGGCTGGAAGGGGCCTTAAAGCTCCTCTCATTCCATCCCCTGTCATGGGCACGGGCACCTTCCACTATTCCAGGTTGCTCCAAGCCCTATCCAGCCTGGCCTTGGACACTGCCAGGGATGAGGCAGTTGTAGCTTCTGTGCCAGGGCCTCCCCACCTTCACAGAGAAGAATTTATTCCCAATATCCCATTAAATCCTGCCCTCTGTCTGCTATCACCTGCTCTTGCTGCTCCATGGACATCTGGGTGTGGTCTGACCCATGGTCACATCACTGGGCTTGGTGACAAAAGCAGAACCTCTGTGCCCTCAGGGCTGCAGCTGAGAATCCCTTCCTGAGCATTCTGTCCTTAGAATCTCCTCCTAACACCTGTGCCCAGCCTCTGTCACCCCTTTTCCTTCCTGGCATGTGGGAATCCAGAGCATCCCTCTGGCTGCCCTGGCAGGTCTGGGACCCTGGCAGGGGTCAGGAACCCCCCTGGACAGAGCCCCCAGAGACACTGTCTGTGATCTCTGTCCATGGAAAAGAGTTTTCAATCTTACAGCATGAATTACAAACTCTCAGTGTTTGATATCAGTAATAATTAATGTGGCACAGGTGCAAAAGTAAAATTTTAGGATTCTAGATTAGGGGTCCAAAGGGGACAAGATGGAGGAAATTGGGTGTGTTTTGTCCTTTTTCTCCTTCTTCATGCCCTCCATGTTTCACTGTGGTGTTGGCATTTTTCTGTTGGTTCAGGCTGGGGACACACTGTCCAACGTAGGTGACAGATATTGGCACGTTATTGTAAATCCAGCACAGGTAGTTTGTGGTATTTAATGTTTGTACCATCCCACTGAGGGCAGAGCCCCACACGCTGCCCTGCAGGACAGAGCTGCGGCAGGGCAGCAGAACATGTTAGAGATAAACAGAATAAACAACCTTGAAACAGCACAGACGAATTATGGCTTCTGCTTTGGCAGTGGGGCTGACAGACAGAGACTTTCTACAATCTCAGAATCATCAATAGCACAGATTCCTTCCCGGCAGTGCCCTGGGGTGGCGCAGGGCGATGCTGTGGGTGGTGCTGCACCAGCCCTGGCTGTCCCCTCCCTGCTCTGCCCTCTCCCGAGCTCCCCAGCCGCTCTTCCTTCCCACAGGCGTTCGGGCAGCAACCTGAGCGGGGCCAGCGAGGGCCACCCCGAGGACTGGAACCTGGAGGACAGCGTGAGTTGTGTGGGCTGGGTGCGAGGGGTGCTCCTGGTGGGGTGAAACCAGGGCAAGGAGATGGCTGTGAAGGGATCCTGAAACGTAAACTTAGAGGAATTTAGAGATTTTAGAGGGGCTAAGATTTTAGTTAGAGATAAACCTTACTAGAGTTAATTAAAATAATAATAATAAATGAGTAGGTCTTGATGAAGTTAGGAGTTAGTAGTTAACTAATAATTAATTGCTTGTCAGCACAATGTTTGGTTAGCTGGGTTTATAATGAAGAATACACAAACTGACAAATAGCTTTTAGGAACATAAGACAATTGTGGGCCTCCTCTGTTCTGAAACCAATTGAAGACAAGGAATGGGAGTTCTACCAAGAGTTCATTTGTCATATTGGCATTGAAAAGGTAGAAAGATCAGAATGAGGAAGACTTCATTTACTTCCTCATTTTGGGACCCCTCCCCATGAAAGGGACACCGACCCATTTCAAGGGACAAACCACACATGCTGAATGGCTTTTGAAATTATTAGCATATGAAGCGAGGAATGGGATGTACCAAAATTATGAAATATATTTGCATTTTGGGTATTCAATACTTGTATGGATAAAAGGGCTCTGTAATCACCTGGAAGCTGCGGCGTGGATTTGGGAGCGATCCCACATGCAATAAACACACACTTTCTAACTTTAAACTGTTAGAGAGTTTTTGTCCCTCACAGTTGGGTATCGGTACTAGATCCATATCCATATTTTTTTAAATAAATCAATCCTCCATCTGGCTCCAGATGCTCCATGGTGGTTCCTCTGTGAGTGACAGAGGTCAGCAGGCATCAGCATCCTAAACATCCTCCTGAGGGGAGCAGGAAGGTGTTGGGGTGTCGAAGACAACTTTAGGTTGTGGGGTGGCTTTGTGTGGGGGAAAAACTTTTCTTTTAACTTATGCTTTTAAAGAAAGGCTTAGCAATTTTTTGTTGTTTGGTCTTATGGTTGTTTATTGTAAGTTATCTAAAAGAAAGTTTTTTTGGGCTGCTGTGGTTCATTTAGTAGTTTCAGGTAAAGGCACACACACACTTTTGATATATTTTTTGTTTGTTGTTTTCTTTTTTTATTTTCCCTGCTCTTGGCTGTTGTTATTTTATATATATATGTATATATAATAAATATATATTTATATATAATATATATGTATATATAATAAATATACTATATATAAAAATAGATATAACATATATTTTATATACTTTATATTTTATATATATATAATGTGCTATATGTTTATAATTTTTTTTCAACATTTGCTACTTATATTAAATGTTGCTTTTTTATTTTAAATTAATTTGTGAATGTTAATATTACTAAAAATGTGGAGGTAAGGAAGAAGAAAGAGGAAGGATAGGACTGGCTAAAATTTCTTTATCTTAAAACTTTTGACTCTATGTATAAAATTACAACCACCCTGTTTAAGTATTAAAACCCCCCTGTATAGTACTAAAAAATTCTTTCCTCTACTTTGTAACTACTTTTATTATAATATTTAAATTTTTGTGTCTTTTTGTTTTTCTTGTAAGGTTGGTAAATTATTCTATGGTTCAAACTTAAAATTACAGTTGTTTTTAGCTGCTTGTTAGGGTCTTAAATGCTTCTGATTGGGGCCTGGAACTTGTAAAAATGTCTGAGGGACATTGGGAGTTCCCACACATGGTGGTTGCTCTGTGAGTCACAGAGGTCAGCAGGCATCAGCATCCTGAACATCCTCCTGAGGGGAGCAGGGGGGTGTTGGGGGACAGTTGTGCCTGGATTTCCCTGGAGAGCAGGCTCCCAGCAGTGCTCCTCAGGCCTCTCCTGAGCTGGGCTCGCTGTTCCTGGGATTCTGGGTCTGCTTTGGGTCCAGCTTAAACCTGAGTTCCTTCTGCTGCTTCCACAGGTCTTTGAGAGCTCAAATCAAAGCAGCTACAATGAGTCCACGGGCAAAGATCTCCTGCCAAGGAAGAGGAGAAGGACTCGCATTCCTGACAAACCCAACTACAGCCTTAACCTCTGGAGCATCATGAAGAACTGCATCGGCAAAGAGCTCTCCAAGATCCCCATGCCCGTGAGTCCGAGTGTCCCTGGCACCAGGGCTGGCACAGGGGGTGAATTTGGGCAGCCCTGGCTGTGCAGAGGGTTTGGATTACAGCTTTGGGTGGTCTTGCCAGTGCTGTGGTGGCACAGCAGCCCCAAGCAGGGACAGGAGATTGTCACCAGGGACTGGATTTTGTGCTGGCAACTGCTGCATGCTTACCATGGAATTGTGGAATGGTTTGGGTGGGAAGGGAACTTAAAGCTCATCCAGTGCCAACACCATGGACAGGAGGACAGCTTCTGCTATCCCAGGCTGCTCCAATCCCTGTCCAACCTGGCCTTGAACATTTCCAGGGATCCAGGGGCAGCCACAGCTGCTCTGGGCACCCTGTGCCAGGGCTGCCCACCCTGCCAGGGAACAATTCCTGCCCAACATCCCATCCATCCCTGCCCTCTGGCAGTGGGAAGCCATTCCCTGTGTCCTGTCCCTCCATCCCTTGTCCCCAGTCCCTCTCCAGCTCTCCTGGAGCCCCTTCAGGCCCTGCAAGGGGCTCTGAGGTGTCCCTGGAGCTTCTCCTCTCCAGGTGAGCACCCCCAGCTCTCCAGCCTGGCTCCAGCCCTCAGAGCATCTCTGTGGCCTCCTCTGGACTTGCTCCAGCACATCTGTGTTCCTGGGCAAGCTGGAGCAGAGGGACATTGCCAGAGTGTCCTGTGCATATCCAGCTCTTGCAGAGGCATGGAGGGAAGCAGGACACTGTGAATCCCTGGGGATTCATGTAGAAGGGACCCTGTTGCTGGTGATGTTTCCCCCAGGGTGATCCAGGACAGGACACTCAGGGCTCAGCCCCACCTGCACCAGCCCCACCTGCACCAGTTCCACCCCAGGGGCTCAGAGAGCCTCTTTTTCCTTACAGAGAGCGTCTTTTTGGTGAAGGAGGTGCTGGGGGCAGGTTTTGGGTGCTGCAGGTTCAGTCCTGGGGGCAAAGGCTGCCTGTGATGGCCAGAAAGGGTTTGCTGGGGGCTCTGTGTGGGGCAGCCCCCACATGGGCTGCACAGAGCCACATTCATGGTCCACCTCTGTTGGGTAAAGAGCAGGGAGTACATTCCAGAGGCTGGGATGCTGAATTTTTGTGTTCTGTCTCTTCAGACAGAGCTTGAGTGAGAGCTTGGAGCCCTGGCTGAGAGTGATGAGCTGTCACTTCCCTGTGCTATTTCCAGCTGGGATGGACAGCCCAGCACCATCCAGTTCTGCAGCAGCAGCAGAGCTGGGTGTGACGGGCACAGGAATAAGATCAGGATGTGAAATCCCAGGAGCTGCTGGTGCCTGGAGAGAGAAATCAAATCATCCTGGGAGCTGCTCGAGTCCAAACCTGAGGGCAGTGTGGAAGAGAGGAGGTTTAGATGAAATACAAGAAAAAATTGTTCTCCATGAGGGTCTGAGGCCCTGGCACAGGGTGCCCAGAGCAGCTGTGGCTGCCCCTGGATCCCTGGAAGTGTCCCAGGCCCGGCTGGATGGGGCTTGGAGCAGCCTGGGATAGTGGAAGGTGTCCCTGCCCATGGCTGGGGTGGCACTGGATGGGCTTGAAGGTCCCTTCCAGCCCAAAATATCCTGGGATTCTGTGAAATCTTGAACAATCCCACAGTCACTATGAAATGAGAAGAAAGATCCTGCCAGAGATGCACCAGGATTCACCCCACAAGCTCAGCTGCATGTGGACATTCTCTGGGAAGATTCCTGTTGAATTAAAACGGTTTTTGAGGCTCTCTGAGGTCTTCTGAGATCCATCCCCTTCCTGGGGATGTGATGGACTGACAAACCTCTTATGCAAATAGCTGTTTGATTCTCCCTCTGAATGAACAAACCTGCAGCACTGAAAAGGAGGAAAACAGTTGCAGGAATTTGGAATTTGGGTGGATTCATCCTCTTCCCCCATGAAAGGGTTTTGCTCTCTGTTGCCTGAGCGGTGCTGAGGATGCAGCTGCTGGCTTTGTTCTCTGCATCCCTCCTAAGAATTATCCCAAGTGATTTGCTCTTTATGTGGATTTAATGCTGCTCTTTCTCCCCAGCTCCCTCTTTCTCTGATGCTGTTAAGATCCCTGCCACTTGCAGGCTAAATCCCTGAGTGGAAAATCTAAAAAAAGCTAAATCCTGGAATCTGGAGTTTGTTTTTTCTACTATGAAATATTTAACTTGGCGTACATAAAGTGGTTCTTCAGCCATCTGCTCCTCTTAAAATATATTTCTTTGTTTTGAACTGAAGCTAAGAAGGCAGAAGACCTTTTGTGGCTCTGTCTTGCTTTCAATTATTTTTTAATTTCAGTATTTTCAGATTGAAAAATAGGGGTGGAGTCCCAGGAGCAGGGATACCCCAAAATGGGGCTTTTCCAGGTCTTCTGGGCAGCTGGGTCACCTGGCACACAGGGATGGGGTGATGAGGGCAGGCTGGGGAGCAGCACACCCCTGTCCTGTGGCTGGGAGGGGGCTGATCTCATTGTTGAGGCTCATTTTGGGCTCAGGATGGTAGTAAAAGGGTTTTAAAATCATGGGGATTTAGGGTTAACAGGAAAATAAGCTTAGTAGGCCCTGGAAAAGATAAATACCTTAAGCACATTAAGAACTTGTACTTGCTAGAACTGCACCTGTGTAGCTAGTACATGATAAATGATAGAATTGTTAGATGTGATGATTGTTTAGTAATTAAATATAAATACTGTTTAATCACAAGAATAATCATGAGAAACTGTGGTCAGGGACCTAAGAAAGATCACGAGAAACTCATGTCAGTGTATACAATAGAACAATATAAGTGTAATAATTAATATGTAAGTTATATAACGATAGAATATAAAATACGTTCAGCTCAAAAGCCATGTCGGAGTCAGATTTGGGTTTGTACCCCGACTCCCAGAGCACTGCAGATAATCATATCCCGTGATTGTGTGTGTTCCTGAACGCTGACAAGGGTGATAACCTGGGCTGATCCCTGGTGATCCCACAGGGCTGTTGGCTCCCCCACACCCCTGACCTCGGTGCTGCCTGGCAGGGAGCAGGGAGCAGAGCACATATTCCTTTTCTTTTGGGCTTGGTGGTGCCTCCTGGGGTCTCTCCTGCTTTCTGAACCCCGCCGTGTTCCCCTGCAGGTAAACTTCAACGAGCCCCTGTCCATGCTGCAGCGGCTCACGGAGGACCTGGAGTACCACGAGCTGCTGGACAAGGCAGTGAAGTGTGAGAGCTCCACGGAGCAGATGTGCTTTGTGGCCGCCTTCTCCGTGTCCTCCTACTCCACCACTGTCCACCGCACCGCAAAGCCATTCAACCCCCTCCTGGGGGAGACCTTCGAGCTGGACCGCCTGGAGGAGCTGGGCTTCCGATCCCTCTGCGAGCAGGTGAGGGCTGGGGCTGCCTCCTGCTGGGGCGCAGCCAGCAGCACCTCCCTCAGCCTTCTGCGGGCTCCTCTCCCAGAAACGGCACGGGACAAGGTGCTTGGGGGAGTCCCCACTCCTGGGGGTGTCCAAGGAGGGACTGGATGTGGCACTCAGTGCTCTGGGCTGGGTGACAAGGTAGGGATGGGTGACAGGTTTGGCTGGATTGGCTTGGCCCTTTGTCCCCAGGTTTGGAGCAGTTGCTGCAGTGGTGCCAGGCTCTGCCACCAGCTCCTTGCAGGACACCCAGGGGTGAACAAAGCCTTCCCTGGCAGTGGGTGCTCAAACTTGTCAGACACCTGTGGAGCTTGAGGCAGGATGGCACCTCCTGTCAAATCCCATCCCATCCCATCCCATCCCATCCCATCCCATCCCATCCCATCCCATCCCATCCCATCCCATCCCATCCCATCCCATCCCATCCCATCCCATCCCATCCCATCCCATCCCATCCCATCCCATCCCATCCCATCCCATCCCACCCATCCCATCCCATCCCATCCCATCCCATCCCATCCCATCCCATCCCATCCCATCCCATCCCATCCCATCCCATCCCATCCCATCCCATCCCATCCCATCCCATCCCATCCGGCCGTGCTGAACAGGCTCTGTGGTATCTCCTGGCAGTGTGACCCAAGGAAGGTCCTGCAGTAGATAATCCCCAGAATTCCTGGCTCTGCTGTCCCTCCACACCCCAGCGCTGTGGGCCCAGTGTCGCCCAGCTCTGCCTGTCCCCAGATGGTCCATCCCAGCCTGGAGCCATCCCAGTGCCCGTGGCTGCAGTGAGGTGGGACACTGCCAGCCACAACCTGAGCCCTGGCCTGCCTGCCAGGGTCAGAGGTGGCTTCAAGCCTCAGCCACACCAGCAGTGTGTCACAGGGCTGTCACAGAGCTCAGGTTGTCCCACCTCAGCAGTGTCACACCTTCACCTCCCCCTGCCTGGCAGCAGTTCCTGGCCTGTCACCTGGTTTAGCCTGGAGGTGGATGATTCCTGGCCCGGATCCATCCCTTAGCCAGCTGCCACCCTCACTTTTCTGGGGTACAGTCGGAAGTCCTGGGTGGATTTCTTAGCCTCATCCCAGCTGTGGTGCCAAGCCCAGGTGTCCCCCTGGGTACCTCTGACCACATCTCTCCCAGTCCTGCCTGTCCAGTCCTGCTGGACACCCCTGACTGCATCATTCCCAAACTTTGTCATCCCTGTTCTCATTCTTTCACCCCCTTTTTCACCACACTTCTTCCTCCATCCCTGTTCCCTCCCAAATAAATAACCTGCCTGAAATTGCTTTCTCCAGTTGGTCCCAGTTTTCCTCTATTTGCACCCAGATTTGATATTCCTGACCAATTCCAGCCTTCATTCCCACTGCTCTGAATTTTCCTTGGTGCTGCCTGTGCTGCCCCAGCCCACCACCATGCCCAGCCAAGCAGTGATAATCCAGTGCCTGAAATCCAGTTATGCAAATAGGATTTCCTGTTGCTGGTGCCTGGGATTTACTGGGGAGGCCCTGGCCCTGCCCGTGTGTGTAATCCCGAGCTCGGGGCGCTCAGCTGTAATTACAGCAGGGAAATCATCCCGGAGCTCCGGGCATCCATGGGTGCCCGTGCCAGGCTGTGCCACCAGCTGACAGCCTGCTCAGGACAGGTCCCTCCCTCTGCCTGGGATATTCCTGCTCCTACCTTGGTTTTGGGCAGCTTTTTTTCCAGGGCAGGGCGATGTGAGCACCATCCTCTGACAATTCGCTGTCAGGATTTGGGGTGCTGTGTCCCCTTTCCAGCACGGTGTGTGTGTGAGGGAAAAGCCAAAGCTTTGCTGTGTGTTCTGGACAACTTGTGGCCCTGTGTCCTCTGGGATTTCCCAGGTGCTGTTCCACTGGGATTACTGGGGTGCCAGCACATCCATGTTCCTCAGCCAGGATCCCAGGAAAGCGGGGCCAAGTCCTGGGGTCAGGGAAGAGCAGCATCTCACAGCGATGGTTGTTCAAGTGGAGATCTCATGGATCATGCTTTGAAATGAGCCTGAGCAAATCCTGGCAGGATCCTGGTGTGTCTCCCTTTGCTGCCAGGGCACCTCATGGGGGTCCCCCTGACGCCCAGGAGGAGATTGTGGTGTCCAGGAGCATCCTTAGTGCCAAAGCTGCTGTGGTGCCCAGGGCCTGGAGCATCCCTCGTGCTGAGCTGCTGTGGGGCTGTCCCCTCCCCGAGCACTCAGCCTGCCTCTCTGGTGGCCGTGTCCTCACGGGCTGTGTGTCCTGTCCCCAGGTGAGCCACCACCCCCCGGCAGCCGCCCACCACGTGTACTCCAGGCGAGGGTGGACGTTGTGGCAGGAGATCACCATCGCCAGCAAGTTCAGGGGCAAATACCTCTCCATCATGCCACTGGGTAGGTGATGGATTCTGGAATTCCTCGGGATTGACTGGCCTTGCACTGCTCACGCAAAACCCAGCAGTGAAAGAAGCTGCTTCCTTAGCCTTTGGCAATTCCTTAGGCTCACCTGGGGCTCAGAGAACCCCCTGGGCTCACCTGGGGCTCTGGGAACCCCCTGGGCTCACCTGGGGCTCTGGGAACCCCCTGGGCTCACCTGGGGCTGTGGGAACCCCCTGGGCTCACCTGGGGCTCAGAGGATCCCCTGGGCTCACCTGGGGCTCAGAGAATCCCCTGGGCTCACCTGGGGCTCAGGGAATCCCCTGGGCTCACCTGGGGCTCTGGGAACCCCCTGGGCTCACCTGGGGCTCAGGGAATCCCCTGGGCTCACCTGGGGCTCTGGGAACCCCCTGGGGCTCTGGGAACCCCCTGGGCTCACCTGGGGCTCAGAGAATCCCCTGGGCTCACCTGGGGCTCAGTGAGTTCCACCCCAGGCAATGAAGGAGTCCAGGTTTGTGCTCCTGATCCAACTATCCAACAATAACATGTCTGCCCTGGAAGTGGAAATGGTGCCAGCTGCAAAGGTGCCTTTGCTTTGGAAATGCCCTGCTTGCCCTGGAATTGATTTCTCCTTCCATGATATTTAAAATTAACTTGCTGCCTGTTTTAACCCTCTCCCTGCCAGTCAAGTGCAATAAGCTGTCTCCTTCCAGCCTTTTATTTTCCTTTTGTCTGTCCCTGGGCTGGGCAGCATTCCCAGAGTGGTGCCAGTGCCTGAATCAAGCAGGCAGCACATTTCTGACCTGCTTTTGGAGTGAGTACTTCTGGCAGAGAGCAGAGGGCCTGGCAGGACTTTTCCCTCCCCTCCTGGAGCAGACTAAGGGCGGGGTGAATCCAGAGCCAGGCCTGGCTGTGGGGGATACAGGGAGAGAGGTGGCCCTGAGGATGGGCACAGTGCTGGGTTGGTGGTGAGCTCTGGGGAACATTCCTCAGATCATTCCTGTCTCCACAGGCGCCATCCACCTGGAGTTCCACTCCAGTGGGAATCACTATGTCTGGAGGAAAGTCACCTCCACGGTGCACAACATCATCGTGGGCAAGCTCTGGATCGACCAGGTGGGTGAGGGCACAGCTCTGCCTGGCTCTGGGGGGCTGGGGGAGCATTGCCCTCCTGGGGCAGCTGCTCCTGCCACGATGGGAAGCTGTGCTGGGGTGGGAAAGGCTTCCTGGAGCCTTCCCTGGCTCTCCCCGAGGCCAGCAGGTGCTGGGGGTGGCTGGTGTGGGGGGCAGCCACTGGTGCTGCTGTGCCCAGTGGGGATTGGTACCTGCACTACAACTAACACCTCCTCTGTCTCTCCCTGCTGTGGTTCTGTGTCTTTTATCCAGTCTGGTGAAATAGAGATTGTTAACCATAAGTCCAAAGATAAATGCCAGCTGAAATTTACCCCCTACAGCTACTTCTCCAGGGATGTCCCCCGCAAGGTGAGTATCCAGCAGGGACTCTGCTCCTTCAGGGGTCACACCTGGCTCTTCCAAGCTCCCAGTACCACTGGGATGAGCCCCAGCGTGGGGCTGAGGGGCTGGCCAGGCACCTCTAAGGTGGGTCACCAGGGAGGGCTGGGTGGCACCTCCATGTCCCGTGGTTTGGCTCTGATGTGCTGGAGCTGCAGCACCGAGACCTGGGAGGGCTTTGGTGGGTTGGGCACCCACCTGCAAGGTCAGAGATGTCCCAGGAGACACAGCACCACGTCCAGCTGGGCACCTGGAGGCTGTGGTGTCCCTCTGGGCATTCCCACACGCCACCAGAGCCGTGTCCCCTGCCAGGTGACGGGGGTGGTGAGCGACGCCGACGGCAAAGCCCACTACGTCATGTCGGGCACGTGGGATGAGAAGATGGAGTGCTCCAAGATCCTCCACAGCAGCCACGGCAGCACCAGCACCGAGGGCAAGCAGAAAACTGTCTACCAGACCCTGTCCCCAAAGGTCCTGTGGAGGAAGTACCCGCTCCCGTGAGTGCCCTGGGGCGGGATGGCACAGCGGGATCGGGGTGGGGATGGCATTTCCCAGAGCCCTGTGGAGTGGGAGGCTCCTGTGCCCAGGCCTGAGCACGTGGGGGACTTGTGGGGCTGGGTGGGTTCCTGGAAGGGAACTTGTGGGTGGGTTTGTGGGGGCTGGTTGGGTTTTTGGGGCAGGGAGGGCTGTTGGCCACTTTGCCTTGCTGGTCATTGTGTCCTTGGCCATCGTGTCCCCCCAGTCACTCTGTCCCCCTGGAGGCCAGTCCTCCCTTGGCCCTGGTGACCACGGCAGGGCTGGGCTCAAATCAGCCCCTGAGCCCTGGGGGCACCAGCAGACAGTCCCTGCTTTGGGGATTTTCTGTTGGGATGGGGACTCCACCACTGCCCGGGGCAGCCTGTTCCAATGCCTGACCACCCTTTTCAGGAAGGGATTTCCCTTCATATCCGGTCTAAAACCGCTGTGGTGCAGCATGAGGCCATTTCCTCTCATCCCATCTCTTCTTCCCTGGGAGCAGAGCCTGACCCACCCTGGCTGCCCCCTCCTGTCAGGGAGTTGTGCAGAGCCAGAGCCATCACACACCTGTCAGCAGCTCAGCCCCTTTTCCAGCCACACACATCCCATGGGAAACATTCCATGCTGCCCAAATTCCTAAAGAGCCAAGCTGCATTTATGCACAGGGAGGTTTTATTGAGGAACCAAGGCTTTTAGGAGAAGAATTTGTTGGGAAAACCACCCTTGTGGCTGTAGGCAGACTGGGATCACTGTCTGCAGCTTAGAAGTTCCCCCCGAGCCTCCTTTTCTCCAGGCTGAGCCCCTTCCCAGCTCCCTCAGCCTCTCCTGGGGCTCCAGCCCCTTCCCAGCTCCGCTCCCTGCCCTGGACACGCTCCAGCCCCTCCAGGTCTGTCGGAACTCAAAATGTTCCTCAGACATTTTTGGATGTTCCGGGCCCAGGTCAGAAGCATTTGAGACCCTGGCAGGCAGCTGGAAACAGCTGTGATTTTGGGTTTGAACCATGGAATGATTTACCAACCTTGCAGGAAGAACAAGAAGTCACAAAAGTTTAGATATTAGAGTAGAAGTAGTCACAAAGTAGAGGGAAGAATTTTTGAGTGCTGTACAGGGGGGTTTTGGTTTGTACATGGGGGTCAGAGGTTTAAGATGGAGGGATTTGGGCCTGCCCTGTCCTCCCTCTTTCTTCTTCCTTACCTCCATGTTCTTGGTGATGTTGGCACTCACAGATTGGTTTAGAGTAGAAAAGCACCATTTAATATAGGTAATAGGCATTGGGGAAAAACTGTAACATGTAACACGTAATGTACCATATAAAAGATAGAAAAGCACCATTTAATATAGGTAATAGGCATTGGGGAAAAACTGTACCCATGTAACACGTAATGTACCATATAAAAGACAGCAGCAGCCCTGGGTGGGGAGAGAAGAAGCAGTCGGGAGTCAGAGAGGATGTCAGGGTGTGTGTGTGCCTCTGCCTGAGCTGTGAGCAAACCACAGCAGCCCAAGGAGAAAATCTTTTAGATAACTTGCAATAAACTGCCTTGAGACCGAACAACAGAGACTGCTGAGCTTTATTTTGAAAGCACAGGTTGGAGGAGAGATTTTTCCACCACACAGAGCCACCCCTGACCCAGGGTGAGCTCCGGCACTGGTCTCTGCTGTCAGGAGGGTCCCGGTGCTGCCCCAGCTCTGGAGGTGCCCCGGCAGTGCAGCTCATGGATCAGTGGGTGCTGGGGGCTGTGCCTGAGCTGTCCCCCAGCCCCCACCCTGAGCAGGCTCTCTGCATCCAGGGAGAACGCCGAGAACATGTATTTCTTCTCGGAGCTGGCGCTGACGCTGAACGAGCCCGAGGAGCGCGTGGCGCCCACGGACAGCCGGCTGCGCCCCGACCAGCGGCTGATGGAGAGCGGCCGCTGGGACGAGGCCAACGTGGAGAAGCAGAGGCTGGAGGAGAAGCAGAGAGCCGTGCGCCGCCGCAGGGAGGCCGAGGCCGTGGAGGCCCTGGAGGAAGGTGAGGAGGCGCCTGGGGCTGCTTCAGGATGCAGGGGTTGCGTTGCCCGTGCTGCCCGTGGTTGTGGAGGACACACCCTGCGAGGGGAGGGTGGCTCTGGGGGACCCTTGTGGGGGCTGGTTGGGTTCTGGAAGCTGCTTTGCCTTGCTGGTCATCATGTCCCTGGCCGTCGTGTCCCACCAGTCACTCTGTCCCCCTGGAGACCAGTCCTCCCTTGGCCCTTGTGCCCACGGCAGGGCTGGGCTCAAATCAGCCCCTGAGCCTGGGGGCACCAGCAGACGGTCCCTGCTCTTCTGGGAGCTGTGGGGTTGGGGGTGCAGGCGCAGAAGCCCCCCTGACCCCCGTTCTGCCCGGCCAGGGAAGGACTACGAGGGGTACATCCCGCTGTGGTTCGAGCGCAAGGTGGACGCCGTCACCGGGGAGCTGATCTGCGTCTACAAGGGCGGCTACTGGGAGGCCAAGGACAAGCAGGACTGGAGCGTGTGCCCCGACATCTTCTGAGCCCCCCAGAGCTCCGGGGCCACCCCTGGGACAGCGGCACAGCCCGAGGGACAGCGAGGACACGCCGGCAGCGTCCCGCCGGGCCGACAGAGTCAATACCTGCGGAGATCCAAACAGGGATTCCAAACCTATTTTTTTATGCACTAATAAATAGCATCTTTTTTTTTTTTTTTTTTTTTCAAAAAAAGATGGCTTTTCCAGCGACTGCTTAGCAGTGAGGACATGTGGAGCTGGGTTGGGTTTAGGATTTCATTGCTGTCAGGAGTTGCTGCCTACATCCTCCAGCGCCTTGGCTCCGGTGGCTGAGACGTCGACTTCCAAAGATGCCCGGGGTGTGGGAATGCCGTGCTTGTGTGAGCTCTTCTCTTTGCCATGTTTTTTTCTTCTTTTGGGACCCCATTTCTCTGTGGACTTTATGGAATTATTTTTTTAAAAAACAAATCCTGCTCCTGGTTCAGGTTTCATTCAAAGACGGTCACAAACAACTCTGCTTGGAAAACTGTCCCCAGGAGCTGTGGCACTTGATCCCAGAGGCTCTTGGTGGTTCCACAGTGCCCAGTCATCCCAGTAACACCAAGGAGGATATTTCAGCTGGTGACTTTGTGGTTTTTGACCTGGTTTTTGTTTTTCCCAAGAGCGTCGGAGGTGCTTCCCCACAGTCTGATGTGTTCAGGCAAAGCTCGAGCCTGTCTTTATTGTGTGGGAGTGGATTGAGTGAGGTTTGCTTTGGTTTTCCTGCAACCACATCGGAAGGGGGAAATGGCCTCAGCGAGGCTGGGAATGCCAGGCCGATGAGTGAAGAGTTTCTGTCCCAGTGATGCTCCTGGCTCCGTGCCCCTGCTCTGTCTCCCTGCACATGGGGGCTGGAGCTCAATTCCAGCTTCTCCATCGGTGTCTCCCTGCTGAGCTGTGCCTGAGGCTGGGTGGGAGAGGAGGGAAGAGGTGCCATGGGGAGAGGAGATGCTGTGATGCTGCTGGGAAGGAGCCTTGGTCCTGCATCTCCCACCCCGTTCAGCCACACAGGCTGGGGCTGGAGGGTCCCTGCATCCCAGCAGCTGCTCCCAGCTCCTGTTCCTCCCCTCCCTCATCCTGGGCTCTCCCTGCAGCAGCTCCAGTTTGTCAGGGCAGGGAACCCTTGTCCCCCTCACCCCTCCTGGGTGCCATCACCCTGCCTGGCCCTGGATGCGCTGGGAGGAGCGGAGCGAGCGCTGCTGGTGGCAGGTGAGGACTGGGAGCACCGAGGGGAAGCAGGAGGTGGCAGCATCCCAAAGATGGGATCTTCTGGGCCAGGAAGCAGCAGGAACACCTGGAGACCTGCACTGGCCCTGCTGGATCCCATTTTTGCTGTCTCCTTCTCTGGCTCTCCATCATGTCACACTGACCCTGCCTCCAGGGCATCACACCCACGTGAAATTAATTAGCAATAACGAACCTTGAGGCAATGGTAACTGGAATATCCAGGCTTGCACACGGGACACTTATGCAATCAGGGTCCTCATCCATCAGTCTCCTCCTGATCAGCTTCCAGCACTTCCATCCCTGTGGTCCCCACGGTGTACAGTCCCCACGGCCCTGACGGCGTCACCGTGCTGCGGGGCAGCCCCCACTGCTCTCAGTGCACCCTTTAATCTTATTTATTTGCTTCTAATTTATACATATATATATAAATATATATATAAAATTATTTTGCTTAAATTTCTATGGTACACAAAAGATGAAAAATGATGACGACGGAAGTGTCTGTCTGAGTTTTTACAGCACGAGTACGATTCCCCTCGGCTCGTCCCTGAGCTTGTGGTGATGGAATGATTCCCATGGCAGGGAAGCAATGGTTTGCTCCAAAGCTGGATCCTGTAGCATGGAAAAGGTGTTCCAGAGACATTCCCGTCTGGAAAGGACAGGTTGGGGTTGGAGGAGCGGCACTAGGGATTCCTGGGAGTGGGATGCTCCAAAGTGCTTCCCAGTGCCCCGAGAGCTGCAGCAGCTGCTCCGGAATGTTCAGTTTTTCCTGGAGCTTTGCCCTGGCTCGGGAAAGCTGATCTGAAATGCTGAGCCTGGGATTCGGCCTGTGAGAGCTGCCCGTGCGTCCTGCCGGGAGAGGGAGGGTGTCCCCGCTGATCCCCGGTGCCCCGGAGTGTCCCGGGGGGTTTGTCCCCCTCTCAGGGGGTTTGTCCCTGCAGGAGGGCTGGAATGGAGCTTTCAGAATGCCTTATTTGCCTTTTTGCTGTGTCAATGCAAGTGTCAGCCGGGAGCTGGGAGCAGGAGAAGCTCCAGCAGAGGCTGTTCCCAGGCTGGACCGGGCTGTTCCCGGGTGGAGCAGAGCAGGGACCGGGATCTGCTCCCCACCTGCTGCCACCGAGGGTCCTGCTGGGCTCTGGGGCCCCGAGGGGTCCCCTCTGCTGTGCCCCCATCGCCTCCTCCATCCGGGAACCCCCTTCACAGACCCTGCACAGCTCCACGGAGCCTGGGGGAGCACGAGGAGCACCCCAACCCAGAAATCCCCCGGATTTTAGGCTAATGGAAAAAATTGCTCCATCTTCCAGAAATCATCTTATCAGCAGCACTTAACCAGAGCACCATCTCCTGGTCCTTCTGTTCCTCCTCGAGGATTTTAATGTCATTCCACTGTAAATGCTGTTGAATGTACTTTCTTTTTGAACAATAATATATTGTGAGTGATCCCTCTTCTCCTACACGGAAATAAAACTTGGATTCGGGAGTTTTAAAAGCCGTGGTGCTGAGATGGTCACTGGCTCCCCAGGGCTGCAGGGCCTGGAGGAGCTCTGGGTGTGGGAGGGGACACGGACACGGGTGGGGGACAGGGAAGGTGGCACAGGAAGGAGAAGATCCAGGGAATGTTGCTCAAAGGAGGAGGTTGCCCAAAGGACAGGGAGGTGATGGTCCAGGTGGGGAGAAGGATCTGGGGGAGAAGTTGCCAAGGGGAGGAGATGGTGCAGGGAGGGTGGTTTGAGGGGCAGGGGGGAGGTTGTCTGTGAAAAACGCCAATCACTTGGTTTTTAAAATTTTAAAAGTTTAATAACAATAAAATGGTTATAAAAATAATAATACAATTAGAGTAATAAAGTTTAGAGTTAGGACAATTACAATAAAAAGGCAAAGAATTATGGACGTCCGGATGCTCTCGGGCACTAAGTCACGAAAAGCATGCCTTGTGAACAAAGGAATCACCCTTAAACCAATACACTTGTTGCATATTCATACACCTTCATGGTTATGCATACATTCTATTCTAAACAAGAAACTCTGTCTGTTGTACATCAGCTGTTTCCTTTAATCCCCTGGTGTCTTCGAGTCTGAGCGAGGCCTGAAGAAATTAGTTTATTCTGATAAGAAGCCATAAATTCTTTCCTTTGGAATATTTAGTTGTTCTTCAAAGCGAGTATCTCATCCCTAAAAAAAAAATTCCCCCACATACACAGTCTCTATTTCAACATTATGTTGGAACCTAAAACTACACTTAACACACTACATAAGAGAATTAATACAGCATAACTTTCTAACATGACACATATAATATTCATTGTAACATTTGCAAAAAGCCAATCATAAATATGCATTTTTCACCTTGTCTAAGGCAGGAGGAGCAGGGAAGCAGGAGAATGGTGGAAGGAGATTATCTGGGAGCAGCAGCTTGAAGGAGCAGGAGAAGCGGGGCAGGATTTGCCCGGGAGGGATCATGGGGTGGAGATGCCCGGGGGAGCCTGGCCAGGGGGAAAGGTGCTGGCCCGGAGGAGGAGGAGGAACAGCAAAGGGGCTCGGGGGAAGGTGCCCAGGCACGGAGGTTCCCTGGGGATGGATGGTGGGCAGGAGCTGCCCCGGGGCTGCGGGAGGAGGGTCCGGGCAGGCTGAGACCGGTCCCTGCGGATGTTGCCGGGAGACAGGGACACACAGCCCTGCCCGTGCCGCTCCTGCTCCTCTCTGCCGGCCCAGGTGAGTCGGGGCTGCGGCGGGGGGACCCCGGCACTGGGGGGACCCCGGCACTGGGGGGACCCCGGCACTGGGGGGACCCCGGCATTGGGGTACCCAGGCACTAGGGGAACCCCGGCACTGGGGAACCCCGGCACTGGGGAACCCCGGCACTGGGGTACCCCGGCATTGGGGAACCCCGGCACTGGGGTACCCCGGCACTGGGGTACCCCGGCACTGGGGGGACCCCGGCACTGGGGTACCCCGGCACTGGGACCCTCCCCGTGCTCCCGGGGGGCTCCGGGGCGCTGGGCAGGGCGGTGGCCCTGGGCACCTGCAGCTCCCGAGTGCAGCTCCAGTGCCCGTGTCCCGGTTTTAAGGAAAAACAGTCCCCGGCCCCCAGCACCCGCTGGCACCGCAGCTCCGGGGGCGGCAGGGCCGGGCCGGGCTGGGCTGTGTCGGTCTCAATGCCTCCAGTGAGCCCTGGCCCAGCACATCTGGCCCAGCACACCTGGCCCAGCACATCTGGCCCAGCACACCTTTGCTCTGGCACGGATTTGCCCATCGCCCCCAGCGTGCAGCGGTTTGGGAGCCCAGCGTGGTTCCTGCCCCGCCTGGACCCGCTGGAGAACCCCCCTGGGGATTTCTGGCTCACCCCCGAGGCCTTTGAGACCCTCAGCGCTTCTCTCCTCCTCTCTGCAGCCCTGGAGCCCAAATCCTGGATTTGGACCCTGCTGGTGAAAGCTGAAATCCAGGTGTGGGCAGTGAGGGGGGCAGATGCAGCAGCAGCCCCGGGGTGCTCCTGCCCCGTGCCCGCGGTGAGCACATCTGGCAGTGCCCCGTTCCCGTTTCCATTCCCCGTTCTGCTCCTGCAGCACCAGGTGCGGCTGTGCTGAGCGCTGCTGGCAGCGGGAGCGGGGCCGTCCTCCCCAGCAGTGTCCTGGCATGGCCGGTGAGTGGGGACGGGGCACTCTGGGGCTTTCTCAGCTCTGCTGGGGCCCCCCAGCCCCCTCTGCCAGTTCTCCTGCACAGCAACGCCCGGGAATGGTGATGGAGCAGAGGCTGAGGGAGCTGGGGAGGGGCTGGAGCCCCAGGAGAGGCTGAGGGAGCTGGGAAGGGGCTGGAGCCCCAGGAGAGGCTGAGGGAGCTGGGAAGGGGCTGGAGCCCCAGGAGAGGCTGAGGGAGCTGGGAAGGGGCTCAGCCTGGAGAAAAGGAGGCTCAGGGGGACCTTGTGGCTCTGCACAGCTCCTGACAGGAGGGGACAGCCGGGGGGGTCGGGCTCTGCTCCCAGGGAACGGAGAGGGAATGGCCTCAAGTTATACTGGGGAGGTTTAGGTTGGATATTAGGGAAAATTTCTTCCTGGGAAGGGCTGACAGCATCCCTGCCCCACCCTGGATGCTGCCAGCCCTCCCTGGCACCGCCCCCGCTGCCAGGCTGTGCCAACCCTGGTAGCATCAAGGTCAAAAATGACCCTGGTTTAAAATGAAAATAAGGACGATATTGTGGCTTTTCCTTCCAGTCGGAAGCAGCTGCGGGAGAGAGTGGGAAGGGTTCGGTGTTGGTGCTTTGGTGCACCCCCAGTGCTCCCGGGTGGTTCAGATCCAGCAGGATGGGATGGCTCCTTCCCGCTGGCTGGGCTCATGGCTCTGCTGTCCCCACAGAGCTGGCAGGAGGCCGTGCCGGGTGTGCCCGGGGTGGCAGCCCTGTCCCGCGGGAGGAGGATCACTCCCGGGCTCAGCTCCTGGGCTCCCGGCCCCGCCCGGGGCACCGGAGCAGCTCCAGCTCCATCTGCAGCGAGGACTCGGCTGCCAGCTGTGGGGAGGGGATGGCGGAGCCGCTGCTGTGCCCGCAGGAGCCCGCCGGGGGTGTCCCCGGGGCAGGAGCCTGTTGGTGAGAGTCGCGGGAGACAAGCCTCATGCTGTCGTGATCAACAAGTCTCAGTTTATTGGAGTCGATTACAGTTTCTTTATACAAGCACTAATTAGTTCATACATATTGCAGAAGCGAAGCTCAGGATTGGTTACCTGTCTATTAACACATAGATCTCTTTGCGATAAGCCTTGCAGTTACTGTTTCTTTATACTTGATTATATTTCTGCATACTAAGCAATTTTACATCTTGGTTGTTAACGAGACACCTGTATGCTCAAGGTTGTTAGGAGATATCTGTTTCTCAAGGTTGTTTTCATGCTACAAGTCATGTATTCTCACACTCTCATCAACTTAACCCTTTCGTGTCCCTTGCTGCGCAGCCATTCTTCAGCCGAACTCTCGACAGGAGCCCATCCCGGGCAGGACGAGCCCTCGCTGCCCGCGGGGAGAAGCCCGGCCGTGGCCGTGGGGCCGGGCAGAGCCCCCCGGCAGGACAGGGCTCCATCCCGGAGCAGCCTGGAGTCCCTGGGGGCGAGGATCTCCCGCCTGAGCCGGAGCCATGGGCGGGTGGCCCGGGGGGTCCCCTGGCCGGGCCCCCCTGCCCAGCCAGCCCCGGGCCACGGGGGCTCGCCCCGGGAGGAGCTGCTGTGCCGGGCTGCCACAAGGACAGGCTCTCCTGGCAGCAGTGCCAGAGCCAGGGGACATCCCGCCCTGCAGCCACCGGCTCTCTGGGGACGCGGAGGGAGTGTCACCTTCACGATGGCTGATGTGGGCAGGAAAGGAGCTCCCAGCAGCAGGAGTGAGTCCGGCCCGGCCGTGCGGCGCTGGGAGGTGCTGGAGGAGCGTGCAGGGCTGTGACAAGCAGGGGAAGGGACACGGGACAGGGACACGGTGGCAGGGACCAGCCCCAGCTGCCTGTGGGGTTTCCGTGCGTTTGTGGGCTCCTCTCTCCCCAAATGCCATCTTCCCGCAGGTGCTGGCACGGCCGTGGGAGCCCCCCGGCGATGGGGGTCACCTGTGTCCCCAGGGCTACGTGGGGACCAGAAAGGGGGTCTGCCCTGCAAGGTACGGCCCTGGGGCCTGGGGTTCGGGCTCAGCCACGGGCACAGCCCCGCCTGGGGCAGGATGGGGGCAGGGATGGGGGCAGGGATGGGGGCAGGGATGCTCCTGGCTCTGCTTCTGGCTGGGATCTGGACTGGCCAGGACACCGAGCGTGGCCCTGGCCCTCGAGCCACAGGAATGCATGAGGAAATGCAATGGAAAAGGGCAAATGGGATTGTAACCCCGGTGCTGGATGCCAGGGGGTGGCGGGGCAGCCACTGCAGAGGAGCCAGGAGGGGACACGAGAGCTGGGAACTGGTGCCAAGCCCTGGAGCCAAGGGGACAGAGCCAGGTATGGGGCTCCAGGGATGGCTCCTGCACCGAGGCTGGAGCAGAAACTGCCCCTGGAAGCCCAGGAGGGGATGGGCACCCTGAGGGCAGAGCTGGGCTGTGGCGTGACTGGCGATGTGGGTGATGGTGTCCCTGGCACAGGACTGGCCTGGCACTGCTGGGACACACCTGGGACACCCATCACCTGTGCCACACGGACCTGCAGAGGATGGTGAGGTGACCTTGGGATGGCCCAAGCAGGGGTTGGCCTGGCACTGCTGCAGGTGGCAGGGACAGGCTGGGGTGGCTGTGCTGGCTCTGCTTTGCTGCTCCTTGGCGTGATGGGAGGGCCAGAGCCGGCTCCTGGGAGAGGCAAAGATGTGGGAATGGGAAAAGAGGAGGATTTTCCAGTCTTGGCAGGGGCAGGGAGCCTGTGTGGGCCAGGAGTGGCTGGACAAGGAGAGAAGGAAAACAGCAACTTCACAAGAAGAGAAACTGGAGCTGCTGGAGGTCAGCACACTCCTGGTTTCCCAGAGGGGCCAAGATCACACCAGAGGGGCCGTGGGAAGGAGCACACACATCACAGCCCTGCCACAGCTCAGTCCCTTCGCCAGCATCCCATGGGAAACATCCCTGCTGCCCAAATTCCTGCAGAGCCAAGCTGCCTTTATCCTCTTGGGGGATTTATTGAGGGACTGAGGCTTTGAGGAGAAGAATTTGTTGGGAAAACCACCCTTGTGGCTGTAGGCAGACTGGGATCAGTGTCTGCAGCTTAGAAGGTGCCCCCTGAGCCTCCTTTTCTCCAGGCTGAGCCCCTTCCCAGCTCCCTCAGCCTCTCCTGGGGCTCCAGCCCCTTCCCAGCTCCCTCAGCCTCTCCTGGGGCTCCAGCCCCTTCCCAGCTCCGTTCCCTGCCCTGGACACGCTCCAGCCCCTCCAGGTCTCTCCTGTCAGGAGGGTCCCAGCGCTGCCCCAGCACTGGAGGTGCCCCAGCAGTGGCAGCTCATGGATCAGTGGGGGCTGGGGGGCTGTGCCTGAGCCCCACCCTTGTGGCTGTAGGCATACTGGGGGTCACTGTCTGCAGCTCAGAGGGTCCCTGCAGAGCCCCGGCAGGGGCAGGGAGAGCTGGAATGTCGGGAAGGGCAGAGATACAGGCAGGGCTTGAGGCCGGGCTGAGAATTCCTGGGCAGGGACCCAGCAAAGCTCAGAACGAGCATCAGGGCCGGGGTCCCGCCCGGGTCCTGCGGGGGTGCGGGGTGCCCGGGGCAGCAAAGGCTGAGGTGGCTGCGGCTGTCCCGCAGAGGCTGCGGGAGCTGGAGCGGGGCCGGCGCTCCCTGCTGCGGCAGCGGCTGCAGGTGCTGCAGCGGCTGCAGGGGCTGCTCCGGCGGGACACGGCGGACACCCTGCGGCAGCTCCGGGAGGCGCTGGAGCAGGTCAGGGACGGCGGGACGGGCGGTGCGGAGGTGATGCAGAGGTCAGGAACACCCCCCAGTCCCGGAGCTCAGCGACGGGGATCAGCCAGGGGGGCACAGCAGCCCAGATGTGCCGCTCCTCTGAGGCCACCCAGAGGTTTTGTCCCCCCCAGGAGAGGGGCTGGTGGGGGCACGGGCTGCGCTGGGGGTGGCTCGGGGGACACAGGGGGGACCCCCGGGTGTTTCTGTGCTTGTTCTTCTTCCAAACCCCTGCTCAGGCCGGGGGGCTGCCAGATGTTCCCTGGAAGCTCTGACCCGGCTCCAAAACTTTCCCAGGAGCGGCTGAGCGGGCTGGGGGGCAGAGCTGCCCTGCTCCGTCTCTCCCTGCCCCTCCGGGACCGGGCGGGCAGCAGCGGCCGGCGGGAGCATCTCCCGAGCCGCCCTCGGGGCGCGGCGGTGCCGGGGCGGGCCGGGGGCAGCCCCCGGAGCCCCCCGGAGCCCCCGCGGGCGCTCGGGAGATGCTCCCCGGCACCGGAGCCCTCGCCGGCAGCCCTCCGGTGGGGCCGGGAGCTGCCCGGGGGGACAAGGGGGTCCCGCTGGTGCGAGCCTTCCTCCCCCCCTGCCCCGTCCGGCTCATCCCGCGCCCTCCTCGTCCTGCGGGGGCTCCGGCAGCAGCTCCAGCGGCGCCTCGGGCAGTGGCAGGGGCTGCAGGGAGCCCTGGAGGGAGCTGGACAGAGCAAGGAGGTGATTTGGGATTTGGGAGGACATGGGGTCCGTGACAGCATCTGCCCTTGGAGGAGCTCCCATCCCTCATCCCGGAGGGAACGGCAGCCCCTCTGCAGCCCCACAGGGAGTGGGGCCAGCCGTGTTTCTGTCCCCGCGCAGGACGGGGAGCAGAGGCAGCAGCCGGAGAAGACCCCAGCTCCAGGAGCCCCGAGGGAGCCCCCGGTCCAGGTGAATCAGCCCCAGGTCCGGGGGTTCAGGTGGGGTTGGGGTCTCAGAGAGCCTTGGGGACCCCCAGATCACCTCCAGATGTCCAGAGCTCCGTGTCCAGCTCTGACTGGTGAAATGCCCACCAGGTGACACAGGTGTGTGTCCTGCCCCACCTGTCCGTGGCTGAGCTCCAAGCCACAGGAGCCAGGAATGTGTGGGCAGGATCCTCCTGGAGCTTCCAACGCTGGGCTGACCTGACCTTTCCCTCTCTTGTGCAGAGACAGGGGGAACATCCCCACCCCGCCTCCGTCCCTGGGCTCCCCCAGCCCGGCCGGGGCTCCCGGGGGCTCCTGCAGCACTTCCAGGAGCTGCAGCTGGAGCAGGCACCGAACACGGGGAGCCCCCCTGCCCTGGGGGCACAGCTGGGCACCGGGGACAGAGAGGGACAGCCCGGGGTGGGCGCTGTGCCCCAGCCCCGCTGCTGATCCAGGGCAGGAAGAGGAGCAGAGCTCCAGCACGGAGCAGAATTCCCGCTGGGAGCAGCCCTGCAGTGGGGCTGGGGCCTCAGGCAGGTCCCACCACCACCAGGCCATGCCTCCAGGTGACCCCAGGGCAATCAGGTGGGATGGCCATGGAATGCCAGGAGCCTCTGCAGAGCCTGCCCGGATCAGACTCGGGGTTCCCACCTCCTCTTCCCACCCTGCAGCTCCTCTCTGCTCCCATCTCCCGTTCTGGGATACAGCTGGAGGTGACATCTCCTTTTGTGCCCCACCACGAGGACACCAGTTGGATATTCGGGAAAAACTCCAAGCTGAAAAGGAGGTTAAACACTGGACCAGGCTGCCAAGGCACTGCTGGAATCACCATCCCTGGAAGTGTCCGAAAAATGGGTCCATGTGGCACTTTGGGATGGGGTTTAGTGGGATTTGGTCAAAGGTTGGACTTGATGATCTTAGAGGTCTTTTCCAGCCTGAATGATTCCACGATTCTGAGTTTCCTTCCTGCACCCTGAGGTCCCAGTTAGGAAATTCCAACAGGCAGAACTGAGCTCCTGCAAATTCCTTAAAAGAAGCACCACGAGGTTGTGGGGGATCTTGGAGCTGCCCTTGGAGCAGTGGGATCTGCCCATGGAGCCTGGCTGGGATGGCTGAGCCTGGGACAGAGAGGTTTAATGGAAAAATCCCAAGGGAATTGCTCTGTTTGGATGCTTGAATTTAATTTGGAAAAGGAAAAACCCATTCCTCACTCTGGGCACATCTCTGTGGGAAATGCTGGTTTTAATTTGCAGGAGAACATCCAAGGAAAGTTTCTCCACGTGAAAAGGGGGAACTGGGAGTTTCTTGCAGGATTTTATTGCTGTGCCTTGTTCCAGGGGGGATGAGGATTGAAATATCTGTGTGCTTTCTTTCCAATGAAAATAAATGTGAGCTTTATTATGTTTCTCTGCAATGTTAGATTGGGGAAAATCTGGAATCCCTCAGGACACTTGGCCAGTCCCTGGCTGAAGTTCAGGATTTATTATTTTCCTTTTAAGTTTCACAACCAGAGCAGTGCCACAAACACATTTTTATACAGAGCTTTTAATGAAACCCCAAATGTTTGCAAGGCTCCAGGGATGTCTCTGCCAACCTCAGGGTCCCTGGACATGTGGGTGACATCAAGGGACACAAACCTGATCCTTCAGCAGGAGATTCCTGGAGAAATGGTTCCCAAATCCCTGAATGGTTCCCAAATCCCTGAATAATCATAACCAGGACTTCATCCCGAGGGATTTTCTGCTTTTTCTGAGCCCAGGTGTTCCCTTGGGATGTGACAGAACCAGGGAATGCTGGGGGCACCTCTGGGGTGGTGGGGCACGGACTCAGAGCTGGGCTGCAGTGCAGGGATCCAGTTTTGGGGTGCAGAGACCCAATTTTGGGCTGTAGGGACCCAGTTCTGGGGTGCAGGGTCCCAGATAGGGTTGGGTGCCCAAATTTAGGGTGCAGGGTCCTGGTGCTGGTGCCTGGGCCCAGGTCCACGTGCAGGGTCCTGGATCCTTTGGAATCTTCCCATTGCCTCAACATCCTGAAATAATTCCTCAGGGAAAATAAAAGGATAAAAAGATGTGACTTAAGAGAGGTCTTCTGTTTGGTTTGATTTTGGGGTGGGCTGTGTCCCTTCCAATGGGAAGCGAGCTGGGAATGCTCTTGGGGTGGAGTTTTACAGCCCTGTGGTGCCACTGGGATTTTGGAATCAATGGAACATTTCCTGAGAGGAGCCTCTAAAGGAGGCAGCAGGTGGAGCCAGACTTTTAAAAATACCAATGAATTCACCTTTCCCCACCCTTATTTTTGACCCTTTTTTCCATCCTGGGATGCAGCTGGAATGTCTCAGCCTGGGCCCTGCAGCCTCTGCTCTGCTCTGGAGCCATCCAGGGGATCCCAGGGGCTGCTTTGCTCCCTGGCCAAGGGAGAGGCTCCTGCTGCTGTTAAAGGCTCTGAGGTGCAGCAAAGCAGCAAAATTCCTGGGAATTCCTCATCCTCTGCTCTGGAGCCAGGCTGGGAGAGCTGGGGGTGCTCACCTGGAGAGGAGAAGCTCCAGGGAGAGCTCAGAGCCCCTTGCAGGGCCTGAAGTGGCTCCAGGAGAGCTGGAGAGGTGTTGGAATTTGTGGCATTGATGATTTTGAGATTGTAGAAAGTTTGTGGTTTTTTTTTTTTTGCTTTGTTGCTAAAGAAGAAGTTATAATTAGTTTGTGTTGGTTTTTAAGGTTGTTTATTTTTTGCTTATTTATGACATGTTTTGCTGCCCTGCTGTAGGTTTGTTTTGCAGGGCAGCGTGTGGGGCTTTGCTCTTTAGTGGGATGTTATAAACATTATATATTAGAAACTATGTGTGCTGTATTTATAATAATGTGCTATTATCTATTATTTATGTTGAATAGTGTGTCCCCAGTCTAAACTAATAGAAAAATACCAACATTATAGTGAAACATGGAGGGCATGAAGAAGGAAAAAAAGGATGTCACGCTTAATTTCTTCTATTTTGCTCTCTTTGGACCTTTAATTTAGAATTTTAAAATTTTACTTTTGCACTTGTGTTACACTTAATTATTACTGATATCAAACACTCAGAGCTGGTAATTCATCCTGTAAGATTGAAAACTCTTTTCCATGGACAGAGATCACAGACAGTGTCTCTGGGGGCTCTGTCCAGGGGGGTTCCTGACCCCTGCCAGGGTCCCAGGGCAGCCAGAGGGAATTCCTGGATTCCCACAGAGAGGGACTGGGGACAAGGGATGGAGGGACAGGACACAGGGAATGGCTCCCAGTGCCAGAGGGCCAGGATGGATGGGATATGGGAAGGAATTGTTCCCTGTGAGGGTGGGCAGCCCCTGGCACAGGTGTCCAGAGCAGCTGTGGCTGCCCCTGGATCCCTGGCAGTGCCCAAGGCCAGGCTGGATGGGGTTTGGAGCAGCCTCATCAGCCCCAAATGAAACCAAACCTCCCTAATTCCCACTTTTCCTGGGCAGTCCTGGCTCATCACCTCCATTCCTTGAGGGTCATGAGGAGCTCCAGCCATGCCACAGGGAATGGGGCGGGTTCAGGGAGGGGAACTGACCCCCTGCTGATTAATTCCTGCCATTCCAAGGCAATTTCAGCCTGGAAAGACATTTTTATTCTCCTGGTTAATTATTACCCACAGTAATGAGGGTGCAGCAGTGCTGAACTAAAGGTGCATTTGCTGTCTTTTCCTAATTCCAGGAATCCCTGTAGGATGCTGCTCCAGCAGAGCGTTTATTCCTATTTTAAGACATTTTGTAACAAATATTTTACTCCAGAAGGGAACTCTGCTTGGAAGAGGATTTCAGTGGTCCCACAGCAAAAATTCCCAGCCAGCCTAGAGAATTCCAGTCCTTCCAGTCCTCAGGCTGCCCACCCCCAAGGATCCCTGCTCCATAAGGTGTGTGTTTTGCTGAAATCCCTTAATTTCCATGGAATGGCAGGGATTGCTGTTCACTCCTCTACCATCATTGCCCATTAAGCAGGGCCAATTAATTCTCCTAATTTCAGCATAATTAAATTTATTTGATGCATTTTGTACTCACAGTGAACAGCCCCTGCCACCATTTATGGCTCTGGCAGCCGATTATTGGGGTTTTCTTATTCCAATTCTCCGTGGATATCCCAGCTAATTGTGCCCATGGTGAGAAATTCCCACTTTTCCTGGGAAAATTGGGCTAATGAGGGGGGGAAAGGAGGAAATTCACCACTGGCTGATCCTGGAAGTGCTGCCCATCCCTGGCAGTGCCCAAGGCCAGGTTCCATTTGGCTTGGAGCAGCCTGGGAGGGTGGAAGGTGTCCCTGCCCATGGCAGGGGGTGGATTGGGATGGAATTTAGGAATTCCCCTCAGGAATGTTCTTTCATCCCTTGTGGAAAGAGTAAGAGGGAAAAAAAACCCAAAGCAAACCCACCCACCCAAGCAGGAGCAAAGAAAATATTTTTTTTCCACTTGGGTGATGTGAGAAACTGGATGGAAAATTGAATGGAAAAAGGAAATAAAACCAAAAGGAAACCACTGAAATCACATTGAAAAAGATGGAAAACAATGGGTAAGAAATAAGAAAAAGGAAAAGCAATATCTGCCACCATTTTGTCGGGGGATAAATGATAAGAAAGGAGATGAAAGTTTTGCTGCCCTGGTGGGATTAAGGATTTTGACGGCCAAAGAGCAGCAGAGCAGGGAAATTGCCCCACTTCCCAATCCCAGAGGGAAGGAATAGGGGGAAAATCCCTTCACTTCCCCCCCAGGAAAAAGCAAAGCAAAGCAAAAGAAGTAAAATCTGGAAATTTTTTTTTTTTACATTTTACTTAAAAAAAGGGAGAAAGTCTGAAGAAGATGAGGGGGAAAATGGGAGAATAATTTAGAAAAACTGTGAAAATATGAAAAAATTCATTTCATTGAACTTGGAGAGCAAGATCTCTTTTACAGCAACATTGCCACAAAACCAGGACACACGGCTGGGTTAGAAATCTGGGAATTAGCCATGGAAAAGCCGAGCAGGGAGGGGCTGGAGAGTGGAAGGGGTTTGCAGCCAACAAATGGGGCAGTCTGGGAGGTCCTGGAGCCCTTCCCTTCCCAAACCAGGGCCTTACAGAGGTTTTTATGGGCGCTGTCAGTGCTTCAGTCCTCCCTCGAGCGAGGGAAAGGAGCGAGGTGGGAGCACATAAAGGAGCAACACGAAGACATCGGAAGAAGAAAAGTCCCAGACGGGAGGGAGGAGGAGATGCCTCGATTTTGGAGCTGAAATCCTCTTGTAAGATGTGGAGAAAGGATTCTTCTTCCCTGTAATGCATGAAGCTATGGGGAGATGAAAGTGTTCAAATTGTAGATACGAGCAAAAGTCGGCAGATGTTGAAGTGGCTGTGATCCCATGAGGAGTTTGAACAGAGAGAGAAGAGTGATGAGAACCCAGGGAGGAGACGAAGATCTCTGTTCCCAGGGATGAAGGTGATTTTAGAGATTGACAATGAGAACCTTTGCCTTTGAACAGCTCATCTATATTGTAAATGCAGGCGAACCCAATGGGAAGAAATGTTGATGTCTGATTCAATTCAGAACGTTGACTTATTTATTTATTATAACTATGCTAAAATACATTAATATGCTATATAAAAGGAGGATACTAAAACCACATACTACTTTCTCTGACTCTCACACAACTCCTGACCCTCTCTCCAGAGTGCAGCCCCAGGTGGGTTGGATTGGCCATCAGGCTCAAACAATCCTCACCAGAATCCAACCAAGCAATCACCCCAGGGAAACAATTCTCCAAACACATTCCACATGGGAAAAACAAGGAGCAGAAATAGAAATTGTTTTCTCTTTCATTTCTCTCTGTGCACCTCTATGAAGAATCTTGAGAGGGAGAGAAATGTGCTTGCCACACAGCTATAAAACAATACTCCATAAGTCAGCATGGCCCATGGACCAGCTGTGGGAAGGTTTGTGGAAATGGGAAGGATTTCATGACTGCAGATTTCCCTGGGTGGATGCTGTTGGTGAGAGGGCCACGAGAGAACTGGTTTTATCTCATGGAAAAGTCTCCATAACATTTACAAGAGGGACTTTTCTCCCCAGGTGATCTGAATAAAGACTGCTCTAGAGGTGGTAAAGCCAACTGGAAATTTTAGGTTTTGATTCTTTACGTTGTCAGTGGGAAAGGAAAGGTTGTGGGGGGAGGAGAAGTGTTCTGAAGGGTTTGTTCTGATTCTTATTACTTCTTTCTTTTAGTTACTGTTAATAAAATTTTCTTTGCACCCTTTGAAAGTTTTGAGCCTGCTCTGCCTTTCTCCTAATCCTGTCTCACAGCAGGAAATGAGTGCTCTGGGGATTGGCCAGCACTGAACCCACCACACTCTTTGATGCCTTGGCTGGGAAACCACAAAATTGCTGAAATCTCAAATTGGTGAACTAAACCACAAAATTGGAAGGTGTTCCTGCCCTTGGCAGGGGTGGGACTGGATGGGATTTAAGGTCCCTTCCCACCCAAACCATTCCATGGCTCTGTGAAATCCTGGAGAATTCCTGATGCTGCCTGGACAAAGGTCAGCAAATTGTAACACCTGCCAAATCTTTTCTAAATGTGGGATATTCATAGAAGGCAGAGCTGTGGAATTCCCATCAGGAATAGCAGCCTGAGCACCTCTGGGGGAATTTGGGGGTGCTTAGGGAGGGGTCCCACCCTAAGGTTCAGGGGAGCACCCTTTGTGTGCTGCTGAATTTTAGGAGCTGCAATTTGTAGGGAAAAAAATGGTTTATTACTTTTTTTTTTTTTTCCCTTTTTAACATCCAATTCCCTGCAGGAGCTGCATCCAATGGGTGCTGGAATCACGCAGAGCTCCTGTTTTAATTAGAACCCTGGAAAATCTGGCAATTAGGGAAGGAGTCAGAAGAGCTCTGCAGTCACTGCGCGCTGCACTGGAGCTGCAGCTGCAGCCTCAGAGCCCAAACCAAGTCCCAGACAGGCAGAAAACTCCCAGAGCAGCATCCTGTGGCTTTTTCCTTCCCATGGCCACACACACAGGATCCGTCCTGCCTAAAATGAGTGGGATAAAATCAAATTTGGGGCTAAAAGCCAGGCCGGGGTTAAAGCTGGGCATTTCATCTCGCCACAATTTGCGGCTGGAGAGCGGTGGCGCCCTGCGGGAGGCTCTGGGCTCATCCCAAGGGTTCAGTGGAGGCTTTTCCTGTGGGATAATTCCCGCTGGGACGAATCCCGGAGCGGGGAGCAGCTCTGCAGGGATGCTCTGTCCCACTAGATGGCAACTGCGCTCCGCGCAACGCAGCGCTCGGGAAATTGTAGGTGGGATAAAAAATCCAGCTGCTCCCCCTTCCCTGGAGACCTGAGGGGTTTCCTCCTGCCAAAGCAGCAGATCCAGATGTGCGAGGCCCAGCGGCACCTCTGGCAGCAGCTGTGGGCGGACACTGCTGGGGTGATGGAGCGTTCCCGGCGGGAGCACATCCCAAACGTGCCAACCTCCCTTTCCTGGGGAAAGCTGCTCTTCCCAAACGCTGCCTTTGGGATTTCTGTCAGCCTGAGCCGGGGGATCTCTGCACCAGCACGGAGTGGAGGAACTCCAGTGGGGCTCCAGTGGGGCTCAGCTCCACAGGATCCTTCCCACACTCCGTGTCTGAGATCCACACCTTGGGTGAAACACCCTAAAGCCAAAGCCTAAGCCTGGGTTTGTTATAGGATCATGGAATATCCTGAGTTGGAAAAGACCCCCAGGGATCATCCAGTCCCACCCCTGGCCCTGCCCAGACCCCACCAACCCCACCCTGTCCATCCCTGGCAGCGCTGCCCAAAGGCTCCTGGAGCTCTGGCAGCCTCGGGGCCGTGCCCATTCCCTGGGCAGTGCCCACCACTGGACATCTGTGACCCCCAAAGGAGGGATAAGGAACAATTTTCCCTTTTCCCTGGTGTTTCCATGCTTCCAGGTCTCTCCCCATCCACCCCTTCCGTCAGGGCAGCTTGGCCCTGCTCTCAGGAGGGTTTGAGCAGAGCAGATCTATCCCAGAGCTCACCCTCCAGCCCAGGGGAACTCCACATGCATCTTCCCCACACAGCCGAAGCAATGTGAGGAAAAATCTCCTCCAGAAACCAGATTTCCACGTCCAGCCTCACTGGGGGTTTTAGAGCAGGCCACATTCCTGTCCTTTGTGTTCATCCTTGCTGGCACCTCTTGGGCCAGTCCTGCTGGGCTGAGGCTGCTCTAACCCAGCTCAATCCTGCTTGGAGTCAAAGCAGGAAGAGGGAATTGTACCCCACCCTCTGTGATCCCCATTCCTACAACACATGGCAGGCGTTCCCCTGAGGTGTTTCCTCTCCCAGAGGCACCTGGAAAAAGGGAAAAACGGGGCTGGGAAAGTGTGAAACTGCAGGATTCATTCCTCAGGATCCTGCAGGATCCTCACTGGCACTCAGGGGCTGCTCACAGGGAGCCCAAGGAGAAACCTGAGGCTGCTCCGACCTCCAGAGCAGGGGGAGGGAGGCACCAAAGGAGCAGTGGCACCTTCAGTGAGGTGACACGGTGACGGTGACAGGAATGTTAATGCTGGCACAGCTCCCTCTCCCAGGTAGGAAGTGTTTCTAGCAGCACGGCAAATCCAATTTCTGCTGGATACAAATTCCACCAAACAGCCAAAGCCCCAGTGAAACACTCAGCGAGGCTGGAATTGAATTCCAGCTGTGGGAGACAGGCAGAGCTCCCAGCTGGGAGGGGCTGGGGGGGAATGGAGCTTGGGGCAGGGGCAGGGAGATTTTGGGAGCACAACTGAGGCTCTTGAAGGAGGAGAAGAGGATGGAGGAGAATGTGGATCTGCCTGGGGGAGAGCAAGGGGATGTTGGGGGAAGTTGAAGCTGGAAGTGGCCAAGGCCAGGGGTGATTTGGCCACTGCTGCCTCCTGCCTTGCCTGGTGAGCAGCACGTGGAATCTTGGAATCATGGAATGGCCTGGGTGGAACCTAAAACTCATCCAGTGCCACCCCTGCCATGGCAGGGACACTTCCACTGTCCCAGGCTGCTCCAAACCCTGCCCAGCCTGGCCTTGGGCACTGCCAGGGATCCAGGGGCAGCCACAGCTGCTCTGGGCACCCTGTGCCAGGGCCTGCCCACCCTCACAGGGAACAATTCGTTCCCAATATCCCATCTGAAATTCTCTTATTTTAGTTTAAAACTCGATCCATCACCCTCTGCCCATGTAAGAATTGATTGTTCATGAGGACTTGGCTGCTGCTCCTGCAGGATCTGGGTTACCCCAGTGGTTATCCTGGGGAAATTGAGGCAGCAGAGGAAGGAGGACTGGATCAAGACGATTTCAAATCTTGGATCCTCCATGAGGATCATCCCCCACACTGTCCATAGGACCCTGCATCCTCTCAGTGCCCACTGGAAGTTCAGGCATTGCCTTCCAGTGGTATTTTCTTTCCCCAACACATCTGAGCAGGAAGCTGAAATAATCCAAAGGACAGAATGAAGAGGATCAAACTGCAGCAGAGAACCAACTGCAGGTTTCCAGGAAAAAGGGGTTTCCAGGAATCCTCAGTGTGGAAACCTTGATGGGGACACCTGGTCAGGAAATGTGGCTCCAAGGGGTGTCTGGGTGGGTGAAGTTCTAAAACAACCACACACAATAAATGCTAACACTCGGGTGGTGCTCATTGCAGAGCTCCAAAGGAACCCAAGGATGAAATAGCTGAGCTATTAACAGCATTAACTCTGCTCTGAGAGCTCTCACTTAACATTTCCTCACCATCAGAGGCAAAGGAAGCAGCGAGACCTTGATTGGAAAAAATGCTCTTGAGCAGCTCCAGGAACAGCAGATTATCAAAAGTGATGTGCAAATGAGGTAGAACGGCACTAAGGAGGGAATTAAGGAGCGCGGGAGACCAGTTCCTGGGAAATCCAACCAGGCTTTTGTCCTGGAGTTTCTGAGGGAGGCAGTGAGGGAGGAGATCAAGTGGCCCAGAGATCCAATGGCATAATCTACTGGCCTTTCCTAAATATTTTTACCAAGTTCTCTAATCAAAGGACCTGTCATAACTTCAAGGACACAGGGGCATGGAGTGACCAGGACAAGGGGATGGATTAAAGGTGAAGGAAGGAAGGTTTAGACTGAATATTGGGAATAAATTCCTCCCTGTGAGGGTGGGCAGGCCCTGGCACAGGGTGCCCAGAGCAGCTGTGGCTGCCCCTGGATCCCTGGCAGTGCCCAAGGCCAGGTTGGACAGGGCTTGGAGAACCTGGGACAGTGGAAGGTGTCCCTGCCATGGCAGGGGTGGCACTGGATGGGCTTTAAGGTCCCTTCCCACCCAAACCATTCTGGGATTCTGTGAAATCTTGAAGAATCCTGAAGTCCTTATGAAATGAGAAGGAAAGTTCTGCCAGAGGTGATCAGGGTAAAGATGGGAGGCAGAGGAGAGGAGGAAGAGTTCAGGCCCCACAGGGATGAGCTCCACAAGACTTGACCTTCATAATGTTTGCAAGTCTAAGCTCCAGACTGAGCCCACAGCTGAGACATGAGCAAAAGTGAAAACAGAGCCTCACGTTTGGACAGAACGCACAATGAATTCTGAGTGAGTGCCTGTGAGAAACAGAGCTAGGCCAGATGAGACACCAGGGCCAAGCCTGGAATGAGAGCTCCTGGTTCCATGTGCTGGTTCTCCCGTTATCTCTGTGCTCCTCTGGCTCCTGGATTATCCCAAACATTCCTGCCCTGGATCTCAGTCCCTGGAGCAGCAGTAACCACCGTGGTCAGTGCTCAGGGAAGCCTTGGAGAGCAGCACCAGCCTGGAGAGATGAGAATTCCTTGGCTCCGGCTGCCCCTGCCTTAGGGATTCCCTTTGGCCTCTCTTTAATAGCTCTGCACCCAATAATGTCTGGTTTCCCTCCCTTGCTCCTCTCAGTAAATCCTCTGCCCTGTGCCTCTGGAAGTTGGGATGAGGACAGGGAATACTCCCAATTTCCTGCTGGCAGCTGAACCTCTGTGTTTTACCAGGACGGTTCCTTTTCATTCCCTGCCTGTCCCCACCATTCAATTTCCCAATTTTTCTGATTCTTGCAAAGAGCTGTGCTGACATTTCCTCAGAAATGTCCCTCATAACTCCAGCCCTCCTTCCTGAGTGGGGATTTTCAGAGCCCATTACGGTCCATTTGGAGTCAGGGTTTGTTTTCCCTGTGTGCATCCATTTCCATTTGTCTCCACTGAATTCCAGCTGCTGTTCTGTCACCCTCTCACTCACCATTACCAGCTCCTCCTGGAATTCTCTGCAGGCAGCCCCTTCCTTTTCCACCTTCAGTAACTCAGCCCTGCAGATGTGGTCATGATTCCATCCTTTCCTTCACAGCCCATGGAGAAGTGTCCTGCTGTCAGCAGAGATCCCTCCACAATCCACCTCCTTGCACTCCAGGAACCAAGAGCTTATTCTTGTCCTTTTCTTCCTGTGTTTTTGGACATTTTTAAAGAGTTTTTAGACTTTTTTTTAGACATTTTAGACATTTATCTGTGAGGACCTTCTCTTATCATCTCAGATCATCTCCAAGGCTTTGGGGAGACCATATAACATGGTCTCCAGCAGCAGATTCCTGAGCCTGATGAGGTGTTCAGCACCCCTTGGTGCATCTTTTCCCAAACCCTCTCCCACTTTTCCCATGGACCCATGCAGGATTTCAGTACTTGCAGTTTTCCTTGGCAAGGAGCTCAGCAAATCCAACTCCTGTTGGATGGAGGAAGAGTTGTTTTTTTTTGTTTTGACCTCGATTCCTGCTTGTTTTCCCTTTTCCTTCCTCAGGAAGAGAATCAAAAGCTGAGTCCTTGATGTCCTCGCATGATTTTGTTGACTTCTTCCATAGCTTTGTTACAGCAAATCCCTTTTCTTTGCTGGAGAATCTCATCCTCCACTTTTCCTTATGCAAAAGCCATTCGAGACCTTTGACCACCTCCTTGTGCCCCTGTTTTCCTGGCTCTGCTGTGTCATGGAATGGGATAGAAGGGATCCTAAAAACCATCTTGGTCCATGTGTGTGAGGTGAAGAGATGACAATTGCACCAGAGGCCACGGACATGGTGCAGCCGAGGATTTGCATGGCACTGGAAGCGCATTTCCATGGATCAGATCATTTTCTGTGGATCAGATCATTCCCATGGATGAGATAATTTCCCATAGATCAGATCATATCACTCCCATGTATCAGATAATTTCCCATAGATTAGATCAATCCCATGGATCAGATAATTTCCCATGGATAAATCATTTCCCATAGATCAGATCACTCCCATGGATCAGATAATTTCCATGGATCAGATAATTTCCCACAGATCAGATCACTTCTATGGATCTGATCACTTCCCATAGGTCAGATAACTTCCATGGATCAGATCATTCCCACAGATAAGATCACTCCCATTGATCAGATAAATTCCCATGGATAAATCATTTCCCATGGATCAGATCACTCCCATGGATCAGATCAATTCCATGGATCAGATCACTTCCCACAGATTGAATAATTTCCCATGGATAAATCATTTCCCATAGATCAGATCACTTCCATGGATCAGATCATTCCCATGGATCAGATCACTTCCCATGGATCAGATAATTTCCCATAGATCAGATCATATCACTCCCATGTATCAGATAATTTCCCATAGATTAGATCACTCCCATGGATCAGATCACTCCCATGGATCAGATAATTTCCCATAGATCAGGTCACTTCCCATAGATCAGATCACTTCCATGGATCAGATAATTTCAATGGATCAGATAATTTCCCACAAATCAGATCACTCCCATGGATCCGATCGCTCACAGATCCCCACCATTCCCTCCAAGGTTTTCCAGGAGCCACCAGTGGTTGTGTTGCCATCCCTGCTGGCTGATTTGGTGCTGGAGATGCTCCCTGACAAAGGATCCCTGACAAAGGCTCTCCCTCCCCCCCCCGGGGGTTCCTCTGCCACCAGCAGCATTCCCCTCCTGGCTCTGCTCCGTGGCTGCATCCTCTGATTCCCAGGGCTCCTCTCCCTGCCCACAGCTGTGCTCTCACTCCCTCTCCCTCCCTCACCATTTTACAGCTCTTGGGCCCCCATTTCTCTTCCCAAAGCAATCTGCAGTCCTGTCCACTGGGTTGCTTTGCTCCCTGCTTGGGAAAGGCATCAATTTCATTATTAATGTTGGCACTTTTTAAAGAAGGACGTGAAGCCCCAAATCACATCCCAGTCACAAGAGCGGAGTGACGCCCATGAGTTGTGTTCTGGCTCAGGTCATCTTTTAGGGGACACTCAAATGCTGCATTATTTGGTGCCTGATAGGGTTCCACAGCCTCTTTATAACATTACAGTGGTCATTTGCTGCAGAAAATGGTCCCTCACAGGAGGCTGGAGGAGATTTGTGCTGTGCTCCGAGGAGGAGGAGCAAGGAATGCAATCAGGGATAAAGCTCTGATATTGCAAGAGATAAAAAGAATATCTGGACTGTTTGGGCTGAGCTGCCACCCTTTACAAAGTGGATGCAACCTCTGTTTCCATCTTCAGGGCTTTTTTCCCCCCTAGTGAGCTGGTAATGGCTCCTTTGGAACCTTTGGAATGGAGGTTTCCTTACCAAGTGACCTGTGAAATATTTCACTGAAAGCTCCTCCCAGAGCCAGAGAACTGATTTTCAGATGTCTCAGCAATTCCTGTGAGAGAGCAGCTCTCCAGGACTCCTTGTTTTTGAGATATTCCAGCACAGCGATAGCAAGGGAGGGCCCCTTGCCCATGGAGACGGAGTTTGGCTGCCAATATCCCGATAACCTCGTTCCCTCAGGACCAGCACAGCTCCCTGCTGACCCCCTTTGTGTCAGCCCTCAGGGGATCCTTCGGGAAGGACCCTTCAGACCATTTATGCATCAAACTCTTTGTCCACCGTGAAGGAAAAGTTCAAAAACCTCATGGAAGAGAACATGGCCACTGTTCAAAGCACTCCTGTAGGAGACCAGTTGTTGATAGGCACAAAATCCATGCGGGGAACAGAGACTCGAAGGATCCTGAAGGCCCAGAACCCAGGGCTTGCATTTACTGAAATTATTTTTCCTATGAGGAAGCCTCCTGCTTTTCAAAGCCAAGGATGCTCCCAAATCAAGCCCCGTGGCTCTGAGCTGCCGGCAGGAGTGTTTGATTTATGGAGGCACGTGTGAGATGCTGACAGGGAACCCCTTTAGCTGTTCTCACAGAGCCTTTCCTGAGATGTGATCAAAAATTCATCTTTGAACCTGTGCACTCACCCGTCCCCTCACAGTGACTGCAGCAGGCAGGGCCTTGATGCTGACTTTGGGCTGAGGTTTTTCTCCTTGCAGCTCGAGCTCATGGCGGGTCTGAACGCTCAGAGCTGCACTTTGTTCTTGTCCTCGCCCTTCACAAGGTCTGGCACAAGGAGAGGCTGGGGTTGGACCACCACTCATTGTGAGAATCCAGAGCTTCCCTCTGGCTGCCCTGGCAGGGCTGGGACCCTGGCAGGGGTCAGGAACCCCCCTGGACAGAGCCCCCAGAGACACTGGCTGTGATCTCTGTCCATGGAAAAGAGTTCTCAATCTTACAGGATGTAAGTAACTCTGAGTGTTTGATATGAGTAGTAATTAGTGTGACATAGGTGCAAAAGTAAAATTTTAGGATTCTAGATTAGGGGTCCAAAGGGGACAAGATGGAGGAAATTGGGTGTGCCTTGTCCTTTTTCTCCTTCTTCATGCCCTCCATGCTTCACTGCAAAAAGCCAGGGAATCTCAGAAACACGGAAAGCTGGACAAGACAAACGCAGATCTGAACCAATGTGGTTAATCAAGCGTTCTCCGTTTATTCCAGATAAGATGGTAATTTATATAAGCTTCTACATAGTTTACAAAAACAAAGACACTCTGATTGGTAGGCTAACATTGTTTACCTTTTCCTTAAAACGGCCTACACCTTACATTATAAAACCTATACTAACTCACACCCAGACAGCCCAGTGGTCCCCGTCACACCTTAATACTATTTCTATCTGCGCCACAAGCTCTGAATTTCTAACTGCGTCAGAGGCTTGAAGGCCTCACAAGGCCCAAATCTGAGGCCTAGACTGGAGTAGCTCAAATCTCATAACTCATGTCCTCTTTCTCTCAAAAATGCTGCAACACTGCAGTGTTGGCATTTTTCTGTTGGTTCAGGCTGGGGACACACTGTCCAACGTAGGTGACAGATATTGGCATGTTATTGTAAATCCAGCACAGGTAGTTTGTGGTATTTAATGTTTGTACCATCCCACTGAGGGCAGAGCCCCACACGCTGCCCTGCAGGACAGAGCTGCGGCAGGGCAGCAGAACATGTTAGAGATAAACAGAATAAACAACCTTGAAACCAGCACAGACCAATTATGGCTTCTGCTTTGGCAGAGGGGCTGACAGACAGAGACTTTCTACAATCTCGGGATCATCAATAGCACAGATTCCGACAACACATCTGCAGCAGTTTGTGTTCAAGCTCATCCCACCCACTCAGGGTTGGTATTTTTTGGGAATACTGAGAGGAAACTCCTCTGTCTCTGGCCAGTGAGAGCTGCCCTGGCTCCCCATGGCCTTTCCCTTTGGCAAAGTCCTGTGTGAGAGTCACAGAATTATGGAAAAGTTCCTCTTGGAGCTCTTGCTGAACTCTTCAAGGGGCTGTTCTGCATCAGTGCCCAGGGTGCTGAAGGTCCTTCACCCACCAGGGCAGCAAAACCAGCACTGCTCATCATGGAATCATGGAACCACAGAGCTGGGCGGGTTGGAAAAGCCCTCTGAAATCACCAATTCAACCATAACTGGGTTAGGCACATGAGCACCACAATGTTCCCCACGGACCCCTGTCCCCAAGTGCCACATCCACGTGGCTTTTAAATCCCTCCAGGGATGGGAACTCCCCCAATGACCTGAGCAACTTATTCCTGTGCCTGATCACTTCAGTGAAGTGAAGGAATTTTCCTAAAATCCACCCTGAACCTGCCCTGGCCCAGCCTGAGGCCGTTCCCTTTCCTCCTGTCCCTGTTCCCTGGAGCAGAGCCCGACCCCCCGGCTGTCCCCTCCTGTCAGGAGCTGTGCAGAGCCACAAGGTCCCCCCTGAGCCTCCTTTTCTCCAGGCTGAGCCCCTTCCCAGCTCCCTCAGCCTCTCCTGGGGCTCCAGCCCCTTCCCAGCTCCCTCAGCCTCTCCTGGGGCTCCAGCCCCTTCCCAGCTCCGTTCCCTGCCCTGGACACGCTCCAGCCCCTCCAGGTCTCTCCTGTCAGGAGGGTCCCAGCGCTGCCCCAGCACTGGAGGTGCCCCAGCAGTGCCAGCTCAGGGGACGGGCACTGCCCTGCTCCTGCTGCCACCCCAGGGCTGGAGTTGTCCCTCTGCAGAGCACAGGGCCACCAGAAGCAACGTTAGGGACCAGCATCACTTTGCAAGTTAATTTAGGGATGCACTTCCAGTTTTTTTGAGGGGTCTGTAGGGACCCTTCTCTTTTTAACAATGCAAATCCTTGCACTAGAAGCTTAATTCCAACTGATGGGAGAGAGATGGTGTCAAAACACATGGAATTTGCCCCTTTTTGTAAAAAATGATCACTTTGAGGAATGCAAAACTTGGAAATAATATGGGGGAAAAAATTGTTTTCAAATACAGACACACAAAACACAGCCAGGAGCACCTCTGGGTTTCCCCTGTAGCTGCTGAACCCATGAGGTTCAGCTTTGAAGGATGCTCTGAGAGTGTTCCCTGCCCTGCCAAGGCTGGCAGTGCCCTGCCAGTGCTCCTGGCAGGAGGATGCTCTGGATCCCGTGGATCCACACTCTGGGGCTCTCATCCCGCCTCAGGGAAGGATTCTCCAGCAGCCAGAGCTGAGCCTGGCTGGGCCCTTCCTGCAGCTGCATTTTACGGTGAACACCTCCTGATCTGCAGCTCTTTCTGACTCCTGGAGGTGTGCAGTGGCTCTGGCTGCTTGTCCCACTGAATTCCAGCCCCAGCTGCCACTTGAGCTGGAGCCTTGATGCCTTGAGAAGGCTGCCCTAGAACAGAGGCTAGACAAGGTTAAAGAATAAAGCAGGGATTTATTTAAGGGCCTCAATGGATCCACCTTGGGCAGCACAAGAGCCCAGCCAGGGCTGCACCCAAATGAACCAAAATGGTCACAAAATGCAGGACCGCTCACGGGGTCTCTCACTTTGATCAGTTCTGCTCCATTTGCACCTTGGAGTTCATTGTCCCATTCCAGCTTTAGCCCAGGCAGTCCCATCCTGCTTGTTTTTCTCTCTCCAGCCCACGGTGTTTGTGCTCTTGGGGCTGAGGTTTGGATCATTTGTCCTTGGTGCCCAGCTGGAGCAGGAATTGTTTTGTCTCCTACTCTGTGCACAGAGCTCACCATCCCCTGATATGAACTCCAGACCCACACCCTAAAGCAGAATAGAATCTGAAAAACAGAAAAGCTCAAACCTGAGGCATCACCAGGAGCTGAGGTTTTCCTGCTGCTCAACCCCACCTGTGGAGGAGGCAGCTGAGCCTTTTTTGGGGTCTGATTTTGGAAGGTGGCCTCAATAAGGAGCATCTCCCCAGTGCCTTGGGATGATCCCTAGCACTGACTGGGGCTCGGATGATCCCAGCTCTGGGTGTTTAATGGGATGGCAGCTGTGTCCTGGGCACTTCTGGGCTTCCCAGCAAGATCCTCCTTCTTGCTCCCTCCTCTCTTCCCAGGTTTATGGAATCCCAGCAGCATCCCGAGCTGCATCATGGCTTTGGCATGCAGCAGCTTTCAGCCAGGCAGGGCCAGAATTTGGGAATGATTCAGGTGCTCAGGTTACCTAAACCTTTCCCTGCCTCTGTCCCTCTGCTCCCTGCCTCCCACTGCTGTCCAGTGCTGGGGATGTGCTTCCAGAGGCAATTCTTCCTTCCTGCAGGAGGAATGGCACCAGTTCTGAGCGTGTCCCCACGCTGTGACCTTGTGCACAGCTGCTTCTCCCTCCCTGGCACAGGGAGCTGGGGGGACAGCCCTGTTTTTCCTGCCAAGGGTTAATTCCCTAGTCAGGGCCAGACCCAGGAGAAGTTTCCAGGAGCAGCACCCACGCCATATGCCCAGGATTTAGCTTTATAATCATCCTGGCTTTAGCAGCAAAGCTGGAAAGAGAAGCATTTTCGTGTTTATTAGACATAAGAAGATCTCGGTGGTTAAGAATCCATGGGGATGAAAATGGGAAAAGAAGAAGGGAAAAAAAACCCCAACAAACTCTTTGATAAGCCTGAAAGATTTAAGAGCTGGAATCTGCATCTGTGTTGCCCAAAATATCTTGGATAAAGCTGCTGGGATGGGGGAGCCATGTGAGTTGTGCCACCCCGCTGGTCCCACCCAGGAGCAGCAATCCCTTCATCCTGCCAGGATCACTTTCAAGTGGAATCTAAGACCAGGCTGTTTGTTTTCACTCATTGTTTTCTCCCCTAAATGAATCCTGATTTTTCTCAGGGAGAATCCCCAGCAGGGATCAAGAGCATGCAGGAGCCTCTTCCTCCTCCATGTTGAGGAAATTAATTTCGTGGTTGAGTTTTGTTATTCCCAAAGCCACATGTCTGTAGAAAACAGCACAGAGTGGGTGTCCCCTTCCCCATCCCACCCCAAAACAGGAACCACAGAATTACGGAATGGTTTGGGTTGGAAGGGATTTTAAAACCCTTCCAATCCCACCCCCTGCCCTTCCACCATCCCAGGCTGCTCCAAGCCCCAGTGTCCAGCCTGGCCTTGGGCACTGCCAGGATCCAGGGGCAGCCACGGCTGCTCTGGGGCCTTCAGGGATGTCCCTGCCCCATCAGCCTGAAGGGCTCTTTTGTCGGAATCTGAGGTATTGATGATCCCCAGATTGTAGAAAGTCTCTGTCTGTCAGCCCCGCTGCCAAAGCAGAAGCCATAATTGGTCTGTGCTGTTTCAAGGTTGTTTATTCTGTTTATCTCTAACATGTTCTGCTGCCCTGCCGCAGCTCTGTCCTGCAGGGCAGCGTGTGGGGCTCTGCCCTCAGTGGGATGGTACAAACATTAAATACCACAAACTACCTGTGCTGGATTTACAATAACGTGCCAATATCTGTCACCTACGTTGGACAGTGTGTCCCCAGCCTGAACCAACAGAAAAATGCCAACACCACAGTGAAACATGGAGGGCATGAAGAAGGAGAAAAAGGACAAGGCACACCCAATTTCCTCCATCTTGTCCCCTTTGAACCCCTCATCTAGAATCCTAAAATTTTACTTTTGCACCCGTGCCACACTTAATTATTACTGATATCAAACACTCAGAGTTTGTAATTCATGCTGTATAATTGAAAACTCTTTTCCCTGGACAGAGATCACAGCCAGTGTCTCTGGGGGCTCTGTCCAGGGGGGTTCCTGACCCCTGCCAGGGTCCCAGACCTGCCAGGGCAGCCAGAGGGAACCCCTGGACTCCCACACTCTTTGCTGTCTCCCACTGCTGGAGAACCCAGGGATTCCAGAGTGTTTTTATTCCAGGGAATGTAACCAAAACAAAAGGGCTAAAAATGAGAATAAACTCACCAAACACTGATGGCATTTTCATGGCTCTGGTTGAGGAATTGTCCCTCATGTCCACAGAATCCTCCTGCTTGCCTCAGCACATCCCTGGGTGCTGGCATAGGGTGACCTGGCAGTTTCTGCAAGCAAATATCCTGAAAAAAAAAAATTTGGAAAAACCCCATACTCCATTGTTGGCTTTGTAAAAGTCTTCTAACGTGACCTGGCTCCAGCAATGGCCTCATTTTTCATTTCCACACTCTCTCCTCTGCTCCTCTGCCAGAGGATTTGTCTTTTAAAGGTTCATCTGGGCTCAGATGTGGCCTCAGGCCAAGGCTGGTGCAAGTTTTAGGTGTTCTGGCTGCTTCAATAACTCAAATTGGGCTGAAGTTCAAGGGTGAGGGCTCAGTGCTTCCTGGGAATCAGCTCCCTCTGGAACTGGCCACCCCCCCTTCAGGAACGAGTGGAATTAATCAGACATAACCAAAGCTCTGGGTTGCTTCTCTGGGTTGTGGTGAAGGAGAAACCAAGGGGTGGAAAGTGGCCCTTTAGTCTCGTGTCCATTCCCTTCAGGCTTTCACCGTTCCAAAGCTCCTTTTACACACATTTGAGGCCAGTTCCTCCCAGTTTTTGCTGTCCTGTCACTGTCACCATGCTCTTGGACACGGACCATGGGTGGTGAAAGCACCAGAGAGGTGGGAATAATCTTTTCCAGGTGATGAGGTTTGATGTCATAAATTGTAGCCCTTCTTAAAAATAAGCACTTACAGCCCTCAGACAATGCTTTTATGGAAAGTCACTCATTTATCCCTTGGGAACCCCTCTGGAGCACTTTCCCAGTGGTTTCCAGGAGGACGTGGCTGTGCCAGAGGTGCCTGGAGCCACCCAAGCCTTTGGTCACCTGTGCCAGGTGTCCCCTCAGCAGCCCCAGTCCCCCCAGCACCGAGGGGGTCACACTGGGAATGGGGCAGGGGGCTGATGGAGACAGGCCCTGGATGTGCTGGTTATCCTTCAGGAATATTGAGTTAAAACAAACCTTTAATGCACATTCTATGCCAATGTCCAATTAAATTTGGGAACAGGATCTTCCTGTTAAATTTTTCAACCTTCTCCTTTCAGTTAAGACACAGGAATGTTTAAAATGTTTATTAATTGTAACTTCCTTTCTTCCCACTGTCCTCAACAAAGTCATGGGCTTGGAGATAGAGATTTCCTATCCTTTATTTTTAAATGGATAAATCTTTTCCCATGGGTCCACCCAAGCTGTGTTTTCCCCTCTGAGCCAAGTTTTCCACTCCATCACCCTGTTTCTCCACCCCTGGGAAGGCAGTGGGGCTTTCCTTGAGGGGAGTCCCTGACTTTGGGGTGACCATATCCACTGTGGACACTTTTCCTGCAGTCCCACCCCTCTCCATGCCCGTGCTCTTCCCTGCTGCAATCCCAGCTGTGGCTGGGAGATGCCAAAGTGCAAACAAAGGATCTTGGTGTGGGAAAAATGCTTGGGAAACACCTCTAGCTGCCTGGGATTTATAGGACCTCCTTCTTCCCACCCAAATCCCACAGTGCCCACACTGAAGGAGGCTGATTCCAGAGTGGGATTCAGTAAAGTTTGTTTGGACATGGGCTGGGCATCTGTGCTTTGTTCTAAAGCAAAACTCTTGAACCAAAAAATTAATTTTTTCCATATCACATTTATTATCCCCTCCTTTATTTCAGCATAAATTCCACATTATGGTCAAGCTTGGATTCTCCACACTGGCTGCATTGCCTCGCTCTCCATTTATCACCTGGCTGGACAGGAGAGATTTTCAGTGGCATTCCTTCAAAATATTCCTGGGAGTTTCACTGGGGGTGGCTTCTCTCCCATTTTTGGGTCCCTCATTCTCACTGGGCAGAAGTGACAGGAACAATTTCCACAGTGAGGCTGGGAAAACCTTTCCCAAATTGAGCCTCTCTCTTTTCTGCTTGATTTACAGTCCTTGGACATCTCTGATTCCCCTCCCTGGAATAGTTTGCTGGGCATGGGACATCCCCAAAAGGTCATCAAGTTGTGCCAAGTTGCCACAAGTTCCTGGGAGGCTGCTGGGGAAGTCTAAATCCTCCTGAACGATCTCGAGCCAGGTGTGCCTTAAATCATCCCATGGATTTGGCAGGAGACACAAACTGGTGCTCAGGGACAGGGAGGTTTTACAGAAATTGGAATTATGTGACAAAAGGGGCCCCAGTGAACATCGATTTTAATATTGGTAAATGCAGGAAAGGCCTTTGCCATTTTTAGGGGATGAAGTTTATCCTTGGGAAGTGGGGGCTGTGGCCTCTGGAGAAAAAAACTGGGAGGGGTCTGAGGGCACTGAGGCCCAAAAATGTGCAGAGCTGGTCCATAAAAATGTAGGTGCAGGTGGTGATCAGCAATGAGAGAACAAGGGTGGGAAAAGGGATGGGGAGAAAGAGTGATGGCCTTGCACAGAAGATGTTACAGCTCTTTTCCTTTATTGCTGGCAGCAGATGAGTGCCTTCAACCCATAAATAGAAACTAATTGCTGAAAGGTAGAAGATCATGAAATCACAAAATTGCAGAGTGGTTTGGGTTGGAAGGGACATTAAAGCTCCTCTCATCCCACCCCTGCCATGGGCAGGGACACCTTCCACTACCCCGGGGTGCTCCAAGCTTGGACCTTGGACACTGCCAGGGTCTTTCCACTCGCACAGGACTGGTGAGGTGAGGGGAGGCAGGGCTATGGTGGGACAGGAGGAGAAGAGACCTCGCCAGGAAACCACTCCTGCAACCTCAGCCCCAGAAATTGTTTCCCAGAGCAGCTGTGGCTGCCCCTGGATCCCTGGCAGTGCCCAAGGCCAGTCTGGATGGGGCTGGGAGCAGCCTGGGACAGGGGAAGGTGTCCCTGCCATGGCAGGGGTGGGAATGGGGTGAACTTTGAGATCCCTTCCCACCCAAACCATTCCATGATTCTGAGTGGTGACTGAAAAATGAAAATCCTGGATAAAACTGAGCATTTTCTCCCCCCTTCTGGACAGGGAGAGTGAGAGCAGAGCTCCAGTTAAAACCAGTGACCACCACGGGGCCTGGGCCAGCCCTGGGCTCAGTCAGACCCCAGGGTTAAGGACAGATGGTGTTGGCAGGACTGGCTATCCCGGGGATGCTGCAGCACCCCTGGATCCCACAGGGAACATCCCAAGGATTCACTCCTCCTCCAGAGCCCTCCATGGCCAGAGCTGCCTGCTCGTGGTCTCTAAACCCTCAGACATCTCCTGGCTGCTGCTTTCTCCTCCTCCTGCCACATCCCTGGGCTGGTCCCTCCCCATTCCCCTCCATCCCTCTCCGTCCCTCCCCATCCCTCCCCATCCCTCCCCATCCCTCCCCATCCCTCCCCATCCTCCCCATCCCTCCCCATCTCTCCCCAATCCCCTCCATCCCCCTCCATCCCTCTCCATCCCTCTCCATTCCCCTCCATCCCTCTCCATCCCCCTCCATCCCCCTCCATCCCTCCCCATCCCTCCCCATCCCTCTCCATCCCTCTCCATGCCCCTCCATCCCTCTCCATGCCCCTCCATCCCTCTCCATCCCTCTCCATCCCTCCCCATCCCTCCCCATCCCTCCCCATCCCTCCCCATCCCTCCCCATCCCCCTCCATCCCCCTCCATCCCTCTCCATCCCTCCCCATCCCTCCCCATCCCTCCCTGCCCCTCTCCATCCCTCCCCATCCCTCCCCATCCCTCCCCACCCCTCTCCATCCCTCTCCATGCCCCTCCATCCCTCTCCATGCCCCTCCACCCCTCTCCATCCCCCTCCATCCCCCTCCATCCCTCCCCATCCCTCCCCATCCCTTCCCCCAGAGCTGCTCTGCATTCATTTCCCACCGATCCCAATCTACGCACGGCAGGAGCTGGGGAGGGGGGTGGGTTGTGTGTGGAAAAACAGTTTCGAATTTGCACATCAAAAGGAGGCCACGTCTGCTATCAGGAAAATTAATAAGAATTAAGACCCTTTCAAGAGCTGTGCAGCCCAGTTGTTGAAATGGAACCAATTAAAAATATTCTGGAGCTGGGAAGGCTCTCGTGGGCTCGGTCCAGGCTGAATAGGCTTTTCATTGATGAAAGGAGCTCTTCCCCAGCTCAGACAGCCCGGACAACATCCAAGCACAGCCGCTTTTTAGGGAAGAATAGACAGAAATTTCTGCCTGGGAGCATGCTTCCCAGGGGCTGCAGAGAATCATCTGCTAAGAGAATAATGAGGAGACAATTGCAGGCACCAGCATGCGACAAATTAAGAAAACAATTTGTTTATAGGGTGAAAGAGCAGGAAGATGATCCTTTGTGATAGGGCTTGGAGTAGGGAAAAAAGGGAATATCTGTCAGACGGTGAGAACAGAGACTTGGATTGAAACGAGAATATTCTGGGAAAGGCTCCACTCTGTTGCTATTATTATTATTATTATTATTATTATTATTATTATTATTATATCTGTCACCGAAGCTGATCTGGTTGCTAAAGCTGCATTCCAAGATCTCTGTTTTTTTAGGTTTTTTTGTTTGTTTTTTTTTGTTTGTTTGTTTGTTGTTGTTTGGTTTTTGTTTGTTTTTTTTTTTGTTTTTTGTTTTTTTCTGTGAGGGGCAGGAATGTATGGAAGCAGCTGGATGGATGTGGAAAGACCTTGGGGAAGAAGGGAAACACGGAGTCCTGGAGCAGCACTGACATTTCTGGGTTCTTGTTCTTCCCTCTGCTGGGTTCAGCTCAGTGGTTTGGTGCTGCACATCCTAAATTTGGGGCTTGGCTCCATGGCTACAGAATTCCAGTGTGTGTTTTGGAGGTGTCTCTGTCTGAGCAAATCCTGCTGGGGCTTCTCATGGGCAGTGGCACCTCTGGGATGGGGAAGGATGTGCTGGCTCAGCACCACTGCCCTGTTGGGACATTGGGACGAGACAGGTGATGCACTTTGGACCTGGTTAGCACAAGAGATTTGATAACAGGATGCCTAGGCAAATAGCAAACAGGACTTTGAGGATTAAATCAAGATTGCAAGAAGATTCAATCAGACTGGCTTACCAGAAAAAGAAAATTGCATCAAAATCTGCAAGCAAGAGATGTTTTAAATGTGTATGTTTGTTTATGTGACCTTTAACCCAATCACTGTAGTAAAACATCGCTAGTCCTCTGAGAATAAGTAATAAGCAGTTGTACTCCACAATAAATTCAGATTCTTTGACCATCTCAAAGCTTTCCCCATCTCTCCTCATCGCTGATACTGCCCTGCCTCTCCATCTCCAAAGAGAACCAGGTGCTGGGCGTGGATTTGTGCACACTTGAGGCACCCTCAGTCCTCTGGAGAGAGGCTGCTGCTGGGCTGGGGACTGGGGCTCCTGAGGGGCACTTTGCTGCACCAGAGGCACCAGGACAGCACCCAGCCCCAGAATCTGGGGTGCAGATCTCAACAGCTTCCCCATTTCCTTTTCCCCTTTCCCCTTTCCCCTTTCCCCTTTCCCCTTTTCCCTTTCCCTTTCCCTTTCCCTTTCCCTTTTCCCTTTCCCTTTTCCCTTTTCCCTTTTCCCATGTTCTTCCCTCAATTTCCTCTCACTGGCCCAGCCTGGGGGAAGAACCTTTCCCTGATCTCCATCCTGACCTGCCCTGGCCCAGCTCCAGCCGTTCCCTGGGTGCTGTCCCTGCCCCAGAGCAGAGACTGGAGCTGGGAATCTCCTCATGAGATCTCCTGTCAGCCTCCTCTGATCTCTCTGGGCCTTCTCCAGGGCTTCCTCCTTTGCTGGGATGTGCTCCAGTACCAGCTGTGTGCTGTGCTGTGTCACAGGGATGGATGGCTCTGAATGATGCTGCTGTTTTTGGGAGGAAAAATATATTTTTTTTCCTGGCTATTTCCTATTATGCAGTGGAGGAAGGACCAACAGAGTATTTGGGACACAGCTTTGGAAAAAAAAGCAGCCCCAAATAGGAACAGATGTGGAAGAGGAGAGAACAGAACAGAAAAGGATCCATTTGTTCCTCTCCTGATGTGCAGCTGTTAACCCGGCATGGGACACCCAGGAAAGAGAAAAAGGGCTGGAATGGCAAAGGAACTTCCTGGTCCCTCACCCTCCCCCCACAGGGTGACAGTCCCCACCTGGTCACTCTGGTCCCTCAGAGGACACAGAAATGTCACATTTCTCCCTCAGAGCATTGCCTTGGGGTTGGATAAAATTCCGATCTCATTTTGAAGTGGCAGCAGAGCTGGAGCTGGGATGGGCTGTGGCAGCAGTGCTCCCATTCCCTCTGGAAGTGCCCATGGATCCGGAGGCACAGGGAGTTTTAATGATGTGCCCACACAGGGCTGTGGTCCCAGCAAGAAAACGCTTCCCAGGAGCGATAAAAGACACATCATCTCTCAGTGACACTTTGGGACAATCCTGGGTAAAATTCAATTAAATGCAAAATCCAAAGGAAGCCTGACAGAGTTTCAGGTGCTTTTCAATTCGTCACTTTTCAATATTTCTGGAAATTCCCCAGGAACAAATATCCAGGGGTCATTGCAGAAGCTGCCGTGAAGAATGAGCCAGAGGAGCTTTCCTGGGGGACCCACACTCGCCTTGTGATGGAAAACTCTCTCAATGAGCCGGAAATTTGGGAGCAGACAAATGTTTTGTTGTGTCATTACACCCGTCTGGATCTTCCCTGTGCATTCTGATTTGCCTGGAGCTGCTGCTGGGTTGGAATCCACATCTTTCCTGGGGGCTTATTTCGGGTTTGCTGCCATCCCCATCTCCTGGAATTTCGGGATTCTGAGCCCAGGGAAAACCTTCACACCTTGGAGTGAAAATTCCAACACTTCTATTTACATGCTAATGAAACCATTTGCATTTTCCTTTATGTTTGGAACACCAAATAGTGGGAAAATTCTTCTTTCCACCCAGGTAAAGCTCTAAACTCATCCCAGGGAGAATGAATCCTACATTTTGCATTTCAGTGTTTTTCAGGGGAGGGCTGCTTGTTCCACAGACTATCCCATGATGTATTCCAGCACCAACAAATGCCATGCTGCCAATCCTAATCCCTATCACAGCTCCTGAACTCCTGTATGGGCTGTGGTATTGATCACCTACAGCAGTAATTGCTTCCATTTGCTGAAGAAACATTAACAGGAAACAAGGGCAAGTTGTTAAAATGCTCCTTATTTGACCAATGACTCCCATCCCCACTAAACCATACCATGGAGAGCCGTGTCCAGCTGTTCTTTGGACACTTCCAGGGAAATCTCACCCGAAGGTGACACACTCAGTTTTGCTGGTGTGGCTTCAGCCCTGATTACCAGGTCCCCAGTCTGTGGCAGTCCCAGGGATGCTCTCAAGTCCCTTTCAGCCACTGCACACACAGCAGGACTGTGGCTTTTCCAGGCCAAGGGGTGGCTCTGGGGACATCTGAATTCCAGTCCTACCCTGGAGCGCTGTACCAGAGCGGGAGGACCAATCCATCAGGGCTGGGACAGGTTAATCTGATTTAGCAAATGTCAGTTTGAGGGCTGGGGAATAATTCCTTGTCCCTGGGAATGTGGGGGGGTCATGTGCTCAGACATCCAGGCAGGATCCTGGATGGATTTATCACTGAGGAGCGAGTGGGATGAGGGTGCTGGCTGTGTTCCCTGGCTGCAGGAGAAACTTTGGGAGAAAACTCCAGGAATATTCAAAGGACAAATTTCCTCTCCCCTGTGACTCTCCAGCTTCTCCAAGGCAGGGCTTAGGTGGCCCCCCCAAGAGGGTCTCCCATGGGCAAAGAGCCTGGAAAGGAATGAAAATCTCACTTTTGAGAGTCACGTGCAGAAGATGAGTTTTGTAAAGGCATCAGCCTCTGGCAGACCTGAATCTTGGCTTGAGAGCAGCAGGAGGCATAATTTCGACATGAGGGGTGTCAGTTAATCTGAATTTTGGTTTGGTGGATAAACCCAGCCCTGCCCCTGCCCCAGTCCTTGGCCAGTGAGCTGACCCTGCCTGGATCTGGAAGAGGAGAATTCCAGAGAGATGCAGTTCTCCTGCACACAACAGCCTGGGAAGTCATCCTTTAGACAACTCCCTAAAAATAATCTGTGCTCCACAAGAGACACAGTTTGAGGAGCTGCAGTGTTCGTTCCTGGAGCTGCTGAGTGGGCACAGTTTGAATTCAGTGCTCCAGGATCCCCTCGTGACCAAGAGGAATTTTGGAGCTATGACCAGGATTCTGAACCTCTCCAGAGTGAAGGAATATTTTCGCTGCTTAACTCTACAGAAGGATGGATGGAAAGACCCAAATGTCAGCAGGAAACCCTCCAAGGATTTGAAAACACTGTGGGCAGGGACACCTTCCACTATCCCAGGTTGCTCCAAGAATATTGGTGAGAAAGAGCTGAGGGAAATGTGGGATAATTCATCACCACAACACCTTTCCAAAAGCTGTTTTCTGTTCACTGAGATTGTCCATTTTTCAGTTTAGCCTTTGTTCTTTTTCTAAAAGAACTAATTTTACTACAGATAGGAAACTGGAAGAGGGATAAACACAGATAACACCCTGGAGAAGTGTTTATAGGTGATCACAGTGGTTGTTCTTATCTCTCTACCTGTGAGATTTCTTTTCCTTTGCGGAAAAGTGGGTGGAAAATGAAGGAATTAATTTTTTTCTGTCAGTATTTTAAAGTCCAGTTCTGAAGTAGAAATTTGATCAGATCTAAAGGAGGTGAAAGTGTGAAATCCTCATTTGCAAATGTTGTCATGAGTGATTAATGGGGGTGCTGAGGGGACTTTATCTTACAAGGGTTATCAGGTGGCTGAAGAGAAAGGGGAACACATTTATTTGCAAATGACTTGTCTGAGACAACTGATAAGAGGAACTGGGCTGAAAAGGCTTCTCTCAGCTGTTTTAATGGGTCTGTTCCCAGGACTAAGGGAGCAGGCAGCCCTGGGAATCAGCCAGGGAATCACTGTCCCTGAGCATCCCAGGGCACTGGGGACAGATCACACACCAATATTGTGTATTTGGGATAGTCACTGGCAGGTTCACACCTCTCCAAACAACCTTTCCACAGCCCCTGGTGGAAACAAATCTGGATTCCATCCCAGGCTGGCAACACAACTGTCCTGGGTTAAGTCTGTATTCCATCCCCATCTGTCAGAGCTGGGGCACTTCTCTGCTGTTCATGGGGCAGTTTTTTCTTTATCTCTCTCTATTTCAGGGGAGGCTCCTGCCCTCCTTAGCAGACACCTGTCTGTTCAAACCAAGACAACAACCATAAAACACAACCCAGACTGAGGAAATGTTCAGAGAATCCTGGAATATCCTGAGCTGGAAGGCACCCTCAGGACCCAGCCCAGCTCCTGGCCTTGCACAGACGCCCCAACACCCTCACCCTGGGCATCCCTGAGTGGTGTCAGAAGCTCCTGAAGGCCCACACGGGGTGGCAGAGGGAGTTGGAACATCAGCACTGCCACTTCCCAGCAGCTTCAAGTGGTTTAAAGCAGTTTAATGCTGTGTAAAGGTTGCCATAACTCCTGGAAAGAGTATTTTCCTTGGGCAGTTTGCTGAGAGCTTCCTAAAGCAAGGGAAGAGTCTTAACTGGCTGTTTTCAGAGCAAACACAGACAGCAGCTGCTCAGGCTCAAGGGACACTGCCACATTCAAAGCCAGCAGGGGCAGATCACGTTGTAGACACAGGGAAAGCCAATTTTCCTCACTGCAGAGAAATAATTGGGATGGTGGGAGGCGCAGAGGGGGGTGCTGGGGGTGTCAGAGGGTCCAGTTTGGGTAAATATCAAAGATGGGCCTATGGGATTACATGGAAGGGTTTTTAATATAGAAAATTTTTCTGTGAGGACACCTTGGGGACATTAAAGCCCCCCCCCCCAATTCCAGCTGGGACACCCTGTGGGTTGGATGCTCTGAATGCACCACCCACAGCCAGGAAATACTAATGGAGTGGGAGATAAATATAAACAAGGCTCAGTCCAGTCTAGCTAGTCCAGTTCAGAGCTTTCTTCCTCATAGCCAAGATAACTCTGCCATGTATTTTGAATGTGGCAAACAAATATGCCTGTGGGCTTTTCTTTGGGAGTAAATTGAGCTCAGGTTGCTTCAAGGGATCCCTGTAATGATCCCTAAAGGAATGATCTAGGAGAGGGCAGCACTCCTGGTTCCCCAAATCTCTCCTCCAGGTACTTCTGTGCCCAAGCAGGGCAGGTGTCCCACACCTTGCATGGCAAGTGAGGCACTGGGATGGGCCACTGGCCACTGGAATCAAGGAATGGGTTTTTTTTGAGATGGGCACTTCTGAACTGCCCCAAACCTTCAATATTCTCATCTGAGAGAAGGAGGGCTAGGAGGACAATTAATGGTTTATCTGCTGAGCTGGATTACCCATGGAATTTTGGGGATTGGCTTCCCAGCAGCACGGGAGAGGGATGCAGCAGAAATATTAATGTTCCTGGAAAAGCCTGGGGGCAGAGGGAAGGCCCAACAGGAAAACAGGAGGTGATGGTGTGTCAGAACTCAAAATGTCCCTCAGACATTTTTGGAGGTTCCAGGCCCAGGTCAGAAGCATTTGAGACCCTGGCAGGCAGCTGGAAACAGCTGTGATTTTGGGTTTGAACCATGGAATGATTTACCAACCTTGCAGAAAGAACAAGAAGTCACAAAAGTTTAGATATTATAGTAGAAGTAGTCACAAAGTAAAGAGAAAAATTTTTAAGTGCTATACAGGGGAGTTTTACGTCCTATACAGGGGGGGTTTAGTTTTGCACATAGGAGTCAAAAGTTTTAAATTAGAAGGATTTAGGCCTCTCCTGTCCTCCCTCTTTCTTCTTCCTTACCTCCATGTTCTTGGTAATGTTAGCACTCACAAATTATTTAGAGTAAAAAAACACCATTTAATATAAGTAATAAGCATTAAAAAAAACCCTATAAACATTTAACACATAATATACCATATAAAAGATAGCAACAACCCTAAGCAGAGAGAGAAAAAAAAAACAAGTCAAAAAATATGTTAGAAGTATATGTGCCTTTGCCTGAACTGCTGAGCAAACCACAGCAGCTCAAGAAGGAAAATCTTTTAAATAACTTACAATAAACAAAACCAAACAACAAAAAACTTCTACGCCCTTCTTTAAAAACATAAATAAAAAAAAAATTCTACCACACAAAACCACCCACAACAATGGTGGGTTCACAGGGAAAGGTGTAGGAGAAAGAAGAGGAGACTGCTATGGAACTGGGGACCCCTGGAAGTACAGGTCTGGCACAAAGGGACACGGAGAGAGGGAGGGAAGCCAGCCTGGGGTGACATGCAGACAGCCCCGATCCTCCTGCCAGGTGAGCCAGCACAAACAGGGTGACTGAGGTACAGAAAAGCCAATCCTGCCCAAGCAGCATGGTTTTATCCCTCTCTGCTGCTCCTGCAGCCTTTCCCGGGCTATTGGGATGGATATGATGGACTGGGCTCTGCCATGGCAGAAAATGCATTACACTTCCAGGCCACAGCATAACTTTTTCCACAGTAATTACTTTCGATTTCCTCCCAATAAATACACTGCTCCTCTTCCCTCTGCAGTAATTGAGGGTATTTATTCCTCAGGAAGATTAACTGTCCTGTGGAGCCCAAAATGGATGGGGGAGCTTGGGGAGATCAATGTGAGTGCTCACAGCAGTTCTGTCTTTGGGAAGGCCTGAGGAGCTTCCAGCTGCCCTCAGATGATCCCTGCTCCCTCCTCCCTGAGCATCTCTGCCCAAGGTGGGCTTTAAGGTCCCTTCTTACCCAAACCATTCCACAATTCCATGATCCCTTTGATGGCCTCCCACCGTGCTCCGTCAGAGCCTGTGGGAAGCCTCAGTTTAGGCTGGGCCTTGTGGGTGGTGTCCTGCTGTTGTCACCCCTGGGGCAAAGCAGAGATTTAGGTTCACCCATTGTCTTGGTGTGAAGAGACAGGAGTCTGTGAAGGAAGGCAATAGCCTCCTGTGAAATGGAAAAGGTAAACCCCCTCCCTCCGAATGACCACAAATTCAAAATTAAAAGGCTCTCAGGCAAAGATATGGGAATGGAAATAACAGTTCTTTACTAGGAAAAAACTAAATAAAAAAATGTAATTAGTACAAACAAAATTACTGATATAGTCAAAAACCTGACACCCTGAGGAGTCAGGGTGTTGGTAATAGTCCAGTGAAATGGTGGCTGCTCCTCCTGCAGTGGCAGATGAAATGCTGCTGGAGCGGGGATCTGTAGAAGGGTGGAGTTTTCTCTGAAGGTCTGGTGATAGAGTAGATGGGTCTGGCCTTTGTCTGGGGATCCAGCAGAGAAGAAGCTGCTCCTCTGGGAATCCGTGAAGAGGCTGCTCTGATGTGCCAAAAATGCTGATTTAATGCAGGTAGGGCTGCTTGGCTCCTCCCTCTGGGCGGAGCATCTCACAATGGATGATGTAACTTTACCAGTCATGCAGTGAGTCATTTAATGGCCCATTAACAGAAGATATCTCCCCGGAGGGAGACATTGTTCTTGGAAGAGATAAGAAAACTGCCCCACCTCCAACAGATGGCAAATAGAATACATGCTGATCTTGCAAGCCAGGACACCCATCATTTATTACTCTGTTATTTCCCCTGTTTTTCTAAGCTGTTCTCTTATCCCTTTCTCCCCAAGTTCTGGGGCTGGTGTCCCACAGAAGGGAAGGATTTTCCCCGTGATTCCACGTTATGGGGTGTCTTCTCCCTGAGGAATGTGTATAAAAATAGGCAGTGAGGGGATGGAACCAAGACATGGGATTCTGGAGAGCAGGGGGAGAACTCGGGCCTAGGAATGGCCTACAACACAGCTGGGTGATTGTGCTAAATCCTCACAGTTCTCTGGAACTTCACAGGAGGAAATGAAAGAACGCAGCTTGGGAGAGAGGCAAATCCCTGCCTTTGGTCCTGGGATAGCTCTGCTTCCTGTAGGGAATTTGGCCATCCTGTCTGGTAAGACCTTGTCACATTAGAATGACTTGAAAATCTATTAAATGAAAATGAAAATTAAAAAAAAAATTAGAAATAATAATAAAAAAATTAAAATCCCTGCTGCCCAGCCCTGGAGTTGCTCTGCCTTCCCACAGCAGCCAGGACCAACCACCTTCTTATGGACGTGGAAGGGATGGTAAAACATGGAGGTGAAAATCCCAAGGAAAAACAGCTTGAGACCAGGCCTAAGGTGAAAGTCTGGACTTAAAACAAGTGGGAACGAGACCTGAGCTGTGCATCTTCCAGGATTTCCTGCTCTTACTGGAATAACATCCACTGGGAAATGTGCTTCTTCCACAGCCTTTCCCAGGCCTCAGTTTCCCTTTGGTGACAGGGATGTGCTGATATCACGGAAGAGGTTAAGGAAGGCAGCAATCCTGTGGAATATTGCAGTGCCAGGAAAATGACACCTCTACAGAGCCACCAGGGCTTCATTTTTCCTTCAAGGTGGATGAATGTGCTCTTCCCTTCTCCTGAGGGCTCCATGTCTGACCTATTTGTGGGAATTGTTGGTGCCTCAGAGTTCACGGAGTGATGTCTGTGCTTCCCATCTCCTTCTGCACAGGGGGATCTCAGCCTGCTTGGAAAACTCAGGAATCACGAGGTGGAAGATCTTTTCATCCACAAAAATCAAATTCAAGACCTTGTGGAGTTGACTGGACCAATTGGGATTGGCCTCAACTTCTCCACTTGTCACATCCAGCGAATATCCAGCAGGAGGAAGGCAGAGCTGATAGAGTTTTCCAAGGATGCAAAGACCAACTTTTGAACATTTTTTGATCTGTGCTAAGTGAATTTTTAGCACAGCTTAAAAAGATGGCAAAATATGTCATTCCTAGCACTCCAGGAATGACAGCAGCAAGGGGTGAGAGGGACCCACATCTCTGAAAACTCAGAAAATAAAAAATATCTCCTTGGACTTTTGCCCAACAACTTCCCAGAGGCTCCACAATTTCCACTGTGAGCAGGCAGGTATTTTTAGGACCATTATTAAATATTAACTGTAAAATCATCATATGAGGATTCCTTCCACTGTAAATATTCTTAACTACCTCGTTTTGAGCTAATTACCCAAAAAAGTTTCCAGGTTTCTGGGTCTTCAGTAGAAGTCCTCATAAAGGAAAATTTGATGTAATTTTCTTTGCCCCCATTTTCTTTCTGTTTTTGCCGAGGGGTTTTGTCCCATCAAGTGTCCAAGGCCACATTGGATGGGGCTTGGAGGAACCTGGCAGTGTGGAAGTTGTCCATTTAGGGTGGAAGGAGATGTTCTAGTGCAGATCTTGGTGGGAGCAGAAGACAAAGTCTGCAGTCGCTGGTTCCTTTCCTTTTGCAGCCATTTGTAGCTGCTGCTAATGAAAGTGAAATAAAATAAGTGCATTTCTCATTTTCATGTGGGGGTGTTGTCGTGATGGTTGGACTCAATGCCCTTAAAGGGCTTTTCCAACTGTAAAGATTCCATAATTTCATGATTTCCTCTGATTTCATCAGCACTGCCAAAGTCAGCTGAGCCCTCTTCTGAGAAATGCCTTATTTTAGGAATTTGCTGAACTCCAGGAGTCTGGAGGGCACCAGAGGAGTCTCTGTGATGATCCAGTAGCAGGAATTTTGTCTCCTGTGTCACAGAACTCTGGGCACATCCCAACATTCCCTGCAGGAACCTCAGCACTGAGGTCAGGACAGGATTGGAATGATTCTCATCAGGATTCAGTTCCACAGCTCCCAAAAACTTTGTGTTTCCTCTCACTTCTCTGACTCCTCCAAGGGAAAGCTCAATGATTCCATTCCACCCATTAGCAGGCATTTGGTAATTACTGGCCAGCATAAATTTTAATAATTATTATTATAATTCCTAATGCAATCATTAATCAATTCCTTATTATTGAGATAGCAATTATAGAAAGATTAATAACTCCAGCTAATACTTTTAAATTAATTTAATTTGGGGAGGTGAGGGAGTGAAATGGAAACACTGCACTGCAGGCACTTCTCAGGGGGACTTTTTCTTTTGGGCTTTTTGCACAATTCCTGTGTTTTCCCCCACACTGCTGGACTTTTCCTACACTCATAAATGTCCCTAGTTTTTTTCTGGGATACCACAGCATGGTTATGCAGCTTTTAGTCCACTGAAGAGGAAGAGTTTTCCTCCAAGTCTTTCCAAACACCTCCCTTATCCTACACAGAGGTTCTGCTTCCCAGAACAGAGCAATGGGGATAAGAGATGAGTTTCCCACACTTATTTTCCAGCCTCAACATTCCCAGCTGCCAGGTCACTTGGAATCTGCCCTCTCCTTGCCACTCTTCCACTTCTAACCCTCTCCTGTATCCAACCTGACAGGAAGAGGGACCTTCCTGGTTGAAAGCCTTCAGTGGGATCATGGTTTTGGAGAAAATTGTGTCAATGCCTGGGAAAAACTGCAGTGAACGGGATGAGCATTTATTCCCAGGATAGAAGTCTCTTCCCTGATTCCTGCTCTGCCATGGAAGAGTCTTTCCCAAAGACCATGGAGAGACTCCAAAATCCTAGTTTGTTTTGTTTGGGATACTATTTTCTCTGAAAACTGCTATTTTTTCATGAAAGAAAGTAAGAAGCAGGAGCTGGGAAAACACGGAGCTGATCCGGTCCCACACCCACTCTCCATGGGAGGAGCAGGGACAGCCGGGCCTGTGTCCTCTCTCTAGCCCTGAGCTGATCTTCAGTGTTCCAGGATTTAAACATTTGGATGTGACTCCTGCAATTCCATGTTGGAATGGTAAAACCACAGGCTGGATTGGGATGAAGCTCATCCAGTCCCACCCCTGCCATGGCAGGGACACCTTCCACTGTCCCAGGCTGCTCCAACCTGTCCAGCCTGGCCTTGGGCACTGCCAGGGATCCAGGGGCAGCCACAGCTGCTCTGGGCACCCTGTGCCAGGGCCTGCCCACCCTCACAGGGAGAAATTCCTTCCCAGTATCCCATCCACTCCTGCCCTCTGGCAGGCTCAGACTCTTCTGCAAGGATTAAATTTCACACAGAATATTTGAGCTGGAAGGGGTCCACAAGGATCATCAATGTCGTGCTCTAAAGTGAATGGCTCATACAGGGATTAAATCCATTATTTTGGTGGTACCAGCACCCTGCTCGGACCCACTGAGCCAATTCCAGGTGGTTTTGCATCCCAGCACATCCTGTTCACCCACAAAGGGGTGATTCCCTCTCCAGGAAATTCAGGAATATTTAAAGACAACCTGTGGCATGCTCTGGAATCCATCCATAGGGTAGACATCCAACTTCAGGTGTGGGGAATCCTTCTAGTCTCTCCAGGCACGCGTTCATAGAATAATGAAGACTGGAAAAGACCTCCAAGATTACCAAGTCCATCCTTTTCTTTGTTCTCCTTCCTTTCATGGCTTGTTTTTTTCTCACTCCTCTGGAGTCTCATGGATATTTCTGGTGCAATTTCCTCTGTGGGAAGAAGCTGCTCAGCCTGTCCCAGCTGGGTTCCAATCTAACATCTTACATCTCCTTTTGTCTCCTAATTTTGGGTCATGGAACCCTCGTGGGACTCCTGAGCTGTTTAAACTCCCTCTGTGCTGAGAACAACCATAATTCCCTGGCTTTTTAAATTTTTTTGGAATTGACTTCCTCATTTAGTATTTGCACAGGGTAACTGCAGGGTTGAGTTTCAAAGAAAATCCGTGAGTTTTTAGCTGTTAGTGCTCTCCCTGTGCTGTGATAATTGCACAGAGGCTGACTTTAATTAGCTCCAGAGCTGTGTGATATCTTTGGGAGTCAATACAGTCCTTTATTTGTGGAAAACACATGGAAAATGTGCTGAATAAGCTGTAGAGTTTCCCTCCAGAAAGCAGGGAAAGAACGAATCCAGTTTTATGTAAGTTTTCTCCGAGTTTGTTTTTGTAAGTTAAAAAAAAGACGGAAAAAGGGAAACAAAAAGAAAGGAAAAAAAAGAAGCATTTATTACACTTTAATGAGGGAAAACTGAGCCCACACAGCAATGGGGGAGCTGACAATAATATATGGCTTTAATTAGCAATCAGGATTTGAGGAACAGCTTATTATGCTAATGGGGTTCAAAGCTTCCCAGGAAAAAAAAAGTTCCTATGGAAAGAGTTGGTAATGACAAGGAGATCTCCAGCTTGTAACAGAATCTTGAAATGCTTCAGACAATAATTTCACATTTCCTTGTGTGTTTCTGATGAAACTCCAGATTTCAGATGAGCTGGGTAATCCCAGTGGACTGAGGCAAAATATAATGACCCCAAACGTTTATCCCTAAAGGCAGGGAATGAGTGATTTTGCTCTCCAAAAGAAACTCTGCCATGCCACGAGCTTGAGTTGAAGGAGTTGGAATCTGAGCAGAACTAATTGGAAATGCTGCAATTTAAATAAATTTGCTTTAAATAAAACAATTAACCTACTGCAGTTTGTCCAGATTTGGGTTCGTGGTCAGATCTGTGGTTCCGGGGCTGAGCAGTGGCTGGCGGAGAGGACACACTAATGAGGACCTGGGTAATTAAACTCCCAGCTGCAGGATTCCCAAGGGAATGGGGTCCACAGCAAGGATCTGGGGATTCAGAATAAGCCCTGATGTTTTTAGGGACATCAGGATTTATCCGAAGGAGTATTGGGTGCTCAGGTGAGAGGAGCAGGGGAGGAATTTCTCACAGGAGGTTGGTGGGGAGGGGTTGGAGGCACGGTGGTGCTTTCACACCCAGTTTGCCTTTGGAGCTGTTCCTTCCCAAAGGATGATCAGGAAAATTGTGTGAAGCCTTTTGCATTCATGTTTTTGGAAGATGTCTTCCAACCAGGGCCTGAACGCTGCTGGCAAACAGGAGGCTTGAGAGGCTCCATCCTCCTCAGGATCTTCTTCTAGGGATTTCAAGATTCTCTCCTAGGACAGCAAAAAATATTCCAAATTTCTGTCTCATCCCCACTGCAGTTCACTGGATGTCCTCTTCTCATCCCTGCACAGGGATCCAGGGCAGGTGGACCTTTAGGAGCATCATCTGCTGAACCTCTGCAGGTCAGAAGGTCCCAGCCAGGCCTTTGGATTGCTCTTCACTTCGTGTTTGAGATGAGTTCCCAGAGATACAAAAATACATTTGATGCATCCCTAATTGAGGCATTCCCATCATCTGTGTCAGGATTGTCCCAGAAAGGATATGGACATAGAAAATTCCTAAGAAAAGCTGGATTTCTACAGGAATTATACTTGGGACAGTGACCTCAAAGCAGAGTCCATGGCCTCACAGGAACCCTGGTGGATGAAGGAAGAGCAGCCAGTGTGGATTTCTCCTAAGGTTTGGAAGGGAAGTTCTGGGAAGTTCTGGAAAGGGGAGGGGAGGGGAGGGGAGGGGAGGGGAGGGGAGGGGAGGGGAGGGGAGGGGAGGGGAGGGGAGGGGAGGGGAGGGGAGGGGAGGGGAGGGGAGGGGAGGGGAGGGGAGGGGAGGGGAGGGGAGGGGAGGGGAGGGGAGGGGAGGGGAGGGGAGGGGAGGGAGGGGAGGGGAGGGGAGGGGAGGGGAGGGGAGGGGAGGGAGGAGAGGAGAGGAGAGGAGAGGAGAGGAGAGGAGAGGAGAGGAGAGGAGAGGAGAGGAGAGGAGAGGAGAGGAGAGGAGAGGAGAGGAGAGGAGAGGAGAGGAGAGGAGAGGAGAGGAGAGGAGAGGAGAGGAGAGGAGAGGAGAGGAGAGGAGAGGAGAGGAGAGGAGAGGAGAGGAGAGGAGAGGAGAGGAGAGGAGAGGAGAGGAGAGGAGAGGAGAGGAGAGGAGAGGAGAGGAGAGGAGAGGAGAGGAGAGGAGAGGAGAGGAGAGGAGAGGAGAGGAGAGGAGAGGAGAGGAGAGGAGAGGAGAGAAGAGAAGAGAAGAGAAGAGAAGAGAAGAGAAGAGAAGAGAAGAGAAGAGAAGAGAAGAGAAGAGAAGAGAAGAGAAGAGAAGAGAAGAGAAGAGAAGAGAAGAGAAGAGAAGAGAAGAGAAGAGAAGAGAAGAGAAGAGAAGAGAGTTTATTTTCTTGGAACCTTTATCCCAATTAATTTCATGTTTCCACTTCCCTGCTTTTTCCAGGTCAGGTCCATTTGATAAGCAATCCATGTATGCACTAACTCAGGAAGTGTGACATGTAATTTGATGGAATGAATTAGAATTATGTGAATCTATAGACTGAGATGTCTGGAGTGTGGAGTGAGCCTTTCTAATTTCTATTGTAAAAAAAATACATAAAATAGAATACAAATAATAAATAGTGAATTTTTAAGCACTTTCTCCACTTTGGAGGTTGTATTGCTGTACTAATTCACCCAATTCCTTTCAATTAAGCAATTAATTTTAATATTCCAGGTTATTATACAGCATGTTAAATTTGCTCAGTGTTATTGCCCTCCTTGTACTGGGAAATTCCTTACATTCCTCAACATGACAAAAATGTAGGGCAAACAGTAAAATCTGGGAGTTTCTTTACATGTATCAGGTTTCACCAATCCATTCTTTTTTATGTCCAATATTTTTCAGCCAATGTTCCTGAAGATGGACACAGAATAGCTGTTAAAGTACAAGACAGATGAGCCATGTACAGAAAAATGCATTTCTGAGTCATAAGATTAATAAGTACACCAGGTTTGGGGCTTGGAGTCTGGGAGTTAATTAGGAAAATTGTTCTCCAGAACTTTTAATTTTCTGCTGCGTTTTTTTTCCCCCTAGGATGAGTAAACTCAGCCTCATCTCCTTCTCTCAGTTCAGCTGGAAGGAGAAATCCAATCTGCTGAGCAAAACAGGCTCTTCCCACGTCATTCCCACCTTGGAGGGGGAAACAGCAGCCGATGGCAAAGAGCTGCTGCAGGATCTTGGGATGATCCAGTCAGGAAATTCCAAGGAAACGCAACAATTGCCAAGCAAAACCAGCCACTTCCCAAGGTGTGCCCTGGAGTGGCTGTTCCTGCTCAGGAGGGAAATCCTGGAGGGGCTCAGAGGATTCCTCTGCACATTCATGCTCAGGGATGCCACAGATCCTTTAGGTGGTGTTAGGATGAAGGGATGGAGAGGACTCCAGGTGTCCCTGCTCTTCCAGGGTGCACGCCTGATCCCTGTGCTGGAAAAGCAGGAACACGTTGGAAAAGAGACATTGGAGCAGAGAAAGGCAACAAGAGGAGTGGAGACCTGGGATGGCCTCCAGGAGGAACAAGGGTGGCCGGGCTGCTTCAGCTGGAACAGAGACACAGGAGCAACTCCTAAATGCCAGAATGGAGTGGGAATGGGAATTCTTGAGACTATCCAGTGAAAATGGGCAGCCAGTGAAGAGGATGATATCAGAGAAGATATAGACCAGGCTTGATGGAATGGTTTGGGTTTTTTTCATTCAAATTTTAATTTAATTTAGTGTTTTTTGCCCCAGAATAAGGCTGGATTGCACAACTCTTGTTCTTGGTGTCTGGAAGGATCAGGGAATTACATCTGTGCCTAAAGAAACACCTGGAGAAAGGACAGGAGGTGTGTCAGGGGCACAAAGATGCACCTGAAGTCCTCAGGGGATTCTTCCTTTTGTTTCCTATTTTAATTCTTTTTTTTACTTGTAAAAACAAACTTGAAGCCCTCAGACTGAGTCCTGAGCTGCGGTCACCATAAGATGCTCCAAGTACAGGGATAAAATTGTGTTTTCCATTCCTGTGTTCTCACATGGAGCTCAGGGAATGGGAAGATGGGCCTCTCCAAGATTGGAGCACCAAGATGTTTCCTATCACCATCCCAGTAGCAGTTGCCTCTGGGCAGTTTTCCTTATCTCCTGTTCATAGGCCCATCAATGTCTTGCCCCATGGCTCAGAGATAAACTCTCCAGGAGCCAGTTCTGTTTAACAGGGGATTAAGGACACACCTCGTGACTCAGAATAACATCAGCCCACTGTGAGATGCTCCGCCCAGGGGGAGGAGCCAGGCATTCCCACCTGGATAAATCCGGGGATTTCCAGACAGAGAGGCAGCCTTTCCACAGGTTTCTGGGAAGACACAGAACCACATCTGCCATCCCATGAGAACTGAAGCCACTCCAATCTGGACTGCTACCAGCACACTGGCCAGAGGGTGTCAGGTTGTATTCTGACTTTGTCAGTGGTCTTCCTTTTGTATCATTGCACGTATTTTTGTCTTTTTCCCTTTTCCCAAGAAATTGTATTTCTGACTTGGAGTCGCTCACAGGTTTTGCTTTCAAACCAGAACAGACCTTAGTGTTGACAGAGTATTTTAATTCCATCAGGTTCTGGTGGGAGTGTGGGTCAGTTTGTGCAGGGCTGGGAGCTGGATTTGATGTTCTTGGTGGGTCCTCCCCAATATCCCATCCATCCCTGGCCTCTGGCACTGGGAAGCCATTCCCTGTGTCCTGTCCCTCTATCCCTGGTCCCAAGTCCCTCTCCAGCTCTTTTGGGTCCCTCCCAGCTCAGGATTTTCCATCATTCTGTGATTCCACGTCCCAGTGACAGAAGTGAGCTGAAATCCCAGGTGGAGGAGCTGCCTCTGGAGTGTTGGCTGTGAGTGTGAGCCAGGAGCTGCCCAGTCCCTCTGCTTTGGGCCACCATCGCTTTTGGAGGGGTCTGCATCAGACCCAACAGATTCCACGTGACCAGAGCTCCTTCCACTCCAAAGGCCTCCAGGATTTCCTTTTGCCTCCTGCTGTCTTGGTTGTCCAAGTGGAGGATTTTTGATCCCTGCAGGATATTGCAATGGAAACTTTGCCTGTTTTCTTTTCCAACTGTTGCCAGCCTGACTGCAGAGACCAATATGTTTATAATATAATATATTGTAATTGATTATCCAATTTCAGAATCAAAATCCTGCTGCATTGTGTCCAAATTAAATCCTTTCATTGGCTGCTTGGAATTTCCCCCTCAAGAATTACCCAGGAAGAAAATATCAATGTTTGGTTTCACGTTCCTTTTGGGACTATATTTGAAAATCTCTAAAATTCCTTGTGCTAAAATCCAATTCTTCTCTTCTGCTCTGGTTATCAGAGCCCTGTTAAACCCACATGGAGCAGAGCTTTGTCCTTGGCAGGGAGAAGGATCAGATACTGCCTGGAGCTCACTGGGGATTTAATTCTTGTTATTAATTTTATAGAGAAGCTGTCCAGATACCACAAAGAAAGGGCAGGAGTGTGTCCCCCACAAATAAATCATCAGCCAAATTTATTAGCAGAAGCATGTTGGAAAGGGAGAAATGGGGCTGGTTTTTTTTGGGTTTGGATTCTGCTCTGGGTTTATGTTAGCCTTTAACACAGGGAAAAGAAAAGACAAATAACTCAGCCATGTCTCTCTGTGTGTTGTACCATTAGCAGGACACCAGGGTTGGGGTGGAAGCAGGAGATTTGTTTTCCCAGATTATTTTTTTCCTGGTGCGAGCGGGGTTTGTAGCCTGTGGCAACGAGCTGGGCCAGCTCCAGTGAGGCTGATCCTGTGAGATTCACCCCTGTGAGTCCTCACTCCCTGGGGACACTCACAGATGTGAGGAAAAGGCCTCAGGCTGCCCTAGGAGAGGCTCAGGCTGGACACCAGCAGGAATTTCCCCATGGAAAGGGTGCTCAGGCCTTGGCAGGGGCTGCCCAGGGAGGTTTGGAGTGCCCATACCTGGACATGCCCAAGGAGGGTCTGGATGTGGCACTCAGGGCTCTGGGTGGGGACAAGGTGGGGATCAGGCACAGCTGGGACTGGTGATCCTGGAAGGCTTTTCCAGTCTCAGTGATTCCATGATTCCGGAATGCCTAGGAGAAGTAGCTGTACTGAATTTAAAGCAAGAATTTAAAGCAAAGACATTAAAATCTCCATGTGACCATTAAGCTGTGGTCCTTTGTAGTGTTTTTAGAGTTTTTTGCGGGGGGGAAGTTTGATGGTACCTGGGGCTCACAGCACTGTTTCTGTTGTAAAGACATATGGAATGTAATCTCCATGGAGGAATGTCCATAAACAGCAGTGTTTGGGCCTTAGACCCACATCCTTTCTTTTGGAAAACCTCTGGAATGGGGTCTCTGTGCTGAGCCCTTCCTGAGCCTCATCTCCTCTGCTCCTGGTCCATGGAAAGCCCAGGGCAGGGGCTGGAACTGGATGGGTTTTAAGGTCCCTTCCAACCCAAACCATTCAATGATTCTGTGGTGATTCTGGGATTCTCTGTCCAGGCTTTGCTTATTCTGTAGGTCCAGTGGCAGGCAGGGAGGATAAAGTGGAGAAATATCCCAATATCTGTGTGTTTTTACTGAGTTCATGGATTTATTTTTCCCTCTATTTTTATTTTCACTGTCACAGCAGCAACAGTTCAGAACAAGTTTCCATGAAGGATTCCTGGTTTTCAATATAATTAAAATAAACATGGAATCTTGCAGGAGTATTGTGAAACAAATTAAACCCTGATCGTTCTTCCGATTTCCACCTAATGATTCATTAGAGATTATCCAAACAAGTGTGGGGAGCACTGGGCTACAACACCAAAGCCAATCAAGTTTGATGGCTTTAATTTGGATTTTCATGTGTGTGGAAGTTTGTCAATAGGGAGACTTGTCCGAAATCTTGTGCCTGCTTTTGCAAAGTGGATGGAAAATGTCCCCAGGTGTCTTTGTGCCACACAAGTGGCACAGGAGTTTTCTGGCAAACAGAGCTTGGTCTTGAGTTTCTAAAAGCAGAAGGATGCAATAAATAATGAGCTGTTCCCACCTACAAGGACAAGTGCAAATCTGTATTTTGGGAATTAGAGTTTCTGCCAGGGCTGGATTACCTGGGGAGGGCTGAGAGCTGCTGGGGGTGCTGGGGGATGGCACTTGCTGGACTTTAGATCAGAGCTGTATCATGGAATCATGGATTGTTTGGGTGGGAAGGGACCCTAAAGCCCAACCAGTGCCACCCCTGCCATGGGCAGGGTCACCTTCCACTGTCCCAGGCTGCTCCAAGCCCCAATGTCCAGCCTGGCCTTGGGTTGCCAGGGATCCAGGGGCAGCCACAGCTGCTCTGGGCACCTGTGCCAGGGCCTGCCCACCCTGCCAGGGAACAATTCCTAATTCCCAATGTCCCATCCATCCCTGCCCTCTGGCACTGGGAAGCCATTCTCTGTGTCCTGTCCCTCCATCCCTTGTCCAAAGTCTCTCTTGGAGCCCTTTTAGGCCCTGGAAAGGGCTCTGAGCTCTCCCTGGAGCTTTTCTTCTCCACCTCACTCAGCTGCTCCTCAAGAGAAGAGTTTCAGCCCTGTGCCAAATTGGGAAGTTCTCCTCTGCACTCCTTGGACTCTTCCCAGTTTTAAAAGTAGGAGCTTTTCCCACGACATCCATCCTCTGGCTCCAAGGGCAGCAGCAGTTGGGTCCCGGTTTCTGCTTGGGGCACTCCAGTCACTGTGCTCACAGTCCATAATGGAATAATGGAATGATAATGGAAATGTGAGCTGCACCACCTGCACGTGGGAGCACACGGGAGCTGCTGTTCCTTTGGGACGAGGGGCTCTCATCCGTGTGGGGATCACCTGCAGCTGCAGGGAGGCAGCTCCTTAATGCAATCAATAATCCCTCACCAAGGTGATGCCCTCACACAAACAACAATGCACCCAGAGCCTGCTCCTGCCTTCCTGCAAATATGAATCTCCCCCATCTATCCCCGGGAATGTTTCCATGGTTACCTCCCAGAATACCAGTTTGCCAACATCAGGTTATTTCCATCTTGGAACCTAAATCCAAGCTGGTTTTTCAGCTGGGCTCAACTCCAGTGCTGAATTTTAGCCTCCTGAAGAGCTGGAGGTGTAAAGCTTAGACAGGAATGTGTCACCGTTTTTGTGGTGACTGTCACAACTCGGAGAGCGATGCAGAACTGAGTCTAAGAAGAAAAAGACAAAATATCCTGGATTTAATGGAATTGTGGTGTCCTGTGGCAGCTCACAAAGACACTGCAGACATGGCCACAGAGAAGATTCTCCCAGTCTCATCAGGTTGGCTTTGACTGTAGGTTCTGGGATTGCTGTCAGAAAGGATGGAATTACGACTATTTTAGAATTAATCTTGAATTTTAACGATTTGCAGCCAGACCCTGTGAGTGCCCTCACAAGGAATCTCCTCTGGGAATGTGATGAGGGACAGTGCATCTCTGCTCGATGTGTTTTGTTGATAAGGAGAAATGGGAACAGCAAAATTCCCACTGCCCACTCTGGGCTGCTGTAGAAAGGCTGAGAGGGTTGGGATTGTCCAAAGTTTGGGTTGACCCAATTTTGGCCTTCCAAGACCTGAAGGGAGTCAACAGGAAAGATGGAAAGGTACTAGAGAAGGGCCTGGAGGGACAGGACACAGGGAATGGCTTCCCAGTGCCAGAGGGCAGGGCTGGATGGGAGATTGGGAATTGGGAATTGTTCCCTGGGACGGTGGGCAGGCCCTGGCACAGGGTGCCCAGAGCAGCTGTGGCTGCCCCTGGATCCCTGGCAGTGCCCAAGGCCAGGCTGGATGGGGCTGGGAGCAGCCTGGGACAGTGGAAGGTGTCCCTGCCATGGGAGGGGTGGCACTGGGTGGGCTTTAATGTCCTTTCCCACCCAGGCCATTCCACGATTTGAACATTCTGTAGGTAATCCTAATAAACATTCCCTAAGACAAAACTTTCCCTGGCTGGAGTTGGAGTCCTGTGCAGGGCTGGAATCCATCCCTCCAAGTGCAGTTTCCATCACTGAGCTGCATTAGGAAAACCCTGTGAATCTGAGAAAAGCTGTGAAACCTCATTGTTGGCTCTAAACAGCACAATCCCTTCCTTTTCCTTCCAGACCAGGGAGGTCATGTTGCTGATAGTCACAAAAATGAGGCTTTTTCGAGTCAGCAGCTTTGCCTGATCTGTCGAAAATGTCACTACTTGCTTGTAAATATTCTGAAAACCACAAGTCTCTGCTTCCAAAGCCAATTATGGGTGGCTGACTGACAGTAAAGCCCCTACTTAGCACACCTGGACACTTAAAAACAACAAAGTGAATGGTTTGGGACATCACAAACCACCAAATGCCCACAAAACAACCCAAATTATTCTGATTAGGCATAAAATTTTATCCTAGCACAAGGCCCCTGATTGTGACCCAAATGGGATGTTATTGTTCCAGCAGCAAATTCAAAATGCAAACACAGCACAAAGGCATTTTGCAACAGGGACATAAAAATTATAGTGATGTAGTTTTGTGACATTTCCAGCTAGCAGTGACAGTGTGCCTGATTCTGGTGCAAAACAAAGCAAAAATCAAAGTTTTTTGGCACAGAACAGATTTATGAGCATGGTCAGAGACAATTCTGTCAGAATTACAGCTAAATCTGAGACTCAGGGTGTAAAACTCCTTCAGTAAAATAAAAGAGTGACATTTTAGAGTAGACAGAGGGAGAAAATGGAGTAAATAAAGATTTAATGATCCCAGAGGTCTCCCTGGGTGTGAGGCTGACTGATGCTCCCAGGCACAGGGTGGGATTTTGAGGTGTCTGTGCAGGGCCAGGAGTTGGAGTCCACGATCCCTGTGGATCCAGCTCAGGATATTCCATGATTTTGTGATTATTGTGCTGATAAAGGCATTAATTCTTACTTTGCTTAGATATTCCCAAATGACTTTGGGCCCCCAGGAGCTCAAAGGATTAAGTAGGAGGATCTGCAGAGAAGATGCCAAAAGTGGAGTTACCAGGCTGGATCCCCTATTCCCAAAGCAAAAGGGGTCAGGCTGGGCTGAAGTTTTAAAGAGAGATGCAGAACTTGGCAAAATTTGGGATGTTTGGAAGGAATTGTTCCCTGTGAGGGTGGGCAGGACCTGGCACAGGGTGCCCAGAGCAGCTGTGGCTGCCCCTGGATCCCTGGCAGTGCCCAAGGCCAGGCTGGACAGGGCTTGGAGCAGCCTGGGACAGTGGGAGGTGTCCCTGCCATGGCAGGGGTGGCACTGGATGGGCTTTAAGATCCATTCCACCCACACCCATTCTGAGATTCTATTATTTACTAACACTTTACTACGTATCTTTCCAGAACTGAGGAAAACTGAAGTGTCCTGTGCACATTGATGGGATTCCCCTGCAATCCAGGAGTAAAGGAGCTCTGGAAAAAGCTCCACGTTTGAGGAACGTCTCAGTGGTGTCAGCAGAAGTTCTGTGGGCTGAGCACAGAGAATCTGCAGGAGCAGAGGAAGGGGGGCAGCTCTTCCTTATAAAAAACATGGAATAAAACAACAAGGAGGGGTGGGAATGTTGTGAAAGCTCAAGGAAGAAGCTTCCCTGAGCCAGGTGCTGCCACACCTGCCTGAAGATGTGCTCCTGGTGATTTGTGACTCAGTGCATGGATGCCTGTCTGAATTAAAACAATGTTTGTGAGGCAGCTGAAGAGCTTAGATCTCAGAGATTAAAAGTCCTGGGAGGAGGAGGAGGAGGAAAGGATAAAATCCCTGCTGCTCCTCTGGTGGGGGATGTAGGAGGGGGGTAAGGAGGCACCTGAAAGACTCTGACTGCTGCAAAAAGGGGGAAAACCCCACAAATATCACCTTGGCAAGAGTTCAGCTGGAGAGAAAGGTGAATTTGGGGTGGTTTGCTCTGGAAAGGGGAGTTTGGCCCTTCAGAGTGGTGTAGGAGCTAAAAGAGAGGACGTTTCTCACCTGTCCAGGAGGGGAGGGCAGGGGTACCCCAGGAGGGGTGTGGAGCCCTGTGAGCCCCATCCCAGTGTGGCAGGAGTGGATGGGAGGGTTGGGATGTTTTTGGGGTGGGGTTTGGGGTGTGTGGATCCCCCAGGAGCTTCCTGGTGCTCCCAGGAGGGTTGGGATGCCTGGGCAGTCCCACAGGACAAAGTGCAGAGCAGGGGAGAGGCTGGGCCAGGGCTCTCCTGGCCTTGGGGCAGAGCTGGGAGGCTCTCCCTGAGTCTGAGCAAAGCTCTGATGTCAAACAGATCCTTCAGGGTCTGATCCAAACCTCCCCCCACACCGAGACATCCTCATCCCATGGTCTGAGCACACTCGGAGCGGGGAATTACACATGCAAGGCTGTAATTGCCTTGTTATCCAATTAGCAAACCCCAAATGATTTCCCAGTGTCACTGACAAATCCTTGCAGGAATCCTCCTCCTCCTCCCCCTCCTGTTGCCATCACAGCACAGTTCTGGCAGGGCTTGGGAGGCTCTGCTGGGGCTGGCACCAGCACAGGAGTGCTCTGGGCAGCTGGGGTGGGCACTCTGGGGTGGGCACATGGGGGTGGTCACTCTGTGGTGGTCACACTGGTGGGCAGGGTGTTCTGGTCACTTTGTGTGGACAGAATGCCCCCACGGAGGGCACTCTGTGGTGGTCACTCTGTGGTGGTCACTCTGTGGTGGACATGCTGGGGTGGTCCTTCCCTGGCAGGGTGGGCAGGACCTGGCACAGGGTGCCCAGAGCAGCTGTGGCTGCCCCTGGATCCCTGGCAGTGCCCAAAATCAGGTTGGACAGGGCTTGGAGCAACCTGGGACAGTGGGAGGTGTCCCTGCCTATGGCAAGGGATGGGATGACCTTTAAGACCCTTTCCACCAAAACCATTCCATGATTCCATGAAAGGAAGAAGAGACCCATTTTCCTGCTGGTAGAGACAAACAACAGCTGGGGGTGTAAAACCAAAATGGCAAAAAAAAAAAAAGGTTTGCAGACATTTCAGCAGGACACAATCCGTGATGCAGAAATACTTTGCACTTCCTCACCCCTGTGATGTTCTGTGGGGCTCTGGGACGGGCATTCCATGCTCACCCCTGCATTCCTGAAGCCCTGCACCTGCTGAGGGCTGGCTCAGGGACAAGGTTTGGGGGGATGTGTTCACCCCAGGTTTAGGAAGAAGAGAGTTGGGGGAGAGCACTTGTCTTGTCAGAGGAGCTCCATCATGACCTGCTCTCTCCCTGCTCTCATTCCTACAGGAATATTGTCTTTCCCTAAGGTAAAGGCTTGCAATCAATCCTACAAATCCAAACAATTCCATATTTGTGCAGCCCCAACCCTTCCATGTGCACGGCTCCATCAACACTGTCTCTAACAAATGTGGATGATCCATAAGGAGATTTTTCCTATAACTCATTATTATTCCACGCACAATTGAAACTCAGGATTGTATTTTTGGCCTTACTGGATGTGAGTTCCCTTCCCATCCCAGGTGGGAGAGGAATTTGTCCCAGCTGAAGGGTGGGAAGTGAGACAGGGCTCAGACACACAGACCTTGCTCTGCCTCAGGAGTTGAGCGAGGTTTGGGGTAATTCTCTGCTTTTCAGGCTGCCACCAACATTGGAATGATTTTTCCTGTTTTTCCCTGACCTGTGAGACAGTGAGGAGCCATTAGGTGGTGCCCAAAAGCAAGGAGGACACAGCGCCGGGGCTGAGAGGGAAACTGTGTGTGACACTATGAGGACATCTCTGTGTCAGCCAAAGGCTCATCCCAACATTCCCAGCAGAAGGTGATTTAGTTCCCACAGGATTTCCCCTCTCATTAGTGCTTCATTTGCAATTTATGGCACTAACATGTGTCTGAAACAGAGGGTAGAAAAATCTCTTGATAAGACAAAAATGGCATTACAAGGTCATTCTTTAATGTGTGACAGTTACAACTGATAGAGAATTTATGTCATGGAACCACTTATATTTTTTTTAGATGTTCCAAATAAAAATAAAATCCACAAGCAGGGATAATCCCACAAGGATCCAGCCAATATTAATTCCTCCCCTCTTCCTGGAGCCAGGCTGTCTGAAAGGTTTTTTCCTCTCTTCAGAGTTCTGCTTCCATTTTGTGTGAGGCAAACATTCTGGATTTCTATTCAATCCCTGTTATTACACCCCAACTGCTGCTGTAAAGCTCAGCCCTCGGAACTTTACAGTGGGTATTGGTTCCTCCTCTGGCTGGGGTGTAGTAGGGGCATCTCTGGGGCGGGAAATGCAAAGTTTTTAACCAGAAAGTCATTTCCTTCCCTGGCATTCCAACAGATCCTTGAAGGAGAAGAGCTCCAGGCTCCACGCCAGGCTCTGTGTCTATACGAATGCAGCCTTCTGCTTATTTCCCTTAAAATGGAATTAAAAGGCATTACATCTATTTTTTTTTTTTTTTAATTATTCCTGCACTGCTGCCACTTCATTATTCCAGCTAGGCAGGCAGGCAGCCCATTCCAGGGAATGAGGATGGGAAAGGCCCAGCCAAGAAAGTTTAAATGCCACCTGTAGGCAAATTGAAATGTTCCCCTCCAAGTGCTAATCTTTGCTTTATTGCTGTAGTGGCAGAGCCCTAGTCGTTCCAGGGAATTCTGCCACGTTTATTTAAAATCCAAGTCCAGAAAATGCTGAAATGCCTCTGCTAAGAACACCAGCCCAAGAACCCAAATATTTTATTCCTTCTGAAATGATCCCTCGTACTTGCAAGGAGCTGTAATTAAGATGCTGCTGCTCGTGGCTGCAGGGTTTGCTGTTCCTGTGCTTCCTGCATCGCTGAATTCCTAAAAAAGGGGTGAAAAAGGCTGGAGAGGTTTGCTGGTAGCCTAACAGGAGTTATCCAGTGGATAATTAATAACTGTGCAGCACCGAGAGAGCCGATATCCCATTAATGACTGATGTGGGCACACCGAGTTCAGCTTGGAGGCTCCTCAGGAGGGCTCTGGGCCAATCTCCTGCTGGGAGCAGGAGGAGTTTGAGCTCAGACAAGGCTGCTCAGGGCTTTTATTCCATCTGATCTTGGAGTCCCCATAGTCAGAGGCTGCACAGCCTCACAGACACCTCCCCTGCACGCTGCTGATGTCTTAATGTGGAGCTTTTCCCTGAGTTTTCCCCTCTCCTTGCTCTGGCTGGGCTTTTATTCCCTGGATAGATTGGTTGTAGTCAGGTCCTGCTTGAAAGCTTTGCTCTCTTAAGGCTCTACAAGACCTGAAATAATCAGGCTCTGTATAAATGGCTCTTAATTCAATTACTTCTGATAACTGATTTAATTAAGAGCACGGATGAGATGGGATTTGCTGCTCCCAGAAGTCAGAGTTAGGACTCACACTCCGGAAGATTTGGGCATTAAATGCCAGCACTTCTGTTTGAGAGGGACTTTGGACAAAGGACTTGAAAGCCCATCTTGTCCCACCCCCTGCCCTAGGCAGGGACACTTCCCACTGTCCCAGGCTGCTCCAAGCTTCATCCAACCCTGAACAATTCCAGGGATCCAGGGGCAGCCACAGCTGCTCTGGGCACCCTGTGCCAGGGCCTGCCCACCCTCCCAGGGAACAATTCCTTCCAAACACCCCAAATTTTGCCAAGTTCTGCATCTCTCTTTAAAACTTCAGCCCAGCCTGACCCCTTTTCCTTTGGGAATAGGGGATCCAGCCTGGTAACTCCACTTTTGGCATCTTCTCTGCAGATCCTCCTGCATCCACACTTTCTTCACTCAGGACCTTTCTCACCCTCTGGTCTCTGCCATGAATCCAGGATCCCTGAGATCTTGAAGCTGCAGCCCATCTTCAGAGCTGGAGCTCTGCTGGCCATCATTTTCCAGGCTGCTCAGGGAATTTGGATCCTGCCTTCCCAAATCCAAGCCTCCTAACAGATTTTTCCACAAGAACAAAGTGATTTAGGACTCAGAGGACCCCAACCTGTGAGCACTTCCTACCCTTACTTTCCCCTGGATGCTGCAGCCATTATAAGCCCCAGCTCATCCTGACAAAGCAGGGGAGGTTTGGGTTTAATTGCAGTTGTTAATTAATTTTATCACTGCGGAATCTGCAGCCTAGTGGGAAAAGAGAAATTCCATTTAATGAATTGCACTCTTCTCTCAGCACCTGGTGGAGAGTTTAGCACTCACCCTCCTGTCCTTGGCCAGAACTCCTGCCACATCCCCAGCTCCTCTTTTCCAAAATCCTCTCCAAGCTGGGAAAATTTCTCTCCAAGGTGTGCAAATGATCCTACTTCACCCTCCTCTTCCTCCCCTCTGGGCCTCTGCAATGGCACCATAGGGCAGGGAGTGCTCAAAGCTGGGGGTGAAGGTGTTTTGATCCTCTGGGTAGGAGGATCAAGGCTGAAAACTTCTGGAGAAGGAGCCTTGGAGGTCCTACTGTAAAGGAAAAGGGAAAAAGGGTTTGAACTCTGCTTCTCAGTGAGCAACAAAATGGAGCAGCTGGTGTGAGGCTTCATCCTCTCAATGAGGCTTCACCCTTCCCTAGGAGAGAAGTTTTGGTTCCCAAATTACCCCCAGGAGCTGCTGTGAGGGGCCTCAAGCTGCTGCAGCCTGACTGTCTCCATTCCCCCTGCCTTTGCCATGTGAGGTGACACCAATTTGGTCGCTGTTGTCACCACATTCCTGTTGTCACCACATTCCTGTTGTCACCACATTCCTGTTGTCTCCCTGTCCTCTCTGCCAGCCAGCCCCACCCTGGGCTCCTCTTTTCCTCCTCGCTGTGATGCTTCAAGGTTTGCCAGCACTCTTCAGTCTCCTCAGTGTCTTGTTAGTCCTGTCACCCTCTCCTGGCTCCAGCAGACCTCTCCTGGCAGCATCCCTTGTCCCCATTAATCCTTGTTTACTGGCAATGTACATATTTATTGCTTTTTATCTTGTTTAATCTCTCAGGTCTCGCAGCCCCTATTCGTTTTTGCTGCTTCCCTTCTAACTCCCACCCATTTATCTTCCTCTGCTGCTGCATCTGCTCCAGCACATCCTGATTATCTCCTGCCATTGCCTGTGCCAGCCCCTGTGCCCTGTGCCCTGTGCTGGGATTCCGCTCCCTGGAACAGTTGGTCTTCCAAAATCATCATTGGCTGAGTTATGGAGGAGACAGGAAGAGATTCTCTCCATGGACCTGGTGTCCTGTCTTCCCTACTTAGTGAGCAAATGAGGTTAATATTTAATGGATGTGGAGGTCAAAACAAATTCTGGATATTCTGTTCCGTATTTCCATGCTTCCAAAAGGTAAATAACCACGAGAGGTACATCTAACTTGGTATTTCTGACAATAACCTCCAGCAAATCCCAAGAGAAAAGTTTTAAGATGTCAGACACAGAAAAGAAATTCTCAAAATAAATTCCCTGGCTCCTGCAGTTCTGCCTATCCATCCTCCTGCTGTGGAGCTGCAGGGGCTTCACTGCAGCTCTTGGCTGGGACCAGTTCTTGCTGTCATTTTGGGGTGACATCTCCCTGCCAGGATTCAGGACCCCAAATTGCTGCCAGTGCTGAAGCCTGTCCTGACCCATGGGGTCAGCTGCTGTCCACAGGGGCTCTGGGACAAACATCTCTGTGTGGCGCTGCCCAAGGCCAAGCAGAGCTTTGGTCTGAGTGAAAACAAAACCGGGACTTTGGTCTGAGCTTTTTCCTCACAGATTGTCACCTCTGCCTGGCTCAGCAAGGACAGGTGACTGGAAGCAGGGACAGAGCTTTTTTGGGGACAAAATGAATGATTGATGCCTTGGGAAGGCTGCCCTAGAGCAGAGACTAGACAGAGCTAAAGAATCAAGTAGAGATTTATTAAAAAGCCTCAATGGATCCACCTTGGGCAGCACAAGAGCCCAGACAGGTCCACACCCCAGGTGGGCCAAAATGGTCACGAAATGGACCACCAGTCATGGGGACTTTTATAAGTTCTGCTCCATTTGCATATTGGAGTTCATTGTCCAATTCCAACTTTAGCCCATGAAGTCCCATCCTTGTTTTTCTCTCTTCAGCCCACGTTGTTTGTGCTCTTGGGCCTGAGATGTGGATTATTTGCCCTTGGTCCCCAGCTAGAGAAGGAACGGTTTTGTCTCCTACTCTGTGCAGAGAGCTCACCATCCCCTAATATGAAGCTCATAAGTACACAGTAAAGCAGCACAGAATCTGAAAAATAGAAAAGCTGAAACCTGAGGCATCATCCTGAGACACTTGGAACTCAGGGAAAATCATGGACTTCTTTCTAAACCTTCTCCATCAGAAAGGGGGATCAGAAATGCATCTGCAGGAACTGTTTGGGCTTTGAAATTGCACCGCACCAGTTCCAGCCCTCTCTTCCAGGAGCAAGAACATCCACATAGCAGCTGGACACACTGACAGGACCAGAACCACAGTGAGTCAGGGGCCAGCCTGGCCTTGGATAAACATTTCCCTTCCCAGGTGGTTTCTTCAGGATCTTTGGCACATCCCAACTCCTGCCAAGGCACGGTGTGATGAGATTCCCAAAAGCCACCGAGGTATTCAATCATGTAATTAGTGACAGATTAGCTGGAATGGTTGTGGGATGCAGATTGATATCAGGTGATGGCTCTGGGGGCAAAGCAAAATAACCACAAACACCTGCTCAGAGGTAAATAATCACAAACACCTGCTCAGAGGAAGGGCACCTGCCCCCGACCCTGGGCTGGGCAGAGCTGCTGGAGCTTTGCTGCTTTTGGCACAGATCCATGGAGCAGATAAGGGTGGATGTGTGATGTTATAGTTACATATTATAATACTGGGTTTTTGCAAATATTAAAATGGATTTTATATGTGTAGTGTTAAAGTAGCTTTGTATAAATATATAGTTTTGATTTCTGTTGTTAATTAAGCTTAGTGAAATAGCTGATATCAGTGTGCTTGTGTTAAATTGCTGCTGGGACGGGATAAAATCCACTGAACACAGGATGAGGACACCTGTACAGATCTGCCAACCCTCAGCACTGATATCGGTCTGAAGGCAGTGTGGGGCAGGGCCCAAAAACTGGAGGGGATGAGGATGGACCAAAAGCACAGCCAAGGAATCCACATGCTGTAAAAAAGTGGAACCGAGGAGGAGCCAGGCTAAACAGTTCTTGGAACATGGAAACCAGTCTGGGGAAAAGTTTACTGTGCATAAGGGTCTGTGAATATGGAAGGGAAAAGGAATTTAAGGGTACCCCAAAGGTAACAGGATGGTCTGGGCTGAGTGCCCAGATGCACCCGGCCCTAATAACCTTTGCTCTGTGGTCCTTGTCTCCTATTGTCCTTTATTGAACTTTCTAAATGCTCTCAGGAGAGTGAAGGTGTTTTTCACATGTGATACCCACCTGCACGTTGGAGTTGCAGCCAGGACATCCTGAGACAGAGCTGGTTCTGCTGAACTGGGAGGCACTGGGATACACTGGGGGGAGCCAGTGCCCCGTGCCACCGTGGCCAGGCCTGGGATCTCTTGGGAGCTCTTATTTCCTGCAGCAGTGACACTGAGCCACTCCTGCTGCCGGCCCTGGCTGCTGGCCAGAGCTCCCAACAGCCACATCAGCTCCAACAAGCACAGCAGTTGTCAGGGGCAGATGAAGAAAAATCTCCTGGTAGGAGCAGAGCAGAGGGGGGGCCCTGCTCGGATTCTGTCAGGGACTGGATGGCCCTGAAGCTCCAAAAGGGGATCTCTAATTAGGGGAACCCTCTGAGTGTGATGGATGAGCTCTGTGCTGCTCATCACTGCAAATCTAGCCAGAATCTGCTCCTTTGGAGCTCAGAGGAAACATCACTCTAAAAAATCCTTATTCCTGAGTGTCTGTTAGTGCTGCCAAGTCCTCCTGCGCAGCCCAGACCTCCCCAAAACTGCTCCCTCCCCTACCTGTCCCAGTGTCCCCTTTCCTGGGAGCACACTGTCCTTGGAGGCTGGAGCTGGAGCACACAGCAGCTCCTTGCCCTTTCCCAGGCTCTGAAATTAGGGCAGGCTCAGAGAGATCAATGACTTTCCTTTCCCCTTTCCTTTCCCCTTTCCTTTCCCCTTTCCTTTCCTCTTTCCTTTCCCCTTTCCAACATGTGGGAGAGGAAAGGAAATTCCTTCTGTTCCTCCTCCAGGAGCAGGGCAGATGCAGTTTAGCAGTTCAGTCCCTCTCCATCTCTTTTATAGCATCCCGTGGCAGTGGTGACAACTTTGTCAAGGCTGTTCCTGGCTCATTCCCAGTGTCCCTGGAGCAGAAGGATGCTCTGTGCTGGGGTGCTCCTCTGGAAGCCAATGGCTCCTTGCTGGAGCTCCCCATCCCACCCTGCTCCTGCTGAGCTGTGCTCTGGTAGGACACAGGCAGGGATGATTAATGGCTCTAATAAATATGTTAATCTGCAGAAATGAAATTTTCCTAATTAAGAAACCTCTTCTGGGGTTTTTCCTGCTCCTTTCCTGAGCTCTGTGAGAGCAGCTCCATCCACTCTGGAGTGAGGAGCAGCAGGACCGGGGGTGTCAATCTCATCCCATTCATCCCAGTTGAACAGAGGGGATTATTCCCAGTTCCTTCTCCTTGGCAGAAAGGGGGAGCGTGCTCCTGCACCACTGACTCCTTTCTCCTTGGAACAGCCTTGCCTGTGCTGGAGAAAAGCAGGATTTAAGCTAATGAAGGGATTAGGATAATCCCTGTGTAACGCAGGGCTCCGAGGCTGCTGGGCTCTGTCACAGGGAGCCAGCACCGCTGGGCCTCCTCCTCCAGCCTCAATCCAGGCTCCTTCTCCATCTGCCACATCCCTGTTCAGGGCAGGAGTCACATCAAGGAGTCCCCTGTGCTGAGAAGAGATGTTCAGAGGGCTCTCCAGCCCTAAACCTGCTCATTTCTCTATCCCCAAAGCCAGGGCCACCCCTGGGTGTGGATCTCTCCTCACATGGCAGAGAGCTCATGTCATTCCCTCCAGTCCAGGGAGATTCCTGGATATTTGTTCAACACTTTCCACTCACAAAACCTGAGGGAAAATAGAAACATCCTGGATTTGAAGGCAGGTGAGACAAGGAGAGGATAGTTTCCACTAAAAGAGGAATTGTTCCCTGCGAGGTGGGCAGGCCCTGGCACAGGGTGCCCAGAGCAGCTGTGGCTGCCCCTGGATCCCTGACAGTGCCCAAGGCCAGGCTGGATGGGGTTTGGAGCAGCCTGGGATGGTGGAAGATGTCCAGGCCACGGCAGGGGTGACACAGGATGAGCTTTAATGTCCCTTCCCACCCAAAGAATTCCAGGGATCTCTGAGATGCCCATGATTGGCCTGAAGAGCCTTTCCTGGTGTCTCCTGCACTGTCCATCACTTCCCAGTTCGAGGGCTGGCATTCCTTTTATCATAAATCATATCATATAAATCAGTTTTATGTGCCCCAGGGACATTGTTTATCCAGCCCAGCTGCATTTCCCTGCACTTTCCCCCCTGTGGGTGCCTTTTCCTGCTGGATGCAGAGAGAAGCCTGGCTCTGCTCAGAAGTCCCTGTGCTGGTAAATGCCAGGAGCTGCAGCCATTCCATGTCACATTTCCATCAAATCCCTTTGATTTGCATCCCCTCCTTTTTCCTGTGAAGGTGCAGGAATACAGTTCTGTATTCCTTGGCTGGATAAAGGGAATACTGGAACACGAATCCAGTGATTTTCCTCTCTTCAAACCTCAAATGTAAAATTTGGATATTTCCCTGAATTTTCTGATTCTCTACTCCAGCTTCTGCATATCATTCCTCAATTCTTGGGCTTGGAGGCTTTTACAAGTAGGACTTTGGAATGGGGCTATGGATCACTCTTACTGTCTGTTGGGAATTGATAAATTGGAGGGTGATGGAGGGGTGGAAGGGGTTTATGGCAAGGCAAGAGCAAAGGCTCTGTTGCATCACTGTCCTGGTTTTCTTGGAATCCTGCACCACCTTTCTTGTTTAAAAAGGTAAAAAGCTCACACAGATAACCCCAGTTTTAAAAAGAGAAAAAAAAATCTGTCCTTTCCCTATTTTTCTTCCTCTCTTCTGAACACATTTTCTATTGGAAACCCCCAAATTCCAAAAAATAACCAGAATTCAAAACCAACAAATATTCTGGGATGAAAAAATCACTTTTGTGAAGTTTTAGGAAGTGGCAAAACTGACTGAAAGTGGCATTTGTGACTGAAAAGATGCCTGAGTTTAAATGGGCATCCATTTAAAGGGAACCAAGAAGAAAATGTTGGAAGTGAAAAGATGAGAGTCCTGAAGAGGAATCTCATGGAAAATGAACATATTTCCTGTGTTAGGAATTCGTGAGTTATAACCAAGTAAGAAAACCTTGCTTTCTAAGGTGGCCAACCTTAATGAAAATCAGAATTCCAATTAAATCTTGCGATCAGAGCTTGGAGGTGCCATTCTGATTAACTTTCATTCCCAGCAGGAATGATTGCCAAATTTTCAGGAAGGGGATGTGTTTCCAGGTCCCTGATTCTTCCCATTTGTAACACTGGTGTTCAGCTCCATTTCCTGTCTGAAGAAATCACTCTTGACAAACAATGAAACAGTCCATTAATTAGTTGCCTTTAATTGCCTTCAGCTCGTTGCTGTAATTATTTGGTGAAGAGCAGTAGAACTGGGGTTGTTCCAGGTTTAATGGCTGGAATATCCCATTCCATGGAGTTCATGCAGCTGTCTTGGAATGACAAATAGAGGCTGGGAGACCTTCCTGTGTCGGAACTCAAAATGTCCCTCAGACATTTTTGGATGTTCTGGGCCCAGGTCAGAAGCATTTGAGGCCCTGACAGGCAGCTGGAAACAGCTGTGATTTTGGGTTTGAACCATGGAATGATTTACCAACCTTGCAGGAAGAACAAGAAGTCACAAAAGTTTAGATATTAGAGTAGAAGTAGTCACAAAGTAAAGAGAAAAAATTTTAAGTGCTATACAGGGGAGTTTTACGTTCTATACGGGGCGGGGGGGGGGGTGTTTAGTTTTGTACATAGGAGTCAAAAGTTTTAAATTAGAAGGATTTAGGCCTGTCCTGTCCTCCCACTTTCTTCTTCCTTACCTCCATGTTCTTGGTGATGTTGGCACTCACAGATTGGTTTAGAGTAGAAAAGCACCATTTAATATAGGTAATGGGCATTGGGGAAAAACTGTACCCATGTAACACGTAATGTAACATATAAAAGATAGAAAAGCACCATTTAATATAGGTAATAGGCATTGGGGACAAACTGTACCCATGTAACACGTAATGTACCATATAAAAGACAGCAGCAGCCCTGGGCAGAGGGGGAGAGAAGAAGCAGTCGGGAGTCAGAGAGGATGTCAGGGTGTGTGTGTGCCTCTGCCTGAGCTGTGAGCAAACCACAGCAGCCCCAGAAGAAAATCTTTTAGATAACTTGCAATAAACTGCCTTGGGACTGAACAACAGAGACTGCTGAGCCTTTCTTTGGAGGAGAGACTTTTCCACCACATGGAGCCACCCCTGACCTAGAGGTGAGCTCCGGCATTCCTGTAAGGAGCATATAAACAATCCTAACAGAAACCCCTAGGATGCAGATGGAATAATGCCAATGGAATTAAACCCAGCATTCCACAGGCTTGTGGGATCACTAACTGTTTGCCTTAATGCCTAATTAAAATAATCACTTCCCAAACTCAGCCCAGATCCTGTCCCATCCAGGAGTGTCTCCCCTGTGACCAGAGGAGTGGGACCTGAATCGGAGCGCCAGCACAGGGGGAATGGCTTCCCATGGGCAGAGGGAGGGTCAGATGGGATGGTGGGAAGGAATTCCTCACTGTGAGGCTGGGGAGGCCCTGGAATGGCTTTCCCAGAGAAGCTGTGGCTGCCTTAGCCCTGGAAGTGCCCAAGGCCAGGTTGGGCAGGGCTTGGAGCAGCCTGGATAGTGGCAGGTGTCCCTGCCCATGGCAGGGGTGGCACTGGATGAGCTTCAAATTCCCTTCCATCCTGAAGTATTCCATAATTGTAGGATTCTATGACCTTGCCACACAAGTGCTGAGAGATTCCTTCAAGCAAAAGGAATACATATTTTCATCATCTGCGTTTTCATTCCTTAAATTCCAATAAACACAGCTAAATTCCAATAAACCTCCCTTAGGTTGATTCCTGAGTGTATTTTTTGCCATATTTATGAAAATCTCTCCCCCAGAAAAGGCTGAAAAAGAGAACCTCCAGAGCAAATCCCAGAGCCTGGAAAAGTAAAGCCTGGCAGGAAACTCTGAGAATGTTACAGGTTTGATGTCTGAGGAAGTGTCAGGACACACAGCCTTGGATGGATCTCATCAGGCAGATTCCTGGGCATGAAGAAAGGGGCTGAACATGGATCAGGAATAGTAGAAATCTGCTCAGGGAGAGGTGCTGGAGCTCACAGCCAGCAGAAACATCCCAGGAGGAAGATTTTGCATCCCTGCATTGTTTTGATTGCTGTGCTCTTGTAAAAGCTAGGAGATTCCTCCAAACATTTAAATTTATGATATCAAATTTAATTGGAATCTCCTGTCTGGCACCTGGAATCTGATTTAGCAGGACACAGAAACCAATCTGGGGCAGGCAGGGTGACCTCCTTCCCATGCTGCCTGCTCCCAGCCCTGCAGAGAAGGCTAAATCCAGGTTTTTTTCCATGTGTGAAGGGAAGATTAATAAGCAGCAGAGGAAAGGTGTCACCAGACTCTGTTCCCAATGTTTTTGGTAATGAAGATCATTCCCTCAGCTGATATTCAGGCCAGGAGTGGGTTTGTTTTTCCACGTGTGTGTTGAATAATAGTAGAAAAATCCCAAGGGAGGGACTGCTGGATGTACAGTCCCTCATCCCAAGTACCACTTTGCCCGTGTCACATCCCAGGACTGGCACCTCCTACTTCACCCTTTTCTAAGGCCACTCAAGTTGGTTTTGGGGTTCAGATTCCACAATCCTGCTGGAATAGCAGTTGGGTTATTTTTTGTGGAAGCTGACGGAGTTCTGCAAATCAGAGTTCTTATTTCCAGCCTGTCTCTCCAAATGGAAATAATTATTTCGAGCATTTTCCGTGGGCTTTAATAAAACAATCAACTGGAACAACATCATTACTTAAAGATTGATGCTGCTCCCTGGGAGAACATTCCTGGGAATGCCTAATCACTTTGGATCAGTTTGGATCTGCTTGGCTGCTTCCAGATGACTTGAAGCCACTGGGAAAAGTGGAATGGATTGATGGGAAATATTCCCAGATGGACACTGCAGGAGCGTTGGCAATCTCCTTTTCCATCCTCAAATATTCCATGATTCTGTGAAATGAGCCTTCTTTTTAAAATTTAATATTAATATTTATATTAAAATTATACATAAATATTATATATTTATATGTATTTTATAATATTACATTAATATATATTATTTTATATTTATACATTTTAAATATTCTTTTTATAGTATGGCCCTTAAACCCGTGCCTGTGTGTAATTCCAAAGGATGTGGAGAGCCAGACAGGGACAGGGCTCTTCCCATATCCTGGCACGCTGCTCTGGATTTTAATGAATTATTGAGGGAACAACATTTTCAGCTGGATGTTCCTTGTGAGGAGTGAAATAGGCACCACCCCTGCACGCCAGGGCTGTCAGGACCTGTTCCATTCATTAACATGCTCCATTAATTAACATGTTTACATTATGTAACATTCCCATGCTGTATTTTCAATTCCAGCCCGTGCTAACAATCCCTTTCCTCATTATTGGGAATCATTGCACAGAGCAGGTGGCTCATCAGGATTTTAATCTCTTCCCTCCCTTTTTGGCCCACTTTTTGTGTGTTTGTACCAAAGGTAGCCTGGGCTGGGAGAATCCTGTTCTCCCAGACCCTGAGCATCTGCAAATCCTGCAAAATTCCTGCTACTCAAGGGAAAAAAATATCCTGTGGAGCCAGGCAAGTCATTGGAACCATGGAAAAGGCTTTTTAGTGGGGCAGGGAAAGGTTTCTGGAAATGTCAGAGATGTCCTGGCCACCAAACTCCATCCTGGGCCATAAAACACCATCCTGGGCCACAAAACAACATCCTGGCCACCAAACCCTGTCCTGGCCACCAAGCGCCACCCTGAGCCACCAAACCCTATGCTGGGCAACCAAACCCCATCCTGGGCCACAAAACATCATCCTGGGCAACCAAATACCACCCTGGGCTACCAAACTCCATCCTGGGCTACCAAACCCCATTCTGGGCTACCAAACCCCATCCTGGGCCATAAAACACCACTCTGGGCCATCAAACCCCACCCTGGGCCACCAAACACCATCCTGGGCAACCAAACATCATCCTGGCCACCAAACCCCATCCTGGGCCACCAAACACCACCATGGGCCACCAAGCCCCATGCTGGGCAACCAAACATCATCCTGGCCACCAAACCCCATCCTGGGCCACAAAACACCATCCTGGGCAGTCGTACAGGATCTGTGGTGGTGGTTGGAATTCCAAATACCCCAACAACAAAGGAATGGAAACCCTTTGGAGCAGGTGGAGAGAAACCTCACCTGAGGCCAGAAGGGCCCAGAATTCCCTAATTGTGTCCATGGCATCCAGAGGAAACAGCCTTTGCTCGCATCTGCCTCATCCAGCATCCACTGGGGTCTTCTAGGGACAGCAGCACACAAAAACTGGGATGAGTTTGGCAGGTCAAAGCAGGAATGGCAGGGAAGGGAAAGGCTGAGGAAATGGCCTTTAGATGCACCAGGGGAGTTTGGATTAGAGATTGGAAACAAAATGTTTCCCTGATGGAGCGGTCAGGCTTTGGGATGAGGTGCCAGGGAAGTGGTGGATTCCCTGTGTCTGGAAGTGTTCAAGAGGGATCTGGATGTGGCACTTGGGAATGTGTTTTTGGGGTGGTTATGGGGTTGTGGGATGATGGTTGTATTAGGAGATCTTGAAGATATTTTCCAACCTGTGATCAGGATCTTTGTCCTTCATGTCTGAGAATCCAGCCGGGAAAACCTCACCAAAAAACCTGTGCTGTCCCATGGGAACATCAGGGAACCACAGACAGGTCTTCCAGAGTGGGATCTTTCTAGGAAACACTTTCTATTTGTTGGAAGGAACCACCAGGATTCCCACATCTCAGGATTCCCAGATGTGGCTGTCTCTGGTTCCCTGGAAGTGTTCCAGAGTCAGTCTGGACGGCGCTTGGAGCAGCCTGGGATAGTGGGAGTGTGGGAGGTGTCCCTGCTCATGGCAGTGGTGGAGTGGGATGAGTTTTAAGGTCCCTTCCAACCCACATCATTCCAAGATTCCGTAATTCTCATCTGAAAGAGACAAAAGGCACAAAATGAGCACATTTCCCAAATAAACTATGGAAGGCCAGGAAGAACTGGTGAATGCAGCGATGGAGGCACTGGTGCCACAACATTCCATGCTCATGGATGCTTCCCCTTCTGAAGCACCACCACTCTTTCTTGCTGATATTCCCTGGAAAAGATCAGAAAAGCCTTGGAAGACACAGAAAAAATCCTAAATGTGCCCTAAATTCCACACTACAGTGGGCAGAAAGTCCCATTTTTCTCTCCAGAGACCCATTTTGTGGTTCTGAATGAGCATTCCCGGGATCTAAACCCTCATTTTCATAATCCCAACTTTTAGAGCACAAATTTTTCCTTTTTCAGGTCTAAAGAATAATTTTCAGGATTCCATTTTAAGGAAGGGCTCACAACTCCAATTTTAGCCATAACCCCTCATTTTCAGCAGCCAAAAATCCCAGTTTGAATGTCCAAAAGCATTTACAGAGCCCCAAATTGTCTTTTTCAGGGCTCAAAACCACGTCTTAAAGACCCAACTCTCATTTCATGCTCCAAATGCCCACGTTAAAGCTTCATTTAGAAGTTTCAAACCTCCATTTTAGGAGCCAAACCTTCATTTTTAGGGCCAAACCCCATTTTTATGGCCCAAATCTTCCTTTTTTTATGGTCAAAAGGCTCTATTACATTGAAACATCTCCTTTTAAGGATCCAAATCAGCATTTTTAGTGCCCAAAGCCTTCAGAGGAGCATTTTTAGGATCCTGCCCATTAGTTTTAGGATCCAAGAAACATTTTCAGTCTCCAAACCCTCAACTGTAGGTTACAAATCCCCATTCTAGTTTCCAAATTCTCATCTTTAGAGCCCAAGGTTTTGCTTGTAGGCTTGAAATTCTCCTTTTCAATGTCCAGCCCCTCATTTTAGGGTACAAACTCCACATTTAGGGTTCAAAGCTTCATTTTTTAATGTTCAAAGCCTCATTTTGAGCATCCAACCCCCAATTTTTAGGTGATAACCAATCAGATAACAAAAAGTCAGGCCTGGAGGTGCTGCAGGACTGGGAACCAGTTAAACCCAACCCAAAACCAGCAGAGGAATCCCCCAAAATGCTGAAACTGGTTGAATATTCAGAAGATTTAACCACAACCTCTCTGTATTTATGGCTTTGAAGACCATTTTTTTCTGATTTTCCTGATAAGCCCAAGGATTAGAGTAAAAAAAACACCTTTCACTTAAAATTTGGAAGTCTGTTGGGTTTTTTAAAGGAAATTATTTGATATTTTGCTGGAATGGCACAAATTGGTGATGTCCAAACTGCAGAAATTTCAAGTAACTTATGGAAGTGCTCAGTCCATCTCACCCCAAGGGAAACCTGGAATTTATCCTCATCTAAAGCTGTGGTGGCCTGTGATGTGTCTGGCATGGGGGAATTTTTTTCCCCCTAAATATCAAATTCAATTCCCCCATAAAGGAAAGATGTGATTGATCCTTCAATGATTCCACATCTCCCACTTCAGTCCTGCCACGTATGCCTGAGGATACGTGGGAAGCCTCCCTGTTGTGCTGTAAATTGAAAAATTGCAGAGCCCAAAAAGAGGTTAAACACTGTCTTGGACATCTGGGATGAGCCACTCTGCTGCTCCAGTGTGGAAATGGTTTTTAAGAAAAGGGAGTGAGATGTCACACGGCATTGGTGACACCCAAAAATGTTGACAAGCTGAGGACCAAACCAAGGAATTGCTCCAAACTGCAAAGTAAGGCTACAGGGAATTTGGGAAGTGGGTGGGAGGTGGAACAAAAGCTATCATGGGTGTTCCAGGTGGGTAAAAAGATAGGAGCTTCCATGAGCTGATTCCTGACTGGGAGCAATGGGAAATCCAGAGGAACTCCACTTCCTTCCAGCCGTTCATTCCCGAGGGATCTTTTGGAAAAGACCTCTCCTAGTGGTTAGGAAGCCCAAGGATTGCAGGGCAGTCAAGGACTGCTCCTACCAATTACCTGCTCTCCTTTGGAATATTTAATAATTTTACTAAAATTCTTCTGTCCTGGGGGAAGAAGGGAAGCTGTGTTCCGCTAAGGAACATCTCGTTAATCAGCTCCGGAATGAATGACTGAAATCAAGGATCATGAATGTCAGATTAGCTCAGTAATTATTGAAAGGCTCAGGTCTTGAATGGAGACATGGAAAATTACTTTTCTTCCTTTTAATCAGAGCCTTGTGCTCCATGAGGGTTTTTAAGGGAGCAATGCCCTGGGAAGGGCTCATTCTCCCTCTGTGGAAGGAGGCGGGAGAGATTTTCTATCCAAGTCTGCCCTGAGGGAGCAGCTCCCAATCCAGGCAACTTATTCCGAGCCCCAAGTGCTTGGAGAAAGTCAGGGAAGCTCAGATGGATCACAAAAGTGGGATTTGAGGGAGAACCTGTCAGAGGATGCTCTGAGACGGGATCAGAGAGATCTTAACCCAGGTTTGGGGTTTCTGAGTGCCCATCGGGAAGGGCTCATCCATTTGTTCTTCAGGCAGCAACTCTGATCTGGGGCTCTGGCTCCTCTCTCCATAGATGTCAACACAGTCTCATGGTATCAATGGGCTCTGAACATCCACTTTTATCAGAGCCAGATTGGGAAAAAAAGTTGAACTTTTCCATCAAATTGGGTCTTAAAAAAATCCTTCTGCAAGAACTTGAAAATGCTTCTGAGTTAGGTGCAAAAAGGAAGGGCTGACAAGGTGCCTCACTGAATATTGTGCTTTTGTCCTTTGAAAATGCGAAGTTTTTAAAACAATGAAAATGTTTTGAAAGGAAGAAATAAAACATCCTTGGGAAATGTTCCACTCTTCCAAGTGGATCAGAACCTCAGCTAAAGAAATCCGTGCAGCTAGGGCTGGTTTTACAAAAGGTTTCATCAGGCAAACATAAACCCCAGGCTTCTCTCAGCTCAGAGGGTTTGATCCTGCCCCAAGGAAAACACATTCCTTCCAAAACTGGAGGACTGATGCCCTCCAAAGGGATTTTTATGGACCTGGACTCTCCCAGCCTTGGGAAGATCTGCAGAGGTGTTCAGTGTGGTGAGTCTCCCAATAGCACTGGATTTTAGTTGCAGAATCCAGGGAAAATGAGAAAACCTCAACAGGGATTTCTACCAGCACAGGGACTCCAAATCCAGGGAATGTATCTTGGACCTTGGACTCATCCAGCTGCACAGGGATGTTAGGAGGTGACCAGGGCCAGGATGTCACTGTCCTGTGACACAGAGCCAGTCAATGCTCAGTGCCGGGAAATGGAGCCAGCAGGTGACCCAGCTTCCAGTGAAATGATCTCCAGGTCAGACCAGAATTCTAAGATGTCAGGATCATCCCAACGGACCCCAGCTCAGACAAATGGGTTTTAACTGAAATAAAAAAAAAAAAAAAAAGCATTTTTCTGTCCAAGGTACTGACCATGTCAGGTGTCTTTCAAGCCAAGAGCTTGATGGAGAGCAAAGACTATTTCAGGACTAATTTCTTATTCTCGGTGTAGGACATTGAGAATGGGGGGGAGGTTCCTCCTCTGTGGGGGGTTCCTCCCCAGAACAAGCTTTCCTGTTGTCTTCGTGGGCAGATCCAAGCTAGTATTCCCTTTTCCCTGAGAGCAGTGAAGTTCCTACAGCATGTTTCATCTCTCCACAGGTGTCCAGCTGCTGTTGTGACCGAGGCCTGTCCCAGTGGGCTCCCCCTGCAGAGAGTTGGGACCCTCAGGAATGTCCCCTTCAGCAGAGGTAAATTTTCCTGGGAGCCACCACCAGCTAGGGGAATGCAGAGAGCAAAGCTAAAGCCAGAGCCTGGTGGGGGATCAGCCTGGAGCTGATCCAGCACCAACTGCAGCCACTTGGAAAGGCAATTGCAGAGCCAGCAGCAGCTCCACCAAAACATTCCCCCCTCCTCAGCAAAGGGAGTGTGAACAGGTCTTTATTCTGTTAATGAACTCCCACCAAACCCTATTGAAACGCTGCATTGAGTGTTTGTCATTAAGACAATTATTTGAGGCTGCCCTACTTTTGTTGGGCTCTTTAATACCGTGGGCCCTCATTAGCTGTGTACATGCTAACGAAGACAGCGAGCTAATTGGCAGCAGCTCTTGAAGAACTGAAGCAGCCTCATCGTTTGCCTGCTCACGTTCTGCCATTCCAGCGAGGAGCTGCGGAAGATGTTCCCTGATTAGGCTGTTGAATTATGAATTAGGCTCTGCTCCCACTGCAGCTGTTTTCTCCATGTCATTCCCAGCACTTTATTTCCCCATCTGCTTATAAAACCAGGAGCTTGATCCTGCAATAAACACTTCAAATGGTTTCTTTTATTTTTTTCTTTTCTTTTTTTTTTTTTTTAGGGGCTAATTAATTGTGTTGCATTTCTTGAGCTGCCCTGGCTTGCAGCAAATTAACAATGCTAATTTTTTCCTCTGCTCAGTGCCCAAACAATCCCTTCTACAGAGGAGCTGGAAAATACAGGATTCTATCAAACCATTCCCGTGTTTCAGCTTCTTCCCATTTTGATCCTTTCTGTGTATGATGCAGAAGGGATGTCCTTGTTTGCAAACCATTCCCAAACTTGCTTGCATGGATCTTTCCAGGCAGGAGCCAACACAGAGGAGTGACATTTGCAGCTGGCTCCTTCCTGGTGCTCAGTCCTGATCTCCAGTTGGTGCCTTGGCCACTGGTCTGTGTCAACTGGAAAAGGCCCTGCTTGGGGTGGGGGCAGCTCCAGATGGAGACATGGGAATGGGGAATGGGAATCATGGAGTGGAGAATGGGGAGTGGGGAAATGGGGAGTGGGGAATGGGGAGTGGGGAATGGGGAGTGGGGAATGGGGAGTGGGGGCTGGGGAATGGGGAGTGGGGAATTGGGAATGGGGAGTGGGAAATGGGGAATGGGGAATGGGAAATGGGGAGTGGGGAGTGGGGAATTGGGAATGGGGAGTGGGGAATGGGGAATGGGGAATGGGAAATGGGGAGTGGAAAACGGGGAGTGGGGAATGGGGAATGGGAATCAGGGAGTGGAGAATGGGGAATGGGAAATGGGGAGTGTGGAATTGGGAATAGGGAATGGGGAGTGGGGAATGGGGAATGGGAAATGGGGAGTAGGGAATGGGGAATGGGGAATGTGGAATAGGGAATGGGAAATGAGGAGTGGGGAGTGGGGAATGGGATATCTCTGAGTGATGAGCGAGGCTGCATAGAAGTAACAGCTAAATAAGAGACTGGGTTAAATGAATGACCCTTTAAAGCCACTCTGGTCCCCAGTAATAAGGTGACAAATTGTCTTTTTCCAGCCCACACATAGCTCAGCGTGGATCACCTGCAGGCCATGCCTGGTTTGGTTTAAAAGGATGTTGGATGTGCAGCTAGAGCAAGTCAGACACCTCTTGCAGCTGGGATTTGGTGCCAGCACCATCCTGTGTGTCCAAGGGAATGTGGGGTTCTCCAAACTCGTTTGGAGCTCACGGGGACCCGCCAGAGCCAAGTGGCTGCACTGGGCTCTGCCTCTGGAGGGGGAAATGGGAGTGTGACAGGAAAAAAGCACACAGAGCATGGATCAGCCCTCCTGAGAGGACAGGGATCCTTATTTAATCCCAATTAGGAGGAAAATCCACTCCCTCAAGCTGTTCTGCTGCCTCACTTCCGATGCTTTGGATTCTGCATTGATGAGGACAATGCTGAACGTTCTGGTTTGGCCGAGGCTCCACCTTTCCACAGAGACCAAATTTGAGCAGGTGGGAGGACGGAAAGGAGAGAAGAATATCTGGGAGATGATGTGAAAGCAGCAGGTCTGGAGCCTCCAGATCCAGCTTTACACAGCCCAGGGATGTGGTTTTGTCTGGTGTCCTCACAATCCCAGAGAGAGAAGTGCTGAGGGACACTGGTCTGAGATATCAGCCATTCCTTCAGGATAAATGGAATAATATCCCAGATGTGCCAGCTCTCAGGGGGAAATGAGGAACTTGGAAAGGCCAGCTCAGAATGGAGACATAATAAAGGAGGTGAAATGAGCTCTGCTCCTTCTGCTTGACCACTACTCAACATGAGGTTATTGCATTTTTTTCTTTAGTCATTTAATCCTCTTCTCCCTCTCTCCTCCCCTTTTCCATAGGACTACTCAAAAATGAAGAGCCCAAATAATGTTTTCACCACTGGGCAGCCCAGGATGGGAAGAGTTTTCCCATGGAGTCTTCATACTTGCAGGTTTTAAAGACAAAGCTTGAAAAAGCTCAAAATAATCTCGTATCTCATCTTACAATTGACCATGCTTGGAGGAAGAGGTTGGACTCTAAACCTCCTGAAGCTTCTTCCAAGCTGATTATTTGACCATTGTTTCAGCTTCTAGAAAGTTTCCTAACTTAACAATTAATTCAATAATTGTTAAAATTTGTTTAGATTTGAAAAAAAATTAAGTTAATTTTCCAATTTACATATTTAATTACTGTAATTATTATAAGAATTATGCCAAATTTCAGTGGCATTCCCTTCTCTCCTTCTGTGATCATTTATTTGAGAGGGACATTGCTAATTAATGAACCTTAGTCCAGTCTAGTTGGTGACTGCTCTGGGGGCTGCAAATAAGGGCCTTGCTGTTTCCTCCTGTCTTGGTTTAAAAAGCCAGGTGTCTGCTAAGGAGGGCAGGAGCCTCCCCTGAAATGGAAAATGCAAACCGCCTCCCTCTGAATTATTATAATTTTGAATTTAAGAGGCTCTCAGGCAAAGATATGGGAATAGGAATAACAGTTCTTTACTAGGAAAATTAAAAATAAAAATGCAATAGGACAAAAAATAAAACAAACCAGAGTCAGAAAGAGTCCCTGGCCCCCTGTGGGTCAGGGAGGTGGCAGCAGTCCCATCCCAGGGTGGCTCAGCCCTCCTGCAGTGCCAGCTGTGCTTCTGCTGGAGCAGGATCCTGCACAAGGGGGGAGTTTTCCTCTGGAGCTCCAGGGCTGGGGGAGATGGGCCTGGGCTCCTCTGGGAATGCAGTGGGAAGAAAGCTGCTCCTCTGGGAATGAAGTGGGGAAGAAAGCTGCTCCTCTGGGAATGCAGGGGGGAAGAAAGCTGCTCCTCTGGGAATGCAGGGGGCAAAGGCTGCTGTGCTGTTCCCAGGTCAGATTGTATCCAGGTAGGAATGCTCGGCTCCTCCCCTGGGCACAGCATCTCCCCAAGGATGATGGAATTTTCTCAGCCATGCAGGGACACTCAGTGGCCATGAACAGCAGAGATCTCCTGGAGGGAGGATTGGCTGTGGGAGAGATAAAGAAAAAACTGCCCCATGAACAGCAGAGAGCTGCCCCAGCTCTGACAGATGGGGATGGAATACACACCCCCATTTCCAACATAAGACACCTCCAAACCCTGCTGAGTTGGGATCAGCCTTCTCCAAGTCCCACCTGGCTCCCAGCTGATCCTCTCACTGCTCCACCCTGGCCCAGCTGTGGTGACATCGAGGTCACACCAGCAAAGGCCACCTCAAGAGCCAGACTGGGATTTTTGGCTCCTGCCTGGACGATTTCTCTCTGTTTGGGGCTGCAGGTGATTTTCTTATTCTGCTGCTTAATTCTGGTTGGTTATTGCAGCATTAAAACATTCAGGGCTGGTCTCCTCCAGGTTCAGGGGTGCTCCTTTCCATATATATTTAATAGATGTTTTTAAATGAGCTACATGGAACCTAATCAAGCAGTTAAGCTGCAGGATGAAGACAAAGTCCTGCCTGACATCAGCCTTAGCTCCATTTCTGCTGCAAAGCCTCAGCTTTATAGGTTTAGATTTGTAAATACTTCTCCTAAACCCAATAAATTAAAAGAGCCCCTGGTGTATCCTCGGCGTTCAAGACTGAACAAGCCCAATTAGCCTGTGAAGAGCTGTTCCCTGAAGAATAATTCCAAGGTTTGGGCCAGTCCATTGTGAAAATCATTTGCTGCTCTCCCTGCTCATTGATGGTTTCTCATTGAGCACGAGAAGCTCCAAAGGTGACTTGGTTTCCTGCCAGAGCCTCGGTGTTGATTAACTCTCTTCTCTCTTTTTCATCATCCTGCTCCTTCGATTCTCTCCGGAAAGGAAAGCTAAAAATGCAGCTTTTAAGAAGGGGGAATATTTCTTTTGCTGCTGTTTCCTCATCCCTGCTTTGTGTCCTTTGGTTTTCCAGGAGTGTCCGTGACATCCAGCCCAGGTCAGGAGTGACAACAACCCCCAGCAGCAACCCTGGGATCACAAATTACCCAGCATGGTCCCTAGTCCATGGAATTTATGCCCCATGTCCTCCTTCTCTCTGTTCTGTGTCACTGTGGGCTTGGGAATATGTTAGAAATACAGCCAGGCCTGCAGAGGGAACATCATGGGATCATCAAATGGTTTGGGAAAGGCCTTAAAAAGAGATTTGCTCCACCCCTCCCATGGCAGGGACACCTCCCACTGTCCCAGGCTGCTCCAAACCCCAATGTCCAACTGGCCTTGGGCACTGCCAGGGATCCAGGGGCAGCCACAGCTGCTCTGGGCACCTGTGCCAGGGCCTGCCCACCCTCACAGGGAACAATTCCCAATTCCCAATGTCCCATCCAGCCCTGCCCTCTGGCAGTGGGAGCCATTCCCTGTGTCCTGTCCCTCCATCCCTTGTCCCCAGTCCCTCTCCAGCTCTCCTGGAGCCCCTTTAGGCCCTGCAAGGGGCTCTGAGCTCTCACTGGAGCCTTCTCCTCTCCAGGTGAGCACCCCCAGCTCTCCCAGCCTGGCTCCAGAGCAGAGGGGCTCCAGCCCTTACAGCATCTCTGTGGCCTCTGGATTCGCTCCTCGGGCCCTCATCCCTCGTAGCCAGGTCCAGAGCTCACTGTGGAATTGAGGTCTGGGTAGGATAATCTGAATTTCTGATGACAGCCACTCATTTTAATCTATAAAGGCCATACCAAACTTCAACAAAGCAGAAATCTCCTGTACATTTTCCAGTCAGTGTGTGGAGATTCTCCCATGAGCAGGGACACTTAGTTCATGGTTATTCCCAGGATTTAAGTGAAAGAGTCTGGATATTATCACATTTCAGTGGTAAATCACATTCAACCCCTAATCAATACCATTTATTTTACTCTAATGTAGGTACCTTGCTCTGCTGCACTGTTTTATGTTATTCTATAATTTACCAGTAGTTCTTTTAGTTTTATCCTGTATAGTAATTAATTCTGATTAAGATCTTTAGTCTGTTATCTCTTGCTTGTTCATTTATCTTAATAAATAATTCATTTTTATAAATAGATCTGATTTGCCAGCATTAAGAACTTGAGAGACAAAGTGATTTAATTATACCTCCATAACTTCCTTAAATTCAAACTGCTGCCAAAATCCAAGGCTAAGGAAGGATTTGGTTCCATTTAAACCCTTTCTGAAGGAGTAAAATACACACTGACACTTCTCAGTGTTTCTTTGGGATAATTATCCTTTTCCTGTCATCTCAAGCAGGGGAGTGGGCAGGAAAAATCTCAATTTATTCCTGGAAGGGGCTGGGGTTGCTCTTGTGACTGTGGGATTTTAAATTTAAGGCTATAGGTAAATTCTGGACCAAGTCTTCCTCAGATTTACCAATGGAGCTTCCTCTGGAACCCTGACACGACCTGCTCCCAAAATAAAATCTGTATAATAACAGGAGAGCTTCCCAGGGCAGACAGTGCTGCTGGTCAGAAACAAGGTGGAATGCTGAATCCTATAAATTCCTTCATTACCGTTTTACCTTTTTCTTTTGGAAAATGTTGTCTATTTTGTAAAGAAAAAAAAAAAAAAAAGAAAATGTTGATTCAAATGCAAACTCTCCTCCCTCCTTTTCTCCCAAATGCTGGCTGTGGGATTTCCCAGAACCATGGATCATACATCTTGTTGGATGTCTCCTTCCCTGGGGATATTTTGAAGTCATCTGGCCACAGGACCCAGCCTGAGCAGGGAGGTTGGACAAGATGATCTCCAGGGGTGCCTTCCAAGCCCAGCCACACCGTGGTTCTGTGGGATTTTGGGATTTGTGGTGTGTGTGAAGGGGGCTCTGTGTGTAACTCGGGAATGGAGGAATTAAAGCCAAACGAGACATGGAGCAGCTCCAGGCATGGGCAGCTTTGTGAGGTTACCAAGGTGAAGCCAATGATGCCGTGTCCTCCAGTCATGCAAAGAAAATTATTTATTAGCTCATTCTAGCACTTCCAGGTGATAAAGATTTGCAGGCAGGGGTGACTTTGAACATGCTTTATAGAAAATCCAGGATTTCAAATGATGCTGGAATTTATCAGGTGTGCCACAGCCACCCCAGAGACCTCAGACTGTTCTTTATTCCTGCTGATCCCTGTGGTTTCCTGCTCAGGAGGCATCTGGTTCCCTTCCTTGGATCAGCTGTCTCCCAGTGCTGGGTTGTCAGAATCTGTGGTATTTAAATGATCCTGAGATTGTAGAAAGTCTCTGTCTGTCAGCCCCACTGCCAAAGCAGAAGCCATAATTCGTCTGTGCTGGTTTCAAGGTTGTTTATTCTGTTTATCTCTAACGTGTTCTGCTGCCCTGCCGCAGCTCTGTCCTGCAGGGCAGCGTGTGGGGCTCTGCCCTCAGTGGGATGGTACAAACATTAAATACCACAAACTACCTGTGCTGGATTTACAATAACGTGCCAATATCTGTCACCTACGTTGGACAGTGTGTCCCCAGCCTGAACCAACAGAAAAATGCCAACACCACAGTGAAACATGGAGGGCATGAAGAAGGAGAAACAGGACAAGGCACACCCAATTTCCTCCATCTTGTCCCCTTTGAACCCCTAATCTAGAATCCTAAAATTTTACTTTTGCACCTGTGCCACACTAATTATTACTCATATCAAACACTCAGAGCTTGTAATTTATCCTGTAGGATTGAAAACTCTTTTCCATGGACAGAGATCACAGCCAGTGTCTCTGGGGGCTCTGTCCAGGGGGGTTCCTGACCCCTGCCAGGGTCCCAGACCTGCCAGGGCAGCCAGAGGGAAGCTCTGGATTCCCACACTGGGTGTTCTCTCCTGGCAGGCCATGGCACCATTCTATCACCAGTGCCCAGCATCCCTGCAGGGCCAGGGCTAGGGCCAGACCTAGACCCAGGCCCTCTGATGCTCTTCCCATTCCCTGTCTTCCAGGGAACATGGAAAAATCATGGAATCATGGAATGGTTTGAGTGGGAAGGGACATTAAATCCCATCCTGTGCCACCCCTGCCGTGGGCAGGGACACCTTCCACTGTCCCAGGGTGGTCTAAGACCTGTCCAACCTGGACACTTCCAGGGATCCAGGGGCAGCCACAGCTTCTCTGGACATCCTGTGCCGTGTCAGTGCCCAAGGTCAGGTTGGATGGGGCTTGGAGCACTCTGGCATAGTGGAAGGTGTCCCTGCTCATGGCAGGGACAGAATGGGATGAGCTTTAAGTTCCCTTCCATCCCAAACCATTCCATAAATCTGTGAAGAGGAAGATTCTGACTGATATTTTATTTTTAAGGGGGAAAAGGCATATAGTATAAAAAAAGTGAAGTGTGATTTTCTTTCTCTTCCTCTAGCCACATAACCTGCTGAGCACGCTGTCACCTGGAGCAGCATGGAACAGGTCAGCCTCAGAGCAGGAAAAATTGGGAATGTTTTCCAGGCTACTGGCACAACCATGGCCACTTGGTGGGAATGATCGGCCCCTGATGACTAAACATCCAACGACAGCAAAACTTATCCAAACTGCTTTCAGCTTCCTAAAAATTCCCTGTCCAATCAGCAATTGATTGCTAAAGAAGAGCCACAGCTGTGGCAGGGGATCCATCCCACCTGGCTGACCTGTGCCCCACCCAGCCTGTGCATCCCAAGCAAATCCCTCGGACGAGCTGCACAAACCTGGAAGCACTCAGCCCCCTGCAATCACTGCAGCAGACAGATGCTTATTACTTCTCCTGAAATCTCTATTTTTCATAAATTTCATTTTCGCTGTTTGCAGCTTGGGCTCATTCCCAAATAAAGCAGGCAGTGATTGAGCCTGGCTTTATTGCTCCCACAATCCAAATTACAGCCATTATCCCAATCTCCCCCCTGCAATTATCCTCAGCCTGCACATTCCATCTCTTTATCCAGACAGACTTTGTGCTGATGGAAGGTGGTAGATGGGCAGCCAGGAAAGCAGCAAATTCTCCCTGAGCAGCAGGGGCTGCTGCTCCAGCCCCTCTCTCCCTTGCCAGGATGCAGCTCTGTGTTGTTCGCATCTCTCAGGGACAGGAGATAATCAAACTGATAAGAGGTGGCCTCTGTGAGCCTCAGCTGTTCCCCCAAGGATCAGGATTCCTGACTTTCTTCAGCCTTATTCTCTTCAGCCTTATTCCACCCTCCTGCAGGCTGGGCTGAGGCAAACCTGCAATCATGACGTGGTCCTGTCATTTTATCTGGCCAAGGTGGGATTTTTCTCCTCCAGAGAACCCATCTTGAACCTTCTGCAGGTGAATTTGCTGCCTCACACATTCTGAGAATCTTTTTGCCTCAAGATTTGGAGACATGAAACAGAGATGTAAACCCCAAATCTGTAACCTCATTGATAGCAAAACTCTTAATGAGGTTCTGGTCTCTCTCAGATGCCTTGAAATTACAGAATCCCAGGATGGTTTGGGTTGAAAGAGACATTAAAGCTCATCCTGTGCCTCCCCCTGCCATGGGCAGGGACATCTTCCACTGGACCAGGTTGCTCTAAGCCCCATCCAGCCTGGACCGTGCTGAATTTGTTGGTTTTCTACCTTAAAATTCCCCTTGAACACCATTTTCTCCCATTTCCCTCACAACCACAGATGGGAAGCAGACCGTCCATGCATCTTCCCAACTCCCAGGCTGGTACTCTTGGAGGAGAACTATCAAGATTTAGAATCCAGACTGGATTTGGAACTCCAGAGCTGGAATTAACTCCAGTCAGGTCATATTAGGTTAGGTCAGTCACATTAGGTTATTAAAAACAGGGTCTGTGCAGCCCAGCTTTATTTCTGTGTAATAAAATTAAACATTCCATGTGGAAAGTCCTTCTGGATGTGCAGGAGTGACCTTTAATGGCATTAAATCATTTAATGAGCCTGTTAGGTGCACATTAGAGAGAAAGAAAGGCTTTTGGGAGACACCTGGATTTCCATAGGTCAGGTCAATCCCAGTGGGATGAGAGTGTTCTGGCCCCATATCCTGAGATGCAAAGTCCCCATTGCTGATGCAAAAGGCCCTTCCTGCAGCAAAAACATTCAGCTCCAGTTTCATCCCACATTCCACATCCTAAATTCTGAGTTATTTAGGGGGCAGCTTCCACAAAATAAGATTAGAGTCCCTATTCCCTCCCTCCCAGATTCCATTTCCCAGGAATCCACTTGATTAGCAGTGAGAGCTTCTCGAGAAAGGAGAACATGTGCTGAAAAAGAGGAAATAAATACCCAAATTCCTGCAGGCTGGGTGAGTATTTTTGATTTAAAATCAAATGTTGCTTGGTATTAACAGTTGCTGTTGTGGTTCTGTTTACACTCTCCCTGCTGTCTCCCACATGCCTGTCTTTTAAGGATGTTCAAGAAGGAATTTTTGGATAATACAATTCCCCTGCCTCAAGATGGAACAAGGGAGACACTTGAGTCCTGTCTTCTGCTACAAGGGGGATCAGTGAAACAGCTTTGCCTTTCCTGACAGCAGAACTGAGCGGGATCAGCTCCTGCTGGGGGGAATTCAAACTCCACAACAACAACCCTGGGCTCTGGGCAGGATTCCAAACGGAAAAGGCAAAGCGACCTGACAGACTCCATGAGCTGCACTGACAACTCAGGTAAGGAAACTTCAGGGGCAGAATAAACTGATCTGAAATATTTTGCTCTGATCTGCATTTCAAAGTAATTCTGTGAAATGGCCAGCCTGTTAAGAGGAAAAAAACAAATAATCTCAAGAAGAGACCACTTTCTGTCCTTCAATTCAAAGGTTAAATGTGTTGAAATACACTTCTGTTCAATTCCAAGTCACTGGGGTGATCCAGCTCCTTACTAAATTCCTTGCCCTGCAGGGGGATTTTGGGACTAATATCCTGATTATTCTACTTAAGACCAAATACTAAATTTGGGGGGTAGGAAGATCCTGCATCTCTGAGGGATGTGGAAGCAGAGGAGATACCTTTCCTTTTTGTTCCAGTGAGTAGAGCATGAGTGGGACAGGTTCCCTATGAAACATGAAACAGATTCCACATGGAACATGGAACAAATTCCCCCTAAAACCTGGAACAGATTCCCCATGAAACAAGGAACAGATTCCCCATGGAACATGGGGACATTGTCCCCGTTTGGAGGTGGGGACACCACTCCAGGCCTTGCTAATGCTGAATGTAAGGGGCTGTTGAGTATAAAAAGATGCAATAACTTCGCAGGTTCATTTTCCTCCAAATGGCCCAAACCAGAATAACACTTCTTTGTTTTTAATCACTGAAGTGGAATTGTTTCATTTTTCTTTCTGGCAAGGAAACTTGAAAACATCTGCTTGGGTTTGGATCAAATTGATTTTTTTTTCACTTTTTAACTTGGTAGTTGAACTGAAAAATCAATTACTCACCCAGCCTTCCTCCCAGCACATGTCCAGGAGCAGAAATTCTCTGGGTTTTATTCAATAGCAGGTGCTCAGCAATCGAAGAAAATGAGCATTGGGACAATAGGATTTACCTGATTCTTCCTGTCTCATCTACAAAATCCAGCCAGGACCGCAGGGGTAAATCCCAAGGGTTTCATTTCCTGGTGTCCATTGAGCCAGTTTAGCTGGGTATGCAAAACAGGATCTTGGAGTTGGTCCTGATGGCTCCTGATGTCACGGTTGGGTTTCCAGCCTCTCTTTAAGGATGAACAAAAATTTCTTGGACCAGATAATGAGATTTCTTGGAGAACTCAGACCATTCCTGCCTCATCATCTCCTCTCACAGCAATCTCCAACAGGAGGAGATTGCCACTAAATGGGAAGTTCTAACAATTGTAATTCTGTGTCATAATAAGAAAAACAACTTAATTGAGGGCATGTTTCCAAATAAACAGCTCTGCTGGCAGGAATTCTCCTTTCAGGCATCCCAAATTATGCTGTCCCTCATGTCCCAGCAGTGGTGGAAGAGTTCAGTACACAGCTGGTGTGGTGCTAAAGGTTTGGCTGCCCAGGAGATGACAGGATCTGCTCTGAAAGCTCTGAGTCCACCACATCATTGCTGGAGAGCTCCAGGAAAATGCAGGATTCTCACTCATGTCCTTTCTTGTGAGAGGATTTAGTGAGTTCAGAGGGTCTGGAGGAGTCCCCCTTGTCAACGCTGGATGTTTTCTGCTTCCTCTGGGTGCTCTGTAGGTGACCATGAGATTTCACAGGAGCCCCAGATCCCCTTCAATGCTTGGGTCTCCTGCACACAACATCCTTCCCAGATGGATGTGTGACATGGGAAAGGCAGGAATGAATCAGTGCCCTTCACCCTTCCCATCTGATGCTGGCCTGGAGGAGATGAGAGACAAAGCCCAGGACTCTGAACCTTGGCCCCAGGTCCATCTCTGGCTCAACCCACAGGTGAATCCTGCCCCTGAGGGGGGTGTTGGGATCACTCCTCTCTGGCCAGGAGGCCTGACCTCCCCCACCAGGGGCCAGAGGGTCCTGCTGGCCTCGGGATGGTTTTCCTACTGGCTCTGCTGATGAGGGGAGTGAGCCAAGCATGGGAACTGAGCTGGGTAGGGAAGGGCTTTCTCCTCCATCTCACCACCTTCATCCTCCAAAGAGTGGAACTGGTACCGAAATCAGCCAGATGGAAACTTTCTAACACAGTTTAGAGTATTAGAAATCAGGAATTCTGTATTGCAATGCTGGGCACAGGGAGGATCTGATTGAGTGTTGGGTGAACAGAGTTTTTATCTCACACTGATTACACATCCATGAGCTATCCCTGATTATTTGACGTCATTTTACACAATCACACCTGTTATCAAAGTCCTTCTAGGGTTCTTTGGGTGTGTCTTCAGTGTCTGGTGTCCTTTTAGATGGCTGTTCCTCAACCCCCATTTTGAGGAAGCCCAGTATCTTTGTTTTCCATAACATCTGCTTTGTCAGCCTTACAGAGCTGGGCTGGCTTCTGCTTGTGCTTTGCCTAAATTACATCCTTTATCTATTTATCCAAGGCTGTGCTGTTCTCTTGTCCTTATCAGACTCAAGCCCTGTTCTGTCCCTCTGTCCTCATCAGAACCTGCCCCCCACAGCAGAGCCTCCCACGAGAGCAAAGCCCTCCCTGGGCACTCTGCTCTTCTCCAGGCCATTGAATCTAGAACTGGCTCCTCCAGTTCCATGGGCATGGACACCTTTTCCACTCCCTCCCACCATCACTGCTGCTGAGCTGAGGGGTGCCCAGTTTGTGCCCAGCTCCCATTCCAGGTGGGACGCAATCCCTTTCCCAATGTTTGTGCTGTGTGAGGATCTGAGAGCCAATCCATCACCTGGCAATGGCAGCAGGAGCTGGGAGGGAGCGCTGAGGAGAACATAAAGCATCCAAACTGCAGCCTGCAACTGCTGCCTCCTCCTCTGACCTCCTGTAACCCCAGCCCTGCTCGAGCCTTCCCAGGCTTTCACCAAAACGAAAAACAGCTCGTAAAACAGCTGAGAAGGAAAACTGACAGGAAAATAATAAAACCATCATGAGGTGAGAGCAAATGTGTGACAGAGACAGCTTTGTGGAGCTCACCATGGATTGTGTGGCTCCGGTGAGGAATTAAACCTCTCCACCTTCCCAACGGATGGTCCCAGTTCCTGTCCTGTTGCATCCTCAGGGAAAGATGGACGTCTCCTTTTCCCATTTCCTCCTCATGCTGCAGGAGATGCTGCACAAGGGATAAATCCAGCAGCACTGCAGGGAAAAGAATCACCCTCAGGGGGCTTGGTGTGGTCACACAGCAGGGACAGGGCTGGGGACATCCAAGGGCTGGGGACATTCCAGTGGCACCTGGTTGAGGAAGTGAATGTCAGTTGATGCCTCAAGGCTCCAAACTGGATCCTAAACACACCCCAAGGGTGGTCAACCTGCTCTGGCTCTGCAGGTGCTCAGTGCCACCGTGTCCTTCTCCTGGGGCTGCAGCTCCTCCTGCACATCTGGAGATGGTCCTGGGAGCAGGGATCCAGCACAGGGCCAGGAGAGTGGGAATGGGATGGCAGCGCCTTTGGTGACTTGTGGGAGCAAGGATTGCTCAGCCTAGAGGAGAGGAGACCTTCTCCGTGTCCATCAATACCTGGCAGGATGGGGAGAAGTTGGATCCAGGCTCTTCCCAGTGGTGCCCAGTGCCAGGAACAGGGACAGTGCTCAAAAAATTGAAATTCAGGAGGCTTCACTGTCTCGGTTTGAAAAGCCAGGTGTCTGCTAAGTAAGGCAGGAGCCTCCCCTGAAATGGAAAATGTAAACCCCCTCCCTCTGAATTGTTATAATTTTGAATTTAAGAGGCTCTCAGGCAAAGATATGGGAGGAGGAATAACAGTTCTTTAGTAGGAAAATTAAAAATAAAATGCAATAGGACAAAAAATAAAACAAACCACTGCCAGAGTCAGAAATGCCCTGTCCCCCTGTGGGTCAGGGAGGTGGCAGCAGTCCCATCCCATGGGGGCTCAGCCCTTCTGCAGTGCCAGCTGTGCTTCTGCTGGAGCAGGATCCTGCACAAGGCGGGAGTTTTCCTCTGGAGCTCCAGGGCTGGGGGAGATGGGCCTGGGCTCCTCTGGGAATGCAGTGGGAAGAAAGCTGCTCCTCTGGGAATGCAGTGGGAAGAAAGCTGCTCCTCTGGGAATGCAGTGGGAAGAAAGCTGCTCCTCTGGGAATGCAGTGGGCAAAGGCTGCTGTGCTGTTCCCAGGTCAGATTATATCCAGGTAGGAATGTTTGGCTCCTCCCCTGGGCAGAGCATCTCCCCATGGATGATGGAATTTTCTCAGCCATGCAGGGGCACTCAGTGGCCATGAACAGCAGAGATCTCCTGGAGGGAGGATTGGCTGTGGGAGAGATAAAGAAAAAACTGCCCCATGAACAGCAGAGAGCTGCCCCAGCTCTGACAGATGGAAATAGAATGCACTCCCCCAAGCCACATCTCATAGCCCAGGACAGTGGCAGAGGAGGCTCAAAGCCCAGGGACAGGGAGACTCCCCAGAAACAGCAGGACACAGGGTCAGCAGCTGCCCTGGAATCACCTGAATTGTGGCAGAGTGGGAATCCTGCCTCAACCCATGCCAGCAAGGAGGCCATGGAAGTTTCTTCCCTGCAAAGGCAACTTCCCTCACAGCTCTGCTCCTCAGGGAGCAGCTCCTCTCTGTCCACATCCAACACAAGATCTGGAAAATTGCTCCTCTTTTAGCACTTCCCTTGCCAGTCCCACTCCCACTTTTCCAGCCTGAGCTCTCCACCAAGGAGCGGGGTCAGGACACATCTGTGGGCTCTGACCCTGCTGCACCCTCAATGTGTCAGGGCAGCTCATGGATGTTCCCCTGGGGAACATCCAGGGATTTATGGGTTCAGGGAACATCTCAAATCTGCAGGGATTTGAGAGATCTCTGCACTCTCTTCATTCCACAGGCACGGTAAATAGCAGCAACTGCAAAATTCCTGCGAGATGCCTGCTGGCATGACTGGCCTTGGAAGCTTTTGTCAGCCTGGGGAGGAGCAGATCTAAGCACTTGAGTGATCCAGGGGCAGCAAGATCCTCCCTCAAGGAAAGGTGGAACTCATGGTGGGGCTCCTTTAGTCTGTGATTTCCCAGGATCAGTGTCTGGGAGCATCCCTGCTCCCCTCTCCCTTTCTTTCCCTCAAAACACTCTGGAATCTCCTTAAGCCCTGCTTAGCACCTGGAGAAGCCCTGGGATACACAAAAGACACTTGATAAAAGCTTCCCTGTATTTTACCCAGCAGAATTGTGTGGGGAAATGTGCTCAGAATTGCTTAGAGATACAGACAGAAGTCCTTTAAGAGCCCACACTTTCCGTTGAAAGCCTGGGAGAAAAATCCCCACTGTCTGCCTTTGTGAGAAAGGTATTTTTTATTTAAGATACAAAGCAGGATTGTGTTTGTGTGCTGCCCTTCATCTGCATTACTCCACTTAAAATCCCATTGCAGAAATATGAAAGAACTCTGTTTTCTTTAAGGATATATCAGCTCTATTCCCAGAGGGATGAAAGAGCGCCAGGAAAAAAAAAAAAAGGACAGCTTTAGTAAAACAGCACTGCCAGGGGACATAATAAATACATAAATTACTCACAACCAGCAAGGCAGCCTCACAAACTGCACAACAACATCCTGCAGTGCAAGGAAATATATTCCCTGGGAATGATCTCAGTGCTTGTCCTGCCGTCCTGGGGATCTCTGACCCCCAAACACTCAAACCTGTGGCCTGGAAGGAGCTGGAGCTCTTGTGGAGCCTTTGGAGCTCCATCCCACCAGGATGAGTCCCCCTTGGAATGTGAGCAGGAACAGGGAGAGCTCAGCTCCCCAGGGCCAGGCAGGGTTGGTTTTCTGGAGCAGAGAGTGCTCAAGGAAGCCTCAGGAAGTCCAAATGTCTCCTGGAATTCCCCTGGCTGTGTGAACACCAAGGACTGGCAACACCAAGGCAGCACTTGGCCCTTTTTGGCTGTGTCTCCCCCTGTTCCTGCCCTTTTTTCACACGTTCTGGTTCCTTTTCCCATCACTTCTCCTGGTCATTATTGTGTTAAGCCCCATCTCTGGGTGGGACGTCCCAGCCCTGTCCTGGATCTGCTCCCACTGAGTCACAGGAGGTGCTGCTCTTGCTGCTCAGACTGGGGAAGGTGAGAGGTTGGCAGTTCATGGGAGTTCATGGAATCATGGAATGGTTTGGGTGGGAAGGGACCTTAGAGTTCATCTACCTTGGGCAGGGACACCTTCCACTGCCCCAGGCTGCTCCAAGCCCTGTCCAGCCTGGCCTTGGGCACTGCCAGGGATGGGGCAGCTGCAGCTTCCCTGGACAACAATTGCATTTTCCTGCATTTCCTCTGTGTCTTGTGGTAGGATCTCTGCCCCAAGCCCTGGGACACCTTGTTGTGTCTCCAGTGGATCCCGCAGAGCTTCTCAGAATCTCCCTGGAGCTGTTGGAGCTCCAGACTGGACAGATGATCTTCCCTGTGCTGGGAAAAAGTCTCTCAGCTCTTGCCACTGTCCAGGGCCTGGGGGCAGTTTGGTTTCTTTCCAATACATCCCTCAAAAGTGCCTTTCCTCACTCTGGGATCCATTCCAGCCCCAGACCCTTCCCAGCAGCACCAGTACACCAGCTGTGGTTCAGCTTCCCAGCTGACCAAACCCAAACACACTGAGCTAAGATTCCTCATTAGAGACCCAAAATGGGTCCCTTATATCCCAAACTCTGCATTCCCAGTGGCTGGAATGACCCATCAAGGGTCATTATGCTCTTTTAAATTGGTTACCTTTCTCCACAGGAATGATGCCATTATTTTTGGAGGATATATCTGGATATTTCCTGTCCTGCTTATCTTTCTCCCAGGTGTCTTATCAATCCCTCAGGTGGCTTTTGTACCTCTGCGTTGTCCTTTGAGGGATTACCACCATCACTCTTGCTGACGATTCCCCTGGGCGCTTATCAGGTGAACTCCTGCATTCCCCATTAATTCAGGGAATTAATAAAAGAATCCGGTATTTTTCCAGCCCTTCCCCAGGCTGCTGTCTCCACTCCTTCCTTGGATTTGTGCAGTTGCAGGAAAAGACTGAAGAAAGGCTCTGCCCCCATATTGCACTAATTATAGGGAATAAAACACAGAGATGGAGCTGAGGAATATCCACGTGGGTCAGCAGTGTCCAGTGGACAACGAGCTGTCCCTGACCTGTGCTGGGGACAAGGAGCCAAAGGGATCCTGGGGGCAGCAGGAAGAGCATTCCCAGCAGGTCAGGGGGGATCTGCCCCTGTGCCCAGCCCTGGGGACACCTCTGGGTGCTGTGCCCAGCTCGGGATCCTCAGCACAGCAGGGACAGGAGCTCCTGGAGCTGGGCAAGGGCCCGGAGCATCTCCCTGCCCAGGAAAGGCTGAGGGAGCTGGGGCTGCTCAGCCTGGAGAGAGCCCAGTGAGAGGGGCCTCAGCCCTGGCTGTCCCTGGGTGAACCTGTGTCCCCCTGGGTGTCCCTGTGTGTCCCTGTCTGTGTCTGTCTGTCCCAGTCTGTCCCAGTCTGTCCCAGTCTGTCTGTCCCAGTCTGTCCCAGTCTGTTCCAGTCTGTCTGTCCCAGTCTGTCTGTCCCAGTCTGTCCCAGTCTGTCCCAGTCTGTCCCAGTCTGTCTGTCCCCGTGTCCCCCAGTCTGTCCCTGTGTGCAGCACTCAGAGCAGCCCCAGGCTCTGCTCCAGCCCCAGCCATGGCCCCAGAGCCCCGGGCAGGGCTGAGCCCAGGAGCTGCCCCTGCCCAGGAGGCAGAACTCCTGCCCTGGGCAGTGCCAGCCCTGACAGAGCCCAGAGAGGCTGTGGGGTCTCCTCCTGGGGCCATGGCAGAGCTGTGAGCACAGCCTGAGTGCCCTGAGCTCTGGGATGGCCCTGCTGGAGCAGGGAGGTGCCCCAGGGACCTGCTGGGCTCCCTCCAGCCTGAATCAATCTGGAATTCCGTGATGTGGAGATGCCAGATATGGGACACTGATGCCTCCAGAGTGCCTGCAGAGAATCCAGAGGCAGGGAAGTTGATGCAAAGGGAAAAGGCCCCTCTGTTTTTCACTCCTGCAGGTCTGTAAACACAAAGGTTCCAGGGAGCATCCACAGCCAAATCCAACCTGCTCTGACAGAGAATGTTGCTCTGGAAACTCAAAAGTGGAGGGACAAGCTGGAAAACTGAGTCCCCACCCTCTGAGGCTTTGAGGCTTTCCCTTTCTTTGGTTCCTTCCATCTTGTCCCTGTCCTTCCTCTTATGTCCTCCTATTGCAGTGGGACCCAGCTGCTCCTGCAGAATTGTTACAGATCCCTGGAATGAGCAGAGATCTGGGATTTCTCCTCTGTTCATAACACACCACTCCAGGAGGAAGAGCAATGAGAGCATCTCCTCTCACCTCCAACAGAAATCAGGGAGCCTGGAGGATGGAGAAGATTGGGGAATAGGGGAATACAAACCTCTCTCTCCTCAGCTGCTTCCTGCTCTCCATCCTTCCCAGTGCAGCTCAGGATTCCTCTAAACCTGTTTGTTGGAGCTTGTCCTGACATTTCCAAAGGGGCATTTTGGTTGGATTATGATGTTGTATCCATAATTACAGAGTCAGCAGTTTCAAATGCTACGTCTCTGAGAAAAAAAGATTTAACACCAGAAATTCCCAACTGCCTTCATTTGTTGTTTTCTGCTCTCATCTGAGTTATTCCCTTCTCTTTCTATACCTACATTTAGAATTTGTTCCCTCCTTTTTCCAGACCTGTTTTTAAGATGTTTTCCTTTCAGCAGATTCATTTTTTCAGGACTTTTGCTCAGGATCTTTCAGGCAACAGTAGCAGAGAGAACATTCCTCATAAAATACCCACAGCTGGAGGTTCAAAGTCCTGATGGACCAGTCTTGGGTCTGATGTTGAGCCAGACCTGGAAGATCATCAAGTCCAACTTGTTTTGGTGTCATGGTGATGTCTCCAAGAGCTGCTTTGTGCACTGTGAAAAGTCTGCATTTGAAGGTATTTTGGGATTATTTATCCCAGCAGAAAACTCCAAAGTCTTTAAAAACTGGAGCAACTCCATCAGATCCCTGAGCTGAGTTCTATGTTCATACAAACAATTCCTGCATGGAGCATTTTGGTCATGCTCGGTGTCTCGGTGTCCAGAAAATTCCAGATTGTTTTTTATCCATGGATGACACGCATGTGGAATTTCTCCGCCATGATTCCGGTGTGGACGAGCAATTCCAGCCTCGATCCCCAGATTTTAAAGGACAAAATGACAAAGGATCTGTAAGGGGCAAAATTCTCCAGGATGGATGGAATGGTGTTCAGGTCTCTGAAAATGTTCCAGTCTGGACTACAAAGTGAGAGATGTGGGAGCAAAATCAGGGACATGCAGAAAATCCTTTGGCTCCACCACTCCCTTGGCCAACCCATCCCAGGAACATCCCCATGGAGGCACCTTCAGCTCCCAGAGGAAAAGCTTCCAGCAGAAGCACCTCCCTCCAGGAGGAGGGAATTTGGAATATTTGGGCAGTGTGGGTCGTAGCTGGTGGGATAAAGTGGCTCCACTGCCTCAGGGCAGGGCCAGGGCTGCTGGCTGTGGAATAGGACAGCCAGGGATCCTATGGGATAAAGGGGGATTTGAAATGGGAACAAAAGGAAAGAGGCACATGATCCAGAGCATTTTTTATTGCTCCTGAAGGAGGGTTCAGTGGCTCCTCTAGCAAGGCTTGGCTCCACCGTGTCACCAAAAACCAGGGAATAAACCCTCCACCTGATTTGCTGGATTGGGAAGCCAACATTACGTAATTAGCAGTGCTGGATGTGTGGGAATTCTTCAGCCTACAGGCCAGGTTATATCCATGAAATTAATACATATTCCTCCATTTCCGTACTCATTAGGAACTTACTTGGATATGAACAAGGGTCTTTTGAGGGTCTTTGGTGGCATTTGGTGCATCCCATTCTTCAAAATCCCCTTGGATGGTCCTGGATCTTCTGATGGATCTTCACTCCTTGAGAGTGTCTCAAATTTGTGACCAGGTCATGATGCACCTTCTGTTTCATTCTTTATTCTGGCACTTGATCTTTGTTCCCAAAACTCAGGCATCTCCCAGTCTATATATTAATCACGGATATCGGGAAATAGGGAAGCCTTGGCTGGCACGAGATCTTTTTGTCACACATGTGGGGGATTCGCACAAAGCCACATGAATCTCTGGCATTTTGTAGGGTTCAAAACTCAGCATTAACTCCAAATCTGGGATCATTAATATTGTCCTAAAGTTAAAATTTTCCAACATTTGCCCCACTGCTGCATGGATTTCTTCCTGAAGAAATAGAACCTGGCTGGTTACAACCACACCACTGAGGCCACCACTGAGCCACATCCCCAAGGGCCTCATCCACAGAGTTTTACATCCCTTAAGGATTTAACTGCTTCATTAATTAACACAGCCCCTTTCAGAAAAAATGATGAGCCCTGCTCCAAAGCCACCTGTGCTGTGACAGTCACACACCCACTGACCACAGCCTGCCTGCTGCATTAGTGCTCATCTGCATTCCCAAAGTGTGGGATTTCACAGGAAGTTTTTTGGAGCAGAAACTCGCCATTCATCAGAGAGATCCATGGACTCCAGAGTGGGAGTCAGGTGTTTATGACTCTCCCCATAATATTAAATTAATACACTGATGATTTATCAGCCTGGCAACTCTGAGTCTAACAAAGAGGGAGAGGGAAGGAAATGGAAGCTGAGGCTTTTCCTGGGATAAAATATTTGTGCCTGGTACTGCTGGTTTATAAGATTCAGCCCCATAAATGTTTCACAGGCTGCTTCCCAGCCAGGCTGTGCTGTCACACACCTTGGGCAGGGTATTTAAACCCTGAACCCTGAGTCAGTTTAATTTTCAAGCCCTGACCCTCTGATTTTACTGCAGTGAAGTTGCAGAGAACAAAAACTGCTCCTGCTGTGGGCCTGGCCCTGCATTTTTACACCTGCAGTAGGATGTGCTCTGCTGATCAGCTGCAAAGGGCACGCAGGGCTTGAAGAGACCCTGGTGGTGTCTCAGAATAAATCAGCCCCTGGGCTGGCTCTATTTATCAAGGATATGGTTGGAACAGGAAGCCAGGCAGGAAAGCTGGAGGACAAAATGATAAAATGGCAGGAAACCTCCCCAAATCAGGCAGTGCTCCCACACGAGTTCCCAGGGAGCTCAAGGACAAACCAGCTGCTCTGGGCAAGCCTGCTTTACAAGCAGCACAGGATCAGGGAATGTTCTCCAGCTTTCTGGTTTATCTGACCCGTCTGAAAGTCCAGAGAGTTCAGAGAAAGAGTCAGAGCAGCTCAGGGGAAGCCAAATGTCACCAAAGGAGCCCCAACAGCCACAGCCCAGAGCAGCCCTGGGTGGTGCTGTCTGCCCCAAGTCTGAGGAGAGCACGGGTAGGGCATTCACAAGGAGTTTTTGGGGGAATTGTGCTGCCTTAAGAAGAAAGGGGAATATCCTCATGGGGTGAGTGTGGGACTAGGAGGAAGAAAAGGGGTTGAGGGTGAATGAGGAGGATCACAGTTGTCACTCTCCATCACAGGGAGGGTGGCAGGGACCTGCCTGGGTCCCTGTGCCAGGGTTTGAGCTGTGCCAGGGGCTCATCTTCTCGTGAACATCCCCAGAAGCTGTGGTTGCCCCATCCTGGAAGTGTCCAAGGCCAAGCTGGACAGGACTTGAAGCAAATGCCTTGAAATAATTAATACAAATATTTTTAAAAACAATGTATGTAATTTTTAACTTAATGGGGAAAATAGGTGGCTTTCATGCTATTTGGGATTCAGCCTGGAGAAGAGAAGGCTCCAGGGAGAATTTTCCAGTATCTAAAGGGGCTAAAAAAGAACTGGAGAGGGACTTGGGACCAGGGATGGAGGGACAGGACACAGGGAATTGCTTCCCACTGACAGAGGGCAGGGATGGATGGGATATTGGGCAGGAATTGTTCCCTGGGAGGGTGGGCAGGCCCTGGCACAGGGTGCCCAGAGCAGCTGTGGCTGCCCCTGGATCCCTGGCAGTGCCCAAGACCAGGTTGGACGGGGCTTGGAGCAGCCTGGGACAGTGGGAGGTGTCCCTGCCATGGCAGGGGTGGCACTAGGATGGGCTTTAAGGTCCCTTCCCACCCAAACCATTCTGGGATTTGGGATAAACAGCCTGGAGAGGAGCAGAGTGCCCAGGGAGGGATTTGCTGCTGGGGCATTGCTGCTCAGAGGACCAAGGTGAAGGAATTACGGAATCACAATGTGATGAAAAGGAAGGTGAAGTTGAATTTGAATAAATGTAAAGTCAAATGCAAGGGGGGCAATCCTAATGAGGCATCTCCAGGGATGGGCTCCAAGTGGATTATTGTCATTCCAGAGTGAGGCAGGGAGATTTTATCAGTTCCGTAAATACATCAGCTCACCACACAAAGCAAGCAAATCAAATTATGGAATTATCAGGACAAGAGAGGACAGACAAAAGGAATGTGTGTGTGATACTGGTAAATCCATCGTAAACCTCTGCTGGTAAATCCATGACGAACCTGTGCCTGGATCCTGGGGCAGTTTTGGGCCCTCCCATCCAGAGCAGGAATGCAGGAGTGGTGAAAAAGTTGGAGAAAACCCTAGTGGGGTGAAGAAGTTCATGAAGGAGCAATTGGATAATTCAGGGAATTTCAGAGTGGAGGTGACTGTAAGGAATATGAAAAGCAGGGAAGGGTGTGAAGGTGCCAGGTCCAGAAACAGAGCAGGGGAACACCAGAGACAGGCGGGTCAGGAATGTCTCAAGGGAGCACCAAGAGAGCTTCTGGACACTCCCAGAGCATCCTGCTTGGAGACATGCACGGAAAACAAAGGAAGCAGCTCCCAGGCACTGCAAATCCCCATCCAACCTGGCCCAGGGTTTACTGGGACCTCACATGGGAGGGGACAGAGCCTCAGTCACAGGTAAGGGAGTTTGGGACAGCACGGGAAACAGGAGGTCTTGGAGGAACTACAGGAGAGAGCTGTCCTAGAAAGGGGATTCATGGGCTCTGGGGTTTCTCTCAGTAGGGAAGAACAGGGTAAAAAAAAACCAAGTAAAAATTGCTGGTTTTTCTGGAGCCAGCCCGTGAGAGAGTGCAGAGAGCAGGACATGGATCAGCCCCCAGCCTGGACAGAGGATGGGGACAGGATGTCAGGGCAGAGGGGCTTAGTACAGTCCCAGGAAATCAACTCTCTCCTGCTCTTCTCCCTTCTCCTGTGGGTGCAGAAGGAGGCTCTGGGTGATCTTCTGTGGGGAAGTGAGAGCAGGAGTGAGCAGCAAACACAGCCCTGCCAGCATCGGGGTTCCCCCCAATGAAACATAAAGTTCATGTCCTGCTTTCCCTACTAATTAGGTTCCTCACCCTAAAAAAGAACTCTGTTCACATCCCAGTGAAGGTAATTGTGAGAAAAATGATGCTCACTCCCAAAAATTTAAAAGGTTTATTAAAACCTTATCAAAAATACAACAGAAGGCTGAATAGAGAAAATATTACAGCAGAATTACAGAAAATAATACAGAAAATATTACAGGAGAAGAGGATTATCCCCACCATGTGCTCACCCACACAATGGAGGTTTTTTAACCCTTTAGCTCTCCCAAAGTTCTGCCCATGGATCCTCCTTCTTTGCCCAGGGGTAGAAATCTTCCTCAAATCCTGACTGGGGGTCAGGTGCTGCCACAGTAACGAGTCAACCCTCCCAAATGTCCCAAACCCAGGCCACCCCTGATAGCAGCACAAGGGGGGGTAAAACATAATATAAATCTATAAAACTTCTCCTAACATATAGACAGGATATTTGCCTTTTAATTGTGACAGCCAGCCATGGCATTACTCGTCTGCCACTGTAGTTACACCTGGAGCCTGACCTGCAGGAATTGTTCAGGAGCAATCGTCTCTGGTTTGTGCCCCACAGCACAGCTCTGGGCAGTGTCACACAGAGCTGCTCAGGGGGTCCTGAATTCCAGCCGTGGCCACAGCCCAGCTGAAGGCTCAGCAATAATTCCTGCCTGCTGCCAGGATGGAACTCTTCTCCAACAGATTTGGAGCTAAAATTTAATCCATTATGGCTGTAAACAACCCACTCCAATGGGAAGCAGGTGTAACCTGTGCTGTCTGCTGAAAATATGAAGTCATAACTCTGGAAAAATGGTGCAAACCCCAGTGTCTGTCTGGTTATTTGTCAGTGGGTAATGTCCCCTGCATCCCACAATTATTGGGAGTGGGATTCATCTGGCTCCATGTGTTCCTCTGCAGCTCTCAGCAGGATAAGCAATAGAGCCCAAACTGCCATTAATCCTGGCCTAAAGCCTAAAATAGGTCAGTGAGCAGCACCTGGAGGTGTCACTTTCCCTCCAGACACTGAAAAGAGAGCCCACAGAGATGTGATCAGACAGAGGCATTAAAAATTAGGAGGAATAAATCCCCCAGGGAATTGCTGCCCATGTATCTGAGCAACCCCATTGATCTCAGGGTAAATTCAATCCCAAACAGTAATGGAAGGAGACACAGACACTGCTCAGTCTGTCCCTACAGCTGTTCATCCCTGGGATGTCATGTTCTGGCGTGTTCATCCCGGTCAGCTGGGACAGCCTCGGTGACACCAGTGCCAGGTCAGGCCAGGGAAAGTCACCCAGACTCCTTTTCCAGACACAACTCAGTGTTTTCTCTCCCAGGGATCCTCCTGAGGGATCACCATGTTCTCCCTGAGGTCTGGGGAGAGGGAAAGCCTGGCCTAGGTGACCCTGAGTGGGGAGGAACTAAAGGGCAAAGTCAGTGCTGGAATTTGGGAGTGTAGAAACAAATCCCTTTTACCTGAGGGAAAGGTGGGGAGCAAAAGGTGCCATCCCACAGGCACGCAGGTCTGGAGAACCCTGTTCCATGGGAAGGGGCCTGAAAAGCTGGGGCCATCCTGAGTGAGTGCTGCTGTGGCCATCTGGTACCAAATGGGATCAGAAAAGGCTGCAGAGATAATTTTTTCCCCCCCTTCTTCCTTCTGCAGGAACATGTGGAGAGTCCTGCTCCTGCAGAACCTTTCCTCCCCTGGAACCTGTTCAGTGCAATTTTGCAAAGGGAAAAAACGCAGGATTTATTTCTTCTCCTCCCCTGATCTCTGTGAGCACAGAACCCAGCAGCAGCTCAGGAGTGGCCAGGGAGGAGCTCAATTTATGGCCTGGAACACAACCCAGCATCAGCAGGGCTGTGATGGAAACACAGATCCCGGGCAGGCAGGGAAATGGGCTGTTGGGAAAATGAGCTGGAGCTCTCTGAGAAGCTGCTGCAATTATTTCATGGAAAGCACAATTCCCAGCCCCTCTGGGAAGCTTCCAGTGTTTCTTTCTGTGCCTGCCAGGATTTCAGGGCCGTCTGTGAGGCATCACCACTGTCCCCACACTGGCCAAGCATCCAGAGCTTCTTGGTTCCAGAGAAAGCATCAGGAGGAGCACCCAGAGGAAGGACCCGGGCTCCTGAGGAATTTGGGGAGCAGGGGATGAAGGGCAGTGCAGTTCAAAGAGAGGATGCTGGGCACACATCCAGGGTGCAGAAACAAATCCTCTGGAGAAGATGAAATGGAGAATCAGAGTCATCCCCTCTGTTATCCCAACAGAGCCAGAGTGAGGAAGAGCTGTTTTGTTCAGTCACAACACACCACAAGGCAGAGGAGCTCACTCCAGCAGGATCTGGGGTGAAGCAACTCTTGGGATCGTATTTTCAGCAGGAATCAGGCAAAATCCATCTGGAATGTCGCAGATAAGATCAGTGCCATTCCTGTGCAAGCCGATCCTGACAGGAGGAGGCAGCTTTCTTCCCTCTCATTGCGTGTGACAGGGCATCCTGAGCTGGCTGCTGGACTGAGAGGGAGATTCCCAGTGGAGCTGGATGTTTAAGGGGATGGCTCCGACATGGGTGGCACCAGTTTTGGGTCAGGATCATCTCCTGGGGCCTCCATAGAATCACAGGATCATTAGGCTTGGAAAAAGCCTCCAGGTCATCAGGTCCAACCTTTGGCCAAACACCAGCATGCCCAGTAAGACAAACCTCATGCCAAGTGCCCAGACAAGGCTGGAACCCCAGGTTCCATTGATTTATCCATGTTATTCCCACAGGAGTGAGGTGAGTGCCAGCTGGGAGCTGCTGCAGGATCTCTGCTCCTGCTTTTCTCTGCTCAGTTAAACCAGTCAGGGCTCTGCTTTCACATCTCCAGGTCACTCCAGGTACCTCCAGGTGTTTTGGTGCTCCTGAGGTGCCAGAAATGGGGGTGACAGGAAGTTTGCAGGTGGCTCTGATGGGGGGACACCCTTTTACCCCCACACTGCAGTGCTCAGGTCACCCAAGGGCCACTCCAGCAGTGACTGGAAAGAAATTAGGCCTGAAACAGTCTCTTGCAAACTCTGTCTGCTCAGCAGGGCCACAGGAGCAGGAGACTTGTCCACACAGGCTGGTCCCTGTCACAGAAACCAGCAAGTGACAGCCAGAATTATGCTGGCTCCGTGTCCCTTATTTTAAAGGCAGATCCCTGATGGCCTTGATTCCTTCCTTGAGGTGATTTTTTATTGCTTCTTCCAGCAGATGACCCTGATTTCATTTGCTCCATGAGTTCCAGGGAGGCCACATCAATCAGGCAAAGCCTGGAGAGGAAGCAGCCCCACCGTTGATTAAAGCTGGCTCTGAGGGTGGAATTCAGCCTGGAGGAGCCTTGTCTTTTAACGGGAACTAATCACAAAGTCAGGGGGAAAGGAGTTGCTCTTTTTGTGCTGTTGGTGTTCCTTGTGCACTGAAAAATCCGTCAGTGAGCACTGAGCAGCTAAGCGTAAATTCTTTTGTATTTTCAAATTTTTTTTACAATCATCATCATCATCATCATTATTTTCTTCCTCTTCTGTCCCATCTTACCTTAATCCAGGAGTTTTCCTACTTTCACCCTCTCAATTCTCACCCCACCCCAGAGCAGGGCAGTGAGAGAGGGGCTGTGCTGGGCTCAGTTTCCAGGTGGGATTAAACCACCACAGCCCACCTGGAAAAGGACATTTTATTCCAAGGATTTAGTGAGGACAAAGGGCTGGACAGGGCTTTGGGACATCCTACAACCTCACTTCTCTGATAGGGCCTGCTTGGCACTCAAGGAATCTCCACCCTTGGCTGGAAGGGAGAGCTCAGAGCTGGACTGGGGTTGTCTTCCTTGAAAACTGCCTGATTTCCCAAAATTTTGGGATCAAGTTCAGCTTGGAATATGTCTGGATAAGGTACAGCTGAGATAACTACATAATAAATATTTTCTCAATAAAAGGGGGTTTTTAATCCATAAATATGGGGTAGTTTGGTCCTGGCTGGCCAAGGCAGGTCCCTGGTGACCAAGATTCAGCCACGGTGCAATTTCCATGTTCCACGTGGATTGTGACCGATCCAGGGACTGCAGCAAGGCAAAAGATGCCTCTAAAATGAAAGAATTTTTCTCTTCTCCCAACTGGGAAGATCTCCCATTAATCCCTAAATATAACAGCAATTTCCATGTGCCTTGGAAGTTTATATGGAAGTAGGTCCTCAGTTGCTTGGGGTGGTTCATCAGATATAAGTCACTATGCAAATGGGACAAATGCAAGCACTCAAATGATAGCATTAGAATTTTATGGACTATAATTACAAAATATTTTTGTATATCATTATTTTGATATGATTATTTTCATATCATTATCATGGAACTTGGAAGAGAAGAACCCTTGAAAGGTTTGCGTGAGGAAAATGAGAATATGGGACAAAGAGAAGGGATCTGCTGCAGAAAAATCCCTGCAGTTCCAGCAATCATTAATATGGATTTTGGGGATTGCGACAGCAAATGAAACTCTTTTTTTTTCAGTCCTCACTTAGTAGTAAAATGGCAAATCCTTGTGGGATAAAAGCAGGATGGATATTCCCAGCAACATATTAGTTCTCCTTCATCTGAGGGAAATTATTAATAAAGGCTGGACGTGGTTTTCTTTACTGTTGATGCTTCATGCTGTGAAAATAACAAAATATGTTGATTTGCATTACAGCATCATTATCAGCTGCTTGATTATTTTCAAGATAGGAAAGGTGGCAGAGGTATTATTGCAGAATATGAAAAAAAAATCAAACATTTGGAGCTTTGATCTATTTATCATCATTTGTAGTTTTTGTGCTAATATTTATTTTGGTAGATTTGTCTTCAAGTTAACAGGAGAAGAAAAATGAACGTGCCCTGTGTGAACCAGCAGCCCAAAACAGGGAATGCCATGGGTGGATCCAAATTTTATTTTGGAATAGTCAAAAAGGCCAAAGGCACCTGGGCTGTGCCAGCCCTGGGGTGGCAGCAGGAGCAGGGCAGTGCCCGTCCCCTGAGCTGGCACTGCTGGGGCACCTCCAGTGCTGGGGCAGCGCTGGGACCCTCCTGACAGGAGAGACCTGGAGGGGCTGGAGCGTGTCCAGGGCAGGGAACGGAGCTGGGAAGGGGCTGGAGCCCCAGGAGAGGCTGAGGGAGCTGGGAAGGGGCTGGAGCCCCAGGAGAGGCTGAGGGAGCTGAGGAGGGGCTCAGCCTGGAGAAAAGGAGGCTCAGGGGGGACCTTGTGGCTCTGCACAGCTCCTGCCAGGAGGGGACAGCCGGGGGGGTCGGGCTCTGCTCCCAGGGAACAGGGACAGGAGGAGAGGGAACGGCCTCAGGCTGGGCCAGGGCAGGCTCAGGGTTGATATTAGGGAATATTTCTTCATGGAAAGGATGGTCAGGCTGGCACAGCTGCCCAGGGCAGTGCTGGATTTCCCATCCCTGGAAATGTCAAAAACCCCGTGGATGTGGCTGCTGGGGGCTGGGGTTCATGGTTGGACTTGCTGAACTTGGTGGGTTTTTCCAACCAGAACCATCCCATGATTCTGTGAATAACCAATTCCAATCCAATAACCAATTCTAATCCAACTTAACTCATGGAAGTCCTTCCAGCACAACAGAAATCTTTCAATCTGTCAACCTTAAACCTATATAAATCCAGGTGTCTCCCCAGAAGCCTTTTTTTTTCTCTCTAATGTGCACCTAATAGGCTCATTAAATGATTTAATGTCATTAAAGGTCACTCCTGCACATCCAGAAGGACTTTCCACATGGAATGCTTAATTTTATTACACAGAAATAAAGCTGGGCTGCACAGACCCTGTTTTTAATAGCCTAATATGCACATATTTATTTATTTATTTCCTAAAAGAGGTTTTTTTCATGACAGAGCTAATTAAAACAAACTCATCTTGTGCTCTGTCTATGAGATACTGCAAATATTAAAGAGGGGGCTAAAAAAAGAAAAGAACAAGTGACATTATTTGGTCACAAACACAGCTCCTATTTAAAAGATAGGCACTGGTAAAGTGGAAAAAAGCCAAGAGGTTTAATTCCATCACATTTCTGGATAACAAGGAGGTGTTTGAGAGGTTTTAAGTTGATTTTTTGGACTATTTTGTGCAGAAAAAGTCAGCAGAGGTTGTGTGTTATAACAGGAGACCTGGATGTGAAAACACCTAAAATTTAAGCTTTAAGTATTTCTTTAAATATTTATTTCACTACTTCTCACACCAGGGACCTGTGTTGTCCCCATATCACTGCGGAGAAGAAAGCTTTCCTTGAAAGAACTAAATATGAATAAGCCACAAAAATCCATGAAATATTGATCCTGTCCAGGCTGGCCTACAAATGGAAGAGAATCCTGCTCGTACACCTAAGGAGTGTTTTACAGATTCATTAAAAATAACACAGTAGCCCCAGAATGCACTAAAGGTGATTAATTTGTACCATTTTAAATAATATACTCCAGCTTATAAAACCTGAATTATTTATGAGAGCAGCAGTAGCATCTACTGGAAAGAAAAATAAATGTTGGGCTAAAGTAAACAGCGTTTTTCCAAATGTCACAACACACGCCATGATTTCTGTATTTCCACCTGGTTGTTCCTCATTTTCAGAGAACCACGGGATTGCCGACATTGGAGGAACCTCTGGAGATCACCAGGGAGCAGACTACCCAGGACCAGGGTTTGGATATCTCCAAGGATGGAGAGTTCACAGCATCCTTGGACAGTCAGGGCTGACCAACCCGAAAATACTTCTTTTTAGGTGTGAGTGACAGTTCTGGGTTGTAAGATATGGTTTGGGGGTATTCTATTCCCATCTGTCAGAGCTGGGGCAGTTCTCTGCTGTTCATGGGGCAGTTTTTTTCTTTATCTCTCCCACAGCCAATCCTCCCTCCAGGAGATCTCTGCTGTTCATGGCCACTGAGTGTCCCTGCATGGCTGAGAAAATTCCATCATCCATGGGGAGATGCTGTGCCCAGGGGAGGAGCATTCCTACCTGGATACAATCTGACCTGGGAACAGCACAGCAGCCTTTGCCCCCTGCATTCCCAGAGGAGCAGCTTTCTTCCCCACTGCATTCCCAGAGGAGCAGCTTTCTTCTCACTGCATTCCCAGAGGAGCCCAGGCCCATCTCCCCCAGCCCTGGAGCTCCAGAGGAAAACTCCCCCCTTGTGCAGGATCCTGCTCCAGCAGAAGCACAGCTGGCACTGCAGGAGGGCTGAGCAACCCTGGGATGGGACTGCTGCCACCTCCCTGACCCACCACCCTGACCCCTGTCAGGTCCTATTCTGACTCTGTCAGGGTTGT